>NW_027094087.1:18032834-20487001 GCF_029207755.1 Chamaea fasciata | reverse complement strand
CAGGTTATTTTACTAGGAATTAAGCTAGGGCACCTTAATTCTGGAACTAATAACTTTTTTTTCTTCTTACTATCTGAGTAAACACCAATAGAACTTGAACTGTTGAAAATATTTGCATGATATTGCACCTGGGCCAATGCTCATGTATTTATAGTTTTTCCCAGCAGCTGTTGTATTACATTTTCCTCTTCCTAATCCCTTCTGAAAATATCCTCGAGAGTCTCTGACTCTGTGCCTACTTCAGCAACGAGATTTTTTCATGTAAAGATGTTTGTGCTACTGTTTATAAACTACAGTTGTAAATAAACCAGTACAATTTGAACATAACTTGTTCTGTCAAAAAGCATTTAGTTGCATACTGTGTAGATTCTCTGAATCAATTAAAAGTTTTTCCTAAAGGTGTTTTGTAAATGGAAGTGAATTTGATCTTTGAAGTGGAAGAAGCTGATTATGGATCATAGGGAGCTGCTGCCAGTGACCTCTTAGTGTAAGTATTTCAGAATTTAAGTTAATTTCATTAAGGACTTTTGGGTGAGCGTTCACAGAAAGGTCAAAGTGAATTAACAAATATTCAAGTTATAGAAGAGGTTTCTGCATAAATTCCAGACTTCTCAGTCTTATCTTCATCATATTTTTATTATTAAAATGCTGACAGAATGATACAACATATTTCTGCGAGCCAGGAGGGGGAAAATGACACTCGGCTGTTAAACAGGTGTATGTGAGTTTTTCATGTGGAATGTGGCTAATGTGTATGCTTCACTGTGAGGACAGCAAGTACAGCAGACCTTTGAGATCTACAGCAAGTAAAGCAACAGGAAGTCAGTTCTTCAGTCCCTTTTCTGTAGAAAATATAATCCAAGCCATTTTGAGGCTAATTATTTGTAAATTTTAAGGCAATGTACAAGTTGTCAACAGATAACTTATTTTTTATCTTAAGAAGCTCAGCCCAAACTATGAATAATTTTAATGGTGCTGGTGTATCTCTACCCACAGTTTAAGGGCCACTTTTGCCTTATAGTGTACGTACCTGTAGTTACTATTTTTGTTATAGAACTCGTATTACTAAGCAAGAATTCTAATTATAGTTCTGCAGTGACTTTTTTGAAAAAGAAAATCAAAAAAGTTGGTATGCTACTTCCTGTTCCTTGTAGCTTCAAGGGGTTTTTTTAAACTATTTGCTAGAGATGTGTTGGCTCTTGTTTAATCTGCATACACCACTGTCTATATTGTTGAATATAAGGTGACAGTTGTTACGATGCAGGAGTGATAGAAATGAGGTCTGGAGTAGGAAAGAAAGTCTTGGAGTAAACTTCCCTGCCAAATGAAAGCTCTTACCTTTGTGTCGTAGTGAGATTTGGTGCTTCTGTGCTCACTGATGGCTCTTCACTTGTCTCACAATTTCCTTTAGGTTTGATTTGTATGAGAATTTGTAAAGAACTTTATATCTATTACCCACCAAAAATACTGTTGATTGCAGAGTTGCAATTTTTAAAATTGCCTTTTCCTGTTAGCCCTTACACATGGGTCTTACCTGTGATTGTATCTTTTCCTTCCAGCTACATGTCAGCTGTAGTTTCAAAACTTCGGGTACTGTCAAATAAGCTTTTTCAATATAGGCCTAGTCTACTGAATGTGTGAAAAGTTTCCCTTTAGGGAAGAAAAAGGGTGGTACTATGTAATTTGTTCTACTTAGAGCTTTCAGATGCTTTTGTTTGGAAACTTGAAAAATTTATTTTATCTCTCTGACCCATAGGAAACTGAATTTTCGGCATGTGCTTTGCACCTTGAAAGGATACTACGTAATTTTTTATTCTTTTTTTTTTTTATTTGTGAAGAAGTTGGGAGATAGTTGTTTTTTGTACCTGGAGCTCTGCAAAGTGTGATGTTTGGAGGAAAAAAAAATTATAAAGTCGTATGCTCTTTCTACCAGCATGGGCATGTATACAAAGGAGGGAGGCCTGCGAAGGGCTGCTGCACTGTCTGTTCTGCCATCCTTTGGCTTGGTCAGATTGGGATGAGTGGCTCCCTTTACTGCCCCAAGGGGCAGGTTGAACTGTTCTCTGGTTGAGGGAAGGTTTGTAATTGTTGCACTCAGTAGTGGTTGTGTATTTTACAGTGGTTATGCACTTCCCATCCTTTATCTCTTTGCATGTTTCCTGAAAGGGAAGGTGTGTAAGAGATTGATCAAGCTGTGTTACCCATTTTATCTTTACCCATTCTGCCGTTATGTGCTTTCAGCTTACAGACATAACCTCGTGTGAGAGATATTGCTACACAACATAAATCTACAATTCTATAAACATGCTTCGAAAAAGCCCAAGGCTGGAAAAAATGTACATGAGAAGCAATGTTTTGTGCTGAGTAAAGGGGAACACTTAGTGTTTGAAGCCAAGGAAGAGTAGGAGAGTACTTAGTGTGTTGGTTTCACAGAATTGGCAGTGTTGGACAGGACCTCTGGAGCTCATCTGGTCCAAGGTCCCTGCCAAGGCAGGGTCACCTAGAGCAGGGGACGCAGGAACTTGTCCAGGTGGGTTTGGAATGTCTCCAGAAAGGGAGGCTTCACTGGGCAGCCTGTTCAGTGCTCTGCCACCCTGAATGTAAGGAGTTCCTCCTCATATTGAGATGAAACTTTGTGTTGTAGTTTATAACCATTGCTCCTTGGTGCTCCTGGGCACCACTGAAATGAGTCAGGCACCACCCTCCTGACAAACGCCTTTGAGATGTTTATATACACTTATGGAATCCCCCCTCAGCCTTCCCTTCTCTGGACTAAACAGGCCCAGCTCCCACAGTCTGTCCTCATAAGAGAGATACTCCAGACCCCGAATCATCTTTGGTAGCCTCCACATCACCCTCCAGTAGCTCCTTGTCTTTCTGGTCCTGAGGAGCCCAGAACTGGACACTGCTCCACATCTGGAGCACTGTGGAGGTGTTTGTACCTTGGGAGATACTGTTCTTGTCAAGAAAGACGCGGATGTCCCGGGTGAACGAGTTACCTGTAAACTGGTACAGGTCCCTTGGGATGAACCCTGAGCAGACTTAGGGCTGCCAGGGCTTGCTGCGCGGTGCAGGGCAGGGAGCTTTGGGGGCTCCGCTGTTGCTGCCGGCGCTCACGGGCCCGGGGGAGCGCTGCCCGCTCGCTGCCGGCCGGGCAGGGCGGGGGTGCCGCATCCCTGCACTTTGGCCGCTCCCAAGGCGGCTCCCGGCGCCATCCGGGCGGGATACAGGCGGCCGGAGGGCGGCTCTGAGCGAGTCCCGGCAGCCCCCGCGGGCCGGGGCGGAGCCGGGAATGCGGGCGGCCGGCGCAGCCATGGCGTGTGAGTGGGAGCCTTTCCCGTCCCTCTCCTGCCGCCATCCCGGCCCCGCGGGGCGCTGGCCCGGGTGCCCCGCTCCTCTCGGCCCTGGGGAGACCGGGAAAGGCCTCGGTGCTGGGCACTGGCACAGCCTGTGGAGGAGTGCGGGGAAAAGGGAGCCGCCCTTGGGCTCGGCTGGTTAATGGGATACAGCGCTCGCCCTGCAGGGCTCAGCTCCTCGGGAAATGCGAACATACCGGGCGTGCTTCGCTCCCCGTGTTTTAAAACAAAGCAAGCATGTTTTGTAATGTAGTGGTTCAAATGTGAACCAGTATTTTACTCCGATGCGCTTTTACCCGGTTGTGGCCTACATTGCTTTAGGCTTATCCTGGGAATTGCTTTTAAATAAGTTTTTGAGGCAGGTGGTCAAGGCTGGGAGCAGACGTGTCTCTCTACAGCACTGCTGCTCGTTTCTCTGCGTTTCTGTCGCTTCCACGTCTGAGTGTTTGTAAACGAAACTGTGGCACAAATACATGAGTTCTGTTGTGGCTGAGCTTCAGTTTTGCACCTTATCAAACTCCAAACCTGAGTTGGGAGGCATATAATATTAAATTTGTATTTAGGAAGATAATATTAATTACCTTACATTTCCTGTTTTTTTAAGCATTATGGGGTTTTTTCCTGGTGCCTTTTTTTTTTTTTTTTTTTTTTTTTTTTTTTTTTTTTTGTCTTTTTTTCTTTTACACTGAAATGTAAATCTTTAAGTGGCCAACTTGTCTGAACTAAAACACATTCCACAAATACTGGGAAGTTTTTGACAGATCCCTAGTATGATTATCTCGGTGGATCTGGAACCTGTGGCTACATCTGTTGAGAATACCAGATAAGCTTTGTTTGCCCAGTAGAGCCAGTAAAAGTCTCTTGCATGAGGAGTGGCATAGGGAGCAGTTAATAATTTGCTTGGCCTCTAGAAATTAGCTACTTAGCTACTGAAGTGAGAATTAAGTGTAAAAAAAGTTGTATGTCAACTGCTCCTGATGCAGTCTGATCTTCATTTGAATCAGCTTTTCCAGGTTCCCTGACCACTGGGACTGTCTTGCTTCCAGCTTTGTCTTTTTCTTATTGTGATATTTGACTGTATGATGGGCGAGTTTTCCAGACAGGAGACGTGCTATGAAACTGGGATTGTTGTTTGTTTTTTTTTAATAGAGCCAGAGAGGGCTGGTTGGTTTGTGTTTGTTATAAAGGAAACTTCTGCCTGATCAGGGTGTGTTTCCCTATAACCTGGGGCACTCGGGTGTTAATGGAAGTGCTAGGGGTGTGCACAAAACCTGGCTGCTTGGAGAGCCTGCAAATGTATATCCTGCTTAGAGGGAATAGCAGCTGTTGATAACACTTGCAACTTGGCCAGGAACCGGTTTGCTAAGAGAGGATCAGGAAAAATGTTAACCTTTCTTGGTTTTTATAGCCATTTCCCAGACTAGGTGTGAATTGAGGGATAAAAGCAAACAATTCCTTTATTAGGTCCTTTTGGGATTATCCAGTCCTTTGGTGTGCTAGTGGCATTTTAGGCGATGAGTGCAACAAGAAGATGGGCTCCCACAGTGGGCAGCAGCCTGGGAAGGAGGGGCTGGGGGGGCCTGTGCTCTCCCTTTCTGTAACGTGGCTCCTTCCCTTAGAACATGGACTGGGTGTTGCTGGCACAGGAGCTCTGAGATCTTTGCAGGGTGGTGGCCATGCTTGGCTCCCGTTGGCAGTCCTGGGTTTCAGTGCTCTCCATGTGTTACGAGACCGTTTCCAGAGTCAGACGTAGGCTGCAGAATGAGTTGGTAGTGGTTTGTGCATATGTTTATGTAATAACTCATTTGTTTTCTTCAATGCTTGTTACTGAATTCAAGTTTGGAAGAGTTTTCTGGGGGAATTTTAAAGAATAATTTTTTCTTTTCTGCCATCAGCCTTCCGCCTTGCTCTTATCCAGCTTCATGTATCTGCTGTTAAATCAGATAATCTCCAACGAGCCTGTGGACTGGTGAGAGAAGCATCAGCTAAAGGAGCAAAACTTGTGGCTCTACCTGTGAGTAAAGATCATGGCCTACTTAGACCTTATGCTTCAAACCCTTCAAAACCTTTTCTGGTGCTGTTAATGCAATATATATTCCTCTTTCTCCCTGGACAGCTTGGATGCTGTATGAAGCTTCAAAATAAAAATGAAAAATCCCAGGGGTTGTATCTGGCATCACACTAAGAGGTGGAGAATGAAAAAAAAAACAAACAAAAAACAGGTCAATCTTTTTTTTGTAGTATAGTATTCTGGTAAAGTTTTTTGCTGGTTTAAATCCTAGGCAATGGTGTCATTGATATATTCTGAATTCAGGTAAGTGACACTATAGTTTGAATCTTTGCTGAAGAAGTGTAGAAAAAAACCAATTTTCAGCTGAAGAATGTTGACATGAAGGTGAAAGACAGTAGGTACACAGTAACTCTCTTTGCTGTAAGCATTCCAGATATATGAGAAACAAAATAGACTTAAAACGTATTTCCAGCAGATCATTTGTGGCTGAATTATGATTAAGACACATTTCTCTTGTGACTTTCATGTGTGGAATCCTAAATAGCCACTTAAAATGATCAGTCACTTCTGACTTATTTTTCAAACTTCAGCCGTAATTACTTTGCTGGATTTTCACACAATGGGTGTGCTGGCAACAGGGTGAGCTTCCCAGTGCAGCTTTGAGCTTTTCTCCTCCTTCATTGTGTTACTCCTGTACCCTGCAGCATCTGACACAGGAGTGCAAAGTTCATCTCTGGGTGAACTTTGGGTCTCAGCTTTACACACAGAATGTTTTCTCTCCTGCTGTCGTGGGGCAAGCATTGAGCAACCTTCCCAGCTCCTCTGTGCTAACATGGTTCTTGTGTTGCAAATGTGGCCATTCAGTGTTCTGCCTGGGCCTCCTGTGTAGAGAATACCTGTTATTTACTGGTTTCAACGTGTGTACAAACGTGGAATTTTCCAGACTTACTTAGCTGAGATACTCACTTTGCCAACAATAATTTATGCTTTTAGAATACAGGTTGTCAAACGTGGGCAAGGCATTTCACAGACTTTTGGGAGATAAATTTTGCATTGACATTGGGGCATGGACGTGAAATATTGTCTTCCCTCTGTTTTGTTTCTTTGGGGGTTTGTTGTTTGCTTTAATAACTTTATACAGAAAAGTAACTCACACTGAATATTTGAAGATGGAGGCAGCTGGCTTTGCTTTCACTTCTTGGGAGTTCAGCCCAGATTTCAAAAGCTCACTGACAGCCTGCAGAGACTTCCCTTCCTGCTTCTTCCATCTACAGATTGTGCTGTAGGTTAGCTGGTACCTGCTGGCCTAGTGCCTGTATAGGAGGAAAAAACCCTTTCCTTTTTATTCATTCCAGTTAAGGAGAACCTACCTCAGTTGTTAAGAACTTCGCTTGAGCAGATAAAACAGAAATGTTTATTGTGCTAGTCACAGCTTGATTTTTTTTTTTCTCCCTTTTTCTTTGCGGGGGTGGGAGTGTGTTTGTCACCTCTGATGAGCAAAGGGAACAATGGAGGTGTCTGCCTGGGAGTCCCTTTCTCACAGAAAAGTTGCTGCCGCCGTTTGATGGCCCATCTGTGGCCTCCAGCTGTATGCCTTCAGGGGACAAAAAAGTGTTGGGTGGGGTGTCTCACGTCCTCACAGAGCTGGAAAATGTAACAGAGTGAAAGTTCCTCATATCTTGGGCATCTCAAATACCACCAGCCCATCTGTTTTAGGCATCTAAAATAGTCTGGTTAATCTGACTGTGTAAAGATTACATGCCTGGTTCTGAGGGATGGCAAATCTTTAGCTAGGGCCTAAGGTGGAGGACACTATTCAGTTGTGAGGAAATAGTGTTTAAAGAATTGTTTTAGCAAAACAATAAGTAATTTTGAGATATGCATGCTTTTGCAGATATCCTTTTAAAAATGAAGAATTCATGAGCTGAGGATGAGCATTAGCGTTTCACAGTTCTGAGAGGATCTGTTGAGCTTGTAACTTGTCAAATGAGCTGTGTGGAACTTGGCTCCTCATTCTGATGTGAACATCCCTTGTGTTCTTGCTAAGCCCAGAGCAGTGAATGTGCTGGCCTTCCACCTTGCATGATGGTGTTAGCTTATGTTTTGTTTGGCAGGCACTCCACAAGCACACCTGTTGTATTTTCAACAATTGTTCAAGTCTCTCTTCCTGGTATTTTCTGGTTTGCTTACTGAGCTCCTATAAACTAAACTCCTGTAACCAAAGGTTGTTTGAGAACATGGTTAGAGAGGACTTTGAAAAGTTAGGTACGTCTCATTGTAGTGGTGTAACTGGAGTTTAGCTTTTTTTTTTTTTTTCTCCCCCATCTAATTCTAGGAGTGCTTTAATTCTCCATATGGAACCCAATACTTTAAGGAGTATGCAGAGAAGATCCCTGGGGAATCGACACAAAAGCTGTCAGAAGTTGCAAAGGAGTGCAGCATATATCTCATTGGAGGTAGTTTACTCTTAGTGACATCTCACTGGGGGGAAAACGGGCAATGTCTATTACTGCCATTGGATCAGAATTACATCAGTAACACAGAGGGTGAAATCTCTGTTCTCACCTTTACAAAGGATCCATTCCAGAAGAGGATGGTGGAAAGCTCTATAATACATGTACTGTCTTTGGGCCTGATGGTGCTCTGCTGGCAAAGCATAGGAAGGTAAGATGACAGAATATTGTTATGAAAAGTTTTTTCAGCAGTGTTGCACAAATTATTTCACCTGTACTTAAAGGTGATATAAATTAGTAGAATCTTGTAATAATAATAAGTTGTGTAGCATCACCCATGAAATTTCATGTAACTTTTATTTGGGGCATATAAACATCACTTCAAAAGGTGGTCATAGATTTGTTCTGAATAAGGATGACAAAATACTAGAAGGTGTAATTGGCTTTCCCCATATGCTGGGAAAACCATGATAAAGGGTAAAACTGATCCAACTCAGATATCTCTGTACCCTGGCCTAAGTCCCACACAGTGCCACTTGAGTGGGATCAGGATTTTCCCTCAGCTTCCTGATGGATTTAGTCCTTCTGTTATAATAAATACTGTCCTTTACATACTTTGTGCTATACAGGTGTTTAGTGCAGACATCCATCCAACGTGCAGAGTCCAAGTTAAGCTGTCACTGCTGTTTGTGGTAGATGTTTGCTTGCTATGATCCTCACCTCAACATTGCTTTGTGCCTTCTGGAAAATTGCCTTCCATTTGGAACTCGAGAGTCAGTTTCTCTTCTTGGGACTCTTCATTCTTATCCCCAGTTTCTGTTCATGGGTCTGTGCACACAGGGATCACTCCATGAGTGAACAACAGCTTATTTCTTTCAAGGATAAGCCAAAAAGATAATGCAGGGTTACTTGGAATAAATAAGGTGGTGCAAAATCCCTCAGTGGTGCAGGTATTCATTTATTCTGATTGCTGATTCTACAATAGCATCATGTACTAGATCAGCTTCTGCATTCTGTGTTGCCTTCTTCCTGTCACAGCACAGCAGTCTGTAAGCCCAGGAGTTTCCCGTAGAATGAGTGCAGGCTTGTGCTAAGTATGAACAAACAATAAAATAAAACCAGCTCTGTTGTTAGGAAGCTGCAGTCAGGAACAACATCTTCCTTTGCAGGGGAGGGATAAAGGCTGCTGCAGGCCCTCAGAAGCGTCTGCGTAGCTGAAGTCATAGGAGCTTTATGGCTTGGTAAAGGTATTTTCTTGAGAAGTTTTACAGGAATGGGGTTCAAATGTTAGAGACAAATCACTAGGTCAAGACATGTAGCTGTTTTGCCTGTATTTGCAACTTTAGACATGTATATTTCTGTAAAGAAGAAAATACTTTAAATCGTCTTGGGGGATCTAACAATCTTAAGCAATGTTTGCTTTGGATCCTGACAAAAGAGTAATCTAGATAACAGTAGAAAACATACACCTAAAGAGGCTCAAATACCAAGCAGAGAAATTGGTAGTAATTGTTATTAATCCTACTATAATTTCAGGTTCATTTGTTTGACATTAATGTTCCTGGGAAGATACAGTTCAAAGAGTCTGAAACACTGAGTCCAGGAAACAGTTTCTCCATGTTTGACACGCGTGAGTATAAGACAAGCCCTCTCTTTAAGGAGCTCTACTGCAGTAACACTACAGTCACTCTGGAGTTCTCTTCCCTCTTCTCCTTCCCAGCAGTGCATTTTTAGACTGTCAGATTGGGCATTTGATAACTATGGCAAATGTAGTTTAAGTTTGCTTCAAGTGTTTGGGTCACCTCTGTAAATTTTTAAGAGGCACTGTTGTTGCAAAAAGACAGAGGAGCAGAAAGGATTGAAACATGTCACCCCACGTGCCTTAATTAAAGAATGGTCCTACTGATTTGTTAGAGAGAAGTGACTGTATTTTTTATAGCAGTTACAGCTTGAAAATGGTTCTTATGAAACTTGGTCTAGGCAGGAAAAGTATGTAACAGCCTACACTGGTACATTGCTTCATGTGAGGATGATATAATAATGGAGACAATTAACTATATAAGGAATCCCATTCCAGCCATCTTGAATCAACCACCTCAGATAAAAAAGCAAAATACCTACTCCTCCCCACCCCATGTTGCTCAAAAACTGACACAGTCTGTTTACTGAACTCTCCAAAGAGCCTCATCTGCCACAGTCGCTTTCTTCTCCTTGTGCATGCTCTAAGGAAGAACACGATTGTATTTTCACTCCATGAAAAGCAAGGAGTGTTTCCTTTTATTGAAAAGAAAATAATGGAAAAAATTGCAGCTAAATGAGAGAGGAATATGTTACACAAAGACCCAATACAACATGATTTTGTGTGAAATGGCTGTTCTTAAAGGGTAAGTAAGACTGCTTCTCACAGTCTTTCTGTCATCATGAGGCATGAATTCTCCCCCACCAATAGCCAGTGCTTGTTGGACACACGTTTAAATATAGCTCCTCCTGTTGCTTTGAGCCTTGTAAAGTTGGCAGGATGGCTATAGGGTGTCTTGTGATTGTTTTGTGTATTTGTGCTGGTGATGTGACTGCTCTCTCTTGTGTTTTGGGAACAGCATACTGCAAAGTGGGCCTGGGCATCTGCTATGATATGAGATTTGCTGAGATGGCTCAAATCTACGGCCAGAAAGGTGAGGCTGGGTCACCTGAGGGGGAACATGGGCAGTCCTAAGGCCAGGGCTAGGCAGGGCTGGTGCTGGGTGATCCCTGTGATCAGGCATTCCTTGATCCATGTGATCAGGCACTCTCATCCCTGCCCAGTAACACAAAATGCATCCTGTCGCCAAGACGCTTACTCAGATGAGTGACTTCTCTCAGGGTGTAAAGTAACCATCACTTCCTGATCCACCTGTGCTGGTGCAGTGATGGAGCTGGGGGTATCCCCACAACAGCTCTTGGCTGATGTGACCTGTTACATATGGACAGGCTCTCTGGTTCCATTTTGTGCAGAGGCTGGGAAGTGTGGAAAGAAACCTCACCTTGGGTTTCAGCATGAAGGGCATGAACCCTACCCACTCTAGGGTAAACCATCTTCCCCTTAATGATGCTTGGGTTCTAATTATCTCTTAACAAAGGTTGCCAGCTGCTGATATATCCAGGGGCTTTTAACATGACAACAGGACCAGCTCATTGGGAACTGTTACAAAGGGGAAGGTAAGATCACAGTTACAGCTTATCCCCCTGTTCTAGAGGAGATTTAGTGCATGGAACCGAACTTTTTTGTGTTCCAAATGACACTTGTGCATCAGGAGTGGTGCTGCAGGGCTCCTCTGCCATTGCAGCTGTACCATCCCTCAAGCCTTGCATGGGACACCAAAATGATTTTACTGTCAAGGAGAAAAGCAGGAAGTTCTCAGCCTTTACTCCTGTCTGGCCCTGTTATGCCCTTTCAACAACCCTTTCCCATGGCTTTATAAGCGCCCTTCACACACAAATTCTAGAGAGAAGAGCCAGAGTAACCATTTGGGAAGTGATCTAATTACAGGTAGAAATAGACTCTGAGATTCCTGAATGCAGTATTATTTATTAATTTGGTCAGCTTCAATCAATTTTGCTACATACTGAATGAACCTGTGAATTATGTGATATTCCGTGTACTAACTCTGGATCCAGGTGCTAGAGACTTCTCTTTCCAGTCTCTTTCTCTGACCTTTCTCTCATTCACAGTTTGGATTCCAAACTGTGATATATATCCTCTGTGTCATTTAGAGAATATATAGCCTGTCCTTCAGAGTGGATTCTTTATCTTCTGTTTAGTTAAATGGTATTATAAAAAATATTTCTTCTCACTTTTTCCCTCCCTTCCTTTATTTTTCTGTGAACACAGAGCTGTTGATAATCAACTCTACGTAGCTACTGTATCTCCTGCTAGAGATGAAAAAGCATCCTATGTTGCCTGGGGACATAGCACTGTAGTAAATCCTTGGTGAGTTCAATAAAATAAAAAACACCTCCTTTTTTGGGGGGGTTAAAAATATTTTAATTGGCAGTCACACTTCAGTCCTACTTTTCCATCTACTGTTAAAAGTGCATGTTCTTGGGAAAAAGCACATGAGACTTGAGCCTACAATCTCAAGATCATAATTTAAAACAGCCAAACTAAAAAAAAAACAAGAGGTAAACTAGAACTAGTTTGAGTATGTATTCATTTTGGTAGTAAAGATGCTACTTAGTACAAGGATTTAGCATTAGTTGAACCGCTGACCTTGTCACCTTGTCCCTGAAGTTCAGTCCATTATATGCTATGCATATGGTAATTCTCTGTGTAGAAGCAAACCATCTTAAACGGCTTACACAGAACTGTCTCATTTCCTCAAAGAACAACACTGCTTTGACATAAGAAAGAACAAGAAGAATGTCTTCAGCTAGAGAAGAGAGATTCTGACTTGTGCAGAAGTCACGCAGGTGCACAGGAGGTAAAAGTGACCAAATCTTCAGGCAGTTGTTTTTCTTTCAAATTAATCTATTGATAGTTCTCTTCCAGTTGTTTGCACAGTAAGAAAAACTTTGTCTGTGTCTTGAGCTTTTAACTTTAGGTGATGAAAGCAGTGACAGAACACTTGGGGGAGACACGATCATGTTCAGTAGTTCATGCAGAGTAAAAGTACACTATTAAAAGCCAGTAGGATCTTCAAAGGTGAAAGTGTTCATCTTTGCCAGTGTGGTTGTTCCTTTCCCCTTGAGGTGTGTTGCATGCTCGCAGGCAGTGGTTCTCAGAGTGGCTTTTTACCACAGTTCTTTATCTTTGAAAGACACTTAGGTTAAGTATGTATATATCACATATAAAAAGTGCCATATATAAAGCCTGGAAGCCATTTCTATCATGCCAGAGTTCTGGATTACAATGCTATTTTTAGTGCAGCCCTGTTGTTGCAGCTGTAGGCATCAATGGTAGGAACTCCTTTTTGTACAAACAGCAGCAACTGGACTGATGCCTTGAGACCAGTGTGTTAATCCTGTGAACAAATGTGCTTAATTTTGCAGGGGTGAAATCATAGCCAAAGCTGGGGCTGAGGAAACAGTTGTGTACACAGATATAGGTAAGGGGAGAATTGTTTTTGTTTTTTCCCTGCTTTTTTTCTGGAGTACAGGTCATGACACTAAGGAGAGACAGTTTTTAAGTCTGTGGCCTTACACATGCAACTGCAGATGCTGCAGCATTACTCTGCCTTGACCACCTTTTCTGGGTTAAAGCAAGAACCAGCAGCTCTTGCCTGTACTGTTCTCTATATAATACTCTATAGCTGTACCCCTCTAGATCAGTTCCTTAGGAAGAAGGTGCCATCCTAGGATAGAGCAAAGCTGAGGCTTCCTTCAGGCCTGGCTGCTCTCTTGCAGTGCCCTACCACCCTATTCTCCATCAAAGCTGCTATTTTCCCTGTCTTACCTCAGAGCAAGTCAGGACCTTTCTTTTTGGACTGCTGTTCTCTTAACTCTTTTCTTCTCCCCTGCAGATCTAAAGAAACTTGCAGAAATACGTCAACAAATTCCTATTTTAAGTCAGAAGCGTTGTGATCTCTATGGTGTAGAGATGAAAAAGTGAAGCCAGGTGAAGAGGGAAGGTTCAGCTGTCACAATGGCTGTTGCCTTCATCTTTGGAAGGATTTCTTTTGTTGTTGCTCCACAACTTACTGCCATATGTGCCAGTTAAGAAACCACCACGTAACAAAAAACTCTGTGCAATTCTAAAATGATTGAAATAAAACTTTTGTATCTCCTCTCACACTTAAGTACTTCATAGTATTTTACAGCTAGGATAAAGATGGAGATGAAATCAGTTCAATACAGTAATTAACATTGATTTTTATGCATCATAATGTTTTAGTTACCTTCTGAGGGCTGTTGTGTAGAACACAGAAATGGAGATCTTGTTCTCTGAAAGTCCCCCTCAAGTCAGCTTTGGCATTATGAATTTTTCAGTGAATTATCAGAAAATCTAGAAGCATGACTCTTCTCATTCTGTCCTTTTTAGATGTACATGATTTAACCTAAGTCCTTGAATGCCCTACTTCTAACTTGAGAAGCTTAAAATTTAACACACTGATCAAAACAGGCCAAATTCTGCTCTGTACTACTCAGGACACTGCCAGAAGCTGCCAGACAGCGCTGCTCCTATAGAAGAATCTGTAACAGTTTTTGGTTCATGTGTTTTGTCTGGATCTGTGTATTAAATTCTCCTTATGGCAAATTCTGTTCATTGCTGAAGTGACATGGGTTACTGTGTTGTTACAATAATCCACACCTTGCCACACCTTTGCTCTCCATACTGCTTCCTTAATACAATGTCTGAGTGGGTTTTCATTTTGCTGCCTGGGGAAGGCTGAGGGCAGTCAGGTTGGAAAACCTGTTGCACTAAGTCCTTCTGCCCACTCTCCCAGCAGACTGGCTCAATGTTTGAATGCACTATTGGTACCATGGGCAGCTCGCATCTACTGCAGAGAAAACATTCCTTACTGTGCTGCTTTTGCTGGAGACAAACTGATTGTGAAAGACGGCTTTAAAATACTGGCTGGAAAACCAGCCAAGCATGTTGCACTTTTGGGTTTGGGTTTTTTTGTTTTTGTTTTTGTTTTTGTTTTTGTTTTTTTTTTTTTAAGGAGGACATCTTTTAATGTAAAAAGAATTTCAAAATCCCGATTTTTATTCCTTGGGCTGAAGAAAAGAAGCAATTTACCAGCCTTCACTGATAAGCTTTTAGTTTTCCAGCAGCATGAAACAGCTGTGAGGCTAAAAGAGATTTCAAAGTACAAAAATGGGAGAGAGAGAAGGTTTTGTCCTGCTCTAGCTAACCATACTTCCTCCAAAACCATCTTACCTTTTTTTCATGTTCAGCAATTCTCCTCTTCCCACAGTTTTCACAGTTTTTTGGTTTGGTGTTCTTTTTTTTGGGTTGTTTTTTTTTTTTAATATTTTGGTTTCTCTGTAATGAGCTTGGTCTGTGTTTTATAAAGAAAAACAAATGCTCAGCCAAGCCCTGACACATCCTTCTCTCAAAAGCCAGATCCTACCATTCCACTTGGTGGCATTCTGTATCAGCAGGTATTTTTGGTCTCTACTTTTCACTGCATGTTGTTGTACATGCTGCACTGGAACTTTTAAGAAACAAGCCACAGAGCACAAGGTGAAATGAAGGTTTATTTGTTGAAAAATAAATATTAAAAAATTAACAATTTACCATTTGAGCTGAGTCTCCTGCATTAGATTAGTGCTTCCCATATATTCAACAACCCATATCCATGATGGCCATTGCTGGGCTCCAACTTCTAAATCATAATAACTGTTTTAACTCTTTCCCTTCACTCCCTCTACTAGTTCAACACGCAGGAGTAAATAAACACTACCTTTGGAGGATTAAAGTAGTGCAGGACTCTCATGGGCTGACCACTTACATCTGAGAAATGCAAAGTGCAGTTTGCAACAGGTACCAGAATCTGTGGTCTGAACTCTCCTCCCTTGGAATCCCTAAGGGAGAGGATGGATGAAAATCTATTACAAGCTACTTTGGTGAACGCAGCTGAAGAGCTGACATGAGCTCAGTTCTTTTCAGTCTGTGAGGACAACTTCTAAGCACCAGTTTTAGTAGGGTATTTAATAGGGTTTCCAGTGTGCTGCACTCAGAAGTGATACAAATGGGATGGTGAATTTGTGAGGCTTTCACTTGTACTTTTTGAAGCAGTCACTACTCAACCTTTGTGTTGGTAGACAACAATCGCTTTCAAGTATCCACGTGACACATATGCACCAGTATTCTGTAAGTTCAGGAAATTAATCAGTAACAACCCCAAAACAGTTCCAGAATTTCAGCCTGCAAGAATTTAAATAATTTTTACAGAAATGGCAGAAAATTGGGCAGTGTTAGGATTTCTGGGCTGGTTAAAGCGGTATCTAAGCTGCTCTTGATAGTTCTGGAGTAAGTTACAGTACTGCTCTTCAATTTATGTTAGTTCCCTCTTCCCTTTCCATCTGCAGTTAGATCCTAGGAATTCAAGTCACAGCTTAGAATCATGGAATATGTTGAGTTGGAAGGGGCCCATCAGGATCAGAGTCCAACTCCTGGCCCTGTGCAGGACATCCCAAGAATCACACCGTGTGCCTGAGAGCATTGTCCCTGTGAACAACAGGGACCATACGTGGTGAGAATTAAGTTGCTAGACAATTGTATGTAGAAGCAGCTTCCCAAAATCTCCCTCTAGGATACCCAGGCTTTATCCAAGTCTTCAGTACTAGCTTCCTACATAATTTCAACTTTTTTTTAATAGCAGTAATACTTGTTTCACTTCAAAGTTCACATGCACACCTGGCTTAAAATAATAACCTCAACTGTATCAGGCATTTACAAAAAGTCCCTTTCATCACAGGGATGCACCTGCATGCACACATGAATAGGGTCTCAGCTGGTCAAATTCCCAGCCTTCCTGGCTCGACTTCCTTTCCCCTGTAATCTTCAGCTCTCAAGGTCATGCCTCTGTGGGTGACAGAAGAAAG
This sequence comes from Chamaea fasciata, assembly GCF_029207755.1. NCBI lineage: Eukaryota > Metazoa > Chordata > Aves > Passeriformes > Sylviidae > Chamaea > Chamaea fasciata. The sequence continues at coordinate 20,470,655 of NW_027094087.1, read as the reverse complement.
CAGAGATCAGATTTATTGATTCTATGTCTCCTCCTCATTCTTTCTTAAAGGTTGAAGTGAGAGAAGATGACAAGGAGTCAGTCAATTATCAGTTCTTCCTAGACTAAGAACATAAGCACAGAGCTCACCACTGCAGAGAACACCTTCATCAAAACCTGTTCTTATACATGTCAGAGAGAGGTACTTGAAGGTAGTATTTATTTTTTTCAGTTTACAGGTGATATGTCATTTACAAAAAAATTACAGACAATGCATCCTTTCAGTGCAGTTTCAAACTAGTTGAAGAACAGGCAAAAGTCTGTGATGATTTGGAATGCTAGTAATTGACAGCACATGCTTATTTCCCTTAATTGATTGGGTGGGTAAGGGATGGGGTACAGATGGGGTGATGATGAGAAAATGCCAATGTAAATAAGGCCATGCGAATAAAAACTCCTCAGAGAACAGGACTCGTCAGTCTGGCATATTTTTGTTCTCAGGTAATTGATGCAGAGATTGGAAGTTGGAGAAGACATTTGACGCTTGTTATGTTCAGTGCCCCTGGAAGCTGCCAGTACCTTCCCATATCTTCAATTCTACAGCACTGCTATGATTTCAGATCACCTAATGAGCTACTAAAGTAATGATTAAATCTTTATGTCTACTGTCAAACCCACCATTTGAATACTCGACTGTAGTTGCTGGGAGAAAGGAAGGTCAAGTTGAAAATGCAAGCTGCTGCTGCATGGTGGCACTACTACAGACCAAGACAGTTTTGACTACAGCATCATTCATTTCTTTAAAAGGTTAAATACATTAGACAATTCACCACGAACAAATCTATGATTTCAGGATGGAAAGAAGCCCAAACTAGTAAGTCATAAATTAAGCTACATCATTTGCATGAGGTTTGTCCAGCCACATCAGTCCAGGGAAAGGCAAGATGGACTGACTGACTTCACAGCAGAAAGGATCCAAAGCAAGAGGGCCCTCTGTGAAGTTCCTAACAAGAGGAAAACTATTTCATAATTTACCCATCTACTGTATGCAGCACAACTGCTTCCTTTCTACAGTATTTGTAATCTTGGACAAGGCAGGGTGTACAGAACAAGGACCTGAGTGCAGATTGCAAATCCATTATTGGAAGTTTGAGCCTATGCTTTGTTCCTTATCTCATTTAATCCTGCTAAAGGGCTCTTAAAAGGAGATCATAACCCAGCAGTCTCTAGAGACTGAAGAGAATTTAGTCTATCAGCTGCTACATTTATGCAAAAGCATCAGAGATTACAAAGATTATATGCAAGCATGACCTTACCTTTTGGAGCTTGACTCCCAGCAGTGCCTTCTGTTCTTGAAAGTCCCTCTGAACCCTCCAGAACAATTTCCTGTGACATTCAAGTAAGGACTGCTGCACAGGAATACATTCTTTCTTCCAGTAAAGCCTACACTGAAGCAGCGTAACCTGACCTCCTTCCGCAGCCAACCTTTTTCCTAGCTCTCCTATGCAGTACTCTAGGGCTTTCTGGGGTGAGAATAAGGACTATCAAATTAATTCCCTGATAGCTGCCACAGGACTATTTCTAAGTAAGTTATGCAGAGGGTGGAAGGGGATTTAAGGAAAGATTGTGCATGCTTGCATATATTTACAGGGATCCTCTCCACATCTACTGACTTAAAAAAACCTTCTATTATTAAAGTTTGAAAATTAATTTTTGCAAAATTAAAATCAACCCTCAAGGATTAACTGGATATAAAAAAGAAACCTATTTTACAGCACTGACTAGTGTTACCTTTAAATTCAAAAAACCCACATGCTGTAATATTATTTGATAAAGCAAAAATCGCCCACAACATAATCACCCAAAATGAACCAGTGTGAAGTTTTTATTTGCATGGCCAAAATATGTTCCTTTGGTTCCCCTGCAACTTTATTTCCCTTAAAACACTCTAAGGTTTTTGCTGCAGAAGGAACAAGATGCAGCACTGCATACTTCCTTGAACAACCACTCCCACAACACCTAAACATTTAACAGATGTAGCAAATGACAACACCACGAACGGGAAAAAACTAAGTTCCACCATTCAGCATGGTCTGCAACAGCGTCTTTAGGGCTGGCTGAAGTGGGCAACTTCACTTTGGAAGGTCATTTCCTCCTTGTTTCTTTACAGTGTTGGTGGTTTCAATCCATACTTCTTTGCAACTTCTGTCTGGGCATAGGCAGCATCACAGAGTGAGTAGAGGTGGGCCATCTCCATTTCTGATTTGGCCAGGTTGATAGCTTTGTTGAACATCTCAATGGCTTTATCCAGATTACCTCTGAAATAAACAAAAATTTAGCCCAGTTAAGACTGCCAACGCAATCTTGTCATCTCTAAAACATCGTTTTTCTTTCAGGACTTACACTCTCCACCATTAATAACTTAAGAGGACTTTGGGAGGAACCACCACAAGACCTTGTGGTGATGCTGAGTAAACTCAAAGAAGCTGTTACCAAGCCTAAGCAACTGGGACAGCTGTCAAACAGCCTTCCTCTTGAGAGACCCCACGGGTGGTGGTGCAGGATAAAATATTTTCCACAGGACACCAAGTTCACTACAAACATAATGCTGGGCGACTGAATGAAGTCTCATCTCCCCTGAAAGGATTTAGCATACAAAAGAGGAAAACTAGCACAGACAGAAGCACATCATTTAAATCGGGAAATGCTTGCAAAATTTCTCATGGCAATAGTTTAATTGTCTGTCCTTTAGAGGACTAGACTATTAAAAAGAGACTTGACTGTACTATCAGCTACACCCCAAACCTTTGCACAATTGCAGTACAATGTTACAGAGCAGTGCATTCCTCTTTCCACCAAGAACTAAACGGGAGTCCTGTTGGCTGCAGGAGAAAACAGCACAGTACAGACAGTCCAATGTCCAAGGACAAATCAGATACACACAAAGCCAGGTAATGATTAAGGAAGTCACTTTAAATGCAGAAGGGATGTATTTAAACATACATGGACTCATCTGCACGTTGTCCATTAAGTATGAAATTGGTGATAAGAAGTTGTCAGATCATAAACCACAATTATGCCACACAGAATGGAGGGCTTTACCTAAAGTTACAGAACAGAAATCAGGACTTTGGGTAAGAGCTGGCCTTACAGGACACCAGGGAGATCTCAACACATAGGATCCATAAAAAAATTGAAAGAACTTCAGAAGTAATAAAGAACTCTCAGCACTGCAATTCAGCATTACCTTTGCACTTCAATCGTTCCCATGGTCTCATATGCAAAATCACATTTGTTATCAATTTCAATGGCCTTGCTTATGAGTTCTAATCCTTTGTCTAAATCTTGCTTCCACTGGAGCTGAAGTAAACTACAAGAGAGAGACAATTTCAAACAGGTTTCACATACTCCTCCCAAAAACTTCATCATGGTAAGCAAAACCACCCCAAATGTATAATGTATTTAATTTCTAACGCAGGTACACAGTAACTTAGTAACTTCACGACTTTTAAAAACACCTGTGTGAAAGTCACTTTCAGTAAGCCACTTTACTGCTTTAATGACTCAAATTTTTTTCTTCCCCAGAGGAGTTGGTACTTGTTGTTTTATAAAAGAAAAAACTTCGACACAAAGCTGAAACTAATTGGGCTAAAGGAAAAATCAGATATACTTCAAGCAGATACTCAATTAGCAATGAACACAGATGAAACTTTCCTGAAACTTATTTGCAGCTTAGACAAGACAAAATATGGAATTACGTTTAAGAGCACAAAGATGCTTTCATAAAGTTATTTTTCCTGGTTAAACTTCTAAACATAAACATTAAATTCAGGTTGGTTCATCTAAATGCACCAACTGCTCTCAGCCAAAAAGGACTGCAAATTCAATACATACCCTTTATGAACATATGTAGTAGCATTGTCTGGCTCAAGGTCAATGCATTTATCATACATTTCATCAGCCTTGCCAAACTGCTGTTGATCAGTTAGTGCCTGAATCAAAAGAGAAACCTGTTTGTCAATAAGCATGCACTCTGCACTCAGCTAATTCTAATTAAAACTGTATTGACAACGTGACACTGGATGTAGTTCATTTATGGTAGAGCAGGCCAGGCACATCAGTTACCAGAGTTAAGTTTCAAAATTAAAGCTTTTTGGAAAGCTTCTCTGCTTTAAGTGCACAGATTGTTGACCACACTGTCACCTGTAATGGGAGATCCACAAACAACATGCTGTGTGCTGTAAATAAAAACCATTCCAAAAGTTTGTACCCACAAGCTTCAACTCTTCCTTTTTCAAATATACTTCTTTCAGAAGGAAATGCATATATATTGCCAACCTACTTAAAATCAGAATATCTCATGCTTCCTACTAAAACCAGCAGTATGTTCTTAGAGAAGAAATCAGTCTCTGTTACAAGTGTACTCCAAGCAGCTGTTCTAAACCACTACATGCCACTGATAGCAGAACAAAAACGTCATCCTAGTTCCACACATCTGACTCTCAGATTACCCAGAGAATCCCCGACATTCATCAACTGAGATGCTACACACATGCAGGAAGGAGGGAATCATGCAGGAATAAGCTTCATCTCCTAATAACCACCCTCAACTCTCATTACTTATAACCTGCTCCACCAATATTCCCTGTATTTCCTCTGCCCCAGAACACCCATAACCATAAATGCAAGCAGCTTATTCCAGGCAGCATCTCTTATCTCAGTCAGAACTTAAGTGTCAAAAATCTTCATCTGTTCTTTGAAGGAATGTTATATCCAAGATAAAAAGTACAAGAGAATGCAGCATTTTCTTTAACAGAGAGAAAAACATACCTGAGCATAGAGTGCATAGCCCTCAGCACACTTTGGAAATTTTTTAATGACATCTTCAAAGCCTTTCATGGCTGCTTGCACAGTCAAAGCATTACTTCCTGTATAAGCCTGGCGATACTATTCCAAGGAAAAAAATTAAAGAAAAAAATTACACCATCACCAGACTGAAAAAAAAAGCTAATCAGGCCTCTACCCACCTCCCAAAGAGTTGCCTGCATCATCATAATTCAAAGTTATTTTACATAAGCTGAGAGAATTGGGATTGTTCAGCCTGGAGAAGAGGCTTTGGGATGATCAAATAGTGGACTTCAGATATCTGAAGGGAGCCATGAGAAAGGTGGAGAGGGATTTTTTACAACAGCATGTAGTGACAGGACAAGGGAGAATGGATTCAAATTGAAAGACAGCGGGTTTAGACTGGATATTAGGAAAAAATTCTTTATTGTAAAGGTGGTGAGACACTGGGACAGTGCCCAGGGAAGTTGTGGATGCCTCATCCATGGCACTGTTCAAGGGCAGGTTGCGTGGGACTCTGAGCAACCTGGTTTAGTGGAAGGTGTCCCTGTTCATGACAGGGGAGTTGGAACAAGATGATCTTTGAGGTCCCTTTCAACCCAGGCGACTGTATGATTTTGTGCTAAGTTCCAGAAGGTACAAGCCTGTACATCCTACCAAATCTGGTTTTGGGAACCTACCACATGTCCAAGTGTCTGGACTTGGAGCGGAAAACAGGTGAAAGAAGGAAGTCATAAGGCCTGATAATTGTGATAGCCTCCCTCTATTTCAAATGCTTAGAAATTCCAAACTTGGCATTCCTCCTTGTTCACACCATGCAAAGCTGTCCTGACAAGATTCTTGCACACTGAGTCATTGTACTAGCATGAAATAGTTTGTTTGCAATTTCTTGATGATGACCCTTTTCAACAATAGTAAAGCTTTATTAAAATCAATTTTATGTGCTCCAATTAGAATCAAGGTTTTTGTTCCTCTCCCACAGAACAGGAAAAATGTTCTACTGTTTGAACAATGAGTGTTTCAGAAGGAAAGCAGCAAACCCACACTCCAGCTGAAGAAACTGCTGCATTATTCCTTTACCTTATTATTAGAAGAGATGTACGTTGCCCTACTTTCCTGTTAAATTGGAATAAACCAGAGAAACAGAGTGTTTTCCAGAACTCTTTAAAGCAAAAGCACCCAGACAAACCCCAGCACATTACCTACCAGAGCGAAACATTTCTGTGCTTGCGCCAAGGCAGAATTGGGTCGCAATCGGATACATTCATCAAAGTCTTCCACAGCCTCCTCAATTTGGTCAAGCAGGATTTTCAGCTAGCCAGAATGAAAGAAAATCCTATTTCTCTATTTCATCTGGACTTCAGACACTTACATGATAATTCAATTAGCATCAGTTACTCATATCATCTCCAGCTCAGTTGAAGAACTGTCTAGAAACCTACAAAACCCATAACTAAAAATCCCTGTCATAATGTATTATCAAAGCCATCAGTGAAACTTTGCCTACCTACACAAGCAGGAAACGACCCTGTGTAGGGATTCAGGCAATGACCCTGTTTAGGGATTGACAATGCTTGCATTTTAGACTGTTGCCATCGTAGCGTCAGCATTATGACCAGTCTCCAAAATTAAGCCATATTTTCTCAAGTTGTTTTGCCTCTCTGTAGCCAGTAGCTGTGGACTAGTTGGACATTGACACATTTCAGCTTTTCTAGCTTGTATTTCAACTTCTTTTGTTGGGTTGGGGTTTTTTTTTGTTTTGTTTTGTTTTGTTTTGACATGCTTACTCCTCCACAGGAGCAGAGTTCACTTCATCATTCTCTTACTTTACTGTGAAGCCACCGTAAAACACAAGTTTTCAACCTGCAGACAACTTTCATTCCATTCAGTCAACACATAGCACCATTTTAATTTCTGAGCACTAAAGATACCTAACAAATTCATGGAGAAAATCCCTTGATCCATGGAAGTCTTCCTTACAAATATGACTTAGCCTATCTGCATATTCTAGTGTTCCTTTCTTACTTTCAGCACCATTCATCTTAGAGATTTGTGGCAGCAGGCTTCTCTAGAGCTAGAAATTAGTCAGACACAGCAGTGTCACAAAGCAGAGAGGGATGAGCTGAAGAGATCCAAGTCCAGGGCACAGGGCTGCAGGTGTTATCAGGGACACACTTCCTCTGCTGTAACAAAGCTTCCTGCTGTGCAGATGATGCTCTGCCACCCAGGCCCCTTCACAGAACAGCTTTTATCTGCTGTATGTACACAAGCCCCAGTACTTCTAAGTCTCAGTTCATACTAATAGAGGCTTTCCTATAGCTGTAGAAATAAACTACTTCTGCCTGACCTGAACCTCCAAAACAGACTGTGTGTTTACCCCACAAAAGTCCCCAATTAGTTCATGTTTTTTCTGCCACAAACAGTATGAAGTGTCTCCAACGACACCATTTTTCCTTTCAGTGTGTACTGAAACAGCCAAGTGTTGGTTGGGACCAAAACTCTGAGGTTTCTTACTTGTCCTCGATGGTGGTAAACATCAGCATTCTGAGGATCAATGTCAGCAGCCATGTTGAAGTCCTGGGTGGACAGCATGGGCTGCTGCTGCTGCATGAACATACTGCCCCGTTTGATCAGAGCGTTGGCTCGCAGCTGCAAGACACGGTCAGGGAAACATCAGCCACCCCAGTGCTCCTCCACACTTAAGGCTTTGTTACAATCACAGTGAATTTCTCATTTGACTAGTTCCTACCACTGACAGGTTTCAATTATTCTAAGCAGGAGTAAGTTTCATATTACCCTAAGTGAATGAACTCCCTTACTTCATTTCAAAAATGTCAGCCTACGTTTCCATCTCAAGTCCCCCACAGTATCCTTCCCAATTCCTGTTTACAAATGCATTAGTGTTTTCTGAAGCAGCTGAATATGCAAGTGCAATTAAAGTTTTTCACTTATCCAGAGTGGATAAGCCTCCAAGTCATTCGACTTCCTCCATTCTTTAGTTTGCACTACTTATCACCTTTAGTCTGCACTACTCACTGCAGCTGTCTCAAAAATCAACAAGCCCTTGAAAGAAACAATTTGTCAGTAACAAAACAGTAAATAAACCAGAATATTCCCATTAATACATCTGAAAATTTGGACAAACAACTTCTTGAAGTACATTGCAAGTTTATCATCTAACTTCTCAATCCCAACTACAATCCAGCTGTGACAGATTCTTACCTTCACATTTGCATCTTCCATGCTGATGACCTGATCTAGGTCTGGTTTGGCAGCACTTGCATTGCCAATAAGTAAGTAGAAAGTAGCTCGCAGAAGCAAAGCTTCTGCCATGTATTTTCCCTTTGCTTCAATTTCTTTTGTGCTTTCACTGATAATTTTGTCATAGTTCTCTTCTTCCATATATTGTTTTGCTCTCAAATAGCCAGAGCTGCAAATGATGTAAGAACAGTTGTATATATACATGCATTCACTGAACACTGCAATTTCCATTCAGATGTTTCATCAAATCATTACAAATACTAACTTGTGCCATACTTTTACAACACCAGCATAGTCCCATTGGAACATCCATTCCTGGATGGAGCCAACATAGATGGAAAACAATTTGCACAAAAACTGGCCAAATTACATTGGAAATAAAGGAGAAAAATGTTTTAAAGATTTTGAATGTAAGCTTCATTTGTCCCTTGAGGTTTTTTTCAAATGAAGAACAGCAATTATCTCTGGTTTAAAACAAGAGGGTGGAATTCATGGACAGGAATGTGAAATATTAAACCTAGCAATGTGCAGCTTGTATGTGGAAGAAATTATTTAATAGCAAAAAATTACAGCACTGCCTTGTTCTCAGCTATGTCCTGGATTCAGTGAATCTGCCTGCAGATCAGGACACTCTCTCTTACTTTAAAAAAAAGTCATAATGCTGTTTGCAATGGTTTCCAAACTGACAGCACTGCTATCTTCCAAAAATAATCTGGAAAGTAGCATAGTAAATTAAAGAACCATTTATGTGGTGCTCAGGCTCCACTAAAAAAGAACAAAACAAAACCACAAACCCGAGTTTTTCTATAGCAGAACAAACTTTTCATTTATGGGCAATTTGATTCCAGAAAGATAAAACACCCTTTCAGCCTCAGCTGCTGTAAATGCATGTTTTCATTTAACAATCCCCTTTTCCTAGTTCATCTTCTCTCTGCCAGTCCAAAGGCTATCTTGCTCTTTTCCTTGGAAATGCTCCTCCAGTATAAAATATTCCTTTCCCCCAAAAGTATCATTCAGCCTTCTCCAGTGCTCCCGTCTCCTAAGATTTACTGTGATACTGTAGTAAATATTTAGCATATTTTCCCAGTCTCATTGTTCTTCCTCTGCTTAGTGCAAGTTTGGAACTTGCCAGTCAGCTTTCACTAAGGTTTCACATAGCAACACTGATATTATTTATATCAAAGGAATCTCCATGCCAAGTCCTACACAAACAGCAGCACATTACACGGAGCAGAATGTCCAAATCATTGAAAACTTAATTCCAGTACCAAACAATTCCCAACTGTACTGTACACTCACTTTTCTTTCACTTCAGAAGCCTCTCCCTCCTTGTCTTTATCTTCATCTGATTTCTCACCCTTAAGTAAAGGTTGGGAAATTATATCATCTGTGAAAGAACTGAAGTAGGATTTAATGAACTGTGGCGAGGGCATCAGAGGCTCCCGATTCTGAAACAGAGAAAGGCAATTCCAAGTCACTAGGTGGTAAGATCAGATGATAAAGATAGAAATGGATAGCAAACATGATTATTTAGAAAAAAAATTGTGGAAGAACCAATGTATGACTTTCACTATGTCATCTGATAGCCTGATATTTTGGATTTGCCATTTTGATGTTTAGGGATTCTTTAAGCTTCAGATCACAACGCAATACCCATCACCAGTGAAAATAAAACACTGATATTTGGAGAGGAGGGAATTTTATCTTTCTACATTTGTGGCTAGAAATAAGGACCCTTAGGATATCATAAGACATTGGGTAGATGTACTAAAGCACTGGGTGTGCACATAAACTCATTGAAAAATGCAAGCTGGTGATTTAAGCATAAGCCTAAATTAAAGCAGATTCTGAATGGCAGTTTTCTCTTTTCTCCAATTTGTCCAAGAGAAGCTACTGCCATTGTTACAATGGAAACTAATGAGGCAATACCCTAGTTCTGTGTGAAATTTGGCCCAAATGTCACACATTTTATTTGAAGTCCCAGAAGTAACACCTCTCAGGTAATGAATCTTTCCTACAGCCAAAAAATATTTCTTGTTTAAAATAAACTGCACACAAGAATTATAATTCAATCTCTCCTGCAGGAAAACACTGAATGCACTCTTCTGAAGCACACCTATCTTTGTCCACCACACTCATAACACTGTTTGTTGTTACCCCTGCACTACACATTTACATGAATTTCTGTAGTGCAGAAATTCAGCATCTCAAAACCAACACGGGATTTCAGTACTGCAACAACCATCAAAACAAAAGCAAGAATGCTTAAAAACAACCAAGAACGTGTTAATATCTGTCCCAACCTTTTTGCAAACCTACAGGCACTTAAAATGACTGCTCCTGGCTACCCCTATGCTTCCACACTTCTCACTTGGGCAGTTTCCAAACATTCATGCATAGATAGGTGTCTGTTCCAACACACCCAGTTTCCATGGAGTTGCAAGCTCACAAAAGCCCTATGTAGGGCAGCACACCAACTTAGGGTGTCTCCTGAATGTCATAACAAATTTCATTCTTAAAGGGAAACAACTGCTAGAAGTAGATCTCTCTTCCCTGCTGAGGTTCCAAAAACTCTGGAGAGGTCCCAAAGGAAAATAACACTGGCACAATGACAGCTTTGTAGAAAACAATTTGTGTCGCGTCATACGCTTGAGCAGATGAAGACAGTGACTTGTTTACAACAACTGACAGAATGCCAACAACCGACTTTTCAACAGCTGCTCAGGTGAAATAACAATTAGTCAGCACTACCACAAGTCCTACCTTATACTTCTCTTTGGCCTTTTCTTTTCCAAGGAGTTTAAGAACTTTATCAGCTAACAACATACTTTGCTGGTTTTGGAAGGCTTCTAAAATGCAGACTGCCGTGACATCTAGGAAACAATGTACAAAAGTGAGATTAAAGGAATTGTGATAGTCATTGAAGTACACTATAAAATATGCCACTGAGTACAATGAGGCACTCCCAAACTAATACATGTCCTGCTCTCAGGCAAAACCCTCTGTTTCCACTTTGCTGTATTTACTGTATTTTTCAAGACACATATTTGTATCCAAAATGATCTTCCTGGGATAAAAGAACTTCATGACAGTGAATGAAAAGAAATTCCATCTATTTTTCTGTTCATGTTTTTATCTTGAGACAAACACACTTAAATCAACAGTGAAAATGTATACTTCTACCAGGGACTTTCACCATTTCAAAACTTGGAGGAGATTATGTTCATAGCATCAAAAGTGTTAACACAACTTCTCTTCTGGGACTGGTCTTTATTTTCTACTTCTAAAATTCACACTCAGTCCCATCACATCTCATTTACTCCTCAGTTTAAGAAATCTGCCTAAGTTCTATCTCAAATTTTTCTGCTCACCCCTGTGACTTTGGAAGGGAGCAAGGAGAAATACCTTGCCGGCCTATTTAAAGTGCCAGCCCTGTCACATGGCTTTCATTCACACAGAGAAACCTCTGCAGATGTTAACCCCCTGCTGCCTGAGTGAAGCTTCCTAGTGTGAAATGCATTCTTACCACACACACATGGTTTCTCTGGATCCTCCACTTAATGCAATGCTACCACAGGTTTTCCCTGTTTTGTTTTCATTTAAACATTAGTGAAAATGGACAGAGCCTGGACTTGGAATTCAAGCAGTGTATCGTCTGAATATGCTTGAAAAGTCAATGTCTTGCCCTGGAGTTTAAGTATATTTCTCTAATTCTACACTGCTAGAAGGACTGTTAAGCCATCACTTATACAGAAACTCCCTGTACCTCTGGCATGGTCAGGAAGCACATCAGAACATCTGGGAAAATACGGTACCCCCAGAAAGATGGTGTTACAGAAACCCAGCACACACCCTCTGCCCAAAGACTGCTGCACTCCAGGCTTGTCTGCAGCAGCAACATCTTCCCAAATTATACTGCCAGGGATCACAGGAGAAGTTTTCTTCTGGTAGTGGCTGGGTTTTGAGGTTTGTTTGTTTTTGCTTTCATTCACTACATGGGGATACCCTGCTTCCTGGGATTATACTGGCTACTGGCCATATGTGGTTGGCAGGTAAAAGCAAGGTTATAGAAAAACTGTGTAGTTCAAAAAAAATTTAAAAAAAAAAAAAAATAGCAAGAAAGCTTCAGATCTGCAAAAACTGCAAGCAAAAAATCAAATAGAAACCAAGGCTGAAAATAATTATCACTAACATTACTGCTATTAACACTAAAAGAAGTTATATTTAAAACTGTCCTACTGTCACAGGGACACTTGATCTTTCTTGATCACCTGGCAGCTACATAAGGCTTAGATTTTATTACAGCACTCTGGAAGTGCAGCTGATACACAGTGGTTGCAAAGGAGTGCACTAAATGAACAAAGTTGTCCTTTTCTAGTCACTATGGTCTCAAAGGGCATAAAGGCATTCTGCCAGCAGATAAACAGATAGATAAAATTTCCACATCTAATTCACCTTCTAATTTGGCAGACCTAATTCTTAGCTGTTACACATAATGAAACTAATTTAACGGTTAGATTTGCCAGCCAAAGCACTGCCTTATTTTCTGTCCTTCTTTGATAATGAGCACAGATGAAAATTTCATTTGTCTTTTAACCTAACATCAGCAGGAATGATTTCACTTGATGAAATTTATAAGGGTAATTTCAAGCAGTGTACTGAGCTCAAAAGTGCTGTGAGACAACACATCTGACCTGTAGTTCTTAATTTCTCTGGCTTCTCAGTGACATCTTCCTGACAGTTCAAAATGTATTCTGTTTAGGAATAGCATTGGAAGCATTTGACACAGTAATTTCTTCCAAATACAAAGTATTAATATTAAAAAAAGAATTCAATCTGTTCTGGTTTTCATAAGCTATACACCAGAAAAAAATGCTACTGAAGCTGTTGTCCCTCTAATATCAGTCCAATGCATTTAAATTTCTGCAATACTTTTATTTCTGACGATGTATCTCTTCCTGCAAAAACACTCATTTCTGTAGTAGTATAATTTCTCTAAAACAAAGAGAGAAGAAAATCTCTTTACTACATGGAAATAGAACAGCTGTTGTCCTGGTTATCCACTCATCAAGTTAGATGAATTCTATTCTAAAGTGAAGGAGTTTCCTGGAAAAAGAATACCTTGAGTTGCTACAGTAACATCAATTTCTCAGCAGTCATTTCAGAAGTGAGCAGATGAAAGCTTGAGTAATGTGAAAAGGTTTCTTCTGACAAGAGAAGAATATGTATTTGCAGAAGCTACGATTGGTTTTAAATACGTAATTCTGTATTACTGTAGCTACTGAAGTGAAACAAAAACATTTCCAGAAGTTGCCATCTCCAAAGCTCTCCAAAGCAGCAGAGCTAACTCCACTTTTAAGTATACACAGCACGAGCCACTCACCTTCTAAACATTCCTTCTTATTGTCTAGCTTCTCATGGGCCTTTGCACGTCTGAAGAGAGCTTTGACATATTTAGGGTTTAGCTCAACAGCCTTTGTACAATCTTGTGCCACCTCTGTCCATTTTTGCTGTGGGCACAAAAAGAACACAGTGAGAGCTCCCTGTGCTGCTTCCCCCGGGCAGCTCTAGGGTCCCATGCACCCAGTGGTGCCGGCGGCTCCCGGGGCTCCACTTCCTCCTGTTTCCCCCTGCTTCCCTCTGCAAGGCCCACAGGGAGAGACTGCCTGGGCACCACTGCAAACCTCCTGCATCAGAAAGGCCACACAACAGAAACTGAATTCCTACAAAATACTACACCAGACAGTAAACAAATCCAATGGGGGAAGATAATGAGTTGATGCAAAGATGCCTGCAGGAGGTAACACTGGGACTGAAAGACAAGGGTAAAACAACCAGAGGAAAAAAGATGGAAATAAAATGGAAGCAAACAGGATTACCAAAGTGCTAAAACATTTTTTTTCAAGTTATTTCAATTTATCAAAATATCCTTCTCTAACAGAGGAACCATATACATTTGGGATTCATTATGGCATTAATTCATGTTAGACAAGAACCAAATCTAACACCAGATTTATGTAAACACAGTCTCTCACTTGATACTTCAGACTGCACAAGGCCAACTTTTGCACTCCTTTATACAGCTCACCAACTCGACCTCATAAGCAAACCCATCTTACCATAATAAGCAACACTGGCTGACTTCTAAAATAACACCAAGTATACTCAGCTGTTGAGTAAATGTTACTTCCCCACGTGCAAAATTTAGGCCTTGGCCTTTACTAAGATTTCAATGGTTTTTTTTGTTTGAAGTTTGAAGTAGCATCCTTCCAAAATATCTGGCCTTTCACCTTTCTTTCATGGTTAAGCACTCAAGTAGAGAGAAGTAAAATTAACTTCTATACAAGAAAATTGTTCCAGAGAATAAGAAATTAAAACTTTGTCTTGGAAGAACAGGATGTATAAGAATTTCGTGAGGTAGATTGAGTGTAGTTAACAGAAAAGAATTTTATTTATATGTAGAAAAGAATGATGAGCTGGAAAAAGCTGAATGATGAGCTGCGACAGCATCTTGCTGTGAAAGCAGCAGATGTTATCACTTGGGACCTTTCACTGAATGGAAGTGACAAAATACAAAACTGATAATGCTATTTTTTACAATAAACACATAATTATCTTCAATTTCTTACCAGTTGTTCATAGGCAGCAGCTCTGTTTTGATAGAAGGTAGAAAGATCAAGGTTTTTCTCAGGAGGACACAGCCTGATAGCCTCAGTATAACACTGAATAGCTAGCTCATATTTTCCTGCTTTAAAGTATTTGTTTCCTTTGTTCTTGGCTGCTTGGGCTCTACCAAGAGGACTCTGAAAAAGAGAGTGAGAGGTCAGTTCAAATTAAAAAGGCACCACAGCACACAAGCTATGCACTTTAGGGCTCATCTTCAAAGATATAAAAATGAACCCGAGTTGAAAACTGTAGCCTAAACTTCTGAAAAATCTCACTGATCTCAATTCCTGCAAACACACAAGAATTTTCTTTAGCAAGTGTATCAGATGGGAGACAACCTTTTCACAAGATTCATTACAATGATAATAAACAATGTAGTGATTTCTGTTTGGAAAGCTAAACAGATTGTTATCTTTTTACAGGGCTGGTGATCAGAAGAACAAATGAGGTAAGTTGTTTCTCCAAAGGCTACATGTGCAAAGACAACAAAGCCCTCAAAGCAATTCAAACAGAAGAGTTTCCTTCAGAAATACATACAGCCTGTAATACCAGAGGTGATTCTCAGACTATGAATTAAATACGGAAAACACTTTGTGGAAAGACCTACTGAGCAAGACAAATCCAACCTGTAAGGAAAATAAAGCTGGTCTGCCTTCCAGACATTAGGCAAATCAACTTTATAGCTGCCTCCAGTGCAGCTTCGCACACTCTGCTTCATGCAATGATACGTGCTGGACCATCACCATCTTAGCAGGGGATGGGCAACTTTGCTGACCGGCCTGAGATCCTGCTAAATGCATCTTTATGTTCTGCACCACATGCTGATGATCTGTATTTCTGCAGAAAATAACACTGCTACCTACCTGAAACCCCTGGATTTACAAATCAGTTATCAAATCTCATGGTTTGTAAGGGATCAGATTTAAAAATGCTCTCTATAAAAGGGGTGTGACCCACATTCAAGAAATAAGAGCTACAAAAGATCCTAACATTGATCTTCTGGATTTCTGCTCCTCTGTCACAGCCTTGCTCATGGACAACATTTTGGGGCAGTTCTGCCAGACCAAAAGGAACAGAAGTTTGAGTACACATGCCATTCTACCAACCTTTCTGAGAAGGGAAAGGCTGCAAACTGGGGGTAGGAGTGCCTTTAACAAGAGCTGCAGGATTCACTACATCACTTGCACTTCAGATCATCGAGGATTTGGTGGGAATTGCCCCTGCTGCTCTTTGACCATACTTCTGCCTCCTCTACCCACTCACCCACTGCCAGGGCCAAGCTGAACAGATAGAGACAACCAGACAGCTGTCACATAAATTTGAAAGCAACTTTGCATTTCATTTGCCCATTCTCCTTAATGTCTGCTCATTTCATTCCAACCTGATCATTTTTTGCATCTAAGTACTTTAAAACTGAAAACCTGAGGGGAAGCCAGGACTTGCTCTACAACCTGTCTTTTAAGGCCTGGATCCCTATCCTGGCAGGAGAGAATCAGCCTCAGATCCTACATAAAAGTAGGCATCCAAATAGAACAAAAGTATCTTAGAGGCATTCTCCGGAGGGGAGACTTACAAGTGAAACCAAATAAGGGAGTGAATTTCTTAAATATCCCTACTGCCAGCAAAGCTCTTCTCTCACAAGTCATTAATCACTGGGCTCACAGGAAATCAATCTGCACCATCTTCACTGTTCACAGAACAAGGCAATCTGCAAGGCTTTCAGATTTTTCTATTGTAAAGCTTCAAATTTAATTTGATAAAAGATTATTAACTTCACCCCATACACTGTATGTAACTCTATGGAACTCTAAGCCAAAATTAAGAGTGCAACTATTTTTACTGAGAAAAGTAACTGTGCATCTGATAAGTTGTTCCTTTAAAACTTAACCAAAGTCCCAAAATGTTAAATTTATTTCAAGTAGGTCCTAAATTTACCTCCAAATACAACAATGCTTTTCTTTTAACAAAGGGAAGGGTTATGCATATGCTGCAAACTTAAAAGCATGCTAGTCAGCCTAAATTTTTCCTTGTGCATTTCTAGAGCAAACCACATTAAAAATGCCTTTGTGTAATAATCTTACAAAATTCAGTGCTGTTCCTATTAACTTGGGTCAAAAAAGAAGAACACATGATATGGGCCATGTTGTAACATTCATACATGTGTTCCCAGTGTGAAAATTATTTAAGACTGCAGAGATTAAGCCTCAGGGCAGCTAGATTACTACTTTATGATCACTGCCAATTGCTTCATCCCAGGGATCTCCTATCCCAGCAAGTGCCCCAGGCTGAGCAGTCTGTGTGCTCCATCCCAGGCACACTGAGAGCCCGATCCCACAGCCCTGGAGTAAAGACACAGCTATGGATGAGGACTGCTGGATAACATCCAGTGCAATGGCTCCTCCGGTGTGGGAACTGTAACTGGACACAGGACACAGGCAGGTCTGGGGCCCTCACTCGTGCTCTGCTGGTTTTGGGGAAGCATCAAGCCTTCAGACAAGCCTACAAAGTGCACACAGCAGTGATCAAAAAATTCAGAGACTACAGACATGAAGCCGAAGTTACTAACATCAGTAACTCTGTTACGGGAGTAAACAGTTGCAGGATCACAGACCACCCAAGCAATGGCACTGAAATGAATCATGGAACACTTGCTGACTCCTTGGTTACCCCCTGCTGCACCCATTGCACGAGGCAAGAAATTTGGGGGTAAGGAGTCAGAACTTGGAGCACAGCATACTCTCATGCAATAGTCACCAGCAGCGCCCAAGGCAAGGAAGAAATCAGCCTGTTTGTTTATGCTGCCTTAAACTAGGCTGCTTGCTCTGAGATGTTCTATCACCCTTACTCAAACTACTCCGCTGTAGCCCTCAGTATGCACCCAAAACACCACCAAATCCAATGTATGCTTTTGTTTGATTTGGTGGGTTTTTTTTGCTCTTGTTGGCTTGGAGGTTATTTGGTAGCTGTTTATTTAAAAAAAGAAAAGCTATTAAAGAACTCACGTCACATTATGTGCTGCAATACCTTTTCGTGATAGCACAAATAAGAATATGAAAATTATTTCTTCACACAACATCAATTTCTGAAGGTTTATCAAGCCTTAAATTTAACCCTTACAGAATTTTAAAGCATATTTTTAAAAACTCCTTTTCAATTACTACACTGCACATACACAAGATGTGCACATAAGAAACTGATCATGCAAACAAACTTAATGTACCTCATGCACAACCAATCAGAAACCTCATTCTTCCATTTTCTTGCCAAACTAATTATCCTAGACATTATTTTCCAATTCCACTGCTGCTCTTCACCTGACCCGTTGCCATCCTATGTGGCACACCAGACATTTTTTATCCCCAAGGTGAAGGTCCATACAGAGCAAGAAAAACTCTCCAGTTTGTCATCCTCTGGTCAAAGAATCTGTGCAACAACAAAACCAGCTCAATAAAATGAATTTAAGTTCGTAACAGCTCAACAAAACAAATAACTCAGAAGTTATCTGCAGCTACACAAAACATAACACGTCAGGACTGGTCTCAGCAACTGTTCATTAACAAGTCTTAGAACAGAACTTAAGCCAAAGGACACTTGTGAAACTGAGTTATCAGTTATCCAGGTACCTGAAAAGCAGATTGCTAACTGACTAAAGAATAGACAACATGACAAAATTTTCTTAACTTCTACTTTAGCCTCAGCAAATGTGTTTTCCTCACAAAATGTTCAGAAACTGCATGCAAACAACAACTTAACAGCAACAGACTGCCTGCTGCAAGAATAATGCTTATTAATTCCCAGCAATAGCATTATTGTTAAACTACCAGTTCAGAAACCTTATATATTTCAGGGAGACTGTTATTCAAAGCAGAACAAGAAATTTCCTGCCAGCCAGCGATGACAGTGATTCACAACAGAAGCATGAGCAGAGAGTTTCAGCGTTTTCTTTTGGTTGAAAAGGATTTGCATGAGCCCTTGTCTGACAGATGACATGGAGGGCAACTACTGTTTCAGCCATCTTAATTCAACCTGCAAAAAAAAATAAAGCCTTGGTCTAGACCTCTTTTTCATCCTTTCCATGTGAGAGAACCCTCTTAATGAGATGAGGTACCAGGAAAAAAAAATCCTGTTCTTTTCGGAATATCTGTCTTTCCACTATTTTTTTTTGACTAAAGTTCATCTCAAGTCTTTTTTCAAACGAAGACATTAACTGAATACAAACGGTTTTAAAAGTCTCTTTAGCACTAAAACAACTATGAGAAAAAGTATGCTTACATGAGCTTTATAAGTCAATTCAAAGCATAAGCAAGGAAGTTATTTTACTCCAAAAAAACAAAATTAAGTTTACAGGACAAATTCACAGTGTTCTCAGTCAGTCACCTTCCTGCTAAATGAATCTGCCATCCATGCCTTCCAAGAATAAGCCAAGAGTCTAACAACTGTTTCACTGCTATTATACACACATTCAGGAGTTTTCTACACCTGTCCACTACAGCTAGCACGAAACAGAAGACTTACAGGAGGTTGATAGTGAGATTTATTAAGCAACAGGTGGACAGTACAATAGAAATGACGTTGTAGTTACTTTGCTCAGATCAATTTAGAGTGAGAACCGAGGTGAGTGTATCTAGACTAAGGGGCTCAGCTCGTTCATTTCCTGATCTAATGTCAGGGCACTGAGGGAGGCAGCTTTCAGCAATTGCTGCTAAAACAGACCCTGGAAAGAAGCCACGCTGCTTCGCTGCTGATCCCGGTATGTGGCACCACAAAGGCCGAGGAGTTTGTCACGTTCACCCACCGCTGCACTCAAGGACAGTGCCCAGCTCCCAGGAGAGTACACAGAGACAGGGAACTGCTGTGGACCCCAATGGCTCTGCCTGCAATACACAAGGCCACTCTCTCACACCAGACACTGTGAACTTGCTGGAAGAGTTAAGGGGTGAGGTTTGGACTATCACAGAGTGCAAAAGGGATTGATTCCAACTTCAGGGGAAAAAAATACTGAAGCAACCAACACATTATCTCACTGACTAACCAGTGCTCACTCCCGTAAGACAAGGAGAGCATAAAAAGCTGCTAAGAATTTTTCATGGAAGAAGTTAAAAAAAAATTTAACCAATTGGGCACCAACTAAAGCAATATATGCAAAGCATTCTGTGTTTTAGTTACGCAATACTCCGTACAAACCAGGAGAGCATGTAAAAAACAACTGCTACTGAGTAACTAAAACACATTCCATCTAAATTATAAGAAACAATGACAATTGTCATGAACAGATGCAATTTGGCTTTAGGACCTTTGAGCCATCCATAGATGCAGTTTTATCATCATCACTTAACTGGTCCAATAATGCCAGTTTACTGTACTGGTAAGGAGCTGTGCTTACAGGAGAAGGAACCTCAAAAGTAGTTCAGCTTTTCCCAATATAGCACCTGGGCTAAGGGCTTCTGCCAACACAATGTCAGTCACAGATCACACACTTGGCCAGTGCATCGATGTCAGGAGAATCCTCTGGTGCAGACACAGCCTGGGAAAAAAAATGTGAGGCCTATGCAGCAGGTAAAAGAAAAGCCTGAACTGCTTGCAAAATAGTAACAAGTCTGAATAAAGAACAGGGAAGATATTGGACCTTACATATTTTTAAACAAAGAAAAAAAAATTCAAATTTGTCTCTTCAGAAACAGTGACCAGAACATCAAATGGATAAAGGGGCCGATTTAATGAAAAGCAAAAAAAGTACGAGTCCTAAGTTACATTTATGAGTAAAAGAATAGTTAGGTGACACTGCTGTTGGTGGCAGATTCATTACTGACCTATGCGTTTACCAAAAGATTTTCCTCTTGTATTTCAACTGTGAAATGAATTACCACGTCTTATTCACTGTGCAGACTTGTATGTGAAATCCAACTGAGTTTCAAAAACCACCCCATTACGTTAGACAGGCAGATTAATACAGTACAGGCAGTTTTACAAGTGAAGCATCTGCAGTGGTTGTATTTTCAATCATGGGTCTTACCACTGATATCCATACCTAATAAAATACGAGAGGAAACATGAAATCTACATGGCATCACTGCTTTGGATATGAGTAACAGGAAGACAATCCTGCGCGCACACACACATAAAGCATTCCTGGGAACTTGCAGCCACATTTATTTTCCTGATGCAGCCATATTTTGACCAGTGAGACAATTATTCCATGTAATCAATCAGATCTGATAATTTCTGCAGCTTTCCTAAGCAATATCTCTCATTTCTTTACAGTGTAAGCAACGACACTCTCAAGAAACCTTGCATGAGGTCATACCACTCAACTTATTCTTAAATGCACAGAGCCTTCTGGTAATTCCATTTGTGGAGCAACACACAATATTTTAAATCAAATGCTACGTAACTGTTTTAAAAGTTTTAAGTGCTTCCTTCCTACAACTGCAGAACGACTACCAACCCCTGGATATTGCTGGAATTCAGAAACACAATCAGGAAACACAGAGTGAAGGCACTAACAGGGAAGTCACTGCAGCAAGACAAAGGTCACGAGCAGCCTGCAAACCAGAGCTCACACACAGCAAGCACACTCCCATAAATATGCCAGGTGCTGCTTGCAGCCACGAGCCAAAGCTACCACAGTAAACAGCCTGAATTCATCCTCTGTACACAAGAGGTTCAGAACTGTTTGGTGCCCAGGAAGGAACAAATCACTGCATTCATGTAACTGCCTCAAGGCCCAGCATAGGTTTTACAGCTCACTGTGCTTCCAGGAATGCCCCAGAGTAGCTGTGATTCACTAACAGGGGAAGTGGCCACCTTCCTCACCACTCCCACATGCGTCCACCGCTGCCCGCCCAAGCGCCTCAGTCCTCATCACTCAAACCGAAGAGGTTAAAACTCACTTTTTCCCGTCTCCCAGAGGTAATTTTTTTTCCTCTTCTGACCATTTCTGATGGGAAGCTTAAACTGTTGGACTGTTCAAATTGGGTGATCCACAAGGACGGGAGAAGAAAATGCAGTATGAGATATTCTTACTAAAGTAAATCCGTCTGTCAAATCCATGACTTTAAACGTGCTTGCCAACTGCAACCTCACCTCAGTAATGCTGCGTGACTGGCAAGGCACATCTGGAGCTGCAGATGTGCAGAAAGTGCATCTTAAGAGATATTTTTTCAAATGCAGATATACAAGACAACCATGGATCCGATCTGGACTCCGAATGTACACGTTGTCCTTGAGTTTTTGCACAGACCATTTTATCTGAAAGTTCTCAGAATGGTAATTTACAACAGGCTAAATGCATGTTTTGAGAGCATGCCTACTCAGGCAAATTCTACACATTAAAGTCCCGGCTGCATAAACTGTGTGGCTTCTATATTTTCATGGAATGTATTCCATTTTAAAACCATCCTGGTTGTGTTTTCTTTCCTCTCTGCTGTATCCAGCACCTCACACACAACAGATCACAGATTTCCTTTTCAAAACACTATTCCTGGACAAAACTTACTCACAGCTATTCTAGACCTCAGAGGCAGAGGCACGTTCCCCCCTCAGCAGCACAGATCCACGCTCAGTCACTCGATGAGAAGATGCATTTGGCAATGCCAGATCTTGGAACAAACTACTCCCGATCCCTGCGCGGCGAAGGCAGAACCGCTGCCACGAATGCCCAGCTAAGAGCTCTGTGGGTGACACATGCCGACCACAGGGAGACATGGAGTGCCAGGAGCATGTCCAGCCAAGGGGGACAAACGTGATTTAAGGGACTGGAGCACCTCTCATAGGAGCAAAACCTAAAGGAGAATGGCCTGGTCAGCCTTGAGAAGAGATGGCTGAGAGGGGACCTCGTCAATACCTATCAGCATCTCAAGGAAATGTGTCAGGAGGATAGGTCCGGGCTCTGCTCGGCGGTGCCAAGCAATGGGACAAAAACTGATGTACATAAATTCCACTTGAACATGAGGAAGAACTTCTTTACTGTGCAGTGACAGGTTGCTCAGAAGGGGTGTGGAGTCTCCCTCGCTGGAGATATTCCAGACCTCCCGGACACAATTCTGTGCAATGTTCTCTGGCATGGCCCTGCTCGGGCCCGGAGGACGGACCAGACGACTCACTGTGGGCCCTTCCCACCTGCCCAGTCTGCGATTCCGTGACCTACCGGGCGTCTCACGCAGAGCACGACCGGGACGCCACCCGAGCTCCATCCCATCAGACGCCCGCTCCTCGGCCGGGACCGGCACGCCGACAGCGGCTCTCCGGGTCGGGCCAGAGCCCTGTCGCCCGCAGACCGCAGCCCGGCCATGCCCACGCTGCTCCGGCCGGCCCGGCCGGCGGCGGGACCCCGGCCCCGGCTCCCGGCGCGGCGAGCCCGGCCCCTGCCGCCCCTCCCGGCGGCGCCGCTCCCCGCTCACCATCTCCTCGTGTCCGGGCCCGTCGGGCTGCCCGGAGCCGCCCTCGCCGCCGGGCCCGGGGCTCGCCCGCCCCTCGGGGGTCTTCCGCTCGTTCGCGCCCTTCCCGCGCCGCGCCGCCCGCCGCCCCCATAGGTAGATCGCGCCGGCACCCAGCAGGACGGGCGCGCCCAGCACCAGCGCCAGCTGCCAGCGGGACAGCCCGGCGGTGCCGCCGCCGCCCGGCGCCTCCACGGGCTTCGAGGCGGCCATGACGCCCGGGAGGAGGAGGAGGAGGAGAAGGAGGAGGAAGGAGGGCCAGCGGACACGCGGGGCGCGCCGGGAGGGCGCGGGAGCGCCGCCGCTTCCGCCCGCCCGCAGCGGCCCCTGGCGGCCCGGAGGGGCACCGCAGCCCCTGTCAGGGAGCCCGGGCGGGGCCGGGAGCGGGGCCGGGCGCGGCGGAGATCCCGGGGAGGCAGCGCTGGAGTGGCCTCGGGACCGGAGTGATCCGTGCGGAAAGAGTTCTGAGCCGCTTACAGGAGAAGTGCGCTCCACATCTAAAGTGCTGTGCGCGGTTCTGGGCTGCCCAGTACCAGAGAGACGTGCAGCTCCTGGAGCCGGTCCAGGAGAGGGCTACGAAGGTGATTAAAGGAATCTTTGAGAGGAAAGGCTGAGGGAGCTGGGCCTGTTCAGCCTTGAGATTGAACGGCTGAGAGGGGCTCTCATCAATGTCTGCAAGTACCTAAAGAGGGGGTGCCAAGAAGATGGATCCAGGCTCTGCTCGGTGGTGCAAAGCAGTGGGAGAAGAGGCAGCGGGCAGAAACTGATGCACAGAAGTTCCACCAGAACATGGGGAAGAAATTCTTTACTCTGCAGGTGACTGAGCACTGGAACGGGTTGCCCAGAGAGGTTGTAGAGTCTCCCTCACTGGAGATATTCCAGACCTGTATGGATACAACCCTGTGCCATGTGCTCGGGGATGACCCTGCTTGAGCAGGGAGTTTGGACCAGATGATCCATTGTGGCCCCTTCCAGCCTTACCTGACTGATTCTCTAATTCTGTGAAGTTTCAGCTGATGTGGCTGTTTCAAACTTTCTAGGATTTTGTACTTGAGTTTTGGAGCAATCCTTGTTATAAATGAAATCTTTCTGTTTTCTTCCTAGTTATTAATTGAATCTGTCATAAAAATAATTTAATATGTAATACTGTAATTTTGTTCATTTGTGTGCCTATGCCTAGTTCAAATCCTTACCTGTAGGCAGAGGAAGCTTATGTCCCTGTCTGCTCTTATTTCCGTGGAGCACTCAGCTGAGAAGGAAGATGAGTCGTTTTTGATGTGTTTTTACAATCAGCTCCAGTCATCTCATGCCTGGAAATTTCATTGTAGGTAGGAGGAAAATGTGAGAAGAGACATATTGTGCAGAAGAAAAAACAGCTGCAAATAAAAACAACAGGAAGATTGCGAAGCAAACACCTCAGGATCCAAACTAAAATTTGCCCTGCTGCACTCTGAGTCAGTGTATCTGTGTGCCTGGTAGTAAACAACCTGAAAAATGTCCTTTAATTGATGGATTATTACTATTTATGTAAGCATATTTTGACAAAGCTGTGGAACAACCTCTCTCCCCATTCTCCCTGTCACCTCACAACAGAAAATACGTATCCAACAGGTCAATAGCTCCCTGCTGGGACATCCTCAATTTCACGCACATCATGCACCCTGTAGGCCTTCAGATGTGCCTTGCCTGTACAGATGGGTGGCCTCCAGGATGTAAGTGAAATTCAGGCTGTTTGAATATGGCCAGGAGTATCCCCCACCTAGAAAATCAGCCTACACATGCTTTTCATTGCTTCAGGTGTCTTCTTACTGTGCTGTTTTGCAGATATTCCTCTTGCTCTGTCCAGGCTGCTACAGGTGTTGTTGTGTCTCCAAACTCTCATACAGAATATCTGAGATAATGCCATCTGCACAACTGTGTACTCAGGTCTCTCTGCTAATCACACTCCTGCCTGCCATGGACAAGGTGAAATTGGGCACATAGACATCCATGACCAATCATTCCCTTCACCTGTATTCAGAATGAACGGTCCTACACTTTACTTACCCCCTCACACCTGCACCCCCATGAAGGAGACTGGAGTTTTGTAGCTACATCTGTAGTTCTAAACTGGTTGGGGAAAATGTTTAATGCTGAATCACTGGTTCTCTATAATGCTAAATTACCAGCAAGCTTTTTGGCATGTTCCTAGCCAAGACCAACCGGCATCTCCACAGCAATGCCTGGGAACCAGAAGAACACCAGCACACACCAAGGACTGCTTCCAGTAAGAACTTTGGATTCTTCCTCCCATGTAGTCTTCAAACGCCATCCCAACAGGCTCCACAGCCTTAGAGCCCCTGTTGTCCTCCTGCCAGGTCCCAAAGCATATAACATGTCTTCCAGTTTCATACCACGCAGACAACAGGTTTGTGGGCCACAACAGTTTTTGTGTTATATCAGAGATTTTGAAACAAAGGAGACACAAAAATGACAACAAAGTATTACAGCCACAGTGTAGTGATTACAGTGCAGAGCCTCAAGGAGACCTTCTGCACAAACACCATGTAGGGTACATGCGGGCAGTTTAGACACTTGGTCTGAGGACCAGAAATCATTCCCTGGCCCTATTCTGTTCTGTGGTATAGGCAGGGCCTGTATGGCTTACACCCAGGGCTGGTGAGGAAGAGCCAGCACATTTTTACCCTGAGTGCATTCAAGTGATGCAGGGCCTCCCATACCGCTGATATGGCAGGTGAAATTACTCAGGTGAAAAGCAGCAGCTGCATGCTTGCACTGTCTGTCATAACCCAAAAATGAATGAGCAGTTGCTTCAGAGAGGGTTTCCACCTAGACAGACGACATTTCTGAAGGAAGAGCAGAGGCAACAGAAGTCAGGGGAGACAGAGCAACAGGGGAAGAGTGGGCCATTTGTGCTCCCTCCCACAGAGCTAGCTAGGTCTCTGCAAGCAGCTGTGCCAGTTTCTGACCAACATCAATATGTCAATTCCGCTTCTCAAAAATCACAAGCCTACTTTGGGTCTGCCCCCCGCAGGCATGTAACTGTGGGCAATCCTGCATCGGTATTGACAGCTGGGGCACTCAGCAGCAGCACAGGGAGCAGCCACAGCCCTGCCACCCACCCCCCGTGGCAGTGTCATATTGGACATCGCTGCAATGGAAAGGTTAAAGGAAACCTTGTTGAAAAGAGATGAGAAAGGGCTGACTTTATGTTTAGACAGCCCCCGGGGCTGCAGAGGGACTGGTTTTGGGGAGGGAGTGCAGAAAGAGTGGTGGAAACTGCGTCTCTGCTTCCTCTTGTTGGCAGAACAGTGTGAAGCTACTGGCTTGGTGGTGGAATTTGACCTTGCTTTGCCTTGTCTGGTTGGGAGAGCCCCCCCAAGTTTGGAGCATCTGTACATGGAATATGATGAGGATGATGATATTTTCTTTGCAAAATGGATGAGCAGCTTCTGGGGCCACAACTTGATTGATGAGGAGAAAGAAGGCAGAGGCCACAAGAAACGTCAGCCACGACTCTGTAGTGAAAGGAGAGCATCCCTACCGGTAAGAGCCGTGTGCAGCTTCCTCTGTGTGTGCACGTGGTGTAGGGATAAATATAACTTCCATCCCCAGAGGCACGGCCCCAGGGAGGCATGAGGAGTATGGAACACCTTGCCAAGTAAGTTCAGTTTCTTCTGGCAGCTGCTAGTTGCTTTTTGAACTTAACTGTCTGACGGGGTCAAGCCTCTGGGGTCTTGGAGTACAGAAAACTGGCAAACTCCAAGATAAGTGCTGATAGGACCAGAAATGTAAGGAGGATTGTGTAATAGCTGTGTAACTATGTATTACAGTGTTGTTCTGGCTGCTCAGCACAACCTGGCAGAGATCAGAACATTTTGTACCTGCATAAAGACTGTTTGTAACCAGTCTGTTCTCATGTGAAAAACTGTATAACTCCATATGTGTTAAAAGGATTTGGACCTAATTATGCAACTGTATTGTCTCCAGGAAGTGTTACCCTTTCCCCCTTGGGATTTACTTGTTTTCAGGTAAGTGTAACTTCTATATTGAGTTAGAGGATGCAGTCCCTTCTGTTTTAAAACATCTGTCTCTGAAAACAATGATACAACACATAACAAAGGTTACTAAACTGTGAAGTAAGATTTTCAGGTAGAAGGTAAGATTCTTTATTCTTAAAACAAAATAGTTGGGGAAGAGGCAGGTTCATGTGCAGAAGGCAGCTCACAACTAAGTGATTATTGAAATTAGGTTAAACTGAAAAGAGCTGTTCACAATCTTTTCTTTATTCAAAGACTGTTGTTTTCATTTCAGCTTTTAAAAGAATGTCCAAACCTGTCTCATTTTTTTTTCCAACTACATCAGTCGTCTTAACAAAGATATTATGTTTCATTAAAAAACATTTTTTACTTATATCCTTAGATCATTATGGCTGCAATGGAGAAAATGCTAATATATTGAGGAGGAGCAGCTAATCTTTTCCAAACTTGTTTTTTGTGCCATTCTGTGTTTCCATCATGCAAGTTCTTCTCTACAGCTGTCAGGTTCTAAAATGTGGGATTTTTCATTTCCAAAAAACATTGGCTAAGAAAAACAAACGAGTCCAAAACCACTTCCTCCCTGTTTAAATTCATGGACAGGCTGGAGAGGTAATCTTCATTCATAACTTCTGATCTGATCAGCCACATTTGTTATTTACTCTTATATTTCACCTCAGCCATAGATTGTAAGACAGACTCTAAGCTAGAGCTTTGCTGCTGTATTCCATCAGAATGCTGAACACATAACATTTATTAATGGGAGGGGAAGGAGGTTAATTAATTTTACTGTATTTTTGTACTTTTTATTTGTACTTTTTCACTCCAAGACCCATGCATATGTGATTTCTTTAGGTCTCAAGAGAAACTGGAGTGTAAGAATGTATTTTAAACCTCTTTCCATTCAGCAAGGTGCTGAACACATCTTGGATGTTGGTGTCTGTATTTATGTGTGCACAGACATTTCATTTGAAGCATGTCCTTATATTCAGCTTGTTCAAAAACTATTTAAATATTTAGCTAATAGCTATTCAAATACTTTGCTATACTTGCATTCCTGAATCCATACCTAGAATTTAGATTAAGTTTACCGACAGAAAGCTAGCTAGAAATAAATTATTTTTTTGATGTTACTGTTTAACGAGCTAATTAAAACACTTCATTATATCTGGCCTTTACATTAATACTTCACACAAATTTGTCTTGCTCCACTAGTTTCATATAGAGGATGTAAATTTTAACTGCTTTATTTCTCAGTGCCAGATGTTGACTGGAAGAATGAGATGAGAAGATTTGTCTGGGGATTTTATGATTTAGGGATAGATTTTGAAATAAACTCTTGATTTGGAAGTTGGATATTTCATAGTGAACAGCACTAGTATGTGTTGTCCAACCAAAGCCAGAAGTTAAACAAATGGGCACTACTGATGCCTTGGAAATACCTCCAGAAAGAGCATCTCCTTGTTGAGAGCAGTAACTTGAGAGCT
Organism: Chamaea fasciata; assembly: GCF_029207755.1. Lineage (NCBI taxonomy): Eukaryota > Metazoa > Chordata > Aves > Passeriformes > Sylviidae > Chamaea > Chamaea fasciata. Next base: position 20,441,946 of record NW_027094087.1, on the reverse strand, counting down.
ATTGCACCTGGATGGGTGTTTTTTGCCCAGTTGCTCCAAATTATAACTACTGTAAGATTAATTATTGCAAATTATAACTGTTGTAAGATTCAAAACACTGGTACCGTTGTTTAAACATTGTTTTCATTTTATCAGAACAGTGCTAATTATCAGGAGGAATAATAACTGAGATTAGCATGCATCTCTTCTGCAAACTAATACCTCCACAGCAGGTCACAGCATATCCTTTCTTCCGTCTCAACATTGAAAATTGGAGTAACTCCACTGTCTAGATGAAAATCAATCAGCAAGTTCTGACATAGATGCTGGGAAAAGCTCCTTGTGCAGGTACAATGGTACAGCCAAAAGAGCACTGCCAGCTCACTTGGTCTCATATCCAGGACTGGTGTTCAGGGCATGAGCAGCAGAGCAGTCCTGCCCATGTGAACTGCTTCTGCACCACGAGCCTTTTGGTGCTACATACCAAAGGGTAGCACAAAAGATGGTTCTGCTGGAAAATCACTTTCAGCTCCAAACTGCTGTGTTGGTCCTTGTAGATTTTCCTGTGCTGTAGTGAGACATTCAAGTCACTGCCCCCACCTCAAAGACCAAAATAAACTCCTGTGGTATCCTATCGTGGTACAGTCCCCACCCTAAATATGGTTAAAGCTTTGAAGAATAACTCCCAAACTGACAACACTTTTCATTATTTTTCCCCAATGTCTTGGTATTCTTCACAAACTGTACCGAGATGAGCTTTGCAAAATGCTTTTGCGCTTTTCATTCACACTTTGCAGGGGGGAGCACAAAATTATATTTATCCTTCACTGGGTCACTTGCAAGTCAGGCTAAAACATTAACTCCAGTCTGTCAGGCTAAAACAACATGTAACTCCACTCTCCTGGAAAGCTCAGAGCTGTGTGCCTTGCTGTGGGCCAATACTGAATGTAAAAACTGCCTGGGGATAATTAAGTCAGCTGTTTCCATCTCCCTTATTTAACTTGTTTCCCTGGCAAACTTCAGAAAAATTAACCGTGATACCCTTTCTGAAGCCTCCAGCTATGACTTTCCTTGACACATTCTAGTTACCCTATATAATTTTGGTTCTAAACACATCTTACCTCCCAGACATTTTGTTGTAAGGAAGAGATTGGAGGCAAAGGAGAACTGATAAGAAGTTTACAGCCCTACACAGGTATCCACCTTCAAATAGACACTGTTGCTCACAGGAGAAAATTGCTTAGAGCAGCTGAGAGTGGGTGCAGAGCAAATGACTGCTGTTGAAGTTACTGACGTTTAATTTAAATTAAATTTAGACTGAACATCTACCACAATATTGTTACTATAGACCAATTGAAGGCCAGACCAAAATATTTTTAAGAAATATATGCTTTTCTGTAAACTTCTTGGAAGGAAATGAAGCCATAGGAGAACATCTGAATGTCAGATGTTCCAAAATATCCCTACAATACTCGGGTCATTGTGTAAACTGCAGCAAACAATGAACATTTGTGCTGACACACTGAAGATTAATGTTCTTACTGACAGTTGTGCAAGCTCTCAGATCAAGCCCAAAGGAAGTAAACAATCAACTTGTCTACAACAGAAACTGAGAAAGAGATAAGGCAAATTATACTGACAACAGTTTTTGTTGTGTGAAGCATTTTTGTTTGTGTACCTTTTGTGTGTTTGAGATGGGCAATTAGCAGAAGATTAGCTGTTTTGTAAATAGATACACTGAGCATGAGTGGCCTTTACCCAGCACAGAAAAAAGGGGTACTAATGAGAATGAGAAACAATCACTGAGATCGCTTGTGCTTCTGGCTTTCCCAGCACTGGCAAATGATCCCCATTTTGATAGTGGAGAATTTAATGTATCATGCAAAGGCACTGTGAGAGAAAGCATAGTCACAGTGATATGACTACATAGACCTGTAGCTTTACCCTTAGCCCACTGAGGGAGACGGGCATTTCAGAGGAAAGCCTGTCCCTTTACTGGACCATTGCTGCCATATCAGTAGGTAAACTGAAGTCTTTTTGGTAAGGGCTTAACTGCAATTCTATCTGTGAAGGGCAATTAAAAAGCAATGTCTTAGTAAAAGAAAACATTTACAGACTTTGCAAAACAAGATTGATAGAATACAATCCCCCTTTTCAGCTGTCCTCCTGTGTTTGGTTTGGTTTTTTTCCCAAACCCTCTAGGAACAGATACCAGTGATTTTTACCATGAGACAGTTTTTATTTCCAGGAAAGAATATATGTTGATGCCATTAAAATGACAGAGAAGATATTTAGCTGGTTGAGCCTGGCATGTCATGTGTGGTCCTGTCCCTCGAGCACAATGTGATTGCTTTCATGCTTTCTAAAGTAACAATACAATATGACCTTACAGAACTTGCAGCTGTATTGACTGGTTTGAAACCAAAGCAAAAATAATATGGCAGCAATCATTAACACTACTCTCAGAGGCAGTCCATAATACTGGACATTGTAAGCTTATGCCTGGAAAAGAAATGGGACCAGTACCATACATTCTGTAAACACTCTTCAATATTAGGTACTTCTGTCAGATGTGAGATTGACTATTTTTAGCATCTCTCATCAAACCTGTCGAATGTGGTGTAACTGCAGCCATATGAATGCACAGCCTGTCTGTTCAGGGAAAGGCTGCATAGGTCACTGTTGTGCCAATACATTTATAGTAGCATCTGGGCCAGAGTGAATGAAGTTGTGTGCAGGACAGTTGTGTTTCAGGTCCCTTGCAGTCCAAGGTTTGTAGATTCACGTGAACACTGTACCAAGTTGTTTTAATTTCCCCACTTGCTAAAATAACAAAACAACCAATACACACACCACAAACCCTGCTCTGAGTGTAGGGTTTTCTACTGGATTTTCTTAGAAAGCATTGCAGAACCAGTGGGATAAACCCTCCTTTATTAGAAACAAACACAGCTCCCTTAAAGCAGAACTTTTTGGGGTTAGTTAGTAGCTGAAGGCTTAGCAACAGGTTTATACAAAACAGAGAACCACAGAATCAATAAGGTTGGAAAAGACCCCAGAGATCATCAAATCCAACCTTTGACCAATCCACCACCATGTCAACTAGACCATGGCACTGAGTGCCATGTTCTGTCTTTCCTTAAGCACTTCCAGGGACTATGACCCCACCACCTCCCTGGGCAGTCCAATTCCGATGTCTAGTCATCCTTTCTGTGAAGAAATTCCTCATAATGTCCAAAACATACATGCATTCAAAAATAAATGCAGCAGCTGGGTGCCTGGAGTGCTGTAATCTGACACGAGCAGGGGTGTAATTTTCAGTACCTCCCATCTCTCACAACTTTCACCATCTACATCTTACCAGTGTTCAGCTACTCATCCTGAAAATCCTCAATAGCTGGCAGGGTTTGGGGTATCCCTGGCTCTGTGTGGTGTCCTTCTCATGCCTCCCTTCTACATGTCTGTCCCTTTCTAAAAACACCAATACATGACTCCACAGGACACAGCAGTTCTGTATCAGTTTAATCTCCTTTGCAGACATTCAATTAAACGCAGCGGATGCAGATCAATATCTGCATGCCAGGCCTCAGAAAACTGAATCACACTGAAACTAAACAACTATCTACTCACTCCCCACTTCAGTCCTGCAAATGTAATTGTACAAGTCTATTTCCTACCACTTCTTTGGTAGGGATGTTCAGCACCCTGAAAGTGCTGCTCCATTAGCTCAAGACAAATGTGCCCAAGAAACCAGCAGAAAATTCAAATCAGGGCAATAAAGCATCTTGTCTGCATGTAGGCTGTGCTGAAAACTTGACAGAACTGGGTGAGAAATGGTCGCTGTCACACTCTAAACTCAAACAGCTGATAAGGCCTGCAGCATTGTGGGTCAAACCTCTTATCTGACTCATCTGGCCACAAAAGGCTGGGTGATGCTTTTTGAGCGTCCTGCCTGGAAACTGCAGCCATGTGCAAGGCCTGCGTTTTTGAGGTTATGAAGAGTCCCAGTTCCTTTTAGTGTCAGTGAACACTAAGAGGACCCAGCACACTTTGCACTTGAAATGTTCACTGTGTGCCAAAACTTATATCTTCAAACCCAGGAATAATAGGAAATTCTGCCACTGCTGCCTCCAGAAAGCAAGTTCTTGGCAGTGTGATTCTCCTACACTTAAAAAGAAAGATACAGAATTCTGGGGAAGGTCCTTCACTTTGCACCACTGTTTGGGAGAGTGTCTGTGGCAGGAAAAAATCTGGCTTGTGTGTTCTACTTTGCTGTTCAATAGTCAATAAAGACTTTTTGTTTTTCAGGCCAAGCTTTCCTCCCTTCATACAACACGACTTCATGCATCTGCCAAAGGCTCATCTTCAGGCCACCTCAGGGGCTCCAAGGAATTTCAAGAAGACCAAGATGTCAAGTGCCACTGTCACAAGAAGGCAAGCAGAACACCTTCAGCAGACAGCTCATGTCCAGAGACAAACTCCATTCAGGAATTTGCAGAGTCCTTTGAAAAGCAACTGCATCTCAAAAGCAAACGCTCAGTTTCTTTGGTAGGTAACAACCAACTTAAGATCACTACACAAGAAAAATGCCCAACCAACCAAGTCAGCTTCATCCTTTGTGTAATTGCTGTGACTTTGCTGGGGGAGGTGCAGAAATAAACTCCAACTGGAATTTCTCAAATTACTACAAGTAGCGCAAACAAGGTTAAAGTTGTATCATTAATGTGAGGATTTTTGATGTGGTGTTACTGCCTAGGCTTATTCAGGAATGTTTATCCTCAAAATGAGGCACTGCACTGGCTCATGTGACAATGTTGTCAGAGGTTTCTATGGCTGTGGCCACAAAACATGACAATACAAACCCAGGTTTGCTTCACTTCTGCTGCAAGGCCCAGCTCAATTTTTCACTGCTGCTGACCTGACTTAACCTATGTGGAATTATCTGTAATACTGCCAGACACTGCAGTGTTTGAGAGGCTTCTCATTTACCCCTCAGGACTCCATCCACTCCTTTCTGCAGTGTCACCATGCAGCTGCAGCAGCAGCTATTGCTATAAGTAGCAGAACTTATTTTCACTGAAAGGGCATGCAGGCAGCAGGGGATTCTCCCCCCATTTCATCCTTCTCCCCATCATTCTGTCCAGAGCCATGAGCATTTTGTCTGGTGTGTTTTGATGAAGTAGCCAATAGCAACTTTTTGTCTATGACACTTCAGTATATTTTTGCTATGATGATACATATTATCTGCTGTATCATGCAATGGAAGAAAGGGTAATAAATCCTGACTCATTTTAAGTATCAGAAAAACACTATCAGATTGTCACTCCATTCAAAAAACCGTGCTTGAATAACACCTGACATTAGAATCAAATAACTACATAAGGAAGTATCCTTTTTTTTTTTTTCCAGTTTCTTGACACTGACAATTTGTATGGAAAAGGAATTTTCAATCCTCTTTGCACAGCAAAAGAGGGGAAAAAATCTCTTTTCACAAAGCAGCATAATTACATGATCAGTCCCATAATTAGTGCTTGCATGAACAGTCCTCTAAGAATTATGATGATGACAGCATTGTTACACCATAGTCAGAATTTCAAGCGCATTTCCTAATCTTCTTTTTCCTCTTCAGGAACTATTCAATTGATTTCATTTGGAAATTTACATTGCCTCATGTGCCAACATTTACTAGTGGTTGTCTGGTTTATAATTTATAATTTCTCAAAAATGCCTGTGGCTAGAAAGTCTGTGAGTGTGTAGTTGATGTATGATTATGTTTAGTGAGCATAATGTATTAAATATGGCTTCGGTGCCAGTTAAAAGCATGGATTCCAGTGCCCCTCTGTAATCAGCAGTGAGGTGTGCTGAGCTGTATTTTAATCTGTTTTTCAAGCAGATCAAGTTGCTGCCATTCCCTCAGTCACAGCTGTAGTTTGGGTGATGTGAAGGACTTATGAATCTCAAAGAACTGAGCAATAGGTCAGAGATCTGAAAGGAAATTTGGGCTTAAACCTGTGTCTCCAAATCGTGCATTTTTTTTGCATTCAGAGCTCTGTGGGTGCAATTCAAACCACCATGATCAGACAGGTGAAGAGTGTGGGAGAGGTAATTCATCTCCTTTCCTGCCTATTGCTTTTCTCATATAAATGTGTCTGTGAGAACCCTTCAGACCTTGGCTTCAGCGAGGTCTTTGCAGCTAGCACTGAGCAGCCTTCAGGGACATAAAGATGGATCACATGAAAGGATATTAACATGGAGTCTGGGCTGGCATCTCCGAGCCCTTCCCTTTCTCCCTCCTGTCTGCTCTCCTCTTCAAGTCTACTGAGCCTGTGACCCTCCTATCATATACAGAGTAAAATCAAAGCATGTGTGTTGCTTATTGCTGAGTTTAAGGTGATTGGCTTGCGCCTTGAATTTGAGCCCATGATGGTAAAGCTGATCTTGCTGAGGCAGGTTACTGGAGTATTTTGCTACATAGTGAAATAAAATAATGAGTTTTTAAATTTTTTTGTTCTTGTAGGAGTCTCTTCTAATTCCCTGCTATTTTTATCCCTGCCTTTTAGCAACCTGAAGGTGCAAAAGAGAGACGAGAAAGAGAAAAATTGCATTTGAGAAAAAGCAAGTCTCATAAGAGAACGGGAGAGAAATCAGAGGCGAGGAGAGAGCGGGAAGAAGCTGAAAGTTCAGAAGTACCTGCAAAACACAGCGAACAGTTTCCATCACAAGCAAGCATTCATAAAGGTTATGTATGCACAGGCAGCTAAAATGCATTGAGATAATCAATCTTAACACTTTCCCTGAAGAGCGGAGGGAGCATTCTTGTTCTGTTTTGACTAGAAGAGGCTTATTAGCTAGAATAACCCCTAAGTTGTAAAATAAAAGTAAAATTCAACCGCATCATTGACACCATGTTACTACCTTCCTTTCTTTACTTTTGTCATTAGAAATGTGACCTTTGTCATAGGAGTGTATCAGTAGCAAGATCCAAGTTAGAGATTTACCATCATAAGAGGATTTCAGGCATATTTAGCATTGCAGCAGGACAGTGGTGGATGTGCTCCTTTAAGAGGAGACCACCATCTATGTATTACAGAGCCATGCAAAGCCTTATGTTTCTTTTTTAATTGAAAACAGGCTTTTTGGTAGGTTTGGGAAGAAAAAAGTACACATAAACAGCCAACTGCTTCCTGGCCCTGACATTCACTTAGATTTGTCTTGAAAACAGGTATCTTTTTGCTCTGACAATCTTTCAGCTCCAAATTTCTGTAAGAGGAGAGAAGCCCATGTTCTCTTCTACACCTCCTCTATGTCTCAATTCCCTCTGCTTTTCCTGTCACTGTGCAGTGGGACTCATTTCACTGGCATCTCCCAGCCCTCTCCCATATCCTCAGTCCCATTTCCCCAGTCACACAAATCATTATTCCTCCCAACTTCACCCTCGTTACCTTGCTTCTTATTGTGGCCTTTCTTCTCTCCATTTACTACTTTACTGCCGTGTAACTACCAGTCTCTTTTGCTACATCGCTACTTTTGCTTCATCAATATCTGAGCCTTGCTGAAAACTTTCCAGTAAAACCAGAGATGTTCTGTCTCTCATATTTCCATATAATCTCTTCAAGGGATTGCTGAGGCATTGCAACCCCTTTTCCTTTTCCAGAATTGGGGCCAAACTGGCAGTCTATGGTAAGCAGGATCTAGGAACACTCTGTTCCTCTGGCTGAGAATCTCCTGAACACAGGTGTAAATCTCATCTCCACATGCTCACAAACACACACTCCCACAATTCCCCTTTCTTCAAAGTGCCAGTGTTCTTTGCAGATACAGCCCTGCTCTCTTTAGGAATAACTTCCCCAGGCCCAGTATGGAGAAAGCCTGATTTGGATTATATGGTTAGTTAATGAAGTTAGTTGTGAGTTAATGAAGCCATGAGAGAAAGTCAAGGTCTGACGGATATTCTTCCTGTGATTTTTCTGTAATTAACAAAGATCTTACTAATTTGCCTTAGAGCCTTACTTTTGAATATTCAGCCCTTTAAAAGCTTAGGGCATCCTTAAAACTTTGTAACACTTATATCCATTAAGGGATTGTGTTGTTTGGGTTTTTTTGTTAAGGGATTTGGGGGATATATAGGAAAGCAACTGAACCCTTACTGATGCTTGTAAATTGCTTCTTGTCTGGTAACATATATTATAAACTAATAAATCTAATAATGAAAAAATGTTGTTCCTATGCATAGTTCCTGTCCTTCCCAATCCAGACTGAATTTTTACCAAGTTCTTCTGTCAGCCAAGACTTCAGTGCAGATGACTTTTACTTTACAACCTTGATCTGAAGACTGCATTACAGAAGGTCTGGATAGAAAAGAACATGGCCAGCAGTGTCTGAGCTGCTCAGATAAAACCTCTCGCATACATCCCTTAGGTAGCAGCCTGTCCTCACATCTTGTGAGAGCTGAATGTCGTGGCTGCATCAGCTTTGCCTGGATTTCAGTCTATCAGCTGCCTCCTCCTGTTTTACAGACAGGTTAACTCAACAGGCCCCAGCAGAATTTGCTTGTGTTCATCAGACCAACGTGCTGATTGTACACCACACCTGACGGAAAGAAAACACGAAGCAGAGCTAAAACAGGGGAGGCCTGTGTAGCTGCCCCTGACTTGCTGGTTACCACCTCCTAGAAAGCACAGAAAAGCCTCACTGCCACCAGGGCAGCCAGGCAGCTCTGCCTGCAAACAGATCTCCTGTGTTCCACCAAATCCCATCTCTCTGATGGGGGAGTCTGTAAGTGTTTATGTGCTTTTGAACCGGCCCATCAGCCCCACAGTGTGACTCTGGAAACAGAAACTTTCACATAATGCCCTCTATTTACTCAAAAGTGTTCTCTCTTGCTTTGTATCATGGCTGAGTACACCAACAGCCCTTTCCGGTTCAATCCCTTCCAGTCTGCGGCAATAGTAGTACTTAGATGGACTGAAGCTTGCATGATAGAATGAAATAATTCTCCACAGAAATTAACAAATATTCCATAACAAATTGGGCAATTGGGAAGGCAGGTAACCATCCAAAGTGGGATCTGATTTCAATGGTATGTCTGATATTTCTGTTTCCACAGGAAGTGGAATATACACATAGTCAGAAAGATTCCAGAGGGTTCCATTCTCACAGTAGGTCACTAGTTCGGTTGCAACTGACATAAAAAATAGTCATTGCATTGATTCCATCTTGAATTCTCAGAGCAATGGGGCTGGCTGCAGGCAGTTTCTGCACAAACACTCATTCCTGGGCAAACATTGTTTGCTTTTTGTGCCCTTTCCAAGGGATGGCTACAAGTTGTATCACAGTCCAAACCCTGGACATGGAGGTCAGGCTTCAGTGGGAAGCGAAGACAAAGGGATGAAATAATCCATATGCTCACTAATAAGAAATATTGAAAACATGAAACAGAAAGGGGAACAAGCAGGAAAACTGGTGTGCTTCAGGGACCCATGAAGGAAATTTTAAACTTGCTGTGTCTCACAAGTGGAAGACCATGGTCTGATAAAATGCTCATCCCTGTGAATTCTTCCAGCAGTTCAGGCCTGCTGGAAAGTGTTCCTGTGGGAAAATGTGAGTACATACTACCTTTCAAGAGCAAGAGAGACTTATACCCCAGTGTTTTCTGAGAGGGCTATGAGAGGACATCAGTTGTGGTTACCTCATCTGTTGGGCAGGCATTCCCAAAGCAAAACATTTATTCTTGCTTCTCAGATATTATTTAATTGCAGCGTGGTTTGGAGGATGAATTAAATTTTGAGTGCTGGTTAACTTATCATGTATTGTTATATGAAATGCCATTCCCCTCACAGGTAAAATGATGTAACAGCTGTGTTTATGTACATGCTCAGAGCAACCCTTTCTGGGGAATAAAATAGGAAATATTTAAATGCATGAATAAAATAAAAATTAAACAACCATGAAGTATAACTGAAGAAGAATATAATACCTATTAAAAAAAAGAAACAAATTATTAAATACAAAAAAATTAAAATATTAATCAACAGGTTTTTGTTCTTTAGCACGAGAAATGGTATTAGAGTAAGCACAGCCCTGGCTCTAAATGCACTCAGTGTACATGTGAATAGTGTAAAACCATGCAGAGATATAATCAAGCTTGATAATTGAAATTATTCACACAGCAATGAATCATAATCACGGGACTTTGAGCTTATCACAGCTTTCTGCCAAAACTGTTGTAAACAAACAGGTCTTGCAATATTTCCAGCCAAAATCTAGTCATTCAGTGAGAGAATTGAACACTGAAATACAACAAACTTCATAAAGAATGCCATGCCTGCAGTTGTTGTGCCAGAGCTTTAGGTAATTGCATGAGAATAAATGTGAAAATAAACCCACTCATCATAGAAAACATTGCTCATAGCATGTTGATTTTCATTTTCGCTGTTGTTTTAGATTGACTTGACAGATGCTATTGCTCCTATTAGGATGATCCCTCTGAATCCCAGCTCAGTATCTACAGTTCTTTGGAAAAAGATAATTTCTTTCTGCTGTGTCTTGAGGTCAGACTGAAAATAAGATAAAGAAGTGATACAAAGAGCATGAATATTCTGTCATACTGGATGCATTCTTGTCCTTCTTATCTGTTTTTCAAAATGCTTCAGGTTTCTAAACTGACATAAGTTTTGGTGTATTGAGAAGACCAACCAACTTGTGACAGTTGTACATGAATTTTCATCAAAAAGCCATCAAGGCCCCTACAGAGGATCCTCAGACTGGAAAATTAGTCTTGTTCTTGATAATGAAGTATCAAAAAAGAACTCTTTTTGCTCTAAGTATTCAAGGCCAGGCCTGAGTAACCAGGTCTATTAGAATGTTCCTTGCCCATGGCACAGTGCTTGGAACCAAACAATGTTTTAACCCAAACCATTCTGCAATTCTATGATGATAAAGTATATGGTGTAGTTGTTGCCTATATTGATAACCTCAGGAAAGTCACCAAGCACCAAGTACTCCTCTCTTTGGAGGTGCTTTCTGTAGGTAGCATCTGAGACACAGTGGTGGGGTGGAGTGGAGTGAGAGAAGCAGGTATAACTGCTGTGCTATAGTGGTACTTTAAAACACAAATCTTATCTCTGTACTCTTTGGTCTGGTATCAAATAAGTAAAAATAGAAAGCACTGGATAACATGTTTTTCTAGAGGATAAATAAAGCTGTGTCTGACCTGGATCCTGCTGAAGTTATTCTGATGATAAGAGGACTTCATCTAACAATAGTAAGCTTCCTTTCCTTAAGATCAATGATCCTATAAATAATTTGGACCAGGGATCTTCATTTCTGAAGGGATTATATCAGCTCCACCTCAAAATTCCTGAGAAATAATAGGAAATCTTGCATTAAAATCCTGTTGCACGTGCTCTTTTCCACTTGCTTTTAACAGTGAATGCAAAAGTTGTTGCTGAAGAAACCAACCTGTCCCACATGTCATGTTCTGGTGCATCTCTAAAGTCAGTGGCAGGTTCTTGTCCTTTGTGATGAAGTAGTGAAGAAGAGAGGGTCTTTTAGGATTACTGAGGGGAACTATTCAAGCCTGGATTCTAGATACAGTAGAAATTTTTTTTCTCAAAAGAAAAATTAGAAAATTACTCAGTGCACTAATGCATTATAAGGTTAGTGTAAGTGGTGTGAATTTTTACAAAGTTCAGAGCTGAACTTTGAAGATAAAGCCTCCTAGCTTCTTCCCAGTGATTAGGGAAGAAGTCAAAATATTTTTACAATTCCTTGGACAGTGTAAATCAAAATTGCACATTTGCTACAAAACACATTGTTTGCAAGTTTTCACTTACGATCATTAATCAACTAGATAACCTTCATAGCCATTTTCCAGCAGAGGGAGTCTGTCCATACCAAGTGAGAACACTACAGTCCACTGCAAGCACGAGTTTGAGACAAAAATAGTTACAGTGCCGGCAGGAGGCAACCATCATCAACAGCACGGGTCCAAGCAGTCAAATTTTGCCCTGTGTTGATCATATATGAGGGGTTTTTTTTAATAAATAAAAGAAATCAACATACACTGAAACCCATGGCAGGGTTTAGTCTGGTATTAGGGACTGCAGCATTTACCCCGTGGTCAGCAGAAAAGCCCGATCCAACTCTCTCCTAGTCCTTACTGTAGGAAAGATAACACATTTCTTCCCCCAGGTTTATTCTGACAGAAGTTTCTCAGTGAGAAAAAGCAATAGCATTTTTATTCTTCTAAGCAGCACAAGTTCTTTTCACAGGCAACATAGCTGAAAATAACCCATATTTTAAAATACATTTCAAAACATTTCTGTTCATCAAATGCAACCTCTTTTCCACAACCTAAGTGAGATGGGTGGCATGTCCACCCCTATCTTGGCTGGTCTGTTCAGAGTCTGGGATGTGGGGAGGTTTTTGCTGCTTTGCTGGGCTGAGAACTCCCATGGCAAAGGGCAGGGACATGCTCCTGTTGGGCAGCTTTGCTGTGAAGGTACATCTGGCAGTGGGACAGAAATCAGTACCTGGGGAGCAGCAGGAGTCTTAAACCACTCAACTTCTTTGCACAGGCAATGTGAGTCACAGTCCTTGGCCTCTCACTGTTATTGCAGAGGAAATCTGGACACATAAACCATATTGAACTGCATTCTCCAAGCAGATACAAATACGCTAACTGCAGCGGGATTATTCATGGTTGTGAAGTGAAGCATAAATGGACACATTGGCAGGATCAGTTCATATGTCCTGTCAAGTAAATGTGTGTATTTGCTCAGAAACAAAAAGCAGGTAAAACAACTGTATTTCCTAAAAGAAACAAAGTAAGTCACAGGGAAGTCAAAACAAAGCTGACAGTAATTGAAAAAGGATGATTTGGCTGCAAACTTCAGCAGGAGACATAGGACCAGAATTGGCCTTCTTTCCCTTTTACACTTATCACTGGCTTACTAAATTAGTAGGTAATTTCATTTTTATTATGCCTGTTCACCAAGGTACAAAATAACATTTAATGTACATTTATATAACATATGAACTATACATATATATGTGCAGATATAAACGTATACGTATACGTATATGTATGCACAGAGACATGTGCTGACAATTAGGTATTTGTATATCTGCATCTCCTCGGAGAACTGTGCTGTACTGTGGGTTTCTGTCCACCACTCCTCCTGCCTGGCCACAAACTATTACATTTCAAGCTGCCCCTGGGTTTCTCTGCTTTCCCTCAACCTTCTTGCTCAGAAACAGCCTTCGCTCCATCAATCCCCAGCTTTCCTGCAACAGCCTTTTCCTACAGAGATGCTTAGCTGACTGCCTGTGACCCCATTTGTATCCAACATCTCCTAGCAAGCTCAAACCCATGTTCAAGCGTGCCTGTGCTGATAAGGTCTCTGTGTCAATATATCCTAACCCATGGGCAGATGGACATTCCCATGCTATGGGAAACCTCATGAAAAGGCAGGAACAAGTGGGAGTCTGCACCATGCAGGTGGCAGTGCCAGCTTCTGGACTTCTGGATTAAAGCAAAGAGGAGGAGGAGGAGGACCCCAGTGAATTCATGCTGAAGCGCCTCTGCAGCTGTAACTTGGTGTCTGGCTTGGGAACAGAGTTGGTGATACCAGAGTGAGGAGCTCAGGCTGAACTTTTTCATGGGGTGGTCTGATTAGGGCATCCCTGGGGAGGAGTGTGATGGAGAGAGCCCAGAGCAGCCTATGGGAGGGAGCTGGTTTGTAAGACATGTTTTGGGTTCATAGGCACTCTGTAAATTCAGGTGTTTTAGGAGGCCAAAATTTCCCTAAGTGATGGCCAGCCAGAAGACCTATGGATCCATTTCCCAGTGAGATGGGACACGTGACTCTGTCTGTCGGGAGCTGGTTGGGAAGACAGTGGCTGTGGGGAAAGTGTTTGTTTCCTGGGAATATTTCACCTGATCACACAGACTTTTGTGACTTGGGTGCAGTCCCTCCTTATTTTGGCTCTTTCTCTTTCATGTAAGTGATAAATGTGCATATTGGGGAAGCTTTTGTGCACCAGAGATTTTATGGCCCTGGTCCTGTGGGATGAAGACTGCTACAACAATCAAATGTGGCAAGCAGGAGGACATTTTCCTGCTGTGCTGCAGAGGAGCCAAGGAGAAGGGTCGCAGGAGGCAATGCCTGCGCAGTGACACTGGATTTCCAGCCTCCTCATCACTCCACACTCACCTTCCACAGCTGTGCTCCTGGTCTCACTCTCTCTTCTGATGAAAAAGCATTTTTCCCTCTTTATCCCTAGGCTGGGCTACAGCTGATGTTTTTCATATCGTTGCTTCACTGGCCAGTTTCCCCATCCTGTTCTTTCTGCCTCATGTCTCTGTCTGGAAGGTTGTTCACCCTGATGTCTTTCCCCAGCTAACTGTCCTGACTCACCCGAGGTACGTGCAGTACAGCCACAGAGACTGAGAGAACAAAAATTAACAAAACAATGAGGAAGACAAAACTGCAACTTTAAAAAAAATATGGAAAGAACACCATTAGGTTTACAAAGTTAAACTCTCAAATGTTGGACAAATCCAGACCTAAGGCTGCCTTCGGAGGGGTAGTTTGGCCCCCTTTTCCCTTCCCCCACACAATGTGTATTATGTGACATGATTTAATTGTTTGGCTGCATACTATTTTTCCCACAGGACTAGTGCCTCATTTAGTGTAAATGCAGGACAGCGTCTGGGAATGAAGCTGGTCTCTGCATTTCCTGGACTAAGTGTGTTACTAGGAGCCCCGTTTATCACCACCCAACCCAGACACTGCGCTGAATTTGGAGCTGACTGCTTTTTCATGAGGTTTTCTGGAGTGGCTTCCCTGCAGCCTCTGACTATTTATCACCACAGTGTGCCTAAAGGTGAGAAGCTACTGTTTCCAGGGAACTGGGAACTTTTTATTATGATTTTATGAAGTTTTTTTGAATACTCCATTGACTCTGACATTTGTTCAGAATACTTTATGATTTAACTAACTGATGCAGCAGACTTCATTTGCTGTTCTGAGTGCTGGGTTCTTCTATGAATCTATAACCTAAATGTCTCCTACCAAGTATCTAAAATCAAGAAACCATAAGCCAGACATGAAGATGTCTCACCTAGATGTAACTAAGGAACTTGATAGAAGCAGGGAGAGTTTCTTCTTCTTTCGGCCGCCATTTCTTTCTCTGTTAGTAGAATATTCCCTGTTTTCCCACAGTCTTCTGCCTTAGGTTTCCATGTCCCAGATGAAGTAGGACTTGGCTTGATATTTGTCCCTGAGTGAGCAAACCAGATGAGCTCTCCACTACCTGGTGATGTTTAGAAGTCACATCTTGTAAACTTGTTTGACTTTTCTGTTGCTGACTGTCCTTCACCAAAAAATGCCGTGTCATTTTCCTCAGCGTGAATAATCTTTCATTTTCTAACACAAAACTTACATCCTGAGCTGGAGCATAGCAAAAAGAAATGCCATTCCACATTCTCAGAGATGATTTTCAGAGCTCTGTGTTGATATATGCAGCTTTAAAATCATCTTTTCTCTCATTCGGCTGATACTTGATGAAACAAGGAAAAGCAAAGATTCTTACTTGGCACTGTGGGGACAGGGCTCAATCTTTTTTTATCATTTGTATCATGGTTTAACATGTTTTTTAGCATTTGTGTCATGGTTTAACATTTGCACAAAAGCAGCACAGTACTGCAGACAACCTCACCTGCACAGCTCTCTGTGTTGAGACATATTTGCTTCAAGAACTGAAACTCTGAGAAGAAAAACTTCTGGAACCTGCAAACTGCTTTCTCCTGGTGCTTCTGCTTTTCCCAGATTTCTCTGTACTTCATCATCATAATACAGGGATAGGAAAGGCTGGGGAGAAAGTTCTTACTCTTACTACTCCCGGTATTTCTGGCTTTATTACACTAGATTCTCTGTGCCAAATTGCTAGACTAGTTCAAAGGACTCTGATCAACTTGAAACATTGCCAATTACCTGTGAATTATAGATTGTTTCAGGAAATGCTCCTGCAGTCACTGCAGTTCCTCTGTTCATGCAGATAGCGTTATGCTGAGCTCTGCTGACTTTTTTATCTCCATGATTGTTTTTGCGTGTTCTTCTAGATGAAAGACTTTCATAAGGGGGGGGTTTACATTTTTTTATGTTAGAAATCAGCCTGACAGATTGCAAAGTACCCCTTTTAAAAGTTTCTTCGAAAGGTCTTATAGGCTACTCATAATAAAACAAAAAGCAGACTACATAAACATAGCTAATAACTATTAATATTAAAAAATAAAATTTCATGTATAATGTAACTACTTTTCTTCCCCCCTTAGATGATAGGATTAGGCCTGGAAGCATTTTTAAACTTTACCGATTTAAACCTGTACCTTCAAAATCCATGCAAGAGCAAATATCCCTAATAGCACTCCAAAGAATGGACTTTTGTAAAAATGGGTCTTTGTATTCAAATTCACTTTTTATTTATTTTGGTGTTACAAGTTGTATTGAAACCAGAATGTCAATGCTTGTTTTTCCTCAAGTCATAGCCAATGCATGTATTTGCTCTTTATTCAATTGTTGCATGAACTTTGCAAGGTCAGAATTTTTTTGTTTAACTTTCTAGACACTCTCTCCAGAGAGCTATTATTTTATCAGCCACACTTCTATGGTACATCTCATAAAACCATAGAATGGTTTAGGTTGGAAGGAGCCTTACAAACCATCAAGTTCCAACACCTTGCCATGGGCACCTTTCACTAGACCAGGTTGCTGAGGGCCCCATCCAGCCTGGCTTTGAACATTACCAGGGATGGGGCATCCACAGCTTCTCTGGACTACCTGTGCCAGTGCCTCAGCAACCTCACTGTAAAGAATTCTCAGTAAAGAATTCCTCATATCTTCCTTTCTCCCCTTTTTGAAAATGGGAGCAATGATTCCTGTTTTATTCAGTCCCTGGGAACTTCACCTGACCTCTGTGACTTTTCAAATATGATGGAAAGTGGCTTAGGAACAATATCAGCCAGTCCCCTCAGGACCCTGGGATGCATCTCACCAGGTCCCAGAGACTCATAGGTATTCACCTTCATCAGATGGTCCTGAACCTGCTCTTCACTTCTCATGGGAGGGCCTTCACTCCCCGAGCTATAAATTAGGTGTGGTGCTACAAAGACACCTACAGACAGCAAACACAAACCTTGGACTCCAAGTGTTCAGGGGAGCAGATCAACATTTCACTTCAGTTTTTACCCAGAAACAAGTCGTGGATATGTAAAGTAGTGTTCCCTCAAGTGCCTAGGCTGAAACCAGCTCGCCTGCCCCCAGGTGCTATCTTGCCTTCTGGGTGAAAATGCAGATGGTACAATAATCCATCTAGAGTTCTAATTTGTCTGTAATGTGCTCATGAATTATTTGGATCAAGGCATAGATGTGTGACTTCATGGTTGATGTTCGTGTCTGGTTATCTGTGATAGCTTTGATGAAGTGAAAGCACTGGACACCACATTAAATGCAATGTAATGGACCTGCAGGTCTTAGAGCCACAGACATTTGACCATGTGATGTTTCACTAAGCTAACTTCTGTGGAGCATTGTTCTAGCACTACTTGCAAATTCATCTCACATCATTTAGGCTTTGCCATGAAATAATATTTTAGTTCCTTGCTTCAGGTGTAATGCTCAATATCAGCAGTGAACAACCAAACAAATGCTCTGTTTGGATGCTCTATTCCTCCAGCAAGAGAAGAGCTCAATTGCCTGTCTGAGTGTCAAGTGTGTATCCTGAGTTTGCAAGAGGAGTGTCGAATTAATTTCCTAAATAACTTTGGAATAAGGCAAAAAGAGTAAGGTCAAAATGAAGGAAGGTCTGAACTTGACTGAATGTGGCAGCACTGCTGGCTTTTGTTGACCTTAGGTAAAAACATTGCAAAAGATGTTTTGTTTTTTCCATTGTCTCTAACAGTTTTGTAGAATATTTTATGCGTGCACTTCTCTGTGGTTACTTTGACACACACTGACTCACAGAAGCGCAGAATCCCTGTAGGGCTCTGGGGAAGCTAATTGGAGTTTTTTACATTGGCAACCTTGGTTGCCACTTAGAATGATTTTAAGTAATTTTAAGTGTGGATGGAAATGAGGAATCCCAGGAAGCGATTGTTGCTCCACTGCCAAGACAAGCATCAAACCAGTGGTAAATAGATGAAGAAATTACAATTATCAGTATTATTGACTGACTTAGCTCCATCTAACTGAAAACTCCTCTGCGAGAGAAGGATATCCATTAGGTAGGGATTAATGCTGTGAAGTGAAATGCATTCTGCTGTCTGAAAAAAATAAAAAGCAGAAGTCACTCAGGCTAGGAAGCAGCTTTCATAGAGGCTGGATTTCTGAAGCGCTGTTTACAGAGAGGTGATCCTTCTGGAAAATATTGTTGCCCTTTTCTCTGTGCTCATTATATCATCCAACCTGCAAAGGCATCTGCTTGCCAGATGCTGAGGGGTGTTTGATGGAGTACTATTCATCTGAGAGTGAAAATGTCCCTTTGTGATAAAGGGCAGGCATGGATGCAGATGCCCGAGAAGATAAGTGAGTGTGAAAAAGTTTTAATCTTTACATGGAGTTGATTTTCTTCACAAATTTCCACAAAAAGGCTTCTGGATCATGAAAGGCAGAAATCTTAAATTAGGGGACTTGGGGGGGGGGGGGGGGGAATTTCTCAGACTTCAGTCTAAGCTGTGACTTACTGGTAGGAAGAGTTGCACCTCGGCTTGGTTATTCCTACAGCCACAGGGCAATCTGACGACCCAAGATCTTGATGCCGACAGAGGTGGAAAGGGGTCAAGGAGTCTTCTGGTGTAGTTTAAACAGAGCTTCAAAACCCGATTGTCACAACTTCCTGAAAAATACCTCAAAGGAGGATTTGAGGCTTTCGCTGGTGTTTCCTGCTGGCTGTTGTGACAGAGGTGGTGCAGTGGAAGATGTCCTTCTTCACGCTGTGAATGATTCTGCAATGTCACTTTTGCCGTTTACTACAGGGTGACATCTGCAAAAAAAGCCATGGTTTCATTCTTTAAATTTTATTTTTAGATATTCTTCTTTTGGATTCAGGGCTGTACCAAAAATTCCTGCTAAATTACAGGAATGACAGCCACGGGTGCTCATTTTCATGGAGAAAACCACGGTTGTCGGTGTGTGTGTAAATAAAAAAAAAAAAAAAGGCCTCTGTTATATGCAGCGATCAAAGGAAGGTTTGTATGTCTGAAAGTCTCTCTACTTTTTCTATTCTTCCTCGCCTGCCCGGGCTACTGGGAGCCGCTGCCCCCGGCCCCAGCCCCGCGCCAGCCCTGCCCGCTCCCGGCCGCTTTTCCTGGAAAGCGGGGCAAGAGAGGGGGCGGGCAGCGCCGGATCCCGCGGAAGCCTCTCTTTCCCCGAGCCCCTTTCCTTTGGCCCTGCTCTGGGTCCTTCCCGGCCAGGCGGGGAGGAGAACGCCCGCCCCCCGCGGGGCCGCCAGGGGAACATCTGGCCGGCCGCGCCGCAAACATCTGGAGCGACCGCGGCGCATCCCGCGGGGCCGCAGCTGCAGGGTGCTGCCCCCGGCGCTGCCCGGGCCGGCAGCGAGACCCCCGCAGGAGGGGAAGGAAGGCGGAGAAGGGGCTGCGAGGGAGGGCGCGGCGCAGGTAAGGGCAGCCCGGCGGTCCCCGGCTGCGGGAAGGGCCGGGGTGAAGGCAGGACGGGCGGCGGGGCAGGGCGGGGGAATGTCGGATATCGCCGGGGAAAAGGACAACCACTCCATGTTTGCCTCCACTCGGCCCACGGGGGGCACTTCTGAAGTGAAAAGCGCGGACGGGACTTTTAAACCAGCAGTGGCTTTCGCGAAGGCTGGTGGTGTTCGAATGCGAGCGGGGTGGCCCTCGCAGGAATCCGGAGCATTCTGCCTCGTGTGAGAGATGTTTCGCAGCCGAGGTTCGGGGTCCTTGAACAAAGCGGAGATTAAGTGCTCGGCTTAGGTAAAATTATTATAGCCTCTTTATCTTCTTTCATTTCCAAACAGAATAAGCCTCAGGAAAACATTTTCCATCCCTAGATATGTTCCATTTCGTTTCAATTTTCCATCAATAAATCACATTCCACTCTACTAATAACACTTAATACTTGAGATGATATCAAAAATTATTATCTTTTTGATAAAGGGCTTTCTGGAGAGTTTGGGAACTGAAGTACCTAAGACCAATGTGTTTCTGCTTTTTACTTTTAAAACCAAGTGTGTGATGATTACCATGCATTTGCATACTTAGGACTTCTTATTTCTCCACTATGTGTAACTTTGTTTGTGTCACATTATATTGCTGTTTCTGTGGAACTCTTTAAATTATGGCATAAGTTGTATTCCAAGTGACTGTAAGTACTTTGTTAAAGGAATGTTTCCAATATCCATTTTAGATGCAAATTCATCATTGACTCTGGAGTTACCTTTCAGAAGTTTGCCCTGATGTCTTTTGCTGCTTTTCAGGGTTGCTTGTGTGGCTTTTTCTGTATTTTTCTCCTTACAAATGAAGCTGGGCAAACCAAACAGATTTCTCTCAGTTGTGGAGACTGTGGGCAGAAATAACTGCTGGAGAAGAAAACTCAAATGAACCTTGAGGAGTGGCTGGAATAATTATGCCTGTGTTTAGGCAAACTGCTGTTTACTCTCTTCTTGCACACAAATCTGCCTGCAAAGATCGTTTTAGTCAGTTCTGCAGATGGCCAGTGCAGCAGTGCAAAAATGGGCTCCTTGTTTTCAGTCAGAAGAGGTACATGAACCAAGACTTCTCAGTGTTGAAACTCTTGTCAGCTGGCTTCTTGTTCTTACATGTGACCAAATATGCTCATGCTCATTTGCAGTTGGCAGTAGTAGTAATTTTGACCATTTCTTCCAAGCTACAAGCAAGACAAGCTCCTAAACCCAGGAATTACAAATAATTTGACATTGGTTTTGAAATAGCTTCATTTTAGTAGAGCGACTCTATGGGGGCAGTTCTATCCCATCATGCAGCATGAGCCAGACCTTGGGCCCTAATGCTGCTTTTTGCTCCAGAAAGTAAAAAGAAGACTTAAGTCCCTTTTATCAATTTATGCCTAAATCAGGGCCTGCTGTAACACTTTATTGCTATCTGAGCAACACTCCTAAAACTCTTTCTCCAAATCACTTTGCACTTGAGACATTTCTAAGACAAATTGTGTAGCATCTGTAATGCCAGTGGTTTTGGAAGGGGACTTTGCTGAGTCTGCTCCCTCTGTTAATTGTGTTGTTGGAGGGGTTGCAGGAACTGAAGCTGCTGCTGCTGTGGCCTTGTATCATGGAGGACTTACCAGTTTCTGCTAATGTAGTAGCACAAGTTGATTCCAATTTAATGAGTATGAGGTGATCCTGCAGAATGGAACTACACCTCAAGCATTTTATCTTTTCTAGCTGGGCAAGGCCAGCCCAGCCATTTCTCCCAGCTACCATCAATGTTACAGACTGCCTTGCCAACACTCCCATTTATTCATTAGTGTTTCTCTTTGCTTTAGATCCACGCAACTTTCTGCTGTTGATAGTGCGTTTCCCCCAAGCTATA
Source organism: Chamaea fasciata (assembly GCF_029207755.1). NCBI lineage: Eukaryota > Metazoa > Chordata > Aves > Passeriformes > Sylviidae > Chamaea > Chamaea fasciata. The sequence continues at coordinate 20,420,366 of NW_027094087.1, read as the reverse complement.
GTTGGTAGAGGCAGTGCATTTGGCTTCCCTTGGAGAAGCAGTATTATCAGGCAGCCTGAGATTGACAGACAAGACTGCAGAGAAAACTACAAGGTACATAGGCAGGTTAGCCAAGGCAAAGCTCTAGGTGCAAACCACACCTGCTCTGTAGCACAGCTTTGTGGAAATTACTGATAAGAAATTTTTTATATATTTTTTTTCTTATCACAGCAGAATGCCAGTAAGCCCCAAGCACTCATATAATTGGTTACAATCTTCAAATCCACAAGATTTAAAAATATATTTTTAATCGCTTTGTTTGCAATGAGGGCTCACACTACCTAACTGTACTGCACAGACTGATGGGGCGGCTGAAGATGGGAACAGACTTTTTAGTAGGGTTTGTTGATAGGACAAGGAGTAATGGTTTTAAACTGAAAGAGACACTGAGAGACACTGGTGAGACACTGGCACAGGTTTTCCAGAGAGGTGGAAATGTTCCTTCCAACCCGAACTATTTTATAATACTATCATAAGGTTATGAACACTTAATGGAATAACTTCAGAAAGCAGAGATTCATGAACAAGTGGCTGGCTCTCTATGGGATAAGACAGCAAAATGAAGAACAGTGTCACAGCAGAAGCCAATATTCTGGACACGTGTACCCCATGTTTCCAGCCTTCTCCCTTGCAGGGGACAGGAGAAGTTCAGTTCTTACAAGAGTCACCTGCTTGTTGCCCAAGTATGAGTGGTTATGAGCATCACATTAGCAAACTGAGTCTGTAATTTTCCAGTAAGAAAAACAAGTCCTTCTTATGAAAACCATCAAAGACTTAATAATGACCTCGCATTTGTTGATATGAGCTCCCTTCCAGTTTTTGTAAATTTGAGACTGTCTTTAAGATGAAAGTCTAATAATGCACACAGCACAGATGACACTTCTTCCCATACTTTGTTAGTGTTTGGTGATTCCTTAAAACAGGGTCTTCTTTGTAATCCAGTTTCTCATTCAAAGGCTTCGGTCACCCCAATATATGGTACTGTACATAATGAAGAGAAATTCTAATGCCTTTTCTGCACAGTCACCAGTAGTTATTGTAAGGGAGCCACCCTGGCAAACAAACAATTATAACTTCTATTGAGGTCAGCAAGCCGTGTACTTCATACCTTCATGCCTTCACACCTCCTCGACAGCTACCTGAAAGGTGGTTGTAGCCATGTGTGAGTCCACCTCTTCTCCCAAGCAAGTAGGGACTGGATGAAAGGGCACAGTCGTAAGCTGTGCCTGGAGAGGTTTCAGTTGGACATTAGGAAGAATTTCTTCACGGAGAGGGTGATTAGACATTGGATTGGATGGCCCAGGGAGGCGGTGGAGTCACTGTCCCTGGAAGTGTTTAAGGACAGACTGGTCATGCCAGTCAGTGCCCCATGGTGTAGCTGACAGGGTGGTGATCAAAGGCTGGACTTGATGATCTGAGAGGTGCTTTCCAAGCTAATTGATTCTGTGATTCTGTGACCTCCTCTAAGCACAGAGTTCTCTTTCAGATATGGCTTCTTGGCTGGAGGAAAATATCCATTGAAGACCATTCAAACATTACATTTTCTCAGTAGACTCCCTCCTTTTTTTGGGGTTGTGTCTTTTTGTCTTCATGAAGTGTTTGGAGACCTACATAGCAATTGCAGCAACTTCTAAGAGTCTGTAAAGAGCTTCGTAAATGCCAAGTGCAGGATCTTTCACAGCCTAAGTGGTCATTAGTATTTATTACAAGTATTTTCCAAAGTCCTTTTGGCTTTGCTGTTTTGAGATCATTCAACTGAAACCCCGACTGTACTCTCAAGATGCTGTAGGAGGAAGTCCATAAAGAGGATGCCAACAGAAACCAAACCTGTTTTATTTCATTTCCTCTCTAGAGCAGGGCTCTGATCTCTATATCATCAGTTGATACATCAAATTTTTGCTCTCTTGACATTTTCCTAGCCTAGGAAGCCTTTTCTCTCCTAGGAAGCAGAGAACATTTAAGTGAACACAACTGGAAAGACAAAGAGGAGCCAGAGATTACACCCTACAGAACTGGTTTTTGTGGCAAAGCCATGGAGTGATCTTCCTAGTGGCTGTGTAATATCTGCTGGACCATGGAACTCCAGGAATAGCTAGAGTTCTGCAGAGGTTGTTCATTGAAGTGACTCGGACTGTTTCAAAGATCATAGGTAATCCTCTCCCACCAGTCTGCACTGGTGAGGCCAGTCTGGGGTGCTGTGTCCAGTTCTGGGCTCTTGAGTTCAAGGAAGACAAGGAATTACTGAAGAGGGTCCAGCAGAGGGCTACAAGGAAGATTAGAGGACTGGAGCATCTCTCTTCAGAGGAACAGCTGAAGGAGCTGGGCCTGTTTAGCCTGGAGAAGACAACTGAGAGAGGACCTCATCAATGCATACAGGGATCTTAAGGGCTGGTGTCAAGAGGATGGTGCCAGAATCTCTTCAGTGGTACCCGGTGACAGGACAAGGGACAATGGGCACAAACTGAAATACAGGAAGTTCCACCTGAGCATGATGAAAAACCTCCTTCCTGTGCAGGTGACTGAGCACTGGAACAGGTTGTCCAGAGAGGTTGTGGAGTCTCCCTCACTGGAGATATTAAACAACTGTCTGGATGCAATCCTGGGCAACCTGCTCTAGATAAACCTGCTTTAGCGGGGTGGGGGGGGGGGGTGGGGGGGTGTTGGACTAGATGACCTGCAGAAGTCCCTTCCAACACTAACCTTTCTGTGATTTCATGATTTTGTGATTCTGTGATAAAAGGAATTAACCTCAACAAAAGGAAAGTGACTGCATATAGGAATTTCACTAGCCAGCACAAGTTGGGTAAAAATAGGGAAGCACTAGGAGATCCAGCTAAGCCCTGCTCTGGGTGGACTGGAAAGGGGACATGGTCTCAGATATTAGTGAAGTGCTCCCACACCACAGCAGTGGGATGTCACTACATGTCCCTCCTTATGCCCTGTCTGGCAGCACTCTGCCTCTGCCCCACCCAATTAAAAACTGTCAGGCTGGGAGGAGCCCTGCAGCACCTCAGCTGAAAGGCAGCAGTCTGCTGTGACCCTCTGTGGAGAAGGAAAAACTGCTACCCTGCATAGGGAGCAGATGGAGGATCACCCCACTGGAGGCACCCCACTGTGGGCACGGAAGTGGCTGTGGTGGCTGGAGCCAAGCCTGGTCCCACTGCCACACCTGCAACAGCTTACTGACACACCCGTGCTATTGTACCCTTTACTTCAGCCACTGCTAGGAAATACCAGGGTTTATGGCCAATACAGGAACTATGAATATTTCATAGGAAAAAATTACTCTTATGTGTCCCATGCACTTACTAGGTTTACTTTTTGTGTGTGTAAGTTTTTTGAACTTGTGGTGCTCTGAAAAAGGCTCCAATTTGGCAGTCCTGAAGACCAAAAATTTCATATCCCCAGATGAGCAGCTGCTCAGATATCAAGAGCCAATGGTAAGATTATTATGTAGTACTTGTCCCTGGATAACCCCTGGAGATAGCCTGCTCATCTATGGGAGCAGAAACAGTCAGCAGATGCACAGAGAACAGGGAAACAGAGCCAGAAGACTAAGGGTCATGAGAGATGACAACACAGTGAGGAGCACTCAGAGGGCTGACAAGTGTCTGGGAAGGAAGAGCCTCTGACAGATGCAAGGCACTGAAAAAGAATAGAGTGGTACAAGTTGTGGGCCCAAGCTCATCACTGTGGGAGACTATGTCCTAGAATCCCTCCTTTCTGAGGCCAGCAGATAGATTTCTGGTCACTACCTCTGGGATTTTTGGTTTTCATTGCTGTCTTCTAGGCTTGAAGGTTCTCTCAAGGCCTGAATTCTTCTCCTACAGACTTTGAAGATGTGTGTGTTTATGACATTTCTTTTTTTTTTTTTTTTTTCTTTTTTTTTTTTTTTTTCTGAAAATTTTAATCTCCCACATCCCTAAGCCAAAAATACCAAGGCTGTCCTGTCACTTTTTAGCATTTCAAATAGTCTTGTGTTCTGCTTTCATTAGTACACAAAATACTTAGTTCCAGTCTAATTCTAAAGCAGCTATAGGGGTCAGCTGAGTATTTCCTAAACACCAGAGCAGTGATCTCATCTGGAAACACGGAGCTGTAATCGCTGAAATGCTTTCAGTCATGACATGAAATCAGGACTGCGTTTAGTGAACAATTGGAGCAGACAGTTTTTCAGATCAGCCTGGCTGTCTGTGGTGTTTACAGTGTAATGGCTGCAGGACAAAAAGGCACTTGTCTCGTGAACAGATCTTTAGCTGCAAGTAGGAAACTTTGGTACTGAATTAAACTTGTCTGTGATTTTCTTTGTCTTACATGCATTTCAGCTTTGCTGGTTTCCATTTTTTGTAAAAGCTGTATGATTACAGCTTGTGCACTGGTTAGAAAATGCCCACAATTGTTATTTCCTCCTCTTATCTGGGTGCATCATTCTCACTGATATAACAATCCATTCCTGCAGCTGTTATAGATAAATAGACATTTCCCATCAAATATTATAAACTCCACATCACTGCTTTCGAATCTAGCATATGGAAAAAAAATTGGTGATGTTTAATCTTTGATCTTAACCTTTGTTGTCATACATAAACAACCGTTTATGCTGTTTAGCAGAGATGGAAGCATTGCAGCAGAGTGAGTTTGTGGCTTTATAAATTGTGCCATTTCTGGAAAAGAAATCCAGATTTCTGGTCGACGGTAGCATCCCCCAGGGCTTGACAAGCACAGGAAATTGCAGGGCATACTGCTGTGGCAGGAGAATGTGCAGGGAAGGGAAGCAGCCTGCTGCAGGGCGGGCTCTGGCTCAGCTACTGCTCACATCCCTGTCCCATGTAGGTTGCACTGCCTAAACCCGTCTGTCCTTTAAAGGGAAAGGGGATAAAAGGGAAACTAACCTAGTTCTTCCAGAAACAACTGAGAAGTCTTCTGAGTAACCAGGTGGTATGTAGGGTTTCTTCATAGCACTTCCAAATCTTGCCTTAGACTCCACAAAAGTGGAGATCAGAAATCAAACTGGTAAATATTACGAAACATCTCTCCCCAAAACATCGGAGGATGTTTAAATCAACCATCCGAGTCTATTTCTTACCTGCCTTTCGTGCTTCTGATGGTGTGAGATAATTTTCAGGCTAAAAAGGTAGCTCTTAATAGCCACAAAAATGCCCATCTTTTCTTGAGTGCTCACTTGGAAACCTCCTTTTTCATGGAATCCCATGTTCCCTTCTGACCCCAAGGAGTAAGATGCAGCCCGAACAGAGGGATGAACAATCCAGGTACACAAAGCATTATGGCTACATGGAGAATTTGCTGGAAACTGTGAACAGCCTGTATTGGTTTGGCTAAATGTGGATGTAAACCACTTTTGCTATAACATGCAGTTTTCTAATTGCTGGAAAAACCTTAATCATGGAGTGCTTTCTGTGCTTATTCCAAGAAAAACTATGCTTGGAATTCTCACATTAAAAAAAAGCATCTCACATTGACAGGTAGCTGTAAATTATTCTTGTTCTTTATTCCAATCAGCTGCAGAAATGTTGGCTGGTACTTAAAATTTATAAACTACCTCAACAATTGAGTTTATTGCCATAATTATGCCTAATTACCTTTTTCTCCACTTCCCCGGAGGACACAGGCCCCTGAGCAGGGGTGCCAGGATGGGGGTCCTGGGTGAGGACAGTTGAAGCCTGTGGCTGTCCTGGAACCCTGACAGCAGCCTCCTGTGCTGGCATGTTCCACACTCTCCTGAGAGCAGGGTTTCAAGGGGTACTTTGTGTGAAAAGCCTGGATCTGGGCTGGAACGTGTGCTTTGTCCAGTTCCTGGGCATGCTCCTTGGAGCAGCAGCCTTGCTGGTTGGCAGAGGGGGAACCTTCCCTCATCTTGACTCCAAAATTCGCTTTGCTAGAGCTCAAAATTTACTGTTGCCCTGGCTGCTGGGGCTCATGGCTCTTTGCTGGGGAGTGGTGGAAGGGTCCTGAGTGGTGAGACTTCAGGGTTTCACCAGGAGACATGAGGAGTGAGTGATCCTGCAGGAATCCTGGGGGTGCACAGAGCAGGTAGCAGTGGCAATTTGATCCGCAAAGGGCAAGGACATGCTGCAAAGCCAACCCTGTCATCCGTGGGGAGGACTGCAGCCAGGTGAAGAAACTGATCTGCCCAGGGAGCCTCCCAATTACACTTCACCTGTCAGACAGAGCACCCCCTCTGACATTAAAAAGAAAAGAAGGGCAGTTGTGGTGGGTGACTCCCTTCTGAGGGGAACAGAGGCCCCTTATGTCAACCAGACCCATCCCACGGGGAGCTCTGCTGCTCCCTGGGGCCCGGGTATGGGATATCACTGAGAGACTCCCTGGTCTCATTCAGCCCCGTGATTATTGCCCACTGCTGGTACTGCAGGCTGGCAGTGATGAGATTGAAAAGAGGAGTGTCAGGGCAATGAAAAGGGACTTCAGGGCACTGGGCCAAGTGGTTGATGGGGCAGGAGCACAGGTGGTGTTCTGATCAGTCCCTTTGGTGGCAGGGACAGATGGGGAAAGGAACAGGAGAACCCACATTATCAACAAGTGGCTCAAGGGCTGGTGCCATGGGCAGAATTTTGGGTTCATTGATCCTGGGGCAACTTTTATGGCACCTGGCCTGCTGGAGCCAGATGGACTCCATCTGTCTATCAAGGGAAAAGGGATTCTAGCCCATGAATGGGCAGGGCTGATTGAGAGGGCTTTAAACTAGGTTTGAAGGGGGAAAGGGATGCAGCTGGGCTCTCCAGAAACAAGCCCAAGGGTGGTAAGCCAGAGTCAGGGTGAAATCAGCACCCCAGCTGAGGTGCGTGTACACTAATGTAACAAACAAGAAGAGCTGGAGGCCATGATACAGCAGGAAAGCTGTGATGTAGTCACCATCACAGAAACGTGATGGGATGACTCACATGGCTGGAGTGCCACACTCCATGGCTACAAGCTCTTCAGAAGAGACAGGAGAGGGGGAAGAGCTGGAGGGGTGGCCCTTTATATTAGTGAGGCTTTTGATGCCATAGGTATTGAAACTAATGACAGTGAAGTTGAATGTCTATGTGTAAGATTTAAGGGGAAAGCCAACAAGGTTGACATCCTACTGGGAGTCTGTTATTGTCCACCTGACCAGGAAAAAGAGGTGGACAACTGATTCTATAAGCAGATGGAGAATGTTTCAGGATCACCAGTCCTTGTTCTTGTAGGTGACTTCAGCCTACCAGACATCTGCTGGGCACTTAATGCAGCAGAAAAGAGGCAGTCCAGGAAGTTCTTAGAGTGTGTGAAAGACAACTTTTTGTCCCAACTGGTGGGTGAGCCCACCAGGGGAGGGACTATGTTAGATCTGTTGTTTGCAAATAGAGATGGGCTGGTGGGAGATGTGATAGTTGGAGGCCACAGTCATCATGAAATTATGGAGTTCTCAATATTTGGTGAAACAAGGAGGAACATCAATAAGACTTTTACATTGGATTTCCAGAGGGCAGACTTGGGCCTGTTTAGGAGACTTATTCAGAGGCTTCCTTGGGAAGCAGCCCTAAAAACCAAAAGGATCCAGAAAAGCTGGGTATGTTTCAGAGATCTTGAAGGCATAGGAAGAGACTGTCCCTGTGTGCCAAAAGATGAATCGATGAGGAAAACGACCAGCCTGGATGGGCAAGGAGGTTTTGGAGGAACTTAGGAATAAAAAGAGGGTGTATCATCTTTGGAAGGAGGGTCAGGTCTCTCAGGAAGTATTTAAGGGGGTTGCTAGGGCATGTAGGAAAAAAATTAGGGAGGCTAAAGCTCAGCTCAAAGTTAATTTGGTAACTTTTTTAAAGGATAATAAAAAATGTTTTTACATATATGTATTAATGATAAAAGGAATGGTAAGACCAACCTTTGTTCTCTACTGGACATGGGAGGGAACATAGTAACTGCAGATGAGGACAAGGCAGAGGTGCTTAACTCCTTCTTTGCCTCAGTCTTTAGTGGGAAGATGGCTTGTCCTCAGGACAGCTGTCCTCCTGGGTTGGTAGATGGAGTCAGGGAACAGAATGGTCCCCCCATTATCCAAGTGGAGGCAGTCAGAGAACTGCTGAGCCACTTGGATGTTCATAAATCTCTGGGCCCATATGGGATCCATCCCAGGGTGATGAGGGAGCTGACAGATGAGCTTGCACAGCCACTCTCCATCATTTACCAACAGTCCTGGCTCACTGGTGAGGTTCCAGATGACTGGAAGCTGGCCACTGTGACACCCATCCACAAAAAGGGTGGGAAGGAGGATCCAGGAAACTCCAGGCCTGTTAGCGTGACCTCAGTGCCCAGCAAGGTAATGGAACAGTTTATAGTGAGAGCTATTATGCAGCACTTAGAGGATGGCCAGGGTATCAGACCCAACCAGCACAGGTTTGGAAGGGGCAGGTTGTGCCTGACCAACCTGGTCTCCTTTTATGACCAGGTGACCCAACTGGTGGATGCAGGGAAGGCCATGGATGTTGTGTACCTGGACTTTAGCGAAGTCTTTGACACGGTCTCCCACAGCACAGTCCTGGATAAGCTGGCAGCCCGTGGCTTGGACAGGAGCACTCTTTGCTGGGTTAAGAACTGGCTGCATGGCTGGGCCCAGAGAGTGGCGGTGAATGGTGCTGCATCCAGCTGGGGACAGGCACCAGTGGTGTCCCTCAGGGGTCTGTGCTGGGGCCAGCTCTGTCCAGTATTTTAATTGTTGATGTGGATGAAGGTAGTGGGTAAATTATATTATTTTTTTTAGTAAATCTGTGGATGACACTAAGCTGGGAGCATGTGTCGATCTGCTGGAAGGCAGGAGGGCTCTGCAGAGAGACCTGGAGCAGCTGTATGGATGGGCAGAGTCCAAGAAGATGAAGTTTAATAAGTTCAAGTTCTGAGTCCTGCACTTTGGCCACAATAACCCCCTACAACGTTATAGGCTGGGGACGGTGTGGCTGGACAGTGCCCAGGCAGAAAGGGACCTGGGGGTACTGGTGACAGCAGCTGAACCTGAGCCAGCAGTGTGCCCACGTGGCCAAGAAGGCCAATGGCATCCTGGCCTGGATCAGGAATGGTGTGGCCAGCAGGAGCAGGGAGGTCATTCTCCCCTGTCCTGGGCACTGGTGAGGCCACACCTTGAGTGCTGTGTCCAGCTCTGGCCCCTCAGTTTAGGAAGGACATTGAGACACTTGAGCGCATCCAGAGGAGGCAATGAGGCTGGTGAGGGGCTAGGAGCACAAACCCTGTGAGGAATGGACTGAGGGAGCTGGGGTTGTTTAGCCTGGAGAAGACTCCAAGGTGACCTTATCACTCTCTACAACTCCCTGAAAAGTGGCTGTAGTCAGGTGGGGGTTGGTCTCTTTCTCCAGGCAACAACTGACAGAACGAGAAGACACAGTCTTAAGCTGCGCCAAGGGAAATTTAGGTTGGATATTAGGAAAAAGTTTTTTACAGAAAGACTGGTAAAGTACTGGAATGGTCTGCCAGGGGAGGTGGTTGGAGTCACCACCCCTGGAGGTGTTTAAAAAGAGATTGGATGTGGCACTTAGTGCCATGGTTTAGTTGAGGTGTTAGGGCATGGGTTGGACTTGATGATCTTGAAGGTCTTTTCCAGCCTAGTGATTCTGTGTGATTCTGTGATGCCAGTGGTCTGTGTGACTTTTGTAGGCTTCAGAACTACTGGCTGTGCCTGTGTCAGAGTCTGTCCAAGGATGTGATATGCCTCACAACTGTCTCCAATGATTGAGGACTGAGACCCCAGTCTTTGAAAGGAGCCCCTGGCCTGGCTGAGGTCGAACACCTGCCAAGTCTTGGAAGACTGGTATGCATCTCCATGGGAACAGTGTGCCAGAACAATGGAACTGGTCAAGCCTGCTTGTTCGAACTGGACTGCTCATACCAGGTGTATGTTGCAGCATGTTTCTGGGCACCCACCCTCAACACAAGAGGCTCCCGCCTTGGCTCTGTGCCCCTTGCCTCAGTCCCCACCTTGACTGACCTATAAAAACTCTGGAGACCCCCCGCTCATTTCATGATCACCCCACTGGAGAAACTCGCGTCTATAGGCATCTTCAAAAGCCTCGAGGACTCGACCCTCCATGTTGGTAGCTATAATCCCCCTTCCCTCTTTTTCTGTCTTTCTTACTCTCTTTTCTCTCCCCACTATCGCATTTGTTGTCGCTAAATAAAGGTGCATTTGTGATTGAATAAACTGAGTTTGTCCCCCGCTGTGTCTTTTGCGCTCTGAGATCCCTAGAACGAACCATCACGAACCCCGCTTGTGTGAGCGGATCGTGACAGCCTGGCAGGGTTAGGAGAAGGATTTGGACAGTTGAAGTTGTGAAACAGGTCACCAGCTAAAGGAAAGTGTGTGGCACCTGGTGGGGCTGGGTGGCTTTGGGGCCAGGCCTCATGGCCCCCATCTGTGGGGCAACTCTTCTTACAACTCTGGCAGACCATAGAATTACAGAATTGTTTAGGTAGGAAAAGACCTCTCAGATTATTGAGTCCAGTTTTTAACATAGCACTGCCAAGTCCTCCACTGAACAATGTCCCAGGAGCCACATCTCCATATCTTTTAAATACCTCCAGGAATGATGATCCCACCACTTACCTGGGCAGTGACTTGACAATTCTTTCAGTGAAGAAATTTCTCCTGATATCCAATCTAAGATGATGAACTCTAGGGAGGGTTGTGTGCAGCAAGGAATGTTTGCTGCTGAGAATGTGGCTGCAGCTCTGCCAACACCCTTGGCCCTGAAATCACTGAGGGTAAAAAAGAGGGTCTTGGATTTGTACATTCTGCAACATCAGTCCAATGTTGCAGATATAGACTGATAAGGCTCTGTAAAAATAAGCCCTCAAATTTATCAAATATTGTCATAACATGCTGATGCCATCTTTATCCAATAAATAGCATCTGCTGTACCAAAACTGTCTGGCTCTCAAGCTGTGCAGAAGAGCTGGCAGGAGATGTTTTGTCCCAGGCTGCACAGAGGGATGCCAAAGTGCCACATGGAAAGGCAGCAGCCTGACATTTTGTTCTCCTCTCCTTTCACCTCTCAGTACACCCCAGCTTTCCACCTCCAGGTCCATCTCCTGACCCCACAGTGACTTTCCTACTAAGGAGTCTCTGCTTAGCCTCACTGTGTTCTCAGTTTCATACTAAGCCCCCAAATTGTGCAATATCCTCCAGTTTATTTGCAGAAAGAACTTCTCAGTCACATCAAAACTGTGGATGTTGGTAGGTGACTTCTAGACTCACCAAAAGGAATTCTCAGGCTTGAAAAGAGAAAACTCATTAATTAGGAAGTTTAATCAGTTTAAGACAAGTTCTGTCACAATGTTTTCAAGTTTACTTGAAACTTTGAAGGGTAAGTTGTATAACTCCTTTCTGAAACCAACTGTGTTGAGATGCAGCATTCCAAAGGTCTGCCACAACAGCTGGCCAGCAGAACGGATGTGTGTCTTTCTAGGGAAATCCTACAAAAAATCCCTAACACCTTCGGATGAACTCAGTCTGAAGTTTACACTCTCTAAAGCTAATAATATGTGATTGTATTACTTTTAGCAAAAAATTAATTTTTCTGGTTCTATTTTGTTTATATTGGATGTGGAACATCAGCTGCTGTATCACTCTTTTCTACTTTTTGCTTGTTTTGAAAGGCAAAAAAGAGTTTAAAACAAATTTTCTTGATGTCTTGCCCAGATTTAGTGCAGAAAAATCCTCCAGGTTTTAAAGATCTAGGTAACTGTCTTGGGTTTTGTAACCAAAAAAAATGTTTATTCTATTCCATCTATTGAAACCGGGTGGAGCAATGTTGCTTATCGCTGCCCAGATGGGTCAGTGTTGCTCAAATGGGTCAGTGTTGCTTATCAAATGGAGTAGTGTTGCTTATCTCTGTTCATTTTTCCACTACACCCATGGGGATATCTTCTGTTAATGGACCACTAAAGCTCACCAATGACATGACTCATTACATCACACCATTGTAAGATGCTCTACCCAGAGAGGAGGAGCCAAACCATCTTCACCCAGATAAAAAGAGCCACAAGTGTCACCAGTCATTCAGTTTTCCACTGGATTCCTGGAGGAAGACTGGACCCATCTCACCATTACTGGACCCTTTTCCGATGGGACCATCTCTTCTCCAACAGAACCGCATCTGTCACTCCAGGAGGGCTTACTTTGGGCAGCTTCCAACACCCTGACCAACAGGGTGTCAGGTTGTATTTCTGACTCTGTCAGGGTTTTCTAGGATTTCTTGGTTTTTTGTTTGCTTGCTTATTCTTCTATACAACAACATCTGTATTTTTATATCCCTAGTAAAGAACTGCTATACCTATTCCCAAAATCTTTGCCTGACAGCCTTTTAATTGCAAATTTATAATAATTTGGAAAGGGGGGAAGGGGCTTACATTCCAAGGAAGACTCCAATCTTCCCTGGCAGATACCTGTCCATCTCAACCAAGACAGTAACCCAGGTGTGAATTTACAGATTAAGAATTACTTTTGAAGCTTTGTATACTGTGCACTACAAATGATGTCAACACAGTTCTTAATTTCACTCCCACTGCAGCTGTACTCTCCTAAGGGAAGGTTATTCAGTGGTTTCATTTTCCTTTCTAATCCATTGTTTTGCTTTGATGTGCAGTACAGGGTAAATTGTTCCTTTTGAACTGCTTTTACCTATGGTGAATAATAATGAATAAAGTCTTTCCAATGAACAGTGTTCAGTGAGATCAGACATGGTGAGGAAAAGCCACTCTCTTCTCCTCCCTCTTCCTTTCAGTCAAAGAAGGGAAAAGAACCAATGTGTCTGAAAAGACAGCAATGCCTTCCAGGCCAGCATGCTTAAAAAACCTCAGAAATTAAGGTTTGAAAAGCAAAAGAAGTATTCTAAAGGTTAAAGCAAAGTTTAGATGACTGTCTGAAGCTGTTAGTACTGCCCTTTATTGAGGCAGATGTGCAGTGGCACGGATGTGCACGCAGGTCAGACTCCTTGAACTAGAGATGTCCCAAAGTGAAGAAAGAACCTCTTGGCTGAGATAGCAGGGACTGCGTCCCACCAATGGGGCTTAGCTCCCCAAACCTGACCAGTGAGAGTCCCACTGTGCTGTGGACTGCTGCAGAGTGACCAGTGCTTTCCCCACCTGCAAATAAAACACACAGGCATCAATCCTGTGGAACTTAAAGGGTGATGGAGGAGGCAGAGGAGGCAGAGAAAGGCTCTCCCAGCCCTTGGACCCTCAGCTGCAGGAGGCCTTTCCCCACAGCCGAAATCCCAAGTGGGAGCCCTTTATGTTTTGTTCATAAACGTGTCCCCTGTGCCCCCTTTGGCTGCCCCATGACTGGCCCCATTCCCTGAGCCCAGTGCATCCATCTCCACACTCTCTCCTTCCCAGCTTCCACATACAGACACCAGACCCTGCAACACCTGTGGGGACACATCCAGAAATGGGCTTGTTTGGGCAACCAGCATCACATTTCTCTGCTCTTGTACTTCCCCAGTGCTTCCCTAGAAATTAGGTAAGCAGGATATTGTCCAAGGAAATCTTTTAAATCTCAGCTCTCCCACTCAATAGCCTTTACAGTGGGACACCTCAGCTCTGGAAGAGGAAAGGACAGGCAGGGGCTGCAGGACCCTCTTTAGCATCCTGTTTAAATCAGGCCAGACTCATGCTATGCATGAACTTTTGTTCAGTCATGTTTTCTTTTCTTCTCCTTTGTGGCTATGGACGTCACCTCTCCTCATGCAGATGGGATAGCTTTAGGAGAATTCCAGGACCTGTGCATGTGGAAAAAATTCTCTTCTTAAATTTTTTTTTTTTAAAAATAGTGCTTTCAGTGGAGTTGAGTCTCCAGGAATAGGAGAGGGCTCACACCACGTGACTAGACAGCCTTACATGAAACAGCTGCAAGTACCCCACGGCCCAGAAGCCACATTTTAAGGCTTCTAATGCAGAGCTGACCATAGGAAATAGTCATGAAAAAGAAAGAGCTTCCGTGTTCCATTCATAGCCAGATGGCTCCAGTGCAGTGTGCCAGTTGAACTTTTAAGTCAGCAACAATAATAAGACAAAGTGCAGACAGAGTGCCAATCCTTTTAAAATGGTTATTCTTGATTGCTGCCTGTGCAGAGACTCAGTATGCCTTTGGGGCATGAGGCACAACAACCTAATTTATAATATCTTAAAGCAAAATTGCAATTTAATGTTAGAACTGTCATTTTAATGGAGAAGCCGCTGGCTCAATGGCAACTATCCTAAATGTTGGAATGATGACCAGAATTACTAGGAATATGAATGGCACTCTTTTTAAGTGACTATATAATCCTGACCAACTAATAACCTTGTCACACAGTGCACTTGATGTTCCTGATAACATATATCTAGTTGTGGGTGCATAATTCACCCATCAAATAATGAGAATTACTTGCTGTTTGTAAATCATAACAAGACATCTGGATTGAAATAAAAAAGAAAATTTACTAATGAATATTTACCCATTTGATGGATATGCAATTTGTTTTTCCTTCAGTCAGGTATTGTTTTGGTTTCCTTTCATGAAGGAAAAAAATATAAAACCCTCTCTAAAGATGAAAGCACCAAATAGTGAATATTCATGTTCTCTCTTTTGCTAGCCCAACTTCTACATTACGACATAGTGTGCTAGGGCTTTTCCTTCTCTTACCCTGCTGACTGCCAGCTCTGCATTTCAGGTCAGCTGCTCTGCAGCTGGGTCTCTGATTCTGCTTCTGCAAAGCTATGAAATTGGGAAGACTGACTGGGAAGAGAAGTACTCAAAATTATTTTTAAATTAACTGTGAGTTTTTAATTCAGTGACACCCATTTGATCTATTCAAGGACACATGTTAAAATTACAATCCACAGAATTCTCCCACTATTCCCATAATCGGTCTCTGTTTTTTTCTCCTTCAGGTATTGCCTAGCAGAAAGCCATGGGCAATTTCAAAGGGCATGCCCTCCCTGGAAGCTTTTTCCTTCTTTTTGGCTTATGGTGGTCAGTGAAGTATCCACTGAAGTATGCCTGTCGAAAAAACAAGAATGCTTGCTACCTTGGTTCCAGGGCAGGATTCCAGCGCCTGGAGTTTGTTGAGGGCATCATCAAAGCTGTCTTTGCCCTCATTGGTAAGCGAGGTCAACTAAGGGCAGGCTGTACCTTCTAACACTTTTTGCTTTACATTTTGTTCTCTGATAAAATGGATCTCCTTGTGTTCTTCTCTTTTGCCCTTTAGCCACTGGGAAGTGGTGGGGCTACTGCTGTTAATTACACAGCTGTGGCCAGAATGTGATTTCCATCCATAACACTCTTCTGGAGATTCTGTGAGGTCTCCTGACCACTTTTGAGCACTTGACCACTCCTGACCACATCTCAGTGCTCAGGTACTGTTCACTATACAGGGAGGGAGGTAAGATATTTAGGCAAGGGGCTCTCGTGCACTCTAGGAGCACCAGACTGGAAAGTGCTACTTCTCTATTTTGAATTCAACCATCTCAGATGTTGGAAGCCTCCACTGATTTATTGTAAAATATGTAAATGATGCAGATGATTTTTTGATTAATATCAGTCAAAAGTGAAAATATTCACATAAAAGGACTGAACTCCAGATCTTATTGTTGCAGGACTGTTGTGATGGGGTGTGGGGGAGCTCTTTGTCCTTCTGTTGTGTCCAGGTCCAGGTACAAACCCACTGGGATGGTTTTGAGGGCTGTGTAGCTGACTGGAAGTGTTTAGTTCTTGTTTACATCTGGCAGGCTGTATGGTAGTGATTCAGCTTTAGAGGGTAAGTAAATTAAACAACAGGGGATCTGGGGAGTTCAGCACCTGTGGCTCAAGTTGAAAAACATCTAAACTTTAAGAATTTTTGCACTTCTAGATTCTATTTGTCTGCACTTCTTTAGACGCCCAGATTTGCCTCATTTCTAATCAAGGTGCAGGCTGTGACAAAGCCTTGTTCTTGCTTTTCCTTCCTCTCTGGTAAGATACATCAGCACTGAAGGGATCATGTGTCTACAGTTTTATCATTAAAAATGATAAAAATCTAAATAATAGCATTCATTTTGAGGCATGACTGTGGACATCATTCCTACAAATCTCCCAGTCTGTGTCCAGAGGTAGTCTGGCAGGTAAAACGTTAATCTATTCTTCTTGTTTTCACCTTGAAACCACAAGCTATTATTTTAATATATGGAAATTCCAATTCTAATCAAAAGTGTGGAAAAAACACTTGGCTAAAACAGCCAGTAAAGGCATTAGGAAAAAAACATTCTGTTTCCATTTTAGGAAAACTGGAAATAAATGTGGAACAACACTGCATTTGTTCTACAGCATACGTACTTATACAGCAGGATGCTGGCCTATGCTTTATAAACAATATAATCAGCTTTAATGTTTTAAAAGCAGAACAACTTTTAAACCCTCCCCAAACTTCATTGATCCTATAAAGCATTTAAAAGCAGTTTTCCCTTGCTGGAGTACCTTAGCTAGTCAGAAAGACACTGAGGGGCCAAGGTAAGGGAGAGAGTGGAGCAGAGATTCAAATACTGACTCTGTGTACATTCCCATGGCACTTTTAATAACACTGCATGGTGGAGGGGTTTCCTTTTATGGCTTTAGAGGAAATATCCCCTTTGGATTATGAGTCTGAACTCTGTCATCCTGCATGTGGCAGGGCACTGAAATGGTAAATCTTTCTTTTGGAGACTTTAGTGTGCATTATGCTTGTGTTTGAACCATTGGAAAAGGCAGCTGAAAAATTTGGTCAGCGTACTACTACAATAGCAATTGTTTAAAAGAAGAAAAAGCAGGACAGAAGAACTGTTTTCATTTTCACTTCTGGAAACTGCAAGATGCAAATAGTTCCACCAGGAGTGGAGCTGAAGCCTGATTTCCTCTGGCTCTCCACTCTCCAGATTACGTGATGCTAAAACCTCAAACTTACTGGCATTATGCTGCATGGGGATTTATTGCTGCCTCTATTGTTTGTGTAAAGACTTGTCATCAGTTTATACCTCAAGTACCAGAACAAATGCTTTTTCTTGTTTCATGCTCAGGGATGGTGGCTGAGCAGTTTGTCCCTGATGGACCTCATCTGAAGCTGTACAACTATGAGAAGAAGCACTGGGATCACTTGATGAACTGGCAGCATGCCACCATGTACCTCTTCTACGGCATTTCAGGGCTGGTGGACATCGTGGCGCATGGGACCAACACGCTGCCAGCTGCCATGGACAGGATGATGCTTTCCTTAGCAGTCTTTATTGAAGGTCAGTTTTCCTCTCCCTGAAGGGATGTGCATGAATCCTGTGGATGGGTGTTGATCATTGGTCTGAGAATCTCAGATCAGCCCCAAAGAATGAACCTCCAGGAGCTGGGTGTTTCACTCTCTAAAAGATCACAAAAAATCCGTCTTGGCCCTCCTTACACTGCCCAGGTCATGATCCTGCATTGTAGAGGTGTATCTTAGCTTTCCTACCTGACTCAGACAGCAACAGAAATGTTATGAAAATAGCAGCAAAAGCCTGTTTTGAGTAAGTGCTCAGTAACTCAGGCATGTGTTTGATGCAGGTACTGGCACAGTACACAACTAGTTAGCTAAAGACAGAATGAGTGAAGGTGATACTGGCATAAAGAGAAATGCCAGAAATGTTTCACTGTTTTCTAAAAGCACATGCAGGGAAAGTGCAAGGGAAGAAATCATCTTAAATTGATCACAATTTATTCCAGGTTTTCTCTTCTGCTACCACCTTCATGGGAGAGCCATGCTGGATGTTCATGTTCATCAGTTACTGCTATTTGCTATCTTTGGAGCTGCTGCCTGCATATTTTTGGAAGTTTTTTTCCGTGGTAGTATTGTGCTAGAGATGCTCCGTACAAGCCTCTGCATATTACAAGGCAGCTGGTTCTGGCAGGTAGGTCACTTTTCTGCCTTTGTAATTTTCTCCTCATCAAAATGAGTCATTTAACCCTTTGCAGATGTTTCACAGGTTATATATATGCCTTTTAAACACAGAAAATAAGTTCCTTTAAAGAGATACAGAAAAAATATTCCTTTTAAGACATAAAAGTATTTCTCATGTCCATTTTACAGAAGAAGAAGCAGCAGTAGTTTTACTTCATGTGCCTTTTATTTGAATCAATAAAGAAGCTAAAGTGTTTTTCTTGATCTCTCCATGTTACAGACCTCTCTGATCCCTGTAACATCATGTTCCAAATTTTCCAGCCAAATGGCAGTGATTTTAGAGCATGGAAATATATGTTGTTCTTTACAAAGGGAGTCTCACTGTCAGCTGCTGGAGCTGTGGGTAGATGCCCAGTGTAGTACTGGGCAGGTGAGGCAAAGGCCTCATTGACATTGCCAGGTGGTTCAAAAGGTACTTAAGTTACAGATTCTCATTAGGAGACTGGGTGATGTAAAGCCTCCTGCTTTTCTAGTGCTCTGGGACCTGGGCAGAAAAAAGAACAGCTAAAACTTTGATATTTCAGGGATGTGGCTCCTGAAAGGACTCTTCAAAATGTAGCTTCCATGCCCTCACTCACTTGTCAGTCTATCCAACAATAGATATTTGACAGCTACTGTTTCTCTGCTGTCAGAACAAGAGACAGATTTAAGGAGCTGCTGGGAGTTTGTAACAGAAATAGGAGCACCAGTGCTGATGTGTGTTTCATCTTATAGTGGAGAATTGAGGTCACTCCAAAGATTTTTCTTTCCGGCATGTCTAGACTGGCTTCCCTTTTTTCTATGCTGGCCAGACACGATGAATAAAAATGTTTGCTGTTTCTTAGGAGAACTGGACACTCAGCACCAAATCAAATATTTAAATGCTTGCTCTGGCATGAAGACAGACCTCAGAACTGGCTGTATTTTTCTATAAGTGAACTCAAGAATGTGGTGCTGCAGCACTTTCTGTTTTATTTTCTTGTTTGTAAACTTTCAGCTGGTGATTTAAGAAACTTCACATATGAGGAATAGATGCAATCATTTATTCATTGTTTTCTGCCTAGTCTAATTTTAGAACAGAATATTTCTTTAGCTCTAGAGAAAATGTGGGTTTTGTTTCAAAGTAAAAATTGAAGTACTAAAAATAGAAGAAATTTAAGTGTGGCTTTTTTCACGCCCGCATCAGACTTCAACCATCTGTGTGACTGAAAACCGCACACTGACTGCAGCACAGGAAATTTGTAAAAGGTAAAGGGACTTTCTTTCTGCATCATCAGCACCCTCATTCATTGAATTCTCTGCATGGAAATGCAAAATGCACTCCCCTCCTCCTTCCTCTCCTCTTCCCAGTTTCTAAATTCTCAGCTAAACTGCTGAGTGATGACTTTGCAGAGCATTAAGCAGTACAGAGGGTTGGTGTTTGTCATGCAAACCCTGCAAGCCACAGGATCGACCGTTTTCCCATTTCATGCACAAATATGAATTGGATCTTTCCCACTCTGACTAAACAAATCAGCTACTTATTTTACATGAACTTACAGTCTTGAAGGAGGAAGCTCCATTTTTATGCCATTTCTGACCTTTCCCTTGGATGGCCCAGAAGAAATAGACTTGTGGCTTCCCTTTATTTGTTCATTATTAATTTTCCCTGCTTTTGTAATGCATTCCCAGACACTGCTGGGAAGAAGAGGGGCAGTGCAAATGGCCAGGCAGGTTTTCTGATCCATGAGGTGATTTCAATTCAGAGCACACAGGGCTGAGTACCAGCCCCTCTCCTTACAGCGCATAATGGTGATTGTTGCAGGGCTGGGCTGTTGGGCAGGCTCCTTAATTTTCTGGGCAAGAGCAGTGGGTCTCTGGGACTGGCACTTTATCTTCAAAGGCATTTCTGCACAGAGCTGTTTAAAGTGATCCATCACACCTGAGATTGACTACAAAATTGTTTTAAATAGCAAACATGGAAATAAGAAACACTATATGGAAATTAAATGTCTGCCTCGTGATGGGTAGCATAAAACATGATATGGCAAGAGATGCTCATCAAATGACATGTACTAAATCTCTTGTATTTTACTACAGATTGGCTTTGTGCTTTATCCTCCAAATGGGAGCCCAGAGTGGAATCAGACTGATCACACCAACATGATGTTCCTGACCATGTGCTATTGCTGGCATTATGCCTTTGCTTTTCTTATACTTGCAGTGAATTACACAATTGTTAGCTGGTAAGTTGCTTGAAACACTAAAATTTTGGTGACTTGTCTATTTAGTCTAGTAGGAGTTTTATTTTAGAAAAGT
Source organism: Chamaea fasciata (assembly GCF_029207755.1). NCBI lineage: Eukaryota > Metazoa > Chordata > Aves > Passeriformes > Sylviidae > Chamaea > Chamaea fasciata. The sequence goes on along the minus strand of NW_027094087.1, from coordinate 20,400,069 downwards.
TTCACTGACAAATGAAAATATTTCTATGAAGGAATTAATTGTCTTGCAAGGTAAAATAAAAATAGTTATTAGTAATCAATGAAAATCACATGCCATTGCTTCAGTAGAAAGGGGAAAAAACACATCCATAAATACAGCTCGGATAGCATAATACTTCTCACATAAGATGAGCTCCAATAGTCTTCCACATATGTAAGTGCATATAAGGTCAGAAGTAGGAGATTCTTTTTACCTGCAGAATCTTGTCTCCTGCTGCTCATTTCTGCTGATTTTAAGTGGCTTAGTGAGCAGGCTTCATGACTTTACTTTGAAGATTATTACACAGAATTCCTTCCTAGAAATTTCCTGTGATAAAACTTGATTTCTTTTTCACTAATCATTTTCACCCACTAATGTCTAAAGTTAGCCCTTTTTCTCATTGCCCAGTGCTAATTCTGACAAAATTCCAACTGCAGCGTTAATTTGGCTGTAAAAATGCCTCTGCCATGAGATCACAGAATGTGACCACCTTCTGTCCACAGGATCTTAACGAGCCTTTTCCTGCAGTGTCCTGAACATTCTTCTCACCCCTTGCTTTATCCCTACCATCCTAGTAGCCCTATTTAATCATGTTAAATACATGGTTCTTCCAGTCTTGATTTGCACTGAGGTGCCAGTCCTTTTTGTATCTCAGTCTGAAAGGCAGCAGCACTCGAGGCTGGGTAACTGGTTTGCTGTATAAAGAAAGGCAGCTCTTGAGGAAGTGCCAGCAATCTCATGTCCCTTCTGATGCTGGGACCAGTGGCTGCTGCAGCATCAGACGAGGCCTCGGGGGAGGCTGATCGTGGCATGCTGATCATGGCATGTTGGTAGTGTTCCCCTCTGAGAGTAGTTTGGCCAGACACTCTCACAGCTTTATGGTCCCTTCCCAAGCAAACACAGCACCTGCACAAGGCTGAACCTTCTGGAGGGTTCACTGAGGTTTGTTTAAAGTGCTCTGTGATATGTCCATAGGAACACGAGCTTACAAGCTGTACAGTCAGGATGTATCAATAAAGGCAGGACTTCCTAAACACAGAATCACAGAATGAGTCATCCTAACTCACTGATGAGACACAAGAGAGATAAAACAGGATTTTATCATCAAAAAAATGGTCAGATGAAACTTTGAGTTATTATTGACAACTTTTTTGTTGTTGTTTCCAGGGCGGTCCGTTCGAAGGTTAAGCAGTCCCAGTCCATGGAAATGGGTTTACTGAAAACATCTGAACGAGATCATGAGTCAGAAGAAGAAATTTAACATGAGTATGGCTTGACCAGTTTGCCCACTCCAACCATTAGGCTAATCGATACCTCATTTCTACATTTTTTTGCCATCCTATTAATTCTTTACTACAACTTGCTTTGCAAATTTCACTCCTCTACAATGTCTGCATCTACACAGGGTCTTTTGTTTGGCTGGTTGTTTTTTTGGGTTTGTTTGTTTTTGGTTTCTTGTTTTGTTTGTTTTCAGTTTTTTGCTTGATATTGATTCATGGTGGTTGCACTAGTACCTTGCTTATCTCATGCTTCACAGAAAATCAGACTAGTATTAGACAGACTTGGCGTGGATAAGGTGGCACAGTGAAGTCTGTATGTTTGCCTTATTAAAAGCTAAGCAAAACATTTTTCAGCCACTGCTGGACATAAAGTTTCCATAATTAAGGTGTCTAAATATGTGTATTGGTTGCCCTGCAAGTACCTGTGGATAAACAACTGTTCAGACCTGGAAAACAGTAGAACAAGATAAAGAAACCACAGTCTCGCAGCTGTCTTGTGTGACAACTTTGTGTCTCTGCTTGTGGCTTTATGTTAAGCAGAAAGAACTCATTGTGAACCCATTGAGTGGTTCACTGAAGAGTGTGTAGGTGTTCATTCCTGCCAGAGACAGCACTAAGCCTGGCAGGACCAAAGATGTGTATGGTGATCAAAACCCAGTGCAGTTGTTCATGCTTGTACCTAGACAGTCCTGTCTGCTATCCTTTGAGTTTGCAAGGCAGTGGAAGTGACTCTGCCTTCCCTTGGTGCCTGGAACAATTTCTTTTCCAGAAATGCTGAGGGGTGTCCAGTCAGGCAGCACCTAACTGCAAAACCAGTTTCTTTCCCAAAGCTATATCCTTTCCTTTGGTGGAATTTGGTGGTTTCCTGCAGGATTCAGAGAAGACATGTGACCCACTACCTGAGTCAGGAGTGGGTAATTCTGCTCTGTGGGCAGGATGAGGTGGTTTTGCATCCCTTTCCCTGTATCAGCCCTTCACTCACCAGGCAGCCTGCACAGTGCTGCACAGTGAGCTGTGGGAGAGCAGGTGTTTCCTTCTCAGTAGCTCCATACCCAGCTACCAACACCAGTGAGGGAATTAAAAACATAACACCACTTTTAATTGCATTTATTTTCTCCATGCAAACTGATCTAGTGAAAAGCACAGTATTCATGGCCTATAACAGCAAACTGATTGCTTAAAAAAGCTAGCTAATAAAATAGCTTGTACCTCAAAGGGATCCCAAGACACAAAAAATCCTTACAGGCTTTTTCTGAAGCTATTTTACCTTCAATGCAACACAAATATTTACTTCACTTTTAAGATGTACCTTTTATCTCCCCTTTTTCAAGGAGCACCTTTCTTAGCTGCACAATCTGTTAATGCTGTATTTTAGTCTGTCAGTTTTGTCAGTGCCTTTCCAGAATCAGTGGTGGTGTTTATTCTGAAAGAGATCATCAGAAACTACTTTGCTTCTCACAGGCAGGAACAATGCAAGTTCCTTCACTGCTTTTCTTGATAAATACATTTAATACTGTGCAAATATTAAGGTGCTGTATCTCTAAACTGAGAGGATAACATAAGCAGAATGAAAAACACAATAAACTGTCTGAGCTTTTGTATGTCTTCTTAGAAGACTTCAGTTGTTAATTTTTAAAATTATTTTAGATGTTTGCCTAGTATTGTGAAGTAACACCTGTAACCAGGTGTCAGATTATCCAGATGAATCTTCTTTGGAAAGCAAGAGTAGTTGGCTCACATACATTTCTACATTTACAAATATCAAAGAGGAAATTGCACATAGCTAGCCAAAGATCACTGCTTTTCTTAACAATTGTTGACCCTTTTTCAATGCCTTTCTCTGAAGGCTCTTGGAGATTTTGGCAAACTTTAGTTAAGCCTGTCTCGGGACATTCTTGTAAGATAGGTATTGGTATGGTATTTTTGTAGCTCTATCTCAGTTTTAGAGTGTTCTTACTACAAACTCTGAAATACTTGTATTTACTGCACTCTGCAAATCTAAGACTTGAGTTTGATTATTGTGGTTCCATTAAAATCAGATTTTCTGTAGAAGGAAGATCCATGGCTTCCCTGAGGAGCTTGCTTGTTAATTGCAGCAGGGATACATTTACCAAATGCATCCCTGTTACGATCTTACCTTCGTGCACCACATCACTGTTGTCTCTAAATGGTGGGGATTTTTTTTAAAGGACGGATTCTTTTTCCTGTTAAAATGGTTGAGCTACAAAGCTTCTGTAGTGCAAGGCAGAGAAAATGATGTTTGTGCATCAAAGAGAACTTGAGGATTATTACAAACGTCTGTCGCAGTAAGCCAAAATCAGTTGATGAAGTGAGCCTCATGGGTGAGCTGTGCACAGGGAAGGTGCTTAGCAAAATCTCCTTTTGAAAAAAATTCCCTGCTTTTACAGAAGCAAAAAGTGACAGTACTTGAATGCATTGGCCAGAGAGTGGCTGACTGGCACCGTTCCTCCTGTGGGGAGGGGCCTGGGGACTCTGGCTCTGTCCTTACCTACATCCAGCAGTGGCTCTAGAGCTGGGTCTTTTCTTTGGAGAAAAACTGAACAGGATCTGGCCTTCTGAGAGGTACCTGCACTTCCCTCTAGGTCCCTGCTGTGCATCTCCTGTAAATGATCACAGAACTGGACAAATAAGCCCAACACACATCTGCTGACTTTGGTGCAACCATACTTAGCAAAGATGCCTTTACAGAAGCCCACACTGGAGATTGATGCAGTCTGTGACACAGAGCTGGAGGGCAAGCTTTGTGCAAAGGCTCTCTCCTCACATTAAAAAAGGTGGCATTGCATTATCAAGCTTGGAGAAATGCAAGGAAAAACAGATCCTGAAGTCTCAAAGAAAGAGTAGTCTTCTGAATTTAATTTTTAATACTTACAGTACATGCAAAGCGAGTGTCATAGTGGGGGTTTGTGTCTGACAAATTTATGGTGGCACAAAGGAAAGAAACACCCTATTTCAGAGTGGGGTTTTGCTACGTGAAATGCCTGACCCATTCTCCTGTGTTCAAAAGAGATGCCCAGGAACAGTAGGGCAGCTATTACAGTGAAAAAGGTACAGCCTTCATCATTTCACAAGCAGCAGGTATTGCCTGAGTTGAATGAGGGGAGGGGAGTCTGACAAGTTTACAAACAACACTCAGAGAAAAGGAAGCTTGTCTCAAGAAAATTTAAATTATTTTTAAATATTGGTGCCTTTGAAAAACTATATGGTAGTTTTTACTAGACAAAATACACCTGTAATTTTATTTAAATAAAATTGATTTATTAATGTAAGATGTCTGTCCTGTTTTCAGGGGAAAAATAGAACCATTTATTGGACAGGATGGGGTGCGATAAACAGGTTATTCTCATTACACATCCAGACATTTGAACAAGTTGCATTTCAATTCAAGAAAGGTCAGTACTACCTTGTCATTAGAAACTGTGGTGTTTGTTCTATATTCTGGAAACAAATATTTTTTTCCCTTGTAACTAAACATAGCATGAACGAAGAGCAAATATGACAGCAGGATTTTGAATCCTCCAAGTTCACTCATCCTTAAAACTTAGGCACTAGAAAACTTCAGTGGAACAGGTACCTTAATGCCTTCCCCCAAAAAGCTACAGTTCCTCCAAACTGCAGCAGCTGGGGTAGGAGTTGCTGGTACAGAAGTTGGTGGAAGAAAACAGAATAATTTTTTATCCAAAAAGGCCTTCAGCATGTGCAGTAGTGGAAGGGAGCCTGACTCCCAAGGACTAAGCAACAAAGAGCACATCTGTTAAAAGGGAGAAAGAAAACTGGAAAACTGCCGGAAAATTTGTCCTTAAGATCTATCCTAGGTACAATATGTGCTTGCTCAAAATATGTGGGAGTAAAAAGCCTAATATTTATCAAATAAGGAATAACTTGTCCTCAGATGACATTTTTTGAACACTGATTTCTATCTTTTAGCGACATAATTGTGGCAGTTCATGGATTTCTATATTTGATACACTTAGAATGAAAATATGTTTAGAAAAGTAAATGAAAACCATAATTATAAATACTAAAACAATACTACTTAGCAATTTAGCTTAGAAAGGAAGCTCTCACCTAAACACTTCTGCCATTTACCGACAAAACACACTTCCAGAGGTGGCACCTAAGAGGTCAATGTAAGGGCACAATAAAGGCATGAAATATGGAGCAGAAATGGTTTTGTCTACATACTGTGGTTACCAGCCACTGCCTCCCCAGGGAGGAGAAGAAGGAAGGCTGCAGATCCATACAGCTGAATAGCAATTAAGCAACAAGAAATCACTCCCAGCACTCTGAAGACCTTGGGAGGGGCAGCTTTGTTCATGGTATACAGCAATCCATCCTCCTGCCTCCACCGTTATTTATCAGGGGCAAGGCTCTCAGCCTAAAAATCCACATCGTGGGATTTTTATGACTCCTGTGCCGCAGGAAACAGCAACGGCAATCTTCCACTTCCAGTGGGAATGACAGTAGGAGTGAAAGCTTGCATTGCTTTGCTGGAATTTTACTGGTTTTTGACTCTGACTCAGATGGAGTTGACACAAAAAAAAGTCAAAGATGGTGTTTACTGCTGGCATCACACTTTAAGCACACTTGAAAACAAAACAGAAAGGAAATAAGAAACATCTGGCTCTAATTAAGGCTTAAAAGAAATGGAGGAAAGTAGAAGAAACATATCCAGTCACTCAAGAACAATTTTATCTCACTGCATCTGCATCACAGATCCAAATTTGCAAGTGTTAAGGGTCCCTTTCAGTTTGATTATTCTATCATATAAACATGGTTTAATATTTTCATAAATAAAAGTATACTATCTTTTAAGAGTCGTTCATTCATTTGTATTGGTTTTGCCAGCTGATTCCTTAAGTAGTTTTTTCTCTGTGTTTTGTATAAAATGTTCCCGTGAAGTTAGAAATTCACCATCAGTTTTGCTCACAATCCTGCTGCAACTTCCCAGCTGACAAACTGTCTTCCATTTGCACAGCTGGGCTTGCAATCCAAAGTTTTGGACTCAGAGTATTTCATATACCTAAACTCAATATTCTAGTTAAAGATATCCATGATGATGTTAGCCATGTAAAGGAAAGAAGCAAGGATACTCTTTCCATTGAATAGGAAGGGCAGTGTAAATAACCATGAGAATGAATCACAATTTCTTTCCTATTTTGTAATTTAGAAATATCTGCAATCATCCAGCAGCATTTCTATTAGCAAAGGACTCAGACCAGTGATTCAGAAGCTGGGTATGCTTTTAATATACCACAAACCTCAGACTTAGGTTACCAAAGCTGGATGGAGCTAAACTTAATGTCACTGAACTGTTCTGTGCCTCAGTTTCCCCATCTTCAAAATCCAAATTACACCTGGTTCTGTTTTGTTGGTAAGAGTCCTGTTTAGGAATGAGCATCTTCCTGTGTGTCTCTTAGATCCAGTTTTACATTCCTATCCCTTTAAACAGCAGAAAAGCAAACATTTAACTATTTATGGCAGGAGGCTGTAAAGTAATTAACATTTCAAGGGTCTAAAGCATTCTCTGTGAGCAGGATGAGGAGGAGATGTTTCTGTGCAGCTGAGCATCGCTGCTGTTCACAGTTTAGCAGCAGAAGGAGAGCTGGGCCATGCAACCTTCAGGCTCCCAGGGCTTGTGTGGCCAACCCTGCTAATATTTCCAAGCCCACGGGATACCCGGTCATTGGGATGCACACTGGGGCCAGCCCTCAAGATGTGCCACCCAGTCTCCACCCAGCCTCCACACATGGCTGTCCTGCCCCACAGACCCCCGTGTCTGCCCTTCTCTGATGCAGCCTCCCCTTCCCTGGCAATCCCCTTGGGGGAAACTGTGATTTGGTATCTTAGGGAATGAAAGGGCCCCTGGGTGCCATTTCCTCCCACCCTTGGACTCTCACCCATCACCTGAGTGCCATGGTCCCTGTGCCCTCCTCGTGTCTCTGTGCTGATCCCAGCACTGAGGATATTCTCCCTTTTCTGTCTCCCGTGCTAATGAGAATCACATGGAGAGAGGGAAGATCAAGGACAAGAAACATGCTTGTGACAACATGGCTACCACAGACATGCAGACACCCCCTGGCCGTGGGAGTTCAGCTGGTTGGGATACATAGTGAGCTAGCCTTTGTTAACAATGAAGGCATCAACTTAAGGCCTTGGGAAGAGGGATGTTAAGAAAGGAAATATCTGGTTGGGTTATGGCAAGGAGAACAGGACTATGGGTACAGTTATGCTAACAAAGCTATTCCTTATTAGGCAATGTTCTGAACTCTGGGTTATGATTGGTTGGTAGCATACTCCATATATGGTTATGTTTCTACTTCCCATCGCTTACTGGTTCCCTACCCTCAGATAATTCCTATATAATGTCATGTTTTCCTCAATTCCAGGTCTTTGAAGGAGCTCCATATGTACGACTTATTTCTTTGTTTTGCTATTAAAATCTTTGCTTTTCGGGCTTTCTTTGTCATTCCCGCTTCTTGATTGTCAACATCAGTGACTCCCGCTGGCGGGAATGTCCTAATCCTTGCCTCCCTGCTGACAAGGATCTCTTGCCCCTCCCTGCAGCTAGACCCCCTGACTGGACAGGGCCGAGCCCAGAGGGACAGCATGCAGCCCTCTCCCTCGTGAAGGTTTGTACCAGTCACTGCTGTGGTGGCACAGCCTGTCTTTAACTAAAACCTCAGTGAGCAGACTATTAAGACATTTTGTTATCTGAAGAAGTACATTAACAAATTTGGTGCTCCCATTTGTAAAAGTAATCCTAATTATTTCAGCGTTTCCATAGTCTTTCCTAAGTCCTTAGGAGTTTTCTTCAATACAGAGTGTCTTGGTCACCTGACATGAGATTTTTTTTTTCACTATGAATATTTTGAATATAAGTATCATTATGAGAACCTTGCAGATTGCAACCAGTTAAATTAAAATAATAAATACTTATCTTATATTACTCTTCTTCATTCTTGTTAAGAGGAAAAACATCATAACAATCTGCAAGGCGTTAAAGGAATCATAGTCTGGAGTAGTAGCAGTAGCAGTATCAGTAGTATCTAATGGCTAGACCATTGTGCCACATCCCAAGAGACCAGAACCCTTTTTTTAACTGAATTTCTGTGCATGCTTGGCACATCACATCAGCTGGTTGTGTCCTGTTTTTTAAACTGAGATGGAATTGCTTTGGCAATTAAAAAAGCCAAGCACATGTCCTTTCCTAACTAGTGAAAAACACCATGTAAAAACAAGGTACTATCCCTGCTTACACAATGGGAATTAATCCACTGAATGGTAAAGACAAAAAAGATGTGTTTATTCCAACTCATGCTTAAAATAACTCTATTTTCTTCCTCACTTTGACTGTGTTGACTTTCACCCTGTGCCAGCCAGCCCCACCCAACCTAGGGTACGTGCAGAGGGACCAGAGTCAGTTTCCAAGAGGTAAAAAACATACACATGCCAAAACTCTTTTTTTAGAATGGAAAAGGTTAAAGTTTTATCAGTAGACGAGTAGTTGATGGTTTATGACAAGAGAATGATTGTATAATAACCATTTTATAGCATTGCAGACAGCCTGCACTACAACATGCCTTCACTCCACTGAGACAGAATTTTGGTTGGAGTCACCTCTTGTGTAGTGACTGTGACCCTCTGGGCACTGTGTATTTGGCAGCTCCTCAGGTTCAAAGCAGGTAAGAAATTATTCTACCCCATTTGAACTCTTTGGCTTCTTTTTCCTTTCCTTAAATATTTAAGCATGACTGCTGACAAACATTATTACATCCATGTTGCACGCTTCTTAGGCGGAAATATTTTTCTTCTTACAACAATGTTTAAAGAAGTACCCTAAACTTTGTATGCTGCTGTAAAACAGAATAGGATGACAAGCAATCTCTGGAGTGTTTTCATTGGAACATGTGTACACTGCTCATGACTCCTTTGATATAACTTTGAGAAATGTCTTGACATTTTCTCACCCTTTTCATAGAAATTAGATTTATTTTTCAAAAGAGAAAAAATAAACCTCTAACTAGTCTAGTAACTTGTATTTTAGAAAGGAAATATTTACTTTGCAGATGCTTGTATGTTTGCATGCATATAGCACCTGTTCATGTTTTCACTGCAACTTGCATTGCAGAAATATTTATTGAAAGCACATCAGAGACTTGCATTTTCTATATCTGAAAATCAGGTCAATGTTCTCTTGTAAAACATTTCTGTGTGCAGACTTGAAGAGGAAAGCTGGTCAGTGTTTCCTCTCAGCAAAATACTCATTACATTGATGTGACACAAAACTATGCACAGACCTATATTCAAAATTCATTGAAAGAATCAAGTAATCCTGGCTGCTTGTCCAGTAGAGAGTCAGACATGACTAAAGACCAAGAAGCCTGAAGAAAAGTTTACATGAGGATACATTAGGTTACATCTACTTCAAGAGATTTATCAGATGTTTGTAGGAATTGAATAGACCTGAGTCCAAGAAAGGACACAAAAGTAAACAACAATTATTTAACATTATGTCAGTAATAATCTACCTTTGCTAATATCAGTATGTGCTCAGATCTTTGACTTAATGGAGCCAAACCCGGATGAGATGGGAATTAAGTCTCAGTGCAGCACAAGGATACCTCTGCTTGTGCCTAACACAGCTGCAGGCAAATGAGCTGCTAAGAAAGGCATTTAAAATGCAGCTACTTCAGGGATGGGAAATACCTCCATGCCCATCTGGTGCATTGCTTGCTGTGCATAGTGGTAAGAGTTTCTTCTTTATTCAGACTTCAATCACAAGTATTAGCATCAACAGTTCCCACGATGCTTGATTAAAACACTCTCAGCAGTTCATGGTGACCTGGTATTATGTAAGAATCGAATGGTTTTAGTTTATAAATACAGACAGTCAAAAATCAGTGGGATTCTTAACATGATTAATGTCTGCAAAACTTAAAAGTCAAAGACAAAGAAGATGTTTTCTGAATATTAAAATAAAACCAGAAGAACCCCATGATTTTAAGCCTGTGCCACAATTATTGTAGCCTGAGTTACCACATGTGTAGTCGGTGTGACTGCATAAGTCAGCTCAGGAATCTGCATTTGTGAAAGACAAGATTTCCCTCTGAAACAAAAAAAAAAGCAGCTTTGTGAGACCTTGAATAGAAGGCTAAGAAAATTACCAGGAAGCTCTAAACAGAGGCATTAATGGGTCCTGCGAGTGTCACGAGTGTCACGCTGTTGCAGAGGAACTCTTTTGGGGAATGCAAAGGTAAGGCTGATGCCCTTTGCTGTCATCTCCCCCTTGCTGTCACCTCCCTTTTGCTGCATGGGCTTCGTGGCAGCTCTGCCTGCACCTCCAGGGGTAAATGCTGAACTTTTTACCCCACAGCTGCCTGCTTTTCTGCTCTGTGGCTTCCAAAGGAGTGTCAGCCCAGTCTTCTTTTTCACTTTCCCTTTCCTTGCACCCCATTGCAGAATGTGACCAACATCGCCTCAGCCAGCGGCAGAAGCGGCTCCAGCACTGTTCCCACCTGAGGCTGTCCCAGACACTGCTCCTCAGCTGGCAGCCCTGCTCCCTCCCTGGTTTTTGGGATCCGTGGTGCCAGATGACCCAGCAGTCCTGCCTGGCCTGGCTGCTTTGGACTCGTGCTCATGAAGCAAGGCAGAGGTTTGGAGCTGTGTTGCAGGTTCCCCAGTGTCCTGGGGGTTCCCAGGTTCCCAGTCCAGGTAGCTGAGCCCCAGGGACACTGCTCTGCCACATGTCCCCCCATGAGCCACACTGAGTGCCTGCCTGGTGAGACAGTGCTGCTGGGCAGTGGAGCAACAACTGTGTGATGGGATACCCAACTCCCACAGATCCAGATGTGCTCCACAGCTGCTTAGGGCTGCGCAAATCTGGGCCACACAAATCTCGATTGCTGGAGGAGATTTCCTTTCCTTCCTGTAAGATTTACAATGGAGAGACGATGTGTTTTGAAATGCTGATGGCTATGACAGACATTACCTAGCTACACTTAGATGCTATTCCAGTATCATCAGAGACATCTGGCTGCAGTGGAGCTGAGACAGCCTGAAACAGAACTGCTAAATAGCAATAACATGAACAAAAGCTGAGCAGAGTACCAAGAACAGAATTACCCCTGCCACGTGGCACAGCCCTTATAGTTTGCAATAATCTTCCAGTTATATGAATCCCATTAAAGAGTAAGAAGTTAAGCAATCTCTTGAGTTCAGTGAGAACATTAGAAACCTACAATGACACGTGTTCCTGGCAGTGCTGTTTGCTTTTGAATGTTCTGGCTTTACTCTGTATGTCAGTGTCTCAAAACACAGGCATTAAAATGTCAGATCAAGTGGCAGTTCTCAAATCCAGTTTTCGGTATTATTTGAAACCATACACCTGATGCACAGGTGTGCAATTTCCACTGTGAACCTTACCGGAAAGGATTCCAACTCCATCCTTCACTTAGGGACCTGGTAAGATTGACTGTGAGGAAACCTTGCTCTGTGGAGATCCCCCAGCTCTTGTATCCTTCTTTTTAAGACTGAGACCCACCCACTCCTTCCCTGTTGCAATTTCTGCAGCAGAATACCCCTTTAGCCATTCAAGATTTGCCAGTCTGTTTAAAAAAAACCTTAAAATTTTCAGAGCTTGCTCTGAAATATCATAATACACAGGAAATACCATAATATATTCAGAAATTTCTAAGATCTGCAATTTCTCTGCTATTGCTTAGACTGCGCCTTTTTGTTTCCTGAAGCTGTGGCTGCCAGTTCAATGACTATTTCAAAGAAAACCCACTATTTCTGCCAAAAGACAGGATAAAAATTGTCAGCTGTCCTGAAGTGGGTATAGAGGCTATGACTGAGGTTGGGGCATGGAGTTTTTCTGTTTTATCCTATAATGCCTGTCTTAAATCATAGCATCTTTATCTGATTCTCAGATGTGTGACTATCCACGTCCTTATTATTGTTCCAGGCCCTTCAGCACTGGCAATCTGTGGCTTTCTTGGTCCTGTGAATTCCTGCAGAAGTAATTTGGGTGTTCCAGGGACTTAACAGTTTGAGCTTTTGGTAGGCTGGAGGGCCACACTCCTGCTCATTCAGCATCTGCACAAAACTGTTCCCACCTATATTATTTTGAGAATGCAAATTCACATTTGGAAGTTTGACCCCACATTCATGCCATTGGTTTTAGGGGCAAGTGACCAATTATATGGGTGAAATTATGGATCATATATATTTTTCAGCTGAGGCTTCAAAAATACCATGTTTCTTTTTTTCCCTCATCAAATTAAATAGATACAATATTTTATATACCCATGCCTATGTATTTAAATAGACATATCTTGACTCTTTATTTGCACAGGCACTACAGAACCCATGTAACCTCTATGCTTCTGTCTCAAGAGTGGCAGCTCTGGGGATGGAGGCTGCGTATGCCCAGAGGAGTGGGTGGGCTCTCTTTGTCATATAGGTCAGTATAAGCCAGGCAGCATGGGCAGCTGGCACCTTTTCTGGGAGCACCTCCACTTTGGGAGATCCCTGACCTCTCCTGCTGCTGAGATCTGCTCAGCAGGGTCAGATCTGCAAGCAGTGCCATGGCTCTTCTTGCTTGGTGAGGCTGTGTTTTTCACCCACCTCAAAGGAATAATACATCTGGGGAAGACATTTCAGGTTTTGACAATCTGTGACCTCTTTCTAGCCAATTTGGCTGTTGTTTGAATTCCCCTGTTTGAAGATCACAGTGACCTGAAAAACTGATTCAGGTCTCAGTGACCAGTGTTGCCGTGTCTGGATTTGCCCTGTGTCTGAGGACACCATCCACCTCAGCACCCTGCAGGACAATGCCTGCCTTCAGATCCTGCTGCCACTGGCACTGGTCTTGGATGAGTCAAATTTCCTACACTTGGAATAGCACTGTCCTGGTTGACTCCCATTTCAGTCCCCTCTGCCACGACATGGCACTTCAGCACCGCCCTGTGCTGGGAGGCTGCCAGCTCACCGAGCTGCAGGATCTCCAGAGCTAGTAAAATCCCCAGCTCCCTTTTTTCCCAGGCAAACAACCCACAATGTGGCCAGTGTGACACACAAACACACTGTCATGTGTCAGTTGGGCTTTTGTCAAATTACGTGACACATTTGGTCAGAAGGATGTCAAAATATCTACAGCTTACCAGGAAAATATGCCTGGTGAGGACTGCTAGGTAGATGGAAAGTTCAGGTCTTCCATGTTATTTCCCTTATGACAGGATGGGCAGCACATCCAACAGACAATGATAGATGGAATGAGTTCATGACTGATTGGAACATTTGGGTGAAATGTTTCAGAGAAGTTATATAAGCTTAAATAAAATAATCATGGCTGGGATTTCAGCACTGGAAACAAAGCATTATGATGATTCTGTAATTTCCTTTGTTCACTGCTTTAGTATTCTGCATTTGATTTGCTGTGAATTGCCTTGAAAATAGATTTTAATAGCTATATTAGTTCTTAAAATGCATGAGGTAAGAATGTTTGGACAGACATAACTAACTTGAAATTATAACAAACACTACTGAAATTACAAACCCTCAATTTTACTGTTTTCCCAAGGAAAATTTATACTGTTCATCTGTCTGTTGTTCCACTTTCTTGGCACTTTCTTTAACTTGCTGACCAGTTTCAACTAAATTTACTAGGTGCTTATGGATCTTAAAGGTTTCAAAATCTTATGAGTTTTGCACATATCACTAGTTGGGTACAGAAGACCAACCCTATAAATATCTCAGAGAGGAAAAGGAAAGGAAACTTGTGCCATTAATGAGGAGGTTGAGGCTGCATGTCCACTCGTAGAATCACACAAAATCACAGAATCACTAGGTTGGAAGAGACCTTCAAGATCATTGAGTCCAACCTATGCCCTAAAACCTCAGCAAAACCATGGCACCAAGTGCCACATCCAGTCTTTTTTAAACACATCCAAGGATGGTGACTCCACCACCTCCCCAGGCAGACCACTCCGGTACTTTATCATTGTTCCCATAAAAAACTTTTTCCTAATATCCAACCTATATTTCTCTTGGTGCTGCTTAAGACTGTGTCCTCTCATTCTGTCAATTGCTGCCTGGAGAAAGAGACCAACCCCCACCTGGCTACAGCCACCCTTCAGGGAGTTACAGAGAGTGATAAGGTCACCCCTGAGTCTCCTTTTCTCCAGGCTAAACAACCCCAGCTCCCTCAGTCAATCCAGTCCAGTCACTAAGGTGCATAAATTACCCACAACATTTGTCTCCTCTTCACCAGCTAACAAAATGGAGATGTATATTTTATGTACTGAAAGTATGGAGATGTATCTAAGAGGTGAGAGGGGCTGAGACATGATGGAGCATGAAGAGCATGGGATCACAGGGCCAAAGGTGCTGAGGAGGCTGGAAGAAAGGGCAGTCAGGTGCTGGGAGTATAGAGGAGATGATCAAGTTTATTGCCAGGAAAAGAGAGTATGGCATACAGTGTAGACAACTCTTGTAACCTAATTACTTTTGTTCCAACAACGATGAAAAAATTTCCACTTGGCTCATAATTCATTGCTTTTCTACATTATGTCATGGTTATTTTCTTTCACAAATCATGACAAAGAGCCTGGTGTTCTTCCTGTGGTTTGTTCTGTTTGGGTCTTCTTTTGTTTGGTTTGGTTTTATTTTGTTTTGTTTGATTTTGTTTTAGTCTGGAGCCATCCTAGTGGCATTAAAATACTTGGAATAATTTGAGATTTGCATCAGTGGGAAAATTCTATTCCAGATGGACTCTCTTTTCTAAGTCTGAAACCAAGTAGTATAAGCATATAAACCAGCCCAAACCACTTACAGATCAAAGCTTGAACAACTAGAAAGAAAAAAATAATAAAGCTTGTATGAATGCATATGTGTTCATAGCAACTTACTCTTGGCTTTCATCCCTCAGAGGGAAGGCAGGATGATCACAAAGGTATCCAAATCCATGTTTCTAGAGAGGATTCATTCAAGACAGCTGAAAGACCTGGCTGATGCCCCTGTGGGACTTCCGTCACCTGTGGTGATGAAGAGAGGCCACAAGGAACTGGAAAAAGGTTCATATTATGCTTATCTTTAAGAAAGGCAAGAAGGAGATCTGGGGGAACCATCGGCCAGTCAGGCTTACCTTAGGTGCTAGAGAGATTTTGGAACATATCCTCTTGGAGTCTATTTCCACGCATATGAGAGACCAGAAGATAACCAGGAACAGCATGGATTCACATGTAGGACCAATCTGACTGTCTGCCACATGAAATAAATGTATGTAGAAAACAGAAGAGTAACAAGATGTAATACACTTTGAATTATAGGTGTCTTCGGCACCACGTCCCTCAGCCTGCTTGTTTGGTAGGTGAGGACACATGGGTTGGGTGAATGAACAATTCACTGGGCTGGAAATCACCTCAAGAGCCAAGCTCAAAGGGTAGCAATCCATGACTTGATCAGGATATTGTAAAAGTGGAGCCAGTTGCTGAGCAATAATAGGGCAGAATCATTCAGTGTCTTCATCCACGACCTGGGTCATGTCAGCAAATGTGCCCACGGTACTGAACCTGGAGTGGGCAGAGGCATTGCTGACACAGTCAATGGCAGAGCTTTGATGCAGAAGAGCTTGAGAAACCTGAAGATCATTCCAACAGAAACCTCACGGTGTCCAACAGCAATAAGTGCCAATCTCCATGCCAGGGGCATTGGTACAGAGCAGGAACTTGCTGGCTGAGGAGCAGGCCTGCTGGAAACTACCTGGGAATGGCAGTAGATGCCAAGTTCAGTTTGAGCCAACAGCGTGGTTCTCTGCAAACAAGGTGGAAGAGCACTTTTTACCCTGCCCTTCTTGGTGCTGGTGAGGCACCACTGGGAAATACATGCTTAGTTTTGCCACCTGCAGGCCAGGTTAACCAGACTTTGGGAAGCTGGAGAGGGTTCAGCAGGAAGCAGTGAGGTCAGTGAAGGGCTTTAGACAGATGGCCTGCAGGAAGCATGGGAAAGACCTGAACTTGTTCCCTGTGCTGAAGAGGAGACAGAGGGCAGGGCTAACAGCAGCCTCCAGCTGAGAGGGAGTTGCAAAGACCATCAAACCCAAACCTTCTCAGTAACACCAGAGGGTAAAGTAAGACACAGCACTCATAAACTGCAGCTTAAGTTTTCTTCATGCTGAGATTGAGCATGAAGAGAAATGCTTGGATTTAGAAAGGTATCATGGCACTGCAGCACATCTCCTAGTGAGGTTGTGGAGTCTTTGGCCTAGATGCCCTCCAGAAGTTCCTTCCATCAGATTTTTGAGACACCTTGTCCAGCTAACCACCTTCTGGCAAGCAAGGCTCAGGTATGGTACTGTAAGGCAGGTCTCATCTTTGCAGCGTCATGCATCCTTATTTGTTTGTAATCATTTGTGTAGAAGGAAAGTGTCATTGTATAATGGGAAACTGAGACCCTGTAGATTACCAGATCCACTTGAAGTTAAGTAACTTGACGTGAAATTCTGTGCCAGAAAACACTCCAGGTTTCCTAAGTCCTCTCAGGACTCTGACCATAAATATGCTTCGAGTCAGTCCTGCTGATGGGACATAGTCAGCTGAAGTGCAGTCTGAATTTGCAAAAGTTAGCCAAAACCAGGATGTTGCAACTCCTAAGATGAAGCAAAAATTTTCTGCGTGTATGCTGTGATATTTTTTCCAAGTGTTTGTAGCTTTGTGAGGTAAAGTTAAGTGTTAAGTTTGTGTCAAGTTATAGCAGGAAGGTACATGAGAATGTAATACGCTGCTCTTTTGGGTCAGACCAGGGTTCACCAGGATTACCATGTTACCTTTAGATGTAGCCAGTATCAGCTGTGGGGTCTGGGGTGGTCAGCAAGTCCCAGTACAGCAGACAGCAGGGCGGAAACTTCCTGCACCAAAAGCCAAATCCAACCCACCATGGTTTAGAGTCACCAAAGGACTGTTCCCCATTAATTGTTCAAAAGTGTGTATTTTTGCCCTCTGCTGAATTCTGTGGCATTAGGATATCAAGTCTGATTTCTGCCCAGGTATTAGGTCACCAAAGATGAGACTTTATAACATTTTATAAATTTTCTAGGACTAAAAGAGTGAAAATAGAAGAGATGACAAAAAGAGATGGGCTTTTAAGGCTTCACTGACTTCAAAAATATCACTTGTGGCAGCCTAGAAGCTTGGGTTTAGACAAGATTTTAACTAACTGCTTTTATTTCATTTAGGGCAAAAGATTCAATGAGCTTCTATTGTCTCAGTACTATTTAATTTTTGAAAACTGATCCTTATGTTAAAAATATTTCATCTGGAAATATTTTTTTTTTCTGTGCAGTTAATTTTTGTGACTACAGTACTGTGATATTTTGTATTTCTGAAAGCAATACAAAAACCTTACTTTTGAACAGATTATAGTGGGTAAATATGGCCACTCCAAAAAGGAATGTGCACCTGATACTGTGAATGGTATGTGATTCTTTTCTTTTGCTCCCACTTCCCCAAAGTGAATGTAAGGTTTGTGAAGGATGTCGGATTATTAAACCAGATGAGGGGTCTGTGTTTGAAGCCAGAACTCCGCAGCTCAGGCAGCATGAGCACAAACTTTTCTGTAAAGCTTTCTACCCCAAATGCAGAGAATTTCAGGTACGCATGCTGAGATGGATCTGTGCCTGACTGGGGCTAGGAGGACAATCAGGGTCCTGAAGAGTCTTTAAATAGAAAAACAATCTGTTTATTTTCCTACTATTTAGCATTAGGATTCAGGATGTTTTCCATCAACTGTGGTTCCATGAACTGTCTCAGCTTTCAGAGGCCTTGTAGAGGAATAAGTGCTCCACACATCCTTTGCATTTCTTTCATAACATATAAACTTTATTTTTCAGGACATGGTAAAAAGCCTTTCTGACAGCTCAGAGCTGATGCCAGTGCCTCCCCATTAAAAGATGTGTTTCTGCAGCTCTAACAAAACTAAAGCCTGTCTGACTGTGGCATAAAGAATGTCAGCCTCTCTGACAGGACTGTGTACATGGATGTAAACCACATGTTCTATAAAGAACAATAAATAGTTAAATAATTGATGTTCACTTGTAACACTGGAAAACAACATTTTACAAGCAGACAGAAAATAACACTGGATAGGGTGTCACACCCACAGAACAATTTTAACTCCCAGTGAGGTCATGTGAATGTGTGAGAACTTCTATACTAAATGCATATCTTTCTGCTTTTTCAAAATTACAGGTAATGCTTCAAAAGAAATCTGGATGTGCTCCAGAGAAAGGAAAATTCCTACTTTAAAGCCTCCCCAAATTCTGAATTGTAATGAAAATCTGGACTCCTTAGCAACACAGGCTACCTTAAATTGCTACTTAAACAGTTTCTGAGATTCTGCATCATCCTGGGGGAGAAAAAAAAAACAACGTGGAGTGGGAATAGAAAATTGGGGCAGGAAATAGATCTCATGTTCCTCAAAACTTTGCAGAAAGCAAAATAAATGACCAAAGCTTTTTCCAGTGGCATTCTTGGCATGTGCCTGCTTTGCAGATGGCCTGAATTTCCAATGGTGATTTTGCTTGGGTTTGCCTGAAGGCAGCATCCCATTTCATATTTCTTAACTGGCCTGCAATGTCTTCAGTCAGGTTCCCAGTTCACAGCAAATGCCTCTGAGCAGAGGCGATGCTGACCCAGGATACCAAATCAGTGAGAACATGGAAGGGATTTGGAGAAGATTGGCCTGTTCAGAAGGATTAAGAGTGAAGGCTTTCCATTTTGTCAACATTTCTGTCCATCAAGAATCCAAATTCAAACTCTCTTGTATGAATGCCATATATAAAATCCATAAAATCCAAAAAATCCATGTCCCCCTAAGTCTACCTCTAAGGCTTAGCCCAGCTGTATCTGCAAAACGTGGAGAGCAGAACATGACTAAGCACATAACAGTGACTGCTTCCCTTCTGCTGCTTCTGTGTTTCTTTTCTTTATCAAAAGTCACAATTGAAAAAAAAGAAAAAAAGAAAGAAAAAAATACGCCAAAAATTCCTGTTAAATGTGAGAAACCCTTTTCCTTGTGCATTATTGCTTGACTACTGTACCTTCACCCTTGGATCCTTCCCTGAGAAACCCTCAAGCTCAATATTACATTTTTCCAGTACATAACCTTCACTAAAAGGTTCAAAGTAATACATAATATTATAAGTAGCTATTTCTAGCGCCAGTAAGGTGTGACGTGGTTTTTCTGCTGCCATCAGTAATGTGTGGGTTTGTTGGGCGCTGTGATGTCGAGCTGCCATCTAGTGAGCTGAGGGCTGCTTGGGGAGCTGGGGAATGGAAGCAGGAGGTGTTCATGCGAGTGATCCAGAGCCCAGGTTTAAAAGGATTTGATTACTTTTAAATAGAAATTTTTATTTTGAATTCAAGATCATCCTAGAAGTCAGAAGCAAGAACAGTGACCACAGGCATTCATGATGTACTGTTAGTGCATCATGCATATGCAGATGTTTTCAAGTCAAATAATACAATCTCCGGTAATTATAAATGCAAATTTCTTTCCTCCCTATGCAACAGATTCACTTTTCTTACCTACCATTCCAAGCTTTATCAACACTTCGAAGCTGCATGGTAGAATTAATCTTGATTTTGGTAGCTTCCCAATGCAAATAATTTGAGAACAATTCTGTTATTGAAGCAATTCAGTAGAGTTATTCATTGATAGGATTAAGAAACAGATGATTTGACCTGATGACTGGCAGATTTTCTGTCTCTTACTGTTATCTAGCTATACCTTCATATATTATATGAAGGTATAGCTAGATGCCTCAACTTTGGTTTGTGTTTAGAATTTTAAGATGCTACAGACATTTAATCTTTATTAGTGCTAACTAACTCAAACTGGATCCAACCAGTGCATATAGCAATTCCTATTAGTACCTCCAGCAGCAGAATATTTTATTGTTGGGTCTTTTTTTTCCTTTTACATTTTTTCCAAGCTGACACTGTGTATAACGTACAGAAGTGAGGATAATGTCCTCAGTGCAGGTTATAAGACCTGTGTTGAGAGGCATGATTATTCCAGAGGACATTTCTCAAGTTCCTTTGATGGCCTTTCAAAAAGTCCTGTTGTGGTTATTTAAGGAACAATGAAATGTGCACCGAAGTTTATAGACTCAGAACTCAGTGACCTCAAGACAAAGGAGAGGTCCTGCTGCTACTTCATGGCAAGGTGTGGAGAACAATGGGGCCAGGCTGTTCTTCAAGGTGTGCAGTTTTAGGATGAGTGCCCACAGAGTCAAGTGGCAATATGGGAAATTCCAGTTAGATAAAAGAATATTTTCCCCCTTAACACTGTTCAAACACGTGCAGTTTTCTCAGGGAGGTTGTCGATATTCAAAGTGATCCCCTGAGCAGCCTGGTTTCAGCCCCTGTTGGGCTAGGGGACCTCGAGGGCTCCCTTCCAACCCAAGATACTCCAAGAATTCACGAAAGCGATCTCTAGTCACATACTTGACATTAACATAAACATTTTAGATGGCAAATTACATGCATGTTTTTACTTTATTTCTTGTACATTTTTATTTTGTATGAGAATTATATGAAGTGGTGGCTCTTATTCCTTTTCTCTTTTTGTTTCTGTTGAATGACATTTTCCTCACAGGCTGAAACTGTGAGGTCCGGGAAGGTTTCAGTTATTGCAAGTAGCACTCAAATCATCAGCTCCATGCCAGACTGACTGACCAGACAGAACATCACTGCTGCTGCAAACATCACAGCGCAGATTATGAAAAAGCCAAATATTGCAGAAGACTTTCAGGTGAGTCTTATTAGGACTAAAATAAAACTTGTGGGGCTTAATATTCGGGATATGAATTCTTCCTCCCCTCCACCAGCAGAAAAGACACTGTTCTTTCTTTTAACTGTACATAACACTACAAACGAATGCATTAATTTTGTCATTTAGGAGAGTTATTTAAGTGTCCTCGAGCACATACTTGTAGAATCACTGTTGAGTCTGTTCTCGGAGTTGAGTGTAAACTAATCAGCTGCTTAGATATATATCTGAAATTTTAATATGAGCATCATTTAATGTTTAAGTTAATAATTTAATTTTTGCTAACTAAATTAATAAAATTGTGGCATTATGAAACCATTGGCACAAAGTTCGTGCTCTCTTGAATGGCTTCTTTTACTTTGAAACTCTGTTGTATACTTTCAAGCAATGCTTGTTAATTGTTCTTACTTTGCCCATTCAGTGTGTAGCACATGGGGTGATTTATTCAATTGCATTTGAATATTGCCTTTTTTTTCTGCTTGTCTCGGGCATCTGTGGCAGTAGTGGCTACAGTGAGTCAGCTCTTGGATGCCAACAAACAGAATCCATGCACAATAATCTTGTCAATGCTACAACCAGGTAACTTGACCTTTTGCCATTTTTTAAAGATGTAAGTCAACAAAATTTCCCCTTCTGGTTCAGGATGAAAGCAGTTCATGAACAAGTCAAAATATTTTTGGCACTCAACTCCAATGTGTAATTCCCAATCTACACCAATATAAACATTGCTGGATTCTTCTACTTCAGAGAAAAGATAGGAATAGGAAATGAGGAGCACTCCCCACTGGAGAACCAAATCAGAGAGGAAACTCAGAAACTAAACCTACAGGTGTATAATAACAAATCATAACTTTTATGCTACTCATGACTTTGATGCATCCTTCCAAAAACAGTGGAGGAATTTTCTTTGACTGGCAACACCTCACAGCCCAATGTTGCCATCCAGTCTGCTCCTCTGAAGTTAAGCTCCTCTATGATTCTGGTTTTGGTACAGAGAAGTAAGCCCTGTGTGTAGCTGGATGTACCTAGACACAGCAGTATGAACCATAAATCCTAAGTCATACACTGCTAATTGTTGCAGGTAGAGCACTGGGAAAGTATCAGTCAACAAAACTGGAAATACAGGAAAATGTTCCTAGTCTTATTGGTGACCTTGGTAGTGAAGCTCAGATATTGTTCAACATTTTATGTAATAGGATGTTCTTTCTTCTTTTGAAAACTGCAGCTGAAAATTTTTAATGAATATTCACTGAAAATCTCCTTTGGGGGAAAGAACCCTTAGCTGGTTGGTTGTTATGCATGCTGATGCCTAAGTACAAGAAATGTATACATCAAATGAGCTGGGTAATCTTATTCATAGAAGAATGCAAATGTGCATGCAATGGACAGAATGCTTTCAGCATTTGGGATTTTTCAGTTGTTTTGTTTTCTAAAATTGAGGGTGTGCTGAATCTTTGACCACAACTCCACAAACATCGAGATCAAGAACAAGTACATACTTACTTTGCCTGAAATCTGAAGATATCAAACACTTCAACTAAAATTACTCCTACTGTCAGGTGTCAGGCTGGACATCCATGTCCTAACACCCGCAATCCAATTGGATCACTCACTTGGGATTGTTCCAGATGTCCATTACTTACACTCTGGAGTGCTTGGAGGATAAATTGGTATTGACCAGAAGAAAAAGAAAAAAAAAATATTTCTTTTGCTTCAGTTGCCTCAGAAGCTGGTGGGTGTGGGAGAGCAAAACATGTGAATTCCTCTGACATCCCAAGAGTTTCACACCGGGCACCTGAAACCACCAGACTTGTCCTCAGTCTCTCAGTGTAGTGTCAGTAACACTGAGACATCACAACAGTATAACAAACCTGAAGGTAGTAGAGCACTTAGGCATCATAATGGTGAACATCATTTGAATACAAGCCCACAGGGAAATGAATAATTCAGTCCTCTCACCAGGGTTAGAAAAAGATGTGAAGAGATAAATCAAGTAACCTCACACCCCCAGCACTGACAATAAAAATCAGTGAATAACTCATTAACTGGTCACTGCCATTTCTATTCACCATTTCAGACAGCAATACTGTGGAAAAACAGTGTGATCATGTAATTATAGCCTTAATCATAATGCCAGTATAACATAACACTCCCCTCAAGACAGATACATATCAAATGCACAGTTTGTCTTAAAAAAACAGATTTCTTCAATATTAAGTGCACATTTGGGATATTTTGTAGATATACAGTTACATTAGTCTCACCTGATGATCAGGTCAGAGAGATCATATCAGTCTCTCCTGATCTTAAGTCAAAAGCATAATGTCAATAACAAAGTCTATTATACAAGCCAGGATTCTGCTTCCTTACTTTAGCTACAATTAAGATGAGTGATTTAAATCACATCAATGAACTCTAAATTGGTAGAAGTGTATTAAAAAAAATGTAAAAAAGTGGAATCTGAGGGCAAAAAAACAGGCAGTTTCTTATCTTCTGACTTCACACTAACAGTAAATGTCCCTGGTGTGACTATTTCTTATTTAAGGTTATTAAAAGTCTGGTCATTTGGACTGTGTGCATTTATTAGGATTTAGTATATTATTTTCCTCATTTACCCCTATTTTCCCCCAGAAATGATATTAAGAGAAGGGTAATAATTATTTTCACATTCCACCTCAGCAAAAAGTGAAGATGTCTCTTGACATTCAAGGGGAGAGCAGGTGTTCTCGACTACTTCTATGGATTCTAAAAAAAATCTAAACAAAAACCTGCAAATGCTGAATTTATACACGAGCATAGCGCAGCCTTCTCCAAAAGCACCAGCTTCTCTGATATCTGCTATCTAGACCTACTTTTCTCTTTGCCTTGCAAATTCATCAGACAGTGGCAGAGTTTGAATTGTCCTGTACCAAAATGACAAATTCTTCTGGTCCATGGTTTATGAGAGTCTCCACAGTTTGATGGAGACAAAAATGAGCCATCTCTAGCAACACTGATGGTGGAGTAGCGAATAGTGTTGAAACAGCCTTCAGCCCCAAGGTAAGAAACACCATGGACAGTTTGAGCCAGGGGCTGCCCTGGCCCTACTACACTCTTCAGAATTTAGGGAAAGAGACTCCAGCAGAGAGGGGTTGGGGCTTTTTTTGCTTTGATTTTTGGCAATAAGCAATTGACAGAGTTTGTAGGATGTATGGGTGACATAAGTGAAGGGTGTTAGATCAAGTGGCATAAAAAATGCCATAAAATGCACATAAAAACTTCTGTATGTAACAGCTGATATTGCTGACTCTGCGCTGCTAAACTAGGACATTTTTGTATTCCATAAAATGTTATGGGAATACTAGAGTGGGTTTGTCCTGGGGTGCATTAGTCCTATACCAAGAATGAAAAAACCAGATCTATGGAGGACAGTCTTTCTCTCTAGAAGACTACCAAAATTCTGGAAAACAAGAAAAAGTCAGCATGACTGGCACAGCCCAATACACATATTAATGTGAGGAATGTTCATTTTTCATGCTATCTTTTAGCTCCTACTTTCAGTTAAAACCACTGTGTACTTTGACTTCCTCCACCAGGGATTGATTCCAGATGTCACTGCTTTCTTGGAGGCAATGCTCTTACGTGAGTGTCCATTTGCCAAACTTCCTGAATTTTTAGATAATATGTATTATAGATAATACGCATGTATGTATGTATCACATTTGGCATGGCTTCTCCAGAAGACATTAATTGGCTTCTTCTTACAATATTTAACAAAGTTTTTGAGCTTAGATACATACATATGACAGATCAGTAATCATCACCATGGAGCCATACAAGTGATCCAAGAAATGTGTCTTTTCTAAGGAAATTACTGAAACAAGCTTTTTTACTTCTGTTTTTATTCATCATTTTTAATTGAACTACCCAATACCATGAATGGTTCTGTTCAGTTCTTATTTCCACTCCAAGCTGCTTGTTGCTCATTAAAAGTAGTTCTAATTGCTGTACCCTGCAGAAGTATGTTTGAAAAGGACTGCATGTCATTTGATGTGTGAGTGCATGAGCACCACTGTGCTGCAGGAGGGGAGGGAGGGATCCCTCCATTTATCATTGTTTGCTTCCTGTTCCAGTGTGGATTCAGCTCCGGTCGGCAGTAACAGTGCTACCAAAACCTGAAAGCTGTTGTTTGGTTTACACGTAATTCAACTGGCAGTTGTTTAATGCTTAGTTAGTGGGAG
Organism: Chamaea fasciata; assembly: GCF_029207755.1. Taxonomy (NCBI): domain Eukaryota; kingdom Metazoa; phylum Chordata; class Aves; order Passeriformes; family Sylviidae; genus Chamaea; species Chamaea fasciata. The sequence continues at coordinate 20,374,700 of NW_027094087.1, read as the reverse complement.
CCTGAATCTTAATCACTGAATAATTCACAGGAATTGGTCATTTCATTGGCAATCTTGACTGAGAAAGGCACAAAAAGTAAGTTTAAAATGCCAAATTATGCTGTTATGGATATCATTCATAAGGAGACCTATATATACCTTAGTAGCTGTCAGCTCCCCTTTCAAAATCATATCACTGTCAGTTCACACTGTTTGCTGGTGCCTATGTCTATGTTTCTCTAGCCATTTTCTCCTCGCAATTCCAGTCCCTACTACAACACATCTGAACTGCAGCTGTGTAATCATGCCTGTGATTTTGGGGATTACACTGTAAAGGATGCAGGTGTAATCACACCACTAATTTTGCTCTCTGATGGTAGGGCATTGTCCTTTCTTGAAAGGGAAGAGTCTGGGGTTGTTTAATTTTTTTGTTTGCTTGGTTGTTTCTAACTCTAAGACCAGCATAGCAATATAAGGGCAGAGGTGCACTCAAGCTAGAATGCATAGGAGTTTAAACTGTCCTCATGTACTTGTTTCTGCCCTGTGGCCAATCTGGCAAATTGGGCAAGTTGTGCCCAAGCTGCTGAATAGCCAAATGTATTGGCAAGTCCTGGCTTCCTCTGACACGACCTGTGGCTGTGCTCACCTGCTTGTGCAGCTCCTTAGCAGGGAAGGGCTAGGCTAATTAATTCCTCTTGCTCAGCTGTTGTAGCCACCAGCTCTGCACCTCCGTTGCTGCAGATGGTGGTTAAATGAGGGTTTATCTAAAGGCTGAAGTGTCCCCAGATGAACAATAGAGTTGCCTGGAATCTGGGCTGGCTGTGGCACTGCCTTGTGCTGGGTAAATAACTCAGAGGATTTAGCATTAACTACTCCCATTGCTTATATGTTTATAAAAGCACTTGCTCTGTAAATATTAAGCCTTCAACCATAAAGTTTTATACATTGTCCTCTTTTACTAACAAGACTGTTTAGGAATGACTGAACATTTCTGATGTTTGTTCTTCTTTCAGTATTTACTTCAGCTTCTCTAAACAAAACACACCCTGGATAAAATCACATATCTGTGGTCACCAACTTCAGCATGCCAGCATTTCAGAGATCATTTTTACTGTCTTCACAGAACAGCACTTCCATATTTGTACTATTTGCTTGTTTCTGTATTTCCCTTTATGTTATGTATGTCCTTTTTGCACAAAGTGACTACATTCTAAATAAGATTCCCAACTGTTTATGCAAATGCAACAGCATTTTCTGTTTCACTGAATACATTTACTTGCTGCTTTATTGTCACTGTATATAGACTGGTTTCAATCTATAATTATTTGTAATATCTCACCTTAGACCAAGAAGTCAAAATTCAGAATGCTCACTAGCATGAAAAGTTAAAAGCTGCTTTGTAAAATCTGTGTCACCTTGCAGTTTATTATGAATAATTTAATCTGCTATTTTGATGAATATTTGATTGGTATTGTTAAATCTCCTTTTGGTGTTTTTCACAAGTTTCTCTAGTTTCAGGGTCCAGAATTCTGTGGGATATAAAAATTCTGGTGGTGGCTAGCAATAGTCATAACTTTACTAAAACATTCTTGCTTCTATGTGTGACCAGAAACAGAAACTTTAAAAATAAATTTATCTCTTCTCATCTCATATAACTGATACAATTGGTTTTCTGGGCATTTCAGATAAAATATAAATATGCAAAGCCTTTGGATTATATTTGTTATATTGGTGTTGGATTGTCCATGGCTGGTCTGCTTCTTACCATTTTGTTTGAAATACTCACTAGGTAAGAGGGAAGATGTTAAACTGCCAGTATTTTACACTAAGTTACAATATTTTGTTCTGTATGTAGTTTGAGGAAAACAATTAAAAGCAGCCAGTTTAGAACATATTGCAACATAATTGATCAGCAAATAATATTTTCAAAAACAGCTAAATCGCGTAGCATGGCTTGAGACTCACTGACACCTCTGTACTACCCTGGCAGGCACTGACAACACAGACCCAGAGTGGTGTCATCACTGCACAGGTCAGTGATACACATTGAGCTTTTCAGTTCACTATCTCAATACCAGGCTTTAAAAATGTGTCACAGTGTTCCACCACCAGTGTGACCTCCCCCCATACCCTGGTATTACAATGTGTGAACAGTTATCTTTTTTTCTAGGCAGTAGCTGCTTGTGCTACTGTTTCATTGTGAATGACTAAATACAAACACAATTGCAGCAAATTTTCTTGATGGACATGCCTGTGATTAATGGTGCCCAGTGATTCCCCTCTGAACAATGAGCAGAGTCATGGCAGCAGAGCTGTAGTTATAATAGATTAATGCATGTTTCTCATCCTGCTTGCACTGAGGCAGATTTGGAGCAATTCCATCAAGGTTCACATTTTTAAGACTGTAGGAGCTTCCAGCCTCTGCCTTTTAAATGCATTTATTTATGACAATGTCACATATATATATATATATATACACACACACACATAAAAATACACATTTACATGTATGCATACATAAACTATATATATAATGCCAAGGGAGGAGGTGGAGTCACTGTCCCTGGAGGTGTTTAAGAAAAGACAGGACATGGCACTCAGTGCCAGGGTCTAGTTGACATGGTGGTCGGTCATAGGTTGGACTCAATGATCTTGGAGGTCTTTTCCAACCTTATTGATTCTGTGATTCTGTGATTTGGAGATAAGAGAAAGTTTGGGAGTGGAGGTTTATTATTCTCTTGCACTTTGGAGAATGGTTAGAAATAGTTGTTTTATGCTACCTGGTAGTAATGCAATCCCTATACCTCTAGCAGGTGTTTCCAAATAGGGAAAGAGTTTCATTTTACCTTTTGACATGTTAAGAAGTTAGCTGGAAAGTTCTGTGGATCTCTCTTTGCAATTGGCTTGGAGCCAGGCCAGAAGTGTAGATTGGACACTGGAAATGTTACTCAAAGATTCTTGGCACACTCATTGGGCCAAGGGCCAAAAAGCCCACCTAAGCCATTAGGTACTAAAGAGAGAGAACAAAGGAACTCCACACTTTTTGCATTTTGCTTCTCACTTTTCCATTCTCATGTTTTGAGGTGCTGTAGCAGCAAGTTTGTCTCTCTGCTGTGTTTGGCTTTGTTGTTTTGTATTTTGTATTATTTTCCATCTTTATTAAAACCCTTTTGAGAGGTTTTTTCAAGGTACCTGCGATCAGCCTCTCGCTCATTATTATAGCAATGTTTCTGCCAGGCTGGCCCTCAGAGTGTGGGTGAAACCCACACGACCTCGCTTAACACTGAAGAAAAGGATTCCAAAAAGAGCAGAGGGGGAAAAAAATGCATCCCAAACTACTGTCAGTCAAGGCCTGGTCCTTAAAGGTGCTGGATATTCTCTGTTCTAGCCAAAGTAGACAAAACCGATGGATTTCTTAAGCTGTCTGAGAGTAACATTGGTGTAATTCTGCAAACAAATTATTGTTTTGGTTTCTGTCTGTATTACAGTTTCTCCTCTCTAGCTTGCTTTTAGTATAAATGAAAATGAGAAAATATTTGACAATTTTTCTCTTTATTTTTTCTCCTAAACTTATTTCTACCAATAAGAAAACCTAAAACTTATCTGTAAAGTGGATGTTAGTGAGTCTCTGCTTTTCTATGCTCATTTTTAACATCCTCTTGATCTCTGGAATTGAAAACCAAACTTCCAGGAAGTGCAGCAACGATACCACCAAATGCTACCAGCAATACCTTCCTCATAAGGCCACCAGAACCACCTTACCTCTGACATGGTGGATCCTCCTGCAGACTCCTGCTGCACAGCTGTGGCTGTCCTACTGCACTGTTTCTTTCTTGTTGGCAACATTTCTGGGGTCAGCACTCAGTTCTGCACTGTGGTACTTACTGCTGCTCAGAGCCATGAAGCCACTGCCTGGACATTTCCTTAAAACCATGTCAGTAACCAGATGGCATAAGATTTAAAGTTGTCCATATAGCAACTTTTACAGTACAGAGTACATTCAGGGAGAGTTGTAAAGATAGGAGATCAGCAGAGAGCAGTGAGCCTTTGTCCATTAAGTCTTCCCTATTACCCTTTACTGTAATATATATCCTAAAGATAAACGTGCATATGGTGGCCATACACCTACTTGGTTAGTTATACTGCACCTTATTATTTCTCTGTGTAGTTTGTTTGATGCATCATTTTGCATTCCTCAGAGAAAGAAAAGCATGACTGAAAGCCCTCAGTTCACAAGGAATGGCTGCCTTTCAGAGCTAAATTGACAAGACCTAGAAGCACTGTAAGGTCTTTCAGGATGGAAAGTGGAATATTATTTTGGTTTTTGGTATTCTGAATAATATGCCTAATGTATCTTTTGAAACTACCTCTCTTTATATTCAAAGTTGCTGGCACGCCACATTGGACCAAAATCAGAATTTCAGTGTGTAAAAGCCCACTTTGTGGTCATTCCTCTTGTCAGTAGCACTCATACTTCTGTTTAACATCTTAAGCTTCATCAGGATCAGTATCTCTGTGATATGGAAGAAGATGAATTCGGTAAGGTAAGATGGCACAGCACTCCTCATATCTTTCAGCAAATTTATTCCTCAGTCTCTTGTCACCAGCTCAGACTTTCTTGTCATAACTTTGGATTTTTGACAAAATCTTCTATTTTAAAGAAATATATACTTTATGCAGGCAGAAAATTAATTCCATTTGTTACAATGAGTCAGACTTTGTTCAAATGCATATCAATGAAGACATTCAGAGCTTTGTCCCCCGTTTTGGAATTCAGCGTCACTCGACTTGAATGACAGTTATTCCCAATTTAAATCCCTAAAAGTGAAAGAGCAGGTCCAGCCAACTGAGAATTAAGAATTTCTCAGCACAGCCAAACACAATGCCAGTTCTTGAGCAGCTTGAAGCAGATTTACTTGCTCAGTTTTACATCAATGCTCCATGTACTGTCACAGGCTCTATGTCACAAGCCCTCAGTGAACACTGTATTATTTTAAAAAGGATTGCTTTAATTTTTCTTAATTCCATGGGACTGATCCATTCAAGAAATCTTTGTACCATTTCTTCATTTTTTAAAGTACAGTTTTCATGGTTAGAGCAAACAAAATATCTTATCTCTGAGTCTGTTCAGGTTTGAGAGAAACTGGATATTCAAACTTCACAGGCAGCTAATTCTTATGTTGAACATTAAGTGCATTTGAATGAACTTATAAGCGTTCTAAAAAATGTATAATAGCTAACATGCTAATTTTCAACTGCCTTGGTAAACCTCACTTTTTAAATTAAAAACAGATACATCCAAGCTGCACACTCCAAACACAGATTAGTCTAATAAATGTTACATTTATTTTTCTGGATTTCTTCTCTGAATGATACATCAAACAAATGTAGGGACATGTATTTTCTCAACTCACCTTAATAATACCCTTTTGCAATATAGCCCTGAATAAATAGAAAATTTAAAACTCAGACATTAAATGGCACAGAGAAAGATTTAATTACTTTTTGTGTGTGTGCTTCTAGGAATAAAAAGGATTCATTAATGAAAAATATGATTAGCACGATCTCTACAGTGGTAGTGCTTGGCATCACCTGGATGATTGGCTACCTCAAGATAGTAAGTAATGAAAAAACAAGTCTTGCTTTCAGCTTTCTGTTTTGTATTTTGAATGCCACCCAGGTATAATATTTAGCAATTATGAGAGTAACAATTGAGATTTTAAAACAAAAATCAGACTTATTTGTTCTGCAGCTTGGTAAAGGGTGGGAACTTGTTGGAAAACATTATAGGGATTCAGATTTTTTCTCAGAAATGGATGCTGGTCTGTTACACATAAAACTCTTCCCCATATACAAATTAATGTGGGATTTTATTTCAAGGTCAGCACTGAAAAGACTGTCTGGGTGGCTTCTCTTATACCAAATCATATCTAAAATTATTTTCAGAAAGAATAGCAGGAAAAAAATCCTCTGCAATAGGTGTTGGAAATAGTCCCAGGGAAGTAACAAGAGCTTCATGGCTTGAGGCCTTTCACAGTGATATTGAAAGAAAGCCGTCAGGAAAGTGTCTGTCTCTTCTTTCTCCCCACAGCCCTGCTGGATTCTTGGCCTTGTATTCCTATAAATACATCCCTTCATGTAAGGCATATGAAGTACGTACTTGGAGCAATGGATTCTTCATTATTATGCCCCTGGCTGTTTTCTATAAAACAGCTAATTGGAAATATGGGAAAATCCACCCATCTCCAAACATTAAGTTGTTTATTATCAGTTTAATCTACTGAAAACTGAGTGTCTGTACACCAGTGACAATCATGTCTGCAAACTCTGTGCAAAAAGTCCTGATGTGATCATACCACACTGATGGACAGATTATACCCAGGATTTAAAACTGAAATCACGAACAGGAAACAGAGATCCACTGAGATCCGTTTATTTAAAAACATGAGACTTCTTTTTTTTTTGACACAGGATTCTCCTATTTAATCCTTGAAATGAGAATTCAGAAAACCAGTATAGAAATGTTAAAGTCTTTATTTCCTTTGTGTGAATCTGACTGAAGTGCTGATATGGCACACCACATTTAATGCTTATGGCATCCTCAGCCAGGTCTTATCTTCATCCTATCCAGATAAGAGCAATAATATGATCCTGAGACAGGCTCCTGACACATGCTAACTAATCCATTACAAGTTGCAAATGAGGCATCTATAGTTGGGAATCATCTACATGGAAGAATTTTCCTATTGAAAGTACTTATTTTATTTCAGGTTATTGATGTAACTGTTGGCAGTTACCCAAAATCTTTTTTTTTTTTTAATCAAGTCACATTGACTAATCTTCTGTGGTTTTAACCGCAAAATATTTAGTCCACACTTTCATTTCCTCTACAGAGACTCCAGATTTGTATTCAGATCACTTTCAGAACACCACTCTTCAAGAAAAAATTTGTCCTAGGGTGACAAGGTTTCCAAAGTGTTTCCTGTTTTCCAGTTGTCACTGTATGTGCATTCAAAAACATAAAATGTCTCAAAATCACCGCCTGAAAAACATTCACAGAAAACTTTCAGATTAACCCAGACTCTTTCAGACAATATTTCCTTGTCTACCTTCCCTAACCATAACTAGAAACCTGCAAATATATGAAAAACAACCCTGTGTTGTCCGTGGTTTGCTTCAGGCACCTTGGATGATGGACACACTTCTTCAGCTGCAGGAAAACAGATCATAAGCTGAGACCAGGAGGAGCCAGGAGCAGAACCATGTGCTGGCAGGACAATGTGACCGCAAACCAGGCAGCACCAGAGCCTCTTGGTGCTACCTGTATCCCAAGGTCTTTGCAAGGACCTGGGCTAATGGCAGTTTTATACTCCAGTACAGACACATAGAAGTTGCTCTCTTTATGCCCTTTGTGTATTCCAGGCCCATTGGATATGGCCAATGCACTGCAGCTCTCCTCTCCCTTTCATAAGTGAAAATTCAATTAGAAACCAAAGGGTATAGCAACAAGCAGCAGTTATATACTCTGCATTACACATGAGACTGAGTGTCTTCATAGAAGTGTTTCATCAGTCCTGAAAAGTCCTCCATGTCTTAGAAATCCATGCGCTCTTATGAGGCAGGAAATAAGAGTACTGTAGCATTGATAAACCTCTAAAAAGAGCAGTCCCATCAGAAGCAAGGCTGAAGTTCATCCTTACTGCCATTACTGCTCCAGAAGGTAATTAAAAGTTACTTAGGATAGGTAGTTCATACTTCTTTTTTTTTTTTTTTTTTTTTTTTTTTTTTTTTTTTTTTTTTTTGGGATAGGAAGTTCATGTACCTGTGGGCATCCATTTTTTATTTGTAAATCCAAAGTACAATACTTGCTTTTGTCAATTCCTCCAATTTCCTTCAGAAAACTTCCTTTAGAAATTTGTGTGGTTTAGGAAGGATGATACTTGATTGTGTTGTAAAACACAGCTAGGCACTGTGAGGATGACTCCTTAAATGAGTGATAATATTTTCTAATAATTGATATTTTTTCCCACAAACAAAAGTATTCGCTGAAGAACATCCCATTTAATTTTGAACGGCTCTTTTAAAAACTAATAAAAATATTGTTTCCATATTATCCCAAAAAACAAGCAAAAACTCCAAGAAGAATATGAAGTATGGAATTGGAAGTGCTGACTTCTTTTGCTAATTAAGCATTCCATCTCCAAGTATTTCAGATGTGAAATAAATGCTGTTAATAAAATGCTGTTACTGCGAACACTGAACATGTCTTGTTTAATATAAAACATTTTCAGCATAAAGCCCCCCCCCCGCCCCCCTTATACATTTTATGCCTTTTTTTCTTTCATGCAGGGAATCCTAATTTCAGAAATGGAACAAACTAAAATGATATTTTTCAGGTTATATGCTAAATGGTTACAGGAACAATAGTTCAGCTCTTATCTACACGTGGAATATATTTATCTTCGTAGCGTAGTGACCTTTGGTTTTGTTTGTGATATGTGGGCTTTAGGGATGACAAAGTTTATTGTTAACACTTTGGAAACACTGCTTTGATAAATGGATTGGAGAAGGATTGACTCATCAGTACAAAGGTATGCAATGCAAGTGGCAGAAAATATAACGGATGGAAACGTCCAGTTTTCCAGCTCTTTCCTATATTTTTTAAAGCAAAGATTTTTTTCCTTGGAAAATACCCGAATATTTTCTAAATACCTCATAACATTTAGCAAAGAAGCCAACAGAACCATGCATGCCCCCCCTCCTCGAAATGTTAAAATTTGTATCGTGTTCATATTTTCTCACTCCCACTTCAAATTCTCATCTCCATTTCTATCTGCTTACTGCTAGTTGGACCCTCCTCTAGGCAGGGACAGAGCTCTCAGCAAGGACAAATACAAAAATTAAACAACATTTTTCTTGTCCCGGCAGAAAACACTGTTTGGAAGGTTTGCTTTTGAAGATATTAAATGACGTGGTGTCTTTCCAAAGGCATCTTTAGATGCAGGAAATAACTAAGCACAGTTGTTCTTTAGGTAGCTCTGTACAGGCGCCTCTCTCGTAGGAACCAGCACAGAGTGCCTCCACTGCCAAACGAGCACGGGCAGCAGAAACGCCACACATCCCACAGGAACACGAGCTCCAGCTCCAGTAGCTCTGCGAGAGGCACCCTTAGGAATCCATTCCCGCACCTTCCATGGACAAAACTTAGGAAATTAGCTGTAGCTTCATGTTTTTTCGCTCTTAGGGGGACAAGCTTTGAATGCGAGACAAGGGAGTGTGAAAGCGTGCGAGAGTGTGTGAGGGTACGATAGTAATGAATGCCTGGATGCGACCGTTCAAGGATGAATGGCTCCTGTCTGTGAGTGTCTGACAAGTACAGGGGAATTTTACGGCCCCTTTTTTCTGTGAGCACCGCCAGCCCACGAAGGCCAAGGCTGGTATTTGGAAAGAAGCCCTCTGCCAGAGCGCGGCCCCGCCGGGGCAGCGCTGAAGGGCCGCGGCGGGCACTGAGGGGCCGCCATTGCGGCCGGGAGGGGGCGGGCCCCGCGCGGCGGAGCGCGCAGGCGCGCGGCTCGCGCAGGCCCGGCCTCGCTCCGGCCCCTTCTCTCTGCCCTGCCACGTACGGGCGGCGGCGCCGGCGGCCGTGCCCGGGTTCGCGCGGGGCTGCTCGGGGGGGCCGCACCGGCGGGACGGCGGAGAAGCCAGAGTAAGAGAGCGGGGGATGCTCCCGGGGGCAGCGGCGGGAAGGAGGGAGAGAAGGGCAGCTTTGGGTTCGGGGTGAGCCGGCCGCCCCCTCCTCTCTCCCCCGCCCCCATCGCTCCCCGGTGCCAGAGGCGACGCGGCCCCTGGGGGAGGGGCCGGGAGACCCCTGATGTGCCCCCGGCCGCGGCTGAGGGCGGCGGAGAGCGCCCGCGGCCTCCTGGGCCCGGGGCGAGCGGGAGATCCGGGATCCCTCCCTCCGCACGGCCGGGTGTCCCCTGGGTCACCCAGCCGCTTTCCTCGGGAGCCACGGGAGCTGCCGGGTCCTCATTGCCCGGCAGGGATTGGCTGCGACTTCTGTTCCCCTTTGGGCTGGGCCTGCCCGTCTGGGAACTGAAGAAGACCGAAGAGAGCTCTTCTCCTTTCTGCTCCCTCGCGTCACCCCCCCACCTGTCTTGGGAAAACTCATGGCTCTCTCTCGGGTGACGTTTGGGAAGCAGTCCTGCTTTCTGTCGGCTTCACCCCGATCCTTAACCCTGTTTTGACAGGAAAAAATGAAGCAGGAGCGTCTGTCCTTCCCTTGCCTGGGCAAGACTGTTTTTTTCTGCTGCTGTGCAGAAAGGATAGTAAAATAAATACAACGTGGTGATGAGATACTGGTTTTAGAGGGGATCCTGAAGTGACTGGCCTAGATTGGGCGGTCCCTGTCCACATGCACCACCTAGACTAACGCATGATGTGAATAGAAAGTGAGCTGGGAGAGGAGGAAAAGTCTGTACCTGCAAAATGCAAGCGGTATTCCAGGCAGGTTAGAAAGATGTCAGTGTGATTCTTTTGGGAAGCAATCTTTGGCTGAAACATGGAGACATAAATGTTTTTTGGTTGGTTGGTTCCTCCCCTCCCCGCCCTAGGAAAGCAGACACACACTGATTTTGTTTAAAAGCTCATTAGTGTGCGTTCTGAGTGTATTCTCTGAAAAACTCTCTCGATGGAGTCATCCATTCAGCTGTGTCACAGTGAGGGGAAAAAGCTTTAGTGCTGTGTAATTCAGTGATTTGAATATTTCACATAGTTTTCTGTAACAGTTGCAAGCAGCTGCAATGTTCAGAATCTGTGTCTTTAAATCTGGACGCTTTCAAGCAGAATGGAGAACAGCTGAACCGAAAGAAAGTTAATTTAAATGTTCTCTTGCTACCTTTCCCTAGCCATTGATGGACAGCAGGTTTCTGAGTAATGCTGGTAAATAAGGCATTACAGTAACTCCTTTCCTTGCACAAAGATACAAGTGATGGCTTCAATCTGTTGAAAGGACTTCAGCTGTGTCCACCAAAATGTGTATGTTTAGAACTTGCATGTGGAGTGGAATTGTTACTGTTAACAGTTCCTGAGTAACAAATATTGTAATGCTGAAGAAGCAAAACCAGTGCCCAGCCCTAATGCTTAAGCAACTTGAGGGGGGGACTAAATGAACTCCTAGATGCATTGTCTGTATCCCGTTTTTGTCCAGTGCAGTGAGCTCAGCTGGAGCTGTGGCAGGTCTGGGCTGAAAGGGGCTCTACCTTCATGCCTTACTCATTTCATAAACTGTGAGTGAGGCATCAGAAAAGTAGCCTCTTCCTGTTGCTCTGCTTAGTGTGTCACAACAGTCTCTCACTGTCAGGAGCAGGCACAGCCCTTTTTAAAGAGGAGCAGCTGACAGCCTTTGAGAACCAGAGAGTGGCTTTGGTTCTTCTCTGGGGTTTGCTTGTTCTTTGCCTTCATCCTGGATGTTCCAGTTTATTTCCAGCTGAGTTGAAAGAGGAGAGCTGGAAAGCCCAGCTTTTGTGGATAAAGGGGAACCTACTTTTATTCTCTGGTTAGCAGTGAATCATCTAAAAATCAGATTATGGGTTTTTGATTGGCTGTGCATGTGAGGGAGAGGAATTACAGTAGGGTACACCCATGGGTCAGAGGGAGGAGCCAGATGTGTTCCCTGTTGGGCTGTTCTGTATGCTAAATTATCTCTTGGAGACTGTCCTGAAAAGGAATACATTACTGTTGGGAATTCCTACGTGCCATTAGAAAATATGAAAAATAAAAATCTTGTATTACAAAATTAAAAGTCTTGTTCAAGATCTGTTTTAGATAAATGCAAATTCAGCAATGCGCAAAAGGGTAAACCTGATGGTAAAATGATGGATAAAGCAAGGGCCTTTTTAATTTGGTATATTCACTGAGATGTTCTGAAGTGAAAGATGGATGTGAATTGTGTCTTTCTAGGGCAGTGTGACTGTAAATGTGTTTATTTTCTGGTGCAGCTTGCTGTTCACTGACAGTGCATGGCGGCTTATCCTGACTCTGTCCTGAAGTGAAGTGGGAAAACTGTCCACTAATCCAGCATCACTAACACAGACAAGGTAATAATGAATGTATGTTTTTGGAAAGGAGATGAAAGGAAACCTGTGGGTCAATACTGTTTTATTTTTTAATGCTTAAATTAAAAAAAAAAAAATCCCAACAACCAACCAACCTGTGCAAAACCCTGTGCTTTTAAATCTAATTTAAAGTGAATTAGGCTGGGTTGATGTGCCTGCAGTCAAGACTCCTCTGTTGCAAAACCTGAATAATGCATTAGTGAGCATTAACAATACTATAAACCTCACAGTTTCATCACAGTGCCTCAGCAGCAAGGTGGCTGTGTTGATTGCAGGTCCCTTTTCCCTGCAATTAGGCTGTATCCACCTACCTCCTCTTATGTGTGATGAGGTTGTTCAATAATTGCTTGTATCTTTTTGGGCTAAAAAAGGGCTTTGCCTGAAATCTTTGCTTTATGTAAAGTTAATTACCAACCAGCCCCCCGAAATTTAATTGCAATCTAAAGATAGCATTATACTGCATCTTTTTATTGTAAAATATTGCCACTGAAACAATAGACTTAAATATATACAGGTCCATCAAGGAATGTATTAAAGGCTTTAGCTGAGTGTCTTGTTTCTGGTAGGAGAGAATTTTCAGTACAGTACCTTAAAAATGACTGACTGTAGCGAAATTCATTTTCCTTATAAGGCACTGTGTTACAACACCCTTAAAGGTGAAGGAAAACTAGCTGCACATCTCTGAGAGTTCTTCTTGCACAGGAGAATGAACACGTGGCTGCACGTGGCTTCAGAAATCTTCATTTGGATATGGGCTGCCTGTGTTTAAGGCCTCCAGTTATTGTACTTCAGATGTTAAGATAACTGCTGCTTTAGTTGCTCCTCATTCCAGATCTATTGTTTTGGCCTTCTCCAGAGCAGTGAAAATAGGAGGGGACATTTGATGAACATCCTGGATCTCTTTTTGTGTTTTTTTTTCCCCCTCTCATTCCTCTGTCATGTAACTTTGCTGCAGTTTCAGATTTTTAAATGTAAAACCTTTATGTTTTTAAGTATGAGATGCCTCATACAAAGTGGTAATTTTAAAACTTTCTTACATAAAATGTTAAAGATGTAACAGAAGTATATGCTGTGTGCTGCTGGGACACAGGATGGCTTTGTTGCACATCCTGTTCAGTTGAAGCCTCTTGAAACACTGAGAGTAACAGACTGTTCTGACCGTGTGTGGTGTCCAGTGAGTAGCTAATATGTGGTCTATTGAGCTGCTTTTAGAAGTCTAAAATCTTGGTTAAAATATCCCAATCCAAATTTTTAAAAATTAAAAAACTGTGTATCTTCCTTTCTGGAGAGGAACCCTCAGTGAGTTCTGTTCATCCATAAAACCAATGTTTAGCTCTGCACTTATTTATTCAGGAAATAATACATGATTCAGCCTGATCCCCTAAGTAAAGCCACCTGACAGCCTGAAATCTTTGAGATAAGATATTTGTTCTGGCAGTCTTTTCTTAAAAGAAAAAAAAAAGCCACTTGTTCTTTTTCATAATAGGAGGACATGTAAAAGTAATCGAATAAGGTGATAATGTAAAGCTTCAGAACTGTCATCAGATAGATTAAAATGACTAACAGTTCAGTTTTCTGAAATGTTCTTGATGTTTTACTGCTGACAGGTCTGCAGGCCATAAGGAATCCACCATGAATGGGCAGCTGGACTTAAGTGGGAAGCTGATCATCAAAGCTCAGCTGGGAGAAGACATTAGGAGAATCCCTATCCATAATGAAGATATCACCTATGATGAATTGGTGCTAATGATGCAAAGAGTTTTTAGAGGAAAACTTCTGAGCAATGATGAAGTCACAATAAAATACAAAGATGAAGGTAAGGTTTAATTACTGCTGTTGAGGTTTAGTTGACTTCTGTTGCTCTGATACAGTTTATCTGTGGATAGAAACTTTGAAATTCACCTTTCACAATTGTCCAATGTCATGGGCAAATGCAAGTGATTTCTTGTGAAGTCTGTTTAATCAGACACTAGAAGCTGTATCTCTTGTTGTGCTCTCGTAACAGCATTTCTTCAGTGTTGTTTCTGAGATATTTCCTCAATTTTTTTCCTCTCTGAAAGTGCACTTTTTGCTGTTGCAAGAAGTTGATTGCTGTTTTCTCTTCTGTTAACTCGGTTAAACATTTTTTTTTTCAGTGGGTTTGAAGGTGAAAAGAGAATAAACATGTATGACCTAACACAAGTTCTTGTAAGACTGAAAACTTGATTTATGTGGTAGTAATTCTTGAATGTTTTTCTCCATCAGTAAAGATTAGAAAAATAATTTTTACTTCAAATGTGCATTAAAAGTCATCTTTCCACTCTGGGACCATTTGAATCTGTTGCACATTGGTTGTTCCAAAGAAAATATTGATCATTAGTGTTAAAACAAACATAACCTTCAGGACTTCCACAGAATGAAGAGAACCCTATCTGAGATGCACAGGGGCAGAAAGTTGTGACTGGACGACTTTTTCTCTTTGAATGTCAATGGGACATGGATAAATTACTTAATTTGGGACAGAGGGATGGTGTTCATAAAATGAAACCTGGAATAAAGAGATAAAATCCAAAGTCTCTTAAAGACTGATGATTATGCTGTTGCACAGTAAAACGTGCCACATTACTGAAGCATTTAGGTTCTTTTTTCTTAATAGCCTTAGGAAACTTCAGTGCTGCCTGTGCTGTCTAAAATGTCAACTTTTGTTCATATATCTAAGCAATAAAATTTCACTTTGAATAGCTCTGAGACAATTTTTTGATGTGCATGAAGCTTTTGAGATGCTGCTTATCAAAATTGTAAGTAGTGTAGGTCTTGACCAATATTTTGGGTCTTGATCTCTAGTGAGAGGGAGCTCTGTGCATTTGTGGTGGTTTTGTTCTCCCCCTTACCACATTTTTTTTCTTTCTGAAATGAGAAAGGTGAAAGGAGATTGGATGCTTTTTCATTAGGTTAAATCTTTGAGTTACTTTGGGGTTTTTTTGCATTCTTATCTGTGCTTTAAGTATGGTGCTCTGGGGTTTTTAGTGTATACTACTCTGTTTTATTCAGAATAAGATAAGATAATGGTGTATGATGGAGACAGTAACTACAGTTTCATTCTTTGGTTGTCTTTCACAGTCTAGAGATTTCCTGCTTTTACTTTTAGTTTTCTTTGTTTCAGAATTGTATTTGGTTTGCACAGGCAGGTGTTGGTAGTGGGGGGGCTACAGGGAGGCCAAAGCCAGACGTGCCTCTGGCCAAGGCTAAATCAGTCAGAAATGGTGGTAGTGCCTCTGTGGTAACATATGGAAAAAAGAAAGAAAAAAGTTATAGTACAGATGTAGTTTTGGCCAGAGAAGAGAGGAGCAGGAGTAGGTGAGAGGAGCAGCTCTGCAGCACCAAGGTCAGTGGAGGAGGGACAGGAGGTGCTCCAGGCAGCAGAGCAGAGATTCCCCTGCAGCCCGTGGTGCTGACCATGGGGAGGCAGAATGTGCCCTTGCTGCTCATAGAGGCCCATGGAAGGGCAGAGATGCACCTGCATGGAAGTGCAGCCTGTGGAGGAGCCTTGCACCAGAGCAGCTGGATGCCTGAGAAGAGGCTGGGACCCCGTGGGAGGCCTGTGCTAAAACAGGTTCTTGGCAGGACCCATGGGTAGAGGAGCCCATGCTCAAGCAGGTGTCCTGGTAGGACTTGTGGGGGGCCCATGCAGGAGCAGGCTGCTCCCAATGGAAAAGTGACCCGTGCTGGAGCAGCTCCTGAAGAGCTGTTTGCCAGTGGGGTGCACTCACATTGGAGAAGTTCGTGGAGGACTCTCCTATGGGAGGGACCCCAGGTGGGAGCAGGGGAAGGACTCCTTTGCCTGAGCAGTGGCAGAAACCACAACCTTCACTCCCTGTGCCCCTGCACCACCGGAGGAGGAGGAGATAGAGCTGGAAAGGAAGGAGGGGTTGAAAGGTGAATTACCCTGCTCTGATTTTGGCTGTTAATAAATTCAGTTAATTTCCCCAAGTTGAGTCTGTCTTGCCCATGACGATAACTGATTTGTAATCTCTCCCTGTTCTTACCTCATATCTTGTCCTTTCACTGTGTGTTCTCTGTCCTGGCCACTCGTGGAGGGGAGTGACAGAGTGGCTTTGGTGAGTACCTGGCATCCAGCCAGGGATAACCCACCACACAGAATGTACTGTACTATTCCACTGTGATTTCAGGGTATGCTGTGCTAGCTGATCATCAGTACTACAAACAAATAAATGTTCTTAATATCAGATGTAGTTGCAAATGATCAAGGAAAAGGTTAACAAGGCTTCAGTTTGCTTGTCATATGTGAGCTGTTATATCCTTAACTTCATTTCAACTACGCTAAAATTTTTCTTTAAATCTATTTCAGTCATTAGCTGCATTGGAATATGTACATTTTACCTATTTCAGTTTTGTTATTTATCCCCCCAGACCTGCAGGAATGCTTGTCTGGATCTGTTACAGGGAGATATCTTAAACTGATCTAATGATGTCCACTACTTCCACAACCTCTATCTGTGTCTTGTCCAAATTCCTGTGCACAGTCTTTGAGTGTTCGAAGAATGCTTCATCAACCCTTCCATATGGCTACATTTTTTTTAGGTTATGTGGTGCTTTTATTAATTACCAGAGAAAAGAAGCCTCAGGTTGAATGCTGCTTTGTGAAGTCAGGTTTTATATTCAAGCTTTCAAAGTCCTGAGCTAAGGAAATTACTCTGCTAGATGTGAAACATTTTTCATGTCCTGCGTAAAGTCCTTGAACACACAAAACCCAATGTCAGCTAAAAAACCCCCAACCCCAGACAAACTAATGAGGACTGCCAGCAGTGAATTTGTATGAATCAAAGAGTAAAACTGCATCTTAAGCACTCCAGATTACTGAGTTACTCATGCTAAAAGGCCCTATAGATCCAATAACAGGAACTTCACTTTTTTTTAAGTCATGCTTGAATTTAAAACAGAGGGTGTAATGTGAGACTGGCCTTTTTTTTTGCTCTTGTTCTTCATTGCCTTGTAATAGAAGATTGTTTCCTCATACTGCATGTATTGAAGCTGCTGTGCTAGTTAGTAATCTCTCAGCCTTTGGTAAATTTACCAGAGTGGAGGAAAACTACATTTTGATGTAGTTTGGTTTTTGATTGTGTGGGGTTTTGTGGTTTGTTTTTGTTTTTTCAAAAATGGACTGAATGAGAAATATAAGGGTGGATAAGTCTAGTAGATAATGAAGCTTAGTAGATGAGGAAACAGCTGTCAGGGCAAAGGAATGAGGCAGATTTCTAATGTCATCAAGGTTGAAATACATCATGGTGATGTGGCATTAATGCTAAAATACTTTGCAGTCCGGTGATTAGTTAAGGGAGTCACTAGTTTATAGAAAGAAAAAAATAATTGGCATAGCAGAGAATGTGATACATGGGAAATTGTAGAAAAGGAAAGCTGTGTCCCTTGTAAAAATGAGAAAGAAAAGTTCTAAAAATAACAAGATTAGTAGGGAAGATAAAGGAAAGTCTGTTCTATTTTACAATAGAAAAGAATTAACATTGTTTAATTCTATCTGTGTCATGGTAACAGGAATTAAGCTTCATTGGCATTCCTTAGGATGATTTTTTTTTCTGCTAAATCTAATATACTTAAATTGTCAGATATTTCTGTGGCTTGGCATATACCTTATGAATCTTAACATATACTTGGATAATAACTTGGTGGCTGCCAATAGGAATCATAGAACTGACTTCATGCATTTAACAAGATTCTGTCCTTGGTGCTTCTGAGCCTTTTTTTTCCTGTGACAATTTCAAATAGAAAATTTATTCATTTTTCTTAATGCCTTCAACCTAAAGGTTAAAATAAGTGAGGGAGAATTAAGATGGAATGATCCCAGTTCTTCTGGGTGACATTAATCCATGTAAACCATGTGTATTGATGTGCATTTTCATTTCACTGTGCAGGACAGACTGTTTTGAACATGCATCTTTGTTCAGGCAGTGAATCTGAGTGTTGACTGATGTGACAGAAGAGCATCAAAGGATGGTTTGCCAATGCTATGGATTGCTAAGAGAAGTAATTATTTATTGTGTTACCATGATAATAAGGAATAAAAGGACTTTGTGTTAAGACAGTGTTGGATTTTGTTATCAGCATTTAGGAAAGGTTACAGAAAAGCTGAAGAAGGTGTTAGGGTTGAAGGGAGCACCCTCATCACACCCCCCTTTAGTGCCAAAGAAAAAAAAGTCTTTTTAACTGTTTTTTTAAAAGTCTGATTGTCCAAGTCCTGTTATGGATCATAATGGCAAACAGGGACACTGATCCTCCTGGCACTGGTGGGGTGGTTACCAGTGAGTCTGTGCTCGCTTTTAATGTATGCACTCTGGGTCAAAAAGATGTGGAGAAGCTGCAGAGGGGCCCAGCAGGATGTGGTGAGGACAGGGAGGGACTTTGTGCAGGTGGCCTTCACGGAGCCCTGGAGGGAGCTGGCCTTGTTCACTGTGCTGCAGAGGGGGCTGAGGGCAGAGCCAGTGGAAAGGGAGTTGCGAAGACCATTGAATGTGAACAATTTGCAGCAGCACCGGATGGCAGCAGCCAGAAATTGCAGGTTGAGAGGTTGAGCATGAGTTTTGGCCAGGAGGGCAGTGTGTCACTGGAGCAGGCTGCCTGCCTGGTGGGGTTTGGAGCCCTCGTTTCTGGAGACTTTCCAGTCTCTACTCAGAGAATCCATGACTGATACTGCTATCAACAGATGTCTTTTGAGATTGTGAAAGTAAAAACAGATAAAAAAATCCTGGGAGGCAACAGGATTTCTTTCAGGAAAACTTGAAAATTATTTTATATGCCATCACTTTATTAGTGTTTGTAACTTAATTTTGTTAGAAAGCGCCTTCTTTGAAGACTGACAGGCACTGTGAGGTGTTATTAATAGTACTTACTTAAGAAAACCTTCCAGTGCAGAGATGTTACTTGTAGTCAGGGATGACAAAATTAGAATATGTAGTTCTTCAAATTCTGAGCTGTTTTTGAGTTGGTATCATGTGTTTTATGACTATTCATGCTGAAGCATTAATTTAATTGAAAATTTTTACCGTAACTTAGATGCAGTTTTCCCTTGTCACCAATGTGTGAGGAATTTATATACACTCAGGATTTTTAGACAGCAATCTGTGACAGAAAACATGTTCCTGTGTCTGTCCACAGAGCCCCCTTGCTACAGTGTTCTGTGGAGGAGCCTGGGCAGCCCCTGGGGTTTGGCTTTGTTCCAAACTGTGTGGCATTTATCTAAACACTGTTGCTTTTCAAGGTGAAACTTCACTAGGTGGTTTTTCACCTCAGTTCCCAGTCATCAGACTGCTCAGGCAGGAAGTGTTCCTGCTATCCCTTTGTGCCAGTACGCGTTATCCTGATAATGTGCTCCACTCTTCCCTTTGCACTGCTTAGCTTGGCTTCATTTAAGCTATGAATTACCTGTTGAATATGTTAAACATCAGAAGATCTGTCCTGCCAAAGACAGTAGTCTTATTTTAGTTGTGATTTTGTTGAGTAAGCAAAAATGTTAACATAGCTTTCCTTGACTCAACTTAAAAATGATGAGAGACCAGACTTGATGGGAACTTGGTATCTCTTTTGAGGATTCATACAATTAAAGGTGATCAGTGCTTTGTGCATGGCCCTTTGTATCTTAGGAATAAATGATCCCATCGAGTTTTAATAAAGTTCCTGTGACAGATGGCAATGTGCACATTCATTAGGATCCTCTGACACATGATGTGAAGGAAATCCATGCCTAAGAGTTGTGACTTTGTGTTGAATTCCTGTTTGAGAGAAGTTTTCTTCTGACTACTTTGGCATCTTTGTGTCTTCATACTTATTTGTGTGTTAAAGCTGAGAGATATCTTTACTGTTCACTTCTATACATGAACTTTGTTTTTCAGCAAGGGAATAGTAATAGTCTTGCAACTCATATTCTGAATATAACCTGAGGAAATGTTCTAGACATTCGAAATTTTATTTTGGTTTTTTTAAATGGAATTGGGTTTGGCTTATGCCATTTGTCTGAATCCTGTGTGTTCACGAACAGCACAGTTCTGCAGCCACTTGGCATAGGCATTTCACTTTTAACTGGTAGCATCGTTCTTCCTGGGGTTGGACTTTGTGAACTCTTAGCTCTAAGATTTCATCCTGTATGTAAACATAAAAGAATGATGAGCTGTATGGAACATCAAAGGGCTAATGTCAGCAGATTCCCTTTTGAAGCCAGTCACGCTTCTGTCTTATTTTCTGTGCATGATTTCTCTGCACACTGATTCTTGTACTAAAATTGTAAACATTTTTTCCTAGTGACTTTGCAATCAAATAGGGAAAGTTATTTTTGAGTAATGAAGGAAGACTTCTGTCCTGATGTGAAGCTCAGTAGTCATAGGCTATGATTTAATGTAACTTTTTCTTCTTCTTTTCAGATGGAGATCTTATAACAATTTTTGATAGCTCAGATCTCTCCTTTGCCATTCAATGCAGTAGGATACTTAAGCTGACATTGTTTGGTAAGTAAAAAAACTGTATTTTTCTATTTCTTTTAAATAATGTTTATTAAAATTCAGGCAGTGGAGTTCAGTGAGAGGTACAAAAACCTTTAAATTTGTCACCTCAGAAGGTGAAGAAAATGCAATCAGTAAGTTGGAACTGCTGTGTTAATACATGATATTTGTTTTCTCGTGATGTTTTTCATGAGACTTCCAAACTTAATGGAAACTGAAACTACCGCTTTTTATAAGATTCCTCAAAGTATTTGGCATGTGTGCATATACATGTGATCAGTGGTTCTTTCTTTCTTAGTGCTCTTTTCCGTGTTCTCCTCCACTCTCCAGCATTTGTGGGGTTTTCTTCACAGGTGCATGAGAGTTTGAAGCTGACACACCTCACAGTGGTACACTGCTCCAAACTAGTGTTACTTGCTTGGAGCTGAATAGATCTTAACATCCTTTAGCCTTTGTGTAAAAGTTCTTTATTTTCAGGCTACTATAGGTAACTTAGCATGTAGTTCCAAGCCTTTAACTTAAACACTGATCATATTCATGAATTGCAGCAGTGTTGTGTGTGCTATGTTGGTTCTAAAGGGACAGCTTTCCAGAACCACTGCATCATTCAGGGTATATTCAGGGAAATGAGTAAACAATGCAGACACTCACTGTGGACTTTGCTTTGGTGCTGTAGCTTTTGCTGAACCAAGATTATATTAAAGGAACAGTAATGAGTTCAGCCTAAACTTTGTCACTTTAAACTCCGCAAAGGATGATGATGCTACAAGCAAGTAAAAGTTGGAATTTTTTTTGTCATCTTAGATTGGATGTCAAAACTGGATGTTACTACAGTATTAAGTTTATCTCATTGCTGTTTTGCAGTGAATGGGCAGCCAAGACCGCTAGAATCTAACCAGGTGAAGTACCTGCGCCGAGAGCTGATAGAACTGCGCAATAAAGTCAATCGTTTACTGGACTGTTTAGAGCCACCAGCGGATCCAGGGCTTTCCACTAACCTGCCTGAGAGTGGTAGGCAGCCTGGCAGAGCGTTGTTTGCTTTGATTTGCAGAGTGGTGCGCTGTTTACAAAGTGAAACATAGATCATTCTTAATTGTTTCTTGATGGCCCTAATGCTTTAGTTATTTCTGAGACAGAATTTTTGTTCGAGGTATCTGGAGTAAAGCACTGAACTAACTTAGGAATGAAACTTCAGAATCCAAGGTTTTGTTGCAATGTACAAAAACACTGTAACTAACAGCTGTGAACCCCAGCAATGTTTTGAGAGGGCTTTTAGCCAAATTAATAGTTTGTTGTTGCTGAAGAGTTCTTGCTTGCAGTTGAGTAGTCCCTCTGCTTACTTTGGGCTAGCTCTGGTGCTTATCTTGTGTTGCTAAGCAAGTTTGATTCACTAATACAGTAAGAAGTGAATTCAGCCAAAATTATATCCACTTTTTTTGCCAGGTTAGGAAATTGAATCCACACATTTTGCGCTCAGACCAGCATCAGAGCTGTCTCAGGGTAAGCAGCACAAGGGTGCAGGTAGGGTGGGAAAGGATTTTTGGGGGAGGGCAACGTGGGAAAGAAAGTCTTATTCTCACAGTTTTGAGGTATTGATCTCCTAGCTTAGGGCAGTTGTACTGCAAATATTGTATCTCTGTGTGCTTCACTTCAGAGTTTAGGTAAGCTGGACACAGAAAATAATGACTCAAAGTCCTGAAGTACAGAGCTCTGAGTAAAGAGGTGAACCAAGAACATCAGCTTGCCTCTTAGGAAATGTTACTTTTGTATTTGCACTTTGAAATTTTATTGCTTTTGTTGCTTAAAAAATCCCAGCCCAGTTTCTACAGTATATACAATTAGTAATTTCAGTGGAATACCATGGATTCTGGTTACAAACTATTTGGAAGGTGGTTAGAGTGATGATGTAAGAGTGTAAACAAAACTAGCCAGTCTGTATCTATCTGTAGTTGTTTGCTTTTAACAGAAGATGTAGCACTATTAGGTAAGGCATTTGTGGGCAATTCAGTTACCTGTTGCAAAGATCTCAACTTCACCTTTCAGCTTAGGAAAAATTAGTGGAGAAAGGTAGAGTACAAACCAGAAACTGCAGCTGATAAAACCCCATAATAAGTTGGAACTATCCTGTATGTTTTCCTAATTTTGAATTCCTTGTGGGCAATTCATTTGTTTGAGGCAGGAGTTTTATGCCCTTGAGTTTCAGAACACATGATATATTATATTGATAGTCCACAGTGTTAGTATATCTTTACATAACTGTGAAAGAAACCCAAGCTTTGTGATCCCTCCCAGTTTCAGACACATCAGTGGTTCTCCACAGTTACCCTGCCGTGCAGATTTCAGCAGTTAAATTGACAGAGCCCCCAGTGTGTGTGTGTGTGTGTGTGTGTATGTGCTGGTGTTTCAGTTCTGGAGAGCTGTAACTGGCGTTTTGCTTTGTAGATGCTGTAGATGGTAGGGACGAAAAGCCTGCTGCTGCTGACGGTAATGTTAAGCCATCCACTCAAGTTATAGCAGCGAGCATGTCTGCATTCGATCCGCTAAAGAACCAGGATGAAATCAGCAAGAATGTCATGTCAGCCTTTGGCTTGACAGATGATCAGGTGTCAGGTAAGGATGTGGCTGGTGAAAAGGAAAGCCAAACCTGTTCATAATCAATGACTCCCGTTTTGATTTGTATCAAAGCCATTTGTATGTTGGATGCGTTAAGCTGTATTCTGTGTTCGCTATGTCTTTTCAGAATTCTAAAACTTGCTGTGTTAAGGTGTTGTATCTGTGTGCTAACTTTTGTATACAAAATATTGAAATATTGCTGTTGGTTTTAGCATTGTGTTTTAGCCTGGAGTAGAAAATGGCTTCAGTTTTTTTATTTGAATTATTTAAAGCTATTGTGTGGACTAAATTGGTATCTGCCAGTGATAGAAGAACTCACTGCTCTGCTTTAAGGTTTGATCTTGCAGTTCATGTTCTTGGCTTGTGCTTCTACTGTTTAGGCCATTCATAATGTATTGTATGATCCCACCTTTTCTCTGTTTCATTTTAGAAGTAGATAGAACCAACTTTTTCACTGTTAACAGAAAGCAATTACATACTTGTCTGAATTATATATATTTTTGAAGAGCTGGAGGACTGTTGGCCCTTGTTATAGAATTCTAAGTGTATGAAAACTGATTATACTAAACTGAATGCTGTCAACTTGAGACAGGATAACTGAAGCTAGAAAAGCAATGTAGGATGTGATAAGCAGTGTGATGCAGAACTTAGGGAAGTGATTTTGCATAGAACCTGTGTGGGCCTGGCAATGTTTAATGGCTCATTGAAACATGCAAATGAAACTGCTGTTAGCTGGCAGGATTTGCTGTGTACTCTCAACTCCAGAGCAAGTGAGTTTTGTATGATGTGTGAAGTTATGATACAAATGAGCAAACCAGTAGCAACTAGGGCTTGTTCTTCCAGTATGGCTGCCATGGCAAAAGTGTGGAGTAAAAGGAGCAGATCTGCACTGCGTGATTGTGACTGTGCAGGATCCAAAGTTGTACCCACAGACAGTGGTTAACTTCAATATGAAGTTCTGGTCTGTGGACCAGGCCTATTGTGTGATCTCTTCCTTCATGGCACATTTTGGATATTGTCACAGCATGGTTCTTTTACAAACCAGATGGTACTTGAGAACTGGCAATGGGCTATCTAAACAGGTAAGCAATAGCAAGTGAAGCACAACTGGCAGAAAATTTAAGTTAGTTTTTGAATGAGTGGTTTTGTCAGTGTCAGTTAATGTTTTGATCAGTGATACTTCAAAATTTGTATCTCCATAATTGTTCTGAGAGAGTGAAATGACTTGACCATTCTTTGAACGTACAGAGAGCTCCACAGAGGACCATTTAAGCAGGGTATAAGAAATCCACTTCTAAAGCTGTAATCCTGCAGTTATGTATATACATGCAAATCAAGTAGTAGGCAGATTTAATTAACTTTCCCCTAATAAGGTTGACATGAAAACACAATTAGGGGCTTGTTGGATGCATATTTATACTGTGTAAATATAACTATGTAAAATTGCAAACAAATTGGCAGCAGTTCTAGTACTTATGCTTAATGTAAAATGTGTATTTGAGAGTAGTGTCTCTTAGCATTCATACAGTTGGAAAGATCCAGTTTTAAACTCCCTTCTTTCTAACAAAATATTTTGCATTAAATTGCAGTATATTATATTTGTTCACATGTGTTTCAGGACTTCTTACTAATGTAGAGAAAATCTGAATTCCCAGTTTCTTTGCTGTCTTTGGGTGTCAGATGGAATATTCTCAGAATTAGCAGAGTAGACAATTGCTTTTAGACTGAAGCCTGCCATATCCTGTCTGGGAGTGTAATTTTAACACCTCTTTGGAGGTTTTCTGTTCACATGCTCTTTAACTATCAGTAAAACACTTTGTGGCCTGGTCCATGTGTTTCACAGTAAGATGCTAATCCATTTGGATAGTTCCATGCAACATTTTACCCTTCCTCCAGATAAGAAAAAATAGGTAAGTGCATGTTGTATCCAAACATGGCAACTCTTCAGTGTGTGTGTGTGTGCAAGGTTAACACTTGAAGCTGTTGAAAAAATATGCTGTCATGAAGGGTTTTATCTCACAAATGAGTCAGGTTCCTCAAAAGAATGAAATCGGAGTGACCTAGAGAGAGGTGGAAAATCCTCCCCCCTGCCCCACCCTCAGTATTTTCAAATGAAAGTTTAGATATGCAAATACACACTTAGTTTTAGCTTGGGTTTGACACACATGTAAATCTGAAGTGGAAAAAACGTTAAAAACATTGCGAGGGAAGAGTCTTGTATTAGTAGTTTTTAATTTCAACACGGTGTTCATTTCATGTGCTGTGTTTTGTTCTCGCTCCCCTAGGACCACCCAGTGCCCCAGCAGAGGAGCGATCAGGAACGCCGGACAGCATCACTTCCTCCTCTTCTGCAGCCCATCCCCCGGGGGTTCAGGCACAGCAGCCACCCTACCCCAGCACGCAGCCACAGACGGGGCAGGTGGAAGGTAAGCAGTGTGCTTTTCTGCTGTGCAGGATGTGAAGGATGGTGGCTGATTCTGCCTTGAATGAGCAGACCCAAAGTGGATAGCAAACTGCAAATCGGTGTGTGCCCCTGGGCAGAGCAGCGTTTATTCTCGCTGCTCGTGCTGGGCCATACACAAACAGCAGGTGGAGCAGTGGCTCTGTTGGAAAGAGTGGGAGGTGTAACACGAGAGAATTTTCATGGTAGTTTTCTGCTTGCATCTGTGCTCGTGTCCTACACTGTGTGTTGTGTTGAGCTTTCACTCAGCTAACGGTTTGTGGACTTGTCTACTGTGTGTGAAACTGTTGTTTACTCATCATTTCTATCTAACAGCCTGAAGCTAGTATTTCACTGCTTCCTTTTTGTGTATGGCTCTGTGCTAGTCAAGTTAAACCCTGTAACCATCTTAAATGCATGGTACTTCCTTAAAACTCCCGAGAGTTAAAGCTGGTTCTCCTTTAAAGTTTAAGGTCTTAACTCTGGTATTCAGATTTGTTTGCACTATGCCCTTAAAAATGCTGTTTAGCTTCTCACAATTTACCTGTTCTGAGGTTTCCTACATTTGGGCATAATTTCTTCTGTTGCTATTTTCTAAGTGCACTGAGCCTTCAGACCTGCACACTTCTGAATTAAACTGTCTGTGAAATAACCTGCTTTGTTACTTCTTCCTCCATATGAAGAATAATATAAAATTGTTTCTGTGCTGGTATAGGCACAAGTGAGAGCCCCCTGATGCTTGCTTTACTGATGTAATGCTCAGACACATGTGAGATGGTGGTCACAGTATCCACAGTAACTTGGATTGTCTTGCCTGAAGGGAATAAATAACACTTTGATGGAGCAGAGCATTTGAACAGCTGGTAGTTATGTATAATATTTAAAGAGGTATGAATGCTGTTGGTTACAGGAGAGCTTATGAAACACTTCTATTGCTGCTTTCAGCCTTTCCTTGCTTATTACTCAAGTGTTAGAACATAGCAAGAGGCATTTTTGTAGCTTGGAGATAGTTTGGTGTTTAGGTATAAAAGTTACTTTTGCAAAAAAAGGCTCCAGGTTCTTCTGTTGGCAGCCAGAAAATTTTATGTTCAGAAACCATATTCTCAGCTACTGAACTTGCATTTTATGAGTTTAGTTTTTTTACTTTAATACAGTAAGTAAGAAGTGTTGGTGTTAAACTGGAACTGAAACAAAGAAGTGAAACACTTAAAAGCACTAGCAACACTAGCTTGGAATCCTGTATGGCTGCTAACACCAGGGAAAGGGAAAAATATTTGTTTCAGTGAAACTTGCCTTTCTTGGGGAAGATGTTACCTAGGCTCATGTATCAGAGCAGATGTAGTGATTTTTCTAAACTTGGGTCAAGGAAAGTATAGTGCAACAGTATTAATTATAAAGGGATTTTTAGTTTTATGTAGTTTTTATTATTGCTACTGCAATCTTTTAAGAGTTGATTGTATTTTCTTCACTCTGTGGTTCAGTCCTTGGGAAGAGAACAGAAGCAACTTTTGTCTTTGTTCATTAGAAATTAAAAATACATTGCTTATGCTGTGCACTGTATGTATGAGGTAAACAGCAGTCTCTCCCCAAAGCTGGGTAATGTAGGTGTGATTATCAATTTTTTTCCAAAGTGTTCAAAGACTTTTCTTTGAAATATGGAGTAGTTTTCTATACTTCACTGGGGTTTGATTGCACCTCATTCCAGTGGTAATTTGGGGGCTTGTGCTGTCCTCACAGAGCCATAACCCAGCCAGACCTTTGGGTAGGTTTTGATTGTTAGGTTTTCAACAGGATGGGCTCACATAAATGGCACTGCTGGTGAACAGCATGTTCTGTTAGAAACTAATTTTGAAACCAGTTTGAAATTATTAATTCACTTCATAAAAACCCCAAAACACCCCAAGCTCTGCTTCCCCCACACACTTTCCCTGTATTTTGAAGATCTAAGTAAACTGGTGATGCCAGTCATGTGTCAGTCATTCTGGTCTATCAGGGTTTATTTATTAATGGTTTTTCTCTGCCAGTGAATGCTGTGATGGTTATGATTGGTTATTAGGTTGTTATGTGTGAATATCACTTTTGTGTGCTGATACAACTGAAGGGCTGCCTCCCTTGAGAAGTTTTCAGCATTCACTAATTTGATTTAAATCAGTCCAGCAAAGATGTTCTAGTGCAATGCTGTGTCTTGTGGCCTGTGCTTTTCTACCACTAAATTCAGTCCTGAACACACACAAGAAGTAATTATATACAGATGTGGATGCTTTTTTAGTCTTTGCTGAAATTCATGTGAAATCTCAGTCCCATAAGCACTTCATGATCTTCTAGGGAAAAGAATGTTGTGTGAATATATGTAAATGGTCTATATTCTGAATCAGACTGAAAGTCTTTTTCAGTGCACAGGAACAATGGTAAATGCTGGCAGACCCTTCACTGCAATAAGCACTGCTAAGTACATAACCAGACACCAATGCTGTAGCTCATCTAGTTTTCAGAATAAAAATCCAGGGAGACAGAAGGCTGTGTCTGAAGACCCATAGGATCTCCAGCTGTATTCATGGCTGTAAATTAAGAATGTTTTCTTAAGTGGCACTGGAACACCTTTCTGTTCCTCACTAACACCTCAGCCCTGGAGAAGATAATAAGCCTTCTGAGAAACTCTTGGTAAAACTCCATGATGTTTCTTTGCTAGCCCTTTACCTTTATTTCCAGCAGGTGCCAGTGTGGTGTCTCTGTTAGCCTGTAGGGAATTATCCCAAGACAAGCTGCCTGCTGGTTATTCTCCCAGAACGTCCCCATGTCAAATGAGTTTCAGAAAGAGAACTTTCTGAGTTTCTAATTCTTAATTATCAAGCTAACAGGCTTAAATTCTCTTCAAGCTTTGTGTTTTGCACTCTCATCATACCACAGTAATTGCACACCAAATAATATTGTGACTGCATCAATATAAAGTATTCTAAACACCTTAGTGTGATTGTAAAATACTGTTCCTTTCAGCTGCAAATAATGCAGATAAAGGAAGAAGTGAGGAGTTACTTTAAATCAGTGGGGACAGGGATCTGTCTGGGAGGACTTGGAGCAGAGTGGAGTTACTTTTGTCTTGGTGCAGCTCTGAAGATAGAGTTTACAGTCTATTTATATAGTGTGCTGGTCTTTGCAGGATGAATAATAGTACAGTAACACTTCATAATAGTAAAGTTTCCATGTCTGCTTCAGTTCAGCTAAGCTTTAGTTTTGGCAGATATTTGATTTTGTTCTTTAACTGAGACTTAGTAGATTGAAAAACAGCATAAGCATAGAGCTTCAACAGGACCCATAGGTTGTCTAAACAAATATTCTGCCTCTTCTGGCCAAGAAATTGAAAACAGTGAATGTCGGAAAAATAAGCATTGACTTGGACTACCAAGCTTAAAGAATGTATGGTTTTATTTTTGCTTTGGGTGTATACCGCTGGGTCTCTTAAGAAAACTTGGCGATGCTAAGAGATGGATGACTTATCTGGAAAATTTGATCAGCATAAATAATATACCACTCTGCTTACAGTACTTGGTTGCAGAAATGGTCTTAAGAACCTAATCTAAACAGACAATCTGAGGACATGTTTAACTTTTGAAGTACTTTAATTTACAGTGTAAGTTCTGGAGCAGTTATGAAGATGTTTAAAGATTCCTGGTCTGTTACCAGAGTAGTGCTAACTAAGGTGCAGAGCTTTTGGCTGCCTCTGAAAATGTGCAATAGTAAGCCTCACGTAAGTCTTTGGATAAACTTTATTTTAGTCAGAACAACATGTTTCAGAAACTAAGATCTGTATTTTGATGTCATTGGGTTTGTTTCTGTGATGTTGAACTGTCAGGATATCATTTTCTGTAACTCACCAGGGTACTGGGCTTCAATGAAATGCGTTTTTAATCCCTAGGTCAGATGTATCAGCAGTACCAGCAGCCTGGTTACCCTGCTCAGCAGCCGCAGGCTCAGCCCCAGCAGCAGTATGGCGTGCAGTACCCAGGTAAGCAGCTCTGCAGCAGGACCTCTCCTGCAGTGCCAGACCCTATCAGCTTCAGTTCCTGACCCTGTGGGGCAGGTCAGGGTGCTGAGCTGCCCAGATGCCTGTGTTCCTTGTGGGAACTAGCACAATTCAGAAATTGTCAGGAAGAGAATGCTGTAGATGTTTATGTTGTTAGTATGTAGTCAAAGTTCAGTCCTGCTTGGTTGTGATGAAAGGCAGATGTCACTACTAATCAGCAGAATGCTTTGTTGGAAAGGCAGGCAAAGTGAATCACCTGGAGGGTGAGCAGCCTTCAGGATTATATTCTGCAGTCATGGGATTCTAGCAAGTAAATGACTAAACATCCCAATTTAGCGTCCTTAAATATTGAAGGTGTCTAAAGGTGGCCCCTATTTCTGGCATCTAGAATAATTTCAGTGTCCAAAATTTACTGGTGTAAACACTGCAGTTGTCAGTAAATCAGTAAATTCAGTAAATCCTTGGCTATTACACATATTGTAAATACTAGAGAAACTTTCAAGTGATAATTTTTCTGGTTTAGTTTTTGATTTTTGTTGTTATACCTTAAGTAAAGGTGCCAGTAGACTTTCAGCAGAATAATATTTTAGTGCACTAGTGGTTTATGTGCAGTGTAATACGAAAAAGCTGGCTTTGGTGTACACCCAAAATAAACTTGACCTCAGAACTTTCAGTTCCTTTAGAAGCAACTGGCATCTAGGAATGCATAGTGTATGCTAGGAATGATAATCCAGATGAGGTTTAGGGATGAACCTGTAAGAGTAAATTCTGCAACAAATTGCATTTTGCTTAATAATTTTAGAAAATGATACAAAGCATTTATCATTCCTTGTTTTAAAAAAAATCCTCCTTAAACTAAACAAAAGACTCCCATTAAGTGACTCAAGAACCAGTGTGACCTTTTCTTGGTGCACAGTGGGAGTGCATCAATTTTTATATAGATGAGAGGATTTGCAGAGCTCACGAAGAGATGCCAAGCTTAGCTTGGATAAGAACCCTAGAATACTTGGACTAAAGGTTTGTGCCTCAGACCTTGTTCCTGTGCACTGTGTGAGATCTCATTGGTTTGAGTGTCTAAATGGTATCTCGTTCTCTGCAGATTTCTCTCCCCCACATTTGTAATTAGAACACAGAGACAGATGTACTGAGGTATAATTCCAGCAGCAGCAAGCCTGTTGGAAGTAGAAGCATCTGTCTGACTCTCTAGGCTTGAAAACTGAGTGGGGAAACAAAGGAATTCCAATTTGCTTTCTAGACATACCCTGCCATCATCTAATCCATTATTTTACTGATATTCCTGTGAAAGCTGTAGTGCAACGTGACTTTTGCTTTCCAATTAACATCATTGTCAATTATGAATGAAATGCTACCAGAAACTTATTGGGGCACCTGTTTGTCATAACTTAGTTCACAATTAATCTTCAGAAACAGAGGGGTTTTTTTGAGGACCTATTGACAGCAGCCTTTGGAGATGTTGAGTCATAGGATCTTTTTGTTTGTGTTGCTTTAGTTCTCATGAGTATTGTCTCCTTTCAAACCCATGTCTTCCCAAGAGCAGGATCCCTTCCCACTCTTGTAGATCTACTAGGCAACAGTGGCTATTTATACATGGGTGTAAAAATGGACCCTTCAGAGGTTTGTCTCATGAGTAAATTTTGATCCCAGTTTCAAGGTGAGTTTACTGCAGTGCATTCTTACCCTTACTCTTTCCATTTAGGGCTGTGCACTTTTAATAATTTGTGTGTCTGGTGTTTAATGCTGACAGGATTCCAGTCACTGGAGAGGTTTCATTGCAAGTAGCTGCAGGTGTGTTTCATGATGGATACAAGTAGCTATGTCTTCATGAAAGGACTTTGTTCCATTTTAAAATTTTCAAGAAGAGAAATTCCCTTTGGAAGCTAGTTCTATACAGAAAAATCAAATTTGGGACATGTGTTAATGGAAGTTTTGAGCTAAAGTGTTCTGTTCTACACAACCTTTTCATATTTAATGCTGAAAAACTGAAAACACATATGATTTAACCACAGGTATGACTGATATTAAACCCTGAGAGTATTATCAAGACAGTTTAATTTGGAGGTTTTATTTGGGAAAAGGGTTGAATTTTGCCTCATTTGCCAGTGAAGACTATTTTTTGTGGGATACTGAGGAAAAGACTACTTTTTTTTTTTTTTTCCTTATTTCTTGTCAGTCACAGGAAAACTGTTTTATAGTAACTGTTGTCAGTGTGCTGTGCTGCCACGGTGTGCACCAAAACCCCGGCCGTGCGCTTATGTGAAAGGCAGGAAAACTCGCAGTTCACGCTTGGTTTGCCTTTTCTGTGCTTCCTGCATCGTTTTGCGTTTGTCACTGTGAACATTCGGAACAAAAGGTCTTTCTGCAGGCACCCACGGTTCTTTAGTGTCTCTCACCCCACCTTGCTCTCTGCCTTTCCAGCAGGCTACAGCCAGCAGCAGCCCCCGTCGCAGCAAGCCCAGCAGTTCCCGGCCTACAGCCAGGCGGCCGCCCCGGCCCCGGCCGCCGCCTTCCCGGGGCAGGCGCAGCAGCTGCCGGCGCAGCAGCCGCCGCAGTACCCGGCGGGCAGCTTCCCCCCGCAGCCCTACACCACGCAGGCCTCGCAGCCCGCCGCCTACAGCGGCTCCCAGGCGGCGCCGGGCACCTTCCAGCCACGGCCCGGCTTCACCCCTCCGCCCGGCAGCACCATGACCCCCCCGCCCAGCGGGCCCAACCCCTACGCCCGCAGCCGTCCCCCCTTCGGGCCGCAGGGCTACGCCCAGCCCGGGCCCGGCTACCGCTAAGGAGCTGCCCCTGAAGACAGCGACTGACACGTGCGATTCCATCCCAACAGACTCCAGGATTTTCAATCGAGATTCCAAAACTGTAATGAGGCAAAACTATAGCTCTTAATTAAATTGTGCTGGGGGGGGGGGGAGATGACCAAATCTTTCCTGCTTTAAATTGTATTCGCTTCCTAGTTTAATTTGGGGCTGGGTGGTTTTTGGAAAACACTACTTAAATGTCTGTAAAGTGATTGACATTCTAGCTTGCCTTGTCTGAAGGGTATGAAGATACTAGTTGGAAGTTTAGCCCAGTTATCAGGCTTGTTTTTACTAATACCGTGATGTACTAAATTAGATTCATTCTGGAGGTCGAACTAGATATGATGTATTATAAATTGTAACGTTCACATGGAAAAACTAATAAAAACCCTGAATCTATTAAATGCCTGATCTTGATTTTAGAAGTTAGGTAATATTGAACAAGACAACTGTGCTAAGACCAGTGTGTGTGGTGGGTGCAATGACTTCATGGTCAAGAGCAGCAGTGCTGGGGTTGTAGAAGAAGAGGCAGACTTCTGGGTGTGTAAATGGGGAAGTGCTGGGACTGCAGATGGCTTTCACAGAGGTTTCACAGCAGGGGGTGGTTTTGTGCCCTTGTTGTCATTATTTGTCAAGTGACCCTTTTACCAAATGGTTAGGAACCAATCCATAAAGTCTTAAAGCTTCTTATCAATTTTGCTTTAACAAGGTGTGGGAGAGAATTCATTATACTTGAAAATTTAAACCAAATGTGTGTCTTTAAAAAAGAACTCTTAAAAAACCCCCAACTTTCTACAGGTTCTTTGCCACCCAGAAGAACGTGGGAGCACAGTCCTAGTGACTCAATTTTGAGCCAAGAAAAAGCAGATCAAGGGCTGTAATGAACTCAATAGACCATATTACAGCAGAGGGCAAAACATTCTCCCAGTTCATATTTTCCATTTTGCAGATTCTAGGAATGTGTAAAACTAAGTGGGGAATAAAAAAAATGAACCAGAGCAAGCTGCTTGAACTCTTCTAAAGACAAATTAGGAAGTTGAGTGAAAATATCCCTACCTTCAGCGTCCTTAAATAGTGCTGTGCCCACCGATACCCAGTAAGCTCCTCCCATTTCTGCTCTCAGATTTAACACATCCTGTGTTCATCACACCATTTAACCGGGGCTTGTTTCCAGCAAGCAGTTTGTTCTGAACAACAGCGTTTACCACAGAAACTAACCCTTGTTTTCATGTAAAACACTTGAAAAAAACCACTTGATTAAAAAATATTTTATTAGGAGTACAGTGTACCTGCAATGTACTTTATAAGGTATTTTCTATAAATGACTACTATATAGATCTGGGTGTTCCTGTTCATATTTCTTCAATACATTAGTAAAGTAATGAATAACACCTTTAAAAAAACCTACATCTCTTTATTTGGTTCATAAATGTTCAAGCGGTACAAGTAGCTTTGGGTGAGGTTTTAATCAAAGTAACTGTAAAGCAGTTTTAAAGTTCAGTTATCAGTATTTCCCCTTTGACCCCAATGAAAAATGTTTTAAACCAGAATTTTTCTTTTTAAATAAAATAAACCTGACCATGCTGTTATAACTAGTTTATTCTTTTTCCTCTTTCATTTGTCATTCCAAGTCCCCTTGCACAGTACATGCATTTGGCTTCTGAACCAGTGTCAGGCTCTGAAAACTACATTTTCCTGAAAAATCCCAGCTGTGGAGGCCAGCTTCGTTTTTTCATTCCATGTACATATGTACCTGTCCACTTCAAGTATAGAACACCAGTCCTCCCTGCCAGCCACTGCCAGGCTCATGGGCAGTGGCTCTGACTCCATAGTGACAGGCTGAACATGGCTTTGGCTGGGGCTGAAACATTTGAAAACAAACGTGGAAGAAAACCCCACTGAACTTGATCATTTAAAGCTGCACATACAGCAACCTACCTCAGCGTTTTGGCAGGAGCATAAACTGTTTGTATGTGTAAGGAGAAAGTGCTTCAAGTTTACTGGCTGCAGGATATTAAAAATTACAGGATCCTTTCTATAATTTATGACTGGGAGATGTTACAGATGGATTAGGATGGGTAGCTTATGGCACTTGCATTACAGGACCAGTGAATATTTAAAAACTAGCGCACATTGCATTCCATGACCAACTCTGGCATATCTGTGCCTTAAACATTTATTACAACACCGTGATAAATAATATACACACTGTATCTTTTAAAATACCATATAAACCATACCTCAAGAATAGGGAGCCAGCTTCCCTATACATTATCCTACAACATGTCCCTAGCCTGTGTTTCTTTTTAATTCTAAAAACAACTTTGTAACACTGGATAACTACAGTAAGCAGCCTACACTATTACACAATTATCGCAGTATTGGCATTAGACTGGTGTAAGCCTCGCGCTCAGCCCACACCGCAGTCCAGGCGCGCCGTGAGCGTTGCCTTCCTGCCACCTGCGCGGGGCACGGGCCACGCTTTCGCATCCGCTTCACCTGGCACCTACCACTTGCCAGGGATCGACGTGCCACACTCGTACCAGCGCACGTAGTTGATCTGAGTCTCCCCGCCTATTTTACCAAATTTGACAGGTTCCTGACGAACTGCCCTGAAAAACCCTGGAAGAGAGAAGAGAGTTTTGTTGGCACGAAGATCTCAGGACAGTATCGTGCTTTGGTTCCCTGAGAAGTCTGCAACTAAAGTGAATGGCTCTAACGTAGTCACCAAGCCGTTAACCCGCCTGCCACAAGCTGAGCTGTTTGCTGCTCCTACATCCATTAACACTCTGCAATTTGCCCACCCAACTCAAATTACAGCAAAAGTGCTTGGGATGGCATTGCAGAGGTGAAGCCTTCCTGCCCTGGAGATCCAGCATCCTGCCATGGGTGGTGCTGGCTGGGCACAGCCTGTGCCCCCTCTGTGCCCCCTCTGGCTGTGCTGGGCTCTCAGAACAGGAGGTTGCTCTGCCTTGCAAAGTGACAGTGACAAGTAAGTCCCCACTGCACAGCCTTGCCACTGTAGTTAACCTCAGTAAAACCTGGCCAGTGGGGAGAGTTGACAGCATCTCCCCTTAAATGAGAAATCATCCTCCTGCTTTCACTCTGTTGCCTTTGACAACACACTTGCTTCCCCTTCAAATAATTAACATTAGGTTACAAATTAAAGAGAGGAATTGGGGCTCCATAAGGAATCCATGTGTAGCTGGAGCAGGCATGTGGACACACACAAAAAATACTGTTCTGCAGCTGAGAAACGGCATTGGCCATGATTCCCTCATAGCGCTTCAGGTCAAATACGTGTAGTTAATTCAGAAATCAACCTGCTGCAGCTAGAACAATTGGTCTGTTCTTTCCTCTGTCCAGTTCATTTGCTAGAAATACAAGCTACTGAAAAGGTGAGGTCTTTTGTTTGCTTGTTTTGTTTGTTTTGAGTGTAGCTCATGAATTCACTCAAATCCAGTTGCTGAAATCAAATCGGTTTAAAGTGTCTTTTAAACGGAGGCAGCAAGGTTGTTAGGTAAAAGTTCTTTTAAATATTCAAATATTTTTAAAACTGTGAATCTTGTACAACTGAGAAGTTCGCTGTCCTGACAATGCAAATTGGATTCTGATCATCTCTCATGCAAAATATCTTTTCAAATGGGCAGTACTGACTGGGAAGGGAAAAGTAAAAACCTCTTTAGAACAAACTCACAAAACACATAAACAAACACACTTCAGACCAGTCAACTACTTAACTTTGTTCTTAGGAAAAAAATTATGAAAGACTTAGGAACTTCACATTCATCTCCCACACCTACTTCGATGCGTTTCTGGACTTGTGTGGGGTGTTTTGTAAACGAAGCACAGGAGGGTTTGGTCAACACACTGATATTGTACTGAAAACTGTTTTGCTGTTTTCCTCAGTAAAATGTTCCATGACACGCTCAGCACGCGTGAACGTACCAGTACAGCCTGTGTTCTTACCCCACAAGGAACAGAACACCTCCCCTGGCACTGCTGCCAAGCAGCCAGGCAGGAGTTCAGCTGACAGAAGTACAAATTTCTTATGTCTCAGCCTCAGCAATATGTCAAAAATAGCCAGGCAGGTCACAACTGTGTTTAGCACACCCAGTGCCATGCCCACTTAGACCAGACTGAGATTTTGGGCACCCTTTTGCAATCAGAACACACAGAATTACTGCAGCATGAACTATATTTTCCAGCCATAACTTTTCAGTTTTTCATTAGTACCAAATGTATTTAATGCCCAACTGATTATGTACTGTGCTTTAAATCAACCTTGCTAGTTTGAACACACCACTTAATGTCTCTCTGCAAACTCAGATTTGTGGTTGGGTTTAAATAGGTAATACCAACTGTGAATAATTTGTTGGGATATTTTAAACAGGAGAGAGGCTGTTTGCTACCTAACAGAACCCAAGTCATAACTGTCTTAATAAATCATCATTCCTTGTCAAAAATTTCTTGACCCTCTTCTGCCTGCGAGTCTGGCAGCTCCTTTCCTTGCCCACCCCAGCAGTGGGCATTGAATCCACTGGCAGGAAAAAGAGACAAAGGAATTGCCAAGGTTTTCTACAGAGCCAGGTGTTAGGAATTACCATCTTTGACTGGTAGATCTTCTTGCTGTCCTGTCCTTCCATCAAGGAATGAGTCTACGAATTGGCAGTGATCTTCTCCATGGCCCCTCTGGTCTCCTATGTTATAAAATTTTCCTGAAAGCAAAGAAGCAGCAAAGTTAGTGAAGACTATTTCCAAAAACCACCAGAGGCAATGGGCTGTGCTCTTTCCTTTGTGGAGAAGCCAAGGTGGACACTATGATTCTTTTCCTCTCAGGACCTGTCTCTGTAATTTGAACATGACGTGCAGGCTCCAAGTGCTCATGGCTAAGGCAAAAGTGCCCCACTCCTGGCCGAAATCTATGCCTGGACGTAATTTTTCCTTCTCCTTACATTTCATGCAGTAAGGGAAATTTTTTTTATTACCAAGAACATCATCTAAAAGCGAGTTTTGGTAGTGATTTGAATGGAAGGCAGGTCTGGTTCCCTGTCAGGAAGCCCCCAATACCTTCAGAGATGTTTTTATAGACCACCTCCTAACATAGCCAAGGCCTGTTTTATAAATCATCATATTTTTACATGCATGTGCAAGTGATAGCCCTTAACATATAGATGACCTTGGATATTAAGTACTTATCCAGAGCATGGAGGGTGCCCATGTGTTTACTTGCAGGATTGCTTAACAGGACACTTTACTGCAACTGAGTAGAAATCAAGGTCTCAAGTGTCCCATGTAGCATGTGCTGACATTACAGGCTGTGCTTATCCTGTTAACAGGCACAGTGAAGGAGCTTTGACAGATGTTTTTACTTGCTGATTTGATTTGCAAGACATTAGTAAAATTCAGTTCAGAAGATGGAGGAGAGCACGCTACGTTCTCTTTCCAAATGTGGGATGGAAACCTTTGGTAGATAAACTTACAATTCGTTCTAAGCTTCTTTCCCAACACTTAGTTCTCAGTGTGTTCAGACTTTGGTTGAGATGTTTAAAGGAAAGGTGAGAGCACTTAGAAAAAGGCTCAGAATGCAGGTGTAAGCTAGGCAGAAAGTCCAGTCACTCGTTAGATACTGGGTGTCCTGGAGCCTTGAAACTGTGCCAGTCTGGCCATTTGAGAGTTAGTGGGGTGGGTTATAATACTGCTCCCAAAGAGCAATTAATAAAAGAGCAGCCTACCAATAAACTCCAATGTTTGTGTGATCTGAGAAATACTTTGCCAAAATTTCTCACCTCCAGTTGATAGCCTCTGTGCATGCGGCTCTTCTCTAGCTTTACAAAATTATTTATTGCTATCTAGCTTTGGCTGCAGACATGTTTTTTTCCGTAGGAGAACTGGTCAGAGGGGGTTCCTCTCAGCAATTTTTTGCTCTGAAATTAAGAACAGTCAGGCTGCCTAAAAATGCCTCTTTTTTTTTTTTTTTCTTTTTTTTTTTTTTCTTTTTTTTTTCTTTTTTTTTTTTTTTTTTTTCCCCACTGCTGTTGAAGGTCACACATAGAATTAATGTTTTTCCTTCCCTCAATAAATACTTATTTTTAGGTGGCCTGCTTTTCTGGAATGCCTACAGTGACTGCTCTGGAGGACTGTTAAATGAGGTCAGCAGTAGATGCTGGTTTATAAAACAGTCCTGGCATATGCAATGGAGATCCGTTTTTCTTCACAAGAAAAAAAATAAGCCAGATATTTTAATGGCTAACACCAGAACAGTAACCTCCAGATACACACATACTCTTCTGGCCCACAGCTTAATCTATGCATAACTCAAACAATTGGTTTTCATAAATTAGCAGGATTCTCAGTGACTATTACATTCTGACTGCCCAATTATTTCCATAATAAAAAAAACACACTTAAAACTATTTAGCTAACAACTGGTTTTCTGGTTTGGGGATAGCAATTCTAGCACAAAGTAATTTTTTTCCCCCCCAGTGTTCCCTTGTGGGTGGCCTTTCAATCCTGCATGCAAACTTTGTTTTATACATTATAAATTCCACAGCAGTAGAAGAATAAATTCATGTTAAAAACCAGCATGCAACGATAGAGTTGTTGCCTGCCTCATACGACAGCGTTGGGACAATGCACCCAAGCTTCGCGGCAATCGCACTGCTTCAACAGCAAAGCTTTGGATGGTTTTTCAGCGCCCAGTGGAATTCGGAGCTGAGCGCAGCCCGGCACACACGCTCCAGCTGGCCGGTGCTTGCAGGGACATTTCCGCTGGCCCCGGGGGCACGGCCAGCCGAGGTGGCCGTGAAACACATCAGAGCAGCGCTTGCCTTCCAGCGGGAAAACTTCTCACCCGCACACAGAGGCCTCACTCAGCGAACGGGGGAAAAGCAGCTTTCCTTCTACATCAATATTTCACTTCTTTTAAATATTGTGACAACTGGTCAGCACTGGTGGTAACAATTCAAGTGCAGGAACCAGGCTTAGCAAGTATAATGAATACAGTGTGTCTACCTCATCTTTTTTCCAGTGAGGTTAAACCACCACCCTTCCAGCAAGAACAAAAACAATCTAATGAAAATAGGAAAATGGGCTCCTGATATTAAACTTGTCTTTTCAGATTGGAGTAGCTTTCACTGCAGTGTTAATTCACTTGATTTAGGGCTGAAGTCTAGTCCTGCTAGATTAGCACAGCTATTTCCTCTGCTGGCTGGTTTTGGGATACATCATGCCTCATTGCCAGTGCTTGTCATTTGATCACAGATGGTTAGTACAGCAACAGCTGAATGAATGATACATCTGTTCAAAACATTCTCTTTTATTCACACAATTGCTAAGATATTATTTACATAGAGTGTATTGTTCCTACTATTAGTGGTGAGGCTTTCCTTCCTTGTCTGCTCATCAGAGAACAGTGCTGGATGTTATATTATATAATCTTAAAATTATAGCATTGTGGGCTGCCCTGCACTCCCCTGCTCTTTTCATTCCATGTTTCTTCCAAAGAGCCCAGAGCCCTGCTCCTGTGAGGTGCTGAGCTCAGAGATGGGGCAACTTTAGGTTATGAAAGTGGATTCTTCTGCCTTCTCTCCCAGCTAATTCAATGTGATGTGTTGAACACACTTGCCTGACCTGCACTCAAAAGGCATTTCCCAGACATCTTTGTGCTCAAATGCCATGCTAATGCAATCACAGAGCTGTCTGTGATAAGAGATCCCACACAGAAGAGAGCCAGGAGCTTGGGATGCATTATAAGAAGCTAACGTATTTCTTAATGTAGCAGATATAGCTTCCACAAGCTGCATGAGACACAAAGATCTCCAATCAACTAACTGAAAAACACTTCTCACAGGCTGTTTCCTAAGCATGTGTCACCTGATTCAGGTCTTAAACACATCACACTTAATTTGCCTTAAAACACCAAACAAAACTTGAGACAGTAAGGCCAGGAAGTTTCCCTAAGCAATAAAATGTAATATGAGGAAAACAAAAAGGTGGGGGGAAAAGATCATAAACAAAAATGGGGAATGTGAAAACAAAACAAAAAATTTCAAAGCAGGTGAATAAAACCTGTTGACTAAAGTCATGTATTTATAAGCCTCCCAGTAGTGAAGTAACCAGATGTTTACCGAAAGGGATGGGAATGACAGGTGTAATCCTGGTCTAAAATGAGGTCCTGATCCTCTAATAAATAAGTATTCCAGGTTACCCTTTAAATACCAATTTGGCTGTTCTACAATATATGCCATTCACTCTGATCTTTATCAATTTTCTGCATAATCCCCAGTATATGATCAGGTACTTAAAATCAGATGATCAACAGAGAGGTTCCTCTGTAGTCTGAAAGTTCAGTATCAAACATATCAATTACTGAGAACAAGCAGATTACTATTTTCGATTAATCTGTGGACTAAATTAAACAAATCTGATCACATTTCAGGAGAACTCATCTTATTAAACCTCTTATTTAGGGTACCATAATATCTTTCAGGGATATATAATGTGGACAGCACTGATTTGAATGTTTCTTACCTGTAAGTGAATCACTGAGGTATATCTTGTATCTCAAAGAATTGCACAGCTGCACACCTACAAACTTCTTATACCAAGTCCTCTTTACATATTGTTTGCCTTTGCATTCTGAATATGTGTCTGAATTGAATGGGATTTCAGTCCAGATAGCATCTTTTCCCACTGTAGGAGAGGAAAAAAGAGGCTGAAGTATGATGCCGCCTACAAAATTACACACAACAAATACATTTGAATAACTAGAATTAGAAACCTTGATGAAGCAGAATGTACCATGACACCTGCGTTTTGAACATGAGAAATATTTCAGGGAAGCCCCAAAGTATGCAGATACAGTTGATGCTGTGAACTCCTCCTGCTGTCCTCTGGTGCAGGTTTGGAATAGGTTCATTCTAGGACCTTGTTAGGGGGATAAGGTTTGTACTGAAAAAACTCATTTATGAAGTGTGGGATACAGTTACCATTCTTCAGTGCATTCAAGCCAAGACAATCAACTTGTAGCAAACTGTGATCTAACAAAAATACATGTAAAAATGAAGTGCCATTAATTATGCGGAGAAAAATGGTGCCACAGTGTTTGTCAGAGTGAAAGTGATGTCTATTACAAATACAAAAGGCAGCCCTATTTCCTTGAATGATCTCAGCTTTTCTTCAAAAGCTCAGTCCACCTTCCATCAAGGACAACAAGTGTCTTGTAAGAGGCCTAAAGCAGAGCTAGATCAAGCCTTCTGAAGCAGAAAATTTTCCTAAAACACAAAGACAGATAAATAGAATCCTCCAAGCTGTGCTCTGTTAACTCACTTAAAAAGTGTGGAGTAGCTTATTCATTTTGCAGAGCTTTCTTTGCTCTAATGACAAGGTTGAGAAAATATGAAGCTGTCCTTGGCTCATTTGTGGACATTGGTGTGAAGCCATCCCAGCTGCCATGGGAGCTCCACATCACATTGATTGCCTTATGCTCAGGTAAACAAGCAGCCTTGCATTAATTGCTCAGCAGGGGCATGGGTGGAAGGAGTGAAATTGTGTGTGAATGCTGTTTGATTCTGTAACTCATCCAGCTAGTGCAGCAGAGCCACCTTCCTCGTAAAATTCTGCTATCTCATTTCTGAAAATACTGCTGATCAGATTAATATATAAAACACTTACTTGAAATTGGCTCACTCACTCTTGGGTCCGCTGGGGGAAGAAAACAAACATTCAGTCAGACACTGTAAAATGAACGTTCCCAATAATTCGATGGAAAAGCATTGGTAAGTGATTTTTTACAGCTGACGTAAGCTGTAATTTGTGAAACGGAGAGAGTTTTGGAAGCAAAGTTAACTTTTGTATTAAATTAAATTAGAAGAAATATATTTCTTATGTGAAACTCCAGTATCAATGAACTTTTAATAATTCTACTTATGGGACAACACCAGCCAAGCAGAGTTCTAGTAAAAACAAGAGTTAAAACCTATAACCAGCAAAACCCAATTGTACTGTGTCTTATTAAAATTTCAATTTCAAAACCTAAATAATAAAAAGGGCACATCTGTAATACTTGCCATAAAAAACTTGGCTTTGAAAGCCCAAATGTGAGAAATGGATGTGTGCAATTAAGAAAAAAACAAAACTGGGTGCTTAATTTGTCCAAACTAAATAGGAGACAGAACATAAGCCTCGTCATTCATGAAAACTGCACTTGGCGCAAATATTTTTTTCACTTTTAACAATCTAGGATTACAAAGAGTGTATTCAGAGTTTTTAAATATGTGTGGCACAGTCTGCACTCCTCCTTGAGTAATATTTTGCTCAGCCAAAACTCTCATCCATCAGTGAGAGCACTAGCTGAGGACTACTAAAT
The DNA here is from genome assembly GCF_029207755.1 of Chamaea fasciata. Taxonomy (NCBI): domain Eukaryota; kingdom Metazoa; phylum Chordata; class Aves; order Passeriformes; family Sylviidae; genus Chamaea; species Chamaea fasciata. The sequence goes on along the minus strand of NW_027094087.1, from coordinate 20,331,842 downwards.
TATTACACCTGGCTCAAAACACAGATTGAGAAAGACCTTTTAAAAAGGCTAAATCCATTTTGTGTTTTATGTGGTCTTTCAGTACTACCAAGCAATAAACACTTCTGCACAAAAGACGGTATCTTGCTTGCCTAAAGTCAACAAGTCAGCTGTATTTAACCTTGAGGGGAGCAAGAATAGGGAAAGTAAAACCGCTCTGATTCTCACCTCTGAGTCAGACAGAACTTGACTTGGGAGCCAACCAATGGCCAAAACATGCTTGTATATACCTCTTTAACAGTTTCAGTGGAGAGTAAACAGGATGGAAGAGGACCTACTGGGACACTGACTTTTCACAACGGCTCTTTCTCAATCCTTATTTCAGCCAAACAACATCACTGTTTAGAGCAGCCTTACCGATCAGGTAGCAAAAGCACCTATGAACACACCAGCCCAAAAAACTCCCTAATGTTCCCCATCCAAAAGCTGTTAATGAGTTGGATAGATGCAAAAAGGTCAGGAACATAAATCTTAAATGACTGAGCCCTCTCTAATGATGAAGTCATTCTCTTTGCAATGATTACCAGACAAACCCTCTGTGCTCCTGTGTTTTTTCTCTCACTGTCTGTCCATCTGACATCCTCACTCAACACAGTTCTGATCCCAGGCTGACTTTCCAGGCACGGTGGTAAAAAGCCAATCAGGAGACAGTAAAGAGCAAGACTGACTGCACAAAATGAAGTGAGAGAGCTGTTCATGCAACCCACAAACATGGGTACTAAAGCCGCTGTAAATGATGGTTTGATTCTTGGAAGTTCTTACCTGATTCAGTACTGAATGACACAACATTGCTACTTGGGCCTTCACCAAGGGGGTTCCTAGGTTTCACGTGGAATTCATAACTGGGGAATAAAAATAGAAGAGATGAAAATTTTGCAAACTAAGCATTCTTGAATATTCTGGAGCAAGCAAGCAGCACACACATTGGTGCCACTCCCCTTCTGGAGAAGAACAAAAGAGCCCAATTTCTTGCGACAAAACCGCTGAGACATTTTGGTCCTAACTGTGTACACAAATTGAATTGAACACAAAATTAACCAGTCCTTTTGATAATTCTTTGCACATGTTATAGCAATATTTGATTTAATTCACCACTGACTTTTCTGTCTTGTCTCACCCAGCAGTTTCAGCTCTGGCAAAGGGACCAAGTTCAGATAAGGTCTGAAGCAACCTAATAAACAGAGACTGAGTAAAGGACATTGCTATTTATTTGTACTTTTTGCTTTCTTAAGAACACAAACCTCCAATTCAATGCCTGTCAGGCCCACCAAGAGTGACAGACAGGACCAGTAGCAAAACACAGGACAAGTCTTCCAGGACAGGAGCTCAGCCAAGGCAAAGATCCAATTGCATGAATATATGTTAAAGAGTAAGTATATGAAGCAATGACAAGACACTGTGCAGTCTCTTTTGAATGTGTTTTTACTGATGTGGCAGAACACCAGCCTGTGCTGTAGTTATCTCATGATCCCTTTTCATCACCTTCTTGGGAACCAAACACAGTGCTGTGAAAACAGAACACGACTGAAGAAAAAAATCCAAACCAGCCTCCTCCTCTTAAGCCTCCCCCACCTCTGAGTTCTTGATTAACAGTGGAAGTGCCACGTACAGAGGGATATCTCCCATGCTCTGAGCACAACCATGAGCACAACACATGCCCTCTCACAATACAAAGCATCTCTTCATCAGTGACAGGGAGCCACAGGACACCAGTCAAAGGGACTGTAGGCCTGGAAAATGGGCCTCAAACTAGAGGCACTTTTGGTCTAAACACAGAAAAAATGGGAGTCCCAGAAGTGGGCAACTAAACATTCAGCTCTTGACTCGAGCAAGATCATTTACCAATGATAACTTTGGTAGCTCCTGACTAACACAGTACTGTAACATATTGCTGGAATCACTTCCAAACAGCAATTTTCTAAAGAAAGAAAACCCCATCCACACTCTGCACAGTCGGAAATTTGTAAACTCCATTTGCAATTCCCCAAAAGAATAATTCAATCCAAACTTTGGATTACCTCTCAGTCCTCCTTGGCTCCTGCAAAACCTGAGCTAATTAACCTCAGTGGAGTATTCATGCAGTACCAAGCAACTGCTTTCCATCCACTGTACCTCTAAAACAATATTTAACTTTAAAATTGCTTACTTCAGCAATTGCCTTTATTTCAAGGTTTTCTTTTCTTTTTGAGGGAAATATTTATGTAGACTGGTATTGTGGAAATTCATGGATATTGCTAAGAGAAACAGCTTGTTTTGAGCTGAAAAAAATCTATCTGGAGAAATCTTGACATTTACTTAAACAAGCTGAAAGAGCATTTAGAACTACCCATATTACCCCACAGTAGGAGGGAGACAGTAACTAAATAATCAGTTTAAGAAATTTATAAATTTTCATTATCAACTTCAAATTGCTTAAACAAAGACGTGCTTTTAAAAACAGGACCCGAGTAGTTAGTATTCATATTGGCCATGTGGTCCAGTAACTTTTCTGGTCAAGAAGCATTCTTATCTGGTAGGAAAGGTCATAATATAGAGAACTGTAGCAAAGCAGTTGGAGATTCTTCCTGAAGAATCACTGAAGCATAATCAAAGACTTCCTAATATGTTGGGGATCTTAAAGCAATAGCTAGATGATACATTTTTAAAAATGTAGGAATTAATCCACACGTAGAGTTAAAAGACTGCAAAGAAGTTTTCCTGCTTCTTTCACAGGAGGAACACCTTATCCTAAAGCTATTATTGGAATTGTGATCATCAAGATGGAATGTTCTGTTGCTTTATGGGCAATTCATGGTTTGATCTCATGGGTGATAATAATCTGTTTTTCTCCCTTTGTATATGTATTTTGCTGATTTTTGAACAAATATGTTGTTCTTAATAGCTGATATGCCCTACTTTGGGCTGCATTAGGCAACATTCTTCATAGGAATCAGTCCTGCTCCCAAAAATCTTTAGTCTATGAACTTGGACTCATCAGTTCTCTAATTCCAAAAAGACAAAAACAAAAACTGAAGGTTATTTTCCAAGAACTGTTTTTCAAATTGTGGTTTAGAGATCACTAGGTTCTCTGCAAAACCAAACCACAGCTTGGAAAACTAGGGCAAAATTTAAATAAAGAACTAAAATCTACAGATAGAGATTTCAGCTTATGTAAACGTACAAAGAAACTTGGAGGAAAGGAAAATAATAAAGAAATGTCAAAAGTTTAACTCAGTCAATAAGTGAACCCACATATTAATAAAGTTAAAAGGAAATTTTTAATAACTAAAATACATGCAATTCTACAGTTCTGTGGTATGTGTTTTTACAAGCATCACAGGCTCCTTACCTCTGCCAATTTCAATCCTAAAACAATACCAGTGACTTCTACAGTACAAAAATAACAAACAACCACCTTTGGAGATGAAGAGAATTAGCAAGTTGACAGAACATTGAAGAGGAGAGAAAGGAAATGTTGGACTGGGATCACAATATGACAGTTTTACTGTACTTATACTGTAATTTCAAAGCTATGCTGCGGCTGTTTCAATAGAAGACAATCTAGTCTTCCTTTTTGTGTGTCAGGTGAAAGATCTGAAAAATACAAATAAAATGGTGAAAAAAGGGAACCATCTGCACTGTTATGCACTCCTGTAGGAACCACAAGGAAGGGGAAAAATGCTTAGAGCTTCAAGAAGAATGTATGGCAAAATTAATAAAGGGGAGTAGGAAAGCTACAGAATGATTATCCCATGTCTGCTGCTTAGTTAGACTTACCTAACGAGAAATTTGAGTCTATATTCCATCTTTATGTGGAATAATATACCAAAATATATATCTGCCTGCCTAATATACCACAAACTCTACTATTCTATGTAAGCAGTAATCTAATGCATCACACCTTTAACATCTATAAGATTGCTATCCTGCAAGTTTTTGGAGACCAGGCCTTCCAAATCCTCCCAAACTGTGTAAGACAGTAAAAGTCCTTGTGCAGATTAAACAGACTTGACTTACAGTAATTACTACTTGGAGTGTATTTTTCCACCACAGGAAATCGCTATACCACATGGAACTCTGGCAGATACAGCTGCTCCTGCATTTTTCAAATCATGCAAAAAGGAGAATCTTGAAGATTGCAGAAGTGAAAATAGGTGAAGAGAGATTTTCACCATAATAGGAGAACTGGGGCAGCTGAGTACTGTCCTGGGACTCCAGGTCTATTGCTGGGGAGATGCTGGTGTTGTATGGCAATTGTGCAGGGCTCTGTGCACAGAGCTCCTCTGTCTCTGCAGAGTGTGCTTGGACGACAGTGTGACCAGGAAAGAAAGAGAAAGAAAGAGAAAGAGAGCAAGAAAGTGAGAGAGAATGAAGGCAAGAAAGTGAGAGAGAAAGAGAAAGAGAGAGAAAGAGAGAGAGAGAGAGAGAAAGAGAGAACAAAGTGCTATGTTTGTTTGAGTAATCTTTCTCCTAGCAAAGTTGGAAGAAGGGCTAAGAGAAATGGGAAATGCTTATCCATGAACCCTGATATCAACAGCAATTCAGTACAATACCTGTTTGTTTTTTAATAAAACAAATGGAAACCTCCAGCATTTTTCTGCCACTTTCTGAATTTTGCTGCATTGAAGCTTTCCTTGTAGTTCCTACCCCTTGACCCTTGCTATTAACAAAAGCTAAACTCTATGCATTGATAGAGGTTTTCTTGGGTTTTTCCTTGTATGTGATTAGAACATTTGGGTGCTAACTACAATACAAACCAATATTAGATAAAGGAGATTACAGCCTTGGGACGCAATCTAACCCAAAAATTCCAACAGAAACCACCCAAAACATTATCAAAAAGGAGAAGAATATATTTGAAATTACCAAAATAATTAATGGGGAAGCAGATCAGTACCTAATGGGAAGTTACACAAAATTGTGAGATGCAAGCATCACAGGCTTTTTGTTTCTTATTAATACTGTTTTTCTACACCAGTAGGCTGGTGGGACACATCTTCCAACTGCTACTCAAACTTCCCCAGATCTATTTGGAATAAGCCTTAACATTTTTCTTTACTATCTTCCAATTACTGCCATTACAAACATGCATGAGAACAGTTTTCAGTAGTCTTCAGGCTCTTTTTTGAAGGCTTGTATAGAAATTTGGGCTATAAAACTTCCTGGACACTATGGTGTGTGCTATGGGCTTCACTGCCCTTAAACAAACCACCAGAATGAAGGAGAAAATTTACACTGACTAAAAAAGAAAAGGTTCCAAGATAGGGCAGGGATACAGAAAGAAGTACTACATATTTTGGCAGAGAAACCAGCAGAAATAACAAAAAATCTCATTGGAAAAAATACCCAAACAACATCTGCATTTAATATTTTAGGCTAGGAAAGTCCACGAAAAAACTCCAGGTCAGTGAAACCAATTTTTTTTCCAAGGAGAATAGGCAGAAGAACACCATTATTACTACCTAAGAGATGGAAATAAGACAGACAACAAAAATCATAGTAAGTCGATTTCTCTCTCAGGTCTCTCCATGTTTATTGCAAACAAGCAGCTCAAGGAAAAAAAAAAACTGAAAATTGTGGATAATAACTTTATCTTGACTCACATATGGGAGATCTTGCTTGACTATTAACATAGGATACATTACTGAATTCACTATCTTATGAAGTGATGTTTTAATGTAAAACAAGGAAAGAGCAGAGTCCTGGGTAGGCCAGTGGTACTCCCACTGGGAGTCCCAATGTGAGCAGCCTTTTAAGGAAACTCAGAAACAGGAGACCTGTATAAAAAACTTAGATGGAATAAGTGCAGGTCTCATTCCTCAAATGGCTGCTTGGAAGTTAGACTGTAGAAACTTTGACCAAAACGATCAGTCTTGCAGTTTGACTCTTTTCCAAGTGGAATAAACACTGCGTTTCTCACTATAAGAATCACAGAATTTCCATGTGGAGGATGAAAAATTGTTAGTTCATACTAGTGCATTTGTTTCTCTCATTTTTCTTTGCAAAGATAGAAATGACATTTGCATTAACACACTAAGCCACCTCAGCCTGCATTAAAGAAACTGGAGGAAATTGATATCAACAAGACCAGTGATTGCCCCTAAGGTCCAATCTTACAATAATATATGTTGTAAGACACCTATGAAGGTGACCTGGTCTGGGCCCCTTCTCTTGACAGGGCTGACTTAGCTGCTTTGAGCTCAGGGTTCATCAAGTACAGTAGTGACAGACACTCACTCTCTGATCAACAGAGTAAAAACTGAGTAGCTCACTACTCTGTTCAGACCAATCAGAAGAAAGAAGAATAAATGAAATTTGGTTGTTACAATCTTTTCACTAACAGAAGAATAAAGATGGCAAAACCTGAAATTTTGTTGTATGCTTTAGTGTGATACTGAACAGGGCACTGAGTGAAATGTGACCTGGACCACCTCTAAAGTTCTTGGAAATAATCTAAAGGGTGACAAAAGCTAACTACAGTACAAAGTCATAATCAACACTGTGTATATGTTACCATTAGATCACAGAAGCACATCTATAGGAGAAATGTTTAAGCAGAAGACATTCTTAAAACAAGAGGAAGTTTTCTCCAGGCACCAGTTATATCCAATTAACTATCTGTATAAGGAAGATGTAGATCATTGCCTAGCTCACATAGCATAGCAACACATCATAACATATGCTTTGAGGTATTTCAGGTAAAGGTTACAATCAGAAGCAAATCTGATGGAATGAAACAGAATTCTAGAGTCAAACCAAACAGCAGCTTACTGCCAGCAAAAGTACCAATTTCAAGAACTCTGGCCAACCAAATAATGGATATTAATATTTGAACTTTCCAGGTTATTTAAACAATCAGAAATCTTCTAAGATTTGAAATCCTGCAATCACCATATTTGACAATTCTCTAGGTGAAAAAGAGGATAAAATATTTGTCCTATAAGGAAAAATCCTTTAAATCAATGTGTAGTTGTCAACTGTGAGGCATGCCTTACTTTGGGAAAATGGCATGAATATGATATGTCTTTCCTCGGGCAAAAAACATATGGATCTCAATATTCCAATGAAATCATATTGTACAGGAGCCCCTAAAATATTTTTTAAGAAAAAACCCCAAACAATCAGTTGCATTAGAAAGGAGCTGACTGTGCCCCACATTTATTTAAAGGGTCTATGTCCTCACATCCTCACAGTCAGAAGTTTTTCAAGTCTCTGCTTTACTTTCATCTCAGAGTATCAGACTTGCCAGTCAAGTCACCAGGAACACATAAAGCTGGCATATTTAAGACAGAAAGACAACAAACTTCCATAATACATACAACATGACCTGTTTAAAAGTCACCTTCACAAGTTGTGGCATGCCTATGAAAGTCCATTTTTATTTCCATCTCCATATTATCATGGTATAAATCTGCTAAAATCAAACACTGGATAACTGTACTAAAAGTTGAAACTTTTTTCAGCCAGTGCATTTTTTCTGGATCTAGTAATTTTTCAGACAGCTAAAAGGACACACAGAATACCACACAACAATCCCCATCTAATTTAAGTTCTGTGTTTGTACTTACTGACAGCTGCAGTTGCACATGCAATTTTTGATGAGTGACTGTAATTGTTGCCTCCCTAACACTGTCCAAACTCCTGAAATATTTAAAGTCTGGCCATTAGCTCCTAATCTTTAAAAGCTGCCTGCTCAAAAAGCCAGCTCAAAGGAAGAAGGATGTCTGCCTTGCTGCAGAGCTTCCCAGAGGTGTAGCAGCATGACCTATTTGAAGAATGCAAAAGAGTAAAGCAAACAAACAGCATGATCTGGCGCCCAGGTTTTCCCTGCTGCTTGTTCTGCCTCCTTCACACTGGAAAGTTGTTTGTCTTGCTTCCCTCCTGCTGGTTGTGGGCAATTAATTCTTTAGCTTCTGGGCCAGGCACTACCATATCCTACCTGAAGTATCTCAGTGGGACACTAGACCTTGGCCAATGTGACTGCAGACCATCTCTGCCAGGTACAGCTTCTCAAGAGAGTACATCTGCACGTCTGCAGGCTTGAACTGTCTTGAACTGTTGCTACAGGGTCTTTCTGGTTTAAACTTACCCATGATGGCTGAGGTAACAGATTCACAAACATTTTTATGTCTTTTTGGGAAGTCTTTGTTTAGGTCTGTCTGCTTTAGATCTGTCCTGGACTGCCTCTAGCTCTGAATGCATTGGACCTTCAGATTAACATAGGGGGTTCACACAAGCCTCACTTCAGGAAAGCTGGAAAAAAAAGGGTCACTAATCCAGCTTGTCAGTTTCTCCAAAGTGTTCCCAGTCCGAGAGATTCTTCACAGTTAATCCACTTTCTGCTGCTGAGCATCTCTCTCTCCGTATATTGCTGGTACTTTTGCAAATGCTGATCAGTTGCAGGAGGGATTTCTATTTCTTTTCCAAGTTTCTTTTCCAGCTCTACCTCCTCTACAGCTCTTCTCTTTAAGGCTAGTTATGGAAAAATTCCCTTCCCAGTCTTAAGTATTACTTGATGAATTTTTAAACATTTCAGAGACTCTGTTAATTAATATTGAGCTGTGTTTAATTATTGCTCTTCCTCCCACTTGCAGTTTTATCCACAAGTCCATTTCTTTCATCTAATGAGCAGCTCCTGATGGACAAGCGACTTTTATTACAGACATGTGATGTCTCTTGGCAGAGCAGATACTGTCTACATGATGCCAGCTGTCTTAACCACTTTCTTGTTTTCCCTGAATGTAGTGTGCCAGCAAGCCTGGATTTAAGTGGTAACAGTAACTTGTGCTTCTGCCAAAGCTCTCAAGGTGCCCTCAAAATCAGGAAACACACATTTTGCTTGGAATGGGAGTGGTATTGAACAGAGCCACCCTGAGAACTTTACATCCTTAAATCTGGTGAGACTTGAGGGAAATGCACCACTGCAATTTATATCAAAGGTTTTCAATTTTGGGCAATGGCCCTCTGGATCCAGAAGGGCTTTCACTGTCTTTCCTTTTTGAGGCTGAGGTTGGTGAATGGTAGCTGCTCCCTCCTCAGGAAAAGTTATCACTTTATATCTTAAGTCAATCTCCACCAGTCACTCCTGATTAGGAAATCATCTAGCACCTTGTAAAAAAATGCACACTTCAAAAGACAGCTGTACTCCATGCTCTTTGGTTTGCTCTTGCCTGCCAAAATCTGAAAGTCTTCTCACAGGTTTGACAGAATCGTTGCTAATTAAGGTTAAAAACCATCTTATCTGCTTCTGCATAGCTCCTGACTTCATTATGACCTTTCCAATGGTTCTAGCTGGATCTGTCTGTCTCCATCTTGCCTCCTTTCTCAGCAAACAGCAGTCTTATAACCTTTTCTTTTATGAACATGTGGACACTGCTCCCAGCAGCAAGGGATTTTCTTTGCTTCAGTGTCCTTCTACACTTAACCAAATCCATTCCATCTCTGCCACCATATAAGACATGAAGAGTTTGAGTGTGGAATGAAAGAGAATCTGCTTAATAACACAGAGCTCTTTTCAAAGACACAACGGTATTATTTCAAAACAGACCTGAAATGAAAACACAAACAGCACAATCCGACAACTTTAGCAGCACCTACTCCCCTTCTTAGTCACTACGCCAGAAATACATTGCTTTGCTCTTTCTTATAAACCTTATTGGCTGATCAAGAAAAGCAATGTTTGGTGCCCAAGTTATGTATTGCTAACATATCCTAATTGCCTCTTAACATGACAGAACAACATAGTTCATGGTTCACTCTCTCACAAGCCACATGCCTTCAGGAAATAGCACAGGCATTCTTGAAGTGAAACACAGGATTTCTAGCCCCTCTTGTGAGCCCATCTTTTGAACTATGTCAAATAAACTCTTTTGGGATATCATAATTTTCCCATGCATTTTGTTTTTGAAATTCTCTTCCCTTGCCCCCCACTTTGTGCAATAGGTTTTCATTCCTTCTCCAACTCCTAAGAGTAGCTGGTAACAACAGGAGTTGAACCAGCACCTCAGATTACACCACACATTCCCTAAAAATAAACATTCAACATGGGCTCTATGCAGAATTTTGGGCTGTGTTCCAATTCATAGATGATAATAATAGAAAAGGGTGCTTTATCTAAAACAGAAAGATCCATTCACTAAAGCCAAATGGATGGTCTCACAGGAAAAATGCCAAGTGACACTCATTAACTTTCCTGATGCAATTAGTAAACAATGTAACAAAAGACAAGGGGTTTTCCTCTCTGCTCTGGATTTTACCATAAAAAGAAGAATACTTTTTAATGAGATTTGATATTTAAAGATAGATCATGCTTATTTGAACTAGTTGCATGAGAGGCACAGCATCAACTGGAATTCACTTAATCATTTTTAATTTGCCAGCTCTTTTAAGACACTGAAAGAAAATGATATGTTCAGGACAAATGTGTTTTTCCTCTCGATGGTAATTTTCCTACTTTCGACAGGTAGCCTTTCTGATACAACAGGTCACTTCTGCAGATTCCCCAGGCCACAAATACTCTTGGAAATTTCCTAAAGGTTCCCCATGTTTTATCTGTTAGCTTACAAGAAAACTAAACCAAACCATACAATTTTTTCTATCAAAGCAGGAATAAAACCGATAGGGTCTTACTTCAATAGATATTTCTATTTGATGTGGCAGACAGGTGACAGTCTAAATTAGTTTGATTAACTTATAAAATTGTATTATTGAACTACCTTGTGTCTGGTTTTAGGTTTTCCACAGTAGAATGGGTTTGATTTGTAGTGATAATTGATTTCTCCTTTTCACCATCACCTCCTCCATTTTCAGTTGACACAACCTCATACTCTGGAAAATTACAGTACAGAAAAATTAGATCAAGTGACATCTCTTACTTGAGCTTCTTAAATACAACCAGATAGTGAATGAGTATGCAATTTTACAGGAATTCAATCTTTCTGCCTTTTGCCAACCAGAAATAAATTAATGATTTGGACTTTTTAATTCATTCAAGTTGGAAAAGAAAATGCAGGAAATGAATGAGTATGCAAATATATGCATGCATACACAGGCACACACCAAGAACTACTGGGTCTATCCAGTGCCTGCTTGTTACTCAGTGCACAAGGCAACAAACTGCCCTACATTTCTGCGGCAACACAAATGAGCAAAGCATGAGCAAAACGGTCTTGGTTCCTGACACTTGCAGTTTTTATGAAAACAAGGAGGTGAGTGTGATCACTGTTTTGGTTGTTATTTGTCAGACCTTTCCATTATGTTTTGGTTTTGGGCATACCCAATGAAACCCCTTGCACATAGTTAAAGTCAAGCAAAGCAACCATTCAAAAACCAAAATGATGCAACAAATGTTGTTTTCTGTTTTCACCTTTCTATCCGAAACAGTGCATTTATTAAAAAAAAAGAGATGTGATGCCTGAATAAGATGATTGGAAAAACATGCATAAACTACAAAAATAGAAAGAGATGACAGCAAAACTGGTTTAAGCCTGTCTAAACAAGTAATGTCATACTGGTGCCAATATGAAGCAATCACTGTTTTCAGAAAACAGGATTCAATGTCTTCTCTTGAATTCAGAACTGATTTTGATGAGTCATTAACTGAGTTGTTAGCTAACTTCAATGTTCAATTTTTGTCAACTAGTGTTGAGATACACAAAAAGATGAAAGAATTAAGAATGGCCATCTTGCATATTTACCTGTGTGCTGAATCCTGCATCACTCACATGCATTTATTCTCAATATAAACCCCTTTGGAAATTAAAAAACCTCAGACTCTTTTAACAGAGAGGGCGTGTTGATCCTCTTACTGAGGGTACTGCAAGTATTATGCTGGCAAAGTTCTGCTGACTTCCGAGATGGATGTAAGCTTTGACTGTGTCTCACCCACTGTGAAGCAGCATCCTCAGGTCAAGAAAGATGCCCACATTATGTGTGTGCACCTATATAAACAGCTGTAGTGTTGGAGCTTCTTGTCTAGGTCTTACCAGATCCTGCACAGAGAGGAGCCAGAAAATTGGAGAAGATATGGAGTAATACTTCTTAAGTATCTTTTTGTGTCATCATTGACACCAATGATCTTTCTTGTGCAAGTCTTTTTATAATCTAGTAGCGTTTTCTTATCCACACTGGAGCTGACAGTAGCACACGCACACAAAAAAGCACTGGGCTCCTTTAATCCCTGGTGATTAAAGTACTTTTAAATGGCAAAAATCTACTGTGAAAGTAAATTAAGATGGAAATACTGTATGATCACACAATGGAGGAAAGAAATCAAACCAACCAGTAACAGTGTCATTGTCTGGTTTTTCCCAATCCAATATGACAAAGGATGGGCAGCCCTCCACAGTCACCACTGTGAGGTTGGTTGGAGGATTTTGTGGAGGACGAGTGGGTTCTTCCTTGCTGCCAACTTCTTCTTGAGGAAAATGTTCAAGGGAGCTTGTGATGGAGCAAGGCACATCATCATCTTTCTTCATGTACTTGACATGGGGGGCTAAGAACAATAGGAAAGAGCTGTAGTAGAGTGTTTTTACAAAATGGCAGTGCCATTTCACCTGCTGCACAACATCCATCCCAGGACACCAAGCAAAAGTCTGCACAAGTGAAACACAAAGCTTTCAGAATAAACCCCATGGATTCAATATTAAACTGCTTGTTGTTATTTTTGTTTGATTGTTTTGGATTTTTTATGGTTTTGTGGGTTTTTTGTATGTTTATTTTTAAAATTTTACTTATTGCTGTTTGACCTGGAATCTGTGCTGCCTTCCCCCTCTTCCCACTGGCATCACTTATGAAATGATATTCTGAAGGTATTAGCAGGTGATACACATTGTTTGAAAGAATTAAAATCTGTCACAAAATAGAAAAAATCAAGTTTATTTCTTCTATAGTAAAATGAGACTATAATTCTACTTGCAGCTTTTGAGAGGTATGCTAATACAAAGACATCACATACACCTTGTTTCACCAGAAGGATCTTTAGTCCAGAAAGTAAAAGTAAAATTCTGTCAAGAAAATGCCTGTTTGTACTACAGCTCTTTCATCTGCCACTGAAGTGACGGAGAACCAAATAAAATTTTGGCCTCCGAATAACCAAATAAGATAATTTGATGCAAGATAGCTCAGACTTAATTTGCTCCCTGAAATAAAAAATATCATCGCTATGAATATCCTACCTTGGTACCTTGGTTTTCCTGAAGAATCTGTTTCTGACGTGGGACTTGAGCTGAAGACAGTTGCATCAACTGTAGAAAGCACAGTTATAATTTGCCATAAATACAAGTTTTCAGTGTTAGAACTGCAGCATTTCACAGTTCCTTTGGCATTTTAAATCATTTTAAGAATAGCTAAATGGTAGACATTTGCTGCCAGATCTGTCTCTTCATTTTAGGTACTCCATTTTTTTGTGATGCTGTGTAAACCCTGTACTTACCTGCTAGTACAGATAGCCATAATCAAAATGACAGATTTCATGACTGCTGCCGGATTCAGTTCATGCAATATATGTAAAAAACTTTTTAGACCATTGCCCTGGGTTTGCTTTAATAGAATTTTTTGTAAGGAAGAAAAAAGCCAGACACAGAAAAAGGATCTTTTTGCACTGTGCTGGCTGTTTAGCTTGGAGCTTTTTCGATGTTCCTGGGATATATAGAACTATTACACTGGCAAAGTAACTTCTCTAAAAATAACAAGGAAATAAAATATTCTGTCTTCGGAGAGTACAACTTCCACAAAATTTGAAGGAAATTGAAAGCAAATACACTGGTGAAGAGAAATGTGCTAAAGCAGTCAGGATTCATGATTCAATGTTGTATTAATTAGCCACTACACTGAATGTGACGCAAATACTACAATAGACCGCAGCATATAAAACACAATACCTTCTCAACAAGCATTTATAAATAAATCTAGCATCCATATTACTTTACTGAGCACTGAGGGTCACAGTGAGTCCATGATCATTGCAGGGAGACAAGAATTTAAGTATTACTATAAATCCAAGAAAATTAGAAGCAGCATCATTCATAACAATATACCAAGAACTGCACATTTGGACTCAAAAATTCTAAGCACATCCTCCTCCAAACGCACTACTGTATGCCACCTTGAAAAGACCTAGCTCTGAATTTGTAATCAACTCCCCCTTTTATAAAGGGCAAATTACCCACTGGCCACTATGATTGCACTACTACATTTTTTTTCTTTTTAAATGGTGGCAGTTTGATCAAACATAGGAGGATATCACATCTATGATGAGCACTATTAGTCACTGACAAATAATATTTTGAATTTATGTCCTGGGAAAATCAAAATGTCCAGGAAAAAAAGGGCCTTATCTACTCTTTGCACAACTTTATTTTTCAACACTATTCAACACTGAATAGTGTTGAAAGCCTACTAAGCATTTACAGATTTCTAGGTAGATGGAAGCCCTGTCATGTTCTCAGTTACCAAGATGTGTAAGAGAAGGGAGCTAGATCTCAGTCAAATCAGAAAAGTCACAAAGTGGCATAAAAGATATTAGAATCACCCCAGACAGACTACTTATGTTAAATATACAATGCATCAAAAAAGTTTAGGAAAGGGAAGCAGAACAAAAATGGAAATCTCAATATTAATTTAAAAAAAAAGGAAGAAAGAAGAAACCAGAACTGTTTGTAATATGCTCACCATAATACTCTGGAGTTGCAAAAGCTGTTGGCGTCTTATATAACGTTCCTGTCCTCACAGGTGGTGTTGGTCCAGCAGGCTTAGCTATAGTGACAGATTAAGGGACTTGTAGCAACAAGACATCCAGCATTTCAAGGAGTCAAACACCTTTCTGATTTTCTAGGAGAACTCAGTTTTGTAACAATTGCTTCATGCAACAAGTATTTTCATTTAAATCACAGTAATCCCTCAGCTGGATTTAGGAAAGTTCTGAACTGTGCTAGTTGTGACCTGATCCTGAAACCCAGTAAGAAAATTCTTTGCTGCTTTGAGATTGTCTTGGAGGACTTTAGTCAGCTAGAATACTACCTGGTTTAATGCACAGAACCATTCTACACAGACTAGTAAAAGGATGAAAAATGTCCAGCACTGATATTGCTGTTCCTTAAAGAAAGAGTACGTTTATTCCTGAGTTGCAAGACACAATAGCTGAAGTCAGCAACTGAAACTTGGATTCTTCCCTCAAATATAGGTAAGATTAATTTCTGTTCTTAATACAGCACATACATGAGCAAGGGTGCTGCTGGAACATTCATAGTGATAAACACCAAGTCCTTAACTGTGGTCTGCATTTAGAGTTTAACCACAGAACACTACTGGAGCTTTCACTAAATGAAATTAAGATACACTTCAAATGAAAGAAAGGAAATGCAGTCAAGTCCAGCATTTTCAACATTTATAGCACTGTATCACTCAAGAAGAAAAGTTTTCTTGCTGAACTCATTTCTGTAGTAGGTTCCATAAGTCTGAACAGAAACTAACTGATAGAGGCAATATTGTCACCTATAATTAAACAGCTACTTTAAAAAGTGTTTTAGATTATGTGACATTGCTTTTATTCTTCAGCTGTTACCACCTAATATAGAAAACAGGTTTCTAAGAGGCAAACAATCCATGGTAAAGGTCTTGATTTCTTGCATAATAGCTGTAAAAGACAAGAATTAAATTCATAAAACATGCAGATACCATGATATGACAGTGACATCTCAACCCTGAAGAGTCAAGGACTATATAATGTAGTTACCTCCCCAACATATATGATAGAAAACATGGCAGCTGAAGGCAGAATTCTGGTGGGACAAGTTTAAGACAACAAAAATCCCTACTTTCCACTGATTTTTTTTAATAAAGTGGAAAACTGAAAGATTCTCACTAGAGTTCAGTTTCACAAAGTTTCTGGAACTCTCATTTCCATTTTTTTTCCCATTCAGGAGACTTTTAATGTCTGCATAGAAACCTTTCCATAATATCCACTGGATGAGTTAGAAAGATGCGAGTAAGGAATTAATCGCAGCGTTAACGAGAAAGATGACAGAATTCTGACCGGGAAAATCCAAGAAGAACATTGAGGCAAATTTTTTCCTGTTAGTACAGTGGAACTGGCTCTCCAGGGAACCAGAAGAAACAAAGTCACAATGTTTAAAACTAAGCTGGATAAAACACTAGGAAATACAGAAGAAAGAAAATCTACTGTCTCCACAAGGAAGAACCAGATCATTTGACCAATTTATTCCATCTTGAAAGCCTAGGAAGGTATGGTAAATGTTGACTACCACATGGCCTGGCCTCCACTGTAAGGAAAAAGTTTGAAATTTCAAAACACTGGTAAATCAATTAGACATTTAGTGGAGAAAATTAGTATAGACCCCAATACAAGCAAAACAAATATATCAGGTTTAAGACTGATTGACGTCTTCTGTTTTCTTGGAACTATTACTAAAGGAACACCACCTATCACCAACAAGTACAGACACAGTATTTCAGTTTTGGCTCTGCTGATGAATAAATATATAGGTTGTCTCGTCCAGCTTGGAGATTCTTGCTAATCATCTGCCACACAAAATACTGAAGTATAATTTAGGTCTTTAGTACCTTAGTAGCACACAAAGTCCCAAATGAAATAAACAAAAAAACCCAAAAAACAAATCACAATAGGAAATCCAGTAGAGGTGTATATTCATATATAGCTGTATATTCTTATATATAAAGACATTTGTATTTCCAAGGAAATACACAGATCAATATGAAGAGGAAATAAGCTGTCATGATATTAAGCTGAAGGACATGATAGTTTCTGACTACGTGGAATAATGTTAGCCTAAGGATTCTTACATAGAATCCATTGACAAAACATCCATGTGGATACTGAATACCAGATTTAGGATAAACTTTAAAAAAAGTAGGAAAGGTGAAAGTTTCTATGTACTCTTAAATCAATATTGAGAAGCCAGAATACTTTAGCACAACGATCAAGCTAAACTCTGCACATGAAACAACTCCACTTGCTCTACCTCCCGGTGCAGTTAGTTGTCTGGGTAACTATTAGCTCATTTTTTGCAGTGGTTAATGGATGTACCATATATATGTGAGGAATTCTGTAACAAATAACCAGCTAGGACTATGCATTGAGGCACATTAGTCAATATCTCCCATCCAACATGCACGTTAAATAGCAAAAAAATTGTACTAGTAGACATGAAATATTCTTAAGGTTGATATTCTTAAAGGATGACTTGGAGTGTGCTATTTCACATTCAGCTCCCTTACTAGGCGGGATTTTGATACAACTAGGTTAGGGGAAAAAAAAGAAACAGGGATTTTTTTAAGACAAAAGACACAAGGCCTGTATGTTCCAAAAAACTAGTTTCTACAGACATCACAGATCAAAGAACCCCATACCATAGAATTCTCCTATACCCTGCTAGCCAGTATTATCTCACACACAATAAAATATTTATGCGGAAAAGGCTGAAATACCTGGGCTCCCTGGTTTACCAGTCACGGTGTTAGGAGGCAGAGGTTTTCTTCTCATTTGTGTAGGCCGGGCAGGAGGTATAGGAGGGCGCTGAGGGCCAGGTGATGGAGTCACTGAATGACATTACAAGGCACCATATTAATTATTTAACCTCAAATTCCATAAATCAGAAACTCACTAGAAGTTATATTCTGACTTCTCAAGCAATGTTTCATGTCTGATTTAATATCAAAAGTGGAGAGGTGAGATTAGGAGCTGATCTGTGTCGTATTTTCAGCCTTAAATTCTCTGATAACTGTGTGCCATGAAGTTTTAAACAACGTTTACACTGAAAAAACGTAGCTTCTTTGGGATTTTGTACAAAAGTTTCAGCGATTCACTTTGTGTAGTTACTCATTTTCATCAACAGTAATTTTTTGGCGTTCTAATGGATACATCTTCACACAACAAACATCACCTCAACGTGCTAGAAAACATCTTCAGTATCCTACTCACAAAATTTCTGACCTCTTGTACTTTCTGACTAATACAACTGGCCACCCTCTCCTTGAAGCAAAAGATGTAAGAAATGAAATTATCATTAGGAATACTTTATTCTATGCCATTCAAAACTGAAAAAGTTACTGTCACCTCATACACTGACATGACTAAAGACAATTATTGTTGTAGAAATTTCTGAAGCATCCAAATTGGTTATTTCAGTGTGCAGCTCCAGACAGTAGCCATTAAATTTATCTGATAATGTCCTTTGACAGTGAAGTCTAAAAGGAAAACCTAAGCCCCTTAATTCATACTTACAAATCATTTTACTGTATTTTCCAGACAATTATGAAGGATTTTATTATGCAAAGGAAAGGCAAAGGAAAAGATTTTTGTTCCACTAGTCACCTTTGCCCTTCTTTCCTTAAGAAAATCCAAGAGATATGTGCAACACATTTACGTAACAAAAGCCTTTTTATACCTAAAAGGAGAAAATCCTCAAGAGTAATATAATTCTTATAAGGCTGCCAATGTCAACAACTATGCAAGCTGCCTGATACTGAATTACTGGCTCCATAAGCTAGCTCAGGTCCTATGTATCAGACCTTAGTTTTACCCTATAAATAGAGAGGTTGTGGGCGAGAAGGGAGCAGATCCAAAGATCATTTAGGAGAGCTTTTTTGGAAATACTCACAATATACAAAAAGGAATATCTCCATCTCTCTCTCTCTTCCCTTTTCCTTTCTGGACTCTTGTAGTCACTTTTAAAATGCTTTTATTTTTTTTAAATCCCTCAGATCAAGACAGAAAATAATGCTCTATCTAATTTAGGAGGATGCAGTGGTTTGGAAAATACCATTTGTTGGTTTCATAGTCATTCTTAATCTCCAGATGGAGATGAAAAGAAATATGCTTAAGGCCCAAAAAAGTATAATGAAATTTTGTATGTATGTCATCATACCCTAGATATTACTATATGGTAGTATTCATCATTACTTTTCCCCCCACCCGTAATTAGAGAAGGGATTGTCCAAGATATTTATGAAGTAAAAATGTGCAAGTATTGACTTGCCAGTGGTTTCTATCTTATCTTCTGAACAGCACAACTACAACAGTTACAGGCAAACTAAAATATTGCATTCAGTGTACTGGGTCACAATTAAATCCACTGTACTGTACTCTGGAAAAAAAAGAATTCCTACTTTTCCCTTCTGCTACTTCCCACAATGATTTGGCTGCTGGCACTGTTCAAGGCTAGGTTGGATGGGGCTTGGAGCAACCTGGTCTGGTGGAAGGTGTCCCTCCCAAGGCAGGTGGGGTGGAATTGTTTGATCTTTAAAGGTTCCTTCTTACTCAAACCATTCTATGATTCCATGAATTTTAATATACATAATAAAGCCTCATGAAGAGAGCTGCAGTTATACAAGAAAGCTATGAAACAGTAGTAGCTAATTTCACAACCATACCCAACTGCCTTTTATGACTACAGTTCAAGGTATTGGTTTACCCCTCAAAGCTCTAAAAGCTTAACTTTAGACAACAAATGTCATAAAATGAGTAAAAGTTGGTCTTAATGACCTTTCAAATCTATGTGCATAAAAACCCCTCAAGTTTCTGCAAATCACAAGCTGGATTTACTTTAGGAAACAACACTGTCTGACATTCAGTAACAAAAAGGGCAGAGTACCATCCTTGTTTTCATTTTGCCTTCAGCTGCTACAAATAGAACACCACACTAGTCGGCTTAATCTTTGCAAAGGACTGTGGTCAGACTGAATAAACTTAAAAATTATAAAAAAACAGAAGCTGGACATCAAGATAGGCTCATCTTTGTAAAGGTAAATTAGGTGCAAGAGAAATTCAACAGGGACTAGGAATAAACAGCTGTTTATAAAATAGTGTTTTAAAATCCAGTAACACGTTCTCAAATGAGAAGCTACCTAAAAAGACCATCTGCAGCTGAGTAGTAAATCCAAGAATAAAACATAAAAGATTTCATTTTCAGTCAGTTTCCATGTCAGAAAAAAACCCACAGCAATGCAAATTCCATGCTTGGTTATGCTCATGAAACAGAAATTCTTTACACATCAGAGTATTTACCTGTTGTATGAATGTTTCAGATAAAATATTTTGATTGTTTTGAAAATATGATTGCAAGACTTGCCAGAAGAGTAAACCTTAAAAGACTTGTATTACACATATAAAAAAGCCTGCAACCTGATTTAATCCACATCATTATTTTCCTTCAAGCCTGATGTTCTAATTTTCCAAACAATTCCAATATTCAATGAAACTTCCTCATGCATGGGACTACAGTTGGTTATGATTTTACCTTATTCAGCTTTGCTATGTGGAAACTATTAGCATGAAAAAAATCAGTGCTTACTGATTTTGTGGCTGTTAGATCATAAGGATACAACTCTGGTGGGGAAAATTTCTACCATATGTAGTTGCTAAGTGTATGTAAGTGACTAAGTAGTGGCTACAAACTATTCTTATTTTTATCTCTTTTTAGTAGCATCCTGAAGCCATAAGAATGTGTATTGATGAGGATCATTAAGAATTATTTTTTGTTCTCAGTGGACGTGCTTTGTGTGCAGAAAAGACAATGCTTTTATTTTTAATAACAACTGTTAAAAATTGCTTTATCTACTTCTATTAACCTTACCAGAAATTGGCTTTTGCCAGGTGTCAACGTATTCTGGAGGTTTTTTGACATCCATGTCAATTGGTCTGGCAGTAGCCTCAGGTGTATAAAGGCCATCTGTGAAAAAAAGGAAATGAAATAAGTATCTACAGTGTGGACCAAGTCATGGAATACTTGTATATTGAATGTGTTCAAACTCAAGCTGACATGATGTGCAAAACCAACATGTATGGCCCTTTTATGTTTTTACTGATAATTTAGTGATATCCATTATCTTCTTATTCGGGTAAGTAGAAAGTGATCCCATTCTATCAAGTCTCCAGTTTAATTTCAAACATCCCTCAAGTATAGCGTATTTGGAGATAGAAAATCATTAAGATGAAGAGGTAAGAGATGAGTTAAACCAAGATTATATGTGGAAAAATGAGTAGAGAGAATGTTCTAGTTTTTCAGTGTAAAGAATAAAATGTCCATTGATTCTTGCAAAGGGCAAAGTTGTCCTTCTCCCCATAATAAGATCACTGGTCATCCTCTATATTAAATGATTAGAGCAATTCTGGACCACATATATTCACCATATTTGGAGTACAGGAGACAAAGTATACACAACATCCAGTTTGTATATAAGAGCAAGTCCTACTTAAAAGTTATATAAACACATTTTTAAAAAAGTAAGTGGCATTAAGAGATCAACACAACTCCTGGTACAGAACAACTGTTTCTCATGCTGGTATTTATAGAACAGCCACAATGTTAAATTAATATGCTTTCTCTACACAAACAAGTAAGTATATTTGCTTTATATAGACTGTATATATAGTAAAGCAAAAAGATGCATTGCAAGTTCATCATGTTTGTGGGGAAATCCCGCCCCCCCGCACCCTTGTTCATGATGTAAGACACAATCCCCTAAAATTTTTTATAGTAAAAAAAAATATCAATATTACTGTAATTATCAAATTCCAACCCTGTTCCAACATGATCTAATCACTTCAGCTAAAGATTTCATAGATTTATAATCTGGTTCTCATTTTGTTTTGATATTTCACTAGTATTTTAATGGTGTGAAGCAGATACTTTTTCAATTCCTTTACTGTTTGACCATTCTTGTTGCACGTTCCTTACAAATCCACAGCCTGTACATGATAAATCATTTACTGAAGATTTCAGTGATGGGACTTGCAGTAAGCTGGGAACAGGATGCAGATGACCTGATCCCTGTGTCTAAAATATCTGAACATATCACATGGTTTTATATAACTGCAATTTGTCTTCAGGTAAGTAAAACAATTAATTAGATCTTCAGCTATACAAAGCACCAGAGTGATAGTCACTGTTTCATGTGGATGATATTCCAGGAAGAAAAGGCATGAGAAGACCAGCACCAGCCTTTAAAAAATAAAAATAATCTTGTGCATATGAGGTATAGTTAGAGCATGTTTAGTTTCTCAGCTCACCTTTCAGTGAATGTATCAACAAAATGTGGTAGCACATTGACTAATTCACACTAAATCACCCAAACGTACATTACAAATCTAAATTAGTTTTGCATGTTACAGTCTCCACAGAAAAATCTATCTCTATCCTGCTCCTTAGGATCATAATGTTTTCTGAGTTAAATCAGCTGAGAATGAACCAAATATTGTATATGTTCTGGTTGGAAGAAGTAATATTTTTCTTTTCAGAAACGTGCACTGCTCTTCTGCCAAATGTAAAGTAATAATGAAAAATTATAAAAAAGTCAGTTTCAAACCACAGTACTTTCATGTTGACAAAGTATCCTATTTTGAGTATTTCAATACACTTTAAAGTTACATAGAAATTTGTCTTTTCACACGAGGTACCTGCACAACCAAAGTTTGCTGTATTTGTCATAGCGTTTGCCTTATTCTAGCTAATGTAACTTGCTTATTAAAAGCATTTATCACATTCATCCAAACTTTAAACAGAATTGACAATAGATCTATTACTTGCATATGTCTTTGTGTCTTCTTTTAATTCTTTATTTTTTCCTGGAAAACTTCATGGGGTCTGGAATATGTTTAAACTAACTACGCTGTCTTTAATTGTAGGAATACTATTGGAAGGGTGGATCATTTTAAGGGAAATAATGGAAAAAGTGCCCTTCATAAAATAAACTGAAATACCTTTATACTTGAGTTCCTCTGGAACTTGGCTATACACACACAGTTTAAAAAAATCAAAAGAAAATAGAACACAAAGTTAATGGCCATTATAATGAAAACCATGTATGCCTCCCTTTCACAAGAGAAATGGAAATTCTGCTCAAAGTTTGTTTGCTGACATTTGTCAAGAAACTCAGTAGATCAGGAGCAGTATTTATATGGTTAAGATTAAATTTAAAAAAAAAACAACAAACAACCCAGTAACATAAGTTATACACTAACATGAAAAGCCACATGAATAAAAAGGTATTCTAGAGAAAATGGCTAAGACATGGCAAAAAACTAAAAGGAATGCTAGTCATGAGGAAGCAATCCCTGACTCTTTTCCACAGTCAAGTTTACCACCTGGCACCACAGCTGGCCAGGAGACAGAAAAGCCTGCCAGGAAACCAGCCACAACCCCATGTGCTGGTGCTGGAAAAAACAAATCCCACTGCTTATCATCTGGGCCCTGCAGCTGCCAAGCACTCTCTGCATGGGAGTGAAACATCTTCGCACTGAGGCTAATGAGCCCAGTCAGGAAGAAGATATGGAGTACATTCAGCAGCAGTGCCAGTCCAGCAAGGAATTAAAAGATCCAAACTGGTGTCCAAATAATGGAATATCCAAGAATAAGTGATGTAATGTCTAAAGGTAAGTCTAAAAAAACTATTGTTACATATATAGCATATTCCTAACTGCCCAGTTAAAAATTCTGATCATCTTAGATCAAAAGTTCAGGATTTTGATAAGCCAACCACAGAAAATACTGAAAAAGGAACTTTTTAAACTTTGCTCAGCCAGTAAGATTTGAGGATCCAGGTTACAGAGTTCTTTCCTAAGACTCTTTTGCAGACATAGGAATTCTTTTGCAGCAGATAATTAATTGCACATTGCTTGGGAAGATTTCTTTAATTGGTCAACTGAACTCCTTTCTGTGCAAATTTATTTTTGTGGGCACAGTCAGCCTTGTGTCTCAGACACTAGCGCAATACTGTGATGTACTTGCCTTACAGAAGACTCGGGATTTCACTTACTGATCACCAAGAAAAGTACAGACTGAAAAGTTGTGACAAGCTGCAGTCCCCTCTCAAGATGTCGTAAATGTATGGAATTAATTGGTGATTTCTCTTACACTTCTCAGAAGAAAGGTGCAGACTCACAGAAAGCTGTCAATGAGCTGTTGTGGCAGTGGGGCTGGAGGTACAAAGAAGTGAGCAGGAGACAACAAAGGACAGATCTTCTTTGGGACTTTGGATACCAAGTTTGACTTAAAGGACTCACTTGGCAGGACACAAAATTTAGCTAAGAGACATCTACAGGATGACCTTAGAGAAAAAACATACTTATGTAACTTGGCATTGGAAACCACTAGTGGAAGTATCACTTTTCAGAAGAATTCTAAAAGAAGGTACTCATTTACCAGTGAGTACACACAGCATGCACAGTAAATAGTTTTGTGGTGACTTTTGACACTGTCTACCACAATGCAGCTCTAATTCTTCCTGGCAACAGGCAGTACCATAAAGACATGGAAATAATAACAAATGGTGGGCACAACAAGAGGGCCACTTACAATATGATTGCTTGAAACAATACTTCAGCAACTTAAATCAGCATCAAGCACAAAAAAGACCATGTAACAGTTTACTACTGTTGTGTTCATACTACTGATTTACCTAGCATGTATTCAGTTTTGCTGGTGTTTTTTGTAACCTACCAATACCTCTGCTGAGGTTATGACTATAGGGGAGAAGAGAAAAGCTCAATGTGCTGTGTAATTGAGTGTTTGTGCATAATTTCATAATGTGATCACTCCTGGAGACCTGTGTGCATTCTCCTGTTCCAGTAATCAGACATTAGAAAGCTCACTTGCAAAGTGATTTCCAGCACAAGTGAGCAACAAAACCTTTCGACCCCCAACTACTGAAATCAGGCATTTAATGCTTTAACTGGCTCTGATGTCCTGGAATTTGATGGCCACAATTAACTTACCAGAAGGACTATGAAAGGTCAAAGAACATGTACCTCTAATGAAGGCATTCACTCCATATCTGATACAGAAATGTATGTCATATTCTAAACAGGTTAAATTTAATTCAGTTTAAATATACAACCATCTCTTCTGAGTTTTTACCATTTCTAACAACATGGTGGGCTTGTGAAAATGTGCAGGAATGAGTACCTGAAAATATTCTATGATCAGCAACAGGTATTAAATTGCCAAATATACCAGAAAGAAACATTACACAGGCAAAAATGTTTAGTAGAGATGGAATATCACTCAGGCTATCCTCATCTAGCATAGAAACAGTAACAGGAGCCAGACATAATATGGGACAATAACACTTGTAGTGAGTGGTCAGCCGAAAGTTTGCCTTGAATACGTACATTATTTATTTATTTATATTATTTGTTATTTTAAACTTGAATTGTTGATAAAGAATCCCAAAATTATATATTTAATTAGCAAATGGCTGTATAAAAAAATCCCCAATGCTATTTGTATTGATGTAATAAATTAATGCTTTATGAAATATAAAAAATGGATTCATTATGAGTTAGCATTGAAAATATTATAATGATTGGATGGAAAAATCAAGTACAACTGAAGAAAGATAAGTGATTTTTCCCCCAAACAGACCTGTACTTTTAATAAATTTTTGTGGTTAGGGATGTTTGTTATCTGCTTGTTTAAGGATATGTAAATTGTTTAAATATGTATAAATTGAAGTTCTCACTGTCATCTGCAATGAACCAACATGGAATCCTTTGGAGCTGAAGTATCCAAGCCTGTATACTGCACAGTCCAAATACTGCATGGTCTGAATTGTGAGTAGGTCTGATGTGAACACACCACGTGCATAGAGAGGAACTAGCAAGATACTTGGGTTTAGGGCTTCCCTACCAAGCCTCCTCACTTGAACTCAAACAAATGGGTGACCCTTTCCAATGAAGCCTTTTCCAGTAATTATTGTGGATCTAACATCTAGAAAATATTAGCCACACAATAATCAATCTGTAAATTTACACAGACTGAGTGCCAATACAATTTCATAATCACCTTCAGGAATTACATAACAAGATCAGTAGAAGCAATTACACATGGCACTCCGAGGGATTAAATTTTATAATAAAACACAATGAGATATTTTTCAGGGCTCAAGATGACTCGGAGAAGTCACATTCCAGTCTTTTATTGATAAATTTAAAAAAAAACCAAAAAACACCCCAAACCCAGAACTCTACCTGCTGTTGGCACAATCCACTTTGGCAGTCCAGGTGCTTTTGTTCTGGCTGGTGCTAGGGTGGTTTTACTAAAAGCTGTGAGAGAGTTTCCAAAGGAAAAAGAAAAAAGAAGAGAAAAGAAAGAAGTTCCATGAGAAGAATACCCAACAGACTTCTATGTGCTGCCAAGAATTCCACACTAGAGAAGAAGTAACACCTGCTGTGATGACACACATAGTTGGTTTTTTTTGGTTTGGTTTCTTGTTTTGTTTTGTTTTTTATTTTTCCCTGATTTGGAGAGATTTTACCGCTAGACTAATTAATTGATTGAAAAATATCCACTTTTTTTTTTTTTTTTCCCTCCCAGCAATATTTAAAAACTCCACCCAAAATAGATGAAATTAATTAACTATTTAATATCCTCCCCATCCCAGATTGAATAAACAATTATTACCAGGTCTGGTCTGTGATTTATCTGTTGGCTTTGGTCTTGCAGAGGTGAGACGAGTTTTGTGAGGTGCTAAAAGAAACAAGGTCTGTTTCAATGCTGTGCGCAAAGGAATACGGACAGTGCAGTGCGATTTGCCAGACAAAAAGGTCCATGCACCAATGTGATATAGCAAAATGGACATATGAGAGTTCTATGAATTCTAATCCAAAATGCATGTGGAAAATGCTAGTTTCTTTAGTGGCCAGATGACTCCATCATGCAGTCTGACCAGTTACATTCATATGTAGGTTTAGGAAAAAGATGTAAAAATATTTACAGCCAGTTACCCAACTGTATATGGATACAGAGTTAGCTCTGCAAGGTATCCATGGCCTTAAGACATTTAATTAGGTTCTGTAAAAAACAAACAAACAAAAAACCTCAAAATAAAACACCAAACTGAACCCCCCAAACCAAAGACTTAGATAAAACTATGAAGCATTAAAATATTGCTAATAAAACAACTGGGACCATTCAATGCAGACACTGTGCAGGGCAGCTGAAGCAGTGTCATCAGCAAAGTTGAAATCAGAAGCCCTCAACCTTTTTCATTGTTGCCTTTCACTTGCAAAATAATTTTGATATTGTAGATATTATGGGATCTGTTAAAAATCACACTGGAATCTAGAAGCATAAGCAGTAGTCACTGTTATCTCGTACCCAATTAGCAATGTCTGTAAAACTGTTTTTATAAGAAGAGCTGGCTATTTGAAATTCAAGACAAATAAACGTTCTACACATAACACTTAATCCAGCCTCTCTGAAGCATCAGAGAATATACTTATGCAGGACAGAACACATTACTCATTTTTGACATTTAGATTAGAGAAGTTTTACAGATTTTGATTTTGTAAGGAAAAAGTTGGAACTCAGTTACGTCAATGTTTGTGGTACTACATATGTACGAGTATCCAACACACAGCTCTAATACTGTTTAAAAACTTCACATAATCTTTGATATTTGAGGCAATACTGAGCAAATCCCATTTTCAGAGCAATAAACTAACATATTTGATAAGGGGAAAAGTAAATTTTCATATTACGTGTTTGAAATAGTTTTAAAGATAATAATGAACAGACCATTAAACATTAAACTGTACTGATTTTACTTAACTCAGACTCTCAATACAACCACTTAAGAAAATCTTAAAAAATTACCTGTATGGTACCAAGGAATTTCTGTTGCTTGACCAATTTTGGGCCTGGGTGAAATGTGGTATGTTTCATTGGGAACTGAAAATGGACATATTACTGCTTATCAAATGCAAATGATTTCCTTTTAAACATAAGACATCACAGGTGGAAAGGAAATTCAAACTGTCTGTGCAGATCATAAATAAAAGAGTAAATGCTAGAAATTTGTCTGAAAATCATGCTTTTATACATGTAAAAACTTTTTGAGTCTGGGAAGATATATATATATATCATTAGTAAGCCAGACAAAATCAGAAAAGATGATAAGTCAATGCCTTTTTACATGACTCCTCAGCCTCGTACACGTAGTACTTATTTATATAAAGAGTCACATGAAGAAGAAAAATGGCTGGAAAATTAAAACCAGCAACATTTTGTGCATGCACTGGATTGTAACTAACAAATGAACATGACAAAGTTATATTAAGGTATTTTTGTTGATTAAAGTGTAGGTTTAGCCATACAGCAAAAGCAGAGAAAGTAAAGATTGATGAAAAATAAACTGATGTAATATTCTCATTACCCAAATTTATTTTGGACCCATCAACAACATGAACTGTTACAAGGTTAATTGATCCCAGGTGTGTTGCCCTTGGAGCTATAAAAAATAAACCATTGTTCTGTGAGAAGGGAAATGAAAGAAGTTGGATTTCATGAAGGATCTGCCTCCATTGTTTCCTAAAAACCTATCTGCACATCTGCTAGGACAATTTTAACAGCCATGAGACAGACACGTTCTGATTAGTCTGGATGTATTTTCATGCTGACAATCAGGCAGTGCAACTATTCTGCTAAGCCCCCACTAACTTCAGAACACTTGCCCTAAACCTGGAGTTCTGACAGTCTTTGGTCTTTCTCATACTAGTTGTATTAACTTACACTTCACAAAAAAATTCTACAAGTTTTTAGTAATGTATTTATTTTTCAGATCTCACTCAAATTTGAGTGAATTAATTGAAAGGTCTCTAAGTTACTGGATGAAAAGGACAGATTGGCAGGGAGAGGCACACACAACATGGCTCTTTGTCTTTCAGAAATAAGGTTAAAATGTGGAAGCTGGAAAATAACCTACTTACATAAGGAGCAATGGCTAAAAAGTGCCATTTATATTTAACAGTAAACATTTGTTTACAGTTTTTCCTAGCAGTAGCTTGTTTTGCATATACACCATTATAATGATTTAAAATTCAAAGGGGAAAAATAAGCCTCTAAATTCTGTTCTCTAAAATTCTTTCCCTAAAACTAAATTTGTAGTGGTACCAAAAGATGGCACTTGTTAACCATGACATGATTTGAAATAGCTGTTATTCAACTGAGGCTTAGAAACTAGCTTGGCTATTGAACAGCCTTTCAAAATAAGGGATTTAGAAAAGAAATCTTTTTTCTGGACTCTTCTGTTTGATGTTCACAGTAATATATATGTACATATGGTGTATATACATAGATAGAATATAGTTCTTGAATTAATAGGGTCTCTGCTTGAAATCTTTTTGGCTATATAAAATGGACAAGGAGAAAGAAGCGTGGGGGGGGGGGGGAATTACTAAGCTATCCATTAAGCTATTTGTCTAAGACTATGATTTTATCAGTTCAGAGGTTAGATCAGAGAGGAGGAAAGATCAGGAGCCGCTCTTATAGACATGTAGTCTCTCCTCACCTAACTGTATTTTTCTCCTGTTACTTTCCTCCTTAGCAATATTTATTGAAATAGATCACCTCATGGTAAAGCTGAGATATCACCAGCCTTCACCATAATTGTGCACCCCTGAACTTCCCATGGTTACTGCAAAAATCGCTGGTATTGAAGGCACTTCCACTCTCAGCATGCAAATATCTTCACTGAGACTCTGCAACCCAATTTTCAAAAGTACTTGAGAAATTGAATCTAATGTATTTAGAATAATAAAATTCCCCCAAAGAAAAGAACTTTTTGAATGTGAGCAAAGAAATACATTTTTATTAAAATTAATTGAATTACTCACAATTTTTGATGGCTACTAAACCCATCCAACTGCTTTCCATGGAAATTGATCCAATTTTTGGGCATACACTTTGATATAATTTATGAATAAATTCTCATCTTAACAATGATACAAATTTCTGTCTACTTATTATGCATGCTCCATGACCGCAAAACTCAGTGAAAGCAGAAATATAACTAAGGCAGTGCCACAGTAACAATTCTAAAGTTACAAACTGTAAATTACCAGGTTTAGTTTGTGGTACTTCTGGCCCAACAGATGTTTTGGATTTGGAAGGAATGAGCAGTGTTTCTTTTGGAGCTGAAAGAAAAGGAAAAAGATTATTATTGTATTTTTCAGGAGTTAAGATCCAATGCCATATTTAGCCCACAGAAAATGCATGCCTCAAATGCCTGAAAAAAAGACAATAACAATTCCACGGCTTTCTGGAACCTGAAACAAAATGACTAGCCAAAACACAGAAAAATCCCAGCAGTGCGCTGTAGGATAAGTTGAGTTAGTGGCTAAAATCCTTGCTCTAGAAGAAAAATTAGGCCACTGATTTTGGTTGGAGATCTGACAAATACAGACTTCTGACCAGACATAAGCTGTAGGCTATTTTTGCTTTACTTGAAAAAATAGAAATGAGAATCTTCTGTGCTAAGATACATGCATGTGGCAGCAGAGCAAAGGATAGTGGAATGGTGTTATATCAATACCCCATTGGAGTACATTCTCTAAACATTTCTCCACTGAAAAATTAGAAATACCTTCATCTTAACTTTAAGGAAATGTATTTACCCATTGTTGCCCTTGAATAACCAGTGGTGGTAGGAGATTTTGTAATGATTGGTTGTGGAGTTGTCGGACGTATTGCTGTTAAGGAGAAAATGTAAAAAATCTTAGAATATTTATCTGTAATCCAAACAAAGCAGCATTTGCTAAAACCTGCAAAATGCCCGAAACTAAGGAGCAGCAGAACATCTGGAAAATCAACTGCTGACAGATACAATTATCTCTCTATCAACTTCTGCTGTAGATTTATACCGAAAATGGGAAGCCACACAGCCCTCCATAACTATTTTTAAAGCTACTTTCGCTTCAGTACAGCAGACAATGTCTGTTCCTAACTGCTCAAGCACATTGTAAAGTTCTGTTGCATTACAAGAGAAGATTTTAAAAAAAGTGCTCACAGAGGAGCACCCAAGATTACCAGGAAGTAATCACAGAGAACTCTGTTTGCCTAGCCACTGAAATTTGTCAATACCACATTACTACATTTCAGTCATCATTTGCTATGTGTAATAGACAGAGGAAAACCACTATATATGTTACACATATCTTACTATTGTTTGTAGTGTTGTTTTTGTTTATTTTGGATTGATTAACTGAAGTGTAATGCATTTGTTTCACCACAAAACTGGCTACAAATAATCCCATTAAGAAGCACAAAACCTAAAGCTCAGGGAAAGAATGATTAAACACAAAATTAAAAGGATGAGTGCATTACCAGGTCTGGTGTATGGCACTCTTGGTCTTTCAGTAGTTTTGCGTCTGGTAGGAATGAATGGTTTTTCAGGTGGAGCTGGAATAAAAACAAACAGCACCCAGAACAATAAATGAAAAAATGCCCTGCTTTTCACAGCCTACAAGGAATTTAAGTATGATCTGATCTGGAATAAGGAAAATAATGTAAGAATAAAGCTGAAAGTTGGAACTCCTGCAAAGAAAGGAAAACAAGTTAAATGGCCACTTACAAAGATTTCTAAAAATAGATATACAAATCTGTAGCTTTGCATGAAGCAGTCTAGAATATAGTCATTAACATCATCACACTGTAATAGGACAAAAATAGACAGTGATAACTTGTGTCTTTCTCATCTGCCACACGTGAGTATCTGAGGACAGGATTTCTTTTTCAGTGGAACATGTGTGTCAAACTTGATTTCTAAATTAAATTCTTTTGTTCTTATGTGGGAATGATTTAATGTTGTCATCTTCATACTATTCAGATTTTTTAAAAAAATCTTGTAAGTAAATGTAGGAATCATTTACTGGAAAAGGTTATCTTAGCACTTTTTAGTCTGTGGACTACACCAGTGTGAGAGGTCCAAAATGACCTGCCTTAGCCTGTGCAGTTTCCATCCTCCTTGCTCTGAAGAACCATTTTCTGCATGTGAATATTACTCAGGTAGCTCAGGCATTTACAACAGGGCACATACTTCATAAAGCTAGATGAACAGATACTCAATGAACACTAACCTAAACATCATTGTATACAGGGAATATATATTGAAGTAGAAACATGTTTAAAAGCAGTTTTTAAACTGTTCTTCTTCAAAAAAGAAAAGAAATATACTTTAAAGATTATAAAATACCTATTGATATTTCATTCTCAGAAAATATATACCACTTCATTCTCAGAAAATCACAGTTAAGGTCTGTCTCTGAAACTGGGGAATGAAAACTGAACAAAGGTTGCTCAAGAAATGCTCCTGCTCCCAGATACTGCTTGGATTTAGTGACCCTTACTTGGTCCACATCTGATGATTAAGTTAAGAAGCAAGAACACTCAGCTAAGGTTTCATATATTTAAGTGAGTTTTCCCAACATGGATAACTAGAATAAGCAGAGAGTACGGTTTTAAGAAGTAGAGTTGGATTTAGATGGTCACATAGCTGGTCTGGAGATTTTACTGCTGTATTAGAATTTTTTTTCTGTAAAATTAAACCATGAGGAGTGAAGAAGAAGAGTATTTTAGAATTAATTTATCCACAATTCACATGAAGAACAGGGATTAACTCAGTTGGTTAGAGCATAGTACTAATGCAAGGATCGTGATGGGCAAGTTTACTTCAGAATTGGACCCGATGATCCTCGTAGGTCCCTTCCAACTCAGAATATTCTGTGATTCTGTGAGGAATCACTATCTGCTCCTTAAATAAAGTCCCCTTTTACTGGAAAATAGATAACATCTGGAGGAATTGCATCATTCTGACTGGAAGGGCTAGAAGATGAGGAAAAGAAACTTTGAAAGTAAATGAGCTTGTGCAATATTACCCTTATCAAGACCAAAGAACAGGGAAGTATCTACAAGTAGAGCAAAATTTCATTATTAGCTTTTAATAAAATATAATGAGCTCTCTCTAAGATGATATTCTCTAAAAAAAGTAGAAAATAGAATAATTATTTATGAAATAACAGTTACCAAATGTTGCCCTTGTTCTTTCAGGAATACGAGGAATCATAGTAGTATCTCGTTCATCAAAGGTTGGAAGAATCTCTGTTGGAAAAAGTCAATAAATGATCTGAATAATGAAAGTAATCCTCCTTCCCTCCTTTTTCCTAAAAACCTTTCAGCACTATACTGTATACAACAGGAAAGGAATGTTTTAAAACAGCAATAGGCATTTACCCTCAGAAATTTATGGTTACGAAACAACAGTAACAAACTTTTGGTGAAATCACTGATTGTATTACATAGGTCAGCTGGATTTCTGATGGGGAGTCACCTAAGCAAAATTTAATTGAAGGGAATCCTCACTCTAATCTGGGTGAAAATGCGTGTATAAAGAAAAAGCAACACAACAGTGTTAGGAGGTTTCTCTCATCAGAGCTTCAAAAACATGGGGCAAACTATTGAAGAGTGTTGCTCAGATACAAACTGCAAATAACTTTTTATCCTTGATTAAAACACACAGGTTGATACTATTTCTTCTGTTAATATCTGCATAAGATACAAAAACTCTTGATCTGTTGATGTTTCCATTAGATTTATTTGCATCCCTGCAGAGATTTCTTAACCTAGAACAATAACCAGGTAACAGCAGATGCACTGATAACCATTCCCCCCACTGCCACCCCAAAAGCAATTGTTCAATTATCCACTGCAGCATCACCAAAGACCAGATAATTTACCAGGCTTCCTGTATGGAGCATCCGGGACGGGAGTTGGTCTAGGTTTATAAGGAATATGTTGTGGTTCTTTAAAAGCTGAAAGAAAAGATCTGTTTTAAGATTTTATCCTTTGCCAAAATTAGGTTTGTTGCACAGGCATTGCATGTCTCATGCTTGCAAAGAAAAACAATCCCTGCGTGACAGCCTGAAAAACTGAATGTCAGACGCATACAGGAATTCAAGAGTAAACAAAATCCTGAATGAAAACAGGGGTGGAAAATTATTCAGGTAAGCAAAATCTGGAGTCTAGCAACAAAACTGGAAAGAACATAGGAAACTGCAGGGAATATATTTCTGTCTGTTTTTCAGAACCCATAACTGCAATACCCATGGTGTGCTGGTCTCCTACAAGTATCAAAGGAATTACAACCTGTGTGACAGGGAAAGAAATTTTCTGTAAAGACAACAAACCAGCTAGGAATCTTTCAATACCTACAACAGAGTAGAATGTAGTTCAATTAGTAGAAAAGAAAACAAATCAAAACCACAAACAGATTATGTGAAAACAGACTAATGCTAGACAATAAGCACTGGCCCAAGGAGTAGTGAAAAAATAATAATGACCAGCTCAAGGTAACAAATTTACCTGCTGCTGTCTTTTGTTGTTCAACTGTAAAGGTACTAACTGCCAAAACTTCATACAAACAACAAGGTATACAGAGTTAGGGGTGAGTATAAGTTACTGGTAAAAATACTCTCTTTAATATGACTGGTTTGTTTTCAATTTGGAACACATTCTCTTTTTTTTTCCCCCCCTTAATTTCATTTTTTTTTTTTTTTGTAAAATTGGTGAATATACACTCAAAATAATGCTCAATGGATACTCTTAGAACTGTTAGAAGTTACAGAAGTTTGGTAGGTCATTAGTATGTAAATCCCTATTATTTTTAAGGGTGAAATTCTATAACCAGGTCCCACAAACCTATGAGCGGTTTCAGTTAGAGATATTTAGAGTCATACATGAAGGCCCTCAAATAGGTTTTTTTCTCTAAAAACCTTTTGACAGGCACAAAAGACATGCAATTTATTCCAAATTCTCATAATATTTGCATGTTGTCTACCCTGCTGTACAGATTACTCATCAGTGATAGATGTCATGTTGAAAGCCTGCTGAAAAGCAGAGGCAACTACTAAAATTCAGACATTAAAAATAGAAATCAGCTCTGTTTTCCTTCAAACACCTATTTCATGATCATCAGAGAATGTATTTGTAATATGAAGGGATGTTAATCAACACTTGATTCACTGAGGAAGGACAACCCAAAAGAAGCTCTGGATATTCAAGCAGAACAAAACAACAATATATGTACCAGGTTTTTTGTGTGGTACATCTGGACTTGGTGATGCTCTGGGCTTGGAAGGGACTCGTCGACTTTCTTTTGGACCTGTGGAAATGAGCAAAGTTTTGAATTTGTTATTGAGGATGATGGTTCTTGGACCTGTGAAGATGTGCAAAACTTTGAACACATTGTTGAGGATGATGATTCAACATATGTCTTTCAATTTTTGTGATGAATCAGAAGGTTCATTTTCTGCTAAGAAATTTTTTAGGGATTATTTCTGTCATTTGAAAATAATCCCAAAGATGTCTCCTGTTAGTGCAATCAGTACGATGCCAGTGCAGAGACTAAAGACAAAGTGACTTTCACAGTGTAGTGTCAGATGAACTCTCCACTCCTATCAGCAGTAACAAACAGAGCTTTCTGCAGAGTAAACTGCTGTAGTTCTAACAGGTGTTTCATATTCCAAAAACCTGCTACTCATTTAAATCAACTCTGCATTAAAAAAAGAAAAAATCTTCAGCAAAGCAGTAAAAGCAGAAGAAACATGGAAATTTACCACTAATTTTCAAATGGACAGAGCTATTTCCAAAGTTTTGGGAACAGGAAAGTACCGTAATTTTACACTTTTAAAGGAGTGTAAAATTCAAGTTAAAAATACAAATATTTCTGTCACACTCTAAGGAAATCAAGATGCAGATTTTCCTGTGTGCAAGGGCTCAACATGAGTGTTAACCCACACATATCCATTGTGTGTCATTGACATGTATAAATATCTTGCTGATTATCTTGTTCCATGACAGATGTATGACAAAATTCTATTATGACAGCAGAGCACAGCCTATTCAATATCCACTCTGTATCTTCTGAGAACTCATCAATTCTGAAAATTTTCAAAGTGTTGAAACTTTCATGCACTAAAGGGCAAAATATTGGTAAGCTTACTTGCTCTAGTTGGAGGAACACGTGGACTGGGTGATGTTTTAGGTTTGGAGGGCCTGTGATATATATCTTTAGAAGCTGAAAGAAAGAAACTGGGTTAAGCATTATTAAAGTAATAAGGAGCTTCAAATACAAATAAACTGCTCTGTAATGGGTGTTGCCCTGGAATGATTCACAATATCAAATTCAAGTGACAAAAATGCCTTAGTGAAATGGATCTGCCTCAAGCAATCATATGACTCAGGATCAATGAAGTGATTGTGCTCTGACAGTGAAATTGAGGTTCAAGCGGAACAGAATTATTTTTCAGTCCTCTATGAAGGACTGAATTTCATTTCATAAAACTGGAGGGGAAGGGAAACAGAGAAAGAAAGCTTCCAGGATGCAGCTCTGCCCGCCCAAACCACATAACCACCTGCAATGGTGCGACCTCCACAGGATGACTGAGAACATATAATTAGGATCATGTTCTGATCTGCCCTCTGCTTCTTACTATTAAATGTTAAAGGAAATTCTCCTATCTTATGTGCATAACAACTTGATAGGAACAAGGATTCTCCTTGAATGCTTCATAGAAAATAAGAAGAGACTGAGAACCTTGACTGTTAAATTTTTAAGGACCATGAAAAGAAAGATGACAATTTTTTTCTGCTTTTGATGATTTGTGCTGAAGAAGAAAGACAATGTGACCATTCAAACAAGACAATTCATTACCTATTGTTGCCTTTGATTTCTCTGTTCTAACCCTAATTGTTTCCAGAACTGCATTAGCATAATAAAACAACAAAACCAAAGTATTAGCCAGATCAATCAAAATGCTACAACCACTGTCTCCACAATAATCATACCATCCCTGCTAGGGCTGATGGCAGATAGTCACTCCTCCCTGAAATTCAACATTGAAGTATTATGTTCCTCAGAATTTCCTGCAGTTCAAGGTAACAGCTCTAATACAGAACAGATCCCAAATATAAATCCAAAGTTTTTGTAATAGCCACAGACTGTGGGTTGTTTTTTTCACCTTCAGCTTTGTACACTTTCCTGACTTATTTCAAGATTTTTTTTTTTTCACGCAATAGGTGCAGACTTACTGGGGAGAAAAGGAACCTGAGTTATTGTCTCTCTGCTCACCTCTTCACCAACACTCTCTAACACTCCATGTACCTTGGATGCCCCATACTGGGTCTGGCTGGGATGGAGATTTTCTTCAGAGCAGCCCCCATGGTACTCTGCTTTGGATGAATGAGCAAGGAAGTGTTGATAAAATACCAATGTTTTAATTATTGCTGAATTTGGCTTGTTACAGCATCCAAGAGTTCTTTTTCACTCTGCCCCCAGGCAAGCGGGCTGGGCTAGAGTTGGACAGGATGCTTGGAGAGGACACAGCCAGGACAGCAGAACCACCCTGGCCAAAGGGATATTCTACCTCACATAAAGTCATGCTTGGCAACAAAACTTTCCAAAGCACCCATTGCTCCCCGACTGGCACTGGTCTGCCTGTGGGATGTGGTGTGAGGTTGATTTGTACCACCTGCTTTTTTCCCCCCTCTTTTTATCCTTCCTTATGAAGCTGTCTTCACCTTGAACTATGATTTTTTCTTTTTCTTTTCTTTTTTTTTTTTTCTTTTATTTTCTTTTTTTTTCTCCTTGCTTCTGCTTTTCTGGTTCTCTGCCCCGGAACACTGTGGGGTAGGATGAGTAAGAGGTTAATGTGTGACATCATGCAAGTGTGAGTTGTATGATTTACTTTCTCCCTCCTTAATTCTCCTTAGGCTGTATATGGGTATAACAACCCATTTAGACACAATTATAGGAAGTATTACACGTTTTTAAATCTCTGAACATCACAAGGGCTCTGAAAATGTGAACCAACAAATATGAATGAAATTTTGTGCCTGGAAAAGAAGAAACAAGCACACAGTTTGAGAAATCAGAGCAGAATCCTTCCTCTTTGCAATGACACCTCTTGTTTCCACCTTCACTGTGCCAGAACACAAGCAAGTTCACACAGAAAATGCCTATTATTTTCCCTGAGAATTGTGCAGAAAACACCCTTTGCTGCAGCGACTTGCAATGTAATAAAGAACTGAAGACATTTTCAACTTACCAGGTTCCTTATAAATTCTACTTATCACTGGATTTTATCCCTCAGGGAATGTTCCAAAATATATGCCCAAGGAATACATATAAACCTGAAGCTCTATGGATCAAAGTAGAATCCATAACATATAAGTATCAGCATGAAAAGGTATAGAAAAAATGAATTTACCAGGTCTTGTTCGTGGTACCTCTGGGCTTGGTGATGTTCCAGGTTTGGAAGGTTTGGAAGGAACATGGTGTGGTTCTCTAGGAACTGGGGGGGAAAAAAAAAAAAAAAAAAAAAAAAGCAGCAGCTACAGCAACTAGTAGAATTTTTTGAGAACTGATACTGACAGAAATCATAACATTGAAGGAGAACACATGCCTTTGGGATGCTTGGGAATCACAAAAACTTGAGTAATGGAGAAAAATGAGGGCTTGGTACATAACAAACCCCAGAGCTGATGGAAAACGTCTGTAACAGGACAATATCAAGCAAGGCCAGTAGACCTGAACAGTATAAAAGGTGAAGCAGCACATGATAGAAATGGAGTACAGAGACAAGAAGTCAAGAGTAAGTTGTGGTGCTTCCATCCATTTTGCAGAACACATTTGTGTGAGAAAAAACAGAAAAAGATAATTATGAATTGTTAGTGAAAAATCACCAAAACCCTCTTACAGGATGAACTTTAATAGTAAAAAATTATGCAGTGCAGTGAAGAAGTGCTTGTGATGCTTAGTGAGAAAAAAGCTGAATGTCATGGTTCCCAGGGGATTTACCCTATAGGTAAAACTGTTACCTATTGTTGGTTTGAGTTGATCAGTTCTAAGTGTTATAGATTCCAGGACTGTATCAGAAACAAAACAGAAAAGGTGCTTTAAAAGTTTAAAATTTACAATTAGCAGTACTTTCTGAATCATATACTTAGTATACTGCCTCATACAGAAACAGTTGTATTAAAAGAAGTATCTGAGAAAGCAGCGTAATCTTCAACATAGTGTGAGCTTTATTCTCTCATAGACTTCAATGAAATATCCAAATATTATCATTCTGTTATTCAGAAAATGGCTTTTTAGGGACAAGAATTTCTTCCCTTGGTGATGTGTTTCAAATGCACTCCATATACACAATTGGAATCAGACAGTACTTGCTTGTGTACTGAACACTATAAATAAAGAGCATTATATGGTGTATTGCATTGAACACTCATATAATTCAGCCCTAGACTGGAATGGGTCTAAAATAAAACTGGGTGGTTTAGGGCCATAAGGATGTGAAATTGATGTGTCAATTCTTCTGTGTGGATTACAATTTTAAAAAAAGAAATGTCTTTGCATCGTTTAAGACAATTACAGAATAAGTGGATGATGCTGTAGAAAATGTTCTGTATATTACAGATTCTTGAAGAAACAGTAAGTTGTTGTGGTTTTTGTTTTGTTTTTGTTTGTTCGTTTTAAACACAGATCAATACAACCTCATAGCATTTCTGTGACAAAGCCATAAGCCATTTCTGAGAAGGTCAGACTACCATAACAATGAAAAAGAGCCAGAAAGGTAAAAACTTTTATGAGAAGTTGCATCTTAAGGTGTAATTTAGAAACAATGTTTTATAATCAGATGCCATGGTTAAAAAATTATGAGAAGACAAGGATTTTGACTGTTTGCTACATGAGGAAATCATATCTAATAGACAACATCAGATTTCAAAATACTGGTCTATGCCTACAATCTAAAGGTCTTCAATAAAGTGTTTATCCTTAAAGTTTTCATATTTACCAAAGGATAACATATATTTGAGACCCTTGCAATTTTCTGTTGATATTACCAACTGGAGAGCATGGGACAGAAAGTAATTTTTTCTGCTTACCGCTGAATTCAACTGCTCTCACATTTAATGACATAAAAATCCAGTATTTGGGAATACAGTGTAAAGGATCACTAACACCAATAAATATTTATAAGCAAATACTAAGTATGCATGTATAACTGGGAAATTTACTCCCCCATGCAGAAAATAATAATGACATGAAATTAATTAATTATGGCTTAGGAGGGAAACAGATTCGTTCTAACAATGCAAAGCAATGTTGGAAAGAATTATACCCCCCAAGCAGCCTCAGTACACACTTTAATTGCTTGGTGTTTGCTTTAGTTAGCAAGGTTAATCTGAGAGTAACACTATTCTCATCCTGCTGCACTGAAGTAGCAGAGGTTTATTCTTTGGCTCTGTGAAAAACACCTAGCAAGTGTCACAGCCTGTGAAAACTGCAATTAAATTGTTGAATGGCACAGAACAGAACCCCATTCTGTTTTAACTGGCTCAGATAACTGAACAGCTGCTCATAAATACATTTCAATCCAAAATAAACTGTACTAGAAACAATCACAAAGCAGTTTACCATCTTTGGCTTGTGGGATGTGAGGTTTGGGCGAAGCTTTAGGTTTAGAAGGAACACGCTGAGTCTCCTTTGGAGCTGGAAGAGAAAATGTGGGCAATAAGTTGGTTAAATTGCACGGCAATTAGCATCTGATCCCAGCTGAACACACAAGCACAGAAACCTCACACCTGCAACTGAGAAGTAGGTAAGTCAGGTAGTACTCTCCATGTGTTTACAACAATCTAAGCAAGAAAGTGGAAATTTTAGTCATTTTTGAAGCTCAGCTTTTGTTTGTGTTTTTAAAATAAAAACTGAAACAAGCGCAAACAAGCGTAATTATGAGAAAGGTGATTCAGAGCTGCCAGAATAATTTCGTTTTTATAAAGGAGACATTCCAGCTGTGAAGAGAGCAATAAACCCAACTGTTTTGAATGCCAAGCAAGATAATTACCTAGAAGAAAAATGAGGTTAAATGAAACAATCCTGAGGCATAAGGTGACTAACTTCAGTGATGCTTGCTGTGATGTAAATAAAGCAAATACAACAGCTTGCCAAGGAAATTCTGTTACCTATGGGTGACCTTGGCGGCTCAATTCTAAGTGTAATAGGTTCCAAGACTGCAACAGAAACAGTGTGACAAAGTGAGTAAGGAGCACACTCCGAAAACTTAAAATTACTCCAGTGGTAAGTAGAAAAGCAGGTACAAACAAAACACAACGGTAATATGGATCTCTGAGCCGACCTTTAAACCGTGAGCAATTAAAATTCTTAATAATACAGGTAAAATAAGAAATAAGTAATTAGACAAACTTGATGGCAATAGAAGCAAAAAAATGTGGATATAAATCAGTAAATCCAAGAACAAGCCAGAGAAGAGATCAGAGTTTAACTCAGAGACAGCAAGGGACTCTTCATATACAGAATGTCAGGAGTCCCCAAACTGAACTGTGTTACTTGAAAGTAGTGTGCTACCATGACAAAAGAGTTGAGTTTTCCCTGTAAAGTGAGCAATTAAGAAGAGGACTAAAAGACTGCTATTGGTAGAGCTGTGTTTATTAGTTCTCTGAAAAAACTTAGTTTGAGAAAGCCTGTTTGTTTTCTCTTATATCCACTTACAATTTGGATCACAAAACCAATATATCATGCCCTTTTCTTGGTCATAAACTATACCAGATGGGACAAAAACCCACGAGAGGGCAGAATCTATAAAAATTTCTTGACAATAAAGAAAATATATTAAAATAATGTTAATGCATAAATTCTCCCCTCTTAGAGCAGTAACAAGTAAAATAGCATATAACACACACCTAAAGATAGAATCTTTTCTATAAACCATATTGACTTATCTCTTAAAATCTCGTATGCATCTACCAATTTTAAAAATGGGCTTCACATATAAATAACTCTATAAAACTTTGATTGCAATTGAGGGGGTTAATACTACATGTAATAAATGCTGTAATATCAAACATCCATAGTGTAATATTTAGTAGTATTAATATTGCTGCAAATGAGGAAAAAAATCCCCAAACAACCAGCATTAACTTCTACTGACAGTGGCCAGATACTCTACAGAAATTTCAAACTAGTCACTAATTTTTCAAATGTTCTCACTACATGGGCCTGGTTTGCAAACACTTTGCTATTATTCAAGCTCATAATTTAACTTTGAAATTCAAATTCAAGATCTTTTCCTACAAAACACTAATTTCTATTTTCAGGTTGCGTTTGAAAAATCAGTCAGTTCTTACAAAGAGAATGACAGCTTCCAATAATTAAAATAAATTTATATATTTTTTTTGGGTCTGCAAACTGCCTTCTGGAGCAATATAGTTTATTTTTTTACAAGTATTATTGCAAAAAAATGAATGGCTCTTCTCCACACCTAGAGGGAAAAAAAGTTGAAGTTTTTATTTTCTTTACTTTCCGCACTAATAGCAAGCCTCAAAGTACATAATTTCAAAAGAACTGCCTTATCAGATTTAGCTTGAGGTGTTTTGATCTTAGCAGATCATTTGGGCTTCAAATGTGAGGAATGTGTATTTTGGATACTGGGAAGTTTGTTTTGTGAAAACCAGCATTTAAGCTGAAAGTAGAAGTCCCAAAGAAAATCACATTCATATTCAGCAATGAAGAAATTCAGTCCAGGAAATGATCCTCTGTCCATACCAATGAATAACCACACTATGTGTTTAATGCATGAAATATTGTTGGATATGAACAAAACAAGCAATGATTATCTATTTGATGGATAATCAAAGAGCCGGATGTTCTTCTACAGCAACACTTCTCCTAGTTTAGTCAAAAGCCAAAGAGAACCAAAAGGAAAGCAATGCTAAGAAAAGGTTGTTATGTGACATTGGCCTTGACAAATCAATGTCGTTAGA
Source organism: Chamaea fasciata (assembly GCF_029207755.1). Taxonomy (NCBI): domain Eukaryota; kingdom Metazoa; phylum Chordata; class Aves; order Passeriformes; family Sylviidae; genus Chamaea; species Chamaea fasciata. Next base: position 20,289,171 of record NW_027094087.1, on the reverse strand, counting down.
AGAATTCTGAGATTATTTCATGGCGTAGAATGTGTTGCAGTCGAAAACTATGGGTTTAAGTGATTTGTTGCTAATTGACAAAACCAAACTGATTATATTTTATCAAATCATTTAAGTAAGGCTTAAAGCTGTCCTTGTCCTGTGAAGTATCATATATGTAGTCAGCTTCATCCAGGTTTTAAAGAGCGGAGCTAGGCTGCTGAAAACATCCTGAAGCCCTTCTCAGAATACAATCTGCACAGTAAATGCAAACAGTGATTCAAATTTTCCTTTAAATTAGATTTAGCACTTCAGGGCTCACTGCAAAGGAGAGACCTTTTTTTCTTAGTCTGCATAAAAAATGTGTGTATTAAACACATCACTTTATATATATTCCCATACTAAAAAAAGGTCATGTATTGCTTTATTTAAACTGTGCTCCTCATTAAAAAAAAACTACTTTTTTTTTTTTTTTTAATTTGAACGCAAGTTTGGACGCATTACTTGAAAAAATGCAGTATTTTCCATACATTTGAGAAATTATAAAGTAAAACTCCTTGTGCAGGAATTGTTTAGCAGTCTGTAGTTTTAAATGTCACTTTTAGATGATGTTATTTCTATATTCCATAAAATCCTTATTATTGCAATAATTCTTATTATTTCTTCTTCCAATGTGATTGAAACTTTTAAGTAAATATCTTTGAAGTGATATCCTATCTTTTAGAAGACATTTCCATGTTAGGAACATGGAGAAATAATAAAGCACCAAGACTTGCATTTGCTGGGTTTGGACCACACATGAATAAGCAAGAAGCCTCCAGGAAATAGTGTTTTCAACTGCACAGATTATCAGACCATTGAAAAGAAGAATGACTAAGGATGACTCATAATCATTACCCTCTGCAGTCTTTGGACGTTCATACGTGTAGGGACTCCTAGTAGTGACTGACACTGGGATGGTTGCTGCTGGAATAAAGAGAATTTTCTTAAGAGAAATACAGGTGCATCTGTATCTTTTTTTCAACTGCTGGTACAGCTCAGCTGCTCTTGCTTCCCAACTATAATCCACCGCTTCAGAACTCCTCAAATGGAAACACTGAGTAAATGATAAATTTACTGAAATTACCCTGTGTGAGTTTTCCTGCTCTCGGAAAATAAAAAGTGCTACAGGAACACACTGGGAGAGGAGTTCTCTAAAGCTTCACCTTCCTGTTTTACTGAATTTTTAAATCTCTTTATGGCTATAGACCTCTGAAAAGAAACAGTTCCAGAGAATTCCATTTTCTTCAGGAATTCTTTCTATTAATTTTTCCAAGTTTCTCCCATAGCAATACAAAGGATAGATGTGAAAGGCTTCAGGTGTAAATGACTGTAAAGTCACAGAAAGCAAGGCTGAAGATTCCAGCGGATTATCTAGTGCCACTGCACATTAGATCATCAAGTTAACAAGCTTCCCACCTCTACCTAGAGTACTTATTTGGGTTTGAAAGGAACAAACTACAAACACCCTGAAAAATATAAAGAACTTTGATGTCAAAATTGGTAGAATTGCTTGATATTAGCATGACTTTACAAGCTGAATCCATTTTCATACCCAAATATATCTACAATCATTGAGTAATCTTTGTGCTTATCCTTCGTTTACTCTCTTTTGAGAGCCTCTGTCCCTCCCTACAGATCTTAATTAGGAAAGAAAAAGTGATGGATAAATACTGTACGATGTGCCTCAAACTATATTTTTTGACATACTAACAATTTGTCACGTTGTAATTCACAAGCATTTTAAGACTCACAAGTACACTTATTTCAAGGAAGTTACCTTCAAATTTTTAAATACAATAAAATCTGAGACCTAACACTTCCAAAACTCTGTCAGTTTAGACAGAAAATCATATTTAATTTAAAAGTCTCTATTTCCCCACATGAAAGTTTATGGTGGTTTACCTGGGTGGATGGTGTTTAAATTTAAAAGACTGAATTATTTTAGGATTCTAATTTCCCCTCTTTTCTTTACTGACATTTTTTTATAGCTTAGATAGCTTTTATATTTGATACTATTGCCGCTATTCTAAGAAGGCAAAATACTCCAAAATTTCTTCAGGACAAATAATTTGTGCATTTCAGTAAATGCCCAGAGAGGGTGTGGAGTCTCAGTCCCTGGAGATATTTAAAAACTTTTCTGTGAAGAAAGTGTTGCAGTGCATTTGGGTGCACAATAAAAATTCATTGTAATTTCCTTTTCTGAAAAATGGAAAATGTTTAGAGAGATATTCATGCTAACAATAGTAGAAATGAGGACAATGGCTGGGCATGATCACATTGGCAACAAAACCTTATTTTTTTTCATGCAGGCAACGGATTCAGTTACCCAAATACCAAGGAGGAGAATGAAACTGTGAATTTCCACTAGAATGTACAGTTTGTTAGCTGGAAAATCTGAAAATCATTTAAATATTTGGGGTTTTTTTTAATGAAGCTTTTTTTCTCCACTGCCTAAAAGGACAAATACTTTACCAAAAACAGCATAAAATCATATTAACAATGAAAGCTAAAATTAATTGCTTGACTCAAAGGCAGTTATTAGTAGGTCATTGATTAAATACAAATTTGGCCTATATTGTTCATTATTTTGATTCACTGTAATGGAAAGGGGACAACCACTATCATGACACAAGTTTCTAATTTAAGCTGAACTTCCAAGTGATGCTGGGACACAGACAGGCTCCTGCTCTTTGACCATTTTGCCACCTACCCAAAAGCCAGCTTATCCCCATGTACTGCATATTTTACAGCTCAAATAACATTATCTGAACAAGAATATAATTAGTCCCATCAGAACACGTGCCAGTTTCACCACCTACTTACAAGAGAATCATGACAAGCTTCATCAAGATTAAAAAGTGCGTCTTAGGATTCTACCTGTTTCATTCATGAGGCCACTACTGGGAAAGAAAAACCCAGAGGCATGTGTACAAATATGGAACAACACCACTTTCATTGTAGGCATATAGAAACTTGCCGTAGAGCCACTCAGTGTGGAAACACCAGGATAAAACCTTGATCTTGGCAGTCCCAGGGTGTAAAACAAATTTATGCAACAGTTTCCAAATGAGTTGCTTTTTTTCCTTAGCCGTTTCAAAAAACAACATGCAAGACTCAGATCTATATTGAGACATAGACAGCTACAGTAGAGACAAAAGTAATGATGCTTGTAATATAATACTGGATTGCCTACACTAAAAATTATGCAGGAGCTGTAATAAGCATAAAAAACTAATTATGCACAGTATTCTGAGACAATTCCAAGTCATAAGTGCCATTCCTTTAACAAGTTTCACAGGAAATAATTTGGTCTGAAGAGAGTTAATTTCTTTTTATGAGCAAAAAATAATTTGCAGGGAATCTGGAAAGAATTTTATAAAATCCTCTGATCTCTTCCAGAATTGAGTAATATATTCTTACAATAAACAATTATGCAATTTCAAGCTTTCTAATTTCATTATAAACCATGTAACACTAGAAATATTTTTATAACTGTATTTATTTATTCTTCAGGCCCAGAAAATGCCAGGTGTGTTTTATTCTCTGCCATATATCATAGACCAAATTTAACCTCAGTGTGAAAGTGCTGTTTCATTTGGGATCATAAAATGTGTCTTTACTGAATTCCAGAACAAAATTCCACTCTTACTTTCACAGTTTTAGGTAAGTCTACATATGCACTGATGATCACTCAATACAAATCTAATGGTTCTGTGTAAGATGCTATCATCAGCAAAACAGTAGAACTTGTGTTTTCTGGACCCTATGCTGAACTAAGCTGGAAAACTCATTATTTCAAAATGAGAAGCAAGAAAACAATTTGCTTCGATGTCAGGCTGTGTGAGTTGGTGACCTGGGATACAAAAGTTAAAAGTTTTCTTGCTTTACTTCTGTGGGATCCAATACAAAATTATTATTCCTCAAAGAGGAATTCCTCACCTTTCTGATGATTAAGAGCCGAACTTCACATTGACACAGAAGAAATTCAAGCTAACATGCAGTATTGAAGTGATAGACTATAACAAATGTTTGCTATGGAAATTAGTTACCAGGTTTAGTTCGCGGCCTTTGGGGTCTGGCAGATGGTCTAGGTTTAGATGCAGAAGTAGTGAGTTTTGCTTCTTTAGGAGCTGAAAAAAATACACTGGATTATAAATTTATGCTTTCCATTGTATCACAAAAAAGTCAAATGAGGCAATGAGTGGCTGCTGGGAACAAAAGTAAATGATAGAACCAGATATGCCAAGAAGGCTTCTCAAAAATTTTCCTAAGAATTCACTACTCCAGCAAAATCTCTGTTTCTTCTTCACTGTAAAAGTGAGTAATTGCATTTAAATATGCAATTGAAGCTTGCAGTCACATCTGAATATTCCTCTCATTAAGTTAGCAAATTCATTTTTGCAAGATACCCAAGAGATAAAACAATAGTGTTTTTTATCCTTTTGAATTCCACATCAATTTTAAGCCACATAAAGACATATATATAAAAATATACAGAAATGCCCTCAATTTTTGGAACAGTAAAGAAATTACTGGCAAACAGCTGGGAGAACATGGAATCAATTAAAAAAGAATGGAACTGCTTCATAACTGCAGTCACTGAATTCTGCTAATGGAATAGAAGTAGCTAATACAAGTAGAATAATATAAGTACAATAACAGTATCAGCTAAATGGTAAAAATTAAGAACAATGAGTCCTAGAAACCCTTTTTCTATGAAACATGCACAGGTTGATACTGTAATTAGTTAATCTGCCTGTTAGCCTGGGTTCAGATAAAGTGTAAACTTGGTTTCAAGCAGAGGTAAGTGACTTTGTATGTTTTTAAAAAGCAGTGCTATGAGGCTGCTTTCCAATAAAATGTTTCATAGCAATTGGCACAGTGGAAAAATGCTTGACGTCTACAAAAAGAGCAGAGAGGAGTGAGCCATGAAGTGACTGAGAGGTGTTTTTCAAGCCAAAAGGACATTCAGAAGGATTCATAAAATAGTGGGATGAACACGTTAACCTAGTACTGCAGGAATCCTTCACTGAGGGTTCTGGGATGAACATCCACAATACTACCTTTACGCTTGGCATTTCAATTGTATTTCCAATGACTTTTCTGAATAAAGAGTGTTGGTGTAGAAAAGCTCTCAGTAAAATGGAAGCTAAAAATTTTTACTTTACCATGGAACTAGCAAAGTTGCATTTAAAAAATGGTTTCTTTTCCTCCTAAGTTTAGAAAACCATTTCTGAATGCTTATCTCCTAACTTTCTTCTTCTTTCAGAGAAACGGATTAAATACAGAAAAAGCTATGAGATAAAGTAACAGAGTACAAACTGTGGCTTGGACTGCAAAGAAGACTGGCCAACAGCTACAGAAACATGTATTACCTAGGGTTGCTTTTGGTTTTTCAACAGTCTGAGAAGTTTTAGGCTCCAAAATTGGTGGTTTAGGGGCTAGAAAAGAAAAATTCAAGCATAATCAAACTGATCAGTAGATGTACCAACACGAAGCCAAAAGTGTTATTATTCCAACAGTTCAGGAGAGTTGTTTTTTAAACAGTCTAGATAAGCTTTACTCTTGCCTGTAACACCCTACATTCCTTTTAGCTTTGTTTCCTATGAAATTGCACACTGGATGATTGTGTGAGAGTCTGCTTCTAAGGCTCCTTCCCCATATTTGTGTTCTCAAGACATTTTTAATCCTCTATTTGATTCAAACAGCAAAAAAAATTTCTCTTCTGTTATGGGAGAAGAATGAGAAAGGAGAGATGAAGAAGAAAAGAATGTAGTCTGTAATGAACACTGGAGAATCTACCTGGCAGGAAACTTCTAAAGGCCAAAGTTTTGGTGAAAATCCTAAATCAGTACCTGCAGTTAATTGTAAGAGAGGTATAAACAGTAAAGGCAGCTCCTGTGTTTTACTGATCTGTCTGTTTATAAGACATGAGAACGGAAACATTTAAGGTCTCAAATAATCCACAGCATAATATTTATTGGTTTAGTACCTGAACCACTAAAGGAGGTAAAATAATTTCCCTTTATCCCAAACCCAAGGAAAATTAGTAGGGGTCTTTTTTTTTGATCAAAAGGCAGAAAATACACGATACAATGATTATGTTTCTACAGTATTAGCAAAGACATCATCTTTGCCATAGTACATCTGTGTCAAAATGGGAGACGGGAAGTGGCAAAGGAGTTTTTAAAAATAATATTCATATTTAATGGTTATAGGAGCAATATTAAAACACTCTTGGGCCACCCAGAAATTCCTTTCCCATTCCAGTCCTTTAAAATGGTTACAGCACTAGAGAACTGGCTTATATTTTTATCACTGGGCACAAGTGCATAAAATTGATGACCTTGAGTCTCATTAAGTCAATGAGAGTTAATGACCAATTTGAGAATGATGAGTTAGTCAGGATGCTCATGTTCTGCATAGATGCTGCCCTTTTTAGGAAGTTTTGCTTAGATATTTTTAGAGAACATATCTCTCTGCATACCAACTTATGAAACTGTTGTGCACAATTACCAGGTTTCACATGTTGTACTTCTGGTGTAGCAGATGGTTTCGGTTTAGAACGAATAAGTGGTATTTCTTTTGGAGCTGAAAGAAAGAGCTCAGTTTGCAATGAGAAATTGTTTAACAAGCATTTCCCGCAACAAACAGCACACGTCACAAGTTTATATTGAAGAAAGTTTAGTATGGAATATGAAAGCCAGCTGATGAAATCAGATTTTGAAGTGTGGAATGGAGATGATACTGAAATGCTGTACGTTGATCAGAAATAAGATTCGGTGAGTCCAAAACAATTAAAATTTCCATTTTGAAGCTTTACATACCAAAGACAATCAGCACATGCGTGTGCACTGGGAGTAAAAGAGATAGAACACTAATAGAAGGATGATGGTGTTCTTTCATGCAAGAGATAATTTTTACTTTCCTGAGACAGTAAATCCACCCAGAACCTGGTTCTCATACACAGGTATGTCAAGAACAGTAAATATAATGATGATGGAAGAACAAGACACTCTAACCAGGAAAAAGAGTGATTATGGATGTGAAATGATATGTGGAAGGAATGCATTCATATGGGATGGAGTGCTCAAAACAAACACAGAGTTTTTCACTGGGTGAAAACAACATTACCTAATGTTACCCTTGGCCATTGAAAAGGACGGGAAGTTTTAGGTGTGAAAGATTCCAGAATAGGTTCACTTCTTGCGGCTGGAAGAAATGATGACAGTCATAAGAGAGTAAAGAGCTAATGGAAGAAACTCTTCCTTCATGAGCAAAAAAAAAAAAAAATTTTTTAACAAGAACAACAACTATTTCACTAATGCTTGGACATAATTGGACATTTATCAGTTTATTATACATTAGGGAGAAATTCAGAGCTGTAAAGAACTTGAGTGACTATAAATCAGCACATCTGTGATGTGCAAAAATTCTGGATATTTATTTTCTCCTGCCTTCATTGCAACTGGTCTGGATCTCAACCACTGCCAAGTAAGATTTTAAGTAAAGCTTTTGAACATTCTGAGTTTTGGTCCAATACTTAGGGGAGAGGGTACTGTGTACAATGTAGATACTTAATGAAGAAGACATGTTGAACAATCAATTAGTCACACATTAAAACATATAAAATTTGGAATAGAAAACTGACAACAGATCCAGCTGTGGTTTCAGTCCAAAACTACTGAGTGTCTGTAACTGTTAACCAATTTCATGCTGTTAAGGATGCACTAATGTTAACATTTCTTGTGATGCTACAACAATAAAATGCAACCTACAGTTCACATCAGTGTGAACTCTGTAAATACTGTTTTCTCAATTATCTGTGTGGTGTGTTTTTCAACAGACTGAACCACGTGTCTGTGAGTTGCCACGTGCATTATAACTGTGAGAAAACACCAAGTTCAGCCATTAGCAGCAACATAAATTTGAAATCAGCTGTTAGGGGCTAATCCAAATGTGCACTGAAAATAAGAGCAGTGTATTAATTTAAGTTTAATTTTAGAGCAAGGCTTGAGCTATTGAGTTAAGAACTAGGTAGAGATTATTGTACCTGGTCCAGCTTCTGCTATTTCAGGTTTACTAGGTGCCACAGGACTTGAAAGAACAGGCTGAATACCACCGAAAACTATAAAAAAACCACGTCACATTATCTATGATTATTAATTCTACACACAGGTTTTTTCAGCCATAGAAAATCAACCAAAAATGTGATACATTATAGCACAACTAATTTGCACTTCTCCATAAGCACACCTTGCCTCAGGAATGGAGCAGTATTGGTTTGGAGTGTGAGATGAAGGTAGTGCTTGAAGTAAGAACTAAAACTAAACTGTCAGCCAACCAAAGCTAATATTGCTCTGGATCACATGGTCCATGTAGCTTAAAGTGACCCAGAAAACACAAAGATAAAGAACTTCTAATACCACAATTATAAAGTACTCAATCAACTCCCCCCCACAAATTATAAAAACTCAAAAGCACTGCAAGTTCATTTCCATGAAAAAAGCACCTGCCTTAGTTTTCTTCAGTGCTTTATTTTGTGTCAATATTTTTAGTGAATTTTAATGTCATATAATCTCTTATACACACATGAAAAACAAGGGTAAAGTTAAAAAAAAAATCACTAAACAGCAAAAAAATAGTAAGAAAGGAGCTTCCTGTGCTGGCAAGACAATATTTGGTATAAAAACATGTGTTCTAACTGAGCATATAACAATTAGGCTTGTAAGAAAACATGTAATTGTTGAATTCTTATTAAGATTTAGTCAGTAGTAGTATTAAACCTAGGTTAGTACTATTAAACCAGCTTTACTTCATGTAAGTATATCTCAAAATAGCCCCTAGAAGCTTTATGAGGAACAAATGTGAGATCAGAAACGCTACCAGGTGAGTTTCTCAGCAAAAAGAACAAGCTGTCATGTAAAAAAAGGATGCTTTCAATGATCATGATTCACATATAAGACAACATGGAAGAAGAACAAAATATCTAGAATTAATAAAATTTCAGAAATGCCTGTCCAAACACTGAAAGGGGTTCAACTGAAAAGCTGATACATTACTATTACCCGCAGTTGTTGTTAGCACATGAGGTGTTCTGGAAAGTGGAGGCATAGATTTTTCCAGGTCAGCTGAACTTGTAACTGTGGAAAAATGTAAATATCCCTGAGACAGATTCATATTGATGCAGACATAGTGGGGGGTGGGGGTTGGAAATCAAAAAATGGAAAGATAGCTTTGCTTTGGAAGATGTCAACACCACTACAACAGACTTTCACGAATTTCCAACTTTAAAAGAAAGTAACAAAACTTCAAAGTTTTGAAGATGTCACATGCACCAAATAGACACACCCTGACAGGAACAGCAGTCCCCCTAAAAGCAGATTAATCTACAGGAGTCAATTGATATGTGCCCATGTAACATGAAAAAAACTGTCCTTTTGGCTTCACCTGCAACCGTAGAAAGAGACCTATGTAATTCCAATGCATGCAAATATGAATTTGTACAACCAGTTATTTCTATTGCCAAAGCTTTGCATGTTTCAATATAGCAAAAGCCAGTATTTTGACCTATGGGTTTTAAGATACTATACATCAAGAAATTTGTCATTTGAGGGTATATTGTCTAATTGACATAATATAAATGAACACACTTCTGTGATATATTGAAGAGACAGACTGAGGCAGAAAATCTAACATAGAACTGTTGAAATTTTGACTGCCAGATTTAGGATAATTTTCTTTCTTATCTCTTGCACGTTCATACCTTTGTAATGAATACCAAATATGTTCTTGAATACCTATGACCCCAGCAATAAAAGTTTTAAGGTGCAATATCAACATAACCTGAAAAAAAATTTTATGAATAAAGAAAACTACAAAATAATGTGTATGATACATGTAACAGAAAATCCCCCATGGTGAAATGCCCCAGTCAAGAACATACCTTCATAAGTGATAATGAACCCATCTAGGTCCTATTGGTCCTAATCTATTCAACAGCTTAAAACCACACACATACACACACAAATAATTCCTATGGTTTCATTTGTACTTGATCCTATACTACAAAATATCACCCCATAATTATTGAGCCTATCAGACACTGCAAACAAAACTCTGCTTCAGACACTAATCAGAACAAACAGCCTGAAACTGTAACATTGTTGATGCAAAACCAAGTACTAAGCAATGGAAGTATCATAAATACAATTTACCAATCTCTGTTTTTGATATTTCTGCAGATGCAGAAGTTTGGGACAGGAAACTAATATGATTAGAGTCCAGTGAAGCTGGAAAAAAACAAAACAAAACAAAACAAAACCAAAACAAAATAATTTTTGCCATCATCTGAACACATAGACTGAACAGGTCTCAAGATGTAACTAAGAAACTAGAGATTTGTGAAAGGAAAACATCTCAAACAAACATGCCATGGATTTCCTAATGTAAATGTGTGAAACTGCACTGATGATGAAAATGATGAAGAAGCTGCTAGAAGAAATATGAAGAAGAGATCACATTACAAGAGAAGTGGAATTGCCATAGCCAATACCAGAGTTAAATATGGTTTTGCACCTATGGTCCCTTTCATGTCTACACTTAAGCTTTACCAAAACCTAGGCCCAAGAGAAGTAGCAGGCTGGCTAAAAGCACAACAATACCTCTTGGGACAATTTCCATCTTGCATCACTACCAGAACTGCAAGAAATATCATTACTGCCAGAGGCAGCCAGTGTCTCAAACTGTGAAGAAACATTCACCAAGAGCTGAAATGAAGTTTTGATCTTAAAACCCTAAAATGACCTCAAAAGCAGCAGCAGAGCAGAGCATTCCAGTTCCAAGTGATGGTAATGGAAAGGCATGTCCTGTTGTGCCAGCCCAGCCGGGTTTGCCTCTCAGGAACACCATCATGTTTGAATGCATCAGAGAAAGCAAGAGACAAAACTCAAACACAGAGAAGCAGGGGAATGGAGACGAAGGCCACGTGCAACAATGTGGTCTCCCTGCAGAATGTCACATGCTTCCTGCAGAAAATGCTCATCAGCCATGGGAAAAGGGTGGGATCAAACAACAGAATTGCAGAACCAGTGTGGCGAGTGCTTTGGCAAGCCAAGCTGCACCAACAGGTCTTCATCCTCTGCATGGAAGATGGCAAGGATGCCAGGTGGTTTGGGGTGGGAGGTGTGATGGGAAGTGAAAGTGATGGGAGACAATGGGAAAAGAAGGCTGTTGCTAGTTACCCATCGCAGTTGGTTGAGCTGCCAGGGAGGAAGGAGTGGTGGACTTCGGCCTTGGTCTTCGAGGAGCTAAGATCAAACACAGAAACCACCTTCAGGTCACTACACGGGCTGCTGTCACACAGGACGCATCAAGGCAGAGCTATAAAGAAGGCAACGTGGCCCTGCTTGGGCCAGGCTACCGTGGCACAGCTTCACTCCCCACGGTGGCACAAAGCTGCCTTTCCACTGGCATTGGCAGCCAAGGCATGAGAGGAAACCTAGAAATGGTTCCTATTCACAGGTAGAATAATTTTTAATAAGAAGCCATAAGGGTCCAGCCACATCACTGACCCACTCTTTGGGACACCAGTACATCTGAACAGGCTCATCACTGCAGAGATGAGCAGTGCCAAAGGAAGCAGGGAAGGAGGCAATCGCTGGCTATTTACCCTTCCTTGTGGTTTCCCGTGAAGCAGACAAGGTGGATTCCAGGTCTGGTCTCTTGGTTGCTACGGTCAGACACAGAAATGATCTTGAGATATCCACTCAGCTTTGCCACAGCAGTACAAGCAGCACCAGCTCACAGCCCCACAAATGTCTCTATTTAGGGCCACACGTGCCCTTTCCTGGCAGTACCCTGTGAGTCAAACCCAAGGTCAAGTGTCTTGCTGTGGTTGCAACTAACACAATACTCCCTGATCCTCAGTAGCTAAAAGGTTCAGCATCAGCAGAAAAATGCCAAAATATCCAATTCGCCAAACCACTCCTTACCAACATGCAGATGCAAAACCAACAGGAAACGCAGACAGAGCATGAGCGAAGATCTCATCTTAGAAATCAAAATTCAGGATGAGAAGTGCTGGGTATGTCTCCAATGGAAGTAGCTGTAAATACTAAGTTTCCTAGCATTAAGGAATAAACTGCACATTGTCCTATCAATATTCAATCATAAGTCCAAACTTTCTTAAAAGTTTGATAATTTTTGCAAATAAGTATTTTCTTACTGTTTTCTCTATTATTGTTTTTATATATAACAGAATATTGAAGCTCTCATCATTCACATGAAAGGCCTTGCCTGTGATTCCCTGTGAATTATAATCCCCTGTAAAATGTAATTTCCATTCTTCCTTATAGTTAGTCTCTAATCCAATGATTAACATGCCTGTTCATCAAGCTTGAACTTTAGTTCTCATTCAAAAAGATAAAAAAATGTTCTGTATGCTAACAAATTCACATCAGTAAGAAGACACAAAATTATGTTTCTGCCTTATTGGAATATTTCATTCTAGAAAGAATTTTCAAGATAACAACTCCACATAGAGTCACACAGGAATTCTTTGACAAATTCTTTTTGTCGATCATCCCTTCAAAACTGACTTTTCAAGTGATGGAAAAAAGGAAATGTTCAAACATCATGATCATGTCATTATTATGGCAAGTGTTTTAAAGTGCATTAACAAACCACAGATATTGCTCAAAGCAGGTGAAAATTATGTCAAATGACGGCAAGCAAAAAGAAAAAAATTAAAATAACTTTTTACCCTCCACTGTTCCTTGGCTTCCAAGGTAAGGAGAAGTAAATTTCAGCTTTGGTCTCTGAGTAACTAAGATTAAACCAGAAAACTGCCTTCAGAAATAGAGGTGAACTATTTGTTTTAAAGCTGTGCCAGTACAGAACTCTGTGAATAAATTCCATATTACACTCAGCTACTTCACATAACTATTTGCATTCATTACAAGATTATTCCACTTCAGAATCAGGGGGCTTAGGTGAGTTAGTGTAGTACACAGACAGTTAATCTTTAATGAACTAAGCCTATAGAGCAGAAAATTAGGAAGAGTAATTGAGAAGCCTAATAATTAAATATCTCATCATTTACATAAATGACTGACCATCTTCCTGAAATGTTTGGCATTGCCACATTATCAGTAAAAGAATTTAAATGTTTGGACTAAATTTTAAAATACAGCTTTTCTTATTTAAGTATTGTGAAATGATAGAAATTAGGATGAAATCACAGTTTACCCATCACTGTCCTTGTGGTTTTCAGGAAAGGAAAAGATGTGGGCTCCAGAACTGGTCTCGGGAGAGCTAAGATTAGAGATAGAAACTATCTTGAGATGTTATGGCAGTCTCTCTATGAATATGAAAGCATTACTTTAATCACATCCAAATAAGTCAATATTTAAATTGTGGTTTCACATATATACTCTTTCTACCAAATAAATCCTACATCAAATCATAGTCACTTGATATTACCACAAACCCTCAGCCACCAGCTAAACACTGCTCCTATTGCACAACAGTGGCAGTCTTGATGCTCCAGAGCTGTCTTTTTACTGCAGTAAATGACACATCCCAAAATCTTTCTTCAGGCATCAAATAATATCCAGCTATAAATTACAAACTAGTCGATGAATATATAGGCAGAACTTTGGTTTGCATCAAAGATACCACCCACCTTATATTTAATCTGAAAAACTATTAACTAGCTCTGGTTATTATATACTTCACCACACACAAAAATATGAACTTTTGGGTCTAAACTAATACATGCCGGGGGGGGGGGGGGGGGAAGAGAAACAATAGGTACTCCACTGAAAAATGCATAAAGGTGAACTTAATAAGGATTTCCATCAAGAGCTGAGCACACTGGTAGAGGAAAACTAACTTGTGCTTTCTTAACCAAAATCTGTAAGAGTCTCTAATAGAATAGCTTGATTAATTTACAAGTTTTCTTTCTGAACAGGTATGGAGTACTTTGAACAGGCAGAATCTCATATTGACACTGGAAGACAAGGATAAGCTACAAGAGACACATTTACTTTACAGTAATTAGTGAACACATATGCAAATGACAACAGTGAATGCAAAGATCACAATAAAAATCCCTTCTCTTGCCTAAGAATGTATTACTGAAAAAAAAAAGGTTTTTCATAAAGGCATAGAGCAAATTCCTAGCACAAGCAGATGATAGTCAAACAATTTATCTCAGAAAATGGAATCAAGTTAGGAAACGGTCAACACACTTCCAAGAACACTATACAGAAAAAGTAGAAGAGCACAAACTTGATGGACCAACAAAGAGAACATTTCAAACATGGAACATTCAGAACATTTCTTGTTCTGAAAGAATTTTGTCAGACTCCTCCAGTCTTAGCAAATAAAATCTTTCAAAAATGCATCAAAAGTTTGTAGGGTAGATTGAGAGGGGGGTGGATTGAAAGAGTTTCAGGAATTTCTCCCTTTTCATCTGACTACACACTTCTCTGTGGCACAGGGCTACTTACTGTCCTCTCCATCTTCATTTTGTTCACTAAAAAATGGGAATAATAAGAGTTTTAAAAAACATTTTCTGAGTGTCTTCTCCTTGCCTACCACTGGTTTAAAGACGTGTTCAACATAGCTGTTAAGATGGCAAATATAAAAAAACGACTTGTTAGTGTACTGGGGGAATACCATAGAACATTTACAAATATCTATAGAGGTCTGCAGTAGGAGAGAAAGCTCAGAGTACACCAAGAGGAAAAAAAAGGAGAGTTCCACCTTCAGCATTAAATTTGTCCTATAGAGGAAGAAAATATGAAAGAAATTGGCTCGATCGTTTATGAAATATGCAGAAAGCTGACAAACCTTTATTTCCCTAAATAATTTTTTTCCCCCTAGATATATCTACATCAAGCTGTTTAATAAAAACCCTAACCCTGAACTTGGGTTTGCAATGCTCACTGTGCTACTTTAAATCTCCCTAAAAGGATTTTTGTCATAGTTGGAGAGTCCTCCTTAAGGAGAAATATGTTTGAATATTCTATGCAACTTCAGGATTTACAACGTGAACAACCATTAAGTTGTTTTAAAACCACAACTGAACATGAACAATATTTATAGAAGATAAATCCACAAGGAAAATTTCCTGCATGCATCACTCTCTGCCCCCAAGTGACCAGGATGATTTCTCAAATATCAATAACCAGAGTATTGATATATATATTGATTATACTTTAGTAATGAGAAAGTAAATAGAAAATAAAAAATGCTATGACTTCAAGTAATACAATAACTATCTGTATCATGATACATAGCATATAGTAGGGAAATTAAAGTTCGGTTACAAGCCCCACAGTATCTCATGGTAAAATTTTATTACATTAAGTAATAGATAATTGGTCAGTGGCAATCATGGGTAATACTACCAATTAGTAGTCTAAAAGTGAACTCAGAATTTGGGAAGAAGATCATAGTCCAGTATTTTAAACATCATAGATATTGCCTTAAACAAAAATAATACCCAATGTAGAATTTGTATCTTGCAGTTGTTCTTATCCCCAAAGTAAAGGAAATCAACATTTCAGCAAAAGAATCCTGGGAACCCTTCTGATAATTCAAGAATACTCAGTTTGCAAGAAATGTCAGTATCAGACTGAGCTGATGGTATTTCCGTGACTCCAGATGCTTTAGATGGGAATTGTGAAACTGTCTGTGTTTCATTAGGAGCTGCACAGAAAATCTGGATTCAAAGTGCTGAGGAATCTGACTGTTGCTGGGATAGCAAACACACAAGCTGTGTTGTTCAAGATGATGTCACTGCAAACACAAGCAAGATACTGGACACTGCAAAGTCCTTTCTGTATTATGTAAATAAAGAGAAAGACATGCAGCCCTATATGGTGACAAGAAGATCCAGTATCTGATGCTAGACAGAACCCCTAAGAATTTCCTTCTACACTTTCTGGAGTTTAAATTACACCAACAGAAAGAAGAAATCCGTACAAGTCGGTGTCAAAGATCAGACCTTTTGCACTTCGTACCAAAAATGCTTTCTAGCTGCTGATCAAGAAGTGACAGATACAAAACTGCCCTTTAACAGGCTGGCCATTTAGACTTAGGAGAAAATGTGTTCATGGGAGAAAAAAGGCAGCAAGCTAAACCTAAACTACTTTTTGCTTAAAAGGAGTTTTGCTAACAACTTGAAATAGACTTTGGAGGAAATTGTCATTATTGAATGGAAATTAAATATTTCTTCTTGCAGGGACACTAAACAAACCAGGACCTTGAGCACTGATAAAACTGCATTTGTTCAGGGTCCCACTTTGTAAGGTATTGGTAAGTTAGCTTATTTTATGAATTGAGGAAGTAGAAGAAGTATAAAGGATAAATGTTGACAAGGAAGAACAGGAAAACTATATAGATTGTTGCATACTATTAGATGTAATTAAACTAAATGTCAATAAAATACCACAAATCCACCAGTTCAATTTCACTGTGGTCTGGTATAACAGGTTTCAAGGGTGTTTGGAAGCATCAGATCTACCATGGAAGTGTCTGGCCAAGAGCAATTTGTTGCAAATGTTTTCCTTAATTACAATTTTGTGCCTTTTATCTACAAAGTTGCACTCAAGCAATATGGCAATACACCTGACATTGCACATTTTTGTTTCTATTAGTCTCCTGACTAAGCAGTCTCCCTTTCTTGCAGCAAAATGTCTAACTTAATCACTGCTTTGAATATATTCAACTTAAAGTATTTAAGGGTCTATTCTCCACCATTTTGAACCCTGTATGTTCATTGGTATTGTTCCTGCTATTTCTATGGGACTTAAAAGTGTCGACTTAGAATGGTTTCATTCAGGGATTTAAACAAAACTTATACAATCTTTCACTCTACCCCTCTGCAGTATTGCAACTTAAAAAGAGAACTCCATGTAACAAGGCATGCCTATTAACGCCAAACAACGTAATACAGATTTGCAAATATACCAGGAATACAGGCCAAAATTTGAAGAGACTATTTACTATTTCATGCAAAATTTCCTAAATTAGTCTGGTATTTGAGAGAGCAACTTAATTACAACAGGTCTGAAGTTATTTTGAGTCATATTAAACTTAATTAACATATCAATTTTTTGATTAAAATCTCTGGGGTAATTTCTATTTAAAATTACATTTTCAAGTATTACCAGGTAGAGCTGATGGCATTTCTTGGATGCCTGATGGTTCAGATCTTGAAGAAATATGCTGATTTTCATCAAAAGCTGAAAGAAAATCTGGAGTTAAAATTAGAATTGGCTTCAGATGCACAGTATTTGGCCAGTAGCTGTTGGGCAGTTCAAGACAACATTGATGTGAGACCAAGCAAGGTGACAGCAGCTGTAAAGATCAACTGAGAAAAGAGGTGTTACTTGAACACTGAAGCTGGTGTGAAATGAAGGAGGGCCAATTCCAGTAGCTCATGTGAGGCAATCTTCTTCTCACTGGCCTCTTTTTAAAAGCACTTATTCTTTGAAAGAAAACTGCAGCTACCAGAAGAAACCTAGAGGCAACATAAGCTAGCAGAGGTCTATTTGTGGATTATTATTCAGTCACTGTGTGGAATTATTTTCCAGCTGAGATTGCACAGAAATGGCTGAGCTGAGCAGGGGTGGGGGTGGAGTGTGGGGAGAAAGTCCAGCATCAAGCTGTCTTCAAAGCAACGTGTCTGAATGAACCTTGGCACTCTCCACAGCTGCTGGAAGGGATGGCAAGCCATGGAAAAGCTAATGGAATTACAAGCTATTTACCCATCACACTCCCTCTGGTTTCCATGGAGGGATGAGAAGTGATTTTCAGGCCCGATCCCTGGGTAGCTAAGATCAAATATGAAAATAATCTTGAAACATTAAGTGAAATCAGTCTTTAGATAAGGTGATCTTCAGCTCTTAGCAGGTCCATGGGACATAAATTTATTTTAGATTTCTTGTATACACACTTTTAACTGATATTTGCGGTAGCCTACTCAATTTTTGTCTCATGGGGTAATTTTTTTTTTTTTTTTAAATGCATAACATCTAATTTTAGGCATTAGCTACTAGCCCAGCTGTCTGCGTCTGATTTTAAAGTTCTATCCAACAGCAACAGCTGAGAGCAACCCCCTTCTCTCCTACACTTTAGTTTGGATGTGCCGGACAAGTCTTTTAAATAAGGAGTTGCAAATGCCCAGTGTTATTTTGATACAATATGCACAAATTTTCACACAGGTGGTATCAAAACGTTTCCCTAGAAATTCACATTTTGGCCAAGAATCAGATTTTCCCTGCAACTGCCATAAAGCTACTTTGATAGAAGCAGACCATCCTTTGCCAGAAAATGGCTTAAAATATTTTAATGTTTTTCTGACAATACCTTAATAAAAACACAAATGAAAAAAAATCAGATTCTATTAGCCCCTAAGACCACCGTTTCCATTAGAGAAATTATGCAGCCTAGAGCACAAAAGAAACATTTCTATGAGTAGTATTATATGAAGAAATTAAAAGTGGGTACTCTTAATGTTAAGAACACTCATGATTTATTAAAGATTACTTATTACTTGGCCTTACACAAAGTAGCCCATCTCTTTAAATCAAGAGAGAAGGCTGTGGTAACTTGGTGAGAACAATGCTGCAGACAGCAAAGTCATGCCTGATAAACTGTCAAAAGACTTCTCTCTAATGAAGATTAGAAATGACTTGGATAGATAGAGTTCTCAACTCCAAAAGAAAACAAAAATCTTGCGTTCATGCAGAGGCAAGATTACTGTCAGCACGACCCACTGAGTATTAGTACAGCTGTATCATGTTTGTGTTGAGTGTGAATTCTGCAACAGATAAAAGCTTTTCCAAATTTATCTGTGAAGAGAAGCTAAGAGAACACTGACCAAACTCTAACCAAATAAGACTAGAGAAAACACAAATAGTGTATATATGTTGTAATTAACTAATCTTCAGATGAAAACTATGTCAATTCCATTTGATTGGTCCCCGGAGAGTGATGTTTGACACACTGATGTAATAAAATGTCACTTGTTAAGTCATGCTAGCATGAACAGAACCACAGATGAGAATCTCACAGCAACCTTCTATTATTTTTTATGACTATATTCTGGGAAAATCTCATGCTCAAATACAAATGCATAAATTTTGCCTAAAAACCTATACTCTTCATGAATACAAGGAGGGAAATAATAAATTACTAGCAGACGTAAATGTAAAAATAACTTTTAGCACCAAAATGCTGTACTGCACCAGCCTTTTAAGTATTGGAGACTACTTTAAAAAGTTATAACAGGAAACAAAAGTCCAACCAACAAATCTCTTTAAAAGGTGTGTCTACTAGGTAAAGAAAAACATCCTCCCTGCAAAGAATAACTGCTATGCAGATATCCCAGAATTCATCAAAGCCTGAAAATTTCCTCTTAGGTGCTAAATTCTGCCCCACTGACCTCATCAGAACCCTTCAGTAATACAATACTAGCCTGAAAGAGCCAGGTGGTATCAGGGTCACATACTGATCCTAGAACTGCTAACTATACACTGGTAATTATTACAAATAACATGAAGGTATAATGAACAAATAAAATACCACTGCAGGCAACATTCAGAATACAGGACATATAACAGACATCAGAATTGTACCACTTGAATATCAAGAAAAATCAAGGGTAGGTAATAAAATAAATGCCATTTACCAGTCTCTCGCTCTGACATTTTTGCAGATGTAGAAGTTTGGAGAGTGGAAGTTACACGAAGAAAATCATGTGAGCCTGGAAAAAATGGTGGTTTATTATTAAAAAAAAATACATGAACTATCACACTATGGCATCACCTGCAAGCATGGACGCAATGGCTTAGAGTACAAACAATAAAGAACAGAAAAAAATACATTCTGCAAAATTAGCAGAATTTTTAAAAGAAAGAGGTTAAGATACAAAGATGTGGAAAACCACACAAATATAATGCAAAATATTAAACAAAATGGCACAAGGAATACGGAAAAAAATTCCCATGTGTTTAGAAGGAATGTAAGATTGAAAAAGTACAAGAACACCGGCCAAGGAGAGTCAAGGAGAAAGTAAATTTATGAGATGAAGATACTGGAAAAAATCCAATTAAAAAATTTGGCAAAAACAAGAGAACATAAAATATGATTCAGACAACATCACCAGGCAGGGAAACAGAAAAGAATATCCTTAGCCCAGCTCAATTTATGTGCCTTGTTATAATTACAAGTATCTGATTTCTTCACTGTAAAAACAAGAAAGCTCAGAGAATTACTTCAAATAATTCAAAGTAGGGAATGTAAATTCCCTGGAAAAGATCCTGAAGAGTGTGAAATACCTCAGTTGATATGAAAGCAAGACTGCTTCAGACAAAAGTGCCAACTCACTTGATACCATTCATTACATTTTTAACTTGCACTCAACTCCAGACTTTAGGCAGACCAGCCTGCTCACGTGACACTTTGTTACCCCATGGACCACAAAATACTGCAAGGACAGGGGATTGGTCTTGCCACACCTGCCTGTCTGAAAGAAGCTGTTGCCACAGGCATCTCCACCACTGTTGCCAAGTGCCATAGCCAATGCCTGAATTAAATATGGTTTGCACATATGGCCCCATTTATATTTACACTGAAGGTTTATCCCAACGTAGGCCAAAGAGAAGTAACAGGTTGGCTAGAAGTACAACAATGTCCCTTGGGACACTGCTGTCTTGCATAGTTGTCAGATCTACATGAAATATTGTTAGTTCCAGAGGCTGACAGTGTCTTAAACCATGAAGAAACATCCTATGATAGATCAAAAGCTGAAATGAGGTATGAGTTTTAAAAAACCTAACACGGCCTCAAAAGCAGCAGCAGGGAAGAGCATTCCCACTTCCAGGTGATGGCAATGGAAAGGCATGGGCAGAAGAAAACCAGCCACCTTGAAAGTCAGTGATGAGGAAACCAAGAGGTGCCGCCTTGCCCAAGGAATGCCTGGAGAGCAGTTGAACCGCTGTGCTGTGCCCTTGTGCCAGCCCAGTCGGGTTTGCCTCTCAGGAACACCATCATGTTTGAATGCATCAGAGAAAGCAAGAGACAAAACTCAAACACAGAGAAGCAGGGGAATGGAGATGAAGGTCACGTGCAACAATGTGGTCTCCCTGCAGAATGTCACATGCTTCCTGCAGAAAATGCTCATCAGCCATGGGAAAAGGGTGGGATCAAACAACAGAATTGCAGAACCAGTGTGGCGAGTGCTTTGGCAAGCCAAGCTGCACCAACAGGTCTTCATCCTCTGCATGGAAGATGGCAAGGATGCCAGGTGGTTTGGGGTGGGAGGTGTGATGGGAAGTGAAAGTGATGGGAGACAATGGGAAAAGAAGGCTGTTGCTAGTTACCCATCGCAGTTGGTTGAGCTGCCAGGGAGGAAGGAGTGGTGGACTTCGGCCTTGGTCTTCGAGGAGCTAAGATCAAACACAGAAACCACCTTCAGGTCACTACACGGGCTGCTGTCACACAGGACGCATCAAGGCAGAGCTATAAAGAAGGCAACGTGACCCTGCTTGGGCCAAGCTACCGTGGCGCAGCTTCACTCCCCACGGTGGCACAAAGCTGCCTTTCCACTGGCATTGGCAGCCAAGGCATGAGAGGAAACCTAGAAATGGTTCCTATTCATAGGTAGAATAATTTTTAATAAGAAGCCATAAGGGTCCAGCCACATCACTGACCCACTCTTTGGGACACCAGTGCATCTGAACAGGCTCATCACTGCAGAGATGAGCAGTGCCAAAGGAAGCAGGGAAGGAGGCAATCGCTGGCTATTTACCCTTCCTTGTGGTTTCCCGTGAAGCAGACAAGGTGGATTCCAGGTCTGGTCTCTTGGTTGCTACGGTCAGACACAGAAATGATCTTGAGATATCCACTCAGCTTTGCCACAGCAGTACAAGCAGCACCAGCTCACAGCCCCACAAATGTCTCTATTTAGGGCCACACGTGCCCTTTCCTGGCAGTACCCTGTGAGTCAAACCCAAGGTCAAGTGTCTTGCTGTGGTGTCAACTAACACAATACTCCCTGATCCTCAGTAGCTAAAAGGTTCAGCATCAGCAGAAAAAATGCCAAAATATCCAATTCACCAAACCACTCCTTACACATTCTTGACAGATTCTAACAGTTCTTGCAGAGGTAACATTGCAACTAAGAATCACATCTATGTATTTGGAACTCAAGATCTGATTTCACTTTTCCCCACAATCAATAAAATCCTTCATTCTATGGGTCAGAAATTACTGTTCCTGGCACTAGTAAAACACAGTGTAGAGAATTTATCTCTCCATAGATAAATGCTTGCAAGCAAGTGAAAAAACGGAAAATTTTCTACAAAATTCTAGTACATCTTACAACTTAAACTTGTAGAACTCCACATCTCTTTGTACAATGAAGACCAAGTCCCTTTACTGATCTCCTCATACTCTGCTATCCTAATTTTGCACAGGGAGAATGCACAACCTAATACATAAATCAGTGAATATGGACTATGTGTACTCACTAGCACTGCGCATTTTCCACCTTTGCTTTGGGCTTGGTTTTTGGTTTAAGGCAGGCGAGACCTGTGACAGTTTACAAACATTCCTTTGGATGCAGCTGGTGGCAATAAGAAAACAGGGCTGAGCAATTCCTCTGTGGTATTTTGATATTCCCAGTCTTTGGAAATGCAAATCCTTCTGTTCAGGTCTTTTTGACTTGATCCTTTTCTAGCAAAATTCATTGACTCACTAACCAAAGTGTTTGCACCTGCTTAAGAGCAGTAGATAGAGTTTTTTTCTGCCCATGGAGGAAAAAAAAATGGAAAAGACAAGGGGCCTCCACATATATATATAGTATTTATATCTATATCTATATCTCCATATATATAGTCTTTCACAAGAAAACCCAGACAAGCTAATTGCTTACCAACATTAAAAAAACCTTATAATTTCAATATTTCATTCCAAATGTCTCAAACATTGCAACAGATGCAACTAGTTTCTGTCTCTCCAGCTTTATACAGAGAAAATCAGAATAAACCCTCCATTTAGCAAAGCATTGCTGTGTCATTTGAGAGATGCCTAGATGTGAGGAGAACTACAGAGAAGACAGATATCATTACCAGCTGAGATTGGTGGCACTTCTGGCATGCCAGATGTTGTGAATCTTGAAGAAAGAGGCTTCCTTTCATCTAAATCTGGAAAGATAATCTTGTGTTAAAAGCCTTAGTTGCCTCAGAGCTACCTGAATAATTCAGGACTTGGCGAACAGATGTCGCTTTGTTAAAATGGAAGCACAGGGAAAATTGCTTGTGAGTCAGCTGGGCATTTCTCTGTCTCATGAACTGTTAGGCTGGTGTGGAAGTCAGTGTGGAAACCAGGCAGCCTAATTGGTCATACTAATGAGAATTCTTATTATTACATAACAATCCTTGCACATAATGCATGGCAGAAAGTAAGAAAACGCCTCTGGATCCAGAAAGTAGTCAAGGGACCAGCTTTTTTATGGAAACATTACACAGAAATACATGTAAGTATTTTATTCCCTCTCACAATTAAGTTCTCTCAGCACAGGAAAAAATCCCTCAAAACTAAGAAAGCCACAGCTGGGAATCTTAATAATGAAAAAACACAACCAACTAAAGGGAACTCTCGTCTTTGCCTCTGATCCTCCATCTACAAGGATGAATAATGAGTGCAGATGAAAATCTAGTTAACAACAGCAATAAGCAAATGGATTACTGTGATAGTGACAACTAAGGCAGTGCAAAGCTTTTAAAAATAGCACCAAGGATAAGAAAAAAGAAAAATAAAATCTTTGAAACTATAATGAAGTCAACTTATCAATTTTACCCCATGCCATTCTAACAGCTGAAGCTCTGTAGTAATTATAGGCTATTTGGATATTTCCAAATCAGTAGTACCTCTAGCTGCTGTTAAAACAACAACAACAAAACAAAACCAAAACCCACCAAACCTGAGAAGTAATGTGAAGTAAGTAAATTAAGAAGGAACATGTGGTGGAGAGAACTTTTACTTTCTATAACTCTGCAAAGCATTTATTATTTTTACTTATTTATTTAAAAATTAGCCTCTTTGTCTATTTCAAATATCATCAGTAATTGCTTAGCTGAAGATATTACCTTGGGCCTCCTCACATACCTAAGGCTACAGGAAAAAACATCTATTCCCAAAGCTATAACTCAAAGCATAGCTTAGTTGGAAAGGTCTGGCTTTAGCTGTGTTGGCTTACTTATTTTAAAACAATACAGAAGAAAAAAATCACAGCAAACTATGTGAAAAATTGACAGGATGAAAGAAACAAACAAAAAACCTATATCACTAAAAAGTGTGGTATTTTACTTGACTGGAACAGCCTTAAGCCTTGAAAAATTTAAATCTTTCCCTGACACACCTCTTTGATCAATACTGCATTATTCTGCCAGCTAGTTGCAGACTTGCTTTAAACTTGTGTTCTGCCTGATCACAGGAATGAGGATGCTGATAGAGGAGTTGAATAAATTAGATGTAGGTCAACACCCAAGGCAAGCAGTAAGCAATAGCTGTCTGAAATCATCAACATGGAAGCAGCAACGAACTTTTCATCACCGACCAAGCAAAAGGAAATGCTTCTGAAAGAATATTAATATAATTTACCATTATTAAATACCAGTATGCCTGGTATTTCTGAAGATGTAAAAGTTTGGGGAGTAGAAATAACATGAAGAAAGTCATGTGCAGCTGGAAAACAAAAGCAAAAATAATGCTGAATTGTTCTGAAGTGACAAGAAACCTTCTGCAACATCATATTCCTTAAGCTGACAAAACTTCTGGGTAATATTTAACACATTATGTTCCAAAGAATGGTAGAGTTTGAAATGTACAATAACTGATTAAGTGTGACTTGAAAATGATTGTCAAAACCACTCATTAATGCATAATGCATTTTATGACCAAATTGTTATCAGACTCATACAAAAAGATGAAATATAGAGTTAAAAAGTAGAAATACAAGGCTATTCAAAATAGAAGAACAAATTATGAATAAAAAGTAGCAAACTGTGACTGCATGGAACTTTTTTCTAGGATCAGGAAGGGGGATATCCTGGTGCTGAAACTGGAGAAGGAAAGAGAATGACAAAACAGAAGTGGACCAAATGAAACACAGAAACTGTCTTTTGTCAGACATGTGAACAGCTGAGTGTTGCAATCAATCTCCCCCTCAGTAATGGATTTCCTTCAATATTAATTTCTTCCAAAAACATATGCATCAGGCATTACACTATTGGCATTCTAATGAAATGAAATCTTTCCAACTGGCTCTTATCTTATGATTTTTTTTCCTTCTTTTGGAAAACTGTCAGTTGCCCCAGGCAAATAACATCTATAAAAAAAAGAGAAACACATAATAGAAATGCTGTAAGGACCAACTAGAAAGCATCTGAATCTTCAGTGATATGTTTTCATAGAGCCAGTTTAGAAATCTGGGTGGAATTATGTCTATGTTTATACAGAAAGACTAAAAGAAGAGTGATAATTTCAAAATATGTTGGAATTTCTTCAGTTTCCATTCATCTCTTGAACTCAGAATCCTTTACAAATCAGGATATTCTATTTATGAAATTCAGGTGTGGACAGTCCTATTTAAATTTGATACTTACAGTAAGTCCAACTTAATTTTAAAACTAAGAATTACATGCTGTTGCCAAACATGAAAAACCCCCTGAACGACTAGTTTAGTATTTGACATAAAATGTCATAAAATAACTGATACTTGATGCAGTACTTCCATACCTACAGTTATTCTTCACTTATGTGCAACTGAACAAACTATTTCTTGAGGGGCACTATGTCTGTCCCCAAAATTCCCAACTGCCAGGAGCATTAACCTCATGAGAAACCATTACCGGATCGGGTTGGGTGCACTTCTGTGGTACCAGATGGTTTGGATCCCGAAGAAACAGTCTGTTTTTCCTCAAAAGCTGAAAAAAGAATCTAAGCTTAAAATGCTGAGAGGTGTGACTGGATGGATTAGCATCAAACAGCTGAGTGAAGGCTGTGCATTTCCAGACGATGCTAACACAAAGCTGAGCAAGATGACAGATGGCCTCAAGTGAGACATGAGACAACCGCCAGGACAAGGGGAGGGAATGGCTGGAAAAACAGGTTTCTGGCCTTGAAATGCAAGCGCCACATGCTTGAGAGAACCCTCACCAGCAAGGAATTCTCTCTTATTAAATTTTCTGGGTAAGAGCTGCAGTTATACTGAAAGAAATAAGAGGATGACGAGATTTGACAACACTGTCTTTAGGCAGTTTTTAAGCTGAAAACAAATACATTTTCAGGTGGTTACACAGACAGAAGAATGGTGAATAAGCAGCTCTCTGTGAATGTTGGTAGCCAAGATTAACATTTGCAGATCTACATGATGCTAAGACAGTGGAACAAAATAATAGAACTCATCTGCTAATTACCCATTTCCATCTCTCTTGTTTCTGCAGAATGTAGAGATATGGGTTTCAAGGCTGGACTCTGAGTAACTAAGAGCAAACATGACACAAATTTTATCATTCCAAGACACACTCTTCTGGAAAGTGATACAAAATCTAATTTCAACTGTAACTAAAAAAGGTTTTCTTGTCTGAAGGTCTCTTTGTTCCATTAATTTCTACACCATCTAATCAAGCTGAATCCTTACTGCTTAAGAGGATTTTACTCACAGCAAGGCAGCTACAACCCAACATTTGATATTCACACCACTTGCAGGTTTCTAGTCACTACTGCAACATGTATAACTATTTTTAAACGAGGTGTAATGGCAAAATATAAGAAAAGAGTAGTACAATGAAATCAGTGAAATGTTGAAGTTCGTAAACTACACCTACTATCTGTTATCTGTAATGAGAAGTATTGCAAAGTCGTTTTGGTTTCTTCACTTTGAAGTATGGATAACCTGAAGTGTGCTTTAATGGAAATAGAATCAAGAGGGAATTGGGCACTCTTACCTAAAAGCTATCATGAATAAGCTTCTACCAAGTGCAGGTTTTGCACTACTGTCCTGCTACTGATCCTACTCTGTGTCAGCAAGTGTTTTTCTTTGTGTTAAAACCCCCATTCAAATAATTAGGAGTAGGGTTCATTCTCAGTACAGGAAATATTAATATATGCCAAAAAGTGAACAGCCTTTTTTCATACATTGGATCTGCTTTCCCATTTACTTTCAATCCACCTTACCACATTAACAATTTGGATCCCAGATTACTATCCTGATATAGTTGGACTGAGCAGCTGGACCAGATGATCACTGTAGGTTCCCTGCTAGTGCAACCATTCTATTGTGTATTTATAGAGAGGAAAACACTACCAACAAAACCCATATGATTCCCAGCTTTTGGCAAAAGCTTCCATAGATTCAATTACATCCAGTAGAACTATAAGAGATCCCCCAAAGGCACCAGAATATTGAAGGCATGTTCACAAAGATATCTTTTCATAAACATTTGAATTCAAAATATACTGACCACACAGGAAGTTTACAAAACAAAGGAGAGATCTCTCTCTAGCACAATCAAGATAGAAAAATTAAGAAAAAATTATTCAGGGGAACTGGGGCAGTATACAGGTCAGATGCAGTTGAACTTCATAAATTAAACTTTGCTTTCTTTGCTGGTTTTATGACAGCAGGTGATCAAGGCATGCAGAGGCACAGTGCAGAGAAATCTCTGTATAATCACTCCCTGACTCTCACAGAATATCTTTGACTTCAACAGTGACTTTATGGAGAGCACAGATGCTTCCTCTGACCCAATGGCCAGGCCTAGCCTCACATAATGAAATCCCATTTTTGCCAAGTGAAACTATTCAAAGGGAATGGAGGACATGAGAACAAAACCATAATAAATACTTGAATGAAACACTTATTTTTTCCTCAGGTGTTCCTGTTATTCCACCTTTACCACCGAGGCAAATAGGATTAGATCATTATTCCCGTTTTTTTACAGAAAGAAAGAATACTTCACATCCCTGATAATTTTCAGTTTTTCAGCTACATTTATAGCAAACAGGTTCTCATACCATCATGCCTCTCTCCTTCCAATGTTGCTTCTAATTGGATTTACGTCTTTCACTACAGTGAGAATAAACAACTCTCCCCATCCCCTCAAACATATCTGGACAAGAGCTGTCAAAAAACTGTTTCAAATTATGAACAAATCGTGAAGGTTATTTTCATGCTCTTGGGAATCTGCTTCAAATAGCCATTTCAAGAACTAAGAGGTGTTCCTGGAAATTATTTTAAAATTTGGCAGACTACAGGAAGCAAAAGCATGCCATCTCAATAAGCCAGGACTATTCTATGATAACTTCTTGACTAATACTTACTGAAATATAAATTAATCTGATTCAAGGGCCCTCCAGGTAACTAGTGTAATAGCAGTTAATACAGAAAGAAGCAACAAGCAATAGTTTTGGTAGAATGAGCTATTTATGTCTAACACAAACATAGAGAAAATACAGGCCCGTTATGAAATCAGAGATCCTGAGAAAGGGAGACACAGGGTACAGTGTAGAGGAGGAGAGGCACAAGATAGTGAGAGATGGGACTGGACACTCTCTACCACAAACAGCCCACCCATGTCAGTTGAAAAAACTGCACAATTGGAACTGGACAAAAATTAGGTTAGGGTAACAGCAAGGACACAGAAATAATATCTGCTATTCACAAATGGTCTCTTACGCTGTGAGATGACATCTGAGAAGTCTCCCAGCAGAAGAAAGTAAGAAAGAAAGGAGAAGGAAGAAGGAGTCCACACAGACATCATATTCTTCCCAGCACAGGACTTCAGGTGCTCATAACTTGCTGAAATATCCCCACTTATCACCCACACAAGCATCAGAGCACCAAGCTTAGGGCCCAGTTACGTGGTGAAAAGGTGCACAAAGCACCACCAAAAGGCTACAGTATGAGAAGTTTGTGTGTTACTGTTTAATTACATTACTTCTGTGATTGGAGCAAGCTGTGTGAAGACAATTTTTCACTAAAGTTTACTCGTATTTACAAAGAAAATAATTACCAGGTTCAGTCAATGGACTTTTTGGAGCATCAGGGATTCTGGATGCAGAAGGAAGTAGCTGTATTTCATTAGAAGCTATGATAAAAAAAATAACCAAAACTTTACTTGATTTATATTTGGCTTATGGACCACTCACTCCTGAAAACAATGATATTTAATAAAAAAGAAAAAGTAGTTCCAACCTAGAGAAAAACCAAACGTAAATTGTCACTGAAAAAGGTATGTGGAATATGAAAGAAGTCCTTTTTTCCCTAGTTGTTAAGCACAGATCTATCAATCATGGGAATTTGACAATGAACATCTCTCAGTAACTACAAGCACCTAGTTTAAAAATCAGTCAATGATCCATCTTGATTAGTTTTCATATTTTAATCTTTGAAACATAGCAAAACCAAGAAACTTTGAGTATGGTTTAAAAAAGATGATTAAAAGTTAAAATGAAATTAGATAGACTGATGGTTTCACTTTGGTAAATTCTGGAAATCTGCTGTCAAATTTAAATGAAAAAAAAACCCGAGAAAGACATTAACATGAATCAATAGGACTGTGTAAAATGCATCTCTTGAGAAGCATTAGCAGTCCTCTTCATGGGAAGATTTGCATTTCAGTCCTGCAAACATTCCTGGTCCTTCCCTTTATCATACATTCTCCTGAATGCAGGCCAGCTGCTCTTCAGAAAAATCTACGCAAAGTTTAAAAAAATAGAATTAAATACAACCTCAAGTTTAGATATGTCCTCATAATTTTGCATGGCTCAGGGAAGAAGGTTAAAGCAATAAAATAAACATTAGAGAATATAGAATTCTGAATACCAGAACTAAATAGGTGTTACACCAAAATACAAAACTAACATTGAGACAAAAAATTTAAAAAATCAGTAGAGCTTCTTTTTCCTTCAGGCAAATACAATTATAGCCCATCACATGCAATAGAAAATTGTTCCTATTCATTGCCGTTGGTGTTACCTAAATGAACCTGTAATCAGAAAAAAATCAAGGAGGTAATTATTTTAATCCAGTCACTGAGGTCAATTTTACAGATGGAAATTTTATGTCAAACATGCGGATCACATAGACAGAAAGAATTAGTTTGAAAAACCAAATTGAATCACGCAGTCAAATCTGTGAAAGCCGCAGTTCAGCCAGAGCTAGGTGCATCCTGCGTTACAATTCATTCCAGCATTAGTCACTGGAACCACAAAAGAAACCAGAATATTTTAATCAGGACTTCCTTTGGACCCAACACAAAGAGGGTGCAGCAAGTAGTAGAAAAATTCTGCTGGAGGTAAAAAAAAAGCATTTAATGCATAAAGAATGTAAAAAGCAGCAAAATTAGTTACCCGGTATGTTTTGAGTTTGCACCAATTTGGGTTTAGGCGTTGATTTAAAAGCTTCAGGTCCATGTGTTTTCTCAGCCTGAGCTAGAAGAAAGAAAGTGAATGTAACTTAAAATCTCTCTGAAATTTTCTTGATCTACTGCACAAAGCCTGATGCTTTTCTTATCACCATTTCATGTGACAAGACTAGATGATTTCTACAGCAGTTGAGCTCCATCATGATTAATATTAACTTTTGTGTTCAGATGTGGAATCTATACGATGTTTTGGATTTATTTTGCCGTAGTTTTACATTAGCAAAAGAAAATATAAGTCATGAACAGCAAAGTTAAGGACAGAAACTCATACTGTACTTCTGTTACAGCCTCTTAAATTCATTATAGTAGATTATAAACAAGACCCATGACATCACAAAGTGGATTTATATTTTCCCTGTTATCCTGAATGGTTTTTAATCCTACTAATACAAAAAAAAAATTAGGAACATAATAAATACTCACCTGTAATATCTCAGTTCTTTCAATTTTCTAGTAATTATACAATAGATTTTGGTTTCCACTCATTCTTCTAATTCTACATTTTTAGAGTAATACACAGGCAGTTTATATAACAGCTATTAAATGTACCTAAACTGAATTGCTGGCCATATTTTAATATACAACTGCATACCTATACTCTGCCAGCTGTTTCACATGACAATCAAGGTCAGTTCTTTCCTCTGCATCTTGCTGGAGATCCCAGAGGTGTTTAATCAGCCATGCAGTACTCAGAATTGGTCATCTAAGACTGTAAAATGACAAAGCCCATGGATATGGAACACAGAATGGTAAGGTCTCAGCCTTGAATGCCATAAGCACATTAATGCCCTCCACAGACCAAACTGTGAAGTGTTTAGCACACATTGCTACTTGGAAAAGATCACTAATATTGATGGTTGGGATCCATACAGCACTAAGTTTTGGTATTAATTTAATAAAACATTATTTTTCAGACACATTAGAAGACAGTTTGGTTTTTCCTGCATGGTCTCCAAGCTTTTCCTACCATCCACCTAACGCTTCAAGCAAGAACTGATCGTGGAGGTTTATAAGCTTCTTATTTCATTCAGTAAAAAAAATGTGCTGTTTCCCACATTCTAAGTAGTGGGATTTGGATGCTATTACAGTTACAACAATTGCATTGTTTTCTAGTTTGGAGTATGTGCCACACAGTCTGGAACCTTTAGAGATGCTTGCCTTGTTAGGGCTCAGTTCAGCTCCTAAGGCAGTTACAGTGCTGTTTCTGTCTTCAGTGCAAGGAGGAGTTCCTTGTCCACAGAAGGTAGGGCAATTTCTCTCAATGAAACTTGTGGGAGAGAATTCACTCACAAGAAACACTGAAGCAACAACTAACTACCAGTACCTCAGGAGCAGTTCAAAATCTAACATTTCTTACTGGTGAGGTACAATAATAAAAAACCCCCAAATTCAAGCAAATACAGAACTCATGATTTCTTTTTTAGAGATTTATACTCAAATGAAATGTGTCTTCACTGAGCAAGCTGAACAAGATAAAACATGCCTAGAATTAGAACAAAAGAAACCAAGCTCTCAGTTTTGCACAAAATATTGTAGGGACGACATGAAAATAAGACAGATATTTTTGTTAAAAAGAAGATACAGGAAGAAGAAAGTTTAGGCGCTTAAAGCTGAATTAGAGAAAAGAGAAATGCCTCTGACTGTTGCAGGGCAGCAGGCAAGCTAGGCCCATTGTACTGGTTCAAGGCTATCTACAAAGTAAAGAATTAACAGCCAAGTTACTTTATCATCACAGTACGGAATACAGCAAGAATGCACCAAGACAGTGTTTCTTAAACTGTTTCCTCTAATTTCTCTGGACGGTCTTTTCATCTACAACTGGAATTAAGACATTCTGATGAAAACATTAATCTCACTCCTGATATACCCTGTGAGGACAAGAGGAACTCTTCAGGGGGCAGAAGGAGGGCAGGAGGATCAGAACTTGGGAGACATGGCAACAAAGGTGTTATTTCAATCAAATGTTAACCCTAGCTAATGGATTCACAGGTGGCACTTTTAATTTCAAGACTATTTCATGTTTCACAGAAATACAGAAATCTAGATGCATTAAATTTTAATTTATTTAACTTTATTAAATGTATAAAGAAATTTAATCTATTTAATTTTAATAATTAAATTAATTTATTATTAAAATCTAATTTATTTAATTCGTAGTACAACCCCTCACATAAAGAAATAACTAGCTTTTTGGGGTTTAGGGGACTTTTTGTGTGTGTGTTTTTTGGTTGATTTTTGTTGTTGTTGTTGGGGTTTTTTTTAAGTAACTAGTTCTTTCATGTCCCAGACTATGTGCTTATATTTCTAAGGATTGGTGAAATCCAATTTCCCTGTGAAGTTAATAGAAAGATGCATTTACTGGAGAAAGCTGCAGCAGTAGTTTGAAGTATGTTAGAAAACAATTCAAAGATTTAGGAAAGCACTAGAGATTTGTGGAGTTGTCTTAAGAATAAATTAGACCTGAGTGGAAAATATTGTAACAAGCCTGGCAAAAACAAAGAATGAAAGAGCTTACTAACAAGTCTTTCCATGAAAATTCATGCCAAGGGAGGGGAAGATTGAAATTAAGAAAATGATGGAATGCTTGGTGGACAAATACATGAAAAAAGGTTACTAAACTGTGTCACATCACAGAACACACCCTTTGATAAAGAGCCAGTGGGTACAAGAGCCGCCCAGCACTCAGAGCCTTTCAGACAGACTGCTTGCTGAAATACTTGGAGTATCCTTTTCTTCCCTTTCTAGTGTGGCTGATGACACAACAGCTGCTACAGCACAGAGCTCCTTCTAAATCACTGTTCTGTTGCCAGTCTGGCACCAGCCCTTAAACCTTCCACAGCAAAGAATTATTATGCCTTACTCAAAGAATCCAGTAGGATTTTTCAAATAGCAGTGTCTGAGCGAAATATACTGAAGCAGATCCTATTGCTAAACTCCATTAATTATGTCTATATACTAAAATGGTTCTTAAATGCAACCCTTGCAAAGGTTTGCTGCTCAGATCTCTCACCCAAGTTATTCATAAAAGAATACTTAAGCATTTTAGCTTAAGACGGGCAAGCTATTATTCCATATTCCATGGAAAGACAGAATTACACTCAAAGGACATTTTTCTTTTAAAGGATTCACTTTCACTTCCCTGTTTCCTGACTTCCTTTTATTTTTCTCTTTAACTGAAATACTGTAAAAATACTCCATAATGGACCATGCTGTACTCTCAGTTTAACATGAGGCACTGGTGCTGAGATCAACAAATAATATCTGTAAGGAATGGTCACCACAGGAAAAAAAGACATGGAAGCAAAACCACAAAGGAAGCTTGAAAAGGAAAATAAAAATTATTCTAAATATTTCATAACTATTGGTGTGAGAGCAATAAGAATATGTTTAGTTGTAACAAATTGGAAGTAAATTTTTACAAGGAAAGACAGTACTTGCCACTTACTACCAGTATAATAAAACACTATCCAACTTCATAAAGGTACAGTTCTGTGCCCTGTCTAGACATGACAATGTTTATGGTTAGAAATTCTACATGCTGGTACATAAATATAATTACAGAACACAGAGGAAAGGAAATGGAATGAATAAATGCTCTCCTTCCCAGCTGCTGCATTTCACACACTTTAGCTGACTGACCAACACATTCCATCAACAAGGAATGATACATTTTGATTAGATGAATGCAAGCCTGAGGGCTGGGATTTAAGGACATGGATTCTGATGGAGAACCAATCATACAAATGTATTCAGTTCTCACTGTCACAAAAATTGGCAAAGTTCTAGAACGTATACTTCCAGATTCCCAGTTCTTAAACAGCAGTTACTTAAACAAAGTAAATAATCTAGTAACATAGTCAAAAAATTTAATTCCATGAGAGACCTTGAACTGTAAGAGAAAACAAACCAATCAAACAACCTAAAAAGACACCTTACAATTTTCTAAAAAGGATCTACATATTTTCAATGCATCCTTTGATAATAAATTCTTGTGAAGAGGCTTCATTTTTTTCCCTCTTAATATTTAGGACGAGCAGAAAAGAGCCATCCATATGAAGGCTTTGCAGAAAGGAAGGAATAGTTTAAAGCAGAATTTGGCAAATCTACTTATCTATTGATTAGAAAAAAAAGTTCCAACATTTTCATAGAAGAAAAAAAAGACGGATCACTTACTCTTAAAGATTGTTGTCAATGATTACATGATATTTCTGCATTACTTTACACCTTTTTAATTCCCTGTGTATTTTTGGGGGAGGGTTTTTAATTCTGGGTGGGGTTTTTTGGTTGTTTTTTTTGTTTGTTTGTTTGGTTTTTTTTAAGAATAAGATGGTACAATGAATGCATAGCATTTTTAAATATACTTAAGGAATAAAATCAACACAATCATATTTAAGGGCAGTATCTGCCTGAATTGTGTGATGTCAAAGAAACCACATGTTACACCACTTCATCCAGCCAGGAAAGACCTGATAGATAGAAGAGAGTAATGCCAGCAAGATCACATAGTATGTCTAAACCAAACCAAAGTAAACCTTTGGTCATTGCCTCCTCAAATTCCTTTTTAATTTTTAATTCTTGTCACTGTTCAAACATCTCTTCTTCCTTTCAGTAAAGGAGTTGGCAGAAGCCAGCTATTGTCTCTTGTGACAGCAGAACCAAGACTTTAGACTCAGTTATGGGATTAGAGCCAGACTATAGAAAATGAAGATAGGCATATGCCGACAGTACAGTTCAGTACAATTCTGAAATGTGGCTCAATAAAGTGGGTGAAAAGTTAATCTTCATCATTTGACTCTGAACAATTCAGCTCTTTCCAATCTTCCCCCCCCCCCCAAACTAAACATGTTAAAATATATGACTGTATTTGTCACAGAAATTCATAAAGTAGACTGTCTGTGTTACAAAAAAACCTCATTTTGCCATTTTTCACAATTTCAAGGCATCCTTCACACCACAAAGTATGGTTCTAATTCTAAGCAGTTTTATAAACCTAGCAATTATATCACCTGAAACTTTCGTCTAAAATTAGATTTGGATTTTTATCCACATTACCACTCCTTGCTAATTCAGCCACTATCCTTCTGTTTTCCAACTGCTATTTTAACTGTAGATCAGGCAGCACAAGGATGGGTTTAATTTTAGTTTATATATTTGGCAAAGATATTCCACAGAGTTTCTAAAAACAGAATTTTCATTACCTGGGAGGGACTGTGGGGAGATTTCTTGAACTTCTGGTGTTTTGGATTCAGCAGGCCATACTCCGGTTTCATTCTTAGCTGAAAGAACAGACATTAGAAAGTAATTACACAGATATATCTGCTCTTTTTTACCACAGATTTATTTCTGTTCCACTTTAGTTTGACTAAGAAAGCCAACATGGATAAATGTGGACAGCTGAGTACCTTTAGGACCCAATGAATTTCTACTTATTTCTACAATCACTACAAGCTATGTTAAACACACACATTTTTGGTTTTGTTTTGTTCATTAAAAGACACTTTAAAAATAAAAATTACAGCAAGGATTTAATGACTTACGAATCCTTATTTTCAAAGTGCAAAACGGTTTTCAGCATTTTTCATTTGTCAAGAATTTCTGCTTACCCAGTTTTTTCCTGGATGCTTGAGGTATGTCGTCTATTGTCAGGAGAGGAGGAAGTTTCTGCTGGCTTTCATTGAGACCTGGAACAATAAGGTGCACTACAGAGAAAGATGTGTGCCATTAATTCCAGAAGACACGAAAGCACACAGTCTGCTCTCTGAGATACATGAGCAACTACTACTGAACCACGGGGAGTTTAGTCTGAATGTCTGGGAAATGAGTTTGCTCTATTCCAAAATTATCTCTCCCACTTGGTGGCATTTCCCCTTTATACCACTCCTTCTATCACCACCATTTCACCATTTATCAGAGTCAGAAACCATTCAACACCGGAACACACAGCCCTGGAATACTGCAGCAACACAGATACTGGGACAGGTTCTGTCTGGTGGGCCAAGTAGGCTCAACACCAGGATGGGTTAGTAAGTGTGTGTTTGATTCACATCAATACACTGAAACTCACACAAAGAAAACTTTAGACAAAGTTATGCACTCATAGCAAATATTTCCATGTATAAAGGACTAAACAATAAATCCAGGAATAAATTGGTCACAAGGTATGTGATGCAGTGAGCCTTTCATGGCAATTTCAGGCAGACCAGTAGTTCACCACACTGTGCATCATATGACAGACTTTCCCTTGGTTTTAAGTTCTAAGTCAGTATTGCATATTCTTACAGGTGAAACAAGAACATGAAATATGAAACTGAATGGCTTGGAGGGAAACAGTAATGCCCCAGATCTAACATCAAATTCTAATTGCAAGATTTCTGTGGTTTAATACATCGGGTTCTTGACTGTTGATGTGATGGTACTGAGCTACCTTAAAAGCCCAGTAAGAACAATTCTTCATCTCAACAAGATCTTTGCCATAGAACTTTATTTGAAGTATGAAAGAACTCCTTGGCTTAAACAGTCACAGGGTCTTCTTTTAGATACAATGGCAATGACGTGATTCTATTTCACTTAAACTACAACATTCTCGAACCACCTGTATCACCATAACATGTAACAAATATTGTCTGCACCAGCTGCAAAATACCCTTTGATATGCATGGAAAAATCTCAAGATCAAGAAAATGAAAAGCATTTGCACAGTTCTAAGTTTCAACCAGGGGTTAAAGAGAAATAATAAAAATATCTTCTAGTCACCTAATATTGCTCCTGGGAGAGAAGAACTGTCTGGTGCTTTTGACTGCGTCCGATTTTGAATAACTGTGGAGACAATACAGAGATATTAGAAGCTAATTTTAATAAAACCCAAAACTAAATAAGAAACAAAACCACACCTGAAACAAACCTCAGCATTCTAAAAATCTTTCCTCAATACTTGCAGATGAGGACACCATCCTAATCTTTTCTGTGTTTACATTCAGTTTAAGGGACTGCAAACTGTGTTTCCTCTATATTATCTCCTAATTGTGCACCTCTTTCCCCTGGCATATCAATTTTGGTGAAACTGATATTCTATGCTTATGTTATTAGGGGCCAGCTGCAGGACATCCCATTGCCCTGACACTCATTTTAATCTCAAGTTACTCTTGCAGAGGATAAGAATAAATTAAAAAAAAAAATACACAAACTTACTTTGTTTGATTATAGTGACAGGGACCAACTTCTTATTATCACTGAATATAATCTGAAAAAAGAGAGGAAAAAAGATAAAAGTAGCGCCTTGGGATAACTGCCACAATAGCAATTGAACTGAGTAATAAAAATAGAGCGTTCTAATCCAATACCACGCCTGTCCCAAGTTAACACTGGATATGGCTCTGGCCCTGGTCCCTGATGGTTGTGCTATTGCTTCAGTTCCCACGGGCTAATGTGGTAATATTGCATTTTGATCTCCTAACAGCTTGAGATGTTTTTGCTCATTAAAAACACGGTATATGACAGCTTAGGAAACCCCAGTCCTTTTTCTCTCCTAAGGATCTCTGAAGCACTCACTGGGGAGTAGTCCAGAATGCTAAGAAAAGCTGAAATTAACCTACAGCAAAACAACTGAAACATATACAATTACAATTCAGTCACAAGACACAAATATATTCTCAGGAATACTATGTTTAGAACACAGACTATTCCAGAACCAGGTGCACATTTGTAAGCCATCAGCGCTTTTGGGTGCATAGCCTGATTAAAGTAGATTAGCTCAGAATAATTTTATTTAGTGGAATTGTTTCCAAAGCACAAGGGGTCAGTCACCCACATGATTCTTACATTTTTATGCTAAATAATAGGACTTTCATGCTGCTCATTTCTCTTTGGCCCAGATTACATCTTGTCTAAATGTGAATATCCAATTATGTTGATACAAAAAAAAAAAAAAAAAAGAAAGAAAAAAAAAGAGATACATGAATGGACCCCACATTTATTAAAAGAAAACAGCTGATAACAAAGATGAGAATTATGAACAAATTCTGAAAGCTTAATAATACAGTCAAGTGATGAGAGAAGGTAGGCTGTAATGCTAACAATGTAAAAATGCTAAATACATTAAAAGGGGATTTATTTTTAGTTATATCTGAGTTACAAGAAAGGAAATAACTTTGACAATCACCTTCCATGCTAAATATATTCTGCTCAAATCAGAATCAAATAATGTTAATTTTGCACTTTATGACATCTGGTCTACTTCATGTGAAAGAACACTTGCAGCAAAAGTCAGTGTTTGATGACAAAGTGCTAATCATTTACCTAAGGATAACTATTTCTGTTCTATTCTAAATACTTCTGAAAAGCTTTAAAAACAATGCCTGGCTACATTAAACACATACTAAAGTTTAAGAAGCTGGAAGAAGGCCAATCTGCACAAGTAAGAGGGACCTTTCCTTGGGGAAATGGATGGAGGCTACTTATTCTATGTAAGCCATTACTGTTTGCTACCTAATAACAGGTTTGCAGTGGTGCGAACATGGTCTTAAATTAAATGGAGATTCCAATCATTGTCATTATATGAGGATAGAAATAATCTTCCTTCTTTATTTTTCCTTTTTCACATTTCCATTCTGTTTTCTAGTGAAAAAATTGTGTTGCAGATGATATGCTTTTGAAGTAGCCCTCCTATTCGTGTGACTAACAAATGGCATGGAATGCATCTGTTAGAAGAAGGTGTTCATTTTATTGTATTTCTCATCAGAAACCTTACAATCAAATAAACAGCTCTGAAGTTGTAGTGAGCACTTGAGTAATCTCTACTTTAGAACTTCTAATCATAATTACTATCAGCCTTTTTACTGGTAAACGGTTCTTATACTGACAAGAGCATTCTTTCTTTGTTGAATAATAATGGATGGCTACAATGACAACAATATAAAAATTCCAACTACATTAAAAATGCAGTTTTTCACTCAGGAATGAATAATTGACATGAAATCCATGTTCCCCAGCTGCTATAATTAGACTGCTCACCTGCAAAAAACTGTAACTGCTGCACTTGAAATCTACCCATGTTGTCAAAGGTATCTTCTCAGTTTCCACAAAGTGACTAATTTAGATATTACTAGGTCTAGTTATATTTACCACTTATACAAACTATTTTGGAAACATCAGCCCATCATCTGTAGGAATGGCACTATCAACCATATTTTTCAGATAGGGAATATAAAGCCCATAGGTATTAGGAACATTAGTCATTAAAAAGCTGTTGCCATTATAAAAGAAAAATGCAAAGAGAGTATTCCTTATTTTCAGAGGAAAATTAGAGATGTAAATTATAACATAGCTCAGGCATCTCACTTCTTACCATACACATACTGCATACTCTCACAGGACTGCAAATCTCAAACATTCTGTGAAACAGCATGCGGCAACACTACTTTGAGAGACATTTGTTCTTTCTTTCTGTGTTGTATTCTGATACTGCGAAAAGCCAAAACTAACAGGCGTGCATGTAAGAGACTCCTCAAGGAAGGATCATCGTCAGTCTGGACTGAATAAAGTTTGGAGGAGCAGGAATGTTTCCTTCTAGATTTTACAAATGGTAGAAGCTAAGAGTCCTTTATGGCTGGAAAAACTGGGGAGGACCCTGCCAGGCTGACATTACGAAATTAGAGGAACTTAACCAGACAGAAGAGGAAATAAATTTATACTGTGT
This sequence comes from Chamaea fasciata, assembly GCF_029207755.1. NCBI lineage: Eukaryota > Metazoa > Chordata > Aves > Passeriformes > Sylviidae > Chamaea > Chamaea fasciata. The sequence continues at coordinate 20,248,947 of NW_027094087.1, read as the reverse complement.
TTTCTCTGCCCTACCACTACCCATTGTTTATGGAGGGAAGAAGAATAACCATTTCTAGAGCACTCCTTTTCTTCCACTCTCTCATTAGTTACTGCTCACACAGCCCCAGGAGCTTAGACAAACTTAAAGGATGAAACTGCCAAAAGAAACACAAGATGATAAGTGACTGATGTTGAAAGGGCAGAATGACTATATGGGTTAGTAACATTGTTTTAATAAACAGCTTTTAAAAATGTCCTTACAGAGAAGAGTTAGGACCATGTTGATATGAGTCAGTTGTGTCTTTGGAGCGAAATAAAGCACAAACAAGCTTGGCCTAAGTAACACTTGTTCTGGCTTTCCATCAATGATCTGATCGTGCCACTGAAACATACCCCACCTAGTGCTGTGGAAACTGAAGGAACAGTGCAAACTATCTGCTTTTTGCACCACTAAAGCAAGAATGATAAGAGAATTTTTAGAATAATATGTGGTATGTTTCCATGATATTTCTGTGGAGGGTGATAAAGCAGTACTGCTCTGGAGCTGAGCCCTGTGAAGATCGCAAAAAAGACTAGATGTTGGCTCTAGTCCTCCTTTCTTACTTGAGCTGTGCAAATATTTGGAGAACTGTTTTAGCTCACTTTCTCAGGACTTCTCTTGCATAAATAGAATCCCTACTTGCACAGAAGCAGCATAACAGTCAGGGTTCTGGCACACAGGGTTTGCTAAGAGGAGCAAAGGAACTCAGCTTGCACTCTGTCTCCCAGAATGAATTACCTGATGTTGGGCTGTGGAACTTTAAAGACTCTTGTGGGACCAACGGGAAGGAGAGTAAAGTTGACTTTTTCAACATACTGAGAGGAGCATGCTCCTGAATATTTAACCAACTGGAGTCGTATTACTTACAAATAAAACACTTTCTCATGAATGCCAGACATATTTCCAATAATGTAAGCATTATACTGATCAAACTCTGTATGTAATGCAATAATTGAAATATTACTGCCCTAAATGAATGGACATGGCCTCAAGTTGTACTGTGGAGGTTTAGAACAGATATCAGGAAAATTAATTTTCACCGAAAGGGGTGTCAAACATTGAAAATGACTGCCCAGGGAAATGGTGGAGTCACCATGCCTGGAACTGTTAAAAAATATGTGGATTTTTTTGAGCACTTGAGGCACATGGGTTCTATGATTCTGCGCATGCCTAATTATTCCTAGAAGAAAATGCATTTAACGAATTATGGCCTGATTCCTGAAGGAATTCCAAGTCTGATAATTACTGACTATTTATAATATTCTGAAATATGAAAAACAAACAATGAGAAACCTTATATTACCATTTCCTACCATGAAAATATTTGGAAAATCTGAGACAGAAGAGAATTTTGAAAATGGGTTATTCTCTTGTAATAAGTAACATTCATGAGTTAACCCTCTAAAATCTCTAAAGTAAGAAGGATTTCTACAACTTTTCTTGGGAAGTTCTCCCATAGTCTGCCTCAGGGACAGTAACCTAAAATGAAGCAGAACAAAAAAAATCCTCCAGAAGATTAGCTGCTGAAACTTGCACTTTGATAAAAAAACAAGGAAAGAAAATAAAAAGAAACCAAATTAATTTCATAGTAGAACTGGTAATGCTCAGAAGTTATGGATAAAATGTCTATTTTTCACTGTAGTAAAGCCCACTAACTGGTTCCATCTAGAAAGCCTTCATTTCTGCTTCAGCTCTTGGAAGGAAAAAGTATCTGGGTACATCAATCCATAAACAAATTAAATCCCCCCCATGCTTGTTTGAGAAAGTTTATGGAAAAAGTCAGGTGAGGGGGAAAATTATTTATTTATAAAAATCATCAATTTTTTAATGAAATCATATAAATTCTACCGTGCCACATAAAAGGATTTAATGGACAGCCTAGCAAACTTGATTAAATTGCCCTTTCCAGCTTCCTCTGGTTCTGCAAACACTTGCCTCACATATGGGAGCTATCAATGAATTCAGTGGGATGACTAATTTAGAAGACATGAGTATATATATAATTACTCTATAAAATCACATCACCAAGTTACCCCAAAGCTAACTGATCACAACAAACATCACAGGTTAACAAACCCGACTAGTACAAAGGAATAAGCAACTTTTAAGTTTGGAATCTACACATGGAAACCACCAGATTCATCTTTGATAGGTTGGAATAAGGGTATGTAATCATCTCAGCTACAGTTCTCAATTATTTTGTCCATCAACACATTTAAACATATTCCATTCAGTGCATTTAACACATTGTTTTCTATATTGGCAGTTTGTGGCCTTAATAATGTCCTTCTCACTGAGGAATAAGAGAATAAAAATTTTGATCATATGAAACACAAATTGGGTAAAAAAAGGGACTCTTTTGCATACCTGTGTTTGGGAATTGGGTACCAACTTGTACATATTCTGGATTTGTCCATTTACTTTTTTACCTGTTTTGACAGAAAGATAAATAAATACATAGAATTGATTTTTTGTTTTGTCCAAAGCAAAGGAAATCAAGTTTATTCACCTTTTTCTTCAGCTAGGAAAGTTAGGAGGCTGAATTAAAAGCCTTCATAAAAACACAGCATGGAAATTTTTTTTTTGTCCTGTGTCTCCAGATCCATTAATAAATCCTGTATTCTTCTATACCAGAAGAATATATAATCTATATATTATTCATCTATAATACATCAAGGTCTTCTCTTCACATTTTGATAGCAAGGAAATGAAATGTATTCTTCTTGCTTTGTTTATGATTTTGTTTATCTCAGTGTATGAACAAACCCCCAGATTTGAAGTCTGAATTTTTCTCTCTTAGGTGTTTCTCTTAGTTTCTAAGTATTAGAAGTTTCTTGTGATGCAGCTGTTGAGTAAGTCAAGAAAGAGTTCTGTTCAGCACCTATTCTATTATAGCATGATGCTGCCAACTTTTTCTGTATCTTCCACCTTTACACTTTTCTGCTGCCTTTGCAACAACGGGTGTGCCAACAAGAGTCAAGTTACATGCTGTCATATTTTTTCAAATTCCATCCTAAACAGATGAGAAGTAGGAAAAAAACCCTCAACTCTAAAGAAATATCAATTGAGATACATTTGATTTGGAAAGAAGTCTTTCAAAGTGCTTGATACTTCTAAAGAACAGGACTTACTATTGGCCTAAATTCAAGGGAAAACTGACAGAAGTTTCACACTGACTTCATAAGAAAATCATGGTAAGAAATAAGCTACTTTCATCTCTTCTGAAAAAAGTCAGTTAAATAAATGCTGAACTTTTGCCATGCCTTTCATGTGTCCTCAAATCATGAATTAAAAGCAGATTCTCCTCCCAACCCCTCCCAACATGTTTAGTATATGAAAAAACCTCAGCCTTTGGATTCAACAAATCCAGGAACATGCAAAAGAACTTTCAGTTTCTAGTAATTGATAAATATTCTTCAGTGGGAGAAAGAACATTTACAGTGAAGGATGTTTGGTTCAGGTTGAGATGCTTCTCCTATATGAGAAGAACTTGAGTTGGTACTAAACAGGAAATCAGCACAGAAAAGAATTGTCTGTGTTGATAAACTTTACAGGCATCAGGTTATACATTTATTATAAACATACACTGTCTACTGCCCACATTTCCTGTATCTACCTGCTATACACTAAAAATATGAAAGGCTTGAATTTGAAAGTGCTAACAATTTTCTGATTATAAGATTCTTTATTAATAGACCAGAATGTAGACATGCAGGGTAATCACCAGCTCCCTGGATTTAGCTGCTGCAGAATCGTCCACTGAATACACAAGTCTATTCTGTAGACAAAAGCAATCTTATGTAAATAGAATATGAACTTTTACGAAGTTAGTGGGTCACCATAAACTTACAAGAAGGATTCTCCTGACCTATTAAAAATGTCTGCAAGAAACACCATTTAGAAATACATGATATAGAAAGAAAATTTGGCGATGTTTTCATCAGCCTTGAACAAATAATAAACTATACACATTTTGCACTCATTGCTCTCTCTTATTCTAAGTGCTGAAATAAATTTCATCACTTGCTCTACAGATGACTTTAAGATATTTGAAAAGTAGAAAAAAACCCCCACTTGGTAAGATACCTGTAAGGCTGAGAAGCACAGCCTTTTGTGAATCAGGTATGGGAGAAAGCTACCACCATTATCCTCTTCAAGACCATGGTATAGCAGTGGCACTATTCTGGACTGCAAAACATCTCTAAGGACACTAGGCAGGTGCTTCAAAGCTGCAGCTTTGTACTTTATAATGAAGGCTAGAAAAGGTCTTTATTAGGGAGTATGAAGGTTTTCCCAGTGTCACAAGCCACCATACTGCTCCCCTCCCTTATCCTCAAGTATATTGAGCTCTGTAACTCACCTGCAAGTCAAAACTGAAATCCAAATTAAATTTCATCTGGAAATCTCATATGAATAAGGCTCTCTAATGAGAATTCCCATTCTTTACATTTTGAGTCAAGCTAAAAATACTAAGCATAGGAGTCTGCAACATTTGAACAATATCATGTTTCAAAACACCTTTATGTAAACGTTTGAGGAAAATAAATCAAATTGGATTCAAATCTCTGTTAAGGCCTCTTCTCAATAAAAGGAGGAAAACACTGCTGACGCCTATTTCCTTAATTGGCATGAGTGATTCTTTCAGCAGTACATGCTTTTACAAAGGTTAATTTGACTTCACTTTTCCTACATTGTCTTGGGACTTTAGAGGAGAACCTTAAAATATGACTGACATCCAGCCAGAGGTGTTATACACTGCCTCCACGAAAACACAAACAAAAGCATTCATGACACTGCATGCTTCAGACATGATCTATATAATACTTTGATTGAAAACTAGCTTCAAATTCAGCTTTTGAGTGGAGTCATAAAGGGCCCATTGAGGCAGGACAGGCCCTGTCTAGCTTGAAGTCCAGCTTCAATGTATATGCAGGGGTAAAAGAAGATTCAAACAACGCTAATAATTTCCATAACTCATACTAGTTGATGGAAGAAATTAAATGGATTACTTGGATGATGGTTGATGGATTAGTTCATTACTTGGTCATCTTATTATTCATGGCCTAAGGAAAAAGCTTAGAATCCAGTCAGAAGTGTAAATATTCATACTCCACACTTGATGTGTATCTGTACTAAACACTATTAGAATTCTACCAACCTGCAGCAGATCCTCTATTTGCAATGACAAGAGAACACTTTTCAGAAGGCTAGGTAACAGTTTTTCAAAACCAAAATATTTCTAGCTTCTGTAACTCCTAAAAGAAGTTTTTAGGGGCATAATGGATGGCATTTAAAAATAAAAACCTGATCAAAAGCTTACTCTAAGTAATACCATAACAGAGGAAACAATACTTTCAAAATCAGACGTTATTTGATTATCTATTGTTGAATACTTACTAGAGAGAACTGTTTTATGATTCAAAGTCTTGCTCCAAATACTATCCTCTGCATTGTCTTTAACTCCAAATTCATAAGGTGTGTTTGGCTTCAGATTGTCAATCACTGTCTCTGTAGCTGGGCAGAGCTGAAAAACCCATTTCTTGTCTTTACCTTTTTCTCTGTAGCGAACTGTATAGAACCTGCTCGGGGAAAAAAAAATATATCTACTCAAAGGAGCTCAGTATAATCATTTTGTGAGGAAATAATAATGCTAATGCTAATAATGATAATGGAAATAATAATACTACTAATCTTATTCTGTTGTTGTTGCTCTTTGTGGCTCTTCATGGTCACCAAGTATCAGAAAAGCCAGATTTGTTCCACATAAATGTACTCCATCATTATACCCTGACATTAGGAGTATTGTACAAAGAGCAAAAGGACAGTCTCCTTATTCACAAACACCCATTGTATGAGAAGTTCTAACCACAAAGTCTAAGCTCATTGTCCAAGCAGTTCCTGTGATTCCAACTTATGCCAGAACCAGTCAACGGAATCATGAGTCTCCTAGTAAAGAAGCCTCTGCTGATTTCTCAAAATCTTCTATATCCGTCCAGTGAAAGGTGTTCCCATCAAAATTAGTCCAGAAACATTCTCCAGGGAAGACCAGTAATATCTGCTGTTTGTATAATACATTCCTCATTCAGAGATCCTATTATGTACTGCCCCCACTTCAAACAAAAAAATAAACCAAGACATTACTTTCAGCAGTTTAAATCAATAATGTGATGAATACTAACAGATTATGAAACTAGGAATCATTTCTACAGAAATTGCCCAATTCTGTCAAGGAGCACCACCCTGAAAAAGCATGACTGCAATGTTAACCAATCAAAAACAAGACAGTGGAAACGGCAAGAGCTTCAGCACAAGCATTCCCGTGCTGACTATAGTCTCATTTTCAATATACATGCTGAATCACTACCAGAATGGAGTGGAGATTTCCTTTCTTGGAAAAGCAAATCTCGGAGAGATTTGGCAATGTTTTAATCCAAGTATTACTGAAATTTTTTACACATAACATAAATAATTCATATCAACCATCCATATCAATCTCCCATTGGCATCATCTGAAAAAGGATTAATTCAGTCCAATTGTATTTTGCCACACTTAAATAGAACAACTTAATGCTTGCAAATCAAGGTTGTGAGATTCGTTACAGGCATTATATAGATGATTATATAGGGACAAAAGATGAGAACTTAAGAAAACTCAAACCTACCAAAAAAAGGTTCTTAAACAACTGAAAAGGTTTCAAAAGTCCAGACTAAAATTACTTAGTGGACCAAACATAATACAATGAATTCATAAAGCTGCTTCTGCTGAAGTTACAGAAGAGCACTTTCAGAGAACAGCTTACATGAAACATGACTCTTGATTACACAGAAATTCCTACTTCACTATTAAAACACAACCTAAGACAAGGCAAGTGTCACTCATGAAAAATATTTCTATACATAATGGTTCACTTTGTTTACATAGTTTATCTCATAACTGCCGAATTTGTTTAATTGGCATCAAAAATAAAGATTCTCCTTCTTTAGTTGCTACAACTCAGCTCATTCAGGTAATTCACTGTGTTATATGATCAATATTTATGTTGGCTCACATAATTTCATTAACTGTACTGGTCTGTGTTCAAAACAAGATATAGTCTAACTTAAAACTTGGAAAGGAAAGGAAAAAAACAGGAAGGAAAAAGAAAGACAAGTAGTGAATATCTTCTCGGTTCCAGGACTACCAAGTAATAATCTGGCCCTTTACTTCTGTGGGCTGTGATCTAATCAAATGTAAAATAATAGACCTAATTATCAGTTAAACTGACAAAGAATATTTTAAACAATCAATTATTGGAAACATTAAAAGGAGGAAAACTTCTTCTCATTTATCCTCTTTATCCATTTGCATGTAGCCACACAGACATTAGCCAACAGGAAAAGCTTATGTGAACTCCCTGTCACTGTCTCGCAAAGGATCTAACGTTAATAAACAAATCCAATCTTCAACACAAATGCCTCTTACTGGACCCCATTCAGTCTTTTGGCAAGGGATTTGGAATAAATAGAGACAGACTTCAAATGTGGATTCAAGTGGAAATAGTCACCTTCTTCCTTTGCCTGAAAGAGGAATTTTCATTTGTTTTCATCTTCACTCTTACCTTTTCCTACCTATTTTAATCCAGTGGGGTAGAAACACAGTGTTTGCATGTGATGGAAAAAAAGAGAGTGTACTGATTCAGTTCAGTTATTGAACAACCTAAAAGAACAGCTGCATCAGAAATGAGGAGAAAAAAACCACGAAAAACTTGTTGATAACAAATAGACTTTTAAGTGGCTATCCCCACTTGCTTCTAGTGGACAAAATGTTCTATTTTTTAATGCTGCCTCCACACCTGGGAATTCCTTCACTCTAACATGAATAAAAAATACCAAGAACAATTGCACAACAAAAAACACCCCATCTTACACTGTAATTCAAGACTATTATAAAATCTGCAAAGATTTTTGTAATTGTGTCAAACTATGCCCTTAGAAAGAGAAACATACAGAACAGAAGAAATGTGCTCTCAACTCCAAGATTTCCAAGCCTATAAAAACTTCATCAAGGGTATAATTATTTCAGTGGAAATTTGCCACAGTGAGTACTAAAAACGCTGACTGCGATGACAGAATTTCCTCAAACATTTCAATAAAAAGCAATAAAAATGAAGTTCAATTTAACAATTTGCAGGTCACAATAATTTGACTATTAAAAATATCTCAATATCTACATGTGCTTTTGGGAAAATGCAATCATTTGTTTATAGAGTAAAAATTCAGAAATGCCAAGTTTTGTCATCAAAGAACAGCAACTCATTGTTAAGCCAGACCAACAAACTGCCAAATAAAATGCAGTTTCAGTGTCTGCCTGAGAACACTGTCCTGATTGAATTTCGTTGTAATGTTAATTTCTCCCTTTTTCAAACCTTTTTTTCATCAAAAATACAATATCAAACAGTCAACACATATAATTGAAGACATGAGCAAGCAGTAAGATCCAGTCACCACTCATATCTATCAATCCCCTGGTGGCAGTGACATACATGCACAAAATGAGTGCAGCTGGCTGAACTAGGAACATTCAGAAAAACATCTTCACAGATTCCCTCCAGAATGATAGAAGGCAGGCTGAAATAGAGTGCTGTCATAGTCACATAGAAGGGAAAGCTACACTGCATGTTTCTCAAATAAAACACTTCCCGTTATCTCTGTGAGATAAGAAAAGGAAAAACTGATTGCTCACCACAGAGCCTTCAACAGCTAATATCCAAGTAATTCACTATGGAACACTCCTAGGAATGCTATTCCCACCTGTGAATACTGGTTTGATGCTTCAGCAAGGAGATGGCAGACCCAGCTATACTTGGTGAGAAATTATTTTAATCTAGATTCTCAGCAGGTATAAAGAACTAAAAATGTTTAACTTAATTTAACATTTAATTTTGGTTTATTGATTTGTTATGTGTTTGGGTGGGGGACTTTTATCAGAAAAAAAGTTTATTGAATAGTCTTGTATTTCTATTTACAACAAATATTAATGAAATTATTGCAGGCATCACTCTTTACCAGCTAGCACTCTATAGAACATCGGAATTCTTTTGCCAAACTCCATGAAAGTTAGTGCCTCCCTCTCTCCCCCAATAGGCAATGCTTCACTCATTTGAAGATACCACCAATCACGTCACCCTAGGAACTCTAGGGGAATTTTACCTCCTCCCTTTTTACTAGACAGCTAAAACTCCAACAATTTAAAACAAAAGGTGTTATGAGCAGGTGAGAGGTTCTGTTGCACTCAGAATTAGCCACTGTAACAATGAGGGGGAAAAAGAGCAAACCCCACCACAGCAGAAGAATAAAGAACCTGCATTCATCAAAGAGCCTCCCTCTGTATGCATTTGTGCAACACCATCGAATGCTTAGTGTCTGCATTCTTGAAACTCGTTACCTTTGATGATATTTTTATTTTGCTTGCCTTCACATAAAATGTACACAAAATGTGATGGCAGGAATAAAATAAGACCCATTTCATAATTTAAAGGAAGCCACAAGAGCACAAGATTACTCATAGGCCAACCACAGTAGTGATTACTGTATCTGTAAAGTCAGTGTGAAAGAGTCTCAGTCTTACACAGAAGGTTGTTTCTCTTCTATGTTCAGCTTACATAGTTTGTTTCTTTTATCTCTACAATGCAAGGCAGTGCTCAGTTTAGAGACAGCCTTTTCATTGCTCTAGAAATCAAAATAAAATGACCATTTTAAAGAAAAAGTACAGAGGGTTTTTCCTTTTGAGATGAAGCAAATCTTGTTCACTGTTAAAAGAAGTAAAATTCTAGGATGAACAGGCAAGACATTTTGTTTTCATCTATCAGTGTGAATGATAATGCTTTGCCAAGAATCCCAGTGCCATTTTCCCCTTTTTTAAACAAATCTCTTTTCAGCCAGATTCCCTGAACATGCATGCAGAGTCAAATATTCAGACACAAACAATTAGATGCTGGAAATCTTATAAGGCAGATGGTTTTATGAGATTTCAAGACTAGGTCAGTTTGTATAAATATCATGGATTTATTTGGAACCAGGTCCCAACCAAAACTCCAAACAATTTAATCATGACTATTTTAGTCACACGTAACACTAAACAAACAATTAGGCCTTGGAGATACAAGAACATTCCAGCTCTGTGATTTCGTGTTGCCAGAGACAAAAGATGATACAGCTCATTTCTTTTTTGTTCATAGAAATGTAATCAGAGTTTTTAAAAGAGACTATCAGCATAGCAGGCAGTTATTTATCTACAGTTAGATTTCAGTAGAAATCCAGCATCCATTTAATGTTAGAAAGCAATAAGGGAAATGGTTTGAACTATGACTTTTCAGACACTGAGAGTTGTGCAAATTGACATGAAGTTGATTAGAGTTTCCTTTTTTACTGCTAAACTTATTTTAATGTAACAGACACCAACATATATAAAAAATGGAAAGAATGACACCAGTGATGGTTACCAGTTAACTTTGCAAAGCACTTTCTAATTTAGTTTTGACTTTTACATGATCTCTAAAATTCATTTATTTTGCTTAAAACTTTAAGTAGAATGACTGAAATGAAGAGTGAGAGGCTCTGAAGAGGGAGAGACTTAACAGCAACAAATCGTTCCAGTTTACATCAGCTTTTAGCATGTACTCCCACAGCAGCAACTCAAAAGCATCTGAAACTCAAGAAGTGTATTTGCTGCTGTATGTTTTCCTTTAAGAAATTCTGCTGTTTAAAATATATTTTTATGACACTTGCACCACAAAGTATGAGTTGGTTGGCAGCTGCATAATAATAGAAATTTGTAAATAGGCACAGGAGGAGATAGGCACATATCTTTCCAAATTTAGGGTTTTGAAAACCCTACTTCTATGTACTTTACAACATAAAGACTAAGTAGGGACTCTTCTCTGGTTTTCCCTTACTGTTCTTCTTACTTTTTTTTTTCAAGCATCAGATACAATAAAATACAAAATCTGTGCTACTTGCAAGCATGACATTAGGACATTTAAATCACAGGCAAACCAATTGAAACGTCAATGAAAGTGTGTTTGTTTTTCTATACAATCCACTCAATAGCATATTACATTTTACCATATCTATAAACCCTGCTTTCATCTAACATGGAAAATAATGATTTTTGTTCCATCCCCTAATTTCTTCTCCTAAAGAACTGAAAGTCAAAGTCCAACTTTTTCAACCCCCAGCTACAGAGATGTTCTAATCAAAGCAAATACAAAGAAAGAAAAATCTACAGAGTATTCTCTCTTTTCCAGACCTGGATGAACCGTAAATTAAACCCTAGCACTTTTATTTTGGCAGATCTGTCCACTAATATTTGTTTAAACACAGACAGGCAGAGAGAAAACAAGCCTCTTACTCTCTTGGAAATAATAAAAAGAGGAACTGAACATGGCTGTGCAGCAGGATATCATGACTCTGCCATCTTCCCTCATCAACTGTCTTCCACTGGTGTCAGAAGGCAGAAGATGCGGAGAAAGGTTCCACCAACTGTGCTTTCTGGTGCTATGTAGTTTTCATCAGTTACATAAAACTTATCACTTGAGATTTTTGATTTAGATATTTTTGTTTTATTTTAAATTCTGGTGCTAAGGATCTGATGAGAGATAACAGTCACTTCAAGAACGCTTCAACATTTCACCTTTAATTTTCAGTCCATAAAAATGGCCGTGAATACTTTTGCTTCAACAAGGGATTAGCATTTGAGGTTCTCTTGAAGGAAATACATAGCACTCTATTGGCTTATGCTCTTAATCTCTAAGGAGTTAAACCAAAAGAACGATTTGCTGAAAAATATCACAGTAAATTTTTTTCATTGGAGTTTCATAAAAATTTCACAGATACAGGAGATCACTCTGTGCCATGAAAAAGCAAGCAATAATTTCACTGAAGCAGTAAAAGATATCAATCCTCCTTGAGAATATGGCACCTCTGATTCCAAACTCATTTGCTCACAAAACCAGATCTTCCAAGGAATATCCCACTGAGGTCAAACTCGCACTAGAGAAAATCTTGGCCTGCAGAATTGTACAATTCCATGTGGTTTCTATCTTCTGACTCAGTAACATATTGAAATAACTTTTATTATGCAACATTTGTACAAAAGCCTAACATTCACATGGAGATGGTAAAATCTGAGGCCGAGAACAGTGACTCCATTTCAGGTCACAGAGAATAACAAATTCAAAGCTTGGTGGGATATTTAGTGACAGAACTGAGCTAAGAGGTCCTGGCTGCTATGCACTGCCAATGCCAAAGGTTAGAGGTTAGCCACTAACAGCAATCTTGAGGATGATTAACAGTACATCGCAGCATGTCACAGTAAGGAGAATATGCCAGAAGAAAAAGCATCAAGTCAGGGAGACTTCCCCTGAAATAGATTGAAATATCAGCGAATCCATTATGTGCTTCTTAAGTCTTGTACTTTTACCACAACACTAACTTGCTAAGAATGGGCTACTTCCTATCTTTCTCTTATTGTACATTATCAACCGGCATTCAAATTATTATAATATATTAATAGTTTTTCTTCTACACACTGATGAGAAATATCTCTGGATCTAATCTCAGAATTCTAGATACATGCACCATGGTCACATGGACAACTGTTCTCATCATTTATACAAATCACAAGCACTTTGGCCCAGTAAAGGTAAAATTAATAAGAGCACCACTTAAGTGACTTTTTTTTCTTCATTAACTTCATTGTTATGGTTGACTGAAAAACAGAAATCTGGTTAAAACAGAAATCTGGTTATAGTTATATATGTATCTTTGATAGGATCATTTGAAATTTGATATAAATGTAGCTACTCCTGTCTGCCAACATTCCACGAGAATGGAGTGCACATTAAAAGTAATTCCTGAGAGGAGGAATACATTAGAATATATTCTAGATACAGCAAGACACTAGTAGCACACTGCCCTAACTGAAAAACTATGTTAAAAACTTTGTTCAAATTTAGAGTCATTGAATGTCCAAAGAGAAAATTCAGCTACTGAGGAGAAAACACAGAATTGATGAAGGCATGGTGGTGGACACCATTTGCCTTGAATTTGCAGGCAGATTAATACAGGATATAGGCTTCTTCTGAAGTGTTCTTCCTTCCCACTGCACAATGGGTGCTGCAACATTGGTGCTGACACAACACATAAAGACAAATTCCTTGGTAAAAATGGTGCTACAAACATTACGTCAGAACACTTTACAAGTTCATCCAAGATCAGCTCATTTCTTCAGTTTCTCCCAGCAGGAAAATATTTGCTTCTTTCTTTATTGAAAGAGCAAAATCTAAGACTAAACCAGTTTTTATTTCTACTGAAGAAATATCTGATCAAATTTCATCCTTGGACAGTTACTAACATTCCATGACAGTTTCCCAACAAGCATTAACATTTTTTTGAGAGTTTGAAATTCTGGTTGGTGATAAAGATCCAAACTCTTTTCATGAGAAATTTCTAGTGCTGGAAAGGATTAGTCCTTTTGTGAGGCATGAAACTTTCGTAAAGGTATGAAAAAGCTCATCCTGGCTACATGGGATTTTTTTTAACATTACCTATGTTTGGCATCCAGTTTAATTGTGTCTACTAGAGTTTTCTTATGAACATGAGAAGAAAGAAAATTCAAGTCTAAATTAGAAAGCTACAAATTAGACAAATATTAGATAGGTATAAGAAATATTCTGAATCATAAAAAAAAAAAATAGTACATTTAAAACCCAAAAGATAACAGTTGCAAAACAGATGTAGATGCATCCCACGGGTGCACAATGTTTCTTTTTAGTTTCACAAAACACTGCTGAGTAGAATAGAGCTTCACACAATGTAAATGAAAGTAAAAAAACATTCTTCTGTTGTCAAGGAAGAATATAAAGAGAACACAAAAAGACAAAGTAGGAAAAACATCTGCATTTGCAATTTAAAAACCATAATAATGCACTTGATTGTGAAGCTCTTCTGCACTGTTTCTTCTCTTGGAACTGCTGCTTGGTAAGTCTTCCTGAGTTTCCCACCTACTGTGCCACCCAGTAAATGCCAAAAATATCCACATAGAAGAGATTCTCTTTTACTTACAACAGAAAATTAATGAAAGCTGTGCTTTATCAATAACAGGAAAGCAGTTTTATTGATAAGACACAATAAAGGAAAAAAAAAGTCAAATGGTGTTAAAACAAGACATCTTCCCCCCACCTCCGCGCAACAAAAGACTTCTTTTACACTAATTCAGTCAACTCTAAAGCAAAATATTTCCTGTGATTTAACAAAGTTTCAGTTGGTTCAGATACAAATGAAGGTAGAGCCAAGGCCATTAGTTTAAGAACAAAGGATCCAGTGTGAAATAGCAAGATTTTTAATTCAGCATGTAGACATCAGACTAAGCTTGCTGTCAAATAAAGAATTGCAAAGCACTAGCATGAGCAAATAAGAAAACTTACTTCACATTCAGAACCATTGTTTACAACATTTTAATTTCCACTGTATAGTTTATCTTAATCACAGCAGAGAGCTGCGCTGAATGAAATCATGGTAGTAATAAACCTCATCCTTTTCTTGTTGTTACCTGTCACTAGCACAGTTACTTGTTGCTGTCCAGTCATGTTGAGGGTTGACTAGGATGCCCCAAGAGAGAAATACAGAGGTTGGGGTGAGAGTGCCAACCACCAGCTGCAGAGGCTTTTGTGTCTTGTTCCGACCTACATAAGAAACATATAAAGTTAATTTCTCTCTCCTGCATTATGTAAAGTTTTTGCAGATGGATAATTAAGTAAATGAAGATCTACTCTTCTAAGCTTGAAGGGAAAGGTACAACAGTTCTCTATTTTTCATGGTCACTATTTCTAACGAAAGATTTACAAAAGTGGCAGAGACAGTTTCCACTGTCACTTTTTCAACCTAATATTCCAGGTAAAACTAGTTTTTGAAAATGATCATTTGGTGGTTTAAGTACTCTTAGTGTAAGAATAAGCTATAGGTAGATAAAATTAAAAACTCTGGCTATCTTGGACTATATCACAGAAGACATGACAGAGTCCAGGACATTAGAAATTCTCCATGGGTGTGATAAAAATAGTAATTTCTTGGCAGGTTTCTCAGTAACACCACAAATATATCTACACATAATAAATACTTTCTAGAGTATTCTTCAGAGTAAAATAAAACCTACAAAAGTTTTTTTTGCTTTTAACTGCAGGTGGATCTGAGTCAATGTCTATCTGCGAGATTTTTCTCTTTTAATTACTGACTATACTGAAATCAAGTTTTGCATGATATTGAACTTCAGCTTTGCTCTGTATGAAGGAGAAAAATTCATCTGTGGAGAAAAAACTTATTTTATACAAAGTTTAATAGCTAATAGATGAAAATGAACAAACGATCTAGAGACTATTTTGAACCTGTGGTTTATGGACTGCTACAGGCCCAAGGAGAATCTCTGGTGTTTGAAATATGATTACTATAGGAAATCAATATATTCTTTACATCACATTACATACTTCAAAAATCTAAAAGATCTGTACCTCCCCAAAACATACAGGTGACCAACATTTCCTGAAAGTTTATAAGCCACTGATCTAAAGGGTTTTTTTCTCACTGTTGTGAAGCAGATTTGACTAACTTTCTTATTATGCCTTTTGAGCCCTGTTATCTCTTCACTTAACCATCCCCAGTGACATTCTGATCTGTATTTTTAATCAATACATGTGTGTACATTTAGAAATGTTAACCATGTTGGTTTTTACTTTATGTTGATGGTGAATATGTTGCTACAAAACCTACACTAAAACCCAACATATATATGTTGCATCTGAAAGATGCACTTTCCAAAATCTTTCCAGACATACTGTTTTATACCTGGCCAAGGGCAAGAAAAGATTTATCCAAGCATTAAAAGAAGTTAGGAAAAGAAACTTAAAAATCTAAAGATCATAGAATAATTTGGGTTGGGAAGGAACCTTTAAGGACCTTCTAGTCCAAGTCCCCTGCCATGAGCAGGGACATCCTTAACTGGATCAGGTGTCTCAGAGCCCTCTCCAACCTGACCTTAAGTGCTTCCAAGGTTAGGTCATCAGTTTATTTTTTCCAACAGTCTAGTCATCCTGAACGAAATCTCCATATTAAAGGAAGGAATTCAGAACTAACAATATTAATGATATGATTAAGGTCATATAGAAAGACTTTGAAACAGACGAGAATGAAATTCAGGTTTCTACTCTGCTGGGTACAGATTCAGCTGGAAATATCACTCTTTCTGTAACCTCTTGCATCAGCAAACTTAGTAGTAGTATTGATACAGAGACAGACAGACAGACATGTGCTACCATTTTCTAATGAGAAACAAAGAGCATTAACATGTCTGTGGATGAAAGAATCCTTAGTTGTAGTTTGGGAAGAATAATGTCTTTAAACATTAGAAATTAGGATTCTAAATTTCAATTCTCATTTGTAAGAATTTTATGCAAAAAATTGTTAGGTATATCTTCATATTTTGAACACTATGTGTGGCTACTGACTAGGAAACACTGTCCTACATTTTACCTTTCCACATAAGGAATTTGTACATCCCAGTCAGATGCCTACAAGTAGAATGATATTTTCAGAGAAACCCAGCAAAAGGTTCTGTTTTCTTTCAAATATTTTAGGAAAGAGATGCAGTAATATTAAAATACCTGAACAAGATTTCTTGTTACTTGAAACACGTGCTGGTCTTACTGAAACCAAATACCGTGGCTCTGCATCTGCAAATGAATGAAAAAGCAATTAGTACAGATTAGTAAAGAGAGAGAAAGGGAAAGCAATACCAAAAAAATTCCAAAGCTTGCTGTACTACTGAAAAGGTTCTGCCAGTGTGGGGAAAACCACACTAATTTAACTCCACTGACTCAGTGCACCTAAATCACTGGAAAGCCATACTATGGATGTACTTCAATTGTTTAATCAGTCTTTTTAAATGGGTTTCATCTGCACCCAATAACCAAGGTAAGCATTGAATCAGCTGTTCAAAGCAGTGTGGAAAAAAAGAATTAGTTAAAAAAAGGCACCCCAAAGTGCAAATACATCTTCTTTTACAAAAAAAGGTTTTTTAATATTTAAAGAGGTACACAAGTGTGGGACGCTTGTAACAACTTGGACATTATTTATATTGAGACTGAAAACTAGAAATAAGGAAACCTTTAAAATAATTTGGTTTCCACCTATTTTAAACAGTTTTCTGCTCTGCATTTATGTCCACTTATGAGACTGTTATAACTCTCACCAAGTATTCAACAGGATTATTTTAAAGCATGACCTTGAAAGTTCGAGAACTACAAAACCAGTCTTCAAAACTCTAAAAATTTATGGGTTTATCAGTACAATGTCCAAGGATTGTGAAAGAAAGTTATTAAAATATTTTGAAACAGTTTTTCCCTGCTCCATAAATGGAAAACTTAATTCTGACTGTAATCTGAAATGACTTGTATAGCAGTATAGAAATAGATCAGCTGCTAAATAAAATATGGAAATAAACAAAGACAAATGGCATAAACAAATGCCTCACTGAACATCTCAGCTACAAGACCTGGCAGTTTTCAGGATTCATTAGTTCTAGAAGGTGTTTATGTTCTGCAACAAAGTGTTCTTTGTGGAAATATTTTGTGTTATATGCTGTTCATTAGGCTTTATTTTTGTGAATTTAAAAAATGTTGCATTAATAAAGAATACAACACATTCTCATTTTCCAAAGAATTCATGACCCTTCTGACCGAAATACAGCCTACAAAAGAAAGTATTTAGGAAAACATCCTAAGACTAGATGTTGAGAGAGAAGAGGCTGTTAGAGAAGAGGCAGGTTTAAAAGTTCTACTTCTTTAGAACCACTGAACTTAAAACAATATTATGATCATTATAACTGAAATCAGAAAATGAAATTCTTAAGAAAATCCATTCAATACCTGGGACAAAACACTAAATTTCTGTTCTGTACTTAAGATATATCTTAATTTAGAAATATGATTCCATGATTCCTGAGCAGAACCACCCATGCTCCTATATAGATGTTAAGAGTAGAGCAACTGTAATTTAAGTTAAATTAATTGGTTTGATGCGCACTGTCAAAGCATTATGCATGGACTGGAGGACACATGCCTTGAAATGCTTTTATTCTGGGCAACTATACATTCTATATCCAAGGCACCTGAAATTTAAAAATGCAGAGAGATTTTTCAATATCATAAAATGAGCCCTGACTCATTAGAAATGGGAGTTCTTTCTTAGTCTTTTGCTGCAATTCAACATTTCTTTTAGTAAGGTCAGAAGACTACTGAGTTTCCACACTGATTCACTCTTGCTGAGAAATATGACTATCAATCATCATCACAATGCTGAAATCATCTGATGCTACTATGACTCAATTCATTTTCAGGGTGTTAAAACATTGCCTCACCCATGTATTAAATTCTATCAAGTTACAGGAAACATTTCATGATAAACTGTGTTCTTTTATGATACCTATATATTCATAATCCATTCCACAGATCCATGTCTATAAGAAGCAGGAATCCTGGGAAGAGGTAAGTAACACAGCAGAAGAAAATGAAAATTCTGCAGAATACCAGAACTTCAATAAAACCATAACTTACTTTGCAGTAATTCATTTAATGCTTAAGAGATAAATTGCAGAAATAGGAGGTAGGTAGGAAAATGTGACAGTCACTCTTAAAAGCATGGATGTTTGACTGGATGTAATTATGATTCACAGAATAGACCAACTATTTACATGAAAATATACTTTAAAAGAGAAGCTTGTTTGAAAAATAAAATTAGAACTTCATGTAAATGCAAACTACACCACAGAGTACAGACAAGCCTGTTTGCAACTGAATATTTCTTATTTTCTTTGAACTGTATTTAGTAAGAAAAGGATAGTTACAAAACTAGGATCCATGTTGAAACATCTGGACACAGATACATGAGTCCACCATCTTCCTCCAAAAATAATTTCAACACTAATCAGTATACAACAGAGATATACATGATAAAGATACAAAATATAGATCTGTCTGTCTCTCATTTGTGAGTGCCCACAATCTTACAAATGAAAGATCCCTACAAAACAGTGCAAGCTTTAACAACTTCAGGTTGAAATACATTTGCAAATTTGCTATGAAAACCTTAGCTGCGCCTTGATGCCTCACGCATTCTTGGTGGGCTGCTACTCTAGGATCACTTGTTTGAATCTATAACTGTCTAACCCCCTTTATCAAGGCTAGAACAACAAATATCTTGGCTAAGAACTCCTTTTGGATCAGAAATAAAGTCCAAATAGTGACCACCTTCAATTCTTCAGCCACAAAATACTCTAGGAAAACACCCACGTGTACCAAAAAAGTGCTCCTTGGTAAATCCAGGCCTAATTTTTAGTGGTGTAATTCCCCAAGCATGGGCTATTATACCAATAAATGAAACTATTAAAAGAAAAAAACTCCTATTACCAACCTTAACAGTTTATGAAGACAACCACAATGTAACAAAAATACCTGCCACTGACATATCACATTAACGTAGGAGAACACTTACACATGCCATTAGCTAGACTAATAAATCAGTGGCAGCAGATAACTAACATGCATCACAAAAAGCTAGGAAATCCTGCTTTTCCTCAAGCACACTATTCAGGGCCCAGCCAACATGCACTTGAAAGCAAAACAATGTAAGAATGAACTGACTGATGAACTTAGAATAATCTTAAATTCTAGTGTTACAAATGTATCATTAGAATTCATGGACCACTGGATTCAGTAATCAAAACAAAGTATTTTTGGCTTGAGGCTGCAAGTCCTTAAACTGTATTTATGGATTGCTAAAGACTCACCATAGGATGTTGTTAATGGCAAAGTTGGGGAAGGGGAGGATGGGAAGTGTTGTAGTGTAACCAGCATGGGAAACGACCGAGAAGTGGGGCAAAGGGGCTGGCATGAATGAACCCCAGCTGATCAATGCACTTGTGTAGAGGAACGGTCATCTGCTGACTTCCTCCAGGTCCTCCCTTCCACTAGGCTCAGCTAGCATTAGGAATGAGGAACCTGCTTTCTGGTGAGCTAGCAGGAGGCAACATAATGCTGAATTAATATTCACGTTACTTGGCGTCTTGAAAAGCATGTAGCTAATACAACTGCCAGTTTCTGGTAATTGATTAGCTATAGGAAACTGCACGGCAAGATCTTTTAGCTAAGCACTGCTCTAGCACAGATCCCTGAATTACATTTTTTAAAATGTGCTCAAGGTGGTACTAGAACTCTCTCATATATACACATAAACACAAAATTCACCGATCACCTAATAGCGTTGTTATAAAGCAGGATTACCAATACATTCCCTTCTTACACTGTACAACCTTGTACAAGAAAAGGAAAAGCAAAAGCATTGCCCAAGTTTGAGCTGGTTTTAGAAACTGAAAGGGAAAATAATTTTGTTCACTCTATTAAGTAATTGCTGCTCATTCTTACAAAACTTTCCTGTCTCCACCCAATTTTTTTGCGTTTCACCAACAGTATCAACAATTTCTAGGAGGCTGGCCTGCAATTTTCCTAGGCAAGTTAGAAAAGACTAACACAAATTTCTTCAGCAAGAAAAGACTAACACAAATTTCTTAAGCAAATACTCTTTCTTTACAAGTCAGGAAGGCTGAAAGAATTAAGATAAAGATTTAAGTCAAGCCCAGGGCTTTTGGATGGGTCCATTCACCTTTTTATTAGTCTAGCTGAATTGACATCTTGATGTCTTTTGACAGTATCTGAATAGCTTTCATGACCAAAAATAATATTGTTTACTGTCATGTGAGTACATAAAGTACACTCAGCACAAACCACATCTGGTGTCCTGAAACAGAGGCATAATTCTTGGAAACAAACTTTGCTGCTGCCTTGTCGTTGACATTTCAGTATGATTCAGATCTATCTACTGGTGCATAAAGCTGCCCAAGACTTTTTTGCCAGCAGAAACTCATTACAAGTTCAGGAAATCCAACAGAATCTTTTTCTCTTTGCATGTGCCCTCTGCAGGCAGATCCCAATTAATTGATAAGGTTAAGCAATTGCTGCCTCAGTGGCTACACAACTTGCAAAACAAAGGGAAAACAGATATTTTAAGATAAGAATTTCTGTAGTGAGGTGCTGAATATTTTAATGGATGAAATGTAGGTGAATGTCACACATTGTACAAAGCCATGTATCTCTCCTGAAAATCCTAGGAAATGTCACGCCCTTAATAATTTCTTTCAAAATATGTCCATCTATAGGCAAGTAATTTTATAAATTAATACATCTGCTAGCTTCAAGCTTTCTGTTAACAGGCTCATAAGAGGTGTGTGACCCAGCAGAAATGCTGACAGTAAATTTCATATTAATCTAAAATGGCTGGGTTGGAAATATGGTAGTTGTGAGCCTCAGAAATATATATTTTATATTATATGTTATAATAAAGTATATGTTGTGTATATTGTGTCATCTTCCATATTCCAGTTCCAACTGGGGACAGTTATCCCAAACAGAACACAGATTATGCCGCTCCACTAACAAAACCAGGGATGCAGAGCTATAGCAAGGAAATGTGAAAATGTCTGCAAGGCACTTCAGTCTACCTTGTAGGCCTATACTCTTTGTTAGAAAGGAGAAATTATATTTAAAGGACTGATGCATTTTAGGAAGGGAATAATAATGACTTATATGTGAAGACTGTGTGTTTTCTTGCACTGGCCTAACACCTAAATTAATGCTTTTTGAGTTTTTGTGGGGTTTTTTGTTTGCTTGTTTGTTTGTTCAGGGTTTTTTGAGTAGGGTCTACAGATTATTGTTTATTTGTTTGATTTTTCCTTAAAAATTTTCACAGAATAAACAATTTTAATACTATCAGAACAAGATCCACTTTCATGGATCTTCCATTCTCCTGGAGCTAATCTCTCTCCCAGGGGATTACATTCCCCAGCACTATTCCTTAATGCATTAGAAAAATATATCTTTTAAAGAGTAACAAATAAATGCCCTTAAATGTCCATTTCTAATCTTTACCTTTCAGCTACAAACCAATTTAAGGTTGGGATCATTGCCCCTAATTTGACTGGGAAAGGTTTCTCTTTTGATGAACCAGTAAAACTAACAAGAAAGGAGGAAGCATTAAATTGTGTTAGTCTTGGTCTAAAAAAACCGCAATGAATTTTCATATTTGGGAACCACTTCCTCCACATCCTGTTCAATAAAAGCCTCACCTACCACTGTTCAGGGAAGCCTGTAAACTCACTGGCTTTCTGTAAAATTCAGGTAAGTCAAAGCATGAGAGGAGCAAAAAGGAGTTCTCAGGGCAAAAATGAATGTTTTTTGTATAAACCTAGCTGTTTTGACTGTGGAAAAAATGTGTGGAACACACTGAAGATCATTTTCAGAGTGTGCAGGGGTGCTTGGATCACTAGAATATCTAGAACATGGAACAGACAACCTTGAGTGTGAAATTTAATGTACATTGTTTTAACAAGAAGGTAACATACTAGGCCAACTTCATCACATATGAGGTGTACCAGGAGTACAAAGATAATCTGAGATTTTTCAGCAATAGGATCTAGGGGGTTTCTATATTTGGCATATTTCTTGAGAGTATTTTTATTGTCCCCCTAGAACACCTTGCTTTTTCTAAAATCAATATAAAGTGTATGCTGGATCTGAGGTCTCTGGCTGCCACAATAAAAATTAATCATTGTTCCTAGAATTAAGAACTATTCTACAATTCTTCCAGCTTCTGCCAGAAACTGCTCCCTAAGTATGGTGGGGAGGAGGGAGTGTGCAGCAATCATCTCTGTCTTCATTTCTGCCACACAAGTCACTCTAAAGCAGAGCCAAAAGCACAACTGATGTTTATTGCTTTAGCTCGTGTTCTGTACACATTTGGAAAGCACAGTCAAAGCTGCAGTTTAATGTTGTGTTTCATATTTGTGAAATGGGAAATATTATGCTCTCTCTGCTTCCAATAAACAAGTCCCCAAGGCATACAATCTTACCCTAAATCTCTCAACTAAAAGCAACAGCTCCAATAAATGTACTGGTAATTGCCTTAAAAAAATGTTTGCAACTTGAAGAACATATTTCTGATAACTTCTTTTACTCCTGTCTTTTCAAAGATGAAGATTTTCGAAGGTTAGAAATGCTTGCCTTGCTGTCCATAATATGTTGCATTTTTCATGTTTAGTTACTGGATGTTCAGAAGTCACAAGAATAGATTTATTGTCACAAGGAAACAGACAACTTCTATTAGCATGAGGGAGATAAAATTTTGATGTTATTCTCCTTTGAAATAATCATAAAGCAAGAGTATTCCTCAACATTTGTGCTTTTCCCTCTCCAGACACCCTACAGCAAACAGATATGCATGTGGTCTGTGCTCTGATGTGCTGCAGAACTGAAGGAAGGTGCCTAGCTTCCAGACATTAGCTGCTATGGTTAAAGCTGAAAAATATCAATACACTTGAAATTCCAAGTGGCCTTGAGCTTCCAGTTATCAGTTTTGCAAAACATGAGGTATAAAAGCTTCTGTTAAATAGAAAGTGCAAATGATCTTACAGGATGTTACGTACTTTTTTTTGCTCTTCCCTAAGATCTCAGAGTACCTGAAAAATATTAATCCTCACTACTCCTGCAGCAGGCATTGTTATGCCTAATGCACAGTATACTATATAAAATCCTGTACATCATTCTTAGTGAACTGATTCAAAAGTTACACGTAGGATGAATTAGGTAAGTCAGATCCAGCTTAAGTGATGGTTATGAAGTCAAACACTGGATTGGTGATAGAATTACAAAGAGATCCCAGGAGTACCAACTCATGAAAAGGAAAGTTAACCTTTGCCACAGTGATCCTATCAGTGTCTAATATCTTAATTATTTTATGTCTAACATCTTATATTTTCAGTTTTTATTCTGCAGTTTTCAGCCCAGAGCAGACACCCACAATGGCCTCAACTGACCACATCAAAAAAATGGTAATTATTACTTCTCTCCTCATGCATAATTTCCTCTCCCCTTGTTTTACACCAATATCACCAGCATTACAATGATGAGGGTAAATGTATTCATTTCAGGCTAGAAAAACTTAAAGAAATCAATAGGAAAATCCTTAGGGATTTGACAGATTTCTCAGAAGGCCAAATCCTGATAAATCAATGTTTTAAAAATTTATTCTTCCTTCTCTAGTCCAGATAACAGGATATAGAATTCTTGACATGGTTTAATCTCTTCTATAAAACAGCTCATGGAATTCTGTCAGTAACATCTGACATGGAAGTTAGAGGTTAATCTATAAAATGTAATATTGAAGGAGATACCTACAAGAATAGGCATCATTTTGATATGAATGTTTCTGTCAAAAGGAATCAACCACACAATTCTCAAGACTGTTTCACTACTTTATCTATTATGTGTTAAAAGCATGTACCTTTCCCTTGTATTCTCCTTTACAGCGGCATCTTTAGGCAAACCATCCCATTTGATCTGTGATGTGTTCAAGTTTAGTACAGCCTCTCAGTAAAACAAAAATCCTCAAAATAAATACCAATAAACAATTTTTTCCATACAACAAGAACTAGTTGTTCCCCTTGAAGGATCTGCTAATTCCACTTTCCAATGAAATTCTTGACAGCAATCTTAAACAAACACAAAGAAACCCTGAGCAACAACCCAATGAAACAAAAAAAACTAGGTGAACAAAAGGTTCATATTCTCCTCATTCTCTTCCCATTATTCATTACCACAACAGCATGCAAAGCAAATACATCTTACCAAGTTCTGTTATATAGTTTTTTCCTTCTGAAGGCAAAGGAATGTACTGATTAGAAAATAAGTTGCTTCCATAACCCAGGACAAAACCTTCCAATTTGGTGCTTTGGCTTGGTCGAAGATATCGCATGCAAACAGTGTCATCTGTCGCATTGATCTGAACCTTCAGACTCTGCCTTTTCACTGGGGAAAGAGTGAAAAAGAGGAGATCAGAATGCATTGTCTTGCAATCACATATTCAGTAATGGAACATGGCAATATAAAAATACAGTACTGTTTAGTTTGCTAATAGCATGCAGCTGAAAAATTCCTTATAGGTGCTGTCTCCTGGAAGCACAATGCATTTAAAAAAGTGAACTAACAGTCATGTAAAATAGTGGTTGCCAACATGACTGTTTTTCCACTAGTTTAGCATTATCATTTGCATTAACATCTACAATTGCAGTAGTAAAACCATGCATGAAGTAAGTGGAAAAAATGCAAGTATTTTCTCCTTTAAATGCAAGAGTTATAGTTGTATTAGCCATATGAAGGTCCCATAGGAGAAAAGTGTACAAGTTTTTGGTTTGATTTTTTGCTTCTTAGTAGAAAATATGAAGCTGTAAAGTTAAATTAATCAGTTAATCACACTCAAAATACATGGTAGGGTATAAACAGTAACTAGATCCAAATAAATCTTCTACAATTTTTTTCCTCTATGTTGGACTGGAAATGTAATTTTGTGTTTGGAATTACACCAGGACACCTCACTAACATAAATACTTTACTCAAAACTACGAAGAAACTCTTTTTAAACATTCATTTTTATGCTTTCCAGGGGAACAGCACATAAAGTAAGAAGCATCTTGTATATCCATCTGCAAAAATTTAACTTGTAGCAACGGAGAATGACTTCACAACAGAATAACTCTTTAGGCTACAAGTTGGTGTTTTGGCTTCTTCTTGGTGGGGTAAGGGAGGATTGGCTTTTCCCTTTTCCTTCCTTGGTATGTACAGTTTTAATACTCCCTTGTTACTGTTAGGCCTATCATATTTTCAGAGCTGGCTTTTTCCCAAAATTACAACACCAGCACTGGACTAGTACATTTTGGGTTGTTATTTCTCTTCTCATTCTCAAAATAAAATTTTTTATCCCCAGCAGATTTTCAGGCATCTGTCCAATCATGAGGGCTGAAATTAACTTATCAGGAAAACACAGAACCTTGCAGACAATGATTTTACTTCAGGAACTAAATCCTGAAGAAAACCTATGAGATAAAGGATAACTGTGATAAATGATGAGATAAATGATCATTGAAAAATAGGGTAGGGTGATACTAAACTTCTTTCTTCCTTTTTCTTTCTCTTTCTTTCTTTCTTTCTTTCTTTCTTTCTTTCTTTCTTTCTTTCTTTCTTTCTTTCTTTCTTTCTTTCTTTCTTTCTCTTTCTCTCTCTCTCTCTCTCTCTCTCTTTCCCTCCCTCTCTCTCTCTCTTTCTCTCTCTGTCTCTCTGTCTCTCTTTATTTTCTCTCAGTAATTGCAGACTGATATTCAAAGTTTCTCTAGACAAGTACTTACTGATTCTCTGGTATGACCCCAACATACCCTGTTTTTTTTAGAGAAATTCTAGTGACTAGAGTTGCCAAGAGACCAAAACCGTCACTTTGTTTAAGCAGATGATTTGAGCATCTGCAGTTGTCTGCACACAGAATGTAAAGCCTTAAGCCAACGCTCCGTGCCTCTTCCCTTTACAGAAAGAAGCGTACAAGTATAATTGATGGAAAACATCTGCCTCCCTTCCTTTATCTAAAGACTGATCAAGAAAAATCATTCAGCCAGGAAACTGTCACAATTTTCCAAAGGCAGCTCTGCCAGGTTCCAGAAGACTGCAAGGCTTCTAGAAAACTCAGTTCTCTGGCATTTTTAGCAGTGCAATACCTTCATGGGGAAAAGGGCAGCAGTTGCCTCTAGTCTCCCAGACATCCTAGTTCGTTTATTTTCACTACAAAAGACTGCTGAGGATGTGCAACTCTGAATTGACTGAATGTAGCACAAACCAGGAAAAAAAGGTAACACACTTCAAATACCTCTGATGGGCTTCATAAAGACACTTACTAAAAGCTGGTAACAGAGTTTATGATAATTATCTCTGACTGACAGCGACCTACATTTGTTTAAATTATGGATTCTTCAAAACCCATTAAGCATTATTGAAATTACAGTCCCTGATCTCTATTGAGTATTCATGTCTAAGAATAAGACTTACAGAACTTAATTAAAATATGGTAATTTGATTTCCATAAAAAATTTCTTAATCAGTCTCAAACCTGAATTTACCAAAACAAAATTAGTGAAGACCTATTTAATTTTAAATTTACAATAATTTAAACATTTTTTTTCCCACAGTTGTATCTACATATCTCTCAATTATACTTTACATCAATTCTATATCAAGACTTAATTCTATACCAAGATTATATTCAATTGGGTCAGATTTCAGTTAGATAAACGCCATTGTTTATTCACAAGTAGTCAATTATAGTGACAAAGAGTCTTGATTTTATTAAAGCCTTAAAATGGTCAGTGAAGTTTCTGCAATTAGAAAGCTTAAATGGGATCCCAAAACAGTAGTAGCTGTGAGATAAGACCCTTTAGATGTCTTTTTTATAGCTAGCATATCAAAACCACCAAGAGAGCTTTTAAAATCAAGGACAGTTCTAGCAGAATAGAAACAGGAATAATGTATTTTTTTAGAAGAGAGAAAAAGGCAGGAATGAAGAAAAGGAGACGCACTTGAAATCTAAAAAAAAAAAAATCCCTGTCCTCACCACCCTGTCTTGACAGGGCAGATAATTTTCCTCTAATTTACTTTTAAGTACAGTGATGGCCTGGATAGCAAAAAGTATTGCAGAGTCTCTGTAGAGTTTAGAAAAAAAGCATTTAGAAAATTTTTTTTAGGTTGGAAAAGACCATCAAGATCATCAAGTTCAACCATAAACCCAGCACCAAGTCCACCCCTAAACCATGTTCCCAAGTGCCACACCTACACAACTTTCAAATACCTTGGTGCCTCAAACATGGTCAGTCTGTTCCAATATTTCATGATCCTTTTGGTGAAGATATTTTTCCTAGTATCCAATCTAAAGCTCCCCTGGCACAACTTGAGGCCATTTTCCCTTGCCCTGTCACTTGTTACTTGGGAGAAGAGGCTGACCCCCACCTGGCCCCTACACCCTCGTTTCAGGCAGTTGTAGAGAGAGATAAGGTTTCCCCAGAGCCTCCTTTTCTCCAATTCCTTCAGCTCTTCCTTGTAAGACTTTTGCTCCTGTCCTTTCATCAGCTTTGTGGCCCTTCTGTGGACATGCCTCAGCTCCTCAACATCTTTCTTGTAGAGAGGGCCCCAAAACTTAATATAGAATTTAGAGCGCAGCCCTACCAGTGCCAAGTACAGGGGGGTGACCACCTCCCTGGTTCTGCTTGGCACACTATTGCTGATAAAGGCCAGACGTCCACTTGGCTCTTGGCCACTTGGGTACACCCTGGCTCATGTACAGCTGCTGGTGACCAGCACACCCAACCCTTTCTCACCAGGCAGCTTTGGGTTGTCATGAGACAGGTGCAGGATCCAGCATTTGGCCTTGTTGAAGGTGCACAATATCCACCACCTTTCCCTCATCCAGTAAGTGAAAGACCTTATCATAAGAGAAGGTCAGGTTAGGCAAGCAGGATCTGTCTTTCCTAAAGCCTGACCCAAAGAGCAGTGAAGAGCAAGGCAGACAAATCTTCTTCACTTTAACCAAGCTATGTGTTTTTCAGGGAAAATAACCACTAAAGCAATAATACAGATGCCACACGTCATATGACTAAACCACATTCCTAGTCATGGGCTGTGTGCATTCCAGAATCAGTGAAAATGAGGGATGAATATTAACTGGTAAAACAATAAATGACCGGTTTCTGGAAGCGTATGAACAGAAATGGAGCAACCAAGGGCAAGGAGAGGTCAATCCTACAGGCCACAGAGACACTGCCAGTCTAGTCAAGAGAGCCTGGAGCAATGTGGATAGAAATGATGCATAAATTATCTTGGTAAATGGGGACTGACCCCAGGAGCATATTAGCAACATAGACTACACTTGTGTTGATCTCACAGTGTTTTGAACTAACCAGGAAAGCATTCTTATTCTGAGTGATATGTCTCTTTTAGTCACACTCAGATAAACATTCATTAAATATGATTGAATGGTCAAGGGAAGTCATAGGAACTTAACTGTTATGAGACTGTGATAAGAATCTACTTGATGTAGAGAAAATAATTTAGTCATATTAGCATTTCAGGAGACCTTATTTCCCTGCACCTCCTTGATGAAAGACTTGAATGATAAACTAGATGCCCTCTAATTCCATTCGTGTCAGTTTTTGGCATTTGTTAGTGAAACCCTGATCTTAAGTATTTGCATTTGTAATGTAATTCTTTTACATTGAGGCCATTTCCTAATGGAAGATTCTGAGATCTATAACTACCTTTGAAACACAATCTATCCCTCCATGCTTGCCAACAGAAATTCCACACTGATCTGCAAGTAGTCTCTTCAACAAAAGTCAGCTGATGGCCAAGATCAGCAGGAAAAACTGTGCAAAGCACATCTGAAGTAAAAGCACGATGTTAAGTGCATCAGAGCACTTGGAGTGTTGGAATCACTCTAAGGAAAGGAGTCTGCCTGGGCTGGGAGAGAATGAAAAACAGCTTGATGAATCAGCTGCATCATAAGAGAACCAGCCATCACCAACTCTTCAGAAAGAAGAAAATAGCTACCAATGGCCTGAAGAATCCAGCTGGAAGCACCATAGTTTGGCTAGTTGGAATGTATAGGCAGCAGGAGACAAAACCAAAACAATATTGAAACTTTGAAACGTTTAGAGGTTACTTTCATTCATAACAGGAGCCTACTGCACACTTTCAGTGTGCATGGTCTCTTGTGATCAAATATAGCCCTATTTTTTGTTTTTATCCATAGAGTGAGGATCCTTGAACTATGCCCTACAAAACTGGAGGGTGAATACAGCTGTGGTGTATTACAACAAATTTGGCTTTGATGCCAGAATTCCTTTTGCCTTACATTGAAAATGTTTATTTTCCACCATTTCAAAGATTTTAAGGGGCATGAAGGCAAGACCTAGCACTGCCTCCCAGAGTGCTAGACAAATGAAGTGTGTCTTATGAAAATATATTAGCACCATCTATTTGTAAGCACTACCTCACTTATTCAAATCAATCACAGCAGTGCTTTGATTTTTCCAATCTGGTGTCATAGTACCACCAGGCAAGTTTTCAATGATAATCTAAAACCATGAAACTTGTATTTTCTGCTCTTTTATATTTTTGTGTTTATTTTGGCTGCCAAACATGGAGAAATATTGGTTGTTTGGCTGCAACCCAATTATATCTTAAAATGGGAAACATTTAAAAATAGTTCTGTTTCTATGTACTGCAATAAACAAGACACACTTCTAAAGCAGCCACAACCACAGAATCAAGAAATAATTTAGGGTGGAAGGAACTTCTCTAAGTCATCTAGTTCAACTCCCCGCTCAAAGCAGACCTCAAGTTGTTCAGAGCCACATCCAGCTGAGTCTTGAACACCTCTGAGGACATGGATTCCATAACATCTCTGGGGTAATCTGCTTCAGTGCTTATCATACTTCTGCTTTTAACAAAGTCCTAATATCTAACTGGAATTTCCCATATTCGACTTTGTGCCCAGCGCCTCTTGCCAAATTACTCTGCACTTCTGCAGGAAATCTGCCTTTGAATCCTCCAGTTAGACAGCTGAGGACAGTGTCTGATCCTTTCTCATGACAGATTACATCAAACACTAAGGTTCCCAACCACGAAATTCACATTCACAAGTACTCTGAATGATGAAAGTAGGTGTCATATGAAGAGGGCAACCAAGAATACCTTTCTAGGGGAGGGTGAGCTAACAGCCTTGCATGTAGTTCCATCATTTGCAAATGAAATTCCCCCCCCCCCCTTGGTTTTTTTTTTTTTGTGGTATTATTATGCCTACACAAGTTCAACATTTCTTCAGAAGAACAGGCTGTCAACATGCAGCAGTCAACTGTGCAAAACACAAACAAGCATGTCGATCTACGAAAACCTAACTCTTAAGCTTACACCTTCAAACTACTTTCATTTCAAAGAGAGCAACTTTTCTTAGGTGTATCAACATTCTTAACAGAATGCACAAAGCAAATAAAATAGCATAAACTGTAATTCCCTCCATATTTCTTTCATATCTGAGGCCATTTTAGTGATTTAAATGATAAAGAAATTCACTTCTAAAGGAATAGGAGTGGCTGAAATATGCAGTAGGGAAATTCCTCAACACTGGTGTTCAGCTGAAGGTAGTGACCCGAAAGGAAGAAAGATGCCCTGTGAGGGCTCAGGGTCAGCCCCATCCCTTCCTTTGTCCTTTCTCACAGCAATCTTTCAAGATTACTGACATCTTTTACTCCAGTTGCTACGCACATTTAGTTCCATTAATGCTAATCAGAAATATTCTACTCTTTAATGTTTTAAGTATATACTTCTGAAAGAGAATTGTTAGAGCATTTACATGACAAAATTACAAGGTTTTAAAACTTATTTTGCCAATTCCTCTCTAGTGATTTCTACAGTTAAGAACTCAGTTAATAAGCTGTACTCATCAGTACTTTAGGACCAGTTAGGTCAATGCAGAGGTAAAGATGTAGTGATTAGCAATTCCAACTTCTACGTAGTTACAGAAATTATTGTACAATGGAAATTTGTTGCTCATACGTTGCCATCTGTTTCTCCTCTTCTCAGGTCTTTTGAGAACTTCAGTGAAGTTCCACTTCTATCTTCATCACTTATCTCCCTCATAAGGCTCCTTAAACATGCTGGTTTAAAATTATTTTTATTAGACATAATAAAGTAACTGTAGTTATTTTTAGGGTGCAAAGCTGAAATCAGTATGGATTTAAACCTAGGATCCCATCTCAGCGGTCCAACCCCAATTCCAGTTTTCATTCTATAGGTAATCTTTCATTATTTATTAAAATAGGAAACAAAACTGAAAACAAGAAAGAAAAATGTTGTTTGAAAATAATCAAGCCTGCAGCTCTGATGGAAAAGGGAACAGGAGTTAGACTTCTGAAAACCTCTTTGGTATGACTTAATACAAACTGACCCTGGCTCCTCTTGTGGGATTGTGTTTAATTTTTATTTTAAACCTCAGAAAAATTCAGCTCCTTTATGTATCCAATTCGTAAACTTAGTTTGTTGTTTGACGGCAAAAATTTATAAAATTCAACATTGAACAATTCAACATTTTTGAAGGATAGGGACAAAATCAAGCTTATTCATTATTTTCAATGCATAATGCCCCTTGAAACTCCTTCAAATTGAACAACTTTTGATAGATAACTTTTAAAATAGATAGTGCACAAATTTAAAAGGACAAGACAAAAACTACTTGTTAATAAAAAAACCTGAAACCCTTATTTCAATTTAGATTATGGATCACTTCTTTGTAGTAGGATAAAGTTTAGTTTTGATCTGATGTCTTTAGGTTCTCCAGGGCCTTGTTCCCCTGGCTTTACTCTCAAAGCTCCTTATTTGCTGTTGTTTTTTCCAGACTGCCCTGGTATGTATTTTTCTGGATGTAATTTCACCTGGACTGAGCTGATGAGACAGTGACTGCATCTTGCCCAGAAGAGCTGTCTTTCCAATCCTGGCTCCTTCTCCAGTCCAAGGAAACAAGTCCAAGGCAACTCCACCCAGGCTGGGCTATGAAGAAAACTGTGTCCTGGCCAAAGAACCTGACAGATTCTGCATAAATATATTCAATGAAGGCAGGCAGAAGACTATGGGGAGCAAGGAGAGTCTCACAAATTTTCTAGGTCTAACTCTTTTTGTAAGCCTTTAAAGAGCATCAGCCAGCGCAAACACCAAAAGAGAAATGTGGTCTTTGGACATGGCTTCATACAAGGTGGTCATATTTTAGAGGTGGCCAGCTGAATAAAATCAGGCACTTTATTTAATAACCTCTCCTCAGTAGCAAAAGCTCAACAAAATACTAAGAACTTGAGCTTGAGGTGAGGAATTCAAATTCTGTTGGACTGGCTCTGCCCATAAACTCCAAACGTGTTGAAGCAATTGGTATTAAAGAACATAGACCTCAAGGCAGGAAGTTTCTTAGAACTATGTTCTTGAGCAGGCAGTGCATTATCTCTGCCATTACCCATTCAGTGGCAGGCAGTTTGGCACCATCACTTCCTTAAGACACCTCTCATTTACAAATATCAGTGCATTTCTGAAGAATCAAAAATCAAAGGCATATAAAAAAACACTATCTGGAACTGCAGTCACCTTTGGTTCCATGAGAATAGTGAGGACACTACACTTTAAAATCCAGGATGTTAGTGTTTAAAACTGAGTGCACAGAGATAATCTGCTACATGGGTCACTGTGTACCCAGACTGTAGTGAGGGACTCATTTCCTGCAGCCAGTTTGGAGTCTGTTCCTTACATGTGATCACCACTTATTACACCATCACACAGAATTTTTTTTTCATTGTGACTATTCATCTGGGGATCTTTTGAAACACTTTGGGAGGTATCATTTAAAAGAAGAATATCAAAATAACCAACAGCAAGAAAGTATAAATTCTACTGTTATAATAAGGCAGCTTCAAAACAACAGTTGAAAAAACCTCAAGCAGTAATAAATTGAAATTTGTATGATTTTCTGTGTTAATGGAACTAAATAGGTAGTCATATACTGAAATCCTCTTCTGTGATAAGTATTACCTTATTTGCTATAATCCAAGAAATTGAATGAGCAAGTCTTTAGCTCAGTATTCTGTAACACTGGCTTAGATGATTTTAAAGCTAACTTTGTTTTACCTCCTTCTCCGATTCAGCACACGGTTATTTTTTAGGGACAAAACTGTGCAAAGATTGTACTATTTAGACAGCTAGGAGGATTTCCAAGCTGTAGTAACAGAATAAATTTGAAACTAGCATGCACTTCCAACCCTTTAGTTGTAAATCAATCTATAAGTCTCAGAATCCCCAGCATATCTAGGTATGTTTCAAAATTGTTACCTCCTCGATTATATACCTGAAGAGAAGGATCCCAGTCCTTTTATGCACTAGTTCTCACTTCTGAAAAGGTCTCTTATCACTAATGGATAGATCACATATCACTAATCACTTAGAGCACTGCAAAACAGACCATCTTGATAAATCCAGGAAAAAAATCAAGTTCAATGACTAGAGGTAGAGAGTATGTTACTCAGAAAAAAAGCCTGAGAAAATAAGTCATTGAGCTTAGAGAAAAGGTTCAGAAATAGATATGAAGACAGTATCCAAATATATATGGCAAACAAACAAAGCCCTGAGGAAAAGCAGTTATAAATTGGTTCCGCTCCATATTTGTGAAGAGAAGTGACAAACGGTAGCAAGGAAGATAGCTGGAAAACTGATACAAAAAGTAACACTCTGGAACAAACCGTCTCGGGAATAAGAGCAAAGTTGTCAAAATTAGTTCAGGAAGTCCATTTCAGCCATATGCTTCCTTGTATAAATAACTACTCTTTCAGTTGAAGGCTGCTACTTTTGTTCTGCACATCTAAGTATGTACTATAAAGCCTCAATGAGGGCTGCCCTCCCCAGTGCTCTGAATGAATTCCAGTATCCTACTTCCTATCTCTAACACATAGAAAATGAAAATCCAACAAGTCATGGTCTCTTCATGGCATAAGAGAATTGCCAGGGAGAAGAAACATCAATTTATTATGTGAGAAGAGAAAAATATCTCAGTGCAATTGATGGAGTAAAGGCAAGAAAGAGCATCCAGGAAACTGCATCTAGCCTCAGACACCAGAAAGAGTCACACCTATGCATGTGATGAACAAGAAGGTGATTTGGAACAGCCAGAGCAAATTTACCAAGGCCAGCCTGCCTGGCAAAGCTTGCTGCTTTCTGTAATGTTATTCCCAGCTTTGCATACAATGGGAAAGGGGTGACCATCACTTCAACTTCGGCACAATTTCCACAGGTATCCTTCCTGTCAGACTGGAGAAATGCAGACTGGATGCCTACATTACAGGGAAGATGGAAAACTGGACTCAAAGAATAACAGTCAGTGGTTAAAAGTCCCTTTTGATACTGTTTTGATATTTGCTCAAGAACCTCTTTCTGGTTCTTGAACGACATCCAGTGTAATTCTTATACTTATTTCAGTGAGAGAGAATGTTTTGTGCTTTGTGTGCACTTAGGAAAGAACTTGGGTTGGGGAAATAGAAGCAGATGAGTTGTCCATAATGACCTGCTTTGAAATTGAAGGAAAACAAACTAAATGGAGATGCCCATTCAGAAATAGGTGACATTCTAAGTTGCCCCACTATGGTGGGTATAGTTGAATCAAGAATCTTCAAAATAATATACAAAAAGATGGAACTAGGAGATTATCCTTTTTATGAAGTCACAATGATTTTCCACTTCCAGCATTGCAGCCCACATATGATCACACAAAATAACTGCGTTCTCTGCTCAAAATAACACCCAAGACATGTAGGACTTCAAACAGAGCAAGGATTAATACCTCTGAATGGCACTTGGCAAAGGTGCTTGCAATATTCTGTGTTAACTTTGGAATAAATTCCCCACGTTTTAGAAGCAGACAGATGATAAAGCAATTAAATATCCGAAGCACACATAAGAATCCTTAGGCAGTGTTGTATACCAAATGCTAAACTCAGAAAGAGCAAGAAAACTTTGTCAGTAACAAAAGCAGTACTGAAATATGAAATTCTGTTGTGTTTTGACAACTATGATTTTGTCTTGTCAATGGAGTCGAGTCTGACAACAAAGCTTTTAGACTATTACTTCCCTTTGGTTTAGAAAGCTGTAGACACAAACAAACAAAATGTAAATTTTAAAGAATTCCCCTATGTTTCCAAAAGACCAGTCAAAATAAAGTGGTTTCACTTATGTTCCTGGTCTCCAAACCGAACGTTCTCACACATGTCTGTGACACTTGCTGGATCCAGCCCAGTCCTATAAGGATTGATTCCAACTGCACATAGTTTTTCCAGCTGGAAAACATATCTCATCTTGCACCATTAGATGAGACAGATCCCAAGACTGATGACCTGGCTCCTTACTACTACTCTAAAATAAACCCAACAAAAACCCCAACAGATTAAGAAAAATCAAAAGTGATCCTTTTAATCTTCTTCTATATTGTTCCACATTCTGCGTTTGCAGAGATCAAAGGAAAGATTCTGTACTTCAAACACACCCAGAGAAAAGAAGCAACAAATTGCCAGTACATCTTTAATTTTAAAAAGTACTAATAAATACTCTATAAGTTTAGAATGTATCATTGAATTCTTAAATTTGACAGAAATTCTTTTTCAGCTCTGTGAACACTTTGTGAAGCAGAGGCATTGTTGGCTCATCTTAAGAAAACTAAAATATGAAGTAAATGGATCTAAATCGGCGGATTGCAGAAAATAATGGACACCAAGCCTAATAAGTATATAGGATGTAAAATAAACACTATGTCTATGATTAAGTGAGTACTAAGATAAGGCAAATACTTATTTTTGATAGTGAAGGTGTTTCATCTTTTCTCCCACATATTTCCCTTCCTACCCAGGACATGGCATAGAGTTTATGTTCTCTGACAATATTTCCAAATTCTTTATCTGTTACATCACCTGCTCTATTTTCACCACGTTGCCTTTTATCTACAGAGATGAAAGAAAGCTGCAGGAAGTAATCTCTCTTTCCAACCTATCTTTCTATGTCTATACTTACCTTTTTTTTTAATAAATTCTCCAGCGGGTGTTTCCTTGACAAAAAAATGCCAATAAAGAGTACTATCAGCTACACAAAAGGAAGGCTTATGAAGATTTTGGGGTGGGAGAGGATACATCTATGCACAAAACCGTCAGCTAAGCAATCTTTGTAGACCTGACTTTGCATTTTTACTTGTACTTCTCTCAGGCATTTATCCAAATGCTCATGGAGAATTTATGGTATGTAGGAAGCTATGTCTGTCTCATTACTGATCTTGTAACCCAGTGTGCAGCAGATTACATTAATTCCCAAGGAATGCTCTCTGACTTAAGAGTGTATTAAGCACATAAATAATGCTTCATGACTTCAGAGTTTTTAAATGAGATGGTCTTCCCTGTGCCAGTTATTTTCAACAACAGACAAGTGTTTTAATACTACAAAAACAAATGATTGGAAAAAAATCCAGAAGGGCCAGGTCATGGAAAAAATTATTCACAATGCTTGAAGATTCAACAGGGCATAAATCAGATTATCTATTCTCTATATGTAGCTCTTCTACATTCTTAGTACTATGAGCAACCTCACATTGCCTTCAAATAAATAAAATAATAGCATATGATCTCCCTTGCTAATTGCTGTAAGTATTTCTGAGTGAAGAGGAGACACTATAAACATCTGTTACATTACTGAGAAACTGCTTTCTAAGAATTCATGGCTGTACATTAACATACTAATGTTTTTATCTACTGCTATTTGACCACGCTACCAAAATCATGAGAGTACAGGGGATTGATGAAAGTGTGAAAGATTACAACAAATAATTTTTAATGTAATGCATTTACCAAAAATAAGCAAGATCCCACACTGCCTTTGTGTGTGCATGTGTATACCTCAATGTACTAGAGAGTCTATGTGAAATCACACTCATTACTTGCTTACTTGTGTACAAGTTGAATACAGACTTTCCCTTGGAGCAAAAATCCCAACAATTCAATCTGTCAACAATTCAAAAGAAGTTCTTCAGCTAAAATTAATTGCAGAATTAGTATTTTAATCTTTTGGGGAAAAAAATCTTAATTATGTTTATACAGACTTGATTAACAAAGGACATGAATTAACTCCTCCTCCATAATACCAACTGAGTCACATCAGATATATCGGCTACCAAGAAGCACTGAATAACCAACACAAGCTAGAAGACATTTCTAATAGAATTGCCAGTTTTTGTGTGCCTCATAAATAAGGGAAAGAGCAGGAAGGAATGCTGAAGAGATGTAGTATTGGTGCTTGTCAGATCACAGCTAAAAGTTGATGCTCATCTGTAAGGTAGCAAGTGACAAGCTGTCACCATGGAGCAATTCCATAGTCATGTTCACGCAGTAAATATCTCTTAATTTGCTTTATAAAAAAACCAAGGAGATCTATTGATTCAAGCTGAATACGAAACCTCACCACTTTTACCTGAATCAGCTCTTCACCAAACTGAGGGGATTCATGGTTCTTAAGCCTGACTGCAGCCATTTCCCTGACCATGAAACAAGCTGCACACTGTGCTATAAATAAAAACTCTGCCCTGCCATTTAATCCAACTACTTCAGTGCTTGTGTGAACCACAGAATGGAACTCTGCCAAAATGTTCAGGTCAGACAGTAGAGCTTTCTTTCTATTATTCGTATCCCAAAGCTCAATTTCTTATGAACATTCAGACTATTGCACCCATGCGTTTGTTTTCAGTGTATGTTTGTGCATGTTGTACAGACACACTGAGATTTCAAAAGAAAAGTGATAAGCGATAAGGTCTGAAAGTCTTGTCATTTTCTCAGTGTGCATTTTTCTTGTTCATGTATAGGCTTGAACTGTGGTAATGAGGTAATCTAAATTGCCAGAAAATGTTTTAACTTCGAAGTCAGAAAACGATCTTCTGGAACACTTCAAGCGTACATATTTGTATTTTTGAACCAACCACAAATTCATGAGTTCTAAAATTACTCCAGACTTTTACATCACAGAAAGAAAAATTAAAGTGAATAATTAATATAAAGCAGATATTGCAAGCAGCTGACAAAAGAAGAAAAATCTTTTCCAAATGTGAGTTTAAAAATAATATCATCCCACATACACTCTCAGTCCTTTAAAACTGGCCAGGTTCCCAAAGTATTAATTATGTAAACTCAAATCAAGCATCTGTGGCCATTTATAGATTTACAAACTAATGCAACAACTGTGGGTGATTGGAAATAATCTTTTCCCACTCTATTGAATAGTCCTATTCCTGAGTAGATTTTAAGAATAACCTTAGAACTATACAAAAATGCTGAAATAGCCCTAAAAATTAATTCCCTTATACTTTGAGAATCCATTTTTCCATCAGTTCTTCAGCTCGAGAAAGAGTACAGAATTACGATTTCTTTTTAAGTACATACAGTGATACCCTAATGTTAGCACACCCCATACACACACACAATAAATAAAAATCAAATCACATGTAGAGGTTTAGGCACTTCATTGAGCTGGGTTTTATCAAAGTGGATTTATTCACATGGAGCCCTGGGGACGCGTTTGTTCAAGGTAAACAGGGTTTATATAAGAGCCATGGCTACAATTTGCCTTAGAAAGATAGTGGATACACTTGCCTCATTTATTTTTCTTCCAGAAGACATTCTAAATAATACTAAATTATTGCAAGGTGATGGACCTCAACAATAACTCTAAAACATTTTAGAGAACACAGGTTATATTTTGTCTACCAACCTCTGAGCAAGTGCAGTAAACTCCTCCAGACTGGGAGAAAGTTAGTTTTCCGCTCATAAAAAAGCATTCCTTACTTCCCTGCTTTAAGGTCCAGAATCTTCATAGCTAGAGCCTCAACTCTTTACCAGCATTTTATTCAGCAGCTCTGAATAGGTGAAGACTCTGTGTTGATATTCTTAATTTAACCATCCTTCCGTAAGCTTGCCTGGATACCTGCACACTTTGATGACATCCCTTTGGCGAAGCAGCCAGTGCAAAAACATTCAGTTCTGGTGTCCCTAACTACAATCATGACTTCATGAACAGTAGAAATTCACTTGGTGGCTCAAAACTTGACCTGCTTTTTCTTCACCTTGAAACGACACCCACTGGTTTGCCCAAGTGGAGAGGTTTAGAGTTGATATAGGCAGAGTAAAATGGCACATTATTGTTATGTTTTGAGGGATGGCAGTACTGGAAAAGTCGGCCCAGGCCTTGCCCAGACAAAGGTTTCATTCATGATGCTGCCAGTAGTCATCTTCATAACCACTATTCTCACAGCACGGCAAGGTAAATATGTATTTCACAAAGCAAACTATGATTACATACATTGTTGTCCTGTATTGTAGAAAAAACAATTTTTAACAAAGACTATTTGCACTAAGGCCTGTTAAGCAAGTCTGAGTAGGATCTGGCCTGTTTCCAGCTGCCGTTTTCCACTTGGGAAGACACTGCAGACTGGGCTGTTTTGCTAATGGCCCCTATTTTAGGATGCAGGCTGTCCAGAACACAAATACCTGCTTCTGTCCTCACCAAGACTCACCATGACAGTGAGTAGGACTCCAACCGTCTCCTGTAAAAGGCAATAGTCAAGAACGCTCCACAGCAACAGATTTGTCTTGCTCACAAACAATTTCAAGTCTGCACTTGAATTTCCCTGAGGAAGATAAATCCACTAGGAGTAGCATGAACAGTTCTGACTATGGCAGGTCACTGCTAGCCATTTTTTCCCCCTGGAGCAGACAGAGGTTTTAGTTTCCACATGCAGTGTGTAGTGTACACCAACAATTCAATGAAGCCTCAAACTCATTGTCCATTCTCTGTATCATCAGTCTACATACACACATTATACTGTCCATATACAGTAGGTCTGGCCCCAGAGCAGCAGAAGGATTTAGTCTACAGCTCTCCCCCCACGTGAATTATGTAGCCTGTCCTCTGGAACAGCTAGATCCAAAGAATATATGAAGGAGGGTTGAAAAAATAAGGTTCAAAAAGAGATACTTGGGAACACGAAAATCAGAATGAAGAGGTGAAAGGGTATTTAGATTACCCAGCAGTGAGATCATTTTGGAGGCGTTCATATGCAGTGGAATTCATTCTGGCAGAATCCACCCATATGTATCATCACAATGTTGCACCACTGCATGTGCCAATATAAAAATGGAATTCTGGTAATACGGACTGTCTTTGAACTCGGAAGCCTGACACTCAGTACTGGGTTTTGATATGTTTATGTGCATGCCTAGGACACAACTGTCTGCATGATAAGACAACTTTGATTAAATGAACTGTTATAATTGTTACATTCTTACGGGTTGTTGTCCTGGGTTGAAGTATATTCTATCACCATCTTCATGAACTGTTGAAATCAGGGGAGGCAGTGCTCCCTGCCTCCTCCACTCTGGATTATCTTCTGTTAATGGGCCCATCAGCACCTTTGCTACACAGCTCACAGATAACCCCCTCCTGGACTACCTCCTGTTAATGGGCCCATCAGGCCTTATCACATGACTCACCATCCCATTGTGAGATGCTCTGCCCAGAGGGAGGAACCAAGCATTCCAGCCTGGATATAAGCTGAGACTCGGAACACCAGAGGGGGCCTTACCCACTGGATTCCCAGAGGACCCGAGCTACCAGACTTTTCTACAGGATCACTTCTTCAGGAAGACCACCTCATCTGGACTGCTTCCATCACTACGCTCAGGTTGTATTCTGACTCTGTCAGTGGTCTTTTTTATTATTACATCTATTTTATTTTACTTCCTTTCCTTTTTTCCTATTAAATTGTATCTCTGACTTGAAGCCTCTCATTTGTTGTGCTTTCAAATCACTACATTTTTGGCGCCCAACGTGAGGCACAAGGCACTGAGAAAAGTCAGAATTACAATTTTGTATTGAAGAAGACACCTGTTTGCTATGATGCTCAACATGCTTACATGTGTCTTATATCTATCTCTCTATATTTTTCCACAACTGGGGCACTATCTGCCAGTCCTAATGCTCCTGGGTAGACCAGGGTATGGTACTAAAATTGCTTTAGTGGTCTATTATGTCCATTGCTTGACAAACTCCGAGGCAATGAACATCATTCAGAATATACACCCACTTTTGTTTTCTTGTTCTGGTCTAGGATGCTACATCTGGGGCTTCAACAATCTCACCCAGCCCCTGTGGGGAGGGGTGAAGAATGATTTTTTCCAGCTTTTCAGGCATGACACAGCAGTTTTTGAAAATATGGAGTACCCTCTGGATGCCAAGGACAGCATGATGTTGTTGTTAGTCCTGCTTTGTCTTCTCTGCACGGCTCGCACCATGCTTAGAATCAAAACACTACCTAGTGCGATACAGCATGTTCTGAAGGAAGAGGAAGAGGAAAAAAGAAGCAGAGCAACAGTATCAGTGTCTACACAGAGTGTCACAGAGGCGAAAGGAACCAAAGGCAAGGCAACAGTGTCCTCATCTACACAGACCCTCACAGAGGAGAAAAAAGCCAAAAGTGAGGCAACAGTGTCCACATCTACGCAGACTGTAACAGAGGAGAAAGGGACTAAGGGTGCCATCAGTATCTCCACACAAACCGTCACTGAACCGGAACAGCCTAAACCAGTAGCAGTTGCCCCCGTTCAGAAGAAGAAATCAAGGACCAAATCAATCCGCATAGTGACTGATGAGGGTGCAGCAGGATCTTCACACCCAGCAGAAGAGACAGAGCCAGAAATCATCACTCGCTCTCTGTCTCTGGGTGAGCTGCGTGACCTGCAAAGGGAATTCACCTGCCAGACCAACGAGTCCATCCTGACCTGGCTGCTCCGCATCTGGGACGCTGCAGCCAATGACACCATTCTGGGTGGAAGTGAGGCCAGGCAACTGGGATCGCTGTCCCGGGATGTGGTCATTGACCAGGGGATTGGGAAAAGCCAAGAACCTCTCAGCCTCTGGCAGCGACTGCTAACAAGTGTGAAGGATAGATACCTTTGTAAAGAAGACCTCCAAGTGCACCAAGGAAAATGGAACACAATAGAACAAGGTATCCGATGCCTGAGGGAATTGGCTGTGCTGGAGATCATTTTTTCAGAAGATGAGAGATTTCCTAAAAACCCAGATGGTGTCCAGTGCACATCACGGATGTGGTTGAGATTTGCACGGCTTGGACCCGAGATGTACTCACGTTACCTGGCAACACTGCAATGGAGGGAAGGTGAGGACAGGGTAGGTGTCTTGGCTAATAAACTAAGAATTTACGAGGACACTGTCACTGCCCCAGTTCGTACC
Source organism: Chamaea fasciata (assembly GCF_029207755.1). Lineage (NCBI taxonomy): Eukaryota > Metazoa > Chordata > Aves > Passeriformes > Sylviidae > Chamaea > Chamaea fasciata. The sequence continues at coordinate 20,206,003 of NW_027094087.1, read as the reverse complement.
CATGTCTCGTCTGTGGAAACAAGACCGCCTGAGCAAGTCTGGAGCTTGATTGAAGAAGGGCATCAGAAACTGAAAAAAGGACTTAAGGAAGAAATTTACCATATCTCACCAGAGCCGATGAGAGCGTCTGCCATTAGGAGCAGGTGTTCCCCAGCCAGGGAGAGAGGATACACACCACGAGGTAACCTCTGGTCTTTTCTTCGGGAGCATGGAGAAGACATGAGGAAGTGGGATGGAAAACCCACCTCCTCCTTAACAGCCCGGGTACGTGAACTGAAAGGAGAAACACCTACCCCAAAGAGCCCATCTAGAATCAATGTTGCTCTGGTCTCTCGTGCACAGAACTCCAGACGGTACAGGAATGATGATATGACTGATCCTCTTGAAGGAACCTCAGAAACATATTTACAGGAAATGAGCAATGTATGCCATGACCAGGAATAGGGGGGCCCTGCCTCTAGCCAGGTAGAGGAAAGGGACAATCGGATCTACTGGACTGTGTGGACCCAATGGCCTGGAGCATCTGACTCACAAAAATATACAGCGTTGGTTGACACTGGGACCCAATGTACCATGATGCCATCAAGGTATGTAGGAACAGAATCCATTTCTATTTCTGGGGTGACAGGAGGCTCCCAGAAACTGACTGTATTAGAGGCTGAAGTAAGTTTAACTGGGAATGGGTGGCAAAAACATCCCATCACGACTGGCCCGGAGGCCCCATGCATCCTCGGCATAGACTATCCCAGGAATGGGTATTTCAAAGACCCAAAAGGATATTGCTGAGCTTTTGGGATAATCGCAGTGGAGAAAGAAGACATCAGACAGTTGAATACTTTGCCTGGTCTCTCAGATGACCCCTCCACTGTGAGACTGCTGAGAGTCGAAGAACAACAGGTACCAACTGCCACAGCAACAGTGCACCGTCAGTAATACCAGACTGACAGAGACTCTGTGACTCCCATACATGAGATGATTCGTAAACTGGAGAGTCAAGGGGTGGTCAGTAAGGCTCATTCACGTTTCAACAGCCCTGTATGGCCCGTGCGTAAGTCCAGTGGAGAATGGAGACTGACAGTGGATTACCGTGACCTGAATGAAGTCACACCATCACTGAGCGCTGCCGTACCAGACATTTTGGAGCTTCAGTACGAGCTGGAATCCAAGGCAGAAAAATGGTATGCGACCATTGATATTGCAAATGTCTTTTTCTCCATTCCTCTGGCAGCAGAATGGAGGCCTCAGTTTGCCTTCACCTGAAGGGGCGTGCAGTACACCTGGAACCGACTGCCCCAGGGGTGGAAGCACAGTCCCACCATTTGCCATGGACTGATCCAGGCTGCACTGGAAAAGGGTGAGGCTCCAGAACACCTGCAATACATTGACGACATTATCGTGTGGGGAAACACCGCAACAGAAGTCTTTGAGAAGGGAGAGAAGATTGTTCAGATTCTCCTGAAGGTTGGCTTCGCCATCAAGAGGAGCAAAGTCAAGGGACCTGCTCAAGAGATCCAGTTTCTGGGAGTGAAGTGGCAAGATGGACGGCATCAGATTCCCACCGAAGTCATCAATAAGATCACTGCAATGTCTCCACCGACCAACAAGAAGGAAACACAAGCTTTCCTAGGTGCCATAGGCTTTTGGAGGATGCACATTCCCGAGTATAGCCAAATCGTGAGCCCTCTCTACCTGGTTACACGCAAAAAGAACGATTTCCACTGGGGCCCAGAACAGCAGCAAGCTTTCGCCCAGATCAAGCAGGAAATCGCTCATGCGGTAGCCCTTGGCTCAGTCAGGACGGGATCAGAGGTGAAGAATGTGCTTTACTCTGCAGCCGGGAGCCACGGTCTGTCATGGAGCCTTTGGCAGAAGGTGCCGGGTGAGACTCGGGGACGACCACTGAGATTCTGGAGCCGAAGCTACAGAGGATCCGAAGCCAACTACACTCCCACAGAGAAGGAAATCTTAGCCGCCTATGAAGGAGTCCAAGCTGCCTCAGAGGTGATTGGTACTGAAGCACAGCTGCTTCTGGCACCTCGACTACCGGTGCTGGGGTGGATGTTCAAGGGAAAGGTTCCTACCACACATCACGCCACTGACACCACGTGGAGCAAATGGATCGCCCTGACCACACAGCGCGCCCGTATTGGAAACCTGAATCGCCCTGGGATTCTGGAAATTATAACAAACTGGCCTGAAGGTGAGACCTTTGGATTATCCTCTGAAGAAGAGGAGGAGCAAGTGACACAGGCCGAGGAAGCCCCACCATACAACGAGCTACTGGAGAGTGAGAGACGATATGCCCTTTTCACCGACGGTTCCTGCCGAATTGTAGGTGCTAACCGGAAATGGAAAGCTGCTGTATGGAGCCCCACATGACGAGTTGCACAAGCTACCGAGGGAGAAGGTGGATCGAGTCAGGTCGCAGAGCTTAAAGCTGTCCAGCTGGCTTTGGATATTGCTGAACGAGAGAAGTGGCCGAGGCTCTATCTCTGCACTGACTCGTGGATGGTGGCTAATGCTCTGTGGGGATGGCTGGACCGCTGGAGAAAGGCCAGCTGGCAGCGCAGAGGGAAATCCATCTGGGCTGCGGAGATTTGGCAGGACATCGCCACCCGAGTAGAAAGGCTGACCGTGAAGGTTCGACACGTGGATGGGCACGTACCCAAGAGTCGAGCTAATGAAGAACATCATAACAACGAGCAGGTGGATCGAGCTGCCAAGGTGAAAGTATCACAGGTTGATCTAGACTGGCAGCACAAAGGAGAATTATTCCTAGCTCGTTGGGCTCATGATGCCTCTGGTCATCAAGGGAGAGATGCAACATATCGATGGGCTCGTGACCGAGGGGTGGACATTACTATGGACAGCATCTCCCAGCCTATCCATGACTGCGAGACCTGTGCTGCGATCAAACAGGCCAAGCGAGTGAAGCCTCTGTGGTATGGCGGACGATGGTCAAAGTATAGGTATGGGGAAGCCTGGCAAATTGACTACATCACCCTTCCCCAAACCCGCCAAGGCAAGCGCTACGTGCTCACCATGGTGGAAGCAACCACTGGATGACTGGAGACCTACCCTGTGCCTCATGCTACTGCCCGGAACACCATCTTGGGCCTGGAAAAGCAGGTCCTGTGGAGACATGGCACCCCTGAGAGAATTGAGTCAGACAACGGGACTCATTTCAAGAATGGCCTCATAAGCACTTGGGCCAGAGAACACGGAATCGAATGGATATACCATATCCCGTATCATGCACCAGCTGCCGGGAAGGTGGAACGCTGCAATGGACTGCTTAAAACTACCCTTAAGGCACTTGGCGGAGGGACTTTCAAAAATTGGGAACTGAACTTAGCGAAGGCCACCTGGATGGTCAATACCCGAGAGTCCGTCAATCGAGCTGGTCCTGCCCAGTCTGAATCCTTGCACACAGTGGATGGAGATAGGGTCCCTGTGGTACACATGAGAGGTATGTTAGGAAAGACTGTTTGGATTAATCCCCCCTCGGGCAAGGGTAAACCCATCCGTGGGGTTGTCTTTGCTCAAGGACCTGGTTACACTTGGTAGGTGATGCAAAAGGATGGGGAAACCCACTGTGTACCACAAGGAGACCTTATGTTAAGTGAGAACTGTGTGTAGGTTTTCATTGTGTATATATGTGTGTGTGTGTGCAGTTTAAGGAAGGTGTTGATTTGGGATGATGTAGATGGTAATAGAATAAGGGGTGGATAATGTCCTGGGTTGAAGTATATTCTATCACCATCTTCATGAACTGTTGAAATCAGGGGAGGCAGTGCTCCCTGCCTCCTCCACTCTGGATTATCTTCTGTTAATGGGCCCATCAGCACCTTTGCCACACGACTCACAGATAACCCCCTCCTGGACTATCTCCTGTTAATGGGCCCATCAGGCCTTATCACATGACTCACCATCCCATTGTGAGATGCTCTGCCCAGAGGGAGGAACCAAGCATTCCAGCCTGGATATAAGCTGAGACTCTGAACACCAGAGGGGGCTTACCCACTGGATTCCCAGAGGACCCGAGCTACCAGACCTTCTACAGGATCACTGCTTCAGGAAGACCACCTCATCTGGACTGCTTCCATCACTCTGCTCAGGTTGTATTCTGACTCTGTCAGTGGTCTTTTGTATTATTGCATCTATTTTATTTTACTTTCTTTCCTTTTTTTCCTATTAAATTGTATCTCTGACATGGAGCCTCTCATTTGTTTTGCTTTCAAACCACTACAGTTGTTTTCACTTTCAGCAAGAATGAGCCAAATTTGGCATGACATATCTAGTGACTAAAAGCCCTTGTAACCCTATTACACCAGATAAAGGATCCCTTTTAAATTTCTTGTTGGACTTGTCACTTATGTGCCATGAAAAATGAGAAAAATATTTCACAAAAAATCCCCAAAATAATTTTGCACTTCTTTTTCCAGACAGAACAAAAAATGAAGTTAAATAGTTTATTTCAAACTGGCCCTTCCTCATAAGAATGTTTTTCTAAAGGTTAATGCACTGTGCATTTTGAAAAATAGTTCCCAGAAAGATGTTTGGTAAACCATGGGGACAGTAACATATAAACCACATGTGATTTCAGTACTTTTGTGATATTTTGAGATGCCAGCTTCATGGCAAGTTCAAAAACCCGCAACTTCCAGGAACTTTTCCCTGTCTTAAAATTTTGAGATGCCACCCTACAGCTGCCAAAGGAATGCTTCTTGCAGGAAACGAGAGGGCGCCACAAAAGTTTAAGGTTTGGCTGTTGCAATATAATAACTGTGATACATTGAAATAACTCTACATTGTTTTAACTGTTTGACACTAGTAAATGAAAACATATGCTCTGCTTAGTAAGATGTATTACGTAACACAGCATAGCCAGCAAATTTAGCTAGGAATAAAATTAGTCTATTCCTTTTCTCAAATGTCAAAGTTTGGGAGTCTACTGTAAATACAGCATTCACTCTCAAAGGGATGTCAGTTATAATTACCTTAAGTACAAATACTAGCTAGTAGCTATCTACAATATCAGACCAAATGTATTCAGTACTTCCAAAGAAAGAAACAAATCCTCAGTGCAAAACAATTATTTTCCCCACTTATCCCCACTGCTGACAACTGTAGATACAAGGAAGTTTTGGATCTGGTTTTCCCTACAGGAGTCTGTAAGTCAGGCTTTTTCACACGGTGGCCTGAGAAATGTCAAGTCCATATCCTTTTCCCCTCAGAAGACAGCAACCAGAAGAAAGCTGAATTAGGGTTTCCTGAGCCCTTACTGGACAGCAGAGTAGGACAGGCTGGAGTCTTGGAAAGTAGAACAAGGATGGACCTGAATTCCACTGTACCTGATGACTAATTCAAATAGTAGGAAAACCACAGTGGTCAGACACATGTCAAAAAGTCCTCTGAAAACAAACCAGAAAAACATTCAGACTCTTTTTATTAACAACTTCCTAAACCTGAAATTTTATACGAAGGGATCAACCTCAAATTCTTTTCAGCTCTAACAAAGTAAAACAGAATATAAAGATGGGCAAAAGCTATCAGAAACAGAGACTGTAGTGAAAAAACACATTTCTATGCACATCTGTGCTGTAACTGGAAAGTCAAGTGACAAAATCAAAAACATGAAATGCTGTTTTACCAAACACTAAGAACTTATTCTTCAGCTGTTCCTACAACAACTGTATCAGCTCCAACTGGAAAGATGACAGTAAAGCATGGTTTATAAGGCAGTACAATCTTGTGGATTAGGTCCTGTAACTTGTTTATTCTGGATTTGGTGGCTTTGCTTTCTCATCTCTGTCTCAGATCTGAGATGCTTTGCTTACCAACTCATTCTCTAAAGACAAGACTTTTTGTCTGTACTTAATTCCTGTCTAGAGAGACAACACTGAGTTCTTTAAGAATGGAACTTTTGTGATAAAAGTGGAACCATAAAAATTAGAGCATGTTTCCAGCCATCAATAAAACACAACAGTGTTGAACTTTAGAATCATATGTGTTGGATGGCACTGGCAAAAATGGCTTAATGAGAGAGACAAAAATAAGTGAAAAATTTCTAATTAGAAGAAAACTTTAGAGGCTAGACAAAGTTGAATAGACAGCTGCTGAAATACTGGATGAAATGTCATTACTGGATGTAATGGTACCATCATCTCCCACTCTGCTGTTCTGTGATTCCTCACACAGCCCAAAGGCACTGACTGTAGAATTTTCTTAGCAGCTGGTCCCCCAGATGAAACACAAACATAATTGTAAAGAAACCACCGCCTTCATACTAAAACACAATACCCACCAGTCTTCTTTTCCCAATTCTATTGTCTTTACCAATTATTATTATTCCTCCAACAATACCTTAATCTTTGAAGTCAATATAATGAAACAAAGAATTCGTTAGCAAAGAACAATCTTTCGAGAACAGCAATAATATTTTCTTTTTCATCCTAGTAAAACGCACATGTGTGAAGGTAAAAGTAAAAAAATATATGGGAAAAGGGAGCAATCTATGTTCCAGCCTTCTGACCAGCACATTTGCACACAGTTTCCCAAACAGCTCTGGAAGTCACTGTACTGGCTGGCTCTGTTCCTTTGCAGCTGCAGGAGGCAAGATGTTCCTTCCACCTTGTACCAGTGAAAGGAAACCCCAGTCCATGAGACATGGGGTCAGTGTGTTTCACCTCTGGGAGAGAAGATTTGAGCACTAGAATTGCAAAGCACTGGTAAGAAGGGCAAGATTTACTCTGATAACCTGTTCCCACAAGTACCTGCACCACCAGAAAGCAAGTTTGGCTGGATTGCTCTCCTTCAAGTTACGAACTTGATTCCAGTGTTCCCCAGAGAGCAAGAGTGACTCTGAAGTCTCAGTTACATACTTCGGGACTTAAAGAGCACAGGAACTCACTGGAATTTAAGCTTGAATAGTAAGGCAGAGAAGCCCTCTTAAAAGAATGCTAACAGTACTTATTTTCATTTCTAAAACACTTTAAGATCCACATATACTTTGCTTATGAAAAAAGTCTGTAGTCCCTATCAAACAAGACAATGCAGTAAGAGACAATACTCTGAACATTTCCAGACAGCAGCTAAGTACTAATACACTTGCTTTTCCAATGCAATTCTTCGTAAATAGTAACTGGAGAAGCAGCTACAAACAAAAGAATTAGATTGATGTTTCCACGCTGCAATGGGAGAATCTTAAAAAAGCTACTTCACTGAAAAGAAATGAAGTTTCCACCTGCAGCTTTATGATTTGGCAAGCAGAATTTCACTTCTGCAATGTTATTTTAGGACAGAAAAAAATGCATGCCAGAGTTAATCTTGCAGTGGATTAGAAGCTTTGTCTGAATTTCACAGTTAGCATAAACTCAGAGCCACTATTCTGCAGTAGTCAGAAGAAGTCCAGTGAAACCATCTAAAAAAGACAAGTACTGGAAAAGTTCCATCCCTCAGTGTAGACAATACATACAAGATTCCTCTCTGGTCAACATAATCTTATCTTAAGTTCTTTTTTGATGAAACTAAAGTTTTGGAGTTAGCTTGACTTGAACTGCATATCTGTTACTCACAAACTACACACTGTTCCACTATTACCAGTATGCAGAAGACTCCACACTGGCTCCTGAAGATGAGATTAAAAGAAAGATACTTTCAAAAGAACATCATCATAGGGAAGAAATAAAAATAATGAAATTCTGAAAAAAAAAAAGTCTCTTATATAGGGGTGGGGGTGAAAAATCACCTTAACTCCCCAAAATACCTTTAGGTTTTCCTTCTGTGAAAGAAAATCTCTTAGGAAGCCTTCAAAGTGCTTATTTTTTAATAAACACTCTCATAACTAAATCACAGGTCCCTCTAAATGTCAGTGGCTGCAGGAGAATGCAGATGTAAAATGCATTACAAGGCACAGTGGACTCAGGCAAGCACTTCCACAAAGTGAGAGCAATTCGTGCAGTACAGAAACAGTTGTGAAATTGCTGCTTTAATGCCAAGGCACTACAAAGTGTTTTACCATCCAGATAGAGAAATAGTCTTTTAATTTTATGCTATGGCTGTTCTTCCTGCAGTAAGCAATAAAATACTATTAAAATGCCAATGTTACATGTGTCATATTACCAAAGAGAAGAAGAGATCACTGCCAGCTTTGCAAATCTACTGTACTTCCAGACTCTGGGAGAAAGGAATAGTTAAACAAATCTTCACACAAGTTTGGAAGGTTTTTTCTTCCTGTGTAAATTTTAATCAATCATATTTATCTCCCTCAAAATGCATGCAATCTGACCTACACTAGTCAATTTCTACAGAATTGTTAAGGATAGATATAAAGGGAAAGTATACAAGTTCTTCCAAAGACGGAACTGAAATCTTCCACCAGCGACGCAGGGTGCTTCCAAGTCACATTGTCTTTAAGATATTAAACCACAGACCTGCACACTGCTGTCTAAATCACTATAAAATCATTAAATGCAGTAACTTTGTGTCACTGGATATTTCTCACTAGAGTCTCAAGATGCCAGGAAAACTTTTGAGCTTATTTTATTCAAGAGCTTTAAGGTTGCTGTTATACCTGGACTTTGCCCTTTTCCCTGACCTTCCTTCATCTTGTCTATCACCTTTAATCATTCCTAACATGTTGAAAACAAATTTCCATAACAAAACACGAGCATTAAAACCCCCAAAGCCCCCACAATAGAAAAACAAACAAGCCCCCAGAAAGTTGTTCATAGCTACTTGCCTCTTGGCAATTTCTGAGTATTTCCCAGGTTTAGTGCAATATATCCACAGAAAAGAAGACAGACAAATCTTGACATCATGGTCACAAACCCAACCTCGCACTGGGAATGGCTGTGACAGGTATCACACACAAGCACCGCAGCTGCATTTAAGTGAACCGTTCTCTCTGTGACAAGAGGCAGCAACACTTTGACACAAGCTTAGTTTGCACAGTGGGAGGAGACAGGATGACATCATTCACTCCCACTGCAAAACGAGAATTAGCATAAAAAAATATTATCAGGCTCCCCCTGCAATAATCTTCTGGGGTTTGTTACACGATCTTTTCCACCACCAAGGGTAAGACATTACCATTTTATTACTTACATTTTATGAAAATAAAATCATGAATATCAAACTTTCTATTAATGGAAAGCTGATCTGAGAGACATTTTCAGTGTTTTATCCAAGAGAGCTGGACTTAAACTGCAAAAACAGCATTTGCAGTACTCAGAGAACTGTTTGCTGTATTGACCTCAGTATTTTTGCAATCTCAACATTTTTCTTAAGGTTAATTCAGGCTACTTATGGCTTTCATCCAGGCAAAATAAATAGTAGTTTAATTTGACATGACATTATAAACAGGCATTGTAAATATTTATTCAGCAAGAGAACTGGACTTGAAAAATCGAAATGTCATTTTTTCACTTGTCTCTAGTGTTGGCAATTTAAAACTACTTTATAATTTTCCCTGTCATAAGTGTCTGGTGAGTTAATGGGTACGAGGCACATTCAAAGTAATAAAGCAATGCTTCCAGGGTGATGTTCTCACCAGTTACATAACTTTAGGTAGAAAAGAAATTCCATTTTTCCATTAAAAGCTGTTGCACTCCATGTTTACAATGAGCCAAGTAAGCACAGCATTTGGTCTCACTCACAAGAGAGAAGATGGAAAGAAAAGGGTAAAGCAGAAGAAAAGGAAGCAGTAAGGAAGAATTTCGTCTCAGTCTCAGTAAAAGTTTCCAGAGAGATTAAATCTGTTCAACTAAGTAGTGATATCTCTCTCTCTCTCCCTAAAAATAAAAACCCCAAAACCAAACAAGGAAAAACCCAACAAACAAAGAAAACCCAAAACAGTCCCCAAGGGTAAAAAAAATTCAAAGAAAATCTAACCAAAACCAAACCAAACAGAACCATCAACAACCAAACCTCAACATATCTGTTGCTTACAATATGTGAAGTTCTTCAGTATGCTTAGTCTGTTCCCACTCCCTGCTTAACTGGACTTGACATTGTTCTGCTTCCATAGTGTTTATAAACAGGGAAAATCACAGCACTCTTACTTGGGTTAGAAACAAGTAGTTTAAAATAAAAACACAGTATCTTGAAGCATACAGGAGCATTTCTTAAAGATCAGATTAATCATATATTTTAAAAGACCCTGTGTTTGCCATAATTCAGGGAGAACTTCACAACAGAAACCAGCAATCGTTGTCTTAGAGACAAACCTGAAGAATTTCAAGCTTTTCTAATCAATATGGGCAGCATAAAGCCATAACAAAAAGAGCTGGACTATGGAAATGTGTCCCAGACTCATCATACTATCTGAATTCGGACATAAGGAAACATTTTTATTATTCACTAACTAAAATCTGGGAAGAGCAACTTTAAAGTCAATAGTTGAGACAGACCCCAAATCCCCGAACACTATTATTACCTGAAAAAAACCTCTTTGGGAGGATTCAGATCTTGAATATGAACACTCTGAACAGGTAAATGAAATGGGTACAATTTGAATGAGATGCAAAGATGTTTGAAAGGCCACACAGTTAGACTGGGGTCTCACAAAACACCATACCAAGAGAGTGTCAAATGGCAGAAAGATGGATACAGAAGGCAAACACGCCATTCTTGCTATTTTTTAAGTTGAAGTACTATTTTCAAAAATACTCCAGAAACCGTATTCTATTTTTTCCCTTCAAAATTAAAAAATAAGAAATCAATCATTTGATGTAACTGTCTCTTGGGAGGAGTAATGGGAAAAATTGCTCCATGGTCACATAGAGCTGTCTTTGTATTAGTGTAAACTGGACTCTCCTATTTGTCTTATGGCAAATTTGCTTTCCTTCAAAAGATTACACAACACCTTCCAAAAAAAAAGGCACAAAGGCCAACTTCTACTCAGAAAAATCTCAGTGAAACAAACATATTAATTTTTTGCCTACCTCACAACCTCCCTCATAAATAAATATGGTCCATCCCTGCTTTCACAACTACTTGCTTGTCTGCTGCCACTTACATCTTTCTTTTTCCTCCTTGGTGCATTATCCAACCATGTCTTCTCTGCCCAGGTGTTCCATACAGATATTTAACTTCCCCCTTGAGACACTGGCAGACTGTACAGGTCCCTTTCCCTCTTATTCCTGTAGAACACAGCTCTTCCCAGCCCAGAGTTAAAAAACCCATGTCAAGATGCGTTTTCTTCTGTCTTATCAAGGATATGTTTCATCAGGGACAATTTTTGTATAAGCAGATGCAAGTGTAACTTTCCATCAAATATATGTCAAGAGTACAAAAATCACTTATATTCTTTTATAATTTTCGAATAGGCTCATCTCATCTGCACCATCCATAGATGATAATAGATAATCACTGATTTCGTCCACTTCTTTTCTTGTGGGACTGATCTTTCCTAGGAAACCTCTGCTAAATGAAAAATGAAAAAAAAAATTAAAAATCAGTTTCTGCTTTTCTTTTTCCTAAATCCTCCTGCCATTTCAATGGATGTTGACTACTGCAGGGGAAAGCTAAACATGGGAACATGAGGGAGTTCCTGGGACTTCAAACACTATCCTGCTCTGCTGGATGCTTCCATAATGCTGTTCAGGCATCCAAGTTCTCCTCTTGTTGGAGAGCTGCTTCACAATCTCCATTGATACAGAGAGAGAATCTGACTTCCATTCACAAAGTTATCAAACCCAACACATTCCTCAGGTTTCTCTCATTCACACAAACCTGGAAGTACATTATCTGCCTTTTGACTCCTCAGAAGGAAAATATTAAACAAAGAAGATCCAGTTAATGACAGTTTTGTGTTATACCTTTAACATAAAAGGCAACAATATTGAGCTAAGTTCTGTAATGAAAAGTCTCACAGCTCAAACAGAAAAGACTAAATCTCTGATCCTCTAGTGACTCCTTTTCAGCACCAAATTAATGTTTAAGTAACAAAGTCAAGTACTCAAAAGTTTACTTGCTTACCTCAACTTAGTTGATTCTCTGAGGGTTAGATCTCAAAAACAGAGATTCCAACAAGATAGTATCACAGCACATCTGGGGGCAAAGCAGAGCTTTTCTAGTCCTATTTTAATAGTTCCCAGACTGGTAAGTAAAATGAAAACAAAAGTATGGGAAGAAAAAAAAAAAAGTTGGGGGGATGGGAGGAAGAAGAGCAGGAGACAAGATTTTACATTTTGTTTCCAAATACAAATATTCTTTTGTTGAGATTTGGGCTCAGTGCCAATTCACTTATCATTCCTGATTATTTTGACAAGAAAAATCCAACTTCTTGCTGTTCTAATTTAAAGCAGAAAGAGTGTGCAAAGAATAACCTTAAAAAACAAAATCCTGTCTTCACTTTGAACAGCACAATAATACCATGTGGAGCTCTCCAAGAGTAAGGAGCTCTCCAAAAGTACTCACAGTACACTTGGTCTGTCTTTTCTCAGAATATTTCTGGTTGATACTGAACATTTCAGCAGTGCTTGTCAATTATTTGTGAAGTCTCTTTTTCATAAAATACGCCATATAAATGTTAATTATAATTTTCATTCTCTTATGGGTGACTCAATTATTGGACTCTTTTTCTTCCAAATATCATGGGATGACCTCTAAAGGCCTTCAGGATAAAAGAGATGCCAAAGAACATTCTTTCAGATGTGCTGTTTAGAGAAGAAAAGAGAAGAAAAAAGAAGAGAAAAGAAGAAAAAAGAAGAAAGAAAATCTTAACTCTACTTTCTAGAAGTCTGTAATTACTTCTTTTCCAATACTCCATTCTCATTTTAATAAGCAAACATTTGAGCTCTCATGCTATCAAAAATACAGGGTTTACATGTTAGTCTATTAGTCAAAGGTAAGACACATTCATTTCCTAGCATAAAAGTGACAAAGACAGGGTACTCTTGTGTCCTTATCCCAAACTGATTTCCAGATTTCCTAATTAATGGGATCTGAGACAAAGTGAAAGGAAGAAATTCAGTGAAAAGGAGTGGACAGAATAGCTGGTTCTTGTGACATGTTTTACATAGTTCAAACTCTTTCAGCACTCATTTGACACTTGTAATTTCAGAGGGTGACTCATCTTTTCTAACAGGCAGTGTATTTCACCAAAATTCAACATGGAGTGAAATAAAGAACCCCATTTATTTAATTTCTCAATTAAGTATTGACTTACCTTACTGTTCCCTTTGTAATGCAAATAACCTGGTACACTCAGTTCTGCAGTTTTGATAACATTATCATGACCTGCCACATGAAGAAGCAACACAATTCCAGGTTTTCAACAGTGCCACTCGTGCCCGTTATCAAGATTTTATATTATTTTATTTGGGGTTTATTTTGCTTTTAAAATTTTTTTAACAGTCAGGTTTTGACTGACTCCAAGGAAGGACTCTGCAGAGTGTAACTACAATGCCTGACCATCCACATGGGGGAAAATCATTTTTCCTTTATAAGCAGTCTAAATCTCCCTTGTTTTAGCTCATGCCTGTTTTCTCTCATGCTCCCACTACACAGCAATGTGAGGAGCCTAGTTCCATGTTCTTTGCCACCTCTTGGGATACACTGTAAGGGCTGCTGTTAGGTTCTCTTGTCCTGACTGACCAAGTCCCATTCCCTCAGCCTGTCTTCACAAGGTGAGTGCTCCAGAGCCTGACCATCTTGGTTGCCCTTCTCTAGACTTGCTCCGGTTTATTGTTGTTTGTCCTAAATTTGGGGGTGGGGTGAGAGACCAACACTGGATGCTGTCTAGGTATGTAATTCACCAAGTGGTGAGTAGTGAGGGGAAATGAATTCCTTCACTCTCCTGGCCACGCTCCTGTTCATACAGCCCAGGACACTACTGACCTGCCTTGCTGCCAGGACCCGCTGCTGGCTCTTGTGCAGCCTTCCATCCACCATGATCCCCCTCTGCTTTTCACCAGGGCTGCTCCCAACCAGTCAGCCCACAGCCTGTACCACTGCAGGGGCTGCTCCCATACAGATACAGGGCTCTGCAGTTGTACTTGTTGACTTTCATAACGTTCCTGTCAGCCCGTTCCTCCAGTGTGGTGAGGTCCCTCTGAATGGCAGCCCTGCCTTAAAGAGTATCGAGTGATCATCCAAATTGTATCACCTGAAAACCTGACAAGAGTCCATTCTGTCACTCCAGGTTACTGACAAAGATGTTAAATGGATAGGTCCTAAGATATCTGTGGTACTCCACTTGTTACCCTCATCTAGGTGGTGTATGATCCACAACCTACTGCCCTCTGAGCCCAAGCATGCAACCACTTACTTGGCCAGAGAGTTGATCACAGTCTCTGTGAACCACTTTGGTAGATGTGCACTCCATCAAACACATGATGTGTGCTACAATTTATATTTTAAAACACTATCAACAAACCAGTTCCTTTAAGGAAACACTCAACACATCAAATGTGTTCCTTACCTGAAGGCTTCCTCTCCATTTTTACATCTTAACAGAAATAAATCTGCCCAACCTCATCAAGCCTCTGGAGCAAAATCCTAGCCTGGTCTTTGAAGCACTGTGTAAATACTAACTACTGAAGACACTGTTTCTGTCTGTGAAGAAAACTACCTCTCCTCTTTTATCAACACATTTGTGCACTTGAGATAATTAACACAATTACAACCCCTCTATTATTGGATTACCTTGGAACATTCCTTCCAAACATCTTCTGTCTCTGCCTTTCCTGCCATCATATCTCTAAATACTTATCACTGTCTGCCTCAACACGATCCGATTAACTTGAAATGCAGGCAGAAGCAAAGAGCAAAACACAAAAAGGTGTGTGACAATTATGAGTCTTTAACACAGTAATTGCATGAATTAAAAATATCAGCATATATTGATTTTCCTGTGATTAGAATGAATTTTGGATAGCCTAAATTATTCTCAATTATAATTTAATTATTCTATACATGCCTAAAACATGAGCAAAGACTTTAAGCACCAGTTCTGTCTCAGATTGCTTTGGAAGGTGGCCTTCATAATCCATACTGTACAAGTATTTGTCCTTCAATACTCCATTACAATCCTCCTTTGCAGAAGTCAGCACCTCCTGGTCTATTTCAGTCTCTTTCCACAATATGTTCTGATTTGTGAAGACATTGTAAGATCACAGTCCACATTAGTGAACTCAGATGTGAAGTCTGGAGTCGATTACTATACACTAGGATAGGATACAAAATCTGTTTATACGTTTAGAACATGAATGTTGATGCCACTGGCAATTCTATTTTGAAGAAGAGAGATCTGTCTGTATCACAGATCTGCAGAAGCACTCACCTCTGAAGATAACAATGAAGTGCTAATGATTGATTTCTCTGATGTCTGCCAAGTTATACTATAGTGGGTTTGTACAGGAATAAATACCACATGCCACATGTCATATCATGTATCTGATACAGATTCAGTTTGTTTTGGATTATTGCCACAGGACAAGCTACTATGCCCTTATGCTACCGCTTCCTCATTGCTCAGCCACATTCTAACCAAGTACTCCTGGCTTCCATCTCAGATAGAATACATTTCCTAACTCCTCAATATACCCACCATTTTCCTGTGTCCCGAGCCTTTCCCTTTGGCTCGCTCCTTAGCTCGCCTTCCCAGTGTTCCGGCTGCCGGCGGATCCCGCCCCGAGTGCTCCGGGCGCTGCCGCCGACGGCCGCCAGGGGGCAGCCTCGGGACGGCGGGGACAGCAGGACAGCGGGACGGGGGCAGCGGGACGGGGACAGCGGGACAGCGGGGCAGCGGGACAGCGGGACGGGGACAGCGGGACAGCGGGACAGCGGGGACAGCGGGACAGCGGGGACAGCGGGACGGGGACAGCGGGACAGCGGGGACAGCGGGGACAGCGGGACAGCGGGGACAGCGGGACAGCGGGACAGCGGGACAGCGGGACAGCGGGACAGCGGGACAGCGGGACAGCGGGACGGGGACAGCGGGACGGGGACAGCGGGACAGCGGGACGGGGACAGCGGGACGGCGACAGCGGGACGGGGACAGCGGGACGGGGACAGCGGGACAGCGGGACGGGGACAGCGGGACGGGGACAGCGGGACGGGGACAGCGGGATGGGGACAGCGGGACGGGGACCGCGGGGCCAGCACGGCTCTGGGGCAGCGGCCGGCTCCAGATCCCGGCTCCGGCCAGCGGGTGCCCGCGGAGCGCACGGCAGAGCTCCCAAGGGGCCGGCGAGCCCGCTGTAGCACTGTTACAGTTCTGGTTTCTTTTTCTCTGCCGAGATCAGGATTAAGTCACGGGTAGCGTAGATGTCGAGTTTGGGCTTGGGTGTTTGTTGTTTCTTACCTATGTACAGTCTCACGAGGCGTGAGCTCCAGCTAGCAAGTTAGAAAACGAAGGTAAAATGGAGTGCTTCTAACTCTTTCCAGCGTTATTTAAGCGTCAAATACCCGATAACAAGATGACACCTATATTATTTATGGGTTTGACCCCATAATGACCACCCAAGACCCACAATGCAGGACTTTGTTACTACCCAAACCCATGAAGAAGGAGGAAGAAGGTGAAGAAGGACTTGGACAACACCTTAAATCCTCCACCTTGACTCACATGTATTACTATATACTAAAATCTTAAATCTAAGTTTTTCACCCTGTGTGATCACACAGTACTGTTCAAACTACACACCCACAACCCCTGTGCTATCACTCAATCTCAGAAGCCTGTTCCAAGGCCTCAAGTCAAATGTGGTGCTTGCTTGAGGGTCAGCTCCCCTCAGCTCAGAAAGCCTAAAATTTTCAGCCTCCAGGGCTCCAACAGAGCACCGGCAGCAGAACGAGGTGTGCCCCTACACGGCATAATCCGTGTCTCTCAGAGAGAGGCAGGACTGGGAAGATTGCTGCTGCTGCTCCAACTGCTCCTCTGTGTACCCAAACGCCAACCAAACCCTGCTGGTTCTGCCCATGGGTTGGGCATT
Source organism: Chamaea fasciata (assembly GCF_029207755.1). Classification (NCBI taxonomy): domain Eukaryota; kingdom Metazoa; phylum Chordata; class Aves; order Passeriformes; family Sylviidae; genus Chamaea; species Chamaea fasciata. The sequence goes on along the minus strand of NW_027094087.1, from coordinate 20,189,060 downwards.
TCCCCTGGTTATTTCATGATGCCTCCCAGCATAAGCTCCAAGGACAGAATGGAGGGAGACCAAACTGCTCTTGTATCAAGGCAATGCACGAAAGAGTACAAGTGCCTGTGCTCTTTTACTTAAAATAGAAAAGTTTATTCTTCCCATGGCTGCCCGCTCAATTCATCACAGGAAAAGGAAAAAAAAGTTTAAGTTCTGCCTCACTACAGTGGGGGCACTGAATTAAATGCAACTCAGTACTGAATCTGGCCCACTCCAGAGACAGCAGGTGCAGCCTTAAACTGTGCTTATTTCCCTCTTCCTTCCTCCCTTCCTCTACACCAGTCTTTCAAATATTCTGACAAAAAGCCAGGGGGAGCCCTGCAAAAACTAGAGCAAATAATGAAAACAAAAGAGTGTTAACTTTTATGAAAGGTGGAGAAGTCATCTCAAAGTTATATGGAGGAAGACGACCAGATTCTTAGTTTTATTAAAAGATATTGTTTTCTTGGCATGAGAAAATCAGTTCTTTGGCTAGGATGCACAGATTTGATGAATGCATGCAAAGGCAGGAGGGAAATAATTCATGTTTTTTCCTCTCTCCTTATGAGTCACTTTGGCCTAAAACACATATTCCAGAAACTTTTTGGCTGAATTTGGCTACATCAGTTTGCACTTGACATCAGCAGGCTTATCTAGGTCAGAATATTGTGAATAATGTTCAAATGTCATTGCTTTTCACTACTGTGCACAGAATTTAAACATAAAAACCACTATGAAGTATACACTTCATTTTAAGCTGAAAAAGGCATATGCTAAAGAGCATATGATAATGAGCAATTGAAACACATTATTCTAAAGTACACAGCATATTTATTATAAAGAACTTGTACATATTAATATGAATTTCATATGTTTACTTGTCATAATTGTCCTCTATATCCAGGGATAAAAAATAGGAGGTTATATTACATGAAGATTAAAGTAACAGTGCATGTACAATTTATCGGAAGCCAACTAAACCCAGGGTTAAATAAACTCTAAATGCAGTCTTTAGAACAAAATTATTTGCATTACACTCTTGGAGGAGGTATTTAACAACTGTAAATCTAAACAAAACAAGTCTGAAATATTATAGACAAGGCACATTATCTGTAGAGGAAAGGGCTTATGTTTCACTTCAAAAATGAACAGCAGCTGCACATTTCTGGCAGGTAGCTCTCAAATGTGTGTTAGAAGATTTCTTTGGTGTCAAGGACTGTGCTTAGCTTCAGCAAAAAGCACAGCCCAAAAGAAATGGCTTTGTATGGTCAAACAGGCCTAATATCCTTGCTTTAGGTTTTAGACAGAAAAACACTTACTTAATACTGGTCTTGACCTGGTCCTGTGGACCAAATGGCCAGCAGTGGTGTCGTGGGTCAACCCAGGCCAGATGCCAGGTACCCATGAAAGCCACTCACTCACCCACTTTGCAGCTGGGCAGAGGGGAGAAAATTTATCCAAGGGTCCATGGGCTGAGCTAAGGACCAGGAGACATCACTCATTAAATACCATCACAGGCAAATCCGTCTCAGCTTAGAGATAGAAAGTGAATTTATTACTAACAAAATCAGAGCAGGATAATGAGAAATAAAATAAGCTCTTAAAAACACCTTCCCCTCACCCTTCCCTCCTTCCCAGCTCTAGTGCCTACCCCAGCAGGGAACATGGAATGGGGGTTATGGTCAGTTCATCACCCAAGGCTTCTCCTGCTGCTCAGAGAGAGGAGTCATGTCTCTGCTGCTTCATGGGATCCCTCCCATGGGAGACAGTTCTCCATGAACTTCTCTGACATGGCTCCATCTCACAAGTAACAGCTCTCTGTGAACTGCTACAACCAGAGCCCATCCCATGGGCAACAGTCCTCCCCAGACTGCTGCTGCATGGGTCATTCTTCCATGGGATGCATTTCTTCAAGGACAGGCTGCCCCAACATGGGAGCCAGAGGTCCTCTCTGCATGGGGTTCCCAGCCTTTTCCAGGCATCCACCTGCTCCAGTATGAGCACCTCACTCACGGGCTGCGGGTGGATCTCTGCATCCCTGTTGGACCTTCATGGGCTGCAAGGGCACAGCTGCCTCACCATGGTCTGCAGAGGTTCCAGTGCCAGGAACATCTCCTGTCTTTCCTTCTCCACTGACCCTAGTGTCTGCACAGTTGTTTGTCTCACATATTCTCACTCCTGCTCCTCTGACTGCAATGAACACTGCACCCCAACCTTTGTTACAATTTCTTCTTAAATCTGTTATGGCAGAGGCCTTACCACCATTTCTAACTGGCCCAGCCTTTGTCAGCAGCATGTCCGTCTTTGGAGCCATCAGGGCTCTGCTGGACATAGTGGAAGCTTCCAACAACTTCTCACAGAAGCCACCTCTGTGGCCTCCCTGCTACCAAAGCCCAAGCTATGCAAACCCAAGTGGCTATAGCAGGTTACATCCTATAAGGTGGATCTTACCTTCCAAGTCAGCTCCATCTGAAAATAGTCCAGCTGTGCTATCCAAAACATTCCCATCACATGAAAAAAATTAAGTGGGGATGAGCAGGAGAGTCTCTTTCAAGCCATTCATCCATCCATCCATCCATCCATCCATCCATCCATCCATCCATCCATCCATCTATCTATCTGTCAAAATGAAACCAGTGTGCTTCCTAGTATGAAAAGTAAATATTGATTTGGAGAACACAATCTTTTCTGTACTTTCTAAATTTAAAGTACTATTGACAGCTAAAGAAATTCAGCGGTCTCTTTTACACCAAATGAAAAGGTACATGCAATGCAGAAGAGTTATAACATCACATGTCCAGAACAAACCCCATTTTAACATAATTTGCCTTAAAAAATCCTTAGTATTTGGGAAACCTAGAGTTTGGGAACTCTCTCATAATTTGAAGAGCAGAGAAACTGAATTTTGAATTCTTTGCTAGTTTAAAATCCTGCAAGACTCTTCCTTCATATAAAATTGAATTTTGTTTTGTGAAGGTATGTAGAACCTCTTGAAGCTGGTTGTACCTCAGGGTCTTGAAAAACTTTCAAGGAACATAGATATGGTGTCCAAAGTGCAAGTTTTCAAGAGCTCAGACGATCTGTAAGAGCTGGGAACTGCTACAGAGACATGGACACTCTCTGGAGTACACCCAGTTGTAATAGTACATTTTGGAAATCTCTTCTTGTGCAACAGTGAGGTATTTTTGTAACAGTTGATACGATTATTTATCAAAAAAAAAAATCAGCATCTGTGTTTCTGTTACAGCAAACACAAACACACAGAAGCATGCACACAAACTTAGAGCTTATTTCAAAACCTTTTCCTGCAAAATTATTGTTTTTGTATTTTCAGGGAGGTTGACAGCATGGAGTATTTTGAAGAACACGACTTTGAAGCATTCCTGAATTAAGCACAGAGTGCCAGATGACCCTCAACTAGGAATTCCTGTTTAATCACTAGACAAATACTTCACTAGGTCAGTAACTGTATTCTGCCAGTTTGCATCAGTCATAAAATGTAAGGATATTCTCCAAGAAAGGAGATTTCCTCTCTCTAGCCCTTCATCCGTGGTGTCCCTGCAGACAAATGAGAATTCTGAGCATGGTGTTCATTTGACAGTGTTGACACCTGGCTGCAGTCACTACCAGCTCACCACAGAGATCTTTGCAGAGGACCCTGACCTGCTCTCAAGTTACGAAAACCCACGAAACACCATAGAAACAAATCTTCTGGATGACCATTACATGACAGTATAAAGCCCTCACTGGCAAGGTACAAGAAGCCACATAACAACCACATACATGATTATCCCCTAGCCTAACATAAAAATAACAATTTTGGGATACTTCATGGATGGCAAATTGCATTTGTCCCAAATAAAAACATGAATACATTTGCACCAATTAATATAAAACCCAAAAGTTTTAAAATAAGCGCTGTATCTGCTACACCAATGGAAAAGCAAAGTGTTCAATGATGAGAAATACTAGATGAAGACATATGGAAAAGACATTAACATATGCCTGCTCACCATTACGTTGATTTTCAATTTTAATCTTGTAACTAATAGTAATAGAGAATATGAAGATAATTTGTGGGTTTGATTCATTCATGTGTTATCTTTTTCTTCCTTTTCACATTACAAATATCTTGCTAAACCCTCTCCATTGCACAGGGGGAAAATCTCCCTTTTTATTTTAGTTAAAAGCTACTTACTGGCATACTGGGAGAAAATGAATCTCTGAATCTTAACTACAAATCTGTGCATTCCAGACCGGGAGCAGTAGTAGTCCTCAAATGGATCTAAATCATTTCAGTCATAGTCACATACATATGAAATTGGAAATATATTCTGATCTCACCTGTGCCATTCTTATATTTATAAGGAGATGCTAAACATGCTTTTGCACAGAGGAGCTTTAAAAAAGAATTGACAAACAGAGGATGTTTCCTACTTTGAGTGTAGAGTAAGAGAAACCGTCAAAACTTACAAAGAAAAAAATACCACTTGGTAGGAAAACTCTTCAGAATGTAAAGGCGGAAAAGAATTACAGTACCACCATTTCTTAGTTTAATTTGATGAGAAAATGAAAAAAAAGACATTCAAAATAATTAGTGTTCAAAGAAGTCATGTTTTGTCCAAACTGAATGGATCCCATTCTCATTACATGATGAAATCATTTATCAATTAAAGCAGTGTACGTGCTTCCCTGTAGATGAAAGTTTCGCTAGCCAACTCAGGAAAGTATTCAAAACTTCAAGTTACTAGTGGGATGGGTCTGGCCTTTGGACAGCATCAGAACAGATAAATAGCTTGCATTCCCCTGTATAATTTATAACAACTCTGATAATACCAGGAGATTTGGTTTGGAAAATTTGGAACATAAAAGGGCATCAAAAGGTCTCAGAAGTCTGCAAACAGAATTCCTGGAATGGTATAAAAATGTTACAGAATAAGATAATGCACATCAATTTTGCTACTGTACTAAATTACAATCCAGTCTTGACTGCTAGAATCATTTAGTAGAGGGAGATAAACCTTTTGGTTAACTACACATGGGTATACAGGCATACCTTTTGTAACAAGCCTTTCCTTTAACAGCAAAATATTCTGCCATCTGCCATCTCCCTAAAAATTTGTGGGCAATGATGAGTGAAAGTAGCTAAGTTACCACATCATCAGTGGTATTGTGTGAGCAGTACAAACATGGAGTTAATCTACTGAATCAACTAATTCTTAACTCAGTATTCAAGATGTTGGCTCACCCTCAGTGAACCAGTGACAAGGGAACAAGTGCTGCAAGTGTAGAGCGGTCTCAAAAATAGAGAAAAACAGCAGAAGGAAAGACAACCTCTTGATACTCTCAGGGTATGCTGAAACCAAAATTAGCTCGGTCTTGGGTCAGAGGCTTCTTCCCCCTGTTCCCCCCACCCTCCCTTTTCTTCTATAGGAGAACTGAAAAAAGTCAAACATGACATGGACTTAATTCGCAGAAATTCCTCAGGCATTGGTTATGCACTTTCCACAGATGTTAGCTGTTTTCAAATGGAAATTACAGTGTCAGACATCATTTTCTCAGAAAAACAGTTTTAAACTCTTTTGATCAGAAGAGATTTAGCTCAGTTTCACATGAGTCAGGGTGAACAATTTCTAGGAGGCCCCCTGGGAACAGCATTTGGATGCTAAAAGACAAAAGCTCTTCAAGCAACACGACAACAGAAAAACTAGAGGTATCTTCTGTAGTGTGCAAGTAGGGGAAGTGAATGGTGGGAAGAAGTGCATGGGGACTATAGGGATTTTCCAGAGAGCATATGAGAAAGCAGCCAATAAACTGACAAAGCGTACAGCATCACTTATTTCACAAACAGCATTTAGTCTCTAAGGTACAAAAAGGGTTTTTTTGGCTTTCAAAACAACTAACAAAGCTGCCAACTGTTACTCAACGCATTATCAAGCTCATGGAGGGAAGGGGTTGGGGTGGGGGAGACAGAGAAAGAGAGAGCTTTTATTTCTCCAACGCTGGCCAAAAGAATGAAGTCAAAAGTAACAACTTCAGGCATAGGTCAGGGTTCTCCCCTGCAGGGTAGTGCATGGCTGGATAAATATTAAAATCAGTACACAAAAATGTGCATGAAACAAGGGCCTTGAGATCTCCATATTCAAAATGAGTATTTCAAATATATCCACCTGGTTATGTGAGCCTAAGTTAATCTTTCTTTTTCATTCATCTTACCTTTTCCTTTTCTAAAAACACAGGAAAAATTCTATTTAGTCACCAGCGTGTCCCTTACACACTCATTTTACAGCATTCATTTTATGCTTGCTCTGCTTTATTGATACAAGGGCAATAGCCCTTCTGTTGCATTGTGAAATTTTTCTTACCTTCCTTTTAACACTGTGATGAAGAAATTTACTATAGTAGGCAGATTTCTGTAAAGTAATACTTAAAATCATTAAACTAAGCATTTTTGAATATTCACCTTGTGAGTTGCCAAAAATCAAAATAAACTAATAAACTGCAACAAAGATGTCCTGAATTTAGAACATAACAATTAATTCTCTCAGCCTTCATTCAATGAATAACTATCAAAATACTTGCCATTCTGCCTTCAAACAACTAAGGCTTTTGCAAAAGAACTATTCTCTGACCACTCTCCACTTCACTTCTGTCTCTCAAAAAACTCGGGCAGACACATTGTTTAAGACACTCAAGTTCAAATGCTTAAAAATTCACAGGTATTCAGCAAGTTTTCAATTCACCTCACTATCCAGTTATCTAACCCATAATTCATCAGTATGTCTATTAGGATTTCACAGGACACAGAAGGAATCCCAGACCATCCTGTGTTTTAAGCAGTGTCTGCAGCATCCTTTGAATGGCAAAAAGGAGTTAGAAGCAGCAGCTGAGTTAATGAAAATAGATTGTATTGATCTCTGGAGTGAATCCTGTTCCCTCTTTCTTGATCCTTATGACCCTTGTCTGATGTTCGTCTGACAAAAGTATTTGTGAGATTTTTGCTGATTTTTTTTTTTCTTCCTAGTTGAATTCTAAGGGCTAATCAAAAATATACAGGACAACTCTCAATATGTTTCTGTTGGGAACTTTTTAAAAAAATCTTAAGAGAAAGCCAATAAGGATTTGACCAAAACATTATTCTAATAGTCTTTATTACAGTAGTGTCTTTTTCTGTATCTGGAGCTTTTATATGTAACTACTTCTAATAACATTTTAATAATATGAATACTATGAAATGCTTCTGAAAATAGAGTTTAAGTTATCTCTTAAGGAAGACCTTTGATAAGAAAGCAAAAAAGTCTAGAAGAAGTCGCTGGAGTCTCATGAGTTTATGTATTTGTGTATTTCTATATAAAAAAGAGGGGGTAATGCTTATTCACCAGAAGCACAATGGAACTGATGATTTAATCATGCCTAGATGCAAGGAAGGCTTAACCTCAGCAGAACAACTGAATGTACGTAAGTCCATGGAGCCTGACAGAAGGAATCCATGAATCCTGAGAAAGCTGGCTGATGTAGTTGCAAGATCACTCTTGAATATCTTTGAAAGGTTGTGGTGATCAAGAGAGATTCCCCACGATCAGAAGAAAATATGTGCCATTTTCTTGTTCAAGAAAGGCAAGAAGGAGGATCTAGAGAACAGGAGGCCAGTTCACAACAAGGTGACAGAGGAACAAGTCTTGGAAACAATTTCCAGATATATGAATGTCATTGGGAGTAGTCAACATGGATTTATGAAGGGGAAATCATGCTTAATAAGCCTAAAAATCTTCTTCAGTGGTGATTAGCTTGGTAGATGAGGGAACACTGGCAGATGTTCACCTCAACTTTACTAAGGCTTTGAGCACTGTTTCCTGGGATTCCTTCCCCTCAGGTAAGTCCCAACCTGAGGGACTGAATTTGCTGAAATACTTGCTATTCATGTATTTTTTTCCTTTCTTGGAACAGCTGACAGACTTTCTCTACAGTACCAGGCTTCTGGCTGTAGAAGCAGGTGTTGAAGTTTAAAATGCTGGCGTGATAAAGTTATGGATTGTTGAGCAATAACCTGCTTAAGATTCCACATTATTATCCCTCGTGACTTACTCTTCGTGATGGACAAGATTTACAGGTGATCAATAACCTTTCTCCTACCAAAGGGAGATACTAATGACAAAGTAATGGCCATGAGCAGGACTGGTCCCAAGCTAATGTGGAGGCTGTCCCCACATGCAGGTTCAGGTGAGCAAAGAGGACAGTGTGAATGGGTCTGCTGGCCTCAGTGTATTTCCAGAACCTGTCTTGCACGGCGCAGGGCTTACACACAGTCCTGCTGTGCACACAGACAAAATCCATTGTGTCAGGGAAACATTACAGCACTGAGCACTTGTAGATCAAATTCCTTGAACAAGTACCATATGGAGGAAAGTCAAAGCAGTAGATCAACTTACAGCTATACCCTGCTCTTCAGTGCAAAGGAAGAAAGAAAAAAGAAGAAATAAAGACCATCATTTGGGACTCAAACAGTAAATGGACAGGACCTTTCCACTCAAAAACCTTTATTAAAGGCAATTTCTGCTTTTACTGAAAATTGAAAATGATTTGCGATACACAGGAGGTAAGACCAAATGATGACATAATCTCTTGTTGTCTTAGAGACCATATGACTGCCCATAACAACTGTGATTTTGTTTATAAATGTTCTGCACACCAGCCCTGCAATCCAGTATATGTTGTGACTAAGCTAGACAAATGCCAGGAATACTTATATGAGATTATATGTACACATGATTCTTATGCAGGCTCCTTATGGGAACCAAAGGAGACTTTTTAAAGGAAAAAAATAAAGCTGTAACCATCCTGCAGGCAAGGCAGGGGTATCTGAATATTTGCCAGGAAACAAGAGATTTGTTTATACACACCCATCATTACATCAGCTGCTGTGCTGTAAGTCACTGTTAATGAGTTTTGAGAAAAGTGGGCTTGTCATTGACTGAGATGATTCCAAGCTTCATAAGGGCTTCCTAATTTCAAAACTGGTGCTCAGGAGCTCTAAAATCTGTGCATAAGAAAACCATGAGGTGTGAGTCATGAAGTGTAACAATGTGGAACCTTAAGCAGGTTACTGCTCAACAATCCATAACTTTATAATGCCAGCATTTTAAACTTCAACACCTGCTTCTACAGTCAGAAACTTGGTACTGCATAAAAAGTCTGTCAGCTCTTCTAAGAAAGGAAAAAAAATACATGAATAGCAAGTATTTCAGCAAATTCAGTCCCTCAGGTTGGGACTTAATGGACTCTAAAGAATTCTTAGGGTTCTGAAACCAGAAAGACACCCATGTTAAGCTATTCCAGAACTAATAAGACTAACAGAACCTCGTGTCAGAAGCTAGTAGCATGTTACTAAAACAAGGAACACTTACGATCAAAACACTACTTTCAAGATCTCAGGTGATGCAAGTTTTATCATTAGCAAAAATAAGTTCTAAAGAATGCAGAGATATAGTACTTTTGGGCCTGGTAATTGTCAATATGTACTTGTTGGGAAAAAAGTATGTTTCAGAGACCTGCTTAGTAAATATTGATCATGTATGAACTCTAATTCCAATACCAATGCCATTTCAAAATTCCTTTAATTCTCAGTGAGAGCGGACCATATCATAAGCATTAACACTGAAGATACTAATTTACAATACATGTGCCAAGCCAAAAAGGAATTAGGAGAGAATATTCTTATGGAAATAGTTCAAAGTCTGAGGCTTTTTGTATTCTTCTCTGGCGACAGGGTATGCTAAGCATGGGTATGATCAGCTATGGCAGTTTCCTTACCCTGGTGTGGGGAAATCCTTCATAATGTCTCGACCAGAGTGGGACAACACAGATGTAAAGCAATGTGATTTGAGAGATCTCATGCAGCTTATACAATGCCAGACTGGCAAAATGAAAATAATACAGAAATTTAACATCTGTCTGAACTGACAGTGTGGGGAACAAGGTTTCAGATTCATTCCAGAAAGCAAGAATGCTTCTGTAATGCAAAGATCCCATATAAGAGACAGGTTTCAGCTGAACTTTAGGAAAACTGTGCCAGTGGCACATAAAAATAAGAATAATAATTTTAAAAAGTCACAAACAAGACTTCAAATCATGGAATGCAATAAAATCATCACGTGCATAGGACAGCATGGTACTATTACAGGTAAAGATACAAAAGTTTCATCTCTCCAAGAAAATGGTACAAATTTAAAAAAAAATAAACCCTCAATAAAGAAAAATAGCACTTTTCATTTCATAAATACCAATTAATTTGATACTTGCAGCTCCAAGCAGTTTACGCTTTCCCCTTCAATCTTTTCAGGTACATTGTGAGACATTGGATTGGGTGCTGTGCTTACTTCTTCAGGCAAAAAATCTCAATGTTCATCATCCCTAAATCTTTTCTTTGAAAAAGTTACACGTGTGACAAGCAGAAGCAAAACTGAGGGATGCAAAAGGCTTTTACATCCCCAGGGATAGATTCAACTCAGCTTTTGTAGCTTTTCTAACCTTATTTGGCTGGCTTGTGTGATAAACCCCCAGACCCAATAATTACCTAAACTAATTATCTGAGAAAGAAGGGACCAAAAAGCCCCAAAGCACTTATTGAGCAAAATCTGCCAAAAAAATTAGCATGTGACTCGTTTAAATTCCTCCACTGCATTTTACAAGACTTCCAAAACAGCTACACCATGCAGTGTCATTTATGTAACATGAAAGATAGCCTAAACAGAGTTAAATACTGATTTTCAAATTATTATTTGCAAGTACTACTGCCATATTTTCATATTTTGTAGCAAACATTACCAAATGTTTACAAAAACTACAAACTTCCTCTTGTCAGAACACATCATTTATTTATTACACATCATTAAATACATGCCTGAATATGATTTTTGACTAACAGTGTTATTCACCCTGAGGTCATGCAATTGTAATTTGTAAATAAAATAACTTTAAAATCACATCTGATCTATGGCTTTAGAGGAAATGCATGTTTCTCAATAAGAAATTTTGGAGCATACTAAGATTCTAGCACAACATCCTGAGCAAATGCAATTTAAATGTGGAAGAGGATTGACAATACAGGTTACGGGATAACTGAAATATTTCTGCCTGGTAATAAAAGAATATATCTATGCACAGTGTAATTGCCTATGTACACAGCTTTAATCAGAGAATCCTTACGTGAATTGACAGGTAAGTTGGTAGGGACTTCATTACACAAAGGCTGAGTTAATTAGTATCAGTTTGCAAATCTAATTAATCAGTAGTAACAGCAAGAGTCCTCTGCTCCCTTATTTTATTTAAAGTGTATGATAGTCCTGATGGGATAATACTGTTCCTCAATCCCCCTGCTGGATGGCTTGCTCTCTGAAGGGGACAAATAGAGATGGATCAGGAGGAAAATAACACATATGCTAATGAACACGGAAAAACCCAAGATGCGGGAACCTAAAAGCAATGGGAAAACTAAGAAAAGAACTCAAAAAGAGCTCAGAAAAATAATTATTTTTGGTACGGTAATATACACCAGCTGATCTTAATGTTAATTTTTAAGAAATATTTGAATAATATGGTGGGTTTGAAAAATGCAGGGAAGCTTTGGCACATTCATACACTGAAATCTGCTCCCTGAAACAGCTGCCTTCTCTTGCAGACAGAAACAACCTGTGCTTACAGAGTAAGAAATCTCTGAGCTACATGTCCTTTCATTCCTTTCCTGCTTAGTCTAAGAAAATACTCATGGTGAGGCTGTTAGAACAACTTCATTCATCATCTTAAAAACATTATTTTATTAATACAAAATACACGGGATATGACTTTGAGACTGAGGAATACTTACTGTATTTTTGGCTAAAGAACTAGAGATGAGTCAAAAGGAACTTCCTGGCAATACCCTGCCCCAAGCAAACAAAACAATCTGTGTATTTTGCAAACAAGCTCAAGAGGAAGATGCTGCTTGCTCATAACTCTCTAGATAGTTTAAGACACGTGCAAAGTTTCCCCACTCACACTCTGGTATTTCTATCAGGACCTCTGGTGAACAATCACAAGTTGATTCTCCCAGTTGCCAATGGGAGAATCCATCTGGTTCAAGCACTGTGCTAGGGACACTGGCATGGTGCCATTTCTCTGAGGCATGGTATTAGTGGTTGCTTAAGAGTCCTCTGACTGATTTTCTGATACCTCCCACTCTCTGTCTCTCTGGCGGGCAGAATGCCAAAAGACAAAACAGACTAGACTGCTCTTACCATTTGAAGCCTTCCCCCACAGGCAGCCAAACAATCAAAAAACTCTATTTAAAATCTTTACAGATCTTTTCTGTGAACCACACAATTGTTCTTTCCAGCTTGATCACTTCCTTCCCCTCTCATGTACATTAAATATATGTATTTCCAATGAGACATCCATATTCTAACCAGTTCTAAATATACAGCGTACAGAGAAAGGAGGCAGTGTTTTCCTAAGGCAGGAATACAAAAAGATCCTCTTCTCACAGAATACAAGAATAGCAATCAGTCCTTCTGAATAAAAACAGCTTCAATAAGCAGCATCACCAACCAAAACTTACAGTTATGCAGTCATGAAGTAAAGTGATGCCTGTCCAAGCTCATGAACCTTTACTCAGTATTATGTTATATAAATTCTATTTTAAAATAAAATTTATGTTTTCCTAAATTTCCAGTGTGGTCTCAATTACCACGAGACAATTATTTTGTCAGCCTATAAGTAATTACTGTTTTCTTAGTTATGATTATTGATGATTAAGCCACAAGGATTTTTTTTAGATAGTCACATGTGGTCTTTTTTCTTACATTAGGCTAAATTAATTTGGCATTGGGACAGTAAAAGAAATTATTCTAGCAAATCTGGAAATTATTCTAGCAATTCAACTTTTTATGAACATACTTAGGGCTAAACATCAGACTTTTATCTGCTTGCACAATGCTGTAACCCATGGCTTACTCAAGCACAGTTCCTATATTATTTCGAATCATCATCCTTAAGTGTCCAGAGTTGTCAAGGCAAGGGAATTCATTTGTGTATCTTCTTGACTCAGGAATGACTAACAACTCCACTGCCTAAAAGTTGAGAATTGGAAAAAACCCTGTATATTGTGCTCAAACAGATTTTTTTTTCCCCTAGCAGATGCATCCGACACTCCCTCCTTCTGCAAGTGAACCAAGCCAGATGAAAAGCAAGGGAAGAACACTGTGTAACATTGTTCTTGATGAACTTTAAAAGAATCAACAAAAACATTGGTGTAGCTGTAAAGTCTGGCTATGCTGATTAACCTGAAAAGAGCAGGCGCTTCACTGATACACTTTTCAAGTTCAAACACCAAGATGATCTTCATTACACAGGTTAAATAATACCGCTGAAGTTTGACTGCAATGCAGAGGATGAAAAAAGAAAATTCACTTTGTTTTGCTGACATTGCTGAATACTTATCTGGCTGCTCTGTCACCATATCTTGTGTGGTCTAACATGAAACTACTCTTCTTGCCAGTGAATAAAAACTCCTACTCAAGCATTTGACTCAGATACAATCTAAAAACAGCATTCACTATCAGACAGAGAAAAGGTATATTGAAATGGAGAATAAATTAACATCACAAAAACTCACATCTGAGTAGCATTCCCACATATTAAAGCAAATTTGTCTTGGTCAAGTCTAAAAAATGTTGCAATTCTTAAAACACAATGTTCACAATGAGCTGGTCATTGACAAGGCCCCACATTCTCGACTGCATTTCTGGTGAGCAACAAGACCTTAGCCCCTGCAAAGATTTGCCCTGAGAACAACTTTGAAAGATGACAAAATAAGTAAAATGAAGACCTTAAATAAAAGTGCATATGGAGGCTAGTGTTTCAGTCTTGCAAGCTTGGGGTCCTTTTGAGTAAGATCTGAAAGAGATTTGCTTCTTTTGAAGTTTATTTTCAGGCTTGGTAACTACAAACTCTTAAAAAACAGCAAGATATAGAACTAAAGTCTTCAAATAATATAGAAAAGATGTTACTTTGTTTTAATGACCATGCATGGCCAATTTGGAAAACCTGTGTTTCAACAGAATAATTTTAAAGTGAGTAAATTTATCTGATCTCCGACTAAAACGGATTCACAGAAGATATTTTTTGTCTCCTTTTCTCCACCTACTTTAGGGATTTGTTGGTTTGTCTTTTATGATGATTTTTAGGCTGCAAACCCCAGAACTTCCTCATCTTTTGTATTTTTAAAGTAATGCATAAGACAGAAGCAAAACCGCTTATAATATATTCACAATTATTCCCATCTATTTATGTACTTCTTGTACAAGAGAAAATATATTTTGGGAAAATGTTTAGTTTTGTTCATGTATCAGAGAGGGCACGATATTAGAAACATTGCATTAAAAGCCCATAGCAGGTGAGCTGTATGCATCATTAAGTCAAAACAGTATGACTTCTGTTCTGTTCCTTGTAGAGGTAGTAGCAGTTCTGTAAATCAGTGCCATTCACATCCTAGAAAGTCCTGGATTCAGCTCATTTTGGGGGGAGGAGCTACATGTCCAAACTGACCTAGAGAAAGTTTTCACATAAAGATGTCTGTAGGAACACCCTAAGCAACTAAAATTTATTGGGAAACTCTTTGGTCCCCAGTGCTCTGTCAAAGTCAAAATGTTCAGGCAAAAGTTAAACCATGAAGCAATCACATCTGCCAAAAAATTTGGCCTCTGCTTTAATACGCATAGTTTGCATGCTTATTCAGAAAATTACATTATTCTGGAAAGATTCTATATGCAAGAATGATGATGCACGTTTAAAAATTCCAGATAAATACAACTATTTATCAAACATAACTATACCTATACATAGATACTGCAATAACCACTTTCCTAGGGAAAACATCCCTCCGGCTTTAGGTTTGCATCAATAGGGCTTCCCTCCTTTTAGCTAGCCTCAACCTGCAACAGTTTTATTTTCAGTAGCCATGTGAGACACAAACCACATATATGTAACAACCATGTGATGATAAGGGTATTGCTTGAATGCTTTCGCTTATTTAATTTGAATTATTTATGTTAATCGTATCTAGTTGCACACGATTATTCTCTCTCTTTTAAAACAGCAGGATTCCAGTTCATTTTCCTCATCACCACTGCAGCTGCTAGCATGTCCTACAAACCACAGTGGAGTGTGCAGAAAGTTTTTCACACCAGTGCTGTTAGCTGAAACCTAGAAATCTCCGCCCACTAATATTTCCTGACAGTACCCACGGCTTCAGTCCTAAACTAAGACAGGTCAATTGCTAGAATAATCTCTCAGTTCAGAGATTAAAGCCCTAACAACGTAATTCCATTGCTATACAACTTCCACATGGGGAAGGAGAGAGCCTTTTGGCAGAGGCCAGGCACTTTCCAGAGTAAAAATGTCATTGTTTACTTCTTCCCTTTCAACTCCAGGCAGAGTTACCAAGCCTGCTATGCTTGGACAATTGCCTGGCAAGTTTGATCAGCCTGAGGCAAGCAGGAGGTGCTTCAAAGCTCATCCAGATCCAATTGTGATACCACAGTTTATTTTCTATGTAAAGAACAATTGACAGTTACTTCAGTTGATTTTTTGAGGTTTTTATATTTAGATAATCTTTTGCACTGTTTTCCCCCATCAGTGCAACTAGAGGAGAAAATATGAAAGTTATTCTTTCTGCTGTGGCAAAGACTCAGATGCACAATATTTGGCCTAGCTATAGTTCCAAAATATCCTAATGTGGCCATAGCTTTTACTGGCAAAAGAACACTAGTTAATGTCACAGTTTGCTGAATTAGGCTGAGCAGTTTTTCGATTATTTATACTTTTTCCATTTCTACAAGGTTTCAGCTGTCCAGCAATCTTCCTAACCCAAGTGTCCTTTAAATAAATATGCTCCTGAGCAACAAAAAACAAATCTGAAGTCAGGCCCAGATCCAGGGCAAAATTTACACCGTTTAAAGTCACTTCCTAAAGAGATGGCAGGACAGGGTATTATTTAAGAGAGTATGCCTGTATCTCCATTTCTGCTTCCAAGCTTTGTGTTAGAATCATTTTATTTCGGTGGGCATAATGATTTTCTCTCATAAAATAAATATTTCCACATTAGAAACATTTTATTTGTCACTCCTGAAACCTTTTAATTTCACTCCTGAATATTTTACATGGATGTGCGTTGCCCAATTGGAAAACCAACAAGATGCTTCCCCATCTTCTCCATTGATATTCTTCAACCTAAAACACAGGTGTAGTGATGATGATGGTTTTTTGACTTTAGATAAAATGCTAGTGAGTGCTGAGCATCCTGAATTTGTGTAAATAGTTTGCACTTTTGTCTGGCTTGGAACTGCCTAAAGTTTGGACAGGTACATTACAAGAAAAAAACATGCAACCAACTAAACAAAAGGAGTTTCATTTAAGGGTGTCTCTTTCTTGACAGAGGGGCAAAGAAAGGGAGGATGATCAGGATTTGAATAGGGCTCTGTAATATAGAAAGGACTCTTGAAGCCACTAGAGCCTTCCACTTACAACTTCTGGGTATTCACTACATTTATATACTTCTGTTTCTAAGTTGATGTTTGAGTGGCTTACAGGAAGGAAAAACAACTGTCAGCTGTGCAAGTGGTTAATTTTTGGTAGACAGAATCTCTTTAACTTTGTTTTAACTAGAATCAAATCTTCCAGCCACAGAGCAGTGAAGTAGAACTGGCCCAATCTTGAGACAACAGAACAATCATATACAATATAATATGTCAGTTCTGAATATTGATATGAATTAATTAATCTATTTATTAGGATAAGAGGAGTATACAGGCAAAATATGTAATAGGCATCCTTCAGCATCTAGAACATTCGGGCTATTGCAAGAAGAAACTGAAGTTCTAGGAACCAAATGAGTAAACAAATTGTACCACAATTTACTGATAATGGAAGAATAGGCTTGGGAATGAAAAGCTCTGCTGTGCATAGAACAGCTGAAACTGTCTTGAAGTGAGACAGTTTGAAGTCACCAAACCAGACAAAGTCTTAACCACATCAACAGCAGAAATGGCCAGTTACTGAAAAGTGTGGTAGAAGGCCTATAATGGCAACATAGAATTTATATTCCTAAACACGTTGTCCTCCTCAAGAGTGTTTTTGAATATCCTCTTCCTTTTCTTCTCTTTTGCAAGACAGCGTGGTGGTGATGAAGAAACTACAAATTCCAAATGATTTACTTATCCAAGCCGTAACATCGCTTCCTTACTATTATGCCCTGACAATACGAAGTATTAAGTTTTTGAACAATCTGAAAACATGCACAGAAAAGGTTATTTCATAAAAAACCAGAGAGGTGATCTAAATGATACTTGTCTGGGAGGGCAAGGGGATAGCATAATACCTAACACAACAGTGAATTGGACACGCAGTGTGAAAATCTTGGTACCAACTTGGGCTTCTTTGCATCTCACAGGCCTCAACACAGTGAGCCAGCCCTTCTAAAATAAATCCAAACATATTTTGGAAAATGCCATTCACAATTTTTCCTTAAATCAGCTCACACAAACCAAGCTGAGAATCAGATCCCAATCATCTCTCCTGGCCAAGCCCTGCACTAGCTCTGCAGTCATTACTCATCAGCCAGCACCCCCTTGTTTCACAGCTGGGAGAAGGTGCAATTTCATAAAGAGCTGTTACTCCAAGTGGAAAACCCACAAATTCCCAGAGGCACGTGCCATGTGTGTCTCACAAACCACACCCCTACTGACAGAGTACACTGCGTTCAAAGGCTCACAACTTCCGCAAGCACCACTTCCCCTCAGAGCACGCCAAAATAATAATCCCAGAAAAGCCAACGCCCACATGAACTTTTAAACTGTCTTTTAAAAAAGCACATTCATTACTACGTTTTTTTTTGTCTTGCCTATTTGTAATGACTGAAATAATACTGAATTAAACCGAATAAAAGACACATGACAAACTGGAATTGCACTAACTTGATTACAAATTTAAACACACAAGGTAAAACTGAACACTGTTAATACCAAATGGAAAGATTTAATACCTTTATATCTACTTTTACATACTTAGAGAATATTATCTTTAAAAGTGTCCTTCAGCTTGTGTTCCTCAAAATACAAGTATAAGTTTTGGAAAAAAGAGACAAACTGTAATGGAACAAAATGTGCTGATGACCTAGCTACATAAATCAGCAAAAAAAAAAAAAAAAAGACAGTTGAATGAATAAAAATCATTAAGAGACAACCAAGAATATCACTGTGCCTAAGCACTGTAGGAAGTACAGAAGGTACAACTGATGCAGCTGTCTCTGCCCCATGGCCCAAACTCAGTGAAAAGGAGATGGCAGAACTGAAAAGATATAGGAAAAAAGCAACAGTGGGCAAAGTTTAGAAGTAGATGCCATATAAATTTCAAAATAAATGAGTAAATAAGCCAACTGAAAAAAAGCCCACCCAAAACTTGTCAACAGAGGAAACAGCAACTGAAGGCTCCTACACTTAAGATATGTGAATTAGTAGTGGAATAGTAAAGGTGACTGGGAAGAAATTGTTTCTTTTCTCCCTAATCAGGAGGCCAGAAAGCATTGAACTAAACTTTTGAGGGCATGCCACTTGTTTCTTTTTTTCTACTAAAATACTTATTTAAAAAATAGTATGGGATTCAAAACATAGCATGGCTAGAGCAATTTCTCTCTGCTACTTTCTCACAGGATGTTTTCAGAATCTTAGTATTGCTGCAGCATAAAGAATATTTATGGACAACAAAGTAAGCAAAATATATGCTTATAACAGCTTCATTTTCTTAGAAATTCAGATCAAAAATGGTGCACTGGTCCTCAGACAGTTCCGGTAAACCAACTGCTTCAAAATAGTTTTATTCCATGTGCTGCTCTTCTGTGTTTCACCTGGTTTGAATTCAAGTATACTATGGATGGTAGTAGTCTTAAATGCAGTAATATATTATCATTATGTATTCATACACTAAATTAAAAAATCTACAGTGTAGGGGGGAAGATGAGTAGATTGGAGGAAATCTCCTTCTACACAAATCTCACAGCTGTTCTATGTTCACATTTTTAGTGGGTTCTAAATAATTTCCCAGAGTAAAAAAGATTAAGGTAAAAAGTACAGACAACACACAGAAAAAAAGTACAGTTGTGAGACACAAAGCTCTGAGTTTAGGGAATATGAACAAAATCAGGAGGATTGTTTCCACACCCAGAAATCCTTCACAAAGTGGATCTTTACTTTCATCTTTTAGGGTTGGGTAGTGGGATCCAATCCAAAGAAAGCTAGAAGGAACTCAGAGTGTATCATGTACCTAAACTAGAAAAAAACAAAACCTGACCATTTAAAGCAATAGTAGTACTAGTAATGTCAGCATAATATTTCATTGTAAAACTAAAAAAACCCCATCTATTTGTGCAATATAAATGTCCATGGAATTGAATGATTTTTCTTTTTCTTGAAGTAAATTCATTCATATATGTCACCCTTTTCCAAAAGTAATTTGCACATAGAAAAAATAGAAAAAAGAAATTTTCTAATATTCCTGAGAAAGTTTGGATAAAAGGTAAGAGCACTTCACGTCAAAGAAGGGATAGCAGAAAGTAGCTTTAATAAATGCAGTACTTTCAATGGAAGATTCACAGAAAAGGAGTGACAGAAGCTTAAATAAAATGCAGAGCCTACAGTTGCCTACTGTTACCTACACATAAAACTATTCCAGGGAGGGAAACACCAATGGAGCCAATTCTTTGATACCAAAATGAAAAAGCATAACCAGGGTAACAACTTGTACCAGTTATGAAAGATCACACTATACACGGTATTGCTTATGATACATCAAGCTTCTTATAGAATTTCCAGAAGACACCAAAATTTATTATTTATATAGAAAATGTTACTTAGGGCTAGTTACGAGAACACTTGCCAAAAGTGGATCCCAAATGGCAGTAATTTTGAACTAGTCTGAGATTATGAGATCATCAAAAATATCTCACTTCATAATTGTACTTTAACTCATTCATGAATCATGAAGTTAGCATTTCAAAGCTACTCATCTATGCAGCAATCAGAAATAGAAGTGGAATAAAAACTCAAAGATGCATACCACCATCCTGCACCCTAACTCCTGAACATAATTTTATATAAAAATCCTCTTGATTTTATAAAGGAAATTTGATTCTAGAGAATATATACTCAACTACTGCAGAGTTACTAACAACTAGATTTCACATGCATTATGTTAGCTGATCAAACCACTGAGAAGTCGATTCAATATGCAAATTACTATGAAATATATACATTTATACTTTACATATATATTTATACCACGTATACCATTTATACTTTATATTTTCTATAGACAATCTATTTCATGACAGCTACTCATTCTTGAAGCATATACTCACAGTTGCACTGTTGTAAATTGCATCCTCAAATTTTGAATTTTCTTCAATCTTATGAGCATTCTCTCTTACTGAGCATCATAAATGTCAAAATGACTGATATTTCTAATCTCCTTTGCATTTTTACATCCCCTTTAGACTAAATTAGCCCTGTGAAGGGCCATGGCAGTGGTACCTGATACTGTTTACTGTGGAACCCAGGCTTTACAGAATAATTGGAAGAAAATATACAGAAGATATACCTACAGATATACCAAAATATGATCAACCTAAGCAGACAAATCAATCCCAGGCTTCATTTCAGAACCTTTAAGCTTAATACAAAAAATAGCTTTGTCATTAATGAATAGTGTTAATAGTTACAACATATGGCCTTACTACAGTGGATAAAACCATTTGAAAAAATCAAAAGTTAGAACTGATACATGAAATAATAGAAAAACAGAACAAAGAAGCGGCCTCACCCCAAAGAAAAATTAAGCTTGAAGAAAAAACAGATTAATCTCAACAAAAACAGATACTGATAAAAATTAAAATCACAGAAGTTTCAGACTGATAAGAAATGCAAATGTGAAACTCAACATCTTGTCAACATAATTATCATGTTGTTTGACCCAATTAAAGAGATCATATGCATCCGTTTCTTTTTATGAAATTAAGATAAGAACTTTACCTAGCCAAAACAGCAAACCAAGTCAGCAGAATTCCTTAGGAAAAATTTAATTAGATTTCTTTTAAAATTTAATTTCTTTTCTTTTGCATTAATATCTGTTGTTCATCAGTACAATCACTGGTAAAACTAGACAGAAACAACAATCAGCTTAACTTAGTCTGGAATTGCAAACATAAAATTGTTCTCATAATTTTGTTTTGAATGGCATGATCTTTAAGAAAGACTAAAACTAAGACAGCAACCTAAATACATTATTTTATATAATATTTTATAAAACTTTAATCTTTTTAGGCCACTAGTTATCAATTGACATTTTAAGTGTATACAGAAATTACTCTCTGTTCTGGTCTAAGTACTAAAAACAATTGCTCTACATATCAACATCTGTAACAGCTTCCTGGCACCCTCCTCAAAATCTGGGGTGGTGCAAGGGGAAAACAATACACAGTCTACTCAACTCGTGACTGAGGTTCATTTGTTCAGCAGCGCTCTGACTACACAAGCCATCCTAGTCACTACAAAAATAAACAAAATAATTAGCAAAGAGCAGAAAAAAAGGAAGTCTGTGGCACCTGTCACTACAATCTCTCAATGCTAATAATTGAGTTCACTTCTAAATGTTACCTTATTTATTACACAAACTGATTATTTCACTTCTTATAGAGGAACTTACAAATGCAAGCTACATTTTTTTACTACATATAATTAACTAAGTCTGTAGAAAAAGTCAATATACTTCATAGTTTCCTATTAAATATTTAACTTACCATAGAGTGAGGGAGGTCAAATACCTCACTTGACTCATATTACCCTGAAGGAAAATAAGCAGAACTAAAGCATTTAAACATTAGATTTTTGGTCAACAGTCCAGACTTAGTTAACCAAACCAAACCAAACATAATTGCAAACCCCAGAAAAACACAACAAACCAAAACCAAAAATATGCCACTGTGCCAAACCAGAGACTTTTCAAAGTATTACTTTTTCTTTCACAATTTCCCACAAGAAGAATCACAATTTCTACAATTTTCCCAAGTCAAGATTGAAACAGTTCTCATAATACAAAAAAATGGGGTGTTTGATCCACTTGGCGGCAGATATAAAACAATATATAATATACTTAAGTAACTAAACCATTAGATAAATATTAGATAAGTAGCTAGATCAAGCACAGACATGTTACAATGCTTGGCCACAGGTTAAGTTTAAAAGCTCTGTTGAATTTTCCTGATGCAGGACTCTCAGGTTACTGGTGGAGTCTGTCAGGGTACATGGATTAGCGTCTTTTTCCATTAATATGTTTTGCTGAATATGACATTTGCAAGAAGATACATGTGCGTGGAGCTGCACATGACAAGTGAGAAGATACAGCAGAGAAGCTGATATAGAAAGAACACGTTCAGTGCTTAGTATGAGGTCTTCCAGAATGCCTGGTGACAGTAATACCTGTTTAATGCCAAGTCTAATGCCCAACCAATTCAGCTGTTTATTTAGCTGAAGCTGCCAACAAAGATATCAACACCATAAACAGTAGTTATTTGTGCAGTTTGGAGAGCTGCCCATTGGGAGTGGAACTGATGCAAGCAAGACAACACAGACTATAAAAAAAAAGCACTGGAAGTCAGTTTTAGACATAAATTTGTGTTTGCATGGGGTTTCATAGATGTTAGTGCTACTACAAGACTGAATGGGATTTCAATGCTCCAAGCTGCAGTAAAGCAATTGTTAATAGATTATGAAAGTTCACCAGATATAAATCAGTAATTGTGGGTATTGAATTAGCCCAGCCTTTAACTTACAGATGTTAATTCTATGCATATACTTCCATATTCTCCAAGTAATGTACTCTCCTTATCTATTCATAACATCTCATTTTCTCTCATTAAAACAGATGTAGTTAGCAATGTAGGAACTAGCTTTTGATTAAGTTCTTTGAATATTGTCTCAAAACACAGTCCACACAAGAACAATATGCGATCCAACCTCTACATGCCAAAGGGGAGAAATAAAAAAGATTACTGCACAGCTTAGCCTGTAGAAAACTGTGAAGGTTAACTCTCAAAGGTTAAAAGTCTTTCAGGTCTTAAAAATTCAAGAAGTTTTGACCATGGCTGGCACCATATTAGGCTCTGTCAGAAGAATTGACCAGGACAGTCCTGTCTGGGAAGTAAACCAGTACCATACAGACAGCTTAGAAAGGAACAGAACATGAGAGAAACAGAGGAAAATTTTGCCATTAAATGGTGAGCCAACAAGTCAGCACTCAGATATTCCACTTTGGGCTGATCACTCGTCTTTCTTTTGGGGCTTATTCCTTAGGGGCTTTTTTCTATCAGTCCAGCATGTCAAGAGAACAAAGTTTAGAGAAGTAAGAACCAGCCATCAAGCCTTGGAACCTTGAGCCCTTCCCAAAAGAAACAAGACCTCAATGTTATTTTAGGATTGCTTTTATAAACAAATGATTTTGCAACTTTAAAACAAATCTCAAAGAGCGTACCTTAAAATTTAAAGAGAAAAAGCATAGAAAGAATAACATCTTCATTAGTTAAATCAGTTCTCAAAGGAATTGACTATAGTAACAAAAATAGAAAAAATTTATCTATGTGCATAAATCCCTCTGTCATCAATTCTTTCTGCCATCATAGTATTACCAAATCACTGTACATCACCACACCATAATTTCCCTGAAAACTGAGCTACTACCTAAAAGCACAAAGGTTTTGAAATTATTTCAAAGCAAGTTGGGAAATAGAAAAACATGTCACCTCTTACCCTTTTTGGAGCAACACATTAAAAACTGCAATCTACAAAGCATGAAAAATGTTATCATTCTCATGTGGGTTTTTTTAATATCAACATCCATAATTTTCTTTGCCACAGTATGGTCCCAATTCTATTATTCATATATTACAACCAAAAATATTAAAGGACAGCCATGGTTCAATGTTAAGGGCTTCTTGAGGTGAAGTAAAGCATTCCAAAATTCACCCTCAAAAAAACAGGCTAAAATAACATACAGACTCTATAAAAGAACAGCTTTTCTATTAATTCAACTTTACCACCTTAATCCAACAAAAGGCACCAATTCTTAGGAGAAAGAGCAAAAGTTATTTCTGCTCCTGCTACCTTTTTCTCTTCATTCCTATTGTACTTCTAAACCCTGGAGAGGACAGAAGTAATTAAAAAAATTAGCTTTCTTTACTTGCAGCTTTGTCAGAATCCTATTCAGGTGACAGCAATAAACTGCTTTTCAGCCTTCTTTATTTGGTTAAATGGGAATACAAATGTGGTCAGTGCTTACATTTGGAGTGAATTTAACCATTGATGATTAAATAAGGAAAAAATGGAGAACATTAAAGTCCTTTCTCACCAGATTATATTTTGTCACAAAGATCATATGCTATTTTTAGGTGAGAGTGTCATAAGTTACAATGCTTTTAAGTTTTTGATCTCTTTTTACAGAAGACAGCAGCTGGCTCAGCTCACGTGTATTAAAAACATGAGGATGCCAATGGGCAGGTTATTTTCACAAGCAACATAAAGATGAGCAAAAGTGTTAACAAGAATCTTAAGAGGACTCGGTTCTTTTACTGTCTCCCCTATCAACAACTGGAACATGCCAAAAACATGATATTAATTAATGTTACATTATTTGTCAACAGATAAGTTGAAGGAGGTTTTATAACAGCATAGAAGCAAGCAGGGCCCTTAGGGATTCCTAACGTTCCTGCTATTAACCCCCACAGCTTCTTCAAAAATAATTTAAAAAAACCCAACCAACAAGTTAACTGGGTAAGATATTGTTATCTCTGCAACTCACATAGGTAGTTCTACCATTTTGACAGAGGTCACAAAGTAAAATAAACATCTCAACTCTAAATAATCTCTAGAAAAAGAGAATCTGATCCTCCCGTCATCATGCACACACCCACATCAAAAGTCATCATGTCATAGGTATGCCACTATGTTGGATTTCCGTTGAAGTGACTCTTGCAGGCACTATTTATCCTTTAAAGATTCTGGAAACATGCTGCAAACACAGAAAATGTATTCAAGGTAGTCAGAGAGCCCTTGCTCTGCTCTGCCATTGTACCATATTATTGAAGAAAACATGCTGCATCATCTTAATTGTAGCAACAGCTGCTTTTGCACAACTGTTTCTGCGTTACTTCTTGTTAATAAAGCAAGATGGCAGAAGAAGTAGAATCATGATCATCTTTTCAAACATTTCCATTAGTTGAATCACTACTGTTGGCTCTGACTCCCAGCAGAGAGCCGAATGTGGGAAGTGTCCTAGACAGCACTGAAAATATTGTAATGCTGCCCCTACAGAACCTCCCTGCAAGCCATGCTGGGTCAATTCTTCAGTTTTAGAGCCATTTTAGAACGATTATATCCCACATTCAGCTCTTTAAATGACTGCATTATAGTGTGGTTAGAAGTATCATTTAAAGACAGTATTCTGGCAGTTCTGTTGTCACCGAAAATGACCAAAAGTTGTGTAAATAGCAGTCCTTAGCACCAGTGCAGCATCACAAACCAGGCATTATTAACTGCCTGTGGGGGACAGCTCCATCCAGTGTGCATTCCCATCCTCTGCAAGCATGTTGCTTGCACACATTCCCCACAGGCACATGCATCACAATTCCCAGAAATTTATACATATTGTAATTGCTCATTACCATAAAACCCTCCCCTGGTTCAGCCCCTTTCATGGTCTTGTTTTGGCTCTGGCTGCATTCCTAAGCCAGATACACTCCCCTCCAAGGTTCCTTTATCTCCCTTCTGTCCTTGCTCAGTAAGCAGATCCTGCACACCCAGTTTCTTTGCTGAGAGTACACAGATGCAGTAGAACTCCTTGTTCTTAGATTAACCCTTTGGCATCAATTCCCCCCTTTGAAACTTCTCAAATTCCTTAAGGCCATTTGATAAGACTCAACACAGGTTTTATCTACAGTACATATATTCCTGCAAGATTAAGGTTAATCCTTTTGTGAACACAACCAATAGCAATGCTTACATTTATTACAATTATTACCATTATTATCCCAATTGTAATGGTTCCCTGTACCTCAGCCAGCCATCCTTTCAAGGACCGTTCTCCTATTTCTTGGAGAACTTTATTGAGCAAATTAGTTTCAGAGGCTGTTCGGATAGCATTGCTGTCAGCTGCTTGCTCTATTTTATTGTCTTTGGAGATCATCTGTTACATTTGGGATGTGTACACAACAATGTTCTCTATCCAATGTTTAATGTCCACAAACCCCTTGTTCTTTGGTCAGTAATAGATTCAAGACCATTCTGTTTTGTAATATAATTTTAGTATCTATTTAAAGTCTGGAATGCCCTTTCTGTGGCTTTGGATAGTTTCTTTACTTACCAAGTTCCTTTGCCATTACATTAGTCAGATTATCATATTGAATCACCATTGACAGATTTATGGGGGTAATTCTCCAAGGAATATGTTCCCCTTCTGAATTGGGGATAGGGAGGCAGGCTGTAATGCTGGACAGATCTCACATTTTACCAAAGCCTTGGATAAAAGTCAATATTAAATTTTCTTCAACACCTTCACCTAAACATAAAAGGATTCCCATAAACACTAGTCTATGCATTTTACTGCTCATTTACAATTGTCTTTGAAATTTTCATCTGCAAGGGTCTGGTGTTTTCCACTGTCCACTCTGGGTCCAGAGCCCTCTTAATTTGGGTGCAATGTATCCAGGAGTTAATTCCTTTCACTTTCAGAGCCATTCTTGTAGTCAACAGAACCAGATAAGGCCCTTCCCAGTGCTCCTGAAGTGGCTCAGATTTCCAGGTCTTGATGTACATATGATCCCTGGGCTGAAATGAATGAACTGCAGTGTGTAGGGTTAGAGATTCTGAGAGAATGATAAATCTTTGAAGTTAATTCAAGGATTTCCCTAATGAAATTAAATATTCTATTTCCCTATTCCCAGTTTGTTCCTCAGACCCAGGGAAGGTTGCAACGGTCTCCCAAACATAAACTCATATAGGCTCACTTTAGTTCTCCAATTCATAACAAGGTTAGTGGTAAAACCTGTGGCCATTTCAGGAAAGTTTCTTGACACATTTTGCTAATGTGTCCTTTTAAGCTTTGATTCATCTGCTCAACCCTTCCATTAGATTGTGGTCTCCATGGGCTATGTAAATCCCAACTAATCCCAACTAACTGCTTAACACCTAGTTGCTGTAACACTTCAGATATAAAATAGGGTCCCCTATCAAATGATGAACCTGGGTATGATCTCTTTGAAGAGTACCTTGGTGATTTCCGTAGCCTTGTTGGTGCAGCAGGGGAAAGCTTCTGGCCACCTGGAAAGGGTATCTACTAATACGAGGAAATACTTGTGTCCTTGCTGGTGTGGTAGCTCACAAAAGTTAACTTGCCAGTAACCCCAGGATTGTTTCTTCTCTTAGTAATTCCTGGAAACAGTCTTTTTGAATTCAAATTATTATTTTTAAGACATGTCAGGCATTTTTCTGTAACAGACCTGACAATTTTTGTCATAGAGACACTGAGTATCTGAGTCCACAGACCAACCACCATAGCATTGATTCCCCAGTGGGTTTGCTGATGTTCCTTCACAATTTGCAACATCAGTTGTGGTGGGAGTCACCAACCTCCCACCCTCTTTATTCTGGGCTTTGAGCTAAGTAGTTAATTTTGTATCAGCTTGACTATATCCAGGGCTAACTTCTGGAAGTGAAATAACTTTTGGTATTAATGCTTACGTGCCTTGTTGCACAACCTCTCGTGCAGCTTTCTCTACTTCCTACCAGAATTTGGGAATCCCCACATTGGTGTGCCTTGCAGTGTAGTACAGCCACTTCTTTGGGTAGTTAGAAAGCACCAAGAAGGGACAATATTTCTTATTTATATTTATTTGGAGATCCCTTTGCTGTTAATAGACCTTCTTCCTTCCATATGGCCCCATGGGTATGAACAATGCTAAAAGCATATTTTCAGTTGGTCCAGATGTTTACTTTTTTTCCCTGTTCTTCCATTTTTTTCCTGCTCTGCCATTTCAAGGCTCTTGGTAGCATTATGAGCTCTGATAGTCAATTCCAGGCATTTTTCATTAGTTTCAGTTGCTAGTAAGATGTCATCAACATACTGCAGGACCAGCCCTTCAGGGTTCTCCTATTTCCAGGTCTATAATTCCTTTGTCAATTGGTTCTCAAAAATCACTGGACTATTTTGAAATCCTTCTGGTAACACAGTCCAGGTAAGCTGAGTTTTCTGGCCAGTTTGAGGACTCTCCCACTCAATGGCAAAAATACTCTTAGTTTGTTTATCGAGTGGTATGAAAAAGAAGCCATCCTTCCAAAATATCACCATAAACCACAGGTGATATTCCCTAAGGGCTGTTAACAGGGTGTAAGGATTGACTTCAACAGGCTGGATGTCCTGGACTATTTGACTGACCTCTCATAGGCCTTGTACTAACCTGTACTTTTCCATCCCCTTTTTAACTGGCAAAGTAGGAGTGTTTCATTCTGACTCAAATTCTATCAATAATCCAAATTCCCTAAAATTTCGTATTAGAGTCTCAATTCCCCTTCTAATTTTAAATTTTATTGTTTCTGCCTTACCAGTTTTGATCCAGGTTTTAGGGTAGTGATTACAGGCAGAGCTCATCAGAACAGCCTGGAGCTCTGCTAGCCCAAACCAAGGGTGTTACTGCATTTTCTATGGCTTCTGGTATTCCTCCAGAATTGTTTGGTTCCAGTGTTCCCTGCAACATAAAATTCCTTGCCTCGATGGCTTTAGTCATGGGTACCAATAATTGTGTTTTTTCCATATTTAAAAATAATCTGAGTCTCCAATATACAGGTCTCTTCCTAAGAGAAGAACCGTACACTCAGGCATATATAAAAACTACTGGGTTTTCCACTGTTTCACAAATTTAAAGTTAATGGGGTTAA
Organism: Chamaea fasciata; assembly: GCF_029207755.1. Classification (NCBI taxonomy): domain Eukaryota; kingdom Metazoa; phylum Chordata; class Aves; order Passeriformes; family Sylviidae; genus Chamaea; species Chamaea fasciata. The sequence goes on along the minus strand of NW_027094087.1, from coordinate 20,159,976 downwards.
AGAATATTTGGTTTTCCACTTTCCCAGTTGCACCAATAACATTTACAATTTCTTGGCTTAATTTTCCCTGGTTGACATTTAACACCGAATGAGTAGCCCCAGTGTCCACTAAAAGTTCATTTTCTGTTTCTGCAACTTTTCCTCCTTCTCCTTTTTCCTCTTCCACTCAGACACACAGCACACACAGAGTGCACAGAGAGCATACACAGTGTACACAAGGCTAGCAAGAGACAGCATCAGCTGTTAAATGTTCACCTTCAAACCTCTTTTGGCCCTGCAAAATACAATCTAGAGGTGAACTTCTCGGTATTCCTCTGTCTGGAGCCTGCGATGAAAATTCTAAACCCATACCAAATCTTGCAATCACTTAGGCTGAAACAAGAGGGCACTTCACACCCACAGATACAATTTCAGCCATGGACACAGGAATCAGAGCAAAGTTGACAGCACACACTCCAGTTGCTGCAAACCCCCAAAAGACACTCAACCACGCCTTGATAAACAAGTGAGTGAGCAAACGAGCCTCACATCACCGGCATCCCGGTGTCAATCCTATGTGCCAGCAAACCAAAATCAACTCACAACTCACTCCCATACACATGCTCTGCCAGAGCCCAAAAAGTCCTCAAAGCATCTGAGCAAACTCCACCACAAACCATAGAATAGCCTCAACCAGTAGGAAGAGAATACAGCAGTCACCTCAGACAGGGAGCCCGAGGTTCTGTAGTGGGCTGTAGTGGGGCAGTGCCACTGCCTGGGCACTGCTGCTTGGGGTGAGGGAAGCTGTGTTTGAACTCCTGAACTTCAGGGTAATAGGAAAAATGTGTCCCCACAAAGTCCATCGCAGAACCCAGATAACCTGAACTTCTAAACTTTGGCGGAAAATGACAGGTTCAAGGAGGGAACGTGTGCTAGGCCATTTGGGAAGGCTGTCCTTTCCTAGTGCCTCAGCCAGTGGGGAAGGATGCAGCTGGGAATTCAGGGTAAAAGGAGGCTGTGTCCTCCAAAACCTTGAGAGAGAAACCCCACGGGGTTACTCCCCAGTGGACTCTCTCCCTTTATTCAAACAAAGGTGCAGGACTCTGGTGTCTCTTTTGTGAACAATGGCATTTCATAGCATGATTTTCCACACCACAGTTTCATATGATGAAATGATACATGATATAATTTAGTAATAATATGAATATATTCACATTATTATTATTTCCTAATTATGTGCAAAAGGCGTTGTGAAAGGATATTTTAGTATGCAGATAATGTGCAGTTATGGCCAGTATTATCTATAAATGTTAGCATGTAAGTATGATGCTGTAACTGCGGTGCTTTTTATGGTGCCCCCCTCACAGAGAGGAATGGGAATGGGCTACACAGACAGCCCTGGAATGGGCTACCCAGGGAAGTGGTCACAGCATCAAGCCTGTCAGACTTCAACCAGTGTTTAGCCAACACTCTTAGTCATATGGTGGGTTTTTTAAGTAGTTCTGTGAGGAGGAATGAGTAGGACTTGATCCTAATGTGTTCCTTCCAGCTGAAGATATTCCATGATTCTATTGGTAATTCAAATCAAAGGTTACTCCCCTCTTAGAGCAGCATTGAAAAAAACACAATCACAACTGTTCCAGTTCCAGTGCTGGATAGGACTGTTGTCACCATAAATTAATAGAGAGGACCAGATAAACTAGAAGGTAAATGTGGTTTTTTGCATGGCTGCCAGGTGTACATTTGGTCTGGCAAACAAGTTTTTACCTGATAGCCTTTGTGTTGCTGCTCCATGGAGAACATGATGGGAAGGTGAGCAGTAATTGTAACAGAAATGGCACCAGAAGCAAACCTGTAAGCACTGATACAATAGCAGGGCAACAATTTATAGGCATAGTAATATCAAAATCCCCAACTGCTTGTCACTTCAGGCTTACTTGCTTTAATCACCAATTAGGAGAGAGAATCCATGTTTAAAAGTTAAATTGTCAGGCTAGAAAGAGTCATGCAGGGGTTTCTTGCTCAAGATATTCTAGTGATGTCACTCACAGAAATGTCATGGCTGGATGAGGGACTAGTCCTGAGTAGTCAGCGTTCATTTAGGGCTTTAGTAGCTCAGAATTGCTCAGCAGGTTGCACCAGCATTACATCTGTCTGATGATACTGTGGTAAAGCAACATTGTCCATCCTTTGACTTACATGACCATTACTGGTTTGCACCCCTGTACTACCTGAATCTTGCTTTTGAAATACGTAGGATGCACAGCTGGCATTCATGAAGCAATATGTAAAATATTTCTTGGTTCTGTGCTTGAAAGTTGTTAAACACCCTTTAAGTAGCTTACAGTTGAGTCTTACTCACTGAGAATCTTCATTGAAATTAAAGCAGGGCTTCCCTAAAGCTCCATTTGTTGAATGTAGATTTGTTGTAGGGTTTTTTTTTTTTGGTGGTGGGTTTTTTCTTGATTGGTTTGAGGGGGTTTGTTTGTTTAATTTTTATAATAGAAGAAAGTTGATACATGCTGTGTCTGAATCAACACAGAGAATTTTAACTTGAATGCAGGCAAAATGGGAGAATGTTAGATAAGACAGCTCATTTTAAGGGATAAAACCAGGAGATGGTAAAGGCAAATGCTTTCTTTTATGGGGAGAACAGGTTTTGGTAACATGTTTTATAGACTGTCCAAAATGCTACATCTCTTGGGCTTAGTACACTTCAAGAAGCTGTAGGAAGAAAAGATAATGCTTGCTGAAGTATGGCTGAACATTTTTTATTATAATTTTGCAATATTATTGCAAAGTTAAGATCTGTGAGAATGAAGGAAATGTTCTTCATTTATTGTAGGAGATCTGAGCTTGCAGAAGACAGAAGCTGGATCAGTAAAGACCTGGAAAAGAATTTGAAGCAACTCCTTTTACTTTTAAACTACTTAGCAGTCCTGAAAACAAAGGTAGTGAGACAAGTTAGCAGTTTTGAGATTTGCAACAGCATCCCTGCACAGAAGAGAAGGGAGTTAGGTGAAGGGTGGAACTGCAGGGAACAAAAAGAGATGAGTCTTTGAGAGGCAGCACTGGTGGCACTTCATCCCTTTCTTACATGTGCTGTGAGACATGAATATCTGAAGTCTTGGACCCTGTGTGGAACTGGATATTGTCTGAAGAAATTTCCCAGTACTCCACCATCTTCAGGTGGAAAAAACCAATATTGGTTTGTCTGTTCTTCACATAAGGTTTAAACTCACCAAAACAGATTTTTTTTTTAAACCCATGTTTTAATCCCTAATCCAGGGAGTTAGATTTAGACCTGAAATGCAAGGCTTCTGTTCTTCCTAGTGATTTTTTTCCTGCAGGCTTTTAGCTGTGGATACTAGAGATAATTAGGATTAATTGTTCTTTTAAGTGGGTTGTGACAGCAAGATTTCTTGGTTCCTTGGGTTTTTATGTTGGGGGTGGGTTTTGTGTGTTTTGTTGTGGATTTTTGGTTGTTGATGTTATTTTATTATTGTTGTTGTTATGTCAGTGTGTGTGCCAGTTACATGAAAAATTTATCTTCCAGGATCTTCAAGGAAGACATCCTAACTGTTACCAGAATGAGGATGTGGAGCAGTGACTGCACTGCTATGTAATCATGTAGGAACTAAAAGCTACTTTCATCATCATATTGGCCCAGCATGGTCAGAGGTCATGTAGAACTTCTTGGGAAGTAAAGTAAACCTTCCAGTTATCATGGGAAGCAGATCTATGGGTCAGCAGGGCCATAGCTCAGGTACTGCTTGCTTTATACATATCCTTTTGAGATTATGGCAAGTTCAACAGTGGAAGTGTTTTTTTAAGCTGTATGTTATTTAATCAGGGATTTATACATTGCTATACTGAACGTGGTCACTGAATCTTAGTTTCTTGCATGAAAATCTGTAGCACTTCACAGAATGACCCAGGCAGACTGCAGGAAGAATTCTTTACAATACAGGTTTTTGTCCAGCTGGTCACTGTAACTGAGAGGGAAAATGTTGGGGGCCAGTCAGGACTAGAAGCTCAGCTTTGCTTGAATAGGATAAAACTCTGGATTGTTTTTACTTGTGTGGCCACCAGACACCCACTTTTGTCTGTGCTTTCAGCTGCCTCTCAAAACACACTGATAAATGCTTTAGCAGCTGATGGAAAGCACACACCCCAGAAAAATAGGTACTGGAAAGCACATGTCCCAAAAATAGGTGCTCAAAGAAAAAGGGAGAAAAATTTGCAATAGAATGTGCTCTTTTTGCTCGTGCTGCTGGAAGCTGGGAAGATGTTACTCATGTTCCAGCAGCTCACATTTCCTATCTTCCTGGTCTAGGAGACAGGTACAGTTGCCATGCCAGCATCTGCATTGCAGTAAACCCTTGTCATTTACACTTGTGCAGGTTTGCTCACATCTCCTATTCAAGTCCAGCATGCCAACTCTCATCTTTCCTCCCACACACACTCACTCCCTGCTATAATTAGCCGAGCAGCCACAGGTTTTTTGACCCTAAATGTTCATTTGATCCCTGTCAGCACAAAAGCAATAAATCAGACTGACTGCATGCAGCTCCACAACTGGAATGAATAGTTCTTCCTGCACTTATAAGGAAAAACAGCATATGGGGGAGCAGGAGCCCCCCAGCTAATGGAAAGTATATACTACAATAATCCTAAACTGACCTTCCTTCTACCAGATTAGAGTATCATTTGGAGAAATGAGGAGCTCATGTTCTTGCTGTAATTTAGGCATCTCTTCTTTTTAGTATATACATTTGGTCTTTACAGGCTTTCCAGTTCTAAATAGCAAAATTTGGTTCTTGGAAGACTCTTTTTTTGATATCCCAATTAAAAACAAGTCGAGACCAAGAACTAATCACCATGTTTAAAAGGAATTTAGGTTGAACTTTGCCTGTCTGCCCTGGGATCTAAGGACATATTCTCTGCAATATCTGAAACGCTTGCCACCCAGTAAAATTACATGGGCCGTAGGCAAAACAGGAAGACTTTACATTTAATGTTTGTATCACACCTGTTCCTACCACTTGTTTGAAAAAGGATTTTATTTTTAGTTTTTAAAAAGAAACCAAGTAAATAAAACTCCTGCATGGTGGCAAATGGGTTGCACCCAGCTGCAAAATGGTGAACAACTTTCTCTGCCTTCTAACAGTATTCACAAGACCAGTCAGTGATGTGCAATTTCCAGTCAGAATTTTTCTGTTGTGGAGTTTAGTAGAAAGTAGAAATTTTTCCTAATCTAATTGTATCTAATCTAATCTAATCTAATCTAATGTTGGAGATGTGTTTGTCTCCTCAAAGACTTCAGTAGAGGACTGAGACACACATATTTTCCTCCATAATTAGCATTTTTTTTCTGTGAAACTGTAAATACATTGTTTTCTGGATATGCATGGAATTAATTGATCACCTAGTCTTGTAGAGTACCATGGCATGTCTTTAAGAAAATAATACGAATGAAGTAATGGGGTGGGAAGCAGCAAAATTTAGGAACTTTCTTCTTTTGACTCTTCTCTTCAATGTGGATAATCGTGATACAAATGAATTAAATGCATCTCCACTTTTCTCTTGGAAATTGGTTTTTCTTCTCATATTTGACATAGCATTTATTTAAATTTTTCTTGAAAGTTATCATTGAAGTGAAGTCTTCTGTAATAATTTGGGAGAGCAGTCTAGAGGTAACAGTCTAGTCTGTGGCCTGTCCTTAAGACAGTAGGTATTGACTACTTCCCTGAAATTTCCTTCTCGATATTCTCCAATATTGGTGCTTTCTTCTAGTTAAAATAGTATGCTCATTCTTTGAAGTGCAGGTGCGTTTTCTAATGTATCTCTAGGGCACAATGTTAACAATAATATAAGACTTTTAATTGTAATTATCATTTGTATAGGGATAAAAGTAAATTACTTGGAAAAGCATGAATAAAAAAATTCTCAGTTAAGTACCAGCCTAGAAACTCCAGCAGTTATCTGCTTATAGGTTATCTGCTTAAATACATTTGAGAGTGAGGGAGTAGCAGCAGTGTTGGAAAAGCAGGTGAATGTTTCCCTGTGATCCAAAATGTGAAGTTCAGATAGCGAGGCAGAGCCTGCATACATGCCTCAAAATTTTCTCCAATATTATTATTAATTGTTAAATTTGATAGCTGGAGAATAATTTTATTGATTTGAAGCCATCACATTTTATTATTCCGCCTGAAATAATAGAATACATTGATGTCAGCAAGTCATTTACACTTAACTTCTTTATTCAAGATTACCCTGTTTTATAGTCTTCTAGACTAAACTGGTGAAGCAGATATAAGAAGCAGGAGTCTCTTTCACTTCAGTTACTTTATTGACCCTTTCTTGCTTGTGTTAGCAAGTTTAATTTAATTTAGATAGAAAAAAATTCTGTCAGTAATACCAAAACACTCTTAATACTACTTCATTTTCACAAAGATTGATCCATATTTGTCTGCTGCCTGCCTAATAGTCAACAGTGGTATGCACCACATCAGTCTTGATGTAGAAGTCTTTTAGGCCTTCTGAACCATGTTTGGGTTTAAGTCTATCTTCCCCTTTCGTCCCAAAGCACAAAAGGTGAAAAGGAAGTAGCATGAGATTTTCTAGAGAGAACTCATGGGGAAGGCTCAAGTTAACAAACCTCCTTTAAAATCAGGAAGCTGTAGTATAGCCACAAAAACACACACACACATCCTCACACCAAAGAAGACAAAGCAAATGCCGTCTTTAAATATGTTCCTTTAGGTGCACTATTGAAAGAAGTCCCCTATGCTTTGTGAGCAGCCAGAAGGTGTTTCTGGGAAGGCATCAGCTGATTAACCAGCATTCAGATTGGTTTCATTCCAGCATGTCCTACAGTCTCTTAGTTGCTTAGTCAGATGGCAGTCTATTTTTACAGACTTGCTGGTTTGTTGCCAAATGGGATAAAGGGACTCATCTGACTGACAGGAAAGCTTAAATTTTTCCAAGCCTGTCAGGGAAGCAGTCTTGTAATAAGGGGAAAGCTTGCAATATGCCATTTGCCAAAGACAGGACTGACAGGAGGTAAGACTATTAAATAAATGGATCAGCTTTCTTTACTCAGAAGCTGTGCAGGAATGATAGACCATCTGTTCTCCTGATTGTCTTTAAAGGATAAATGAAAATTGAAGAGAAGTTTGGCCAGGTTTTCTCCTTCATTCTTTCTAATGAGCCCTTGTGCTGCTAGTTCAGCATGCAATTTTAATTTCAGACAACTGTTACTCCTTATGCCACTTGACAGCTTGTGGGACGCTGACACTGTGGTTAGTGAGACAAGAGGTGAACCATGTAAATGCAGAGAATTTATAATTTGGAGGAGAGGTAATAAATGTTTATAGATTATATGATCTTTCATGAATCTTTATTTGTCCTGCACAATTAGGGTCTGAGGTGTTTCTCTGCTTTGCTTTCCTGTTTGTTGTTGGCCAGATTTAATGGCTTTTGTTGGATTTTAGTTTTGCTCTTTTACTACGATTCATTTGTACAGCTTATGTGTAAACCTTCCTCAAGTGCTTAATTGACCTCTTCAGCACCCAAATGAGGCACTCACATTATCCTTGTCTAATTATTAGAGGAGAACAATTAATAGATGGAGCAAAAGGCATACAGATCCATATTGTTCGGCCTACCATTAATCTGAGAAAGCTGAGTGCTTCTTTTGATTCTAGTGAAGAGGAAGTAGGTGCTCCAGATTTCCAGATATTTAGTAACTTAGCAGCTTGCTTAGAATGACATAGAAACCCTGTGACAGCTAGGAATGTGGCCCAGAGCAGAGGAAATTGAACATGATTCTGTGAACTAAGGCCAGACATAATTTCAGAACATGAGAATGGTGTGTTTATAGCTATATAAAAAAACTGGAAATGGGATACTCTTCTCTGTGTTATTAAAAGGAAGTTAAATTTTGTTTTTCTTAGTTTTATTGTTTGGATTAGTGGGATTTTTTAAGTTAGCAGCGCTCATTGGATACATCTGTTGGGTAGATTTCCTATTGGGAAAGCATGTCTGGGGGGTCAGGGTGGGAAATCACCCCAGTCACCCCAGTCATTAAAAGTGCTTCAAAAAGGAAGACAGGGAAATCTCCACAGACAGTTGTGGACAAGCGTTTTCCGTTGGAAGTAGTACAGAGAGAGGGACTGCAAGGGTTGGTGGCAGTAAGTGGGATGGGATGGCAGTACAGTGAAGCAGTACAGTGGAAGATGAGTAAGTATGCTCCTGGAGGCAGAGGATGAGTCCTGGTAGAGCTCCCAGGCTTATGAGGATGATTGATCAGTGAAGGCAGTGTAATTGAAGCTACTGCTTAGGGTAACTATCTAAATAGTGCTACACTGATTAGCTCTGAGGAAATGTGCTGAGTATAGAAAGGCCAGTGGTCATAGGGCTGAAAGAAAAAATATCTATCTGATGAGAGAGATCAGATTCTACAGGTATTACAAAGAAAGAAATATCAGGCACAGGCTGGAGATGAAACACACACAAAAAATGCTGTGATCAGTGTTACAGGTGTGATATCTTTACAGAAGAAGAATCCAAGATTATTTTTGACCACTTTGTATTTAAAACCACAACAGAATCTCTGGAAAAAATCAAAAGTGAAGCTCATGTCAGGACCCAGGAGTTCATGAAAGATGAATCCAACCTTTGTGAACAGTTTGTGAAATTCACATTTGAATAGTGTAAGTAGGCACAATTTTTGAGGGAAGAAGCCCACTTAGAATCTATAGAGTGAAGAAAGTCTGTCACTGAGAAAACATCTAGTAGAATGTGCATGCAATACCTTTCAAGATCTTTGTTCCCTTTGGTGCTGGTTTCCATCTTTGTTTCAGAGAACAGAACAGTGCAAACTTGCTGGCTGGAGTAGCTCCAGCAAGCACAGTTCCAGCTGTGTGTGTACAAAGTTATGATTTTTATGTGTATCAGACAGATATCCAGATTTTTATGCTAAGTAAACCCAGTCTCATGTAAGTGTTTCTGCACCCTGAGGCTCATCTGTATCATGGTAGTCATGTACAGAATGTAAAGCAGAATTGCCAAAAGCAGATGAGGACAGATGGTGATGGCTGAAGGAGTATGTCAGTTTTGTGTGGTCAGCTCAGTCAGGGATGCAGATGAGTACAAGGATGAAGTCCACATACAGGCTCATGCTAAAAGGTAATGCTGTCAGATGCCTTCAAGGTGGCCATCATATTTCTCTCCGGGAAGTGAAGCAAAGGTGTCCCATTTTAGAAAGCTGAGGGTTTCTCAACCCTCAATTTGGTTTGAGGACTCCAAGTGGAAGTGAGTCCAGAATCTGAGCAAGCCCTCCAGAACCCCTGTGTGCTTTAACACCTGAGTAGTTCTCATTTGTTGTCCAGTTCTTCTAAGTTCATTGTCAGGTCACAGGAAATTGTTAAGTGTCTTTGTATGTAGGATGAAGATGCCTCCAGTTTCAGACATCTTCTCTTATTACAGGTGAATAGCAAGGCAGACACATTTTAGTCCTTATTTTCAATTATCAGCTCATGGCAATAGCAATATTGGAGCACAACAATCTGATCAAAGAAAGGCAACAGTATAAAGGGACACAAAGTATTGTTGAAAGTTGAGACACCTGAGATAGCTCATGAGAAAATAACATGCCATTCCGTGTGCAACTCCTTCAAGTCCCACTTTATGACAGGAGAAAATGAAAGATTATACTAGATTATATACATACTATAAGAAGTGCAGCTAAGAAGTGGGAGACACTGAGAAAATTAAAGGAGCAAAATATCAGAAACTAAAAGAGAAACTGGGGTGGGGAAAACGAAAGAAATAGATAATAAAGCCTTAGTACACACCCCTTTCTTTTCTGAATGTTTTCTAGTACATTGAAGTCTGCTACAGTAGTTGTGTGTCATTTTTTTAAAAAAATCTGCATTCGATATTTTATTTTACTTATTTATTTATTCCCCCTCCACATTTGGAGACTGTGCTAAAAGAGTTAACAAGGCATACCAGGATAGTTCCACAGGCCGATTCTTGCTCTGACAGTGAGGAAGCTAATTTTGATTACAAAGTGAGAGGCAGTTTTCCTTGTATATTACTGCAAATGTAAATGACTAGCACCTAGGTCTGAACTCTGAGTTTAGGCTCACCCAGAAGAATACTGGTACTGCATCCATGGTTATGATGATGTATGCTCCAACGTGGACCACAAGACTTCTGAGAGTTTACTGCAGGGGTCTTTGCAATGTGCAGATGCACTAATCATGAATTCTTGGTGGATTTTCAGAGCATTTTTCTGGCTTTTGGAAAGTATGGTCCCAGAGGAGCTGCAAATTGTGGAAAGCCACTGGTAGCTTAGATTCTGTGAATTGGAAACCTTACTAAACCTCTTTGGATCTTTTCCCTGGTTTTACACAGCATCCAATAAAAGACCTGGTTTGCCTTGCAAATGCCACTGCACTCTGGTTTGAGCTGGTTTTGTGGGGATGAGAGGGAGTCCCTGGTACCTCCTGTCCTTCTGGTTTACCTTTTGTTTAGAGCAGCACAAGCTTATGTTGATGTTTTTGTGGTCCATTTCAAAGCAAATTTTTTCCCACTATCACTTTTCTAGGACTCCATCTAGTTTCAGCCAGATTGTAACTGTGTTTAAACATGTGTCAAATGGTTGCTTTTTGGTTCTGGTTTTGTGTTTATTTTGTTGTTATTTTTCTCCTGGAAAACTTGCTAGAGCAGTGCACCAGCTGACAGAGAGCTTTAAAGAAGTCATTTGTTTTGATGAGAGACAGGAAACTTGTCAGGACTATCTGAAAGCTAAGCTCAAATTAGGCAGTCTTTCCTTCTGTCTGTGCCACAAATACATAGAAGAATCTGAAGGACAAAGGCCGTGGATTGAAATCTTATATGGACAAGAGTCAAGAAAATCCAAAACTGGGTTGTCTTTCTAGCAGGCCACGCAGATATGGCCCGTGCACTTTCTGGTCCTTGAAATTCTTGAGTACCTCTTCATGCATTCCACTTCATTTTTAGGAGAGCACCCATAGAAACTTTGCACATTCATTCACCCAGGAATTCCAGTGTGGTTCAGCAGCTGTATAATTAATAGCATGCAAGAGCTGGAAGGGAGGAGTCATTGCAGAGACCAAGGTGCACAACGTGTTTAAACTAGAGCCTGGAGCTTGGTCACTTTGAAGTAATGCAGACTGTCCTCTGTTGTACAGGGCTACATTTGGCTCCAAATATTTGGTGACTAATAAAGCACTGATGCTTTATTTTAACATGTGTGTATTCCTCAGAGCAAGGATGGATGCCCAAAGATACCTAGAGAAGTTTAGCAGATGCATGAAACTAGCGAGGAGACCCTAAAATAAACGGGGAGTTTGGGCAAGAGCAAAATGCCGATCCGATCAATATGATTAATGCTACGTTCTCCGTTTATTCTGTTTGTGATGACAGGTTTTATACAGTTCTCTATAGTTTACATTTACAGGTGTATTTTCATTGGCATACAGCACAGGGAAAAATGCAAACGCTTATTGTTAAAGTGTTAAGGCAGCTACTGTGTCCACACTAATTACTGTACTTTGCTAACTACTAGAAAACCCTCTGACCCTTGCTAACACCTTAAACTATAATTCTAACAGTGCCACACTCTTAGCACTGAATTTCTACCTGCGCCACAAACTCCTACAGGCCTCAGCAATGAGGCCCAGTCTGGGTCATTCAATTACAGTCTATATCTGCTACACATGAAAATGTTCCCTGGGGAGCCAGAGAGTGTATCCAGATACAGGTGGTCAGACCAGGGAGCTGCTGTGACTGGAGTATGAAAAGATATAGTAAGATTTGTAAGATGGTGTCTCTGGCAGATCTCAATTCATCTGAGTTATTTCTAGCTTTGTCTTACTTGGCATGTGTTAATCGTCCTGATAAAACAGGAAAAGGAGAAGGAATAGAAAGTCTCTAGTTTGCATTGTCAGGCCTTTGATCAGTAGTGTTTAAAGTGTACATGGGGGTAATGAAATAAGAACACTTACTGGGTTTTTTTCATTAAGAGGCTACAAAACAACAGGTGCAGATTTGCCAAGGAAACTTAAGAGATTTCTCTGATGCGATTTGTGTTCCTGGTCCTTACACGATGTGAAAGTAGCTGCATTCAGCCTTAGCCAAAAACACACTCTGGGATAAAAATAGAGCTTTAGAGAAGGCAAGCAAATCATCTTCTGACTATCCCAGTTTCAAGTTATTCAGAGAAGCTCTTGTATATCACTAAGAAAGATTAGATATATTAAAGAGCTAGTAATTTCTGCTGTATATATATAAAGTGATTTCCGCATTTCCAAGTAATAAATTTGCAGGAAATTCAGAGGATGTTTATGTACCTCTTGCTATTAATTTTAAAACTGGTTGTAACTTCTTGCCTGTTTTTTACAATGCTAATGATATTTCTTTTAGAAAAAAATCTTTCTAACTCATAGGGAGAAATTGGAGCATGAAAGAACAAATTTATAAACAAACCAGGTAACTCAAACTTGGATGGTAAAAATGAATAAAAAATAACCTTGAATAAAAAAGCATAATGTTCAAAAGAACTCAGAGAGGTATGGAAGCTGAGTACTTCTGGCTTCCTTCTTGTGGGTCATATGAAAGCTGCTAAATGTGAATTATTGTAAAGTAGCACTGCTATAGCAGCAATGATGTAAGAAGCTGGATAGAGCTTTTAGAAAAAGAGAATAGTGTTACACCTACTGCCTTGAGGGGTTTTGAACTGGAGGAAAGGAGTAGATGAGGTTTTGGGTTGAAAGCCATAAATCGTCCTGTTTCCTAATAAAGGTAATAATATATTCTAATTTCTGGTATTGGGTACTATTTGGAATTCAGCTGTCCTCACTTCTCAGGTAAATAGACTGGTTATACTGGGGCAAGAGAAGAGTGTTCTACCCCTCTTTGATCTGTCTACTGAGAAAGCCTACAAGACTTCCAGTTATAGTGGAGCATTTTGTGTGTGAGAGATATAAACACCTGTTTATTTTCCAGAAAGTAATAAATCACCAGATGGTAAAGGCTTTTATCCATGCTGCTCTAGCTGGATTTGTACCGCTAAATTGGAGGTGAAAGGTACCATATGCTACTGTTAATCCCCAAAGTATTCATTATTCCTAAAATAATTTTCAACACCTTTTAGTGTTGACGTCTCCCTTTCATGCTTATTTATTTAAGTCCATACTTATTTATGTGGGTAATGTTCAGATGAAGTGTAACTTAGAGTATATGGGGTTTTAGGTGAGTGTTCCTGAAATTCAGTGCCAACTAGAAAATCAGCTGTCCTGGGACACTGATTTGGTGGCTTATGTGAAGTGAGTTGGTCATATTATTGCAGTCTCCAGTGGATATGGACTGTCACCAGCAGCCTCAGCAGAGAGGCGCAAACTGCAGATAAGTGTGATAACTTGGGAAGTCATATGTGTTTGGGTGTATAAGAGCTAATTATTACTACCAAAAAATGTTTTACTGTGAGCAATGGTACTTACTGTCACTGCTGGCAAGGATCTACTAGGCTGGGATGAGACTGTTCTGAGGTTCTGAGTGCAGAGCTTATTGAAGATACAGTTAAAGATTGGACCTTGGTGACTGCCTGGGTAGATGGCAGTTTTGGAGAGAGGTGTGAAGGAAAGGATTAGTGTTGAAGGAGTTTACCTAGATCATGATTTTTCAAGACTGGGTGATGATCAGTTCTGGGACACACTTAGGGGTTTGTTCAATGGCTGGATGTTCTTCCACCTAGTAAGTGTCCAGGGTGATGTTCAGACAACCTTCTGCAGAAAGCACCCTGACTACCACACATTGCCTCTAGAAACACCTGGCAGCAGATTTCTCAGTAATGCGTGGATATTTGTATTAACAGGTTGCATTTTAAAAGTGATAGGCATAAGATTTCCAGCATGATTTAAAGACATCATTTCAAAGCAAGTAAAATGTCAAACCTTATGCTGGCAGTTGGAATAGGACTGTATTTATTCAGTCTTCATTTAAGAAGCAAAGGCTGTACCAGTAGTTGCTGTCTTCTGCAGAGGAGTTAGTCATGAAACCACTTTCCAGAATAAGCTATGAGGTGAACTGTCAGACCCTGAAATCAGAGAACACTTTTTTCTTTGTGGTTCTGTCTTCTCAGGAGACACTGGAAAATGTCTGTGTGGCAGCTGCAGTGTTTTCATCCTTGGCACTGAGCAGTGCCCAGCACCCTTCCAGCCTGTGCCATTTGGAGAAGCAGCACTGTGCTGTGTGTGCCAGAAATGAGTACCCACCAAAGCCAGGGCACCCCTTCTTGGCCGAACTGAACTGAGCTGCCTTGTCATCACTGGGGAGCAAGCTTTTCCTCCCTGCCCATGGGAAGGTGTGGATAGGGATCTTGCTGAGAGGACACCTGCTGCCAATGCAAGTGAAATGACCAGGGTGATGTGGGCTGCCCCATGGGATGATCATTTCCAGGCCAGCAATTGCCAGCTGCAGCCAACCTGCTTTTCCAGAGCTCACTTGCTGATTAAGGCAGCAGATCAGCACTGATAAACCATCACTTGTGTGTTTTGTGAGGTCCCCTAGTCTGGCAGCATCCTGAGCAGCCTTACAGTCCATGTAGAATAGTTTACTCAAGCGGGTAAGGTAGCCTTGACTCAACTTCAGTCTGTGCTACCCTGCACGATGTGGGCCTGCACAATTTCTGGGTCTGAGAGATTTTAGCCTGCTAGAAGCTGCTAACTTTTTCCCAAGGAAAAATTTCTCAGACCCAGAAATATCAGGCATACAGTACAGGATCTTTATCTCTAGACCATTGTCCTGAACCCAAGCTAAGCTGGCAGTCTTCCCTCTTAGAATGATATCAGCTGTTTGTGGTCTGCATATTTTATGCCAACTTTACTGAGCTGACACTTGCTTGGTAGGCTGTGGTTGCTTTGGTCTTTCTTGCTGATGCTCAGGAGAACCCTGTTTTTCCATATGATGTGAGATTTCCATATGGCAAATGAGATTTAATCAGTTGGAATCAACCAAAAACCATTTATCTAGAGTAGGCTGATATCAGTTCATTGTCCTGGCCTTGGAAAGACCCTATAAACACAGGTGGATGAGACTTTTTTCTGTTTCTACAGTTTCACATAGACTTGTATCTGAGCAGTTGTTGCTGACTCAGACTGTATCCAAGCTTTGCCTTTTGTCTGGTTTTCTCCCCATCTTTTGCTCCTTCCTCCTAGCCTCAAAAGCACTCCAAAGTCGGATCAAATTGATATGGATGTGGAGCAGTTAGCATTGCTGTTGCTAGTGGGCTGGGCTGCTTCTTTCATTTGAACCAAGTTTTGGTTAGGCCTTTCCAAGCTGAAGACTTTGATACTAATTAGAGGGAAGAAAGCTCAGAGTGGCAAGATTTTGAGGCAAGCACACTGGAGATCAGCACATGTCCTGAAAGGCTCAAATAATCTCCGATGTGTAAGACAGCTGATGGTCTTAGAAAATGCAGCCAAAGACAGAGAAAGTAATGGCATTTTGCTCTACCAGTTCTGTTTTTCAACATTAATTTTATGTGGGATTTTGCATGATCTTTCATTTAAAGCTGGATAAATGCTACTGATTTTCAAATTTGGTTCATGAATGAGTGATCTTTGCTAAATTTGAGATTTCCTATTTCTCAGAGCAGAATGGGGACAAGGTACAACCATTATATGTCAGGAGGCTTAGTAAACTAGGGTTAAGAAATGGTTTAAGAAATGTTCATGAGAGGTTCACACAACTGCTGGAGAATTCTCATCTTTGGTTTCCTATATTACAGGCCTGAACAGCTCTCCTATTTTTTGTTGAGTTGTCTTGTGGGTTTTTTCTCCCATGAACAAGTTTCTCATGTTATAAAATCACCTGATTTTGCACACAAGTAATTAAAGAGTGGGAAGTTTTGTTTAAGTGCTTATGAAACATACTGTCATCACAGTTAATCAGGTTTTTATATCATGACAAGGGGTGCTGCAGTGCTCCATCTGGAGAGGAACAGTGGATAGTTTACAAGTTTGTTCACAGGCAGCTGAGAGAACTTGATGCAAGACGGTTTTTAAATAGGTGCCGAGCAGTGAAGATGCAGAACCTCTGCTCTGGGTCATGCACATCCCTCACTAATATTTCAGATGTAAAATTTTCCATGTAACCTCCAAGGATAGATGCACACAGCATACTTAATCCTTCCTCCCTGCTTATCTCTGGGTGTGGAAGCAGCAGGCTGCAGAGGGGCTGACTGGGCAAAATGCTCAGAGTTCTGCCCTCCCCTTTGCAAAGCAATATTAAGGATAATTACATAAAAGCAGCTTATTGACTTGAAGGTTTATCAATCGTAATGGTTATGGGATGTTTCTCCACTTCCTTATGTAGGAAAAAAATCCTTTAAAGTATAACCTCTCTGTTTACTTTATTTTTCCTGACATGACTTTATTCCATCTTTCCAGGCTAAATGATCCCTTTTTAGAGACTGGTTTGGCCTACCTGCAAACTGTGGACTGGTTCTCTACTTTGAACCCCTTACCAGCAGCTTCTATTTCCTTTCTTTCCTTGGCTGATAAGTGAAAAGCTCTCATGTGCTTTGCTCTTTGAAAAATGTCCGTGATGTCATTGATGTTCTTAGAGATAACCCCAAAGCATTTACCATCAACCTTACTCTCAAGTCACATATCCACTGCTCCTGCTTTTGTTAGCTTGCTGTATTCAGTGTTGCATTAGGCATGTCCCTTAGGGAGCTGTCTGCATAATGCTAAAGGATTAAGTCACCGGTAAGGTCAATCTCTGTGTTTATGAGGCTCCCATTCACATTCCCTGACAGCCTTGGGAATACCAGTGTGGGATCGTTTCAGAAACTTGATGGTTTTTTTAACAGATAATCACGTGCTGACTTTATAAATGTTGCTGTGGTGGGAAGAAGAGCAAAGCGAGAACTCCATATGGAAGAGGTGTGTAGACCACGCTAACTTCCCACCACGGGTGTGGGTTTGCATGCCTAAGGGGAGACAGGTAAAAAGCAAACACTAAAATAAGTGTGGGAAGGTTTTCTGATTTTTGTTGTCGTTGTTGTTGTTTCTGGTTGCTTTGATTTAATTTTTTAATCAAAGCTTAAAAAAATAATAAAGGACAAAAAAAGGGGGGGGGGGAAGCTGTGCAGCAGTCTCTGATTTACTGTATAAAGCACTCTTTTGGATCAAAACATTCTGATCTTTCCATGTGAAACTAGGGATGGGAAGAAAAGCCACTGCCTCACTGAGCAGATGATGGGATCTACTAACAGTTAACTGCAGTCAGTTACTGTGGGTCACAGTAGGAGACAAGTCCTGCACCACTGCTGGAAGTGTTTTACATCCCCCTCCCTTTCTGTGACAAGAGATCATATAGTCACTGTGTAATCCTCTTTAGGTGGGGCTGAGTGAATTTCCTGGTAGCTGTCTCCCATGAGTAGATAGAAATCTTTCACACTTTGGATTGCTTGTAAGCTCACCTCTGAAAATCTACCTCTTCACTTACTCTCTTTCATCCAGCAACATGCCTGTGCTACTACATAAAGTTTTGATATAGCCATATCCTTTATTGTTCCCATTTTCATTTCTGTTCAAGCTATGTCAGCCTTTCCAGAAAGGCATGGTTTCCACCTCTGGTAATCAGCTGTGGAGATGCAACTGCGAGCCTAATTAACACCAACTCCAATTTGTGCTTAATAGATTTTTGAACCACATTTAAACCTCCAATGATTCAAGACAGTCATATTTTGTTGGTTTAGTTGTATAAATGAGACCCGGGGGCAGCGCCCCCTTCTAAAAGGTCAAGCTTTAAGTGTCGTTTACTTCAATTTATGTATTTAGTACAGAAACATAGTCCTTAGATATGCTGATGGTCAAATTGATTTTTAATAAATATAAATTTGTGTTTAACTGGAAACACAGGAAAACTAAAAGCACAGACTCAGAACAGCTGTAGCACCTTAGGCAAGATGACATTTTATTCCTGCAACCTGCTGCCATCCCCCAAGCAAAGCTGCCTGCACTGCTCAGTGTGGTGGGAGACCCAGCAAGGAGGGTGAGTAGCAGCACAGAGTCTAGGAACTCAAAGAAAATTCCTGGGGGTCATTAACAGTTTGGTACAGGAGAGCCAATTAGTGGTTAACATGGCAAAACCAAAACCTTGCCACTTGGTCTGACAAATGAGAAAAATCCTGGCCCAGGAATAGCCTTGGAATTTTTTTCCAGTTGCAAAATCAAAGCAAATGGATCCAAGTTATGTAAAAGATGATGCATCTGTTCCCAGACTGGATCGAGTAGCGGAAGGATAAGACAGAAATGCTGCTGATGTTTAGAACTCTTCAAATAAACCAAGTACCACAAAAGTCCTGTGAGTTTTCTACTAGTATTTAAAACAGTAACAATGCCCTGGCCTGTTTCCTATGCTGTATGTGTCTGTGTCTGTCCTACTATGCTTACCAATAGACAAATAAACTTGTACTGGGGAATATTTTTGCTTTCTGTTTTATAGGATGACATTACTGTCCCCATGCAGGAGCTCTAGCACCTTTGCATGCCTCTCTTCACAGAATCCATGTGGCAGAGGGCTCCTGCAGCCCTTTGGAATAAGGGCCAATTCCAGCAGGCCTGATGAGAAATGTGAATAAAAGTCTTGATTATTAAAGGCTTTTTTCATTCTAACATTTAAGCTCTAAGTTCTTAAAAACTAAAAAGCTAATTAATGCACTTCCTTGGTTTGGAGGAGATAGGAGAAATTTGTAGTTTCAGCTGTCTCTGAGAACCTGAAAAAGCCTGTTTTCTGGAACTAAACTGTTACCCAGCAGTACATGGAGCTCACAGTCTTGGCTTCATGGAATAGAGACCCAATCACTGGGTATCTTTCAGCTTCTTGCTGGGCAAGGCTCTGTGCTTTCAAAAAAGCAAATACAAGACTAGTACACAATTCCTGAAAGGCGGATGGTGTTGCAGCTCTGAACACTTGTTTTCTGATGGAATTTCTGGCCCTAGTAGAATTCTACCACTGTGGATTGGTGCCTTGAGGTTTAAAAGTGAGGCCTTGGGAGATCCAGCCTGGTATGTGTTTGAGACCCTCAAAAGGTTAAAGGGGTAGCTGGCAGCATCCTGGGGACCTCATTTTCTTCTGTGTTTCCAGCCTTGAGGGGAGCCACAGATGCTGATAGACCTGTCAGCATTTAGTAAAAAATACCTGCTTTTTTTCATGCTCTGAAATTAAGCCAAGTCATTCAAAGCTGCACTTTTTATTTTATCAAGTGAAAAAGCACACGCTAACTCAGATAATATTTGACTGATAGATTTGTACACAGAGCTGGTTGGGTGGTGGTTGTTTTGGTTTTGGGGGTTTGGGGGTTTTTTTTGTTAGGATATTTAGAGTTCTTTATCTTTGCCTTGGATTGGGAAAATATCAAAGAAAGTCAATCATTTGTTAAGTTCTTGGCTTTTTGATTAGGGATGAAACGTCTTCAAAAGAGTTTAACTGAAAGCAAAGCACTCAGGTATATGCTTTCCAGCATGAATTTTCAGACTATAACCTTGGAAGTGTTAATGAGCTATATTTGGCACTTTTGTTAGCAAAGGAGTTTAACAGCTTAGCCAACTCTGTTAAAACAAAACAACTTTCTGATCCTACACACGCAAATGCTCATGGCTAAGATGCCCTCTCCATGTCAAACTCACAGCCTCTACATGAATGTTATAGAAAAATATTTTGGAAATAATTTTTTATTGTAGTGAAAAGATACCATCACGTTCATAAGTATACACACACACACACACAAAAGAAGTATCACTGAAACAGCTCACACTCAGTGAAACCAAGGCCCATCTCAGAGTGTGCACAGCAGAATACCTTGAAAACCTCTGTGCTCCCAGCTGCCATTCACTGGTGCACCCAGCAGGAGCAGCACCAAATCTCCCCGGGCTGGCAGCTGAGCTGCACAGAAACAAGTCCCAGGCTGCTGCCCACCCTGAGCCCAGCAATTCTCTGCTCTGATCCCAGGCCCCGGGGTTATGGGGTGGCTCAGCTGTGTTGCTGCAGGGCCATGAGAGTGGGCTGTGCCTCAGAAACTGGACCAGCTGCTCTGACAGCCTGTGGGCCAGCCAGTAACATGGGGCCTCTGCCTCATAACATCCGGTCACAATGTTCAGCAGCACTTTATTATTTCCTGCTGTCTGGCATTATTTGGCTCTCAGTGGTTTATATAAGCATTTCTTTGACAGATGTGTCATCACCCATCCCCTGCCACTCAAGGCAAGAAGGTTCTACACAAGTGATCCAGTGGGGTTGTCCAGGACACGTAGAGAAATTGCATTGAAATATTCTGTTGTTTAGCTAAGCTGCCTAAAGACAATCAAGCATTTCTCACTAACACCTCAACTCTAGAAAGTATCAGGTGGCTGTTGGCACACTTGGGCCGAGAACTACAGATGTGGAAATAAATCACTTGGCCTTTTTTGCTAGCACAAGCTAATGTGATTGTAATTGGTGCCCTGACCCTGACAGCTGTGTTAATGACTTAAACAAGAGACCTTGGGTGACTGAACAGAGCCCCAACACAGCTTAACATATAGTCAGAACTCTTTTCATAACTTGAAGATAAAAATCCATCTCTTTACTTGGAAGTCCCCATCTCAATTCAGCTATTTCAAAATGCTTCAGGCTGACTTCTTCTGTTTAAGGAATTCTATGCTGATTTGCAATAAACTAAAAGTAATTTCAGTTTTTCCCTTCCCTGCAGGAAAGTGCTGACATCTACCAAATGTGCATGGACTTAAGGACCTGATTTTGAAAGGGAGCTCATGGCAGGCTATTGCCCAGTTCCGTAATTTCAAATATTAGTTGGCTGAATTCAACACTGAGTAAACACTAAACATAATTTAGATATAAAAGAAGGGGCACAAATGCCAGTATTTCATAAGTATTTCATTATTAAAACTAGTCAGCTTTCTATTTCACTAACTAAATCCATTCTGAAAACAAGCTGGGAAAGAAACACACAACAAATTAATAATGCCATTAACTTACAAAATATGAAACAAAATGTCTACATACAAAAAAAGTAAAAATCAATGTTAGTCACTTAAGCTTCACAGAACATTTGTATGATAAAAGCCCTTCTGTGCCCCAGCTTCTGTGACTGCCAGAATGAGCTGGAGAACCAACCATCCTGGCTTTAAAGCCACTGTAGTGTGCTGCAGAAGCACTGTCCTGCCTGGCCAAGGCTCCCTGTGGGGTCACTGACAGGCAGAGGTGATGCTGATTTCCAGGGAGAGCCCTCAGGGGGCTGCAGGCTTGGTGCTGTCCTCTGCTCCGCTAATGCCTGGTGGCAAAATGCACATCAGACATCTGTACAGAAGAAAAGCTTTTCCAGGGAGGTTTTGTTTGTCTGCTTTAAAATTTTGTGAATGGTTTAAAATAATTCTAACATAACTCTAGCACAATAGTTCTCCCCTATACCTCATACCTTTGCAAATCAAATATTTCCTTCTGCTAGTGTTTTATAGCCACAAAATTGCCCCTGGAGCCTCCAGTGAGGGGATAAAATGCCAGGCAGGGATTTCCAATGTGCATTTTATTTTGGTTGTGCATGTATCTTGTATCTTTGTATCCTTGTCTTATCCAAGAAGATTTTGTTTTTGCTGTTGTATACAAAATCTTTAAATGTCCATTTTGAAGTTAAAGAAAAATGAACTTTCATAAACTCTGCCACTTCTGATCATCTCTTAAAAGTGTCACTTTACACAGAAAAGCCAGAAGAAATTGAGATAAACAGACATCTGTACATTTTAGCCATTCATTTAGAAAACATCTGTATCCATCCATGCAATGTTAAGACTATAAGTAACTTTGCAGTTACATCTGAGCCCATTTCTGGGGCAGCAAGGTAGCATTTATCTCCCATGTGTGTTCTATCATTTTCTTTTTTTCTTAAAGCAGCTTCCTGAAATGAAAAACAGAAAAGCAGTGATTAAGTTTATCTCTTTCAAACACTGGATTCACAGTGTTATTCACAGATTCAAGACTTATACAAGGCAGCCCTTACTACTTTCCAGCTGTGGAAAATCTTGATGCTGATCCTTTTCAAGATGTAAAAATGAATGACTGAAATGGAAAAATGGGAACTGCTGTTCCTTCCAATTAAAAAAAAATATTGCTGAAGATCTGGGAATACAAGTTTTTTGCAACTGTATATATATTTAATAGGATGCCAAGGAACTGTATTACAGTATCTTTCAAAGTAACCCAGCAAGTTGTGGTTTGCTGCTTCCTACAGCAGGAATACAGTTCATGTGAGCATGTATGCAAACAATTCAGTCCTTGAGGACCTTCTTTGTGCTTACTTTCATCAAAGCACACAGCTCAGATTGATTGATTGTTTGGAATTGTAAAGTTTCTGTTACAGTTGGTGCCCACATACCAGACAGGACTGCACCAGTGATCTGTCTGGTGTTGATCAGTTGCCAGATCTTGAGAACTCAAGATAAACAAGCATATTTTTTTTTAGGTTTTTAAAATTTCTGGTTTTAAATGTGCAATGGGAATTAGATCAGAATAATTAATAAGATTCTATCTGTGCTTTCAAGGACCTAAACTGATGTCAGAGCTCTGACACCCATTAACTCTGGGATTCCTCTTCAGTGTTTTTTTTTCCTGGGTCTTCTGGGATCATTAAATACCGTAAAAGGGATGAACATCTTCAAAAATAACATTGAAATCTTAGCCTCTAGTCTCCTAGCTTGTCTAGAACCTTAAAAAATAATATAGTAATGTACTAAAGTCCACAGGACAAAATATCAAAGGAGTTAGTTATCCAGACAAGACATTTCACTCACATTTGATGCTGCCTAACAAATTCTGCAAACTGGCGGTCTTTAGCGTAGAGCTCTATAATTCGAATTCTGTCCTGAATTTCCTAGAACACAATAAACAGAATTGTAAGTACATAATAGAAATCAGAATGCTACTGAAATAACTGATTTCTGGGTTTTGGGAAATAAAGCTCCTATGTGTCACTATTTCAAAGAATGGAGCTTGAAATTGGGCACTCCAATGCTAAAATTCCTATTTATTTATCCATATTTTATTATAATTCTTATAATTATTTTAGTTTTTTTTTTTTTAAGTGAAGCACTTCATTTGGATTCACTAATACTGTTAAATCAAAACCAGGGTTTGGACAGAGTGTAGCATTTCAACAGGCTTTAACAAAACCATTTATCTCTCAGAGATACTTTGCCTACCACCAGCCTACCAGCTACATACTGGATTCACACCTCTCACAGTTGCTTAAGGATCTGTGGTTAGTTCTGGGATGTAAATCCTTTCTCTTTAGCCTTCTAAAGTAAACCTTGGATACTGTGTATACAGGAAAAAGTAAAATGCGATCTAACCTGCAGGTTATAGAAGGACTGAAACTTTAAAAACAATCAGAAAACACCCAAAAAAAAGCACCCTGTGAAAAGGCCTGGATGTACCAATTTTTCACCGTGCAACTACTCTTACAAAAGATAGCTGGCCTTAAAAGGTGAATGTTGTGTCAAACCTCCCCAACTCCCATGAAGTTACTTAAGGGATCAGCTCCTTTATTACGTGAAATTAGAGGTCAGAACCATAACTTTCTCTAAAAGCAAGGAGGGAAAGCAAGCTTTTCTGTCTTTTAAGTAATTGCAGCAGCTGCAACCTGTTTGTCCAGAGCATAGACACTGGGGAAAGATCGGGCCCACCTCTGAGGTTAGAAGTGTGGAATAACCTTACTGTTTCCATGATCTTTCCCATGCCACTATGAAAACAAGGTCATTTACCTCCTTAGTAAGCTCACTGTTTTCATAAATGTGCCTGATCTCTTCACTGCTGTAGTCTGTGGATGTCTCTGCACTGGTAGAACTGTAGGACGTTAGCTGCGGATATCTCCGGTAATAATGGCTGTAGCCAGTCGTGTCACTTTCATACATGGGGTTGTATTTAACTGCATTCTCAATGGACGAGAGGCTGTCACCCTGCCTGGGGGAGCAATAAACACACTGTGAGCTTCTCTGCAGCCTGGAAGGGCAGCAGATCGACTAAGGAAGCCTGGCATTTGGAGGTGCCTGCACGTCCTGTTGCTTGTAAACTGTGCGATATAAGACTTAGGACAGAATTATCCTTACTGTAGCTGATGTGTTGTAAAATATTAGATGGTGTCACCTACCCCTGGGAGTCCCCAGTATCACTCTTTGTGTACTGGTCTCGAAGGGTCCTGGCCAAGAAGAAGATGACAGCAGAGGCCACAAGAAGGAATCCTGCCACAGAAGCAATTGCAATGCCCACAACCAGTGGCTCCGACACATATTCCTCACAGTGCTCCCCTCTGTACCACCAGTTCTCTCCCACGCGGCACCTGCCACAAAGAAACACAGGGAAATTACACACCAGCAAAAGGTTTGGTTAATATATTTAAACTCCTGTTATGATGTGCCCTCAGTTAAGTCACCTCAGTAAGTATCTTTGCATTGTCCACTTACCAATTTTCTTTATTATTCTTATTATTATGAACATACTTTTTGGTACATAATAATGTAACAGTTTGAGTTGAGACAGACCTTTAAAGGTCATCTACACCTCCTCAATGAGCAGGGACATTTTCAACTAGATCAGGTTGCTCAGAGCCCTATCCAATCCAGGGATGGTGCATCTACCACCTCTCTTGACATCTCAGTGGTGGTGTTTCACCACCGCCACTGTAAAAAGTTTCTTCCTTATATATAGTCTGAATCTACCTGCTTTCAGTTTAAAACCATTACACTTTGTCCTACATCAACAGACCCTGCCAAAGAGTTTGTCCTCACCTTTCTTATAAGCCCCCTTTAAATATTGAAAGGCCACAAAAAAGGTCTCCCAGGAGCCTTCTCTTCTCCAGGATGAACTATCCCAATGACAGAACTGAATAAAGGTAGGTAAAATAGCCAAAGGGTAATGCATTTGTGGTGGGAAATCCCTGTGCTTTATGAAATTTACAGTACCCTGTGAGGTGTTAAAACTGGAAGGTGTTTAGACTGATGAAAAACTCCCGCCTTGATTGAGCCTTGTATGTGATATATCAACACTGCAAAGGTGAAAAGCAGTTGTCTTTATCCTCTTGTAATGCAAATGCCAGTGAAGGTGTGTTAGCCGAGTAGAATGTCCCTATTGTGTTGTGACCTTCACAATGGCTAGATACATAAAATAAATGGCTTAAGGGAAGCACATGTCCAAGACTGTATCTCTGGAATGGTTGCCCAAAACAGTATTCAGCATTTCTGCCTTAATGTTGTTTAGAACATAGGAGCTATAATATTGTTATTATTGACTTTAAATAGATCAGTAAAAATTATGTATTTGCATTATATGTGTTTGGGAGTTTTTTCCATAAAAACTCAAAGTATTGTAATCTATTATGATCATGGACAGCAATGAACCCTGTTAATAGGAAACACCAGTAACTTAACTCTTCTCACATAATGATCTGAAACAGTTTCTGAAAGTAGTAAGCAATACTTCAATTTTTTCAAGAAGTTTTTAATAAATACTGGCTGGAACATGCTTGGTTTCAGATACTTACCTGCTTCTGATTAACACTATCACACAAACATTTAAATGTATAATGTATCTGTGATAATATCCAATTTTAAAGTTTTAAGACCATTTTATTTCTTCTGTTAACTGTTAGCAGTTTAAGAATGACTTTGGAGAAGTTCTAGGTAAACTTTAAAAAGAAAATCACATGAAGTAACATTACTAGTAGTAATACTCTTTTTTTGTGGTAGTTTTCTTAATTTTTGTCAATAGGTACATTTTATTTTTAAAAATAGATTGTTACATTGTTTGAAAAGTAAAAAAGTAAAGTGCCATGTCAGTGGCATCACCAATTTGTCTATATCTTGCACAGTCTATTTGATTACCTGCAAAATACAGCAGTCCTGTTCAGATGCATCTGTATATTTTTTTAGCAAATATCTGGGGCCTGTTCCTTTATCCTTTTATGAAACCACATGATTTTTCCCAAATGTGCAATGATTTACTTTTATGCTTTTTTCCAGACCAAAAGCACTATATTTAATGTATTTATGCACTATCAGTGTGATGTTCAGGTACAAATTTCTGTCATGGATTTAACTCTCATAGGTGACATGACACTATCAAACACTTTGCTACTTGAGAAAACCTCTGGAGGTAAATTTTTTGCCCAAAGGTCAATAAAAGTGATTTGAACAACTGAGTGTGTTCCATTACAACTGTTATTCCTGGTTAGTTTTATTTTCTGATGTTTCTGTTCTATTAATTTGTTACTGTCTCATTTATGATATATACATAGGAAGACTAATGTTAATACTAGGACTTGCACTGAGCAGCACAACATTAATGATAACCACAATCTACTCACTTGTTGCACAATATTGTACAGAATTTTGGACAAATCTTACAGAATGCTACAACAGAGGAGACAATAGAAGTTTTCATGCAGGAAGCACAGCTTCCAGCAGCAGGGTGACCTACCTACAGATGGCCCCTTGCCCGGGGCTTATGTCACACTTGCCATCGTTGAGGCAGAAGTTTGGTTGCAGATCACAAATGCTGTTGCATGGCAGCCCATCGATGCTGAGGTAGCCAGGATTGCAGACACACTCAGCCTCCCCACTCCAGCGATTTACTAAGCACTCAGAGAACTCATTGCAGGCCTGGAACTTGCAGGGATCTGCCTGCTCACCTGACAATACACAGAGCAAAAACTGTTAATGAAAGGGGAGAGCCCTAACTGAGACAAGGTGTTGGCTGCCCTCTTCTTTAATGGCCACTTGTTAATCCAGAAAAATCCAGTGCGTGTCTTTCCTGAGTAACAAAAGGTTCTGCCA
This sequence comes from Chamaea fasciata, assembly GCF_029207755.1. Classification (NCBI taxonomy): domain Eukaryota; kingdom Metazoa; phylum Chordata; class Aves; order Passeriformes; family Sylviidae; genus Chamaea; species Chamaea fasciata. Next base: position 20,133,073 of record NW_027094087.1, on the reverse strand, counting down.
AGGTGAACAAGCACTAGCAAATATTCCTCTGTCCATACATGCCAGTGGCATGGCTAAGACCACCCAACAAACAGTAAAAAAAGCAAACATGAAGTGATCTTTTTCATACTGGAACAGACAGTACCTCATATTTTCTCTGTCTGCTGGAACTCTTACAAATGAGTAAACCACAGGTAATCTCCAGCAATGGAAAACCTAGGCAGCATATGGGGAAGGGCAGAGGGATGTCAGGCACTCACCATCTGCTGTGAGGGGATTTGCCTTTTTGTCTGCAAGGAACACAAGCTTGTAGCATTCAAGATGTCTCACTTGTATCAGGCTTAAGAGGCTGGCATACAGCTAAACAATCAATATCAGAACATTTGTCATGCTAATTCGACCATCTTTAAAAGAGACCTTTCTGGGAAGAACAGTTACCATATGTCAACAGGTCAGCACTTTTATTTTTCTCTAACCTTAAAACATGAGATATTTCTGGGTTGCTTATATGGTAAACTATGGCTAACTTGGGCAGGGGAAAAAAACCAAAATAACCTTCTCCCTGTATCAGAGGAGTGAAGCAAGAGGGCCTGTCACTTTTTGGTGACCTTACCCCAAGCATGAGGCAGCAACTGTTATCTGTGCAGATGCCCACCTGGCAGGTAAACTGGCTACCACCTGTGGGAATAACCATGTGAAGTTCAAGCCACACATGAAAGTAAGGACAAGAGAGATGGGCACCACTGCTCTCCCTGAGCCGTCTGCTCCCCCACTCCCCAGGTGAAATACAGGGGCATTATACAGAGTATTCCATCAGTAAATTTTTCTCCATAAATCTGTATGGACCCCATACAACTTTCTCTCTCTGGGTCCCACTTTGACTTTCATCTCTTTAGTCCCAGAGCAGATTTTCATTTGTTTGTTTTTACTGTATGAAAGACTGTCTTTCTAAAGCCCAGCCTGTGAAAAGCAGAGGACAGCCTCTGAGCTGTTGGGATCCTTAGCTGTTAAACCAGAAATTTTTCTGGTTCCCTTGCTATATGCTGCATTTCCCTGCTGTCCTTACCCGATTCCACATCCAGGGAGTATTTATCAATGGCCAGGTTCATGGTGTGATATGCAGTGTTGCAGAAATCTTCCAGGATCATGTACACAGCGTTGGTGACATTCCGAGGCACAGGTTTGGCAAATTTCATTCGACTGTTCACCACAATGCTGCCATTTCTGAAGTTCAGGATTTCCAGATTCTGGAATCCCGTCAGATTTGACTGAAGGTAGGGCACCAGCTGCAACACAGGGGATATGACAGAAAAGCTGAATCTTTGAGTCTCCCTCTACTCATGTCAGTTGCACTGTTACTGCAGTAGACAATTAGAGTCAGAATGATTTTATCCAAATCCTACATCAAAGGGATTAACCTTCACCCAGCTGAGATCTGTGCTGGCAGCCTGCCAGGACCCTGGGTACTTCAGGCAGTTCTTAACAGTATACCAATTTGCAAGGAGTTTCTAAAAATCTACAATTCAGAAACACAGTTCTCAGGACACACGTTGTGCTCTCCCTTGATCTAATTACCCAGAATACTCGTAATTTCACGGGGTTTTTCCTTCAAGCATGTCCCCCTTCCCTCTCTCTGCTTTGCTCTCTTTATCTCACAACAAAATGTTTCAGTCAGAAGAGGGGAATTTTCCATTTAAAATTTGGCAGTTGTTGCTGTGTGACTCCAATGAGGCTTTCCAAGTCATCAGCCAGGTTAGGAACAGCTTAGTTCCCTGAGCTACCTCTTACTTGGGACAGGTTGAATGTGTTGCAGAAAAGCAACCTGCTCACAGCCCCAGGTTTTTTTGCATCTTTCTCCCTAGACTCTGAATACAGAGCACTCTGGAAGCAAGTCGGGGGAGTGTGGTAGTGACTTCAGCTACACTGGTGTATTTATTGACACCAGCAGAGCAGCTGGTCCATGAGGCTAAGGAGAACTTCTTTAGCCAGACTATTGCCTGAATAAAAGATGAACAGCATCCCACTACCCATTTCCAGACAAAATTTTCACCACAGAGGGACACAAATCTTACATGTAAACACCAGTTTTAAGTTGCTCTCTGCCTAAAAAAGGGAGATGCCTAAATATTATTTACCAACAGTTTTTGTCTCTCTGGTTACAGACATTTAGCAGAGAATTGACTCTCACCAGTTCCAAGAATCGCTGCTCCAAGGCCTTGTATTCAGGGGAGTTTTTATTAAACAGGTCCTCTGAAAACATCATGTTGGTAACCCGAAGACTGAAGAACACAACTAGAGCTCGGGATGGGACGGTGCTACTATAGTGAGTTTCATGTGTGGCCCAAGCCACACTGGCCATCTCTGTGGACTGGACACGAGTTGTTAGCTCCATGTGACTTTCAGTCATTATCCTTCCCTCCTCAGTCTGCTCAGGAGAAAAGTGGACAGTGCTAACACGACCCAGGTCTATTGAAACATCCAGGACTCTTGTTGTTTCATCTCCCAGCTTTGCTGAGGTAGCCACAGACAATGATGGCGTGGACCCCACAGGAGGGAGGTGGGATGGAAGCTCAACAGTGCTTGTAGTTACACTCACTGTTTGATAATCCACAGCTGTGCTGAAGCTCATGGAAATATGTGTGTCATGGTCTGTACCATCCTGTCCAGCATAGCCCTCTAGGACAGTGCTGTGATCTATTACAGAAGGAACTGCAGCTGTACCTTGAGTAGCTGCTGGCATTGCTGGTTGCACTGTCTGATCTAAGGAGGTTTCTAGTGCCCTGTCAGTAGGCCAAACATCATCTGGTTCCTTCACTGCTGATCCAGGAGTGTCTTGGTCTACCAGTGATGAATCCAGGGCTTGCTGCTCTTCTGTGGAAGCATCAGGCTTTACCACAGAAGGATCTGCAGTCAGAATAGTCTCTAAAGAGATTGTGTCCAAGTGTCCTATTGTAGCAGCTTCTATTACATCTGGCTGCTTCACTGGGAATAACTCTTCTACCACTGCCCTGTCTTCGCTTTGATGTTCAACTGCTTCAGGGATTATGTTCTGGCCTACACTAGACTCCTCAGGTTGCTCCATACTGACAATCCCTGTAGATGTTTGGAGACTATCTTCCACAGACAGATCTGTATATGGTGGTGAGACAGGGGCCTCTCCAGTTGGCATGACAAAAGAAGAATCATACATGCCCAGTGTTTCTGTCTGTGTAGATGGTTCCACAGACGATGGCTCTTCTGTCTGTAACAGAGGTACTTGCAGAGTTGTAGTCTCTGGAAAGACAAATATTTCAGACTCATCAAGGAAATCTTTTATATTGACTATCCCTTCATTCTCATCTTTGGAAAGATCATAATCTAATTTATTCCCAGAGTTAAGAATATAGTCTAAAATCATGCCTTCAGGAATATCCTCAGTTTTGATTAACAAAGACTCATTGTCATCTTCAAGCCAGCTATCAGGACCAGGGTAGAAAACTGGTTCCAGTGTTGCTTCTTCCCAAGGCCAGATACTTGATTCCATTTCTTTTCCTGAACCATCAAAAGCTGAACCAGACCCATCATCATATATAACTCTATCTCCAAAAAATATATCAGTTTCGTCTTCCATAGGGGGGACTTCTAAGGGAAAAGGAATTTCTTCCACAGAGTCTGCACTGTCACTGCCCTCAGGACTACCTTGGATTACTTCTTCCTTCTCTTTAATATCAGTCTCTACGACTGATGAAGAGGCCACTGTTGGTGCAGAAAGCAGAGGAACTGCAGAGTCATCAGTAGATGGAAAATCTTCAGGCACAAGGTGAGAAGGACTTAAAGGCAAAAGTTCTTCAGATAGTCCAGAATCTTCAAGCATTAAAAATAAAAACAAATTGACAATTAGATGTTATTTATAATTAAAAGTGTCAAATTTCATTAATTTTATTATCTGTAGATCTGCGTTCCACATTTTCCATAATACATCTTGGCATTTGTATGCCAAAGTCATAAGAATCCCTGTGAACCTCTCCCACTTTCCATTCAGATATTCTATGGGCCAAGTCAAGGCATACAAAATTACTTCTATGCTATTTAACAAGTGCCATGTATGTATCATTTCCAGAAGAGAGAAACAAGCATTATTAGTTATTACAAGGATTTTACCTTGGTATACAGTTCTTGGATACGTGTGCACACAAAAGGTAAAAACTGGCAGAGAAAGATTTTTAGACTTTTCTCAAAATTCATTTCAATGAACTATAATTTGGTGAGTATCAGGAAACACTGGTATCCAAATTTAAGCTTCAGTCAATGGCATTAACTTACCATCTAAAGAACTGGGGGCTGAAAGCCATTCCAGAGAGTCTATAGAATCAGGCTCTAGCACTGGTACAGTGACTAAATGAGAAGTCTCTAAATTCTGCCCATCAGGCAAAGAAGTGACATCAGCCTCTGAGGAAAGTGGAGCTTCGGGTGCCAAACCAGCCTCATAGTCAATGTTCTCTGGTCTTGGCTGGATTTCATTGTCACTGGACTGCTCACTGTCCGAGGTGGAATCTGGTTTGGTGTAATCAAAGGGCAAGGCATTGCTGACAGTCGACTCATCTGCAGAAGGACGTTCAGCTAAAAAGGTGCTGTCCTGGAACACAAAGCCTCTATTAATATTTTCACTATTACAGGGGAAACACTGATTGTCTGCACTGGGCTGAACACACAAGAGGGGTTAACAGCAGGCAGTGGCCAAGGCTCGGACTACTGCCTCTGAGGGAGCAATGCACAGCAGCAGGAGGAGTGGCAAATACAGACCCTTGCTAATCTTGTGCGATACACGTGTAAAATGCACATCCTTCTGACAAATGTCATGTCCAGTCATGTCCATCATAAAGGGAAATGAGACATTCAGATTGTTTGGAGTGCAGCACCCCTTAGGGTATTAAGAGATTTACCATCTATATACAACCCTATGTCATTTCCTATGCTGAAAAAAATGGATCTGTCCATCTCCAACTAAATCAAATAGAAATCCTGTTTGCTTTCCTAAAGCATGATGAGGTTCTATCAGCTATTATTCATCAGCCACACAACCAACACAGTAATTCTAATATTTCAGTTACTATGATACATGGAACAGTGTATAAAGTGAACTTTGATGGATGCCTGCCCAGTCATCATTTATTGATATCTTTTAGTTTGTACCCATGAGAACCCAGGAGAAAGACCAGAACACAATGAAGAATATTTAGAAGCTGGAATAATTTAGTCTCAAAGCCAAGATGCCTGTGCAGGAAAAAAAAAAAAAAATCTATCAGCAGTAATGATGAACAACAATGTGCATGCAGAATGCATTTGTGAATTATTTGAAATGTGAAAAAATAATTTGTTGTTACATCTCCAGTTTCCACACTGTTTACTTACTATTCCACATCCCAATTATTAGTTGGTTTATAGTTAAGGTAGTTAGCATATTTCATCTTTGAATATTAATCTCTTACTATGGTGTCTGATGGGGTAATTATATTGGAAAAAAGGCAATAAAGATATTAAGTTATTTGGTCAAGGTTACAAAAGCAAGCTGATAGCCTAAAACTCAGGAATTAGTACTTTACATGAATACCTGCCCACAAATAAATGCTGTGCAGCAGTGGGATATGGAGAAAAACCCTGTAGGATATGAAAAATTGCCAAGCAATTTCAAGAAACAGCAATTTACCAGGGACTAAAAAACTGCCAATGGTGACGAGTAAAGCATACAGTGGACACAGGTTTCTGTAACATGTATTTCAGCTCAAAACCACAGTTACCATTTCTGTAGCTCACCATTCCTGTCAAATCTCTTTCTATTGCTTGACCAGCAGGAATAACAGGAAGAATCCAAATACTTTTCAATCTGAAATTTTATTCCCGTTTGAAATGTGGGTGAATTAAATTTTCAGCTGAAGTCAAACTGCATTTTAATGCTTTGGAAACAGGCCAGTTAAGTTATTTGTTTTTCTTAAATTACTTGTTTGCATGTATCGATCACATTTAAAAATTCCAGTTGTTATGCCACCACACTCTCATCCAATTTTTTAATTTATATGGTAACAATCAGTTGAAAAATATATATACCATAGAGACATGTGCTCCAGCAATTTTATTTTTGGCAAGACTAATAAATAAAGCTGTAAAAAGAGTTACTGTACAAAATTAGAAATAAATTACACATATAAATTCCATAAAGAATGAACTAGGACTACCAGCAATCATTTCTCAATACATTTATTTAATGTAAGCATTTAGTTGCCAGGGATTGCACTTCATCATTTATTTGAATGTGGATGAATGCTCCTATGGCAACTAACATTATTCAAAGATTCTTGTTACAGGGCAATATATTATATTAACAAGTTTAATATCATATTGGCTAGTTCTGGTTTTCACCAATATAAAAGGCTTACAAATACGATAGGTAGCTGTAAACACAGAACCCCTATCCCTGACTTTTCATTTTCTGCTGCCAGAAAGGCATTGTATTCCTCAAGCCAGAACATTCTACGGGTTACAATATAAACAACAAGAAAACATGGATTTCAAAAACTAGACCTGATTTTACTTTTAAAGAGAACTGCAAAACTCAAAAGGATTAGTTGTACCATCTACTAGCAACTGGATAGTGAAATCATGACAGCCCCATGCTATGTCATGATATTGGTATGCTAATATAAATCCAGCTTATTCTCAAATCACCTAGAGAAAACTATAGCAAAATTCTTTTCCATAGGTAACAGTTTACTTGAGAGCATCAACTTGAACCATTACGGTTCGACATCTGTGGAAGTAATTGATCAACTGTGTACTGTTTAAACGTATTTAGGATTTTCTCATATTTATATGAAGCTACTTTGAAAATTACCTGTGCATGGAAGATTTTACACAGCTGGTTTGGGGATATACTTGATACCTTTTACATAATCAGAGTTTTTGACTGAAGGCATAGAAGCCTTTATTCATAGTCCATGATTAGAAAAATATAACTTCCACAATTTTTTGTCATAATAATATTCCCAAAAACTCTAAAAATTATTTTTAAAAATAAAAAAATTAAAATTAAAAAATTAAAATTATTAAAAATAGTTAAAAATTATTATTGTAAAGCTACCACTACTCTAAAATATCTTCCTGCCTGCATATCTGTCAGAATACAGAATGGCAGAATTCTTTGTCTTACTAAAATAAATATCTACAACATTTTAGACTAGTTAGATGTCTCCAGTAAGATGTCTCCAGTAAAGAGAAAGCCCTTTTCTGAAAGTTAACTTAAATTCATGTTTATCTACACCATATTTAAACCACTATGGTAAACCCACATGAATTTGTATTTCAGACATCAATGATTAGATTTAAAACTCAGCAAAAACTGTCATGAAATTAATGACATTTTTCCTACATTCATTGTAACAATATTTGCATTCTGTGAAAATGAAGTTGGCTAAAATTAAATGTGGCTGTGTTCATAATATTATCACATGATGGACTGAGTGAGAACCTACCACCCAGCACAAATGGACCTGGATTTTAGGGCATGATCTGAGTTCATTTCTTGTTGAAAGCACATCTGTGTTATAGAACAGAGTGGAGGGCAGAAACCAACTGTCCAGACAATGATTCAGCACTCAGAAGATCACTTGATCTCAGATTGCTGGCACTTAACTCAGTATCTTTGCTTGAAGTCCCTATCTACAGACATGGTCAGGGACACCGAGTCTCCTGTCCAATACAGAACTCTAGTCTGTGTCTTGGATTATTCCAGAGGTAGTCAGAGGATACAATTACAATTTCAAGAGACAAAAAAAGGAACCAGTGCTAGTTATTTTCCTTTGCTAGTATTAGGAGGATGGACATAATTTTAAAACCAAATTGAGAACATGCTTTGAAAGAAATAGAGTAACAAAAGGAGCTTATGGAACTTAGTATTTTATCTCTTCTAGCAGCCAACTTTAGGATTTACATCTCTTTCTTCTTTTCAAAGAAAGGTAGTATCATGGAAGGAAGAATCATGTCTTTAGACATGTTTACAGTCAAAATAAGATGATCACAGAAAGCTGTTGGGCAACAGACACCAGAATCATCAGATGAGAGATTTCACCAGTTTTTACTCCAATATAAGGTGCACCTTAGTACTTCCTCTGGATGAACAACAGGATAGAGAAGCTCTGGGTGTTGGCTACAGTTCTACCTTGCTGAACTAAGTTGTTCAAATGTGTCCAAAGGCCAGTGCCCAGAACCATACTCACATCAAACTCTGGGCGCTCCAGCACGACTGGATGCTCAGTAATCCAGGATGGGTCTTCCGATGTGGGGTGCAGTATTTCCTTCACTGTGGAAATACAAAAACTTGGGATCTAAAGGCTGCAGTAACAGTGCGAGGAAGGTGTGTTGGAAGACTGACTGAAAAATCCTCTCTGATTTCAGATTTGTAGGTTAAATCTCCTCAAAAAGCTTGCCAGAGAGATTTTGTTTCTGGAAATGCCTCCAAATCACTTCCAGGAAGTGGAGGGGAAAGATGAGAACAAAGGGATGACAGCACTCTTCCATCACCTCTAGGGGGACCATTGAATATTCAGCAATAATCTGGGTATTTCATTTGTGCTGCCTAAGACCAACACAGCTAAGTGGAAGGTCACCCTGATGCAATGTGCATGATGTAAATCACGTTGCCTCCTTTTATTCCTATTAATTTTTGAAGACATTACTGAAACTGCACACCACAAACCTCATTTTCAAAATAAAAATTAAAATAAATGGGGGGTTAGGCTAATGGATGCTACTGCTAATGACTTGGCCTGGTTAAGATCAGAGCAAAACAGGCTATAACATGTTGATTTTGTTCTGTTTAATTTTTCAGAGGACAGCTGAATAATTCACTCATCTGAGATGTATTTTATAAGAAGTCAGATGTGTGGCACACCAATGCATCATAATTAATACCCACCATTAGTAAGCTGAAGAGAGTTCGGGTCTAAAGAGATGGAAGCATTTTCAAGCAGAGCACTTTTCTGGAGCATCTCAGCAATATAATCTCGGAAATCACTGATGGTGTACACAACTGTTGGATTATCCTCTATGCCCATGAAGGAGTTGTCCTCCACCTTGTTTGACTGAAGGTTGATCAGGTCCCAGGTGGCATTGCTGATGGCTTTTCCATCAAATGTGACGGCGTAGTGAACTTCCACCCCACTTCAGTTGTACAAAGAGAAAGAACATAGATGAGAAATGCCAGGTTTTCGGTTTTCCTAAGCAAGCAAACACTACATTTTTTCAAAAGGGCCCACATCAATACCCTTTTTAATATAAAAATATATGGCTTTAAATGATCAATAAAATCTACTTGATTCTTTTCATGAAGCTCTCAAGAGAAATGCTACCCAAAACTGACATCTGGTCTGGTCGCAGTCCTGTATTTCTACTAGTGAATGGGAGACACAGCACAAGCACACCAAAGCACTGGCTTTCTGCAAGCATTATTAGTGGGTCCACCAGCACACAGTAGTGAGAGGGGTGATTTTAAGGTCATGCCAATAATAGGAAAGGCTCTGAGGTATGAAAATAGGCCGGAAAACCAGGTTTCATATAACAGCAATCTATAGTAGCAAGTAAGAGCCCTAATCTTTGTCACTGTGCAGTGTTAACCTGCTTGAAAAAAATGTTTTTGATAGCAACAAAATAGTATATAATTCATCTTATAATTGGGAAAGTTTATCTAGACACATTTTATAATTTATTCTGTAACTCAGCTTTGTATCTGTGTACACTTTAGGGTTTTTTTCATATTAACTCTCCTCCATTTTCTTAATTTTCTTTTCCTGAATACATCTGGATGTCCTTTTCCATACAACAGCTTGGGCTGCAATCAGAGTTACCATACACTGGGCATAAGCACAAGAGAACTTTAGAAGATATAACATATTTTGGCTGTAGACAGAACACAAGAAGAAAATGAAGTAACCTATGAAGTATTAGAAAAATGTGCTCTGAATTCAGGTTTTGCTGATTCCACAGAGCTGGGTTGGATTTCTAAAACAATGGCTCTGTTCAGAGAAGTCCTTAAAGCCCCAGTGCCAGATACAACAGCGACAATCTGCAAAAACACTGACTAAACCCAGGGGCCTGGGGTTTTGCTGCCGGCTCTGTCATTGACATGAGCCCACCACAGGCACTGACTGTCAGCCGAGGAAATTGAAAAGGACAGCAGTAGTGAAAAGGCACAGCAAAGATGGAACAGAATATGCTCCTCAAATGTAACATTTAGGTTTAATACAATGTGCTGTCATTCATAATTCCTAACAAATAACTACAAAACCATCCTCTTTCTGGAAAGGGCTAAACATCTGGTGCCTGGAACATAGCCCTTGCGAACAGTTGCATACAGTTTGTAAAAAGATTTGTGTTTCTAACCATCCTTAAAAACTTAGAATGCTCATTCCCTTTAAACTTGCTTATGGAAACTGGCTATGCTGAGTTACACACAAAACAAATTAATACCTTTAGTAAATTAAGGCTGCAGTTCTTTTATTGTCTTATGACATTCTTAACATACTAAACAAGGAAAATTCTGGATTCTTAACTTGCATATGTCTGATGATAAACAAGTCCAGACTTATTCCATGTTCTGCTAAAGAATATTTATTAAAGTTCTGCTAAGGTCTGCAGCACCTCAGGTCTTGAAGCTAAGCCAACAGCTTTTGCTGGAGAACTGTGGGTTTCTTATCTACTCTAATTTCAGTAATAAAAATAATCCCATATCTATTCAAGACTGCTGTAAAGTATGAAGACTTTGAATCACTGTTAAGCAATTTTGTTTTCTTCACAAAAGAGACTCTTATACACAAGTTACCCCAGTAGCTGACTTGTGTTTAGGATGATTTTTCCTAAGGGTTTTTTTAATTATTAGGACTTAAATAAGCAAATTAGGTTTATCGTTGATCAAAACAGATCAGTTACTTGCAGTTTCTGGTAGAACCCTCTCTCACAATATTTATGTTTGATAACCAGCTTGTTCTGAACACAAAACTACAAATCCCAAAAAAACAATGCGCCCCATCTAAACATGTTTTTCCGATCTGTATTATGACAAAATTGAAAAAAAAGTTGTCTTTACCTTTCTTCCTCGGAAGGGCTGGTTACAAAAACAAAACAGAACAGCAAAACCTGTTAAATCAATGTCATAATTTCCTTTAAGTCTTAAAAACTTTAAGAAGTTTGCTTTGGTATTCTACAGGGCATACCCATTTGAAAGCACATACAGGAAAATCCTTTTAAGTTGTACAGTTATTCAGCTACATAAAAAATTGTTCTGCTTTTACAGAACTATTTCCTATTGATCCCAAGGAATCAGCAGAGCAGAGCCATCTCAGATTATTGTAAATAAATGCAGTTAAATTGCTGTCAGTACCAAGAAGATCAAGGCTCACTTATTCTACCTAAAGGTTTCATTTCCAACCAATGGGCTTTTGTCATGCACAGCAGAGAACAGACTTTGCCAGAAATACCAAAGCCATTTCTTTGTCTTCTCAAATGAACCAAGTGCTTGTAAACCTATTAGGCTGCAAGTACCAAGATGGAAGGTTTTGCTGCCTTCCAGGATGAAAACTGGACATAGCCTAGGGTTCCAAACACAAGGCCTCTCTCACTACAGCTGCTTTGTTTACCTACATGTATGCTAGTTAAAATACTCCAGGCAATAAATTCTAAGAAATACAGCTTACAGTCTCAAAGAAAATACAATTTAGATTAACTCATGAACACACTCATTAGATTCTAAAAGTTATATCCAGTCCATTCAAGAAAAATCAGTTTGTGAACCCTGCACTCCAAAAGTCAGACATTTTACATTTGATGCATTAACTTAACAAATTAACTTTAAATGTCACTTTGAAGCACAAATGGATTTGAGGGAATCGGGTCTTTAAAAAAATATTTATAGGAATACAGAGAGTTAAAACATTTCATATAATTTATCAAACTGTCCCCCACCTTTTTTTGATCCAAAGGAGAGACACCTTTACATATCCTAAACACTAACTTTTAGAGCCAGCCCAACTTAACACTAAGAATTTGAAAAAGAAATTTAAATAAACTACATTTTTCCAAAAGGTTTTCTGTGTCCTTTCTTGTTTAATACTTGGACATATTAGAAGTAGCAGATATGAACATATCTTTTAATTCTAGGATAGAATCTTGAACAAGAATGCCTTAAAATCACAGCAAACATTTCATAGAAGATTCTCTTGGGAATGCCAGAAGGAAAAAAAAACCAAGTTCTACATTTCTATTTCAGTTGCATATATAGAGGTACCAAATATGAGAGCACTTGGTTAATATATGCTGAGTTCCCCCACAAAGACACCTGACATCCTGCCAAGCATCAGCCAGCTCATTGCATCACCATACATGATCATGTTCAATCACCATATATGCATCAGTATCTTTTTACCTGTAATCCAGGATGTGGATGTTTTTGTATCCAGGTAGTCTTTCAAATACGCTTTTAATCTATTTTGATGAAAAAACAAAAAAAATTAACACAGACTCTGTTCACTTCTGCTCATGTGGTGAAAAAATCAAAGTGTTTCTAGCATTTTCCAAAAATGCATCTGAGCTGTTATATCAAATAGGTTAAAAACAGTTAAATATTCTTTTATTTATGGAAGAGTAGTTTTGGTGACACTGTTTCATTACTAGAAAAAGGGGAAATGAAAAGTATGAACAACACCCAGCATTACCCAAGAACTATATAGAAAGTTCATGATGGTTTAGAAAGTTTTTAGCTTCCAAAGATCCTTGCCAATTGAGGATTATTTTTCACTCTGTAAACTCTTGTTCTCCTCCCCCATCTCCTTATTTTTAAACTGTCTCTGGTGAGACGTAAACAATCACAGTGCTGCTGACTTTTTTTTCCAAGAGCTTCTATATTCAAGCTCAGAGAAAACCAGGCAAGGGATCAAAGGAGTGGAACATCCATATGCCAGGTGGACGCGGCCCCATCCGACATTTTTTACACACACACATATCATGGCATTGCTACTTGGACTCACAAGTAGGAAAACTAAGATGTGTAGCCTACGTTAGCAACTTGTGACAGTCATGGTGATGCTTTTTGGCTGCAGTGAAGGGTACATAACTTTCCCATCTGGCCCAGGATCTGGCACAGGCTTAGCCCCGGTGAAAAGGATTCAGAGAACCAACCCCAACTAAATAGGGCTAAGAAGGAGGCAAAGCTAGAGAAAAGATAAGCCTCATGATAAGCAGCCATATGACAACTCAGATTCTTCTCCAAAGAGAAAAGAAAGACACACACCCTGCCCCCAAAATATGATGGTAATATAATTACCACCATTATAGACAAAATAAAAACCAAATATTGGAAACAATGGGGAGACGAAAATCAGGAGCCCTGACTCAGATGCTTTTTGCTGCTGTTGTTTTGAGGAGCCAGCAAAAGGAAGTTTGGGAAGGGAATCACCTGAGAAATGAATCGTTCAGATAGCTGTTGATACTCAGCAGCAGATGGGTCCTTCAGCTCCTCACTGTACTGTTCACCAACAACCAAAATGTTGAACTCAATCATCTGCTCAGTTACAGGTCTGACTAGCTTCTCGTCCTGCTTCTTTATCTCGTTATTGATCTGGAAGGAAAGGAAGGAGGGAGAGAAGAGATACCCTTAATGACATGTGAATGCTGCAGTCCAAAGCACAGCGCGTTCACTACAGGAGCCACCAGCACACCTGCTGCCCTTGCACTGTAATGGAGTGCTCATCAAGCCTCAGGGACAAGGCAGCAACTAATGAGGCAGTCTACTAAACAAGAACATTTCCTGAGAATTCTCATATTGAAGATAAGTCTGTTTTCCATTTGGACACCTTCAGTGTAAGTCCATCTCACTGACCTCAGGTACAAAGTGAAGTACAGAGGTGTGGGAGGTTCACAAAGCAATTTAAAGTGCAACCATGGCTACTCAAACATCTCACTTGAGCCCAGTCAGCCTAGGCCATTTTACCCAAAATTTACTCATTTATCACAAGGCTCCTACTAACTATTCCACCTGGAAGACAAGCTACCTTTGCCAAGTTCTACATTTGGAATAACGCTCTGTGTTGTTCCACTTCAGGAGGTGAGGGATCCCCCCCGATATACAATGGGCACTGGGAATGGGAGCTCTGCTGAGCTAAAGCAGTAGGGTTCAACTGCTGTGTCTACATCTGCCCAAAAAGCCCCAGAGCAGTGGCTGTGCAGTGCATCAGGGATGCATGGAGCTGTCATGGTTGCCAAAGGCAGCAGTGAATGCCAAGTTTTAATCTAATTTGAATGACTGAGCATGCTTTCTGCTTACTTCCCTAGTATTTTGAAAACAGTGTACTATTTCTTGTGGTACAGTGAAAGACAGAAAAATAAACTAAAAAAAAACAAAAACAAAAAACCCCCCCCGCAAAAAAAACCCAACAAAACCAAAAAAAAAAAAAGAGATTTGTCTGAGAGGGAAGAGAAGGCTGGCTTGTTAACTTTAGCCAAATGTCTTTTGCTAGAGGTTTTGTCTTTGACTACTTACATAGATATTTGTTGCTTTTTTCCTATTCAAAAGGAAAAAGGAGAGCCGGCAAAAGAGATCTTTTCAACAGAACTGAAGCCTAAGTTATGCCTCATGCAGGAAATGGAAAAAACTTTCTCCACAAAGTTTATCTGTCATCAGTGAGCAACTTCTATATTGTTCAGGAAACTTCTAAAAAATTTCAGTTAAATTCTCTTTCTGGCCCCTCGCATCCCTTTTTCACTGATTAGTTCTGTCCAAAGATCATAAGGACTGGTACATTACTTAAAGTTAGTTAGCATTTGAGAGATACACATTTAGCAAGCATAAATATAGTGGTATAATTTGGCTGTTTGCAACACCATGTAGTTAAAATCATTTATCAGCCCCCCCAAACCTGGTACAGTCAACACACAAAGTGCAGAAGATGAGATTTGCTCCCTCTTGACCTTGTAATCAGCAATGCCTTTTGGCTGCTAAGAACAATGAGGTGGGATGTAACTGTACAAAGTGAAAACACTGTAGCAGCAGCAATCTAATTCCAGCTCCTTTCCAATTTACTGAGTGGTCCTATTCTCTGCTCCAGTAGAAATATTCCAGGAAGTTCTGTTTCAAAAGAAGAATAATGCTGTTCTTGGGACCGAACCACAAGTGTTCTTGCTACATAACATAAGGCTCAACCTTGCACTTGAGTCAGAAGCTGTTTCATATGCTGTATTTATTCCAATATCAGAACTCCTATCAGCACAGAAAGCTCCAGAATAAAGTTTGGCTCAGCTTTGTTTCAGGGCCACGCTAAATTATTGAACAATATAGCCCAGTTTATCCCAGTACAATAAATCAGCTACTCATATGCATCAGGTAAAACTTTGTGAGCTTCTCTGTGATCCACTGAGAGTTTCATTTTTATAAGAAAACAAAAGCCAGCTGATTGATACCACTCTCTGGTTTGCAAAATTTTCTTCAATCATGTTGGCCCATGAATACTGCAGTTGGATTCTGGAGTGTGGGATTAAAATTTAATCTGGAGGATCTGTTTCCTAGAAGCAAATATGACCCTGGGACCTATGTGGTGGTCAGATCACTTCTACGGGGATGTTTTAAATATGGACTTCCTTGTGCAGTGGGCTTTGGTTAAATATCACAGAAAGATGGACCTGTAAAACGATAAATAAAAGTTTGCCTACATAAACAGAGGAAAGAGAGCAGAGAATCAATCTTCAAGGCTCTCCAGGCCACCTCTCTGGTATCCTACGCAACTGTACCCCACAGACCCTTGAAACACTACTATAGCAACCTAGGGAATATTGTGCTTCCATAGGAATAATAGTGTTCCACATTCTTTTAGGAGCTTCCAGAGCCATCTGGCAATCCCTCTTTAGTCCTATAACACTAGCAAAATCCTCACCTGACAGCAAAACTGATCTGTTATCTCCCACTGCTGGGGAATAGGCATTTCAAAGCCTCTCCAAATGGAAAAATACAAGCCCAGGAAAATGTCTTAAAACTTTAGAAATTCACACCCTGATTTTATTGATGCCATGATGATTTTTTGCCTTTTTTTTTTTTTTTTTTGCATACCTGTAGCAAACATGGGGTTCAAACAATTCCACATATACCTCTTAGCATGCATACTTGTAAATCCTTAAGTCTGATATTTTAACATAGCCCTGGTATTCTGTTATCCAAGAAGAACAAACACTCTAGAGGCCTTGAAGTTGAAGGCCAGAAAGCCTTATGCTATCTTGAGAAACCATCCGAGGAACACATCCTAGGACTAGACCCATCTAAAGTGGGATAATTCAGGATAGGGGGATGTCACATTATTCATTCAAGCCTCTTATTGGAACATCTTTTTTAGACATACTAATTTGCAAGCTCTATAAAACTTACATGTGACCTACCGTGAGTGTGCATTTCAGCGTATTCCACGAATTCGGAGAATTGTTGCACCATAAGAATCCTTATTAAATACTGAGGTAAAAACCCTTCTATCCCTTAATTGTGTCTGGCTCTTAATTTTAGGACCAAGAAAAAGGCATCATTATGAAATCCTGGTTTGTGTTAACACACCATATCAACAACATCTTTAATTGCTAATTTAAATGACCATAAACAGTATCATGTAGGGAAGGCAACAGAATGCTGAACCAAATGAAAAAAACCTACTCACAGTGGTATCTACATTGTCATGGTCATGGATGGTATCATCCACAGGACTCTCGATGGAGACCTCATGAGGGGGAGGAACATTGGCAGCTGCATCTGAGTTTGAAAGAGAACAGTATTACTTTGTTTGGGTTTGGCTGGGGTTTTTTCTATATACCCAAAGAAGCAGTTCAGCAAGCATAAACCAATAGTCAAATTTGGTTCCTAATCCTATTATCATGACAGCAACAGCACAGGAGACACATGAAGAGCCTGAGGAAAAGTATCAAATACACTAATTTGTGTAAGATGCTAACATTCTGCCTAAGCAGATGTATTTTTGGAAACATGAACTTAAATGCAGTAAAAATGGCACAGAGCCAATTTCTTGAGTAGGATTTTCATGATTCATGAAATAACAAAATATCAGCACATAATCTCCAGATAACAAATGGAATTATAGAGATGTAGAAATTCAGAGTTCTTTTTGAAATCCAAACTCATTAATTTCTCAACTTTCTGGTAATTCAGAATCAGCCTTTACAGCAGTTAGATAAAAACTGACCTCTCAATGTGGTAACATCAGCATCCAAAGGTGGAGTAGGGGTCCCACTAGACAAAAAACAAATCAGAAATTGAAGCTGGATGTGGTAAGATTAATGTAGTAGCTTTTGATATTTCTGTGATTCTGATACTACACCAAGAAGCACATGTGCAGAAGATATTTTTCATTTTACTATTATGCTCATAACTTCATAAAAATTAGGCTTTGCACTATTTCAGTTATGTTTTGCAACTTGGATTTTGGGTCAATTGCATCATGCAACACATCATGTGTGTCTCTGGGTTGCAACCTCTTATATCCCAAATGACCTGGAGTCCCATACAAAAATACATTTTGCCTTCTAGCTGTTCTGTAAAGAAAGCAAATGCAAAGAGATAAAACACAAAGATAACTGGTAATACCCTATAAACCACTCAGTTTTTAAAATACTCCCCAGTGCACTAAAACACCATAACTGCACTGAAATCACTGCAAGAAGATGGATTCTTTTCATCATTAATTTTATTCTGCTCATTTGGAAATCTTCAAAATGCATCAGTTTCCAAACCCAGTTGTGGGATTCACACACACATATAAAACAACTCTGGGCCAAATGTGATAAACATTTCAGAAGAACAATCACATGAAGACTGTCAACCTGAAGAAAAGCTAACAAAAACTTTGACATGACTCTTACAGTAAACCCAAGATGCTTAGAGTCAGTTCTGTAAGCCTGGAGCAACTCTCAAGTTACCAAGAGTAGGAGACATGCTCTGACATAAACAAGTCTTTCCTGAATGAAGGGAAAATTATTTTTTGAATTTTTCATATTGTTAATATATACAACACAAGCTGTAAGACTGGCAGTTCAAGAGCTGGAGAGAAACTGAATGTGAAAATTACTGCAGTTCATTGTATTGAGATATTTCACTTCTAAAGTATCTCCTTTTTTTGTTGGTGATCATACCTGTGCCATGAAACATGCACTGCAGCAAGTTTTCACTCTAATATATGCAATGCCGACCATGGCTCCTGGCCTTGCCAGGTTTGTTTTATGATTCACATACTCTACGACTGGTCTTGCAGTCTATCCTCAAGCAAAACTTCACTCCAACCTCCTATCTTGCCTCCTTCAGGCTGTATGGTCAGTCTTTGAATTACTTCAAAAAAGGCTTTCAGCACCAGCCAGACAACCAGATTCACAGTTGCGTTCTGCAGATACCAGAGCACTGCATATGATCAGAGACCATAGTTTCACTGAGTTAACGTCTGAAACACTTTCTCTCTCTGCCCCTCATAGACACATAAGACTTATGTGCCAATAAAAAGACCTGAAGGCAAACCTGAACAACTTTCTATTTAAGTTAAGAATCCTTTCACTCATCCTTTCCCAGAAGGCACAGTCGAATCCTCCATGTAAGGATTAACTATACCAAAACATAGTTCAGGGAATGTCAAACTGACAGGGTGAGATCTCCACAACAATTCTAAAATATTAACAAAAAAATTCCACATGAACAAATCAGAAAATACTTATTCAAGAGTTTAAGCAGTACCTTCATGTATTTTCTTGCACAAATAAAATCAATGAGCTTCATGCATGCTTTGAGGCATAGCTGTGCCTGCTTCCATCTCATGGACAATGGTACCTGTTTCCAGACAGCATCGTGCAAGACTGCTCTTGAGTTTGCCAATTCTTTGACAAACTCAGCAAACCTTCAAATCATTTCCAAGACTGGAAAATTTTACTAAAAAGTGTAATTTAGACAAGATAGCCTCTCTTAAGGATATTTTCTTAAGAATGCTGGTTATGTTTTAGAGGGATTTATTTTCCTTACTCATTTGTCATCTTAGAACTGTAATAAAAACTATTGCTTAATTATTAATTGGTCTGATGAAACATTTTCCAATTAAGTTCACCTAGCTTCAAGGTGCCTCTTTTACCAGTTTCAATAGGAAGTATAATACATCTATACCAGAGTGTCACCAAATTACAGCATCAGAGCATTTTAGTGCATCATGTTTAATGTTCAGAAGCAAGAATGACTCTGCTTTTCAGGAGAGATGAACCAGACTGGGATTTTTATTTCTTACAAACCATTCAGTGTAACTAGGGTCAGAATATAAAGTCAACAAAAGCAAAGTGATGAATAGCAAAAACTCTGCTATGGGATTTTTAATGTTCTGGTCAGTTCAAGCCTATTCATAGCCATTAGCTGAGTCTTATATCCACCCCCTTTTCTAAAGAAGAGGACAAGAAGAAACATGATTTGCTGTGGTAAGTCCTGATCCCAACCTGAGACTCATGAGACTTGATCAGATGGCCACAGGTTGGTGCTCAGTATTCTTTGAAGGGCCTCCAGGCACTCCTGACCTCCAGCTACTGCCCCACAAGGCACAGGTCACCAACAGATCCCATATTGTCCCTGCCAGCCTTCTGCACATCTGTGCTGCAACTCAGGGCATCTCAAAAGGACCAAAATTACTATCTGACCAACTGAGCACCCAATTCTGGGGTGAGTTAGCCTTGGCCAAGGGCAAAACACCCACCAGCCACTCTCTCACTCCCTCCGTATTCATAAGACAGGGGAGAAAATAAGATGAAAAGCTTCTGGGCTGAAATAAAGCCAAGGAGATCACTCACCAATTACCTCCATGAGAAAATCAGACTCAGCTTAAGGAAAGCAATTTATTGCACATCGAAGTACATTTGGGTAGTGAGAAGCAGACAAACATTAAAACGCCACTTCCTCTTCACCCTTTCCCTGGCTCAGCTTCACTCCTGACTCCTCTACCCAGTGCATGCTCTGCAGGGCCAGCAGCTCCTTCAGGAAAGGTCTGCTTGCTCCAGTCTGAGTCCTCCCTCGGCTGCAGGGAATACGTGATTTGCCATGGTACAGTGACATTGGCCTCGGCATTCCCCATGCCACTGTTTGTTTTTGTTCCCTCTTCCTCTTCCCTGACCATGTTTTCGCCCTCTCTCACACAGGCTTTCCCTGAGCTGCCACTGCCACGAGTGTTGGGTTCAACCCTGCCCATCAAAGCTGTCTGCAACCACCTCAGGGCAGCCCTGGACCCCCACATAGGGAGCCCCTGAACTAAGCTGCTTGAGTTTTTTAAGGAAAAATCCTCAAAGTAGGCAAGAAACCCCAAACAAAATGTTGTGGTATAAATCACACTTTCAAAAGAGGAGCAGTTTACAAATGGAAAGGCCTAATACTCAGGTTCTCAAGTTCTACTTCTAGATCAGATTAATGGTTATAGACACATCAAAGTGAAGTTCTCCAAGTTTCAAAAGTCCAAAAGGACTTTATCACTGACCCCAACAGATGGCAGCTCTCCAAAAGCGCACTTCTGTCACAAGAGTCACCTTGGGCACCGGTTTGGCCACATGGTGACAACCACAGCCGAAGCCAGGCCTTGGGGCAGCCATGGTAGTGCAGAAAGGTGAGGGGAGAGTAAGGCCAGTGTCACGGTGAGAGCTAAGCTTATGTAGCAAACCCAACTCCTCAAGCCATAACAGACCACACTCTTTGTCAGGCTGAGGCAATAAGTATATTCTTACTGGTGCTGGGGGGCTTTTAAATACAAGCCCTCAGGAGCTAACAAATTTTCTGACAGAATTCCAATGCACAGCTGGCTGAAATTTAAAAACCAAGCACTTAAATATCACCTGCTAAACCCCTAATAAATCTAACCAAACCAGTCAAGCACCAAATTTGGTCAAATGATCAGCTATCACTTTTTTCAAGAGGATGAAAATATGAGTTTTAAGGATACTATGCTGTAACCAAGCTCACTTTACGCAAATTAGTCATTCAATACTTTAACAGAGTGATGAGGTTTGCTTTCTTTCTGCCTCATACTTCCCCTTAGCATTTTTCAAATGCCTACTTTATTGATCACCTAAAAAAGCATCAATTGTATTGGAAGAAAGTCCAAGGAAGGAAGTCATTCAAAATGCACATGGCAGTACATATACTGAATTGTCTGAACACACCACTTTTCAAGGTAAACACAGATTCAAATTCTCGCTCACTTGCACTACTAAAAATATTTATGGTTTTGCCCCAGGATAAATCCAGGGCCCACATTTGACTTTTAATTCTACCTACACAAGCAAGCCACTCCAGTTGGAGGGACTGTATTCCAACAAGAGTTTATTGAGAATTTGAGACACAGACATATGAAATGTAATTTCCATTGTCCTACCTGCATGAGTGATTCCCTGGATCATCTTGGCTGAGCAGTAAGTAAAATATAAAAACATACACATATGTATGGAGAGGCAGGAAGGAATATAGACAAGCAGATGTCTAAGCACCAGAGCAAACAACACTGTACTTGTGTTTCCTTGGCAGAAACAAGCAGTTTCAGATCACACAGCTCTGTTAAACACCAGGATCTGGGCAGGTGTCAGACAAGATACATCAGGGCCTAGGAAGCTGATCTGAAGCAAACAGTGCTTATGGACAGCCTAGACATATTAATACAGCAACCACAGCTCACAAATACAGCCTACATTCCCCTTTTTTCAAGGTCCATGGTATGTACTTCTGTGTGACATCAGTCATGTCAGGAGAAGACAAATTCAGTCCACCAAAGCATAAGAGTTCCACTGACTCATGGGCCCAAACTGGTTCTTTATGTGCAGCCGTACTGTGTCAATGAGGAGAAACAACACTCTGGACCTGTCAAATGGGCCATCAGTGATACCATTTCACAGCTCCCCATAAAGTTCTATGAAGGTATTAGTTAGATTTTTCTCTACATTTCTCTTCAAGGTTTAAGACAAACCCAGCTCTGTGGATGAAGAAAATAACATCTTCAGATTTGTATTACATGCTCTGGACATCCACCAGTTGATCCATTATTTATAAGATTGTTAGTCAATTTGAATGTTCTAAAGTCTAACTGGCTATGTTAAGCATTTCCTTTGCTTGAAATATTACTTCAATTCTCATACTGCACAAAGGAGAGAAAATTTTGTTGTCTGATTTTCTCATTTTTTTCAATCACACAGCCTTGAACTAACTAGCATGCAATTTAAGAAGTATTTTTATGCAATTTCAAAATGTAAGACAAAGCCTAATATTCAGATTCTCTTCCTTTTAATATTTACATGCATTTATCTAAATTTTCATTTAGGTAGTTCTTGAATGTTTCATCTCTTTTGGTTCTAATTAAAGCAGGAAAAGACTTTCATATTTGCTACCAGACAGTCAGGAGCACAAAAGAAAATATACAACTGAAAAGGAGCAGTTTGGAACTCTTCACATGTGGTAAAGCTGTGCAGATGATAAAAAAATCTCTGAAATGAGGAATATCACTGCCAAGTCCACAGGCAAACAGTAAGGAAACTCAGGTACATTTCTATGTCACTGCAGGCATAACTGCTGAACTGATAAAACGATCCCAGTGCAGAAGACAAGCTCTTACTCTTTCATGAAGTACACTTAGATTAATAGCACAAAATCCAAATTGATACATCATCAATCATTGCTGATAAAGTACGTATTCTAGATTTGCCAATGTATTTCAAGGCAGAGAATGAGGACAGAACACGGGAGGTCAGGACAAGATTTACTGCAACTAATTTCAGTGGTCTAAGAATCAGCAAGTCCCATCAGAAAGGACACATGCCTCTACATATTTCATTTTACCTTAAAAATGCTTCTAAAGAAGTGAAAAAGTAGTGTGTTATACTCCTCCTCTTCAACTATCCTATCCTCTTTATCTTTTCCTCAGTATGCTGTTGTGCATACAGCACTCAAGCAAGGCTATGACATAAAAGCTCTTGTTTTCCACTGCAACAACTTTGTGTTACTTCTTTGCTTTCAGCTGATTCTCAAGATCTGGCTTTTGAACCCCCAGGAATTAGACAAAAGGACTCTCCTATTGTCAAGAGACAGAGTTCAATATTAAGAGAGAGAACTTCATTATGTGAAGTGCCAGTGGCCTACTGAATAAAGCAATCAGTAAAAGCCTTTAGGTCATGTAGTGCTCTGACCCTTCCAACTGGGGAAAAAAGTACAATATCCACTGCACTACTCTGTACATATCTGGATTGTGTCCTATATATTGCTTTTCTTTTTGAAGTTTTCTCCTTGATGGTACTCAGTTTAATTCCTCAGTTCCTGAAAAGGTCAGGGTAGCTGAGCATTTAACCTCTGTGAATGCATGCTCTAAACCTTACAGGAACAAACTTTCATCCTGCTGGTACGTCACTGTCAGTAATGCCGGATTGGGAGATATTCCAGGAACTAAATTCCAAGAGCACAAGGCACCTTCCCGTAGGCTAAATTAAAGCTATCCCAGCATTTAACTAGATGAAATCAGCTTTTTCCAGTTGGAGAGACACACCATATTGATATCTAGATAGGATTATATGAGTTATATTAAACTACTCAAGTCACAGCTTCAGTTCTATAGCTGTTAATAGCTTTCAGCACAGTTTTGATTTGATTTAGAGAGGTAGTATAGTTGAAATGATAAACAGGTATCAAGGGCCTGTCTTCCATTCCAGATGAACTCCAAATTAAGAAATCGTTTGAAAGAAAAAATACATTTCAAAGAAAAAAATTGTTTCACAGAAAAAAGACATTGGTCAAAGCTTATGGAACAGTTTTTTGTGTTGGGGCTATGCTCTAGAACCTATGGCAAAATTTCTCTTGTTCTTCTCAGTGGGAAAACAGACAGAGAAATATGCCCAGTGCCAGGCCTCCAAAGTGAAATGGCTGCTTCTGCACAGTCATCAAGAGACACTGTATCTCACCACAAGACAAATCAGAGACTTCAGCTAGACCCTCATTTCAGGGCACCATCTGGAGAAGCCTGTCCTTCCCTGGCTGTGTGGGAATCTCACCTGAACATCTCATCTAGATACCCTAGATATCTAGATATTGAGGACAGTCCTGCCATCCCTCGAGACAAGAGCAGAACCACTGTCCATTCTGACACAGGTGGCACAGCTGAGTGACAAGTCAGCTGCGTTCAGATCCTAGCACTGCCCTGCACTGGACCAGCCTCTCTCTGCACATGTGGGTCAGCAGGTGAGAACAGCAGTGCCCAGGAGAGGGAGAACTGCACTCACTTTTCCTCTCTGCAGGAGGGACTTGATGCTGGATTTCCCATCCTGTGCCTTAGAGGCTGATGGTGGTCCTGGGTTGGGCACTTAGGCTAATTTCTTACAGAACATCTTTACAAGAATGTTTATTCTGATCTTTACTGGGAGGTGTGGTTATTGTTTCAGGGAATAACATTGGCTGTTGGCAGTATTAAGATGGATGACTTACTCCTCTTGAGGCAAGGCGTCTGGAGTTAGATGAGACATCTTCTACCCATGACAGAAAATCATGGCTGTGTTTTTTATAGGACTCTGGCTTAAAAACTTCACATCTAAAACCATGAATGCTCTAAGACGTCCAGAATAGTCTTAGAGTAAGTTTGGATTTTATAATGGAAAAATTATTTCTACTAATATCTCCTGATGCTCCATTACTCAGTGCAAATCTACCTGTTTCTGTCACTGCTTCAGTCCTTTATCACCTTCTTTATGCTATAAAACACTACAATTTCCAAGCACAAGACAAATAACAAATTATAGAGGAAAAGATACAGTAAACCCAAAGGTTAAACTGATAGCAATAACAAAGATCCCATCCTAAAACTATAAACTATCTGAAGCAATACATACTGAAATAAAAGCAGCGTATTTTTAGACAGATGCAGCACAGCCCCACAGTAAACTGAGTTTGGTAAAGTTTGTGAGTTGCCTACTGGAACCCCTTTAATGTTGCCATGAAACACTTCATAAGATGGCTTTTGGACAAGTACATTTATCACTCTGATCCACCTTTCAGTCAAAAGTTTTTGCACTGTTCCTTTAGCCCAAGTTCCTTTAGCTCCTTTGCACTGTTAGCCCAATACATGCAGATTCCAGATGCCTTGGTTCCAATTCCTCTCATTTATCTCTACATTTACTAGATTTCCTGAATGATCACACAGAGGGATGCAATAGGTTTTCAAGCTCAAACTTCCTCAGAACAGGTGAATTCTACCCAGCTGACCTGAAAGCTTCAGGGAGTGCTCTTGCCAAAAGGAGCAAGCTCCACAGGACAGAGAGAAACTAACCTCTTAGGAATCACTTTTGCCATTATCATTTCACATTATTAATTTTAACATATGCTGTGGTTATGAAATCACTATGAGGATATCTAATTTGAGAAGTTTGAGGCTTTTCTAAGAAGTCTGTTAAATGATTACTCTTCCTGGCATTTTAGTTACTCATATTTAGCATAACTTTATGTGGCCTGTAAAGCAGAGAATTAAACCTGCCAGTTTTTCAGAGGAGTTCAGCATCAGAATGTTTGGGCTTGAATTACCCTAAAAATAACAGCTTAGATTAAGTTCTGAGTAGCAATTGAGCAATAATAATTTGAGCTTCTTTCCAGTTCCATAAAGGACATGAAAATAACAGGCCAAGTTCAGGTTTGCTTTGGTACAAAGATGCCACAGATCAGTTTTCAGTTTTATTGCCTTGTTAAAAGTGTGAGGAGCCCAAACAACCAAATCCCTTGTAACTGTTTATAGAACACATCTCTTGAAACTCTCTCAAAATAGCATTTCAAAATATTCCATTTTCTTTTTGCTTTTGTAATAATGACCAGGACTACTTGAAAGCCTTTGGGAAAGATTTTCAAGACAAGCAGAACACTAGCATAAGTTACTGTGGACACATCTCTTTCCCAGAATAGATTTCCCCCACTAAACCTCTTCAGGTAAATAGCCTGTGCCTGTGCCTGTGCCTGGCAGCCCGACAGCCAACAAGGTGATGACACACTTAAGCAGAAGTACAAGCCTCAGATTGGCTGAGATATTTTGAGCATGCCAACCATGCCAGGACAGAGGTTCACACGCCAGAACCACCAGATTTCTCCACCACGCTTTTCTACACGTCCTTTTGCACAAAGGTGAATACTGTTCATCATCAGCACACCAATCAGTGCCAGCAGCAGCAAGAACCAGAGAAATGACCATCACTAGCCTTGAGAAAGGGAAAACTACTTACCCACATGACCAATCAGCGCAGGAACTGACAAGAAAAAGAGAGAAAGGTTACAAAATGTCACAGCTCAGCCCTGTTGTTATCTCCAGAGAGAATAAAATGCAAGGAGAACACAGATACTCACTCACCTGCCCATTGCTTCCTTTGTAAAGGCCAGTTTCTGGAAAATAAAAACAAATCCTAAATATATTTGAGTAATATAAGGTGAAAGAAATTGAAATTCAGTTTATACCACTTTATTTCCTTCTGCATGCTGAAATAATTCTATTTTCTGTACTGTCATTTGTTAAGTTCAAAATTTATTTAAAAAGTCCTTGCTGAAAAAGAAATATGTCTGACATTTCCAAAATACAGCTGAAACTCGAGATCAGATAGTGTAAAGAGCATTAGGTTTGTCAGAGGTGCTCTACATTTCTGTATTTTCCTGCAGTATTCTGCAGGTACAACATTCTCCCAATGTTAGAGGATGCCAACAATAAGAACCTTTTAAGCAAGCAGTCTTCAGATATTCAGCATTACTTCTGCTACTTGTCTATAGATTTAAAACCATCTTTTGAAAGTAAAGCTACAGCTTTAAGTTCCAGAGCAGGATTAATCTGATGATTTTGTTTATGGTTATACAAGTGGCAGAGATGATGTTTTTTCATATAGTGGTGTAAAAAGACTAAAAAGAGCTACACATTTCATACTTTTTTCCTCAAAATTGTCATGGCATTAGTGCCGTTAGTTCCAGAGGAGAGTCAGAGATGCTTCTGTGAGGATCACCACGAGAAGTGAAGGAAGTCCTGAGAAATAATAGGAACTGTTGAGAAATAATGCTGTACCTGCTGCTGTACCAGGGTAAAGAGAATATCAAATACTTACAGAAAATTATTGTCCATCCACCAAATTTCTGTTTCTCTGCTTTATGGGATCAAAAAGGGATTGTTTGGGGGACTGCTTATGGGGCTGGCATTCTTTGTATAAACAATGCAGGTATATTTTTCAGTAAAACAACAGGAAGTGAATCAACTCAAGTATCTCCTTTGAAATTAAATTACAATTCTCTTTAAACATACCATTTCCACTTTGCAAACTTCTTTGAAAGACACCCAAATGTATTCAGTGACCTAAGGACTGTCACTCTAAGCTATCCTGATGGTTGTTCCTGTGAAGGAGGGTTGTAAAAAGGCAAAAGAGACCTTTTAAGCAGGTTATCCCGTTCACTCTCTTCACCTGTGTTTTCCTGTGTTTCTAGGAGAGTGAATAAATTCAGCTGTTACTGATTTGGAGCCATGTCAGTGAGTAGCCTTCTCCTCTTTCTAGGACATGTGGGCATTGTGATCACAGCTAGAATGGCAGACAGCCTGGAAATCAGCCAGAGCAGGGCTTGTCAAAATACAAATTTCAGTCAGCTAGACTTTCAGCATGCTCTTTGACCAACATTTATTATACAACTCCATTTAATGAAGCATTTGGTATAAAAAACTAAGGCACAGCAAGACTAGTTTTAAGTGACAAACAAAGAAACCAGGTAGTCTACAGTGGAAACTCTAAATTGGGGCCGCTAAAGCTGTGTTGGACTTCGGGTACTTTTTTAAGGGGTCATTATGCTGATCTATCCAGTGCCTGTAGATTCAACCCTAGTGCACTGGGATTTACAAGGAAGAGAGGGATTGATTCCCTCTCCACAAGATATTGGAAAGTTATCAGTAAGTAGTAGCTCAGTAAAAAGGGTTTGTTCATTAGAAAAGGAGATGCTCTTCCACACTCAGCCAGTCAGGATGATTTGTAGGTGCTTTTAAAACTAACCCCATTTACAACAGGCCTCACACATCTTTTCAATATCTAGTGCTAGTCTGTAGCCAGCAGCTTTACTCACTGCTCCTCAAAGGCCCCTCAGAGCAGAGCTCAGTGCAGTCCTGACTATTTCCTAGAGCAAAGGCATAGGGACACCCCAGTGAGGGGTGCCTGGGCCAAAACTCTATTGCAGGGCAGTCTGAGGAGCTGGTGGCTCCCAAGTTCCCTGAGTCTGGGTCCCTGGACTTAACCGATATCTTGTTATTTCCAAGTCATCTATTCAACAAATTATAAGGAGAACTTACAAGAACCAAACCTGAAATGTCAAATTATTATTTTAATGGCCAAAGTCTAGAATAAGAAACACTACCCAGTCTCCACACCCACATTTTTAATAAGGCATCAAATTACTAAATTCTCATATAATTTCATAGGAAACTAGCACCCCCTATTGCTAAACTAGCATGGTCTGCAATAGTTTGTAGTGTGACTGTCTTCCTCTCTCCCAAATGTTTAATTTGCTTTCCAGCCTGGGATGGGGCCAAGCAATGACATTTGAACTCCATGGCAAACATCACCTTTTCCCCCTAATCAGAAGCCAAGGGCTCTAGAGTTCTAATACTGGCTTGTTTAATCATTCTGGACAGAATAGCCTTTGCCAAAACACCTCACCTCTCTGACTCAGTTCCTTCATTAAAATGGAGTTAGAAATATACCTGCTGCACACAGACTGCAAAGATTATTTAATGTCTTCACCCTTTCAATACTTGAAGTCATCTAAAAATAGTTCTCCAAAACAGCAGCAGCCACACCAAAGCTAAGGAGAGCTTTTACTCACTGAAGCTACCTCCGGCAGGTGCTTTGTACAAAATTAGCTCTCTTGAAGTGGGACCTTCCTGACATTATTATACCAATTCTCCTAAAACTGGGACCTGAGTTTTGTGTCTGCTGCTCTAGAGCTCGCCTTTCTCAACAGTTCCTTTACATAATGAAAAGCTATCATGAAATAATACAAATACATTAAATACAGGCTACAACAATACAACAAATCATATATAGTACCAACAGATGAGCTTCTGTCAACTCATGATCTTGCAGAAAAGCAATTATACAGGACATTCTTGCCTGATCCTGAGAGACTATCATTATGCACAGAAGACAAAATATCCTGAGGGTAATCCCAGGCAGGAGAAAAAGGCAGAGGAAATGTCAAGGAGATCTGAAATAATCCCATATTAGTTTAATCCCATCTGTGTAGTACTCTACCAAGCATATCTGATTTAATCAACCTGTACACCTCATTTACAATAGGAAAGTCATACCAGGAAATGATTCTCTATCTGCCTGTCCTGGTTGCCCACCATGATGCATGGCAGAGCCACACTGCCATGAAGGCAAGGCCACAATGCTGGGGATTATTCAAGGAAATGGAGGACAATGTCCAGAACTGAAGCTACAGAGAGGCCAGAATAGGGAGCAGTGCTTTGAGGCACATCCCTGACAGGTAAGGTCATAATACTGTCTACAGTGAGTTAGAAGAGAAATAGCAGGAGCAGCTTAGTGGAACAAATATTGATTCAACTATGTGCAACTTGAAATGAAGGCTAGACGTATATATATGGCAAAGGTGGAGAGGTTTTCTTTTTAAACCAGAGGAGGCTAAAACTTGAAATACAAAGAATGAAAGTCAGTAGGGGAACTGTAAGTGCATGGATAAGAAAACAGGTGAAGGAAATCTGACATTATAGTTCAAAGGAGGGAAACTGAAAAATTTTTTTTGCATGCATAAGAGGCAATGGGGAATGTGAAAGAGCAGATATGATCTGCTTTTTCTCCAGATTTAGAAGAAAGTAAAGGAGGTTTTCTATGCAAAGAAAGAAAACGTAAAGAACTAGAAAGAGTGGTTAAGACATTTAATTAAACAGAGAAAGAATGATTAGCAAGGAAGGTCACAGAACAGGGGAAGATGAGACACCCCAGATGAGATCTTCCACAGGACCCTGAGGAATACAAAATAATCTGCCTCCATGAAGTATTCAAACAACAGCACTGGGAGTAATGGTTACAAATAATTGGGATGCTACATCCCACCTTGGAACATGGCTCTCAGAATTCAGGGAAATCATTCATTTCACATGGCTAGGTACCCATTTCAGCATGCGAAGAAGGTGTTTCGTTACACTACCCATTCAGGCATCTGCAGGCAGGGTTGCCTTCTCCCCTCTCACCCTAATCTGTCACTGAGCAGTTTGTGCTCCGAACACACTGAAGCACAGAGCTGCTCGTGGGCTGGAAAGTCAATTCTACACAAAAGTACTGCTGAGTCAACACCATTGAAGGGTTTGTATCTTGTCCCAAGAACTTTTCAAGTCATCTTTCAGTAGGTTAGCACCTCCATCACAGTTTCGGAGAGTCCTGGTGAAATTGTCTGCCTTTGATTCTCAGGGAAAGCTCTCCCAATAAACTCCTTTCCACACTAAGTTTCAGCTTAACTCTTGGCGCTCAGACCCACCAGAGTGGGAAGAGTACAGATTTCCTTCTCACCAGCAACCAAAAAAATCTCACACCCTGCTTCCTTTGGAAAGGATTCATAACCTAGTTCCTGTTGTCCCATCCGCCCAACACTGTCAGATATACTTTGTTATAGGGTTGTACAGGAGCCCTCAGCAGGTATGGTTAAGTTTCTGCTCAACAGATTAAGTTGCATGGGGTCCTTTAATGCTTCATTTCTCATAACAGCTTTTCTCAACATCTCTTGTCATCAGACCTGCAAGGAACAACAACCCTTTAAAACTTTATTTCCTGAAATCTGAAATCTGGGGAAATTGAAATTATGGCATATATTACATGCTCACATTGGAAACGTAGAATGCAGACAAAACTTTACACTGAAAGCCCTGCAGTATCAGCCTTTAAGCTGCTTTTTGCTATGGACTCAGGAAGGAGTTCTGTAT
Organism: Chamaea fasciata; assembly: GCF_029207755.1. NCBI lineage: Eukaryota > Metazoa > Chordata > Aves > Passeriformes > Sylviidae > Chamaea > Chamaea fasciata. Next base: position 20,102,063 of record NW_027094087.1, on the reverse strand, counting down.
GCCAGATGTAAATTTTCCTATGAACAGCACGGGTTTGTGCTGCTTTGGCACCAGAGTTTCAATCTCATAGCAAGTCAGCAATGGTTCTTGGCAAACAAATATTTACTTTTGCTTGCATTTCTTCTCACTTGGATTTTCCAAAAATTGTCTAGCACAAGTTGGAACATGGTCACAATCACAGGGCAGAGTCAGGGCAAGTTTGGCAATACTGGAATTCCAGACATACATGTCTCAAAGTACAGAATGGTGTGAATGAGGATGTTACAGAGGATGAATGTTACATTCTATGTAACAGGGTTTTACTCCCCACTGAAACACAGCTACACAGGAAGGAACAAAAGCCAAGTTAATTTATAGGAAGGAATGTTTACATGAAGATTTATACTGAAAAAACCCCACCCTATGGATTGGAATTACCTTTGCCATTTGCATTCCCGTCAGGAATTGAAAAAAGACAGGTTAACAATCTCACAATTTGTAAATCTGCTTAATATCCAAAGAAGTTAGAAGTTAGTTAGTTAGTTAGTTAGGATAAGTGTTCTCATGTGAAGTGTTGTCAGTTAACATGATCACACAAATTAAAATGAAAATTCAAGGGGAAAAAAAAAGATATTTAAAATCATTTTTTATGCTTGGCATGAATATGTCCACCTGCTCCTTCTGAAAATCTGACAGGTGATCTGCTTAAAGAAACTCAGTATATACATTCTGTATTAGTACATACAGAACGTGCATGTATGTACTGATATTACAGGGAAACCCACAGAGGCAGACCTCACATCTCCAAGGCAAAAAAAGAAGTATGAAAGCTGAGACCAGCTGGTCTAAGCTCCAATTGATATCCAGCAAGAAAGCATGTTAAAAGTAAGTGAAAGAGAATTTTTCTCAACACGAGCTAGGTAAGGATGGAGCAGTCATTGCAGCATCTGTGGGAGTGTGACAGTGATTACTGGGGATTAGAGAAAAGGATAAGAAAGACAACCAAGGAGGGAGGCTAATAAGATGGCATGTAATTACACTGCTCAAAACAACACTCCACACTACAACAAAAACATCATGAAAGCAAAAATTTTGCTGAATTATTGTTCATTGAAAGCAAACCCCACAGATTTATTTTGCCTAATTTTCAGACACACTGAACTTCTTTTGAAAGAGAGGGGGAAAATTCAGGACATGCAGCATTTCTAAAAATTAAATTTCACCTTTCAATCTACCAAAAAGTAATGCACAAAGACACTTTGAAATAAGACTGCTGGAATCTGCCAACATGCTCATACAAAAGAAGCAGCAGAGCAATGCTTGACAGTAACAGCCAATGTATACCAAAAGAAAAGCAGAATTGCTTTTATCAGCTGCAGGCTCTAAACTAAACTCTTGAAATTAACCACAGATGAATTGCAGACATTGGAGAGCAGAGGAAGATTAGGAACAAGTGGTATGTAATGAGGAGTGTAATGAGGAGTGTAATCGTCAAACAAAAAATCTGCAGAAATTAATCTTGTTTTTAAGCAATAGCGTGGCCCATGCACACGTGTCACACAACAGAGTCCTGTGCACACAGTGAAACAGTGAAACGACAGCAGCCCTTTGGTGACAGGTGCTCTGTACTTTAGAGGTCAAACCTAAGGAATGGGGGAAAAAATAGCAACAGCTGGTCATGACCAAATGACTGAGCATTCTGTAATGAGAGAGAAACAAAATCCCACTAGTAAAGGAAAGGCTTGGTATGACTTGGTCTTCTTAGCTGGTGGAAGTGGAAAGAACAAGTGAGTAGGACACAAGGCTTTAGAAAGTGTGTTCGGTCCCATAGGCTGAGCCCCAGCTCTTACCACCACATCAGACTGGGGCAAGCAACTAGCTGGAGGAAGGATATTCTTAAAAGCAGAGATGTATCCACTGCATCTGTTTGGACTTAACATTCTCACAGCTGCTTTAAAAAGGTTTCACACTCTGACAAGAATTTTGTGCACAAGCTCATATGAGAAAGGTGAGTCAGTACTAGAGCTAGCAGTTAAATCCACTCTCTGACCCCTGCATTTAAAAATACACCATTGGATCTTTTGACAGTGAGTGACTGGGGGATAGGGTGCTCTTCCTTCAGTCTTTGGTTCAAAGTCAGCTTCTTATTCCAAAAAAAAAAAAGTCACCTGACCAATTTGTGACATTTTGTGGAGCACAGAGGTGACAGCATTTCGTCCTTCTTATCACAGACTAGTCTGCCATCAAATCAGCCCAAGAACCACCCCCTTTTACCAACTGAGCTGAGAGAAAATAGAAGAATGAACAGACTGTTTTCCAGAATACAGCATTGCTGAAGGGAATATATTAATCTACAGGACAAAGGAAACTTTAATAAATATCACTCTTCTGAAAAGATCAAACTCGGAGCACTTTATCTGGCTCTACTGAAATGCTGCAGAGCCATACCCAAAAAGGGAGAGCAGCAGTGGGAAGTTTGATGCATCATCCTGTTTCCAAGAATCATTTTGATTTCTTTTAATAAACCCCCACTACAGATCATCTCACTGCAAAAACTGAACACAAAACAGTTACATGCACTGTGTACATAAAAAAAAAAAATCACACTAATTTTATTTCTCTCTATCTTTTGCAAAGATTTCTAAGGACAAACAGCATCCTAAGACTTCACAGAAGCAAACTTTGACTAGTATCACCTGGGAAGACTAACATGAAGGTTCAGGAAAAAAAAACCCCAACTCTCCATTATCCACAACAGTTTCCATATTCACATAACTTAGTGCACATTCCTAGCACACAAGTCCAATAAAAAAGCAGGAGGGGGAAAGAGTCAGAGCATCCACTCTTACTAAACATTAGTGTTTCTATGGGGTTACACATTTAAGACTTATGAGTTTCATAAAACTACTCATCCATTAGCTTGCAAAAGTAACCTCAAAAAAGATCCATAAGCCACCACACATTTTAAGAAGCGCTTTATCCAGAGAAATTAAGATATCCACTGTATCTTAGATGAATACCAAGTCAAACATTTTACTTTAGAATTCACAGACTCCTGGAACTACATCTTTGTATTCCATTTGAGACAAGCTTTTTTAGTTCGACTTAATATTTCTTTTACTTTCTTTAAGCTAAAATAAACTTGAATCAACAGCAAATATACCAATATATTCAGAATTTTTTTTTTATTGACTTGTTTTGCACTTATACACTGATTTTAACCTGCAGATTCCCATGGTGAGTTACCTAATATTATTTAGGTAATTATTTAGGTCCTGCCTTCAGAGGACACCAAAGTTTTTACATTTATAACTACACTCATTTCAGTCAGGCAGCAGTGCACAGACATCACAGACCCGTAGAACATCAAACAGGCAATTATGCCATAGGGTTTGGTAGCATCAGAACTACAGCTTGGAACTTCCTGCTCCCAAGTGCCATTTGGGCTGAAGGCACCTCAATGTGCAGCTCAGAGCAGGGAGGCTGCTACACACCCCAGGGAAAATGCACCACAGCCTGACCCACTCGTGGGTCTAGACACCACCTCCTTGTCAGGAACACATCTACTGAAGACAACATTCTCTACATCATTGCTGCTTTTCCCTGCATTGGATCACCCACAACTTTGTTTTGGAACTGATCTCAGAACTCCACATCCCAGAGCTGGAATACCCACACCTGAGTGTTTTAAGGGCTCTGTCCATCACTGCCAAATGTGATATGCCAAAGTTGCAGGTTGCAGTGGGACATGATGCCCTTGCCAAGAGAACGCTCCATGCAGCTGCTGCACCCACCTTCACAATCAGGCTGCGGTGCTCCTCAGACTGGCTGAAGTTGGTGCCCATTTCAAAGATACTCATCATGCCTTCCTCACACAGGCTCATCCAGGTGTTATACTCTTCACGCTCCGGCAGTCTGTCCCAGAATGTCTTGAAGACCTCCCAGATGGTTTCCTGGCACACTGAAGGCACAAGAATGGTCTGGCGTTAGTACAACAGGAAAGCTTCTGTGGCACAAGTGGCCAGGCTATTATTGTCCCAATGTTGTAAGCTTGTCAGCACATTAACACATAGAAAACAGTGACCTGACATCTAGATGGAAATGTGGAAAGCATTGAAGCGACTGAAATGAAGATGTGGTGGATCTTCTGCACTCATATTACTTCTCTCCCTGACTTTTTTGAAATAATTAAAGAAAATTTAAGAGAAAAAGAAGACAGCTTGAGAAGACACTTGTCTTTTAACAGTCATCAAGAACAACAGGATTTCCACTGTGTGAAACTGCAATTTGATCAATGAATCGAATTTTCAGAAAACCTAGAAAACCAAAACACTATGGCAAATGTCCTCATAGGAAGTAGAGGTGGAGCTTAAGTTGTGAGAAAGATGGTGGCACTGATCAAAGTCTAGTAAGCTCAGTCGCTAACAATTCCTTTGGACTCACCTTTACACAGGATTTAAAATACGTTTCAGAAATTACAACTGTGTTCATCATTCAAAAAACAAGGCAGGATGATGACAAAAGAATATGCTATGAAATAAGTCAAGCTCTAACTGTACTATACATGTTCACTGACAAAGAACTGGACAGCTCTGAACAGTCAGCCTGAGAATTAAGGTTTAATATCATATACCACACTGCCTACTTTAACTTCCCAACCTTGCACACGCTCTTTTTGCCAGTCAGAGAAGTTGGTCACATGATGCTCAAGCAAGAACCACTCTGTGACCCAGGATAACTCGGAGAAAGATTTATAGGATTTTCCTGGTGTCCTTGAAAAGAGCATCATTGAAAGGCGAACTCTCAAAATCGTTCACACCAAATGCCATCCTGGAGGAGTAGCACACAAACCTGCTTTTTGGCCTTAATCAGATTTCACTACTTAGACAGACAATTCAGCAAAGAAATGCTTTGCATTCTGGGAAAGTCCTGATATCACAAGCAAGTCCTTACAGGAGAATAAACCTATCTCCAGAAACCCATTTTCTTCAATCAGCTTTAAAATTAGCTCTGGGCTGCCAAACCCCGTACCTGGCTGTTATTTCTTCTCGATACTTTGTTTTCCAAATTCCAAAGCTGTTTAAATGTACATATGTAAAACTTAACACTTAGATCATGTATGGAAACGTTTTCATTCAACCACGAGATGGACATTTTTCTTAAATGCAAAGGCCTTACAAATAACAACCTTAATGAACAGTTTCGTGTGCAACACCACCTTTAAAGCTGAGCTGACTCTGGCACATTGGATGGCACCATGCAGAAAAAGTTCTTTTCTTCACCCTGACTTTTAGTTTATCAGAGCAGTTGACACCATTTCTCTGTTGTGGAACTCTACAGATACAAAGACATTTCTCATTTCCATGCCACAGTCCCAGGTTTATGACATGGAGGTTAGCATTATAGCTCATCTGGTATGCATGACCAGAGAACAATGAAGTCCCCAAACTCTGCATTATTAACTGAGTAGTATATTACTGTTCTAGCACCCCTCCAGCATTAGGCAGTTAACTTTATCTGTAAAACACACTAATTTGGAAAGTATTGTCCATGTTTCCAATCAGTGTATGCATCTCTATTAATCAGAAACAAATAACCAAACTGAAAAACATCCACGAACCATCTCACATCCCCCCTCAAGTTACACTTGCAAACCCTTTGAAGCAGAGACCACGTTTCTGTCTGGCCTCTTCACAGACCTCAGGCAATGAGGCCAATCCTGCTCTGGGATTTCTGGTTTCTGCTGGAGCACTAATAACCTTCCTGCAGCAGAATAACATCTGTAATATTCTCTATACCATCCCACTTGTAAGAGCTAGGCATCCAGGAACAGACTGAAGTCTAGTTTCAAACCCAGAAGCCTGCACTAAGGAATATCACTTGCTCACATTTCTTTTGGTGGTACTTGTATCCTACATACCTTTCACTCCAGGTGCCACACTGTGGAGCAACAATCCTGCAATGAGATTACTCCCTGTGGCTGGGATAAGTCCTTCGCAGACTCTCAGTAACAACTGGAGCCATAGCAATAGCTTACAAATACATTGCAGGGACACTGTCTAATCCCAGTTTTCAAATACCTACAGGCAAAGGACTGGCTTTCCAGATGCAAGTAATTGAAGATAATTTTCCTTAATGCTCTTAAACAAGTTTAAAATAAATGTAATGAGACAGTGTCTTGCCCGAATACAAGCTGCTCCAGTATAAACAGTTGTTCCAATCGGCTCCCAATAGATTAAGGATTTTCTGTGTCCTTTCATTTGGAATTAGACACCCCACTGAATTCCAGTACCAAAGTCTTTGTGCCATCTGTGGGCTCCAAGCCCATTAATTAGACCTAAGCTGTCAACACAACCATGTATTCTGCAAAGTGAGGAAATGAGATGTGGATGAGGAGTCATATTTTTTCCTCTCTAGTCTCTCCTATCTAGCTGTTTCCACTGAGGTGAACAGTAAGTTGGACAACATAGTGCAAATTCCTTTGGTATTCTCTTCCTTCCACATAGTCAGAGTTAGTTCTGACACACAGGGAGGGATTAAAAACTCCAAGCAAACATCAACCACAACTGCCATTTGTACACTTCCTGTTAGCCTTGTCCAGGAAACCACACCCTCAGCCTTGGTGAGCCGCTTGCCAACACAGTCACCCTGCAACCTTGTTGACACACAGTCTGTCTTGTCCCTGCCTTGTTTATTCCAACTGGCCAGTTTGTAAAGCAAGGGGTTGCTTTGCAGGACAACAAACCCAGGCTGTAAGGGCTCAACACAAGAACCATCCTCAGATGTGCTTACCTATAGGGTGCTCAAGAGTAAATGGGAGGGCTAAGAAAGACTGAAACAAAATTGTTCTCTTTCTTTCTCATAAATATTTTCATTGTTTTACAGTTAGAAGAGTGTTGCTATTTCAAGCACAGACAGAGAACAACACAATTTATTCAGGGTGGTTCAAATCACACACATGTAAAGAAAGAGACAAGTACAATTCTGTCTTCCACCTCTCCTTCAGGAATTTCAAAAAGGGAGACATTTTTTATCTTGACTTGACATGGCCACCCAGGGAACTGAAAAGACACCAGTGCATTCAAGCTGGCTAAGAAGTGTGATCGACCTTCTTTTAACTTCTTTTAACTTAACTTGAAGCCCACCCTGATGAGTTTTCAGCTATCTGTAGGTGAGGCAGGTTTTTCAAAGTTTCTCAGATTCTTGAGAACTCCCATAAAGAAAAACATCTTTTTCATTAAGTAGATTTGAAGCATGCTGAGATCGTAGAAAAAAGTTAGAGGCACAAAACCAAAGTTAAACAGGACTTGACTGGAAGGTTCTGGTAATAACTAAAACTTACTGTTTAAAATAATTCACTATCTTTCCTTTCTGTTCTTCCAGAAACTTGCCAGTGTCTGTGTCATATACATTACCTAGATATGCTGACAGTAAATGAAGCAACTTTTGACTAAGATTTAAAACAGCAACTCCTTCAAACCTAAATAGAAAATGAAACAAAAGGAGAGTCAGGGGTGACCAAAAAGTTGACCACTGAGCTTTTCAACTAGAAATGCAACTCTTAGTATTAAATATAAAACATTTATAGGAGATAGAGAATGGGGAAAAAATTGCTGCATGAGAGCCTATACTAAATTTCCAGGAGTCCAATAATTCGGAGTTATGATTGAAGCTGCTGGGCAGGTTTTGCATTATGATCTTTCCAGGGTTTCGTTTCTGAAGAATAGCTAAAAATTTCTTAAAAAACAACAAAGCAGGCAGTACTGCCAGTATGAGGAAGAACTTCTGAGCAGACCCAGCAGCACTACCACCTGAAGAGCAGCTCAGTCCTCGGGCCATGTGCGAAGAGCCGCTCTTCCCGCCTGGATCTCACACCAAACTTTCACTAGCCTGCTACAGGGGCACAGATACGTGGGGACAGCATTAGCAACACCAGGCCCTAGAGGAGACAGGATTTGTGATGAGGCCTTTAATCCCCAGCAAACAGTACTGATTAAATGCATCACAAAATCGAGATCAATCTTTTAAGGCAGTGAATTAAGAGTCTTGAAGCTACACATATGTGGGAAGGTAAGCTCCCCTGGAAAATTGTTTCCTTCATCCTATGGCTGCAGTAATAAATAACTTGTATTTTTAACTTAGTTGATTGCTTGGCTAACTTGCAATTTTCCTCTGAAGAATTCAAATGTTAAAAAAAAAAGTGAAGGCTTATGAGAAGAGAAGGTCCCTGCTACAAGAGATGTGATCAGGTCCAGCTGACTACAGGAAAAGGAAAAGTTATGCTGAAGACATGTAACTGACTGGCACAATAAACCAGAATTCAAAACAAGAATGCAAATCACACAGCTTGGTCTGCAGTTTGTCTCCAAAGTATATTTTGCATGCATTTACTACATTTTCCATGTACTCCATCCTGAAAAGCCTCACAACTTACAAGTCACTTAACTCATCACTGATATAATCATCTTCAACGTGAAAGTGGAGGTAGGAAAAAATTGAAAGATCAGCACATTTGGTCCATGCCCTTGTTCAAGCTTCTATTGAGCCAAGTGTCACAGGCACTTGAAGTAAGCAATGTCTTAACCTTTAAAGGCCATATTGGGTTTCAAAGCCTGATTCAGAAAGCCAGACATGTTCATAAGACAATTCCAGTGGGAACTGTCTGTCAGCATATCTGCTTCAAAAGCAGAAAAGCCCAGCCCTTGGGAGCTTCTCTACTTCAAATGCAGCGTCTGTGCACAAGTAATACCCAAAACTAATAGCCAATATCCTGAAAAGCTTAAGATAATTGTGTTCCAAACCAAAAAACTCCTCATAGGCAGACACAACCTCTTTTCAATCCCACTAATTTGCAGAAATGAGTGAAAAAAAGTTTATTTGAAGCTTCCTTTCCTGAAGGTATCGTGACTGTTTTCAAAACCTCCAGCTAAAATCTGTGATGTGATTAGATGACCTTTCTCTTGCTCTGAGATTCTCCAGTCTGGCTACGCCTCATGTGCCTGGGTAGGATACAGCATCCTTGTGGCTCAAGCTGTACCTCTGGGGATGCATTTATCTCTCAAACGAGAGACAATTAGCCTATTACACTCAGTCTGTGCCCAGGGATTTCTGAGGTTAACAGAAGGGGCACCACATGACAGCACTGAGCACCCTGTAGGGGGTAGGGTGGCTTTCTGGCCATTTGTGTAAGTGGGCAGTGCTGAAGTTTAATCCCAATTAAATCTCATTAGTGCTTCTTAAGAGTAGAATCGTCTGTGGTGGCTAGGAGCACTGAATCAGGCTGAATATTCTATTTTGAGGCAACATGAGACCAAGTCCTCTTCCTCTCTAACAGTTTCTGCACAACTGAACAGCTTAAATGGAGAGGAGTTTGATAAAAACTACAGTCACAGGGACGGACACCTCCTAAGAGGTCATTGCTGCAAAGGCTTTGTTAGCATTTGTTAAACAAATTAATACACACGTGTAGAGAAGTCACTCATCTATTGCTGGAATGCTGCTATGTATGGCCTTTAACACATCAACCCTTAAAGGATATATAAAACAAAAATGGGGTTTAAAATGAGAAAAGACCTGAATGTGAATTACCTAATTCACATGAAAAATTTTTGATTTGAACACTCACATACTAAACTCTAGCACATAAATTATTCTCACCAATAATATTTCAGTAAAAACTAATGAGTGTCCTTCATGGAAAAAGTCAAGTTTCTTCAAAGCATATGCTGGTATCTAAAAATTCAAATGTAGAGGGAGACAGACCTTTTACAAATAAACTTCAGAAATTTACATCTGAGTATGAGGTATATGTAACATGTGCCAGGGATGTGGGGGAAACAGGGAAAAAAGGCTCACTCAGCCAGATTCTTTATTTAATCTGCGCTTTTTAGCCAGATACTTTTTATTACTTTTGGCTCTTTGCTTTCATCATTATTAGCAAGATTTGACTAACTTATAACATGATTCCACTATCAAATTGAAACTTTACTCTTAACTATGTTCCTGTGCAGAAAAGAAATCATTATTTTTAATAATTCAGTAGACAGATTTCAAGGGACTGCAGAAAGGAGAAAATGAGCAGGCATAGTGCTATGCCCAATCTAGGGATAACATTCATGCATAGAATTTAATTCCCGAGAAACAGGAACCCTTTCCAAAGTTCAAAAACGTCCATATGTCTCGTCAGCTACAGCCCACTGCAATATCATCTATTTCCTTGTTTGGTCAGTATCTTTAAAAGCCATCCTTAGATGTTCAGCTTTATCTGAAGCTCTGGCAGACAATGGCAGACAAGAACAGTTCTGGCAGAGAGACTATCTGATCTCCTCATGAGAAAAAAAGATCAGTGCTCACTCAAAAAAAAAAAAAAAAGAAAAAAAAAAAAAGAAAAAAGTACTCACAAGCACATATTGAACAGTTTAAGACAGAGGGTCACAGTAGGAAAAAATCGTAAAGAGAATTTTGGAAAGGTAGCCACCAGAGTAATTACATCTCAGAGGTGGCAAAGAAGCATATTACCCTGAGGCATGGTGACAAAATCCAGCAGCCCAATTAAGAGGCATGAGATAGGTAAACAGTACAAGCCACGCTATCTTGCAATCCTTATATTGTTTCTGTTTTACATGCTAATTCAATTTCTATATCTACTACAACCCTCTACCAACAATTTACAAAACAGGGAACGGACAGATTCACTGAACTGTGCACATAAGGTGACTGGCCACAAGACACTTGGTCTGAGTGGGTATGAATGTTTTCACAAAATAAATTTTATTTATCTATGGCTACCATTTCCCTGTCAGCAGTAAAGAACATCATACCAGACATTAACAGGTACAGCCCACTCGCTTTCTGAAATTCCACTATTAGATTTCCACATTTTTTCTGTAGAATCTCCAGCTGCCCATTGGACACACTTTGTGTCCATCACAATAATCTGGCAAGGAACCACCATTACTTTTGCATGACTCTTCCATCAGCAACCATAACACTACACCATTTAAAAGGACATCAGTTAAAAACACTCTAAGACCCAGCCCACAGGCCTACAATGCCCAGTCTATAAACATGTATGACTGATTTCCATTCCCATAATTCAAGATATGAAATAGAAAGTCAGCCAACAGCAGCAGCCTCCATACACAGCTACAAGAGACAGAGACAATCATATTCCAAGATTCATCTCAAAAGAGTGAAAACAGCATCATCTGCTATTGTAAAACTCTGTTCTGCATGTCACTTCAGAAATTTGTCTTCTAGACTGCAGGTATAGAAAAACAAGTACAACCCCCACCCTAGGTTCCATGCTGGTGCTTCTGTATACCACAGTAATAAAACGGCCACCAATAATCATACCATTAATTAAACTTTCATATGTTGAAGGGTGATACTGCTGTTTTAGAAAATACTGATTTTTTCCAGATCCCTGTATTTTGTTGCACCTTGATTTTTTAAAAATTTATTATGTATTTGTCATATTCTTTATCTTGTATCTTGTTAAGGCTCAAAAAGCCAGATGTTTTAGTCAGAAAAAAACAAACCTGTACACTGTTAAGTCTGCAGTGATATGACAGAAGCACTTCCTTAAAGCCTATGACAGGAATGCTCATCTGTCAGTCTCTGACACTTAGAGAGGCTTTTGCCATGTAGCAAAAGTAAATGTAGCTATAGGAGCTACAGACAGATAATTATAGTCCCACCTGTTTCCTTCCAAGGTAGACACAGATAGAACAAACAATCTGGATAATCAGCACATGCAAACCTATTCTTATTTTCTAACAAGTCTTGTATCACAATAGCAATTAACCTTTCCTTCCAATGTAGTGGCACGGTATTGCTGACACTAAAGCAAAACCAAGTTAAGAATAGACTGTTTTAGAACCATCATTTCCAGTAAAAGTATATATTGATATTGAAGTAATTTCTTACTTCAACATATACAGAGTAAAAAAAAGATTTTAAAAATACACACTGAGATTGAAAAATCAGCAGATTCTGTGTACATTTATATTTATTCCCTTCTGGGGTGAGTTGTTTTCCTAGTCACTCATAGTAGCTGGTCTCTGAGTGCTAAACAGTGACCACACTTTTTCCTAGGATTATTTTGTTGACAGTGGACTGTAGCTATCTGGATGGCTACTAAAAGCTTTGCATATAATTCAGTAACACTGAATTCAGACACCAGGTGCCCACCAAACCTGCTCTCTCACTCCACTCTTCAGCTGGACAAAGAAGAGAAAATGTAACAAAAGGCTCATTAGTTGAGATAAGGACAGCAAGAGATCACTCACCAGATTATACTAGGACAGGCTCAACTTGGGGATATTCCTTGAGTTTATTAACAATCAAATCTGACCAGGACAACAAGAAATTACACCAAACCATAAACACCTTCCCCTCATCCCTCCTTTCTTCCCAGGCTTAACTTCACTCCTGGTTTTCTCTAACTCCTCACCTGCAGTGCTGCAGGGGGATGGGGCAGTGGGGCTGTGATCAGTTCATCCCAGCAGTCTCTGCCACTACTTCCCCCTCAGGGGAGAACTCCTCACATTCTTCCCCTACTCCAGTGTGAGGCCTCTCCCATGGGAAACAGTTCTTTGCTAACTTCTCCAATCTAAGTCCTCTCCACAGGCTGCAGTTCTTCACAGGCTGCTGCAGCATGGGTTCCTTCTGTGGGGTGCAGTCCTTCAGGAACAGACTCCCACGGGGTCACAAGTGCTGCCAGCCAACCTGCTCCAGTGTGGGCTCCTCTCTCCATGGGGCCACTGGTCCTGCCAAAAGCCTGCTCCAGTGTGGGCTTCCCATGGGCTCCCAGCCTCCTATGGGCATCCACCTGCTCTGGCATGGGGTCCTGCAGGGGCTGCAGGGGGATCTCTGCAGTTCCATTGACTGCCATGGTCACAGGCTGCAGGGGAATCTCCATTCTGGCACCTGCAGCACCTCCTCCTTCTTCACTAACTTTGGTGTTTGCAAAGCTGTTACACTCTTATATTTTCACTCTTCTCTTTCTACTGCAATTGCTGCTGTGCAACTTTTTCCTTCTCAAATATGTTATGCTAGAGGTGCTGCCACTGTTGCTGATGGGATTGGCCTTGACCAGCAGAGCCAATTGTCCTTGGCCTTGTTGATATAGGGGAAGCTTCTGGCAGCTTCTCCGAGAAGCCACCCTTGTAGCCCCCTGCTACTAAAATTTTGCCACACAAACCCAATACACAGCACATGAACTCTCATGACCTCAGGTGCCTACTCAGGACATCATTAGACACCACCCAATACTCCTGGAGCAGCAGTTGCTGCTAACAAAATGAAGATGACAATTTGCTTGAACCAGACCTTGTGTGACTTGCTGCGAATTAAAGTCACCTCTTCTACTTTCAGAGATCTTTTTCAAAAGTTTTAACTTAAATGCACTAATTGTAATCACAGCTCAAGAAAACCTTGTGGATTGTGAAAGCTGTTAAATCCAGTAAGGAAACAGATGGACTTTGGTTCAGCCTAGGATTATTAAGACTTAAATATACTTTTGCAACCTAATTTACAAATTTTTCTTCTTTATTATCACTCACACCTTTGCTTAGTTGATATTGCCCTAATGTACCCCTACCACAGATAAATGAGGGGTGACTTTAACTGCAGTTAAAGCCCATGGTATGCATTGATTGATTTGGAACAAAGAAAGAACTGTTGAGTCCTCTTGAGTGAAAATAAGAAACTGGCAAAGTCTGTCAAACCATCAGCATCATCTTCAGCGTCAACATCCCTTGCAAGCTGCACACAGTTCTTATTTGAATGTGGCTGTAAATCCCTATATAATTCCACTTTGTTCTCCAAATACATTGTTTATGTTTACTTTTATGCAAACACTGAGCAACTCCTGGTTGTCATTGTTTTTCAGTTGTCTAAGTAAATGAACTGTCACCAGTGAGTTTCTCTATAGGCAATCAAATCTCAAACATGAGCCTCTGAACATCGTTCCTTCTCCTCTGACAGCAGCTCTGTCATTCTGCCAGTTTTGTACAGACATGTTAAGAACTACAAATTGTTTGAATGCTGCAACACAAAGACACAAAGAGCAGAAAGTGCTGCACGACTGTGATGTCTCATTCTAATGGAGTCAGACAGAAGTGTTTGAAATACATGATACTGTAATACGTCATCAACTGAAAGATGTTAGTGGGACTATTGCAGCTCTTCAGAGAGCTCTGCCACACCAACTTCCACATCTTAAAAGAAAGGCTGCTTGTCTATTATCCTACAGCTCGACACACAGAGATTGTACACTTTGTACAACCAGTCATAGCCAAAAGTCACACGGCTGAAGTGCCAATGTCTCAGACTTGACTTTTCTGACTGACCCTCAATGAATTCTTCTGGCACTTTAAGAACACTAAATAAACCAAACAAACTCTGTTATTTAGCTACTTTGTACATAGCACCTATTTTTCTTAGCATTCAAACTGTTCTGAGAAAGGATTATTTTAGTAAACAATGTGGTTTCAGGGAGCAAGAGTTCTTATGAGTGTAGACATAGTGGTGGGGTTTTAGCCAAGAGCAGCTCTCATATACAAGATTATCACAGAAATGTAAGTTTCACCAGTAATAATGTATTTCCTATGTCCTGATATTTATTATGTTTAAAAGCTTGAACTATTTTTGATAAGTGAATGTTCTTTATCAATTACCCATGAGATGTACTTACCTCTGAGCCTGAAATACTTCAGATGGTTGGCAATAGCCTGCTCAACAGATTCATCAGGGCAGATCTTAACTCCACTGGGAAACAGAATGGACCGCTTCCTTCGTAACTGCAAATGCCTGTGGAACTGCTCAGCATCCATGATGCCATTAGGCTTTTCCAACCCAGGAGGCAGAGAAGGGTTTGCCAACTGCCAGTCACTGAGCTGAGGGGCTGGTGAAACATCTTTAGCCTGTCCTCCTGCTGCAGCTGAATAAGGTTCTGCTGTGAAATTAAAACCACAAAAATTTCTCAGATGAGATAATGGTGCAATCATCTTCATGCCACTTCTGTGGTCTCTGAAGGACATTGCTGTGCCTTTTTCTCTTAACAGAACCTGTCTCTGACGGCAATGTTATAAACAACCTTAAGCTCTTTACAATATCCCATCAAATGGTAACACAGCATAAGGCTCTAATGCTTTGAATTCTAACACTTTGTGTGTAACTTCCCATCTGCCATTAGGCTTAAGTCAATGGGACTGTATTTGTGAACAAACATGTATTTGGAGGCTTTCAGGGCTTTTCAGGAGTAAAAAAAATAATTGAGAATAATAATCCTACTCCATAATTTCTTTCCATAAGAGCGATTCATATACCTTGCAAAAGAAAGCTGCTTGAATTGAGAGTTAACCTTCCATCACTGAGATAGGTCTCTACTACAGCAGGAGGGAAAAAAGAGGAATAAAAGGGCTCATCAGCTTTCTGTTGGGGTTTTTTGGTAGTTTTGATTTTTTTTTTGTTGTTTGTTGTTGTTTGTTTATCGGTATTTTTTGTTTTCAATTCCCTCTTATCGTAGTTGTTCCGCACCATTCCAGAGGAAACTGGAGGAAACAGCTGAGGTAAGAACATGCATATTGAGATTTAGTCTGATAGTCCAATTTTCTATCCTCTAAAGTCAGCTGATCTGAAATATTTAACTCAACTTCTTTCACTTTTTCCCTGGAAAACATGGCTGAAAAACAATCACAACCAATCATTTGTTAGAGAAAGAATAGTAATAACTCTATGGCATTTGTCATCCAACAGATTATGAATTTATTCTGCAACTTCATAGACAGTAGACTTTTGACTTTTATGACTGAAAGATGAAAGGTATGGTTATTTTGATAGTATATTAATAATCAGCTCTGTTGCAGAAGATCACCAGATGGTACAGCAGAGGCAGAAAGAACATCAAAAAAGGTTACTAAGGCAAACTCCCAATCTTTACCCAAACTGACACATGTTCAGTGCCCATATGCAGAAGACTGAACCTTACTTTTTAAGATTTAGTACAAAATTAATAAAAGAAAAAGTGAAAAAACTACCAGGATTTAACGTCTCAAAGTTTAAAAAAATAGTCTCCTATAGCTACTTCTACACTCAAAACAAGACAAATGTGCAGTTATAGCACCTGGAAATCAGTCTAACTATTCCATATTTACACTGGTATCACAGCACAGATTTGACCAAACATTTCTCTGCATTAGCCTCCTTTGTTACAATTAAATCAGAGAGGTATTTCTAATTCTATGCACTGCCACAGCTAAATTTGTAAACAAGAACATAAGAAAGATGTCTGCATTACCTGCAACTATTTGAAGATCTGTGTTAATCATCCCCGGAAGGCAAAAAAAGATTTTCCACATGAAGCCAAACATACTTATTTATGTAATAAAAAAAATTAGAAAAAATAAAAGCAAAAAAAATCCCAATCCCTTTTAGCAAAAGAGCTGTTGTCTTTACTGTAGCCTTGAACCAACCAAGATCATTGCGCTTCTTGACAATGTCTTGACGTCACGTATCGTTATCTTTGGAGAAGGCATTAGGTAAAAAAAGTCAACCAATACATCCTGGCTCTGTTCTTTTCAAAGACAGTATTCTGCTTTAGTGAAGAAACAAGAAAAGGTGATCGAAGTAGACTCCTTGGAGCTAGCAGATGGACTGACACAATTTTTTAATTTTAATCTGGCCGGCTAAGCTCTTTAGAAGGGCTTGTCATACCATTAACAGACAGTCCAAACAAGGACAGCACCTTTCACATTTAATTAACCACGCTCTTTCATTGGCCTTTCAATTTCTGCTCTTTTTAAAAATCCTGCTGGCCACAAAACATCAGGGGGAGCACACTAATCTCCAGTAGAAAGTCCCCTGTGTTTTGTTGTCTGGTTGTACAAATATAAACACGTATGTAAATGTATGACTCACTTTAACACCATTGTATACATAAACACTGAAGCAACCTCTCTGTGGGACTGCTCCTTCTGGTTACAGAGCTGCTGTTGAGTCTGTGCTAAAGGAGAAGGTCTTGGGCTATCCCCTGCATCCCAAAAGCAGCGGTTCCTCCAAAGATAAAGCCAGAGCCAGTCATGATTCTTTCATCTCTGTTCAGGTGTTATCTGACACGAGCAGCAGCAAGAAGTTGGTACAGATACCTGAAGAGATGATCAGCTAAGGAAAGTGCAGAAAGGACAGAGCACAGGAAAGCAGCAGCACTCTCAAGTTCCCGTTCAGGGTCAGCTCACCGTGGCAACGTGTATGTAAGTTGCTCTGCAATGGCAGACTGCATTCAGACTACTAGGAAATCTTCTTTAGGGCTGTCTTCTGCATGGTGTTACTCAGGACGTCCTGGTTACTGCGTTCAGATCAATCTGAATAAACTGCTGCTTTGTCTGAAGTGACTATTTTTGGTAGTGGTTTTGTGTAAGTATTTCAAAGCTGGATTCCCTGGTGTCTGTCTGCAAAGCTTTTACACAGAGCTCCTCAGGCAGTGCAGTGCTCACTTCTCTCTTCTAGCTGCTCTACTGAACTGCCAGCAATTCACACATCAGAATTATCAGCAGAATTACACATACAACACCCACAGGTATCAAGTAAAATTACCTTTGTTTTTCTGCTCTGTCTTCTGACATCTAACAGACTCTAGATGGCATTTTTCAAAACAGCAACATATTTTCTTTGGTTCTCCCCTCTCTGCCCCAAAATTATTAAATTACACTTAAAGCTTAACCACCGAGCTGCTTGAACATCCCCAGTTTTCTTAGAATCAGACATTTTGGATCTATCAAACCCGTCCTAGTCTGGCTCTGCCAAGTGAACCATGATGCTGGCAGCACCATGCTAGAGCTATACGTGGAATAGCACAGAGAAACTCTGCACTGGTGCCCAGAAACTGTTTCAATGTCCTATTCAGCATGTCTGGGTAGAGACAGCAAATTCTGCGGCTAGCTTGGGTATCTTTACTATGACCCTGGATTCTACACAGACCAGCTTTATTTTTAAATCCTCTACAGAAACTCATGCTTTCAATGTCATGAATGTTTTTGCTTGCATTACCCTGCAAAAATGCAATTGGATCAAAGGTAGAAACACTGCACACACTTATAAAGGCAAAAACTATCTTACCTCCAGAACACATGACAACTAATCCCTTTACAAACAATTTACAGCACACACATACTGCAGTAAAATATGAAACCCAGTTAAAAGTTGTCCTAGAATTTTTTAGATTTACAGTACTGTTTCATCAACAAAGTACTCAAAGGCACTCAGAAAGGCACTCAGAAAGTGAAGAGTATAGAAAACATCTGTCAGTATTTGTTTTCTATGGCATGGTTGTGTCAGCTTCTGTGAGATAAAATACTTTAGAAGTGCAAATTCAGTTTTATTACTATTAGTTTGCTCTCAATTTTATATTCAAGTGATTTCAGCACTGAAATGTAAACTTGCAACAGCTGAAAATCTCCTACATTTATAATAGCAAAAGACATTTCTAAAAGCACAAGCATTTAAAGTTTCTTAAAATAAGCAAAACAACTCTTGCAATAGATTTCCAAAATAATTGTGGAAAATTAACTCCTTCCTTGATTTGACAACAGCCTTTACAGTAACACTTCGTATCAGAAAATGTGTAAGTCTTCATTTTCAGCAGCCAAGTTGTATCTGTTCAAAATTATTCATGAAAAGCATTCTTGCTGAATGAGAAAAAAGGAAAGTAATTCTAGTGACACAACACACCAAGGTCACACCAGTACCTTCAAAAATAAAGACAGTTTTCTGGGTTTGCATTTCTGAGAAGAAACATGTATTTTCATATAGCAAATGTGATTAGCTGAATTAAAGTTCTCTACAGAGCAATGCTCACTGAAATACTGCTACAGCACAGATACTATTCTAAATAATGTCCCTGTTTTTCAAATGCAATTTATACAGAAAGCTGAATCCACCTGTAACTAAAAAAAAATCAAATACTTTAATGAAAATGTCTCTAATAAAGAGCCACATTATGGCAGATATCCACTACCTCCAAGCTCATGAGGTTTACTATCCAGAATCTAAATTGTCTCCTATGACTAGCCACAGAAGTTGACTTTATGGCACTTGACAGGATTCAACAAAATTCCCAATCAGTTTAGCAGAGACAATTTGGTTAGACCCAACCTTTTCACTTGTTCAGTTTCTGTGGTTGCTGTGGCCAAGCATTCACCGTTGTCACTTTTTGCTTGTGCTCCTGAAGAGTTCTCTGGTGAACACCTCCCACGAATAAACAAGTTCTGAGGCTGTTTAAACTTCCAGCTGACCAAATTCAGCCTGCCATAGCCTGTTGTATTGCCACCTCTTCCATAATAGAATATTGTAAAATATTTTGAGAAGAAAAATTAGAAAGTGAGGGCAACCAAATGAATCTCACACTTATCAATCCTGTCCCTGTAACGTAACCCAATTCCCAGCATTCACCCTTTTCTGAACTGCTGACCAGAAATCACTTACGTTGTTCAACAGTCAAAGATGATCCCAATGTCTGTGCTTCTCTTTGGACTACTATTTCCAACTTCAATTTGGTTGGGCAGAATTATTACTGTTACTCTTGGTTTTATTCAACACATTTTCCATTCTGAGACTTTTAAAGTCTCATGCTACAATTCCTGCTTCTCCATCTGGAAAACAGTTGCCTTCTTTTTGTTTGTTTGGGGTTGGGGGGGGGGGATGGGGGGATGGGCACCAGAAGCAATACTCTGCTTCTCTGCCCCAACCAAGAAAACAGTGTTACTACTGTGGCTCTCAAGTTTTTTATTATTTTCTAAGGTGCAGTACTTCCTGAGCACTGCAAGCTCATCTCAGGGTCAAGTTCCAGGAGGCGAGTACCACAAAAGCTCAGATGAACTGCAATTAATTCATGCCTGCAATTCCATTGCTAAAACACAGCAGCCCCCTCATACTTAAAAAGATTAACAAAAAACCCCAAAAATCATATTTACAGATTCACTTCTCCAGTTCTTAATGAAAACTAAGTGTCTATTTTTAGATTGTTCCTGGCAGATTTACTTCCTACAAGTTACTTCCCTTCTACCATGCTTCTTGTGCTGTGCAGTACCTTAAACAGATCTCCAGGACTCAGATGTCTTCAAGGAAGCCACTTTCTGACCCCAGACAGACAGAATGCAGCAATTTCTTTTAAAGAACTGACAGGTACATTCGGGTACAAGTGATTGCCTTGAAACAACAATTACACAGCTTAGGGTGAAGAGCCTTACAGAGAGTGGTTTGCTTACTCCACTATTTCGGGCTTAATACAGGAAATGGAAATGCAAGAGATGTGACAAAAGGTTCCTGAGTCAGTCTGGTTAAAAAGTTAATTTTGGGGAGTTCCACCAAGTCAAAAGGAAGGATGAAGATACCTGGAATGTAGCTTCTTCCACAGAAACTTCCTAGCATTTACCACATACCTGGTAAATGCAAATGGCTGGAAATGGGGTGGGTTGTTGGTGATGGTCCTATAATCACTGGGTGAGACATTTGAGTTCAGACACACATACTGTGTATATACTTTAAAAGCAGTCAGATTTGTGGGTTATTTGTAGAAGCTGGGAAAAGAATGGTAACAACCACAGTCAGCAATTTCTGGAGATAATTTTAATATCAAATGCATTGGCATTCTCATAACACATATGTAAGAAATCTAAAAAGACAATCCTTTTGGGTTATAAAATCAATTTAGAAAATGGCATACAATATTTTGCTTTTAAATATCTATAAACCAGTCAATCTAAAAAAGAACCAATACCTTGGTGATAAACCCTAACTTTACCATAAGAAAAAGCCCAAACTGTTTCTCATAAGGGAACACTGAAAATATTATTCAATTAAGAAAGGTGTAGAGAAAGGGAACATATTTCTGCATTTTATCTTTTGTTTTACAATAAATACACAGATTATGCTTGTAAGTAATGCTGGTGTTGTGATTTAGGTGCTGAAAGTCACAACTCTGGAATGAGGGAAAGATGTTGGGAGGCAGGGGAAGAAAGGGTAGTGAAAGTACAGAATATGAAACTAGAAACAAAGACAAAAAACATACAGTCATTGCACAAGGCTGCTCACAGCTATACAGAAGGTAACTGTGCTCAGCAAATTGTTGTTTTAAAATTGTCTCTCTCTCCCAGAAAGAATGCTTTCCTGGAGAAACAAATAAGGGGGGGGGGGGGGGTGGTGGGGGTGGAGGCATGTTGGATGACTGTACAGAACCTGAAATAATAACTGGATTTTCCAAAAGCCAGGTTTCAGAGGGAAGGGGCCCTGAGAATTCTGCAATGACAAAAATACTTGCATCTTTGGGTTGCCCCAAATTTGTATTTTAACTCTCTATTGTACTTCCAGCTTTAAGAGCTCTGGTTTTGTGGACGATTTTATGACAGGTGGTTTTGGCAGTTACCTGCCACACAGTACTCCTAAAGGGTGAGATGACACTTAAGTAAACTTACAGTGGGGAACAGGAGAAAGCCACCTTCTACCATGCAGTGAGTACAGAAAAAAGTGCACACATCAAAATGTGATCACTGTTCAAGGAAAAGCTACATAAACACAAATTAAGACAATGAACTTGTGCTAGTTTATCAAAGCAAGTCTGAAGTCAAGCACTCAATATTCAGTCATCTTTACTCAATCCTTCTAAGCAAGGTACAAATCCTGTTTGTCTTGTATGTAAATCATGTATCTTAATGATCTTATTTTACAGTAAAACATCTCAGACTTTTGAGGTTAAGCCACCCCCTGCTTGCCTGGCTAATGCAGGTGATACCTTAAGATTTGTAGGAATTATTCCCCAAAATCAGGTGAACAGCATTAAAAATCTACTGCCTACACATACTGTGTTGGTATGTATTTTGAGAGCAAGTTTTCTTCTAAAATCTGGTAAGCAAAAAAAACCCCAAACTTAAAACAAAATGCACTCCTGACTTTGAAGTCTTTCAACAGTCACTCTCAAACAAAAATCTTCCACTTGTGGAAGCACACTTTTATGAAAATGATAGAAAGGGGGAAAATAATTTTTAAAAAATCCTAAAAACTCATCAGCTTCGAATCTTGGCAGAATTTTCTGACACATGCCGATTACTTCTGTATATAATCAGAAACAAAACAAAAAATACATCTCAAAAAAGAGTCAATATTAAATTCTTAAACAATACATAGTATTCATTCTTTCTGTATTAGCTTCAAATCAAGAGACACAAAACAGGATCCAGATCCTGTCTTCAGGCCTGACTCCTATGTGACCATTCATGTTTATACAGAATTATAAAGAACAGGTTCCAAAACATCAAAGTATTTATATATCCTTGAGGCATACACCTGTCCAAGAATCAACTAGCAATCCATATGCATTAACATACATATTCACATTTTTATCTACAAGCTTCTCCTTTCCCCCTTCCAGCATCATAAGACCACACACCAGTGAAAAAAAAAAAACAACAAAACAAAACAAGAAAACCCACAACCTTTAAATAAACACATGCTGAACAAAAAGTACTCCTTATGCCTTCTTTTCTTCTTCCTTACAAAGCAGGGAGACACCAAATACTACCAAGCAGAGTTCCAGTTACTTTATACAGCAGTGTCCTTTGCCAGGACTGCCTTATTAGATTTATTAGCTGCTGCTGCCACTCTGCTGTTGAAAGTGCAGTTGCAAGATCAGGTCTCGAATTTCTTCTCTTTTGTTTCTGATCAGCTGACGAGAGAACCAATTCTCCAGATGCAGTGGTTGTTCAAAATTAACTATGGGATTCTGGTAAGAGAAAAAGGAATATTTATGGAATGAATTTCCTAAGACAACCTTCAGAAAGAATTTCAAACCCTTCCACTTGCTGCTGAGATCAAGGATGCACAAACAAGTGCCTCCATACAAGACTGACAGCATTCAATGTCAATTGCAGTTCCCTCGTCATAATCACATGTATGTGTGCCCTTACCAAATGGCACTCATGGTAAACACCAAACAGATTATCATCACTTCTCTTAAAGATAAATCAGTATTAACATGTATTAAAGGCAGATTCCATGGATTTTGACAAAGTAGCCATACTTTTGATATCTAACAGGGAACAGATGCATTTCAGTCACCAAACACATAATTACGATCACACTATAACAAAGAATCCAGCATACAGTGGTTAAGCATGCTGAGATTTTGCTGTCTCAAGCATGGGGTTTTTTTTTGTTGTGAGCAGGTCTTCTCACAGAAGACAACAAAAAGTAAGAATACTGAAAGCAGTTTTAGCAGGACATGAGAAGGAGAGAATTCAGAACAAAAGAGGATAGCAAAATGAAATAGCTGAGAGGCGGCTGGCAGACTTGGTATTTAAGACCACAACATCACATCTGATTTGCCAAAACAAAATTTTTTCTCTTCTTTCCCTCTTCACTCTTTTGCCATGCTTATATTTCAACTTCTTCTTCCTTTGAATAAAGTAATATATGATTGACTGAAGCAGCAAAGTAAAAAATACATCATGATTTGCAGTCTATGAGTCCTGGCATGTTTAGGACAAGCCACAACCATCTTGTCCCAAGCCTTGCTTCTTCAGGAAGAAGTCCCCCTTGTTAGAAAAGGGGCAGCTCAAAAGCTTTGGTAAGTAATTTAATTTTCCACCTCCACAAGAGCTCAACCCATTTATTACAGAACCACAGAATGGTTGGGGATTGAAGGAACTTCTGGAGTTTCATATCCCCAACCAGACCTTCCTGGCTTCCAGCAGAGCATCTCTCCTCATTGGATCACCTGTCACTGAGGTCAGGAACTCTCCAGGAAGCTGTCAGGTTAAAGTCACCCAAAGGGTCCAGGGGCTGTGAATGTGAACAGTTTTACCTGTACAAAGGGGCCTCGTACATTTGTTCTTCTTGATCAGGTGGCCAGCAGCAGATGCCCACTGCTATGTCACCCTCTGCTCTTCAGTCACTGGAGAGAACCTCTGAGAACCTTTGAGAAGGCTCCTCACCCAGCCCTAGGCATAGATCCATGCATTCCAGCTGACCCACATCAAGGACAACTCTACCTCCTTGTGTTCTGTGCCTGTGCTTTCCAAAGGGCCCATATCCATCCATAGCACTCCTGCTGGATAGGTGATGTATCCAACAACACCCCTATGACCTGGACAAGATCACAGCCTGCAACTGCACACAGAGCTCCAACCTACCCACCCTTCCCTAGTGGATGTACTTGTGTACAGGTGCTTTGGAATGGCAATCCGTTCTCCTGCAGAACAGCCTGTCCACTGCCCAGGGCCTCACACAGGCTCTGCATGCACAGGAATCTCAGAGAATGCAAACCACACACATCAACCATCAAACAAGCAGAGTCATTCAAAGAACAGAGCAAATCAGAGGGAGGAAGACTTGGGGCCCCTCATAGAAGACAGTGCCTGAAGCCCAGGATCTGCAGATATTTAAAGGTATGTGCTGAAAAAGAGGCTCAACACATTCCCTTTTAACAATTTCCCCTCTCCCTCTCTGTGCAGATCTGCTAAAAGACCAATGCACAAGCTGACAAAGTTTTAGATACTGGAAGCAGAGATGCAAAGATACTTTTGTAACATCTGTAAGTCAGGAGTGCTTACACTAATAGGCTCCAAATACACACAAACACTCAGGGATGCTGCATGGGTCAATATAAAAGCAACATTAAACTACAAGGTCAGAAACATTTGAGGATAGATACATATGAGAAACCAGACAAAGACCCCTGCCATTACTTAAGAATGGGTTTCATCTCTTTCTCAAAAGGCTTTGACACTTTTGACACTTCACAGCTTTTGTGTCTGAGTCAGAAAATGAGTTTTTGTGGTTTAAGATAATTTGGGGGAAAGGGAAAGGTAGTTTGCTTTTGTACCTGGAAGAAGCTTTCCACATACTGCAGCAAATAGACCCCACAATCACTGCTGTTATCTTGTTTAGGCACTCTGGGACATAGGTCAATCATTGTTGATTTACTGAATTCCCGATGTGTTTTTCGTTTAGCTTCCCATTCCACTTCAAGGTACCTACAGAAGAAAGTAAACAACTGAAATACTAGAGAAGTAACTCCCAAGCTCAATGCCTTTTGGGATACTACTCAACATTGTTCCAAAGCTAGCCGAAAAGCTAAAATAGCTTTAGCCAAATTATTTCACTGAATTTGCTGAAGAAATTCATATGCTATTTCCACTATCCAATATTCTATTGCACTCAGAGGCATTTCTACTACATAACAGGCAAGATACAAAACAAATATGCATGATGTCATTAAATATCAGCTACTTGTGCAGACTTTCCACAAGCTATTAGGATACCAGGACATTTTTATGCCTTAACTAAAGGAATCTTAGCTATCACACATTTTTCCCAGGTTCATTCTAAGAGGCCAGCAGTGTTTTTTCAACCTAAGCAAACCATGAAAGCCCCCTTAAAGCTCACCTTACAAAAAACTTCAGTTACAATTGCACCAATTTAACCCTTGCAATCTAATAGTGCACAAGATATTTAAAGACTTGATGAAAACCTTAGGAAAGCTCTTCTATAGTGATTAGGATTTATTTGTTGTCAGGCTTTTCTATGGTTCCCAAGCAACTCACTGACTCCACATTCAAGGCTGGCTGCAGATTTTAGAGATGGGATGGAAAACCTAAGGGTCTGGTTTTCAAAGGCAATAGTTACCTATATTTTTTCTCCTGGCTTTAGCTGGACTTAAAGTCTCAGGGCTTCTGAAAATCAAACATAAGGTCTGACTTAAGAGAATAAGTATATGCAGTAAGTCAGACCTTGTGTTTGATTTCCAGAAGCCCCAGCTCCTTGCAGTCATGAGAATAAAAATACAGATAGATCACTTGAAACAGCTTTTGGGGAAAATGGAAACTGTGAAAAGGCACCAAATATGATTCAAAGATTCAAACAATTCAAAGATGAAGACATTTCAGTGAAGTACACTTCCTAGAAACGGCAAGAACCTCTAACAGTAGACTTTCTAACTCATTTGTTTGAGCCTGACCACTACCCAAAAGACAACAAAAATCAACTCAGGGAAAAGAAGATGTCATAGAATCCCTGCATCAGAAGTTTGCTTAAACTTCTGTTTCCAGGATGTAACTGGAAATTGAAGAAATAAGAGGTTTGCTTCCTAAACTCCCCTTATCTCACAACTGCATAGGTCTCCACTTGTTTTCTGACTTTTTGTAACATCTCTCTGAACTCAACGAAACCACACTTGGTAATTTCAACCTCAAGAGAATAAAGAAAACCTCAAAGAATAGTGCATTAAAATAGTACATCCCACACAGTTTTTATCAATAAATAAACAGAAATTGCTGTTTTGTTCTTCCTCCCAAGTCACATGGCAGGGAGGCCTCTCTATTTAGGGAAAAGATGGTTTCACAAAATTTTCTAAATCTCATTTAGCCTTTTTATAGCATTTTGAAGAATTTACTTTTACAAGAAGGTTGTGCTATTTAGTTTACAGACTTTCGCATCTGTCAGTGAAACGGAAAGCAAAGAAAACAGAAAGAACAATTGTATTTACCTTCAAAAATTTAGATTTTTTTAAAGTTATTGATAGACATTAAAGTTATTAGGGGTGAATAAAAGTACTGGAAGTTTTTATTACATTCTTCCAAAGCTTACATAGTCATCACATAAAGAATTGAATATATTTTCACACTTTTCAAAAGAAATACCATCCCACTGTAACCCTACTGAGACATCAAGCTTTTAGACAGCTTCAGCCTGGTTTCTGCATTTTTGTACATAGGAGTGGATTTAACACTAATTCTGTAAGTGTCATCAAAAAAATGAACATCATTCCCCTAGAAAATTATCATTCTGATTTCAAAGTATTCATTTTAAATCTTTTTCTACCCTTAAAAACACCTCCAGTTACTAGACTAGATGGGATAAACCTCTCCATTTTTCTTTTTTCTCCCCTTTACATTTTTTGCATCATATGTGGGTGGCAGGACATAGACAGGCTTTGTATGGAAGCTTCTGTATTAGAATTACAATTTCCTTAGTCATGACTCTTCATGGATTTTCCTTCAGCATTAGAAATATACACCTTTCTAGACAAAAGTATTTTGTATATAGAAACATGACCACATGACCAGCAGCATCTATTGCTAAAAGAAAGAAACTGTAGTTACTTACTCTCTCAAAACCTGAACTGTTTTCTGCACAGAACATGCTTTCAAGGAATCTAAGATGAGTATACAAGGCCTGTACACAACAAAAACAAGAACAAGTCATTGCAGTCCTCCATCACCAGCACTACCGAAGGAAGTATTTGTTTGCTTACAGCCTACCCAAGAGTACTAATTTCTGAACCAATGTGGTAAAAAATGGACAAGTATCTACAGCTGTGGTTTTATGACAATAATTGAATTACTACAGAATTTCATAATTTAATGTTACAATATTAGAAAGAAAACAGAAACATACCTTTTACAAATCTGATTTTTGGAATTACTCAGGGAGATCTAAGACGAAAGAAAAAATAAAAATAAACCTTAGAAAAGCAACATCAATTATAAACTCTAAGAGCTTTATAAATTTAAAGGTCATTAAAGAAGCACCCATTTCAGAAAGGTGGAAACTGATAAATCAGTTTTAAAAACAGGGGAAATCATAGCAGAGCAAGTAGGTAAGCAAAGGAGGACAATGTAATTCAAAATGCCTTGCACATGCTGCAGGCCACACACACATCAGTAACTACTGCAAAAGAGATGATACAAAATCCCTTGGCCAAGTCTCACAGCCTTCAGAAATTCAGTAATATGTTTTCTCTATCAATATAAAAAGGCACTTACTTTAGAAATAGCTGAATATAGAACTGAAGCAGAATAACCAGTTTTATTGCCACCTAGTATAAAAAAAAATGAAAAAAAAGTTAAGAAAATAATACCTAAGCAAAGTATCTTTATTTTCAAGTTCATGATTGTTAGTATTCAAAATATGAAAGTAAAGAACTAATTTATAAACCAATTTTAACATTCCCTTCTGAATCCTGAACTAGCAGAGTCACCAAAGGTCTTCCCTCCTGATAAAATTCTCACTGAACCCAAACAACTTTCCAATCATCCCTGATTTTCCATATCTCTTCCAGTGTTTTCCAGAGTTGCAGAAAACTTGCAGTGCTTACTATGCATGGGTACTTAAAAACATACTACATTAGTCTGGAAATCTTAGAAACTATCTTTCACATGATTTCCCTCCTTCAAGGATTAAGACACAGAACTGTTTATGGCTTGACATAACTTTCTTCTAGATCACATACCTTTAGAGAAACTTCTGTTACCATTCCTCTCTTCCTCATCTTTGAAGAGCACTGACCCAGCCCTAGTGTTCTCACTCTCTGGCTCAAGTGGAGACAATGAGTTCTGACGGGGACACTCCTCATACACAGCTTCTTCCAGCCAAGGAAAACAGATAACTGCAATGTACCAATGAGACCTGCCCAGCAGTCAGGAGAGGGAGGAAAAAACGTCAAAACTCTGCAACATTGGTTCTGAAAAGGCTGGGAAAAGATTTTACAATATTAAGAGCTCATGGACAGCTGTTCTGTGACACACAACCATTGCTGCCATGTTCTTTTCATGGCATCTCATATTAATCCTCTCCCTCAGTTTTTACTTTGCACTGTGGCATAACAGCAAAAATAAGAATCAATTCCTTTAAAAATCCCAAGAAAGTCACCACAGCAATTTATCAGTGTTTGAGCACCCATTCCACACTTCAACTAAAATCCAAAATAAAAAAAACCACTAATAATCAGTGATGGTGATCCCAGTTTTTAATATAGCTGAAGGTGTGGCACCTTTCCACAGCTGCTTTACATTATGTGCCTTTCAATGACTATTTAGTTTTACAGAAGTTTCCACCAGGCCAAGGCACAGATTATGGAAGTTCTACTTTTATCTATTGACACTATGAGTTGCTGTGATTTCTTTATAGAAATATTACTGAAGTGCACAGGAATCATCATAATGACACAAAAATAATTCTGAAAAATACCTAACAGTAATTTTCAGTAAAACAAAAACCAAAGGTACAAAGTTGACAGCTGAATAAACATTTTGTCTTTTGAACAGTTTTCAAAAATTACTCATTCTATATGCGTTATTTCTTCAAAATCTAATCTATCACAGGCAATGATCCAACTTTACAGCCATAAATTTTTACCACCGCAACATTCATTGAAGTCTTTAAATATAATATCAGAAAAGGTGTTGAAAACATAGACTTACTCCTCATTCACAGGCACAAAGATATAATCTTTATTGAAGATATTTATATGGCGAGTCCATGTTCTTACTCTTTTGTGTCTTCTCTGTGCCGCTCTGAAAAAAACAAATGACAATTGTTTTAGTTTTGTTCCTTCTAGTTAAAGCAAAGAATAGGGATTAGTACTCCTACATCTCCTCAATCCCTCAATGGGTTTTCCATTTACTCTAGAAATTTCCTAGACAGATTAAAAATAAATCAGCACACCATAGAGCCCAAGTGACTAATGACCCATTTCTGAACCATCTTAAGCTCTTCTTGAAAAAAATCTCACCATCATTCATAGATTTGAATGGATTTCTTGCAATTATTATTTACTGCACTAAATGTAGAAACCTCATCTAAACACCACTCAGTATAAATACAGAACAATTTAAAAACATCCATGAATTAAGCTTCACAATACCACTTCTGAAGGCCTATCTGAACAACCTTATCTTTTGAAGGGAAAAAGCCAAATGCCTTGCACAGTCATGCAGAACACCTGCAGCAAACACAGGTGAAACACTTGCCCTCCAATCCTGAAATTTAAATGCTAGACCACATTTCATTTCCAGCTCTACAGACAAAACATGAGGATGCAATATGAGGAGAACAAGATAAAACTGAGAAGATATTTAAGTTTAGATTTTCAGCCTAGTTTGCACAACTTGAAATAGAAACCAGAATTTCACAGAACTTTCCTCTGTGTGAAAGCAAAATTCATTCTACTCAGCAGACATCCCTATTACCATTGTGATTCCACCTTCATTTCTGATTAAGAAACTCAACTTCAGAGTAGTAGGAACTGGAAAAAATGAGTAAGGAGTGGAAAATCAGGCTGGTGTAGGACTGTGCAAGGGCCAGCATTAAGTGAAGACTTGCTGCAAACTTCCTCTGCTGCATGACAGTAGAAGCACTGGCAACTTCAAAGGGGAAGGCCTGTTTATAACCTGGGAAAGCACCTATAAAAGCAACCCTCTCAATCCAGTGCCTGAGCTGTGTGAACAAAGTGAAGCAAAAGGTCTTTAAGTAGCTACATCTCTTGGGATTCATTTCATTTACAACAGGACAGAGCCAGGATTTTCAATAGCCATTTATCAAAAAAAACCCAAAAAACCACTGAAACAAACTAACAACCCAAACCATCAGCAGTCACCAGGTGAGTATCTAGGCCCAAACACAAAACTAGAATTTCCAAAGTTATCTCCTAATCCAGAAAAGCCACAATCCTTGAAATATGGTAGATTAAGAGTGCCATTCCTGTTCCTCCAGGAGATTATGAACAGTCCACCCTTGTAAAAGGAATCAGATCAAGGCACAACAACATTCTTATTATGGAAAATTTTGTTTTCACCTCAGAACATTCAAAGTTAGAAGACAGTAAAATCATGGAAAATGTTCTTTCAAACACTGTTACGTGTATTTTCAAGACATCTTTGAGAATATTACAGAAGCCTCACTTTTCTTCCCTTCAACACAGCTTTCAGCCAGCAGTGACTGTCACCTAAACAAGATGGCACACACACCTCTCTGTGCAGAAGGCCTTGTTTGCCAGTAGAATGAAAAATCCAGGGACGTCATGGATAACAGAAGAAAAAAGAATTACTTCAGAGAGAAACAATAAAGGCTTCAATAAGCCGAATGATGATGCTTATTGATCTCTGTAACTACCTGGATGGTTTTAGTGAGACAGGTGTCATTCTCTTCTCCCAGGTAACAAGCAACAGGACAAGAGCCAGCAGGCTCAAGTTGTGTAAGGGAAGGTTTAGACTGGCTATTAGAAAAATTTCTTCACCAAGAAGTTTTCTAAGGACTGGAACAGGCTACCCATGGAAGTGGCTGAGTCACCAGGCCTGGGGGTATTTAAAAGACATGTAAATGTGGCAATGGGGGTCATGGTTTAGTGGTGGAGTTGGTAGTGCTGGGTAATAATTGTTGGACTCAATGATCATAGAGGTCTTTTCCAACCTAATAGATCCTGTGACTCTATGGAAACAGAATCAATGTTGGTGGCCTTGCTCTCAAACATCAGTGTTGAGAAGAAACTGCAAGTGAGTTAAGAATGCTTCTACCCTTTAGACAGTTAGCAGGAAACAGTGTGATACGGGGTTCCCAGACTGCTAATGATAATATTTTTGGGAAACTCTCCAATTCAGCGAGCTCACGTGTTAAAAAAGAAACATGTAAGCCTGGTGTACAATAGAGTCTTCTTACTAAAACTTTGGTCAGTAATTTTTTACCAATACGTAAAATTAAATACTTGATAAATATAAGTAACAATTTCCTAAAATGATGCACATCATGCAAAACTGTGCATTTATGATAAAAATATCAAATAAGTAATTGTCTGAATAAAATATTCAGATAAAGTTGGACACAGGTAAGAACATTTTCATTCATATTTAGTATGAATCACATTGATTTTAAGGAAAAACACCAGTATGCTTAAATTGTGAGTTACAATATTTAATCACTAATCCTTTGAAAAACACCAAAAACTATTTTATGTGCTGATTAGTACATCATCTCCAGAACTTCGAAGTGTTTCTGGTCATAATGGCATCTAAAATGAACTTACGAAACTTTGACATCCCCCTCTGAGGTTTTTTCTGTCCTGGTCAGGCACTTGTAGAAGAAACTGCTAAAAATGTGTGTGCGGTCAGCAACTTGTTTTGGTGCCTTCTCCAATAACAGATATCTACCAAATAAGAAAACAAGAAAATTATTAAATTCTTTTTCTAGAAAGTACTGCTATTGCTAAAAAAAAGAAAGGCAAGTTATTCTAATGACTCAGATTATTCTAATTTTCAGGTTATGCTTAGTATCAGTTGCCTCCACACCCACTAATCACACCGAAGATTCCTATCTTAACTATTCACACTGGTGCCCATCATCAGAGTATGTAACAGCCAAGCACCTACTAAGAATGCAGTTATGTTTTGCCCTTAATTTTTTCTCCAGTATTCAAGCTTCTGACTTTATTTTGAAAGTTAAGTGGCTAGCCCTTACAATTAAGAGAGAATTAAAAACCTAACCAAGCATAAACCTATGGAATGCTATATTTGTGCATAACCAAAAAGCATGGAAAAGGTCAGTTCCATTGTCCATTTCCCTTTTGCAGGTTTTGCACGTGAAAGCTGAGTACCTATTGCTTCACTGCTGATTTTATTATAAACATCAGCTTCAGTGATTATTCTGTCACTCTGAAAAGCCAAAGCTCTCATAATTGCAGGTATCCTACACGAGGTGCCTCCAGCTTCACTGAATTGAGCAACACGGTCATACATGACGCTGCTTGCAACAGAATGAAAACTGAGAATGTGGGAAGTCTTAACAAATTTTAAAAGCAGAGGAATTTCTACAACAATTGCATTAAGTTCTTTTATTTAAAATCTTCCTTTTCTGTTGAGAAACTACAGCTATTCAGAGGACCATAATGCATTATTTAGTTCTAGTTAAGAGCAAAATAAAAGGGGCTTTGCTGTAAAACCCCATTGAAACACTGTTACACATCTTCTTTTCCCATCCTCTAGACAAGTCTTCCTATTGCTCACAGTTCTTCACCCATCTGGATGCCCAAAAAGACGCAATTCCTGCTGACAAGCTTCAAAAGCACCAGAATTCTCCTTAGGTCTGTGTTAGCAGAGTGAAAATAAACCACAGCTTTGGGGACTGGCGGCCACAAGGCCAGTTCTTGAAAAATTGCTTTCACAAGCAACTTTAGCAGGATGGCTTGGAGTAGCTAAGTCAAGTATGACCTCGTCAAGATTTATCAGCTGAGTTCCTTTCTGCACATCTGCAGCAGAATAATATGTGAAATTGCACAGAATAGCAGAGGATGCTCCACTTCATGCAAACTTCGTAAATAAAATACTACTACAGACCCTCTAATTTTTTCAACTGCCTACTTAACACTTTCTGTTCTGTAAGGTCACCAGGAAGCTTTTTTCCCCCTCAGTTATTCTGTCTGGATTTTATCACATGCCTTCAAAAGGATAAACCCACAGAAATTAAAACAAATGAAATTGCTAAGAACAAAAAAAGCTTTTTTAAAAAGTCCAACATTGAGTTCATCACATTGTTACTTCTGAAACCGTTGTATTTATTGACCAACATTTCCAGTAACATTCAAGTCCACATCATGCCTCAGAGTGTGAAGGGTACAAGGGCTGAGATTACTTACTTAAGATAGAAATCAATGATGACATCATTAAGAAACTCTCCATATTCTAAGCACTCTAGGTCTTCTCTTGTGACTCCCAGTCCTCCTTTTGCAGGTGGGGGTGGATAAACAATTAAACTAGAAAACAAATCATGTCATAACGGTGACAAACTGTTTTACATGACATTGTTCTGAGTATGGCTGTCTTATATGCAGAAGATTTTCTAGAAAACCAGTGAAAAGCAGTAGTTCCCCAAAATTTACCATTTCCTCCTCCAACATTTAGGTGTTACAAAAGAAATATCACCCCAATGCATCCTGAAACTCTGATAAAAACTTTTGAAAAGCAGACTATTTTTTGCCTTCATCCTGTTTTTCTATTTTTGATCAAAGTATTTTAAAAATGGCTATATAAAATGTGAAGAAATACTAGAGGACAAATGGTTATAGAAAGATTGAATGTGACAGAACAGTAAAAGAAAACATTGTTCAGTTTTTACAAAAAGTTAGCTTAAGTTAGTAAGTTTTGCTAAGATAGACTTAAAGGGAAACTGACAGAACCCATGAGATCCCCACCCTCCCTCTTGATGCACCCATGATATGACCTTGTACTCATAGATCAAATTGTCTCTAATTTCTGTGAGACTCTCATCCTATATCACATCCACATTGTCTTTTAACAGGTAACTACACTGATATTTGCTGATATTTTAGATTTGAAGAGTGACTTTCATACAACACTTTCAAAAAACTAGAGAATGGCAGTTAAGTGAGAACTTTTATTCCAGTAATTAATTTATTCAATTTCCCCTTTCTCATTTATATGAAATACACTTACTTCTCAACTGCTCCCATTTCTCTTACTTCCTTCCATTCTTCACTCAGTGCAGAGGACAAAGAGATACAATAGCAGCCACTATTCTGCTTATTTGCAAGGGCATAACTGGGCCTGATCACTTTTAGCTTTGATTCCTACCAGTAAAACACAAACAATTGTAAAAAGCTTGATATATAAAACAAAACACACAAACCCAAGCCTAAAACCCACAGGAGTATCCCACATCACTGAAAAGGATTCTTGCTGGAGATCCAAAGTATAAACTTTGGTATTTGGGCAAACACGCCCTTGCTCAGACAACTAAAAAGTTATGAATATTTTTAAATATAATGACAGATCACAGTTATTAATCTCTCTCTAAAACTACTCAAGCATTATTTAGCCAAGGGAACCAGAAATGGTTTTGGAGAAGAAATACGAAGAGTGGAGACAAGTACCCTGTCTTACCAGGAGCTGTATATGCTTGGAAGGTTTGAAAATCTAGTCCTTGAGTAATTTGCCTAAAACCAATGCATATTTGAGCTAGCTGGTTTCCTTTTAAAGTCCCCAGTTTCATGGACCAGATTGATCTGCCATCTCTTAGTCTTTTACTGGCGGGAACAAAGATACGTAATTTCCGTGTGACAGTGATAGGGGTTGGGTTTAGATATTTACTCAAGAGATTAAACCAAGACAACACATTAACTTGCACAAACTCATCTCCCCAGCAGTCTGAGGAATAATTCAGCATTTTCAAGCTGTGGCAAGTACATCTATAGGTGTCTGGAGGGGCATCTACACAGCTCATCTGCTACACTTCCAGTTCAACCAAAAATAATGGTTCCATTACTCATTACTTGATTAACTTCTTGCTCGCTGCCCTAGAGACACCACAAGGACAGAACACTTCTGTGGTTCTTATACAACCATGAATCGATCTAAAGCATTGGTACTTGCCATTTACTGATCAGGTCTACAGACTATCCCTCTGTGGATACAATCTAGCTGGCTGCAAACTTTGGAGTAACCACGTCTGGGGTTTTTTGAGCTATGAATTAAGAAAGAAGGCTGCCCTAAAATTTACTCAAATGTGTGAATGTCAACCAGTGGTGATGAATGAAGCAACAGCTATCCACTGACCTGAATTACAGGCTCATGAGCATCTGAGGTATTCTCTTTTGGCATGTATCGCTTTAGTAGAGCCTTACTGCAACTCATGAAAGAGCTTTCTTCAGGAGAAAGATCCTTAAACAAGGGTAATGCTTGTTTCAAAGACAAAAACTCAGCAAGATCTGGTGCTCTGTTCCTCTTGCTGACACCTGTAATCAGTTCAGTCAGTCTGTCTTCTTCCCATTTTCTGAGTGGTTGGGACAGCTCAAAAAATACAAATTCATTGGATTTGGCTGGCAAAAGAAGAGAACAGATAATATTAACTATTAGATTAGGTGATAGAAACTTATCTGAACATCCACAAAGGAACTTGGAGAGACAATAGCAGGAGGAGAAGCCCAAACAATGCCCCGCCAGGTTCATCACAGAGGCCATCAGCCCACAGAAGTCCCACTTGCACAGACTCAGAGGAACACAGCAAAATGGCAGGCAGGAACCCAAATTAAGGACTGAGGAAGAGACACACAATCGGGGCCCTTCCCAGGGCTGTCCCAGGAGAGTCTCAGCCCAAGGGTCCAGACCCAAAAGCCATCATGACAAATCAGTGCCAGAGGACTTTCTGGACTGAAAGGGGGCTGCTGCTGAGGTGTGCAGCACACATGATGGGATGCAGGGGAAGGGTATTTCGGGATTGCACAGGACTTAATACAGGTTGTTTAAGGAAAGGCCTAAAGGCAGCAAAGAGAGACATTCAGGCAATTCAGGGAAGAAGCAGTATGGGCAAAGAGAGGGTTAAGGGCATAAAAAGACCAGCCACATTTAAATACTTTGCTGGCCCATGCACTTGTCTGGTCATGTCACGCTCCTGATGCTTTTTCTAACAAGAATGCAATTCTAACCAATGTAAATAAACCTAGAGTTAAAAGATGCCTTGCATCTTCATGCTCACATTCCACTTATTTCACTGGGAACTGTGTTTAAAGAAGGTATCAATAACTTCAATAAACTTGCATCAATTAAAGGTAGCTCTCTGCTAATATTTCATTCAGTATTTTGCTTCAAACTACTTGTACTCCTTACGTAAAGCTGCCATTACTTATAACTTTTCTTCATACAAGTGGTGACTATATAGGGAATACATACTATTATAGAGTCACACAGACAAAGTTGACATCATCTTTTTCATAGATGTTATCTGCAATGATTTTTCTTATGTAAAAACCTTGTATGACTGTGCCACTCTGAATATGTGAGCCAAAGTTACATTCCAGTTTTTACAGAGCTTCATGCTAAAAAACCAAATACAATGAGTCCATAATACCCTAAGACTAAACAACCTATTTGGCCTTTAGTGGAAATTTTCTTCAATAATAATGCAATG
This sequence comes from Chamaea fasciata, assembly GCF_029207755.1. NCBI lineage: Eukaryota > Metazoa > Chordata > Aves > Passeriformes > Sylviidae > Chamaea > Chamaea fasciata. The sequence continues at coordinate 20,065,340 of NW_027094087.1, read as the reverse complement.
GCTCACTGCAGTCTTGTCAAAGGTCAATTCAACCTTTACTTGCCAAGCCTTTTGTATAGCATATACAATACTCAAGAGTAAGGACATTTAAAACATCCATGTATTTTAAAGGGAGAGATGCTTTGTACACAAGTCTAGTTTCAGAAGGCCTCCTGACAGAGACTACAATTAAATTGTTTTGACATCATTTTATTAAATAGCAATAGTTTTGAATCACATTAGGGGTTTTTTAGTTTTGTTTTGTTTTTGGTTTTTGGTTTGTTTGTTTTTGTTTTTTGGGGTTTTTTTCAAATAAAAATACAATGAAGCCTTTTAAAAATGCAGAACTAACCAACTTATCTACACTGGTACAGCTTCACCTTGAGTACAAGTGTGCAATTTTGGGCACCACAACATAAAAGCGACATTAAGCTATTAGAGAGCATCCAGAGGAGGGCCACAAAGATGGTACAGGGCCTTGAGGGGAAGTCATACAAGAAGCAGCTGAGATCACTTGGCTTGTTCAGCCTGGAGAAGAGGAAACTGGGGGAAGACTTCAATGCAGTTACAGCTTCCTCAAGAGGGGAAGAGGAGGGGCAGGCACTGATCTCTTCTCTGTGCTGACCAGTGACAGGGCCCACAGGAATGGCCTGAAGCTGAGTCAGGGGAGGGTTAGACTAGATAGTAGGAAAAAGGTTCTTCACCCAGAGGGTGGCTGGGCACTGAAACAGGCTTCCCTGGGAAGTGGTCACAGCACCAGCCTGACAGAGTTTAAGGAGCATTTGGACAATGCTGCCAGGTATATGCTGTGATTCTTGGGGAATGGTGCTGTGCAGGACCAGGAGTTGGACTCAATGATCCTTCCAACTCAGCATATTTTTGGATTCTGTGATCTTTAAAATGCTATAAGCTTTCCTCTGCATTCAAAAAATAGCTGTATAACAAGCACTTTACTGACACGACCTTTTCATGGCACTTAAGGAAAGCAATTACTCACAGGGCTTGCTGGTAACAAGCTTTCCCATCTGGGTTTCAATCTTTTCTACATAATCCACAGACAACCAAAGAAAAATAATTGTTGAAGAACATCCACCATCACTTTTCCACCAGCCACATCTTCTCAGATCCAGTGTATCCACTGTCAGCTCAATGTTCTTAAGAGACACTGCAGAAAACAGAATTGAAAAAACCCATGCTCTTAGCAGCCATAGATAGAATCATACACCTTACAGTAATTACATGCTGAGAGGTATGACCAAAGTGCATTAACACAGTACTTTCACATTTTATTCCATGCATTGCATAAAATACTGAGAAGTCAATACTTAAGTCAGTTACATCAAATTGTGTAAAACAAAGGTACCAAATTATAACACAAAAATCTAAAAACCTGCATGCAGGATTCTTCCTGAAAAAAAAAAAGTTGTTTGTTTTTTCCTCAAAATAACCACAGGTAATACCTACAAATATGGAAAAAAGAATACTGCAAATCAGTAATTCCTATTTGCTTTCAGCCAACTCAACTTAGAACTGCTCATAAACCTTTTCCTACAACACATCATCTTGGACAATCAACTGAATGCAAATCTGTAGTTATATTCCTCTTTGCTTTAGTCTACTCATACATTCTTGTGAAGTTAAGGATCTAAAATGCTAATTTGAAAAGTTCAATGTTTCACCTCAAAAACATGCATAGTCATGTCTATTATAGCTCAGCACCTAAAATGTGCAGGTATATGGGAGGCAAGCCACTAAAACTACAAATTCACCTTAAAAGTACAAGAAGCTGCTAAGCTGTTAACACTTACACTACAGACACCAAAACTTTTATTTATTGAAAAACATAAAAAATTAAAAACTATCTATTATCTTTGTGGAAGATTATAAATTATTCATAACAGAAATACATACCAAGTGTTTTAATGCAATACTTTAGAGATACAATTAAGAAAAGGCTAAAGAAAAGAAAATTCTCTTACCTTGAAATGGGATGACTATATTTTTCATTGTAAACTGAAATAAGATTTTAAAAAATATAAATTAGTTTGCATTTTACAAATTGATTAAAACAACACACAGATTTTTAAAATCTGCACATCTTTCCTTATAGTGAAATAAACTGAAAATAATATAATAGAATCATTTGGGTTGGAAAACACCATTAAGCTGAAGTCAAATACACTTACTTTGAGACTTCATATTGCCTATATCACCTAAAAAACATTCCTAAAGACATTGCAGAACCTAAATGACAGCAAGTAACTTCCAGAGATGAAAGGCTCTGAGAAATAAACACAAAGTTGCAGAAGTCCCTGTAGGCCCCTTAAAAAGAAGAGAAACAGGAACACTTGGAACAGGAGTTAAAGCAACCTGTGAGAAGCTGTCAGGTGCACTGCTTGAAGTAAGGACATGACAGAAATGGTTCAATTTTATGCTGGTATTACTTTATGTTAATCTTTGAATTAAAGGCCTTTAAAGATTCCACTTGCACTGCTGCTATGTTAGAGAGACTTTGCTAAATGAAAAACGCTTTATTATCACTTTGACAAAAGGTTGTATTTATTAACAAAGGAGGTTTCCCCTGTGGTATTACAGTAGGCATAAAGTTGTGTTTCCCAAGAAAAATTTCTACTTTACACCTAAGAGCATTGATTCTAAAATTATTTCAACTCATCCTTCAAATTATTTTTTCCCTGTTAACTAAGAAAATTTCCATGGAATGTTTTTGTAACTGCTGTTTTGTGAGAAGCTGAAATTGCCACTACAATCCAAGATTTCAAAATGTCTTACTGAAGGCAAAAGAAGATATGCAGGTTAAACCTCTCTTTTTCAGTTGCAATATACAGAATGAAGCTGGTCAAAGACCCATTGAAACTTCTGGAGTTGGTGCTCCATTTAAAGAACATCTTCACTTGTGTTTCTATACCCTGTGAGTAGCATATTGCCTACACACTAAAGCTTTTAGTATCATTTTTATGCTCTCTGAAGCCACAAAGCAAGCAATTTTCTGTTTAAAAGGCAAGAGCATAGTATATATCTGAACTCTGATCAGTATGAGTTACTTTATTAGAACACAATTACTATTTCTGAGAAAAGTAACTGGTCTTTATTTTAAGCGACATTAACTGGCCATTAACATGGCCACTGTTTTCTGTTAGAATTCAATAAAAACTCAGTATGACTTGTGTTCCAGTACAGCATTTATACAGAACCTTGACATGTGAAAACTGTGGCCACAGCAAACCACAGTTTTTCTACTGACAGCAATCCAAATGCTCAGGGCAATGGACCACACTCCATTGCTCAGCCAAAGGAATTTAATGCAACAATAAAAAAAAACTCTGCTTCCACACTAAGTATCAGTCTTTGTTTAACCAGAATTTTTAAATATTCACAAAATAGCATAATAGAACAACTTACCCTAGCAGCACCTGTTGATAAACACTTAAACTTCCCAATGTATAGTCTATCAAATTCAACATCCAGGGCCAAGTTTGTCTGCTTTCTAGGTGTATTTCCAGAAGGTAAGGTGAGAGAACACTTATCTTCAAAAGACTCTGTTAAAAACTGGGGAAAAAAAGTGTATTTACTGCAGGACTTGTTAGACACACCCCTCCTGTAACCTCAGGAATACCTTTCTTCATGCTTGTAAGAACTGACTCCCAAAGCCAGCTTCCATGTAAAAATTTGATATTAAAAAGCTCTAAGTGTTATTACATCCATTACTGACAATTTCCTTATGAGTCTAACAGTACCTTGCTACACTTCTGTCCTAGGTTGAAGTATATTCTATCACCATCTTCATGAACTGTTGAAACCAGGTGAGGCAGTGCTCCCTGCCTCACCCACTCTGGCTTATCTTCTGCTAATGGGCCCATCAGCACCTTGCCACACCACTCACAGATAACTCCCTCCTGGACTACCTCCTGTTAATGGGCCCATCAGGCCTTATCACATGACTCACCATCCCATTGTGAGATGCTCCGCCCAGAGGGAGGAACCAAGCATTCCAGCCTGGATATAAGCTAAGACTCTGAACACCAGAGGGGGCTTACCCACTGGATTCCCAGGGGACCTGAGCTACCAGACCTTTCTACAGGATCACTGCTTCAGGAAGACCACCTCATCTGGACTGCTTCCATCACTCCGCTCAGGTTGTATTCTGACTCTGTCAGTGGTCTTTCGTATTATTGCATCTATTTTTTTTTTACTTTCTTTCCTTTTTTCCTATTAAATTGTATCTCTGACTTGGAGCCTCTCATTTGTTTTGCTTTCAAACCACTACAACTTCCATTACTAAGACATGATCTGTGTTCTTGACTTGGTTCTAAATTAGTAAAAACTCAAATAATAGAGCAAGAAAATAATACCCTTCTTTTCATAGCAAAGCTTCAGGCTCCAATCCAATGCTTATGATTGAATTGATTCACCTGTGAGAAGAGGCAGTAATGGCTCTTCTGACTTGTTTCAGGGTTACAGAGATAACCCAGATCCATGTCAAAGCAAGGAGCCAAAGGCTAATAAAGTCCAAAATGGGGCCAACAGCCTTTATGGCTACTTTTAGAGTCAAGTTCTACAGCTAGCCTGACAGGAAAGGGAACTGCACCTTATCTCTGTCTGCTGTCAACAAAGACCCCTGAACTTCTGTAAGCACTGGATTACAACAGAGGACTGGATGACAAAAAGAAACTAGTGTGTGGAAACAATTTTTTTCCACAGATGTATCTTCATCATGACTGTTTCTACCTCAGGTTACTATTTGATCTCCCTGCTTTCTGATATTAAATATTTCCAAATGTTTCTTGTCAAAATAGGAAATACATTGTGTGTAGCAAAAACACCCAAGCTTCAGAAGCAGAGATATTTTCTGAAAACTGTTCAATATTCTATCTGTGAAATAAATTGCTGCAGCTTCTGCTTGTGGCTGGGACCGTAATAAACAATCACTTTCTACAACAAACATTATAGAAATAAACTAAAGGCTTGGCGTAACAATACATAGGCCAAAAACTGGACTACCTGCTCTGTGTGACTTTTCCTCTTGTCTTCTAAGTGCTTGGCTGAGAAACAGAAGTCAGACTGTTGGTCTGTTTCTTTATTTTCAGTGGTATTATCCTGCATCAGCTCTGTGCGTTGTGATTCAGAAGGTCCATCTTCATCATCACTGGAAAGGATAACTAAAAAGGAAAAAAGAAGTATACATATACTACAAATTACAAACTTGAGAATATTTCATTCCTTGTGGATTTCAGACAAGTAAAGAAGTCTTGCAGTACATGATACCAAAGTACACTAGTCAAATCAGTCAAGATCTGTGTGCATGGAATTGTATGCAATAAGCACTGCTCTGCATCTTTGCAAACACCTTTTATACCAGATCCTCAAAATTACTTGGCTATTAAATGAAACAGGACACAGCACAGCTGCTTCAAAGAGAGGGATTTTTCTCAGTTTTAGCGTCATTAAAAAGTAAAAGCTCAATTCTTTAATAGCCACAAAATCACCTGAAAAAGAAGATTGGAATTCGAGAATCTTGCTGTCTATCCTGTTTGTCAGGTACAAGATCCTGACACTAGGCACTGTTCTCTAACCTGCACAAATCATTACAAACAACAGGATGACAGTCTTCAATCTCTTGTTCCCAAAAGATTGTGTCTCAACCAGCCAGTTATGCTCGAGTTCTCCTAGTACCTAAGTGCAGCACCAGTAATTGTCATCAGCACAGATGCAGTACATACTTGGGTCAATGGAAACAAGTTGCTGATTACCCCTGCAGATTCTGTTCCGCAGCTTGCTCAGGTACTCTGACTTGTCCATCTTTAATCTCCTGATGGTACTAACTTGTGGTGAAATCACATCCTCACTGCTGGCAGAAAGCTGTTTCTTTGACAAACTCCTGAGAGGAGACTCTGAGGCAGATCCCTCTGTGTGGCTGTGAGCAGGTGAGTGGTTGTGGGCAGAAGTGGCTTTAGAGTCTCTCTCTGCTGGACAGTCTGGCACCAGAATAGGATTAGATCTGTGATCCTGTCCATCCTCACTGGGTATTCTGCAGCCAGGAGACTGAGTTGAACTCAAACTTTGCTTTTCCTAGAAGCAGGAATCAGAGACAGGATGTAAGTTTATTACTCGACATTTCTAGACCATTCAGATCAGCGATCACTGATATTAGCTATGTGGTAGAACAAGTAATTATAGCTTAACACAGTGAAATTTAATGCTCAATTCAGGCTAATTTCTCCCTCCTCATATTCCAAAGAATTATTACATAAAGATAGGAGGACCAACCTTTTTTGAAGGCTAAAATGACCCCAATTCAAACTGAAAAAGGAACTTTTTCTGATTTTTAGTAGTTCTGTCAGTGTGAGACATGGAGAGGCCAATAATCAGTGCTGTTCTTTACTTTCCAAAAGTGTGGCTTGGTCACCTGGGTTTAACAGGTTTGGTAACTGCCTGTCTCTGTAGGGCTTAAATCAGAAGGCTGAAGAGATGTCTTTATTGTTTATATTCAAATGCTCAAATCACACTTTGTACTTGACTGATTCCCTCAGTCTTTTGGGTTTTTGTTGGGTTTTTTTTTCAAATCCTGATGATGGGTAAGAAGAAAAGTTCAGGGAAAAGTTCAACAGACGAAGGAGGAAGCAAAAAGATGACATCTGCAAGATTTCAATAACCTCAGGTACACTTTGCAGTTTTGTTGTTAGAGGCCCTAATTAGTCCCTAATTCTAGATTATCTGTGAAAGAAGCTTCACTTAAGTAGCTAGATGCCTTATTTTCAAAATTGTTTGAACCTATGCTCCTGTCTGAAGGAAACACTGTCATTCATCTCTCACAACCTTACTGCTACAATAAGCACATTGTGATGATGTGGACAGAACATTTATTCACTCCTTGCGATGCATCACTGAACTACTTCCCCCTCAACAGGTAATAGCTGCTAATATACCTGTATAATAAATCCTATTTATTGCCATAATCCTTTTATTTGGCATGTTGCTACTGCTGCTACTAAAGTGTGTGTGAATGTGTGCTACAATTAAGTGCAACTTACAGAGAGTACAAGAGATTTTTGTGGAATGTGTGCATTACAATCATCAGAAATATGGCCACTATGTTTTCTTTTCCTTTTCTCAGAATCAAAAGAGCCTGATTCCTTCTGACTAAGAGTAGTGCTGTTCATGTGTCTGCTCCTCTTCTCCAGTTCACCACAGTGCTTGTTTTCTGTGTCAAAACAAAAAAAAAAAAAAAAAAAAAGAAAAAAGTAATTTAACATATTATCCTTAAAAACCTTTACATTTCTTCATGTTGTTTGTCTTACATAAAATGCATGGAAGCAGCTATCCTCCGCAATAAGCTCTTTCCGTTTTTCAATTGTATGTGGCTGACAAAACATATTCCCTAAAATTATTATTATTGCTTAATTAGTTAAGGGTATAACCAAATTCATAGCTCCCTTCCAAACAAGAATTAGCACTTTATACTCCACAGTCTTTCTTTATCTTCTGCCAAACGCAATATTCTCAATTTCCTCTTCTAATCTGCAAATATCAGTAACCAGCATAAAAAGACAGCACATTATCTCTAGAGAGTGTGCATAGAGGTCATAATTCATCAGCAGTGAAAGTGAACATTGTTTAGCATGAATATTTTAGCAGGGTTCACAATCCATTTGAGCATTCTTAATGGATTTCACTCTCTATTGTAAGACTTTTTAGAAAATTAAGATTACAACACTGCAGTGAGGCTGCACTCAGTCTCATTTTTCTTCCACAGATTTGATTCACTATAGCTTTATTGCTATTTAAAACCAGGAATTTGATATATTTGTAATGTATCTGTACAAAAATGCATTCTGAGGAAACACATACACTGTGTGCAACACCTCTATTTCTGTGTTCTCCTCAGAATACTAGAGTAAAAAAGGAATATATCCCAATACTCTCCAAAATTCATACTTAATTGCTAGATGATTGCTCATTACAAACCTTTCTTCTGCAGCTCTCGTCTTCTGAAAGTGACAGAATTCGTTTTTTCTAGTTCCTTAGAAGCCTTGGGCAATTTACACAGTTCATCATCTGTCTTTCTCAGGCAACGTTCAGACCTGTGAATAATATTAACTATGACTTATCTTTAATTTTGAAATACTAGATAAAAATCCCAACAAAAACAAGAGTAGGTCAGACTCCAAACTTCTGCCTCTCCCATAAGCATGTGGACCTTGCCAAAAGAAATACAAATTAATTCAGTCCAGTTGTGGAAATACTCAGATACTCAAACACTTTTAATGAAACCATGCTTCTAAAAAGCACAGTATGAGAATCTGACATGCTTGCGATCAGACACTGAAACATTATTTTGCTGTAAGGAATGACTGCAAGAAGAACACGTAAGAAAAAAAAAGAGAGAATGGTCAGTTGACTATCCTTGCCTTTGTAATGAATATGAAGGGAATGTAGGATATTTTTAACTTAGAGTCAGAACTGCTGATAGAATTCATTGAGTAAGATCCTGAAAAGCAGTTATTATTTGAAATAGAAATTCCTGGTCAAAAGGCCTGAAACAGTAACTTTAAAGGTGGTGGAGAGGGATGGGACATAGAAAGAAAGAAACAGAAAAGGATTACAGTACTTAATCCAAATGGATTTTGTGTTCATCATTTTATAATGTGTTCAGCTCAGAACGTTGAGGTCTCAAATATTCAAAGAGCTAAGTGATCACAATGCCTGGTATCACTGACAGCCAAGCTTTGACTCCTAAAAATCATCACCCACCATGGAATAAAAACATTCTTGACATCTCTAAACAGACAACCAAAACTGCTGAATACTTTTTGAACAGATGACTACTCTTTAGTGACCTATCTGTAATCTGGAGTATCAGTGTTCCTTGGGAATTATGTACAAAGATTTCTGGAGTGCTCCAGTACTACAGTGATAAGCACTGTGAAAAAAATTACTGATTGTCTTTCCATTCACAAAGAATCATGAACTGGACCACATACAGAAGTAGTTTCCAGTAAGTGCTATTGTTCATTCTGTATATGGAACAGGACACATTCTGTATATGGAACAGGGAAGTATACCTGAGGTCACTATAGAAAACTTTATTTTGGAACCCACACTTCTCTCTCAACTGAAGTATTTGTATGCATAACAGCTATACAGATTTGACTGTCTTAAAAGACCATACAAAATCATCAAGTGTTTTTCAGCATTTGTTTTACACCAACATCACAATTCAGGGATTTTAATAACAGAAAGCACCTGAATAGGGCTGTTTCAGCTAATAGATCTTCCTAAACATATTTTCTTTATACATAAATTCTGCACATTTTATTTTCAATTCCAGCTTTATTGATAATTCAGTTTAAAATGCACCCCTTAACAGATATGTGCATGGCCTATGAAGCTCTGGAAATATATTTTGTAAAGTGTTCTTAACAACCATGAAAAACAAATACCGTAAACACTTTGAAACCCTAAGTTTCTTTATATTTAAAACCTACCTCAAATTCATTAATTATACTGACATGTCAGTGCTCAAATAAATGCATTTCTCATTGGTTTAGAGTAAAGCAATGAAAATCCACCTGTTCTGTAATAAAAAGAGCAAGGATAGAAAGAGGGAGCTGGCAGTAGGTTCTAGCTGGTAGAGATAAGTTAACCTATTACCACCCTGTTCTGATGACACACAATTTTTTGACTTCATCTGAAATTTTCATAGTACAAAACTAGCACAATTGTCAGCAATACAAAGCATGCATTCTAGCTACTCTGTACAAAAGACTCTCTGTGCATATACATGTGCAACAGTTACAAGGGGGGAGCTTTTATTATTCTCCTCCAGAGTTCCCAGAAGAATCAGTGCCAAGTACGTGTAATGCACTGACTTTACTTACAGACAGGTGACCAGGACCAAGCCATGACTTTGATGAAATAACTCCTAAATTCTCCATTTCCCATATGGTATCTCTTACAAATTTCACTAAAGTGACAGTCACTGGGGAAGGGTGAAAAATCATCCTAATGTTGGTTCCTGATAACAGGCCTTTTACATAATACATTAGAAAACCATGCAACAGGTACAGAATATTAATCATTCAAACCATGAACCACTCTAAATCTAAAGCAAGTTGAGTTCACAACTACTAAAAGAAATTACTAACTCAAACAATTATTGTGCTTAATATATGATATTGTGCTCCAGATATGAGCTGGAAAAAATAAATAAGATGTACCTTCAGATTTAGAGTGTTAAATGCAAGAGTTAATGTTTTCCTCTCTATAAATCCACTACCTCCCAGCACCCAAAACTTTACAAAGTGAAAAAATCAGATATTAAAAAATTAGCCTTATTTTGCAATAAAACAAAACCAAAAGAACCCCAAAAACCTAAACTCACAACAATCCAAACAAACACTCCACATTTCAGCCAGTCTTACAGAACATTATTAGCAATAAATATGATACTTTAAAATGATGCAGCCTAATAAACTGTTCTCTCTAAATCTCATTTAAATTGCAGCTTTATCAGGTTAATTTAAGCAGCAATGGGCAACACAATTAAGGAAAAAAACCTGCTATTAATTCAGTTCTCTAAGATGATGTATCTGAATGAGGAACATGACTGACTTTTCTCGATTTTAACCTGGGAACTGTTAATTACTCCTACCTTAAAAAAAAAACAAACCCTAAACCCATCATTCTTCTCTTCTTCATCTTTCTACTGTCTTCCTCAGAATTTCCTGCTATTTTTTCCTGTGGAAGATTTGCTGTTGAGCAAAGATCTAGCCACAACAGACAAAAGGAGCCAGATTACTTTGAATGCAACTGCCACCTTAGACCGAAACAGATGTTATCTAACTCTAATATCTGATTTCTGTTAATTTTACATGTCAAACATTACTGTGATGCTCAGTCAACCTAAACATAAGAAGAAATGATGAAAAGTAGATGTTAAGTGGTAACAGGACACACACAGTCCTCAACCAAAGCCACCCTGTGAGGAATACTGACACCACCAGTGGGTTAATGTGAAATGAGATTAATTATCAGAGAGAGATATTTGGAGATATTTTGCAAAAAGTTATTTGAAATCATGCTAGAACACATTTACACCAAGAGGAAAGCAAGATTTTGGTTCTGGACACAAAACCAACTTAGTTGTGTTTGAATTACTTATGCATCTTCCCAAATCAAAAGAGTGATGCACTGCAAAAAGAAGTTCCTTCTAAGAAAGAAAAGTAGCCTTTTAACATCAGGTCCAGCACACCAGAACAAATGTAATGTTAAAATGGCTCATTGGAGAAGCATGTTAATTTGCACCCAGGAAACTGATCTCCTGATTCAAGAAAAGAGTAGAACAAAAGTTGTGTCAGGGAAATTCTTTTCCGTTGTGAAGTTATGTCATTTCAGGAAGACTGGCAAAATCAGCAGTGAGTAACATACCTTTCAGAAAGAAAAGAACTTTCATGAGGAGAACTTAATATTTGACATGTCTGTGTACTGGCAACAGCTGATGAGGGTAGTTGGCCCGATTGCAATTTGTCAGCAGCAGGTAAATTTGCATCAAGTATTACGTGGCTCTCTATGTACTTTCTTCCAATTTTCGTACTCAGGACGTTCGTCAAGATAACTTTGGGTTGCCTGCCATACATACAACAGTAAGTCGTAAGTATTGCACTGAAATCTAGAGAAACAAACTTCTTGTTAAATTCATGTATCCTAGAGGCTTGATAATTAAACACCGATATTTTTAGTCCCTTAGAGGCCAAAAAAAATCTCATTAAGAAACTTAAAATACAAGGAAAGCAGATAAACAAAACCAGGGTAAGAAAAGCTAGCCATGTAATTTTATCTTAGCCAGATACTATACACACTGCATCGCCTCTAACATCATGTAGTATTGTTAAAAACTGGCAAATATTTATCTCTAAACAGCTTTCATGCAGTCTCTGTACACACTTCTCAGAACTCTGGAACAAACAATCCTGATTTTCCTGTGAACAAGAAGCCTCCAGTAAAACAGAGCAAATTTTCTAAAGCATTTTGTGAACAGGTAGAAAAGTAGCATGTACACAAAAGGTAGCAGTAGATTTTACTCCACTTCTCAACTATGACATTGCACTCCACAGTAGAGCAAGACCCAGAAAAATACCCCCAGGTGTTAAAACAGACAAGCACCAAAAATAAGCCAAGCAGAAATACAAAGATGCAACTCCCACTTGAACATATACATGATGTGTAAGAACAACTCACTTAATACAATGTCACAGCAGCCAGCTTGCTGTATAGCCCATATCCACTACCTTTCTCAGATTGGGATTTAATTTCTACCACTGCAATTTATTTTGGATTAGGTTGCAAGGCTGTGGCCTTTCTGAATGCGTTTTGAACAACACTGCCTTTTGGGTACTGATTGCGTAATTCTCCGGTTGCCTGTGCTCATCCCCAGGGCACACTCCAGCACAGACTGTGTGATGTCTGGCAAGCACTCAGATCTCCTCCTGCACCAAGACGTAAATTCGCTTTTCATCACGAGGCTACCTTCCAGACACAATTGCAAAGACCCATAGGGGATAAACAATTAAGAGATACAACTTGAAAAAGGAAACTCTAATACTGAAGAACATGTAGACTGAATGTAACCTCCAATAAAGGAAGCCCCCGTTAAACTGTCTTCAGAAGCTCACACGGAAAACCCAGAGAATAAAGCATTCACTCTAGCCCTGACTATCTACAATTGACCACTGCTTGCAGGGGTGCAAAGAAAATACTGGACTTGATATGCTTTTCTTCTGATCATTTATGCCAATTTTCTTATTTTATTGAGTAGTCTAAAGCAGTAATAGTGAAAATACACCTTGATATCTTATCTGAGAAAAGGGTTGCAGCTAAATTCAAGTATACTCTTTTCATGAGAATAAAAAAAGCCAAACATTTTGAGAAGACAATGGCTAAATTATAATTAATTGTTCTTGACAGTACAGGACCATTTAGAAAAGCCATTTGATCAGAAAAAACACTACAGCATGCCTGGCACCATCTCTCAATTATCAAAAGGAACCAGGCACAAGGGAATTCACTGAAGTGAGATAAAATACAGTTAATGAACAAGGAAGCTGTGGTACAATAAAGAACATTTTCTCATGAAGCAGTAACTGCAAGGAAAATTATTTTGTTTAGTGACATGAGGCAAAGACAACATACCTTTTAGACAGAAAAAGACTTTGGAGAGTAGGGTTTAAAACCTGCCATATCTTTACGCTGGCAGCAGATGATGAGGGTGCTTGATCTGACTGCAGCTTGCCAGCATCAGAAAAATTAACACCAGTTTTAGGTTGCGCCTGTGTATATTTTCTTCCTATTTTCGTCCTCAGGACATTCGTCAAGATAACTTTGGGTTGCCTGCCGTACATATAACAATACGTTAATAATAGGGTGCTAAGAACGTTTTAAGTCACATGAATTCAACAAAGATATTCTGTGAGTTCGCTGTCTCTGCATCATACCTTATAGAATGAAGGTCACTGCCCTGGCAATTTACAAGCAGTTCTCTTTGGAGAAGAACAATTGCAAACTCATCTTTTCACCAAGACAGCCTTTCAAGGTTTCTTCTTCTGGCATGAATAACTAACATAACCATAAGACATTCTGAAGAAGTAAACTTTCAGTGCAGAAACACTGAAATGGAAATTTTGGCCCATGTTGTTATCACAAAATGTTGGAAGTGGTGTCACTGGCCTTACAAGCTATTCTGAAAGTGCACGCTTGACTATTCACAGGATATGAAAATAGGCACTCATTTTGTGTCATCTTATTTTAAAACCATGAATATTATTTGTTCCCATATAGCAGATTAATAATGATCTTGCTGGGGAAAAAAAGAAGTTATTACAAATCTCTCAGTTCTGAAGCTCCAACTATTTCTATTCAATTTCACTAAACAAATTACTTAGAATTATGAATTACAAAGTCAGTAAAAATGCCCTACTGAAGTTCGTTAAAGAAGTATCTGTACTTTGGTGGTTCTGCTAGATTGGTACTGAAGTCTTCACAAAAAGAATTAATTCAGCATTATGGCAAACAATTTGGACAGTTTTCCTACAGAATCATAAGGGTTGGAAAAGATCTCCAAGATCAACAAGTCTTCAACTGAATACCACCATGCCCACTAAACCATACTGTTAAAGTGCCATGTCTACTTGCTCTTGAACACTTTCAGGGATGGTGACTCCACCACCTCCCTGGGCAGGCTATTCCAGTGCTTAGCCACTCTTTCAGTGAATAAATTTTTCCTGATATCCAACCTGAACCTACCCGGCGCAACTTGAGTACCCGGCCCTTTGTTCTGTCACTGGTTGTCTTGGAGAGCAGACCAAGACTCACCTTGCCACAACCTCATTTCATGTGGTTTTAGAGAGTGAAAAGGTCTTCCTTCAGCCTTCTTTTCTCCAGACTGAACAAGTTCAGTTCCCTCAGCTGCTCCTCATAGGAATTATGTTCCAGATCCTTCACCAGCTCCACTGCCCTTCTCTGGACTCACACCAACACTTCAATATCTTTCTTTTAATGAGGGCCCAGAACTGGACACAGTGCTCGAGGTGTGGCCTCACCAGGGTCAAGTAAAGGGGGACAATCACTGCCCTTCTCCTGCTGGCCAAGCTATTGCTGACATAGGCCAGGTGCCACTGGCCTTCTTGGCAACCTGGACACACTCTGGCTCGTGTTCACCTGCTGCTGACCAGCACCACTAAGGCCTTTTCCACCTGGCATCTTTTCAGCCCTCCTTTCCCCAGTCTGTAGTGCTGCACAAGATGGATGCAACCAAATGGCAGGATGTCAGCTTATTGAATTTATAAGTTGATGAGCATTATAGATCATAGATGATTTGTCAGGATTTACTTTATTTTCAAACCTCTGAGAACTGGACTTGTTTCCCAAGAGCTGGTCCTATGAAGACAATGAAGTTCAGGCTAATTTGTTGGGTTTCAAAGATTACTGAAGCAAGAACTGGGTTTTTTCCTATGCATGTCTTGCATAACAACAACAAAAAAATTGTTCTCACACTGTAGAGCAAGTCTCTTCTTAATAGCTAGGAAAAAGCCCTTACTACTCATAGCTGTTACACACATGCTGCAGTAACATTTCTTAAGCAAAGGGCTGCTACTCTTCAGTGCGTTTACAATTCTGCAAGAAGCTGTAATTGTAATAATCTCACTGCCGTGTGCATTCAGCTCTGCAGCCTGGTTACATGGTACCTCGTGGCAAATACAGGTATGGCATGGAAACTTTTGTTGCTGAAGGACAGACATGCTTGAGCATAAAATAAGGTCTGGAACTGCCATGCTAGTGAAGCACAATGAACTTGGGGCAGATGTTCCACATAAGCCTTTTATTTTGCTCTTTCAATCTTGACATTGAAATTTCCTCTCTCTAGTTACTTACCATATTCACAAGACACATTACCCCTCAATGAACCTGAAGAGACAAATGTTCCTATCCACAGCCTGGACAACCTGCCCATAAGATGGACAGCTATCAACTTGATGAGATCTCTGCACCCCTGAATGCCATGAGCTGCTTTTCTCCTAGAGCTCTGCTATGCCTTTCCCAGAGCAGCAGGCTCCAAAATGTTTTAATCACACATCCCTACCAGCAGTAAGTATTTTGAGCATGTGCCTTGTACAGAATTTATTTAATTAAAAGCTACAGAGGGGTACTAGTGACAGGTTGATCTTAAAGGTCTTTTCCAACCTCAATTCTATGATTATAAAACACAGAAATAAGAATTTAGAAAGGAACACAATAAAGATATAAACATTTAATAATTGTACAAAATTGCTTCCTTTCTGTACCCCAGTGAATTATCTCATACACACCACACTTTGGAGACCACTATCTAAACAATGCACAATAAATCTAAATGGCTCCTTTTCAAACCTAAGTAACTTAAGCTCAAGTGAAGGCAGTTTCCTTCACTCTCTGAAATTCTGTCATAAGTTTCCCAAAGAAAAACTGGTGGAAAAGAGCTAAGGCTTTATCTCAAAAAAAAAAAAAAAAAAAAAAAAAAAAAAAAAAAAAAAAAAAAAAGGGCACCAATAAAAAAGAACCCCAAAAGCCACTAAAGGCACTCCATGCCAAAGACATGGACCCAGGACAAAGTGTTATGTAAAAGACTGGTCCTAATTAGCTTTTGGAAAAACAATCCAGGGTTTATTAAGTGAGACACTGGCTCTGTGAAGGCAATAAAAAATCACATGTGCAAAGACAGTCTCATCTGAACACCGGCCTAAAGCACAGTAGTGCTCCAGAATGTTTTCTGCAGTCTGGAAAAGGCTTTCACCTTTCTTTCCTTTCACCTAGTTCTGTATATAGTCTATGAAGGATAATGCAAAAAAGTGTTCTGAGAATGTGCCTCAAATACTGTAGATGTCAGAGAGGCTTGTTCAACACTGAGGATCCAGAGACTGGAGTTTTATTTCAAGACATGCTTTATTTGCTGAAAAGCTTAGAAAGTGAACACAGGTCCTGAGGGCCAGTTTAGTAACATTAATGTTTCAAATGGTGGAGCTCAACTGTAGCTGCTTAGTGAGTGCATCCCAAGTCTGGCAAGTGTTCTTGATTCAGCACAGGAAGCAAGAGATTTATTTTCCCATAGAAATCTCCACTAAATCAGAAGTTATGGCTTTCTTCTGGACTTCTCAGACATTGGGCTCACACATGAACCACAGTTTAATACCTCAGAAGAGCTTATAGCAATCAGACTTCTATATCATTTGTTGTTTGTCCACTGTATATATATCAGAAATAAGAAATAAATAAGCAGTACCTAAGGAAATAGAGAATATATATAATTTAAGAAACATGATCAATTAAAAATTCAGGTACACAAGAACTTAATTAGGCTGTTGAGAAAATTTACAGCCACTGAAGCAGTTAAGGGAAATTTCAAGGTAAAAGTCATCAAGAAAATTCATACAAGTTATCTTTTGAAACTTGTGCTTTAAAATACCTCCCTAAAGACAAGAAACACCCAAATTACTATAGAGGGCCAGTTACTGAAGATTAAAGAACTGAAGTCACTTTAGCTCTTAGGATGCCAGAAGAGATGACGCAATGAAAGACTAAGACAGCTATTTCCCCTCCTCGAATAGGACTCAAAATTTAAAATCAAACCTTGAAGTAACTAAATGGTGTTTTTTTTTCTCCAAATCAAGAACAGTTGTAACAGTAAGCCCTAGCAATATGTTGGTATGAATCAGAAAATTGCTTCCTCTTAAAAATATATATTTTAAAATCATTATTGCAGGGGATCATAAAACAACATAAATGTGCTATTCTCTATCGAACACTTCAGCTCTCCTGACTAAAAACAAACCAAGACTATCAGTTTCCCAGATCTATCTCTTTTGGTTTTCATTGTTCTACCTCACAAAAATGACATTTTTTTCTTTTTATTTCTCAAACACAATGAAATTTTACTAAATTTAGGCTCAAACAGCAAGGTAATTTAGTCAAGTGGGAGCACACAATTAAAGACACTGTGACCACGTATGATCAAGACTTGCAAAGATAACAGAAAATATTTCAACACTGAGTGTTTAAACAACACAATGACAGAGAAAGTCCACAGCAGAAGATAAAGGAGTCAGGAGCAGAATTTCACTACCTATAGTTTGTTGGCCACCCTGAAAATTCAGGTCTGACATCCCTTGCTCACACTCACATCAGGCTAGACGTTAACAGGCACCAGGCTCCTCTATAATTTAGTTAACTGGTTGTTACTTGGAACTGAATTTTGAATGTTCCCCTTTCCCTTGATTTAAATGGGGTTTATAGATTTTTGGCAAGTACTTTAGCAAAAATGATCTTATAATTTCCAGCATACACACATACCATGAAGCAAGCTTTGCTCTGGAAATTTATGCAAAGGAGAGGAACCTTCAAAAACAAGGAAGTCAATGGTATACACTTGTCAGTGCCAGGCCAAGGCTTCACTTCTTATCTGGCACCAGGTTTTGACTGAAGTTTTTGAACCAGTTATGACCTAACCTTCAGAGCAGAAGAGCTTAAGAGCTTTCAATGGCTTCCCTTTCTAAAAGGGGCACGGCCTCTGGCAGTGTTTCTTGAAAATCAGGTCACTAAGACTGGGAATATAATATATTCAGGGAAACATCTAAACTAGAGCCAGCCTGTACATCCATAAACAATGGTTGGAACACAGATCCCTAAATTATCTGTTCAATTGTCCACAGTATAAAGTGAGCAACTCAAGCAAAACACATTTGAAAAGATTTAAGTAAGCGTCAAAGAGAAAAGAGCATAGTATACATTAAAAACAAGCCCCACCAGCAGACTCAGCAAGTCATTTGCATAACAGTAACACTGGTGGCATCTTGGTGAAGGAAAACCAGAGAATTATTTCTGTTTCTAAAACAAGTACCTACCATAGTCTCTCATTTACCTCCCCCAAACTGAAAAAAATACAAAAGCAAAGGTAATGAAAACATACTTATGCATCTAATTATGGAATAAACAAAAGAAATATATTATGAAAAATGCTGTTAGCTGCTCCTGACAAGCCTCATATTGTTTTTCACAGGCAAGAAAAGAATTATCCTACCTTATAAACCACAGGACCAAAAACTATTAATTGTTTATACCTCTTTGGGGAAAATGTTTGACATCCTTTTTTCACGCAATAATCACAGCTGCTTGATATGGTTCCTTACTCAACGATCGCATTGTATACACACACCAATGCTGGAACTGCTGTCTCAATTCATTCAAATTTGTATCAGAAAGTGATCAAAATGAGACAAGGAGACTACTGGCTCATTTGGGGCTAAATCACTATTAATTGTCTACACCACTATCTTCACGGCTGTGTTCTTTTACTAGTAAAACCAAGTTCTGGGAAACAAATATTTTGGCAGTGGAATGTCACATACCATTTGAGGGTTGTTCCCTCAGCTCTCCTACAAGCTGTATGAGGGTCTGTCCTGTTTTTACAGAATAAAGCCACTGATAGACTTGATGTGTATTCAGCTACCCTCAGGTAGCATGCAGCACATGCACAGCCCAGGAGCTCCTGGACACTTCAGAGCCCAAAGGAATAATGTGATACACTATCACTAACAGGAAACTCTGATTGATTCATTCACTGATGACACCCCATTATGAGGAAAGCTTCTGATTGTCCCCCTCCAGCTTCAAGGTCCTGACCTTTCCCCAGCTGATAAGTCAGTGACCAACAAACAGCAAACATGAACATCCCTATGAACCTCCTTGCTTTGCTGGATTAGGAGGTTCTTACTGACCAAATGCCCTTGTCATGGCAAGGGGGACCAGTATGTAAATGATTGCCACAAAAACAAAAACCTGACAGCTATGGGGTCAGTACTTGATTCAGCTGTAACATGTATTTTACTGAACACTTTAAATACTGACCTGAAAGAATTGCACACATCCAACTTAAGTACTCCTTCCACCCTCCCCCCTAACTAGGGAACTAACCTACCCCAGCAGCCCTCTCTGGGATCACATTCACCTTTCACAAGCCCAGGGGCAGAGCTGTACGAGTGAGAGCAGCTGCAGCTACAAACCCCCATGATCTCATATCACAGCACAACTGACAGAAGCAACTGACTACCAAATTTTGTAATCCAGAAGTTTAAAAAACCCCATGTGAAGGTGTAGGTTTGTGCTAATCTATCTACTTTGTCCTTTATGACTAAAATTAGGTGGCAATAAGAGTCCTGAAGCAACACTTTAGATGAAACATGTCTCCCTAAACATCTGAGATGGGCTCCGATCAATAAAGTAGGTTACTTTTAAAATATCAGGTGCTAATAGGAGCTTGTCATTAAGACTTACTTCCTGCTTTGCAATGCAAATGAAAAATTCCTCACTGGGAATAAAAACTATTGCATCAGGAAGACTTGCAGCACACAACTTCACTCTTTCCTCTTCTGAGTTTTGTCAGTTCTCAGACTCTTGCTCAACAAACACCACCTCTTTAGAACCTGAGTGCCCCTGCCATTTATTATGCAATGAGTTCACCACGTTGATTCTGCCTTACTGAGAAACACTGAGCATCCAAATGGAACACTTAGTACAAGCTTCATTGCAGACAGGAGGGTAATTTTATTTTACAGAGAGGCTCCAGCTAGTCTCTAGACACACACCTTTTTTCAAGGAACTGAAAAATGTACAGGTCTAATATCTGAATATTTGCTGTTTGCAGTCTAAAAAATTTCTTGCTATTGTGCTGGTAACAATTTGTGTAAAAATTATGGAACACCTATAAATGCCATTTGAAAGTCTCTTATATATTGTAATAAACATATGCAACAGAAATGTAATACACAACAGATGTAAAGGCAGCCTCAAAGAAACCAAACTTCTCAATGTTTAAAGATCAGTTCAAAGTTTACTGAAATACCTTTAGAGATTGATCTCTTGATATCAGATATCAACCATGTCACAACATAAATAAAATTCAAGAAACTGCAATTAAATTTTGTTAGGTTGACCCTGTGAGCTGCTCCCTCAGTTTTGTTACTGACAGAAGCTTTTTGAGGTAAGTACATGAAAACTGACAGCTATGCCTCTGAGGAGGTATAAAAAATAAACTCAGCATCTTTTACAATTTCAGCTCTTCCCTGCAACATTTTGAAGCATTCTGAATATACAGACCAGGCTAAACAATGATTATTCATAAACCACAAACCTACAGAACTCAGCAGTGTCAAAATCACGTGCATTTTCATTACCTGCGCACTCTGATTTTAACAGCCTCTCCTGGTAAGAGACCACTTTTGGGCAAGTTTAGCTGCAGTCAGAAAACAGGGCAGAGAATGCTTACTCATTTATTTAGAATTAAGTGATTTGGGGAATAACAAGAGTTTCATTAGGACAAACATATTCATTTTGTCACAATGTCATTAGGTTTCCTAGCTGCTGCTAATAAATCTAGTTGTACATTTTCATTTCCGTTTGTCAACTACAGAAATTACAAAATTTTCTTGGATAAAACAATTACCTAGCTGACAGCTCTGCAGATGATTTTATCTTATAATAGCATATCAATAATTTGCCATAATCTCAAAGAAACCAAGATATTTGCTCTTAGCAACAGAAAATAAAGAAGTGGCACACCAGCAGTCTTAATTTCTTAAGTGCCTTGACAGTAACAGAGGCGAAAAAGCTCTCATTTTTTTTTTTGCTTCTTTCCACTAGTAACCACCATATTGTTTAAAGGATTTTTAAATTGTTTTAAAGAGTTGATAAAGCTTAGGCTGAGTGTGGATTACAAAAAGGGATGAGAAAAAGAATTCTGGGAACCTTCTTTTTAATCTAAAGATATCTAGGGGTAGAATGACAATTTACACTTAGTGAGTAATGAACACCTCTCAGGACTCCAAGCAGGTTAACAAGCAGTAATTCCTCTAGTTAGCACTCTCATTCAATAACGTCACAGTCCTGTGCTTCGATTACACAAAGGAAAGGTTACAGTTGCCATTAGACCACTGAAGCATGATTCTCTGAAGGTGAGCCACCCAACAGCTTGAACATCATCTCTGCATGACACAAATAATTAGCTAGAGACCAGAGACACTCATCTTCAAGAAAGACTATGAAACTCTGAATATGCAAACAGAGATAAACTAATTTTGAGATGACTTCTTACCCAACTGATTCTTCATCATTAGAGCTGTGTCTGCTGCAATCCTTTTGCCTTCTTCCTTTTGTGGAAGGCTTTGTATTGTTGGCACTTAATCTCCACTGAAACAAAACAAATAAAATTGGCAGATTTCAACAAACCTGAGTATGTCATAATGGATAATGCATTAGAAAAATGGGACACTGAAACAATGCAGCTGACCAAATATATCAAAATTATGAAGAGCATATGCAGCAATTTTGCGAAGAATTAATTTGCTTGATTTAAAGAATCCACATACCACCTGATCTTGAATAGAACTTTTTTTCTTCTGAAGAAATATACAGGACAATTCTATTGTTTCCCAGTTTCAAGGGGGACTATACCAAACACAGACTTCAGTATTAGGCCTGTTCCACATAATCACAAATATGTAAGATGGAGAAAGTAGAGGCTAACTCAATTTGCATTTAGGCAAATTTTACAAGTTACAATATGGATTTTAAAGATATAAAATTCTGAGAAGGAAAAGCAATTTTTTTGGTTCTTAGGTGGCTAACCCCAGAACAGCAAGATTTCATTTTTTCCAAATTCTCTTACCAGAAAGTACTTATATTTTCAAATCAAATAAATGAAGCCCTACCACAACATAGTTATTACTGCAATTCCAGAAACCTCCAGCCCTCCAACCAATCTTCCTCATTTCTTAAAATTCAAAACATAATAAACCCAAGAGGCACTTGAAAATTATGCCACTCAGGCTGAAAGCAGACAAACTTATCTTTGTTTTTGGATAAGTGTGGTTTGAAAAGGCATCTGTGCATATTCTACAACATTTCGTGAAGTCTGAAAGGCACATCCCAAATCAAACTTTCCACTACCACAGCGACTAACTCTAACTCCAAATAAGCCCCTTATTAAAGTTGGCAGCTAGAAATTGACTAGAGGGGCTCTCCCCTCTCCCTTCCTTCAAACATTACCTCATACCACTAGTGTTCAAGCACAGGAGAGACCTACACATCCAAATCACTGAAAACTGCACCAAGTTTCTCAAACAACATGGTGCAAACTCTGACAACTCACAACCAAGGTTCTTTTTAAAGTAGAACATAAAAACTAGTCAATGCTTAAAGCATTTGAAATCCCCTAATACATGGAAAAGTTCAAAATATATAGACATAGATAAGAAAAATAAGAAACAGAAAATTAGAAAACATTCAAGAAATAACAAGGAAATAAAGTATTATTCAATTCACCCATTCAAATCATTATTTTTATAGAGGCAGAGAGAAATACAGGAAGAACTCCGTGCAAGTGCTGTCTGAATCTGCTCGAGAGGTTGCTGCTTGTAGCCACAGTAGACATCACCTCCCATTTCAAAACCTGACTGCAACTGGATGCTCTGCTCACTGAAAGCATTACCAGTATAGAACACAACCCCACAGTGAGTCTCTGTTGCAGCCTTCTCAAATGACCTGGCCTGCCAAGAGACCTACTGCTACTGTAGGTCAAAAACAACCCTCCTACCTTCCCTCACTTCCCCCTTTCAGCTTCCTCTGAGGGGAAGGAGGTCTGTTTGTCCAGGTCCATGACTCTGAAAGCACTAAAACCAGCAACAAACTCTGGATACTGAGCTGAAGGAAACAAGAGTAGCAAAACATGTTTCCAACATTTGACATTTGAAATACTTACTAAATTTGGTGCAGATTTTTAGAGGCAAATATTTGCTTCTATATGTGACTGAGATGATCCAGACACTCAGTTTTGATAAATGCCATAAGACTCTTACAGTCTTTTGGTCTTAGTAGTTATTTCTGTATTAGCACCTAAAATACTGTCAAGAATCATACAGTACTTCATATATTCTCTTAAAAGCTTAAGCTCTCAGGTAACAAAAGCTTAAGCTCTCAGGTAACAAAAGCTTAAGCTCTCAGGTAACTGAAAACTCAATGTAAAGGTTATTTCCATTTAAGAAAAAGTTTGGTAAGTGATCTGAATATAACCTAAAAGTTCAGCAGTCAGAAGACAATCAACTAAAAAAACCTAAATATCCTATTTACCTTTAAATTCATGGTTTTCAAGATAGTTTCAAAATACACACAAAGACAAACAGCTTTTCAGTGATTCAGGCTGGAAACATGGGACTAAGACTCCCATTTCTGTAAATGTATGCTGATTTCACATCAGATTTCATACTTACACACTTGTCTCTTGCAAAACAATCTGAATTAGTTACTGGTCACAAGGCAGCACTTGGTGTAAAAAAAAACCCAGCCTCCAAAATCTCATGAAACATTCTCCTACACACTTTACACTCTGAAGAGCTTCTCTTTACCTCTTTTAAAGGGTAGTCACAATGGTGGGAGCCTGGGAGCCTTGCCAAAGGGGACTGAACCTGGACATCCTCTGACTTGGTGTTTGTTTTCTTCTTTGGTATACGAAACTGAAAATAGATGATGTTACACATGGTAAAACTAAATTATCCACTGGTGCTACGAGCTGACACACAGCCACGTACAAAGTTGTCTTAACTGGGCAAAATAAAGCGGTAAGGGAAGCCCTGACTTATGACTACTTAAAATGCATTCCTCATTAATGCTTGATCCCAAATCATGTGTCACACCACTTGATGAGCTAGCTTTAACACATGAACCATCTGAAAAAGCTCTATTTCATTAACTTTACATGACCAAAAAGGTGACAACCAATCCACTGGAACAGTTTTCTTAGTTCACTCCAATTTATTTACACTCTAGTTTAACTGTCTCAGCTTAGGGACTGATAAAGAGAAAACTAAATAGCTGAATGTCATGACCAGCTTTTCCTTCTCAAAAGAAAAAACAAAAAAAAAAAAAAAAAAACCAAACAAACAAACAAAAAAAAACAGGATGAAGAACAATTACACCTTTTAATAGTACAAATATTTTGGTATGATAATTCAGCATCAAACACATTTTAATGTACTCAAAGTGGTATCAGCTATTCTCATTGCCAACTCCAAGCGTTGCTATTGCTCCAGGCATCCTGAGAAGCAAAACCTGACACTGCAAATACAACCAGATGAAAACGGTATCAGAGAGGAAATGCAACATTTACACCTCTCAGACAACTGAGTCTAGCCCAGGCAGGAAAAAGCTGAAGCTACTCCACATGATGGACACTGTAAAGTGTCCTACGAACTTGATTTGCAAGTCACCAGATGCCTTGCATTGTAACATGAAATTAGAAGCAGAGATTCCAGAACAGTGACACTAACCATTATTAGCACCTTAACTGCTTTCATTAGCTCAGCAGGTAGTCCTTCAGACACACCGTAATGAAGCATGCTGCACCATAATGAGATAATATTTCAATCCTTCAGTCTGAATCCTGAATGCTCTTACTCTATACTTCTTTGAGACTAAAATTAAAGTTTTTTGTAATTAGACTCAAATTTTTGTACAGTCAGGCTGCCTTTGCTGGTCAGACACCGTTACAAATACTCCTTTAAAAACAGATTCCTCAAACACTAAAGGATGCAAATGACACATACAGGCAACAACTTCTCATACAAGTACCTTCCTTCCTTTTCAATCACCGTGGAAATATTGAAACAAGACATTTTCCTATTAAGGAACTTCTACAAGTAGATTGTTTCAAATTTGCTTGGCTGGTTTTGTTATAGAAGCGGTCTATAAACACATTTTTCAGTCAGAATGAATGTTTCTGATCTGCACTGTAATGGCTAGGAATAGATTTCTTACTTCAGACCTCCACCTGCTGCGTGACTAGCAGCTTCTGTTATAAGATTCCAAAGAAAACACAGTTATCTAGAATTTTAGCATACATTTAAAATTAAAGAGGTTCTGATAACCTCTGTAATGACTCATTAAGTACAGATAAAGTCAGACTCATTAAAAAGAAGAGATAACTGACAGAAAAGGATAAAAAGCACAAGATACATTAACCAGCAACATTTCCAGCTCACCACACAGCATCTTCCCAATGCCTGCACTCATTAAGAGGATGTTGGTTTACAGTGCCCACTATTAACTTACAGAACAAGCACAAAGTCAACAAGCAAAGAGAGGTCTGAATCTAAGCTAAACACACGGTGTGCAGTTGCCTCAGCTTTTCCCAAACACAAAGTGACTAACTCTACACATACAGGTGCACACACTCATCTAAACCAGCAATACTTTCCTGAAGGTTCCCACCTGCAGAAGCAATGGCCAGAGAAAGGACATAAACACAGTGCTGGAAACAGCTTATTTCTAAACCACTAGATCACCCAGACCTTACCCAATCATACCAGTTCCTATGTCTACCATTTGCTCTCACCAGTACTCCCACTTCTAATAGGGATATTTTAGGGAAAAAAAAATACACACCAGCATAAGAAGCCTCTGAGTACATCTCTCTGCAGATAACCAAATTTTACAGTTTTACAGCTGTCCCACTTACTTCAAACTAATCTAAAATTTTAGGTGCTATCCTAGGTCATAAAATAACTTGGAAAACACCCTGCTTATGTGTAATCAGATGCTAAGCCCATAATGGATTAATAGATGTACAACAGTAGAAATTAGTATTGACTGATACTAGAATAAGAAGTTCCCCAAGAAACCATGTGCCAACAAAGCAGAAGTTAGATCCATGAAGAATGAATTTGGTTGTGCAAACACATCAGAACACCCTAGGATACCCATAACCTCAAAATAAAATCCTAGAAATTTCAGGAACACTTACACTCACATGACTTGAAGATGACGTTCTTCCTGACATGGTTTTCTCTGCTGGGAAAAAAAAATAAATAAACTTAACAATTTCTGGTTTATTGATTAAGAGGGAAGTAGAACCACAGTAATAGGCACTAAGAAAGAACAAGAATATAATTTTTGAGCAAACTAGAACAAGGAAAACATATTTATAACACGGGTTGGGTGGGGATTTTAAGGTATTCTATAGTCCAGCCCTCCTGTCATGGGCAGGGACATCTTTCAACTGAGCAGGTTGCTCAAAGCCTATTCAACCTAAACTTGAACTCTCCCAGAGATAGGACATCCACTGCTTCTCTCTCTGAGCAACCTGTTCCAGTCTCATTATCCTCATAGTAAAAAATATTTCTTCCTCATGTCCAATCTACACCTACCCTCTTTCAATTTATGACCATCCCTCTTATCCTATCATTGCAGGCCTTGGTAAAAAGTAATTGACAGCCACAATACAAGACAGATACACACCTGGGCAAGGCTCTGGATTGTCAGCATAGAAAGAATTGTTAATGAAGATGTCCTAGCATTTATCCTTAGCTAAGATATTAACTCCTTGCTGCAAGCATACAACTAATAAGCAGTTCACACTTGGACTATAGAGTGAAAAGGAGTAAAAGAGGACATTTGCACCACTGCAAGGGCTCCATCCAAGAAAAAATAACAGCCATGTTCCTGTTAAATCTATAAACTTCATCACTGGCAGAACACAGCCTCAGAGCTTCCAGCATTTATAGGTATTCTATTTATACACAATCTATACGACTCTGGCATAAGGCCTCCAAAGATTACAGCTGGTTTGGAGTCTCTGAAGAAGACAAGTTCGGGGACTTTTACTTATCTCAGCAGGTTTTTTCAGCTTAGAGCCATAGTCCCCCAGTGTGGGGAACAGACCGATAAAGAACAGGCAGAGGCCTGCCTGTTCCGACGCCTGCGACGAGGAGGAGCCGGCGAAGGGAGGCCGCCTGACGGCTCGGGGGATGAGGCAGCCCCCAGGAGCGGCAGCGCCCGGGCTGTCACCGCAGGAGCCCGGCCCGGCCCAGGGCGGCCCGCCGGCGGAGCGCTGCGGGCCCCGAGCTCCGCACCCCGGCTCCCCCCGCCAGGAGGGAACAGCTTCCCTCTGACAAACCCGCAAATCCCGAGGACCTGAGCCAGCAACTCCACCTTTTCGCACTCTCTCCTCAGCCTTCTCCCACAGGCGAAGCAACGCCGCCACCAGCCGTCCCTCCGTCCCCTCCGCTCAGTCACCCTGCCGGCTTCGCTCGTTCGCGGCAGACACCGCGGCCACACGGCGCCCCCGAGACGCTGCCCGCCGGCTGCAGCCCTGCCCTGCTCCCCCTCCGAAGGGCCGGCAGCGGGTGGGAGCGAGCGGTCGGTCCCGGCGGCAGCACACGGCACTCGCCGCCGGAGCTGTTTACCCGGGCCGGCCCCGCCGCCTGCGCAGCTTCCCCGGGAACTTCCGGGCCGGGCACCGCCCCCCCGCGCCGGAGCCGCCCGCGGCCCGCCGAGCTTAACGCGCTCGGGGTGAGCTCGGTGCTGATCCGCTGAAAGACATTAAAGAACCGAGAGAACCGCGTTACTTCTAAAGAAGCAATAGCGAACCCGCCCCAGGTTTAAGTTGTACCTTGCCGATGAGGTTTCCCTCAGCTGACAGACCCCGCCAGGTTACTCCCCTGACGGGGTGGGGCACAGCCGGGGAGCGGCCTCATAACCCCACCTGACCGCGGGTTGCAGCTGATGCCCTTAGAAATCCTCCTGCGGTCAAGGGGAGACGAAGATTTGTTGGCTAAGGTGTTCTTGGGTTTTTGCTTGGGGTTTTTTTGTTTGGTTTGTTTTTGGGTTTTTTTTGCTTTGTGGGTTTTTTTGGGTTTTTTTGGTTTTTTGGGGTTGTTTTTTTTTTTTTTTTTGGTTTTTTTTTTTTTTTTTTGCCTTGTGGGTTTTTTTTCTTTGTGTTCTTTTTCAGGACAGTTTCGGAATTGTAAGTTTTGCGTGGAGCTTTCTGTTTTCTTCTTGGTTGCGGGACTTAAAACTGGTGCGGACAAATATTTAGTTTCATACTCGAGGTTTAGCTTTAACTTACTGTAATGCGTGAATTACATACATGAGAAGCTAGTTTGTAACTTTGAACTGTCTGGAGTGCTTTAGATGGCCACAGACTGTCAGCTACTGACAGGTTTTGTAGATAAACGCCCCAGCATGTAAAGTAATGAAAACTGAAACCATGATTGGGTTTATTTTTTCATGCAGAGAACTTGTCTACACTCCCAGAGTGAAAAAAAGATTTTTATCTATGATGATGGCAGATTTTACAGGAGAGCATACGGTAATGTTGGGCTTTACTACAATAACGTGGTGTTAACTGGAAAACAAAGTAATCTTTATGGATCTTATATAGTACTTATACTGTAGTAATATTTAGAATGTGCCAAATGCTGCAACAAGTACCAGCTGAATTTACATCTGAAGCATTTTAGAATCTGAATAGAAAAGTGAGAGGAAGGGAAAGAGGAATTATTTTTCCTCCAAAAGTAAATTTTTAAAATTAAGGTAGCAATTGTAAATGCTGCCAGCATATACAACCTTGAATATTGCATTTAGATAGAGACAATGAAGTACAAACAGCTATCAATGCTGATTTAGAATGCAGACTTACAACAAAGAAGTACATGCATTATGCAGCTGTATCTAGAACAATCTGTGATTGCTACTTTTTAATTCTATAATTAATTGTGTTACTACAATAAAATCAGTCCTCTGGACTATTAAGTACATAATTCTAAGCTGCCATTTAAGTAAACTCTTAAGTGATAACCCATTATTAATTGCCTCAAAACTTTTTGCATCTGGAAGGCAATTTAAGGAAGGAAAGTCATATGTGCACCTTATGTAAAACTGCGTTTGTTTTTGCCTTCTGAAATCTTCAGCAACCCTTCACGATGCTTCCTAAAGCAGATGTTCAGGGTTTAATTTGGAATCACATATTCTTGTTTTGGAACTGAAAAAGCAATGTTGCTCTTAGTAGCTGAAGTAAGAGAATAGTGACCTCCTATTCAGAGTATGCTAATTAGTCTTTTAGAGGTGAGGAGAGAAAGGGACTGAGAGGTGCCCCCCAGCACACCACTCCAAGGAAACTGCATCTACCTATTCCTAATTCTTACAGAAAGGTGTGCCTTTCTTCATACACATCTTTCCTCAGAATGTGTCCATTTTTCTCCCATTTTGTCTCATGGGAACAACAACTGGAATTTGGGTAGCTTCTTTCCTACTAAGCATTATCTCTTTTGCCTCAATTGTCCATATTTTAGTAGTATAGCAAATAGACTGTTTTCCCATCTCCTTTGTGTATTTTGTGCCTTCGTGCAGAATGAAAAATCGTAGATTAATGGGTGCCCTTGCATTTTCTTTGTGCTGTTTCAGTTTCAAGTAACTGGCAAGACAGTAATAAATGGTTTATATATCATAGCATATGATTTTTTCCCTTTTTCTATGTGTACTGACTATATGAGATAAAAAAAGGAGAAAGTATCATTTTCTAGCCTGCTCTCTATTATTTAGAAGATTGGAATCACCCTGAAGAGAGGACTTAATAACACTAGCCCAGTGGAGATCACTCAAAAGGAATGACTGCTATGTTGAAAAGCAGCTGCTATGCTGAAAAAAAAATGTTTGGTTTTTGGGGTTGTTTGTTTGTTTGTTTGTTTCTTTTAAATTTGGGAGTGGAAGAAATAATTTTCAATCTGCTAAGCACCTTGCCTCAAGGCAACGTGCATTCCTCAAGAGTTGGGCTCCAACTCAAGTTGCATGAAAATATTCAAAAATACACTTTTTGTCCTAGTAATTGGCTTTATCAGCTGGTATAGTGACTTTTAACACAGAGTGTAATTTACTGTGTTCCATAAAACTTCTTTTAGTTCAGCAAGAAAAACTTAAAGGTATATAAAGGTTCAAATATAACTTGATTCAGACCATTAGCAGAAAAAATAAAAAATAACGTATTAGGACTAAACTCCTGGAAAGGTAGGATTCTGACCACACCAAAGGCTATGCCCTGTTTGCCATTCTACAGCCAGTGACAGTCATAAGTAGATTGAAGAGTTACTAGGAAAATAAAAGGTTCTGCTAAGCTTAATTTTTCGGCTGCACAAAAATCACTTCCTGGTATAATTCATATCAGTCAGTAGAGATAATTTGAAATTGGAGACCTCAGTCCAACCTCATGATAGTTTGCTGCCTGGACTTTCTTTTCTCCTGCTCCTGGACAACAGTGGCTAGTTTATTCTGTCATCCATTCCTATATTTCCATGTAGAAAGTGCTTGCAAGGATTAATTACTAATTAGAGTGATTAGCAGAAAGCAAACACATACATGTATTATCTGTTTTAGTGCAGTTGAAGGTAGAACATGGAGAGTAGGCTGGTACACAAGCAACAGGAAGGTTGAAGTCCTTAGTAAGTGCAGCTTATTTTCTTTAAAAACTCAGGATCCAGTACAACACTTGGACTATTTCTAACTGCCAAGGTCTGTATTTCAAAGGTGGAGTATTTCAAACTCAGTGGAGTTCCAAGATAAGGGCTAGGACACAGCACAAGTTGTTCAAGTTAAAAACTTTAACAATGAACCACGTACATGTGCCTCCTTTTTAAAGCTTTTAATTCAAACTTCCTTAAAGTTTGATCTTTATTTAAACATCCCAGCTTACAAATTTTTAACTACCAAACTGAAGTAAGGCAACATTAAAGGCAGAGGAGTTACCGCTGTTGGAACTTTGCAGCTGAAATCTCTAAAAGACTTTAGAAGCAGCTGGTTTGCTATACATCACCATGGAATACTCTGGATCAACAAGAACTTCATTTGTAACAGCTTTTAAGTCTGAATTCTAATGCAATAGAGGGTCTGGGTAGACAAGTATTGTGTGCAGGTCTATCACTACTTCGACATAATAGTCTTCTTAATTTGTAGTGGTTACAAATACAGCATGAACTCAGTTTGAGGAAACTAACAGAGGGATCAGAGTATCAAGAGGAACTAAAATATGACTTCAATACAAAAGGGGAACTGAGGCACCTGGATACAGATGAGTCCTTTGTTTTCAATTACTACAAGAATGGACATGAGAAGAATCATAAACGCTATGAAGTTCTGGGACATTTTATTACCCAGTATGTTTATGAGCTCCTGGAAAGAGCCTGCATGCTGCAGAAGGTTTATATTCCTACTGATGCTACAGAGGATGAACCAAGAAGTTTCTTTTTCATGAGCAAGAATGCACTAACCAGTTCCTCTTGCCTAATTATCCTTCTTCAAGACCGTGGAGTTTTCTGTGCTGGACAGTGGGGCCGAAGGGCAATTGTCAGTGAGGGCCTGAGACATGGAACACAAATACCATTCATCAAAATGGCCCTGAAAAGCCAATGGGAAGTGATTGTACTGAACCCCAATGACAACTTCACTGATCTGAACACTGAAAAGGAGAGGTTTTCTGCCAGGGAAGAGGCACGTACTTTTACAGAGTCTGTCTGCTGGATCCCCAAGAGGGGCAGCAGCAGCCCGGAGGAGCATACCGTGTATGTATGGGATCATTTCATTGCAAAGAGTGCAGCCAGGAACGTGGCCTTCATTGCCCATGGCTGTGGTGGGTTGGTGTTTGTTGATCTGCTGGTGCAGAGGAAACGTGAGGTGATGAATAAAGTGTACTCTGTGGCCTTCATTGATTCCACTCACAACATGCAGCACCAGAGCAGACACGATCCAGAAATACAGGAATGGATACACAAAAACTGCCGGGAATGGGTGTCAGACAGTAAACCCCTAAATAAAACTGTGAGCTTTCTCATGAGAGTAAGTTGTCCTACTTTCTCTGCTGGAACAGAAGAGTATGGTTTAGCACCCTCCTGCTGCTTACAACCCATCTTTAAGTACCTGAAGAGCATGCTGAAAGCCAGGATCACAACAGACTCAAGGAATTCACCTGCTGCAACCAGAAGCAGCACTAGAAAGAAGAGAGGCAATAAATAAAAGTGCACTGGTTTGTTCTTGATAGCAGTCTCTTCCTCTGGTAACTGCCTCTGCACCTTTCCGTCACCTAAGCACCTTCATCTCACTGTGGAGAAAATCACAGTTTTAAGTTTGAAACGACTCTGTTTGGTTTTGAGAAGAAAAACACACAAGTTAACTATCAGGAAAGAAATGCACTGTTGAAAGCCTTAAGCTACAACCCTTTGGCTAGCTGTGAAATTTGAAGTTGAATTAAAGATGTTAAGGTATACCAACTCCCATCTATCATTTTCTATATTAAAGATTCTATAGTTATGGTTCTATAATCAGACTAAACTGTCAGGAGAACATTTGCTTAAGTGCTTAGCTTCATTAGAAGGCTAAATCTGGAACAGCAAAAGCATATAAACAATGTTTCCTTCTTTCTATGTACCATGTATTGTTTAAAATCTTTCAAGAGCTGGAACATCTACCTTCCTCCTTGAAACATTTACTGTTAAGCTGAACAATGCTTCAAGGAAGTACATACTACTACCTTCCCTCCAGTCAGAGTTGGTGTGCCCCAAACATGACAAGTGGAGGGAAAGTTTCATTTTAAAGCCAACTAAGCCAGTAAGAATACTGGACATGAGCTGCTATAGAGGTATAATAGTCTTGCAACCTGCAGTTGCCAAACTGATGCAAAGGAATGGCAGTGCTGTTTCCTCTCAGCTGTTTAACTTTAGACAGAGGTGGGAAACAAAGTTTTTAAGTTTACATACTCAAAGCTTGCAATTGTACAAGCAGAAGTTCAAATAATCTTTAAAATGAACGTAAACAAAAGAATTATTCCTAATTTCCAGTTCAAGCTGATGGGAGTCAAGTGTTCAATGGCCACAAAAAAGGATCCTTTGAAGGATGATGAAACCTTCTCCTACAAGTGTAGAACATTCCAATCTCAGTCAAAAAAGCTGCTGAACAGTAATAATGGGTATCAAAGAGAAGAGAACATCAACTTGCTTTTGTGTTTATATCCATTTCAGATTTCAGTCATCATCTCTCTTAGAAGAAACTTCTGTTCTGTTACACGGCAATGGGTAAAATGGAAAATTCTATTGGAAAGGCACATTCAGTTGAGAGAAAGCACAGGTTTTTTTTATTAATGTCAGGTTTACTGTTATTACATCTGGATGAAAATGGTACTAAACAGACAACTAACAGAGTGCCTCTGTTCCCTGAAGAAGGCTGCACTGGAGATGCCAGAGCTGAGGATGCACGCAGCCTGCCTCTTTTGTAAGGGCTGGCCAGCACACAACTCAAAGAACAGTCACTTGTGTGAACTCCATGCATGAACGTGTAACTTTATTTATGAGAGAAGCATGAGGTGACAGAATATCTGTCTTCAGAAGGAGACCAATATGATCGTTCAGGATAAACGCTCACACTGTCCCACAGTGTCAGAGGAGGCCAAAAGTGCCCAAAGGAAAGAGGGATCTACAACACCCTCCATTTGTGTACTTCTCATCTCAGGTCAACCCATTAAATTCCTTGGTAGAGAAGGTCATATTTAGGAATGTTATTGGGATCAATAGGACTTCTCACAATGAGCTTTCCCCGCATTGCTCCACGGTAGATCAC
Organism: Chamaea fasciata; assembly: GCF_029207755.1. Lineage (NCBI taxonomy): Eukaryota > Metazoa > Chordata > Aves > Passeriformes > Sylviidae > Chamaea > Chamaea fasciata. The sequence goes on along the minus strand of NW_027094087.1, from coordinate 20,031,335 downwards.
TTCAATCAGATCTATAAAGTCTTGCTTTGTTTTGAAGCTTCCTACAAATTTGGTGTGGTCTGGAGACCTAAATATAAACATAAGACATATATATTAAACATATATACATATAAGGTAGAATTGTAATGTCAAAGTATTCAGAGAAAAAACACTTAAAAATGTGAAAAATGCCTAAATGAGATAAGGAGCTCTGATCTGGTCATTCTGAAAGAATGAACTGACTTTGTAATGGCATAACCAAGTCAGGAATATGCTGTGACCTCCAAAGGTCAAACAGGTGCAGTGTCATGTCTAAGATTTTAACCATTTCTTACTATTTTTTTGCAGAGTCAGACAAATTTCAACTACTTATTGCATCAGACCATATTTTGAATTACTTCTCTATTTTACATCCTTGCTTCCTACAGAATTCTCAATGCAGGTGCTGGTAACAACATTATCATTTTCAAATGTTACCTTCCCCAGACATGGTAACATAGAAAAAGATTGATAACTCTTACGGACACAATAGACAATAGTAGGATGACTTACCCATAATCAACCTTCATGTGTTGTCCATTGAAGAAAAATACAGTGGATGGAATATAACTGATGTCAAAATACTGGGTGTACACTGGGACATTGTTCACATCCACCAGGTAAATGACTGCCATTTTACTTAGGTCATGAGCCGTTTTTGCAAGCTGGAAAGTGAGAAAGGTGGATGACAGACTGAGACATGATGAACAGAGGGTGGTGAGCTTTATAAAGCCTGTTTCTCTTATGTCTTACCAGCTTAAGCAGGTATAGAATATTATATCTTGTCTACCTCAAGAACTTTGTTCAGCCACTACAACAGTAACACAGATGCTTTCCTTTTATAAATATAGTATAATTTCATTCTGTATTTGTCACCAAACTTTTAATGAGTTCCCATCTTAGCAAAAGCAACGTTTTCTATGCACCAGCCATACTTTTACAGAGTCCGTTAAAAAAAAAAGAAGAAAAAAAGAGAAAAAATTTGTCTTACAATATCATCGAGCTGCAGACAAACAGCATCATTATCTCTTCCAAAACGGAGAACCAAAACCTTCTCAGCCACGCTTTTTATTGCCTGGTCCACTTCCCTCTTACAGGTCAGTTTGGGCAGCAGAAAACTCATCGCGACAGATGACGGTCTTCACTAAAATCCCTTTACAGTCAGTTATGGAAAAAAAAAACACATAACAACGCACCATCAAACAGCAGCCTGCGGGCCAAAAAGAAGTGAAACTTCGCTGTGCTAATAATTTTTTTAAAAGGAAAAATGGGGGGGGGAGGGGAGAGAGAGGAGAGGAAGAGAGGGAAGCGGAGAGAAAGAGAGACATCACAGACCACCAGGCCGGGCTGACAAACCCTCGGCCCCAGGCGATTGCCTCCCGCCCCAGCCCAGCGCGGCGGCGGGGCAGACCCTGGCCCGCAGCAGGGCCGGCGGCAGCACCCACCGGCAGCCTCTCAGTGCCCGGGGGCTCCCCGGGAATGGAATACGGAGGACCTCGGATCGCCGCCCGCCGCAGGTCCCGCCGTGGGGCGCCGACAGCCCGGAACGCCGGCGGTGCGGCCGCGGAGCGCCGGGGACAGAGGAGGTGCGCACCGCGGCCGGCCTGGCCCGCCCCGCGCAGGCGCAGCGGCTCCACGAGGTGTGCGGCGGTGGCGGTGGCGGTGGCGGTGGCGGCGCGGCCGGGTCGGCGGGGACCGCGGGTGGCTCGGGGTCCGCCCTGCCCTGCCCTGCCCTGCCCTGCCCTGCCCTGCCCTGCCCTGCCCTGCCCTGCCCTGCCCTGCCAGACCGAGCCCCGGCGGGCGGGAGCGCGGCCAGCGATCGGGCAGGTGCGCGGCGCGGTGCCCCGGAGGCCGCGGTCCTGGCGGGCCCCGCCGCAGCGTGGGGAGCGGGCGCGTCGGTGTCCCCGGGCTGGGGCGCACAGCGGGGCTGTGGGGTGTGAGCTGGCGCTCCGAGGCTCGGGGGTACTCGTGGGCTGGTTTAAAAGTTATAAAGCAGCGTGCACGTGCAAGTGCTGCTCCCCTGCAGCCGGCCTCATCGGTGAGTGTGTCTAAAGGGAATGCCAAGAGTATGGATCCGGGCTCTGCTGTGTGGTGCTCAGCCATGGGACGAGAGTAGCGGGCAGAAACTGATGCACAGAAGTTCCACCTGAACATGAGGAAGAACTTCTTTCCTCTGCAGGGGTGCGTGCACTGAACACGTTGCCCAGAGAGGTGGTGGAGTCTCCCTTGCTGGGGATATTCCAGACCTGTCTAGACACAGTCATGTGCCATGTGCTCGGGGATGACCCTGCTTGAGCAGGGAGGTTGGACCAGATGATCCACTGTGGCCCCTTACAGCCTTACTTGCTCTGTGATTCTGAGTGGGCAGCTGTGCTGGAGAAGTAAGGCAAGTTGTTAAGTCTGAAATACCAGTGAAGAGACTTTCTGTTACTGAGATGAGTTGCAGTGAAGTCATGCTAAAAAAGAAAAAAGAAAAGAAAAAAAGAAAACTACTTTCAGTGCTACAAATCTAGGTTCTTCAAAGAGCCTGAGATTAATTCTTGCAGTAAAGATGTTAGTGTGAATGACGCACTGGAAGGTAACTTGGCTCTATCAAAAGCTGTCATCAGTGTCAGCTTACACCATTCTGATGGTGTAAATCTGGTGTTCAATATTGACTTAATTGTAGGCCCAGTAATGTAAGTTAATTGAGGAACTGATCCCTTGATTTCTCCATGCTTCTTTGTTTATTACTTTTGCCAGTAGGTTTAACGCTTCAGTGTAAAATTAGGGATTCTAATATTGTAACACTTAGCAGTTTTTCAGTTAGATTGCTTGGTTGTTCTTGTTTCTTTTATCTTAAAAATGGTAGAACATGAGAGGTCAGCCACCAGTTTGACCAATTACTGTATAGTAAAACACATGCCAGGTTATATGACATTTCTAAATAATACACTGCTCCTTCTGTGCCTCTGTCTGAGCAGGTAGATACTTACAAACCAAATATTAGATTTAACTTCTTGTTCTGTATAACATATAATTTTCAGTTTATTAGGAAGATTATGAATTTTGACTTAAAATTAGGAATTTATTCTAGTTTTGTCCAAGTCATGTTTCCTCAAGCACTGAAACTTCACTGATGCTTAGTTCACTAGTGTGCATAGGCCAAGGAAACTGTTAAATGTTCTTGGGTGTTTTTCTTTTTGCAGACTTTTCATATTTAAATACAAACATGGATAAAATTAATGGGACTGGGTGGGTTTATGTCCTCAGCTTTATATGCCTATGCCAACTTCACAGACAATTTAGCAAAAAAGGAGAAAAAAAGGTCTTTTCCTGTACTACTTGTTATTATTTCATCTCTTCTTTCTGTTTCCACAGGCTAGATAAATCATATAAAAATACTTCTGGTTTCCATGCAGCATTTCACTGACTTTTGTTGTGAAGGCTCGTCATGTGATACAGATAATTTAAAGAGATCTTGGGCAGTTTTTGAAGGTTGTTTGACTACATTTTGAATTGCAGTAAGTAGAACTGGTTTAAGCTGTTTTAATTTAGGAAACAGTAAACAATTCATAGTAGAAGGAGCAATTTCTAGCATCCTCCAAGAAGTAGCCTATTGTCTGTCAGTGTTACTAAGAATAAAAATCTGCATGTGTTTTCTTTGTGATTTCTGACAAGTTTTTTTCCCCTCTTATTCGTGTTTTGCAGGTAAGTGTAGCACGTCTAAGTATGCAGTGTGCTAATATGCTTCTGAGAAAAATTGTAAGAAGTTCTGTCCTTCCATTTGCTGCACAGCATGGGATGAAAAAGGATTTGTTTCTGCTCAGTAGACCTCTGAGTTTATCCCTTTGTCTGAAGCAGGACAAGTCATGTGAACTCTCAGAAAAACTAGATTTAGATGAGTGGAAGAAGGTAATGAAATCCGGGTTGCACGAAGAGGTCAGTGAGACGGTCTCAGAGCCCAAGGAGCTTTCCAGTTTGGCTGCTGCACGTGAGACTTTGGATATGTGGAGGCTAGCTGGCAGAGCAGTTCCAGAAAATATTAGTGAAGAACAGCTAAAAACTTTCATGGAGTGTCCTTCTAAGTCAGCCAAAAAGAAGTATTTAAAATATTTGCATCTCAAAGAACTTCACAAGAAAAGTCACAAAAGAAAGATGGATGAGAAAAGGGAAAGGAGGCTGGAAGCACAAGATGAAGCTTCAAATACAGATGAGACCAAAAAGAATTCATTTGTATTTTTGACATCCAGCGCCATGGATAAAGCATACCATTGGAGAGCTGCTCAGTCCATGATCTTTGGCCAGCCTCTAGTATTTGACATGTCTTATGAAAAAGAAATGTCTGTCCGAGAAGTCACAAATACAGTGAAACAGATAGTACTGAGTGAAAGCTGCAATCGGAGAACTGTGGATCCATTCCATATCCACTTCTGTAACTTCAAAGAGGATAGCCTCTATCACAAGGAATTTATCAAGATTTATAGAGAGGCATGGGGCAAGCTGCTTATCACAATGACAGACCAGTGCTACACAGAAATCTTTCCAAAGGATAAGCTCATCTATCTGACAGCTGATTCTCCCAAAGTGATGAAGAAATTTGACCATGACAAGATTTATATTGTTGGGTCAATGGTTGACAAGAGCATAAAGACAGGAGTCTCCTTAGCACGGGCAAAGCGATTAGGATTGGAGACTGCAGCCCTTCCACTGGAGAAGTATTTGCTTTGGAGTACTGGTGCCAAAAATCTCACTCTGGATCAAATGATGCATATTTTATTAACCTTGAAAGATACTGGTGACTGGAAGAAGGCTCTGGAATTTGTTCCAAAAAGGAAATACTCTGTCTTTGTAAACAAGCCTGTAAAGGAACTGAAAAAAACGTTAGACCTGATCAACACATTTAAACTTAGAAAGGGACGGGAAGACGTAGAGAAGCAATTTGCCAAAAACCACCGCAAGAACTATACACTAAAGCAAAAGTAGAGTGATGGGGAGGAGAATGAATTTTTTACACACAAACTGTCCTTGAATGCTCTGGCCTCTCGGTACATCTGGACCTCTGTTCAGCTCTTAATCTCAGAACATGTTTCATTGCTTACGTTTGAAATGACCATCATTAAGAATTGGGTTTTTAAAATTACTTTAGTGGTCCAGCTGTTTAAATTTATTCACACATTGAAATTATGTAAGAGAAATGAGATAATCTGTTTCAAAAAAATAACTAAATGAAGACTATCAGTCTATTCAGTTGAACTGTGCTTGGACAAGGGTGATTGTTTCTTGAATGCAAAGGTCTTCAGAGCCCACTGCTTTGGAGGCTGTCTACAGTTTTATTCTAAAAGATCACTAAAATGAAGTAGAAGAGACCTCTGCCATTACTTCTTGAATCCTGCTGTATGCAGATGAATTGACCTTCAATAGCTGAACTAAAATGGTTAAAACCTTGTCTGAGTTTGGGCAACTGCACCATTTATTTCTGGATGTTTTATCTGACACAAATCAAGTCCTTGTTTGGAAGGAATAAGGCAAATTTCTTGACTCTGCCAAAAAAAAAAAAAAAATCTTACCTACTTTTGTGTAAGACTCTCATCCCAGAGTGCCTGTGTTTTCAGGCCATGTAATGTAGATTTCCCTAAGTGCTGGAACTTCTGAGATGGCAAACAGTCCTATTAGTAAATACTTAGGGGAGCAGAGAGCCGTTTAATATTTCTCACAGCTCAAAATATATTGGTGTCTCTGAAAATCTGTGTTCAGGCTGCACAGCTGCCATGGGCAACTAAATACAGGGCTGCTGTCTGTTGGACAAGGAGGGCTTTCTTTGTGGGTGATGCTTAAGGTCAGTGATGGCAGATGATGAGTTGGTGGTGACCCTCTCCCTGGTGTCCTTTTCCTCCATGCTGTTGGAAGGTGGGGTTTGGAAAGCAGAAGATTCACTATCCCGATACTGCCCTTCAGTAGCTGTTGGGAGGTGCAGGGGCCTCCAGGCACGGATAACCTCTGGTGCAGGGAAAGACCTGGTTCCTTTCAGCTGTGTGTGGTTGGAAAGTACACAAAGCTTCACCCTAGGGTGGTGTTCCAGGTGATGCTTGAGAGCTGCCTTCAGCTCCCTGGGAAGCCCTGAACTGCAAGGACTGGCACTGTGAGTGTGTGTGCCTCACTCTCACTCAGGCAGACTCTTTCCTCAAGGGAAGAGACAACAATGGAGCTACATGCTGCTGAGTGTCATAGAACTGTGGGATGGTTTGGGCTGGAAGGTGTCTCATCTAGTTCTAAACCCCTGCCATGGGCTGGGTACTACGTTCCTTCTGTCATTTGCTCTTCTTCCATACAAACAGCCTCTTCTGGTCTGCAAACTGGCTTGCACACTGGGGTGGGGGAGGGTGGTGTCACTGCTCACTTGAACTCCTGTTAGAGAATCACACTGGGTAGGTTGGAAAGGGCCACAATGGGTCATCTGGTCCAACCTCCATAATCAAGGAGGGTCGGCCCAAAGCGCATGGCACAAGGTTGCGTTTGGATGGTTCTTGAATATCTTTAGTGAGGGAGACTCCACACCCCCTCCGAGCAACCTGTTCCAGTGCTCGGCCACTGCACAGTAAAGAATTTCTTCCCCACGTTCAGGTGGAACTTCTCTGCATCAGTTTCTGCCCGTTCCCTCTTGTCCCATTGCTTGGCACCACCGAGATCCTTCTTGGTGCGCCACCTCCACACACTTCAGATATTTATACCCACCGAGGAGGCAGTGAGGTAATGATATTTGTGAATCACGGAAGGTGATGGTTAAACCACGCGCAGTGAGGAGGCCCGGGCAGCGCACGTGGTTCCTTCGCACCCCCCTGACGCAGAGGCTCAGGGTGCGGTGCCGGGGGGTGACTGATACCCCCGCTTTCCCGGGGGGAGGTAATGGAAGCCGTGCCCACGTGTGCAGCGGCTCCGGTCGAGCGTCAGATCGGCGCGCTCCCGCTGTCCGCGGCGCGCCCCCGCCGTTCCCGCCGCTCCCGCCGCGCCATCCCCGCGCGCCGCAGGGGCGGGGCCGGCCCGGCCGCGAGCGGGGCCCCGCGGGGGCGGGCTCGGGCGGCGCGCGTGCGCGGTGCGTGAGGCGGCGGAGGAGGCGGGGAAAATGGCGGACGGCAGGGCCGAGGGGGAGAAGGCGAAGCGGCCGCAGCCCGTAGGAGGTGAACATGTAGCGCCTCTCGCCGCGGAGCTGTGGGGGGGAGCGGGGGCCGGGCTGGTCCAGCGGGGGTGGGGTCCAGGTGTGCCTCACCCGGCCGTCAGTTGTCCGCGCCGGGCCGTGCAGTGCCCGGCCCTGCGGGGAGAGTGGCTGGCCCGGGCCTGAGGGGGCTGCGCTGGAGGAGAGGCCGAGTCGGGCCTGCTCTGCTCAGCTTTACAGGCGCATCTGTAAAAATACACCGGCTTCTCTTTGTCCGTGCAAATGCGCTATTTCTCTCTCGTAAAAATACACGGAGTACTTAACGCCGTGCTCTGAGGGAAATACGACTGTTGCTGTCTGCAAGGATGAAGACAGAGCCTTAAAGATTAACTTTCAACAGTTATGGTGCCTTTTTTATAAATGGGTACAGTGAATATTCCTTAATTGCTGTTTTAAGCACTTGGGGGTTTTCTGCTTGGCAACAATCTGTATGTTTGCTCTTTGGTCTTGTAGTATTTATATTATGACTGGACATTCCTGCCATTTCTGCAGTATTTGGTTCGAAAATTTCAATTGTATGTTTCTTTTCTTCCTTCTTCCCTTAACTTAAAGTTGAGAGGACAGTGTCTTTGCAAAGACAAAGCTTTTCTTTCTTGGGGTATTTCTTTTTTTGTTTTAGTTGGGTTTTGGTGGGATATTTTTTTTGGTTTCAGTATATATGTAGGGAGAGGGCACTTCTTAGATCTATTGAAAATTTAAATCAGGCTTGTAAACCAAGTCAGGATAGCCTCAGCAGTGAATGTTATTTCTGATAATCGCTGACATTTGAGCAGAATTGATTTTAGGTAGCTCCTTGACTGTTGGTTCTCTGTTGGGCTTTGGTGGCTTTTACTTTTTGGTGGTGGTATTGGGTGTTTTTTTGTGTTAGTAACACAGTAACTGGGCAGCATCAGTAATTCATACTGTCTTGTGTACTGTTTCGTGTGCTGAAACGTGATCTGAACGAGTTGAGGTGCCTTGGCCCTAAGGAAAAATAGCTGTTTCATGAGGATTTTTGAAAGCAAATTGCAGCTTTTGCCAGGATAGTGGGGTGTAATTTAAAATGAACATAGTTGTGATTGGTTTGTTCCCAGTGGTGACACTCCCAGGGGCAGCAGGTGCTGGAATGCTGTGCAGTGACAGCTGGCAGTGTCCCTGCTGTCCCTTCAGCCCCCTGGGCAGTGGAAGTTGTCCCCTCGTGTGCTTTGTTGGTGCCCACGAGTAAAAATTGGCTGTGCAGTAGGACACCTTTTTGTGTCTGCAATGCATGAGAAGGGCACTGGCCAGTCGAGTTTGGAAATAGTCCTGGTGCTTTCTGTAGGTGAAGTGTGACCTCCAGGAAATCATAAAGCAGCCTGGATATCTTGGAATGTATGTATGGACTGGCATGGGAGATGGTAGAGACCTGTTCAATGGTTAATATGTCTGCAGTTCTGTGTCCTGCAGAAATCAAACAGCACAGCAGCTCCCTCCTCACCCTCCCCAACTGTCCTGTGCCCCTTCCAGCTCTCTCAGCAGGCAGGAGTGTTTTTTTCAGCAGCCTGGAGTTCATCCTTTGTCTAGCCCAGCAGAAGTACCACTTAGAGTGCAGTGTTGGTAGGAGCTAATTCTGACAGAGATGCTCTTTAGGGTTTGGTGGGTGGATTGTTTTTAGGCTTCACCTTGTGCTTGGGAGTATTTGAGGATTTGCCCTTAAACGAAGGAAGCTGTAAGAAGCAGTGTAATAACCTTCAAGCTGGCACTAGCCTGGGAACCTGGACTGTTCCCTGTGCCCAGAATTTTGGGCTACTGTGGATTTTGTATGTTATGGAAAAGAAGACTTAACCCTATGGTTCCAGCACTTCTAAGGCCAGTGAATCTTCTGCCTACCCTTGAATCACAGTCTCCAGTCCCAAGGCTGGACTTGGAACATTCTGTTCAATGTGATTTCATGGACTGGCTGTAAGGATGCTCACACAGTCTCTGCAGACAGCTACCAGTACCCAAGGTCACTTGTGTGAATTTTGATTGTTTCTCTTTCCTCCTTTGTTTTTCATTTTTATATCTATATTTTCTGGATCAAATTTCTAGTGCCATTTTTTAATTCAGTGAAACTGATTAAAGTTACTTTTTTTTGTTTGTTTTTTTGTGATCTGCCATATTTCTGAAGGTGAATGATAAATCCGTTTTGGTTTCAATCCCTTATTACCTTGATACCTGGAAGAGTGGGGTAGAAGTGGTATATTCTGCTGCTTATGATTTGGGAAACAGCAGACAAATACATATATAGATTGAGTCCCTAGTTTTTCTCTTTCCTGATGTTGTTTGCTTTTTTTTTTTTTTTTTTTTTTTTTTTCCCTCAGAGCTCCAATCTTGTTGAGCCCCAGTTCAGACTTTCTTCTCTCCCACTGCTTCATGTTACTAGCAGCTTTTTGCTTTAGCAGTTCAGGGAGCTTTGTGCCCTGATGGTGGGAGTTTGCTGGGCATGGCAGGTGCCCTTCTCCATTTGATGTGATGAGGGACTTGTGCTGGCTCCAGTTGTTCTAAACTGCTGCTGTGAGCACTTCCCTGTCCATTCCTTAATGTGGACTGGTTTTTCCCCCTCTTCTGCTACTGCAGTGCTTTGCTTGTTTCAGCAGCAGGGAAGCGCCTTTTTGCTGAAACATTTACTCTGTTCAGTCTCAGTTTGCCAAGGACACCTTTGTCTCTTGGTGGAGCTGGAGAAGCTGATTTTATGGAAGTGTTACTTGGATGTTTTTTCTCTGTGGATCACTGTTCAGCTGCTATGTTTTCCATGACTATACAAAGCCAGAAAATCTATCTATCTATCTATCTATCTATCTATCTATCTATCTATCTATCTATCTATCTATATATATATGTTCCTTCCTCAAGCAGAGTGTGGCAGATTTATTACAGATGAGATGTGGACAAGCAGTGACTTGAAACGTGATTGAGACAGCCTCATTGTAGTCACTCCCATGGTTTTAGAGCTGGGCCTGACAAGCCTAGAGACTGGCATGGACATGATTTTGTAGAAATTTAATAGAATTAATTTTAACTTAGATTATCTACTCTAGATTTGGAATTGGGATTCCAATTATGAAAGCTTATCTGTGACAACTTAAAAAGATTTAGTCATCTACATTTAATTTACTACATTTACAACTTTGACTTCCATACTAAATAAAGAGATGGTGCTCCAAGATTGTTTTCCTGGCTCATACAAGAAGTGAGTGCTTGCAGTTTCTTCTCCTCTTTGTGTTTTGCTGTCCACTAAGTATACATTGGTGGAAACTGCTGTCACTGAAAGCATCTTACCTATTGCACCCAAAGTCTAATGCTTTTTGAGGTTGCTGCTCCCATCAATCTGCTCAGTAAAAGTAGCTCATCTTGGTAAGTTGTTTCGACTTCACCAGGACCTGAAGAAGAGGCAGAAAAACCTGTGAAAACTAAGACTGTTTCTTCCAGTAATGGAGGAGAAAGTTCGAGTCGCAGCGCAGAGAAACGGGCGGCTCATGAAGAAGCTGAAGACTTCACCACAAAGCCTGCTCCTGCCAAAATGTCCAAGTTTGGATTTGCCATAGGCAGTCAGACAACAAAGAAGGCCTCTGCAATATCCATCAAACTGGGAGCAAATGTAAGTTTACTGGGGGGTTTTAATTTTTGGGAAACTGAGGGGAAAGGGAAGTACTTTGGGGAGGCTTCCTTGCAGAAGGAAACCCTGAATTCCCATGAGGGTAACTTGGGTAAAGTTTAAGCAGGCATTGCAGGGCCAGCTAGTTGTGCACGTGTAACTACTTCAAGGTGATTAATAACAGGTCAGTAGCCTCAGGAATCGTAAGACTTGATTGAAATGAACTGTAGATCTTTGAACATACAGAATAATTTTGTAATGAGATTTAACAAGTCTGCAATAATTACCTGAGGGAAATGAGCAGACCTGGTAAGCTGTTCAGGCCACTTTGAAATGAATGCTGGGAGCTTCATTGGATAGGATGCTTAAAGCTAGAAGAAAGCATCTAGGTGCCTTAATAGGTTGTCTTCCACTCCAAAGATCTTATTTTAGCATGGGGAACTGCAGCGTATTTCCATAACTTTGCCTGCTCTTTGCAAGGTCAGTATGATTTATTTGTGTTAAATGCAGGAGATGGGGCTTTGTTACATAGGTTTCTAAGAATTCTCATCCCCCTGATTGTCCAGCTCAAGGTACTCTTGTGCTTGTTCAGATGGGAATCTGCTGACTCTCTGTACTTCCAGAGTCAAAGACATGCAGGGGCTGCCTCTCTGTTTAACACAGTTCATTTACGTTTCCCACCCCTCACTGTGTTGGGTTATGCTGTGGGTAGTTGTCTGCCCCAAATTCAAACTCTAATGGTGAAAGCCTTGCACCTGCAATGGCAGCCAGCATTTTAGAGACCTGCAAAGGATTAAAAGGGTGCTCTGTTATTTTGAGATGGAAGGGAGATGTGGGCTGGCAGCATTCTAGGTTATAAATGCAGTCAGGCCAGCTCAGACTTCGGAAAAATAGACAAGGCCTCCTTTGAGCTTCTAGCATGCTTCAGTTTCTCATGTCCAAAGTGGCAGTACATTTGGCTCAGGATTTCTGGTTCACTGAATGTAGTGGGTGACTGACAGTGCACCAGATGGGACAGTGCTGAAATTTACCCTGTTTCTTTTCAGTCATTTTTACTCCCCTAGTACAGTCCCCATTCCTTGGGCACAGATGTTTTAATAATGGTGTAGGATTTATATGTTGTGCAGTGTCAGTAAAGAGCAGCTGTGAGCAGTTGCATAAGGGCTCTGCTGCAGTACCAGCTTCTAGGAGTGTGTGTTAAAGAATTGCCAGTAAAGGCAGAATGAAGAAAGCACTGCACAGGATTGACTCAGTCCTGTAGTACCAACTGTTAGTACTGTAGTACATGTTAGTACAGTTGGTACATCTGTTAGAGTACTAGAGTAGCCACTAGTAACTTTGCTTTTTCTCAGTGGTGTTGAAGTAACTTTTGGTACCACTGTTGTATTACATGTAGCAGTTGTGAGTTTGACAGCCTCCTGCACTTTCAATAGAGGAATGAAAAATTGGAAATAAAAGAAATATTCTTTAAAGGAACTTTATATTAATCAGACTGTGTGATAGATCCTGATTGTAGTTGAAAAGCATTGTATTGTTTTAAGCCAGAAAGCTGTCACATTGTTAAAATCGAAGAAAATAAACATTTTTTTTTTTCTGACACGGATGGATAAGAATATCCCAAAAGAATAATGGAAATAGTGACACAGTAGAATTTTGAATACCACAAGTTATTCCGGTTCTGTTTTAATTGTTCATGTCATGCACCAGTGGCTGAGTACCCCTGCAGTGTGCTAGAAAGTTAAGACCTGCATGTGGGGAGCTGTAATATGAGAGGGCTCAGCTTGCTGCTCAGACTGATCACACATAAATGAGCAGTCATTTTCCTTTTTTCATTACAGAGTCCTTTATGTGCTTGATTCAGACAAAAACTTTTCCCCCTGGTTGCCCATTTCAGTGAAGATGTTTGACTTAATTTTACCAAAATATTTAAAAAGACAAGGGTAGCTTTTTTGAGTTTGTAGACTTACGTTACTTGTGCATTTTGTCTTTTCCAGAAGCCTAAAGAGCCTGTTCCAACTTTGGCTCCAAAAACCCTTTCTGTAGCAGCAGCTTTCAACGAAGATGAAGATGTGAGTAATAAGCCAGTGATCAACACAAAATACCATAGGTGTGGTAGGCAGAGAGAGTGGGTTATTTATGGTTCTTGACATAAATGTCAGGAATTTTCAACCTAGAAGCATCTCTTTTGACTCTGATTAAGAACATACTAAAGCTCTATGTCGGTTCAAGAAATCATTAAAATGTTGGTAACTTCTCCCTGAAAGTAAGATGCTCAACATAATTTGAATTAATACTTGCTTTCTCTAGGCTTGATTAGGGGGAGGCAAAGGAAAGCTGTGCTTCTGGTTTGCTAATTATTTTGTTCTCCTATTACTGCTCCTCGTTACATGGAGCTGAAGGAAGGAATTTGTATTTTGTTCTGTAAAGGGTGTGGGAGCTCCCTTGTGCTCAGGGTGCCTCTGCTGCCCCATGCGGCGGCAGGGCAACCTCTGTCTGCTCAGGCAGTGAGTGCTGGGAGCAGCCCGGCTCTGTCCCGGCTCTGTCCCCTTCTGTCCCTGCTCTGACCCCCTCTGTCCCCGCAGAGCGAGCCCGAGGAGATGCCCCCTGAGGCTAAGATGCGCATGAAGAACATCGGAAGGTAGGGCAGCTTTAAACTGTGCTCTGTGTGAAACACCTCCCCAGCTCAGGGCAGGTCTTGAGGGTGGTTTGACAATCGAGGTAGAATAGGTTAAAGAAGCATTTCTCCAGAGGCAAGATTTTCAAATATGCCATCTGCAGGTTAAAAGTAGTACATTTGCATTTGAACTTTGAACCTTATTTACCTTTTTTGAGGAAGAAATTGAGTCTGCATTAAATAGCAGTTCATTTTTTTTCTTGTAAATGTAATAGGTAGGAATTCCTGCTTGTCTCTACTTTGTATATTTCTGGTTCTCCTTTTTATAAATTGCCTTGAAGTAGGTAGTCTGGTCACGTTTTTAAACTCATGTGCAAGGGGAAGATAAGAATCATCTTTCAGAAAGACAAAGAATTCCTTCTTTACTTTATAATAAATCATGTAATTCTTCTGCTGGCCACAGATTTGAGGCGGTAGGGGTTCAGTCCTAAAATACATTGGGACCTTTCAGAGGAGGCTTCACTTAAATTAGGGATGAATTTTGAGAATTTGTATTTTAGAGGTGTTTATCATGATAGACTGCTTTTAAAGTCAGTCACTCTGGAAATGCTCTAGTTTTGTGTTTTTTCTTTTTTCTCCAGTAGCAAATTTGCATCCTCAGTTTCTTAATCTTCGTAGCTGGCAGCAATTCCTGCCACTGCTCCTGCCCCACTTCATCACTCTATTTTGACATACTGTGTGCAGATCAGTTCTGTGGCCAGCTTACAGCTGCTAGCAGTGAGGGCTCCTGATGGAACAGAAGGAAATGTGTCGTAGTTTCTGGGGCAGACTGGGCTTGAAATTGGCATTTTCAGTGTGTCAGGGTGGCTCAACTGCTCTTGTTTTACTTTTCACAGGGATACACCAACCTCAGCAGGACCAAATTCGTTCAATAAAGGAAAGCATGGATTTTCTGACAACCAGAAGTTATGGGAACGAAATATAAAATCTCATCTTGGAAATGTCCATGACCAAGAAAATAACTAAATGATGTGGATTACAAGTTGGGTGTTTTGGGGGGAGGGGAGGGTGTAACATTAAAGGAACAGTTTCCTTTTTTAAGAATGGTATGAGACTATCTTTGGAGCCACTTTTTTAAGACTTTGAGTGGTACACTAATAAATGAGTTTGAAATTAGAGGTAATTTATGTTTTGTATACAGATTTCAAGGCATTTGCTAATTTTGTAGTTCATGTGATTAGTTTCAAAAGGTTACAGATAATAAAGAAATTGGAGTGGTACCTTTTTAAGATAATTTTTTTTGTCAGTGATTAAATAAGGTGGATGAAAAAGGTTACTGTCTCTTTAATCAGATTAAAATTGAATGCTCTTGCATTCTCACTTCTGGCTCCCTCTTCATAACAGGAGAAACAGTTGACTCCTAGGAATTCTGCTAAAGAGAGTGAGCAATGTCTTGTGCTAGAAGTGTTACTGGACTATTAATCTGAATATAATCTTACACAGGAAATAATAAGAACCTGGATTTTTTTCTCCCTGCAGTCACCTTTTGTTAAATCTCTGCAAACTAGGAATTATGTTGCTCTGAGTGGCTCTGGTAACTTAGCTCTGATTTTGTTTAAAACTTCATGTAGGATGTGTAACCTTCAGCGGCCTGTTCTGTCCTAAGGAAATGGGCCTTGTCTGTATATTAGATACAGTCTGTAAAGAATAGTCACTACAAAGGTAAATCAGTATTTTCAGTGTGCTCCTTTTAAATCATTAGCCTTGAGTAGTGCTTGTTGGCATTTCCTAGTGGTACACAAAAGCCACCACCAAAAATACAAGCTAATGTACATGAAGCTTCACTTTTGGTTGAAATATTTTTCTTTACTATGCCTAGAAGGAATAAAAGCCACACCAAAAATCGGTAACTCACTGCTTAAGTATGAAAAATCTAAGATGCACTTTCCCTGTCTTGCCATTTAAGACAAAATGCCTTGATGCCTATGACCTCAGTGGACACTATCAGGTCAAAGAATGCTGTATCTGCAGTCCTGATGTTTCTAACAAATGTCAACTTTGCAAATAAAACTTGACCTTTCCTGCCTGTCTTCCTTTTGCAGTGATTTTCAGCAGTGACATGAATCTGGTCAGTTTATTTCTTAGCTTCCATACTGCAGGAGAGTGCTGAAGGATTTCAGTGTTAGTAATGATTATCTAAATTTCAGTCTAATTTAGATTGCATATTTGTGAAACATTTTACTATACATTTAACTATAGATTAAATAGAACATTATCAACAACACCTCCCCTACCCCAAACAAACATAAGGTTCTTTTAAAACTCAAATACCTGATAGTGTCAACCACTAAATTAATTTCAGCTGGGAAATGGTTGTAGCATTCAATACATTAATTACTTTCATCCTGCCTCTAAAACTGTCTTCTTGCAAAAGTTGAACTTTTAAGTAAAGAAAGGAAAGTGCATCTTGAAATGTATTTTTTTATTATTATTTTAGGAAAGCTCTGACCACTTAGACTTTTGAGTTTGTAAGTTCTAAAAATATTTTTTTGTATTTTTGTATTGTATGTGTAATCTTTTTTCTTTTGAAGTCTGATGCAGTTGAATACCTGTAACTGTTTTCTTTTAAAAGCCTTGTTATAAACTTAACATAAAAATGTATACATTATTTTTCTTCCATAGCAGAAATATTTGGTTTATTTAAAACAAAGCACACTTTCAAAACTGACTTTTAGGACTTCCAAAACCAATTTGGGCATTACTGGAACTAGGCAAGACAAACTTTTCACTTATTTTCATCACATGTGGTTATGTTTGTCTAAATAAATCCCTTTAAGATAGTGGTAATCCATAGTGAATAGCTGTTTTCTCGTGCTCCTCAGTAGCTCGTTCATATATCAATCCTATAGGATTGTCAGTATCCTATAGGCATATCAGTCACTTGTATAAGAACACAGCAAAACAGAACTTCAAATGAGAGAATGACTCAGAGATCTGTTCCTTGTTTTAGTTAACCTACCAGCACTTTCTTCCACACCTTTGTCTCAAGTAGATGTTCATACCCACAATTTCCTTGTACTTCAATATCATTTAGGGAAATTGCAAGGCAGAAGAGCAGACATACTATGAAATGCCTTCCATGCAACTGAGAGAGCAAAAGTTATATTTGTCTTCTCACTTCCATGGTCAGTAAATAATCCTAGACCTTGTGAGAGACTGCAGAAACTTGTAAATCTTGGCTGAAGGGGAGCAGTGTTCCTGCCTCACACAATGCAAGTTTCCTTCTCTGTGCTTCATGGGAGCAAGGCCATTAGGATGGCCTCAGTCTCCTGAGCACTGGGTGCCAAACAAGCTGGAGTTTCTTACTCCCAGGTGTCTGCTGGTGTTTAATGTCTGACGCTTGTGAGAACAAACTGACTGATCTGAACAATCATCAAGGCAAATAAGAGCTGGGATTAACTTGAAGCTGTAGGCGCTTGTTAGAGTAGTCAGGTTTTTTTCATGCAGAGAGCCTTATTTTTTTTTTTTGTTCTTGGTGTGATTTTGTTTGGGTTTTTTTGGTTGGTTGGTTGGTTTGTTTGGCTTTTTTTTCTAAGGATGTTCAACAATCGCGAAACACGTGATAAATGATCTGGTTTAGCTATGTTGAAGTGCTTCAAGGAGGCATGGAGACCTTGAACTGCTTAGTACAGCACGCTGTGTGTGTCTGTCAGTGGTTGAAATGCCAGCTTGTGTAGTTCCATCCCCTGGGGCTCATGCTCGCTTAGCAGGAATTGGCACCTGAGCAGCCTGCAGAACATTGATGACATAAGGTGAAGATGTGAGCAGTCACCCAGTAACCTTCTCTGTGCTACCCTGCAGCTGGGCTGTTCTGAGCCTGCTGGCTTGAAAATGGATCCAAACTCATCTAATTATATTAAAATAATAAAAAAGCCCAACACACACCCCCTCCCAAAAAAAACCCAACAAAAACCCAAAAAACAAAAGTCAAGAGAAGTCCCCGCCCAGAAGTCCAAAACAGCCCCACCAAAGAGTGCAGTGAACTGCTGGTGGCCCTGTTTCAGGCAGTGCTGGGTGTAACCCTTTACTAATTGCATTCCTTTAAAGCATAGGAGGTGCAGTGTCCTGATTGTCAGAATGCAATTTCCTCAGCAAGAAGGAGTCCCCAGCCTGTCTCTAAGGTAACTGAGGGGTGCCAGTTCACAGCTTGTGCCCTGTCGGAGATGAGACAATCCTGGTATTCATTGGATTTTGGCAAAACCAACTGTGGTCTTCCTGGGAGCTGCCATCAGGCCTGGTGAGCTTCATCTCCATGGCTGCCAGGTTTGTGGAGCACTCCTTTGTCAGAGCTGACAGGACTCTGCTGAGTTTTGTGTGCTGGCAGTGGCTTTACCAAAGTTGGCTTTCCGAAGACACTTGGGAGGAAAAGTCAGCTTTTGAGAAAATGGCAGCTTCTGTTTCCTGAAGAGGCAAATGGGTTTTAAACTATTGGAATTCACTGGTGTCACTAGAACTCTCTATAGGCTGCGGTAAGATAAATCTGTTTGGAGGAGCTACAGGGTTTCAAGAAGGCTTTGTGTCTGTGTATTTGGTAGCCTTAAAGGGTGTTCTGCAAGGAGGTTTGGTTTTTTTGAATTCCTTATATAAGTTGAGAAAAACTGAGTAGTTCTGCCCTCAAGCTACAAAAGGGAAGGTTAATGTTCTAAAGGCACCAGAATTTGTTGTCTAGTGTCTCTGGCACGACTCACTAGAACAGCATAAATACTGGATCATTAACAGTTTGCTTTTTTACTTTATCCTGTTAACACATCCCTTATTTCTTCTGGTTTCGTTAACAAAAAGATCTACTGTTGTCTAATTTTGAAACATTGGCATCTTCTAACGTGCTTACTTAGGAAAGCTGTTCGTGGCTAATAATGTGGAGCCATTGCCTGGGGCTAGGTGTGTGGTTATCCATGGAATTAAAAGCACAGAACATCAACTGTTACACTTCAACTCGACAGAGCATGCTCAGCGTGTGTTTGCAAACTTGCATTTAGCACTCTGCAGTGGTGGGAGCCCAAGATTTACAGCCCGAACTGCAGCTTTTTGAGGTCTGGACACTCCAATGGCAGCTGCCCCTCAGGCTGGGTAAGGAGGAGGCAGGAGTGGCTGGTAATCGGAGCCTGGACTTCCTGATGCAGTGGCATGAAATGAGGTCTGGAAAACCCCTGCTCAGTGTGTAGCTCAGTTCCTAAATTTGTTTCTTGGGATTGGATTTCCTGATGAGATGGATATGCAAGAAGCGTTTGTGGTTCTGTAGCAAGAACTCCACTGAAACTTGAAGTCATGAGCTCGTATTGATGTTTTCCTGGCAGTCCAAGTTATTAATCTAAAGTTAATGCAAGTTGTAATAAAAACAACTTTTCTCCCCCAGCTTCCCGATTTGTAAACGTGGTAGCTGCATATAAGGTGATGCCCACTGGCTCGCTAGAGAATCACAACCGTGCCTGGGTGACAGAAATGTGCCTGTGGGAGCCCTCCCCACTCACAGCAGCTGCCACTGAACAGGTAACTGAAACCAGGGCCTAAAGGGGTGCTTTAGTTCTCTTAGGTGTGACAGTCCTGTTCACATGAAGACAAGAGCTTGCAATACTCCACATCTAAAAGCACCACTTAACTCAGCAATGCTGGAAGGCACTAGACCCCTGAGGAGAGACAAAGCTTACAGCACAAAACTTTTCCTGGGAGAACAAGAAAAACTCCCTTTCTGCTAAGTCCTTCAAAGGTCACATGAGAATTGTAAGGATGCTCCCCAACAGCGCTGCACTTGAGGGTGACAACAGAGTGACCAGGGCCTCTGCCTGCAGCAGCTGGAATTGTTCTGCAGGGAATAGGCCTCGGTTAAGAGCTGCTCCAGAGATGCTGGGGGGTTCCACCACATTATCAGCCACAGCTGTAACGCTGGCTCCTGAATGTCATCATTATACCCTGGTGCTTCCTTTAACAGTGAGGAATGACATGGTTGTAATTCCAGTGGAAATAAAGTGGGGCAAAAATTACCCACACATCACTTGGCTGTTGTGCACCTATAGCTATATCCCTGTGGAGCAATTGTTCAACAGAAGCCTGCCTTACTCCTTCAGCACTCAGCCTTTTGAAACCCCCACTTTTCTTCAATTATAGATGTAGCTTAGTTACTTACAGAGGCTCACAGAGGAGTTAAAAAGCTCCTGGCGTTCCCTTAGGATGAACCACAGATGATCATAAGGCTTTCTGCAACATCAGTGCTGCCTTGAAGTTCCTGTAGCAGCAAAGGGAAAGGCACAGGACAGGTACAGCTTATCCTTCAACCAGGAGAGTGACACTGGAGGACAACTTCCACACCCCAACTCCTGCTCAAATACCCATCCCAGGGCAGAGGCCAAGATGGAAGTGCTGGCTGGTGCTTGCTCTGGAGTGCAGTGTTGTGGACACCCAAGTCAAGAGAAATAACGTCTGAAACAAACCAAAATGGCTACAGCTGGGTACCAGGGGGCCGGGCAGATACCTCAGCCGCCCCGAGGGTTTGCAGCCAAAGCAAGTTCAGTATCAAGATACACGGTGTTCCATTAGCACTGTGCTCTTGTACAGCCATGTTCTGACACTCAGTTCAGGAGGGCTGTGTGTTTCCTTTCCTCATACAACAAAATTCTTTGAGCCTTAAGCAAAAATTAAAAATCATGTGTTACTAGAACTATCCAGGCCAGAATCTGTATATGGAAAGTGAAAAACTGAAGAGAAATCTGCAACACCTTTCCCTAGAGAAAAAAAGTTTCTTGAAAGAGCAGTTCATGGCAGAGCTCAGTTTATTTGATGACAGAAATAACCATAACTTTTTACATCTAACACTAAATAAAAACAGCAGAATGTACAAATCAAATTAATTATGTACAGGAATTCACTAGGAATACTTAATGAACGGACACTTCTCATTAACTTTATTTTTAAAAAATCAAATACGAACTGCATTTCTGCAGTCTGGGTTTTGCAGAAGGGTAGTGAATGTCTTAAGTGCTGAAGTCCAGAGAAAAACATAAGGCAACTCCACACAGATGGGAACAGCAAAGCTAAGAGTGACATTCCCCACTTACCTCATGCCGTTCTGAAAAGGTAAGGCACAGCATGTTAGGAAAGGGGTGCCACAACATTGAGCTTTGACATTCCTGGCTGAATCTTGTTTACAAAACAACCTTTTGTGATTAGTTTGGTTGGTGGTTGTTTTTAAACAGGTCATTGAGTCAGTAAAAGCATTTTGACAGTGGATAAGAAGGCTCCAAAATTCAGATTCACTTTTGCTTCTTCCATAGGCTGGGCAAATAAATAAATGCACCAAAGATTAAACTAAGGTGCTGGTAATATTCTTTTTTGTAAGGTAACACACTTAATATACAAATAGCATTCTAGCACTATTTACAGCTATTTTTCCTTGAACACTTCTTCACTTTAGTAATACATAATTATTTTTAGGATACAAACACTGAAGTAAGTTTTCAAGTTGACCTAGTGCTCTTTCAAATATTTTTCCATTATAATGGCAGTATTTTAATTTTAAGCAGGATGGCTATCTCCAGATTTTTTACCATACAAAAATTCAGATGCAGTAATTTTTTTTAAATATTCATTTTAGTTTTACTCCATTTGGTAATTAGAAAATAATACAATTGTAAAGGGGTGCAGGATATATAAATAACTACATTATTTCTCTTGAAATAAGCCCCTGACTTTTGAAATAGGCATCTACAAATTAATTTGGATCCAAGACAGGAACTCAAACATAAAAAAATTTCAACAGCTGCTTATCTACAGAACTGCAAAGTATAAAAAGAACAGTCCATTCTGCAGCTTAGTAGACAGATATCTACACAGTTAAATAAGATGAAAAGTAGAAATACTAATTCAAATGAGGTGGTTACTTTGTCACAGGGTTTGCTGACATTTTGTTCAGTGGATCTGTTTCACAGGTAGCAGTTATATGCGTGTCACTTTATTTATGAAGTTTACCCTGCAATGTTACAAGTTTCTGGCTGCTCGGGTATCTTGCTACTGTCCAGGTTAGGAAACGTGATACCACTACAGACTGAGAAGAATTTAAAGACTACAGCTCTGATTTGTTCACATGCAAAGCACTTTCAGTTTCCTTGACACACATGCTGCTTGCTTAAAAAAAAACAAGCAGCAACAAAGGAACTCACACCTTGTAAAGATTAAGATGTGCCCTGTTCATGGTATTAAACCAGGGACATGGAAACCTGGGCCAAGCACAGCTGTCATTCACACTTACTTGCAGGAATACCCAGTAAGGATTTTTCCAACTATGTGGTGTAACACCAGGTATCAACTGGCCCTAGAAGTATTTTTCTTAAAGCAGCAGTAATAAGGTCTTTTAGAGATTCTGGTAATTTTGAGACAAATTTAATTTTTGCTCCATCCTAAGATTTTCATATTTCTCTATCCTGATACTGTCATGTGTCCTGCATGGGAATTAGCAGGGCTCCTCCTTTCAATACAATACAAGACGAGATCCGTCCGTGACTAGGTGGAATTCCTCAGTTCCCGAAGAAGTGTGCCATTAGACCTTTCTCCTTTGACAGTTTCTAAATCAAATGTAAAGGAAAATTAGAAGCATCCATCATCAGGCTGCCTGCTTTGGGTTCATCCATCAGTGCTGGCAATAGCTTCCAAACAAACATGGAGCTGAATGTGGCTGTGCACAGAGGCTGTGATGTAAACTCCTCCCTCAGAAAAGAAAAGGAGTTTAATTCTCTAAGCAGTCTCCCTGTGGTGGGCTGTCCTCTGGTTAACTCAGATTCAAAACCATCTTGGAGAGTCACTTCCTTGGACTTCAGCAGATCACTGCCCATTATCTGTAAAACATTTTACAGCATGTTGCTGAACCTTGGGCCAGCCACCCACACACCTGGAATTTAAGTAATTTCTTCAGAACTGGGATTCACTAACTACCAATGGTGCATTTGCCCAGAGAAAAAAGCTTCAGTTTTTCTGTATGCCACATGAAGCACAAGCCTACACAAAGCATTCCACCACCTCCCTCATCTTGGGAGTAAACAGACAGAATCCAATACAGGTAATTTGCTCACAAACTTGATGAAATCACATGAAAACAAACAAAAAAGCAACCTATCGCTGTGCATTTCTAGGTTTTAGTGCAGCCTTTTTATATGTTTTTTTCTTTTTAATTTTTCAAAGTTACAGTATGATACTGCATACACAAACCCATTATTTTGACCTTTTTTTTTTCTTTTTAAAGTTATAGCCAGTATAGAAATCTTAGTTTTCAAAGCCTTGGCCCACACTGGAGCATTGGTACTTTTTCTCTCTAATGCATGATGCAGTATTCTGTCATCACAACATTCAGTACTGAGGATTAACCATTTGAAAACAAGGCATCACTGAAAACCTCAGCTAACCTGTTAAATACTTGGCTCTTACAGACTATAGAACCTTACCCTTCTTGCTCTCATACACTAAATTGACTCTGTTGTTGTTACATGGGCCACTTCTACTTCTACAGTTTCAACGGCCTGTGTCACCTCAGCCATTTTCTGTCCTTGCTGTTGTGCCAGCACGTAATTTACCACCTGCATGATGCTTTGGTCGGAAAGGGTAGAGACTGACGTGCATTCCTCAGTAGCTGCAACCGCTTCGATGGCTTCAAGTGTCTCTCCCGTCACTACCACGGTCTCGCCCTCACCGGCACCAAAGCTGATCTCTGTTTCCTGTTCCTGCATGTCCGACGCTAAAATGCTGATGGCATGTTCCACCTGCGTGCCCTGGTTGTGAAACTGCAGGGTGTCCTTTTCCAGCATGATCTTGCAGGGAATGTAGTCCCTGTGGAACTTGGTCATGTGCTTGCGCAGGGTGCGCGCGTCGATGTAGGCCTCGTTGCAGACGGGGCACACGTAGGGCCGCTCGCCCGTGTGCGTCCGCACGTGGCGCTTCAGGGAGCGCGCGTCCGCCCAGGCCACGCCGCACGTCAGGCACTCGAAGGGCTTCACACCTGCGGGGCAAGGCAGGCAGGGGTGACACAGAGCTCGCCAACAGCCCGCAGCAACGCTGGCCTGTCTGCTATGTGTCTTGGGTTATGTAACCAAATAACGTTTATTCTATTTTTCATCTGTTGAACGTGGTTGGGGAGATGTTTTCTCCATCTCTTGTAAAACCCATTTCCCGTAACTCCAGGGGGAGGGGGTGGATGCCTTCTGATAATGGGCCAGCTGTTAAAACCAGGTGGGGCAGTTTTCCTTATTCCTTCCACAACCTGTCCACCCTCCGGGGGATATCTTCTGGTAATGGGCCATTAAGGCTCACCACATGACTGAAAATATTACTCCATCCCATTGTGAGATGCTCCACCCAGTGCGGGGAGACAACCACTCCTACCTAGATAAAAACTGAGACTCAGGAATGCCACGTATCCTGTTTTTCCACTGGATTTCCCAGAGGAAGACCGGACCCTTCTTGCCACCACTGGACCCCTTCTACAGGATCATCTCTACTCCAACAGAACCACATCTCTTACTCCAGGAGGATTTATTTGGACGCCTTCCAACACCCTGACCACCAGGGTGTCAGGTGATATTCCTGACTCTGTCAGGGTTTCTAGGATTTTTGTTTGTTTGCTTGTTTTTTTTTGTATTACAACATTGGTATTCTTAATATTCCTAGTAAAGAACTGTTATTTCTATTCCCACATTTTTGCCTGAAAACCCCTAATTGAAAAATTATAATAATTTGTAGAGAGGAGTTACATTCTCCATTCCAAGGAAAGCTCCTGGAAGACACCTGTCTTTCTAAACCAAGACACTATGTAAGACAGAGACCCTGTTTACCATTTCTATGTAACAATATAACGGTAGCATAATGTTGTTATTATGTGGTGAGATTTTCCACAAATGCCGAGCCCAATCCAATGCTTTACTTACAAAACTTTTCAAGATTCCTTTTAATGCAGTTTCTTCCTTATTTTAAGTAGACAATGCTTAATGGAATTCTGATCATTTTGATTCCTTTCTGAAGCCATGTTTTACTTCCCAGAATTTGTCACTTATATTTCTAGTCACCCTTTGCTTCTGTAAATCCTTTTCTACAGCTTTACCCCTCCTCTTCCACACTGCATATGTTCAAATACAGCACCTGATGTTTGCAGGATCTTATTTTCCCTCATAACGTCTGAGTTCTATGGTCTGTAATATCTAATGGGGCGTGTGGGTGGTGACAAACATCATCTCACTACTGGCTTTTCCTCTGTGACGGTTACTGTAGATTTAGGCTAGGTACCTACTTCAGGACACTCTCTCTGTTTCGAAACAAACACAAAATCTCTATTTCAATAGACAGCTGTCAGATTTACTCTTAAGAGATCTTTAAAAGGAAACATGCTTCAAAAAAAAAAGTGGGTTTTGCCCTGGGACAGGAGAATATAGAGATTCCCAAAACAGCTGAAAGAAGCAAACACTGAAAATCAATTTCATACTTTACATCTAACATAAAAATGCACATAATTCTTTAACAAAAAATATAAAATGTTTTCATATTTTCCCCAAACATCATATAGTTTATTGCTTGTAATAAATTAAGAAGTTGATCAATTTCCAACAATGGTCCTTTTTTTTTTTTTTCTAATTTAGACCAATCAATCATTCTCCTATCTGAAGAGTACTTTAACTGCGTGCACCTTGGAAAATGAGAATGTTTTAGTGCATCCAATTCTTTGCCAGATTTACCCTCTTAATCACTGGTAAAAAAGTTCCTCTTCTATTCAGGTTCTGAGGACAAATTGGCACAGCCCCTGTGCATGACTGGAGTTTTAGAAAGACCCCAACAGCAACTTCTGGGAATCACTGGTAGCAAGTTACCAAACCAGGATTTGCATAGAACTGGAGAATCTGTAAAAATCCCTCCATGTCTAGCCAGAGAGGAAACACACACAGACTCAAACAAGCCCCCTGCACATTGTGTTTTTAAGAGTTTGAGGGATGCCATGACTATTTGTGTTCTACATACCTTCATGATTGTTCATGTGTCTCCTATATTCCCGGAGCTGTGTGAATTTTCTTCCACAGTGCTCACAAACTCGTTCCAGATTTTGTTTTGCTCTTCCCTTTTTACCGTGTGTGGCTTTCTTTACATGTCTTCTGTACAAAGCTTTCTCATAAAATTCTTTTCCACATACATTACACCTAAAATGTGTTAAGTGAGAAATCTATTAAAACCATTATTGCAAGCTTATGTGTTTTAAGCCAAAATCCACTTTAATTATGGTAGGCAAAGTTTAATGGCAATACTGTCTTATATGGTAAGTAGTTCCATAATTAGGAGTAATATTGTTGGACTGCACTACATTTCCTCTTATCCACAGCCACAAAGCTTCCACTTACCCTTCTAGAGAAGTAAGATCACCTAAGTTTCTAACTTCACTGATTCTATTTATCCTCTTATGTCTTAGTTCCAGCACTGTCAGCAGCTAACCCACGCTATTTAAAGTCACCATCCATCCTCAAGTACTGAAGACCCCAGGCACCATCAACCCATCGGTACTTTAAAAGTGGACTAGGCAGTGCCTTGTTGACAGGCTGTGGATCTCTAT
The DNA here is from genome assembly GCF_029207755.1 of Chamaea fasciata. NCBI lineage: Eukaryota > Metazoa > Chordata > Aves > Passeriformes > Sylviidae > Chamaea > Chamaea fasciata. The sequence goes on along the minus strand of NW_027094087.1, from coordinate 20,005,288 downwards.
AACCTCATTTTGATTAGTACACTGCAATTGTAAAATTAATTTCCCCTTACCTATAAGGGTCTGTGACGGAATGAGACTTTACATGAGAATACCAGTCTTTCTTCCAGCTGTAACATTTTCCACAGAACTGACACTGAAATGGCTTCACACCTAAATGTTTATTCATATGCTGCCGAAGATCCCGAGCTTCATAGAAACTCTTGTCACACCTGTAACAGCAAATGTTTTAGCATCCCATACAAGAAAGGCACTGATTTCAAAGGCACTGGGAAGCTCTTCTTTAATGGCAACTGAAGACTGAGAACACCTACTGCATCATCAGTATTTATTTAAAGCACAATGCCATTCTAAACTAGGAAAAATTAGAAAGACCAGCAGCTTATTTGAAAGCCTGGAATAAAACTTGAGGCCCTCTGAAACCCTTTTATCTGTTAATGAGTAACTATATTCTTTCTTCAGATGCATTTTTTATTCTCATGCTTTACAAGTCTTATCCCAGGCCAGTGGAACAGTTTTAAGCTACATCAAGGAGCTGGTTTTGATCTTGAAAATTTCTAGAATCATTAATGCTACAAAAAAAAGCCCACCAAAACCACCCTTCACCTGACTTACTGAGTACACTGATATCCACGAACTTCAGGCTTTGGCTGATGTTTCTTTATGTGTTTACTGAGTCCTGATGCCCTGTGGAAAGATTTTCCGCAGATGGAGCAAAGATACTTGGATTCTCCTGGCCAAAACAAAACAAAACGTGTTACCAAGCCAGGCCTCCATTTCACTGGAGTGCTTTGTGAAACAAGTTTTTAATCCATATATAACTTATATTAAGTAATCAGAGAAGCACTACAAAGAGATGTTTGTTTAATTACACTGATGGAATTTTTCAGTGTATTTTGTATGTGCTAATGTAATAATACACAAGGTGGGGGAGTAGCAACTCTAAATTATTTCATGTTTTTAAACAAAGGTACATCACTGCAACTATGTTTCAGTGAGGAAAAGTGAGCAGCCTAAAAAACTACCCTCTTGTGTGAAAAAAACCACAACTGCCTGTATTTATGTATTATGCAACTTCTTCAGAAACACAGCATTGCTTATGGATTATTGTTTATATCTTGCATTTGTGGAAAAACACCTTAAAATAAAAATTTCTGCTCCCTTTCATCAACATAAGAGTGATGACTACTAATATAAATTCCTTAATTTCAGGAACAAATTATCCTAACTGAATATCTCTCTTGATTCTGCCCAGCCCAGAAAACCAGAAACACAGACAACCTTTACAAATTACAGTTTTAAAACACTGCTTATATTAAATTATTATATTGTCATCTTTCACATGCTAAGATCTTTCAAGACACTACACTTTATAAAATGTCAGTACAGAAAATCTTGTATAACATATATGGAGATTATGAGAGATTTAACTTAGCATGTTTTCCTCTAAAAGGACAAGCTGGAAGATTAAGTGCACTGAACATTCTAGCCTGTTGCCTATTTCTTGTTGAATTAAAGTGATACAGGCATTAAATACGCACATAAAATCACAGGAACAGACCAACCACAATTCCTGTTCTTGTACAGAACGTTTGCATAATAACACTAAACTGTGGTAAAGCAGCCCCAGAAAACTTACCTCTATCTCAGCTGTCTGACGAGAAAAAAAAGAACAAACTACCATTTATTTTTTTAAACAGTTCCTTTGACACTGAAGAACGTTAAAGTTCAGCAGCATACAAGAGCCAAGCAAAGGAAAAGGATTCCCTTTCTCATCACGTACCTGTATGAATGCTCATGTGTTCCTGAAGACTTCTTTTTGTGACAAAAGACTTTTCACACAAGTCACACTTGAACTGTTTCTGTACTTCATGAAGAGCTAAGTGCATTTTTAATCCATGCTTATACGTAAAGGTCTTTCCACAAACCTAAAAAATTCCATATGTGGTGGAATAGGACAAATAAAACTAATTATGTAATAGGTGTTTAACTTCAAACAGAACAAAACCTCCTGTATTTCTTGGAAACTAGGATGGCCAAAACCTGTGATTTTGCACCAGTGACAGAACTGGTCTGTTAAAAAAAGGGAATAATCAAAGGAAGACATTCTTCTAGACACAAGAATATGAACTTGCACAACTCAAATTCGTTCTAGTTTCCTCATTCTCAGACTGCAAGCAATCTCATCATGAATGTTACACTAATTTTCCCTATTGTGAAGTGACCAAGATTAACACAAATTTTAGGGCAGAGCATCACTACCAAAATATTGGTAACAGAAAACACTAATCTGATTAGAGAGCAAAAGGACTTTACCTTGCATGCATGGGGTTTGACACCTGTATGTTTAAGCATATGTATTCTGAGCGAATAGAGCTTAGGCAGGGTTCTCCCACAGATGTCACACACGAATTCCCGTTTGGTTCTCCCCTTCACTGAGGACACGCCAGTCCCCTCGGCACCTGCAGCTCCAGCCGTGGCTTCTGGCTTCCGCGTGTGCCGCACCAGGTGGGCGCGCAGGGAGGCACCATACTGGAACTCCTTCTTACACAACTGGGACAGAAAGCATTACAGCTTTACTTTGCATGCGACACTCGGAATTATTTTTAAAAGCCCCAGAAGTAATCAAATGTTTTAAGTACAGTAATATGGTGAGTTAAATCTATAACCCAGCTCCAACAGCCATTTTGTCTGAGGTTAATGAATAGTTGTAAATTTTGATGTTATGGCTACTGACAGAACCACTGATCACTTCCCAGTGAGACTAACTTCCAGCTGAGACTAAACACAAATTTACTGGTTAAAAGCAAATCCTATGCTAGCACTGTCTTGAGCAGCAAGTCACACACTACGGTCAGGCCAAGTGGCTACACTCCGTTCTACCTCACCCCATCCAGATCAAGGCTGTATCCAACTCTGAACACCGTAAGGAAAATAAATATATGTACCAAAAAACATAACGAAAAATAATTACTTATATAATTGTGAATTAATTTTCATAAGGAGGAAGGTTTACACAGGAAAAAAAAACCCAACCTCTCAACCTACTGGGCATTTATATTCTTTAGCTCTTTCATGTTTCAGTGTGTGCATTATAAGTGCATAGCGCCGTTGGAACACCATTCCGCAGTCAGTGCATTTGTGCTGAGCTTCCACTTCGTTGTTTTCTGTGGTCTCCCTTTTGGGCTGTTTCATTTTTTTCCCTCTTTGTACCAGCTTCATGGCAACCTAAGTTGGAAAAACAGAACCTTTGAATGAATTTTACTGCACTGTACATCATACCTTGTCTGAAAGTTTGTATTAAAAGCTGATGTTCTGTTACTGTAATACCTCTTAATTTTGCTCAGCTGACTTAGTTGCTCAAAAGTTACCTTGTTTCAGTTCACTACAAAACTTCAGATCTCAAGCTGAGTGACAAACCATTCTTTTCTTAAAACCATAAACTTATGATGATGGTCACGCAGTGACTTACCAGTTCAGGGACAATGAACTCTTCAGCCCTGAGTGACTGCCTAAGTAACAGCTATGGGATAGTTACAGAAGAATCACAGAGTACTGCCAGTCAGGATTTCTATTACGTTGAGAGCATTCCAGCTTTCCTAGAGATTTTTTTATCTAGGAATAAGGCACTAGTGGGTTTTTATTAGGTGGTATTGGCAGTGCTACCTGGAGCTGATAATCTCATCTTCCTTTGTATAAACTTGCTGCCAAATTCTTTAAAAGCCAAATTCTAAGCAATCAGGTTCAAACATCCTTTATCAGGTGTGTCCCCTTTGGGTCCCTGAGAATAAGGCAAGGGAAGGAAATACAGGCATCCCCATTTCTTCATCCTTCTCTCCCAGCAAGTGAGGAATCTAGCAGTTTTTGAAAACATGCCAGCCCTTCCATGCCTCTGAAAACCAAACTGAAACTTGACACAGAGAAAACTTTTTAATGTTTTTAAATTTTCCTGTTGCTCTGAAAACTTATGCAAACATGGCTAAACTGTGGCGCCACAAAAATAATTTTGTTCACTACATGATTGCTAGGAGCTAGGAAAGTAATTCCTACAAAGCACACCCCATCCCCAATATCTCTGTGGCAAGTGCAAGTACTGTAATTTAAATCAGTAGCACTTTTCCTGCAATCTCCTTCCTGTTATTCTCCCAGCATCAAAACTGGGAACCCAGGAGAGTGTCTCCTTCCCAAAGCTTATATGACATCCCATGCCAAATGAGGAGTTGAGGGATGCACAAGACAAAACACTAAAAGCTACAAAACAAGTTAGGAAAGCGGAAACCTGTTCCTGAGTCCAATCCTGAGCAATCATCTAAACCAATTTCTTTTTTCCATAGGTCTGTGGACTTAATCTGTCAAGGAGCTGGATTTAAAAACTGCAAAATACATTAACAGGAATATTCCCGAAAGTAAATATTCCCCTCCCAAAACAGAACAAAACCTTGGCACTCTCCAACCAGCATAAATAGGTTGCTCAAGTATTTTGATTGTGCTGGTTTTAGCATCTGGGCTTTAAGCCGTCCATCTATAAAAAGACACAAATGCCACAGTTTCTATCTACCAGGGTGTTGTAATGATAACAAATTATTGTCCTGTGTGTGGGACTGGTGGCTTTAGTATGCAAAACTCTCAGGACTCCTCTGGAAATTAACAGTTCTTCAGAAGACTTTACCAACATGCAGTGAGGTGCACTCTGTCACAAACTAAATGCATGAATGCCCAGTGTGACGACTGTCAACTAGCCATAGGTACTGAAAGAGGAAAGGCTCTCAAAAGGGAAAGAGTAATAAAACTGGTTCATTTAAAAAAAAAATAAAATTGTAACTGGAACTAGTTCAATTACAAAACATTTGGTATGTTCAGGTGCTAGAGTTTTAACACCAGTGCTCTTTGAACCGTTCTCTTAACTAATCCCAACCAGAAGGTAGCAGGAATGCATTACTGTGACTCATGACTACATCTTAAGATCTACTTGGGATGTAAAATTTTTCATGACCAATTCTGTTGTCAACTCTGAACAAGTGTAGGATCTCACTTCTCTAATAGATAAATATAAATATTTATGACTGACATACACATGAGCTATTTCAGAATTAAATTCACAGATCATTAAGAATTTTGGGGAGATGACACAACTTCTGTCCAACCATAAGACACTGTGAGAAGATACTCAGCCTAGACTGTGGCCTCTGAGCATTCTAAGGACCTTCAATGTAGAAGGAATACCAATGCCAAGTCAATGCTTTTGGGATTTTGTTTGCACAACTGTCACAGCTTAGAAATTACGCTGGTAACTACAGGCCTAATGACAGACAGCATACCTGCTGCACTGCAGATTTAGGGTTTGTCTTTCTGTTCTGCAGTTTTTTTTCAATTCCTTTATGCATCCTGATGTACCCCCCCTCAGTGACTGAACGCTGGCGAAGCTTGCTTTTGTAAGTATCATCCTGGCCAGCAGCGAGGCTTTCCGGCTGCAAAACGGAGCTGCTCTGCTCAGTACTTTTCTGCTTCAGTGTCTCTGAGGAGCCTTCAGAAGCACAGTCCACATGTGCTCTATCACTTTGGTTTTGAACTATCTCAGTTTCCCCTTGACTCTGCTGTGTGTCCATGGCTTCCACAGCTGATGGCTCAGCGCCGCAGCTGTTGTAGAGACTGTTTGAAATGGTCTCCACCAGCTGGATCTTGATGTAATTTTCAGTTGTTTCACACTGCTCCACAGCCTTGGAAGGATTGCCTGCAGCGGCCTTCAGAGGCTCTGGGTGCAGGAGGTCAGGCTGGGGTGCTGCTGCCTCCTCTGTCCCAGCAGAGGAAGGGGCTCCATTCACAGCTACTGGAACTTCATCAGCTGAGAGTTTAGGTTGCTCAACACCATCCACAGGCTGCATCTCCACTTCAGCCTGCTCTGCAAGATTTTGTGTTGACTCTACTGTTTGAATATCTCCCTTTTGGTACACTGTAATTTGTTTCTCTTCCATCTGTTTGTGCACATTCTCACAGATTTCAAGGACCTCTGACATGAAGAGATGCCGGGCGAGCATGGCCACTTCTGCCATACTACAGAAGTCAAACGTTAATTCTGAGGTATAAGCAAATTCCAACAAAGGCAGGAAACTGGACTTGCAGAAACCTACCAGGAATAAAACAAGATGTTAGAGCAAATAATGATGGTCTAAAATTATACCAGAATATCCCATGATGAATACAACAGTTCACCTTTGATACAGGTAACCCTGAAATTTAGAGTAAAACACACTTGGAAATAAGCCCATCACCATCACTGGGACTCAATTAATTGTCATTTACACTACACTTCCTCCTCATGTAGTTTCTGTGTGTGGGTAAGCTCAGACAACTTTTCCAGTAACTAAGTAGAACTTAGGTAGTTTCACAATAAAATTCTTTGAGGAATATTTCAAGATGCTGGGAGAGCCACAACACTTTTGGAGCAGATTAATTGAACCAAAGTCTTTCTGGATCTGCTACATTCCGAAAGTACTCAGGTCTTAAGTAACAAGTGATGTGGTAGAAAAATAACAAAGTAGCTACTGAAAACAATAAAGATATGGATATATAGATAGAAATGCTTAAATATAAGAATTTGGTATAATTTTCCACAATTGCATAAATAATAAATCAAACATTTAATGTGGGGAACCTTCTGGACCATCCTATTGGAAAATTACTGTTCATGTATGCCTACTGTTCATGCAGACAGACAGTTAATAAATGAGAAAGCAATGCAGAAGGCATATGTCCTGTACACTAGCCTTCATCACCACAAAGCTATTTTTGGAACATTTTTTTTAGAATTGTCTCCTGTCTTTCATGTACCAGGTCTGAGAAACAAGCAGACATGTATAATTCTGCTTCACAGAACTAAGAGCAATTTAGCATTTGTTAAGCTAAACAACTCTCCAAGCAGCTTGTCAACATCCCCACTTGGTGTATTCAAGCATTTGATTTTGTTCCCTTTTTAACATTTGTGACTAATCCAAGGAGGAGACACGTCTAAGCAAGGTAAAAATCCATCAAACGCTTCTCAGAAATTTTAAGATTACCACAGTCCATGGAAAATCAGATTAGGGAAAATCAGAGTGATCATTTTTGCATTATGAGCCACACCAAATACTTTTAGATTAAAAGAGAGAAAAAAGCAAGATAAAAATCTGGTTGTCTTCAACACTCAAAAAAGACTGAATTAAATAGTGTACACCTTACTTAGGATAAGGATTTCTAGCTTTGAAACCCACAGCAATTCACCTGACAGATCCACTACAGCTTCATGACTAGTGACAGCTCCCTTTTCAATGAAGAGCTCTCGGAAGTACTCGCTGTTGGCTGCCAAGACAGATTTGTGAGCTTTGTACTCCTCTCCTTCAATCAGCAAAGTCACATCACAGAACTGATTGGAAAGCCTCTGCTGATTCAGTTGGTTTAAGACAGACAGACAATGTTTGGAAGATGACTGCTTCACAAGGCCCTTACTGTCAACCTGTCATAAACAACATTTGAGAACTTCATTACATTTAGATTGTGCCTTTTTAAGCATTCACACTGAAACACAGAAAAGGATTATTTTCTGCAACCATACAATCAGTTCAAGCCTGTAGAATATAGAGCTTAACTTTACTATTATTTTCTTTCTTTAAGTTTCACCCTCCCTCCAAACACAATCAGAACAGACTGGAAAAGTGGGAAGACACAATTCAAACAGCTCTTTGACTGTATTTTTCTATGGTACAGTCTGACAAAGTTTCTAAATTCAAATATCTTTACGTGCATGTGAGCCTGTAGTTATGAACAGGAATTTTATATACCAGTATAGCATAATTTATTATGGAAAAGATACAGAGCCCATAAGATTCTTGTATGAGATGTTTTACTACTGGAAATTTTGCCATTCATTTTATCTTAGATTCTATATGCAAAATATATAGGGTGATTTTATTTCCCAGAAATGATGCCCTATAATTAATTTCATGACATATACAACATATACATATTCAGTATCTTTGACAAAATTTATAGTCTTATTGTTACAAGATTATCACAACAACGGAAAAGAAGTACATGACCAAGAATGCAGTAACAGAAAATGCAAATGCATTCAGATGTAAACAATGGTACTTACAAACACAAGCTCGTGCTTTGCTATTGGCTTCTTCTTCACAGGCTTTGGGGATGCAGCTGGGATTGATGCTGTGTTACTCAATTCATCATCAGTTTCATTACTGTCTTCATGAGATTTTGCATCCAGTCCCAGCTCCTCCAGCATTTCAGAAGGATCTGAGAGAGATCTAGAGCGATCTAGCTTTTCCTGGCACTTGCTGCATTCTTTAATGTAATCTTTAACCTGCTTAAGAATACCTAAAAAAAATTAACAGAGCTTGATTAGGCTTCTAATATTAATTCAATTTACTATAAACCAATAGCTAAGTATGTAGGTGATTAGCAAAAAATCAATAATTAATAGTCAAAAATATTACATACTAACCAAGAAAAATAAAGTAGGTTACCTACACTCCCTCTCTGATGCATTATTACCAATTCTGACTCTCTCACACCACTGCATGATATTTTATGTCACTATTGCTAATTTGAGACAGAACATTTAGAATGTCACTACATCAAGCAAACCCTCCTAGAAAGATTATTAAAGCTAAAAAAATACTGGTATTTAGACATTTAGTCTCATAATCCCAAGGTAATGATGGATGTAACATAATCCTGCATTCAGCCCACACAAATGGCTTGTTCCTCCTGAAGAGGACAAGAACCGGAAGGCTCACTTAAGAGCTTTTGCAAAATCGGGATCAACTGTGCTATATGCAATGACACTGATATGTATTATTAACACCGATTCAAATCAATTGCTTATGATTTTGGAATTTAAATAAAACAATTTCCCCCAGTATTTTAACCAGTGGAACCAAATATAAATGACAGGACCCGAGGACACAGACTAAATTTGTGTCAGGGGAGGTTTAGGTTCGATATCGAGAAAAGGTTCTTCCCCCAGAAGTTGGCTGGGCCCTGGAACAGGCTCCCCAGGGAAGCAGACACAGCACCAAGCCTGACAGAGTTCAACAAGTGTTTGGACAATGCTCTTAGGGATGACTTGTGTGATTTTTGGGGATGGTCCTGTGCAGGGCCAAGAGCTGTATTCAATGATCCTTGTGGGTCCTTTCCAACTCAGCACATTCTGTGATTCTCTAGATATTTTCAGATACTCAAAAGGTCCTCAGCCCAGGGTCCTCTTCTAGATACCATGGCATTTTCCATGCATGGCTTTCAATCCAAATTAGATTTTTTCACTAGGACAATTTAAAGCATATATAGCAGTTGGGCCCCTGTGGTTTAAAATCCAGCACAGCTCAAAAGCTTTGCTGACACAGACTTAGACTTGCTTGCTCACATCTCCACAGAGCATGACTTGCACTATCATTACATACATATCTCTGTAAGGATGAGGAAAACAGAGACTTAAGGCAACCTAAGACATTCAAGCCCATTTCAACATGTGTACATCTCCTTGATTTCGTCTGAAATCAGAGAGGAGGTCTCTGGCCTGCAAATCACACCTCTAACACCATTCCTGGCCCCTGAGCCATTCTCCAGCCCACTGCCTTGCAGTTACAGAACAGACACACACCAGGCTGATGTCCACCTCAGGGTGACAGCTGGGCCAAAGCTGCTGTCCACTAGCAGCCAAAGAGAATGGCAGGGAAAACATTGTTTTAAGGGAGACACATGTAAGAAAGATAATACTTGAACTGAAAGCATGGAACGAATTTTAGTGCAAGAGAAGTAAGAGGATACAGAGTGTGCAAATAAAGGTGACCAGTAAGATCAAAAGAATACAGAATGCTCTCTCCTGATGAACAGAAGCCACACTGAGGCCCATGGAGGAACTTTCCAGCACAGGATGAGAGCCGATGCCAGAACAGTACAATGCTGGGCAGACAATGAGAATGCAAATAAAGGCAAGGAAAACACCATCCAGAATGGGTATATCAGCTTTGAGATGCCAAATCCTTTTTCACACGGAAAGATCTTCAAGTCAATGAGATCTGGACTGGAGGGGCTGGCTGCAGCTGGAGCAAAGTCCCTCCAACTGAAAACAGGGAAAACTAAAGCTGAAATTACAGACTTGCTGATGGATGAAGAAAACAGAACAAGAGAAGCAATACAGACACACACTGGGCCCACGACAAGTGAAAAGCAGGCTATTTGTTTAATGGATACCCAGTGCTAAAATTAGAACACCAAATCCAAAGGGAACAAGATATCAAAAGAAAGTCTCAGGTGGGACTTACTGCTGTTCAGGTACCACCATACGTAACAACTGTGATATCACTTAGGACTCAGCTGAGAATTAGTCTGATCTTTTCAGCTTCTCATTGCAAGAAAGAGACAAAATAACAATGAGTGCCAGGACTGCCAACCACCACTGGCAGCTGTAGTACTTTAACATGAACACCATCGCATGCATGAATGAAGTCCAAAGCTAACCCAGGTCACGTGGGATAGATTATCACCCTATCCCAAGGGCACAGTTGAGATGTCACTGTCTTACCCGGGCTGTGTGCAAGCCCTGGAGGGGACAGCTGTACTCCGTGTTTCCGTATATTCAAGGTACCACCACCAGGTAAGACGCCCTGGACAATTCGCTGACCCAGATGTACCGTGCAGAGTGAGCCCTGCCTCTCCGGCTGTGACACAATGTCACTGCCCACAGACCACGTGCCTCGATGTGGCCTTTATAGGCACTGGTCACTCAGCAAGTGACAGTCCCCTCCCGGTGCCGCCAGGGAAGGCACACGGACATCCCTTCAGTACAAGGAGACATGTAACTCCTGGAGCACGTGCAGAGGAGGGCAACAGAGATGATTAAGGGGCCGAATCATCTCTTTTACCAGGAAAGGCTGAGGGAACTGGGTCAGCCTTGAGGTGAGACGACTGAGAGGGGACCCCATTAATGTGTATAAATATCTAAACAGAGGGTGTCAGGAGCATGGAGCAAGGTCCCGGTGGTATCAAGCAATGACACGAGAGGCAAGGAGCAGAAAGTAATGCACGGGAGGTTCCACGTGAATACGCGAGGAAAAATTGTAAAGGTGACTGTGCACCGGTACAGGCTGCCCCGAGAGGTTGTGTAGTCTCCATCAGTGGAGATATCCAAGAACCACCAAGACGCAGTCCTGTGCCACGCGCTCTGGGATGACCCCGGCACCCGCTGCGGTCCCTTCCAACCATCGGCGGTCCCGTGGCTGGGCGCCCCAGCTGCCGGCCCGCCCGCAGCGCTCACCTCTCCACCAGTACTTCTGCGAGAGCCCCTGCCATGTCTGCAGCCGGGTGCGGTGCGCGCCGTCGGGCGCCAGGTGCGCGGCGCGGATGAGGCGGGCGCGGCGCTCGGCCTGCAGCACCACCTCCAGCTCGGCGAAGCGCTGCTGGTCGCGCTGCCGCCGCTGGTAGTACAGGGTGCCGCCGCGCACCACGTAGCAGGCGGCGGCCTTGCGGATCTTCCGCTTGGCGTTGCCCTCCGTGCCCGGGGCGTATGGCTCCCGCTCGTTCGTCAGGTACCGCAGGATGGCCAGGTAGCTCTCCTCGCTGGACATCGCGCGGCGGGGGCACGGGAGCCGCCCCCGCGCCCTCAGAGCTGCGCCGATGCTGCGGAGGAGCCTCCCGGAACGAGCGAAGAGGGGTCGGGATCGGCCCCGGGCGGCGGGAGCCGCGCCCGGGGGGGAACTGGAGTGTCGCGGCCCGCGGCGGCAGGAGGGAGGGAGAAGCTCGGGCAGCAGCGGCGGCGGAAAGACAAAATGGCTGCTGCACAAGCGGAAGTGAGGTGGAGCCGCGCGCGCGCAGGAGGGGCCGGGAAGGGGCGGGGGTGCGGGGAAGCGCCCGGGGGAGCGGGTCCGCCATCTTGGAAGCGGGCAGGGGAGAGCCGCGCGGGGTCCGGGCCGCCATGTCGGAGCCGGGCAAAGGCTCCCGCCGTCATGGCGCTGGGAACGCTTCCGAGGAAATCCCTGTGCAGCCCCGGCTCCGAAACGAGCGGCTTCAGCTCCAGAACTGCCTCGGGGGCAAGAGCTGCGAGCAGAGTAGCAGGGTCGTTTTGCCGAGCAGGAGCAGCAGCGGCGCGGGCGGGGCGGTGCCGGAGCCATGCCTCGGGGCGCTCAGTGCGCTCAGTGCGCGCTGCTTCGTTTGCAAGAGGCAAGAAAGAAAATCCTTTAGATGTCGACTGCGCGTTTTACTTGTCCGAGCTCTGCGCTGGTTTTACACCCGTGACAGAGACAGGCGAGGCGGGAGCCGCGCCCAAGGAAAGCGCAGCAGCAGCAGCGACCTTTCCTTTCCTTTCCCTGCGCTCGGTGCCTGCAGGACGCTCCTGGAGCAGCGATCCCCCGACACGGAGATACCGACCAGACGGAGCGAGACCGGCCTGAGGCGCTATTTATATAGAAAAATTATTTATTTATTTATAATTTAAATCATTAAATTTTATTTATAATTTAAAATATTTATTTAGGTTTTCGGCTTATTTTAACTATGGCAGTGGTCGAATATTGGAACAGCTAGCCCTAGGAGGTTGTGGAATCTCGTCCTTGGAGTTGCATTCAAGACTCAGCTAGATACTAAGCAATCTCATCTACACAGACACGCTTTGAACACGGAGTTGATGTCCCCTGGAGGTCCTTTTAAACCCAAATTATTTTGTGGGTCTGTGACAAACTTAGGTACTCAATTTTTTCTGACAAATATTTGATAGAGGATCAATTACATTGCATTAGGTAAACACAAAGGCTTATATTAATTTCCATGCTAATTCATTCTATTACATCTATGTTTGAGTTGAATAATGTGCTGTTACGCCAGGGTAAGGCCTTGCTCACTCGATGCATAGCTTGTGAGAGGAGTAACCTGATGGGCTGTTATCCTTTACTTCTCACCACATCAGTCAGAACTCAGGAATAAACATCAAGGAAGAGTAACCATGAAGCACTTCTGTACACCACTGCAGTGACACCAGGCAGCCAAAGCCTGCAAACTTCATTAACAAATACTAACTTACTAATTGGTCCTGTCTGCCAATCAGTTTCTATATATATATCAATGGTATTTCAAGCAGATGGTAGGAGCTCATTTTGATTTTCAGCTTCTTAGCTGAAAACATTCACAAGGACACATTCAGGGTACCAGGTGCCTTATACAAGACATGATGTGATTTTTATAATCACAGCTAGCACGGGTAATTTTCAGAGGTGTTTTCAGCTTTCAGTTTTAAATTATTAAAAATCCCTTTCCCTGCTAGCTGCAAGCAACTTTTCTTCCTCTCTTTCCCCCTACAGTTTCTGGCTCCTTCGCTTTCAAATCTGTTAACCAGTTTAAAAGCCTTCAATTTCCTTCTAAACATGAGTAGTGCTGGGGTTTTTTTAAATTGGAAAAAGCAGAAGTGTTTGGAAGATCATGGTGCAAACTCCATTAATGTTATCAAGCTAGACCTTTTTTTAATGGGTTGCAGCCTTCATCCAGACCCGTATTTATTTTACTAAAACCCAAACAAGGTGTAAGTATAGCCCATAATCCACAGTGCCCATTACAGCCATTGTATTTGAAGCCCAGAAGGCCTGCAGGAAATTGAAACACAACTGTCTTCTTGCCTGGCCTAAGATAACAAACCAAGCCCTCAAAGTATCAACAGAAAAGTAACTGATCCATAAAATAGTGAAGGTTTGGTTTCTGTTTTGGTTCTGGTAAGTCAGGACATTGCTTTGCAAGGCTATTGCTGTCCAGCAAAATTGGCACGCTGTGTGCACAGTGCAGTTACTCAGGCAGAGGAATTTCCATGAGGAATTTCAATCCCTCTAGCGGTGGGAGGGTGGAAAATGATTAAGGGAACTCCTACCTGCATTCAGCAAGTATGAATTTAAATGAGCTTTAACTGTGTAACATCAGCTTCATTTGAAACCCATTCAATCTTCACAGGCTTCCTTTTCCTGACAACGGCTTCCAGCAATTCATCATTTTGTAAGTTCCTGACCCAGAAGTTGCATCTGAACCTTTGTGTGTAAGAGCCATGCAGTCTGTGAAACCATCCATTCATTCCTTTTTTACCCTTTTCCTAATTTGATTCTGTCTCTTGCTACAAGCATTCCGCAACACAGGACCTTTGTAAGTGATTTACAAATGGCACTGCTTCACACTCCCTTTTAGCTTGTATCTATCTCTGAACTCAGAAACCTCTTTTTATGTCATTTGTCATAGATGCAGAATAAACTTAGTGCTGTTCTGTCCTTCAGGCAAGAACACTCCTAAAACACCAGCTCCATTTTCCCTGCTACCTGAGCCACTCAGTGAAGACTGAGGAAACGTGAGCTAATACAGCAGCGTGTCTAAGAAATGAAGGGTTTTATGGCAGGAAGGTGTTTTTCAGTTTGCAAAACCCCAGACATGGTTATTTCAGAGATTCATTCCCTTCAGTATATCTCATACAGCTGAGCAGACCATGGCACAAGTAATGGAATTCCATCACGTGTTTATTCAGCATGTCCAACAGTTTGGCAAGTTAGCGTTTTCCACCAACACGGGGAGCAGAAACCTTGACTGGTTTCACAATCTTCTGCTTAGGTGCTGCCTTCGTAGGGGCCTGCAGAGAAATAATGGAGTATGAGTGAAAAGATGCCATTTATCTGCAGTCCTAAGAGTGTCCCGGTATATACTCTTGACAGAAATCAGATCAGATCAGACTAGAATTGCAATCTGTAATATTGGGATCATGTTAACAGATGTTTACACCTATAAGACTAAGCCAACATATGGTATTAATTCATAAGTGACAATGAAACACATGGTAGCATTCATCAATATATTGTTACCAAGTTCCTAGATAGTGAATATGTTACATTCAGAAAAGTTTTTATCTATTAATTATCTCTGATATTTATTAGGACAGAGAATTGTCTTACTGTAATATTTACTTATTCTGTAAAAAAAGATTCATTCTATGCAGCTCTTTGGGTATGCTCAACTTCAGTACAAAAGTCCAGTCAAGGAGCTTTCTCATCAGATAGTTATGAAAATGCTTCCTCAAAACAGAAATGGGAATTTCAAATTAAGTGCCACAGCAGAATGTTGTGTGTCACGTTACAACATGATGTATTCTACTTTATGATTTCTATTTGCCTATTGCATCTCACCTTTGCAGCAGAAACAGCTGTTTTCTTGGTTGCCTGCTTAGCCTTCTTGGCTTCCTTTGCAGCCCTGTTAATTCACAGAAAAAGAGGAAGTTATCCATGTCTGCCATTCACTGTTTCCTTGTTTCAGCACTAGAAGAGTCTCCCAAGATCAGAAACATGGAATGCATTACTGCAGGTTTCTCCTATATTCACTGTCTCCTGGGGGATAGTGATTTCTACAGAGACAGCAGAACTGTGACAAAAGTACAAAGGGAAAGGGCAAAGAGACACCCTTCCCTGCTGCCACTATCTCTTGCCAAGATTACTCAGTATTACATACAAATACACAGATTAAAAGCAAACAAACCCCTCCCCCCAAATCTGACAAAACACAGAGCCACCTAGAGTTTAAGCTTTTGTATGAAAAGTACTGTTATCTCTCAAAAGCTTGAGATAGCTCCACTGATGTGACTTCTCACCTAATAGCTTGTTCCCTCTGTGCCTTTCGTACTTCAGGCTTCTGGTTGCGCTTGGCCATGATCTCAGCGAGAGAGGCGCCAGTGATGGCCCTCTGAAACTTCACCGCACGGCGTGTGCGCTTCTTCTGCACCTCTTCCTAACAGGGCAGGAGACAAACACAGACAAGTGGCATCACAAGACATTCAATACATGCCTAAAGACAACTATGGAAACAAGCTGCTACTCAAACTGAAGCTATTTAAAACCGCACACTGAAGTAGAATTTTACTCCTGCCTTTAGAGAATCCTTCTGGTGGGTACAGAGAAGTGCTGCCCTACCTCCACATGGCCCCTTCTCCAGCCACATCCTGTACTTTTCACAGCACGTTATTACCAACAATCCTTGGCTAGCTCCCCAGCTGTCCAGCAATCAGTATTGGAAACACACACATTACACCCTGTGTCTTCTAGGCTTCTACAGCAAAGTATGAAGAAAAATATTTTGAATGAATGTTACAAGTTCAGCCATCTGTAACTCCCAGAAGAAAAAAACGGGGAAGGATAAACCTCCAATGGCTTCTTCTGAAAGGAAGACACTCCACACCTATTCAATCAGGTGCTGGGGAGCAGTGTAAGCCATCATGCATCAACTTTCTTTCTTCAACCAAACTGGCAAAAACACTGACTTATTCCACTGATTTAAGCCTTTCTCAAAGCTCCTCTGCTGTGCAAGTTTAAACAAGAGCACAGCAGCATACCTCATGTATCCTTTTCATGCAATGACAGCTACATAGGAAAAGACATCATGCTAAGCTACAGCCCTAAGTTTTCAAGGAGAGTATATTAGGAGTGTCATCCCTGCCCCTCCAACCCCCAAATCACTCCCTATGCTGTCCCCATTCAGGAAGTTCAAGACCAAACTTTTAGGAAGTCTGCATATTAAACAGCATTAGCCACCTTCTGTAAAACTAACATTTAAAAATATATGCCATTTCTACAATTATTAAGTGCTGAACATACTGTGGCTCTGAGTGGTCCCTCAAAGAAGTGCTAAAACACAAGACAATGCTTTTGTTGAAGCAGTGTATAAACTCACGTAACTGCAATCATGTTTTCACCATTATTATTAACCAATCTTCATCCTGGTGACTCGGGTCACGCTTCGGCTGAACCCTGGCACACTTAATCAACCTCTAACAGACCAGTGACCACATCTTTTGGTCACCAACTTAAGAGTGCCATGAACTGAAATGTACTTACTGACTGTCCCTTCTTGTGCTTACGCCTGTACAGTACAGTCCAGTTGATCTGACGAGGGTTTCTCTTGGAAAGGAATGCAGACTCACATTTTGCATTCAGGAACTGAAAAACCTGGGAAGGCAAAGTGTTTTGCATAAGCTTTGTTTCCATTAAAGACATTATCAGTTTGCATTAAGCATTCTTTGAGTCAATGTTATTTCACATTGATGTTTTTGGAGTTCTTAAGCACAGCTCTGACTATTAAAAATTTTAGAAGACAAATCTATAAGAAATCTAAAGTTTTGCATTTTGTTACATTGGTCAAACTGATGTCTTGCATTCTGAAGCAGCTTAATTTTCCTGAAAAAAAATCAAACTACCACTTGCATCCAGTGCTGCTGTGTATTTCAGGCACAGCATGAATATCTGTGTCCAGCATCATACCTTCCAAGTGTCTGTCATCAAGCAATGATGTACTTCCTGTATGTGGGAGTGACTCAAACTTGGCCTAGGGAACACAGGGAGACCAATGCTCCATCCGCCTGATTCCTTCTTCCCTAGTGACACTAACCTGTCTGTCTAAAACAACAGGCAGAATGTGCAAACTGGTTTGTTATTAGCTATACGATTCCATTTAAAGTACAGCCCAATTCCCAGGACCAGTCACAAGGATTCAACCAGTCTATCTCCTGGTCATCTTGCAGGGGATTCCATAGAGAAAGACGACTTTACTAGGATGCTCAAAAGCCAAGCCCTCCTTTCACAGGCAGGGACAATCCATGACAGCTTGAAAGGGCTCTCCACCTTATTTTATCCCAAAGATTTCTACTCAATTAATTTGGAAGACAAGCTGTTGGCTCCAGCGAATCTTAGCATTCGATGCAGGACACCTAAGCAGCATTTTCTACGCAACTTTGGTACTTTACACCTGCTGCTCTAAGACTGCCTTTGGAAAATGCATTCTAAAACACAACCCCAAGCTCCAGCACGGCACGGATCTCCAGCGGAGCAGCCACGGCAGCCGCACACCGATGCTGTTCTCATACGGCCTAACACGAGCGACTCGGGCAGACACCACATCGACACTACCGGCGTCTCCGGACAAGCCCAAATGCGCGCCCTCCGCTCCCCGCGCACCGCCCGGCCGCTCTCCCGCCCGCTCCCGCCCGCCCGCGGGGCTCGGCCCGGCATCACCTTCCCGTCAGTGCGGGCGTAGCGGCGGCCATGGCCCGGGTAGATCTTGTAGCCGCTGAAGCTGCACAGCTCGACCCTGCGCGGGAGAGAAGAGTTAGGGGAGGGCGCGGGGAGGCGGCCGGGGCCCGGCGGCGGCCTCCCCGCGGCGGATGGGCCCGGATAGCGGCGGACGGGGCGCTCACTTCATGATGGCGGCGGCGGCTGCGAGGGGCCGGAGAGGCGGAGAGGACGCCGGGAGGCGGTGCCGGCAGCGGCGCGCGGGGCCCGACGGGAGCGGAGCGGGAAGGGCCGGGCCGGGCCGGGCCGGGCAGCACAGCGCCGCCCCGCCCCGGCCGCACCGCGGGGGCTTCGCCGAGCGCTCACCCGGCCGGGATACCCCGGCCCAGCCCCGGGCTCGGCACCCGCCGCTCTACCCAGCATAAAAGGCGCGGTGCTGCCGTGGCGGAGCGGCCCGGCCCATCGGCGCCTGGCGCTCGGTTGCCTGGCGGTGTTGTCAAGCGCGGGGCATGGCGGCAGCCGGCGCTGCGGGCAGGGCGGGGGATGAGGCGGCCGGAGCGGGTAAGGGCAGCCCCGGACAGGTGCGGGGGCCGGCGGGGCCGCGATGTTGGGCGGCGCGGGTCCCGAAAGGCGCTGGGGCGCTCGGAGGGGCGCGGGAGGCTCGGCGCTGTGCAGGCGGCGGCGCCCCTTCCTCTCGGGGTGAGGGGCTGGCTCGGCCGCTCCGCCGCCCGCGCTGGCAGCCGCCCTGAGGGCCCCGCGGGGCCGGGGAGCGGCCGGGGCAGCGCCGGGGGACGGGGCGGTGCCGGAGCCGCTTCCCGCCCTGAGGAGCGCCTCTGGCTCGCGGCGGGACCGAGCGGCTGTCCATCGTGCTGGAGGATCCCGCAGCCTTGCAGAGCCTTCGTAGGCCGGGATTTGAACGATATAGGGCCCGTTTTCTCTAGCGGGGAGGGCTGAGAGGTCTTTGACACAGCGCCGCTTCTGAGGGTGTCAGTTCCTTGCTTCCTGCCAAACGAGATATAAGCAATTTTGAAGTGTTTTCCTGGATCCTGATAGCCCATTAGGAAAACCTTTTTCCCCAGATATTATATCAATGAGTCTTTAGAGAATGGAATTGTCTTAATTTAGTAGAGTTATATATGTGTATATAATTCATGCTGTATACTGGGCTGCCATGCTTAAGCAAGCAAACTAAAGCTGGTTGCGAGGAGAAGGACAGATGATGTTGGAAGAGGGACCTATGCTTCTCTGATTCTTGAAGGTGTTCATAAAGGATACCCCCAGACAAGGGAGATAATACCAGCACCCTAGCTCGTTTTACACCTCTGTGAAAACCTTCCTTTGTCTAGCATCATGGAGAAGTGATTATAGCAAGTCTGACTGCAGGGGTGGCTAGTTCAGTAGAGAAGCAGGTGGATGGTGTCGCCATAGAAATGCAGGTTCTTTGCAAATGATTGTGTGTATTAAGTAGCAATTGGATCACGTTACACTTGAATGCTGGAAATCGCTGAGACCCGCGTGCAAAGCCACATTCCAGTGCCCCAGTGTGAATGAGACACCTCATGTCCATGAATAAAAGGATCGCTCTTGCAATTCAGTAGTGTTCCTCCTTGTCTCTCTCCTAGGTTGGAGAGGCCAGTTGAGAATTTTTTTTAACAAACCCTTGGATGAATGAGCAGATGCAAAGTTTCTCTGGTCAATTGAAGCAGCCTAGCAGTTGCAGAAGTGACTACTTGGGTGAGAAACAAGTGGGTTTTTCTCCCTGAATATGCAAAGACAGGAGTGTGATGGTTGCTGACTCTGCCTTGCTGCTCTCCAAAGCTCTTGGGGCAACTGTGGATTTGAAAAAATGATGGAAATATAATGAATGCTATCAGACATTTTTTATAGAAGTGCACGTTCTCTAGCTGAGAGAACAGTACACAAAAAAATGTTGGTCTCTATCCATAGCATAACTCACCCCTAGAAACCTGTAAATGGTAATATTAATATGTGCAGCATATTAGGGTGAGAACGCTATTTGGGAAAAGTTGCTGAAAAAGGAAGCATTATTTGCTGAACAGTTATTAAGAAAACAAGAAGCACTACAGTGATGCTTGTACATCAAATACACAGCAGAGGCTTAATGAATGAAAATTATTATGGTTATCAGGTGCCACTTTGGCTACTCAGGGATTCAAGCTCCTGTAGATGGCAAATGTTTGCCTTTTAACTTTTATGTAGTAATCCTTTTTGCATGGAACATTTGAATTGTGCGTTGCATTAAGTTAATGGTATGCTAGCCTATACACAGTTTGTTCTTCCCAATGCTCCCTGTACTGTAGTGTGGCTGCATGAATGGCTTCTTAGTTTAGATAAAATACTTACACATGGCTAGTTATCATGCTGCTCAAAACTTAAATCCTCTGAAGTATTTTAAAATTTAGGTTCTTTTGAAATTTGGGGGTTTGAGGATCACACCTTTAAATTTAGCTACCAGGATTTTGCTGCATCTCACTTCAAAGGATCTGTTGTGACTTTCCCAGAATTCTGCCAGAGTTCTTAACTGGGACAGTGTCTTGTACATATATCTTCCACTAACTGGATCAGTTACTCTCGAAGTGTTCAAGCTGAAGTAATTTGCTTCAGTTTTACATGGAAAAGAAAATCTGTTTTTCCAAATTATCTGCATCCGTTATAATACGGATCTTTTTATCTTGTGTTGCTTTTCCGGTCCATGTTCTCGTATATGAACTTTGTGGTGGTTTTTTTTGTTTGTTTGTTTGTTCTTTTTTTATTATTCTAAGCCCTAGTAGTCAACTGCTCAGGTCAAGGATTGCAAAAACTGGGTCCAACGTTGCCCTGTGATGCTGATACTCAGACTCTGATTCTGGACAAAAATCAGATAATTAAGTTGGAACACTTGGAGAAATGCAGGAATCTGATGCAGGTCAGTGTAACTTGATTTGAAGTTGTTATCAAATAATGGTGCTGTGATGTTAGCATCTTCTGCCTTCAGGCCATATTATGTAGTTGAAGTAAGCTAGCAGTTACTGACTTCAGAGGAAACTAAATGATGGCTAACTGAAGTAGAAAGCTTTGTTTTCAGTGGAGGTCTGTGGTTGATAGTGGAGGAGACTGTTTTGTGAATTACGCAGGTAACTAAAAATGAGCTAAACAAATCCTAATGGGTGAGGGACATCATAAAAACACTTAGAAAAATCACTGATAACTCAAATTTTGATGCTTCTTGGCTTTTGAGTACATGAGCTTTGTAACCTTAAAAATAACTTTGTTTTATCACTGAAAGTGCCTCAAGACAGACTTGAAGCTGCCTGATAACTTCTACAGACCAGCTACCCTGAGTTGGCCAAGGTGGGGTTTGTTGCTACAACAAACCTTCACCACACTGCCGGCTTGGTGATCATGTTACTGAAGTGTGTGTCTAGTCAAGATTTACCCTTGAAAAAGTTTGTGGTTTAAAGTCCTGTTAGCACAGGACCTGTTTGAGAATTGTGTGAAATATATTTTGTCCTCTGCCATATTGACAGAAAGTGTAATTTTACACCAGGAACAAGACAACAATTTGCACAATGAATTGGTAGTTCTGATATTAAAACCTTATCTCCATGTGACACAATTCCTCATTCTTTTTTCTTTATTTAGCTATTGCTAGGAGAATTTCCTCTAAAGTTTGTGGAGTGAGCTGTGAGGACTTATGTTCTTTGATCAGTAATTTATTCTTGGCTCTTGCAGGTTTTTTGTCTGTGTTATTTACTTGAAAATGTAATGCGTAGATTGAACAAGTATCTGTTGGAGCTGATTTTTAACTACTAGAAGTGAATTCTTGTTCAGTCTGTATAGTTAAAACTGTTTTTTCTCACGTGTCCATCCACAGCTCTCTGTGGCCAACAATCGTTTGGTGCGAATGATGGGTGTAGCAAAACTGACCCAGCTCCGAGTGCTCAACTTGCCTCACAATAGCATTGGGTATGTGGAAGGGCTGAAGGATTTGGTGCACCTGGAATGGTTGAATTTGGCAGGAAATAACCTTAAGGTAAAGTATTTAGTCTGTTGCATGAACCAGAATCTTGTGTTGTAGAAATTTTGAAAATGCTGTGAAGAAATCTGAATGTGTTTTGGAACAACAGTGTTAATGTTTTGTGTCTACCGGCTTATGAAATAGAAGAGGGCAGCTTTTGGAGTAGAGCTGTCTAGGAAAGAAATGAAAGGTTTGGTATCAAAGTGAAATGAAAGTAAGGAAATAGTCTCCAAAATAGGAAAAAGAATTATTATCTTTAAAATACAACTGTATTAAAACATGGGTTTTATTTTGTGTTACTTAGCTAGTGGGGTTTTTCTGTCTTTCAAAATAATTTATTATTACTGATACCTGGGTTTATTTAGTGGCTAAAAAAGAGTTACTGTGAGTAACTGACTTCTTTATTTTTGTAGGTCATTGAACATATCAGTTCCTGTCTGTCTCTTCAGCATCTTGATCTGTCAGACAATAACATCGCTCAACTAGGCGATCTCTCCAAGCTTACCTCACTGAAGGTAGATGTTATTCTATCTCTGGTTTTGTTACATTCTTTACATAAAGAAATTTGCTTTGAAAGTTGCTGCCTTTAGACATTCACTATTTGAACACTAGCTCTTAGAGCATTTTAATAAATTAACTATGATTTCTAGAGGGAAGCAGGTATGAATTCTCTTGTTTTCAAGTTGCCGGAGCTGAGGCAGTGATTTTTCTATAGCCAGTCTAATGATTTTGATAAAGATATGATGGTGTTTTCTTCTTCATAGCTTTTTGTTCTCTTTTCTCGTATCATGAATCAAGACAAAACATACTATTAACTCTTCCAGCATGCACACCGTAGAGAATAATGTTTCCAAATGCCTTTTTTGGAAATTGTGACCAGAAAGCCTTAATTACAGTTTTTTTGCCTCTCTTTTTGTCAATGATGCCTGAAAATTAAATCTGTGGATTTTGATCAAACATTCATTTCGTCACTGTATTTTTATTTTACAGACTCTGTTACTACATGGAAATATTATAACTTCCCTTCGCACTGCCCCTGTTTGCCTACCTCAGAGTTTGACTGTTTTTTCTTTGGCAGAAAACGAAATCAGAGATTTAAATGAGGTAACTTATAGAAGATAGATCACCTTGTCTTTAGGTAGACTGAAAGAAGGAAGTTGAACAAATTTTTTGAGGTTGTAAATGAAAATGGGCTCTCTTCTTTGAAACAACCCAACTTAATAGTTTGTTTGTATGTAATAACCATGTTTGCATTAGCTGCACAAGCTAGGTGATGTCTTTAAATTTTTAGTTTGGAAGGAAACTTTGCCGTTTTTATGTTATTCAAGGATGTTACTTTTAGGCCTAAATTCTTATCTTTTGTGGTTGTCTAAAAGTTGAAAGCTGAGCTGATGAACTGCTGCGAGAGCTTCTGCAGCTGCTGTGTTTAGAACAGAGGTTTGAATTGCACTTGTTGCCACTGACCTATTTTCCAAACACTGTGTAAGAGAAACAAATAATCTGCCTGTGACTTTTGTCTTTATTGCCTTGTTTGTTTATTATAAGTTGTGGCCAAAACCCTTAGTTGGGATTTCATGTCAGAAGAAAGCTTTTTGGTAATAATTTCTCTTCAGAACAAGACAGGGTTTTTCCCATTTTTTGGCTTACCTGTTTGGGTTTTTTTCTTTGTTTATTTTCAAAATCCAGAAACTGTTGTGGTAAACTGGAATCATAGAAGTACTATACCTTTCTATGCATAAAGCCCCATTCCCAAATTTTGAGAGAAGGTAATACTTTCCAAGGACACAAGAGTTAATGGGAAATTACAGGAGTTGATAGGGGGACCTTTGTAGTCCTTTGTGTTCAAAAATCGAATGTGATTTTTGATTTATTTGCCATTCTGTTTTGCATGCGCTGTCAGCTGTATCTAGGAGAAATGTGGTGTGTTCTGTTCAGTTAACAAATATGTCTTGTTTTCTCAAGGTTTCTTTTCTGGCCTCTCTTCGCCAGTTGGAGCAGCTGTCAATTATGAACAATCCTTGTGTGATGGCCACACCTTCTGTCCCTGGCTTTGACTATAGGCCTTATATTGTCAGCTGGTGTCTGACTCTTAAAATTCTGGATGGATATATGATTTCTCAGAAGGAAAGGTGACATAATAGTATTATTAAATTTCTAAAATTACTCAGTTACATTTGGCTAAGCTTAAATTGCTTTAATTAATTTTTTTGTCTGTTACACTAGAATTATTATGTAAGATCACCAGTTTTTTAGATAGAGGTATGAAGTTAAGCTGCTGTTTCGTTGCTCAACTCACAGAAGCATCTCCACAAAGCAAAACTGGTAGCAATTTATCAGTGGTCTGGCACCCTTTCTTTACAGCCTTTTTGACTTTGCAGAATGTGACATTCAGCAGGTGTTAAAGCTGTTGTCTTGGGGGAAGCTTAGACGTGTCCTTATATAAAGAGCACAATTTGCGTGTGCATTTCTAGATTTGGCTTTCTTTTCATTATCAATTAGTTAAATATTATTTTGCTCAAATCACTTGTTACTGTATTACTGTGCCCACTGTATCACTGTGATATTTGCATGACAAAGTTGTTGACATGAGAGCAGTCCAAGCATAAGTATTATCCAGTATAAGCACATTCCAGTCCAGGACATGAATATATTCTAGGACATTAATGTCCTTTTCCCCAGTTACTAAAATAAAAAAGGTGCCCTTTTTTTTTTTTTTTTTTTTGTCAAAGGTAAGCCAATTCTATTTCTGTTTCACCAGAACATGCTATGACTTTTCAGGAAGGTTGCCTGTTAGAATTCTAGACTTTTTTTCATGACTAATGGGATGTTCTGTATTAAATTTATTATTACATGTGGATGTATTAAATATTCTCAGGCAGAAATTCATTTGAAAACCAGACTTGTTGAATGCTTTTTAGCGATATTTGTTCTCCGTGTCTGTTTTCCATGTTTTTGTGATCTTTGCTGCTTCTGTGAAAGCTTTGCTGCTAAGTTCATTGAGACAAATGTGTTTCCAGTGCTCAAAAGTGTACACACAAAGCAGAGACTGCACAGTTTTGGACAAGTGGTTTTTTGGGGTTTTTTTTTTTTTTTTTTTTTGGGTTTTTTTTTTTTTTGTGTTTTTCTAATTTCATTGATGCTTAAGTGAATGAGTACATTATTCATTGTCCTGGTAATGACATGGCCAGTTCCCCTGGGCATTGCACTTGTTCCAAATTTTGGTTAGATTTATAGATCAGCTCTTGGGTACCTACTAGAAGAACAGTAGTGAAAACAGAGTTACTGCTTCTATGCCATTTAGTAAACCATTTCCCCCCTTCCTGACAGTTTGAAAGCAGAATGGCTCTACAGTCAAGGGAAAGGAAGGTCATACAGACCTGGGCAGCATGTTCAGCTAGTTCAGTACTTGGCTACTGTTTGTCCTATCATATCTGCATATGGACTCCAAACTGAAGAGGATGCCAAACTGGAAAAAATACTGAGCAAACAAAGGTGAGAATGTTCTTCAAAGGTGGTCTCTTTCTTAGAGAATGTAATTGAGAATATGCAATTCTATATATGATGGGTTAGATGTAGGAAGATTTCATTTTTAAGTATTTCAAAGTAACAGTGGGTGCTGGAGATGCAAAGTGTCGTGGAGGTACAGGATGTGTCCTAGATGGGAATGAGAGGCATTTTCCCTAGTTGGGAAGTTTCTTTATATTTTTCGGTTTGTTTTTTAGGACACTGAAGATAATTTGTTAGAGGTGTGATTAAAATAAATAAACTGTGTACTGGGATTTTTTTTTTTTGCCACACAAAAAAAAAATAGATAAAACTTCAAAAAGGAGCTTAGTTTTTTCCTAATTGTAAATGAGATCTATTGTGGTACACTGGTGTATTAGCCACTTTTTTATTGCTGGGATGTTCTTGCTTGGTTTTAAAGTTAAGCTTGTCCTTTGAGGGACACTGTTCCCAGTGATGCATTTGTCCATCTGTACCTGGCATCTGAGGTCTGTCAGCAGAAGCCTCTGGAGAGCCTGCTGGTTCTGCCAGCAGTAGCTGTTTTGCTAAGGTCTGTGCAAATAGATGAGTACAGTTTATCATGCTGCATTTTTCATTCGTGTAAAGGTGAACAAATTTTGGTTAGAAGCCATTTTGTTCTATTCCCCAGGATCTATTGACAAACTTTTCAGAAAATTAGAGCAGAAAATTCAGCTCCCAGGAGCAGCTACTTAAATGGCATAGCATGGTTAAAAAGTGTTGTGGTTGGCAAAAGGGTATCTCATCAAAAGGACCAGAAACTTGGGAGTATCTGGAAGGAGTTACTGCACATTTTGCAAGTGTGCAAGATTGGTCTCCAGGAGGAAATTATAAAAATGTTGTAGCTGTTTCTGAGGAGAAGGTGCAGTCAAGGCATCTTGACCTTGGAATTGCTGGCTAAGTGCTCTGGCGTTCGTGTGTCTGGGCAAAATTCAGGAAGTTGTTCTGCTAAATGTAACTCTTTAAAAATTAAAAAATCCCTCAACAACCAAGCCAAAAAAAATGTATTAGAAAAAACAATCCCCCAAATCCTCACCTGTATGTATGCACACCCGTATATGATTTATAGGACAGTTTGACCTCTGCGTCATGATCTTCTAATTTAGCTGGGCTGAAAGAACCTTTGTGTTCTCTGAGTTTGTAAAGGATGTGGGGTTTTTTGTTTTTTTGTTTTGTTTTTTTGGGGTTTTTTTTGTGGCAATATTTGTTGATTTCTACCACAATTTGGAGCCTTTAGTTACAGGAGCACCTATTCCTTGATTCACTCACTTTGAAATGTAAAAGGTACTCCCACCATTCCTCAAACTCCTATATACTTACACACATTATGTATTCTACACTAGGCATTAAATATCTGCATGCCTTCCTTGTGTTTAGAAATACCTCATGGTTTTCAGTCTATAGTCAGAATTGCATGTTGGGCTTTTTCTCCTTTTTTTTTTTTTAAAAAAAAACATGTAATGAAGAAAGAGGGGCAGGAGGAAGGGGAGCAGGAAAAGACTGCAGTCCCCTGCTTTGTGAGTAGTCCAGTTAGTGTCTTGTAGTCATAGGAGTCTAGTCTATAACTAGCCTCCTGTTTAGAATATTTTGATCACTTGTTTCCTTTGAAATAGTTCATAGTTTCTTTTAGTTGTTTTCTGTGCAGAAGAAAGTTTAAAAGAAACATAAAATCTGTTGGCACTCTGTGCTTAGGCTCCACCAGAGGCAGTTGATGCATGAAAACCAAAATGAAGAACCACCTGCAACTTCTGCTCCCAGCAAAACAGTGCCAGTGGCTCATGAACACAGTGGCCTCACCCAGCCATCACAGATGGTTCTTGAAAAGGGTAAGTAGCTTATCTACACCTGTGATCTAACCTGTGGAAATAAATATTTTTCTTTTGAATGTAGGTAACTTTGTGGAAGGAATTTCAGAACAAGGCCCTGTTACTGTTTTATTTTGTTGATCATCAGTTTTCTCAAAAGAAGTTGCACTTTGTTTCTAAAAAAAATCCAGTCCATGCTTATTTCAGTCTTGAAATACTAGTAGGCTGGTTAGGTGAAAAACCCAATCCAACAAACTAAAGGGTTACTGCTTTGACTTTTCCATTTTATGCAAGTTTGTTCTCCAAGGAAGTGCAGTTTGTGCAATTTCCTGTATTTGCCAAGTTTAGATGTTACTCTGGTAAATATTGTCCTGATACAGAAATAATGCTCATTGTTACTAACATGCTAGATCATCTTACCTGCTCAGGTGCTAACTGTCAAAACCAAATTGGGAATCCCTATGAATGAAACGAACTGTTACTATTATTGAAATACCCTAACACTATAATGTGGTTTTCTGCCTGTCTAGAACCTGTTATCCAGAGGAATTCTTGGGTTGGACCAAGTGCAAACAATGAGCATTCCTATGCAGTAAAGAACACTCGTCTTCAT
The DNA here is from genome assembly GCF_029207755.1 of Chamaea fasciata. Taxonomy (NCBI): domain Eukaryota; kingdom Metazoa; phylum Chordata; class Aves; order Passeriformes; family Sylviidae; genus Chamaea; species Chamaea fasciata. The sequence goes on along the minus strand of NW_027094087.1, from coordinate 19,977,277 downwards.
GAAAGAAGCTTTTCCAGGGAGCTACAGCTTGAAGATTTACAGACAGGTGAAGACAAACTAAACAGCAGCCTTTTATCCTCAGAGTCTACTTTCATGCCAGTTGCTTCAGGATTGTCTCCAATGTCTCCTGCTTCAGACCTGAAGCTACATGGAATCAATTTGGGCCTAGAAGGTGATGATGATACAGTGACTGAATGTGTGAGAGATGTTAATAGTAGGCAAACAACTAACAATCAAGAAGCTTTGTCAGTTACAGGAGAGGACCCTAATAGAGCAGCAGGAAGGATAGAAATGCACGAGAATACCAAAGAGATCCTGCAGATACATGATCCAGTAACAGCTGGCCTGGCTGCCAAGACTGGCAACTCTTTAGGGGCCTCTGAAGGCCAAGTTCCGCACAGTCACCCCAGCACCTCGTTAGGAGTAAAAACTCTTTGTCCTGACCAGATGACAGAGGAAAGGTCTGGTTCACTGGCTGTGCAAGGTGCAGCTGAACTGCAAAGGATGACTGAAGCAGCTACCAAGCTTCAAGCTTCCTGGAGAGGATTTTACACGAGGAGCCACCATCCTCAGGCCAAGGAAGTGCGGAATGAAATTCGACTGAACAGAATGCAGGAGCACATCATTTACCTAACAGCTGAAATAGAGAAGTAAGTTGAGGTCATACTGTGTATTTTCAAGTGTGTGTGAATATAGCTGTCATTCCAGAGTATTTCAGAACAGATCTAGATGGGCCTTGATATAACTACTCACAGTAGAACCTAGCATCAGAAACATAAAACTGATTACATTACAGGATCACTTCCTATTGGTAAGCACAGTTTTGCACATAGGTATTTGTACTCTTAAAGTGCCTTCTATAAATGGATTGGGTTAGAACACATTTTTCTATTCCTCTATTAGCAGGACTTGCATTTTTCAAAATAGAAATTGCTGAATGGGATTTTTTACTTGTCTCCTCGCAGTCACAGAGTCTATAAATCAAGTGTCCATATTAAGAGTCATTCTTCTGTTGCTGGTGAAAAGAATTTCCTCTACCTTTTATGATACAGTTTTAAAATATGACTCTGTGTTTGTTTCTGTTTTAATTTTTGATCCTGTGAATCGATGTTTGGAGAAGCTCATGGTCAAAGTTCCTTAATTTGTAAGACAAAAATTCTGGATTTACTTAATATATTTCTAGATCAGCCTTTCTGGATCTGTCAATGTGACAGATTCAATCTTTTTTTCAATCTGTTTTTCTTCACTGTCACAAGTGACAAAAATTGTGATTCAAGTTGAGTGCTCAGTGAACCTCTAGAAACTCCCAGTGCTTCCACATCATATTCCATCCATATTTCAGTGGGCACAGCATATTTTGAAATGAAGAAGTACTGTTTGGTGTGTGGGGAGGGGTGTGGTGGTGATAGTTGTGCAGGAAAAAGTTAAAGCTCAGGTTCAGTTTACAAAAAGACATGTTACTGCCAAGCCGACAAGTGTGCTGCAGTAGAAGGAAGCAGAGTTCAAATGTAACTGAAAAAGAAACTTGAAGTCAGCAGTTGGGTATTTATGGCAAGCCAGACTGCAGTAATTTCTTAATGTTAGGCTCTGTTGTATCTTTCAAAGGTGCTGTTATATAAGTAGGCATTTTTATGTATTCTTGTTGCTCTTGTTACCCAAATGTTGCTTATTTAAGCTGCATAAATTTTGGATGTGTGTTCCTGCAGACTAAGAAAAGAAAGAGAGGAAGATAAAATGCAGAGGCTTGTACAGGAGGAAGCTGTCAAATTTCTTTGGAACCAGGTAAGTAATTTTAGTCCTCTTGTTTTTCTGCTTAAATGTGAATTTGGAATTCAAATTTGAATCTGCTTATATGTGACTTTGCATTATTTCTTACTGTAGATCCTGAAGAGCCAGTCAATATGGTTCAGTTTTTCCAATGATGATTTGAGTGGTTTAACAGAATTGTATTGCTGTGTTGTCTGCTATACTGATATTGTGGGGGAAAATAACCTTCAGAACATTAGTGCAAGAACACTGGTTTTATTGCTAAAGACTGAATTGTGGCCTGGTGTGAGAAGGAAGACAAAATGCAAAAAATGCTCGATAAACATAAGCAGAACTGTGAAGAATGTGACTGGTAAATGCCCATGGCAAATGAAATTTTGTCAAGCTGTGTTGCTTGTGAGCAACTAATTTTTGAGGCAGCAAAGTTATTAATAACTTTCAATAAGCTTTCTTTCAAAAAATAAGGCTGTTTTCTTCAAAACAGATGGATCTTTTCTAGTTTTAAGAACAGTTTTTTCTTCAGGTACTTGAATTGGGAGCTTGTGTGCTCTGTCAGTGTTTGGCATGTAGGTTTAAAAGCCGTGATTTCACAGTGAGAAGAACAAAATTTCCCTAAAGATATAGGAAACGTTTTGTTTGTCACTTTGTCTTGGATTTTATACTAGAGCTTGGTTGCTGAATGCAATCCTCTAGAAATCAAAATACATTTAGCTGCATTTCATAATTATTTTTTCTCTTTAACTTTACAGGTTAAATCCCTTCAACAGTGGCAGCTTTCAGTGATGCAGAATTTGGGTGGTGCTGGGATCCCTTCAGCCAGTTCTTTATGTTCATCCAAGCTACCTATTCAGTCATCCACGGAGGAGCAAGAAACCCCACCAGCTGTTAGTTCTGCTTTGGTAGTTCCTGCTAGTGAGGAGGATCTTCAGGAAAAGTCTTTGTTGCAGTTCCCAGATTCTGGCTTTCATTCTTCTGCAGCTGATCAGACTCATGCCAGTGACCTGTGTAGCTCTGAAAAGAGCTTAGCTGAAGGAACTGAGAGCTCCCTTTCAGTGGAAACCATCAAAGAATGTGGCTATTGTGTTTTAGCATGTTCTTCAGATGTAGAGGATGGCCCTGGGGAGTGTGGGCAAAGTAAAGAGAGCTCTAGTAATGAGCAGGACAATGGACTGATAGAACAGTATTTAAAATCTGTTCAGCAGCTGGAAGAGGCTGATGAAGACACAGATTGCAATGAGGAAATGGAGGGCAGCTGTCTAGAAATGGCTGTGTCAGCTGAAAGCCAAGATTCTTCCTCTGACACTGTCTCTGTAGAGCTCCCTCAAGACACATCTTCCCCTGTCCAAGGTGAAATCTGTCAGACACCACCAGAAAGCTACAAACTGAATTCAGGAATAGTAGAAGGGAAGCAAACAGGCCATGATTCCTCGTTTCAGATGCTGCATGTTGGAATAGCTGTATAGTAAGATCATTTCCCCAAAGGACTAGGGATTCCATTTCACTTTCTTTTTCCTGTTTATGCAAACCTTATTTTTCATGTGTGCTGTTCCAGATTTTGACTCATGTTATGCAATTATGTTGTAATTACTATTTTATTGATGTTGCTGAGGATAGACACTAACTATGCTACCCTGAAATCGGCAAAGTTCTCAGTGACAATCATTATGCACTTTATTTTCAAACATAAAACTGGTATCCTAATAACTGGCCTCCATTAAATTAATTCTGAAGATGGGGGGGTGGGTGGTGGTGATGGTAATGTTTGCTGTAAATTCACTTTGGTGCATGTGTTAGTAAGTATTTGTTTGGTTTTTTCCTGCAAAGAAAGATTTAAGTTCTTATTTTGCGAAGAGAAGCAAACAGTATGGGAAGAAATGGAGTCAATATAGGCAGTATATCCTGTCACAGGCAGGATACAGCCTGCTGAGAAAGATGAAAAGTTGCTTTTCAGACTTCTTTCGACTTCAACAAGAGTAACTTGGTCAGTATATGCATTCCAGAAAACCAATGTCCGAGTCAGTGATCTTTCAGTAAATAACTCGAAGCTGCTGGCACGGAATTAGATCTTTTACATACACACTGAAACAAGGACTTACAGGAGAGAGACCTCAGGGAGCTTCAAACAAGCCTTGACCTTTGTTTGACCTGGGGTTGAATTTCCCTGCCTTCTCAGGTAAGACTCAAAAATGCAACCAGTAGCAGCCAGGACTAAATAAGAATTTCAGAAGGGCATGTGATTTGGGAACATCATTTCCAAGGCTGCCCTGCTGGGTGCAGCAGCAGACTTGGTGGTGTATGTATTAGCACCCGTAAGGATGCTGATGCCCTTGAGGGATTTGGATTTGCATGGCTTTCAAGACATTAGTGAGTTTGATGGATCACAGCTACTTCCGTCTACAGGTATAAATACTAAAAGCAAATGCCATAACTTAAAACTATTTCCTGATATCTCTGTTGGGTTTTTTGGTTGTATTTTTTTCCCCTTTATGTCCGAAATTTGACATTTTAATTAGATGTGGATAAAAAGTTGTATTTCTTCCCTGTTAGCAAATATGCTGAGATACCTAGGCTATGCTTTCCGCTTAAACACTGGGAAAGCAGCAGGGTTTATGTCTTACCTAGCCATTGCTATGTTGGTTTTTTTAATGGAAAACGATCAGATATCTTAGTGTACTTCAACAGTGACAAGGGAAATCTGTTTTGGCATGTGATTTGTGATGGACACGAGTGAAATAAAAGTTGATGTTGTTATTTACTGGGGTCCACTGCGTTTGCTGATGCTGCATTTTGCAGTGTACTGGAAGGCCAGTGTTGCAGTAGTTTGCTAATGTTTACTTCTCACTTACAAAGACGCATGCTTATTGTAGTTGTCTGCATCCACAGGTTAACTTCTGGTGCTGTGGTGTCACTAAAACCAGCTAGCACTCTTAAGAAATGACTCTTATGGCCACGTTATCATGTAAAATAATTCAGTTTTTGTGAAAGCTTTGGTTGCATGTCTGCTTTAGGTTCCAAGCTGAAATTTACCACTATTCAGTAGTTTGCTAAGAGGCCAGAGCCTGCTTGAGGCCTCAAAATAGCCTTTATTTAGAACATAAATGGTGTATTGGACTTGTACCGTCCTTGTTCCTAGTGGTGAAGTTCACCTTGGAAGAATAAAGCTTGCCTCTGTGTGGAGTAGCCATCATCTCTTTTTCTCCCACTCCATAAAAGTTCTAGGGCACCAACTTCCCCAAACAGCTATCTCTGCAGTCAGGCTGACCTTTGACTGTGCCTTGCATATATGGGAGCATTAAAGAAAGCCCAGAACAACTGAGGTGGTAGGTTCTTAATGCGCTGTATTTCTAGCTGAATGTAGTTACAGCGTGTTTGAAGCATGACCATATTCATAGTTAGAGCACAGTTGTGCTTGGGTATTGAAAATGGTACAGGTGCATTAATGTATCCCAACATGGGCAAAGTAGTAAGTCCACAGGATCATACCCTTGTCCTCTGAAGGTGCTGAACTTGGTGTTAAATCTGCCATGCTTGGGGATCTGCAGTTTGTAAGACTTAGATCTTTGAATGTCAATATGTTATATAAAAACCCCCAAACTTCAAAGAGACTTTCTTTGGATTTTGAGAGAGGAATTAGTTCAGTCTGTGAAGCAGTTGTTGGATCTTGCACTCTGGAGGCAGCGGTCACATGTAATAACACACTAAAAGTTCTCTTTTCATGGCAGAGTGCTTTATTGCAAGACCTAGAAACTTGACCACTGCCTGAGTAACAATGTTTCACTTACTGGAGACACTGAGGGAGCATATATATTTTGCTGTTTTGCATTGTCACTTTTGCTGCAGAGTTAGAGGTGAAACAACTTTAATTTTTGAGTTCTCAGAGGGGGAAAACTTCCTGCAAGTAAATTTTTCATGGAAGCCCTAGATGTTTCTTGACATTTCCTTTGTTATTAGGACTTGCAAGCACAAAGACGAGGCAACTTACTTTAACTAATGCTGAGGTCAGCTGTTGTCCTTATTAATGTGCAACCTGTATATCTTAAAATGGTTTTATGCAGGTGCAGTGAAGTGTGTACTGACAAATATTCAGCTTTATCTTACTTTTTTTGGGAAACAGTGAAATACTAGAAAATTTTTTTCTAATGTTCTGAAAAGTGTCTTGCATGTGTAGAAGATGAATTGCCTAAATATAGAGAAATCAAAGAATGGTCAAGTTTTGGATTAATTTTTACAGGGCTAAATGTAATTAGTTTGTATATACAGAAAATATTTTCATCCTGACCATTAAAATACATATAAGGAAAGACAATGAGGGATACAATTGAAAAATAAGGAATAAAACTGGATGTGTACTTAAAATTATCTTCTTTTGGCCCTATTTTTAGCACTCAAAGAATCATGATGTGCAAGTGTTATAGCTGAATATATGGCTTAGCATTTACTAATCTTTGCTTAAGTAAGTTTCCGTAATCTACGTATGTAATATTCTTTTAGCTGGATAGGGATGCACAGTTTTCCTTTGGAGGTGATGGAAATTTCATAAAGGAATTGGAAGGCATAAAATATATCTGAAACTTTCCTGTGTTAATACTGTATTCTTTCCTTTTGCAAGGCTTCATGTTCAGCAGAAGAATGTGCTTTGTAGAAGAAAAGCTTATCTCTTGTGTGATCCGCTAGTGTTAGTGGGAGAGAGAACCTGGTTATTTGCCAGGTATTGTTGCCAGCTCTGCTGTGAGTACAGTTCAAATGCTTCTTTAATTTGCTTCAGAAAAATCAGATAAATATAGCTCAGACTATTTAAACTGCACCACACAAGTAGTTTTGCCCCAAATGAGATAGCCGGCACATGCAAGCCTATTTTCAGCTAGTCTGTGGCAGAAATAACTCTTTTGCCTGTTTCTCTAAAGGCTGAGACAAGTGGTTCTATATACCATAAAGCAAGAAGGCATTAAGACTGCAAATTTTATTTTGCTGCTTTCAAGCCACAAATGTCCTTCAGCAAATACTTGAGAAAGTCCTTGCTAAACTAAATTGCAGAAGCCTAACAGCTGTTGATAGTTAAGTTTCTTAAACAACCATAGGTTTTACTATTTGCATGCAGCAGTTTAATTAATGCACTTAGCAGCCAGTCTCTATATTAAAAAAAAAAAAGTTGGGGTTTTTTTCTGAATAATGTTTGTATTTAAGCTTGCAAACTGTTCCTGTTTTTTTATGATTTGTATATGTTGTCTGAAGAATTCCAATTTTTGTTTCTACTTGTAGCAGGTTATCTGATGAACAAAAATAGAATATATGTTCCTTGGAGATTACCTGGGTAATTTTTAGTGCAGTTGACGTTCTAATGTGTCTCACATAGATACACTTTTTCCTGAGAGGATGGAATTGTAGCAGTTAGGGGAGACTGGCTGAATGACAATAAAATGTAAAAACTAGTCAGTTCCCCTGCTAGTGGAAAAGATATATTTTCCCTCCCCTGTTGTATTAACTTCCCCCTGTTCCCCCCTTGAGGACTGTGCCACCCAAATAAGATGCATCAAGTATTCATAAAGTCTTTCAAAATGTTTTCTTTTAATAGTTACACTTTTTTTTCCCCCCCAAATTGTTTTTTTAGGACAAGTTACTGAGAAACACTTGCTTTCTATATGCCTACCAAAAAGTTGGGACTCTGTCTATTTTTAAAAGTTTCTTTTGTCAGTAATGGAAAAAGCACAGGATCCCTTTCTTGCAAAAAACATAAACCAGTATTTATCAGGAAAGGTGCTTTATCTCTTGGAAAGTGCCATGCCAGATTTTATTGTACAAGAGCTCGCAGTAAGAATCTTTTTTTCTGGCTTCATTACGTTTATAAGTGTATGGGCCAAATTCATTTGTAGCATAAATCTACTGAATTAATTTTGTTTGAGATTTTCACAGGAGTATTCTACCTCTAAACTAGAATTTGAGAAAAAAGAACAATTTGGTATTGATTTGTCTTTCTATTTCTTGCTGTTTTCTGTGAAGAATGGTGGGTGGTTAAATTGATACCGTTCATATATTTTCTATAAGTGTTTACATTTTGGATTTATTGTTTCTTAAGTATTTCGTTTGTATCTCTGAGTTTTGAATTTTAAATAAATGATTTGTACATTTATTGAAAATTTTAAAGTGTACCTTACATTGACTCTTATGGCTGTTGTCATAATCTTACAATTGGAGGGCTCTTCTGGATATGGAAAGCTCAGGAATAGAAAGCAAGTGGTGACAAGGTAAGCATTGGCATTCTTGGTACAGCTGAGACATCTGATGGCCACTGTTGCAGTGCCTAGGACAGTGAGAGTGAAGTAGGGTACAAGAAATGAGTTCACCAATGACTCTGAAATTGATCTTTGTGATTTGCAGTCCTTTGTTTCTATTGCTGGCCCTCTTTCGTGTTCTTAATTACCTGTTGTGTTTAAATTAGAGGATGTGGCATTATTCTGTAGAGTTTTCTAAAGAGAGAATTAAGACTAAGGGCTTACCAAGAGAAACACAGTTGCAAGGTGTGGTGTTGCCTCCCTTGGTTTGGTCAGATACCTGCTCTGTTCTTAAACAAAGACAACTAATTAAACATCTTTCAAGCTTTAACAAAAAGAAACAGTTGAGTTCAGACAAACATGAAAGTCATGTTTTACTGCAACACAATTCTCTGAAAGGTAAAAAAAAGTACAACAATAACAAAACCAAAACACCAAAGCTAACTTTGTTTTCACTCAACTTGTGACACATGGAGGTGAGTGGACATTTTTAACTCTTTACTATGTGTTTCTACTTCATTACACCAAAGAAAAGATTTTATTTTTTTTTTAAGTGGGACTCTTCTTGCTCTTCCGTGAAGGTATTTACTGTGAGGGTGGTGAGGCACTGTTGCCCAGACAAATGGATACCCCATCCCTGGAAGTGTTCAAGGCCAGGCTGGATGTGGCATTGAGCAATCTGGTTTGGTTTCCTGCCATAGGCAGGAATGCCCCTGCCCATTGCAAGGGGGTTGGAATTTTAAGCTCCTTTCCACCTCATTCTAGGACTCTATTTAAAAGTCAAAAATAGGCATAGCTAAAGTAACTCCAGGTCTGAAAAGTGAAGAGCAGTGCCCTTCTTATTTTAGAGTAAAGACCTTAAAGCTGTACTAGTGATTTTAAATGCTGTGTGTTGTAGGGCTAGTAACCACAGCACTTCAGGAACTCAGGTGGAAGGTTCCTCTTGTCCCTGGCTTTTATTCATATATGTAATATGATGAGACATTGAAATATTTGGCTAGATTTGGAGAATAAAGTGATGGCTAGTGGATGGGCCCATTTTTGTTCAAATGGAAATAGTTACTTTTAATTTTATTGGCTGAAATCCTTACCTATGCTAGTGTGTACCCCAGCCCACTCATTTGTGGGGTGGTGTGAGGAGCAGGAAAGCCCTTGGCTCTGTAAGCACTGCTCAGCAGTAGCTAAAACAGCCCTGTGCTATCACACTGTTTCCAGCACAAATCAAACACAGACCTACCATAGCCACTGTGAAGAAAACTACCTCTATTTCATCCAAAACCAGTACAGCTGCTCTTTCTGTTATATGCAAGATGATATTCACCAAGGGAAGGAATATCAGAAAATTGTGCACAGGATGCCCAAATCAAGCAAGTCACAGCCTCTGACTTCTAAGATGCTTTAAATTGTGAAAATTGGGAAGCCCGTGATCATAAAGGATGCTCTGGAAAAGGTAAAATCTGACACATTGTGTTTAGAGTGTTCATGTGTTAGACTGAAAGCAACAAACCATTAGAAAAGCCTAAACAATTCTTAGGCAGTGTACCACTGTGAGGAGCAGCAGTCTAGCAGTCAGGGCTGTTTGCTTAGCATTGTGCTATACTGCATTCAAGCAGCAGCCTTTGGGAAGTCTCTTCCTATCCATCGTTACACCAGCTGAAGTTATCCAGTCCCTTGAGCATTTGCAGCATGTTTTCTGGTGTGGGAAGTGCGTGGGAGATATGCTGAGCAGGTTACCACTGCTTATGCCTTAGAGTCTGTGGGATCTGGGGAGAAACAGGAGACACTGAGAAACTCTACAGCCAGAATTCACTTTTCTTTCAATGAGTAGTTCCTACAGCCCCTTCAACGTGAAGTTTAAGGCAAGTGCATGTGGTTTTGGAGCCCATGTTTTCGAGAGTGGCTCTCCAGCTGTCTTGTACTGTTGAGCTCTCTAGGATAGAGTTCATGCGCTTGTCCTCTCCTTGTTGCAGCTTGCTCATTCCCAAGCTCCGTAGTTTTACAGCAGATTGGCATTCCTGTTGGTCTCCTTCACACAGATACTGATATTTTTAAGCACATGAACTAGGTATTATTTTACTAGTAGGACAGGTAAGCTACCTTTCTCTCACCTGCTTTCTCACATTTCTAGCTGCCTGATGCTTTCCTTCCTTTGGTGTAGCAGTGTCAGTGTTAAAGTGGCAGGATCTCCTCTGGGCAGCCTACAGCTGAGATGGCTGTGGCCATGTCCATTGTCTGGTGGAGAAACGGAAAGGGAGACCAGGAAGTTCCTCTTAGTCCCAAAGGAGAGCAGAGCCACTTGGAAGAAACAGAAACCTGTGTATTCCTTCCTGCATGTCCCTGGAGTGGAAATGTAGTACAGCTGCTTGAGGCAGGTTCGTGGAAAGGCTATGGTGCCTACAGGGAAGCTTCCCTGTAACCTTTTGGAAAAGGACTTGAGGAAGCTGCAAGAGGATTCTTCTAGCAAAAGCGTTATCCCTTTACAAGAATTAGATGATGTGAAAACCATCTGGACCAGGTCAGCAAAAGACTTTTCCCAATAGTTAAATAGACCTTAATTGCTGCTATGCCTGAAAACCAGGGGATGTGCTGAACTTGTGTGCAAGATGAGAGTAAAACTTGCTGTTCTAAGGACAGCAGAAGGACAAGACCCAGAGGATTGTGGAAGGCAAAAAAGATTGGAGAAATGATACAAGGTTAGTATAGCAAAAGGAGACAAATCAAAGGTATCTATAGAAAGGGAACAGTGTGGGTTATGTTCTTTGCAGACTGTCCAGTGCATTGTTTGTTAAATCTCACCCTGCTTCAGCACAAAAGCATGTTTTAGTTTGCCTCAGGGAGCAAACTAAAACATTCCTCAATATTTGCCTATTATCAAAAATGTGTTCAGTAGTCCCATATATATTATCAAATATACTGTGTTTTATTGATTATTCTTTGCAGGTAAGGGGGAGAGAAGGGTAACAGGGCCAAGGGCTCAGCATAATTTCATCTTACTTCCTATAATTCTGGAAAAAGAAATAAGGAAAAATGTTAGAGGGTAGAAATGAGCCAAGACACTGACTTCTTGTTTTTCACAATATGAAAAGGGTCCTGGTTTATTCCTCTTTACAATTCAGTTATCCTGACTCCAACTATTCACTGGCTCTGGCTGCAGCAAGCTCCTACTGTAGGTTTCCCTTGCAGCCTCCGACTGCTGGTTATTTCCTGCTAAACTATGACTGCATGGATTGGTTTGCAGACTCTGAACACAGGCTTTTACCCAGCTAGACTGTGACTGCAGGTTCCAACAACAGGCTCTAACTGTAGACCTAGACTGACCTCACAGCAGTGATTCTCTCTCCTGTTCAGCCCAGTCCTTCTGGATCATTCCTTTAGTATCTCATTCCTCTTCTTCCAGGTCCTCCTCAAGATCCACCCCTGACCAGCCAAGCCACCTCTTTTATCACAGTGATCTTTACTGGATATAGCTGTGACTCACCAGGTTTGTGGTTACCTGTAATCCCTTCTCCTACAGAAAGACTGATTCTTTTTTATTAGCCAGCTTTCTGTACTCACCTCAAAATAATTGCCAAGTGCTTCCTGGTGTGATAAACAAGGAGGGATGTAAGGTGAGTGACAGCTGCTGAAGCTGTACTTCTTTTGGGACAAATGACATTTAGATGTTGCATGGTGATGAGGTGGAACAGACCTCAGTAATGCCATTGACACTCAACCCAAACAGCCTTTTACATGGTGCTTTCTGTAGAGCCTTGGGGCAAACACTGAGTAATTGGTTTCTGGCCTCTGTGCCAAAGGGCTTACCTACCATGTTAAAGATTAGAAGGGCATATTTGATTATTAGGCCATCATCAAGACTAACTGTAATGATAATTGAAGAATTTGTGGAGAGAAGTAGTGTGGGGATCCCTTCCCATCTCTGGGAAGGTGAAATGTAAAATGTGGCAGAAGATAGCATAGCAGTACCTACTTCCTTAGAAGTAACAGGTTTTGTCATTGTTGTCACCTTCCATACCTTCACCTCCAACATCTCTCCAGATATATTAAGAAATGGGATAATGCTCGGCATTTGGCACACAAGTTTTGCCTTAGGTTGCACTTTGAGCAGCAGAATTTGTAGGGGAATTTGATGCACTGTGTAGCTCATGAAGGAAAAGTGAAGAGAAATGAGACTGCTGTAGAACTGATAGACTGTATATTGAGAGGAGAAGAATCAGTACCAATTATCTTTCAAAATACTGTCTTTTTAATGTGTTATGCTTGTGTAGCCAGATGACTTTCAATTCTTGACCTACAGTCTATGCTAGAAATAAAAGCTGGTGCCTGTTGAGATTTTGCTTTCTATCTCTATCAGGTAACCGCTGTTATAAGATGTAGAAAGGAGAAAAATAGAGGTAAGATCACTTCAAAATAGCTATGGCTGATGGGGGTGGGGGCAGAAGACAAAAGTAGGCAATTTCTAATGGCTAAAATGCTGTGTTCACAAGAATATTTCAGCTGCTGTGGGTTTTAAGCAACCCACGTATTTCTTAGTAAAAATAAGCTCAAGTCCTTAAGCTATTCTCATATAAAAAACTTGAGGCAGGTGAGTGTTTTGGCGTTCCCAAACTGAGGTAGTGTTTACAAAGCTAATTGCAGATGTCCTGCAGATTGAAAGTGCCGCCCAGCTCTGGTGCAGGGTGCAGAGCTCAACACTCACTGAGTGCGTGTCCTCATCAAGCACTTTGAGGTCTTCCTGCCTTCAAAGCACCTGCGTTTGCCCAGTTCTTCTGTGCTGAGCTGTGCTGTCTGCCCCGCTCAGCCCCTGCCTCTGCTCTGGGGCCGGGCTCTCCTTTCACAGCCTTCTCTCTGTCCAAGACGCCGCCCCTGGTGCTCCCTGCTCCGTTCGCCTTCAGGCTCGGCGGCGTTTGAGCTGCGATGGTTCATGTCAGAGCCTTCTCTCTTGACCGGGGACCATGGTGATGCCACCGAGGCCATAGTGCACCGCTCCGCGCCACCCTCCCCACATCCTGCTTTCTTAGGCTTCCCCTGCGGTGGCTTAAAAATTACAGGGACGGTGGTGTTGTTTTGGTTGGGTTTTATGTCTGTTTTCACTGCCGTGTCTCAGCACAGAGGCTGCGGCAGCGGCCGCGGGGCCGGTGGCGGGGCGGGGCGGGAGGAGGCGCGGCGGCCGCGGCCGTGCCGGGGGCGGGCAGGAGGGCGGGGCGGCGGGAGCCGGGCATTTACAGCCGGCGCCTCCGGGCCGGGGGCGAGGCCGCCGCCTGGCCCGGGGGAGCGCCGGGGGCTGCGGTGAGGGGGCGCGGGCGGTGCGGCCTGTGCGGCTCGTCTGGGGAGCGGGGGGGGGGGGGGGAAGCCTGGCGGGGCCGCGGCCGCGGCCGCTGAGAGAGGCCCGGGGTTGGCGGGAGGCGGGTGCGGCGTCCCGGCGTTGGCGGGTGCCCTGCTCGGATCCCCGTCCCCGCGGCCGGGTCCGCCCGCCCGCAGGGCCGCGCTGCCCGCGCCGCTCGGGCTTCAGCGAGGCGGCGGCTGAAGGTGCTTCCTGCCGGTCCGGGCGCTGCCTTGTGCCGCTCCCCGGGGATGCCGAGGCTGCCTTGTGCCGCTCCCCGGGGATGCCGAGGCTGCCTTGTGCCGCTCCCCGGGGATGCCGGCGCTGCCCTGTGCCGCTCCCCTGGGATGCCCACCCCGCGGCACCCTAAAAAGTACCTTTGGAGCAATGAAACAGAGCTGTGCGGTTGGCATTGCCGGCAGCGGTGCTTCCTGCTTGCTGCCCCCGTCCCTGGCTCGTGGGTGTGTGTCCGGTCCCGTGTTCCCCGGCCGGGAGCGCCGCGGGGGCTGCGGCGCTGCCCCCGGAGTGCCAGCGGGCTGGGGGACCGCCAGCTCCCCGCGCCCTGGGGACCAGGGCGGAATCTGCGCAAAGCAGCAGCAAATCTGATTTTCCGTGCTGGCGGCCACGCCAGCATCAAGCCTCGAGCCCCTGTGCCCCAGTGACAAGGTTTGGGCATCGCCAGAGGTAGCGGCTCCTCTGCGCCTTTGCGATTTGCACGGCAGAATTTGGAGAGGTTGCACTCGTGCCTGCTTTTGTAATGCTGCTGGCTTAGAGAGCCGACAGGAATTGACAACTTGTAAAAAAACCCAAAGCAACCATCCTGTAATGGAGCGTGAGGCATAATTTAATGACGTATTCATAAAAATGTCATTAAATCTGTTTTTGTTTTTAACATCGGGTAAAATGGGGCTTGTGGTAACATGGAACAAACCTGAGAGAAGTAATACTTAGCAATAAATAGCAGAAAATTCAAAGGCACAACATTGAAGTTTAAAAGAATCAAATACTTAAACAATCAACAAAATCAGTGGGTCATTGTAGAAACTAAAGTAATTTTAGTTAAAAGTATTTTTTAAAAAAAGTAATTTTAGATAAAAAGTCGTAACTGCCATTTGATTTTTGCCACTGAAAGCAAACCACTACTGTATGAATTCTATTCAAAAATATGTGTGTCTGTTTCTATAGATATATTTATTTTTTAATGTATTGTTTCCCAAGGTTATCTTGCCTTTTGTGTGGATGGCTCCAGAGAACACTTCAGGAGTAGGGTAAGAACCTAAGGCTTTTTGGTGTACTTATGGGCTTCCCTTATACAAAAAATGAACTAGGTTAATTGTTCATTGTTTGTTTTGAAACTGGTAGTATAATAAGCCTTTAGCATAAAGAAAGCTTCAAACCTGTACATTTACATGTTTTAGGGCATTTGACATCTACAGAATATGGAAAATTTTGAACAAAAATGCATGGAATGGCATTTGTGGTCTTTTTAGGCATCTGAAATGATGGTCTATTAATTTTCAGTGTCTTGTGCTTTTTTGGTAACGTGGAATGAACTCTCAGGAAGAGAACTGAAAATTCTGGTTTTGTCTAATGTATTTTTTTTCTTCCTCAAATGGGCATATATGTCTTTAAATTAGCATTTTCATGTGTTTAGGTATATTTATTATCAATTTACGATGACCCAAGCTGCTGTTTTATGCAAATTTCATATTAGTGCAGAACTGTTCCAACAAAACTGCATTTTTGTGGCATTTTGATACTTTCACTTTAATGGGTGCCTTGCTCTTTCAATGCTAGTTCATTGGTCAGAAATACAATCTTGTAATTCTCAGCAAAGCATTTGAAGTTATAATCCCTATAATCCCTGTAAAGCAATTTGATGTTTGGTCTATTTTGAGGTTGTCCTGGTTATATCAGTAATGTGTTTCAGTTTTCTAGCCTGTGTTCATTTAATGTTTGTTTCATTTAAACTTACACTGCATTTTTATATAGTCTTAGAACTATAGGTACTATGTATTTATATAATCTTAATTGTATAAATTCTCAGTTATACTATTTATAGAAAGTTATACAAAGTTTATATAATCTTTTGATTATGTTGTTGCACTTGATGCATGGTTGTATGAGTAATGCTGCTTTGAGAATGTTGGGTTTGGAGAGATTGGTGTCTTTTCACTGTCTCTCCTTGCCATCTGTTTTCTGTTTCCAAGTTTAGAGCTTGTGCAAGAGCAGTACCCTTTTTGCTTACAAAAAGACTGCATCAAAATTGTCCTTCTCAGGAAGAAAGGAAGGTTTAACAGTCTCTCTGAGCAAGCATTGAGAATTTTATCAGTGGCTCTTAAGGCTGTGATTTTATAGCAGATCAGCCATCAAGCAACCTTAAAGTTTATGAAAGACAGTACTATTATTAGATTTGAAGAACCAGAAACACTGAATCCCAACACATTGTATTCTTTTCAGAAGTTTATTTTTTTTATTCTTAGAGCTGCATATGAGTACCTGAGGTAAAAGGAATGATTAAAAAGCAAAACAGGGAAGATGTAATGTTATAGGTGATGTGTGAAGTTAAATTTTACTACTTTCAACTCTCTTAGGTATCTGCTCTTTATTGCTACAGTTGATTTATTTTTCCCCCCTTCCCAAGCAGAAAACTGGAGGAAGTAAGTTTTACCTTGCTTATCCCAATCTGTTTGAGACATCAGTGTGTAATAATAACTTATTGGAACGTGTAAACAGGTAAATGAGAGCTGTCTAAACCCACAAGTTTCTGTTTCCATCTAGATGGTGGTGGTGTGTCCTAGCAGATAGATAGGGTGGTGGTCATTTGTTTTGGTCTTTTTGATTGCTAGAACGAAATCTTGCACTCTTCTTTTGCCTTTTTTTTTTTTTTTTTTTTTTTTTTTTTAAATCAGCTACAGGTTAGACCAGTTTTATGATAAGGGCTTGCTTTGGCACACCCAAGAGAATTATGTGACATGATAAATAATGCTGTTCAGATTAGTTCCACAAGAAGAATCTGTGTTGACTGTTCCATTGTACCAGTTATTGCGCTGCCATTTGTGAGCTTTCAGAGTAAAACTTGACTTCAGTTCTGGTAACATTTTGGGACTTAATACAGTTTGTGTAAATGCACTTGCAGGAACGAAGTGGAAGTCAACTGAATTCCCTCGTGTTCTGCTGAGCCGAAATGACATTCCTGCTTGTGGCAAATGGAAGTCAGGGCAGTGCCTAACATGGGAGGGAAGGACACGAATGGACCATGTGGCGTGACTCGTTCAGGCTGCAGCTCTTCTGCCTGCTCATGGCAGTGCTGGCCCTTGTGGTGCTGGTCCATAATTTTTTTCAATTAGAGGTAAGTGGAGCCTGTTTCTTCTCCAAGATGGCTTGAGCAGCATTATTGACTTTCAAGTATAAGGTTAGAATTGTCTGACCTTCGTATTATATTTAGCTATAAATTGGAATCACAGGAAATTCATAGTTGAAGGCATGTCTGGAGGTATCCAACACCCTCCTCAAAAGCCTGGCATCAGAGTTAGCTTGGATTGCAACAGGGTATTTTGACATTTGACAGTATTCAAGGACGCTCATATTTCACAACCTACCTAGGCAGCCTGTTGCACTGCTGCATCCTTCTTAGAGGGATCATTGTCTGCCTTAACTGCATCAGGAAGTTGCCTCTTACCCTGTTAGAGTGTACTTTAACTCCACTTCCTCTGTGACTCCCCTGTAGGCAGTGGAAGACTGCAGTTAGATCCCCTTTTGGTCTTCTCCAGATTTCATAAAAAGATGCTTTTGTTACCTTAGTGTCATTTCAGTTCCCTAATAATCTCAGAGGTTCTTAGCTGATCTTGCCAACTTTACTCTGGTGTGGGTTGTCCAAAAACGAGACACAGTGTTCTTGGTATGAGTTCACCATGGTCAAGTTGAGGAGAACTATCACTTTGGTCAATCAGCTGAGTTAGGATATTGTTAATTCTTTGCCACAGTGCTGTGCTGCTGACACACGGTGACTTGCTGTCTCTTGGAATCCCTAGGCCTTTTCCTGCAGAGCTGTTACTAGCTTGTTCATCTCTGGCCTGTATTGATGCAATTTTTATTTCCCTTTCCCTTTTTCCCTCTGTTGCATCTGTCTTGCATATTTCTTCATTTTACTTATCACTTCAGTGCAGAGGTACTTTCACACTGCTTAGTCAGTAACCCCAGATTATAGTCAAGGCAGATGAGGATCTGTCTGAGGGAGCCCTGGAGGCTGACCCTCCCCATTGACTGCCTTCTTGGCCAGGAATTCTAGTGCTGCATTTGGTGGATGAGCTTTGGAATGCTTAGCCTGACACCTCATTAAATTATAGCTGTCGTTTGTGCATGCCAGCCAGTCAGCCATTGCTTTATGCTTTTGTGTATGTGCTGCTTGCAGAATCTTCCTCCTCGCTAGTGAGGCCCAAATGAAATGATCCAAAAGAGGGGCTGTAAAACACCCTCATCCCACAAAATACAGTTGAATTGGAAGAGGATCCTGTAGGGGTAAGAAAGATGTTTGAGAAGTCTAAAATCACAAGTGACTCAGGATCAATAACTGAAGAGTGAGTGTTTCTTACGTATTTCAGTGCTAGTGGATGCATTAAATAAAAACTGCAGATGCTGATTTTAAAGGAAGCAGGGGTATTTTTTATGCATTGCAGCAAAGCTGCAGAAGCCCTTGTAAGTCTTTGTAGTTACTAAATGCATAAATCCAAAAATCTGTGTGAGTGCACAGAAGAAAAATCCATTAGGGGATACTAGATCTTAAAGATGTTTACCCTAGTGTTTAAGAAATCTAAGCTATAAAGTGCTAGGAAGTGTGATAAGTCTACAGGAGGAAATGGCACAACGTGTTTGGTGTGTTTGTTTTCCCCAGATACCTGCTGTTGGAAACTATTAGCAATCAAAATATTGTGTTTGATGGACTTTTGGTTCAAGTTAGCATGATCCATTTTGTTCAGGAGAGATAGCTTTTGTTTTCTCTTTCTGTGGTTTTATTTTGTTTTAGGTTTTGACCTAGGATGCTGACTGAGGAATGTTGATATTTTAAAATCTTAAACTGTTTTCTTTCTATTTTAAAATTACATTTCTTAGAGAAAAGGTCTCTGGCAGTGCTTTGAGAGTGAAATGGAAGATGCAGGTTGGATGTTCACTCTGTGCTTTTTCTTGCCACTGTCCATGATAAATGTCTTTGTGGCTTTGTTGCCCTTGACATGTCTGCTATTCTAAACTCAGTTAAGAATTGTGTTGGGGGTAAATCTTTACACTATAACATGTAACTCTAATCCCTTCTGTTGTTGTAACTTTTCTAAATGGATCTGCTCCTGTATTTGTCTTGGCTCAGTTTTCCAGGCAGTCTAACATAGCCATTTATGCTGATTCTTTTCAGTCAGAGATCAAAGCCAGAAAAAATCTTTTTCTGGCTTTCACGGAATATCTGTAACCAAATCTGTTGAGGCTCTGGAAGGAGAACTTACTGTTGAGGATGTGTTTGTGAATGCATCAGACATGCTTCTTATCCCTAGATCATCCAACCTAGCTGTCTAAAGCTCAAGGTCTAAGGCAATTGTCAGCTAATCTCCCTTCTCTTTTGCTTTAGGATTTTATACTTTTTCATGTTGGAATCTCTCCTCTTAATTTCTTAAATTACTAATGACACCCTCCTAGTAGTCATACCCATGTCAGAATTTAACTTTTCTTGTCTTGTGTTTAAAAAAACCCCAAAAACCAACTAAGCTGTCCACAAAACGTTTGGTAGCCAGCTTACTATCTACTTTGCTTTTTATTATGGAACAACTATTCCCTTGAGGTCGCACAGTTGATCATATAGTACCAGAAAAAAATGTGGTTTATTTTATTATAATTTTTTTCTGTGAATATAGCCAGACAGATAAAATGTACAGTAATTTTTTGTGAAGTATCAGGACATTGCCCAAACGTCATGCTTTCAGGATGCAAGGGGGTTTGTGTATTTGTACCAGTGGCCTTTAGAGTGACAGAACCATTTCGGGATTGGTTGTGAGCACTCTTTTATTTAAAAGCACCTTGAAGAGAGAGTGTATGGGGAGAAGGGAAGTTCCATGCCAGGACAGTGTATGAAATCAGACCGCTGGAACTGAACGAAAAGAACTGTGTAACAAAGTTTTAAATTCTTGCTGCTGAATTGCAGGTGCCGACAAAAGATAATTTTATCTTATTCCAATTATTTCTGGAACATTTGATTGTCAAGTGATGGCTTTTGAGGATTGGCTTTGACACTTAGAGTAGTTTAGCAGCCACTCAAACTGCTGTGAGATGGTAATGATAGAGAACTGATTTCTTATCTGTCATAGACAACAAATAAAGTACCTGGAGTGTAAATTTACTGAAAATAAGATGACTGACCTTTCAGGAACTGGTGTTTGTTCAGATTCAGATGTTGTCTCCTGGAACTTTTATTTCCCCACTGTGCCTGTAGCCTGGGAATCTCCTGTGTTGTTTCCTGCTCTGACAGTGATTTAAGCAGGTTTGCAGCAGCTGTTCAGGATGTACCAGGCCAAGGCAGGAGTTAACAGCTGGTGGAAGATACTGGGCTTTGGGATGGAGTTCCACCTCTTCAGCAGCAATGGAAATACTCAACCAGACACCTACATTGTGGTGTTTACCTGAGGACAGGTGTTCATTGCAGATCTTTCCAAGTACTCTGTGACCCTTCTAGAGTGTCTTTGAGAGCATTATTGCCTGGGTTAATCTATAGGTTGTATCTAATTTTTGCTTAGTTGGCAGTGAGAATGCCAAAAGCTGAGGAGATGAGCTGAAATTTCCATTAGTTCTCATAAAAATATAGCTTTTTTTTTTCCTTTTTATGACATCTCTAATGCAGGAACTGCTAGTGGGTTTATTTGTGCTTAACTGACATGCAATCTCTTCTGTCCTGCCTGTGTTACTTGGCAGACAGCCATTAAATTACTTTGTGGTCGCATTTGGGTTCTGGTTAGCTTCAAAATGCAGTAAATTGGAAAAAAACCCCAACAAAGCAGAAAACCCCAAACAAACTCCTCCCGCATAAACAAAAACCCCTCAAACCCAACAAACAAAGCCTCTTGGGAATTACACTTGGAATACATGACACCTTGAATAGAGTATACATGGAAATAAGCAAAGCAGGTGTTATCCAACATGGAGCCTGTAATGAACACTAAAACAATCTGTGTCATAAAGGAGGAGCACTCTTGAGATATCCTCTTTATCTGTTTTTTCATAAATTGTATTTAGTTTTGGTTACTAACTGCAGTAGAAAGCCCTCAGTTCTGCACAGTCTTGCTATGACAGCACAGAGGAGCCTGAGAGATTTGGAAATGCCAAGAGGGCATAAAAATGGAGTGGGGACAAACTAAGCTAATTATTTACCTCAGTCCAGGCCTTGTATATCCATAGGGGCAGGAGAACTTAAGTACTTGTTTGGAGCTGAGCATGGTAAACACTTAAGAAAGGAGGATGGTTTGGAAAGCACTTCTATTCCAGTCAAGGATCTTTGGTATATTAATTGACTCTGAAGCTTTTTCTGCCTTTACTGGCAAAGAGAATCTCTGCAATATTTTCTCCTGTGAATAGCATACAAGGTGTAGCTTATTTTCACACATAAGATTATAATTCTGCAACAATGCATGGTCCTGGTTGGGCTTGAAAGAGGGCTGTAAAGATGAACAAGGATGTGGAGAAAGAATGGTCCTTTACGATGTTGAAGAAGCTCTGCTTTTACCTTCATGGAACTTCCCCCTCAGGCCCTTTGGAGATAGACTGAGGAAGTTATTTGTGGTATGATCTATTCTGCTTAGTGGGACAACCTAGAGATGTCAAAGTGACAGTGCTTGTCCTTGTTCTCAGCTGCATACAAGTGAAGAGCTTTGGCCTTATGCTCTGCTAAAAATCGATGTAGGTGGACTAATTTGAAGACATCGACCCGTGTTCTGTTTTCTGAATGAGTTTTTTTGCTTGGTGTTCTCTGCACCCTTTCCCACTGAAAGATATATGTCCCTGGAAAGACTTCAGAAAGCCTAGCTAGGCCAGAAATGGCATCTTTTACATCTCTGACAGAAAGACTGGGTTAAAAACCCTGAGGAAGTTTATAGAAGGTTCAAAATAGGGATATGTCAGTTTTTAAGCTGTCTTAGATAACCATCTCTTCTTAATTCTAAAGGATTTCTTTTTCCCATGTCTCCCAGCCCAAAGTACCAAGTGTTGAAGAACCAACTGAAAACCAGAAACTTTCTCTTGGAAACTTACACTGAAAACAACAATTAATTGTGCACACATATTCTCCCTTTCCACCCCCTTTAGGAAAATGTGTAAATATTTCTATTGAGACATTGTTACCAGCTTATTCAGTGCATCAAAATATATTGCTAACTTTTAAAAATATTTCCATGCAGTATTTTCTGTGTTATATATACATAGATGTGTATTTATATATGCATGAGCGAGTGAAGGGAAGAAGTTGTGAAGTTCTCCAGAAATAGAAACTTGGCTTAATTCAAGAATGCACGTAGGCAAGACTTAAAGTAGAACTGTGCCTGAGAGTCACTCTCAGCTTTGGCTGAAATTCACTGGACTAATAAAAGTAATGTGCAGCATACATCTGCAGCTTGGCTTGCTGTGATGGAAAGCAAAAATAATTATGAATTATCTCAGATGGCCTTCAGGGAACATTTATTAAATCCTGGGTGGGAATACAAAGCAGAAGCAAAAGCCTCTATTGTGATGTTAACATCTGGTGTATAGATGGGTATGTGTCAATTTGTTTTAGAGCTACAGTGTAGCAATTTACAGGTTCAGGTTTTACAGTTAACATGGATATCAATGACAGAAGATTTTGTGTATCCATCCTGCATCCTCATGCTCTCATCCTCTTACTCTAAAGGTGATTAAAACCAACTTAAGTCACAGATTTCAAAAGCCTATGTGTTTCTATTGCTTGTTAGGTTTCCCATTCTTCTAAAAAAGTATGTTGAATCTCAGTGTGGTTCAAATGATTTTAAGACACTGCTGATATTTCCATGGCCTAAGAAAGGTTTATGACAATGAATAAAGCTTTAATATGAGTGTTGTGACTTTTAGTACATTGCTGAGCAGTTAGTTGTGAAGGAAGTAAATGGAAAACACTGGGGTATTGGTAAGTGATATTTTGAAAGATTTCAAATAACGTAGTTTGAAATTTTAGCTATCTTTCAGATCTAAACTAGCACATCTGATGCCATGTGAATGGTAGAGTGTATAATTTTAATCTTTGCTTGAAAAACTACTTTCCTTCTTTATGAAATAGAACTATGGATAAGTTCTACTATATATACCTTATAATTATCACTCATTAACTGCTGATTTTTTGTGTATTTGAAGGGTATTTTTGGATTTGCTGATTAGAAGTCTCAAGGGTACCTCTGGAGTCTTAGACTGCTATTTTTAAAATTTTCCTAATGCTAACCTGCAAAATTATGTGATGTTGTAAAGAAGATGGTATCTGCAGTCATTTGCATGAAAATACAGTTTTGGACACTTAGATTTTTGCACAAAATACAGTTTTTTCAATTGCAGCAGAAACCCCCTTCCTTAGTGTAGTTTTGTATTTAACTATTTTAATGTTTAAACTCTTGTGGGGATTAGGGGATGTTTTGCTTGCTGTTTCTTTTGGTGCTAGAAGCAGCTGTATATAGATTTTAAAATCTTATAAATAAACAAGCAGGTTCTCTGCCTGTTTAATCCTAGCTTGTCCTGTGCTATTCTACTTGCCAGTTGGCTCATGAATTCATTGTCCCAGAAGGATCTGGGCTTTTGTTCTTTTATTTCTTTCAATGGGCACATTACAGGGAGACATACATTTCAGATAATTAGCCAAGAGGGGATGTGAGTGTGACCAGATAAATGACCACAGCTGCTCCTTGCAGCAGACTTCTCTGGAAGGCATGTGCAGGGGGTGCATCAGCTTAACCTGCAGGGTAACATCTCAAAGAAACCCTATTTCCTTTCATTACATGGAGCAGCTGTTAGATCTCATGGTGCTCCAAGACTAAAATGTTACTGCAGAAGAAAACATGAGTTATAACTTAATCATCCGACCTTTTGTCATTTTTTTTCACATTGCTGATATTTAGAGAGTGTTCTGGTACCTGAAACACTGCCATACACTGAATGTGATCTCTTTAAATGCTTTTTTACCAAAGTAGGGTAACCACAGGTTGCCCACCTGTCTCCTTAGAAATCCCATTGTCAAATGAATAGATTTGGGTCTTCTAGTGAAGTTGCTTCATTTGGTCAGCTTCAAAGCTCTGTAAAGCAAAGCCCAGTTCTTGGGATCATTTCCTGACAAAGCATCCATTATTCAGTGTTTCACTTCATAGCACAGCTTCAGGTAATCTTTTTCTCCCCAGCACCTGGATGATGACACAATTTCAGGATCAAATTGGATAACAGAAAACAATGTTCAGCACTCTCTGTCACAGACAACCAAAACTACCAGGAAGCCTTACTGTGGGTACACACAGCAGACCTTGTCCAAAAGGGAACAAGTGGAGCAGGAATCCTTGCTTGCTGCAATACAGTGGCCAAAGCCCCCTGAGGGCAAAATCGCCTTTGCACAGAGCACTGATCCCACACACAGTGACTTTGTGATTGTGAAGCCCAGCAGGTTCTTCAAGGTGGGTGATCAGTTAGAGGTACTCGTTCGCATGAAGGATTTCCACGGAAACCCCAAGCAGTATGGTGGAGACTATTTACAGGCACGAATTCACTCTCCTGGGCTGAAAGCTGGAGCAGCGGGAAGGGTTGTAGATTGCCATAATGGCCTTTACAAAGTCTTCTTTACCTTGCTTTGGCCAGGAGAGGTCAAAGTTTCTGTGTCACTTGTCCATCCGAGCGAAGCAATCCAAGTCCTCCTGCGCTTACGAGAGGAAAGGCCAGACAGAGTCTATTTCAAAAGCTCATTCAAGTCTGGGAGGTATTCAGAAACTACAGAGTGTAACATTTGCTTGCCTGGAGGACTCCCAGTCTGTAACTTCACAGACCTCTACACGGGCGAGCCATGGTTCTGTTACAAGCCTCGGAAATTGTCCTGTGCCAGCCGAATCAGCCATGCCAAAGGTGGATATCTGAAAGGTCTTCTGACACAAGAGGAAAGCCTCTTCTTCCAAAGGTTTGTATGTTGTTGAATTTATATGTATTCTGCCAAGTTGTTTTGTTCGGGGCTTTTTTACACAAACTTTAGCCTATTGCTTAAATATGATGTATTGCCTTAGAGGAGGAGTGTATCTGCAGGACCAGGTGTTTGCTGTTTGTTGTTGAATAGTCTGTTCCCCTTCATTCAACTGTGCAAGAATCTTAGACAGCAGTCTTAAAGAGACTTGGCATGTAGTTCTCTTTTTGTGCTACTGAGTTTCACAAGAGCATGCTGTCTAAATCTGGTGGTGGTTTTGGGGGACTGTTTCCTTATTTTCTATTTTCATACCTACACTTGCAATATCAATGACAATGCTTTGAGAAGCATTTTTTTTCCAAATCTAAACTATCTAAAAAGGCTCTGGGTTTTAGGCGTATTTTTTACAGAAATTACCAATTGTTTTTGTCCTTATCAAACATTGTCTTAAATGTGTTCCTTGTTGCTCAATATGACTTTCAAATCTTAAAAACACTTTTCTTAAAGAAAACACCTGGTGGAACAAAATGCTGAGCAATACCCATGAAAGTGGAAATGATCTGTGCATGTTACTTCAAGTGTCATACTAAATTAGTTTCACAGTCATATTTTATTTCTGCATTCAGCATTAAAAAACCCAAACCATCTCTTACTGCCTGGGTAAATGTGACAGAACTGCTTCTGCATGAAATTACACAGCTGAATTTAGATAAAGTTAGTTACTGTGTAATGTCAGAGTTGTAGTTGTAGGCTACTGCCTTGCTCTCCAACAAAGATGTTGTAGGAAAGTCTTTTGGCACTATGTTCACTTGAGGCCTAAATTGGGAAAGATTTTAGTGTAGCAGCTCCAAATAGTTTAATTTAGGAAACTATGTGTGCATGTTCATAACCAAAACCAGAAACAAAAAGTAAGCATCAGTGGAATTTTTTTTGGCTCTTCCATATCAAGTTTGTAAGTGGGTCTTTTGACTTCCCGTGTCTCTGCCAGTCCACCTGTAAAATACAGCTTATATTTTTTTGGTGATGTTTCCATATGGGAATGGGAAAGGTGTTTTTCTTGGTTTTGTTTTGATTGTTTATTTGTTTGTTTCATTCAGCTCTGAGATCCTTGACAAAAGTGGCTTATAGAAATTCAAAATAATTTATTTCTTAAATGGAGAGAAAAAAATTAAATAGACAAAGATTCTCTTCAAAAACAGTCGTGAAAGACAGAACAAGAGCTCAGTATTAGTCAGCTGGGAGCTGCTGCTGCCGCCCTGTACCCTTGCAGTGGTTTGTCCCCACGTGTTCTGCAAGCTGGCAATGTCTTTGGGGCAAATCCCCAAAAGCTTCCTGCAATTGCAGGAAGTTCCAACCTCTGACAATTTGATTGCTTTATTGAGATTTGTGTTGGTACAAGTGTGCACAAGATTTGTGTCAGCGCCATGAAATTTTGAATTTGGATTCAGAATGAGATGGTGGTCTCAAAGTAAATGCAGAATGAATTCAGCTATAGGAAGTAGGGTAAACTTAGAATAAAAATTCGTAGTACTGTGTGCTTATTTGAAGTGGAATAAGAAAAAAAGAGATTAATATTACCTTCAAGTTTCACAGTAACTTTTACAAACATTGCTGTGTTTTTTGTTCAAGTGATGTGAATATCAAAAGGCCGATACTCTCCAGTGGACCTGATTCAGTCATTGTAAAGCCCAAGGCATTTACAGGTAAAGTAAACTGCATAAGATTCTTTTTTGTAATTCATAATTAAATTTATAAAAAGAGCAACAGGCATCACATAATAATTTGGTTTTTTAGCATGGCAAAAAAATCAGTATCAGATTTCTATTGAGAAGATGAAGGCTCTTGGGTGTTAACTGTAATACAAGTTCAGAAACAATGAAAATCTTTTTCTAAAATTACATACATAAATGGGATGTTTTAGCAAAAAAAGAAATCAAAAGAAGAGAGAAGTTTGTTCTTTTGCCAAGAATGTCTTCCCCTAGCATTTACTCACACTGTAAAATGTCTTAGAGTAACTGCTTACCAAACTCTTAATCTAATGAAAACAGCCATGTGATGTTTTTTAATTTCTTTGTGAAGGATGTTTTCTAGCAGATTTTGATAACTTGCATTCAAGTATTACTATAACTTGTGTTACCACATGATGTCAGAACCAACCATTCTAACTGTTCTGCCCCCTTTCTAAGAACAGAACAAAGACAGTCCGTTCTAAAGTAAACTCAGAGGTTTTATCGCATTCATATCTAAATGCAAGCTTCTTATGCTTCTAAAAAGTCTGCATAAAGTGTGACACACAGAGAATTATTTCTTAAATGAAAACTTTCCATATTTTATAGGGTTATAGGAGACTTTTAAGGTAGAGTACTGACCTGAGCAATAAAGTCTGAGCCAAAGGTAACTTACAGCATTTCTTGCTTTTAGTTTTACTGTTCACTAAAAAAATACACTTCTGCTACTAAGCTTGCAGCATTTTACCCTCCACCTCTTTTCTTTGTCCAGATCCTTTAGCTGATGTGTTTTTGTAGCTTTTTTAACCTTGCATGTTTCCTGCTGGAAACTGCTACAAATTCAAAATTTGATTGTCACCCTTCTTCCAGGAGCTGTGAATGATCAAAGCCTGACTGCAATGTCCTGAGGATTAGTGCTGGGTTAAAAAGTGTTGATAGGAGTAGCACATTTCCTCAGGGAAATTCCTTCCAAGTACAGCAGTATCTGAATAAATAAACTGAACTCGTTGGTATATAACGCTCATGAATGTATGGATTTGTTAGGACAGATGGTACAGACAAACTCATTGTTCTGCTGTTGTTTTTGTACATGTTTTTCTGTGTGGTGAAAAATGTAGATCGAGTTTTTAAAAACCTATTTTTTTTCTGAAATACAAGTTTTTATTTCTATTCTTGGTTTTTAACTTCAGATTGGAACTTTTATTCTCTTCTATAAAATCTCAAAGTAAGGGCCAATTCTGAATTCTGGGCCAAAACTGGTATGATACTATACACAGACCTGAAATGCTGATTTACTGTGGGGCACCAAAAAGTTGTTCTAGTATTACTGTTTTATATATATATATATATATATATATATATATATGAATCCATCTAAAAGGTAAAAAGTTGAATTGCTTTTACGTCAAAACTTAGAATCAAACAAACTCAAGTTGTGAATTCACATTATGAATTCTTTAACTACATGACCATGTGAAGGCTTTTTTTCCCCCTTTTTCCTCTTTATAAATATTGGATGAGTCCACATTATTAATTGGGGTGGTTTTTTTCTTCTTTTTTCTTGCTGTCAGATTTAAAGAATCATCCATAGATAGAATTTTCTGATGGCTTTGTTCTGTGGTAATTGTGATTATATTATTTGTGTTATACAGACATAATAGTGGTTTGCTTTTTACAGTGTCCCTGTGGGGTCTAATGAGGTTAACATCCTCTAACATCTACTAACACAACATGCAGAGGACATTGAATAGAAAAAGAGCAATTAAAATTCTTATCAGGAAAGATGGTTATGGTTGGCTCTCTCTGTGTTATTATGAAGCATCTATCAGAGGGTGCTTTTTGGCCCTGGAATTTCATACTTTTACATAATTTGAACAGTCCCTGGCATGATTCTGGCCATGGCAAGGTGTTCTTTATCAAACAGCTGTAAGTTATGACAGGGCATGGACTGTTCTTAGCAGTCTCCACCCCGAGGTGAGTGGAAGTGTTTAAAGAGCTGGAAGTGGCTGCTCCATGCAGCTGGTGTTTGGGCCAAGGAAGATCTCCATGCTTGTTCATCTGAGGTATTTGAATACACAAATGGAAATGGAGGAACCTGAAACAACCTCGTGGAACTTTGATGTGCCAATATCACCCTGGTTACTAAGAGAAATACGGCAATATTTGGCTGATATAACCATGGCATTGCAGTTTCTCTTCCTGTAATCTCCTGTAATCCTGATACCTTTGCTTCCAAGGTACTGTTCAACTTCTGCAGGTTAAAAAGGCATCCTATGGAGCAGAGCTTCCCTGGTGTGCAGTTGCTCCTCAGGGGGCTGCCTGTCCCAGGCAGTAAATAGCGAGGGGGCTAGATGACAGAGAGAAAGTACGAAATCCATGGAATTAGAAGCTCTCATAATTTTCATACTCAAATGGCACATACAACATTTTTGGTCATTGCTTTAATTCTGGCATTTTCTGGGTTTGGAGGCCTTATGGTTCAGAGTTATAGTTTTCTAGAGTGCCGGGATATGTGTTACTCCATAGAAGTAGTTATTTGGGGGGATTTTGTGGTCTGTTCGGGGGGTTTGGTGGGTTTGTTTTGGGTTTTTTTGGACGTTTCTCTGAGTGATACCAGCTTGTCCCCGCGGCGGTGTCCCCGCCGAGCAGCGCTGCCGTGCGCAGGCCGGCCGCTGGAGGGCAGCAGTTCGCCGGGATGGGGAAGATGCTCCGCTGCTCTCCCTGCCTCCTCCGCTCCCCTCTGCCGGGGCACGCACCCGCCACTGAGCACTTCTAGCGCAGGGAGAAAGGTGTCAGATACGTTTTCACGTATTAGCGTATCAGCGGCAGAGATACCGTTTAATTTAAACCAAGTTGAACTATAATCGGCCACCCAGCTCTTGTCAGCAGTCACTGTGTACGTGTCCGTGAAGATTATGGAGGCTGCTTTGGTTGCATGGTAATTTCAAAGGATTTTTCTCTTGCAGATTCAAGCAGTGTGGACAGAGCTGAAGATCCTACAGCTTCCCCTTCTGGTTATTATTATGAAGACCAGTGGAGGTCCAGAACACATTGGATCCATAATTTTAACAAATCAGATGATATAACAGAGTGCTTACAAGGAAAAGTAATCCACTTGTTTGGAGACTCTACAATACGGCAGTGGTTTGAATATTTGACAGCATTTGTTCCAGGTAATTTTTTGTTATTTAGCTTTGTCCTTAGGGACCTTTACAAAGCCTTATTTCTCACATCTCAGACACAGCTGATTTTGCTGAGTGACAGTGACAAAACCTCATCTGAAGCCCTGGCAGATAGTCAAATGTTCGAGCAGACACCGAAAGCATGTAGGCCTTGTAAATGGGGCCACCAGGTATCTGCAAAGTTGTCCTTGTAACAGGACTGCTGCTGTGGTTGAGAGTTAAGGTGGCCACCCCAGGAGGCATGGCAGGAAGGCATTTGAGTTGCCTCTTTAAGGCCTTGCAGCATCCCTGTCACAGGAGAGGTTTTGGAATGAGGTAGCAAATGACTGCCATTGCTGTTTATAGGTTTTGGGGCCCGTTTCGTTATTCAGGTTACTTAAATGGAAGAATTTCAGTTGACAATTAAATACTCCCGCCTCCCTCATCCCTTTTCCCTGAAGTGCTTCAATTGTGTTGGAATACAGTCTTTGAGCTGCCTTAATTCCTTCAAATTGAAGTAATCTTTAAATTTAATTGAGTCCTAAAATTGCTAGAAGGGTTCTTGTGAACCCTGGATTCAGAGTATCAACGACTATTTGGAAAATTTCTTTTTTACAAGAGAGAAGGAAATAGTTTGCAAAACTTGGAAAAGGCATTGACAGCCTTATGAAATTCAGATGTCAAATCCAAATGTCCTGTCCTGCACACTTCAACACCCATAAACTCCACTCTGAAAAACCATGCTCACCTTCTGTTTAATTTTAGAGTTCTTTGAAATATGTTCAGATTTCCTTATCTGCTCCTGCTTTGCCCTGTGGCCCAAGCATCTTGTTGACAGTTGGAAGTTCTTGTGCCATCTTTCACTAACCCCTGCACCTGGGCTTTCAGATCTAGTGGAGTTTAACCTGGGCAGCCCTAAGAACGTGGGCCCTTTCATGTCTGTGGACTTGAGGCACAACATCCTGCTGAAGTTCCGCTGCCACGGGCCGCCCATCCGCTTCTCCACGGTGTTCAGCAGCGAGCTGCGCTACATCGCCAACGAGCTCAACAACATCGTGGGCGGCAGGAACACCGTTGTAGCCATCACCATATGGTCCCACTTCAGCACCTTCCCCGTGGAAGTGTACATCCGGCGCCTCAGGAACATCCGCAGGGCCATCCTGCAGCTGCTGGACCGCAGCCCCAAGACTTCCATCGTCATCAGAACCGCCAACGTGCAGGAGCTCGGGCCCGAAGTGAGCCTCTTCAACAGTGACTGGTATTCCTTTCAGCTTGATTCTGTCATGAGGAAAATGTTCTCAGGAATTGCTGTGCACTTTGTGGACGCTTGGGAGATGTCTGTGGCTCATTACTTGCCACATAACCTGCACCCTAATGAAATAATTGTTAAGAATCAGATAGATGTGTTTTTATCTTATGTGTGCCCTCTGCAAACTTAGCACAGATGGGTGTCCCTATGTCATCTTTTGCTATAGCCGAAGTACAGTTGCTCTTTTGAGCTGTGGAATGAGGCTGGATGATATGGAGGAACTCTGGGTACTGTACTTGCATGCAGGATACGTAGGGTGGCCTTAAGTCTGGGTCGCTGTGAAGGGTGGTAAAGAGGAGTTGACTCTTCAGGCCATATATTCCTGCAAGGTTGATTCCTTCAAGCTTATCATTCATACCTGAGATTATTAGAGAGCACCTTAAATTAAATTGGCAGGATTCACTAAGAAACTATTTGGGTTATTAGCTTTACTAGTTGTCTGCACTGTATGCCTAATTTAATCCATGTGACACTGATTCTGTTGCCAGGGTCGTGTTGCTCAGAACAGTGTGTGAAACCTGGGAAGGATTTTGGGAGTGGTCTTTCTCTCAGCATTCCACAGTTTAAGGGCTGTCTCTTCCAGTTGTGTGCCAGAGAAGCAGAGTGCCTGTTCTTGTTTCAAAGTCCTAATTAGAAATGTGAAGGGAGCATACCAAAGTCACAAATAAGGAAGCACAATCACAATATCGGTAGAATTAAGTTATGAAGAATTCGCTGAAATTTAATCGAGCACACTAATTAGGCACCTTTGTTGTTTACAGAGGCTGCTAAATAGCTCAAATAGCCAGTATTTTAGTTTGGTTTCCTGTACTACTGAATTTCTTTTGAGCTTTGATACGCTGTCTACTTCTTGATTTATTGGTAGTGAGGATATGTGTGTTTTATGACCTCAGTGAAAACGCTGTCTCAGGCAGTTTCTGCAAGTTCAAGTTGCAGGCTTACCTACTTGAAGCTTAAAGCATTTGCTAGTGAAAGTGTTTCATTTGCCAATGGCAGGGTTTGCATTCCCTGCCAGCTACAGCTGTTCCCTTCTGGCCCTGCGCAGCCAGGCTGCCGACAGTGGCTCTCGTGCATCCTTCGTGTGCTGCGCCTGACGGGGAGGCTGAGTGACCCGCAGGCCCCCGGTGAGCTTTGGCAGGGGTGGTCAAGGCCATGCAATGACTCCTCTTCAGGACCTGGCAGCTCTGTCGTTTCTTCATGAGCTTCACTGCTGCCAGTATAAAAGGTGGAACACCCTGCACTCAAAGCCAGGCGTGCCCAGGGTTGCCCTCATGTGTCTGCTTGGCATAGACTGAGTTTGCCGGGCTGACAGCTGGTGGCTCTGCAGCCTCCTGGCCTGGCATTTCCTGCTGTTTGTTTGATTGAGCCTGTCTACAGTTTTAACTAGAAGCACTTTGAAAACAGTTTTTATTAAACTCAACTCCCAAATTAAACAGCAGAGAAGTGTTCCATGCTGTCTTATTTTTGGTCCCACTCGAGCCAAAGCCAGTCTTCACTGGCTTGTGCAAAAACCAAGTTGAATCTTTGTGAGCAAACTGAGGAGATTAGTAAGGCAAATTGGCAGGTTGCACAGAGTGAAATAATTGAAATGTCTATGTTAGAAAAGTTTTCCCCCTTGCTGGTTTGCTGCTCTCCTAAGGAAGTTTGTGCTTTTATTGCCAGAGCCCTAAGAGAGCCAATGCTGCTGCCAGGTACAGCAACAGTGTTTCTTATTGTGTTCCTTTCAAAGGGCAACTGAGAAGTGGTTTAAAAACAAATATAAATTATTTTAGCATGTAAAAGGCATCAGTATTATCCGTCTATAAACTTAACAGTTTAAACATGTCTGGAGGAATTGTGTACACTGAAATAGCACCTATTCTTAGCTTTTCAAATCAACAGTTAAGGGGTCAAATTTGCTAGTTCCCACTGATAACTGCCTCACACAGCATCTGCCCATACATTAGTATTAGGTAACTATTTCTTTAATATGGTAATGGCAATTTATCCTCTGCTCAAAAGAGGCCACACCAATTCATGTCTGGGAAAGTAAACTACCACAATTGAAAATGACCTTTCATCTTTTCCAGGTGTGATTTTTAAAATAGGTAAAGATTTTCATCCTGAATAACAACTCTATCCTAATAATGCTCATGGAAATAGGACTTCAGACTTACTTTGAAGGAAACTACTTAATTTGTGGACTGACCATTAGGTTTAACTCATAAAGCCATATTGTGTCTGAAAATGTTGTGGCTGCATGTGTTTTCTCTGTGTGTTGTAGTGCTTGCTACTGCTTTTCAACAACAGCTTTATATCATTGTTAGCTACCAAGCATCGAGAGAGAAGAAAAGCATTTTGAATTCTTTTGAATGCTTTGACAGTTGAGGAAAAGAGAACAGGACAGCTATTAGCAAAGGTATCTAATTGCCTTCTGGTAAAACCCCATCCTTTAGATTAATTAGATTTTTTTTTTTTATTAACAGATGAACTAACTTATCAGTAATGAACTAAAGGGAAATTGCCAGTTGATTTAGAATGAGGATCAAGATTTTATTTATTTGGACTCTGAAATAGGGAAGAGAAATGAAGAAACTGAGGATTTACTCATGCTAGGAAACAC
Source organism: Chamaea fasciata (assembly GCF_029207755.1). Classification (NCBI taxonomy): domain Eukaryota; kingdom Metazoa; phylum Chordata; class Aves; order Passeriformes; family Sylviidae; genus Chamaea; species Chamaea fasciata. The sequence continues at coordinate 19,943,940 of NW_027094087.1, read as the reverse complement.
TGTGCTTTTAGATGTCATTCAGGTGATCTATGAATGATTTTTCATTTCTATTTTCATCTTGTTACCATCAGACCAGTTGTGTATGTATAGGATATGCAAACACAGAAGCAATAAAATATTTTTAAAACAGTTTCTTTAAACTTCTAGATGGATTTTAATAGGGACTTAGGTTAAGATGCTGGTTATTTTTGAAGTTACTTAATGTGAAACAAGACTGGAAAGGAATTTCTCAGCATCTGTTAAGTTACCTTCCTCGACACATAAAAAATTAATTCACAAGGTTTTTCAAAGCCCTGTCTTCCTTTTCTTTCCATTTTCTTCCTTTGAAAGGAAGAAAATGTATTGATATTTTCATTCTTGTACTGATCATTTTGATTATGAATCTTTCAATTGATATTTTTTTTTATTTCTTCATTCAAAATCCAGCTCTCTCAAATTCCTGTGAGAGAAACTACTTTGATTGTGTTTACTAGAAGATTTCAGAGTAATTTATTTATAAAATAAGTAAACTCCATTTTATATATATTAGTGTTGCACTGTAATATTTTGAGTGTCTTGTTTCTCATGTATCTCTTCTTAGGCTAATTTCTTCCTTCTAGAAATTTAGTGAAAATGTTAGATGAATTGTTGATGAGAAGGGAGGATAAAAAACAAAAGTTTCCCTTCTTTCAAGTTTTCATTTGCTTCTAATTTCATCTGCAGTGCAGCACTGCTTCATGAGATTTGAATCACCATTTTTCATTGTTTTACTTGTTAGAGAAATCAATTAAAAATTGAAACTTTGCTTGCCACAAATGTCTGTGCAACTTTTTATATACAACAGGTGATAATTTCATGTGTACATGACAAAAACGAAGGTTTGAAGTTGCCTTCTAGAAGGGTGGAGGACACTGGGGTTTTGCTTTGGTGTTGTTGAAGAAGTGTGGGTTAAAACATTCTTCCATTCATGACAGTTTAAGTAACAGCAAAAAACTTCAGTCACAAATGTGTTTTTCATTTATAAAGCACTTACTCCTTAAGTTCAAATCATTTCATGTATATTTGGACTGGAAGGCTCTTACTCTGTGTTGGGAGCAGTGAAGAACTCTGTACGTTGGAAAAAGAACTTGTCTTTTTCTAATATGTGTATGTTATTGTAATGCTTACAATATGCAGAAGACTCTACTGTCTTATTTCCTGATGTGATCAGAAAAACAAATAGCCAAAAAGCTCAGAGAATGAAAAGTTCCTAATAAAGAGGGCAAGTTTACTTGAACCATTTAATCTGATTTAGTCTCAGTTTATCTTGTTTGCTGTAACCTCATGTCCTTTATATTTTTATAGCTGCATAGTAATTCCCTTAGTTTTTTACCTATTATGTTTTGTGCTGTGTGTTGAGTAGGAGTTTCATGCTATGGTTTATAGATTAAATTCACTGTAAGTGATTTTTTTTTAGGTGATTTGTATTTGAAGAGGGGTGATCTGTGCCTGACGTGAGACGTAGCACTGATGCTCACTGATGTTTCCCTCTGTTGGTGTATCCAGCACATAATAAAAGCTTGTACGTAATCTAGGCTTCCTTCTTTGAGGGCTTTTGCTGCCTGACTGACCCACAGGAAATCCTTAAACCACTTAATTTTAAAATAAAGGTGAAGAGCAGAGGCAGCATGGTCATTGCTTCTCTATCTTATGAACAGTTTTTACTTAAATAATGGAAGAAAAATTGAGGAGAGATGCATCCTATGAGTCAGTCGGTGTGTTCAAGGGCTGCAGGGCATCCTGTGCTGGCAGGCTGCGTGTCCACTGCCCCGTGAGCTCAAGGGTTTGCAGGGTCATGGGGAGAGGGAGAGAGGGGCTGCCTGGCACAGATTGGAGAGTCTCTGGGATGGCCTAAGGGTGGAGGATTTGGGGGATGTCCACTGGCTTGCCTTGGAGTTAGCTTGCAGCCAGGCTTCACAGATGGGAAAGTAGTAAGCAGGGTGCAATGCTCTTTGTGCTGATTCCTGACGTGTATAACCAAAAATAGCCTGTTTGACCAGGCTAAAAATCCCTGAGTGACAAAATCCTGCCAGCTAAGAGAGAGTGCTGAGGCTGTATTGCTGCTTTTCTGTTCCCCTTTCACTCCGTGGTGACTCTGAAGGTGTCAGGGTAGGGGCAAGGGCCAGGGCTGTGATCTGGTGCTGCTCACACATTCCTCCCGAGCACAGAACTGGGGCCATGGCCCAGCCTGCTCTCACCAGTCCCAACGGCCCTGAGGGGACAGGGCAAAGGCAAAGCAGCCTCTTCCCAACTTTTTGCTCTGGAAACTGTATTAACGACGTGCTGCCGTCATGTCCAACCTACATCAGCCTTCACCCAGCTAAAAATAAATGAGAGAGGCTGCAAAGTATGAGCTGCTTCTCAGTGTGCTGTTAGGTCAGAACCCAGGCCTCTTCAGAGGGGAAGTGGGAGTGGGGATTAGGACAGAGAGGGGAAGCAAGAAAGTAGGATGCAGTTAAGGAAAAACAACATGAAAAGGTCTTGCTGTGTGACACCAAGGAGAGGAAGAAGGTCGGGGGTTTGGTCATGTGGAGATTTCCAAAGGGGCACTTTGTTGTGTGGGACAGAGTCACTCTGAGACAGCACACTGAATGCACATAGATTATTGCTCCACGTGTTTTAAAAAAGGAACAGTTCTTTCCACCCAGGCTGCTCACCCACCTCTTCCTCTGTGCCCTCCTGACAGTGATGACACAGCAATCATGTTAGGCACAGTTCCAATCTCTGCATACTGTTGGTTGGAAGCCATGTGTATTGTGTTCTCACATGGCTGTAGATGTGACAGATATAGTAGCTGGGAACTTTTTAAAAGAAACCCAAAGCACTTGTAAGGAAGATAAGGAGGAGTGTTCACGCAGGTTTTCATCATGTGCCAAGTGCTCCTCAGAGGCCATGGTGACTCAGAGGAGGCATGTAACTTGCCTGAGATGGCATGGGTTGCTTGGCAGGGCAGGGGCTTGAGCCTCATCCATCACAGGGACAGGAGGCTCATCAGAGCTGGCAAAAAGCCAAGACAAGATGGTTTCTGCTCTGGTTGGAATGGGGCTTCTTGTGTTCATCCCATGGTTTAGCCCTTCATCCCCAGTTAGCAGAGTATAATGTAACTTCTAACATGAGCTGTCCTATTTATGGTGCAAGATCAGTGTATTTGAAATCAGGGTGATGTTTTATGTCCTTGAATCTGGATCTTTGAGTCCTCTGAATTGTTAATTCACCACAGTGCTTGTCACCCAGATCTGAACTCTCATGTAAGGGAACCTAGCTTGTATCTGGGCAGTGATTCTAAAATTCTGTCCCAATTACAGTATCCTCCTTCACTGTTGGTGTTACTAGCCTCTCGTGGGCATATTCAGTAGCCTTCTGGGGTGATGCAAGCTGGTCGGCTCTGTGAGTCTGCCATGGTGAATTGTACAGGAGCTTCTCTGCTTGGAAGGGGAGAGAGGGATTTTGTGGGGGAATGCTAGAGAATTGAGTGTTCAAGTTATTTTCTGTGAGCACCAGATTGCAGAGTGAGCATGGCACTAAAACCAAGTGAAAGTGCAACGTGCCCTCCCCCACATTCTAACTCTGTCAGCTGATGTGGGCTTAATAAATTAATCCCTTAATGAATGTGGCCAGAAGAGGGCTTTGAGGCACTGAAAAAGAGTCTGGGATGACTCTCAAATGAAAAACATAAGCCACAACATATTTGTCTTGGTGGTGGTTTGTTTTCTAACTACTGTGTAGTTTGTGTTTTGAAAACAACTGTCACAAATACCACTGAGGCTCTTTGACTTGAAGTTTGTTTGGGAGTGAAATCATTTGATGACATAGACTTGATAACTCTTACACTGAATACTATGCTTTAGACGATGATATTTTCCCCCAAAATATTCTTTTAAATCTGATTATTTTTTCCTAAACTACAAAAGGATCAAGAGGGGTAAACTTTACCAGGATAGAATAGTAAATCTCAAGTTAGTTCTTTCTGCAACATAGAAAATTAAGCAGTGTCTGTGGCAGTCAATGTTCTCTGGTTCAGCCATCCATTGAACATTTTGTCCCCTCCAATTTTTACTCTCTCCTTCCCTGGTCAATTCTGAAAATGGACAAGTGCTTTTCACCCTTTTCTCTTGTGCTTAGGCCCTCTGAAGGCACCTGTTGTTTTTTGGTTCAGTTTGGTACAGCGCTGTCCCTTTTCCCTCTAAATCTCTGCTGCAGGCTCTTTGCAACAACCAGGAGTATTTATATGACAAGGACTATTCCTCTGCTGTGGCCTGGCAGCTCACTCTGAAGCTGTTCTCACGAAAGAACTTCCAGGTGGGAGATGCCTGTGGGAGTGCAGGAGGTGAGAGACATGGCACAAGGACCTGCAGTGTAAGAACCATGACAAATTACAGGGGTTTTCCCCTCTTGCCATCCTGCAGTCAGTTCTTTCCACTTCTTCCTACTCTTTCGTTTTCCCTGAGCTGGGTGAGTCATGCTTTCCAGTCCTGCCTGCCCTCTTTTCTGAGTCAGCTTCTCTCAGGGAATTGCTCTCGGCAAGGCAGCTATTTCTGTCTCTAGCTGTTTCTTCCTCTAGTGGTTTCTGCTCCACATTCGTATTTTTCCCCCGTGTATTATTATTATTATTATTATTATTATTATTATTATTATTATTATTATTATTATTATTATTATTATTATTATTTTCTTTTGCTGTGCCTTGCTTTTGACCTTGCTCTGATAAATAAAATTAGAAAAAGAAAGTTACTTTACTGAAGAAAATGTCCTGTCTTTAAAATCCATTAAAAATATCAGGTGCTCCAGTAACAAGCAGATATTATAATTACTTTACATTGTTGTTCAATATATGTGTATCTTCCAATCCCACAAGTTTCATATCTGCTGGCTGAAATGTAGGCTTACTGTGTTAACACATTTCTTCCTGGTGTCCTGTTGCTCCTGTTCTCGTGTGCAACAAACATTGTTACAAGTAGGTATTTTCATTCTGGCTGGAGTCATGACTTTTCATCCTGCCCTGCCACACATCAGCTGTGGCACTTTTACTCCTCCAGTCTTTCTTGTCAGACTTGGATTTTCCTTTTCTTTGCAGCAGGTACTCATCTCTTTGCACAGGTGAGTGGTGCCCAGGAGGGGGCTGACCTCCACCACATATTCAGCTGCTAACAAATGTCCCCTGTGATTTTTGGAGTCACAGCACCTGAGCTTCCCTATCGCCAAAGGCAATGATGCCTGGGAGAAAGGATGAGCTGAGTGGTGCTCCAGGCGCTGCTCCTCCTCCCTGTGGTGTTGGGCCGTCTGTGCCTCTTTGGGGCTGCAGCCTCCTCTCTTTGCAAAGAGATGTCTCCATCCCTTGGGAAGGCACTCAGACCCCCTCAGGTCCCCAAAGGCAGCAGGTTTTGCTTCACAGCTACGGCAGGAGAGGGCAGGGCAAGGGTCCGGATGAGGCACCACCCTGTCACATGTTAGGCAAGACTGAGGGCACCACGGGCCTTCAGTGAGCAAGTACCAGCCCCAGCTGGAACAAACCATGCTGATTTCAAAGAGAAGTATCGAGCCCATCAAGATTATCAGTTGAACATGTTCCAGTGATATAATACCTCTTTGAACAGGAAGATGGAGCCCACGCAGCGTTTCCTGCCTGCAGGGGGAAGGTTTCGAATTTATCACCTTTGGGATGGAGATGTTCTCTCCTACCTCCCTCCTGCAGCTTGCTGGGGTAGGGCAAGGGTAGGGGTAAAGTCTGAGGATGTTCTGTTTGTTTGTAACATCTGTGTTCCAGTGCAGGAGGCATTGGGGACACAAGGGGCAGGGGGAGCAGTGGACCAGTGCTTTCACCTTGTTGGTGCCAGCTGCTGGGAATTCTATCAGTTAGCTGCATTTGGGAAGGGGCAGCACAAGGCACTGAAAGTGAGGGGTGTTTGCTCTCAAAAGATTTGGGTGTCGTGTCTTTGCTCACCATGTTTGATTGGCATGGTGAATCCTGGCCCATGCCACTGCTGAAAAGAGAAGAAAAGAGAAGGGAGTACGATTCACATGGATCTACTCGCATTTTAGGAAAATCCAAGACACTTGTTTTACATTGAAGGTTATTTTTATCTACTGGAGCAGGTGACTATTTCACACCTGATACATCTGTGACAAATGGGACTATTTTTTTCCTTTTTATTATTTTTTTTTTTAACACACATCCCCCTTCCCACTTTGACCAGGCTCCTGGCTGTATGGAGGTTTCACACTGACACCCTGTGATACTCATTCCAACCCTTCTGAGGGCAAAGTTCTGCTGGAAGCCAGACAGTTGCCAAGGAAAGGTTTTTGTCCCACACCATCTCCCAAAGGCTGGAGTTTGTATTTGTTTTTGTTTTTGTTTTCTTGTGGGACAGTGCATCTGTCTTGCTTCCTATGTGAATGCTATGCAGGCATCTGCTTGTCCAGTTTACACTGTAGTGCCAAGACAGAAAAGGGATACCAAGATCCAGCTTAATGCCTGTGGCCATACAGGCAGCACTGCAGGCAGGAGGTGGGCAAGGACAACTTGACCCTGGCAGGAAGGAAACCTCACTGGGTTGTACCTGCAGGTTTCTCTTCACCCCACTGTTGCACAGCACTTTTTCATTATTCTTATATCAGCGTTTTCTAGACCCTTTTTTGGCAGTGTTATGCCAGCCTGGGATTTCCTGCCAGCCTCTTTGACAGGGGAATGTCCTCAACTAGGGCTTACCCCAGCTGGGAAATTCCACCGTGCAAAAAAAGTCCAGAGAGCCATGCTCACGCCACTGTCCTCCTCCACCCTGCTTCCTCTCACATGTCACAACATCCCCGTTCCCTTCCTGTTAACCGGAGCCAAAAGATAAGTGGTGTGTGAGCCACTGCACTAGAGGTGCCCTGTGGGTACTCAGCCGGGAGCTGAAAGAAACTTGTGGGGTGTTGTTTAGGGTTTTGGTGGGTTTTTTTTGTTTGTATTTGTTTTGTGAACAGAAAGTCAAAGTAAGGAGGACTTTCGTGAGGGAGGGTAAGAAAAATTTCCATACCACTGCTTCTCTGTTTCACACCTTTAAACCTCAGAGGAACTTCTCAGTCATTCACACAGGCATGGCCATAAGGAATGATCAGTTGCCAATGGGGTGCAAAGGACTGGCTTGTTTTCCCTAGAACTATTTCTAACTTCACTCCTCCAACATGAAGGTATGCTGGTATAATTTTACTTGATTCATTGCTTAAAAAACTTAATTGATTGAAACAATATTGGCTTCTCATAAGGTTTTTTACTTGTAATAGCCTTGCAAGTGGCTTGTGCTATAGGTATCTGTGTGCCTTTTGGGGCTGAGTATGGAAGAATGGTTGGCTTTTGGGAAGGTAATGGGTAAGAGCCAAAAGCGAAGAAACCACAAAGAATGGTGGGATTTTTGAAAACCCTCAATGAATCTGGTGGCAAAATACTCCTAAATAGCTTAGCTCTTCTGGGCGACTCTGGAACAATATGCATTTTTAGAGGAAGGTGTAATAGCTTTCCAGAGGATGGATGGATAGATGGAAAGCTAAGCTTTGAGAGTACTGAATGGAAGAAGCGTTGAAAAAAAGGTATTTTGTATAATCTCGGTTACAATTCTTTCCTGGCAGCTCATCAGTAATTTTGGAATAGCAGAGCACCATCAGCATATGAGCCTGCCAGCTTCAACGGGACAGGAGTAAACTGTCATGGTGCAGTGTGAGACAACACAAGGAAGCATACAAAAATAGGGATCTACACCTACTTTCTTGTAATTCAGAAAAAAAAAAAATCTGTGGGAATGAAAAAAGTAAGTTTAATGAGCTTAAGATTCACTTTAAATTTTGTTATGCTAAGGGGTTTATTAAACCAAACCATAAACCCTTTTTCATCGCCTGGCGAGGGTTTCCATGGCTTACCACAGGAGCTGATTATGCAGCACCCTGGTTCATTAACAGTGTCTGTCTCTGGCCAGCAGGGAGGGCAGCTCAGCTCAAAGAGTCTTGCAGAGGATAAAATGTGGTCTGGTTGTCAGACCTCAAAGGCTGGGGGGGGCATGTGTGCATGCCATGATGACATTGGAGACGTGCATGCGACAGGGGCTGGGTAGCTCACACGTACTTCAGATGGAAGCCAGCTGATTTCATCTGGGATGTGGAGGTTTGCTGGAGGCACAGAGAGGAGGGCAGGGAAAAGGAGACACCCTGGGCTCTCCCTCAGCCAGGCTGGGTGACTAGTGGTCAGGGACAAATGCCACCTAGGGCATTGAAAAGAAAGTCATATTTCTGATCCAAACAAAACTCCAGTATCCACTTGATGATCACGTTCCAGCAAGGGATTTTTTTTTTCTTTTTGCTCGTTAGACTTCTCTTTACTTTCTTTGCAGCAAGCCACATTTCCTGTTGCATTTGGTGGCAGTGGGTGGGAGTAGGGTGTGTGAGGGGAGGAAATGCCCTCTGTCACAGGGGGCCAAGCACCAGCCAAGCCCTGGGCTGCTTGGGGCAGCCTTGCAGCCTGCCACCCTGGAGGTTGTGGTTGGGATATCATCATCATCATTATCTTCATCAGTGCTGGAAATAGGTCTGCAGCAGCAGTCCTGGGCACTGAGGAGCTTCCTTTCCCATCTCTGGGCTGCTCGGAGCAGCAGGGTGACAGGAAGAATCCCATCCCTTACTTTGCCTTTGCCTGCTGCTGCACCCCCAGTGCTCTGACCTGGGTTTGCTTCTCACCTGGACTTTCGAGAGGAGCAGAAACCCCTGTGTGACTTTATGTGTACCGAGTCACAAACTCTTGAGAGAAAACGTGCAAGGTAGAAACAAGAGCTGTCTTTACTTTTGCCTTCTTCTTAAGAAATTGGCAGGAAATTAAAAGGAAACTTAAACATCCATGGGCTGGCTTCTGTGGAAAGCAGCGTCCTGTCAGACAGGATGCGTCTGGCTTTGGAAGGTGTCTTTTCCCAGCTGGGAACTGGAGGAGGGAGCCAACGCCTGGGAACAGAGCTCTGCACAATGCCCCACCAAATCAAAGAGTTTATTTCCAACTTTCTTGATGTTTTATGCTAACTTGTGCATGATTTGCATACGACTGTGAAGTTGTCATTACTGTCATTCGTTTCTTTCTAAAGCTGTAGCAGGTGGCTGTTAAGTCTATAGAAAGAACAGAGTATTTGGACCCTTTCTGTGATATTTATATCTTTTATGCAGACACAGGACATCTGTGATTGAGACTTGTGTGACAGCAAATTCTGACCCATAGGTGGAGAGGTATTGTCCCAGCTGTTCCAGCACATATTTAACTGAAGATAAAACCTGGCCTAGTAGATGCAGTTCATCCTAAGCACCAGGAAAATTTTTCTACCGCTGTTTGAAAGCCATCTAACATCTTCCCTACCATAATAAAATTTTATTTGTCTGCCTTGATTTAGGTGCTTTTTTAAATGAGAAAATTTCCTGTTTGTTGTGTTTTTGTCTGATTAAGGGAGGACAGCTCTGGAGCTGAGTTTCAGGACTTCCCCAATGGTCAGGCAGACGTGTTTTGAAAGCTGGGATTTCTCTAGTGAATGGATGTCTGAACTAAAGGCATTTAAACTCTATCAGCTGGAAAACACAGTGAAATGAGCTCAAGACTTTAGATGAGGGCATTCCCTTCAATGATCTCTGCACTGTCAACATGCTACAAGTGCTTTTTACTGGTTGTGTTGCTTCTGCCTAGACTTTCCTGCTCGTTGATCTGCACCTTGAGCTGATGGTATGCACACAGGATGTGTAGGATTGTGCAAATCAGTGCTGAAGTTTCCTGCAGGTGTTGATGCTGCCATGCAAGTGCTGCATGGGTGGGCTGTATAAATACTGACATTGTGCCTGGGGTTTCTGGACTGGCCAGCTGTTAGACCCGCTGTCTGGTAGATGTGACTGGTCTACCATGTCCAGAAGAGCACAAATTTTCAAAACCTGCCTAGAAAATGTTTTGAATGCCCAGGCATGTTTGAGAAGCCTGGATGTATTGGCAACCTTCATCTTAGATAGTTTACCTGGTACTAACACACAAACTGAGTATAGCAATGCAAGTGTTTGGGTAGAGAGCAGCTCCTAAAGTCGTGTTTTTCTACGTTCAAGTCACACTTTGAGAGTTTTTCCTCCCATTCCTGTATTGAAGTGTTGAGTGGCAATGTGCATCGGGACAGCTCTGCAGGCCCTGTTAGAAAGTGTTTTCATTTTACAGGTGGTTGAAGTGGTCCTGGTTTGTGGAAAGTAGGAACGTTGAAATCAAAGTACACCAGAGCCTACCTCACCCACTGTCCTTGCACACATGCTGTGAGATGCTCCTGCATCTCACAGCAGAACATGAAATTAATGTGAGCTAAGAATGTCAGGTTTTGGCCCAGGCTGATCATCTGGGTCAGGAGGAAAAATGTCTTCAACATGTGCAAAAACGAAAACTGGTGCTGACCCCTCCAAACCTACACTGAGTCTCCCCAGCAGCACTGAGAAACTGTGCCAACTCCCTTTCTAAACTGGAATAGCACAACAAGCCACGTACATGCACTCTCTACCTCATCTATGTACACACAGTATCCTTTATAGGCAACATATGACGTTGTCCTTTGCTATGGGGAAACGGCCTCCTGCTGCTTGTTTACACGCTGTGACATCAGTGGTGTATGTGTGTTTCTCATTCCTGCTGCAAGACACTAATGAGATAGGTAAGCTGCTGAGAAAACATGACTAACCAGGGTAGTGAGTATGTTGGGAGGAATGTCCCCAAACATGAGCTATATATACAAGGAAACTGCTTTCACAGAACTCAGATCTACTCTGCCAGCTTTGCAACGCTTGCTGGGGTTTCTTTTCTTCTGTACTGATTTCAGCTATTTTATATATACAGTGTTGAAGGATCTATTTAGGAGCAACTCACTCTTTTTTTAAATTTACTTTTTTTAAATATCAGACAGCTTGAGAGAAGAAAACCAGAATTGAGGGTATTCTCTGGATCAAAGGAGTAAGGCCCAAAAGAATTATGTTAAATAAAAAGTCTAGGTTTTTCTTTAATATGAAGAATTATACATTCCCCCTTTTGATGTTCAGGGTAATCCCAGAATGTCAGTCTTGGAGACGGCAGTCTAGGAAAAATGTAGCAATACAACTACAGCAAAGAGGGAAGAAACACTAACTCCTCTGTATGAGCTTTTAGAGTAAAACTGTGTCATGGACCACTTCCAACCTGCTCACAAGTCTTCTCCAAAACCGTTTAAAGCAAATGCAGGTACAGAATCTGAATGGTGTCTAGGAGTGGAACAGTTCCTGGGATTTTACCTCTGTTTTTCTCAGTGCCAGTCTAGAAGCAAACTGAGTATTGTGCTGCATAGTTTGGGAGGTGTGTGCTGTTGGAAACACTACTGGGGGGCAGAGGTGTGGTGGTGGTGTTTGCACACCTCAACTGACAGTCTGCAGCAAAAGCCTCGATTACACCCAGTGGAGAATAAGGCACGTTTGACATCAACACAGCAAATATTCATTTGCATTAAGCAACTGGATTGTAAACTACCATTTTTTATGTCCAGTTTAAGAAATACCACAAAGGTCATGCTGCTCCAGAAACATTGCAAAACCAACAAGTTTCTTGTTACTAGTAGTTTGTGCTCTGACACTTCACCTAGAGGCTGTCCCTTTTTCCATGCTGCTGCTTAGGAGACAGACTGAGAGGGGAGATTTATTCTGCTCCCATACCTGCTGAACCGTGGGCTCTTTGGAGAGCTGGCATGTTCCTCACTCACAGAGGGAGGTTATGCAGTGTGCCTGGCAGAGTGACTACATGCTGCTCTACAGGGAAGACAAAGCTCCACATACTGGGCTTGCTTTATTCATTCATTTATTTATTTAAAGCCTACATTCCCTATAGGATTCACTGCATCTTTTCTCTGTGCACGTTCTGATTAGGATAGCAAAGGGGATACACATGACCTTGGTTAGCCTAGATATTTAGCTGGTGGTAAAAGTCTAAGACATTGGTATTCAGCCTCTTTGCTTTCTGTAATGAGACCCCTACCCAGCAAGCACAAGCTTTAAGACAACTGGATTTTCGTTTTGTTCTTAACTGAGTTTGTTCCAGATCCCATTGAAGTAGCTCATGGGCGTGCACAAGTCACACTCAAAAGTTATTTCATTAATCAAGTGTATTGGATTAACCTAAACCAAGACTGATTGCTTTTAATGCTACAATACTGAGCTGTGCTCTGAAGGGAGGGAAGAAACAGAGTTTCCAGAAACAAGTGCATTCTGTTTCTTTTTTTGTTGTTATTTGAGATACCAAGATAAGCCTATCTCAGTTTTTGCAGGTGTGTAGAGGCGTGGTTCCAGGACACATGCTGCTGCCAACGACCGCTAGTTGGCATTATTGATACATCCTGGCAGGGAGGTGGTGCAGTAAAATCACGGGCAGGCAGCACTCGGGGAGCTGAGGTGGCTGCCTGGTGCTCACCTCGCAGCCTTCTGCAGCTCTTAGGTTGGTGGGTTACGCTGAATTACAGCTCGGCTAAAGAAGGCTGAAACCAGCTGGGTGCCTTCCCAACGAGAAGAGGTGACAAGTGCTTCTTTTTTTGATCACCACCCTGCCCCAGAGGAACTTACTTTGGCTGAAAGTGTCTCACAGGGTTTTGGTCACCACAGATGTTACGTAGTGTTTGGGCCAAAACCCAAAACCCATTAAAGCTCAAGGTCTGCAGCATTAATAATTACAGTTTGTGGATGTAGCAATAATTTACCAGTAACTCTCGTACAAGCACTTTGAGAACACAGGGCTGCTGTGAGCCAGCTCATCTTGTGCAACCAGTGGGTGTGTGTATATTTTTGAAAGAGCCTTTTGTTATGGAGCTTGGTGGAATTAGACTTGCCTTAATCTGCTTTGGCTGGGAGTAGATTTATGCCAGGAGACCTGATAAATAGGATGTCATGGACGAAACAAGTATGAGCTGAGGTATCAGAGTGTTGCCTGAAATGGATTTTGCTTGGTAAAAGGAGAGCAAGTCAGCAGTTCAACCTTCAGGAGAGTAGAGACTTTGGAATAGAGGACAAAAAGAAATTCCATGTCCTCTTTAGGGAAAAAAACCAAACACAAATTCATTAAATTGTTTATAGAATAGTTTTTATTCATATGTAGAGACTAATCTCCAATGAAATGCATTCCAAAATTGTTATTGAATTGCAAGGAAAAGGTGCTGCCTGTTCCTGCCCGCATGTGTTTAGGGACCTTCTACAACACAAAAGAACTACAGGGAGACAAATCCACTTTTGGTTTGAAATCTATTTTACTCTCAACATATTAAAGGGAATGGCAGGCAACTGTGATGACAAATCTAATTTTCTGGATTATCAACTTCTTGGATTGCCATTTGTCTTTCATCTGTTTGTTGAAAGACAAAGAGATGCATTTTGCAATAGTTGTAGACCCTCCTGTGAGATTAAAATGAGTGGCTTTCTGGGCTCCCTGGCAGGGATGAGAATCCAAAGGTCCATCAGTTGGATCCACTTTGGAAAGCTGTGTTGTGGGTCCTCCTCACAGCCACTGAATGTGCAAAGAGTGTTCATAGGCTCCAGGATCTCTGAGCCCCAAGTGCTTTTCAATGAGGAGATATTTAAAAGCATCTGCCTAAGGTTAAGGTATCATAACTGAGGTCCAAGGCTTGAAGAACAGGGAACCATCTCCTTGCTTGTTTAAAACACACGGCCTGATTTCATAAATCTTCACTTGCATAAAGTGCTTTGTTAAATGAGGGAGCAGGTGTGCTTGGGAGTGAGTTTCTGCTCAGGGAGCAAGTGAATTTTTACCTTTATTGGGGTATTTCTGGCACTGCTTGGTATCTGATTTTGTTTTATGGGTTCTAGTTGCAAATTTCATTCTGGCTGCATAGATTCCATCTATGGTGTAAAACAACAGTCTTTGGAGTAAAAATCTGCCTAGATAATTCTCAGCAAAACCCTTTCTTCACTTGATGGTGGGAGAAATATTTGAAAGATATAAAGCAATTCCCTCCTGCCTTTTCGTGGTGTGATTAATATAATTTCATATTGCACCTGACCCACGTTATTCAATACGATTAAAACATATACATTATAGACCTCCATTTTGCATAACATACTTTAGAAAGACCAGGTTAGAAGACCATGTTGTTTTACTACATATTTATTGGAGCAGCCACAGTGCTAAAAACATCCTAATGTCAACCTCGTGGGCAAAACTGCTCACTTGTATTTTAGAAGATGGTGACTTCAGTGGAGATGGGAAAGCAGAAATATTTGTTTGAAAAGTAGGAACCTGAGAAGTCTCCCTATGAACATTGGTAATAACCTAGTGATGTTAAGGCAAACGCGGGGTTTCGCCCACTTTTTGTTTTGGCATTGTGTTGCTTACCCACTTCTCCCCGCTGGCCTCAACCGAGAGGCTCTTGCCACCGCAGTACGGAGCAACCTACAACCAAAATCACTTCTCGTCTGCCCCTGCCTACTCCGCGCCGGGTAAGAGTAACACAGATGACTCATTTCTCTCGTGAGTAACTGCTCACGTTCCCTTTCGCGCTGGATGCGGCTCACGGGATGCACACGACAGAAAAGTCTCAGTTCTTCCACGCCTGTGTCCGGGAGCCGAGGGCTGGCAGGGCTGGGGCGAAGGGTAAGGGACGCGGGGACATGAGGTGGCATCAGCAGCGGCGGGAGGCCGAGGGAGGTTCTCGTTATTCCCACCTCTGCAGCTCCATGAGAGGCTGGCAATTAGCGGCTGCACGCGTTGTGAGCGAGGGCTGCCAAGGCTGCATTTGGACACCGCTCTCAGGCTCACGCCTGATTCCTGGGCTGTCCTGGGCAGGACCAGGAGTTGGACCCGATGGTCCTGATGGGGCCTTTCCAATTCAGGACATTCTGTTATTCCGCGAAGCCCACGGGGGCAAGCTTGAACGACAAGGCGTGAGGCGGCATCCCCGACCACGATTCCCGCCCGGAATCTCCCGGGCAGAGGCAGCGGGCCCTCCCGGGCAGGCTCCTCCCGCCGCCCTTACTGGAAGCGCGGCCCCGCCCGGCGCGGCCCCGCCCGCGGGGGGCGGACCCGGTATAAGCGCGGCCGCGGCCCCGCGCCCCCCAGAGCCGCCGCGCCGCCCGCCCAGCCCTGGCCGTGCCCGCGCCCGCTCCGCCGCCCGCCGCCCCCCGCCGCCGCCCGCTCCGCCGCAACGCCATGATCGTGGAGAGCAGCCGGGACGCGGCGCCCGATGGCGGCGACGGCGGCGCCCTCAGCAGCCCCATCAACCTCGCCTACTTCTACGGGGCCTCGCCCCACTCCAGCGAGGGGAGCTGCTCGCCGGCGCACTCCTCCGCCCCGGGCTCGCCGGGATCCGACTCGGACCTCTCGGTGAGCAGCCGCGGCGGCGGCCGGCGGGACCCCCGGGGCGGCCCCCGCCCCGCGCTGCAAGGTACGGCGGGTCCCCGGCCCCGGCGGGTGGCGGGGGGAGCGCGGAGCCGCGGGTCCCGCTCCGTCCCCTCGGGGGCGAGGCCGGCCGCTGATCCCCCTGCGCGGAAAGCGGCCGAGGCGGTGGAAAGAGGACGCGTTCGGCCGGCGCGTCGTGCCCGGTGCCGGGGTGTTGCCATCCTTGGAGCGGGAGCCGCAGGGCGGTCCCCGGGACAGCGGAGGAGCCGCACGCCCGTGGGATGGCGAGGGGGTACACGGGGCAGCTCCTTGGCTCCTCTCTGCTGAACTAGGATTTAGGTGCCTTTCCACAAGAGTTACGGGGTTTTTTTTCTTTATTTATTATTTGTTAAACGAGATGGGTGACTTAAGTTCGGGTTTTGTTCTCATGTCTCCACAGTTGAACAACACATGGGGGGGGGAAAGCAGCACAGAGGACCTTTCCAGGGGGTCCGTGTGAAGAACTCCGTGAAGGAGCTCCTGCTGCACTTCAGGAGCAGCAAGCAGATGTCCTCTGGTCCTGCCACCGAGGAAAGCAAGGTAACCGGCAGCTTTCTGCACTGACAGGTTTGATTTTAATGGTTACTGAAGCTGGCAAGAAAGCACTTTGTGGTAACACTCGAAATGAGCTTCTGCTTTATCTGCTGTGGATGGAATCAGTGTGTTTGAACGCATAATGGAAGAATACAGCTGGGAAGAAATCAGAAGGAAAGTTTACCATGAGAGAAGGAGGCACTTAAAAATGTTTTTACTAAGCTTTATTTTCCAAAGGGAGTCTGGATAAAGACGCATTTGTGTTGCGAAACCACAGAAATTCCGTGTTGACTGGAATGAGATAATTCATTGGAAGGGTTAGGGATTCTTCTCAGATTTGTTTATCTTGCTATCCGGCCTCTCTGTGCAAAGCACACAGTGTAAAGGTAGGCCATTTCAGTCTGAAAAGACAAAAATAACAGGAAATTCTGAGAAGATTAAAGGGTATTTTTGATTTCATTTGATTATTTTTTCTGAGTGTGTGTTTGAAAGCTTCCTAGATAAGTGTCAGAGGAAAATTTTTGCATAGAAAAGTTCATGGCACTAAAGAAGTGTAAAATTGGCTGGATTATTTATGTTTAAAAAAAATCCTTAGGTCTCTGGAAGGAACAGTGTCTTTCTCTAGATTTTCTTGAGTTTTGTGGTATTATAACAAATGGCTGGAAAAGCCTAAAGAAAAACAGTGGGTTTTATTTAAGTTTCATTAAAGTATTTCCATTTTCTAACCTTAATTAAAAGCAATTAAGTTAGGGTTAGGCAACCACGTACTAGAATTATTCTAAGGTATATTCTGTAGAATATAGATGGAAGTCATGGCTGCTTTCTTGTTTGGTTGGTTTTTTTTTTGGTTTTTTTTTGTTTTTTTTTTTGGTTTTGTTTTGTTTTTTGGTTTGTTTTGGGTTTTTTTGGGTTTTTTTGTTTTTTTTCAGGGTGGATTGGGGTTTGTTTTTTTTTTGTGTTTGTTTTTGTTTGTTTTCCCCCAGAAATAACATTATAATAACAGAAAAATTTTGGTTTTTCTTAACAGGCACAAGGAGGATTGGTGAGCTACGAGCCATACACAGGTACACCATTTTTTAGTATGTACCCTGCAGTAACATTTTAAATCAATTTTAAGAGTAACCTCCAGATGGATTCCAAATTTCTTTTCTTTTCATCAGAACTGAAGAGCATACTGGGCCACAGTGGCAAGAGAAAGGCTCATGAACTCCTTTCTGATGGACCTTCTTTCAAACGCCAAGCAAATGTTCACCCACATCTCCTGGTAAGTTTGTAGCAATTTTTTCCGTGCCTTTATTTTTCAGTTTGCTTTGTGTGATCAGAAACTACCAGATACAGTTATACCTCAAATTTTCTGGGGCTTGTTTTGATTTGCATTTTTTTCCCCCCTGTCAGACCCCACCCCAGACACCAACTTCTATGGATAGCATGGAGGAGACACATAAAACTGACCCAAAGCACGACAGTGGCTCTGATCTGCTTCAGAACATTATCAACATCAAGAACGAGTCGAGCCCCATTTCCCTGAACACGGTGCAGGTGAGCTGGCTGCCCTCAGTCTCCAGCCATGGCTCACCTGCTGAGCAGTACCAGGACAGCCCGGGAACACAGGCTTTCTCCCCGTCCCAGAAGTACCAAGCATTCCAAGACCACACCAACCAGCATATGCTTGATCCGCCACAGCATTACCAGTTCCCTGCGTCCCAGAACCAAGATCTGTCACAGAGTTACCCTTCAGATACCTCCCTGGACTACAGGCCCTTTGTTGCCAGTGAGCAGTCTCCTGCCTACCAGCAGAACACCTTTGGGAGCCATGAGCTGCAGTACTGCCCGTCACAGAGCTTCTCCTCCCTCTTGAATGACTCGGAAGGCTCGGACAGCATGTCCAGCCCCCTCCAGCCGCTGAGCAGTGCCCACCAGCAGGCTGAGGTTGCCCCTCACACCCCAAACTTCAGCAACCTCTGTGGCAGCCTGGAGCGCAG
Source organism: Chamaea fasciata (assembly GCF_029207755.1). Taxonomy (NCBI): domain Eukaryota; kingdom Metazoa; phylum Chordata; class Aves; order Passeriformes; family Sylviidae; genus Chamaea; species Chamaea fasciata. The sequence goes on along the minus strand of NW_027094087.1, from coordinate 19,925,985 downwards.
CATCTCTTTGGCTACTCTGAACGTCTCTCTGCCTGACCAAAACATTGCCAGAAGCACAACACAGCTGGGCAAGTCGTTTTTTCAATGGCAGGTGGAACAGGAGGAGAACAAGCTGGCTAACATCTCTCAAGACCAGTTCCTGGCAAAAGACGCCGATGGAGACACGTGAGTGCCGTTTATCTCGGTGTTTCTTCTGTGGGAGGTTGAGGAATGTTTCTGTTTGGGTTTTGGCAGACTGTGGGTTATAGTGAGGCAGTTCAATAGCAGTGTTTGTGTCACAAGTGCAGTGGTTTGGCTGATCAAGTGAAAGGTGTGGTGTTGCTGATGGCTGCGATGCAGCGCTCCAGCACACTTTAAGTAGATGTATTTTCTAATTTGGGGTTCTTATTGTTAGACTTAAATAAATGGGGAGGAAAACATTCTGATTTAGGTGCTTTTATTTGCCCTGGTAAGAAAATACCCATGTTCCTATCTTAGTTACACAGAGGAGGTCTGAAGCTGGCAGCATAACATCCCTTCTATACCTTTGGTTCTCTGTTGTCTTGAGCCCTGTTCGTGTCTGGTGGTGTAACTCTGTTGCCCTCTTTCCTGCAGCTTCCTCCACATCGCTGTGGCCCAGGGCCGTCGAGCGCTCTCCTATGTTCTTGCAAGGAAGATGGCTGCCCTGCACATGCTGGATATCAAAGAGCACAATGGCCAGGTGAGGTTCTGAAAAAAGTCTTTGCACCTGCTTTGTGCAGCTGAGTGCTTCTGCATGTCTGAACCTTGGGAAAGATGTGGTGAAATGCTTATTTAATATTAACCCCAAGATTTAGCCTGCATACTAATATTAACCTTGAGCTATTAATACTTCTTGGGATCACCTTGAGCTGGTAAAACTATGTGCTCTGCTTCATTTGTCCTGGCTTCCTAGTATTCATAATCACTGCTTAAATAATACCGGGTAGCTAGGGTTTTTATTTGTTTTAGTTGCTCTTTCCTGTTGGAGATCAGATGACTAATAGCTTGAATTTTCTTCTTGATGTTTGCAGAGTGCTTTCCAGGTTGCTGTGGCTGCCAATCAGCATCTCATTGTGCAGGACTTGGTTAGCTTGGGGGCTCAAGTGAACACCACAGACTGCTGGGGTAGGACGCCGCTGCATGTCTGCGCTGAGAAGGGGCATGCCCAGGTCCTCCAGGTAAGAGGCGGGCAGGCACAGCTCTGCCCTGGCCCTTGACTCTTACCCTTGGCCTTAGCTGTGTGGGCAAACTCTGGGAACACCACTCCTTTCTTTGTCTTTCTCTTTGGGTAGCCTTGTGAGACTGTCTACACATAGAGCTTGAAGTGGGACTGAATTTCTTGTTAAGGTTCTCATCAACATTTTTGAGTAATTTTGGGGGAATCCTCTAGTTTACCAAACCAAAACAGTAAGTCTCCTCTTAATCATGGGATCATCAAATGGTTTGGGTTGGAAAGGACTTCAAAGATTTTCTAGTTCCAGCCCCCCTGCTGTGCTCAGGGACATCTTTCACTAGACCAGGTTGCTCAGAGGCCCATTCAGCCTGGCCTTCAACACTTCCAAGGATGCTGTTATTTATTGCAACTTTATTACAGTTATTGCAGTAAGACAATAAACAAATTTGAAGCAGTATGTGGTTTGGATAAGACCTAAATGCGTTCCTGTTCCCACTTTTGTAGGCAATCCAAAAGGGAGCCATGGGAAGCAATCAGTATGTGGACCTTGAGGCAACAAACTATGATGGTGAGTAGTTAAGAGTTTATAATTTACAGAGTTACTGGAAAGTACAAGTTTTATAGCTACTGATGGGAATGCTATAAAATGCAATTTTTTTTTCGGATGGAAATTTACAGATACAATTGACATATCTGTCAGATGAAAACATGGTTAGTCTGTGTCTATCAGGATCTCTTTCCTCTTACATGTGGTTACTGTGTTTGGCGTGGAGAGTGTAGGTCGTAATTGGCCGTTGTTTAAAACATTGGAATGCCATCATTGTGCCAGTGGATGCAGAAGCCAGAATCTGGCAGTAGAAAGCTGTTCTATTTGGACCCCTTTTCCATAAAACAACACTTTCTAATGTGTAATTTGTACAGAAATATGTTAGATATTGATTCTTTTATCATCTGCTGGCTGAGAGCTCACAGTAGGCTGCTATTTCACTCTTATGTTGATAGTCCAGATCTCAAGCTGCTTGGGACCAGTCACTGTCACCTACAAATATGGAACCATCCCTGGGCTTAATGGGGGTAGAAGCTCCTTTATCCAACCTCTGAAATCAGCAGCCAGTCAATACTTCTGTCTTGCATTTGTTCATTCATGATAATTTTTTTTTTTTGATGTTCAGGTTTGACAGCATTGCACTGTGCAGTTCTGGCCCATAATGCTGTGCTGCATGAACTGCAGAACTGTCAGCCACCTCACTCCCCTGAGGTCCAGGAGCTTCTGCTGAGAAACAAGAGCCTAGTAGAAACCATCAAGATCCTGATACAGATGGGAGCCTCTGTTGAAGCTAAAGTAAGTAAAACGCCTTAGGTCTGAAGTGCCAGATCAAGAGAGAATGTGGAAGCAGAATATGTCCCTTTCTCCCACGCTACATTGATTACAAAGGAAGCAGACTAATTTGAAAGCTTAATTTACCCAGATGGGATGAGAATGCTGCATTTATTCAGAGCAAGGTATTATCAATGCAAACGAACCCAGGAAAAGAGGGAGGTCTAATCTCTAGACTAAGAATGATGCTACGCTGTCTGCAGTGAGTAGTGTTGTAAAAGTAAGAATATGTTTGGAGCACTCTGAGGTACCCATAGTAGTAGGGTGCTGATGACACCTTGTTCTCGAACTGCAAATTTTAATTAAAAACTGCTTACCCGTGCAGTTCAGGTCTGTGCTGTGCCAGACCATTACTTAACCAAAATATCAAATATTACATTATGTAAGCTTACCTGCAGATGAGATCAGGTTCCATTGTTCATTAGATGTTGATATTAAATATATATTCAGATTCACTTTTGATGAATTGTAGTGCAAGTATGTTTGCTCAACACTTGCAGTTACTTTGGTTTCTATTTTTATTTGTCTGCATGTTCCCCCTGGATAGGTGAAGCACCTGCAGGGAAGACTAAACAGTTTCTTTTTTGATAGGATCGCAAAAGTGGTCGCTCCGCTTTACATTTGGCAGCAGAAGAGGCAAACCTGGAGCTCATTCGTCTCTTTTTGGAGCTGCCCAACTGTCTCTCTTTTGTTAATGCAAAGGTATGGTGATTTCTTTCATGATGCAGACAGAGAAAGAGAGGCTCATGCCCCCGCTTTTCCTTCATGGAGTGTGTTTGTGGTCCCCAGGCTTACAACGGGAACACGGCGCTGCACGTGGCGGCCAGCCTGCAGTACCGCGTGAGCCAGCTGGACGCTGTGCGCCTGCTCATGCGCAAGGGAGCCGATCCCAGTGCCAGGAACCTGGAGAATGAGCAGCCTGTTCATCTGGTTCCTGACGGCCTTGTAGGGGAACAGGTAAAAAATCTGTAACAGCCCTCTCCTTCCAGCTGTCCCTGTCCACTCAACAGCTGTACTCCACTCCAGAGGTTTCTTTGGGGTTTTGGGTTGCAGCTTTCAAGGAAAAGATTTAGCAAGTACCATTTTGTTCTTTAGATCTTTCGCTTCAATGTCAAGATCCGGCAAAATGTACAGACCTGAAATTTTAGGTTTCACATGCAGCTTTTGTTTTTTCCATCTCAGAAGCTTTTACCTGTCAAGATAGGCTTTGTCTCTGTAACCCTGCAACTTACTGGAGGCAATACTCCTCCTCTTGCTCACCTCCATATGGCCTGAGTTCATGCTTTTATTGCTCGTCAGAATTACTAATGACAGTTCTTAGGCCTGAGTAACAGATGAAAAAAATCCCTTTTTCCTGCTTGATGAAAAAACTGGCTCTTGACCGAAGACTGGTAATTTAAGCACAGCTGAGTTGCTGACTGTTGCCATTCATTGGTTCAAGTGCTGTAAAGTGAGATCATTTCTGGTGTAACTGAACTCAGGACCTAGGCTTGGATAAAGGAATTGGAAAACTGGATCTAGGGTGGGTTTCTTTCAGATTGTGACTCACTTCAGGTCTAAGAATACTGATGTTTTTGTCTTTCTCTCTTCTCCAGATAAGACGTATCCTCAAAGGGAAGGCGATTCAGCAGAGAGTGTCGCCGTTTTAGGCTCCATGTTTCTTGGAGTTCAGCAACTTACACTCACTGTCAGTCAGGCAGTCCTAATGAATCTGTAAATAGACCATTTGCCTGGTGTGGGCAAATGTTAGTTGTTTCTATGAAACAAAAGTATTTCGTTCACTATTATATAGTGGGTTACGTGAGAGTAAAAAAAACCCCAAACCCAACAATCAGATTCCTCCAGCCAAAAGGGAATGCTTCATTCCCAAGTATGTGGAACATTTTCCTGGCTACCTGTATTTCCTGTATTTCATAGCTATGGTGAGACTGATTTTATTTAAACAGCCATAGAGATAACTTCTAGACAAGGGCAATTCTATGGGATTTTTTTTTTAAATTTTAGAAAGGGCACATACAGGTCAAAATTGCAAAGATTGTTGTTGTGTTTTTAGTAACACTTAAATGCAAGAGAAATTAAATATTTTTGAAGTTGTAAATTTATTTATGTAACTTTGTGGCTTTGTTCCAGTATCTTGTGCAGGATTGTATATAGTCACTGACATTATTGTACAGCTGTATAGTTCTAAGAATCTATTGATCACTTGGGGAAGGATCTGAAGAAACAAGTTCCTTGATCTTGAACTTGCAAATTCCATGTAGAGTTTTAATACTATACTGGTGCAAATCAGGTAAATTCTGTTGTTCTGAAAGGCTGAGGATGGAAAGTAGAGTTAAGCTAGATTGTCCCTAGCACTGATTTGTGCATACTTTTGGAGTTGTTAATAAAACATGAAAAGCTGTGCTTCTTCAGGGGACTGTGTCAGTTTTTTTCATACCCAGTAGGGGTTTTTTCTAGTGATAGAACAATAGATTGAGAGAGGAGGATCATGATTTTATAGTATGTATGTAACTTTTACTCTAAGGAATATGATCCTGATTCAGTGCAAGTTTGGCATGCACTTCATTGATGCATGCTGAAATTTCTCAATGTTACTTATAATACTTCAACATGTGTAAGCCTTACTAGTGTTGGTGGGGCTTAAGCACATGCATAAGTAGCGTGCTGAATTTGGCTCTAGTTAATTCTAGAGACTTAATGTTTTCCACCTCCTAAGCAGAGTTAGTCCATTTATGGTTTTACCTTATAGGTATAGTGGCTAGCAAAGTAATATTCAAAGTTAACAGTTTTTCTATTTTTTAATAATTATTAATGGAAAATGTATACTAATGATGCTGTATACTTGTGTTCTGCAGGATAAAACTTCCTCCTATCACTTTCTGAATGATCTATACTGGGCTGTAATCCAGTAATATGTTCTCTGTATGGTCTCTGCTCTTAACCTGTTTTTTCATCACATGCAGTTCTCTGTTGTAACCGTTTAATTAGTCTGATTATGCTGTTTTGGCAAAGTATGTCTTGTAGACAAGCTAAATGAAAAAATCTGGTATGCGCAGGCTTTGTTACAATGTATTTCTTGAAGGGTTCTGTGTAACTTGTGTTTGAATAAACATGCTGATTCAGTTTTGGTGGTTACTGTGTGTGATACAAATAATGACAAGTCAAGCTTGAGGTAAAACTGATTTAGCATGGTAATAGTGTGAAGCTGAAAAGCCATTTGCTAAGATGAAATGAAGTCTTGGCATCCTATTGTTTATGCTTTCTCTTGTTTGATGCATGGTGTTCTGGGTCATGCACTGTGCAGTTGTGTTGTCTGTGAATTTAGTAGGTGTGCCCCAAATTGAGTTGTTAGTCACCAACTGAACACTTGTCCCTGCATATTTGAAGGAATGATAGCAGTTCTGACAATGCTATGTTCTCCCCATGACTTTCCTGCCTTGGTGCTCAGTTCCTGCAGCTCAGTCACAAGTGTCACCCTAGCACAGTTGGCAGTCTGTGTTAGTAAATAGGGCCGTACACATGGGGATGTGCTGTCTGCCTCACAGATGGTGATGAGATGGTTCTGAGCTGGCAGTGACCCTGGAGGGGGAAGACCTGTCCTCACAGCCTGTCCCAGCTGAGCATGGAGCTGGAGAGATGGCACTAGTTGAGATCAAAGTGGATGCAGCATTAGGATCTGTAGGAAAGGAAAGGAGGAAAACCAGTGGGGCTTCGATGTAACTGTATGAACCTGCTGTCCACCCTGCCTTACTGCTGCTTGTGGTGAAGATGAAAGTGTGGGAATTGGAAGAGGCCCAGAGGTGTGGAGGAGCTTCTTGCAGGGAGCAGCAGAGTAAGTGAGGACAGTCCTGCAGAGCCATGACAGACCAGAGAACCTGAGTGGAGATGAACTCCCTCTCCCTTCCACATGAGAGCTGGAAGCTATTGATGGTACCACGCACACAGCAGGCAACAGAAAACAGAATTGAATTTCTTATTAGGATTTGCAAAGATGAAATTGCACCTCTTTATGCAGACAGCTAATTGTGTCTAGATTTGTGCGGAAGATACTGGCATCTGCACCTCTTACTGCAAGTGACCCAGCCTTGGGTATATGTTTTTTATTTGTGCAAGGAGCCTGATAGTACTGATTCCGGTTAATTTTCATTTTCTGTATAAGAGATGATTACACAGGAAAAACGAGTTGCTGATGAGATATTCTGGCCCTTCAGATCAGACTGATCTGACTGCCTGGCACTCCTTTCTGGGTGGCATGGACTAGTGTCATCTCACATAGGGATTAAATACCCTGGCCTTGTAAGGTTGGCAGAGCACTGGCACATGTTCAGCCAGTGCTTGAACATGAAGTAGGTGAGAAGCATTTAGCAAGCAGTGTGGTGCTTTCTGTGGCACTTGTGCCCTTCTGGAGGGGGCACTCCTAGCACTCCAAGCTAGAGAATTCCTAGGAGGAGGCTCTAGTGTTTGAAGCTAACTTCATCTGCCTGGAGTGTAATTTCATTTTCTGGAGAGTTCAGTAGGTAACATCACAAGAAAGTATCCCTGCTCTAACTGTCTCATTTTTCTCTCCTATGATCTTGGGAAGGTCTGGCATATCTGACCCAATTTAACTAGCTATTAGAAACAATTCCTTTTTACTGAAGGCCAAGTGACACTAAATATTTAGCAGGCTAATAGTGTTTCTCTGATTACTTAGGGTTCTCAGGAAGTGCTGAATAGCTTTTATTCATGTGGATGTAAGCTCACCAATTATTTCACTAGTTGCAGTAGAGACAGAAGAGACTCTGGCTTGGGTCCAAGTAGGAATATTAAGACACATGGTGCTTTGTTCCCAGGATGTGTCTGATTTGTTTGTCCAAGTGGGCCAAACCTCAGTAAAGGGTTGCTTTTTGATTTTTGAGGTGTGGGCCACTTACCTGGCTGGAGTTGTGGAAGGTGGCAATCCATGATTTACAAGAAATGTGTTCTGCTTCTGGAGATGGAAGGTGTACTTTTCCCACATTTATTACTCATTTTATATTTTTATCAGAAAACGAAAAACACAGCCAGGAAGTATGTTCTTAGGGAGGCTGGGTGTGGTAGAACTGGCTGCAAAGATACAACATGAACTCCTTGTTCTTCTTACCTGACTGTTTGCTTGTCTGGTTGCCTTTCCTTTAAAAATATATATGCTCTTCTGTGTTAGGGAAGAGCTGAGGATGACTGAAGTGCAGTGAACATGTAAAGATAAAGAGCAGGTTCCTGCAATTAAGTATCTGCCAAAAATTGACCTGCTATTTCAATGCATTCAAATCCTTCTACTGTTACCTATTAACTTTTCTTGAGTGTTTAGTGATATTCTTGGCCTGACATCCTGATGGCTCAGGATCTGTACATAGAGCCCATATGATCAGCTCTTTTTCCTGGCAAAATTTCCTGACTGTTCCTGACAGTATTTCTTTAGATCTGCTTCCTCATAGCGAAAAGTCTCAAGGCAGCACTAATGAAATTGGGAACCACATTAGTGCAGAAGTCCTACACCTGAGGTTGTTTCTCTTGTAATAGTGGAATTTAGATGGTGATTTCTTCTTCAGGTATCTATCTCCGTCTTGCTGGAGAACAGTAAAATATCTTGGGCTGTGTTTTCTTAGTGTCTGTTTTCAGCTTTTGTGATTGAGGCTGTCTCAATAAATCTTTGTTCTACCTGGTAAGGATTACTCTTAACTCTGAAAATGTGATGTAGGCTGTTCTGAGAAAGTGATTGCTGTACTAACCAACCTATACTTCACATGTGTTTTTCCCTTTAGTTTCTGGTGAAATTTTTCCCTTTCTCTTTGCTACTCAGAAGGCCTGAGGAAAAGATGGCTAAGGTGGTGCTTTAGATTTAGAAGGGGGAGCAGACAATTGAAAGAAGTGGCACATTGCTTCTGTAGACGTGTCTGGGCTGCAAGGCAGACTGAAGCGCCCGAGTGAACTCTCTCGTGGATGCAGTGCAGAGATGCCTTTGCATATGCTTAATGAAAGCTTGTAGTTCTGTTCAGATGGTCTGGGGCACATAGGTGACCTTTTGGTACCACAGTGGCTACCATCTTTTTCTGAGGTAGGTCATAGTATCAAATGCTGTGTGCTGGTCCCAAATAAAAGATTTCTTCAGCAGTGCGGAGTTCTTTCCATTGACTCAACCTGGGAGAGAGGTAGAACTTGGGTCATGTCAGTCCATGGCTCCTTAGGACAGCCTTCAGTCTATCCTGAGGCTTTTGTGGAAAGGCCCAGAGCTGCCCTGTTATCTTCAGAGCCAGGCTTGCCATAAAAAAAAGGACAGGGAGTCAAAACAGTGCCATTCATGGCTAGCCAATAAACTCTAAAAAGCTGAGCATGTACATCTTGTTGTTTATCCACAGGCAGAACACAGGTTCTTGCCCAAGGACTTTCACTCTGCTAAAAACATCACATTAAGTGATGCCAATAAATTTGTCATTTCTGTAAGAAGAATTGGAAGTTTGAGATCACAGTGAGGAAAAATCCCGAGAGGTGCTTACAGGTGCTATGTCCTTTGCACTGTGCTGCAGTTAGATGTATGGTGTAGGAGTAAAAACTGGGTCACCAGCGACAGCCCACGTTCATTTTGAAGGGAAGTACTTTAGGAGCAGTTTGAGAAAAATCATCAAGATAGTAGCATGCTATTATCATTATTCATCAGTAGATTTCCAGGTGGCTTCAAAAGCCAGTAGTAATCACTAGTCCCATCGGCCAGATAAGAAACCCAAAGCAGGGAGAAGGAAAGAAGCTTGTCTGAAGAGACTCAAAGAACCACAGGAGCTCCATCCAAAGGCTGTACAGGCTTGCAATTATCCTTCTAGATGCCTGCTCTTTCTAAATTTACCAAATAACACAATGAGTAAGGACTGATCTATTGGCCATTCATGATCCTTCTGTAGGTCCTTCATGTTGAGTTCATGTGTTTTGCGTGCTCAGTTTGGAGAACCTGCCTGTCATACTACTTTTGCTTACTGCTAGGATTACCAGGCTGTTTGGAGCAGCCATTGGACAGTGCCTCAAAAATGAGCTGTTTCACCTGAAAAATTTAATCTTTCTAAGCCCTGATTGCTGGAACAGGAAGAGAAAAAGCAGACCCAGACTAGAAAAAAATGCACCAGAGCAAATTGAATATGCTGTGATGGAAGGGAACTCTGAGCTAGACCCATGACTCTAGACTCACTGCATTTTGTGAACACTTGAGGCAAAACTAGTGAAACCTTTTTTAAGTGAGGCAAAATCATACAAAGACATTTTGAAAATCTGGTCGTGAAACGTGGTTGGTCATTAATGGATTTCTTAAAAAATAAAAAGGGGAGATGAGTCAAACTGAAGAATGAGCATTTGTCTTAGTGGTTGAGCTTTTAACGGTGCTTAAGACATCACCATGAATGCTCCGATGGAGCTATATGAAATAAATCTTCCTACTGGGATAGAGGTGTGGAGATTGAGCTCAGGACACGGATGACTCATCAGGAAGTAACTATGCCACTGGGTTAGCTGCTCTTGGGATAGATGGACCTCTCTTGATAAAAATAAACATGGGAGGGAAAAAGAAAGGCTATAAAAATTAGCAGATAGGACAGGATGTTTTACTGCTTTATGTTTTTCTTAATTTTATTTTTACACAGCTTTTATCCACTTGTGTTCTAGCCCCTGGCTCTAGTCTCAGGCTGGTATAGTTATTCATTTTCTCAAACTTTCTCACACATGTCTGTGAATAAAAACCATGCATATGTAGAATAAGTTTATAATATGGATCAATTTATTTTTGTATTCTGTAGGAGAATTGTATGTATATATATGCATGCAAAATGTAAGTATTTAAAATGTATTGTGTGGGAGTACATAAGGCAGCAAAATTCTTTCAAGAAGATGAATCTTTTTATCCAGGAGTAATTCATTACTTTAGAAGTTTTTAACTTCTTTTGTTAAAAATAGAAACTTTTCCCATGCTATTCTCTTGAATTTGCAAGTTGAATGCACTAGTGAAAACCAAAGTGCTGTGAAGAATAAAATTTGGGTTTCTAATGTTTTTCTGTGCTGAGGATGGCTGCCAATGTAGACTCTCCCATGCTTAATGAGGATTAAGCACATTCCTTGGCATTTGGTGAGGACCCTAATGTCCTGCCTCTGTCCTGATAAATCCATAAATCTTGATGTCTGTGGGAACTTGTAAGTTTTGCCATCTCTGCTCTCTGTTTCCATAAGGAGAAGGACCCCAGGAAAGATGTTTTGCATGTACCTTGTGGCACAGAGTGTTGAGTTAACACTGCAGAGGCTTGATCTGCCACCTGGAAACCAACATACAATGCACCAGCGAGTTCTAGTCCTCACCCAGGGCTGAAACCTGTCTGTGCAACCAGTAGTGCAAAGGCAGGTACCTTTGTACTTTATTACAGACACAGTAAACAAAGAATTTTTGTTTCTTCTTCCTCTGCTGTCATAATGAGATTTTATTATTGTAGTGGTTTTATCTGCCTTCTGATGACCATGAATGTCGTTAGCCTCTTTCCCACGCTCTCCGCATCCATGTCTCAAGGTGTGTCTCTTGACTCCGTGGCAGCCCTTCCTTTCCATGCCTTTCCATCCCCAGCTGGGAGAGCAGGCTGGGCTGCGGAGGCTGAGCCTGGGGACAGCTGGTGGGAGGGAGTGCTGGAGCAAATCTGACTGCTGGCATTGGTCGCTGGCCACTCGCTCCCTTTGGAGCAGTCTGGGCTCAGGTTTGGGATTTTCAAGCTTGGATGTGGAGAGCAGTGGGGTGGGTGTGCACTTCTGTCTGTCTGGCTTTGGACACTGGGCATGAGTGAGTGAGAGATATTCTTGCTGCAGGGACAACAGCAGTCAGCTCCTGTTTGAGCTGGACAGAGCAGGAGCACCAGGCACATGGCTAATAAGCTTCATGTGCTTTCTAAGAAGGTGCTGTAAAGATGCAGCAACAGCTGTGGGGAAGGCAGCCTGTTCCTCCTGCCTTCCTGCTCCCAGGCTGGTGCCCGGACTCATGTTTCCCTGCTCACCCGGGAGGATGGTCCTTTGTTCCCCAGGCAAGAGCTTGGTTGGCACTCCCTAGCTGGGGCTGCAGCTATGAAGACCTCTTTCCCCTCCCTCATGCTGCCTATGCTCTGCAAGCCCAGCAATGGCACTTTCCTTCAGGGATCTACTGGTGGCTGCTGCCTTCCCCCAACCTTGTGTCCACCCCATATGTGGTGTGGATCTTGTGACAACCTCTGCCCCAGGAGCTCTTGTTTGAGGTGCTGGGTGCAGGGACAAGTGCAATAGGAGACCAACTTCAAAAAGATGCGTCTTCCCTGATCAGTGGTTTGATATCTTCCCAATGGCCTCCTGGCGCAGATGGGTATTCAGGGAAGATTTGAATAAGGAGAGGGAGGAGGTCTGACAACTCCATCTGGGACTCCATCAGCCATTCACCATTTGTGTACAGACTTTATGTGCTGCTGTGGCATTGTCCTTGTTAGCATGCTGGTGGCTCTGGTTCTTGCTCTGCCTGTTTAGTTTTACTCCATTGTTGAATTTACTGCTCCTGAACTCTTTATTCTTGCTGGCTCCTGATAAATTACTGTCTCTTATTAGCCTTAAATTATTTCCTCTTAACAACCTTTAATTATTTGCTGCCATCATATCTAGGTGCCACATCCTCTTAATTAGTGTTGCCATGCTAGTAGAGACTCTTCTGTGCCTCTGTTAAATCCATTAGCTTTGCTTCTGGCTTGTCTTGGGCATTCTCTCATCTTTTCCTACTCCTGCTTCCCCATCCACTTGTATCTTGTGTTGATACTATGGATCATCCTTCCTAGCCTTTACGGTCCTCCTGCAACCCTCTGGCCTTGTCCTGTGCCACCAGGTCCTTCTTGCCTTGATCTTTCACAGCCTGCATCATACCTGCCTTTTTTGGGCACTGGAGAGTGTTGGTCAATTTATTTTATTTTTTTTCTTTCTCTTTTCTGTTTGCTTTTATGTATTCTTTGATGTCCTCTGTCTGTCCAGCTTCCCCCAACCCTCCTATTTCTTGCTTTGAGAGTGGTTTTGGTTTCTTTTCTCTGCTGGTGTCCCTATTCCTTTGGTGGGATACACTTTGCAACTTTCTCTTCCCCTTTGCTGACAAACTTCATTTTGAGAACCGTTGTTTTCTCAGGACTAGTTCTGATGACTCTTTGGTGACTCTTTTCTGAGCAGCTCCCGAAAGCCTCTCTATTATTGTATTCAGTTCACCACATCTAGCTCTGGTACTTGTTTACCATAGAATTATGGAATGCTTTGGGTTGGAAGGGACTTTAAAGATCATCTCGTTGCAGCCCCTCTGCCATAGGCAAGAAGAACTTCCACTAGACCAAGCTGCTCAAAGCCCCATCCAACCTGGCTTTTTCCCCATTTTCTGCTCAGGCTCCTACTTGGAGCACTGTTTCTGTGCTTGGGCAGTCAGATCCTGCCTCTTCTGGTGCCTTTGAGTGTTCCACCTCTATGGAGCTTAGGTGTACCAATTTGCTACAGCATTCAGTGTCCATCACCACTCTGCATTGTGCTCTGTGTCGCTGTTACCAGAACTGAATCAATTTCCAGCCTCGTCACTGTATCTGTCTTCTCTCCTGAGCATTTTCTAACTTCTGCAAATCCTACCAGCTTTCCTTTGTAGCACCACCAGCACATTTCCTTCTGTGTTGTCTACTATTAAAGTGTTAGCTGTGGAAAAGGCAAATTGAAACTTAGGAGACTCAAAGAGGAAGGAAAAGTGGTCAAACCTAGAAACAGATAAACCTTGTTGATGAGCCTAGAATTAACCTATTCTCCCACCTCAGTCTTTTTTTCAAATTTCTCCAGTCAGAACCCATTGCTGAAATGTCAAGTGCCTGCTTCTCTCCCTCATGTGCCCATTCCAGCAGCCCTGCAGCCCCTGTGCCTCTCTGTTCACCCACCTTGAAATCTGGCACAGCCTGTAGTTCACCCTCCTGCCCACCCTGCACATGGGGCTTTGTCTAGAGCAGCCATCCTGCCTCTCAGCACAGGGGCCAGCAGCTTCCACAGTGTTGCCCTTTCTTTCCCAAAACTGGAGCACGAAGGCTTCCAGCTGGTGTCTGTGTTAACTCAGAAGTGTTTTCTTTGCTGTGCCATGTCTTCATGGCCTAGGCCATGTGCCTCATTGATGCAGTTGACAGAGGCTGGTGAGGCCAGGATATTTGCTGGTACCGGGGAGCCATCTGCAAAGCAACATTTGTTCAAGAGCCTCCTCGTTCCCCCCAGCCAGCACTGTCAGTTCTCAGGACCTGTCTGCTTGCTCCAAGCATTCAGCAAGATTGCGGGCATGATTCTGTCTGTGTTAAGTCATTAGTTTAACTAATATTGTATATCTTTATTGTAAAAACATTCTTTGAGGTTGATTAATGAGGAGTGGGAGGAGATAATATGAACTCTGGTTTTGCAGGTGAAACACCATTCCTTTAAAACAAAATTCTTGTAATGTTGAAAAAAAAATTAAACCCACTTAAAAGAAACCCCTGCTTCTTCCTGTGGGGAGACTGTTTCCCACAGAAAGTTGTACCTTATCCCCCCCCCCCCCCCCCCCCGCTTCTTTTTCAGCAAGATATTCCCTGCATGTCATATCTGCCTATCTTCAGTCTTTCTCTCAACAAAGTGATAACATCTTGGATCACCAGGATGTACGCCGGTGGCTTGTCCCTTCAAAACACATCAGGTGCATAACATAATGTATGGAAACGCTGTGATATCTCAGAGTGAGGGACACAGCTTTCTGACTTCCCTCCCATGGTGCCATGACAGCTGCCAGCTCCTGCCACATCTCACAGGGCCTCTTGCACAATGTGTTGTTGACTCAACAATAAATCTCAGCAGACTCTCAAGATGTCCATGTGAAAATTACTCTCTCTGTAAAGAAAGGTGCCTGAGAGTGAGTGTGGTGCACAGCTCTCCCTGTGGTACCCCAGCCGTACTCCAGGAAATGGGAGGTTGCTGTTGCCAGGGACATCCGATGTACTGCTGTGGAGGGCATGGCACAGCCCCTCTCTGCCCAAAACCACAATCTTCTGCCAAGGCTGACAGAGACCTTGCAGACTGCAACAAGCCCGGGAAGAGCTTCCTTGGGTGTGGTTCCTGACTGTCATGTCCTTATCAGAAAGCCGTGGGGAAGTTTGTGTTAGGCCTATTCTCTTGCTAAACAAAAGTTCAGCTTCCAAGTCTGTCAGCCCAGCTGGAAGCTTCATTCCAAGTGGAGGTGCCTTAGGGGAAAAACAAGGTAGAGAGACCCTGAAGCTCTTGTAGCCTTCCTTGCATCCCATTTCTAATACCATCAGCCTCTTTTGGTGCATAGCTCAATAGCACCTTGGCAATACCTGTGGTGGTAGGGGAGGAATCCCTGCTTGACTCTTACAGAGGTCACAACTGCAGCACTCTCACGACACATTCAGTGTTCTCCAGTTGTGTTAAAGATGGCTTTTTCCTTTTCCTCCACAAGACACATGCTAACCAGAAAACAAGGCCCTACTAAACAGATTTGGAAATACCTGGTGATTTTGATTGTGTGATACACAATGGTCTTGAAAGCGATCCTGGAGCATCAGTGTAAGGGTGCCCTTTTCCACAGGTACCTTGTGCTGATTGGGGTGAGGATGGGCTGTGAGATCGATCATTTAACTGCAGCAGTGGAGACTGGGCTGCTGAGCAGAAGATGAATGAATCTGCTTAAAAAAGAAGTGTGTTTGGCTTCAGCTCAGTGCCTGTGTGCCTTGGCATGCTGTGTGCTGGGCTGGGTGAGGAGCAGGAGGGGCAGGCGTGGGGGGATAGGCCTTGGCCCCACGGCAGAGCGAGCGGCACGCCTGCTCCGACGGAAGCGGGTGGGATGTGATGGGAACCTGGGAGCTCTTGGTGGCATGGCTCAGCTTGCTCTCTTCTGCCCTGCCAGGCCGGGGCCCTGGCACTCTGCTGCTATGCTCCCGTTCCACATTTTCCTTGCTGCTTTTCTTTGCTTTCTGGTGAGCTAAACCTTGTTTTGGAGGGGGAGTGAGAGTGGTGCAAGTGAAAGAGCTCTTCATCAGTGGGGAAAGCAGAGACTCATTCTTAAAATCTTCTCATCTTCCCCTTTCCTACTCTCAGAGGAGCAGCAAAGCACTTCCTGTGTCCATGCAGGAGCTTGCCTGGGATGCTGGCACCAGAAGGAGCTCTCAGATACCAAGGTGCTTTCTTGCAAAGCTGTCTGTGGAAATGTGTGCATGAGTGCTTGGGGAGGGCTGAAATGCAAAAACATCCTGTTAGCTCTGCAAGGGAAAGCTCATCACCACACACAGCCCAGCCTGGAGCTATGTGCAAATTCCTGAGGCAGGCACAGGGATCGAGGTCTGCATGATGGGGACTGAGTTTGGTGTTAATCATCACAACATCACAGTAGACTCCCAGTGTCTCCAGTGCAGGGATTTTGGAAGAGTGACTCTCTGGATGCTATCAGAAGACATGTAAATGCATGTAGAGCCAGCTCATGCACCCAGCAGGGAACAAGCCCTCCCTTAAGGAAGGAGTGGGTGGGCCTGCTAGTTGTCTGGGCCTGAGAGGTAGGAAACACCCCAACGTCAATCCTGGCTCCAGAAGTAGGCAACACAACTGTGTTGGTAATTGCCATGTGGGGATTTTTGACGGCCCTACCCCACACTGGTTCATTCCTGTCTGGAAGAAAAGAGATGTTTTTCTCCAGTGGGCAAAGGGGAGCTGTGATCTCCTCTCCATTTTGGTCACATCCATTTTACAGCAGTAGGAGTGGCACTGGCACAGCCATCCTGGGGGGATGAGAAACCTTAAATGCTTTCTTGACATTTCTTTGTACATCAGCTGTCACCTTTGTGGCATGGATGTAAGTAAGCGGGTGCTCTCCCAGGAGAAGTCACAGACAGCAGGGGTAGCTCAGTATTGGGCAGAGTGGGCGATGCAGGAGCTCTGCCGTGTCCCCTCTTCCTCTCTGGGAAAGGCTGCTGAGGTGCTGAGTGCCAGCAGCACCCTCTCTCTTGTGGAGCACCCTCTCTCTTGTGAGTGCTGGATGCTTGGTCTTGTCTGCTTCCCTTGGCAGCAGACTGCTCCTATGCTGTCCCCATGTCAGTCATGCACAGCTTCTTGTGTGTGCTGGTGTTGGGGGCATTCAATAGTGCGTTGTTTTGGGGAGGGACGTAGTGGCAAGGTGCCAGCACACAGTTGGGAAAAAAACCCCTTGTTTCCCTGAAGACTATTTCTCTGAACAGAGTGCCCTGCCCCTAGTGAAAGACCTGTCTCCACCAAGGACAGCTTGATCCATCCAAGGCTTCCAAGCACTGGTGCCAGCTTTTGCAGGACAGAGGGCATCAGAAAGTGGTGGGTATGGACCCCAGCTCTGACTCCTCCAGGGATACAGGTTGAGACACTTCCTCATGCCCACTCCCACCCATCACCTCAATGACTCTTCACACACACTTTCTTTTTAAAGGGTTATTTTTAACCTGGACCCCTTCAATGTCTGCTCACAGGTTTGGACAATTTTGGGGCCCCCATTAAGAGGAACAAGCCCTGCGGCCTGGGGATGGAAGAGCAGCAGCATAAGGAGGAAGGTGATGGGTGAAAGAAGTTGGCTGCTGTGCTGCGGCCACCTTCTCCCAGATTGCACGGAGAGGGGATTGTGCTGGAGATTGTTTGGGTCATCAAGGCAAAGTGATGCTGGCTCAAGGAACACTGAAGCCTGTTAGATCTGGGTGGTGGTTTGAGATCTGCTCCTGATATGGTGAAATCCTGAGAGCCTTGTGGGGACGTGAAGGGAGGTGAGGTTTTTTGACTGGCTGTAGAAGGGTGTGGAGGGCCTTCCTTGTGTTTCTGAGAGGTTATAGCAAGTGCAGAGGGTGAACAGAACTCATCAGTTGGTAAGACAAGGCTATAATTAAAGCCTTTCAACCTCCTTGCCTGACCTAATTTCTCTTAAATCGAATCTTACATTCTTTTAAACTTTGCCTTACCCAAGGATAAATGCAAAGTAATGCAATTAGGTTCAATGAAAAAACAAATGGTAGAAAACTGTGATAAAAATCTGATTTGATCTCCTATAAAGTGGTGGTCTTCCTGCTGCTTCCCTGCCCTAGCAAAACCTCAGTTGCCAAGGGGACGTTTGCCTCACCTATCACTCAAAAATATAATTTCCCTTTACTTGTACTACCCAAAACTGCCAGCCAAGCAAATACTTAGAGTGCATAAAGCTTGCACCAAACAAACCAGGACAATTTTCTCACCATTGCAATTAACTTCCAACACTATTCCTCACTTTTAAATGGCTGGGATATTTTTGCAAAGGTGACTGTGGCTCACCAGAGCCTTGAGGCCTCATACAGGGCTGCTCTGGCCACTTTTCCTACGGCAAATCTTTTTTTTTCTTCCCCAGGAAAGTATTCAATTTTAAGTGTGAGCACATCTCCCTGGTTAGCAACGGCACATCTCTGCCTGTGAGATCTGTGAGAGTGGAGGTGGAACTGGGTTTCCTTGGAGCCCATGTGTTGGAGGCACAACAGCATAAGGTGAGGGGTATCCGTTTGGGGAATTGGAGTCAGATGTCCTGCCTGTGTCCACTCCCAGCTTCTGGTACACCCCTGGCTCACTCATGGGCAGGCCAGGCTGAGGAGCAGAAAAGCCCCTGATGCTGTGGAAGCACTGCTCAGCTGTAACCAAAACATCACTGTGCTCTTGACACTGCTTCGGTCACAAATCCGAAACACAGCACCATATGAGCTGCTATGAAGCAAATATCCAGGTAAAAAAAACCTGTACACCTCTTATTTCCAGTGAAGTGGCTAAGTCAGAGATTTTATCCTGGTATTTTGTCACAAAAGGAGAAAAGATGGATGAGATTTGTAGGTAAAGCCATAATATTTCATTAAACCAACTGTTATACCTCAAAAAAAAGACACTCATTTTGGGTAATTCTTTGTTTTGGGCTGTAGGCATGACAAGTAGGATTTTTTTCCACCTATACCAATTAGCTTACTAAAAGACAGCTTTCCAATTGTGCACTCAGAGCAGGTGACTGCCTCTGTACTGCTGAGGCTACAATGAGGTAAGAAGTATAAAAGCAACACCTGAAGAGGAGGAGACCTGCAAGTACACAGTGAGTGTATAAATCAGGTGAACAAAACGAACCTGTCAAATTCAATAGCTCAACATGGCATGTAATCCAAAGTTCAACTTTGTATAGGCTTTTATTGCTTGCTCAGGATCAACTGCTCCAGTACCCTGCTGCTGTTCATGTTTCTTTTGAGTATGTTAGTGTTGTTATTCCAAAGAAGTAATAAAACTTCAAGAACTGGACTTTGAGTTTACATTGTTTGTGCTTGGGAATTGAAATTTTTTAATGGAATTTGTCTTTATCACCTACAGAGAGTGTGTGTGAGAGAGAACAAGCAAGAGGCAGATTTTTACATATCTACATCATCATGAATTTCAAAGGGCTTTACAAATCCTACTCTTCCAAAATCTACTAAAATGCTGTGCTTTGCATATGATTATATGAAGCTCATTAGTAAGAGTACTAATGAGCCTCTACACACCCGAGGCAGATAAATGAGGTTCCAGAGTAAAATGATTTGCTTAAGGTCAGACTCCTGAAAGTTGACAGCAGAGCTGGAAATAGAAACTATTGTTTCCCAGTCCCTTGTACCATATTCCCACGGATGGAATGTGTTGTGCTTTTTTTAATTTTATTTTTTTTTTAAGATGAAAACACTGCTGTTTGTTCATGCTGTTTCATTTCTTGTGTGTTCAATGTAATCTTCACAAATGCAAATGTCCTGACCTAGAGCTATATAAGGCCTTCATTAAAGCCTCTCCACAATCCCAGTCTTCATGCAATTGTATAAAGCAGAAGGGGCAGCCCAATTTAACAATTCCCACGCCTCATAAAATGATTGGCCTAGTTTCTTTAAAGTGGGTTTAAGCCATAGCCCCCAACGTGAACACAGAAGCCACGCTATTAATTGTCTATCTTCTGCCATTAAGGTAGTGAGTTACTGGGGAGTGAGGCAAACAGTTTGTCTTTCATGCACTAATAGACAATTTTGCATTTTTTTTTATCTTTATTTTCAGTCTGCAGTGGAGCACACTGACCTTCCTCCTCCCTTCTCCTTTGAGGAGCTGTAATTGGGACAGGGATGAGTGCAGGGAGGTGTAGTACTGGTGCTGCACAAGAGAAGTCCCAGTGTTGGCATCATGGCTCTGTCCTGGATGTGGGCAGCCACTGAAATACCCCGTGCCCACATCGCAGAGAGAAATTGGCATAGTGTTCCCACTCCTGGGATGGAGGCAGGCTAACAGTTGTTAGAGAGCTGCCTAGAAATCCCTGGTTACTCCATTCAGAGGTACTGCACCTCCATAATGGTGTGCTTTACCTGTGAATGGTGAAAACTCCTCTGTTCCCCTTCCCCTCTCTCCATGAATGCCTTCTCTTCCCTTGTGTACATACACGTCTTTTCCTCACTCCCCTCAACAGCTGTTGTTCTTGTCTACAATCCAGAGTAAGGCCAGTGAAAGGGGTTTTAACAATTCCAGGCTTGCAGGAAGACCTGTGCCCCACTGCCCACCACCCACCCCCCCCCCCAAAAAAAAAAAAAAAAAAAAGGATACACACACATATATATGTATGTATGTATACATATATATATGCATATATACATATACATGTGAGAGAGAAAGCAAGAGAGTGAGTCTGCCAACAAGCCTCCTTTGTGAATATGTGTGTGTACTTCTTGGCAGGGCACATGTGACTTCGTGCCTGCACATTTTATACCATTCCTACGCACTCTTCTTATCCTGAGCCCATTTTAAACTTGGATGTATGGAGACACAAAATCATACCCTGGGAAGGCAATGCTGAAGAAGCCATTGGCACCCGTGGCCATGGTTTGCCAGCCTTTGTGGCACTCCTAACACAGATCATCCGTCCCTGGGCAGATGTTTACTCCACCAGCTCTCCAGCCAGCACTGGTAATGCTGGCAAGAGCAGCAGGGTATAAGAATTTTACTTGTTGTATAAACCAAACAGATAACTATACATTCTCCTACTTATCTCAGCAGGGCTGGATCAAATTATGGCCACAGAGTTCAAATACCTCACGTTGATTAAAACTGGGGTTTTTTTGTAGGTTATCTGAAAACAGATACTTCAATGCACTGAGACAATAGCAATAAAAGCTATAAAACCGTGTTCTTCTTTTGGCACTAGCCCATTGTAAACAGTGAGCTACTGGGCTTAATGAGGCAATTCTGTACCATCACTTTTAATAACTGAATGTTTGTCTCCCGGCTATTCAGGTGGGCTATTACTGGTATTTAATATTACTGGCAATGTTGTTGTATATTTTGTGCCAGTGCTGGCAAAGAACAAGGTGATTCTTCCAGATAACAGCCATGCAATAGTATTTTTCTGATTTTAACTGAGCAAAAGGCCAGGCAAAGCCACTGCACACTTGTATTTAGCTTTGCCTTTTCCTTACAAACTTTATTTCAAACACTGAAAGAGTTAATGAAATAATTACAGGCATAAGCATGTTGATTCTAGCTTCTGTTATGGCAAACACAAAAATGTATTGACCTAAAAGGTAAATGTTGATTGAAGCAGAAAACTGACGTCAATATGAACTCCAAAGTATTTTGTACCTTGATGTTTGGCACATGAGCACCATAGTGTATATATAGTGTGGAATACTTAGGTTTGTTTTAATTAGATGTATGATAAACTGGTGATTGTGGTTCTCATTTCAAGTGTAACAATTTACAGCATGACTAATTCTGCTGAAAAACCCAAAATTGTCAGCAACTATTTGGAGGGCTGAGCAAACTGTCAAATGACATTGATGGGGTTTTCAGAGAAAAAGATTCATATAGTCTGCTCAGTCTGCCCAAACTTTCAGGGTGATTTTTTTTTCTGACCAGTATGTTTTATACCAACACTTTCTCCTCACTCAGAAATGTGCTTGATGAAGATCAGTTTGTGGTGGAAGATGTAGATACTTGGTTCCAGCATGATGACTCCCTCCCCTGCAGACCTGCTGGTGCTAGTTTGGGATTCTCCCCCTTCTTTTGCCTCCTACAGCCCAGACTGGGCCCTTTGCCATGGTACCCCACCATTGTCAGCCTTCCTTTGTGTCAACCAGATCTAATCTCATGTTTTTCTCTGTCTGCAGTTCTGTACAGCACTGAGCTACATCTCCTGAGAATTTGGCAGCTCTGGGAATGTTGGTCTGCAGAGGACAGGGTGGCAGCAAGGTTGAGTCTTGTTAAAGCCTTGTGGGTGGCTCAGAGAAGTCCATCAGTGTGCTCACTGGTGGGCCCAACAACACTTCCACCATCTACAAAATGAGGGCAAATTTTATTTTACCTTTCCACCAGATCCCCAGTTACAGAGTGCAGAGATGGGTCATGGCTGGTGGCAAAGGCAGCTCCTGGCTCCTCAAAGTGAGGGATGGGGCTGGTTCCCAGACAGTGGAGGCGTTTACAAGCGCTGGGTTGGAGCCTGGGGATGCAGGTGTACTGGGACAGGAGATGGCCAGGAACTGGGATGGTTGCCTGAGGCATGTGAAGGTGGAGCACGAGAGGGTGGTGTGCCTGCAGCCCTGCTAGTGGCCATGCTTGAGTAAACTACACTTAGAATTAGAATTGTAAATGTCCCAAGCAGTCCTTGGGAAAGTGCCCATTTTGATTTGCAGGGCTTCCCCCTGTCTGCACGGCACTTATGTGCAAACCCTGGCCAAAGCCCTCACTGCCCCTCCAGCAGGGATGTTTTTCCAGCTGTGACTTCTGCATGTTCAGCAGCTGTGTCTGGCCCTGTCACGGAGCCTGCTGATGAATCTTGGTGGATCAAAGCCCTCAAGCGTGGGCTTGGGCTTCCTTCTGCATCTGTGAATTGACTAAAGCTTGCATTTATTTTTGTGGGCCCCCAGTGGAGGCTATAAGTGTGGATAACATAAACGTCTGTGCTCCAAAGCAGCACCCAACAAAAGAAAGGGAAGATGCAAGACAAAAAAAAAAAAAAAAAAAAAAATAAAATAAAAAAAAAAAAAAAATAACCAACCCAGCTCTTGGTTTCTTAAGAAGATCTGACCTCATACATAGGCTTGTGTTTTTTCCAGTTTCATTTTCCTCACCCTGACATATGAATGGAGAGTGAATGGTTTCACAGAGAGTTCTGCTTTTGCTAGCTCAGTATTAATCCAGGGTTAGCTGTAACCTGGGTTTAGGAGAATGACTTGATCTGAAGGTAATTTGGAGCACTGCTTTTCCCCCCTCTGTTTTTAGAATATCCCCATGTCCCCCTTTCAAGCATTTCTTTTCCTTTCAGAAATTCTAAAGGAAAGTAACTTCAATTTAAAATATTAAATATAAAAGATGACATTTTCAAGACACAGCCTGATTGTGGTAGTTTATGTCTTAAGAAAGAGATTACTGACTTGAGACCTGTAGTGTTCTCCTTTTTCATAACTTGGCTACATTAAAACCACTGCATATGTCTGTAGATTCCCCTGGAATATGTTCAGGAACTTAATGAAGAATTAAGTAATTGACTAGTTTTCCTTGAACCTTGATGGATAAACTGCAGGTTTTTCTTTTAAAGCAAGAATACCTTTTTTTCCCCAAGTATTTCAGGTATTTGCACTATGCAGCAAAACAAGGTCTCCAACAAGCAGGTGTTTTTCTGCTTTGCAAGTCTTTTTCTTCTGCTAGCTTGGTTGCCTTCAGGGAAAAATGTGGCAGACAAGACTGGTGTTTAACAGCAAAAGCCAGCTGGGGAATCCCACCACCTCCCCTTCTGGGGAAAATGAGACAGACATACAAGTCAAAAAATGAGCTAACTAGAGAACTTGCATTTTCCTTCCTCTTCCAGGTGGCTTCTAACAAAATACCTTTTGGTGATAGTAATCTGTTGCTTCGGGCCACTGACCATGTATGTGGGTCTGGAGGGAACCAAAACCAGACACTTCAGAGGAAATTTTATAGTCCATGTTAAGTCAGTTATGTGATATGGCACACTGAGGGTGTTTCCATACCTGCTACAATCTCTCACTTGAGAACTGAACATCCAGCTTACTAAGAAATCATGGTGACAAATTATTTTAATTTCCCAGTGTTGTGCGAAGCAGAAATTGGGTCTCCTGCATTTTAATGGTGTGCTGTTTGCAACTGCTTTTGTGATTAATGTCCCAAGGTAAAAAGCATCAGGATGCACCAGAAGGAGGTGCTTTAAATAGAAAGCAGTCAAAAATGAAAGGCTGCTTCCATGAAGCATAGCTGTGCCTCCTGGGTCACCAGGAAGGAGCCTGTCCCAGGGGTGGGTGGTCTCGTTCCTCAGCTGTGGCTGAGCTCTGTGCTCAGCACGTTGCCTGTGTCTGGCCATGCAAACTTATCTCAGTCACCCAAGGCATCTATTACACTCTGACTCACTCTGCAGAGACACAGCCCGCGGAGGGATGGTAATTTTTCACGGCAGTTACTTCGGAGTAAAACCACACTTGAGGAAGCCAGTTCCTTCCCATCAATGAGCTCAGCAGCTCTGAACCAGCACTTCACATCACAAATGATGTTTGGGGCTGTTTGCCTGAACAGCACAGCCTGTTCAGAGATGAAGAACCCAGCCCACTTGTCACGATTTACCAATAAATCAAGGTTTCATGTAGCTTGTGAACTAGGTGATTCATCCTTCTCTTGATAGGTGGGTGATGTTCTTGTTGCTAGACTGGGTATTCCCCTGCCTTCAATACTGATGCTGTGCCAAACTCACCTTTCTTTGGGTTTCTCTGCATGTAAAAGCTGAGTGTTTGGATGTCTCAATGCACATCACTGCAGGTTGGGAAGGATGACAGGGAGTAGTCAATGGCTGGACATTCTATCTGTTTGGCAATGTGCTGGCAATGTGCTGGACATTCTATCTATTTGGCTTTCCAAAGATTTAGAGATCTCCTTCTCCAGTTCTCACATGGACTCCAGTTGCAGGATTCCTGCTTAATCAGCATGCCTTCCTCTGCTTTTCAGGAAAAACTCAGCAAACTTGCCATGTACAGGGCAGTTTAAGGCTTCATAAAGCTGTGTCAGAAACCAGAGCCGCCTGACCAGCGCAATGGCAGGCTGTTTTTCCATGTCATGGTGTTGGCTCTGCAGCTGACTGCACACAACTGTTCTATTTGGTGGCCAGGATAATTTGGAGATGAAATTCTGCATGGTTGGAATGAATCACAGGCTGCAGGAGCTGTGCAAGCACCAGCCGTGCCTTGCAGAGCATCTTGCCTATGTTTTGAACAACTCAGATGATATCTTGCCCCAGGTTCTTTCCACACTGCCAAAATCAGTGCTGCTGGGTGATCATGTAGTTATCAGAGAGCAGATGGTTTGACCTAATTGTTCTGGTTTAAAGCAAATCAATGCCTTTCATGAGTTCTTATCCCAGTGTAAGTCTAGCTCGTTTCTGCCCATTCAGAACAAATAAGAAGGAGCCTTAGGAGTTTACATCCTATTAACTTGCTACACATCTGTTTGCAAAACTGATATCCAGTGTCTGCATTTGCAAATGGGCAGCATGTGGGATCCAGCCAGGGGTAAAAAACTTGTCATATGAATTATGAATAAGCCCCGTCTGTGCTCGTGCTGGATGCTTCTAACAGCTCTTTAGCTGAAATAACATGCAATCACATAAATATTTGGATTCTGCTTAACAGTTGGAATGGCAAAGAAACCAAGAGCAAGTAACATTATACAATCCAATATAATCCAAGCTACACCTGTACCTTGGCTAATGCAAGTGTTTATATGCACTTACATGTATCTGTGCAACTATATTGTTAATTCTTGACGTGGAGCTGCTACTGTGTGTGATAGGCTGGCTTGAGAAACTTTTTGGATTGAAAGTGGAAGAAACTGTTCTTTCACTTGCAGAATAAAAATGCAGTGATTTAAACTTAATTCGTTGCATTTGTTATCCTGAAGACATAGCATGCTATTTTTGGTTATCTTTTGTTTAGTTGTTTCCTGTATTGATATGTTGTTTTCCCATTTCAGCATATAAACTTCTGGATTCCCATGCTTCTAGTTTTCTTGGGAAACAAAAGAGTGCTAGCAAATACACAAGTTTAACTCCACCAACGAAGTCAGCGAACATCAGTAGAGAAAAGGTGGTGGTCATCACTGCTTGGGGGATGCAGAGCTGGACTGGACTTTGGCTGGACACCAGTGTGCAGCCTTGCCCCAGGGAGCCTCACCTTTGGCAGAGCTCAGGCTGGGGGCCCATGGCCACACACAGGGAGGGTTTGGGTGGCTGGTGTGTGTTTCAGGTCTTGTCAAAGGACCACTGGGTGGGCTCCCATTCCCACTCCCAGGCATTGCAGTGTTTTCTGTTTCTTACTGGCTACCTGATGATGGATGCTGGTTGCAGGTGGTGGGGACCTCCAGAGGTATTTGCCCACTCTGCCCACCAGTGTGGGAAACTGATAAAACTTTGCTGCCCTCCTTAAATCCCATCTCCTCCTTCAGGCCAGAAGCTATGAAAATGAAATTGATAAGAAACAATTCAATGGACTATTTTTCTGGTGTCTGTAGGCAACCTTATCTAGTGGAAGATGAGGCAGCAAATGCTCACTGGAACTCCAGTCAGTTTAAGTTAAGCAATTTCCCACCTCTACTCTTCCCTCCCCCCTCTCCCCCCCCTTTCTTTTTTTTTTCATTTTGAGACATTTTCCTTTGATTAGAAACTTACTTTTCCCAGCATTTCATGCACTTCTTCATTTCCATCAGGGCTTATTTCCCAATTAAAACATGGTTTGCTAACAGCTTATATAACCATGTAATGGAAAAAAAGGTTTCTTAGATAGAAAAATATTTACCCAGAAAGAACTTAGCTCTAGGCTTAGAGCAAGCAGAGAAAGTATGCAAAAACACTGTGAGTGAATGAAGGTCATTCTTCTCCCTTGATAGTTTGCTTGAACTGGTAAATAGAAATTTCTTCCTTATGGAAACTAGAGACATTGGATGCTTGAAGAGGCAGAATGCACACAGTGCTTCTTATGACACCAAACCAATCAATGCATAAAAAGACAAGATGTCAGGGATGTAGTCACTAGTAAAATCCAGGCGCTGAAACCATCTTCTGAAAATCTGTTGGGATATATGCAAAATGAAAATAAAAATAGCTATGCTGGTTTGGAAATGCACAAGAAATATCTGGTTTGCATTTCTTAATAGGGGCTTACATTTGCATCAAATGAATTTCACTACTTGCTACTGAAGAGATCTTCCTAAGGGGCATGCATTTCCCCCTTAGTAGCTCAGGTTAAGTTTTCCTGCTAAATAGAGATGTCTCTACACTTGGAGAGGCATTCTCTGATTAATGTAAATGCCTTGATTTGTGACTCCAGTGCAGTGGTCTCAAGTACCAAGGCAGGGCTGCAATGGACTTCATTCTCACCTCTTGCTTTGCATCAGCTGTTATTGTGCCAAGGAGTCCAGAGGTTAGAGGTGTTGTTTAGACACACAATCTTGTGAAACTGTGCTTGCAGGTGAGTGCTACCATTAAGCTGCAGAGAGATTTTCTTTTGATGGTAAATAATGTAGATTTATATTCTGAGTTCCCCAAACATAGGCTTTTGTGGTGGGAAGAGAACAGCAGTGATACACGGTCCTCTCAAGAAAGGCACTAATAGCTTAGTGCAACAGCTCACTATTTCTTTCCCCTCTCTCTCTAAAGCTTTTCTAAATGGCACAGAAATACTTTTTGAACCCCTACACACCTTTTCTGTGTGTCGAACATGCTCTTGTACCTGCACCCTATGGGCCAACAAGCCTGGACAGCACAGTCCTCCACCCTGTCTATTTGCTACAGTTTTGCTGCCTTTTGAAACTGGGACTGAGTGTTAGAACAATGTAATTAATTCAGCCATGACAAAGCAATACAAACAAACAGTTTAGCTTGGTGTTCTGGCTCATGAAAGACGGATATGCCTGACAGCAGGAAGTCATGGTTTACCTAAAAACAGATGGAACTCAGACCATGGTAGGGGTGAGCTCCACATGGCTCCAGACTCTTACATCAGCAGTGGACTTAATCCACAGAAAATATCTAAGAGTTGTAAGTATGAGGGATCCAGAATTAGTATGTCCACATTATTAACTTTTTTTTTTTTTTTTTTTTTTTTTTGGAAGCGATTACTGAAAAATGGTGGTGCTACTAAGTAGTTGGTTTTCCTTCCAGCTCTGTAGTATTTGTATTCCTTTGCCTTGTTTATTATTTTATGAGCATTTTTTCCTGGTTTTGTTTACAAACAAGACAGCAGATGCCAGGACCTAAAAACTATTAGAGATGTAAACCAGTGAAAAACTGTGAAAGTCAGGTTATCTTGCCTATGAAATCAGATGATGAATAATCTAAAAGGGATTATTTTAAGATCCAAACCAGAGACTGACTCTTCCATGCATTTACAGCATTAATTCCAACTGTTCTTTTTTCCATATTGACTAGGTAGTTGATCCTTTGCTCCTTCTCTCCCACCAAAGCATCTCTGAATGCCAGTGATATGTAATTTTTAACGAGAAACTGTGAATTTGGAGTGAAATAAACTTTACATGAATTGCAGGTAGTCGCCAGTCAACATTTGGTGTTTTGTTATGGAAGGCAAAAAAGGCAGTATCTGAAGAGCTCCGGTTTGTCAATTCTGCTGGATTCAGCCTGCTGAGAGCTTCTCTCCTTAGCCTGCCTCACCTGCTCCGGTGCCTCTGGCATTCTTGATGCACAGTGATGCCTTTGCATTGGGTGTAGTTAGTCACTGCCATGCTAAAAGTCTAAAATCCTCTGAATGTCTCCATAAACTTCCCCACATCTAGATGGTGAGTCCTGATTTAGTCTATCCAAGTCTCTCCAAAGGGAGATGTGATGGAAATGGGGGTAATAGTATCTTTTCCTGACTTTTTTTTTTTTTTTTTTTTTTTTTTTTTTTTTTTTTTTTTTTTAAGTTGGACTAAAGATTGCCTAGGTATATGATATAAAGACACTTGCCTCTTTGGTAGGGCTAAAACTGGGGTCTACATGTTTCTTTTGTTGTGCTGACAGCAGCAGATCCAGGGATGGCTCCCTCACGGCCAATGGCTTGACAGGCTTTTTCTGGTTGTCTACCTGATGATGGAGAAATGAATAACTGACTGCTGCTGAGGCAGACACTCACGTCACATCTCACTGATGCTATTTGAATTGGCTGACTTGTGACATGTAGTAGAAGTTTCCCTTTGGAGCTGGGGTGAATCATGAAAATGTCTCATTACAGAGGATGTCAAAGCATTTTCCACAGTGGCCCAAATATCCCTATGTAATTGCTCTCCTTATTTCAAGAAATGGCTTATCAACAAGTTTGATTTGTGAAATGCTAAAAACTAGGCTGGCTAAAGGAGTGCCTCCAGTGTTATAATTTCTACTGGCCAAAGCGAGCATCAGCAAGCTGTGGACATTTGATCTGTGAATGTGATTCCCTGTCCTTGTAAGCCTCTGAGGGTGGAAATCCCCACCACAGCCCAACCTTTGCGTGCTGGCGGGAAGTGAGTTGGCCCAGCGTCTCCTTCCGTACAGTCCCAAATCTGTCCTGCATTGGCCCGAGCAGCTCTTTACCTTGGGAGGTGCTTTTCTCCACCGGTCCAGCGGCTCTTGCGTGAGGGTGCAGAGTTCACTGCAAAGCCTCGGTGTTGACATCAGGAATGTGACAGCCCCCATCCGGCCACAGACGTTTTCCAAAGCCCTGGCGGGTGGCCCGAGTTACCTGAAGCAGTTATTAATTGTTTGGTGATGACGCAAATGGCTGGGTCCGATTTCAGCCCTGCTGCCGGCTCCCGGGCAGGAATGACCTGCTCAGCTATTGCTGCACTCCATATCCTGGTGAAAGGCAGGCCTGTAAATTCCCCAGGGGTAGGTAGGTTATACTGAATGGGGGGTTTGATTTCCTTTGGTGGAAATACTCTTTGCTCTGGCCTTTTTTTTCTGATTTAAACGTGTGGACCTTTTTTTGTTCCCCCCACCCCTCCCCCCCACTTTTTACGTAGAAATGGTTCTGGATGCCTGTCTAAGCATAATTTCCCACGCTTTTGCTATTATCCAAGACTGTTTAAAACAACGGCCTAAAGATTCTCCTTTTTGTTCAGGTTCCTGGCCTAACTCTCCTGCAGCAGGCGTATCAAATAAGATCGTTTCACTGGGACTTGGGAGCTGCCCTCACTGAACTGGAGCTGTCCTCTGCACTGATGGCAACACTTGTGGAAATCTGCTTTAATAGCAGCTCAATATCACTACATACATTTTCATAAATGTTTCCACTTCTGATTTGGTCACTTATAGCAGATGCCATCTCGTGTCCTTTATGCAACAGTCAAAGCATAAGGTATATCCTGGGTATTAGAGTGGTGGGAAGCACTGGATCCGGCCTGATTCTGTGACTTGGCTGTGCCCAGTCTCCCTGTTTAAGATGGGATAGTAATGGGTGGATTAAAAAGCTATCAGAGTCTATCAGCTTGGCACCACCTGCCATTCAATTCCCATGATTAGTGAGGGAGAAGTGAGTCAGAAACACAGGACAGAGGCTGTGGAGGTCCCCTGGAATCACACCAGGTGCACCAGTGGCCTTCTGCTGCAAGTGGCTTGTGTGGGGTCAGTTCTGAGAGGCAGCAGGCAGGCAGCTGAGGGAAGGGCTCTTGCATGAGAGGCTGAGGCTGGGTGAAGTATCCAAAATAACTGTGGGAGATATTTTCTGTATGTCTTTGTCACCTGTATGGTTAATCAGTCCCGTCCAAGCTTTTTGCAAAAAATAAAATAAAATAAAATAATTTAAAAAAGAGAGAAAAAACCCTCCTTGTTTTTAATGGTAATGTTTAAAAAAATAATATAAAACTCTCCTCAGTGGCCAAACCACAGAAATTGCCATGCAGATCCAAGAGCAGGTGTGCCTCCTGGAGCTACTGGAACAGCATCAGAAACCTGCTAGATCCCCTGTAAAAAGTGTCCTCTTAATTCTGGGTCAAATTCTGCTCCAAATGTGGTTGAGAGCAAAACTCCTATTTACTTTAATGCTTGCTGCCTTTCATCTGTTGTTTTTGGAATAAACTGGGATCAGACCTGAGAAGTGCACACAACTAGTGTCTGTTAGGGCAGAAGGAAGCCAGTGATGCTGGGAGAGGTTTGGTAATTAACAGATTGGTATGTCCACATTCTTGACATGAGACCTTTCAAGAGTGTCACATGACAAAGGATATTCCTGGTCTTTCAGCAGGAAACTGAAGTTATGGCCTTCTATTTTCACTTCATATTTTCCTTAGTTTTGTCCACGGGCTGCTTTGGTTATCTGCAGCCAAGTGCCTGTGTGGCACTCAGCTCAGTAGGTCATTTCCACAGGGTTTTTGTGTTGCTCCCTCCTGCCGAACCTGCTGCTCTGGGGGAGCCATCCCTGCATCTGCTGTTGCATATGTGACTAACCCAGCAAAACAGCTCTGTGCCTGGCCTCAGGTATGGAGCTGTCCCCCTGCATTACCATGCCTGACTAGGCGCTTCTGCTTAGCTGGCTTCATGGAGCTTCATGGAGTTTCATGGAGCTTCATGGACTTCAAGTTTCACTCAGAGAAAAGTACTTACCTTCTTCAGCTTGGGACATGAAGAATTTCAGCCATTTTTTGTTCCGTGGAAGTCATCCCATCCCTTCACAAACAGCAGGTTGTCTGCATGTGTTCTTGTATTGTGATGGAAATAAGGAAAGAAAGAAGATAAGTTGAGTGTATAGGCCACTACAGGATGTATTTCAAATTCCTAACCATATAGCCTGTCCAGTTTTTGGGTCAATGTGGATTTGGGGTGCTAAGTCCTGGTTAATGCAAATGTCCAAATAGATTCAGACCTTCCAAGATTGTTCTCTCTATTCATACCCATCACAGACTTCAGAGATAATTGACCTATTATTCAGTGGGAGAACTCCTTTCCACCCACTTTCCTCCCCCCCATTTCCCAAACCATTCCCTCTCACTTAAAGCCTTCCAAAACTTTTAAGACTTGATACTCCAGAGTGCTAAGCACCCTGGCCCTGATTCAGTAGAGCACTTACACATGGGAATAATTTCATTTGAAGTCAATGCAATTATTTGCATGCTTTAGTTGCTTTGGAGTGAATTGCTCCATATTCAATAGGGTGGAGTCCACTGAGTCCTTTCCTGGATGTGTCCCTGCTAGACAGGGAGGAAAGCTACAGGAGCTCTTTTCAGTGCTTGCCCCACTGGAGAACAAAAGGAAGCGGCACCTAGAAAGGGTATTTCTGGGCAGGATGGGATTGTGGTTCACTAATGCTGTGTTGTAAAAGGCTTGTTCTCATTGTAGTCTTATCAGAGCCTGAGAGATTATTCTTATCAGAGCGTGTAACAATATTTTTATCAGCTTGAAAGATGATTCTTTTATACCAGGGTGGCTGTAAGCCTCTTAAGACCTTTCCTTTTATTTACTTCTCTGCTGCACTTCTCTGCTTCTCTTCAATCAGCATTTGCCCTTTGATATGAAAGCTCACAATAGACTGACATTTGACATATAACATTGTGCTGGTAGTGTTTTATAGTGTAATATCCCTGGGTATGTGATTTAGGCCACTCTTAGTTCATGACAAGAAATACATCTCAAGTCAGGCCCCAATGCCTGTTTTAGGAGATTTAGCTCAGTAATGCTCATTCCTGACTGACCAGGCTGGGGGTAGAAAATAAAAGTATACAGCTGTGATTTTATCAGTGCTACTTTGAGCTGCCAGGTTGTGCTCTGGGGTGAGATGAGCAGCTCTTTGGGACAGGAACATCCTCCTATTACATTTGGAGTCCAGAGCAAGACTGAAGCTCCTGAGTCTTCCTGGAGAGCAGCCCTGTCCCTGGGGCAGCAGGGGTATGCATCCTTGGGGGCTGTCCCCCACGGCAGTGCAGATGGGTCCCAATCTCCTGGCTGGGGGGAGAAAAGCTGGCTGCAGGGGAGCAAGACTTGGCCCTTGGCCTCTGGCCCTGACTCCTTTTGTTTCCTAGCTTAAAGTCAAAGAGACTGGCCTTGGCTGTTCAGTTTGCCGTGTAAATGAGGACACAGAAAACAGTGTGAGTGCTCAGTGGTTTTATCGCATTCATGCCCCTCTACTCCCTTCCCACAAGCAGACTGTGCATGGGGATTTGTCTGCTTTTTTTGGTGCTGCAGATGTGGCAAGAACAGCCGTGCACTGAGTGAATGCCAGTGCATGGTACATGCCCCTGTCCAAGAGACTTGGCAGCTAGAGAGGGTCTGAAATGTCCCTGTCAGCAGCAAAACCCACTCCTGCACCTTCCCTCTCACTCCAGTCTTACTGTGCCACAACCAGAGAAGGAGCAGGAAAAGTGCCATGGTGAAGGAAAAGGTAACACTGGAAAACAACTGAAGGGAGTCGTCTGGAAGGAACCACTCCTGTTCCTGTTTGGAATTTTCAGCAGGGATGTAAAAACAATGATATTGTTTCATATCAGAGGTTTGAATGCCAGGCACACGTGTAAGAGACCAGACCACAGGTTTGCTTGGCTCAGGGACTTGCTCCTGCCCCGCAGCAGGGGCAGTGGGACCAAGATGGTGAGGTCAAACCTTCCCCTCCTGCAGTACACTCATCTTAAGGGAGCAACCTGCACCCCACTGCTGCTGCCCACATGCTCCCAGTACTGTGGCCAGGTGCCAGTGCAGAGCATCCTGGCGGGGGCATGTGTGGATCGGGATTGTGCCCCAGCAGTGAATGCTGAGCCTAGTGCTGCCCCAGGCAAAGGCATGGGGGCATTCACATGGTCCTTCTTGGCAGCAAGGGCCTGTATGCATTTCTGGAAGTTTTTTGGGACTATTTCTCCCGAGGTCTGTGCTGTCTGGATGCAGTGCAGGCAGTAAAACTCAATGGCAGCAGTGCTGGTGGGGCCCTCACACCATGGCTCCTTCTCCACTCACTGGCAGTTTCACACAGAGGGTTGTCTTAGAGCTGCTAGGTGATGCACCCTGAATTTATGGTGCTTCACCCTCCCTATTTTTGGCCTGTTCTTGACAATTTTTAACTCCACAAACTTCCACTAAGAAAAAATGCCCAGCAGATCCCCCTCTCCCTCCCTTTCCCTGTAGGGCTTCCTGTCCACAGATGGAAAAAACATGCTGGTGCATCCCACACAGCTGTGCCAGTTTCTGTAAATGGGGTCACAGTTCACAACAGCTGCACTGGGCTGGGTTTGCTCATCTTTTCTTCCTGGCACCCTGCAGCCCATGGTTTGGGCTGCCAAGGAACTGCTGCTGACCAGCTGCCTGCCCTGCTCTGCTTCTTGAGTGGCAGCACTGTTGGCCCTCAGGGTTGTGGTGAAAGCATTTGGGGTTGTGGCTGGAAAACTCCCCACACTCAGGCACCTGGAGGTAAACCGCCCAGATGTTTGGTTTTTTGATTTTGTTATTTTAAATTCTTTTTTCTTGAAGACCTGAATTTAAAAGCCAACCTTGTGGGGAGTTTTTTTTTCAGCTGGTATGGGAAAGATCTGTGTGGTGGAGAGGATGGGGGCTTGTGCCTAATTTCTGCATGCTTAAAGCTGGTGAAAGTGGCAACAGGACTGTTATTCACTATGATTACATCTACCCCTCCTTCTGATGTAGATAGGTCTCCACAAAAGCATGGACCTGAGCTGCTTAGGAAGGGAGTGATCCTTTCAGAAAACCCTTTTCACATGGACTTAATGAGGAGCTGCATCAAACTTTTAAGGTAGCTTGTATAATTTTTTAAACAGAAACTAAAGTCTAATCTAGAAATGATGTTGCAGATTGATATTATATGAAAGGAATGACAAGGCATAGCAAAAATGCCCTGTACTTCTCTGATCTCCAGCTCTAACTTAAAATCTTCATTCCTCTTACATTTTTGCTAGGGCAAGAGGCAATGGACAGAAACTGGAGCATAGAAGTTCCACCTGAATATGAGGAAGAACTTCACTGTGTGGGTGACTGAGCACTGAAACAGGTTTCCCAGAGAGGTTGTGAAGTCTCCCTTGCTAGAGATATTCAAAAGCTGTCTGGATACAATCCTGAATAATGTATCTGGGGGACTCACTTTGAGCAGGGAGGTTGGGCCAGATGACCTCCAGTGGTCCCTGCCGACATTACCCATCCTGTAATTCTGTGACTGTGGTACCAGCTGTGCTAAATTTTGCCGGCACTGGTTGCATCATGTATACATCCCGACTGCAGATTGACAACTTCTCTGGGCAAAAATACCCCCAACCTGTTGACGTATACCTGGGCTGTGTGATGTAGCCATAAGGTGCTCGTCATTAAAGCTGCATGCAGATATTTAGATTTGCATGAGCTTCACAATAACATTTGAACCCCTTGAGCTGCTGGGGCACTCACAGCTTGCTGTGAGGGGCTGGGGCCCTCAGCAATTTACAGGGTGGAGCCCATCATCTGGCTTTAAAGTAGTTCCTTATGAATGTTCTAGACTGAGGGCAGAGGGACAGTGGCGCTTCCCACTGCTCGTACCCAGGGGAATAAAGGGAAGTGGGATTAGTGGGAGTTTTCAGAAGCCTCTAACTCACCATAGAGCATAAATATCTTCAAGGGTTTGCCCTCAGGTGCTTCTTAAAAAAGCAGTCGGGTTAAAGTGGCTTTGCTAAGTTTGTTCCCATGAATATGATTTTCCCCAGGCACACTTTTTACATATACCTGTTAGATAAAAGCTACCACACAGTAAAAGAAAAACAACACACAACCCTCTTAATTAAAGATATCAGGGCAAGCAAGGAGGCTCCTCCTCAAAAAAAAAAAAAAAAAAAAAAAAAAGTGATTCCAGTTTACAGGGCCCTGAGAAATAAAGCTGCCCATGATTTCTTGGTTCTTGCACAGAGCCTAGGCTCAGTGAATGCTGGCGAATCATTGCCCAGTGATGGCAGGTATTAGAAAACCCAACTTAAAAGCTTATCCTATCAGTCTGTTTTCTGGGGCTGGTCTCTCTGGGTGTACCCTGCCTGTAGCCTTGTATCTGTCTCCTTGCTTAGGTTATCTTCCTTCCCATCCAGTCCATGCTGGGATCCCACTGGCCCCAAACTCCCGTGGGCTTTTCCAGATGCATGATGTATTTCGGAGGATGGGCCCCTTTCGTGCCAGTGACGATAGAATGCCTCTCTCCCCCTTATCCTGTCCTTGTTCTCTGTAGGGCTCCCCTGCTTTTCCCCTTCCCAGTATCAGGCGAGGGTGGGCTGTCCAACTCTGCTTCAGCAGAGGTGTGACCCCCTGGTGTGGGACGCAGTCATTTTGACATGGCTATTCCTAGCTAGCCAATCATGGGCTGTGGAAATGATCCTAAGGTGCTCAGAACCCGGGACAAATGAATAATTTACTCTGCCAAGAGCACAATGTGGAGGAAATGGAAGCAACAACTAGTGCCAACAGAAAAAACAGCTGCTGGATGTGTCTGTTTTGTGCCAGTTAGTGCAATTTTGCTGACAGCTTGCTTTGATGTAAACTCATTCTTGTGAATAAGCCTGAGATCTTGTATCTGAATGCCAAGAAAATACTGTTGTTGAAGATTTTGAAAGCTGCAAAGGCTTTTGTTTGTGTGTAATGACAGTATGGACCCATGAGCTATGCCTTTCAAAGTGTATCAGTCTGGGACGTTGTGAAGGGAGGGAAAAGGGAAAAGATGGAAGAGGAGGATGCATTTACCAGGTAGAGGCTGCTAAGCAGTGGGTCTGAAAAATCCACGTGTCTTTTTGGATGTGTTTGCGTGGTTTGATGGCGGGGGATTTCACTGTGCTGTCCCGTCTGCCCCGCTGCAGTTTGTGCTCACAGGGGATTTTTGGGAGCGACATGCTGGTATGGATAAAAACAGGGGTCTGGTGCCTTGGGGGAGGAGCAGTGGACCTGACCAAAATGACAGAATACAGAGCTACAAGAGCTGTGTGTGAGATCCAGAAGCCAGCGCAGTCCTAGAAACCCCCTGTGAGAGCGACAGCGAACGCTTATCAGGCTCTGCCATCAGTCTGCCGCTCCTGGGAACCCGCGCAGCGCGGTGATTATTCCGAGGGCTAGTTGTGTAGGTGGCCGAGCCTGTTATCGCAGGAACGCCGCGTTAGTCATGGGAGCGGCCTGCCAGACATGCCCGGTGCCTGCGCCTTCCCGCTTTATCTCCGCTGGGGCCGGGGCCTGCCAGCTTGGCATGGGAATGCGGCAGGATGGGACTTGATGCGAGCGGTCTGGAAGGGAACGCGGCTCCCAGTGCAGCTTCGGCTGCATTTCCATGTCTAATCCGCGTCTGAATTAATGCAGCGTATGTGGAGGCACTCACAGCTAACAAGTGGTTGTGGTTTTGTTTTGTAAATCGTTATCTCGCTCTCAGATCGATGAAACTGCGCCGTGGCCGACAAAGAAGGTTAAGGCACCGCGGCTTTCAGACCTGCGCAGCTCTTAGGTTGGGTGCCCAAGTCCAGGTAAACTCTCGGTGGCTCTTGGAAACACAGATCCCCTCAAGCATGAGGAGAGTGGGTGCAGTAAAACAGAGGGTCCAAAGTGGCAAATCCCTTGGGTTTAAATCTTAAAATCTCATCTTTCCTTGCATGTGGGAGAAGAAACTCTTGATGAGAGGTCATGGAATTAACACCCTTCTGAGCCCTGGTTTTACGCAAACATGACCGAATCCAAAAACTTTTTTTGCCTGTGAGGAATAACAAGAAGTGTTGTGCCAGTTGCATGGCTCCTAAAGGTAATTTCCCCTCCTTTTGGCTGTTCCAGCAGCATTAAAGCAAGTAAATGTAGTATTAGACTTTTCAATACAAGAAAGTGAAGGAAGCCTACTCTCTTTTGAGCAGATTCCTCAGCACAGGTGTGAAGGAGGGGGCCGTAGGACCCCATTGCAGGGAGGTGTGAGACTGTACTGAAGGAGGCAGAGGCAGCTTTGGTGGGTGACACATCTGAAGCCTGGTTTCTACCAGCACCCTGATTTGTGAAGGCATTCCCATCTACTGGCACACTGTTAATTTACCTGCAGCACAAGTTACCAAGGTTATTTACCTATCATTTTCTTGCTACATATTGATTTTATTCTGTTGCCTGAAGGTATAGAAATAATTAGCAAAAGAATCTTCCCATCACATTTACTATGCAGTTAATTAGAAGTTTTATCCTATAGAGTAGTCATGTGAGAAAAGCAGCACTGTAGTAACTCAGGTGTTCTCCTCCCAGCTGATGTGAAATGGCAGGTCTCCACTGACTCCTGCCAGCCCTTGTTGTATTATAATAGCAGCAGGAACATGCTATGTTCCAAAAGACATAGGAAACACCAATGGCTTTTGTTTTATGAGCACTTGGAGACCCAGCATGTGCTCCAGGGAAGCTCTCACAATTTAAGCAGCCTGTTGGATACTTAAGGGACTTGCTGCAAATCAGTGCACTGTTCCTCCACAATTTTTTTTCTGTCACTTCTTTGGGAAGGGGCTGGCGGGCCTGTGGCATTTCCATATTCTTCACATTCACCTATAGTGTGTGGATGGTCCGAGACAGGATAACAGTTTGCCTCTGGGCTTAGGGAACATGGGGCTCACCATAGTCATACCAAATGCTGAGCCCTGAATTGCACCTCTGCTAAGGTTTTTCCTGTGGAAGGATGGCTTTCCATGCATTGACCAGCTTTGCTATGGCAGAAAAGCCTTTCTTGCCTTACAGTGATAAATCTCAAAGTCAGACAGATCAAACATCTTTCCTCTCTTTCACTCTGTGGGTCCATGCAGAGTTTCCCAGGGAAGGTGACTGACATTGGGTGCTGTGTCTGCCTCATGAGGTGGCCAACTAATCACCTCCATTGACATCTTTAAAATGGTCTCCCTGGCAGAGTCTGACAGTGTTTGGTTTGTGGCTCATGGAAGGGCAGAGACTGTGGGGTGGCACTTCTGTGTGCCACACTTGAGGGTGACAGACACAGATCAGCTGTCTCATGTGTGGCTGCGGCCAGTGAACTGTGCTTGCAGGTGCTGCTGGGAGTGGGAGAAAGGAGCTGTGACCATGTGAATGTGTACACAGCAGAGATGAAAAACAAACTTGCACGTGCCAGTAGGTACTTTGGGCATTGATAATGAATCTCCCTCTTGAAACTGAGTGGCTTAAATCCAACCTAAAGAGAATAATGTTTATTCCTGAAAAGAAGGCTCTTCAGCATGATTTTCTGGCTGTAGTCCAACATCTGATATCTTTTTCTAAAATTGGGATAGGTACATGTGAATCCTGGAGAGGAACTGTGACTGGTGCTTAGATGAAAGTGTATCTCAGTCTCACCTCCTAAGAAGTGGCTCCTGTAAAGCTGGGAGGAAGCAAATGCTGGCTTGGCTGCTTTTCCATCTGTAGAACCTCATATGTCTGGATGAGGTGTTGAGCCAGATAGCCGGTAGTCCTCTGAAACTGCTCCCATTAAAGTGTTTGTTCCAGGCTGTGACATGAAGAGAGCATTTGTGCTTCGGCAGAGGGGGAATGATTGGCCAGGAGCTGCTTTTGAGTCAAGTGTTGCTGCTTCCTGGTGGGAAAACAGGGTCTCAGCACTTGGACAATCACCTGAACATATGGGCTGGTGCCATGGGGACGTCCCCAGCCAGCAAAGAAAGGGTGGGTGGAGGTGCCAAGCAGGACATCCACCAGCAAGAGCCAGGGAGAGGAGCAGAGGCCAGGGTTTCAGCAACTCCAGGTTCTGTTTTCAGATCCTCCACTACAAGGTGGCTGTAAGCAATGTGCCTTTTAGTTCTGCAATCACCAGCTTACTTACATGGTAACTTCTTTGGGTCTGGGTGCTGTGCATTTTCCTGTTGTTTCCTTCAGCCACAATTTGACTTGATGCTCTTCTAGAGGGTGGGAGCTCCTCTGCAAAATCACGGCCACTCGAGGTGCCCCCTGTGCCAGGGGTGCAGGCAGGCAGACCACCCAGAGGGGGCACAACCCTGTGGTGGGCTCTGGGAATCATCTGAGTCACCTTCTGGATACTCTACTGGCACCCTAGGGCTGGTATCAGCTCCTGAGTTAGATGCCTAAAATTAGAATTAGCCCAAGATTAATGTGTGATGATCCTCCCCAACCATTCACAAACACACCAATTTTTTTTACCACAGTCACATTTCTATTTGGCTGGTGTCTGGTTTTTCCAGATGAAGGCCTCTTAACCTACAGTCAGTGTTCTGAAATGGCCCATTCCTAGACAGCTGACATTGGATGCTGTCTCTACCTCAGGAGGTGGCCAGTTGACCACTTGCACTGACATCTCTGAAATGGCCTCCCTGACAGAGTTTTGTGCCCTATGATTGTGGGCCACATAAGGGCAGAGACTGTGGACTTTTGCATGCCACACTTGATGGTGACAGTCACTGATCAGCTTGTGAGTGTCACGAGCTGGATGAGGCTGGAACAAGAGATCATCTATTCTATGCACCTCAAGATTGTGGCCCTGAGATGCATGTTCAGTTTGGACAATATTTGACAGTACTCAAAAAAAAAGCAATTTCTGTTGCATCAGTGGAAAAAGAGAAATTGTGCTTGCCAAAAGCCTCATCCTCTTAGATATTTATCAAGGTCTTGTCTAGCTTAGATAATATATTCCCTTCATAGCTCAAAGCTAGTATTGTGTTAAAAGTGACCTTTCCGTCTCCATCTTGCACAAAAGAACCTGTAAGTTCAAAATTAATAACTTCAACTTTAAGCTGTAATTGTATGAGAAACAGCTGGATTATAAATTGATTGCTTCTCCAGAGAAGGCTTCTTTTTTCCTTAAAATATCTTGATAAGCAATATTGCTTACTCAGTTATAACTTAAGGTAAGTTCACTTTGTACCGGCTGTGCTAAAGGAAGACATTACCATTGCCTGCCCACTGGCATCTGTGCCAGAGGGAGGAAGCTGCAGGAGCAACAGCCCTCTCCGGTGTGTCGTGGTGGGATCCCTGGGAGCATTTCCCAGGCACAATCTTCCTGCCTAGAGCAAGCAGCTGGCTCTGGTGGTTTGAGGTCTTGCCCTCAGCACGAGGTGCAGGGCAAGCTACTGGGCAGGAAGACAACACAAAGCCCTGACTCGATCTGCCAGCAAAACCACTTGTTATCTGTAACCCACTGGAGATGAAAGCAGCCCTGTTTACCTATTTAAACCCTTGGAATGAACCCATTGTGGCTGCAGTGTGTTAAGGAGGAAAGCAGGTTATGAGCATGTTGTGGTGCTAAGCTGTCAAGCTGATACAGCAAGACTTGGAAATCTTATCCTTCCATAACTTCAGACTTAGAGTAGACTTGTGATGTAGCAGCAGAATGTACCCCAAGAATATTTGGGCTGGAAACATGAGAAGCTGCTTCTATCTGCAGCCATGGGAAGGTGCCTGATGATTTTTCTAAATGGTGGATGAGAAAAAGGGCAGCAAATCTTCAAGAGGCCATTGTAGTTTAAGAGGACCCTGAGCTTTCAGATATTTTAACTTTCAGAATGACTTTGCATCTGATGGGAAGCAATGCTGATGCCTATGTTTGGATTCCCATGGGCTGTGTGAAAAGTCTATGGGGAATGCCAACCAAAGGCATTTCAATTCTTACCTATGATCTTTATGTATTATCCTTGTTTCAGTGTCAAACAAGACATTTCACAACTCAGAGTTGTTATCCTTTTTGTGATGAAAACAGCAATTCTGTTGCTGGAGAGCAGAGAGTCTGTAGCTTCTCATTATCAAATACATAATTTCTGGGGTTCATCTTCGAGCCTCTCTGACCCTAAAGTACTTGGGAGCTACCACAGCTGCAGCTTGAACTTTTCTCCTAACTGGTGGTCTTGGTGAGGCTTTCACAGTCAAGTTTTAGCAGGAGCAAAGAAGGGGAGAACACTGGACTTTCCCTCTGCAACTAGCTAACCAGGAACCAGTGGTCTCCTTGCATTTCTGAAACTAACCTTCAGGTGGGAGATTCCCAGAGTCCTTTCTAGATAGCAGAAGATGTCATGGTTAGAGTCTGTTGTCTTCTACTCAGAAGTCACATATCAAAGAGTTGTCCTTTCAGAAGGTGCCTGGAATGCAAACTTTCGAAACACATTTTGATGAAAGGTCATCATTTATCACAACAGGAAAATATATTGCTTGCTAATTGAATTCAAATCAAAACTTTTCATGTCTGGCTACTTCTGAGGGAGAAAATGAGCTGGCCATGGCAAACTGGTATCATTCGAACTAGCTCGACACTGGCCAAATGAATTTCTGACTCGAGGATGAACTTCCCTCCTAAAACACACAAATCTTCAAACAGATCTGTGAATGTGGCAAGTGGAGAGGCTGAAATGCAGCATGCTGTTCTGGATGCAGATCTGCCTTGAAGCAATGCTCAGGGATTGATTCCCCTTGACAGCTCTTTGAGTGGCTCTGAGGTGCCTGTGAATTGTGAGGCTGTGCTGAAGTACCAGCAGCATGATGGAGAGGGACGGTTCTGACAGGAGCAGAGGATGGAAAGAAGAAAAAGCCCACTGGGTTACCAATCTATTCCCTCCACTGTTTCTATCAGGAATGGTGTTTGTGGGATTGTTGAAGGACACCTCATCTCTCTCTGGACATGCATAATGTGGTTTGCAGGAGTTGTTGGTCAAAGTAAGGCCAGAGGACTACACTCTGAGTTGAGGAACTGTTTCCATGAGTGTTCTGCTGACTTCCCAGAGGTGGTGAAAAAGGCTCTCATCTAAACCAGATTTACACAGAAAAGGGATCAAGCCTTGCAAAATATTTAATCATTGCAGCAGATACATCTGAGTAATCTGGCAGACAATAGCAGTTCTCACACTCTAATCAAGAGCTCTGGCAATTGTATACTGGAGAGAGAAGAGAAACTTGGAGCAGCACCTGTAGCAGCTCCTGGTGGGGTGAGGACAATGGCACCAGGAAGGTGTGCAGGGGAGAGGAGCCAGACCTCGACAATGTGAAGTGAAAGATCAACCCAAGTCCAGGAGATGC
The DNA here is from genome assembly GCF_029207755.1 of Chamaea fasciata. Lineage (NCBI taxonomy): Eukaryota > Metazoa > Chordata > Aves > Passeriformes > Sylviidae > Chamaea > Chamaea fasciata. The sequence goes on along the minus strand of NW_027094087.1, from coordinate 19,883,403 downwards.
ATTGTGGGCAGCTCCTATTCACCTTTTTTCTCTGATTTGCTTTAGTAGCAGTCAGTTGAGGACCACAGTTGCCTGGAGCCCTAGAAACCTGTATGGTGTGGGAGCAGGGAGTACTGCCCCCCTTCCCCCTCTGGCTCTTTGCTTGGCATGTGAGCTGCTGGTGGACCCAGGGTCACTTTGTGTCCTGCTTCAACCCACCAGCTCACCCTGAGGCTTTTCTCTTCCTCCTTCCTTGCACGGGAAGGATTTTTTTTTTTTTTTAAACTTCCTCTTAGAAAAAGGATTGCAAGGTGCATTGTGGACAACAAGCAGGAGCTTCCACCATTGAGGTGACAAATCCTTCCTCACAGCTCGTGTTGCTGTATCAGTGCTGGAGGTGCTGCCTGCTGACTCACAAGAGCCATTTCCTTGGTCCTGCCATGGAGAGGAGTGAGGCACTGAGCTGAGGACAGCGAGAGACAGGATTTGGCAATGGAATAAGACTTGCCATCTTCTTTTGTGGGTGTGCAGAGAAATCCCCACAGCTCTGTTGAGTCAGTCCCATTTGCAGTGCTTGGCTGCAGGTGAGCCTCTGCCTGAGGTCAGGGAATGGCATGACACTCAGGCAGGTGCAGGAATTAGGCTGAGTGTGAGGGGCCAACAGGGGCACTGCCAGGCATTGAAGGGCTTAGCTCAGCTCCTGCATGAGAAGGACAGAGCTCAGACCCCCATACACCACCTGCCTTGCTATGGATGCTGTGCATTAAACCCTGAAGCAGACTTGTTTAAGGATATTTTATCAATATTGCACTTTCCCCTGCACTTTCAACTCACTCCTTCTGCTGTGTTTCTGATGAGCTGGAGAAGTGGTTTGTGTGCAGGCAGGTTCCACCTCTCACATCGGGATGTTCATGTAATTGGAAGATTCTTCTTTTTTCCCAGCTCCAGCAGGCTTCTTCAAATCCACTACCCACTGGAGGCTGTCTAACTCGCACAAAAGGAGAAGAAACTGCAAATCAGTCTGGTTTTGCCTTCTAAAATAGGCATTATCCATCACTTTTAAAATTAATGAATTCCTTCAAAAGAAGAAGTGACAAGGGCAAAGAGGAAATCAGTAACTACCAAGATGCTTGGCTTGGTTGAATCACCCAACCTGCCTTTCTGAAGTTAGCTACCAACAGTTCTGAAATCACTTACAATAAATGTATTTTAGAAAAATGAGAGTGATCTTCTTGGTTTCTCTCTCTCTCTCTAAAAAGAGAAGGTGCTGTTTGACAAAGGACGTCACTGCACACTACTACATGACATGGGAGGCCCTGGTGAGCCACTTTGCTGCAAACTAATTTGAGGAAGAATTACTCAGAAAAAGCTCCCTTGAAATAGGTGAGACACATGCACATTTTGGCTGCTTCCTAAAAGCAAGAGGTGCCTGCACTGTGATTTAAGAGTGGCTGGTTTATGAATCAGGGTTTCCCCAGAGATGACTTACTCTGATTGTCAGGGCTGCTGCTGCAAGGCTCTTTGCTTTGCTCAGTCCTTGCTCCGGCTGGGCCCGGTGGACTGCCGTGGCTTTAACCTTGCACAGAGGTTGTGCTCACAGTTTTAAAGGCAATAATACCTCTGCCATCTGATCGATGTAAAGCAGCTGATAAGTGCTTCAGCACTGACCCGGGAGCAAACACGTTGAAGAGAGATCCTTTGATAGAAGAACCTGTCAGTGTGTGGGCTGGCTGAAGTCAGTACAGATGCCACCCCAGCCTGGAAGAGAGAACTCTCCAGGAACAAGCCTGTGGGACCATGGGCCATGGGCCCCATCCCATTTCCTATTCTGATCTTCAAAAAGTGAACCTGGCCAGAATTTGGTTTTAGTTTTTAGGATAGAAGCTGATTTGGGGTATGCGTCCTTTAATCTGTTTTTCACAAGTTGGTCTCTAACCTGCTGCATGGGGGAGGAGACCACATAAGGCGCAAGAGGCTGCTGAATATTTGCTTCAAGATGCTGGTGCCTCCTGAGCAGTGTTAGATCTCTACATGCAAGGCTGACTTTTGGAACATTGTCATCAGGGTTACATTTTTCTACTTATCCTTTCCGATGGCTGTCCGTGTAAGCGCTTGGTTCACGCTGTCTGTCTGTATGAGATTGAGCAGAATGGAGTGAATCAGATTATATCTCTGGCTTGTGGTGATGTGTGACACAACCTCAGCTATCCATGGGGTGTTTGTATTGTGCCTTGTGGTGCCAAAATGGGATTTTTCAGTGTAAGCCTTAAGAGCCCACGGGATCAGAGCATTCATGAGAAGCAAGCCTGTGAAGCAGAAACTTTCCAGCAGCTGCTGCTTGGTGTGAACTGCTGGGAATGAGTTCACCTCTGATTCACTGCCTGCCATCCACAAGGCTGGTTCCTTCCTAGCCAGAGGGCTTTGCTCCTTCCCTCTTCCCATCAGTGAAGTAGAGAGAGGTCAGTGGGTCCATACAAGCTGCTTTGGAATGTGTAGAGTTGAAATGATGCTCAGGAATACATTTCATTGGAGTGAAAAGTAATGAAAGCCACCCGAGGCTGAACCAGAAACGGAAGAAAAATAAAGGAACAGTGTAAAAACAATGCCTCTGCACCAAGCCTGTTAAATTCAATACACTCTAAAGCAGCAAAGGGCTTTGGAAAAGTGCCATGACATCCAGGAGTGTGAAAGTGAGCTGAGGACAGGGTGTGGATTATGTAAGGAAAAATAACTTAAAAAAAAGAACTTAAAAAAAAAAAAGATGCGTTTACTGCAGAAATTAATTCCTGTGCATTTTTTGTCTCATTGAAATGTTTCTAAGGTGATAATATACTTCAGTTTTGAAGTAATCTGTAGTTTTAATTCATAAAAGTATTTTCCAGCCCAGTTGCTGAATAGTTTGTAGTGACATATTCTGAATTTCAGGTACCACTGAAATTATTACTGTAAATGTGCAAATGTGGAAATAAGGCAAACTTTGCCTTTTTGAAAAGGAAAGCAAAGGAAAAAAAATAAACAAAGGACTTTCCCAGGCTTATTCTTGATGTCATTTCATCTGAAATTTATTTGAAAATCAAAACATGGGAGCATGTGTACTTCCTGTGCCTCACATTATTGCTATTTTAGAAGGAGAGGAAATGAATGTTTTCCTATTCAGTTACTACTTTTGTTCTGATTCAAATGTTAGCTGGCCTACACTGGATACTGATCTGTTCAGTCATTTCTGTTTTGTTCCTCTTCCACTTTTTCAGTTTTCCAACCTGTATTTTGCTTTACAGTCTATAGCAGGCAGGCTGCTGCTGTGTGCCCAGAAACCACAACAGTGTAGAAGAGTAACAGACCACATACCATACACATGCTGACATTTTTATGAAATCAGGTCATTTTCAATCCTTCTTGCTGGCAGAGGAAGATGACGTCTTGTGTTGTGATAATTCTGAAAATCCCCTGTCACTTTCAGCGTGAATCAGAAGAGAAGTGTTCCTGTTTGTGGGGAAAAAGCAAATTTCAAATGTCTGTGTGCTGCAGTGAGATGAAGTTGGATGGGCAGTCTCACTGCCCTCAAACACAGAAGCCTCCATCTGATATACAGGCTTATTCTTATAGTCCTGCTCCCTTGAGATTTGGAAGGGCACAAGGCAAAAGTGAGCGAGGTGATGGTGCTAATACTGATTTGGGATCTCTACCCTTGAGCAGTAGCCTTTGGGGATGTGTCTGTTCTCAACTGTGTATGCTGAAACTTCAATATTTACATAATAAATAATTCTTCAAATTACTTCTCTAAGTCTATTTTTAGCTTGAGCTGAGAGTTTCACATTTAGTAATAAATGTTCCAGACCTGTCTTAGAGGTGTAGGTTTGAAACAAGGACCTATCCTATTGCTCATTTTCTGCAAAATTTAAATTGCAGGCCAGTTTTCAGATATCTTGTTAGCCAGCACCTGTTTCTGGCTAAAAGGTTACTATGAGTCTGCCTACCAAAAACCATGGAGGTATGTTTATCCTGTGGGAACTGTTCCTCCTTTTCACAGAAACCCATGTGTTCCTGCTGTCTCATGTAGGCTAAGGAGCTATCCCATAATTTTGACGAAAGGGCTGCAAGACTGAGTCTGGATAAGAAGGATTTGCTACGCCATTGGTTGTGGTTCAGCAAGGCTTTTCCTCTTCTGGTCTATTTTGCTCTGGGCCAGGTGGGTTGAAAAGTTTTAGAATGTCTGGTAGCACTGGTACCAGTCTCCTCTCTTGTATATTTAAGTCTGGGGGACGGCAAAGGACTGTTTGATTTCTGAAAGAGGGCTCCTATGTGTTTTCAGAGCTTGACTTCAGTCCTCTCATGAAAGCAACATTAGATGTTTTTTGTTTTGGAAGTGTTTTGGACAAAAGGTGCCTCTCCCTGTGGCTTTGCTCTGGTCAGGGCTGATTTCCATGTCCTTGTGGTGCCATGCTGTCCCTGGCATGACTAGTGGGAAACAGGTGGGCATGCAGCCTGTCTGCCGGCGTGCTGAGCCCTGGCTCTTTCTGTGCAAAACAGCGAAAAACCTCAGCAAAGATTGGGGCAGGATGTCTAAGGTCACAGGGAAGGTCAGTGGAGGGAGGACAAAGAATTAATTCTAGATCTTGATATGCTACACTGGTCCAGACCCACCATCCTTCCCTCTCTTCTGTGCTTGAGGAAGTCCCCTTCTTCCTTTGCAGAGAGCATTTCCTTCTGCTTGGGGCTTCTTGAACAGTGGAATCACTGCTGCAGGTTACTAAGCCATGTCTGCCCCTCCTAGGGGAGGCTGCCACTCGGCTCCCTGTCCCTGTGTCGGCCAAAAGATTAGGCTGCCTCCCTGTTTTGCTCTGTGTTCTGTTCATTGTGAAACTGATGCCAGATAAATTCTGGCTGTGTCCCCACTGGCATGACCCCAATAAATATCCATGTATAGGAGAAATCACAGCTGGATCTTTCCAGGAAATCTTGGGGAGCAAGAGGGATGGAAGCCCATACTGTCTTCCTAAGTGCAAGTTGGGGGAAAATTCTTGATGGGCTGGAAACATGAGTTCAGGGAGGGAGTGGCAGCTTCTCCCCCAAGGGCTGGTGAAGGACTGGGAGCACATGCATGACCCATAGGAGAAGATGCTGGTTGCCTGTGTCTGTCTCGCCTGTGATGCAAACCTGGTAGGGCTAAGTCTGCCTGGGCTGGAGTCAAGCCAAGTGACATGTGCTTGGGATGCCTCACCAACAGCAACAGAGCTGCTGGAGCCTGGCACCCTGGTTCCAAATCTAAATATTCTCTGCAGTGATGTGATTGATCAGAAAAGAGAAATGGGATGGCATAAGGCTGGCAGGCAGCCATGCCTGCTCAGGAATTTCCTGGGAAGCTGATGGTGGTTGCCAGTGTCAGGTCAGCTCTCCTGGAGCTCCTGCTCTCAGCCAGCAGGATTGCGCAGTGCCTGGATGGAGCAGTGCTATGCCACGCCTGGGGCCTCTAGACATTGTTGTCCTACAGATAAATAACAGGGTTTGAGCTGCTGATGTTGCTCGTAACGTTGTGAGTCAGGTTTTCCAAAGAGCATGGTGCTGAGCTATGGGAAAAACCAGCCCTGTGTTTAGGTGTCTGCTGGACTGCTGAGCTCCTGAGAAATTTTGGTACCCTGCTACAGGAGCTGCATTTCCTTGGGTGCCGTGGTTCATGTCTTCTGCTCAGGCTGGAGCCTGGCCTCCCTGGCCCTGTGCTGTACCCCTGGGTGTGATGGCCCAGTTCTGCGTAAGATCACACAGTCCTGGTGTGTCATTTTCGATGCGTGGCTCTCACAGGGACCAAAGTGGTGGCACCTCTGGGGAAGTTCCTGCCTGTTCAACTAGGTGACATCAGGCAGAATTGGCTCCCTTGTGTACCAAGTGATTTCTGCTTATGATTGTATGTTTATTTTTAAGAAAGGAAGTACAGCTGTACACTTTTCACACTGCATCAATACTGAGAAAAACCACAGAGATGAAGCTGTTACAGGACAAACACCAAATCTTCTCAAAATGATTCCAGCTGTGCTTCTCTTTTTACATAACATTGTGGTGTAGTATTTTCACTCTTCTTCTGCTTTACTTTTTGTTTATTTGTTTTTTAGTTTTGCTTTAGACCATGGACAAGGTTCAGAGGCAAATTTCAGAGCAAGTACTTCAAGTACAGTGAGCTGCTCACAGCCTTCCCCGTGCCTACAACCAGCTAGTGAGCAGGACTTCTTCATACATGCAGCTACTTGTGGGGACCAGCTACTCTTTGGGTCACACCTTTGTTCTGTTGTGTTTTCCCTTACCCTGTATCATATTTTTATTTCCCATTTCCTCCTTTTTTGGGTGTGACTTTTAAATGTTGTTGATGGATGGATAATGCAAAGGCTCCTTGTCTGCTTTTTCCTCTTTTTTTTTTTTTAATTTTTAAAATATGATTTAGAGACTTCACCATCACCACCTCTTCTTTCACTCAGTGCTGCTAAGATGATTTACAGTGAAGCTGGGACCTGGGTGGTGGCTTTTAAGGCAATGGGTCCTAGAAAATCTGTGAAATCAGGAGGAATGTTTCCAAACCCGTCTGCTCATTATCCTGTAGTAACAAGTTTAATGGTCATCCAGTTTCTGAAATTGAAATTGAGTTATGATTGAGACAATTCTGTTGGCCCCCCCCCTTCTACCCCCTGATGCAGCAGTAACCCTAACACAGCCCATGCACATCCTCAGGGAGAGAAACATCGGCTGTGTTTCCACTATCACCCTGCAAGCTGCCCATGGACTTAGGGAAACAAGCTTGACCTTTTTGGGCAACTTGTTATTTCTTTTCTCTGAGGAAAAGGCTGAAGTCCAGGTGAAAGCTACTTAAATAGGTTGGGGATGGTGTGGCTGGACAATGCTAGGGTGGAAAGGGACCTGGGGGTACTTGTGACGGCAGCTGAACATGAGCCAGCAGTGTGCCTACGTGGCCAAGAAGGCCAGTGGCATCCTGGCCTGGATCAGGAATGGTGTGGCCAGCAGGAGCAGGGAGGTCATTCTTCCCCTGTACTGGGCACTGGTGAGGCCACACCTTGAGTGATGTGTCCAGCTCTGGCCCCTCAGTTTAGGAAGGACATTGAGATGCTTGAGCTCGTCCAGAGGAGGCAACAAGGCTGGGAGGAGCTTGGAACACAAACCCTGTGAGGAATGGACTGAGGGAGCTGGGGTTGTTTAGCCTGGAGGAGACTCAGAGGTGACCTTATCACTCCCGACAACTCCCTGAAAGGCGGCTGTAGTCAGGTGGAGGTTGGTCTCTTTCTCCAGGCAGCAGCTGACAGAATGAGAGGACACAGTCTTAAGTTGTGCCAAGGGAAATTTAGGTAGGATATTAGAAAACTGTTTTTTACAGAAAGAGTGATAAAGTACTGGAATGATCTGCCCAGGGAGGTGGTGGTCACCATCCCTGGAGGTGTTTAAAAAAACACTGGATGTGGCACTTGGTGCCATGGTTTAGTTGAGATGTTAGAGCATGGATTGGACTCAATGATCTTGAAGGTCTTTTCCAACCTAGTGATTCTGTGAATCTGTGAAATAAACCCTGTTTGTCTGGCTGCCACAGCAGCTGTTCCTTTGAATCAGCTGCTTCGTTGGAGGGGGAGGAGTGACCATAAATTGGTCAGTAACCCTATGGGGGAATGAACAGTTTGGAATGCCAGACAGGAAGGATGGAGAGCTGCCTGGGCCCTCCTCCTGCATGCTCTGGTCCAGGGCCAGGCTAGACACTTCAAATCCTGCTTGCGGAAATTGTGAGAATTTGGATTGTTGTCATTTGGGCTGTCTTCTGAAACTGCTGCACAAAGGACCAAACTGTTTGAACAACAGGACTTCAGAATACCCTCTGTAATCTTTCTGGCCAAGACAGAAAATTAAACTCTTTAATTTTGTTTAGGTGAAGTAAATTGTTATGGTTTGGGTTTTTTTTGCATCTTAAGGTTGTGTATTTTACTATAGTCCATTTCTATGAAATTATCAGAAATTGTATTGAAACATCATAATTTGGAAATAAGATTCCTCCGTAGTGTAGTTGGCTGTGGCTGGGGCATGGAAACTTTTGCCTTTAGACCATTTTTAGCCCTGACCCAGGGTATTGTTGAAATTGAGGCTGAGTTGTCAGATGGTAAAGCTGCCCTGCTACAATTTTCCAAACAAACCTAGTCGTTATCTTTGCAGTGTGGGAATGTAGTATTTGTCTTCAGATCTACTAGATGAAGCAGAAAGACTGTTGGCCCAGCCTACAAGCCTGCCTAAGCACTTAAACCCAACTGATTTCAATGGAAATGGTCTGACTAAGCATCCTTTGAATGCCGGGGTATGATCTTAGCTAAGAGGATGTAAGACAGCTCTTGACAGTGCAAAGAACTTCCTGCCTGAAAGATGGCATCCAAAGTACAACTGCAGTATGAGATAGCACTTGTGATGGACTCTCAAACAAAAGACTTGGCTGGAGAGAGTGTGTGCTATGAGGACAGGCCAAACCAGGGAATTCTTTTATATGACAAAATAAGGTGATGAAAGGGTGAGGAGAGTAAATGGCTTCATAGGTTAAGTAAGTTTAGTGGCCTGCATGAAAGTAAACCTGTGAGAGGGTGAAATACCAAAGCAAGATGACACCAAGGTAATGATTTATCCTGCTCTGGAACCCGTGGTTATTAAATGTGCAGATGCTGGAAACGCTGCTGGCTGGTCTGCAGTGTTGCCACATGACAATATCAGTGGGGAGTGTTATGTCTCCTGAGTGCATGCTCCTGGGAGGATGACATAAAATGCAAGTGGCACTCCAGTTTCATGAGAATTCAGGCAAATGCTGAAGCTGTGCAAAACCATTTTATTTTCTTTGGCAAGATGAACTCTTGAGAAGATATGAAAGAAAGGATCCTCTTGATGGAAGGGAACAAAACTTGGTGTTTCAGCCAAATTTATATTTTCTGCTGTTGAAAGAAGAAAATTTCTTCTTCTGTTAGCTTTTTTTTTTTTTTTTTTCTTCCCCCCGGAAAAAGGATAAAGGAGAGGGGACTGAAAGTTTAATTTGTGGGTTAGATGTTAAATTTTTGTGTAGTTAGAAGAAAAAATGCTCTCAAAGAAAGATGCTTGTAAGTGTTGCAGCTTTTGCTTACATCGTTCATAACATTGTATACCCTTGTTATGTCAGTCATGGTGAGACATTTCTGGTTTTAAGACACCCAGTTGCTCTGCCAGGAGACTAAGCGATCAATGAGTGGCTCCTCTCCATCCTGTCACTGTAAAAGACGTTAATGTAAAGAGTGTAATTGAATGAGATGTATAGACTTCTAGTGGAAAGAGAAGTTAATTTCTCAATTAAATTTATTCTGCATCTTTTAAGGTGAGCAACTAAACTGACTTGTCATTCTGAAATGTTTATTTTTATGTCAGTAAAAGAATACAATAAGAATAAATTTACAGCATATGAAATTGAAATAACTCATTTAAGAAAATAGATCAAAGCCAGAATTTAAAATATTTGATGTTGGGACAGGTTTATAGGTGTTAACCAGAGAGCGTAAGCCTAATAGTTTATCTTCTTTCTGTTTTCCTACCTCATGTGTGGCTGGATTACTGTGGGAAGGGTAAGGGAAGAGGGATGTTCAATGTATGGGCAGAAGGGCCCTATATACCTATTATGGCTGGACTTCTCTCCAAACCTCTGTGTTCCCATTCAGAGCCTGATCCTCAGAAACAGGACCTGTCCGCTATTTTGTAGTGCCTTGACATGACCCATGTTCTCTTAGGTCCTAATATGCAGCATTCAGCAATTGAAAATCTGGTTTTGGAGATGTTTTAGATTCCCCCCAGCCTCCCCCCCCCCCCCCCCCCCCCAGCCCCCCCGCTCCTTGGTTCTTGTTCTCATAGTTTCTTAATCATTCTCCTCTGCCTTGGCTTCCTGAAAGGAGCCCATCTGCTCTCCTGCATTGCTTTCTGTCTGCACTGAAACCACAAAACTCAGATTAGGCTCTTCAAAAGCTTTACCAGGCTTCAGGAACTCCTGAAGCAAATCTGGGCCCGTTTTCATGCAAATCCAAATACCTTTTATGGTTTAGTTTCAACTTGACATTTTGATTTTGAGATTTTTTTGAGCTTCTCAGACCCTACGGCTTTATGTGAAACCCAAAGGGCGTGAACTTACATGAACTAAAATGGAAAAAATATTCAGATGAACCCACTGAAAACTGAAACTATGTTCCCACAACTGTGCTTAATAAACTGCTCTGTTTTTCTCTTAATTGCAGAAGTGGCAACTACTGTTCCACAGCTAGGAGCTGCAGCAAGGCTGAGTTTCCAGTTTATTTGTATGAGGTATATTAAATAGGGATCCTGGTAAATTACAGGTGGTTTGTCCTCTTCTATCTGGCAGTCAGTAAACAGGGAACCTTCTCTACCATAGTGTGACCTAAGCAATGAGAACATCAATGTTTTCCCCTGCCAGGGTGTGCTGCCACAGGAGTGATGGAGGCTTCTTGTCACAATGGGTCACTCACTCTGTCACTTCCAGGAAAATTGCAGGGTGTCCTCTACCTCAGTCAGCCCAGCTCTGATCATGGTGGGGAAGTCCTGGTACTGCTCTGGCTGAGCACCTCCAGCACCTCTTCTGTCTTTTTTTATCCCAGCACATGGTGGCTGTGCCAACCAGCCATAGGGGGCACAGCCAGATCCCACTGACCATCTGCTGAAACCCCACATGAGCAGGTCACGCCAGCTGTGGGACACAGCATGCACCAGGACACTCATGGATTGGTGCCATCCCACCCCTCTGCTCATGCTGACCACCTTCCCAAGGGACAAATGCCCCTGAGGATTGCCCCATGGCAGGGGGGTGGGAACAGGAGGAGAAAGCAGGAGAAAGAAGTGTTCCTTGACTCAGGTATAGGCAGGGCTACTGATGGGAGGGGGAGCAGTGTGTGCTCCAGTCAAGCTTTAGCAAGTAATTGGGGACCTGGTTCTCATGGCCAGTTTAGCCCAAACTGACCCAAACTGACCCAAGCCTGGCTCTGTGCAAAGAGCAGAACCTCAAATACTGTTTTCCCTCTCCAGCACACAGGGTTTCCAAAGCTGTACAGGTCTTTCTGAGAGGACAAACTTACGTTGCTTCCCAGCCTGAGTGGCTGAGCATAGTGCTAGGGAGCTGTGTTAGATGCAGGTTGAGGAGAAAATGGAGCTTGCACAGGGCTCTGGTGATCTATAGTGTCAAGCTCTCTTGTTGGACATAAAAAACAGGATCAGGATCAGTGATCCAAATCACATGTCCTGTGTTACTAGTGCTGTGACTCAAAATTTCAAGATCCTAGTATCACAAAGGATTTTAGAAATTACAAATGGTGTCATGGAATTCTTTCCTTTTTTCTCTGCAATGCTGAACCACAGCAACTTTTCTCTACCCTCTTAATTCAGCTTGTCAACCTGGTACACCCTTCAAGGACTGGGGACTGGCTCTCTGAGAAAGCTCCCACAGATGAGAGGAGCTGGAAGTTCTTGGCAGCCTGAAGTTCTCTGTCCTTTTGTCAAATCTGCTGTGGGACTGGAAATTCTGCCCTCTGCTGCAGTGCACAGCACTCCTTCTCCACCCATGACAAAACACACTGGGCTTTCAAAAGGAATTTTAGCACTTGAAAAAAAGATTGTGATACAGTGATGAACCTCTCCTTCTCATTGCCTCAGCAGTCCAAATTGCTTTCCCTGCCAAAAAGGACAGAGACAAGTGCTCCCTGCAGGACAGGTGGGAGCAGAGGCAGAGCTGTGGGAAGTGCAAGCCAAGCCTGGGGAGCTGTCCTCACTTCTGGGCTTGGTCCTGGACAGGAACCCTGTTCTGGTTTTGTCCCTCAGGCTTCAAGCACAAGAAGATGATATGGTACGTCCCATTAAATGAAACAACTGGCACTAGTGGGCTTTTACTTTTTTTTTCTTCTTCTTCTTCTTCCTTTTTTTTTTTTTTTTTTTTTTTTTTTTTTTTTTTTTTTTTAAATGAAAAGAAAGCCTGAAACCGGTATTGGCAAAGCTACTCTCAAGGTCTGACAGGGAAACCCCATAGCCTGTACCACTTCCATATTCAGGCAAATGGTGGTGTATGACCTTTTGACACCACGTTCTCAGTGAGACTTTACTGACTAAAGAACATGGAAAAACCATTGTGGAGCTGGGGCTGTGAATGAGACCATGCTCGGACCCTGGTTTTCACTTTTTTAAAGAAAATGTGTGAGTGGGAGTGAAGGTCTGCCATTTCAAAGCCTGGCTCTGATTTAGTATGTCTCTGTCTATGGGAGAAGTGAGCTATTCCACACCTAGGAAAATGAAGGCTTTTGAAATGAAGCTTTAAAAACCATCAGTTAAGACTTTTAATGTTAATTAAAAGATTAATGTAATTGATTTAAAGAACATGCAGATCACAGGAGCCTATTAGGGATGTGCTATCTGCAGTTTACATATGGTTACTCACTGCAAATACCATATGTACTGAGAAGTGAAGGAGGTGGTGAGGTTAGTCATAGGTGGAGTGGAGCAAGTAGTCCTCATAAGTTATCTTACGGTAAAAAACACAGTCACCTGATCTCTTCTAGGAATTTACTATGGGCTTGCTAATGCTTGGTAACCAGCTTTTTTTTGTGTTTTCTTTCAATTGTTTCCCACCAACTTCTCCTGCACTAGAGGCTTTGTTTCTGAGAGCTACCTGGCTTCCACAACCATACTTTCTCCACATTAGGTCATTGCTGGGACTTAGAGGTCCTACAGCTGGTAATAGACACAAGGAATGAGCAACTTTCTCAGGGTGAAAGGGGAAAGTGAACCCAGGCATTCCCAGTTAAGTTACTTACTTAGAAGCTGGCTTTTTTTTGGGATTTTTCAATCTCTCCACATCACTCTCTGAGCCTTTTTCCCCAGGCCAAGCAGCTAGTGAATATACTACGCCTTTCTCTGGGGCTTTAACACCAAAGTTTACATAGTTCCCTACCAACTGGATAACTTTTTTTTTTTTTGGTAATAGACAGGTGTTAAATAGAGAAAAAGAGCACTTCATTTTTCATGGTGTGGGGACAAAACTACTGATCGGTGTCTCCAGTAATTCTCAAATTTACTTTGAACAAACCACAGCAATGATTGTGGCTTGACTTTCTTTCTAAGAGGTTTACAGACTCCTCATAGATGGAGAGAAAAATAAGGGCTGCATTTGTATTGCTCTCTGGCAGATATAAGAGAGAGCTTCCTTAAGAATATTTACCAGACTTTCACTCCTATTTCTATGTTCAACTCCTATCCTGAAAATGTTTTGCATCAAGAATTATATGTCTGTGAGAGAGCACATGGAGAATTTGTGATATGAACATGGGCTTTTTTTATTGTTCAAAGCTTCCTCTCGAGAAGAGGGCCATTAACCTTGACTGCTCCTCCGTTTATAAATACCAGCCTGTTCACCAAAATTGCATTGCCTCCTGGAAGCTTGGTGAAGCATTGAACCCTAAAACAGCTTAGAACGACCAAAACATGGCAAGAAGCAGAAACTTGGATGATTTTAGGCATGTCTGATTGTCATTTGTAACATCTCAGTCATTGCTTTTGGCCAGGCTGGCAACACCTTGGGAGGTGCCGAGGCCATTTCTGGCAGTGGAGTGCTGTTGAGGATCAGCCCGTCTGTTGGGTTCAATTTCAATGGGTCAGCAGAACAGATAATTTGATTTTTTTTTCTTTTCCTTTAACCTGAGTTTCCTACAGGTGTTTCAGCTTGAACGTGTTGTGGGTTGTACTATTGGAAGACGTGGTGCATGGCAGTTTTGGGTGAGTCTCACACTTTCCTTCAGGTGGTGGAGCCTTATGGGTTTAAAACTTAAATCAAAGCCGCTTGTAATGTTTTCCAACTTCCCTTACAATCTGAATCACAGGGGTGCTTTTCTGTGTTGTTGATTTTAAAAAAAAGCCTTAAAAAGTAATTTAAAGTATTGTGCATGTAAAATACCATCTCATCATTTTGCCTTGCGTGAATGGTGGCAAAAAGGTGGAGAACTGTGTGCTGTTGGTCCTTCTGGAGTGTTTTGCTTTTTTATGTAGCCTTTTATTAACATTTGTCTGGACTTCGTATCTTCTTGGTAATGACAGTTGATTTGTATAATGAGGAGTCTGCTGGACATCAGAGTGACAGGTCAGGGTGGGTTCTGCTGACAAATGAAGTGGACAGCTCCCAGGAGAGTGGCCAGAGGAGAGAGCTGCCTAGGGCTGTTTCAGGGAGTACATGTAATGAGCTGACGAGTATGGCTTCAGTGTTTCTTTTTGGGAATATAGAAATGATGATGAATAAGTGCTGAAAAGCAAAGCCCATGCACAAGTCTTTAAAAAAAACAGAGTACACAATTTATACTCTTGGTTCACTGTAACTTTGTTTTGAGAGGCAAGACCTCATCCTTTGAAGGTTTAAGTAATCTCAAAACAATGCTGTGTCTCTGAGTGACATTTTATCCCGAGAAGAGGCCAACTGATGTTCTGCTAAACAGGACTCAGAAAGCTTAAGAGATGTTTAGATTAGAAAGCAGATCTCACCCACACATGGCAGATTGCTTTCTGTTTAATGTTTCATTGTGATTTTGTCATTTGTGGGTGCAAGAAGAGGCTGTAGATGTTTATTTCTTGTGAAGGTTTTGCACATCCTGTGACAGTTTATTATAGCTGTATTTTCTGGCCAAATTAGAATGATCTGGAAAAATCATAAACGACCAAAACAGTTGCTGGGGTAGGAGATGGAAATCTATAGCCTCTGAAAATGGAAAATGAAAAATTTCAGACAGTGGAAAACATTTGTCAGTCAAAATGGAGAACATAATTCAACTTCACGCTGAGTTGACAAAAACTGCTTACTTGAGACACCTACTGGATCTTGTATCTCCCCCATGCTCCTGATTGCTTCTGTTTTCATTAGCTGGCTGACTGCAATGGGATGGAGCTCCCTTAGCTTTATATGGAAGAAGCTGAGGGCTGTCCTGTGTTAACAGGGGACACGGTCTTTTATTGCAATGAAAATCTTAGCACAGGTGGGAAAAAGCACAGAAATGATGTAGATTTACCATAGATATTAATTTATCAGAAAGGTTTGCTTCTCTGTTTTTGGGGGTTTTTTAAGGCTCAACACTGGATGCATTTTCTTTTGCCTGACTTGTCCAAACACCTTTTGCTCAAGTTTCCAGCCATTATTTTTCTAGAGAGTCGATGTGGAGAAGAGGAATCATGTGGTTTTTGCATTGGACAGACCTTTGTGCTGCAGCCTCTGGGCATGATGTGGGATGGTTTTAGTCTGAGGTAGGCTGTGACACTCAGCCATATATGCTCCATAATTATGGCCCTTACGTATCTCTAAGTCTCCTGGTGGTAGTAGTGATATGTTCAGAATTAATATTCTTCAGAGAAAGGTGATCTGAAAACTTGTTGATTCCCTGCAAGGTAGGAGGATAGCCCATAGATTTAACATGCTCAGGAGCATGTTCATTTCCATCCAATGTCTTGGTTATAATTTTGGCCCTCCCTGTCAGATGCCTCTGCTCCCAGAGGTGGAGGCAGAAGCTCAGCCATCACTGGGCTGTAGCCTTCTAACCCCTAGTACCAAAAATATCCTGCAGAGCAAATATTTTCCTGCTCTTCTTTATAACCCATTGCAACTCCACAGTAGCTATGTTCCTCTGCCAAAGTCACCCAAGTCTATAAAAATTTCTGGGAAATGGCACCATCTGCTACTCTAAGTGTGTCCTAGGAGGTCTTAACCAGTAATTAGGTTTGGTTTTTTGTGTGTGTGTTTTTTTTTGTGTTTTGTTTTTTTTTTTTTTTTTTTTTTTTGCAGATGGCTCAATACAGTGTCATACTGTGTGTGGCAGTCACTGAACTGCCTCCAAAATGTTTACCAAATTTTCCTCTGTGCAAGGCTGTCTCTTGGCAGGAGTACTCACCTTGGCCTCATATTCTGTGGTGTGACTGTGTCTGATTGCCCTGAAGAGCAGCAGTCTGAAGTGGCTGTTCAATAAGTGCTAGGCACTTACCAGCTTTTGCTGTGCTGAGTCTCAGTAAGTACTACATGTCCACCCCCACCTCACTCCTTTTCTTCTCCCTAAAACAACAGGGCACCACACAATGTTCATACAGCTGGGCAGTTTTTGTTCTCAAAAGCCCCCTGGCATCCCTCTTGCCCTGGTGTTTTGTCAGCAGCAGTGGGAACCCAGGTGCCCTGCCCACACAGCAGAGCTGGCCTCTGTGGCAGTGGAAACCCAGGTGGTGTCTCCTCTCAGCAGCTCCTGCAGCTGGCCCGTGCTGCTGCACAGGCACACACCTACCATGGCCCTGCAACGGGGTCATGATGTGATTTTCTCCCTAATTCACTTCTAGAGTGGGTGAAACCTGGTTTCCTACAGCTATCTGTTTAGTGGTTTGCTGTGCTGGGGCTGGGACAGCGCAGGTGGCCAGCTGAGGTGGCTCCTGCACCAGAGAGAAGCTGGTCAAGGGTTTAGAGAGCATGTCCTGTGAGGAGTGGCTGAGGAAGCTGGGGGTGTTTACCCCAGAGAAAAAAAGGCTTGGGGGAGACCTTACCAGCCTGTACAATCACCTGAAAGGAGGTTGTGGCCAGATGGGGGTCAGTCTCTTTCAGGCAGCTAGTGGCAGGATGAGAAGATAAGGTGCCATAGCTTCAAGCTGCACCAGGAGAGGTTCAGGTTGGACATCAGGAAGAATTTCTCCATGGGGAGGGTTGTCAAGCATTGGAATGTTCTGCTTAGGGAGTTGGTGGAGTTACCATCCTTGGAGGTGTTAAAGAAATAACTGAACATGGCCACCACCTGGGTTTCAGAGAGGGGAGGTGTGGTAACCTCGTCGGCTGGCTCCCCTCTGTGCTGCAGGAAGTGCCAGCATCCTACATCATGCTTACCCATGTGTCAGGTGGATGGAGAGGGATAAAGCTTCTGGTGACCAGCTAGATACAGATACTGGCCTTGGGCAAACCCAAACTTTGCTCCACCACTTCGCAGAGTGCCCAGAATCTGTTAGGTAGGCAAGCCTTTGAGGTTTCCTTGCTGCCTAGCCCTCAGTATGCTTGTTTGACCATGTCACTCTGTGTATATATGAGGTGGTGTTTAGCCTGAAAGTGTTTTGATAAGTCCCTGCTGTTGGACTGAAAAGCTGGCACTGAAAGGTCATCAGGGAGTCAGGCATGGTGTCCCCATGTGCTGCTGGGAAGAGGCAGGGATGCAGAAGAGGCCAGGCATAGAGGGAGAGATGGTTGCTCCAGACAGCTTGGGTTTTGCTTGTCTGTCTGTTCAGTAAGCTGTCCTTCTTTCAGACAAATGCCGGAATCTGTATGTGGTTTCAAGCATTTATTTCCATAGTCATTGTGCTGCTATTTATTGATCATTATTCATACTTTTCCTTTCAGAATGCCTCAGTCAGAGAGGCAGAAGTAATGCTGGCATTACAAAACAATTCTAATGATTTGTAAACAGTTGAACAAAAGTGTTTTCAAACAGCTGTAGGGCTCCAAGCTGTTTCGACATCCCTGTGGCAGCATAAACTGAATGACTGACACATTCTTGGAAATCAGGACTGCCCCACAAATGAACTACAGACAGCAAAATGTTTGCAAAACAGTCCCTTTCAGTCTTTTCCATAATTAATTTCAAAAGTGTCTAATGCATTGCTTTATACAACTGAACTGTGAGCTGAACTCTACTAGAACTTTTAAAGGATTTTCTTAAGGATGCCAGCAGGTTGGGAGCCTGTCATGTTAATTTAGCAAAAGAACCAGAAGGTGTATTTCATGTGGCTTGGTCACTCAGCATGGGTGTCTGGGGCTCATGCAAATGGGGCCTTACCACCACACCAGCTATAGTTTAACCATATCAATAAAGCAACAGTACTCCGACAGCAGCTGAAATTTTGCTCCTGGATGTGGGGAAATAGTTCAGTAAAATGCTTTCAGCAAGGAAATGAAACTTTGCCTCTTTATTTCCTTGTTTCCAGAAAATATCCACAGGGCTATTCTCATTCCTTTTTTTAGAGGACAGAAAGTTTCAGTTTTTGATAAAAAAACCCCAAACCTTTTCTTTTACCCCAGCTTCACTCATCCTTTTGAGCATGTTGCTGAGGAAGACAACTCACCTGCTTTAATTCGAAGCTTTTGCTGAATCACCAAGGCTGCATGCAACGTTATGTTAACAGGCTTTTCCCTGATGTGGATGCCACTGGAAATCCTGCCTACCATCATGTTCCAGATACCAAAGCATCAGCAGGGCTCAGAGTGCTGTCACCAGTTGTGGTCCAGCTGTGGTGGGTGTGAAATGTGTAAATTTTATGTATCAAGAGTTACAAACTATTTCACAGCACCATCTGATTGCAAACCTTTCTTGCCTTTTCCCTCTGGAAGGTGGTTGTCCTGGTCATTGGGATGTATATCAAAGGCCACCTTGTCCAGCAATCCCTGCCTTAATTAATGGAATTAGGACTGGTGTGGGATGAAACAGAATGGGATCGAACAAGGGTACTAGTTTGCTCTAAATACATTTGTTTTTCTTACAAACTAGAAAAGGTTGAGGGAGCTGGGTTCGCTAGCATTGCCTATCAGATTTGATTCCTTTGATGTACACAGAGTAGGACTAATCTAGCCAAGGATCAGACAAAGGGTCTTTCCCCAGTGGAACAATAACCCCATTAATTAACACCTCTGATGCCAAGGTTGTGGGCTCACCTCCTGTGAGATACCCAGTTCAATGAATAATCTCCTTGTGGTTCTTTTTCCCCACCTCATTACCTTTTAACCGTGGATGATGACATAAGTCATAGATCCTTTTGTACAGGATTGCCAGTATGCACCATTAAGTTTGTATAGTGGTTGATTTGGGTTTTTAGATTTGAATAATTCACATCTATTTTATTTTCCTCATATGAAAGCTCAAGTGAGTATTGGCTGCAGCACAGCAAGGAAAAAAATATTTGGGTATTACTTAGGAAAATTAATGACATTGCAAAACTCCAGCAATCATAGCTGGAATTAAATATTTTCATTTTTCACACTTCTGTCCCCTTTTAGAAAAAACTCTGGGTTGTTTTTTTTTTTTTTTTTTTTTTTTTTTTTTTTTTTTTTTTTTTTTGTATGGGGGAGAACTGATGAAAAAAACTCCTCAGGGTAAAATCAGAAATGTTTTCCATGAAGAGCAGTAAAATCAGATGGTTTTAGGGAAATCAGCTGAAAAAGCCTCTCAGACCAGCTTTTTCCTTCCTTCTGATGAGAAACCAGGCTATAAGCCAAAAGTACTGTTTGTTCTCAGGCTAAATATAAGTCCCAAGAGGGCAAGTGCTTTTGGACCTAGTAACCACACACTCCTCTTGGGTAGCCTGGAGCATTTCTGCTTGGGGCTGAGGGCAGGATATGTGCTGCTCTGGGCACTGCAGTGCCTCCATCATCGGAGGAGGGGCAGGAATGCTGGAAAGGCTGAGCCATGCCCTGTGCTTTCCTTGCTCCTCTCAGCAGGGAGAAAGGCTTCTCAGTGTGTAGAATAAACAAGGTGCTGTGGGCTGAATCCCACTGGCTTGTAAAGAAAAAGGAAACAAGGGGGAAGTGAGGGTCTATTATTATTGTGCATTTATTTAATTTATCCCTGCATGTGCTATTTTTGTCCTTTTTCCTAGGGAAACACGTGGGAAGAGGTGAGAGACTGCAGCATGAGCTCCTGTCTGGTGATATCTTGGCTGGAGCACTTGCTGCTGCTCCTGGCACTTCCTTGGCATCTACCTGGGGAGCTGAGAGAAGAGGTTTGATTCAGCTATGGTCATGTCTCTTTTGAGAGGGAAAACCAGGCTGGGAAGTGGGGAGTGAAAGGAGAGTGGGGCTGGCAGAGGGACCTGTGCCTCTGGAGCTGAGGAGCTCACAGCACCACTCCTACCAGCTCATGTGGGCATCCCTCCAGTGCCCAGTCTTGCCAGCCTTGAATTCCTTTTTGTCCCTGCTCTGCAATTAGTACTCAGCATTGACACTGCTTTGGGTCCTGCTCTCCTTCCACAACAGTGGCTATTGCGAAGGGACAAGCTGAAGAAAGAGCTTTGGGTTTGTTGATCAGTGAGAGAATGCCGTAACAACCACTGGGTCTTTTTTTTTCCAGGTCAGAGACAATGATAAACTTGATTACCAGGTGAGGGTTTTTTTCTGAATAGAGATGGGGAAGTATTGGTACATTTATAC
Source organism: Chamaea fasciata (assembly GCF_029207755.1). Taxonomy (NCBI): domain Eukaryota; kingdom Metazoa; phylum Chordata; class Aves; order Passeriformes; family Sylviidae; genus Chamaea; species Chamaea fasciata. Next base: position 19,863,197 of record NW_027094087.1, on the reverse strand, counting down.
TGGCATTCTTCAATTAATTGTTTTTATAACTTTGGTTACCTTTGGTCCAGAAGGATTAACTAATTAAATGATTACAGGGAGAAGACTGTCATATCTTCCTTTGTGAGAGCCATGAAAAGGAGCTGGCTTCTGAAACTGGAGACATTAATTATGTCTCCTTTTAAATATGTTTTTGGGAACAGGGAGAGAAGGAAAAATCACAGAGGGAAAAGAAGCATTTGAGTTAAGTGACACTCCTGGCTCCAACCCAGCTGGCTAGAAATTGGTCACGAGGGAGTTCAGGCTTGAAATTAGGAAAACCATTCAAAGATGAAAGTTCTGGATCAGCCTCTCAAGCAGTGTAATGGGGGCAAGGACCTAAATCCTTTTTAAAATGGAATGTACCAAATTATTGAAGTGGTCATGCAGCAGAGGAAGAGAATTCATAGTAATTAACAAGACATGTCCCAGATAACCCTGAAATAACATGTCCAAAGGGATTGGAAAGGTGATTAGGTCACCATTCACATTTTCCTCATTACTAACCCACGCTTGGGTGCAACAGGAGCCATGGAGGAAGCCCTTTCTTCTCCCCATAACAGACGGATAGATAGTGGCAGGATGGATGATGAAGTAAGAAACTGTTCAGTGCTCTGATGGAGGGATGGTGCACCCCGTTTGTGTCCTCAGGTTTAACCTCTGGATTTAGTGCTGAACAGGAATTTTCCTACAAGCCATGTGAGCAGTGCATCCTTCCTGCCCTCAGCACATGGGGTAAGGCATGGTCCAGTTCCAAGGTCAGTGTGGAAGCTCACTGTGGTAGCATCCTTCTACCAAAGACAGAAACCTGCATTTGGTGGGGGAGGGGGGCTAACTCACCTGACCTATATTACATATTTACTTTGGGCTGAGACGAAGACTGCTCCAAAAATACATATCCCTTCTTGTTGCCCACACTGGGAATCGAGATGGGTAGTTACATGCCACAGGAATCCTTTTGTCCTGAGGACAGGGTATGGCAAGGAGAAGAAAGGAGGTATTTTTCTCAGAACAGCTGCCCTGATGAGTTCCCAGGGAAACAAGCATTTGTTTAAGATGGGAGGAATTAAGTTCTTCGAATCATCAGTTTCCTTGGCTATTCAAAACTTTCATCAGCTCTCACCTCATCCGTCCCTCTCTTTGATGGATGTCAGGGAGAGCTTTACCACCAGGCTTTGTGGAAGGAGAACTGAGCTAACATGAAAGTAGTTTGTTGTGTGTGTGTCTGCATGTGGTTAGCATGGCAAAACAAGACTTCAAGGCCTGCAGCTTTTCTGAGATACGCTCATTTACATCAAGATGTGCTACCCAATTACTACAGGGCCCTTTTATGGCACTTTCCTTTTTAGATTGTGGCGGATCTTACACATGTGAATGTTTATGTCTCTGTACGTGATGTGCATGTGTAAGCCTTTACTGTGGTATGGGAAGAGGAAATGTATTGTTTGCCCATTTAAAGAGGAGAGTATTGGGGTTTTTTTTTCTCATAGGAAGTAACCATGCTTTGTAAGCACATTTCTTGTAAGTAGGTATGCTTGAAATGTTTATACTTCACTTTCAAGAAGTAAACTACTCTGAATATGATATTAGTTATACAACACCTGCATGACTGCATTATCATTCAAACTGATGTGCAAACTATTTTTAAAATCATCTTCACTTTCTGGGTAATAACTTTCTTTCTGAGGTACCTGAGAGATACAAGACTGTTCTCACATTGGTGAGGTTGAAAGTAACTGAAGTGGAAACAAGGAGATTATTTATATCTCGATTACAGTACTGAGACAGAATTATGAATTAAAGCAATCCGGAAGCCTCCAGAGGATGTTTCATTGCCTCTTTGTGTTACTGTCCATTCTTTTGTGGAATAGCAGTAAGCTGTAACGTGAGGAAGCTGGCAGGAAGTGGCCTCAGTCAATGTTAGGTTAGATGTGAATTTGTGACTCAGAGGCACAGACTGGAATTTTCTTCACTTCTGTTTGGAGACAAGGCAGTAAATGTAGAACAGCCTCCCAAGTGACACTGTATGGGCCCATATGGTCAATTGTGGGTGACTGTGCTTCTGTCCAGCTGTAGAGGTGTCATCTACCAGAAAGCGTTTCCTTGTCTTAGTATGTTTCTTCTATTCTGTGCAATACAGCCTGCTGAGGTATGAGGGAGTAACCTGTCTTTATGATCTATCTGCATCTGTGAATGAACTCCATCTTGAAGCTGTTGAGGTGCCAGTCATTTCCACAGAGAAATTACTGTCTTGGCTTTGCAAGCTGACAGCTCCATCCATGGTGTCTGCATGCATTTAAATTGGATCATGGGGAGGTGAGCCTGGTGAAGGATGGGTGGAAAGGGAGAAAAGCAGTTTTCACCCCAGTTCAACTGGTACATTAAAACAAAAGGACAGCCTTGATTTATAACCACAGTCACCACTGGTTACAATTGTTGCTGTTAGCAGAAGAATTACATTCAGCCTCTACAATTTGAAGTTAGAACCAGATCCATTTCTTCACCTGATTCTTGTATGGAAATAAGGTGGAAAACCATGCATGTCTCCAAGAAGCAGCTCTTTGGGTGAGCATAGCTGAGCCATCCCACCTGGAACACACATCAACAATTCTCAAACTGTGGTTTTCACCTCTCAGGAAGATGTGGTCTCCTGTGGGAGCTTCACTTTCAACCACCCTGGGCAGCAGGGGCAGGGTCATACCTTTCCCAGGCCTGCTGCCTAGGGTATTTCCCCCCACATGACTGAGGGAGGACTGAGCACCTGCTCTGCTCTTTGTCAGAAAGTAGGGAACCCAGGCTTAAACCAGAGTGTCTGTAGAGTTGTGCAGCCTGAAGAAACAAATCCTGAATGCCTGCTGAAGTTGGATATTGCTGCTCTTCTGAAGCATGACTTTGCCTGGTGCTCTTCTAGACCCATGTGGAGGTTCCTCTGCCTGGGGTGAGCTTCTTGTGTCAGCTTGCCTTCAAAGACCCCTTCCCTCTTCCTTGAATTAGGATTCAGGATGAGAAAACATGCCCCTTTCCTCCAGAGAGATCTTTTCTAAGAAATTATTCTTTTTGTTATCTTGGTCTGTCCGGCCTTTCTCATAGCTGGCTTGGCCTGTGTTCCATCACTGTCATTCTGACAATAAAATGCAGTTATCAGGTTTAAGTTGCTTTATACCTTTACTGGAGTTTTACAGTCTGATCTGGAAGTTAAATCGCAAAGCAAACATTGCAGAGAAGGTTATAATAACACTCTGGGGATTCAGTTTGACACAGACCTATTTCTGCTGCTCATCACAAGATCATCTAATCTCCCAATGTCCACCTATAATTGCATCAAATGGATTTCACTGTTTTGATTGCTTTGAAACAACACAGCTGTTGTGCAACAATCTGGGTGTGTGTGAACTAATACTTCTTGAGCACTTGAAGGAAGGAGCAGAAAAAGAGGAGGCATCAGAAACTAGCTTGGTGAAGCCTTCTGTGGTTTAACCAGCAGAGCTGCATTGGAACAATGAGACACATTGTGAGTGCTGGAAAGCTGAGTGAAATAATGTTTAGCAAAGTATTGTCACTGTCACTTCATGACCCATTGGCTCCTGGTTCAAGAGGGCATAAAAGCCAAAGGCCTGCTCCCACCTGGGATATTTTTGGGCTGCCAGTCACCCCATGTGGTGAGGGTGGGTGCAGGTTTGGTCCATGTGTGGGCTGCTCCTGAGGCCAGGACCAGGGGCTGCTCCAGGATATGGGACTGCAGCATGTCCTCCCCTGGAAGCCCTGTACAGGCTGCATTTACCCTGAGTCAACCTGCCTGTCCCTATGCCCACAGTGACTTGGGGCCAGTGACCAGAGAAGGGCAAATGAGAGATCAACCACCCTGTGCTGCCCTCAGAGGGGACCTCAGTACTAATCTGGCAAGGCTGATCTGGTCAGGTTGTGACCTGCTGGCTCTCTATTTCAGCTAATTCCAGCTCCTGTCGGAACAGGAGTTCCAACATTCAGCCTTCTTTTTTGCTTCCCACTGTTAACAGGTGAGGCAAGTTTCTATTTATAACTGTTTTCATGGACTTGCCAAGGGTTTTCTACCTTTGTGGCAAACACAGACCGACAGTGAGTATAAAAGTTATCCTTTTCTTGCTGTGGCTTCTCACCTTCTTGGTAGAGACATTGTGAAATGCATTTTTTGAACTAAAGTACACATGGGGTGAGGTATTAATTAGCCCAGTCTGTTATCTCTGCTTTCTGACAGAATGTTTTGGGTTGGAACAGACCTTAAAGATCATCAAATTCCAGCCCCCTGCCATGAGCAGGGACACCTTCCACTAGAACAGGTTGCTCAAAGCCCCGTCCAGCCTGGCTTTGACCACTTCCAGCAATGGGGTAGCCACAACCCCTCTGGGCAACCAGTTCTAGTGTCTCACCACCTACACAGAAAAGAATTTCTTCCTGATATCTAATCTAAATCTACCCTCTTTCGGTTTGAAGCCATTTCCCCTTGTCCTACCATTACATGTCCCTGTAAAAGTCCTTTTCCATCTCTCTTCTAGGCCCCCTTAGGTACTGAAAGGCTGCATTAAGGTCACTCTGCAGTCTTCTCTTCTTCAGGCTGAACAGTCCCAACTTTCTCAGTCTTTCAATCCCAACTCCCAGCTTTTACGTGCCAGGCAAATGACAATCTAGTTCAGTCAGAAAGATCTGCTTTTAAACCCAAGTCCAAGTTTACCAGAAATTTAGCTGACTCCATGGATTTATGTATTGGCTGGGTGGAGGAGACATGCTTTGCTCCCAGCTCAGCTGCAGCTGTGCATCTCTTACTTTTCTATCAGTCCTGACAGCTGGCCTGCAGCAAACCCTGCATGGCATATGCTGAGGTAGGAGAGAGGAAAAGCTTGGATCAAAGCTGTGTTTGAATGTTCTGGTAGGCTCTGATTGTATATGGTTGTTGAACAAGTCACTTTTACACTCCTTGGGTATGTTTCAGAGGGAAAAGGGAGAGCTATGCTTTGTCACAGGCGTGTTCAGTGGCAAACCTGCCAGCAGTGGGAAATGTGTCAAGATGAGACAATGTGCTTTGTTAAGGAAAACCCACCTGGCAATGTGCCACAGACTCCTCCAGGCACCATGCTCCCAGTCACTGTGCCATTGGGGAGGATTGGACCCAGCCTTCCCAAAGGCACACGTCCTGTCTCCTGGCATGGCACCTCTGCGGGTGCTCCCACACTGCTCTGTGTGAGCCTTGCCCTCCAAACCTGGCACATTTGGGGAAACATCACCACCAGCTCCCATGAGAGGGTGAACAATGGCCACGAGCTGGCAAGTAGCAGCCCTGGTGCAACTTGGGAACCCTGTGGTTTAAGAGCCATATATAACTTCAGGCACTTCCCCCCTGGCCTTCCAGTTTGCAGGGGTATAATTTCCTAACGGAGCAGAAGATGTTTATTTCAACACCTGGTGGTGACCGAAATGCATAAACTGGGCCTTTCACAGTGGGGCAGGGTGTATTTTCCAGATGATGGTATCACTTTTGCTTCTTCCTCAGCCTGGCACTGTGATGAGGTGAAAGAGCTGTGGGCAGGTAATTGCACGTGCCCTCAGAGATCTGTGTGCCTTATGGGTTTTGGTGTCTCTGCAAAACTGGGTCATCTCCCAAGCCTGTGCCTGAGCTCCAGGTCTGGAAACACCAACATGTGTTTTAACTTAGGCAGGCTGCCTACAGACTCCCAGTTTTGGTTTGGGATAGATACTGGAAATTGCAACAGAGTCCAGTTCCCCTATGGTCTCCTAAATGGGACCTCCTGCTCCAGTTCAGGAGTTAGAGGGGCTGTTACAATGGACAGGATCGCTCTGGTTGGTTTGTTGGTTTCTGTGATACTTCCTTTTGCAAAGTTGTAGTTTCCCCTTTGTCATGGTTCAGTGGATAACATTTACGGTTCAACCAATAAAAAGAAATGTTATTGCACTCAGGTATAAATAATGAAGCTCAGGCCTGTGACTCTGAATAATGCAAGCTGGAGTGTCATAGACATGGGTTACAGTGATTCACAAGGGAAACCAAAGACAACTAAAGTAACTGACAAAATAAATAAACAGAAGGTCTCAGCCAGAATCTAGACAGCATTGCTGAGTCCCAGAGTGTGCCTTTGGTACCACTTCTTTTTTTACTTTTCTACTTTAGCTGCCAATGTGGTATGACCTAGATCTGGGGGCAGAGGAAAGGAAGGAAGTCCTGTGCCCCCTCCCTTCACAGCGGTTTAACCAGTCTGAGGCACAGGAAGATGACTGCTTCCATCTGCCACCATCTGCAGGGAATAGTGGCAGAAGCAAGGAGATGATTTGGGGCAGGACAGGGTGAGGAAGCAGGGCAGCTGCACAGCCCTGTTGTCTGGTGTTAGGACCATCTCTTGGGGGCTGGAGGTGCAGAGGAGAACTAACATCTGCTGGGTCCCTGCTGCGTTTTGTGGAGTGTGTGGGGTGGAGGTTGGGGTGCCCCTCCTCTTGCAAGCACAACTGCATGATAATGCACATCTCTAGCACAGCCCTGTTTGCACCAGAATCTTACAAACCCCATCAGCCTTGGACCTGCTTGGGTGCCTGGTAGGCAAGCACTGTGGTGTCCTCATCCCAGTGCCCCTCAATGGTTGCTTTTTTCCTTAAATTCTTCTCATCTATCATGTGGTAGGTGCATAAGGGATTGGAAAGGCAATTAGGTCGCCATTCTCATTTCCCTTGTTACTAAACCCATGCTTGGATGTGACAGGGATGTAGGATGTCTTGCACATCTGTTTCTCCTGGTCACTTCAGGATTTTGTGCAATTTTTCCCCTTTGCAAAGAATTTTGAATGGCTGTGGGTGTGTAAATATCTCTTTGTCTCTCAACTAGAGCCTCTGTGGGCAGCAATTGTGTACAGTACAGCACAGCTGCAGTCTTTATAAAATAAACTGGCTACCTTCAGGCAAACAGTTATGCTGGCACGTAGAAAATATCAGTGACATCCTCATATACTGCAGGATCACCTGCCTTGCCCTGTTGTAAAGATATCTCCTAGTTTGTGCATGGATGAGTGTCCTGTACCCTGGTGGTTCCTCACAGCATGTTTTTGAACATTTCTCATTCACGTGAGTGGCATTCCATCAGGAAACAGGAGCAACACTGAGCAATTAAGACGTGAAATGTCTTGGTGCCATTAGAAAAAATGTATAAACAGCTCACAGGCTGTAAATGTTTTTCACATTGATTAATTTTAATGTGTGTTTCTGACTCATTATGCAGTAAGAATAGGATGAGAATTAGATCACAAGTCAATAAAATCAGGATAAGGAAAATGGAAGAACTTGCAAAATTTGCTCATAATGGATCATAGAAACAAGTCTCAGTCTACCATGCAGTGATTAGCATTGGCATATACAACAAATATAAGAAGGTGTTCTGTGGCATGACCATACAATTAGGCAAATCCAGGACAAACTCAGGACAGTCCACACTGTCAGCATTCGAGGAGGGAGACCAGGAAACAGAAAGTGGGAAATGAGGGCAATAGAGACCATTAAACCGTAAGCCAAATGTGATTTAGCTTTAGATGACAGCACTGATATCAAATGTGCAAGATAATTTACTCAGACTTTTGCTTTCACAAAGTCTAGGTATGCCTTTAATATTTAAGGTGGTGGTAGATTGTCAGCATACTGCTCCACCCACAGTTCAAATGGCTCTACTATGAAATAAACAGAGGCTCAAGGTCTGTCTGGATGACTGGTTGATCTTTGCAAAAGTGATCCAGACCTCAATGTGATGATAATGTGACACAGATATTTATAAATAACTGTTGTTGTGCTCGTCTCTGTAACTCCTTCTTTGAGTCAGCCCTTATTAAAATGTCAGAAACTATTTACTAACTGCTGTGAATCTATACAGTGTTTGGCTTAAAATATTGTTTCTTTAAGTTTACCAAAACAGTGTGAATTTATGGTCAGTACAGCAAGGCTGAATGATGCTGTTAACAGTGTATTTCTGAGCCTCAGCCTGTGGATTTTAATCCACAGCAATGTGTAAAGGAAACACTGTATCCCAGAGCAACTGCAAGTGGTGTTTATTCACTACAGAGTGAGAGGGTGGGGGCTGGAAAGTGTGACTGAGTCATAAAATCCCAAAATTTGGGTGTGTTCAGAAGCAGAGTTTTCATCCCTGTGACTGTACATGAGACAACTAACACGGTCTCATTTAATTCTGGAGAGATGCTTGAAAAACATCAATACTTTGAACCCAGTTTCTCACAAGGCAAGATGATAAAATCTTTTCAGAAACACTATCTTACGAGCACAGTCCCTCTCCCTGGGAATTGTGCTTATTTATTTCTGAGGCCCATGGAGGCAATAATTGTCCCACACCTCTCATAGCCTAGGATTTGGCAGTGTGGGATTTGTCAGGGTGGGTAATTAAGGTTGCTGTTCGCTGCTGAAGTTCACTTCCAGCTTGTGCTGCATAAAACACAGCTGGTGTTCTACCTGAGTGGACAAATCCTGGCTGGGCATGGTCTTGGACACCCCTGAGGAGTCTCACCCTAAATCCAGCTAAGACCAGCTGGCAGTGCTCAGCTGTTCATCCCTGGGCATGGAGAAGGCACTGGCAGCACCCCGGGCAGGGCTGTGGGCTGCAGGTGCTGCTGGTCCTCAGTTGCACAAAGAGCTCCTTCCCTGTGTCAGGCCAGGGGCTAGGGGTAGCTGGGCCCATTGGGAGGAGGTGTGGATGCTGGATGCCACTTTCCATCTGTGCCTGCCCAAGGAGGATGCTCAGTGCCGTTGCCTCACCAAGTAAGTTGTTATTCCAGAGGAGACTCTGCTAGAGGCTGGAAAACATACTCCCATTTTGGCATGACTTGTCTCTATGCTGGGACTTCTCAGCATTATGGGGAAATGAAATGAACACAAACAACACAAACTCTGAACCTTGGCCACTGCCATCCAAAATAAACAGGGCGTGGGCATAGTGATCCCACTTGGCTTTTTTTCTGCAGCCACCAGTCATGGCTGGGAGGGATGAATTAACCCCACTCCTGCTAAGCTGCTCTGCTGACCCTTCCAGGCAGGAGATGGGTGTGTTGCTGCTGGCATTGCTGCTTGTGTCCCTGCCAGCCATGGGCACAAAGAAAGGAGTGTCCCCTGGGGTTGGGTTCCCATGCTGCCACCTCGCTGTGAGAGGTCCTGCTGGCACTGACTGCACCCTGCGGGGCTGAGCTCTCTGTGTTGCCTCTGAAGAGTGGGAAAGCTGCACACTAAATCCTGCCCTGATCCCGACAGCTGTGCAGGGTCCTCTTTTCCCTCTGTTTTGTGCTACCTGCAGGTGCTGTGGCTCCTGCATGCCCCATCTCTCCCTTTGGCCCTCCCCTGTGTCACTGGTAGAGAGTTCTTTGTGATAAGATGGTGGTAACAGGGCAGGTGGAAGTGTGTAACTCTCACTGTGTGTCTTTGTTGCAGTCATCCCAAGGAATGACATCTGTCATTGCTCTGAGTTGGGTGGCAGATCCAAACTGCCATCCTAAAACACTTCTCATCTGCAGTCTTCTGGAGCAAGAACAGGGCATATTGCTTTTGACTCCCCGAAACGTGCTAAGTTTGTGCATGTGCTGTTGAGTTTCCTGATCTCTGACAGTGCAGCAAGAGGAGGAGTTGCAGCTTTTCTGCCAGAGCTTCTGGGTGTCCCAAAATCCCAGAGGTGTGCACCCTGCCTGCCCAGTGTCCTTGGAGTCCCTCAGACTGAGATGTCCAGGCTGACCAGAACTGTTGCTGATGATCTTTCACAGCTGAGATCTCTCAGGCAGAAATACGATTGTGTTCTGTATGTCCTTTTTTTTTTTTTTCTCCAAGGTAGGTTACTGTTCTAAACGTAATGGGTTTAAGAGCTTCATCATCTATTTTTCTAACCTGATTTATTGTATTTGCACAGGTCCGAATAATGAAAAGCTGCTGATGGCAAAGCTCTGTGCATTGACAAGGAAGGGAAATGCGTTCAGGAGCCAAGAAGATTACATACAAAGACAGGTAACCCTCAGTACCCCAAATAACAAAGTTTTAATTTAGGAAAGTGTTTATTGAAGACAGCCTGGAGGGCAAAGTCCTGGGGGAAGAGGTGCATTTTGTCAGGGTTTTCGTAGAAGACTGGATAAATAACTAGAGAAGGTATTAAGAGTGCCAATGTGGCATTACATGTTGATTGATTGATTCTCATTGAGTCCTTTAAAAAAAATAATAAATAATAAACACAACAGCTGTTAGGTGGGCCATGCTGTCCTTTTCTGAGCTGGCTTCCAGGAGTGTGGACAAGATGACCCAAGAGGGAGTTTCTATTTCCGTGCTTTTAACGGCTGTATCAGTGTATGAGCTGAACTGAAGAAATCCATGCTGCAAGAAAAACCCGAGTCCTTGGCTTTTTGCCAGCCACCTCTCTGGCTGTCTGCTTCTCTGTTCCCAGAACTTCCCTGAATTTAAGGGTTTCAGGCCCAGGCTGTGTGAAGGGAGATGTCGCAGGAGCCTGGTGGGGAGGAGCTGATGAGGGGATGGAGACCTGCCCAGCCAGCACACAGGGCATGACACAGCTGTCTGGCAGTGGCCAGGGAGTCCTTGGCTTCCACACCACGAGTGAGTCACACTGCTGCGGGCAGAGACAGTGTGGGCAGATGTCCTGCTTCGGAAAACTGCGTGGCTGAGGTCTGAGAAAAGGGAATGGACCGTATGTGACAAGGAGTACTAGAAAATGCTTGCGCACAAAGGCTTGTTCTAATTAATATTGGGGCTTTTTAGTATCAGGCAAGCATGAGCACTCTGTAGCACCAAACCTAAGATCAGAGTGGATTTGGCTGTCCTGTGTTAGGGCTTATGCTTCTATGCATATACTGATTAACATCAATTTTCATGCTAGCTGACTCACAGCTCCTAAGCCATCATGATGTAGGCTTGTTATTTTTTTCCAGAATTCCTTTACCCATGCCTAGGATGTCCAACCAGTAGTATGGGAGCACATCTGGGCTCTCGGTATGAATTTTGCAAGAAAGAAGCATTATGATACTTCTTGGGGCAGTCTTCTTGCAATTGGCCAGTTCTTATGGACTAGAAAAACAAACTCTGTAATGATTTAGGCCTCAGTGTTCGGCAGAGTTTTTTTACAAAGAGGGGGGTGAGGCACTGGAACAGCTTGTCCTGAGAAGTGGTGGATGCCCCTGGAAACATTCAAGGGCTCTAAACAACCTGTCCCATGGACAGTATCCCTGCTTTATTGCAGGGGGGTTGGTTGAGATGACAAGGTGTCTTCCAAGCCAAACTCTTCTGTGATTCTATATCCACTTTCTCATTCATGCCTATGTTTAGCTCTGAGCTTTATCAGTGGTGTGTATCCCACAATGCTTCCATAGCCCAGTGTTCCTAACACCAATCCACACACATGCACAAATTAGCAGTTGAGCTTCTAAAACTGATCTGAACATACATGTTTTTACAAACTCAGGTTTCACTTGCCTTTGGTTTTGATTCTTAAAAGATACCTGCTTTGAAGCACCTCTGAGCTCCGGGAACTTAATTTTGTTTTAATGAGAGTCCAGATTGTCTTAATTGCATGATACTTGGCACTACTAAGAAAAACAGTAACAATCATAAGACCTTTGATATTTGCCAGAGGTGCACCAGAACCTGTGGGTTATTTTTTATGTCTTACTCTCCAGCCCAGATTTCAGGTGTGGCTGATTATTACTTCTTTCCAGTAAGTGGACATGAACTTTAGTCACGAGTAACTTTGTTTTCTACATCTGATATGACACACAGTACCTGGAAGTTCTGTTTATTTTTTAAGGATAACATGAAAAACTGCTTTGTCATAGCTGACTGCCTCAGTATTTATCATGATGGTGCTAAGGCCCATCAGTTCATTTAATGTGCATGAGCACGCGTTTCTGTGGGTACACATCACTGCTAGCAGATTTCTCCTTCCCAACCCATGCTAATTACTCTGTCCATTAGTTCAAAGTCTGAGAGATGGGGGAAGGCAGAGATGATAATTAATCATGGACTGGAAAACGTTTGCTGTTGGAATTGTAATAGTATGTGTCAAGAAACAGGCTAATTTTTGGTCATACTCCACTGGAGCTGGATTCAGTGGACTTCAAGCCCACTGGAGTCAATGGACTTGGCTCTGTTGACTCCAGCAACACAGGATACAGCTTGTGGAGGCTGACCCAACTCCAGCTCGGACAAAATGGCGCCATCTATAATGCCATGAGATTTTTCTGCAGGGCTGAGTATTTACAGGCTCTCTTTCCCATTATTCCAATGTAATTTCCCTTTACTGGTAATTCACCAGTATTTCTTTAAAGGAACTGGGGTGAATGATGTCAAGTCGTCCATCTGGGCTTCATTGGGGGGCAGAGGCAGCAGTAGGGCTGAGGAAATTGGAAGAGACTGTGGATAGTTACATTGATGTGCTGCAGAAGGGAGAATCACCAGTGAAGAAGAGTTAAGTGGGCTCTGAGGTACCTCCTTTGGGTTATAAAAGGCCTGGAAATGCATCATCATTTTTATTTTCTGGTTTAGAAGGGTGGAAGAGAGACAGAAAGATTTGATGGGACCTGCCCCCCCTATGGCTGTGGCCAAGAGAGTGCTTGTATGCTGATTCTCTTACCTGCTAAGAGAGCCAGTGGTGGCAAAAACCTAACCCAAAAGCTATGATTATTCCTCATTTCTGTATGTGATCTCCAGGCAACAAGTACCTTTTCTTGTGCTGATGCTGTGCAAAATTTCAGTGAGGCTTTATTTATTTTTTCCTGATTTTTGGTAATCATTTGACTCAGCTGCAGCTTCTTTAATGCCCTTGTTTTTTCTAATCCATCCATGAAGAGGTAAATAATTTATGTCAGTGTGACTTCTAGTGGAATATTTGTTAATTAATTCAAGCTACTTCTATTGTTTGCCTGTACCCATTGAACTGGTAGTAACTATGGCCCTACCTGAGCAATTATAGTTTTATTTCCTTCTGACAAAAACAGCCAAGTTTAATAAGTGTTTGAACCTGGGCCTTAGTTTTGTTAAAAAAGAGGAGTACTCTTAATATGCCTTGGTTACCACTTGGTGGGAGCCTAGGGAAGACAAAGCATTTTTGTAGCTGTGGCTCTGGATAGCGAACTGAGCTGGTCAGCCTGTTTGTTAATTATGGACAGCAGCATGAATGGGACTGGCTCTCAAAACCACTTCAATTTTGCAGATTTCTTAGGTCCACAGATCTGCAAATAAATCTTTCAGGTCTAAACACCAAATACAGGTGTGAAATAACTTTTTTGTGTGCTGATTGGCTGCAGTTACAAGGAAGTTCTGTCCCTCTAAGTGTGAGCGGAATGGAATTGATTTGGCTTTCCATTCCCCCATCTCTTATCAAATGCATGTAGCCCTGGCGTGCAGGACTCGCCATACATAGCTTAAGAGAACATTTTTTCAGTCTCTGCTTGCAAAGGTGGATATTCCTTCTCGTTTCCCAAGTGCTCTTCCTCCCTTCTTCAGTGTAATCTATCCTGCTGCTGTTTGCTTGCCTAAGGCTTTCATTATCCTAGGAATATGATCTCAGCCTGAAATCCAAACCAAGATGTAAACAAAAGAGCAAGTGGCAGAACTGTTGGTTTGGGGTTGTTTTGTTCTATTTTCTTTCTCTTACCTGTGTTGTCTGTTTCTGGAGAAGTAACCCTTGTGTTTAGCATCTTGTTTCAGTTGCTGAGGTGCTCCCATGCCTTTGAAGGGTTACCCTGCACTTGCTTACGGTATGCTGTTCCTAATCGCTTCCGTTTACTGCTGACACACACTTGGCTCGTTTTATCTGTCTGTGCTCCGGAGTTGGGGGCAGAAGGAGGAATCGTGGTGCTCTCTCAGCCTGCGATGGCAGGTAGCAGGGCAGAGCCCGCGCACGACCTGACAGGGCGGGACAACGCTGCGGAAGAGGGGGAGAGGATGTTTACTAACTACAGTCCTCCCGTTAAAGCCTCTCTGGCGAGTAGCATCGCTGTGGCAGAAGAATCTGGGTACCAATGTATGTCGCTGGCCAGCTGTGGGGACACGGTGCCTCATGGCAGCACTGCAAGGGAGGTTGTTCCCCCTGTGCCAGGCTCCTGACAATGGTGTCAGCATGAGCACGGTGTCTGGGAGACCCCCGAGTCCCTTTAGCTGCTATTCTCCCTCCCTGCTCACCCATTCACGGATTGCAAGCTGGAAGCTGGTTGCGCCACCCCTGACCGATACTCGAGTGGCTGCGGTGTGTACGGGAGCTGCTGGGAGCGAGGGCGAGCCTGCGGCACCGAATGAACAAATGCTTGTTCTTGCAACACCTCCCGAGTGCTGCGCCGGTTCCAGTTCTTGCACCCCTCCCCTCCTCGCTGACAAACGCTACAGGAATGCGCCAAGCCGAACTCTCTGGGTTTCTGTTTAAATTTTCGCTTTTATTTTGGCTTCTTGAATAAAAGAAGCTAAAGAGATGCAGAGTTTTCTGGGCTTCTGAATAAGACAGTGCTGTGCCGTTCAAAAACTTGCCACAGAATTTTAGGTCTTCCTATTACTCCAGTTAGATAGAACTCCCTTCTCAGAGAGCTGATACTCAGCTCCTACAACTTGTGTCCTGTTAAGATACATTTAGAAGAGCAGCAAAATCACTAGCTGCTCCCAAAAGCTTGGCCTAAGAATTTAAGACATGTTGTCCAAAAGGATATGAAGGTTTGAAAGACAACTATATTGTGGCTCCTGGTGTGGTCTTCTAGGCAGCACAGAAATGCAAACAACATATGTTATGAAGCTCTCTTGAAAAAGCAAGTGCCATTCACATGCTGTGCTCATGTTTCTGGCGTGATGTTCCATAATTACTTCGATGTTAGCCTGGTTAGTGACTAAGCTTTCAGAGTGGGAACATGAATTTCAGAGTTGGAACATGAAATGGGGGTTTTCTTTCTGCCTTACAACTGGCTGATCAGTGATTTAAAGTCAAGTGAAGGTTGGGATTTCAGAATCTGAAAGACATTTTGCACTTGGAATTGTTTTCGGCCATCACTTCTAACTTGCATACTTGTCTTCTACAATCCGGAATAATGTTTTCTTGCCTCAGTCAACACCTTCATTGAAGTAATGATATTAAATTAGTCATGATTCAGTAACTTACAGCATGGAATGTTTCATCAGCACAGAACATAGTATGTTTTAGATTGTAGGGTTTGAGTCCACTCACTCACTTTGTTTTTAATTTTTAAAAATAAATAGCACAAGTTGGGATGCTTTCTAAAACTAACAAAAATAGAGAAAGCAAATATTATTTTCAGGGTTCCAGCTCAAGGGGGCAAAGGTCAAAGACCTGCAATGGATTGAAGTTATTAATTAACAACTGCTTACTGGATTTTTTAAATTTATGACTTCATGTATTATAACTCTTTCGGTAAAACATCATAAACATGCCCAGTGAGTAATCATAGGGTATGAATTGACAAAAAATAATAAAAAAGAAAAGCTTAGAACACAGCATCTACAAATTAGCAGAGCCTCTTCTTGACTGGGGCAGGTCAGAATCCACTCAACAAAAAAAAAGAAATCAGCTGCATCCTTATTAGGGACACTCGGTGTGTCTCCCTCTGTGAATGTACTCCAGGTGTGGGTGAGGACTCTTGTGCCATCGCTATGCTGAACTGACTAGGACACACTCTGGAGGCCCAAGGAATTGCTGGGCAGGGTGGGGGCCATCATGGGAGACCCCCAAGAGGCTTGTGATGATGGACATTTGTCTGTGCTTTTATTTAAACAGGGCTGTGCAATTCGAACGGAATATTAAACCTCAAAATCACTAGTCTGCCACTAGTCTGCAGAATTTATTTTTAACCACCCTTTATAACCAGGGCATCATGAATGCTTGTATCCCTTCTAGCAGGAGAGGAAATGGAGAGGGAGAGAGGCGTGTATGAAAAGTGAGTGTGGAGTCAGGAAGGTGAAGACCAAAGAGCTTGGTGAGGCTTTTTCTCTCCCTGGCAGCTGGAGAACTTTTTGTGTAAGGGGGAACCCACAGTCCATCTTATTCTGATTTAGCCATGTTTCAATAATAAATGCAACTTCAGTGAGAGAGGCTGAGACATGCCTGGAAATCAGTGTTAATTAGACAGTGGCCATTTTACTTGTGGGAGGTTTGATCTCAGACAGAATCCCCAAGGGATCAGGATCCTGCAGGAGGTGAATCTCCATATCTGCCTGATTGCCTCTCTGCCTCCCATCATCATGGCTATTTGCAGTCACTAATAACCTCATAACTTGCCTGTAAGGCATTGACTTTGCCTTATGGATTAGAAGCTGAAATGCTGTACAGACAAATGACTTGCCCAAGGTCATGCAGGAAATCTCTGCATGTGTGAGCCAAAACTTCAGACCCAGTGTTTCTGAATCATGACTTTAACATCTCTGTGCCAGCTTTGGCTTGGTTAAGACTGGGTCCCTGCACAGAGGGAAAGAACGGAAAAAAACCAAAAAAAGCACAAAACACGCTGAACACCATGTTCCCATTCTTTAGTGAGAAACACTGCCTCTAACTCAAGCTTTTCTCATATGCTCTGACCCTTTGTATTTCCCCAGCTGACAGTTACCCTAAAGAGCCTTTCCCACTCTGTTTGCTTGGTCAATGAGTGAACCTTCAGGGTCACAAAGCCTTCTTGCCCGCTGCCTCGTGGAGTTTTCTTTGTTTTCTTTTCCCTTTGGTGGTGTTGGAGGGCAGGCAAGGGAGGGACCTCAGGGGCAGGCAGCCAAGGGTGTGAGCAGTGCCAGGTTAAGTAATGGCTTTGCTGACTTGGATTCTCGTAACTGCTGCCTATTCCTGCTCTGCCAGGAACAGCCCATCAGGCGGCACGTTTTGAAAGTCTAATCAGTCCACACCAATAATCTGTTGACCTGTACAGGGCTGCAGGAGAAACCCTGCACATTTGTGTGTGTTTTCTGAGGGAACTTATTAATTAAATGTAATAATATTTAATTATCTTGGTAATAGGTGGCTGGGAGCTACAGGAGTCTGATGAAGCACATGTGAGAGGCTGGGGAGGTTGGTGTGATCACAGTCCAGGAGGGAGGGCACAGGTTGAGCTCGGGGGGGATACAGAGGATCTGGTCCCAGGAGTGCCTGGCTCCAGAGGCAGGGTGCTGGTGGTCCCTGGTGAGCAGTGCCTCACTCTGCTCACATCTGCTCAATAAAGGATATGATTCCCTCTCGCTTTTTTGTCTACCTCCTCTTTTGTTTTTTTCCAGGTTTGTTAGAGATTGTCTGCAGGGGTGGAGTGGCAAGCATTTTGAAATGCCCAAGCAAATCCTCTGTGTTGCTTCGAGCTTTAAAGCCATCTGAACAGGCTGGGTACACCACTTTCTGATGTCCACAGGATTGGACATTTATCTTATTTTCAGTAATTGCTTAAAATGGGATGCTGTCCTAAATTTTCTTCATTAAGAACAGTCTAGCTCTTTAACTGACTGATGAAGCAAACCCTGATATCTCATTTCTACTTTTTTTTTTCCTGCCCACCTTGAGTTCATGAATTTATCCATGCCTCTTCCTTGTCACAATGTCAGAGAAGCAGATCAAAGCCTAGTGCTCTGAGGGTGACTGTTCAAAGGAACAGCGTGATGGACATACTGAAGTTTAGATATATATATTCAAGTCTTCTATCAAAAAAGACATTAGGTTCTGAGTGCCAAAATACCATTAAGGAAATATTTTGAAGAAAACTAAGTTTGTTTATGGACTTTTTTTGAATTATCATATTTGTTGTGATTAGTAATGGTCTGTATCTGTGATAGAGTTGCAAATGATTTTCCTGACTGGGATTCTTTCACTAATTTTAGCACTGAGCATGTCTGTGCACTTTTTCATGTTATTCCTTTCATGCTTTCAGCATTTTAGCCATTAAATGTGTCCACTTCCATCAGGGTGATGTGAAGAGCAGGTGACTTGTTTGTGGAGTGCTCTTGACCCAAGTTTTGCTGGGACATGGACCTTTGCACAGAATCTGAAGTGGGGCTGGAAGGAACTGGAGGGCAGACATGGATTCAGTGAAACTCAGAGCCCCTTCTTCTGCTGGGGCAGACCTCAGCTGCTGTCACTGGGGAACAGAAGGCTTCCTCTGGGCCTTTTGTGCTGACAGAGGAGCTTTGTGTTGCTTAGCTGCCTTACTTGAGGCAATACTTCACCTTGTGTGGAATGTCTCTGACAGGACACTGTGATTTGAAACATTTGTTTTGCCATTGTGGACTGCATGCATAGGGATGCTGTCCATCCCTCCTTGGTGTAAAAGGGTGTGCAAGCTTGCCAGAATCCAGCCTTCTACAGACATCAAACACAGTTGCTGTGCAGCACTTGTGGAAAGTATCACAAATCTTAATTTTTGCAGGCTGATGTCAACCAACTCATACCCATAAAACTAGCAAGGATAGATTGCTGGTTTTAGAGTTTTCATTTAATCTATTAAAATAAACCCTAAATATCTGCTGTAATGAAGATTCTGATATTTCTCAGACACTGTGTAGGGTAAATACTTGTGGAATAGGAATGAGTTATACTCTAAACCCCAGCTGAAATTTGCTTTCGATAGTTTGTTGTTTGTAAAAGGAGCTCCACTCACTGGTAGAGCAAATTTCTAGGCTGATTATTTGTGATGACTCAATCCTGAACTAAGAAAAAGTCAATTGGAGCAACTACACTAAAAGAAAATGTGACTACCCTACTGGAAAATCCTGTATTCAGTGCGGAACAACTTGTTTCATTACTTAATAAAATCAAAAATATTTAATGATTTGCTAATCTCTTGCATAGAAACTAGTGTATATATTGGTTTAGACAGAGTGTATTTATGGATGTGAAAGGAGTAGGACTGGAAGGTCTTTGAAAGAATTTGGGTTTTGGCTCACAGTATGTATGGCTGATATGGCTGATGCACACAGCACACTTTGGTTTCACTATGACTTAAAAAAATTTCTGTCTTTGACCAAGAAATGACCAACATCAGTTTTGTTTTTTTTTTTTCCCTGACCAAGTCAGCACTTCTGCTTCCTCCTTTGCACTCCACAAGGAGCAAATGCCATAGACTCATAGAACCCTTTGGGTTGAAAGGGGCTTTAGACATCAATAACGAGAGTTCTAGCCCCTCTGCTATAGACAGAGACACCTTCCACTAGACCAGGTTGCTCAAAGCCTCATTCAGTCTGGCCCTGAACACTTCCAGGCTTGGGGCATCCATAATTTCTGTAAGCAACCAGTTCCAGGTATGCATCATTTCTCTGGGCAATTCAGTTGTCAGCACCCTCACAGTAAAGAATTTCTTTCTAACATCTAATCTGAAACACCATCTCTCAATTTTAAATTGTTACTCCCTATCCCATCACTGCATTACCTTATAAAGAGTCCTTTCCAGTCTTCTCTTTAGGATCCCTTTGGGTACCAGATTGTTGCTATAAGGTCTCCCTGGAACATTCTCTTCCCTAAAAGCTAAATAACCCCAACTCTCTCATATGGGAGGTGTTCCAGGCCTTGCATCATCTCTGTGACCCTCCTCCGGGCCTATCTTATGCTGGGACCCCAGAGCTGGATGCAGCACTGAGGAGGGAGTCTCATGAGAGTGGAATGGAGGGGCAGATCCAGCTGCTTCAACCTGTTGGCCACACTTTTGATGAAGCCCAGGACGTGGTTGACTTTCTAGGCTGCAAGGCTGCATTGGCAGGTTGTGCCTGGTTTTATACCCACTGGTGCTGTGCTGTGTGCTGGTGGGGCTCTTGGCGGGGGATTTGCTGTTCCAACAGGCACGAATTACCTCCTTACTGAAAGGTTTACCAGTGATGGTCTGGAGACGCTCCAAATTAAATATTGTAGGCTTACTCATAACCATACACTTCGGAAAGAGGTCATAGTTCATGAATTACTGTGTCATACATCTAATGCAGGACAAGGCCTGCCTAGTTACAGGTGTGATGGGGCTGTGCATGCAGAGATGCCTTGGCTGGCTTTGCAGGAGTTGGTGCTGGCCCTGGAAGCACTGCTATTTCAGCAAGGCACTGAGGGGGCCTGGTTCTACACTCTGCATGGCTTTCAAATCCCAGCCAGGCATGAGCCACATGGATACCTGGGGCTCTCTTGGCTCGGGGTGTCCTTTGGCTGCTCCAAACCAAGTAGAGAGAGGCCTGTTTCTAGAAACAAGAAATGCTTTGCACCCACAAGAAATGGTTACAGTGTCATCCTTCTTACATCACCTGGACTACTCCACTGCTGCTGACTGTGAACAAAGTCCTTCTGGCTGCCTCAGTCTGAGACTGGCCAGTTTGCCTGCTGCATGGCTGGTGGGTAGGAGGGTGTACAAGCAAGTGGCATGCCTATGTGATGCTGTAGTAGTATTACCCCAGCGTATCTTGCTCTTTTGGGGGGCTCCTGCACCAGCAACACTGGCAACATGGCTATACCAGCAAGCACAGTAACAAAAATAGTGGAGATATAAATTATAGAAACAGATTTTATCTGAGTTTGAAATCACTGTGTCATGCTTTAGGGTTATCCAAGTCACAGTTTGAATCTGATTGGATTTACTGCCAGTCACAAGAATTGATTCTGGCAGGAATAATCAATACTGCCTCTTAATTCTCTTCAACAGTGTCAACACATTCATGCCTAAGACATACATTCCTTGTGTTAATGCATGGCAATCAAAATACTTCAGTACTGGATGAACATACTGAGGGACCTAAATACACAGATCTGCGTGCTTACTCAACCATTATCTGATTTTAGCTCTGGAGTGAAAACACACCCTCTTCAGTGGCAGATGATCTCATCAGTCCAGGTAGCTCTAAGGAGAGCAGATGTACTCTGTGTGTGCTTGTGTTACCTAGCACATGGTGGAGGGAGAAACTATGCTGGTACTTTGTGGCCTGGATACATCTGGGAAAGATGGAGCCCTTTTAAACGTGGAGCCTCGTGTAGCTGTACTGTTTAAACCTTTCCTTGACCATGCGCTGTGTGCATGCTGGTCTTAGGAAGCTCACTTGAAGGTCAGGATTGGCCAGACTGTTCTGGGTATCTCCAGCAGTGCCATGGTGAGCACTCCTGAAGAGCTGTGGCAGTTTGTCTGGACCCTGTCCTCTCTCCAGGAGTGGCCATGTAAACAGGCATTGTGGTGGAAGGCAGAGCCAAGGCAGGTATGCATGTTACTGCTCCCCTTGTGAGGGGGTGTTCACAGCAACTTCCTCAAAGTTACCCAGGAATTTCTGTCATGCATTTGTTCAGGGTTTTTACAATATTATGTGACCATGTGGTTTTACAGTCTTATCTGCCTTCATGGGGAACTCCCCATGAGTCAATATTTTAAGCAGCAAATAACCTCTGCGAACAATACAAGGTGTCCCACTTCCCTTCTCCCTCACTTTGTGTTCCTGACCCTCAGGGCTGGGTTGGCAGTGACAGGAGCCTCAGCTCCTGGCTCTCATGTAGGCTGGCCATGGGCTGTACAAGTGGTTCAGTCAAGCCCACCACTGCAGATAATGCAGTGCCTTCAGGTGGACTTTGGGACAGATAAAGAGGAAACCTCTGCTCTTAGATGTTGCTGCTACTCTGCACTGTAGATCTGGGACCTTGCTGTGCTAAGTGATTCACAAACAAATGTCCCAGCTCCTGGCATGCTGTAAGATAAAAAAATTCTGCCATGAACTCTGGTAGGAATCCAAACAGACATATCTACGTTCTCTGGCTTTGCTGGCAAAGATCTGCCAAGTCACTTAAGGAAGCAAAATAGTTTCCAGACTCTGCAGAGCTGCTTTGGCAGATATTTTGAGGCATCTTTGCCAGGAAACTGAAGCAATACCATGATATGGTAAGGGGCACTTAATTCTCTTCCAATGTCAACATGGTGTGAACAAATAGCGGGCTGACACAGAGCTGTATGAAAAGATACACATCAAATACATGCTTCTGTGTAGTGGATGACAGACACTTGTCATAACCTTAAGTTTATAACAATGTGTTGCTATCTGGCTCACAGTAATTGTTAGAGAAACACTTGAACTGCATTCTGAGTATTCTCCATTTCAATGCTGTTGAAAGTCATATTGTGGCCAAGATACAAATATTTTAAATGATTTAGCTTTACAGATAACAAAAATATCTCAGCTGTAAAACGAATTTCTTGTTATTTTCCCGTCTGTTCTTGAAGTAAAAATGAACCCCTTAGTACTCATCAGCACTTTGTCAGCTTATAAGTTTTATATAGCATTCGTTGAAGACTTGAAATTCTACTTGAAATTCCTTTCTTAAAGGAACAGATTGGTAAATCAAAAAAAAAAAGCAGAGATGCAGAGCTCTATCTGTTTCAACCATTGATGTTAGTAAGTGGGAATAAAAAAACGCCTGAAATTTCTTGCACTCCTTAATTTGCATTTCTGAGATTTTTTTTTTTGAATAACAAAATATGAATCTTGTAAGGTATAACTGAATTCATGCAAAGAATGTTACATGTTACAAATTTTTTGGTTTGTGACTTTCAAATTTGCTGTCTTTCTGACAGAAACATATAACTTTTCACTTAAGATAGGCTCCCTGCTCTCTTCATTGTCTGAACAAAAGGCAGAAGCTGACACTTGTGTATGATGGTATTTATACTGATGCACCTTTTGATGCAAAACCATTTTCTTTACTTAACCGGCAGTTTCCTTTTTGTGGTACTGAGTGCTAGACAATGAACCCCAAGTGATTGTAATACTCTCCAGACACTTCAATTATGTCACTTTTTTAGATTTCTGATGTGGAACAGGATCATCCAGCCTGCCTGAGCAGCCATCCTCCTCCCTTTCCCAGCATGTAAAAAGTTTTCTTAAAAGATGAAGTTGTTTCAAATGTTTTAAGTGTTGAATCAAGGATGTCTGGGTAAATCAAATAGCAAAGATTCCTTGTTTGTCATGAAGTGAATAAAGTCGTGATGGATTCTTGTATCGTGAACAAACTGGTCATCTTCCCATCATCCTGGAAGTGCCCCAATTTCACAGCATATACCTCTGGGGCAGAGGGCATTCAGCATGTGAAAGTTGAATGTGTTGAAAGTTCATTTGTGTTTTTAACTTAAAAAAAAATATTTGTGGAGGAGCTGCTGGGCATACTCTGATACGAAGGAATGATGAGCAATGGCCAAGAATACAAAGGTCCTTTGGCTTTATTGACTGCCTTATACACAGGCATAACTGTGTACTGTGGCTCTCCAGGGGAGGTGAGATCTGCCTCCAGGGCAGATACCATTCATCTGTTGGAAAGTATACCTGTTGCAGAACTGTGGAAATTAGGCATGCTGGCTTGTTTTTTTGAGAAATGGTCAGGCTGCAGGGAAACTGTGACGCTTTCCAAAACACTGTGTAAAGTTGAAATCAATGGGTAGTCTGGCACTGTGGCACCCAGAGCCTCCAAGATTTGTGATTCAGTCTCAGCAGCAAGCTGGCACCTGTGGGGTGGTGGTCAGGGCATGGACATCACTCCTGTCCTCATCAGCCTGGCTGAAAGAGATAGGAGCAGCTGTGCTGTTACACCTCACCAGTACTGCTGGGATATTTAGGGGAGCGTCCTGACAATGAGCAGTACCCAGGCTTGGCCCTCTCCTGTCTCACATCACTTGACCCAGCTCTTCCACCTCATTGTATGTGCAGTTTGTGGAGTGGACTCTGCACAAAGGGCTCTATCTGCCTTCGTATTGATCATTTTCTAACATGGGCTCATCCCACTGTGTAGAAAGAATGGAGGTTTTTAATTGAGGAAATAGAAAATAATGTGTTGGTTGCATTTTTAAAGGTATAGATGTGGTACTAGGACCAAGAGTGGTCATTGTTGGTGGCAACACCAAATGAGATCCAGCTGGGTAAAAGCTCTAGCTTTTTCACCAAACAGATGCCTTTGGCCCTTGCATGGTGGCCTAACAGGCTGGGAGTACTGGAGGCTACTGTTGGCCAACTCTCTTTAGCACCTTCCTCCTTGAAAGCACTTCTTTTGTTAAGGCACTGGGGGATATAATGAGGAAATGAAAAAGGCAAATTTGTCTTTTGGAGGTGTATACTCATCCTCCTGTTGCTGTAAAGGGAATTTGAATGTACTTTTGAAATCTGCATTGACACAATTCCTCAGAGTCTGAGGTAACAGGGATCAATTTCTGTTGTGCCAGGATGTGAGTCTTGAGATCAGCATGGCTGTGAGCCATTGGAAATATTTTACTTGGTATGGTGAGAGATGAATACCAGGGTTGTGTGGCAGGTCTAGCTCAATAAAGACTCCAGTTAATCTCTGCTGAGGATTTTCAAAGGGAAGTATTTATCCTTGTGCCAAATGTCTGTACCTGATAAGTCTGACCTTGGGTGTTGTGCGTTTCTCCTCTAAAAGATGTGAGATTTGAAATGCTGCTGTTCTGATTTACTAGGTTTTTTTCCTGAGAAGAGCAGGTGTGGGTCTACTTCTACTTTGTTTCTGTGCACTACTGTGAGAAGTGAAGGCAAGCAAAGCAAGGCCTTGTTGAGGGGTGAGAGGGGAGACAAGTGTGGTTCTGCCTGGAGTTCAAATTACAGCTTTAGACCCTAGTGGCATTATTTGGGTAGGCCAAGGTGTGTGCAATTGGCCTGCCAATCAATGTATTGCAATTGCAGTAAAAAATGAAAGATAGAACTCTTCCACCTAGAAATTGTGGATATTGTCCATTAAAGTGTGGACATATACACACAGAAGTACAAAGCTCTGGGGGGAAGTCTCTATGTGCTGGATATCACCGGAGAAACCAGAAGTGCTTAGTCTCTTTCATTTTTATTAAAAAGGGCCTCTATTTAAAAGTGTCTTCAGAATTCTTTAGGTTATGGTCTCAGAGCAGAGGGACCAAATTATTGAAAAATTTAGCCTGCTAGAAGAAGAGGGTGTGGTTCATCCAGTGGTACTGTAGACCTTATCTCTCATTACAGCAACCTGAAAGGAAGCTGTAGCAAGGTGGAGGTTTGCCTCTTCCCCCAAGTAACAAATGATAGGATGACAGAGAATGGCCTAGATTTGCACCAGGGGATGTTTAGATTGGATATTAGGAAACATTTCTTGATGAAGAGGGTTGTCAACCACTGGAACAGGCTGCCCAGGGAAGTGGTTGAGTCATCATTCCTGAAGGTATTTAAAAGATGTGTAGTTGCAGCTCTCAGGGATATGGTTCAGTGGTGGACTTGGCAGTGCAGGGCTAATGGTTGGACTTGATGATGTTTAAAGGTCTTTTCCAACCTAAATGATTCTACAGTTCTATTTCTATGCTCTATCTGAAGATTTTCAACATTTAGGGGAAAATGATGAAAGTGTGTCTACATCTCAAAGCTGAAAGCAAGGTCTCATTGAAAGGAACAAGAATATACTCTGGATGTTCTAGCAAGGCAATTTCAAACTGAGAAACAGTGGTGGGCAGGAGGACTGTTTTGGAGGGAAACAACCCTCCTTATTCTCTTCTTTCCTGCAATCCAGGTCAAAATTTGTAACAACCTGAATGTAGACTTATGCTAAAAGCAAACCCAAGTAGTGAGGTGGCAATGCATCGTTCTGTGGGGTTTCCTTGTACATAAAAGCAGAAAGTTTGACTTGATGCATGGTATGCAAAGCAGAAAGGAGAAACAAGTTGTGTAGGGGGTGAGAGTCGTGAGATGGCTAAGCATAGGTTTAAAGATGAAACTCTGTAGTACTGGAAGAATACAAAGTAGGGGCTTCATGATCTTTGTGGGGTGATCCAAGCAGGCTTGATGAAAAGGTTGCAGCAAAATGAGAAGTGAAAGGGTGGATGTGTGCACACTAAAGAAAACTTAAAAAAAAAAGGTTAGAATGAAAAAGAAACAAATCCACATACTCTGATTAGGAATGGAATTTTCTGATGTTTCCCAGACAATGCTGGCATCATGTGGCCACTTTATTTAGCTTGCCTTGTACAAAAATATTTTTGAAAAATCGTTGCTGTCTCAAGATCTTTCTGTTTGGGATTCCTGAAAAACAAAGCTCATGAACACACACAATTCAATGCTCATGGTGTGACTCTTGGGGATGTCCTGTGCAGGGCTAAGAGTTGGACTCAATGATCCTTCCAGCTCAGAATATTCTGTAACTGTGACTGCTAAACTCAGCTGCTTGCCTTGCCTGGATGTCCTGTGACAATATCTTCATTTTCCAGAAGACATGGGAAGTCTTAAATTGGTCATGGGATCTTTTTACTTTCTGACTACTGATCACGTTTCTAAAGCGATCAGTCAGCCTCTTTTAACACGCAGAACAGTTTTTAGCTGTGCTTGGCTTTTGAATGTAAATGAGAGGAAGAAATTGCCATGTGCATGCCAGGCTGTGATGGGAGTGATTTCCCACTGTAGGGATGTTTGTAAGGAGGGGCAGCAATGTTAGAGGACAGTAGGTTTGCAGGGAGGGAAAGAAACTGAAACAGCATTTTTTCCCAAACAGGAAGAATATGGGGTGCAAGAGGAGAGGTGAAGCTTGTTTTTGAAAGACCAGGAGCAGGAGAGATGATGCAGGGGCAGGACATACCCGCAACAAGAAAAAAGAAGTGAGAACAAGGAGGAAAGAGAGCTGAAGTGATGTTTTTCCTGTGTTCTTTGTTAACGAGCAACATCCTGTTTAAGGATCTTAGAGGAGTCTTCTGTGACTGCTGGGAGAGCAAACCTGTGCATGTAATTCTGACCTGAGCTGATTTGTTTAATAAATCAGCCTAAATGGAAGTATTTTTACAGCAATACTAGTGGTATTTTTGAAGAATTGAAACCTGAGAATAGCGTCTAATATTATTTGAAGTAGAATCCTCTTACACTGACTGGGTTCAAAGACCTTGCAGAAGTGCTCATGAAGCTCAAGTAAATATTGCTTGGGTAGAGTAGCTTTAATCAATGATACTAGCAGCTTATTGATGTGCATCTCAAATAACCTGGCAGGAACAGAATCTGTTTGGAGGAGTTCCTCTTTGAAGATCTGTACATCCAGATAAAGTGGAAAAACTTGGCAAAAAACATAAACAGTTGGAAAATTATTTCTCTCAGTCATGTTTCAGATTGTATAAGAGATTATGCAGCAATATTAAATTTATTATAAGACAGAGGAAATGTAGAATTGCACACAAGTACAATTATACAGGGTAGTGGTGCATGTTTGTATGTATTCCTGTTTTTATAAACACTTGTATATATATACACAGGCACATTCCTTTTTATGAAGTTTTAAAAAAAGACCTCATAGAGGTGTCCTGAGTTGAAGTATATTCTATCACCATCTTCATGAACTATTGAAACCAGGTGAGGCAGTGCTCCCTGCCTCCTCCACTCTGGCTTATCTTCTGTTAATGGGCCATCAGCACCTTTGCTACACAGCTCACAGATAACCCCCTCCTAGACTACCTCCTGTTAATGGGCCCATCAGGCCTTATCACATGACTCACCATCCCATTGTGGGATGCTCCGCCCAGAAAGAGAAACCAAGCATTCCAGCCTGGATATAAGCTGAGACTCTGAACACCAGAGGAGCGCTTACCCACTGGATTCCCAGAGGACCCGAGCTACCAGACCTTTCTACAGGATCACTGCTTCAGGAAGACCACCTCATCTAGACTGCTTCCATCACTACGCTCAAGTTGTATTCTGACTCTGTCAGTAGTCTTTTGTATTATTGCATCGATTTTATTTTACTTTCTTTCCTTTTTTCTTTTTTTCCTATTAAATTGTATCTCTAACTTGAAGCCTCTCATTTGTTTTGCCTTCAAACTACTACAAGAGGTAAAAAAGAAATGGAAGTATAAAATGTAAAACAAATGACACAGCTGTTCAACCTTGTAAAACCAAACAAGTCTCAGTCACAAATAAGTGTCATATGTCTGGATGCCTGATAGCAGCAAGTGGAAAGTCATTTATTAGGAAACACATGCCTCGCTCCAAAGTATGCAGTGCTTGCTCTATAAATGAAGGCATTTGTTTAAATAAATATTGACTATAATTATGACGCTGTCTCAATGGTGTTTATGAACTTTTTACTGTGTGTTTAGGTGGCAGGAAATCTTTAATCTGACTTGATTGAGAAGTAATGTCTAATCTTGTTCAGATTTGTTAGTTAAAATATGTAGCTTGAATTCTGACAAAACTTCAGTAGGGAATAGGATATAAAATTCCATAATCCATGATAATAGAGTTACTTGGGAATCTACCTTGCATAGTACAAAACAGATAGTTAAATGTTTTTGCATCTAGGTGACAATTTAAAGCCGATCACTAAATTCCTTCTCCTTTATCACTTGGAATATAAGTGCAGTTTCCTGGGAAAGCTTTCTTTATCTAAAGTAGATCCAGGAAAATCAGACTAATTGAACTTAATACTGCAGATCCATGAATTCAGGCTCTGTCTTTCTATGGTAGATACTTTTCTGCAGCTTTTATCCAAAAGGGAAGACACTTTTATTTCTTTGGCTCTACATGGTTAAATATAAGGAGTAATATATGCACATACCTATTTAGTGTGAGGTTTGCTAGACCATTTGTTCATGCAGACTGCTTTTTCAGCTCTTGTTCTTAGAAGTTTTGATACAAAGACAGTGAAGGTACTGTGTGTGCTGTTTTATGTGCTCTTTCAGTACAATTTTAAGCAGGAGACTGTCTGCATTGTTAGAAGTTGTTGGGCTGGATACAAATTGTACTCACCAGCATGTAGAGGTTTTACTGTCAGGAGTATGACTTACTGGGAGCTATTAAATAAATTTTCCTGAGTGTTTTTAAAGGGTATAAATGGCTGAAAGAGGAAGATTAGAAAGTAAGTGTGGCTGGGGAGAACAGGTTCTTCTGCTTAAATATAGAGCTAGGGAAAAGCTAGGGAAAATTTTTGGTAGATTATGCTTTCTCTAATTGTAGCTCTGCCTTCTCAGTTCTCCTGGTTTGAAGAATTAGAAATTCATTCCTTAATGTTTTAGAGGGTTTTGCATAGCTCTATGGGTGAAAGGTGGAATGTCATTTATAATGACCTTAATCATTTTGGGCCACAATATTCCTGACGTCTGTGTAGCTTTACCAGAGCCATAGAGACCAACCCCTGGCATGTGGAAGTGAAGTGCATCCTTACAAGGCAAACAGGCTTACGCCTCTTTTTGCCACAGAATGAAACTTCCTTTGGTTGTGAAAGAAAAATAATGAGCTGGTTGAGGGTTTTTCTAAACTGTCACTTCCCCATTTCACTCTGATTTCTAAGTGGGGACAGAGCAAGCAACAGCTTAAGATAGCATCAAACATGCTAGCAAGGCATACTTTATGTTCTCCAGAATATGAAGTATTCTGTATATATAAAGAATATAAAAAGAATTCTGTCTATATAAATAAGTATATATAAAGAATATAAAACATACTTTATGATCTCCAGAATATTGTCTATGAGCATGCCTTGCAGGAAGGACTGATATATCACATGCAATGTACAAAGGTGTGCCAGAAATGGACAGTATTATAATGTTTGTTGTTGCTGATATCTAAATCTATTTTGGGGAAAGAAGAAAACATGCTAAATATTTTAGTTTTTTTTTTTTTTATTTTTATTTTTTTTAAAAAATTTTATTCAAGGGGAGGAAGGAGGAGACCTTAGCTAATTCAGATCAGGGTTTGCTACCTGGTTTTTAAAGATTTAAAGTCTTAGGGGGTGTGCCTCTAAGTATCTACCGTGTGTAACAGAACTCAATAGGGAGGTTTCATCTCTAATTTTTGAATGAGACACATCACAAGAAATGGAGTACAGACTGACTAATCAGCTCAAATGCCCCATGGAAAATTTGACTGAACTGGAAATGATGTCAGATTCCCGCATGAACTAAACTACTCTTTCCTTAAACTTCTAAAATGGTCAGCACCCTGGCAATGGTAGGACAGTGAAGCTGCTCTTGCAAAAAAACAACCAAAAAATCCCCAAGCCCAAAGAAATCAAGATTTGTAAGACTGCATTGCTGCAGGAATTGTGGGTTTTACATTTTGGGGAAGAGTGGATAAAGTGGTAGAAATTCAAGATCAAGACATTCTTTAAGGATAACTTCGTGGCTACTAAATTCAGGCTGAATACCCCTACTTTCCTGGATTGTGCCTGTTGCTACTACCCAGTTCGAGGACAGGCAGGGAGGAAGGCAGTGCTTAGTGAAGTGTCATGAGACTTTACCGGTCCCGCTTCAATGCATGTGAGGATCAGCAGGAAGGAGGGCTGCACTTGACTCTGGCGGGCACTGTGCTGGAAGAATGCTGCCTGCTCAGGAGAGAATGTAGAGTGAGATACTCCCTCAGCTTGGGAATGTGGGAAAGAAAGGAGTATGGAGGGAACTGTGGGGCTTTAAGAGCTGTTTAGACGGGCCCTAGGTTTTGGATCTCATATGGAAGGTAGAGACTGGTAGAAAACAAGATGCCTGTGCATTTGTTGTGCTGCTCTGGAGCAGAAGAGCAAGCAGATGTTCGGGCTTGGGCCAGGGACTTTCTGGTAGCCCTCCTGGTTGCCTTGCTACAGGTGAGGCCTTGCCCAGCCTCACCAGGTGGATTTGGTCTGTGGGACTGGAGGCTGATGGAAAAGCTTGCAGGGCTACTCTATAAAATGCAAAATATGTGCCAACCTGAGGGAAAGACTGTGGGAACTATGCCTCAGTGGTTAGGCTTGAGAATAAGTGAAAACAGGTAATACTACAAAGGGTAGCAGGTGTCTTATGGATCCTGGCTGTGGAAACTAATTGGAGGGAGAGCTTAGTATAAAAAACCCCACCCTGGTTTTCTGGTAGAGGCACACAGGATTTTGTCTGCTTAACACATCCTTTCTCTTTTTCCTTCTCTAGCTCTGTTTCTATCTCATTCCCACCTTACAATATATTTAATGTTTTTAAACTTTTTTCTTGTGTCCTTGCCATGGCACATGCTCTTTTGAACAAGTCACTGTGAGCTTTGCAGGCAATGTTGCTTGTTCCCCACAAAACTGCTCTGCTGCGATGTGGTTTGTGAAACTGAATTAGTTTGCTGCTGTTGTTCTCTTTGCCTAAATATTTATCATAAGAGATACCAAGGCTGTCATGGGATTTTTAAACTTAAGAGGTGGAGTCGGTAAATGAACATGTGAGACATGGAACGCTTTTAGCATCCTTGAAAAAAATCTGGATATTTTGTGACTCTAATGTTT
The DNA here is from genome assembly GCF_029207755.1 of Chamaea fasciata. Lineage (NCBI taxonomy): Eukaryota > Metazoa > Chordata > Aves > Passeriformes > Sylviidae > Chamaea > Chamaea fasciata. Next base: position 19,831,978 of record NW_027094087.1, on the reverse strand, counting down.
TTCCTTGGTGTGCTTGAGCTGTCTGTAATTTATTATCAATTCAACCCTTCCAACATTTTTAATGAGAAAAGATACCCCTAATCTATAGCAATAACTACAATATAGTGTATCTTACCCTGGTAATAAAAACATTCTACAATATTTTAATCTAGTATTATGGAATACTCTTGGGTATTTTTTTTAAATGAACATAAAGGCTGTATGCTGGAAGATGCTCCATGAAAACAAATTGTATTATTAATCAAACCAAAACACAAAATTCTTCACATAGTGATTTTAAAATGCCCAAGACAGTCTTTAATTGAAATGTTACAGAAAATATCAGAATGAGAAACTGTGTACTTGCTGTTTAATTAACTTTACAATGTATGTTCAGAAGCTTGTTAGATGGATCAAAATGCAACTATAGGATGTAAGAGTGTGTTGGCAACATAAGTCCATTTATGTCTTGTCCAATAATAAATTTTAACTTAGATTAATAAGAACCTTCTTAATTAAACAGTCTTCCCTTGTTGCATGCTGAAATGGCTGATGTTAAGTGTCATTTCCATTCATTGTCTCCCATTAACTTCTGCACTTGCTCTTTCTTATGAGCATTATCTGCCACACAAAGAAACCAGGTTTTAACAATGATTTTTCTCTCAGCACCTGTCATGTAGTTGATTTTTTTTTTTTTTTTTTTTTTTTTTTGCATTCTGTTAACTAAATCCAGGCTTTATTTTAGCCTTCTGTGGTGGTGGAAAGGGTGCAGGAGATTTAAAGAACTCCCTGGATGTAGGCACCAGAATGGCCTTGTCCACTTTGTGGCTTTGCTCTTTCCACAAAAGCTAAAGGAGGGCCCTAGGCTTTGTCAAAAGGTCCAGCTTGTGATCTTGCAGTAGTGATGGATAGTGAATGACTGGAGAGGAATACAAGGACAGGAAAAACCTCTGATTATGCTTTCCTGTTATGCTCTGTCTGAATCACATTGCCATGACCTTGTTCAAGCCGTGAATCTCCATGCTACCACAAGCTACCTCCATAACTGGTCAGTGCATGGGCCCTCAGGGGGTTTTCACCTGTGCCCACTGTCCTCTTGGGTTAGCAGATATGCTCTCCCCTTCTACGATCACAGCAACTCCAGCTCTGCAGAGGCTCAGCTCTGCCCTGACTCTGCTGCCTTGGCCTTGTCCACTTTAGCACTGGATGCTGAAGCCCCTGGCTGTGTTTAGTGTGGTGGGGCCACAGGCTAAGTCAAATATAAGTAGTTTCTCCACACGTGACAAAAGACTCTTCCCTCTTTTTTTTACCTTATAGCAAGTTGTGTGGGATGGATTGTAGTACAGTGCTGGTGCTCATCTTGTTACCAGAGTAATTTAGCATGGCCTGGGTTAGAAGGGACCTTAAAGTTCATCTTCTTCCAACCCCCCTGCCATGGGCAGGGACACCTTCCACTGAACCAGGTTTTCAAACCCTCATTCAACCTGCCATTGAACACTTCTAGAGATGAGGAGTCTACAACTTCTCTGAGTAACCTGTTCCAGTGCCCCACCACCCTCATCGTAAAGAATTTCTTCCTAATACCTAATCTAAACCTACTGTTTTTCAGTTTAAAGCCACTGTCCTATCACTACATGCCCTTGTAAGGAGTTCCTCTCCAGGTGTCATGTGGGCCCCCTCAGGTACTGAAAGGTACAGTAAGGTGACCTCAGAACATGTGCTGGGCTTCAGCATAGGACAAAGGTAACAGTTTTAAACAAAGGAGGCTTGATTTAGAATAGATGTAAGGAAGAAGTTTTTAAAATGAGGGTGGTAAACCACTGGAAGAGGTTGCCCAGAGAGGTGGTAGATGCTCTGTTCCTGGAAACATCAGAGGTTGGGTTGGACAGGGCTCTGAGCACCCTGATCTAGTTGAAAAAGTCCTTTTTTTTTCAGGGACTTCTTACTTTGAGTGGGTTGGATTAGATAGTCTTTAAAGGCCCTTTTCAACTCAAACTATTCTAAAACAAGGAAAAATGGTGAGCAATAATCTTGCTCCTATTCAAGTACCATTTGAATGAAGCAAATGTTTAGGGCCACTTCCCTGCTTTATTCTAACAGGGCTCCTCTCTAAAAGGAAGAGTGTCTTACCTGAATTCTGAGTGTAGGTCAGGGCTGTCCCAGAATCCCTGCTATGGGCAGTGGGCTGCTGTGGGGGATGACAGGATACCCATGGGGTTTGCTGGACTAGGGGAAGGGAAGTGCCCTCAGCATGGCAGGGTAGGTCAGGACCTGGGGTGGGATAACAGTGAGGGCGAGCAAAGGTTTTTCTCTTGCTCAGATCTCAGCCACCTTACCCAGGTGCATAGTGGTGTTATATTGCAGCATCCAGAGCTGCCTCTGCTTTGTATCTTCTACTAGTCATTAAGCCCTGCTTTTAATGGGAAAGGTCGTATCTCTGTTGGTACAAAGGTACCAAGTGAGCTGAGTGTGGCCTCTAGTGGTCTGTTAATATCAGATACTGTGGGCATCAGTACTGCACTGAAAGAGCTGCCACTATCAGGCACATGAAAACTTTTTAAACTGGTGCCACAATTGGATCTCACTGCCAGAGCATTGGTAGTTTTGTTAAATATACAGTAGAAGATTTCAGTAATGTCAAAGCTGCATTAATTGAGAACGTTTAGACAAGGACAAAGTAAATATTAGACCACAGTAGTTGTAATTTATTAATATTTACTTCTCTAATTTACCAAGCTCTGTTGTAGGGTCTTTGACCCTCTATGTATCAGAGATATTTTCCTATAATCTGCAGTACTTTCTTAGCAACAGACATCTGGTTTGGGTGTCAGGGGATGTAATTTCAAAATCTCCAGCCCATCTCACTTGGTCTATAAAACGTTCTACTGTTCTCCACAAGAGAACTGCAGAAGCAAAACTGCTCACTCTGAGTGTAATAGCAATGAGAGCAAACCCTAGCCCAACAGGATCCATTCCCCGAAGGACAAATTTAAATGATAAGCAATAACTATGTTAACAATCATCTTATTTGTTTATCTGCTATCTTTCGTTTTAATCCCAAGCAGTATGAGCATCTAGCAGATAACGCAAATCAAGTGGCATTTCTGTTTTGCTTTTAGTTTCTGGGGTCTTTGTGCTTGGGGGGTATGTTTCCCACCTTTCACAGCATCCTGCATCAGATGTGTTCACACCTGTGCTTGCCCACAACTTTGAGGTGCTTAGATGTCTTGACCTTGAAGAAAGCTATTACTAGGGTTTGTTAAGTACAAAACATTCTTTGCAGCAAGAAACTTTCACAATTCTGTACTTCTGATCTGTGGTGCTGACTCACAAACATGAGTAAACTGTAAAATTATGCTGGTGAAATGTGAGCCTTCCCTGGACATCCATCATGCCCCTGACTCAGATGTTATTTCCCTCTGAGCTATCTGGCCCTGCTTCAGCAGTGACTCAAGTGTTTGTGGCACTGAACAGCACAAATAACAGCCTGGCCTACTGAGGAAAGCTGAAACTGGCACTGATTATATATTAATATGCTGCAGCTAGGCAGCTACTTTGTGTGAAGCTGAGTCATGCCAGCTGCAGGCTGGCCCAGGAAAGTCTGAGGGAATTGGGAATCAGGCATGCTGCAATTCATGCTCCTCCTTTCCCCCACCAGAGCCCCGTGTCATTTCAGTACCTCAGCTGCTAGGGAGAGCCCTCCTCACCCTGCAAGAGACAGAAACCTGGGAAATAAAAAAGAACTTAATTCCCCTTCTATCTGCTGCAACTTAACCTGCTTGTAGTGGTCTCTGTTGTGTGATTTGTGCTGAACAACACATGCCTGCAAGCATCATGAGGGTACATTTGAGTTTTCAGAAGTGTGTAACACAGAACTCATAACAGTGTTTCTAAATACTGGCTCTTGAGTATCTGTCTGTCAAGGCTTTCTAATCGTGTCAGTTGACTTCTTTTCTTCATATTAAAAAAAGTTTGATTTTTTTTAAAATTACTTTTTTTGTACTTGTCCAATAGGGACATGGATTCTCTCACTGGTGGGGTTAGTCACCCTTGGAGAAAGGTAAGGTGAGGTGAGGATGCTCTGAAAAAGCATACCTTTTGTCTCTCTCTCTCTTTTTTTTTTTTTCTTTCTGTTTGAGAGCACAGTAAATTCTTCAAGAGCTGCTTTCTCTTTAGACAGAATCTCCCTCATCTCTGCTTTTTAAGTTTGTGCCGAGAAAAATAACTTTTTGGGGTTAACCTGAAAAATACAGTAGAAACCATCTTAATGTTAACATCTGCAGGCTGTTATTTTTCTTTGTAATGAGACTGGGAAATAGTGATGTCTCAGATAACCCTGAAAAGATATGGCTGGCAAAAGCTGGCTCGGGTGAAATTGCTAAACTGTATTTTGGCCACAAAAGTCTTCCCTAACTGATTCCTGCAGAGTTTAGGAGGTTGATGGTAAAGAATCATGTTTTCTTCGTATGTGGAAAAAGCAACAACATTTGGGAAAAAGAAAAAAAGTATTCAAATGGCTGACTTAAAAGTGTCAGTAACTGGCAAACTGGAAAAACTGCCTCCCTGTCTAGCCTTCCTGATGGAGCTGCTTTAGCTGGTGAATAGGCTGTGCTCTCATCACCTTCTGTGAGCAAATGCACGCTCAGGAGAGGCAGGATGGAGTCAGCTTTATCCTGCATGTGCAGGATAACACCCATCCGTCTGGGGCTGGGAAAAGGACCTGTGCAAGAGAAAGGATAGGGAAATAGGATACAAGACAGGAAAGCAGACCTTTGTTTCAGCAGTGTTTTCTAGCCTATCTGTTCCTCACAGGCCTAAACTTGATGTACAACTTATTTTACAGCAAGAAGCTATAGTACCTTTGAAGTCCTTTAACTGAAGAAAGTTTTGTTACATTTGCCTTTTCTCTGCTAGCTCAGATCTTGTTTGTTCTCATCTGGTATTCTAATTTCTATATGAGTGGATGCTTCAGGGAAAGGCAAAGAAATAAAATTAACACCTTTAAATGTAGTACAAGTGTATGAAGTGTGGAGAGCTATGCATGAGCAATGTTGCCTTGTCTGCAAGGGTGATCTGCCTGTGCAGTGAAGCATGAAATTTGGTTATCATCTTATTCCAAACTTTATTGTAGGTTGTGGAGCTGAAAGCATTATTAATGTAAATAAAATTGTTCAGCCTTTCCCAGGTAACATAGTACTCTTTAATTTTCAGAGGCAGAGAGTCCTGCAGATTGGTTCTGTGCATCCAAGCTGGCAATTGTTTTTTGCCCCACAACTTGCTTTCACAGTAGCTGTGTGATAAGGGACTCAGAGAAGGTCTTAGTGTTCTAACCCAGCGCATGTAAAACTGAATGCTTTCAAAGACAGGGGTTTTTGTTGCTGTTGTTGTTGTTGTGTGCTGGTCTCTTTAAAAACAAAATACCTTGTGTGTGTGGTCCGAACCATCCCTTTTATCGTGGCAGATCAGGAACACATGGTGTGACTGTCAGAGTATTTGGCAGAAGGCTCAAGTCCAGGCTAGTCTGCACCCTGGACTGGCTCTGCTGAGTGCCAGGGGAAGGAGCGAGATCAGAGCTGCAGCCCAGCCCGGCCCTGCAGATGGCAGCAGAAGAGCACCGAAGGCAGAGCCCTGTCCGCTGGGCGCACCAGCATCCCGTGCTCTGACTCGGATGGAAAACTTCAGACATTCTCCACTGAATCCTTCTGCGAGGTTGAAGAGCGAGGGCAGTGAATTGAGATATTCAAACCGTGTGCGAAGGTGTTGGAGTTCAATGCTTTGCTGATAAAAAATAACACTTTGGAAGAAAGTGAACTGTAAAGAGATAAAAATCCTTAAACACAAAGTGCATACTAAAAATGTATTATAAGATGATGTCCTCTCAGTGTGTCCCGTTATTGTCCTGAGTAAATACTGACAAAGGAACTCAAACGAAGGTGTTGCTTCCCATCGTGGGGTTCTTAACTGTGGTTATGATGAATGCTCTTGTTCCCAGACTGAGCTCAGGGTTGCCTTCAGCAAAGAAAAACAGGGTACCAATACAGACTGGGAGACACCTACTTCCAGAGTAGCTCTAACTTCATATTTAACAATTTTTGCCTTGATACATGAGATCAGAAGACCTCAGACAGAAAAAGAGATGAAGTAACATCATGAATGGTTCTTTGACTGTTGAGTAGCAGGGGCTGTTGCTGCTGCAGCTAAAGGGAGAATTGCAAAAGCTGTAGGACTCTCAATATACCTTGTCCTCATCGCTCTTCTCCTGTATGTGTTGCAAGGTGGGAGGCAGGCTTCAGCTCTGAATTACCATCGCTTCTAGGGTGAGGTTTATTCTGGGAAAATCTTCAGCCAGCTGCTGAAGCTAGTTATGTGCCTGTTTTGCATGGTTAGCTTATGTGCCAGGATCTAGCTCTGGGTGTCTGTTATGATTATTTATTATTGTGGGTGAATGCAATCATTGTAGCAGGCTGAAAAGGCCATTTACTGTATATAATAATGACTGATTTTATTTGTTGGTGTGTTTTACTGTTATTAAAAGCCCTCCCAGCAATGGATCTAGTGTTCTGACATCAATCAAAATAAGACTGCTATGAGAAGAGGCTATTGCCCATGCAACACGGCTCTTCTTCAGCAGCATTTTTATTTTGTATTTTTATACACATGCAGGTGGTAGTACATAACCTCTGGAAAATGTGCAATTAAACAGTGCACTTGCACTCTTTTCAGAAACCATGCCAATATCCCGATCTTGTCTGCAGTCATGTTTCTGGTAGTGGTTTCTCACAATCACCATAATAATTGAATAAAAGGACAGTGTTCTATATAATGGGGTTTATTAGGCATATTGAGCAGTAATACACAGCTCAGTGAACCTGTGTGTAGCCAAATAACTCTAAGTTGTGGATGTAGTACTTGCTGCCTTGAAAATGAGCTCAAAATGGATTTTGCTTTTAGCAGAAGGGTAGCAGGATGTGTGCTTTTTCTTTGTGTTTACCACCCACCCTGTTGACCTCTAGAGCACCAGACAGGCAGCTGGGAGGGTATATTTCCCCTTCACATATTTGTTTTAAATAACAAAAAGTTTCATCCGGCTCCTGATATTTTGCAGCACTGTCAAGTCAAAATAGTCAAGTACTTCTAGCCAAATGAAATATGGTGAGTCACAGTAGTGCCTTTGTGTTACTTGTTTCCTGATCCAAATTGGTTTGATACTTGAGGCTGTCACAGTACCAGTGTGTAGGAGCAAACAGAGAATCCCAATACAAAAATGGTCGTATGAGAAATGTAGAGTTCAAACTTGTAGGTTTGACTTGGATAGAGAGTAGAAAAAAGAGCTGTCTCAGAGTGGTATCTGTTGCTTAAAGGATCTCCCCAGATGTCACCTGCAGTCTTTTAAGGTTGATCTTGATCTGTTTTGCTTAAAATACTTACAATTTTGAGAGAATGACATCTGCAGTGGTGGCAGCACTTCTTGGCACAAGAAATACCTGGATTCGAATTTTAGTTTGCATGAAGGATTCCAAAATGTTGTGCTTAGGGTAGCAGATCAGCAGAAAGGACAGAAGGCAGATCCCACAGTACATTAGCTGGCAGTTAGGCACTTCTCTTGGAAGCTGGGCTGGTCACAAGGATCCATACATCCAGGGGTGCTTGGCTGTGTTTTGCATTCAGTAACTGTTCCAAGAGCTGGACCACTCCAGGCTAAGCAAGTGAAATCACACTGAAACCATTGCTTTGTCACAAAAAGTCTTAAGATTTTAATTCTTTGAGCTCACCTTTATGCTTCTGTTAGAGTGGCCATCAGCTGGAGAGGAGGGAGGAGCTGCTGACTTGTTGTGGATTGAATGGAGTATTGAGTGACCTTTGCAATATTGTTTTTGGGAATATTTCTGAAGTAATATTCCCATCTTTGTTCCCCTCATTTTGGACCCTGGCCTTGAAATACATTCCTTGAATGCTCTCAGAAGCTTAGCTAGCTTTCCTGTTGAAGCTCAGGGAAACTGGGCTCTACCCATGTGGTCCGTTACGATTTTTCATTATTGTGGGTGAATGTAATCATTGTAGCAGTGAGAGCTGTGTGCCTGTGTTGCTCATGTGCTGCAGTACCTCGACGTGAGCTTCTTCTCATCAAAAATCTGTTTTCCATGTTAGCTTGGCTTGAGACAACAAGCTGATATGGCACCTTGCAGAGATGTCAGTGTGCCACAGTATTTAACAATGATGATATCTGTCCCTGTAGCCTGGCATACAAGATGCAAGAAATCTGTCTTAGGTAAGTTCTTTTGTTTGTGAGGCGTATCTGTAAATTCAGGCACTGTTGACTGGAAAAAACAATACTGGCAATTTCTAGCAAAGTACAGATTACTAGCAGGGGTTTGGCACTGAGGCAAGGAGCATTGGAGCTATTGTCAATAAAATTTTTAAGGCAACGGAACTTCCCTGAGTATTCACTGTTTCCAGAAGCCATCAGGGTGACTCCTTTGTTCTAGCTCTCCCTGCACAGCATGTTTGTACAGGACCATTGTAGGAGTGGAGGTTACAAAAGGTGGAGAAGGACCTTGAGATTGTGTGTGCCATCTCGGTGAAGACAGAATGAACTCTCTGAGCCAGAGAAGTGTTTTTTAGATGAAGACAGCAACACAACAGGTGCAGAGGTGAATGGAAATGAAATTCACACAATTTTCAGTGGTTTGCCACCAAAATGGGAGAACTAAGTGAACCTGGAAAGTGTGTTCTGGAGCCTCTACTGCTGAGAAGTTACAGAAGATGGTCATTGAGTGTACCGGTGCTGGATGTTAAATTTCCTGGGCTCAAAAGAACTGCAGGTAGCTTGGAAACGACAAATAGCTTGAGAAAACAGAAAAATTGTGTGTAATAGAGGGAAATAGCATAGAATAGAAGGAAAGAAGAAAAATATAACTCAGCAGAACAAGTATGAGATACTTCACTTAAGCAGGACCAATGAATTGCACAGAAGCAGGATGGGGGAGTAACTCAGTGGGTATAACTCAGGGAGGGGAGTAAATCTGGTCACTGCTACAAAAGAAAAGGTAGGGATTGGTAATTTATCACAAGTAGTACATGTATCAGTAGTGTTGTGACAAATGAAAAGAGGCTGATACGTTACTAAAGTGAATAGTAGACAGGATTACAGTCAATCAGATGTGCTGAGCAGACATACTGCTTCACATTGCTGTCCTGGCACTGCTGGAGTTCTGTGAGCTATTCTGTATGGGGTGTTCAGGAAAGATGTGATCTCCTGGGGAGGCCCCAGCAGAGAGCACCATCAGAGAGCTCAGCCATCTGGCAAACACAGCCCGTGACAGGTTGGAGCAAACTGATGGTGTTTGGCTCAGAAAATGGTATTCCTCTGTAGTGTTGTAGAGGAGGGCAATGATCTGTTCCCTGTCTCTGTGGTGGGTACAACGAGACACGATGGACTAGAAATTTCTGCCATTGGTTTAGGCAAAGTGTTCGGGGAAATCTGTGGTGATTAAGATGGAAAGGATTGGAAGCGGGGCTCAGAGAGCACACTCAGCAATTGGAGGTCTTCAAGAACAGAGTAAGCACTTGTCGAGAGTGGCACCAGAAACCCACGACCCCCCTGTTATTTGGGCTGCCTCTATAATTTTTTATTTGAGCGCTGTCTCCATCTTTCATAATTTTAAAAACTTGTTGGATATTCCTTCCCCCGCACCATTAAGAGAAAACACCTCTACACTCTGCAATCCATCCTTTTCCCGCACAGTTGCCTTCTGCTGCTCTCTGCCCTTTCCCAGCTGCCGAGCTTGCGAGCGCCGCTGTTGAGGGGCGCTCCTTGCCTGCTGTCGGAGCTGGAGGGGCTCGGCTGCGCTTCCTGCCCCGCTGCCCGCCCTGCTGAGCCCTGCCGGGCTGCGGGGGCCGGGGCCCTGCCGGGAGCGGCTCCCGGGACCGGGGCGGGCGCCAGGGGCCGCTGCCGGAGCGAGAACGGGAGCGGGAGCGGCGGCGCCGCCAGAGCCCCCGGGCGAGCAGAGCCGGGCGAGCACAGAAGAGGAGCCGGGGGCTGGTGTGAGGGTCGGGGTAGGAAACCAGTGCTGGTGCCCCCGACAGGGAGCCGCTGGAACAAGCTTCCCGAGGCAGGGATGTGGTGGGCTCTGTGTTGACAAGCGCGTTCAATCAGTAAGAGAAGGTTTGCTGATTTCTATCAGTTCTTGTTCACTTGCCAAGATTTGGAAAGCAGGAGCGTGATCTCCTGGTCCTTCTCAGCCCTACTGTTTTCATTTTATTTATTTTTTTTCTTTTTCTTGAAGATCCAAAGTTCATTATGAATGCTAGTCCCGTTTTTCCACTTAGCTGTCCAGGCCTCTGACTATTACATAGCTGTCACTTTAGGTACCTTTTCACACCTTTATGTTTTAGACTTTTTCTGTCCTCTTTAGAACGAAATTTGAAGCATCCCTTAGGTGAATTTGAGAACTTAATCATTGACAGAGTAAACTTGCCCCGTTTACTGGCCACCCCTGCTCTGAATTCTTTATACTGAGCACTTGAGTAGCTTAGCATGTGACAATCTCAAATGCAAGGTGATGCAGTTAACTCTTATTGCTCAATATTATGAGAAGATGCAATTTTGTATGAGCCCCTTCAAATCCTTTCACCTTCTCAGGGTCTGGGAACAAATCCTCAAGATTTATGTTGTTTTGCTTTGTTATGTGACTTTGTCTTAGGAAAAAACCGTTTGGGATGTACTCCAGGTCTCTGAGAGCAGCATTCTGCATGGTTGAAAGACCTTTTGGTTTGGCTGCAAGCTGGTCCCACACTGCAAAGCTATCTGCAAACTATGTCATCCCACTTGTTCCCTGCAAATGAAAGAAAGCATTTTGCTATTAATTCACTTTCAACTATACTTAATATGAATAATAAGATCTCATTAAGGGCTGACAAACCTGTCTATTTTAGAAACTTTATTTTAACATGGGATGATTTGAATTTCCATAGATAAATTAGGTGCTAGCCTTGAGTAAGTACAAATTTGTAGATAATTAAAATCAGGATTAGTGAGAGAAGAGGTGAAAAATGGGGGTCAGATGCAAACCATCACGGGTCAGGCACCGTCAGTTTTGTTCTTGCATTTTTGTGCTGTTCAAAAGAAGTGTTTGATTCTGCTGGTTAGAACAAGTTTCTAATAGTTTGGTGAACTGAGCTACTAATTTCTAAGCAGGGCCCTTATCTCAGCAACAGTGATAAATTCTCTCACTTAACTAAAAGATGCAGACTAAAAGGTTTAAATATATACTGAGTGTCCTTCCAGTTGTATGGAATGCTCCACAGACACCTAAAATAGGTGCAAAAAGTTCAATTTTGTTTGGGATTTATTTATTTATTTATTTATTTATTTATTTATTTATTTATTTATTTACAGACGGCTATATTCTTTGAAATTAATTCGGGATTTCCTTGTGGATGGTGCCTTAAGTATTAACATCTGTTTCTTGTGCTCATTGTCTATCTTATCTTTTGGCAGCCATTTTGTATGGGTGATAAAATGGGGATTCAGCTTAACGTGCTTTGAAATGGAACTGTTATTCTTGGAATAAAGTAAAGTGCTTGAGGTAACATGCAAAATTCATGCAGCTTCATTGTTCAAGGAATGAGATAATCATTTATGAGAAGTGCAGGATTTAGAAGTTGTTTCAACCTCTGGCAGGTTGCAGTGGTCCCCAGCTTGAGACCTTTTTGTGATATAGTTAAGGGTAAATGCTGGAAAATTTGTAAGTTTGCACACTTTTGGTTTGAGCAATAAAGAGCTTTATTTCTCACTGCTGCTGGAGCACCATTCATGCAAATCAATACCTTTTTAATGCACCATTATAATGCTACTGCCAACCTCTAGGTATTAAAATTTTTAACAGACCTAATCCTTTTTATGGAATTTTTTTTTTTTTTTTGGTTACATCAAAAACTATTCAACTTGTAAGTGTTTCAGTGGGAGTTATTTAGTTCCATGCAGAAGGGAAGTCTGGTGTAGGACTCTCTCCTGTAGTTTAATCTAGGGGGTCTGGAGAGGACACCAGAGCCTAGAAAAACTGTGTCTTGTGCTTTGGGTAACACAACTTCTGAGCATTGCTGAAACTGACCCTAATGTATCACTCTTTGATGCTGAAGCAAAAATAACATAACCTGGAAGTAGCCTTTTAGCAGAGGCAGTAAGGATAAAGTAAAGCTAGGTCACACAATTTCCCAGAAGGTAAAATAGAGGGAGGGTCTGATGACGAGCAGCTTGGTTGTATTCTCTGGGTAGAAGTGAGGAATGACTTCATTCCCTGGGGGTGTCCTATGGACTAACACAGGCTTCAGCCTTTAGGGTCTGCTTAGGTACATGGCCTTGGTACCTTGAGTCTAGACCAACTTGATATTCTTTGAATTCTCTATAATTACAGAGTACACACGCCACCAGTGACTCTTCTGGTAACAGATCAGTGAATTGAAGAACTGTCTTTAATTTTCATTTTTACCATTTCCCTTTGTGTTAGTAATCCCAGAAGTACAGAAAAGGGTTTGTTGTAAAAGCATGGTCTTGTTCCTCTGAAAACCTCAGGCATACTTACTCAGCCTGGAATTTGGCTGTTTGCAGAGGTTTCTTTTGTTATTTTCAGAAATAGGACATCCATCCTCTGAAATTCTGAGGCTTCATCCTGTAGCTTGAAGGGAGTAAGGGGCACATAAGGTTTCAACAGAGGGTTCATGAACCCCTACAGGAATGAAAAAATGTAACTGCTATATTTCTTTGTTTCTGATATCCACAGTTTTTATGGTAAAAAGCTCATTTCTGTTTTGTTTGAGGGGCTGAACCTTTGCTTTAGTTGTCACTTAAAAAACCCCAACCAATGAACCAACCAAAAAACAATGTAGGTGGAAAATAACTAATTACGAATAGCTATTTTATGTCATTAGGGTTACTGGAATCGTATCTGGATATTGATTGGCCTTTTAAGATGTTGTTGAACTGAAGCCAGGGTACAAACCCAGTAAATTAGGACACTTCTCATCACTTGTCTGGCGTTTCCATGTATTGTGCTTTTTACAGCAGTGTGAGAAAACGAGAGTTAGAAACTAAATATATTTCTCTGTGATGGTACAGTTTGCAATAATTTCAGCACAGCCAAAGTTTCCTGCAAATAAAGAAGAGGTTGAGTCTTATGAATTTACTTCTTTTATTTTAAAATTGCTCCTGCAGTTGTTGTAAGTGCTTGGAAAGCAAAATTAGGACATTATTAGAAACTTGTCCCTTGGGGCACATCTTTCATAGTATTATCACTGGGAAAGAGGTGGTTGGGAGGGAAGCATTTGTACTGAAGCAGCAAGGTCAAGAAATATTTTTCTAAGTAATACACTACTGAATGTACAACCTGTTGCCCCTTCACTGTCACAAAGAAATCCTTTGCTAGGGAGAGTGCCATTCATTTCCTAAGTGCCTTCTAACCTCCCTTACTTGTTCACTGGCAGTATTTTTTTTCCACCTAATTTTTCTTAAGGCATTAGGAATAAGAGTCTCCAGCTGAACCTATTCAAACATGGGTGTTCTGGTGAACTGGGATGTACTTTTTGGCTTTTCACCATTCTCTCCCCAGTTAATGTCACATGGCACCTATGGAGAACTATCTTCATCTCACTGACAGTCCATACGAAACAGATTTTCTCTGTTTTCAGCAGCCCTCCAGCTGTGAAAGTCTCTAATAGGCTGTAGGATTGAGGTGGAAAGCAGGAAGAGTAGGCCGTGGGGAGGAAATGAGGTGGTGAGACCTACCCTTTGGTTTCTATGATTCTTAACTGGATTTGGTCTTGTAACTTTTTTGGACAGTTGATGTTTTGTTAAATTTGCAGAAAAGGTGACGGGGGTCCCACAGACCTACTGTCATTTCCTACCTGTGGATATAAGGATTGGGATCTGTCTTCTCACTCCAAGTGGGTTTTGTTCTCCATCTAAGAAAAATATTCTGTGGAATATGTGCTGGCTTGCAATGGACAATGTGATACTCACTCTTCGTTTTCCAGTAAAGCACTGCTTTCTGAGATGAAAACCTTTCCTGCCAACTTATTTTGGTTTAAATCTGTTTCTACATATTGCCCTATTTTCTTTCATGAGGGTTGAAAAATCTTTTTGAATAAATTTTTCATTACTTTGCTCATTTAGTTTACTGAACCTCTGGCCCCAGTCTAGGTGCTGTATAGAAAGAGATATGCTTTCATCAGGTTCTTTCAGGTCTTCCATCTGTGAGGGAGTGTTTTGGCATGCCCTTTCCCTTGAAACTTCCTAATACTGAGGTGGTAGAACAGATAAGCACCCCAGAAATCTCAAAATAGATGTAGAGTAGCTGGGATAGCTCTGGGTTTTTTTCCTCCCTCTCCTCAGTGAAAATGTTTGCCAGTTTTAATTATAAGCCCTGGATGTGCATCTTGAGATTTGCAGCATCTGGAGCATGGTGCAATGATTTCTGCTCTGTGAGAGGCATGCAAATAAGCAGCAGCTTAAACTTACTCCCTATTCCTACTGGTATCTGTGTCGCTTCTGCATGCAGGCTGCCTAGTCAGCCCACACAAATGTCTGCCTCCTTGTGTCAGTGTGAGGGACATATTTTTAGACTCCCTCAGCTTCCAAGGCAGAGGGATGGATTCTCTTAGGGGAAAGCCTTACATGGCTTCAGTGGTTGACTTCTTGAATTAAATGAGTATTTTCTAATTGGGTAAGCTCAAGTGAATCACACAGGGACATATGACAGGGGAGGGAAGATTGGCACTGAAATGGTTTGTTTATTGCTAAACCCATGGATAATATTCTTCATAGTACCAAGTTTTCACTCCCACTTCCCCGTCCTGTCCATCACTTCATATATTGCCAAGGATAGCTCTAAATGGAACAGCTGTGCCATCTGCCTCCAATGTTATTTCAGCCCTCACTGTTTTGGGATAAATTTCATAAAGTGTATTGCACACGCAAACATTTAATTGAACAAATGGGAAGCCTCTCCAGTTAAGAAAGCTTTGCAAATGACAAGTAGTGTCCAATTTCCATTCTAATGGTTACTCTGGGGCTTTAAAATATGTGTGAATTCATCTAGCAGGGGCTGATGGTATATTGGAGGCAGATGGCTTGGTTCTGCAAAGAAGAAATGTAAGTGGCTTTGAGTATAAATCTTTTTTCTTTTTTTTTGGCAAAGGGTTGACACAATAAAGATGTGACTATTACTGAGAGTGCTCTTTAATAATTATACTACCTTATGTTTCCCCTCAAGAACATGGTTAACTGACTAGAAAAATCTATTTTGAATTTTTATGTTTAACTATAACAAACAGTTTAGGAACACCCTTTTCTTCCTCCAGGTAAAAGACTGAAGAGTGGGCAGCTGATTAAACAAAAGGCAAGCACCAGGCCTTGCAGAAACACTGCAACCTCTGGAAAGGTGTTGGACCTTGTGCAGCCCAACCACACTTAATATCCTTGCCTATCCGAGGGCTTTAAGACTAAGCATAGACCTCACTTTCCCTGTAGATTCTCAGATTTTTGCGGCAGTTAGGAAGTGGGCAATCAGAAAATATTTGAAATATTTTTCTTAAAGCTGTGCTAGTGACCTTTACTTTAAGCTTCAATGTCTTATATATCTTAATGCTCACAAGAGCTCAGCTGTGAAGCTGAGGATTTCTCAGTGGTTTGGCTGAGTGGGCAGAGACAGGAGTTGCTGAATGCAGTGGAGATGAACATGCCTATGGGATGAGTAAAGGGGGAAACTCTTCAGAATTTTGATAGTGCTTGTCTGAATTTGCGTTCAACGAATGCATGGAAGTAGGATGCCTAATGTAGGTTTAGCTGTTTTCTGTGGCTTTGAGACACTTACGATGCCTTAACGGAATAAAACATGAACAAGTATAAATTTATCAATAATAAATAAATAAATAAAACTGCACAATAAGGATGGATCTTGCTAGCAGGAGCAGGAAGGGTGGACACCCCAGGTTTGCATAACTGAGAATGTCTGCATGTTTGTCACAAATTTGGTCAAAGCTGCATGCTCATCACACCTTTCTTCTCAAGGTTTACTGAGCTACACTTCTTCCCTCCAAAATAAACTCTTATCATTTTGTTTTCTCCAACCTCAGGATTTGGATGTATGTCTGGATTTTTGTAGATTCTGGTATTAGGATTGTAAAGATGTTACTTGGATAGTTTTCTGAGTTCTCTGTTTGGTTGGAAAGTTGAGAACAACAACTGAGCTCTGGAGTGCATTTTATATCTATCATAAAAATAAAATTAAATGGGAAGAGAGAACTAAATATGCTACCTACCCTGGGGACCAGCACTTGACATTAAATACAAAGAAGACTTGAATTAAATCCTATTGCAGTAACTATTGAAAAAATCACAACTGCACACAACCTCCAAATAATAATTATCTGATAAAAAGTCTGGACTTATGTGTTTGAATTTGTATACTAATGAATACTTGCATATGTCTTAAATGTTAAAATATGCTTGTCAGGGCTCCTTTTATAAGAACAGACAGGATTATTGAGACTTCAAGTGGAGTTTTTTCATTGTTACTTGAGACAAGTTTTACTAGAAAAGAAGACACAATGAAACCTTGACAGACTCTTTAACTAGGGTAGTTTTGGCAGACACCAAACTAGTGTTCATAAGCCTTCTCAGTGATTCTTATTCTAACTGTAATAAGCAGGTATTGACTTTGTTGTAATCAGCATCAAGATTCATTGACCAGAGAGGTAAATAGTGGTGAGAACAAAGCCAGGGTCAATACAATCCTCAGGGGACTGTTAATCTCTGTAGACTGAAAAGGAAGTCAGTATTGGTGGCATTACATGATTCCAGGGTAAAAATTTACTTTATATGTGTACACAAAGGAAAAAAGGAAGAATAATCCAAAAATGTAATATAGCTATTTCAACGGACCCTATGTGTAGCATTCAGGTAATAAAAGTTGATTATTTTACTTAAGATATTCTATTATTAGTACATGTAATTTTTACATGTAATTTTTTTCTCGTGGTACAGTCTGAATTTGGATAAAAACAAAGGAAGGCTCTGAGGCAGGGTGACAAGTAGATGACACTACACAAGTGTTTTTCCTACCTGGTGGGCATAACCCTGACAAGTGCTAAATATTGTCCTTTTAATGCAGCAGACTGTTGGAGTTGCTGTCATTGCTCGCTGCAGAATAACTAAGTGCTTGCTGCTTCTCAGGCTTGAGAGCCACAGTTCTTACAGCGAGGCAGGATCTGCCTTAATGCTGGCTGGTAAACTGGTCTGTGCACACCAGGTCTTCTGGTCAGTCTTCCTAAACAATTACCTGGCTTCCAATTGAGTCATTGTTTGGAACAGTGCACGTTTTCTTCGTGTCATCTTGTTCTTCCTGCTTGTCCCTCCCATAGCCTCTGTTCAGTTCTACTCTGGTCCATCTCTATCTCAGCTTGTGTAGAAATCTTAGAAACCAGCTTACTTGGTGACAATTCCATAGTTTTGAATGCCATGCCGTTTGAAAACAGTGATGGGCTTTTGGAGAACTTACTTTGGGCGGGCTCTTGCAATTCATGATTTGTACAGTACAGCAGTAATACGGCACAAAAGAACCACGGGGTCACAGTGAGGCCAAACAACTGCTTATGAATGTCTGCAAGAAGTGAAGTCTTGCCATTGTCCTAAGGAGGTGCTTCTGGGCTTCAGAAACAAAAGCAAAGCCGTTTGGAGAGCCTCCTGTTGCATTTTCCCTGCTGCCTGTGTCTGAAATGGGATTTGCCTTCTGATAAAGCACCCTGCCAGCCCTGCTGCTGTGGTTCACGAGTCACACTTCTTGATGTGCTGAGAGAATATTGTCAGCGCCTAGACAGCTAGGTAAAGATGGCTTTTCACTAGAAAACAAAATTGGCTGTTCCTGATTTGTGGTTTGCTATTCCTCTTGTATGGGTATAGCAGCTTAAAGCTTCACTCCTTCACTTGGGGAGTAGAAATAAAGTTGTGTGACTTGGGAGCCTGCTCAAACACATTGGATAATAGGCAGGGAACAGTAAAAGTGAACAAGCTCACAGGCAAACCCTTACGGTGCATTTCCTTCATATAAATTATTCAGTGAGTAATTTGCAAACAGCAAAGATATTTGTCGAGAATAGATGTGTTTCGTGAATGACTCAACAAAATAAAATTAGATTTGGAAACACTGGACCATTTACCCACAAAAAGTAATGACTGTCTCTTTTCTCCCTTAGGATAGTCTGCAAGTTTCAAAACTCTCATGTTTTTAGAAACACATAAGACTCCTGTTTTTGCACTAACATCTACTTATCTACCCATCCATCTACAAACACATGCTCTTTTTGCATAAAAAAATTAATTCATTTCTTAATTTGGAAGTAACTCTTAAATAGAAATATAACTTAAGTGATGTAAATATAAATGTTTTACATGTGCTTTATTGAAATGTATGTGCACGTATGACTAAAAAAATTGAGATAATTCTGTAAAATACATTTTTAAAAGTACCTGTCAACAGTAAGAAAATAAATACTATCTTTCCACTGTTAATCATTCTGACAGTTCATCTTGAAATAGTCTTTCTGTAGTTATAACATCCTAGAAAGGCATGTTTTGAAAAGTGGGATTAACTTCAAGTGTGGCTCTTATTTGGTGTTATTTCAGGTTTATCATAGTACAGGAGAGAATTAGATGAATGAAACTAGTTTAATATATTGGTGCTGTGGTTCTAGTTATTGTAAGCTTTGGCAGCTCCTGCTGTCCTTTTTATCCCACCCCATCGTGTCTCCAGCTACCTGTTTTTCTTCAAGAGAAAACATCTGTCTAGGAAAACTTGTTTTGTTGGCTCTTTAAATGTTATAACAATATTTTTGTGGAATACCTTGCAAGTTCCATGAAATGTGAGCCAGACTACTGGGAGGTAGTTTTCCTTGATTGTCTAAAAATTAATTTCCTTCTCTGAATGTTCATCTCCAGACTTTAAGGTAGTTTCCCGCACGGGCGATTATTTTCAAACCAGCCTTCTTATCAGAAGTTAGGTAGAGAAACAGTCAGAAAGCCAGACTGTTTGTCTCTTCAGTGCTGTCCCAACCCAGAGATTTTCCTAAAATGGAATGTTGCATCCAATATTGAGAGGGCAAAGGGAGTGCTGCTATGTATCTAGACGTACTTTAGATACAACTATAGCTAGATAAAAAATATGAAACAATTGAACATTTTCTATCCAGAATTAGTAGAGCTGAAAAACAGGAACTGCATAATTGTGACTAACTTTATTAAACCTTGGGTTTCAAACAGTTTGTTGGAAAGAGGAAGGGAAGGAATGATACTTCTGGAAAATATTGAGGGTTTTGGTGGTGTTTCCTTTGTTTGTTTGTTTGTTTGTTTGAGAGAGGGGATTGCTTGTTTTAATGTAGCTCTTTGAAGTAGTTTCCTAACACTTTGTAGTCATGGGATTATATCCCAAATGAAGAAAAACCCAAAAACCCCTGACACAATGTGTCTACTCTCATGTTAGAGTTTCTATTGTCTGACATCTCTATTTCATAATAGTAATAGTGACAACCTCTGTTATGATTTCTACAGCAATTGGGCAAGTCCACTTTCCTGAGGTAGAATTAATTGTATTTTAGGCAAGGAAAACTTGACCAAAATAGTGATCTGCTGAAACACACACTTTTAGAGAATTCCAACGTTAGGGGATAAATTACTGACAAGAAAATATTTAAATAAAAAAAATACTTGAAAGAATTTGATGGAAAATATTTTAAAAGGCTTATGTAAAAATCTTCCTAGGCAGAAAACTGTACCCCAAGTGCTCGTTGCTGTGTGTACATATTGTGAGTGCTATAAACTGTGAAATGTATGCCCTCTTAATCTGTCATGAGAATACTGATGTGTCAAAAATTGATCAGCAGCCCATCACAGATTCGTGCATCTACTCTTTGTTGTGGAATGGTAACACAGGTTTGTTTGAAAGATTCTTGCACAATCCAAGTTTCTTTTTTTCTTTACTACAAATGAGACTGAGATACGTATAACCTGACAAAAGGGAAGAAATGCTTTTTCTAAAAGCTCAATATGCAAAGTGTTCATTTTTCCCAGGAGCTACTTGCTGGAGATATCATTGTTGTTAGCACTGAATGAATGCTCAATTTCCAGGTTCACAGCAATGGAGTTAAAGAATGTTGCACCAGTGAGTCAGACATGTTGCACTGGACTAACAAATTCATGTGCCAAGCTCAATGTTAATCAGCTTCTATCCCATGGCATCCTCACATTTGCTTTTAAAGTATGTTCTATCCATTTTATGTAAAGAGCAGGTGTGCACTTCCAACATATGGTGCAATCAGAAAAGTCCAGAGGACAGTAGGGTGCACGTTGCCCATATTTTATTAGTGTTTGCAGCATACTGATAGTACACAGAGCAACTCTCTCAGCTTTTCTGTCTGTTGCTTTGGAATGCCTCATCTCTTCTCTTGCAAATTACAGTTAGGAGTTGGTAAGACTTTCATATTACTTCCATTTGTCAGAAACTCTGCTCTTACGGTTTTCACATACTTGTGCTCTTCATGATACAAATTCAGCAGCTGTAGATATCTCCCTGCCTGTCTCTGGTCCCTTTTGAAACAATGCAAGATCTTTTTACTTTTCCTGCGTGAACGGCAGAAATAGTTTTATTCTGTTAAGGTCTCTTGGAAGGATGGACTTCCCTCACTTCTGAGTTTCCTTAAGGGACTGAGGGCAGGCAAAGGGTATTGTAAGTCTTGTAAGAGCCCTGTTGTCTAAATTCAGCTTTGTTGTACTTAGATGGCAGCAGTCAGTACCAAAGTGGGTAAGATTTGTTGCCCACATTGCAGGCTGTGTTTATAGTGTGCTAAATCTAATTCTGGATCCTTTAGCCATATAAACCTCCTGTTCTGCCTGCAGGCTCAAGTGTTATCCAAGTCTTTATTTCTTTTAGGTTATCCACATCAGAGGATGATCAGACTTTTGCCCTTGCTAGCTTGTCTTTGTGGCTTCCTCCTGTGTCCTTCACAGAGAGAAAAGCAGTGTAAATTTGTGCTTGTCCTGAGATAACATCCACCTGGGTATGCCTCTCTTCTCCTGATCCAAGATCTTGGAATAAGAAGTCTTCATTAGGACTTGGAGAATGGAGGTTTTCACTGTGATGCGCTAAGTTCTCACAGGCATCAACTACAGAACCCTCGCATTGTTAAATGAAAAAAAAAAAGTGGCTAGAAGTCAAAAAAAGCTTAGTTAAGGTTGAAAAGTAATCCTTGTTTCTATGGAGTTTTGACTATACCTCATATCTGTTCTTCACAGATACTGAGCACTCCAAATACTGCTGGCAAATGATGTAACTTCCAATGCTGTCTGATCAGAAAACTTCTGAATTATAACTCCGTAAACACATGGAGACACAGTGAAAAGATTGTTTGCACAGTCTCACATGTGGGCATTGCCAAATTATGGGGTTAAATGAAAATAACTGGCAGCTGCATGCAGAGCTGTTTCCTCATCATAAACATATGGACAGAGTTCCCAGAGGAGAGTAGAATAGTTTGTCAGGGTTTGAGATGACCTTGCTGTTTTCCGCTTGGGAAAGTGGATCTGGTTGGGCTTCTCTGCCCCTCTTCTACTTTGTTCCCACTTTCCTCAGAGGGTTAAGCTGGGGGACCAGAGAATCGGCGTATCATGACTTGTTGCTCTCTCGGTGTGACTGTAGGAGGTAAAGGAGATGAGATCCCCTGCAAAACTCCTTCTGCAATGCCTGTGCACTGCTGTCCATTCTTTGTGTGCCTCTGCACTTGGGTCTTGCAAGCACTAAATAATTGTGGCAGACTGATGAGCAACCAGGGGAGTAACCTGTGGGCAAAGGCTGATAACTAAACTCCTGCCCTGGGGCTTCTGCTCATATGAGATTGGAACTGGAGGAATAATAGCAGAGACTCCAGACTCTTATGTGTACCTCAACCCCCAACTTATGCATTGTCTCTGAAACACTGAAAAGGGATTTCTAGAGCCTTGTCTGAAACATGATTTTCCTCCTTTTCCTTCTGTCCGTTACCCAGGTACTGCTATTATATGTGTATCAGTTTTCATCTTTCTTTCTTTTTTGTAAACCCCCTTTTATCATTGGGCATTTCTGCCTGTCTCATCTTATAGGTGTGTGGTGGGAACCAACTAGCCTTTTGTTTTCTTCAGATGGAAGGAATATGACACCACTGTACTTTTCTGGTAGGTTACCAAAATTAACATATTTCCTTGTCTGCCTCTCCTGCAGCGTTAGAAGAGTGATGGAAGTGATTTGCCTTGGTTCTTTAAATCTGTGGCAGGAGGCATCAGGGAGAAGTATATAACTGCATGCTCTGCAATGGCACAAAGCTGAGAGAAAAGCTGCAAGGGTAATGTTCTGTCCTTAATCTAATAATGTTCCTTGTTCAGTATTAGTAGAAAATTACTCTTTCTGCATTCCTTCATGTTGCTCTGTAATAAACAACAGCATAATACTGAAAATATGAAGTAATTTAGTAAGTTCAGGTTTTGTTGCAGATAATGGATAACTATGCACAGGAGTATTGTAAGCCTTGAATGACAGTTTTATTTGATTGCCAAGCCTGGATGCAATGTTCCACAGCACTGCTTTACTGTAATGCCATGTCATGCTGTAGGAAGTCTGATTGCCCTCAGATCTGGTTGACCAGTTCTCACTCTGTGGCCTCCTGTCTCATCAAATCTAACAGACTGTGCCCCAGCAGTGCTTGGGTGGAACCTCCGGAGAAGATTTATGTGCCGTAGGGAGAAGCCCTGGTGACTCAAACCCATCATCCCACCTAGTCCAAACCAAAACAAAGTCTCTGAGATAGTGTTAAGGAAGTGAAGGTTTGATGGAGTTT
The DNA here is from genome assembly GCF_029207755.1 of Chamaea fasciata. Taxonomy (NCBI): domain Eukaryota; kingdom Metazoa; phylum Chordata; class Aves; order Passeriformes; family Sylviidae; genus Chamaea; species Chamaea fasciata. The sequence continues at coordinate 19,809,085 of NW_027094087.1, read as the reverse complement.
CCATTTTCAGGAGTGATGTACTGCTCAGACTCACGCCAAATATTGACCATTAAAATAGGTTCTGTGGTTTCACTTCTTTTCCTTTTTTCTTTTTTGTTAAATTAAATTAAGGTGTTTTCCAGGGATCCTTGCATTGTCCCTTGGCTTCATTTTAATGATCAGTGAAATGGTTTCTAATGGAGTTGAAAGATGGCAAAGTATTTGCTGTATTTAATACAATGTATCTTTCTGTTAGAAACTCACAATTATTAAATAATTATTTCTCAGACACTGATAGGCAGATGGAATATGTTCCTTCCTTCTCTTGTGGCCATTTTTTTCATTTAGCCTCTTGCCACCATGCTGCTTTGGCAGGGTGACTTTGAACAAAACAAGAAGACGTTTGCCAGCTTTCTAATGAAGCACTGACACTGTCCTTTAATCCTGCCCTGAGAGAAGTCATGGTATTTTGCTTTTGCTTGATAGGAGGCAGCCAAATGTTGTGACATTTTGTGATATGTGTGAACTGGGAACCAGATTTTGTCCTCAGGCACTGAATTAGTTAACTGTTACATTTGTTTTGCAGTCAATGAAGTTCAGTCTGGGTTTACTGAACACCCTATGGGTGTGGAAGGGGTTGCACTTCAGGCAGTTTGCTGTTTTCTTGGTGGAGATTGCAAATTTTAACAAAGATTGCTTTGCACATGGTTACTTTGTTGAGTTTGTTCACATGTTTCTGGTTTCATTTTTAGATTTTTTGATAAGAATTTTTTTTTTATTCCTACATTTACACATATTTTAAGGAGGTATAAAGTTAAATGGGTTTCCAATTATGTTTTTTTGATTTTTTACCTTGTTGTTCCTCTTTGACAGGGATCCTGGGACAGGAGGAACTATTCCTCAATTAAAAGATAAATTGCTGGAATGCTCTGTGCTAAAGATTGAAGCTATATAATACTGCTTTGCTGGGACACCACAAGGACAAAGAACTTGCTCTTTGCTAGAGAGAAAGATTTGAGGCTGGAGAGGTCATTTGGATATGCTCCTAACACCACTGTCAAGTCATAAGACTGCAGTAAAAAAAAACGTTGCAACAGGACCAGGTTTTTCAGAGCGTGATGTAAATTGTCAAAATAGGAACTTCTCTGCATCCCAACCTGTGAATATAATTTATTTTGACTTTCAAAAGGCTTTTGTTATACAGATTCATAAAAGATGGCTGAGAATCCTTGGGTAAAGTGTGAGAGGAGTGGGCCCTTTGAGAGAAGGAACAAAGGCTGAGAATAAATAGCTAATTCTCAGTGTGGAGGGAGGTTAATAGTGGGACAGACCAGCTAAGATCTTGAAAGGACTACTGGGAGATCAGAAAAGCTGTTTTAGAGAGTCCATCACCTACTCTTTAATATCTTATTCACCACTGAAGCTAACTTACACATCTAAGGAAACTTCTTTTGTCTCCCTAATTAGACTGAATGTTAAAAAGCAGCTGGAACTTCTGCAGCTAAACTGAGGCCAAGTAGATGAATATTGTGGTTTCAGGGTCCTATGAAGGCAGTATAAATACGGTGTGATGAGGGCACGTGTAAGGCAGAGCTCCCAAGTTCCCTCAACACTTGTGAAGATAATGCAAGTTTGCAGGATTGGATTAATGCTTTATAATTCTAGACAAGGCACTTAATAGGGAAAACCAGCTAAACTTTTTATTTCTCTTTGAAGAAGCTGTTTCTATAGTGTTAGGCCCAATAACGTCTCTTGACAGACACCAGCTGTTATGTGTTTTACTAGTTGATTTATTTAGATCACATCAGTGCATTGAGCAGCCAGTGGATACAGAACTAAGATGAGAGTTTTATTCTAAGGAGCTGTAAACCAACAACAAAAAAGGATGAGCATCACCTTTTTTATCCGCTTGTGTGGATTTCTCTAATGTGGCTCTTTTTATACATAATGAGGCTCATTTTTGCAGAATACTGTGTTTGGATTATGTCATGTGTTTGGGGAGAGGAGATAAGGCCTAGAATGAAGTAAGGAATAGAACCTGATTTACTTCTGGTCCCTCTAGATTTGAATCATACTTACTAAGTCAAGTATTTGGCCCCAATTCACTTGGCAGAATGAGGTCTCTATACGAAGGCTTTGTGCTATATATACCTCAATGTCCTTATTTGCAACCAGCTATTAACTACAGTTGAGTAAATAACACACAATTAGTGATTTATCCTGCAAATAGAATCTTGTTTTTCTCCTTTGGAAAATCCATGAGCAGTACAGTCATCTTGGCACCAAGATCTCTGTAAGTGTAACACTTGCTTTTTGCAAATAAGCACCTTAAATTCTTTTTTTTCAGCTGTATCTGCTAGTGTGACTCAGTGGCATAAACATATTGGAAAGTGAATGCAGAAGAGGTCCATGTGGTAAAAGGAAGCCTTCTTCCTTTGAGACTTAAATATGTACATGTGTTAAAATTTTGTATGTAGTATTCACTCAGATCTTAACTCATTGTTCTTTTACTCAGGGGAGCTGCTGAAGGTACCACGTCTGCGAGGTGTAAATTAAAACATACTTTGAGAATGGCATATTTTTTAATCTAACCTGTGCATTTTTGGTCAGAAAATGTATCCAGAATGCAGCCAATTAGAGATTGCCCTGATGATGTAATGGCCATTGGTTGCCTGGGGACAAAGTGGGTGGAGGGGAGAGAGCACGGCAGGTACTCCACTCTATTGCCTGCATTTCATCACGACTCTTAATCAACTCTCACTCCCCCCCTTTTCTCTCCAAACGTCAAACTGATTTTAGAAAAAAAGTGTGAAGCCAGGAAGAGAAATCCATTCTTTGTTCTTTCAAAGGTGACAGTGAGCACAGGCATGATCCGCTGTGCAAGTGCAGGTAGAATTTCTCTAACGTGGCCAGATTTGTCTATAGTTAATAGTATGATGGGGGTAGGTCATGACTAAATTGTGTCCATGTCACTTCAAATGATTATATTGTGTCCACTGAAACAAAGTGCACAGCTTGTGCAGAGGAGCAGGATGTGGCTCTGACTGGTGGAGGAGCTGGTATTACATGTGAGAATGTCAGGCAGAAAGCCACTGGAGCTTTGAGTGTTGATTTTTTTCCAGGTGGATTTAACGATTCAAGTCCTGTGTCTAGGACTTGTTTTCCTCCTTTGGGTGTTGGATGTGCAAGGTGGATGTGTAATAGGTGCAAGGTGGATGTGTAATCGGTACAAACAGCACTTGCACAGAGGTAAAGACAGCAGGCTTTTATTTAGGTCCATCCTTAAGCAATGGATGAAAGCATCCCTAAGCATGGAGAGCAGAATTAGGATACTCAACAAATATCATCTTTGCAATTAACCAACAGGCTGAGTTTTAGTTTAATTGTTAATTTTCCTTATGACTGTGGCTTCAAGTCACCTTCTGTTACTTTCCCTTGGTTCTGTTGCATGTAGGTGCAGTGTCTTATGCTAGATTGGCTGAGAGGAGTCTGCTAAGACCATCTGATCTGTATTATAGAGAGCTGACACACATCAGAATACTAAGTTGTGTCTTTGGTGCCAGTAATCTACACAACCCAACAGGCTGTGACTGCATTAAATTGCTATAATTTTTGACAGAAGAGACCTTGTTTGCATAAATCCCTTGAATACCGAGGGGAGTGTGATTACAGGTTTAACAAAGGGAGAGGCTGAATACAAATTTGGGAGGGCCAGAAAGTCTTTAGTATCTCTTATTGTTTTCATCAGAATTCTAAATCTTATTCATGCTGGTGACTCTGATCTTTATATCAATGCACAAAAAGAGAAGAACAGAGGAGCAGAAAGACTCTTCTCTTTTGACTGAAACACTGATTTTGTTATCATGTTACCAATGAGGGTCCATTTGGGATATTATTCAAGCACAGAGATCAGTGCTGGCCTTTTGTAAGAGCCCTTAAATGTTTGGAATACATTTGCCCTTGAGGGAGATAACCTACTGCAAAAAAGTTATATTCAAAAGAGGAGACAGAGAAGTTGGGATTTTGCTTTGCACATTGATGCTTGCTAGCAGAGCAGTTCTGCCTTAAGCTTAAAGCTACCTGCATTCTTTTGTGGCCCTCTATACTTAATGGCTGGGTTCTGTTTTCTCTCTCAGGTTTTGTTCATGAAACAAATTGGCAATTAGCCACTGGCTGAGGCAACAAAGAGTATTTGTTTGGGATAAATGTAGTGATTGGGATGTGTCTTGCTATTTGGTTTCTTTTGAGATCAAAAATACCAGGCATGTGGGGTTTTTAACCAAATAAGTTAAACAGACTGCTCATTATACTTAGAATACCCCTTCAGTTTTATTTTCTGTGCCCCTTATTGTGTCTTGGTGCTTCTGGGGTGGTAGGGGTGCCTTCCATACAGACCTGGACAAACCTGAGAAGGGGGCCCACAAGAGTCTCATGAGGTTCAGCAAGACCAAGAGCCAGGTGCTGCATCTGGGTTGGGGCAATCTCAGACATGAGCACAGACTGGTAGGGGAGTTGAGAGCAGTCCCGTGGAGAAGGACTAGGATGTTTCCATGGATAAAATGCTGGACAGGAGCCAACACTGTGTGCTCACAGCCTAGAAAGTGAAGCACACCCTGGGCAGTATCAAAGGCAGTGTGGCCAGCAGATGTTGGAAGGTGATGCTCCCCCTCTACTCTGTCATTTGTGAGAACCTTACCTGCAGAACTGCATCCAGATGTGGGGTCCTCAGCACAAGGAACACTAGAGTGAGTCCAGAGGAGGGCTGGATGATCAGAGGGGTGGAGAACCTCGCCTGTGAAGAGAGACAGAATTGGGATTGCTCAATCAGGAGAAGAGGTGGCTCCAGGGAGATATCATTGTGGCCTTCCAGTACCTAGAGGGGGCTTTATAAAAAAGAGGGAGAGCAACTTTTTACATGTGCATAGAGTAAGAGGATAAGGGGAAATGGTTTTAAACTGAAAGAGGGGAAATTTAGACTAGAAGTTAGGAAGTCTGATGGCACTGGCACAAGTTGCCCAAGGAATTTTTCCATGTATCATGTAGGTACAGGATTTAGATGCCCTTTCCTAGTTCTGATCATTGTTTGCTTAAAGTTGTTTAAGAGCTGTCCTGACTGCCTGGAATGTTCTATATGCAAAATTACTCTCCATATAGGCAATGTAATGGTATACTTAATCTCAAGTACATGAACCTAATGACACAGGTTTTTCCCATGGACTTCCACGAATGGACTGGCTCTATTTCTGTCTTTTTCCCTGCTTATCTTCCTTCTCCACCTTTCCAAGCTAGAACAGCTGCCAACGAAGGACATTTCTTCTTAAAGGAATAAGATCTGAGGAATTAAAATAACCTTTTTCAGGATTACCATGGGTCATTAAATAGCACTGTAGAGAAAACAGAAATATAAATAGCATTATTGGTTTATGCTTTTATCAATACATACTGCCTCAAAAGTGAGCACTTTACTTTAGGTCATCAGTTTTGACAATCCCAAAGAAACATTTGTTTAAACAAATGCTCCTAATCAATAATGCAGAGTTTCTAGGTATACTTATTTATTTTAGTTACCTTTTTTTTTGCGCCAAGTGGATGGACTGCCATAGGTAGCAGCTTGTGTACTGCAAAGGAGATACAAATATTATTGATCTTATCCAGGTCCTCCAGTGAACGTGCTGCTGTGTACCTTCGTATTTTCTCCGGCGCTATCAGTACCATAAATGCTACCAGGGGATCATAAGCACAGGAACAAGAGTACTTACAACACCAATTATCAATCTAACAGCAGGGTGCAGTTGTGTTATGTTGTCCAGTGTTATTTTTGCCATAACACTGACCAAGATGGATACTTCAGCAGTGCTCCTGAGGGTTCCAGCTGATGCAGAGGTGCCTATATGAATATGGGCAATGTAAAGGACTGGAGTGTGGGGGTGTGTGATGCATGTATCTGTAGTGACTGAAGGTCAGAGGAGTGGGGGGAGCTGAGGAGAAAAGCCCTGCATTTACCTGTCTTGCCAGTTCCTTAGTTCCAAATCCTGTTGTCCTTAGGTGCCCTTGCAGCTGTGGAAGAAGCTGGACTGCAGCACTGTGCCATGACTGCTCTCTCTGGTTGCATGGGTTACATGACAGAAGTTTGACACAAACAGTTGCCCTCACTGGTTACAGGAAAATGACAGATTGCTGTCCAAATATTTCACTGCATTAGTCCAAGACTACTGTAAGGGTTGTTCTGTGTGATAATTCAAATCAGAATAATCTTTAAAACTATTCTTATTCTTCTGTTTTTGCTTTCCAAATAGAATGATGTTTGTAACTAAGGAAGTGGTGGTGTCCTCTGTTAAATTTAAAAAAAGAACTTAAAAAGATTAAGAATATTGAAGTAACTCAATGTCTTACTGCTCAGTTAGTGCTGTCTTTTCTCAGATTACTTCCGAATTAAGATGATGCTGTTTCTAAACTACTTTAAACTTTACTGGAGTTATTAAAACTGGAGTCTTAGAGAAATTTAGGCTGAATATCAGCTATTTGAAAATCTTAGTTTTTTTACTTTCTTGATATACAATGACATGGAAAATGGAAATATCTGGGGCTCGTTCTGATTCCCAGTAAACCACTTATGTCCCAACATGCTGTCACCCATTTCGTATCTTGGCTCTTATCCGGGGCTCTGTATGCAATTAATCACTAACCACTTAATGGAAGTCATTGAAAACTTGCCACACTCCTTTAGTATCATGTGTTGGGTTGAGTAGCACTCATTTGTGAGGGGAATTCTCCTCTTCTTCACATTTTATTTGCTTTCATTGTATTAGAGCCATGCATAACATGTGAAGCCTAGATCCTAACACAAAGAAAGTAATGAAGGCCCCATGGCTAGCATTCATTCCTCTCTCATCTTCTTCCCTCTTCATAGTTTGCAACATAACACCTTCCACACACCTGATTAATACTCTGATTTTGGAAGTGGAATCTTGCACATTTTCAGCTTTTTTCTCAACAAAAAACACCCCAAAACAAACCAACCAACCAAACCAACCCCCACAACCCCCACCCCACAATTAAACCAAATGAAGCATCTTGAAATTCTAAAGCACTGCTTTTGGTAGCCCAAAGAAGCCAAATGATGGGCATCAATATTTAGCTTGCTAGGGGAGACTGGTGTTGTCTGCAGGCAGAATGTAATCAGTGAATAATGAATTTTTCTAGTGTGCAGAGATTGGGACTGCCTGAACATATGGAGGTTAATCATGGGAGATGTCGAAATAAATAAACAAAAGTTACCTTACAGTCATCACCACTGTTTCAGGGAATGAGTGGGACAAATGATGTGCTGGAATTTTTAAAAATTCTAAGTGGTTGATTTTTACATTTAAAGGCATACTTGTTTCACCTTGTAACCAGGTTTTATGAAGCAACACTTTTAATAGGGAATAAGTGTATAGCAAACATTCTATAACTTGAATTTGTCTAGTTTTGATTTGAAATGTTGCTTGTATAAGCCCCTGTTGATAGGCATGAAGGCAGACATTTCTTTTCCAAATGTTTGATGAAATCAATGGACTTGAGGAATGTCCTTCAGGCCAAAAACTTAACCATCATGTTCAAGCCAAGTGTGAAGCATGAATATGGCTTGAAAATTGGCAGTGGAGAGAAAACATGATTGAGGGTTTGCCTTGCAGGGTCCCTGCTGCATTAGAGATAGTGTTTCTCAAGTATTTGCTTTTTGTTTTCCATGTGAGAGCTTGCAGAGGGGCCCATCTTGCCAACTTCTTGACAGGGCTTTTGCCTGGTCCCTCTGTGGATTGAAGATATGCATCTGGCCCACTTCCCATTAGCTAACGGGAAAAAGACAAGCTGTCTATGGGTCTCAGACCTGATAATTCAGGTTCTGAGTTCCTGTGTGAACTCAGCAGTTACCTTCCCAGTTCTGGATCTCTGGGGCTAGGATCTTCCCACAGGAGCAATCACCTGCTTTGACTTGCACTCAGCTTGCACTGAATTGCATGAGACCAGCAGGGACAGTGGGAGAGCTGTGAAAACCTACTTAGAGAGGAGGTAATATTTCCTTCCTCCTTTACTTGTGGAAGGAAATACTGTCCTGTCTTTGCAAGCATCTTGAAAAGCCTTGGGAAAGACCTTGCAAATGTTGGCTTTGCCTTCTGTGTTTAGGAGCAGAAAAGGGTGGGGAAGGAAGCTGTCCTTTGTTCTGACTGTTAGAGGGGAAACGCAGCTTATAAATAATGAAACACTGGGTACTTACGTGAGGTGTGACAAAAACACCTTTCTCTGCCTAGTTTGAAGGTGAACAGCATTGTGGATTTTTGTTTTACTCCTAAGGAAAAATGGGGGGAAAGACCTGTGGGGTACCAACATTATAGTACAGCCTTCAGACCTTGAGGAAAATAGTTATGGCTTGAGACACTTCAGGTTACAAAAAGGCCGTGTCATGTCTTGCTGGCATGTGGCACAGCTATCATTTCTCTGTTTGGGCAGGGCTGTCTCATCAATCAGTGCTTGTGCTGCTTGTCCAGGCTGGGAAAAGCATATTGTAATAATGGCAATAATAATAGCAATCAAAATAAAAGGGCTGCTAGGAGGGCATGATGGGCCCTCCCATTGAGAATGCATTGTAAACATATTGACAAATGGAAATGTACTTCAGTCCATTTGCTGCTCTGTTTCCTTGAATACATTTTGATGATATAGGATTGCCATGTCTTGTGTGAGGTGGAGAGTTGCTTCATGTTTTGTTCTATTTATGTGTGGTGTAATTATGAAGTGGGAATGGAATTTCAAGTTGTCTCTCACCTGGGGTATGAATCTTCTACTCAGTGCAGCTGAATGCACACATGTTTGTTTTCACAGCACCAACAAACAGCTACATTAAAAGAGTGTTAAGGCTGTGAAATAAGTGTGGAGAGTAAGAGATGAGTGAATCTTCAGTCCAGTAATGTGAAGTTTAAAGCAATATCAGGCTACTGAACCACACTCATCTGCTACTCAACAGAAGTTCAATACTTGGGAGTATGTTTCTGTGCTTATTTTATTACTTGGATGGATTTTCCCTGGTATTTAAAGTCCTGTGTCGGCTGATACTGGTGGGCTGGTGCTTCTCTGGGTATTTTATGCTTTCTTATTCTTTGAAATAACAGAAAGCAAATACACTTATGGAACGACAAGGGAGTGTGAGCAGTGGCTGCCATGCTTAAGAAACAAGTCTAAATTTACCCATGTAAGCTTGTATTTGATATGTATTTACATGTATATATGTATACATAAATATATGTGTTGTATATATAGTTATATACAGCTAATCAATTTATGTAATTTGCTGTATTTAACCATATATTTTTGTAAAGAAATACATGCTCCTCACTGATCATAGTTAAGGTTTTTTTCAATAGATTGTATTGTGAAAGGAACCTGAACATGAGGAACTTGGCCCTCAAAATAGCTGCTTGAAAATGTGATTTTTATCCAAGAAATTTAAACTTCAAGTAACCTTTAAAGTACCTTTCTAGTTAATGCAGCTGTCAGAATTCTGTCTGGAGTTGTTGCTGATCATTGCACATATGGTATTGTGTGTACAACTCCAATGGTGTTTGGAAGATCCTTTTTTGAGAAAATTGAATTAAGTATCTGCCTTCTCTTGTGAGGCTACTAGTGCAAATTGCTGTATTTCTACCATATGGAAGTCTTTCAAGTACAGTTTCACAAATGGAAAAATAGTATAGCATTGTAAATTCGGCATGTTTTGAAAACCGTTTTTGGGTTTACAGAATTAATTTTGAGGCTTGGCAGGGCTTTTCTCTGCATTTTGAATGCTTATCCTTTTCATGCATTCTGCTTGCTTGAGAGCACAGTTGTTCCTGGAAGTTAATGGAATCTAAACAGGAACAAATGCAGTAACATTTTTCTAGTTAATTTTTCCAATTCTACCTCTAGATAAAGTGTATCACAATTCAGGATATTTGTTCTTAATATATTGAAGTTACCTCAGCCTCAAATGGGTATTTTATAATGAAGTACAAATTTTTAAATCAAGTTTTTTCATTTTGTCTTTTTGATCTCTAAGAACATGAATTTTGATTTCCTTTAGCAATTATTTCCTTTTTTGTGTGTGTGTGTCTGAACTCTTATCTCTTCCATGGAGCTGAAGCACTTAATAGCTGGTGCCTGAAAAAGATTTGGAATAAGCGAGTGCTGCTTGATCCAGTAGACAATGTTTTATTGCTGCAAAGACTGATCAGTTTTATGATCACTTTGTCAGCTGTTGAAGATGTGATGCTGTGACTTGCAGAGTAAATTTAAATAAGGCATGAAATTCTCTTATAATGCTTCTGAATTAGGCAGAATTCTCAGGTTCTACCAGCAGAAACTAAAACTGTAGGGAGACATTCCTGCTTAAGCCTCTCCCTTTCACAAAGGAAAGCTGTTCCACAAAGAAATTATACCTATTACTAAAGTCTGAGCTTTGTTAGACAACTTTTGCCTGACATTAAAAAAAAAAAAAGTTCTTTCCTTTATGTAACATGCTCCTGTCTCCATTTTAATTGATGCAATTAAACTGATTTTATTTATTTTGTTTTTTGGAGGGCCAGTGTCATGTTTAGTCCCTTCAAAATAGAGATATTTCCTATTTCCTGATCAAATATACTGTTCTACCATTTGTATCTTTGGCCACAATCAGCTTCTCTGCTGATTTGGAACTTAAACCAGGGACATAATTAACCACTAATGAGGTATGACTAAGTGTTGTGTGCCTTACCCCTCTAATAATGTATGACTAAGCATTGTGTGTTTGTTAGTGTTCATCTAATTACAAATCTGATATTGATCATTGGAGTATTTGATGAATATTGTACTGTTGGGGATAGCAATTTAAGGAGACTTTTGTTCTCAAAGCTGATTGTGAAAGATTGTGTGAAATTAAGGACATTTATACTTGTGCCATTTATATAAGATGAATAAATTCCTGAATGCTAAAGGGAATGCATAGATCAAACCCCCTTTTGGCCATTGACCCAAAACTGTGATTACTGTTTATTCTTTTTTCTGCCAGCACTAAGATTACAAAACAAAATAAAAACAAAACCAAAACCAAAAAACAACAACAAAAAAACCCAATCAAACAAAAAACCCCAACAACTGTTCAGGCAGGAGTTAGAACCTGAAATAGAAAGAGCAGGGGAGGTGTTCTGTTGTGCAAAAGCTCAGACTAGAACATCACAGGGGTTCCTCTGGTCTTCAGTAAATATTTGAAGTTAGATGTCAGATTTATGCTGTTCTGAGACTGAATTGCAGCCTAGAGAGGAAACACAAAAAGGTTTCTGATTGTGGTGGAGATACCAGTAACTGAATTCATGCTATGGAGTCTGATACAGAGAACTCAGTTTGGTTTTGGCATTTATAAAATATGATGCTGGACATTTTTCTGCCTGCCACTGCCTTGATGGTTTCTACACTTTAGTGCTTTGCAGGGTTTGCAAAGATACCAGTTTTCATATGAGATTTTTTGCTGGTGGTGTTGTCCCTCTACTGTGCCTTTGCTTCATCAGTGTTTGTTTCTCCTGGAGGTGGTTAGTGACAACTCCAGCAAAGAGACTTCTCAGCAGGAGCACTTGACATAGACATGGTACAATGTCCCTGTTTAACTGGTTCCTGTGAGTGCATTTCCAGGGCCCTGGCATAGGTACTTTGCAGGTGAAAAGAAATGGATGATGGAGTAGAGTATTCATCTGGAGGCTGATAACTAGGGTAATCAGTCAGCGTAACAAGTAGTCCATGACATTTGATGTGGTTATATCCTTCTGGTATACATAAAACAAGTAAGGATATTTCTGATTATTCAATAATCTGGCCTAAGAAATCAAAATAAATTAAGAGTAGCTAATTCCCAAAATGGACTTTTGGATGATTGATAAAACCAAACATTATTCACAGTCTCAGAGGTGCATCTTTATGTATTTGCTTGATGAGAAAAATAAGCATCTCAAATTTGGGAGCATTTTATGCTCAGTCCATGGGATGATGGGCTCCTTCATCTCCCATGCATGAGCAGCCAGCTGAGCATCATGGCCATGGGAGGCCTGCTGCCTTTCAGGGAGGTGTGAGTAGCAGCTGAAGGGAAGGGCAGCAGGAAGCCAGGCTTATTTCCTTGGATGTTACTGAAAAGGAAGGTCCAGATCTGTGGCTGATCGGTGGAAAATCACCCTGTCCCACCTGTGACAGCCCAGCCCCACCTCTGTTTGGCTGGGTGAGCACAGTGGCATCACTGCCTGGCTCATGGCAGAGTCTGGGACAGAGCTCTGGTGTGGTCCTGCCTGTGGCTCTCAGAGGGGGCTTGGATCTGGTTCCTTTATTGTTTTGTCTGGCGCCAATTATGAATCCCGTGACCCAGGTGTTCCTCCCGTCCCCAGACCCTGGGGCCTCATGCTGAAGGCCATGAGGGCTGCTGGCTTGCCTTGCCCTGGTGAGCAGCTGGCCCTTTGCTGCTGCCCGATACTGGGTGCCCGAAGATAGTCTGTCTTTGTCCATGCTTTCTTGAGGAATCAGGTCCTGGAAACCAGTGTTTGATTTGCCTCCTTGTTTATCTAAGGTCTTAGCTCTACAGGGGAAATAATGTTAGTATTTCTGGTAGCTTGTGGCAGAAAATATCTCTTTGATATCTTGCTTGTGGAGCGTAATGAAATAATGCTGTGATGGCCCAAGACCTTTAGTAGTGTAATAACTGTGGTTTTCTGCACAGTGGGGTATAAAACGTGGTGCATATGACATTTCTTTTGACAGACATGCAGCACTTGAAAAAACTGGGCTTTCAACTACTGAATGCTTCTTTAGAAACCTGAAATGTGCTGGTGGTATGAAAGATTTTTTGTGAGATGTTAATGAAATGTAGTGAATGAAGGTACCAGCCAGGCCAGCCAAAAATATTTTCAACAGTTCTACATGTAAAAAATCACGAAGCAACGTTTTTCTTTGTGATGGGAGGGGAGAAGGTGACAGCCACCGAGCAAAAGCTGGCTGTAGAGGCAGTGGAAACAGTGGTTTATCTTGGGGTCATCATGTTGCAGGACTGTTTCAGAGGTGCTGGAACAAGGCTGGGAATGGTTTGAAGTTGTTCAGCTGTATGAAAGCGTGGAGAAATGATGATTTTGAAAAATGTTTCGGCTGCTGGAGACTTTTTTTTTTTCTTTTTCTATGACAATTTTAAAATTAGGGAGGAATTGTACAAATTTTGTTCATGTTACCCACATTAACATAACATCTCACACTTCAGTGAAGTCTCCTGCATGCATCTCCTGAGTGGAGAGGAGAATGGCTACATTAATGTGTTGCAGAAAAATGGGAAACTAAATTAATAGAAGTCAGTGGTACAAGCTTTTGTGTATCAGGGAAGCATACAAACCACACAAGTTCTGCAAACTACTCAACTTGATTCCCATCAGCATGTTCTTTAGAGTTTGTGGATGCCTTTGTTTTTTGTTCTCATGTGGAAGAATGGAAATGCTTGTGGCAGAAACCAAAGCTAATGTTCTAAATATGGAAAGTCTTGGAAATGGTGAATTTTGAGGAAAGTAGTCACAGTCTTGTTTAACTGCTTATACCACATTACCTTCCTGGTTCCCTCTTTTCAGAATACTGGATTGTGTTGCTAGCTTCTCTGTACCAGTACTGCTTGTAGATTATATACTTTTTTTTGCCCACTGTGCTTGCTTCCAAACATTTGTCCTTCTGTCCTGATCTACACAAGACGTATAGGCACTTCCAGCTTACTGTATTCCTACTTAGTGTTTAAAAATCCTTAGTCTGGATCTAAACTGAGGTAATTTTTCTCCCAGATAAATAACTTAAAGGTACAGGTAATGAAATAATCATGTAAATATGAAACGGCCTAATTTAGTAGAGCCACTAAATCTACTTCATTAACTATTTACTAGGATATTAAGAATACACATGCATAAAAAGAGACTGAAGTCTCAGCTAAGTCTTTGCTCATATTTTTCCTAATATAAATATTTAGACAGAAAACTTAAGTGGCCTGAAGTGTTATGTTAGCTGATAATCTTTTTCTTAAGGGCATGGGAAAATTGTGTGACCTCATTGTTACTCCTATAGGTGTATTTTAGCTGCCATGCTTCTTCATAAATTTACCATGCAAACTTAAGTCAATAAAAGAACTCAGATGAAACTTATTAAAATCTAACTTTGTCCACATCATTAATTGCATGACATTTTATATTCCTAGAACAAGCATCTCTACTGTAAAAGAACCTGCCTGCAAGGTCACCTGTCCTTGCAAAGTTATGGATTATAAATCTGGCCCAAGTATTTATGCTGATAGTCATTTTTGTTCTTCTCTTGCTCATAGTTCATAGTATTTTTTAATAATGGCATTATGGAACCTTTTTTTAGCCCAATATGAGCATTTGAGTTATTTACAAGCTGAGAGCCCTTGTCTGGTACTATTAATGTAGACTTTTGAAATAAATTAATGAAATCTACAGTTTACTGTGTGCATAGAAACAATGTGAGTATAAGTAAATTCTGGAAGTAATTACTTTCAAACAATGATATGCACACCCAGTGTATTGATCCGTGTTAATGTGATTATCTCTAGGCAGTGCCTAAGTGCTGCAGCTCCCTTCTGTGTTTCCTCCTCGCTGTGCAAGCAGATGAGGCTGCTCTTGTCATTACACTCTGTGTCTTGTTCCAGAGATGGTGGCTGTTGGCTTGCTGAGTGTATTCACACTCTGTACTCCTCCAGGATGTGAAAGTACAGTTTTAGCTGGCTGTGTCAGTGTTGCCTCTTTTTTGGTCACTTGTTGCTGCCTTCTTCTGCACTGACTTGTGTCTGTGCTCTTTGCAAAATCTTTTGTGGCTTTAGATGTTACAGCTCCTTCTTCATTTAGTACTGACAATGTTGCCTTCTCCCTGTAATCAGTGATGTGTCCTGCTTAAAACTTAAAAGATTATCTTCATTATTTTGCTTCCTCTCTTACCAGGAAAGAAATCCTAGCAAAAATCTCTAGCTATACCTGTTCCCCCCCTATTAAGGCTCTGTTATGTTAAGGCCTGAACACATCTTGGCTGAACTGATCATGGTCTAAACCATGTCTCTTCCATTCCCAGAAAGGATGCTTCAACGTGACAGGAAAGAGCATAGAGATGCTGGGAGCAGGGGCTGGGTTTATGGCTGGGGATGGGATTTATCTGGCTTGTTTTCTCTGCTGCTCCAAGGGAAGGGCCCGAGGACCACAATTCCTCATGCTGCTGTGTGGGGTCTCATGGCTTTACTGGCTGTCCTGTCTGTAAGCCCCATGTTCTCGTGTACTGCAAATATAATTACTAAGCTTTTGGGACAGAGGCTATCATCTTGGTGTTTGTGCAGTCTCTGGTAAAAATGTAGGATTGTTACAGTAGAAACAGTATATAATAATCAATGACTTTTATAGAGAGTGCTTTATCTAGTTAAAGTTCTTAAACCAGAGTTTTACCTGAAAGAAAGTAGAAATACAAAGCTGATAGAGAATTGAAAATGTTATTTATTTAAGAAAAATTAATTTAAGTGTGGGCTTTTTTTAACTGGTGCTTTATGTTGTATGTTCTTTCCATATATTATTTTTATTCCCACTCATAGTGTTTGGCATTAAACTAGACAGTAAACTCTCCAAAGCACAATTGTTTTCCCAAATGTATTTGTCTTGCAAGTAGCATGCTTTCATCTTAAGAGAGCAGCTTCTTGCACAGAATAATAAAAAGCAATAGTAGTTACTTTTGTTTGGAAGTAAAGCTGAAAATTATGCGGACTGTATAGAAAAAGGGTAAAAACAGTAGGCTTTGTTTATGATCTCCCTTCCCATGGACTAGCTTAAGCTATAAGCTACATGTATAGTTGTGGTCTGTGAATATACTCCTTTAAAACAGATAAAAAATCACATCCTGATGCATCTGTTCAAAGATTGTTATAATCATTACTGGTTACAGTTATAGATTATTTTAGTAAGAGTTTTCATCTGTTTCACTCGGATTCCATTTTTTACTACTGTAATGTTGCCATGAGCTTACATCTATTTTGACATCAAAAACGTGACTCTCTGTCTCTTATGTGATTCCCTCCAAGGTTGAACACGGGTCCTGTTGAGGGAAAAATAATTTTTTTATGTACAAAAAAATTTATTACATAAGTAGAGTTTGTGTGTATGTGTTGGACAGATTTTTAAAGTGTGATCTTCATTTTCTGCAGCTCTGCCATCTGATATGAGCTTTCCAGTTTTCTCCAGTATTTAAGTTAATTTAAGGTCTGCAGCTCTTGAAGCTGTGATTTGTATTTTATTTAGGAATAGTATTGCTAAAGTTCTTGCTTCTTCTCTATTTTGTGACCCATTGTTATTCATATGTTCTTTTCTCTGTTCTAATTTTAAAACCGTCTGTGTTCCAATTTAGTTGAAGTGTTCAATGTATTCCTTTTTATGTTACTTAAAAGTTTTTGTATCTCTTAGCGGCTTGATTTCAGAAAGAGGTCTGATGGAGCCAGCTGGCTGAGAAATGGATTTCTCCATTTCACAGGAGAACTTCCCTACACTTATTTTAGAAAAACGATCTCTTTATTTCTCCAGCACCCCGATTTGAAATGGAAATGAAGTTCCAAATGTTCAGTGGAATTCAGTTTCTGAAAAAAAAATATTTCAAATGTATCAAGCTATAAAAACCCCAAACCCAAACTCTGATACTGTTTTAATGATTTCTTTAACATTTTGCTTGAGATATTTTCAATGACCAACATGCTAATGTTTTGGTCCCTTTAGTCTGATTTTGTTTTCACTGCTCAGAAAAGTGTAGATAAAAGAATAAGTACCTTTACAAACAATAAAGTACAGGAGACTCTCCAGCCACAGCGTGAGAATACATATAAAGAGAAACAAGAGATCTGATTAACATTTCTTTGCCTAAAAAGCCTTGTTTTGGTAAGGATTGTTGTCCTTGTGTAGCTGGTAACAAACTTGGGAGTCTGTGGCTATCCCTGCATCATTTCAGCCACCACTGCTCAGCATTCAAAAGCCCAACAACATTTGTGCAAGTTGCGTAGGCACAACAGAGTGTGTTTTGTCCTTGTAAATGTGCTGGGAATTTACCTGATTCCTGGACAGATTTTTAAGAATGCTTGGGGTCCCCAGCTGCTGTAGCCTGGCTCCCATGGATAGAGATGTATGCTTGAAACACACTCAAGTTAAACAGTGTCTCCTCTTGCAGGATAGTTTCAAACCATGTTTGGTGTGGTTAGTGTGGGCCGTGGGGCTGTGCAAAAGGGGGAGGGCTGTCTCTCACAACAATATTTCTTTATCAAGGAAAGATAAAAATCTCCTTTTACACCCCCGAATATCTTTCTTGGCTGCAGCCATACAGTGTGTCCTCAGTAAAGCAAGCTTTTTGTGCTGCCACACGTAACTGTGGGCTGCAAATTGCTGTGATCTGTTACTGCTGCATTTAGCAATAACAGTACTTCTAAATCAAATGACTTCTGAGTGGTTATCTTGATTAAAGCACTTTAATGAATAAATAATGCAGTGGACTTAATAGTAAGAAAAGAAATAGATCAAGTGGAGCTGTAATTCATGAGAAGATGTATTTTCCTCACTTTTTGATTTTATGGATTATTTTGACATATACTTAATCACAATGTTTTTTGGTTTTTTAGATTTTTTTGCAGTGTTTTTGTTTAGTGTACTAACATACACTTTCATCTGTTGCTATGGTATTTAATAGGCAATTCTGATATTTAGCCTACAGTATCTTTCCATAATGTACAGACTAATGAAGATTTGCAAGCGTTCATTTCTTCTATGTTTTTTCTAGAAAATGAGGATGAAATTTAGAGCTTAAACTTTGTAGCTCTTTGCAATGGTTTTGCATGGAGGTAGATGAAAATGAAGGTGTGTAATGCTGAACCACCAGTATGTTTTAATTTTCAGTCCTGAGAAGTCGTCTTGCAGATGTTTGTAATGTAACAGCAAAGAGGGGACAAAATCACAGACTGGGTAGGTTGGAAAGGTCCACAGTGGATCAACTGGTCCATCCTCCCTGCTCAAGCAGGGTCATCCCAGAGCACATGGCACAGGGTTGTGTCCAGACTGGTCTGGAATATCTCCAGTGAGGGAGACTCCCCAACCTTTCTGGACAACCTGTTCCAGAGAGTTGCACAGAGAGGTTACGGAGTCTCGGTCCATTGCACAGTAAAGAAGTTCTGAGAAGGGCAGTTCAAAGTGAGGATTAGTTTTACCAATCCAGACAAATATGTTAGGATCTGGTGATAGGCATGTTCAGCTGGTGAACAAGGGAAGGAAGCATCAGCTTCCAGTTCTCTCGATGAAAAATGTGGGGTACATTGTTTCCTGCCTTGGGAGAGAAACGGTGCTGTTAAAAATACGTGTTCAAACAATCAAACAGGTTCCTTCCCTCCCCCCCCCCCCCCCCCCCGAAATATCTGATCTTATTTGACTGACTACTAAGGTAAGGGACATAATCCTCATTCTCCACTGAAATTAACAATTTAGGGAATGTCTAACTTGTTCAGAGATGTGACAGAATGGAAAAAACAAAGGATATATCTGAAGATTGGAGCAGTCCTCCCCCTTATAGTTCTGTGCCTTTTGCTAGAGCAAAAATGATTTCTAAGCACTAGTGAACTTTGGAATATAATGCCAAATTTAAACAGAAAAAAACAACTCAGCAACCTATTCACTTTCCTCAAACTATACCATTTTTTAATTACTCTACTCTCTAGCAGAAGATGAATAGCTCCTGAAGATAAACAACATTTTATTGAATTTTGCTCTTACAGACAAATAGCTCCCTTGGAATCCAACCAGGTCCTCAGTTGAAGATAACTCTTTACAAGAGAAAATTGTGCCTGTTACACAGTAAAGAGGTGATGTAATAGACAATTAATACCCAGTCAGTCTAAATTGCTGACAAGAGCAGGTTGCAATCAAATAAAATGAGAGCACTAGAGGGTGAAACAAGTAAGAGGAGTTAACATTGAATTTTGTACGTATGAGTCTTAACTCTAAATACAAATTATAGAGGAATTAAAGGAACATAATGTGTAGAGGAGTCAGATGACAAGACTGTCCCCTCTGATTCCAGCCTTTCTCCTGAAAAAATCCAGTGAGTCCTTTTAGCATAGGGCATTTGTGGATTAGGGATGTATGGGTAGGAGAGGAAAACATGCCTGACTCAAGGTAGCAAGAATGGGTTGGATTTTGTGTGTTGCCTTGAAAGAAGAAATCAAATGTCAGCTTGAATGGAAAGACCATGTTTTTAATTTCTGTTATCCCTCTTGTGACGTTATTTGTAAAAAAGTTTGGTGGCCATGATAGAAAGCTACCTCTGCAGTAGCTTCTCTCTGTTAATTGAGTGATCTGGCTGCTTGACTGAGATGAAGAAGATCTAAGTTTAATGCCTCTCTAGTCGGAGAGCTTTATTTCCACTTTGTTTCTCAGGACAGTGTTTTAAGCACTGATCTAGAACATATGCTGGACTGGATTATTCTCTTATATTGCTGTAATTGACGTTAGAGTCTTTGTATAGCCAGTTCAGTATGAGCTGGTGGGGACTAAACCTGTTGCCACTAACCCAGGTGTAAGTTTCATTCTTTGCCCTAATGGAGTGGTCCCCAAGGTGGAGCTGGAGGAGGGACATTCAGTCTGCTCTCCTGTGTACTGGGTAAATGCCCTGGAGATGGAGTGGGATGAGAACAGTCTTGGTAAAACCACAGGGATAGCAGCATGACTGATTTTATCATCAGCTTATCATGATTAGCTCTTTGCCATACCTGTGAAGATGCCCAAGAGGGGAAGCAAATATTTATTCAACAGCGCACAGAAATGGTTTCATTCTCAGCTTTGATAATGGCCATGAAATATCTATCTTGAATGGATGCAAAGTCATGTCCTTTTTAACTGATGCAGCTACTAAGCTGGTAACTCCTCCTTGCACAGGGAGAGCTGTTCTGGCAGATGCCCCTGCTTGGTGGGGCCTGGGGCAGAAAGGTGTTCTTGTGCTGGGTGCTTGTAAATGATCTGAAGACGAGTGAAAATCGATGCACCCTTGGCAAATTATGATTTGGGAGCTCATTATCTCTTTGTGAAACTCATTTTCCAGCCTACTGATTAGGCTTATAAAAGCACAGTTTTAATATGCCTCCTGCCCTGTTTTTAATTCCCTGGCTGACAGTAAAGAAAATTCTGGCCAACTCTCAGGACAATTTATACTCTTCTTTTATCTTGATGGCATATTGATCCTGCTGAACATTCCTTCTGCAAAATAATGAACATGCATCTTAAATGCAGTTCATAGAGGTTGTGTAGTAAGCTTTTTTCTTCCTAGAGGCAGTATGCTGCCTTTGTATTCTGAGAGCAGGTGCAACCTAGGAGGAATGGGTCAAGGCTCTTCTGTGGAAAAATCTTTCTGATCTCTCTCACTCTTTTCTACTCCTTTACTAGAAGTTCCTGATGTTTAACGGTCTTATTGTTTTGAAGTTTTAAACTTGCATTAAATTATAGAAAATCATCCTAGTAACTACAACAGTGACTGGGAAAAGTCTTATGGAAAATGGTCTTAGAAATCTGTCCGTGAATTGACTAAACATGGGAAACTCTGCATTTATTCCACTAAGGCTGCGCTTGCTTTTTTTCTTTTTCTTGAAAATAAGTAGCCTAAATCCCCCCTGCTTCCAAAAATAAGAGACCCCCCAACAGAAACTTCTAGTGTAATGTAAACCAGGCTCTAAAGCTGAAAACCCACTTATGCCAAAGGAGGCGGAGGGAACCATTTGGCTTGGGGAATTTCACTGGTGTATTAAAGTACATTAAACTCATCCTACCTTTCTTGGTGATTTCTTTCCTTTCTGGAGAAGCCCCAGGCTGTGGGTAGACACATGCAGCAGTGCTTGGTCAGGCAGCCCCTTTGCCCCAGTTCACTCTGGGCTCTCACTGAACTGGAGCAGAAGCTGGGACTATCCTCATGTAATTTTTCACCATTGTGAGCAGGACCTGACTCTCTGAAAAGGAAATAAAGGTCTCAGGATTCGTCCCTGGAATAATGACAACTTCAGGCATATTTCTTTGCCATGCAAGCTAAACTACCTGTATTTTTCCAACAAATAATTATTGCCTCATTCACCCTACACTCTGGAGGAGAACAGGCTCGCAATCATATGAATGAGGTAATCTTTCAGCAACTTAACACTAAACTTGAGAACAGATGAAATAAGGAAACCACTTAGAGGAAAATGACCTCTCTGTGATAGCCCTTTCTCAGAAATAGAAGATTTGCTGTTCAGCACCAGCAAGTGTGTAGGGAACCAGCTGAATGGGAGAATCTGTCCACTCCTCTAAGTACTTAATGGGACACTTATTTCCCTTTTCTAAAGAAAGGCTGGTGACATCTGCATTTAGTTGAAGAAGCTAATGGCAGAGGGAGACAAGGAAAAAGGCTGTGCTGTAAAGCAAGAGGACCAGGTGAATTTTCCTTTCAGGTCAAAAATGCCCTTTCTTTCTCATCTGAGGGATGAGAGGGCCTCTGCAGAAGAAAAAAAAATGCTTTTACTACTGAAAAATTAAGTATAATCTAGGACAGGAATAAAGACTGTGGATTTGGCTGGGAGGTGGAAATGTGTTCATAAAGAAGGGTGCCTCAGTTGTTACATCCAAGTGGGTTGTGTTTAGGATTCATCTATTGCTACCAAAGTGTGTGTGTATTTGGAAATCATCGCCTTTAAAACAAACTTGTGTCTTGTGTGTGAAAAGTGTAACTCTCTGTGACTGGAGATAAGATAGCAAATGGTAACATGGTGACTTATTTATTTATTTTTTAAAAAAATTGGGACAAAATAAAAAATTTCTGTATTATCCAAGAGGAAGTTGAATTCCAGACTTGTTTTCACAATGAGCTGTCAAGTGTGTAATCGTCAACATGAAAATTCATTTTCAAAACAGCCACAGGCGAGCTAAGGTCATCTACGGTGTAGGTGTAGATCAGATGTAGGTTCTGTGAGTAGGGGCTTAAAAATCTAAAACTAAAAAGCAGAGCTGTGAAATAAAAAAGGAATTTTCAATCAAGAAATGAACTGGTTTTAATGCGGTTCGAAAGCAAAGGGATTATGTATTTGTTACCACCAAGCAGGCAGGTTTGCATAAATCCAGAGAAGCTGAAGGAGTCTTGAGTGTATTTTTTATTCCAATTCCCAATTTGTAACCACAGCCATTTCTAATTCACATTCACCTCTGCTAATATTGAAACATGTTGGTCTTTTGATGTATGTTGTTGTGTGCTAGTAAAACTAACAGGGATTTTTCTGTCCCTGGTCTGTGGTCTGTACCCAAATGAAACTGATGCCAGGGTTATTTACAATCTATTCAGGTCATGTTTTTGCCTTTGGTAAAACTTTGTCTAAACTGGATTTGGGTTCCGTGATCTTTCAGTTCAAGTATAATTTCATGATCATTTTCCTTACTTGTGCTCCCTGTTCTGCTAACGGTTTGCATTAGAGAGATTTAAATTACAGTTGCTTTGGCAAGATAGAAAGTGAACTAGATGGTTTTGAGGTTGAATACTATTCAGTTGAAACTGGTGTGCACTTTCTCTAGATGCCGATAATGTAAACAGCCATAACAATTTTTAAGCCATGTCTTTGTGTGAATACACTTGATTATAACTGTGGAGGAATCTCTCATGCAATATTGACTTTTTACACCTTTTTTTCTTGTGGTTACAGCACACATTGATTAGGTACAGTAAGAATTATATACATTGTTAATCCAGTTTAGCTGGGGTTCGAATTAAATCTGATCTTTTAGAAAAGAAACTTGGGAAGCAATGTGAATTACTTATATCAAAGGGCTCAATGTGGACTTAATACTGAGAAATGCCTAGAAAAGCAAGTATGTGGGGGTTTAAATGCAGATGGATACAGCTATGAGAAACACAAAGCAACTGGAGAAGGAGTGGGGTGCTGTTTGGAGGCTTCCAAAATTTCACTGTCAGAAGAACTGAATGTGGATGGTGTGATGAAGTCTATTGAGGGAGTCCATAAGAATACTCTCAAATATAAACCTATATACACAGATATATGTCCCAAAAACACGCCAAACTTTGACAGATTTTTTTGTCAGAAAGATCTGCTTGCTAGTGTTTTGACAGCTGAGGTTGTTCTTTTAGCTATCCTCTTTTTTTCCAGACATATTTTAAACATTTGTTGTTGACATATATTCTACAAAAAGCGTATGATTAGAAAAATTACTTATCTAATTGTGTATAAAACTTCCTCTGTTCCTAAACAATTGAGATGTGCTTTGTCTGAATTGTTCCATTGGAAGGTCATTTAGGCTGCAGAACTCATTTCATGGATGCTCCAGCAACCACTGGGCACCTTCAGAGCTCATTTCCAAAAAACCCAGAATACCTCTTCACAGGGCAAAGCATTTCACTTTTAACCTGGGAATGGGAATTTTGGCTTAGGACACTGAAGAATATTTTGTTTTGAAATGGCCTCTGTGCTCCAAGCTAGCAATCTAGCTGAGGTTTTTAGAATTTCATATTAACGGTGAAGTTCTGATGTGCTCTGTTTGGTAGAAGCAAGTTTAAGATAATTCCAGAGCTATCTATAAGAGGATAATGGGGATAAAACCCAGGGTTTTTTTCTGGTTAATAATAAAGGATTATATTATCCATCTCATTTTTTATTAAGATAATTGCAAATCTGGTAAAATATGTAGTTACATTGAGGGCAAAACAGCAGTAGAATTTGGCTTGATATGGACTGATTAAAAGTCTTTGGACATAACCTTTTATATGAAATTTGTTCTCCTCTGTTGAGGTTTTCTATTTTCTTGCCATTTCTCTGTCTCCTCACAGGTATTTAGAAATGGGTAGGAAGGTGTGGGAACTTTCTAAATTCTGGAAAAGAGGAAAAAAGAATAGTTTGTGTATTATACCTTTCCATATGAAAGGAGAGAATTCCTTAGAAGCTAATTGATAAGATTAGTAATCAAGCTGTGCCCAAATCACCTCGAAAATTATGGTTTAGAAGAATCAGCTTGTCTGATTTCAAATAAAACAAACAAACAAAAAAAAAGAGTGAGATGGACAGAGGTATTTGTGGAATGGAGACTGATTTTTAATCAGGAAATGAGCAAGATGTCTCTTACTCATAACGACGTACATTTGGAAAGCTTTTTGTGACCTATTCATAGAACTATGGTCTTATATTTGTTCTGGCCAAAATAACTGTTTGAAATCATACTGAAAACTTTCAAAACCATTGAATATTATAGAGGGTGAAAATAGTTTTCCTTATGAATATACTCTTAGGTTAGAGAATCAAATATTTGGGGGCATCTTCTCTCAAAGGTTAATGGTGAAATAGGTGTTGTTGTGATTTGGTTTTTTTGTTGTTGTTGTTTTGGGGTTTTTTTGGGGTTTTTTTGGTGGGTTTTTTTTTTCCCTGTCAAAGAATTCAGGGATTTCTTTTTATTTTGAATGCAAAGAATAGATAAACAACACATTATATAGCAGGGGAATTACTGAATTCTCTATAGAGAACTTGAAAAAGAAACTTGGATTTTGGAGGGCATGTGGTATATCCTTCAGGCTGCTTATAGATACAGTGTTATAGCAGTGAAGGGCTTGTTTTTGCTAAGAACAAGGATTTTTTGATTGATAGCTTCCAATAAATAAGAGCAGTTAATTAATGATGAAACATGTTGGGCTGTTTTTCACTCTGCCTATGGGGTTTTAATAGATTTAAGGGGAAAACTGCTGCCCTTCCAGGTGGCAAAAGCTGCTTGGCGTTGGAAATTTCTAGGTAATAACTGTTTCCCTGAGAAGGATAAGGTGAGAGGTGCTTGCCAGCAAGGACTTTTGTAGGGGGGCATGCTGTGACCTGCTGGGATGAGGGTGATGCAGCCACTGTGGGCTGTGCTGCCCCACAGTGCTGCTTCTAGCCCACTTCTGCTCACACACACATGAGCAGGTAGAAGTGTGCTCACCTCAGCCAAGCTGCTTCTGCAGCTTTTGGGGGGAGAGCTGTGTCTCCCAGCAGAGCACAGCCTCTGCTTCTCTGTGGATAGCTGCTGGTGACCAGCTCCTTGAGTATGTCTCACGTAATAAGGACTGTCCCGCAGTCTTGTGCTTTGTCTCCTTTTTTTGTTGAAAAACAGTCTGCAGCAAGGGAAAGGTGGGATGACACCTGTCAGGATTTCATTGTGTACGTACTCTTGCAGAGGAAGGAAACCCAGATGTTGCAGAAGCTGTGATTGCTGTCAGTGGAAACAGAAATTGCATTGTGATTTATGATGATTCGATATGTTCAGTAATCTCATCTGAAGACCAAAAGGCAAGGGATGGCTTTTGCTATTGGACATGGCTTAAATAATAAAACAACATAAATAGAGATTCTCATTTTGCAAACCAACTCAAGGTTAGACTGTTCTTTAAATACACTTATTTGTGAAACTGATGTTGCATAGAGAGACTTTAGTTTGGATTTGTGTGATGCTTCAGTGTTAAGAGGAAAATCTGCTTTCCTCTGTCACTGCCCTGACCCTGGAGGATGATGAGGAGGTGGCCAGTCAGTGTAAGATGTAAGTGCTGATTCTGCCATGGCTGGTCTGTGGGGCCTGCCTGGGTTGCCATCAATGTACACACTGTGCTCTGCAGCACCTTGATGTTTAAGAGGAGCTGGCCAAAGTGAAAGCATGGCAGAGACAGGGCTTTTCTCTTCTTAAAACTGCCCCACATCCCAAAAAATCCAGGTACCTCAAAACTGACTCTATGATACAAAAGCCTACAAACTACTGTTTTCCCTGGCCAAAGGTGTAACAAAAGCTTCCAGGCATAGATGGTTATAATATAAACTGAAGAGGCAGAAGGAGGAAAAAAATCTAATGCCAGAAACGGGAGTTAAACACCCCCCTCCAAATCCCAGAAACAGAGGAGTAGATATTATGAAGCAGGCTTAGTTTCTAGCAGCTTGATCTTTGCCTTTGTGTGCACTTGGCTTTGTGTGCATTGATGTCCTGTTGGTAATTATCATTCTGTTGACACCTGTATTCATGATGACACCCCTATATCACATTTTCATCACAGCGAGAAATGTTGCTCTTTTTGCTTTTGTTTTGTTTAGTACCATGAGTTTAGCCGGGAGCTGAAAAAAAAAAAATAGACACTTCTCACAACACACAACGGTACATTGATAACCTTGCAGTTTAGTTACTGATCCTATCTCAATGCTTCCATCTCTCTCCTTCCTCCCACCCCTCTTTTTAAGCAGACAAGGTTTTCCCTCAACAAGCTGATGACAGAAGAATTTCTCCAGGTTGATTGTTTGCCCCACATGGTCCTCTGGATTTCTTCATACAAGTGGAGAGAAGCAGATCAAAAGCCTGCAAGAAAAAAACAGGCAGAGGATTGAAAAAAGCCACCATAAAGAACCTACTCAGGTTTCATTCTGATGATGAACAGGCTTGTAAAGTATTCTGAGACCTGTCAAATTTTCCCATCTGAAATCCAGACCTATTTTAAAAAGAATTTTCATAATGAGTGTCTCTTTTCCTCCATCCACAGGCTCAGAGTATTTTCTGAAAAAGTTCTGCAGGGCAAAGGGGTTGAACAGTTGATCACATGCAGGAGCACGGGATAGATGGAGTACAGCTGACTCAACAACTACAGGGGATTTTGGTAAGTGCCCACTATGTCAGCCAACTAGAACTTACTAAAATCTTGTTTAATATCACAGAATTCATTACTTTAAAAAGAAAATTCTTACTTTATCACTTGTCAGACAAATTTAACCTCACCAGGAAATCTCAGTGGTAGTTTGTTGGGGAAGAAGTATGCAGGGAATGGCTGATGCAAACATGAAGGCATTAGCATCCGACTGTGAGTGGCTTTTGCAACTTAGCTTTTGCCTAGGGGTACCCCGGCAGACTTGTGCTATTTAATGCTAGGGAGGAAGGTTATAAGTCCTGTGCAATGTGGAGGCTATCAATGTATGTCAAACCCACTCGTGTTGCTTTCAGGAGGGAAACAATCAATTGCTTGAAGGAGATGATGTTATCCAACTTGTGTCAGTCAGCCTGTTCCCACAGTCATTGCATTGATGGAGGAAAATTTTGATAAGCAGCACTTCTTATCTGGCTCCACTGCAATTGAATGACAGGAGTTCGTTGATTGGAAATTGCATTGTTTCCGGTCACAAAGCTGGCTGGACATGGTAATTGCACCACCTTTGTTTATTTTTAAAGTAATAATAACAGCGATATATTCTTCAATGAAGATCACCGGGATTTGAAATCAAGTCCTCCTTAAGCTGATGAACTGATACTGTCCAAATTGACATAGTTACTATAATTGCCTTATGTCCCTGGGGGGGGAAAACCTTAAGAGCTGCAGAAGATAGGAATGCTGGCCCTGCCTGCATATTTTTGATCAAAGAATGGTTTTACCATTCAAAACAAAATGTTTTGTTTTCTTTCAGCTACACCTCAAGCAGTACCCCTCGGACTTGTTTTACAGGTTGGCTCATAAATGACTCCATATCTTGTTTTAAGTCCCAAATGGCTACAATATGGACTCGAAACATGATGAAAGAAGTAGCCATATGTGAATCTCTTCTATTTCACAATAGAAATAGTTTTTCTTTTTGAATATAAATCTGGGAACAGAATCTCTTTGATTTCACAGTTTATGAAATCTGTGGTATTACATGCTTTCTTTGACCAAGATATTAGCAGCATTATTTACTGCAAATTTGTTTAACTTCCAAGGAATAGATAAGGTTGTACTCTACTGCAACATTATTCTACATCCTTACTGCTTAATTGTTGTTTCTAAAAGTGAGGAAATTGAAGTAATCATGATGGCATAAACTCTTGGTGCTTTTTGTCAGGCAAGTCTTATTTTACTGGTAACTTTTCAAGCTGCAAACAGATGGCTGGAGTATAATCTACTTGCTAGTGACATCAAGTATTATTTTACTGAAGATTTATATTTATATTGCTCTCTCCAAAAGCATAAAAAGAATAATTAAGTAGAATGATACTCATTTAGATCCTTATCTGCCCGTGTGATTGCAGGGCTCTGAGGCCAGGCAATAGAATTAAGAGCATCTCATCACTAGATCAGTGTGTTTGAATCCAGACCATGGTTAGAGGCGACTGAAGGCCAGTAGAATGTGATGACACTTCAGGGGCCTATATCAGATGGTTTCACAGTCTCTGTAAATTTGCTAGCTGATGGAACTCCTATAATGATCAGTGGTCTGAGAAGGAAATCTATAGACTGAATGTGCATGTGCGGAGAATGTGTTTAAGCTTAGGAACAGTGTCTTAGTTCCAGGTTTTAGGGACAGTCTTTGTACACTACCTGTGCAGGGGACGTGACTCAGCTTTTATTTTTGAGTTTCAGTTCAAGATGATCCTGGACTAGCTTTAGTCTCAGTGATTGTCAAATTGCAGTGTCTCCACTGAAAGTGAAAGAGTAACATGATGTAGACCTGTTGCAATAGAGCTAAATCATCCCATTTTTTTTTCTCACTATTGGATTAATTAGACAGTATCTTAAACACTGTAGTTGTGCTCATTCCAGATACTTCTGTGTGCTTGCCAGTCTGTAAGTGAATGTGGCACAGCTGGTGTTTATCTGATGGCTCTTGTTTTGTAATCAGCTTGTTTATAGTGTTTCGTAGCTGAAGTAAGATAAAGAAAATGCAACAGGATTTTTATTTTAGTTTTGTGATGTGAGTCAGAAATGCAGTGACCTGAATAGGGAATCTATCAATGTTTTCAGTTGGTTTATGGTCTTGGCGTTTCAGTTGAATCCACTGAAGTTGCACTAAGGAGTTTAACTATAAACCACAAAATTAAAGAAAATCAGAGCACAACAAGCCAAATTATGTGGATTTTAATGATTAAAAGGAGGTCTTGTTTTGTCAAGAACATCTAGATTTGAGCTAAAATGGTCTTTTCAGGCTACTCACTGCAATAGTCTTCAAAACTTGTACTGAATTTGCTCCTTTTTTCTCAACTATCTTGCTGATGTCAAAGTTTTTCTGATGCAGTAGACAATATGAAGAGTGTGAAAGTGAGAGGATAATCTGTTGAAAATTGATAAATTCAGGTCCAAGGCCTTGACTATAAATTGCTTCCTTACACCAGTTTTCCTCGCAAATCTGCTTTCACTGGCAACATTCTGTGTGCTTTGTATCTTCACAAATGTCCTGTGGGAAACACGGGTTAGCTCATGAAGGTTGGAAGAATAGAATAGAAATGAGTTTTTTCTGTGAGGCTCGGGAGATGTCATTTTCTGCATTTCTATATGTGGAACTTAAAGCTGATTTGTGTTTTCACACTTTATTGAGGTATCTCTGAACCATGGATTTGAAAACATAATTTCAAACAGAGACTTACATTTATTAACTTATCTCTCAGATACATAATTATGTACTTTTATTGTATAATATTATTGGCATGATTTGAAAGATGCTAGCATTTTCTTAGAATTTTAAAATAAATGTCTGGAAGAGAGATATAAATACACTGTTGAGGCTGCTTTTGTGGGACTGCAAAGCAAGTATTCTGGCAATATTTAAACTAAAATTCAACTGTTCCATCACTAAGCAGAGCTATGGTGAAAATAATATGGACCAGTGTAAGGGGAAGATATTGCGTCTGAAGAATATTATTTCACTAGTGGATGTAGGAAACACTGGAAAAAATCTGTTATTTAGTGCAGAGTAGCAGGTAAACAGTCTATTCCATGACCTCAGCACCTGCAAGTGAATAAATTTAAATAGACCTAGTAAGTCAGGATCTCTGGCTTGTTCAACAAATAGCTTTTTAGATTTATTTATACTTTTATAATTATATTTTCACAGTAGTCTGTCTCCCTTGAAGAAGATAGTATGCTGCTTTGTATAAATCTGGAAATATTTCATAAAGGCACAGTATTCATTTGATCACTCGTTCTCCTCTTGCGTTGTAAATATGCAGTTAATTTAGTTTATTTTCAGACTAGATTAACAAAAACCCCAGTGCATCCAAGAATTGGTTGAAAAAATAAAGACATACATGTATACTAAGGTACCATGTTTAAAAGTTTATTAGGAATCTTTTGAAGTACTAAAATGTAGGTTTTTGCTTTGGGATTTTTTTTTAACAGCTTATTGGCAGTATGGTACACCAATTAAATTTCCCTAGTCATAAGCAGACAGAAAAATGTTCTCAGCTGGATTTTTCCCTGTCTGAGGTTCTGAGAGGAAGTTCCAGATGGACCTGTGCTAGTGCCTCTCTCTAAACACAACTGGTTTTATAGATTCAAGAGCTCTGCATGTCTGTAAGGCTTCTATTATTTACTGAACATACACATTTATTTCTCACTACAGTAATAAGATTGACAAAAAATACTGAGCTATGAATTCTGGAAGCAGATGCAGGTTTTCAAAATTTTGGTGTTCAGCAGGGTTTAAAATGATTATTTCATTTCAATTCATGAGCACACTACATATTGCTTCTATATAAATATTTTATGATTGTGAATATGAGTTGCCCACTGTAGTGTGCTGGTGAAAATTTGAGGTCTTTCAGATTAAAGTCTAATGATTTTGATGTGGCTTCCTTTTGTGGAAACTTAACATTTCTTTCTCGGACCCTTTGGTTTTCTTGCTCTGTGAAAGAGATTATTGTAAAAAGACTTGAAAATAAGTCAAAATTCTTTTAACTTACACTGGAATTTTTTGAACGTTTGAACCAAAGCAAAAGCTTTGTTTTTCAAAAACCGCAAAAATTTCTTCTCCAGTCTCATTTTCCTTGGACAGTATGGGCACTTACTTGATTCACAAAACCTGTGGGCATATGAGACTTTAGCTATGATTTAGAATTGGTCAGGGAAAGCTCCTGTTTGGTTCTGGTAGTATTTTGATTAAGGAGGTGTTCCAAGATTTTCACCCAATATTCTATTACAATTCTAATGTATTATGGAGTTAATTCAGGATTCTTGTTTATAAATCTCCAGAACTGAGGGAGAAAATATGACTAGAAAATACATGCAGGTCATTCTGGGGCCACATAATTGATGCTGAAGGCAAGTCTCTGCCCGACTAATGTGTATTTTTAAATCATCATCTTTCTCATTCAGTCCACAACTGCTGTGTTCTGAGAGAGTAGTTTATTGACTTAAAACAAAAACGTTTTCACATTTTCCATGTGAGAAAAATCAGCTGATTTTGTACATTCTGAGGTGCACTGATTTCTGATATTTTTTAGTTTTATTATTTCCTCATATATGTCAAATTATTGCATTTGCTGTGAGCTCTCAAGTACTGTAATTTTGACAACATACAGGCTGACCATAAGTTTAGTTTCATAGGAAACTGTTGAATTTCAAGGTATAGGTGTGTGCCTCTGTGTGTTTGCATTTGTCATGTGCATATATGTGTGTGCATGTCTGTATATGTTTTTGTATTTTGCAGGTTTCGCTAGATGTCAGGAATGTGATGGCACTATGGGGTCTGAAATCACAGAACACTCTAAAAAAAGATATAAGTGTTTCAAAGTCTCACAACCAATGATTATGCACAAACAGAGAGAAAATTTGTAGTTGAAATGTGTCTTAAACTTCTTTGCATCTCAGTTGCCCTTTTTTCTATAAGAAGGCTTTTAACAAAAGGCAATTATCACCTTTTGATAGGCTTATCTTTAAAACACTTGCTGTAAAGATCCAAGTCCCGTTTTATCTGCATCATAAGACCCAAGAATATAAAGCGGAAAGCGATAGTGAAAACGATGGCCGTAATTTATTTCAATAGGGCGTACAAGTTAAAAGAGAAAGTTCCACCGAAGAACTTGAGGCAGAGAGGTATTCTGTTTTTGTTCACTGGGTTACGTTTAAGTGATGGCAAATGATCTCGTGTGTATTTAGAAGCCGAGTGGCTCTGGAGGACTCGACAGTGGCACCGTAAATGCACTTCACAATTATTCACATCTTGGGTGCACATGCAGAAACAAGTGTGTCAGGATGAATGCAAGCCAGAAGGACAAGGAGCTTTTTCATCACGAAGTGACTGAGATGCTCTTGTTGAACTATGTAATAGTAATTTGAAAATATTTCTGTGAGAAGTAATGTTCCTCTTGCATTACTTGTAGGTACCTAATGTACACTGCTAGACAACGTTTAGGCACTTACTAGGTGCACTAGGTTTATATGAAAACACATACAAATGCCACTAGCTTGTTATATGCTCATCACATCTATAATTTTCTTTCAGAAATTTTTCTTATTACTATTAACTCTTCTTTTTGAAAGACATATCCAGTCAGAAGGCATAAAGATCACCATATTATTCTGCTGAACTGCCACACCCTGTGAATTAATAATAGAGAATAAGCAGTGGATGATAGGAAGTTCATATAAAATACAGGAAGAATATTTGAAATAATAATGTACTCAGAAGTCACAAATGCATTTCAATAAAAATGCAGATCTGAATCAGTGAATGCTGTTGACAATGGAAAATTTTTGAAGATCTTTTTAGAGAGGATGGGAAAGAAGGAAAATGAATAGCAGGTCATGACAGAGGAAAGAAGAGGGAATTTAAGTCAAACTGCAGCTTCTCAGAGGAATTAAATTCCTAAATTGACTGCAAAAGCTTGTCATGTTTAAATCATAAACATCTTTACTTGAGAATTCACTGCAGGTTTTCTGACATGGTGAAGTTTATGAAAGCAGGAATGAGGGCTTTGTAAAGCGATAACAATTAAAGTGAGGGCTGTGTGTTGCAACTCTGACCTCTCTGTACTCTTCAGTGATGTGCAGCACAGAACAGTAGGGCCTGAGTCTTGGCACATCAGTGAAACATGATACTGGTTTGTTCTTTAAGAGTTTAATGAACAGAAAGGGTCAGATTTCCCTTGCAGTATGTGTTGGTATCTTTTTAATCCTAGAACTCTTCTTAAAAGCCAAATGTGTTTGTTGTAGATCAAAGAAGCCCTTTTTTTTTTTTAAACCACCAAGAGCTGCGTTCCCCAAAAAACCAAAAAAGGCGTACTAAGAAATGCATATTAAATGAAAAAAAAAAAAAAGGCAGATATCTTCCTCATGAATTTAATTCCTGGATTATAAATCTTCCCATTCCTGACACTTTCATGCTATCTTACAGTTTTGTATATGCATTTTTTGTTTCATATTCATATGCCAACAATAATATCATGTTCCTGTTACTATTTTGGTAAAACTTTTTTGCTTCTATAATTGTATTTAATGTTCAGCCATATCAGTATGGTACAAACCTTTTGGTTAGGATGCCTTATCCATTTGGAGGGGCTGAAGTTTAGAAATTTCTGTTGAGAAATTGCTTGATAGGGGCCTTTAAGACCAGGCTGGAAAAGCAGGAATGGCTGCCTTAGTTGTGTCTGGGTGGGCAGATCAGTGATGTTGGCCTCTCAGGGTGCTTTCTAGCCCTGAACTTCTCTTGAGAAATGAAAAATAATGTGTGTTCCTAGCATATTTAACCAAAAGCAGCAGGAGTCAGCTCAGTTGGTGATGTGGATCTGCATGTTGATCCATATGCAGATGAGTCAACAGCCAAAAAGCAAGTAGGACATTATTGGTTACGTTAAAATCTGAAATGTTCTGAATACAGCTAGAGAAATTACGCAATAAATACCTAATGTCTTAATTCAGATTTGTTCCTTAGCAATCATCTATCCTTCCTCCAAAATGCAGCAGTAAAAGTTATGTTTAATAATTAAAATTTTAGAATTTATTGTGAAGTTCTGCTTTTCATCTAAAATAATAGTTACAACTTTATCTGTGGCATCTTTCATTGAACTCTTTCAAACAGGTTTTTTTTTGTTTGTTTGTTTGGTTGGTTGGTTTTTTTGCTAGCAGAAAATCACTGTGGATGTTAGAAAATTAAACTCTGATTTAGATCTTGGTAAATTGCCCTTGATATATACCATTTTAATGGACATCAGAAGCCAGCTCATATACAAGAGAACAGTAATACCCACTCTATCGATGTAACTGCTGTACAAGCAGAGGTAAGGCTCCAGGACAGTGGAGAAATGCCAATTTTCTGAAGGAAAAGATGTCTCCTTCAAAATAATGTATGAATTCTCATAGTAAACAAGCAAGCAAAACACTGCCGTGCTTCTCCATTTGAGAGTGATGGACAGGGTGAAGAGATCATGAAAATACAGAGGTTTCATAGCAACCCAGTTGGAAATTTTATTTTCTTTCATATGTTTTCACAATTCTTCATCAACATTAGATGCAAGTGCTGTCAACCTCCACAGGAATCCAAGAGAAAAAGCATAAAGGGTCAAAGAGTGCTTCTGTTTAGAATTTAGTATCCACCTAAACAAAAAAAAGGAAGTTTCATTGTTGCTGTAACTCACACACTGAGAAAGTTGTGAATAACTAGGGGGGAGAGCTGCTTTTGGATGTGATAATAGCAGAAGTTACACCTGACTTCCCAAATGTTCATGCTTAGCTGGAAGCTGGTGTTTCCAGTTCTGCGTTTTATTCCATGTTCTTCCAAACAGAACTACACAGGAATTATTGGCTGTACACTCGGGCATACCTTTGCCTTTTTAGAGAAATTTGGGTCAGTGTTTTGTTGGAGTTGATCTGCTCATTGACAAAGCATGTGGGAGTGTCCTCTAAGGGTCATTCCACGCAGGGCATTACATGAGGATGGTTTGAAAATCAGTGAAAGCCTTTGCATTATTGAGAAGTAGATCAGAGGCTGCTGTGTAGCCTTGAAAGATCCAGTAAAGTTTGAGGGTTTGTCTCAAATGTTCTCTCCTTGTGCTGTGGCCAGCTCTTCTCAGCAATGCAGGACAGTCCCTTGCCATGCCAGGTATGGCTGCATTTAGGTGCTCTACAACTCTGGAGTTTGCACACGTTCCTTATCCACTTGGAGAGAGGTGATCTGTAGTCTTAG
The DNA here is from genome assembly GCF_029207755.1 of Chamaea fasciata. NCBI lineage: Eukaryota > Metazoa > Chordata > Aves > Passeriformes > Sylviidae > Chamaea > Chamaea fasciata. The sequence goes on along the minus strand of NW_027094087.1, from coordinate 19,774,107 downwards.
AGGGAGCAATTTCCTAAATCTTGGAATTGCTGAGTTCCTGTCTAGGCAAATGGAGAGCACTGCCACATTTGGGGTCTACATCAGCAGCTATATTCTCTAGAATGATAAAATCTTACGTAAATAAAGAAACCCAAACAAACAAAATAAGCCAAACAAAAAAATAGTGCCCTTGGATTCATTGACAAAAATCTCAGTATTTTGGGATGCTTTTGATGGACATGTATAAGAAGTTGGGGTTTTTTTTGGTTGTGGTAAATATCACGGGTATTACACCTTGGAGCTTTCCTTGCAAAAAGCAATCTTTACTGAGAACACTAGAAATTCATGTGTTCTGATTGCCAGATACAATTCAAGTAGATGCAAGTATCTGTACCAGCTCTTTGTGTAAGCTCTTTGTGTGCTGAAAAGAACAAATGCTTGGCAAACAGATATGAACAGATTTTTATTCTAGGATCTTGAGCCTGAGAATTGCTGAGCTAACCATTTATCTCCATGGTTTTCCATGACTTGGAACAATAGTTTTATTTTAGCCAAGACATCATTCTCAAGGAATTTTTACACTGAAATGCCAAAAAACAGTTGGAATTTAAATATTCAAGCAATTCTGATCTATCAATATATTTTAGGGTTTTTTTTTCTTATTACCCTAGAGTACCTTTCATTTTGCCGCAAGTTATGATTAAAAGTTGTAGAGGATTATAGAAATTACACATTACTCAGGAGCAGAGAAGTGGGCTCTGCTGTCTGTCACCTCTTTCCCACAAGCTTCTGAGCTTTATCCCCAGTTCCTTTGCTGGAGACCATTGCCTCCCGAGCGAGAGAATGTTTGCAGTAAGCATCTTTAATGCAGTGAACAGATGTGTGTAATAACCACTTAATGTTTTGCTAGGTTTTGCAATGGAACAGGTATGGTTGCTGCTCCTGCTGACGATTAAAGTGCTTCCAGTGATTGCTCAGTTCAATGGATACAACTGTGATGCTAACCTCCATAGCAGGTTTCCTGGTAAGTATTTAATAGACTTTTTTTTTCCTAATGGCTTCTTTATTGTCTTGGTTCAAAGCAGTGCTTATTTTTAAATACAGAGCTTTAAATCTGTCTGAGGCCTGGGGGTAGGACTCCACATTAAGTGAGTGTTAACTGTTTTTGTGACAATGAACTTGCCTAATGCTGCACTTTACTTTCTTCTTAATTGCGCAATAGGTCAAATTCAGCCTGGTAGCAAGGCAAACAATTTCCCTCACACCAGTGAGGCTTGACCTGCTTTTGCCAGAGCTCTAAACTGCCCAAGACACTCACCAGAGCTCATCAATATGAGCTCTGTAAAGGTTCTCTATAGATTTAACACTCTCACACTTCTGACTGAATTTTCTTTCATGCCTGGGTTTCATAGTTTTCTTTTCCTGGGTAAGAGAATTTAATTATACATTTGTAGTAAAATAAAGAAATGTATCTATTTTAAGCAAAATTAACTTGATGGCAAAATTTTAGTGCCTCACTTCAACATTAAGTCCTTGGTTAGGGACAGGTGAAGCAATGATATTATGTCTATGGATGATATATTTTCCTTCCACTAAGAAAATGGGAATGATGTAATTTTGGGGACATTGGATGTTCAGACCTGTTAATACAATGAGAAATAGAAATGAAATATCAGTCTTAGTGGCATGATATCAGGGTTTACTCAGGCAAAGGATCCTTTTAGTTTCTATTACATTGCTTATCCTTCCTGCTTCAGTTGTATCTTGGGCAGAATAATAGTAATAAAAAGAAGGCTGTGAATACTGTCTCTCTCCCATCTTGTTTTTTCTGAGATAGCGATTGAATTGAATAGTTCAGTAATGAACACTCAGTGTAGTATTACACTGTAATACCTTTCCTGTTGTTGCTTTCTGAATAATAAAAGTTTTGATTTAGGGTCAAAAAAAAGAAGAAGGGTCAGCTCTTTTATTAAATTTAAGTCAGCATAAGGCAGAAAGTCTGTTCATTGATTCATGTGTTACTATCACACTGCTAGGTGCTTTGTTGACATGTGGACCAACAGTGGGTTTGATTCTTTTCTACTTAATCAATATGAACATGAAGAACAGAGAAATAAGACATGCAAGGGAGATCAAATATATTGTCTCTATTCCTGAGAAAATCAGTTTAGCTGGGTATTTCACAAGCTACTTGTGTGTATATAAATATATATATATATATTCCCCTTCTATTATTTATGTTACGTTATGTTATGTTATGTTATATTATACTATATTGACATTTATATATAAAATATAAATATAAATGTATAAATAAATACATATAAGTTCCCCTTCTTAGCATTGATTTTTACAGTCTTGCCTCTGAAGTGTGAGTGAATTTTACCCACCTGCTTCAGAGCTACCTTTTGAGTTTCATATATATATGTGGCATTTTTGGTCCCTGTTTCAGGCTTCTTGTGAGGTTTGCAACAGAGAGAGGGAAGTTTATGTTCCTCTTTCTGTGTTTTAAAATTTTTCTCTGGTCATTTTTTTGCACCTGCTCTGTGCCAAGGTTTATTTGCAATGTGATACCTGTGAATTGAATTAATCTCTTACTGAGGGTATTTAGGGGCCTCTTGCAGTTCTGCCTCATAAAAATGAGTCATATCAGATTCCATGTCTGCCAAATCTCATTGACTTGGGAGAAAATCTGTTTAGGTTACAAGTAAACAGATTTTTTTTAAAGTAAATTCTAATCACCCCTCACTGGCCATAGGAGCTGAGAGCAGAATCTTGCTTTTTCTTGTTTTTCATCTAAGGCAACACAGATTCAAAGGCCAGGGTTTAACCCACAGTCTTACTGTTGATTTTGAGAGCTAGGATAGAAAAATAGTTATTTGTTGGTTGTGCATCTGAGATGGAGGTAAAAGCCAGGAAACCCTTTTCCCCCAAGTCTGACAGGTGTTATTTTCAATATGCAGAAGGGTCTGCTATGTAGCGAGCTGGGGCTGGTGGAGCTGAGAGGCTGCTGAAGATGGGTGAGAGAGCCTCTGCAGGGAGAAGGGGCTCACTGTTCCTCTGCTTCCCCAGCACTTGGCTCAGGCTGTGGTTTCAGCGATGCTGCCTCAGGGCCCTTTGGGTACAAATGTAAGGGGAGAGGTGAGAGCGAGAGGTCAAAAAGGAGAACATTTTAAAACCAGTATCTTCCAGGCTGAGATACTACTCACAGAACCTGGTAATGGATAGATTATCTTCCTGTTCCTTATTTGTTCCACACAAGGAATCTTTATTGCTGTCAGCTGGAATTCCAAGCATGGTGTGCAGACACCAGAGAAGCCATTGGGTGTTGAAGTTGTCTCCTCTTTTTCTTTAAATGTTGATGAGAAACAGAAGCTGTCCTCAACAAAGAGGACAAATGAAGCCTTCCTAGAGGAACCATGGAGCTCATCCATTTTTCATTTGTTTGTGCTTTTATCATTCATCGCTTAGGTGACTTCTTGCGTAGGAATGGTGTTGCATAAATAGGATGGCAATCATACAGAACTTTTGTTTCTGCAGTTTGCAGGTTTACTTTTGAGTGCAGGTATGCAATATTCATCAGGAATGGAGGAAAAATAGTCCCATTTTTAGTAGACTGAAAATGCAGTGATTTTTTTTTTGTACCAAAACTATATGTGTTCTAGAGAATATATAATTAGGTTACATCTTACCATTGTTCAGAGCCTGTATAGGGAAAAAGACTTTAGTCCTGCATTGCAGTAAATCATAGCTTTTAGAAGGCTTCTGGGGCATAGAGCCATAACAGTCTGTCTCCAGTCGGGACACACAGTTTTGATTCAGGGGCTTCTTTTCTTAAGTACATGTTGAGAACTTAGTGGGGACTGAGGAAATGTTGCAGCTTTTCCACATATATTTTGCATTTTAATTCAATATCAAAGCAGTGATTTGATCAAAGAGGAGGTTCATAAGGAGAAACTGGTTTTGAACTAGACAGGTCTTTTCATTCCTCTTCTGATGCAACGATTTTTATCCGTGGTTTTCTGTGGAAAACTCTTGTCCTCTGAAGGTTTTTTTGCTTCCTGCCCTGGGGCGAGTTGTCAGTGTGTGGAGGGGTAAGAGAGCAGAAGTGGGCAGTGGAGCTGCCATCATTTGCCCCCTTGAGTCTGCCCATAATTCAAGATGGCCTCTGTCACTGTAGGATCTGTGTAACTCTTGAGCTTTACTCTCTTGCTTGAGAGACATCCATGAGCACTGCTGGCTATGGGCAGCTTGTGTGGTTTGAGTCAGAAAGAAACCAAGTGGTTTGCCTGTGTGGGAACTCTGTGACAGAGAGGCCATTATGGTTAAGGCTTCATCAGTTGGGTGCCCTAACCTTCAAACCTTCAAACCTTCAAACCGCTCCTCTGACTCAGAAAACCAGAAGCTTTTAATGCTGGAATGCAAACACTTGTTTGTTTGTTTGTTTCTTTTAACTTATACAGGAATAATATTTACCTTCCCAAATTGTCAAGAAATGAGCTAGATATTTAACATCAAGGGGGGTATTAGATCTGTTTGGGACTGGCTTCAGATAAATTTCTGAACAAAAAAATGTTTATTTCCAGAATGAACTAATTTGGCAGCAACACTTCCTCATGAAGTAGTGGGCAGAAAAGATTAAGTCTAGAAAGGTTGTTTATTCTCCTGTATCATGCAAAAGTTGGTTTTGTATGGTACGGTCTCATTTCCCACAGTGTCAAATGATAATTTTGCAAGCAGTAATGGTAACTTAATTGGTAGAGTTATTATTCTGCTTTTTGAAAAGGCTTGAAGTGAGTTATAAAATTAAGCGAGCTACTTTGTTACATCCTACAATTTGTTACGATCTGACTGTTTGTGCATCAGTCCAAGGAAGCATAAATGCACACTTTGCCATTCCCCTTTTTGTACTGCCCCTTTACCTTAGTACACTCATTAAATGGTTCATAATAGTTCTCCTGCAGTGAAAACCAAGGCATGCTGCTTCCTGATCTTTGCGTGGCACATTAGTGGGATTATGATTGTGTACAAACCAGGAGAATTTCAGGCCAAATCACTTCAACTCCTGTCTTGCCTCCAGTACCTTTCTGCCCAAATTTACACCCAGTGAATAACATTTATCATGGCGTTAGCTCAGGACTCAGTTTGGCCTCTTATTTTCTGCACTTGATTGTTTTGGCTTGAAAGCCACCATTAAAGCTGTCTAAATTAAACTGCTTGTGCTCTTGTACCATGTGGGAGGAACTAGTTTATTGTAATGGAAATTTCATTTCCTCTTTGCTGTGACTGCGAAGTGGAACAATTCATTTTAGCAGGTTTAATGGTACAGTATTGACCGAAGTTGTTCTACAATTTTTAATAGCCCTTAATATTTAGGCAGATGTAATAAATTAGTTCTATACAGGGGAGATGTCTGTGTTTAACACAGTGCAGTATGTATTTTTGTAAAGCATTAGAGGGAAACACCAGAAGAGCCCCCCCCAACCATCTACGAGCAAAGAAGACCTTAAAGAAGAGCAGTGTTAGAGCTTTAAAGCAAAACAATCTGTTGCATATGGCTGTATCTGAACCTGATGCTTTTCCATTCAGTACATAAAAATCTTCAGAACTTTTGAACAAAAGGTCAAATTGTCTGAAGATGGCTTTTTTGCTGTTCAAAAATTGATCAGTTTTAACAGCTGCTGCTTTCTAGGTCTTTTATGTTGTCATAATGCACAGAATGAAAGATTGCAAGATACTTTGTGGTATTGATCATTGTCTTTCAAGGGCCAACTGATTTTTCATTAAAGCTCAAGTTGATAGTTCTTTAAAAAAAAACCCCCAAAACCCCAAACTGAAAGCACAAGAAAAACCAACTTTAGAGAGATCATAATAAATTACTCTGGTATGCTGTTGATTGTACTTCGAAGTTTGCACAGCCTGAGACTTTGATCTCAGACGAAGTGGACTCCTGACAACTCAGAAAAAAATGTAGCCAGCTTCCATGCCAGAGTGGGCCAGGAGGCAGGGCTTGGCCTTCTCAATTTCTCCTAATTGTTGGAAATTTCTGTTCCAGAGGAGGCTGCTTAATCAGACTCCAAATATTTAACCACTTGCTGTTTTCTACTCTGTTGCAGTGTTTAATTTTATGAATGGGCTACTAAAAGATTTGCTGTGGGATTTATGTATTTCTTGCTTGGTCACACTATGTTGCTATATGAATTCTTGTTTTTTTCTTTAGTGAAGTGATAGAGTCAAATCTAGTCTTCAGACTAATGCAATTCCTACCTTTATATTCTAATATTTTTCTGCAATGAAATGTAAAAATTTATTTGATTGGAAGTCACACTGCTAGATTAACTGCTACAATAGTTGTCTGATGATTATTTCAAGTCTTCTTACAATGTCTTTCCCTGTATTTTTCTTGCAGCTGAGCGAGATATCAATGTTTTCTGTGGAGTACAGACAATTACTATGAAGATAAATTTTTGCACAGTTCTTTTTTCTGGTTATTCTGAGACAGATCTGGCACTGAATGGGAAACATGGGGATGCCCACTGCAGGGGCTTCATCAATAACAACACCTTTCCAGCAGTGGTCATTTTCATCATCAATCTGAGTACTTTGGAATCTTGTGGAAACACTTTAGTGGTAAGATGAAGTGAAAGCGAAATTGTAGCATGGCTGTGGATACATAGGATCAAGTGAATGCTCTTGACAGCATTGTATCTTTCATAGATAGTATTTACTTTGTCTAACCCAGTTAGAAACGTATTGCATACCTCAAAGAAAACCAGAGAAAGTTGGTAACTTATAATCTTGATTACTGTTGAGAAAATATGGTGGGCACACATTTGTCCTTTGATTAGAAAGTGTAATTTTAATTTAAGTATTTTTTCAATGGAAGAATGAGATTTTTCCAAGGTGTTTCTAAAACTCTTGCTGACCATGCCTTTTTTTTTCAGAAGAGGAGAATTTCAGTTTGTGTGTATCACATTGAGTGACATCAAAGTGCCTATGAATCACTTTAAAAAACAAATTTAAAAATGCATTATTTTCAAGACTCTTATTCTTTCCAGAATTCTTATTTGTATTTGATCCCTGTCAGTTTTTATAACAAACCCTCTGTTTTGTTGCTAATAATTTTGCAATAAAATGTTTGATAGGCTCTGTGACCTCTTTGCCTTAGGCTGAATATTCTTTCAAATTTAGACAAAAAACCAGTTCAGCCAATTAAAGCCCCTTTTTTCCAACTATAGCACCTCCATGATTTGCAGTAGAAGAATTTTCCAGGAAACAACTTCTTCCTGTTCCTGTGTAGCTGGTCACCTTGTAAACTCCCTTAACTTGCTATGTGATCATGATCATAAAAGCTTGATGTTTAAAAAACAAATCAAAAAAAACCCCAAAAAGACCCCCCCCCCCCCCAGTCTGATAAATCCAAATGGTTGGAGCTCCCCATGAAGTCCCCCACCAGGCTGCACTGAATACAAAGACAAAGTAGCAGCTGCTAAAAATAAACCCAAAAATATTCCCCATATCCTCTCTGTTTATTCATGCTGTGCCCCAAATGAAGACAAAAAAGGAGCAGGGAGCATTTCTTATCATGTTCCCCACACTGGAGTTTTACAGTCCCCTGCATTTCTTGGCAGTGTTTCACAGCAAAGACCTTCAAGCTAATTTTCAATAAAAGTAAAGGAAAGACAATAGTTCAGGCAGAATTTGTGTAAAACCCAGGTCTTTCTGTAATACAGAAGACTCAGCTTTTTACTTTATGGGGGTAGGGTGGTGAGCAAACTAACAAAGCTGACTGTAGTTAACTGTACTGCTTTAGCCTGCACTGTTTAGGCAAAACTTAGATCCTGGAAAATTCTATTTTCAACATTTTTTTGCCATTTAGAAAAGTATTAAGTACGCTGTGGGCAAAATGCATGCCTGCTTCTGTCTTTTAGGTGTGTTTTTGGTAGACAAAGAAATCAAAATTTCTTCTGTGTGTTCTGTGCCATTTACTGCAAAATGTTACAACTCGTGCACCTCAGGATGATTCTTTCATAATTAATTGTGGGGGTTTTTTTGAGAAACTAAGTGTTTTAAAGCTACTGAGAAGATCTGTTTTGCTAATACAGTTACACAAGAGAAATTCTGCAGTAGAAGTCCAGCGCCATGTTAATTTGTCCTGTAGTGTATGTGCGCGCAGAGAAAGGAATTTGTGCTGCTTCTCAGCTGTTTTTAAACCACTCCTTTATTCAGATCAGTAGCTACAGATGAAGTGGGACTGGGCTGATCCCAGGAGGGAAGTGTCCCTCATTTTTCCTGGGGGCTGTGTGACTTTGCAGGCTCTGCACACTCTGTGAGCTGAGCAATACAGAACAGCACATGCCCATGGATGCAATTTAGGTAGTATTGGCATTAAATTTGTATTACTTTTCAGCTCTGTAGTTTCTGACAGTTTATAGTTTTCAATTAATATTTAGAAATGTATAATATAAACAAAAGCCACACACTCAAAGTTCAAGTATTTGACTTATGTCTTCTTATTAAGTACCTTATTTTTGATGTGTACGAACCAAAGCTCAGCAGTGAGAGTATATTGTTTCTGTGAATGAAATTGCTTGTGTATCGGCCTTTCTATTGGATATGGAAGATCATTGTAAAGTAGTATTTTTCAACTGTAATAGAAAAATTGCATTAGTTTTTCCCAATAAGTCACATGAATTCATTGGGAATGTAGAGAAAAAAGGTACCTACCAAAAAACACGCTTCCAAGATTCATTCTTTTCAAATGTTGCTCAAGTCTGTTCTAAGAACAGGGGAACAGCTTGTGAATTTCATACACATGATTCCAGGGAGGTGAAAAACAGAACACAGGGAAGATGTTATTAAACTCAATTAATTTTTGAAGGTTTTAGTGGAGATATTTCAGGATAAATTACCATTAGTGTCCTTAAGGTTTTTTTGTTCCACAGTTAACTTCAGCTAATAGTAATTTTCTGTCTTCCTCAATAGGTATCCTCAGCCCGAGGTATCAATGCTTATGGAAATACCTCAGTGGTACAGATAGGTAATATTTCAGGCTATATTGACACACCAGACCCACCAACGATTATCAGCTATTTGCCTGGGCTTCTGTACAAATTTAGCTGTAGCTACCCACTGGAGTACTTGGTCAACAATACCCAGCTGGCTTCGTAAGTGTGCTTTTTCATTTCAATGTGTTTCATCCCCATGTTTGTGTAAGCATGTATATGTGCATGCCATTACAGCATTGTCCATGTAGCAATTTTTGGCTGTTTAAGAGTAAAGGGACAAGAAAAAGCACCAAAAAGAAGAAGTGTTGCAAGGAAAAAGAAAAATCTGTAGTATCATTACATGAGATAATACAATTTATTAAGAACTGCTGTTATGAAGAGACCCTTAGATAATGTAAAATTTCCCTTAAAATTCAGATGTTCTCTTGAAAAGTTATAGCATAAAAAAAAGAAAAAAAATCTTTATGAAATAGTTTGCAAGCTTGTAAATATAGAATGCAAGAGGAAATATTTCCATGAGTAAACCCTGTGCATCATTTAAAGTGAGTTCCTTTTTGTCACTTTGCCTCTCTGCTAATTATTTTTCTGATTCATGTTACCAGTAAGCATCCATTATTTTCTGCATAGTTAAAAATGTCAGTATTTCCACTATAAATTCCTGTTTCTGAAGTTTATAACCCAAATGCATAAATTACCTCCTTGTGATATGACTCATTGAGTTTTTTAATGATAAAGCCCACTGAAGTATACAAATACAAAAATAAGGAATCTTTCTTCATGATGGTTTTTGGTTTCTGGTTTTGTTGTAGGTCATCAGCTGCTATTTCTGTAAGAGAGAACAATGGTACATTTATCAGCACTTTGAATTTGTTGCTTTACAATGTGAGTATAAAACACAGTGTGACCTGGACTAAATTAATCTCTGTGCTATGTGGATAGAAACTGTGTTAGCAGCCCAAAGTATAGATTTCTCTCCATAATTTGCTTTTTTCTTCCCACTCCTCCCATGAGCCAAGCCTTTCTTCCAGGCATCTTTCATCTCTGAATTCCTTTCTCCTTTTTGTTTGCATGTACCTGCTGTCTTGTATTTATATGCTGGTCTTTGAGGACAGACACAGTCTTTTTGTCCTGTATTTATACACTTCCTCAATTTACAGCTCTGGCTTTCAGTTGGTAGTGCCACATGACTAATCAATTGTAGCTATAACAATCATACTCTGGAGCACGTACTTTGTTTGCATTTTTAATGTTTCTGTATGTATGTATAGGTGCTTTGTGCTGAAACAGAGAGTACTCTGTAGTATTCTCTAAAATTATTGCAGACCTATTCCCATAGCAATGAACTGTAGCACTTTGCCTGGGGTATTTTTTTGCTCAAGCCTCATCAGAGTGTTTTGATCATCTGTGAATGTTGTGAAGGATGTATCAGTTCCAAATCTATAGCCTGATGCATATGTTGCCTTATGGTGTGGACTTTAAAGATTTTAAGGGTTAATAATTAAAACAGTTTTCATCCAATGCTTCTTCCTTATGTTTTAGATAATTTGAATATGCATTATTGTAAAACCTTTTACCATGTAAAATGGGTTGGTGACACTAAAACATGAAAAATGCAAGGACCTCTACTTAACATTAATCCCTGAAATTATATTTTTGTGTTGATTAAAATTTTTGCTCATACATTTTAAATACCTGATTTAAATATCAATTTTTCAATCTATCAAGCATCATTTTTGTAAATTATGAATCTGATTTTTTTTACATTATTATTCATGCCATCGTGTTGCTGAGTTATAATTCATGCAACTGATTTAAAAGTCAATGCTTTATGCTTTGAACATAATGAGCTATAATATATTGCAACAGGACATTTTTCAATGGCATGCTCTAAAAAATCATGTTTGTTTGAAAGAGCAGAACTCCAAGTAACAACCTATAATCTGCTAAAATGATGATTATAGTTCTCTCATTTTTAAATAAACCTGTGATCAAAAAGGTGGGGCTGAATGATGGTAGGCAAATTTCCCAGTCAAGCCAAGCATTGACCACAGCATGTTGACTGCCTTTCAGGGCCCAGCTCATCAAACAGTCAGGGATGAATGCTATTGATGCTCATATTGAGCACATTTTTTTCCTCAGTTATCCCATGCCAAAACGTGCTTTCATCCTGCCCACCCCTGTAAGCTTGCAAGTTGACCATGAAAAGTGGTGTCTTTTCATCCTGATGTCAGTCACATTATTTGCCCTAGTCAGTAGCGCTGTCATGAATAATACTGCTAAGACTGGCAGATTCCAGTGGTGGACATGCCCTTCTGCTTTGCTTCCCAGGGCTGGATAAATACATGGACTGCTTGTGCACTGCCTGCATTTTTCCCTTTTGGGAGTTCCTCTGGACACCTGCTGTGTTGTGGGCTCACTTGATCCCTATTAACAGTCCTGGTTTTGGGGGGCGCCTCAAGGCTCATGTCCACCCTTGCTATTAGTGAGGAGAGGTGTACAGATGTGTTTCTTGACTGTAAACAGTTGTCTTCTCCAAATTTAGCTGCAGTGTTATTTCTTAATATTGACTTTTCATATTCTTAGCTTACCTCTGTCTTCCATCACAAAGTGTTGTTTAGATTTACTTTGTGATGCTAGTACATGTCATTGTTAGGAAAGATAAGAAAAGCTGTTATGATAGACTCAGATTTTAATAGCAAAATATTTAATGGGATTTCACAGAGCCTAAGTGGCTATGTGCTTTTATGCCTTTTTGCAAATGTCTGTCTAAATGCATAAAAACTACTCTTAAAGAATAAAAGAGCAACTATGGAGTGTAATAGTGAGGGTCTTAAACTTTTTAATGAGTTGCAAAATGTGGCAGAGCTAAGTGTTATAGAACTGTATAATTAATTCGAAAGGAGGCAGACCTACCTGAAGGCCTCTGACACTGCACAGTTTAGATATTGGGCATGCTGTGAATTTTGGCAATGTTACCTTTGAAAAAAAATCACTTGGTCTCTGGTGTGAGCCTTCTTGTTGCTGTCAGCTGCTGCTTGCCATGGTCTCGCTTGCCACAATGAACCTGGTTGGAATCCTGTTTACCAGGTTTTTCATGTGTACTGAGAGTTTTGACCTTTCACAAGAGGTCTCAACATGCTGGGTCACTGTGCTACCTGCATTTGCAATGTGTTTGCCATAGTGACTTTACCAGATAATGCATTTTGATATTCTCAATTAATATCTGTCACACAGATCTGTTTCATGGCTTTGTTGCTAAAGTGACGTGTATGGTTTAGATTTTGAGCAAAAAGCCCCAATAAAACAGCTATATTTAAGTAGCAGTATATGGGGAATTCCCGACTTTTATGTTGAATATAGCCTTCTTGAAACAGCTCTTTTGAAATACTAGAATTTAAATGAAAATGTTTGTTGTAGTTTTCAACAAGCCAGCTTCCATAGAAAATACACTTTGCATCACAGAATGTCTTTGTTCTCCCAGACTAAAGCTTAAAATATATAACATATCGTGGCATTGCTACCTCCACTAATTCAAGTAACCTTAGCAACCTTTCCTGGAAAGAGTGCAGTGTGACTACCCAGTAAAGCTTCTCTGTTAGAAAACCAGAGCAGCTCCTGTGTTTGCCTGTAAGCTCTGGGAGACTTGCTGGAGTGCCAACGAGTGATTTGTTTTGTTTAATCACTGATCCAATCACCTTATTAAATCATATATTCCCCCAAATTGTTGCATGGGGCAAAGCCAGTCTTTTAGACAAGCTTGTAGGCAATTTCTCTGGCACTGCTTTTTGCTTCTTCCCTTACAGAGGACAAAGTAAATGATCGTTCTACACAGAAGGATCAGAAAAATTGCTGAGAGCTCAGTCTGGATGCAGATGGGTTGTTAGAGTGAAATTTCTGTTGAAACTGAGGCAATGTTTGTTTTACAGGATTCAACCTACAGCCAGCAACTCCTTATTCCAAGTACAGGTTTACCTTTGAAAACAAAAATATATGCAGCTGTAAGAGCAACCAACCTTGATGGCAGGTACCATAAATAGCATTATTTCTTGTCTTGCTTGCTTTTCAGCTCTTGTTACTTATCTGATTTAGAAGCATCTGTCTTTCCTCATAGCTTTTTGTATTTCAAAATAATGGTTGGTGTTCAATAATCCCTGCTCTCAGCTGGAGGGTGTCAGGTCCTTGGCAGTGAATGCATATTTTGCTGCAGTTCTTGTTATGAAATCTTTCCTGAATTATACTTTAAATCCTATATTGCTTTTATTTAGGAAAAGGCCTCTGTTGGACCACATGAGAAAATCCAGGGCTTTTAAAAGTGGGCTGGTTTTGGTTTCTGGTCCTGTGAGGCCATGATTGCTGAGAGGAGATGTGCAACACACCAATGTGTGTTGGTGTTGTGGTTGACTTACATCAGACCAAATGATTTGATTTATAAAATTCTGCTGCTCTGTTGTGCTGTTTAATCTTCTAAGCAGTTGAAGAAACAGGATGAATTGTACAGGGCCTGTTCAATACAGTAACTCAGTTTTGCTGTAACAGCCTGCATTACCTGTTTGTATGCTTTTTTGTACTGTCCTTTAGATCTCATCTCACTTACACCTCCCCATGCTTCCACTGCCAGTTCCCCTCATCTGTGCCTTTACTCCCTGTGCAGGTGGAATGTTCTGATGGACTACTGTTACACCACCCCCTCTGGCAATCCCAGTGATGATATTCGATATGATCTTTTCCTCAGGTAGGTCCTGTGCAAACCCAGTATTCTGTTGGTCCTTCTTTAAAAAATAAATTCTAAATCTCTTCAATAGTGGTTTCTTAAACTGCCTGGAAAGTTTAAGCATTTTTAGTAGGCAGGACCAAGGGCTAGGCTTATAGATAACATATCAGAACTTCTTTGTGTGGGAACATAAACACAGAATCAGGTGCCAAGTCATAAGAATTATGAAGGTAGAAAAGCATATATCCAAAGTAGTTCTATTAGAGATAACATAAACACCTAAAGTGAATGGCTAAACTGGCCTCTATTTCACCAAAGGTGAATGTGGTGAATGACAGGGATGTAAAACATCAGAGACTTCAGTCCAGGAAAGTAGTTAAGCAAATGATTAAATATAAATAGATGCTTCTACTTCTACTCCCAGTAATAACATTTATTTGAATTGGAAGTTTGAAAAACATCTTGGCTGTATCTCAGATTAAATTTTATCCGTGACATCTATTGGAGAGGTACTGTCTTCATTTGGAGTTAACTGTCTGTGCTGGTTAGCATACCTGTCTGCTTTTTGCTTCAGGTCTCAAGTTTCTTTGAGCACTGGAATTAAAAGGTACCTTGGTTATAGCTGTGGTGCTGCAAAACAAAGCAGTGTTTTTGTAGGAATGTGTTTCAGCAGAGCAAGGTGCAGCCTAACAGGCAGATTGTGTCTGCAGATATTTACACTGTGTTCTTTTCCAAGGAGCTGAAATGTTGAACTTGCTACTTAAGCTATCTTATTCTCAGCTAAGAGCTTCAAAGTACTAACAGAGCTTCTCATCCCAGTTTCACTCTTCCCTACAAAAACTAGCTGTGACAAGGATCCACAGACAACCATAATTGAGAATGGCAAGAGTCAAATGGGGCGGTTTTCCTTCGAGGTGTTCCGCTTTGTGAAGCACAAGAACCAGAAGATGTCCACGGTCTTCCTGCACTGTGTGACGAAGCTGTGCAGAGCAGATGATTGTCCCTTTCTTGTGCCAGTAAGTTTTAATTATCTGCATATAAAATAGGTACACTGGGGTTCTGCATATGAGTGTTATGGAAGTTTGCATGGCACTGAATGAAAGCAACTTGAAGAGACTGAAGTAAGAATGTTTTTTGTGTCTGAAGGAATGTGAAATAACTGATGAATGAAGAATATGGAAATGAATGCTGTCATCTGGAGATAAAATAATACTAGACCTGCAAAACACATGTTATTGAATATGTGAGAAATGACCTCTTTGCCTTGTGGTCCTTAATTTTTAAAAGTAACAACTCTGAGAGGCCTTTTGGGTTGATATTCTTAGTATAGTAGTAAGGTAGCCATCATCACAATGGATGAAGAGAAATATCTTAGAATATAATTTATGGAAAAGTTAAAGCTATAGAAGTACTGTTATACTGACAAGGAAAATTTATGAAACCCTCTCATAGTGAAAAAAAAATGTTCCCTTATCATCTGAAAAGTACTCTTTTGTTGAAGTTCATGACGTTATGTTTATTTAAAATTAACCAATTTTAGGAGTATCAGGAACAACAAATATATTTTGGAAATGGAAAGACTTAAATGAACATATTAACACAAAGTTCTGTGATGCCTTCAGAGCACAGCATTGTTTTCCACTGAATGACTTCCCATCTACAATTTTAAAGTGTGGTCAGTTCAGTATAGTCCTGAAATTTTTTATGTTATTTCATATTTTGATGTTGCACATTTACGTAATTCATTTTGCATTCAATTTATTTTCTTAAAGTTCTTTCACAAGAAGCTGATACTAAGGAAATGCTCTTGTTTGAAACTTGTTTGAGTACCCTAGGTTAATGTAGATTATAGGTCACACATGTTAAAGGAGGATACCAGGTGAGAATGCTGGGGATTGCTTTGGTATGTCATTGTTTAGAACTCCATGGAAGACGTGCAAACTCTCACTTGAGAAGCTTGCTAGAATAGGGGTTGTCAAGCAAAATGGATTTGTTGGGGAAAACTGTCTGTAAACATAGCTTTGGGAAATTAACTACTGAAAATTTAATATACTGTAAGATGTATCTTGTACACAACAGCAATGCAGTTTTGTAAACAAAGTGAGGCAAAATAAAATGGGAAGTCAGGAATTTTATAAGATGCACTTCCAGGCAATATTGCAGATGTTTTTATTGCAAAGTAATTTAATGCATACCAAGAAATAAAATCAAAGTTGTAGTATTGCTTACCAAAGAGTTCATATTACATCAGGAAGTACAAAAAGGCCACAATTCTGTTCTGCTCTGAATCTGTGATTGTTTTGATTGACCACTCAGATCTGCAGTAACAGAGAAAAAAGAGACACTGGTGGAAGGACAACTTGGCACCCTCAGAGCACATCTGGCAATGCTGTCATCTCTGCTGGCCCCATCATTACGAGGAGTGGTAAGAATAAACAATCTTTCCCTATGGACTGCAGGAATTTCAGAAACCTGGGGAAATGTTTTGCAGGTTAACGTAAATTTGCAGTGACTTAAAGGGTGAATTCTCTGTGACTTTGCTGAGTATTTTTTTACTACTGCTGAGTACTTCTTACTACATTTTTTACTACTTTGGTAGAAATTTTGAGCTAGTATTTTTGTTTGGCTCTCACATGCTTCCTCCTCCGATAAAATCACTGTGGGATACTGTTATACATATAAGGCCATTATAAAAGTCCAGACTCCGTGGGTTGACTTCTTTTTTTGTCAGATTTCACTGGAGATAATAGAATTTAGCGTACAGTGTTCAGTGTTGCAATTTAATTTGGATGGATAATGAATATTCACTGTCACTTTCTATTCAACATTTCTTCCAGCTTCCCTCTGGGTTTTTATCTACATGTGGTTTAAAATTAATGCACACTATTCTAGGATTCATTTATAAGAAAGAAATGGGACAAAACCATTGTAAATTTTAAACAGTGGGCCAAAATCCACTCCTTTAAACTGAGGGTGAAATTCCATGATTTTAATTTTTATTGCCAATTGTTTTAGGAAAAAAACCCAAAAGGCAGCTCTAAATGTAACCTGCGGTCTCTGAAAAAAAAAATTATGTGACTGCTGCTTAAGTTTTACAAATTACAGATATTTATAAGTAGTTGCAGTTAAGCAACTGATTTTCAGCAGTCTTAGGTTTAGGATACTTAGAGGAGGACTGAATCTGGTTTAGGTAAACTAATTTAAAACTTGAGAATAAAATCCTTTAAATGCCAAGTAGTTCTGCCTGTATACAGAGAGAGCAACTGACCCTCCAGAATGGGGAACCACCTAACAAGAGACCATTTCTAGAACAAATAGCTTCCATTATGAGCAGCATTTCTGCAACGAAAATGAGTGATTTTTTGCATTATACATGGTCCCATTTGAGTTGCTGCCATCTGATTAGCCAAGAAAAAGTGTGAAGAACTAACTTCAAAGTTGTATGCATGAGTACACGTGGGAAATGAATGACGGATTTGCTCAGCCAAACAAGCGCGCTGGAGTAATGCTGCCTTAGGCAAGGAATGGAAACTAGATACAGATTCTTATATGAGCAGCCCTTGCCAGGTAATATAGCTCATGACTCAAATGCTGTGAATGCTATTTTTACAATTCAAAAAAGAAAAGGATACTTATCGATTACCTTTAAATACTGCATAGCTTCAAGCCGAGAGATCTGATGGATGTTTAATGGCCTCGAAGAAAGGATGAACAACTTTATAATTTCATGACAACTGTTGAGGTTGTTTAAATGAAATCATGAATAAGGGTGAAAAAAGGAAAATAATTTTTTAGGTGTATTCTAAAAGTGGGTGGGTAAAACTTTTTTGATTTCTCCATCTTCATAATGTGCTTTTGGAGCATTCCACTCATGCTGTGACAGAAGGATGGTTTAATGGGAAGTACTTGAAAAAAACAGGATTCAGTTCTAAACTCTGCCACAAATTTCGTGAGTGGCATTGGGCAAGTCCCTCAATCTGATTTGCATTTCTCTTTTTCTTCTGGATCAGAAAGAGGGAATTAGTCCTGCTGTCAATCCCCATTGTGAAAATAAGCTCATAAGAACCAGGAGATTTATGAATACTATAGCTAACAAACTAAAAGGAGGAAGATCATGTGAGAACTTGACCAAAACTATCTGGATGATGAATAATTTTGGAGAAATTTGGATAATTTTGGACAATTTTTTAAAAATTTAAGTAAATTTCAGAGAAGGAATACCAGAGTGTAATGCTGGCTTGCACTGATGTGATGCTGATGGAAGTGCTCGCACTGTTTTCAAGGCCAGCTCTGGTCTAGCTTCAGCACAGACACATGTGTCCAGAGCCCACCAAGCCTGCTGCACCTGCCTCACAATGGTCCATATGCCAGTTTTAGGACTGCACAGAAACCCCACATCTCCCTCATTTAGGGTGGAGCTGCAGCTGTCCTGGGTAGGAGCTGAACAGTGCTGCTGCAAGGGTGCTGGTCCTTCTCCTGTGCATTTCTGAACTCATATTTCTGACTTTTGGCTCTTCTCAGAGAAACATTACTCTTTTTTGTTAATCTAAAATAAGTCATTACTGGAGGTGTACACAGAAGAAAATGCTTTAGCCTCTGTATGGAAAAAAAAAGCAGGTACCCGGTTGTGAAGTTAAAATTATGTAGCTTTTGACGGATGTCTCACTTAAACTTCGGAGACAGCTGCTCAAAACAAATGTATACATGAACTGTGCTTACTGATTGCACAAGAAAACCCCAAAACAGTGACAAGAAATGTAATTCTGAAACGGACGCTGGTAAGTAAGTAAAAACTGAAGACAAAATACAAATGTTACCCTGAGTACAAAGCCACTAGTAGCTGCCAAGAGGAAAATGAACATGGCAAAAAGAGCTTTTTTGTAATAATTTATGGTCACTGCTGTATTTTTTCTTGTCAAACTCAAGTTTTTTCCTACAGAGTTATTTTCTAATTTGATTAAGTGAAGGGGCTTATGTATAACATTGTGCTTATGCTTGTGTTGTTACTAAGGGAGACAAAAGAACTGGCTACCTTTTCAATTAAGAGATTTGTGATTTAAGGTGGCATTAGTTTGTTTTTCCAGAAGACATTAAAAATATTAATTAATGTTTTAAGATCTCCTGATATTAAAATTGACGCAATGACATGCAATTAATGTTGTTGTCCATATTTTAACAGATGCTAAAAGCTGCTGGTCAATGTTGCAAGTAGATCTGATGTATTTTTAAGATAAAGCTACAATTATTGGCTTTTGTATTGCAAGAGAGGAGGAGGTAGGCGGAAGTATTTAAAAAATATAACACGTCTTTTTTCCTTTTTTTTTTTTTTTTTAATATAGATGAGACACCAACCAACAATTCACAGCTTGGTAAGTTAATCAGAATTCCAAGAAACATAGGAGA
The DNA here is from genome assembly GCF_029207755.1 of Chamaea fasciata. Taxonomy (NCBI): domain Eukaryota; kingdom Metazoa; phylum Chordata; class Aves; order Passeriformes; family Sylviidae; genus Chamaea; species Chamaea fasciata. The sequence goes on along the minus strand of NW_027094087.1, from coordinate 19,755,006 downwards.
GGGTTTATGAGGGAAGCAGAAGTGAGGACCAACCCTTTTGATTAATAGATATGCACTGGCTGTGGTGGTTTTTTTTTTTTTTTTTTTTTTTTTTTTTTTTTTTGGTTAAATGTGTCAATATCAACATGCTCTGAAAGGAAAGCAATTGGTGACTATGGCATTCTCAGTTTATTTTGTGCACCCAGCACCATCTACACTGAAACTTTTAGTTCCTGTGATGAAACTGAAATGAAGATCTGATGCTACAGCATATGAGGGTGAAGGGTACATTATAGCCACCAGATGCAAAACCAGACTTAAGCAGTAAAATTTGCCCATGCCACACAGGAGCAGAGCAAGAAAATTGCTATTATGGTGCAGTCTGGCTTGGTTCACATCTCAAAGCCAGAAGGTCAGAGCTTCAGCTCCTGTTCTCCTGGCATTTAACCACACAAAGAGCCTGTGGAGAAACTTGGATAGAACTTGTGCCCTTCTAGGGCAGTGAAGGAAGCAGGCTGCAAGGGAGATCAGCTCTTTAAATTTTATGGTGCTTTTCCTTTGGGCACTTGGAACGCTTGTTTCAGCCTGTCTGTTACTATTCTCTGCTGGTAACAAGGAGTGGCTGTTAGATAAGAAAGGACGATCAGGTGGTACATTGGGCCATTCCACCTTGTATTTCTTCATAACAGGACTGAGTGGAACAAGGAATCCATCCTGTCCACTGAAATCTAATTATTTATTCCTTTCTTTACTCAATTTATAACATATAAATGCAGCTACTGTTCTTGTCTGTCATGGAGATTTGTCCCTGTGATTAATTCCTCCCTGTTGTGCTCCTACCCACGGATATAATTTAAAAAATAAAAAGCAAATTCTTTATTTGCTGCACACAGTTTGCTGTGTTCATGGCTGCTACCTTTCCTTCCCATCCAACAAAATCAGCAGCATCTCCATCCCAGAGCCTTTCCTTTGCCTGTTGCTGTCCCTGTGGGCAGCACGGAGGTGGAGGGAGGTGAGGTTCCTGCTGCAGTGGTCAGAAAGCAGCATGGTGTTGGGAAGGGCAGGGTAACCAGATCAACAGTGCTGATTTCCTTTCAGCTTGGGTGAGGAGCGTGGGATTAATGGTGTTGAGGGCAGGGGGTTGCTTCTGGGAGGAGCAGTCTGCTTTCTTACATGGAGGCTGTTGTCATTTAACCTCATTCTCCACCATAGGTAATGGTAAATGTTCATTGCCAAAGCATACTCAAATGAGTTTTATCCCCTCCTGCTGGAAAACACAGTACCAGCTGTGGGTGTATGTGGCCCATTATCTCAGAACTGGTCCATGAACAGCTTGCTGAACTGTAATATGTATTCAATATGTCACCTTTTCTACCTGAGAATTGATAAACATATTAAGAAGCCCTTTCTGAAGGTGTGCAACAAGCTTCCAGAATGTCTGATATCCAGTGACAGGCATGTCTGCTGATTTATATAACTTCGATTTGAAATGTAGATTGTGATAGTGCGGAAGAAATCCTTTCATTAACTTGATTAGGCCACAAATCCTTGTACATCTACCTTGGACTGTGATAGTCTTGCCTTGAGTAACACAGGTCAAGGTTCGTGACTAGCAGATGAGGGATAATGCCTTAGAAGGCACATGTCTTTATCCCCCAGCATGACTGATATTGAAAGAATTGATAACTGTTTTCAAAATGTACTTATATAGGCTTTATCATTCTGAGGTGCAGTTAGTTTTTTACTGGAGTTATACAAAATATTGGGTGTTGGAAGGGGGAGGCATAAGTGTTTGGCACTCATGAGAGATAAAACCAGATCTTACCTGAGAATTTTTCTTCTCCTTGCAGCTCACCCAAACGGACCTCCTTTCCAGATGAACACAGTCACCAGTGCACTGATTTCAGGCATTGTTGTTCTAGGAATTTCAAGCATTTTCTTTTTGGTATGTTCTCTAACCCTCTTGCACAGAAACTGGCCCAACAGTGCAGTCCTGAGTGGCATCCGGAACCCAGTCTTCAACTGAAAGTGATGATTTGTTTGCACTTTTTGTTTGGAGTTGCCTTTCTCGGCTGTGAAATATGATTCCATTAAAAAGTAATATTAAGGCAACAATCCAGTGGTATCCAGATTCTGTTCCAGCTATTCTGTATTTGTAGATTTGCTAGATGATGTTGTGTAGGCAAGCAGCAGCAATGTTGGTAACAAGCCTAGAAAATGTTGAGAATCTCAATTGTGTTTGCGATCAGACTGCGTGACATTTGCCCATGAATGTGCTGACAATAGAGCTCGTGTCTACATCTGCTCAGTAAGGTCTAAAAGCTCATGAGACTGCAGATGAGAACCTTTCCAACTATGCCACTTTAATACAAAGGCTGACATATTCAGAAAAAGTCATATGTTCATAAACACCTAGTAAGGATAAGGATAACTTCTCCTTTGCCATTACATTTTTCACAAAAACAAATGTGTCTCAGGGGGAATTTGTTTTCAGCTGTCTTGGCTAAAAATAACCTAAGAGAGGCTTGGAATAAGTGACTTTTACTTATCTGTAATTTGGAAGTATTTTCTTAACTATATCTTCCATTGGCTCGTGGAGATACCATGTATCAAGTATCACCCAAACTTTTCTCACAGAAAACTATTTTTGGAGTGCAATTTGGCAACTGAGTAAAACTCTCACTGACACACTAATTTTTAAGGGCAAGTTTTGCCCCGTGAGTTTTTCAGTTCTCAGATAAAGCTTTCATTTCGACACGAAGAGTCATCAATCAGTGCTTATTTCTTTAGCAGATTTTCTGTGCAAGTTAGATTTGTTCACTGCATGGATAAGGGGAAGAGGGCAACTAGAAGGATAGCAGGCTACAAGCAGTTCTGTGCTACTGCCTCTAGTTAATCTGATGAACGTCAGACTTACCTGGAGTGAGTATGAGTGACAGGTGCCCTCAAACAGGGGCACAAGGCAGTGGCTTAGCTGTGTAGAGTAGACAAAAATGCTGGTACTAGAGAGGCCACCATAGACACAACATATTAAGCTGGACTGGGTAGACAGTTGGGATTTTGGTCACACATACAGCAGTTAAATTTCATTTTTCATGTACTGTACATACTGGCCTAGAAACACCTCATTGATATTTATCAACATCCTGTGTTAACCATATCTGTGTCTTCACTGATGTGACAGAACTGGCTAATGATCAGGGCTTTTTGGCTCTCAAGGCTAAAGACAAATACAGTCTTGTTCTCAGTTTTCTCTGATCCTGCAAATGCTGTATAAAGGCCTGTTGTTTGCAAATTCCACTGTGCTGTAGGGCAGTATCCCTAACAACCAATACTATGCCTGTTTTCCTCCAGTCTTAATACCTCAGAAACATTTTTGCACTTCAGGGGTTAGGTCTGATGACATGTAAAACACGATTGTTTAATAAAATTATTTTAAACATTTCAGAGTGGATGGTTTGTCTGAACTGTTTTCCTTCCCCTGTCCATTTTTTTAGTTTTGTACATGCTTCCAGGGATCTCATTCTACAAAGAGGAAAACTGGACCTGCTTTTTGAAGTTGTTTTGGTAAAAGCTTTCAATATACATGATAAATTAATATAATTATAAATTTACTGACCTTTAAAGGAGTGTGGTAAACTCTGGAGATTTATCTTCCAGCCTGGGGATAAATAAATTCAGATAATCCATTTTAATTTGCTAATAAAGACAACCACAAAAATCCCATTAATGTAATTACTACTTAGTAAGGAGCAGCTTTAGCTGGAAGTTTCCAGTGGTGGAGATAGCCATTATCATCCTTAGAAAGTTGTTTCAGCAGTTAATTGCTATCTTCAGTACTTTTTAAAATACTTGCTAATGTGAATATGCCCATTTAAACTTACCAGCCATTAAAAAATGTCAGGCTTATGTCTGTGAGAGAGAGGGAGAGACCCATTTTCTAACACAAATCCCATACAGTTTGGCTAAAACCATAGAAAAAGAAAGTGAATGGTTTTGGAAATAAAAAAGTTGCTGATATCATACTTGTCCTATTTGATTTCTCTGTATTTCTGGAAGACAGTTTGTTGCTTTTCTATAAGGAAATGTATTTCATAGTAATTAACAAAGTCTTGTTTACCAAATTTTTTGAGGCTTGTGTAACCTATTACAAAAATGGAGTTGCTACTCAGTAATGTATATAGAGGATTGTATTCTTCTATTTGTTAAAATTTCTGGAGTGGTTTGTTTTTGTGAAGAACCAGGTAAGATATTTGTGTAACTTTTCCTCATGTGGAAATTTCTAGGTATTAAAGGGTGATCACCCTCTAGCTAAATGAGTGACAGAGTTCCAACAGCTGTCTGTAGGAGTCATTACTGAGCTTGCTATGGACTGTGAATGTATTTGTCTCCATCATTCATTAAAAGAGATAAATGAGTTCCTCCTTGGTAAAGAAACATGGAGAGCCACAGGTGAAAAATGATGCCTAAACCAAGGCTTATCCATTTACAGATCTGACATGGAAAATATTTATGAATTGTAGGGGAGCTGAAAACTTGAGCCAGGCTGGCAAAATATTTCTAGGAAGGTGAAGGCTGACTAAATTTGTAAAAACATCCCCATACTGGTTTGTTTGAAAGAAATAATACAGGTATTAAGGAACACGTGGAATCCATAATTTGTGACCTCACAATTTTCAAGTAACAGGTTAGGCAGATATTGAGTGGATGTACATGAAGGTTAGACCCTACTTTTTGAAGGGCAGGATGTCAGGTGAGAGGGAATGGGGAATGTATTGAAAGTATAAATTACATAGAGCGGGCACTCGAAATATCAAGTTTTAAATGAAGCACTGAAGCTAAGAAGACACTCTGTACTTTGAAGGAGCTCTGGCATGATACGAAATGGGTATCTTGGAGGTGTCAAGTGAAACAATTGTTAAAAGAGTAGTGGCTCTGACAAGGCAGACACTTCTTTTAGGGGTGCCTGTTATATGTGGGTGGGGGGTTTTTTGTGTGGATTTTTTTTGGTTTTGTTTGTTTGGTGTTTTTTTTTTTTTTTTTTTTTTTTTTTTTTTTTTTTTTTTTGCAGATTTTTGCAGGTAAGCACAGTGTACTGAAATATTCTCAGGTCTGTGACCCGGATTGTGAAGCAGACTGAAAAGAAACTGAAATTTTAAGCTCAGTTCTAAGTACAGTAGAATTTAATAAACCTATAAAGGGATGAAAACAATTCCAGGCTTCCCCTTTGGAAGTGATAGATGGTGTGTCCAACTGGAGCTGTGTATACCAATGATTGGGATACAGTCAGTTGATATTTGAGAAACAGGCCTTGGCTGAGGAACTTAGAACTAAATCACATTTCCTACTTTTTTCTGCAGACAGTATGTCTTACTCTTGATATCTCCTAGGCTCCACAAATGTGCCAGAAGAAGCAGACTTGCACTGATTAAACTACTCTTCCTCTGGAGGAGACATAGGTGGGGATATTGTGGTAAACTAGGAAATGTTCCAAGTGTTGCAAAATGGTCCTTCCTCAGGTTACTCCCAGGTTTTGTTTCAATGCCACTTGGACCTTCCACTATGCCTTTCAGGATGAAGGAGGTAGGATGGATGTGGAAGACACATCAGAGAATAACTCTGCCCAGACTGGACCCATGGTTTCAGTACTGTCATTACTCTTTGCCATAATGTCTCTTTTGAAATGTTTTATTCACTTTTCTGTTATTAGTTTTAGAAGGACTCCTTCCTGGTCCTTAAAAGAGTATGTTTGTACAATTAGAAAACACACCCTTGAGATTAGAGAAATAGAATAGTGGAATAGTTGCTTAAGTGAGTTATTTTGTGAAGAAGGTAAACTAATCACTTTTGGTAAACAGGAACGTGCTGGCCAGCCAGATTTCAAATGCTGCTACTGCATTTGTAACCTCTGTTTTTAGATTTCAGGGTGTAACTTGAAATGTACTTTGTGCTAAAGCAGGATCTGCCCCTGTCTTTGAAACCAAAAAATACCATTCAGCCATAACTGAAATGTTTGCTGCAATCCCCTGCTAAAAGGGGAAATCTTCACTCTTTTGAACTCACAAGATGGTGGTGGTTATAGACATTCACTGTCTTCACCTGAATAGGCATCAAATGCTCCATTCACATCCTGAATTGCTTGTGTATAAACTCTAGGTCTCTGAAGTGTGTTTATCAAACTTGCTTGTTTTGCATAAATAAAACAAAAAATAAAAGTAGCTTTGCCTCAGCATGTTTTCATCCCCTTTTTCTGGACTGAAGATTGAATCAGGAGAGGCCCAGTGTTCCTGCCAGCAGTCTGCTGTATTTCTCATCAAGACAGGGAGGCTGAATGATTTCCATTACAGACATTCTTCTGAGAGGGTAAAGAAGAATCTGCACTTGTGATTGTTTTCTCCTGAGTGGTGTAATCCCTTGTCTCTTGATTCAAGCTGAGCTTGAACCAAGCTCTATTCAGGCAGTTTTATTACTCTTATCAGGTAGTAATATCTCTCTGCTCAGCAGCTGTTTTGAGGAACAGGCCTCATTTTAGTGTGTTTTTTAAAACTGGGTGTTTTTTTTTTTTTTTTTTTTTTTTTTTTACTTTATGAAGAGGAATTAGTGAACTGGACCAGTCAATACAATCACAAGCTACTTTATCCAGCAGATATTCCTGATTTGTGTTTTTCCCTTTCCACATTCTAACAGATTAAAATAATGATCCTGTTAATTCAAATGCTAATTGCAAATGACTGTTAGGGCAAAAATTCGGAGTAGGATCTGTAATGGATGACTCAGAAGACCATGCACACACAGCAGGTGTGTATTGGGGACAAGCTTGTGCCCATTCTGGTGCCAGTGACATGTCAGGAGGTAAGTAGGCTGGGTGCTATCTCACTTCAGAGTCAAACCCTGCTTCTGCATGTTAGGGGCTGCACAGCTGAGTCACTGCCATGTGGTGGAATGATGCCTTGGGGCTTCCCTCCCTCACGCCAAAACACTGAGCACTGGGTTGCACACTGTAATCACAGCACTGCAACCAGGGTGGCCAGGACAGGTGCTCCCAGTCAGCCTCCTCACCATGTCCTGGTGCTTCCCAGGCTGCAGGTCTGACCCTGGAAGAGCTCTGCATGACTGCTGTAACTTGGCAAAGTGGGAGCACAGCCGTGGCAGTGATGGTGCTGTTTGTTTGTCCTGCTGCTCCCAGAGACTGCTGAGCAGCTTGTTCTGCTGCATGTGAACTCCACACAGGCTTGCCCTGCTGGGAACATCAATTAAATACAGAAACAGAAGTGTGTGAGTTAGTGGGAAATCACTGAGTAAGCCCCTTTCTGGATTATTGTGTTTTTTTCCACAAATGAAGGCAGGGCAGGGAGATGGGGAGGTCTCAGGACTGTGGCCTCAGGTGTGAGGGCAGCAGCCCCTGCAGAATGGGCTGTCGAGGTATCAGGCTGCAAGGAAGAGAAGTAACTTTATTCCATGTGCTATGTGGCAGGAGTTTTTAATGTTTATGGCATCCATGGGGCAGCCAAACATCTATGGTTGGCCTGGTAGACTCCAGGGTATATACTGCATAATGTAGGCTCTGTGGTATAAACTAGGAAAGACTGTGGCATCCTAGGGAAATCTGCTTTGACACCAAGCTTACATCAAGACCGTAAGTGTTCAGATTGAAAACTTAAGAACTCACCTACTTCTTTCTTGTACACATCACTTCTACAGCAGCAATATATGTTTTGCTTCAGTGGCACTTGGGTGCTCTCATTTCTGTCAGCTTTTTTGTCAGTGTTTGCAGAACACTGCACAGGTACTGTGCTCAGATAGGAACCTCTTCCTGGGAGCCACTATTAAATTAAATTCTCGTAATAAAAGTGTTTCTGGTCTGTCAGACCCAAACTGTGCGTAGGACTTGTGCCTTGACTCCTAATGCGAAACTTAGACATGCTTTGAATATGGTCCTGTTTCAGTTGCTGTCCTAATTTTAATCCTTAGAGTGGAAATTGCCAATAGCTTATGATAGTGCTTTGTTTTTTCTTAGCATTTTCCAAATCTTCCAATTCTTTAGGCCTATTAGGTTCTTCATTCCCTCAGCAGGTGTTCTAGCCCCTCACTATCTTGTTGGCCCTCCACCAGACTTCTTCCAGTTTATTGATGCTTTCCTTCTAATGTGGGGAATAGAAAATGACATAGGCTATCTAGTTTGTGCAAAAAGTGGTGAGTAGGGGGGGGGAAATGACTTCTCTCACTCTCCAGGCCATGCTCCTGTTCATACAGCCCAGGACACTACTGACCTGCCTTGCTGCCAGGACCCGCTGCTGGCTCTTGTGCAGCCTTCCATCCACCATGATCCCCCTCTGCTTTTCACCAGGGCTGCTCCCAACCAGTCAGCCCACAGCCTGTACCACTGCAGGGGCTGCTCCCATACAGATGCAGGGCTCTGCAGTTGTACTTGTTGAATTTCATAATGTCCCTGTCGGCCCATTCCTCCAGTGTGGTGAGGTCCCTCTGAATGGCAGCCCCACTCTCAAGAGTATTGGGTGGAGATCCCAATTTGTGGCATCTGAAAACTTTATGGTAGTCTGCTCTGTCACCTTCTCCAGATTATTGATAAAGGTATTAAAGAGGACAATCTCAAGTAGATTTCCACAGTACAACAACAAACCATACCAATTTATTGCTGGTATCCAGGCAGACAGGGACTACTACTCGCTCAGGTAAATCATTCCTCCGTTTGTCCAGCTGGAAGAGATTGTCGCTGTCAGTTCAAGGCTCATGTTCTGCTGATCTTGTATGATAGAGACAACGATGATGCTGCACAGCAGAGGTTGTTATATTGTTTATTTTTGATCAGGAAATGACATCAGAAATCCAATCCTGACAGAAAGCTAATGATACAAAGTAAAGCACCAAGGGGCTATGATCAGGCATGGTGTGTTTTCTTGCAAAAGCACTTATTTGACATGGAACCTTGTTTTGCTCGCTAGCTACAGGGTGAACAGTGAACCAGGGTGGTTTCAAGCAATGTTTGACAAGGAGTTTGCTGGTGAGTGGAGCCCTATCTCCTTTACTAAAGAAGTTGAGTTTCCAGTGAATAAGGCAGGGAAGTGGTTTAAAAGACAATGGCTGCATGATGAAACCAGCTGATTCTGGTTTGCCCAGTTGGACAGTGCTTCTGGGTCAGTCTCTTGCTGGACATGGCTGGAATGACAGTTTAAATTGAAGTCATGCTCTGTACCTTAATTCTCTTAACCTTCTCCCCACATCCAGTGTACTCGAGCCAAAGCCTTAATCCTTGGCATCATTCCTGGTGCAGTTTTCTACCACTGTGTGTATTCTGACCCTGCCTGCTACTTTAGGCCTTCTTGGGGCTGTAATGCCTGTACTTTCCCAAAACCATGGTTCCTGCTGCTGCCTGACTGGATGGATGCCTGCCTTCTCTCATGCCTGGCCCCAGCCTGCCTTCAATGCAATTCTGCTTCTGTCCACCCAGCCCAGCTTAGCCCTAACCTGTGACCATGTGGGAGCCAGGTAAGCATTACCCCCATTGTGTTTCTGGCTCTGAGTATCAGTGTACCTCCTCCAGGTGGTTAAGCTGAACTCTTCTTAGGTGACTGTTGTTGCCTTTTCAATTTCCATCTATTTGGGATAGGGCACAGGAGACTGCTGGTTACAGTAATGAAAGCATACAGTGGCTAATAGTCTAGAAAATGAGTTCTTGTTTTGGTAAATGTCAAACTTACTGTTCCTTTGGGTAAACCTTAAAGAAATAAATTTTGATGCTCAATATATTGAGCATGGTCTACTGCTGTTGTCATACTGGAAAGAAGATCTAACAGTATTAAGAGGAAGGAAAACATGAGGAAAATATGCCTCATAATTAAAAGATAAACTGAAATCTATGTGCTTCAGTAGCATTTTTGGTCTGTTCTATTTTGGACCGGAGTTGTGCAAAAAATGTCATTGATAGAGTCTTATTTACATGAATTTGCATACAGCATGAGGGCCTTCTAGAGTTAATAAAATAAAGCAGCAAAACACTTGTGTTCTCAGAGGGCATCCATCTTAAGTTCTTCCTCAGCTCTTTGTCCTTACAATTCATACAGGTTTGCTCTGATGATACAGAGGTTATTTGCCATTCTCATTGTTTTGTATGTTTTACCATGGAAGAGGGCTGGAGAAAGACCTATATCCTGCTTCTTTTTTCTGTTTCTATGATTGATTGGGTTAATTCTGCTTCCAGGTGTGTTGGAACCACCAATAATCCCTTTTAAGGTAGGTATGGAGATCACTTGTCGTTGGCTGCCTGCAGGTAGAGAAGCTGAATTTTGCTGCTGTTTTGCTGTCTGGAAGCAGCTTCCCTCTGTGAGGAATGCCTCTGTAATGATTACCAGGCTGTGAATATACCATAGAATAGCTAATGGTGTCTGTATCTGATTCAATCTGGTAAAAACAGTCTGGCCTCTCACAGAGTTGCCTCACAAACAGTTCCTGCTTGAATTACTGAAAGAAACACTGAAATGGGTACACTAGGAAGAGCAGCAGGTTGAGGGAGGAGATCCTGCCCCTCTACTCAGCCCTAGTGAGGCACATCTGGAGTGCTGTGTCCAGTTCTGGCCTCCTCAGGACAAGGGAGACATGGAGGTCCTGGAGCAGGTCCAGTGGAGGACAACAAAAATGAGTAATGGACTGGAGCATATCTCTTACGAGGAAAGGCTGAGGCAGGTGGGCCTGTCCTGCCTTGGGAAGAGATTGCTGAGTGGGGATCTTGTGAGTACCTACAAGGACCTGAAGGGTGTCAGGAGGATGGATCCAGGCTCTTCTTGGTGATGCCTAGAATTGGGACAAGAGGCAATGGGCAGAAACTGAAGCACAGAAGTTCCACCAGAATATGAGGAGGAATTTCTTTGCTGTGCAGGGACTGAGCATTGGAACAGACTGGCCAGAGAGGTTGTGGAGTCTTCCTCACTGGAAATGGTCCAGGCCCATGTGGACCCAACCCTGTGCCATGTGCTCTGGGATGACTCTGCTTGAGCAGGGAGGTTGGACCAGATGATGCACTGTGGTCTCTTCCAGCCTTACCCAGTCTATGATTCTGTGACGTGGGTGTATTTTACAGGAAAATGTAAATTTTGTGGTCTAAGCTGCATGCTTTCATTTTCCTAATTTTTTTTCCTTCTGTTCATTGTTTCCTTTCCTTTGAAATTTTGGGTTCCTATCTCAGAAGCTCTCTGAAAACTTTCCTTCCCTAACAGAATCTTTCAATACCTTCCTCAGCACTGTTTCAATAGTCTTTCACCCTCTGACTTCTGCTCTAACACACTGGTGTCTTTTACAGTTATAGTACTTCTGTTTCTCTGTTATTTTTAAAGTTGCTAGGGACAATAAAAAAGGTATCTAAAGAGGAAAATAATAAACAACAATCTGATTTTTTTTCTCAGTTGATTTATGCAAGATACCTTTGATTAAGTATTGGTGAGGTATAGCAATGAAAGTCAGGGTTAGCAAAGTAGTCTTTGGGTAGGCTTTTATTTTTTAAAAAAAATCTGTGAATCCTTCCATCTTGGATGAAATATCTCCTCTGTCTTCCTAGGCTATAGAGAATGCTTTACCTGCTTTTAATTGTACCTGCATAGCTTGGCTAGTCAGGATTCCTTCCAGTGAAATATAAACGTGGAATAGTAACATAAAAAAACCACATGAACTGTGAAGGTTGTGAGGAGAGCTTATAAAACAAGTTATTTGCTACCATTTTATTAATTCATTCATCTGAAGAGTTATGCCACTGTAAAATTGAAGAAATGGATAGACATTCCTGTGATATCCAAAGGACCTCTTGACATCCTGTTTGACCAACCTAATCTCCTTCTAGGACAAAATAACCTGCTGATGAGGGAAAGGCTGTGGGTGTTGTCTGTCTAGACTTCAGTCAGGCACTGTCTTCCACAGAACTCTCCTGGAGGAACTAACTGTTCATGGCTTGGATGGGAATGCTCTTTATTGGGTAAAACACTGGCTGGATGTTGAGGCCCAGAGACTGGTGGCAAATGAAACTAAATCCAGTTGGCAGCTGTGATTTTGAGGTGGCAAAAAGGTGTTTGGATGTGGTGACATTGTGCAGGTTTGGTTGATATCCAAACAAGAAGAATGGGAACGTAAAGTCAGCTGGGACTTGTCCATTTCCTCAACAATGGCACCTGGCATCTGGTAGTGTTCTGGGTCCCATTCTGTTGAGACAAGCCTCTACAGTCCTCAGCTGAAGGATTATTCATCGATATTGTAGCATCTGTCTTGAGCAAGTGACTGGGAGGAAAGCTGAGGTACAAAGCTGTGGTTTGTGAACTATATCATTGTACCTGGGCAGCTTTCATCTGCCCTTAGGGCTGGGTAGGACAGCTGTTGTGGGGCAGCTACCAGAAGATAAATACCAAAAGATAAGTAAAACACAAATCCATGCCGACCTTAGGGTGTAACTTCCTCCTGGAGCACTGGGAAGACAACTGCTGGCTTTTTGGAGTGCAGAGTGCCCATCTCCTGCTATACTGGAAAAGCACCTATGTATGCTGTAGAGCATCTTTATGTTTATCCCAATGTGTAACACTGGATAATGAAGGAAAAGCAGGAAGGAGGCGGAATTAAGATGAAGAAGCAAGTATGAAAGAAGTTTTGCAGGTGAAAACTGAAAATGTGTCAAGCCTGAATCAGTTCCTTGAATCCAGATTAGGGTTGCTTTAGGGATGTATTGCAGCACCTTCCCTGTATGAACACATCAGCTAGATGGAGTATAGCCCTGGACAACAATGCTTTGAAGGTTATTTTACTGACCAGGGATTAAGGAGTCACACTGGTAAGTGTGATAGATGCAGAGATATGCTCAGGCTTTGTTTCTGAACTAGCACATTTCCAAGTCAGTCAAGGCAGCATGAGGAACTGATGAGCACCTCCTCTCAGTTTATGGTAATGTTAGTAAATTTACTGAAGAGTCAATGGGAATCATTCAGGTTAGTACAGTTAGTGCTGTACTGTCTGTGATGTTCATGTAAGGTCAGAAAGTGCCCAGAGAAGAACTGCTGATAGCACCAGCTATACCAGAGGGTTTCTTGGAGTAGATTTGGGAAAAATACTTCTTTTACAGTTGTCACACTCTGTATTTACCAGTAGAGAGAAGGCACATAGTGGTTATAAAGATCAATAATTGAAAATATAAATATATGGTATTTACCGGGAATTTATATATCTGTATTTAATGAACTGAAATTCTTGACCTTATCTTTTGCCCTCTTCTGAAAGATGGGAAGCTTCTGTCCTGTGGCTTCTGGTGACAGCTCAATACCCATTTCCTATTGCTGCTGGGGCATCCCACAAATGGTGGCAGAAATCAGAGCCCTGCAGCTCATATTATCTATCTTGATATTTTATATCAAGTCTGTCAATCATTACAGTACTGTACAAGGCTATTTGACATCACCCAGATGAGTTCCGAGAAAATGACTTTGTGCTGAGGAGTAATATCATGTTTTGCTTTTATAATGCTAGACTTTGTTGCTGTTGTACTGCAATATGAGGAGATTGTTTTTTCTTATTATCTAGTGCCATTATTTTTTTTTCCATGGGCAAAAGCCATACAGATGCCCTTTGCATGTGCAATAAACTCCTTGGAAGCAAGAAGGAATAAGTTGGGTTTTTCAGGAGTATTGACTGAACAATTAAAAAGCCAGGTGAAAATGCAAATAGATATGTGTTCTCTCATATTAAAAAAAAAAAAATTCTCTGTAGAAATGTGTGCTGGTTTTGCACAAAAAGAGATGAACTTAAGAAGCACTTTGCAGTTTTGAAGAGTACAGCACTGTTCTGAGTAAAAATCCTTATGTGTCTCTAGCAAGACTGTCCTCATGTTAAAGTCTGTCCTTCCAAAATTAGCCCTGAAGTGAGCTGCTTTCAAGGTGGGGATCCCCTGGCTCTGGGGAAAGGCAGAAAAGCCCCTGCTAGAGCTGGAGTTGTTGAGAATAATTGTCAAATACCTGTAAGTGACAAGAAAAGGAAAAAAAAATCACTTTTGCTTCAGTGACATCCTAGCCAGAATCCTCAGGGCTTGGCTGCCCTCTGCTTGCAGCAGGTAGGGGCAGTAAATGAATGAAGCACCACAGAGAAGGTTTGTGTGGTACTGAGGATGTTCCAGGGCAGGGAGGCCCAAGCAGTGCTCTGCACTCTCATCTGCTTGGATGGACTTAAAGGCTGTAATTTCAGACTTCATAATATCCCTATTGGCCAAGGCAAAGTCCTGTGCTTGTTCCACAGTGAAGCAGGTGGATCTTCCCTCTTCTGGAACTCAGCCCTGGCCATGGATTTTCAGGTAAGACATCCTACCTGAGTGTGAGAGGGAAGCAGCACCACCATTGCCTTGGTGTTGTTTCAAGGTTGCTACTGTGCTGTAGGTTAAAACCAAAACTGCTGGAAGCCTAATAGATCAGGAGCTTTACGACCATTCTGTTTTAGATGGAATTCCTGTAAATACCTTTTTCCTCTGCTTTTCTCTGATTTGTTTTCTTGGAGCTCAGGATGTGTGAAGGTATCAAAAGAGTTAAAGAACATTCTGACATTCTAAACAGGCAGTACTTCTGTATCCATTAAAAAGTTCAGTTAACTGTTTATAGATCAGATTTAAGCAGTATAGCTTGCCACTGGTCTAATTTTTCAAACTATTTACTAAAAATTTCCTCAGCTTTAGAGGAAATGAGAAGATAGTCCATTGCCAAGCAATGATAACATGAAAAAGAAAGAAGAACATTCCTTTTTATCCCCTCTCATATTTATTGATTTCTGGGCCACCTAGATTGCCTTTGGTCTCTTTAACCTGTAAGTCTGTGGTGTTTTGTAGAGCATCTCCAGAGTGAGCAGAAACTTGAAGGAGAAGAGTGATGAAGTTTCAGCTGATGAAGAAAAGTGTTAGTGCCCTGACACAGAGCATCAGCTCACAGAAAGTTGAGCACCCTATATCAGGTATGGCTGCAGCAAAGAAATTCTCAGGACTCATCACTATACAGAGTCAGTAACTGCTAAACCCTGAGCTCCTCAGAACACAAGCAGAAAGCCTCAGGGCTTTGGGTAATAGTCTCTGGTTTGGTTTGATTTCTGATGTTAGTCTGCCCTCACTAGAAAGGCAGTGGATGACACACAAGTGAGCCTATTGTGTTTCACATTTTTCCCATATTCTTGGTGTCCTGTGTGAGAATGGCAGGAGGGAAACAGTGTGCAGAAGAGACCTGTTAATATCATCAGATGTTCTCATGAAGCAGGCAGCAACCTCCCTCTCCACACTAGAAAAGACAGGAGTGTTGTTTTATTTGTGAGATAGTGGGGGGTGAAGTAGAGGAGAACAAAAAGCCTCAGCACGATAGCAATCTATGCCTAGAAATAAACATAGAGGGTATTGTACAACAAAAAGGAAAAAACATCTTGGAGATAAGTTACTCAAGCCAACAAAACTCCCTCAACATTAAATGATGTATGAGAAACTCAGCAGTGTAATTTGAAGACAGATGTCTTGCCAGTTACACTCCTTTGACTTTTTACAGCAATTTCTGTCGGCAGATTCAAAGTCAGTACCATTTCATGAGTTGCCATTGCTGTTATAGGAAATTACTTCTCTCTGTTTTTTTTTTTTTTTTTTTTTTTTTTTTTTTTTTTTTTTTTTTTTTTCCCTGTGCTGGAGATTTGCCTTTTATTGGCCAAGACCTAGCAGTGACTGATTCTTGGAAGGAAAGAGTGACATTTGAATAGCTGAAGCTGCAGTGACCTACTTCTTGTAACAGCTTGATAAGAAGCTCCACAATGGGTCGTGCTTCTGAACAGCTGTATCTTGCAAAAACATTTGCTTGGTGGGAATTTTAATCTCATCTCTGCCCCTTTGTATCTAACTAAACATGTGAAAATATAAAGATTTTCCAATGAGTGAGTTTGCAAAACTGAGTTTGTAATGAGTTAAATGGTGCAGAAAGTGAGCCCTGACTGATATTTCAAAATGTGAGAAATGCTGTAATATCACAGCAAGTTAACTCCACCTTGGAACAGGGTGTAGGGTTGGTGGCAGTGTGTGTGTGTCTGTGGCTTGGCATGCTGATCTTGCTCATAGTGCTTGGCTACCTCTATCTTCTGCCTCCGATTTGGAAAAGTTCCTTAGCGGCTCTCAGTGCTCTCTGCATTACCCTCCCATCCTCACACCATCTCCCCATTCCCTAATTCTCTTTACTTCTCTTGTAATTATTATGCCTTCCCTGCTTCTTCAAACTCAGAGTAAAGATGAATCTATAAACCTCTATTGATAGTTTCAAATCAGTTTCTTGATTTTTAGATGCAAACTGGGTTCTAGCACTTGCTTCTCTTAAACCTGACAAAATAGAGAAATAATATATTAAATAGTTTATGGATAAATTAAAAATGAAGAGATAAGTATATAGTATCTTGACTCTCCCAAGTTAATTTTTTTTTGTCAAATAATTCTTAATAGACCTTCCTAGAGTTAACTTTTTAGTTGGTTAATATTGAGGCTGTTTACATCAATAACTTACTGCTATGTAAAGTAACAAATTTGCAAAAGGTTCAGAACAATGATCTTCTGGCTGTTTTTCAAATCAATAGGAATAAATGAGGCATTTCCATTGAAATTACATTTCACTCAGGAATAATTTCGTGAAAATAGGCTGCTACAATTAGAAGTAACTTAGATTAGTGATGATCCATTCCACAAAATCTTTTCCCAAAAGAAAATGGACAAAAATGTCTCTCCCCAATAAAAATACATCCTCAAAAAAGATCTTTCTGTTTGTGCTTGTTCATTTGAATAGAGAGAAAAATCAATTTGATGTTAAAGCTCTTCTATTTACAAAAAAAAGTCCCCCCTCAACACAATCAAGTTAACTAATGGCAAAGCTATTTTTTCTGCCAAGAGGCTGTATCATTAAACTGGGAATTAGACAAATGAGATCCTAATGCATTTTAATAAAAACAATATATTTCTCCTTTCACTCTAAACCCCTGTAGTCTTGCATATTTTTTGTACTTATGCCACTGGCTATGTGGAGCTCAGTTATAATTGCTCACCTTATAACTCCTTCTGACACTTATACCTAGAGCAGATTGCATTACAAGCATGTAGATGTATTCTGATTGCATGGAAAGTTTTTTAGTTATTCTAGAAATGTTTTCAGGAGAAATTAAGCTAGTTTAGAATCGCTTTTCAACCACTGAAAATGTGAATCTCTTATGCATTTTATGCATATTATGCATATCTTGCTATTCTGCATTGTTCCATGAAAAATGTGCATTTTGGAAAGAAATGGCAATATGTAGGAATAGCATTTATCTATGCAACGTTTCTGTTCCTTGGGCATACTGATACATATTTATATCTTTTTGTGAGTAAAACTGAATGTTGTGACTTCTATTTCTTTTTACTTGCAGCTAATGTTCCAGAAAACACCCCCATAAATGTGGAGCTAGATTCTTGTCTCATCCCTGCACTGTTGGTTTAAGCCATTTCACTGAATTCAGCATTCAGGATCCTTCCTGACCATTTGGTAGCCCAGGACTGGTACTTGCCTCTGGGCCCAGAGCTGGGTTTGATGCCCACCAGTGGGAGGCTGTGAAAGATGGGGAAACTGGTGGAAGAGGAGCTCTCTCATCTTACAAGTCATATTTAATTTGTGAATTATATTTAGACATGAATGCTTTTTACATAAATCTTATATAATTTTTTAGTTTTCCCATCTGCAAGAGAGGTGCTAAGCCATGCTTCTTAACTCTACAAACCCATCTTCATAATCCCTTTCACCTGTTTAATATTTCCTCCCATTTGTCTACTTTTCCTTAAGCAAATCAATTGTTTAATATCCCTGCTGGATTTTTGGCTTCCCTGTTTCATGTGGTTTTGTTGTTTCTTTTCTCCCCTACTATGCATGGCTCCTGTAAACTCCTTGGGATTTGTTTCCTTCTGTAACTTTACTAGTGTTTCACACAGTAAATCAGAAAGTTTCAAGCAGCAATCAGGTTCACATGTTGGCAGAGTAATCACAGAATCATCAATGTCGGAAGAGACCTTCACGATCACCTGGTCTAACA
This sequence comes from Chamaea fasciata, assembly GCF_029207755.1. Classification (NCBI taxonomy): domain Eukaryota; kingdom Metazoa; phylum Chordata; class Aves; order Passeriformes; family Sylviidae; genus Chamaea; species Chamaea fasciata. The sequence continues at coordinate 19,736,934 of NW_027094087.1, read as the reverse complement.
TGGGTCCTGAACACTGTTTGAGAAAAGCTAGAGATTTCTTTTAATTCCTCTGTGTGGAGTTCTTTTTCCAGTGGAGAAAGGATTTAAAAAGCTGCTCCTGAGTGTGAACTGAGCAAACATTGTGCAAGGGAAGCTTTGGGACTGCTATTTCCCATTTCCAGTTCATGGTTTTCACCATGAGTGCTTTAAACACAATAGATCAAACACACTGCAGTTCCTTGTCCTGTACCTTTCCCTACTCTGCCCACTGCAGGTAGTCCTCCAGTGGAATCCATCAGCTCCTGGCTGTCAGGGCATTTCTCCAGGCTATGGCAAGGTGTATATGTGTGTCCTGGTGTTCCTCTCCGCAGCAGTCTTGCTCTTTTCTGGTAGTTGCCCTGAGAGAAAACATTGAGATGGTGCCTTCCAAAACCGCTGCTCCTCTGCAGCCAGGAGCACTCAGCTAAAGAAACCTGGGCTGTGTGTGGAGGATGGTGCTCGTCATTACAAGTATGGCCAGAGTCTGGGCCATAAAGGTGAGCAAAGTGTGCCAGTGGAGAGCATGTTGAGTGTATGGATGTGTCCTGGTGTCTGGATTGGTCATGAATAGAAAGATAATGAATGTAGTGCTGCTCTTTTAAATGCTTGTCTGAGCTTCCCATTTTAATTTTTTTTTTTTTATTATTTTACTCTCTATGGTGAGAAGAGCAGGCTGAGCAGAACTGAAAGGAAAAACAAAAGCCCAACATATTCCTTGTGGTTCTTCCAATGGTACTCATAGATTTGAGTTCATTTACATTACTGGTAGGGAAGGGAATGTCTGGAGTTCAGCAAAGAGAAGTATTTTCCTTTATAGATTTGAAGGCAAGCCCCAAGCATCAAATGTGTGCTCAAACCACAGGCTGTCAGTGTGATGAAGACTGAGCAGAGCCAGCACAGTGCCCAGGCATCCTGCACACGTGGAGACAAAAAGCAAATGCCAACTTTAAATCTTCTCCCTGACTTTACCCCACTCAAAGGGCTGGTGACATTCAAAACCAACCTCAGACTTCAGATGATGTTGCCAGGGGTCTGCTCACTCTTTTCTTACTGATCCAGACAACAAATTCTGCAGAATTGGCTACATCACTACTAAAAAATAGGTGAGGCTTCGTGTGTAGCAATGTTCTTCTAGATGTTGTCAGGCAGGCAGATTTAGCCTTTTGTTGTGCTTTGTAGTTTCTGGGATTTTTTAGAATCTTTGTTACCTTACTCTCCATAGCTGCTGAGCTGTATAAAATGTAACAATGTGCTTTGCAGAGCAAACTGTAGAAATCTCATCTCTTGCACTGAGTCAGAGGTGAAGCTCATGACTTTCTTTGTCTGTCATGCTTCATCTGTCACAATAGGAACAAAAAATGTTTCATGGTCTTGATTAAAACCAAATATAAGGATGGAAATTGCCCACTAATTACCATCAATGTCAAGTAATTTTCTCCTACGCAGTAGTTATATTTGTTTATTATACATGTTTATTGCAGTCTTCTGGCCAGTGCTTATGATCAATACCCATTAAGGAAGAGGATGTAGAAAATTCAGGGTCTGACCTGCAAAGCCCAGTCAGAAGTACCGCAGTTCAGTTAAGACTGGGAAATATAACATGGTAGTATTGTGAGTTTTGTCATCCTGTCCTAGGTTCTCAGGTACAAAACTCTCTTGAGTGTCTGAAGGCCTTTTATGTCGTGAAATAGTGTAAGTCTATAAAATTGGTATAGTTCTTTGGATAGTGTTGTAATTCCTATTTCACTCGCTGTCCTCTGGTGCAGCTCTGAGCATGAGTCTCCCTGTACATTACTAGTCTTTACCTATGGACAGTCTTGCCAGCTCTGTGTTGATGTATGTCCATTGATTCCTTTCTCTGTAAAAAAAGTTTCATTTTCTGGAGTTGCATGGTTAAATGAGACTCTCAGGCTTTGTTTAGAAAGTTCCTGATCTCTTTTAGTGGTAGAGAGGATTTTGAAAATGTGATCTCTAAGGGCTCAAAGGCTGAAAGCATGAATGTCAGAGGTATTACATTTAAATGTTATGCTTCTGATATCTGATGTGGCTTTTAATGGCTTGAAAAAGGCATTACTGCCTTAAAACTCCTGACACGCTTCCCTTATGATGAAAAGGCAATAATTTCGCTGCCTTAGCGAAAAAGCTTGGCACTTAAGCACTTGAATCTGAATTTTTGGTGTAAAATGGGTGTGTGCTGCTATTGTGGAACCAAAGAAGCCTGTGTCAGCGTGAACGGCTTTTCCTCTGCAGTCTGCTGGTTGCTTTGCACTAGGAAATGGTACCTTCACAGAGGAGAACCCTAAGTCCAAGACAAGGAGCCTTCTGTTCTACTTAAGACATCATGCTGTAATAGCTATGGTGACGTATATTCATTTAATTGTTAGTTTGGTGAATCTTGATTATGTTTTTCTCATTTCAGTCACCCAGCAATTTCCCTTCCCATTGTCTCCCAGGGAGACTGTCCAGGAAAATGTTCCAGTGCAGATGAAATTCTGACCTTCAGTCATCAAATTGATGAGCAGCTTTTGTGGCATCTGACTGGTGTGAGCAGAAACGATTCTGGGTCCCACATGAGTCTTTGGGAGAAGGCTTGGTTTGAGAAGAGGTTTTTGTGGGCTTTTTCTGTTTAGTCACATGTGTAATGGGATCAAGAGCAGTTCCCAGTAGTTTGATGTGTGTTTCAAACCCTCTTCCATGAGATGGATCTTCTGGGACCAGAGTCCAGTTTCTTTAAGAGGATTTTGTGTGCCAAGTAGTTCACAGCCTGAGTTGCTTTAATCTATGACATTCAGAAAAGTTCTACTGGCATTCCCTCAGACTTAATGCTCTGAGCCCTTACTGAAAGTAAATTCCTACTTACTCTATTGAGGGCTGGCTAAAATTTCCCCTCCAGGTGGTAGAAAGGGGGGTGGTCCAGAAACCATTTTGGCAGAGGGGTAGAGCAAATAAGTTCTGTTTAAGGACTTCTCACTGGGACACAGTCGCACAAAAAAGCATCTAAACAGTTTCCAGAGCACAACAGGCTGTTGTAGTACAGCCTTGGAGCCCAGGCAAAGCCACCCCTGGGCACTGTGCAGCTCCTGAAATAGGTGTGCACTCCAGTTCCTTTGAAATTCAGATTTTCATCTCTATAAATCCCTCGGCAATACTTGTAACAAAATGCCAGTGTCAGAGCAAATTATTACTACTACTGAAATGATAACACAAGGCGAAATCAGAGATTGCTTAGAAATTTGAATTTGTGTTATAAAAATGCCTTTGTCAGGGCTGCACATCACACAGTACCTGCATTTTCTCTTTTAAAGTAGTACGTCTTCTTCAGCTCTTTCAGTCGGCTTTCAGCTCTTCCCCCCCTGTTAATAATTGGCAAATGATGGGATGTGATTACACGGCCATTTACAGTACTTATTAGCATTTCATTTATAACATTATCATATAAAACTGACTTAATTGCCCTCTGGGTGTAAACACTTAAATTTTGTACATGGCAGTTCCATTCACTTCTCTGCCACTGAGGAATACAGTATATTACTTCTCAGAAAAGAAAACACAAATTTGTCACGGATGGCTGCATCCACTGCACATGAAGAAGAAAGGGTTTAAAAGATGCTATGGCTCCTTGGGAGTATACACAAGGATAACAACATAATTTGCACTCAGGCATTTGCATATATGGTACAGTAATTTGGCACGGCTCCTTTGGTTTTTATCTCAAAGGAGGGAAGGATTGTCATTTTTCCAGTTAGTATCCTAAAAATCACATAGCCTAATGCCAAAAAAAGCCTCTGAAAAAACATCCATAGCTTTGTCACTGTAGGATTGTTCTCAATAGAGTATTTATTGGTGCTTTGTCAAATCTGCATTTAAATACACCAGTTGATAGCTTGGCATTATTTTCTGTTGGAGGGTGTTCCAGAAGCTAAACAGAAGTCTGTCTGGGGACTTTTTTCTTGGTGTTTGGTCTAAAATTTCATTGCATTTCTCCTTCTGTTCTTACCTGATCTGTTGCCTGTGTGCTTCAGCCAAGCTGGGCATATTTTTAGCCATGCATGTCCTTGCAAGGGATTTCTGAACCACTTCAGGGAGCTGTTGCTTTCCACCTCATGGTGCTGTTTAAATGCCCACTGCCAATCTCTTCAGTAACACTCTGCCCTTGCCTCCAAATATTATTGGCCATTTTCTTCTGAGCTCTGTTTGGATACCAGCTCTCTCAAAGCAGCCATCAGTGTGCCAGATGCTGCTGTGCCGGGGCTGTCAGCCTGATCCAGAAAGCGCTGAAGCCAGAGGAAAGCCTCCGTTGATTTTGGATCGGTACCATAATAAGGAACCAGGGAATAAGATAATGGCCCATAACTTAAAACACTGAAATGTGAGTCTGCATCACAGTGCAAAGATTGAGTAGTTGAAGGGTAAAGGTCTTCCACAGCCATAACCATGAAGCAACAACAATTAGCTCATAAACCTAAAAACAATAAAAATAAACGGCCAGAGTAATTTTTGTGGCTGGAGGAGGCTGAAGGTGTTTCGGCAGGCTGGGCAGAGCTCAACTTGGCAGTGGTGGGCTAGGAGCAGTGCAGCTGGCAGTGCTCACTTCGGGATCTGGGGTCAGAGGGCTGTGGGGCAGGATGGGGAGCCATGGGGCTCCCGGAGGCCTGGGAGGGTTTGGTCACAAACTGACACAGTGTGACAAGTTTGCTTTTGTTGGAGTTTGGTGGGAGTAAAGGGAAAAGAAGTCTGCAGTGCTGGCAGGATCTCAGCAGCTCTGGGAGGATTGTGACTGTGATGAGGGGGTTGGTGAGGGTTGTCTCTGCTCCTGAAGCCAGCCAGTCTCCACTCCTGCCCTGATGATGGGGAGGAAACAGCTGTGTCTGGAAAGGCAGGTGATGGGGCTAGGCCAGTGGTGGTAGCATTCCTGAAAAACAAGGTGTTTTGCTTCTGTGGTGTTGGGGGCAAGAGTCACCCCTAAGAATCTTTCAGCAAAAGGCTGTGCAGATGAGAGATGGGAAGAGACTGCTTGCAGGACAGCAGTCAGGAGTGTCCTGCCTTCTTCCTCCCCACTATGCTGGTATTTCAGGCAGTGCTAACTAATCCAGCATTCAGGGGAGGGGGACTGACATCTTTCCCAGGAGTTTCTGGTCTCACCTCTCCTTCTGGACATGCCTCTGCTCTTGCCATGTAGTCTTATGCCTTTTCTCTTGTTTGTGCCTCACTTTCTTCCAGCATCTTCCTGTTTGGGCATGATCCTACTGGCTTCCTCCATTGCCAGAAAGCCATCCTCGTGCTGTCCTGTGCCAAAACTGCTGCCCCATGTACTTCTGCTCTTATCTCTCAAGGGGCCAGCCCAGCGCTGGAGCAGTTGCTTTGTGCACTAAACCAGGATGGGGAAGATGAAGAGCAAGGCGATTTAAACCTGAATAAGGAGCTTCTTGGAACTCAGTGTAGTCATGTAAGCTGGGGGCAGCATCTGAGCATCTGCTCAGTGCTCTGCTTTCCCACAGCCCCCCCGGGCTCGAGTGAGGGCAGCAGGAGGGCCCCTGCTCTACAGCCCTGTCCATACAGTGCCTTTCAGGTGACAGTCTGATGAGTTCTTCCTCATCCCACCACCCAGCACTGGGGCCTGGGAACAGAGCCTGTACTGCATGGGAGTGGTCTCTGATGCAGGAGATGCTGTTGGAATGTCCCACCGTTCTCCCTAAGATGTTGTTTACTGTTACCTGGAACACAAAGGGCCTCTCTGCCTGAGGTGAGACAACACACAAATGCTATCAGTGTTGTTTTTTCTCCTCTTCTGCAGTGTTTTCAGTCTCATCTGGGCTTCCTGAAGAAACCAGATAAGTTTTTGCTCTTTTATCAAAGACCAGCAATGCATATTTTCATGGCAGACTGAGCTGGCTGGCTGATACCCTTTGCATCAGCAAGATTGTTATTTAAGATTTTCTTTTCCTTCCAGTTTTTCCCCAAAACAGCTTGATTCATTTCAGTGCCTCTCTTACTGACCTTGCGGGTTAAATTTTTTGAATGTCCATGAGAATAGAGGACCTTTAGGAATAAACCAAAAATGTCATCATATCTGAACACGCACAGAAAGGATGTGAAACACATTGTATTGAATCGTTTTCCATGCAGGGATGGGGAGAACGATTATTTGAGACAGGAAGTAAAATAAATATGAAAAAGAAGAAATGTGAAGTGAAAGAGGAAGGAGAAAAGAAAAAGAGATGACCCCCAATTGAAAAAAAAGATATATGACAATTGCAGTGGCCATGTTTCCATGGCTAATTCCTAAGGATGCACTGCCACCTGCCAGCCTTTGAGCAAAACGCATGGGAAGAAAAAGTGGATTTCATTCCTAATTGAAGTGTTCTTTGACTGCCCAAATTGCTACATGGCCGAGATATCCATTTTAAAAAAGAAACTGCTATCAAGGATTTACACACGGTTTTATACTCTTGTACTGCACATTGCACAAAGGAGCAGGATACATTTGCAAGGTGAAGCACCCTGAGCCCAGCCGAGGCTCTGGTTTGAATCAGGGCGGAGGGGCATGAAGCCAAGGCCTCACAGAGCCCCTCTTGCCCTGTCCTCAGCTGAAGGTATGAAATATTGTGAGGGGAAGGCACAAGTGACAGAGGTGCCAAGGAGTTGATCTATGCTCCTAGAATAGATTAAATCTTTTTGCATATTACAGGATTGTGAAATGGGAGCAAAAGGGGTGCATTGCTGATACTTGAAGGTGACAAATAATGGAGGGAAAGAAATATTGATTTAGGGTGGGTGCCCAGGAGTAATGGGATGAAATTTCAAAGGGAAACATGAGTGTTTCCCTCATGTGTATTAGGAAATGCTTCCACATACTGAGATCTATCACGCTGTGAATAATATCTCAGGGGAAGCTTCTTCACTCTAGGCACTTTAAACTAGAATAGAATAAATGGTAAGAAATTATTATACAGTGAAGTCTTATAGTGGCAAGGGGATGAAATAGACGATCTAATAGGTTTTTATTTCCTCTCTGAGATGACTCTCCATTGTCTTTCATTATGCAGCACAAGCTGTTCAAGCTTGCATATCCAGCAGAACACTACTACTGCTATGCACACAAATGTCTGCAGTCCAACACCTGGTAAAGGGTGCGTGGAGTACAGCTTCGCCTTGAACCTGCTGCAAGGCAATGTAAATTGCATTTCTGGTCTCTCAGCCTCTTAGTCCTGGATCAGATTTAGCTTTTCTTTTAGCACTCTGTAGGGTCCATTATTGTGAAGAACTTCATACATGCTTTGTCCAGTACATTTCATAGATAAAAACACTTATGTAATTTGAAGCAGTACATCATCTTAAGACCTGATTGAGTCAAAACCAATTCAGCAAGGGCAATCCAGTTACTGCTCCTAAAGTGACTTTGTCTTCACTTGGTGGAGTTATGTCTAATGTAAAAATTCAGAAATGCCTCTGGAAATTAAACAAACCTTCCATCTCCCTTTAAATCTTGGATGTTCTTTGGGTTGGGATTGAGATAAAAGTTACTGTCTTGTGTTTGTGAATGAATGAACATTCTTATGTCATTCTTAAGAGAGACTTTGTGAGAAATGGCAAACAAATAGATGGTTACTTGTTAGAGTTTGTCTTTTTGCATAGAAAGGGGAAAATTAGTGAAAATTATGGAAACACACAGTTGGAAAGACATGTTGAGAGCAGAATCAAACTGTGATTTTTATCACCTGGTTAAGTGAGTTTGCTCCAAAAATATTGGCAACTACGTCTTTTTGTTTTTTTCTTGTGTGTATTTATTCTGAAATACAGTTTTGAAAGAACCCCACTGACTTTTGTCATAAAGGCGCCACACCAGTGTACAGTGGCTTTAAAATCCTCATGCATTAGCTGCCATCCTAACACTGTGAGTTTAACTTTCCCCTTCCCTTGTGAAACGGAATGTATTTTTTCCCCTTTTTCCTCACTCTGGGAATCATTTTGAAACAAGTTCTACTTACAGATACTAAGAGAAGTCTTGCTTTGAGGACGCAATTACCATATGGTTGAAGCTAGGCATGTACCAAGCACTATTTACTTTAAATGAATATTAAGAACATGTGCTTGTTTCTAAAAAGCAGTGCTTGTCTGTCACTGAGCTTTGGGAATTGAGTTTATGGATTTGTTCTTGGGAAATGTGAAGTTTAATCTGCACTGAATATAAGAAGAAAAATAGTTGCTATTACCAAAGAGTGATGGCCAAAGCTACCTCACTCTGAAGACCAAAGTTGTCTGACTGCAGTGGTAGCCCCTGAACTGCTGCTTTACCTCTGGTGGGAACAGCAAAATATTGAGAGCCTCAGCTCTTGGTCCTCAGGCTGAACCAGAGGTTGTCATGTGGTGGTGTTTTTTACCAGAAGGTCTCTCGAGTCTGGTTTTTCTCAAACACAGCTTGGAGATCTCATGTGCCTCGTGCAGTCCCAGCTACAGACAGATTGAAAGCCAGCTCTGGAAGACAGGAGAGCACCAGTCCCCAGTGTTCAGTGTGTGGAGGCTCACACTTCTCCTTGCAGTTCAGACATGATCAGTCATCACACCAGAGGACAGTTTTAGGGTACAACAATGCAAGTATAGTCCTCTGAACCAATGGGTCACCAAGCACAGTGTCACAACAGAACATATAAAAATTTAAGCAGGGCCTAAGCAGCAATTCCTTGTTTTAGAAGTTGACTTGCCATTGGAGCAGCTGGGTGTCCTGGTTTAGGGCATATTTGGGAGGAAACCCCCGAATGGGGTTACTCTGGAGAGCAAACCCAAACGGCCCCTCCCCTTCACCAGTCCAGGAAAAGAACTTCCTCAGAGAAAAGTGGAAAAAACTATTTATTTAACCAACGAAATGCGCACAAGCATAAAGAATGAATAATATGGAACAATAAAACCTCTCATTCTGGAGTGAGATGGCAAATTGAGAAAGTCCTTGCTGTGGGTATATGTCAGCTTGGTCAGTCCCTTATTTGTCCCTCCAGGGGTCCAGGCCCTGGTGGGCCACAGGTGCCAGCTCCCCAGTGCTCCTCTGGGTTTTTCAGTCCAGAGCAGCTTTAAACAGTCCCAAGAAAAAGGAAAAAGAAAAACAGTCCAGGAAGCTTCTTTGCCTCAGCTAGCTAAACTAACTAAAAGAAAAAAAGATTTCTGTCCCACTGCTGTGCATGCCTCAGCCATACACACCGGAGGAGGAATGCAAAGGAGTGAAGGCTGTTTTTCAAATCAAACTACGCACTTCTTCTTTCCCTGCTTTGCTCTCAGAACCAGGGTTAAAGGCACAGAACTCAACATACAGCACATGCAGAACAGGTGATTGGGGATACAAGCATCATAAAGTCACTCTAGGACACTGGGAAATGAGGTGGTCCTTGCTGCAAAACCAGTTTCTGTCAGCTTTCTTTCAGGACAGGGGAACTGGATGAGGACTGCTTTGGCAGGGAAAGGTGAAGTTAGTGCCTTGTGGACAAGGGAAAAAGGTGATGGGAAGTGTGTGGGGAGGAGGAATTGGGTGAAAAGCAAAGCAGCTGTAGGGGTTGAATGACCTACTAGAAGAAGGAAAAAATCATATGGACTGTATTCTGTTCACTGTTTTGCCTTCTGGATAGAGTATGCTGTGAGTGGGGACACTGGGATAATTGAATGCTTGACTTTAGAGTATTTGTCAGGACTTCTGACTTGGTTATCCTGTGACAACGTACGCAGGAGGTTTTTTGATTTGTATTCTCTGCAGAAAAAGAATAAAAATGAATACTCACCTCATTAATCCCTTTTAAAATTATGTGTGGATGGGCTAAACAAACTTTTGTTGTTCTATTTCCTAATAAACAAGGAAATCATTACAAAAAGTTTATCAGCTTTACTTTGGTTAATCACCTCTATTGTTTCACTTCTATTGTGTAGTCTGCAGGAATAAATTAAACTAAATGAGCCTTTCTGAAAGTTCTTTTTAATGACATTTTTGTTGAGAGTTTCCCTACTAGCTCTGTAAAACTTCTTACATTTCCAGGTTTCCATATGTATCTTCCAACATCTATTGTTCTTGCTTAAATGTAGAGTAAAAAGGGAACCCTAGTTCTCTTAGATGTACCCTCTGGGACTAATTATACTCATTTGACTGGAGTAGCAGTTAGATCTGAATTATAGTCATGAATAAGTTAGGTCTTAATTAAAGTCATGTTTGGGTGCAAAAGACAATGTCATACATGCAAAGAAGCTGCTTTGTAATATGCGTAAATTAGTGTTAATAATAATTTGTGTATGAGATTTGGATTCCAATTTATTCTTCGTATTGGTCTCTCCGGCATTTTAGCCATTTAACAGTGCATCCTGCTCCTGTTTCCATGTTTGAGTACTCTCAAAGTAATAGAAGGTAAAATATTGCTAAGCAAAAAAATAAAATGACCCACTCAATTCACATGAATATTTAAGGAGCTTTGTAATTGTCAAGGCCTTATCAGGTGTTTGACAATGTCTCACTTCTATTGGGAATATGTTGAAAAATTAATGATATTATGGTGTACTGTAATGTCTTTCTTCTGAAGACTTTCAGAGTTTCTCAGGAGGACAGCATAATCTCATTTTCTTCCCTGTTCTGATCTCTTCTCATCTCTCCCATAAAATTGCCAATAACACATAAATTAAACTGTAGGAGGGTAGGTTTAGATCAGATATCAGAAAAAAATTCTTTATTGCAAGTGTGGTGAGGCACTGAAAGAACTTGCACAGAGTAGATGTGGATGCCCCTTCCCTGGAAGTGTTCCAGGCCAGGCTGGATTGGGCTTTGAGCAAGGAAGGGAAGGGTTCCCTGTCATGGCAGAGGGTTGGATCTAGGTGACCATTGAGGTCTCTTCCAACACAAATTGTTCTGTGGTGTGTACATACATAAATAACAATACAGCACATTTCAAAACACTGCTGCTATTGGGCAGCCATCAACCCTTGCTTTCCTTTGGATGATGGTTAAAGCTTCTTAGGGCAATATTTATTCCACATGGGAGATAAGAACAACTCAAAAGAGTGGAGAACTTGTGTAAAGCCTACTACACTGGGCTCAAGGATCAACATGGAAATGCCACCTAGACCAGGGGATGCCTACATGGATAACCAAAACATTCCAGTAAAACAGTGGCTGTGGCTTGTAAGTGACTGTGTCTTTGTGGTATTTTCCTCTTGCTAAATGGTAATTTAGATCTTGTAGAGAGAATTGTCACCTGCTTAGTGTGAGCAGGTAGCCTGAGCCACAGTGTGAAAGCTTGGCAGACTTATTTCCTATGACATGTTTTCTGCCAAATGCTGTATCTGAATATGTTAGGTGACAAAGGATCTTCTACGTTTTTGTGACCATCCTGTCATACGTTTTTATTTCCAAAGAAAAATTTGAGAAAGTCCAAGTACTTTCTTTTGATATTCTCTAAGGAACGTGTTGTTTCTTGAAAGAAGATGCTATCTTTTAGTCCCAAGCAACTTATTTTTTGGCACTTTGATATATTTATTTAGAAAAATAATTAGGAGTTGAAGAGATAGAAAACTTAAAGTAGAATAAACCTTTTTGACACCATCCTGAAAGAATTATTTTTGCCTTGTGATAATTTTTCCCCATTAGATGCACTATATATATATATACACATATGCATCTGTATATCTATATATATATCTGTGTATATGTATATATGTATATTATATGTTGAGAACAATTCAGGCAAGCATGATCCCCTTGTATTTGTTTCAGTGCTCGGAATTCAATGCCTCTGGCTTTCCATTGAATAGCACTAAAGACCACTGGGTTTGGCCCTCACAATGTCCGGTGGGTGTGGATCTCTGGAGATCATCTTGGAAAATGGATCTGGTACACAAAATTGCATTTGGATGTAGGTCAGATCATTGTGCATATTTAATTCTGCAGCCATGGCATCACTGCCAACATTGTGCTTGTGGACACTGCAATTCTCTCTCTATACTGCTCACTCCACTTGTAATGGTCATTTGAAACCACTCAATAACCAAAATATTCAGTACAAGGATGTCTAAGGCAATCTGGTTTTGGAGGAATTGTTTGCACTGCAGGCACGTAATGACACACAAATAGGGAAAATTTGGATGGATTTGAATTGCATCAAGGGAAATTTGGGCTAAACACTGAGACAAGCTTTCCAGCACGTCAGCACTGTCATTGTCTATCCATAGACCTTCTCACATTCTGTTCCTAAAGGTTTTAGAAACAAATAAACAAAGAGTGGTTTTGGTTAACTTGGTCTGTACTTGGCTAGAAGATAGATTGGAGGGTTTCCTGAGGTCTTGATGCTTAGTTAAATTGTTCAAGTAAATTACCCACAAGATACCTAAGCTAGCTCTTTACAGAGGTTTGCACTTTAGATGCAAAATATCTTAAGAAAATACCAGAAATTTTAGGACTTGATCAAATGGATTGTATTGAAAAATAAAAGTATATAAAGTAAAGAAATATTTAAAGGTGTAATTTGAACCTCTCTTTTTATCATTTATTGTTATTTCAGAGATTAGGATAACTTGGTAAAATGGAGGATGGTACTATGAATTTATATGATTTTTTTTCTTTTTTTCTGCCTTTCTTTAACTTATAAAACTCACTTTTTTGGACATTACTACTGAGGTTTTGAATTTGACTGCAGAGGATATCACTCAAGTCAATGTCTGTAGTTGCAGTAGCTGGGATGAAATAAAATATTAAACACTTGAGCCTTTCTGCTTCAAGACATTAACTAGTCTTAAGCACCTTGGTTTTGGAAGACACATCCTCTATGGAAACGTACTGTTTGACTGTCTATAGGGATTTGAAGCACCTGCTGTTTGTACCTGTCAGAAACAAGGTAGGAGCGTAACAGATTTATTGTGTGATTCAGCCCAGCAATTAATTTCCTTTGTAGGAATCCAGTAAAACACAGAGCAGAGCAAAGCCCTGCCACTTCTCCTTTGTCTTAGTCACTGCTTCTTCTAGGAGAAAAGTAATTAATGCAACTGGAGAATGTGAATTACAAATATAGGTAACATTCCTGTAAGTGAGTCTGAGACCAATTCAAATATATAAAAATCTCCATAATTTAGAAGTTAATTACAGGTTATGGGTGCCCTAAGATGCGAAAGAAATCCTGAGTGTTTTGCATGGATGCATTGTGCCATGAGGAAACTGCAGCTGACCCTCTTCCTTGGCCCTGCATGTGATGATGTTTACATGAGTTACTCAAATGTATTTGAAGTTCTCCTTTTTGCATTTATTTGTGGATTACCAACAGTCTGCATCAGTAATATATTTACCTTTTTTTAGCTAGATCTATCTATGCCTGTTTCAAGGTGCTTTATTCCTGTTGGCAAAGGCAGAATCACTGTAACTCCCATTCATGTGAATAAACCCAAAACGAAACTCAGGGGCAGATATAATTAGAACACATTTATGCTTGTTTTCCAGCCTTGGTCTGCTGAACAGCAATTACTTTGAAAGATGGTTCCTTGTGCTTTTTAAAAATTTCTTTTTCTTTTCCAGTGTTCCTTTTATTCAGCCATGGGCTTGCAGTGGAAAGATGGATGAAGTAGAGAGGTACATTCTTTGCATTTCTCTCAGCACAATGAAAAAGAATACAGTGTAACATGTACAATAATCTGCAAGTATACAAAGATAGGTCCAAAGAGTAAGGGCCTTGGACGGAAAACATTCTTGATAAAAGAATACTAGAAATAATAGGCATGTATTTCCCCAAGGGGATTTGAGATTGGATATTAGACAACCTCATATGTAGTACAAAGTAATGCTTCTTTAAGAAGATATGGGCTTCTATCACTGACAGTCTTTAAAACAGGTTAGAAAAACTGGTTGGAAAATGCTTAGGAGTACTTCACCTTACTCTGTGCAGAGCAAGGGACAAGGTTGCCACTCCATGTCTCCTCTAGTCTTCATTAGTTGATATACACCTTTGCTGTGCTGTGTTTCAGCCATACAGGCACAGTACTCTTCAAAATGTAGTTACACAGCTACAACAGCGATGGAAGCAGTCCTAGTATGTGCCACCAAGACACAGTTACTCCTGTGGAAATGCCAGTCCCTACAAAGCATTGTCAAACAGCAGAAGGGATGATTCTTAACTAATTACAACAGCATTGACAAGAGGCCTCACACAAAAGCGATTCTACCACATGCCATCTGCTCCATAGATGAAGGTATAAATGCTTTGCAATGGGACAGAGCTTTCATCTGAGGATCCCAAAGTATTTTAAGAAGTGGAAATATAAAGTGACATTATCTTAATTGCACAGTTAGATGAGAAGGATTGCAACCTTCCTTATTTGCATACTGATACCGTAGCCTGGCATTTTCCTGAGGAAAGATCAGGAACATGAACAAAGGTGGTTTTTGCTTAACTCTTCTGGGGATACTTGGAGGTAAAATTGTTCTGTTGTGCCACAGGCCACATACAAGGGTGTGTGTAAGCACAAGTTTATTTCACCAACACAAATTCTTTATGTAGTGGCTGTGATGTGATTTTGCTCTTGTGAGATATCTTCTTTACAGAACACGTACACCCAACACAGCTGCTCTCGTATGCCTGCATCACTAGAAGTGTCATGGAACTGGCATGTTTGCATTGGAGCAGGCTGATTTGTGCCCTTGAGAAGGAGCTTAGCACAGAGACAACTGTACCTGGAGATACTGAGGTGAACAGTCCTACGTAAAGCACCACCATTCCTGAACCAGTGCATTTTCTCTCCTTTGGCACAGGAGCAAAGGACTGATGATGCTGGGAAGGGAGAGACAGGCCCTCTCCTTTGCAGCAGGTGTTCTTCTAATACAGGGCATAAAGTGCTTGTTAACAGACACATGTGCACCTCCTCTCTGCTGCAAATATTCATATAAATAACTTCCTGGCCTTTTTGCTGTACATTTAGGATCCTAATCAGGAGAGAAGTTACCATTTTACCTGGTAGTAACTAAACATGTAACAGAGACATCATGACAGAATGTGTGTCAGTGGTGAACTTGTATCTGCTTCAGTTCCTTTTCAGTATCTGTCTAAGCCAAAGTGCATGAAAGATATCAGAGTACAGCATGGAGGCTACATAAATCTGTTTTTGGACCCTAATAATACCCTCCAAAACTTCCTTTCAGCAAGTAATTTCTCTTCCTGCTCTCATTTTTTAAATCCACTCTGCAGGTGAGATAAGAGGATTCTTTTTGCCCTTAAATTATGGCAGTTACAAGTAATCCTTGCTGTCTCTGTACATATGGGGCTTTTTGTTTTTCTTTTTGTCTTTATTATTATTTTTTTTTTCCCAAGGAAACAACTATTTCATGCCTGTGGGAAAAAAAAAGAGATTAGCTGCACCAGAACAGAAAATATGAATTAACCTGAGGCAAAGCACAGCTGAACAGCAGCAATACAAACTTCCCCTCAGCTCTGGTGCCAAATGTCTCCAATGATAAACCTTTGCAGGCCAATAACTGGGAATGAAGTGTTCTTTATCAACTTTCCTTTTTTATTAAAATCAGTAAATATAACTGAATGTCTAGTAGTAAATTATTTCCCTTCACCCATCTACAGATAAAGGAAGGGTCTGGGGGGCAGCAGGTCCTTGCTCTCAGAAGAAACAATTCTGAGATGGTTTAAGGCAGCAGCTGCACTTGTGATCAGACAGGTCAGTGACATTAATATGGTTTCAATGCATGTTTAAAGACTCTCTGATCTATATACAAGTATTTCCAGGACACGCACATTCTTATTCTAGCTGGCATCTTTTGTGTGACTTGAGTGACCCCCACCTTTCTCTGCAGACAAAGGTGTTACCTCCCCTGTTTCTTGACTATGGAGAGGATTTGGAAGCTGCTCAGATGAGTTGTTTTTTGGTGGATTTTAACTGGAAAACACCAGTTCAATTGTGTAGAAGCAAGGCAAAGAAGTTATATTCATGAAATACAAAAAATATTTATTTTAAAAGAGAATGCCTGAGGAGAGAGATGCCATTCAGAGAAGGGCAATAATAGTGGCAGTGTGTGCTCTCGTTTCACCAGAGTAGGCAGAGACACTTGGGGACACAGGAGAGAGGTGGAATCACATTTGCCTGGTTTAGATTAGAGGCTGCAGGGCAGTCTGGAAGAAACATGCCTGTTGCAGCTGTGCTGCTTTTTACATGTGCCAGAGAAACATGAGCAGTAATTAGTCTCTTCACTGGAACAACTTTGTCAAAGCCTGTGCTCTGCATTGAACAGAGAGAAGCTGCTGAGACATCTTCAGCAAGTGTAAATTACTAAGCTGTGTAGGCAGGGCCATAGACCTGTTTTCTCAGGCGATCTGTGCAACTCAAACCTTTTTCTTATTAAACAGGCAGGAAAACTGTTGTGATTTGTTAAAAATTTGAAAAGAGGAGAAGTTTTTCAACCTAAGAGGCTTATTTTCCTTCCTCAGAAGAATGGTATTTTGACTGTGGTGGGAGAATTTGGGTTTGTCTTGAGCTTGTAAGATGCTGGGGAGGATAAAGGATCTTGCCAATCTCTGGGAATAATCAGCAGTGTAGCAGGTTACCACTCCTCTCACTCATTTATTCAGAAGAAAACTGGAGACCAGTATGTGATGGGAGAATTTGAAAAATAATAAAGGGAAGATGAGAGGCATCTTCGGGGAATGCAGAAGAAGATTAAGGGAAGACAAGCAGTTTCTTACTTTTTGTCTCTGTTTGACTCCAGGGGGAGTATTACTTATTATTTATTTATAGTACTGTTGATAAAGACATGGCTGAAAATGACAAGACACTGGTTTCATCCCCTAGATGGAAGGATTAAATCATTACTGTCATTCACATTTCCAGCAAACCAGGAATTATCTTTGGATGCCCACTCAAGAGAAGCTGGCAGTCAAAAGGATAGTGGATTGTGTTCCCCTGTTACTCTGAAATGTGTAATGAGATTGCACGGCAAAATAGCCATGGAAATGTTAATTCTAAAGTGTGTAGTGTGCTGTGGAAAGAGCAAGTGGGAAATGATAAATGAGCAACATCGATCAAATATCAGCATGTGCTGTGATTGCCAAGGGCTTAGGCAGATCCCTTTACTCCTTAGGGAAGTTCTTTGCCCTAAGAATCACATGAGAGACTTTTCTGTTAGGCAAAAATAACACTGCAGAAATTTGTGCAGTGTTCATTAAGTACGGTAAGAGCAGGAACTTTGCAAGTGACTGAGTGTCACTTTGATAGATAGACTACAGTAAGTTATACTCAATAAATCCTCACCATCTCTGTGTGCATTGTCATTCAAAAGGAATTATTATTCCTAACTAAATAGCCACCAAAAGTCTAAAAGGTCTGCATGTTATACACTGTCATGTCCTGAGTTACTGGGCTGTGTAACACAAGTCAGTGTGGAGATAAGAGAATTAGCATGCTCTTGGACCCTCACAGGGATGGGTCGGAGGGAAATGCCCTCCCTGCTTGTGGAGTCCAGAGACAGCTGGATAGCTGAGTCATATCTTACCTCTAGGGCTTCTTAAGATCTAGACACTTTCTTCTAGACCAATGTACAGTCATTTCAGTATGTGTGAAGGGAAGAGGGAAAAAAACTAGAGAGAAATGACAGTTTTTGTAAAAGTGAATTGAAAATGCTCCGGGATTAAAGCAGAGCACAGTTCAAATTTGTAAAATTCCCTTGAGTTTCACCATGTTAAAGCTGGGGCACAATTGCAAGACTTTGAAGAACTGCTGGAGAGTTCTTTAGCAGGTGAGAAAGGGTAGGAGGATAACAAGGCAAACATGTAAATGGAGCTAAACTTCTATAGATGGGTCATTTCTGAGAACACAGCTAACTTCATTCAGATTTTGACCAAGTTATTTGGAGTCATATAGGATCTCATTTAAACTTCATCATTAGATTCCATAACTCATCTGTGCCCACGGGCATGACTAGGATAGAAATAGGCTGACTCCTTTTTTAATTGCACTCATTGGAGCATGGGTGGAAAGCAAGCATGAAGGATGTGGGTGCAGTATTCCAGGGCCAGAACAGGGCATTTGTTGATTATGTCATTGTATAATGTCACATCACATAAAAGCATACAGTATTGAAAAATATAGCCACATAATTTCCTGGAATCAGTACTAATTAAAAAGCAAATTGGAGTGGGAAGCAACTGAAGAATATCCAACTATTTCTATTATCATAATTTTTTACAGTAAAGGACAGATGAGTAAAGGTTGTGTTTGAATTGGAGAACATTAATTGTACAGCCTCAAGGCTGCTGAAAAAATGAAATTTTCCTTTTTCCTTTTTTAAAAAAGATGGGTTTATTCATCTTCTTGCTATTTAGTGCACAATAGCCTTAATAAATATAATACAACAATAGGGCTGCTGGATCAGGTCCAAATAAACCCTTAAATGATCAGGTGCTATAATGAGAATATCAGAATCTGACATTTTAGTTCACTGAATTGTCCTCCTTGCTCTCTTTTCCAGAATCTACAGGCAATGTCCCTGAAAAGTGCCCACATTTAGAATGCCATCAATACAAGGTGGAGCAGGAGAATTCTTGGCTGTGGAGGGGCTGGGTTCCTGTCTCCAGTGTGGTGCAAAATGTTTGTGGAGGGATGCAGTGGAAGCCCTGGGTTACAAGCAATGCGCAGACACTGTGGAATGTGCCTACTCTAAAATGAGTGCTTTTCTGATATCCCCCCCGCTTCAGTTGATGTTGAAACTGGGTGGAAAAGTATTATCCACTTCTTAATATTTCCTACCCTTGCTGAGGTGAGCAGGGATGGAGAGTATGCACCACAATGGCTGTTTAACCTCGATCTTTGTCTGTGGCTCTGCAGAACTAGATATGTTGTCTTCCTTAATCTGCTTCACTTTATTTTTAGGTTGTGACTGTGAAAAAGCTAGCGGCTTGCTGGAGTCAATTTTCACAAAAAGCCAGTGACAGGAGTAAGAATTTCTGCCAATCTTCTTAACTTGCACTGAAAGCCCTCAGTTTCTCAGGCTGCAGGAACACAACACTGAGAAAAAAAATGGCAGCCATCAAAGCATTCTCAGAACAGAAATATTCTGCTAGCTTTTGTGATTCCTTGTTTTGCACAGAAATGCCCTGAATTAGAAGGCATGACTTGGGCATAGTCTATAATTTGTCAATCTAACCCCCTCCTTTCCCCTCAGTCTCTTGTCCCAGTCACTGACTTACTGAAAGGTATTTTTGTTTTGGTGGGTCTCTTGGCATGGCTCTTTCCATGGTAGTGCTGCTTGTTGCTCCTTATTCCTGAAGAGGTGTAGAGCTGACTGATCGTCACAGTTGGGTTTCAGGAAGAAGGTCCTTCCTTCTAGATTTAACCTGCAGATGGAAGGCATTGGAAGAGGAATGTGGCCCTGCACTTTTGGTAGCTTTATCCAAAAAGAGAGTGAGGAAAGGTCTAGATTTCTTCACTGAAAATTTGTTTTATTTATAGCCCTCTTCAGAAGTACAGGGTTGTGCTGGCCCTGTGACTGTGGAAAATTTGTTCCAGGAAAGCAAGTTTCTCAAAGGTTCAGGAGTACTTTCTTCCCTTACTCAGAGTTTGTGTAAGGTGTGAACTTTAGGCTGCTGTGCCCCTAACATGCCCTGTGTTTAGGAACTTGTTACAGGATTGGCATGGATTTACATGCTGAGGGTCAGAAAACAGGAGCCTGTGTGTGAGGAGTAACAGCTCCTCAGCATGATGTGACAGAGAGGGGTCAGGTTTTGCCTTCTTTTACAAAATAATTACTGAATTCCATGAGGGCTGACAAGCATTGTTGGTGTTGGGAATTGGCCGTGGCTAGCAACAAGGCTGGAATGACCCTTGTGCCACAGGGATTTAGACTTCCAGTAGCAGCACATGGCACAGGGCTCTGTGCTCTGAGGGTTCCTGCACAGTGCACATTCTGGTCTTGGAAAAGCTCATTTGGTAACTCAGGACTTGCTTCTCAAGTTGCTATGGCTTCTGCAAGAATTTGCCTGCGGTGTGCATGGGCTTCATGTTCAAAACATAAAAAATCTGCTGTCGTTTTACTTGATTCCAATTGTTTTTGGTGCTGTGGAAATGAGATGCTTAGAAATAAATAAGCTGGCCGTTAACAGTGGTTTTTTATTTGGTTTTAATGGCGTGTACTAATTAACTGGGTCCTGTCTAGTTTCACTTGAGTGGGAGTGACACGAGCACTAAGATTACAGGTTGGCATTTACATTAGTCTGTTTCATTAGACAGGAAAAGATTCCATTTAGCGAGAGACACCTCCAAGGAAAACAATGCCAGAGGGAACAAAACTATTTCTGTGCTTGAAGAGAACAGGGCTTCAATACAGTAGTCCAATTAAGATGGTTATCTGCTGGTAAACAAACATAGCTGGCTCCTGTACAGTGGATGGGGGAATTTAAAGAGAAAAATTATCGATTGAGTCTGGAAAAAGAGTTTGAGCTCAACAATGCATTGGATAAATACATATGCTTTCTCTCTCTGTCTCATTCTTTCACATTGAACAGATCTGATGGTGTTGGGGAAACTACTTGTTTTCTAATTTGTGGTGGTGTTTTTTTTATTTTGGTGGGGTTTGTTGTTTTTTTTTTTTCCCCCTCCCATTAGACTTTTCTGTGTAAGACTTTGCAGGGATGGATTGGCAACGTGGGTCAACCAATTCAGCTCCTTTGTTTAATTCCTTATGCTTAGAATCTGTCTCCTCTGAAAACACACTATTGGCGCCACTTAGGTTGAAATTCCTTTGCAAATCCCTGCTGTACGAGTTAAGGCTTGTGCAGATGGTGGCAGTGCTGATGAAAATGACACTAAAGAGTTGTTTTCTCTTTTCTAAAGCCAAGCAAGAGCATTTTAAACAGGAAACAGGCAGTATTATGATTTTGGTAGCTTTTATCACTGCTCTGTAAAAAGGTATAGAAGCCCTTTGGCTGTCTCTTCCACTTTTCTAATTTGAAAAAATAAGAAACAAAATTCCCCCAGAGACTGGCGGTATAACAGTTGCTTCTCAAAATCTTTTAGAAATCATAGCTTTATGAAGGGATAGATGCTTAGTTTTGGCGTGAAGCCCTATTTGTCCCAGAGGCACCCAGGAGTGTAAGGGCTGGGGAAGCTTCACTGGGGGCTGCCCAAGTCTGACAGAGCAGTGACGAGGAAGCTCTGAAGATGTGCTGGAAAAGGATGTTGCAGAGGGCACTTACTGGTACTGTGCACTGGGAAACTGTCCCTGGTGGCTTCATTTTGTTTCGGTAAGTTCATTGCCTGCTCTGTTGTAAATGAACAAAACACTACTGCAGTCTTTTTCTCATTTTTGGAATAAACTGAAGATGTATCTGCATTGTTCATGTAGAGGTATCCAAGCTACATCCAAACAAGATGAAGTAGACTACAAAGAAAGAGAGCAGTAGGGTAAAAAACAATAAACCTTTGTTTAGTCAGGTCTTCCTCTACATATAATTTTGTTATTGACTTGTAAGTTACAGTATAATGATCTGGGAGGCTGTGGGAAACACCTCTGGTCCATGAACACTGGTAAGGCAGGGAATTGGGTTAGGCTCAAGTAACAGAACCACCCTCTCTTTCTACTACTTTGGTTTCTGTCAGTGTCCCATCATGATAACCCAGACCTGAAGCTTATTCAATGAGAAATGTCAGATAAAGCTGAATGGTGTTTTTCAGAAAGTCTTGGCAGCTTGGCACAAACATCCTGCCAAGGCATGGGAATGCCATGTTATTCAGTTGATGACTCACAGGACATAGATAATTAGTCAAAGGGCTAGAAGAAGTGACTAGCCCACGGACAGAATCCATATGTTGAAATGTGTTTGCATTAATTTTTTTGCTGGAGGGCCTTGAATAATGAGGAGATTAGTAAAAATCAAAGTCCTTTGTGGATAATTTATGAACATGAACAAAACAAGGTAAGTTATGAACTGCAAAGGGTTCTCCTAGTTGTAGTCATTGGCTTGTGGAATTCAATCAATGCTGAATAATTTAGATCTTTTTAAAAAAATGTAATTTAAATGAATACCGTTAATCTGGCACAGTGGAAAAGTTCAAAGAGAGCAGATGGTTAAAGAAATGCTAAGAAATAGCTGGACAGAGGGATCTAGTTGGTATATGAATAGTGCTCCTTAATTGTGCCTTTTTGTGTATCTGGTATCTCTTTTCTGCAGAGGCTTTAGGACAATATCCAGTGAGCATAAAGGATTGCCGTGAGGACAAGAACTGCCCTTAATTTTGACTAGACTGGTGGATCAGACTATGAGCAAGAGATACAGACAGAAACTTCATCACATCTTGCTGAGAAGCCTGAAGTGTCAAAAGTTTAAAAACAGCTGTTTAAAAACCTGTCTGAGAATTGGCAGTGGGGAGGGAATAGAGAACTGCCAGCTAAAAAGGGCTTAAAAGATGTGATTTTGAGCACACTTGTTAAATGTGTTTTTCCCCAAAGCAGCCATCCTGGTGGATTGGAGAAAGGCAACTTGCAAAACTTTGTCCCTTGGTATGTATGAGAAGGGAGGAATAACTGTTCTAATTTTTTTTCCAGAGTCTCTCGTAGCAGCTTTTCTCCCTCCCTGCTGCTTCAGCTCAGCCTTCACATGTCTCTGGTGCATGTGCCAAACAATCTGCCAGCCTCATGTTGACTCTTCCTCTGCTTGTCACGAGCACTGACCTCCAGCACTTGCATTAACAAAATTTTTCCTGTAGCTAAGATCATTAGATTACTTAAAGCATGAAGTGGCTGAAAAACATTGCAGAGCACAGGATTATTGGTAAGAGTGTTCCAGAAGCAGAGAACATCCACTTTGAGTTCCTAAGGGCCAGAGTTTTTAGAGGGCGTATAAACCTGCTCTTGTTAAACATTCTTTCAGCATTTTCTCAGCAGAGATAAAGTAATTTCTGAAGTACTGCATTCTGCTACATGAAGGCAATGAATGACTTTCTAATGTTACTTGAAAATCTTTTGTGAATCTTTGCTTTCTAGGCTTCACCATACAGAAAATTTGCTGAAATTTCTTTTCTCCTCTTCTCATTTCATGGCTCTCCAGTCTGACTTCTTCCCAAATCAAGCTGCACCATACACAAAACCTCCAGCTAGAATTTGCTAGGCATGGCAAAGATTTCAGTCAGGAAATACATGCCTTTATTCAGATGATGCAACAATACTTTCAAATAAACTATGAAGTATTTCTTGCAAAAAATATCCTCAGGCACTTTAGTATTTTGGTACTTGATAACAATTTAAATTAACCTGAATATATCCAAGCCCTTTTTCCTTCAAATGGCAAACATTCAGTGTTGAATGCTTTGAAACCTCCTGTTTTTCTTTGAAGTGTGGAGGAGGCTGAAAAGCCCATTTTCCTTTAGCTGCCAGGTGTGCAACCCCTGGCTCTCAGTCCATCTCCTGAGCAGAGCTGCACCACGAGTTCACTCTCCCACTAGCAGCACATGTGGGTGAAGCACAGCAACCTGATGGCAGTGGGTGAGAGCACAGTCAGTTTAATGTGGTTGCCTGGCATTAGCAGGAGGTCAGAACTGCATGCTGGTCACAGCTTGGTAACACCACTTCAACTAGAGAAGGGATAGAATAAAAAAGACTGCCTCTGAAAAGATAATCAGAAGTTTCTTCAACCTTGGTTTAAGCAGTAACATGCAACTCCATCATTCCTAAGCCTTATTGGAAATGCTGAGAAAAAAACATATTTAGGAATGAGCAATCACTTTTGTGCTTAGGAGAAAGAAAATTATAAACACTGTTTCTCTTTTGTGTTTTCTTGGAACTTCCCCTTTTATTCATTGCCAGTAGAGCTTCCCACTCTAATCCTTTATTGATAGTGAAGTGCCACCACACTATTCTGATTTGTCTTATCACTCCTGGCAGTGGCTAACAGCTCAGGTAATGTGCTGTGGCATGGTGACCTTCGGTGACCACAGTTCTGCTCTAAAGCAAACCCCCACAGGACTGGTGCACTCAGTGGTTTCTGCTCCTGGAGAGCAGGTCTGTCCAGAAGGGTCACAAATTTTCTATAATGTTTTGCAGACTGTGTGAGTCTCTTTGAGGACATAATTGTTCTTTCTCAAGCTTCCAGGAGAGTTATACATACATAAAAGGAAAAGAGAATACTAGACACATACAGGTCCTCCTTTTAATATCTCACTAAGCATATTGTGCACTTTCATGTCTGCTGTGCTCCAGGCTGTATTTCTCTGGCACTGTGATGAAAAGCAGTTTCTTTGATTCATCCTCAGCTTTCTTCTTAATAATACCTGAGTAACACTAATTTGTAGTGGAACAAATCAGTACGAATCCAGGAGCAAGTCCTTCTGAATGGCTTCAGCATCTGCGTTCTGAAGAGAAGCCTCATGAAAATATAAGCATCCAACTTGCCTCTTAATTCAGTGCTCGTTACTCTGGCAGGGTTCAGCTGCTTTGGGAACTGGCACTGTGAGTCTGAAAGCTGTTGAGATACACTGGCCTCCTTCACTGATCTACTAACTCCTCACACCAGCAGCAGGCATGCATTTATTGTCCACCTCAGCTTGAAAGGAAAACATAGAGGGTGCAGCACAATGCTGTCCAGCCCTGTGACCTTTCTCATGGCACCGAGAATTGTCTTCTTTGGAAAGAAACAGTGAGCCATGACAGACAATGACGTTTACACATGTCGACTTGATAAAGTAAATATATTTGTATGTAGTCATTTGAGAAAAGCCAAATATGATATATTTCAGGAAGATAGGCACATGGGTGAATTGCAGACAGGCTTAAAAAAAAAAAAAAAAAAGGGGATTCAGGCAAGAAGGCAAAAAAAAAAAAGTTCTCTTTAAGGGTTTGCAACCCTAGAATTGGCATTCTTCACCTTTGAATACCAGTGCCTGGAGCACAGTGTGGATTGCACTGCATGCCCAGTTTTGTCTGGTCTTGAGTATGATGTGGGGAGTCATCCAGGTTCTGCTGTGTGTTTCATTTGCAGCTGTGTGCCTGAAATAATCTGAGATTTCATCAAATGCTTGTCTTCCAGTCACAGGCTGCACATGGGAAATAAATTCACAGGTACTCAATGTGGTATTGAAAGGGATAAAATCAGGCTTCCTCTGAGGAACTGTGTAGTAATGGTTTGGTTCAGGAAGGTCCTCTGTGGGTGCCAGATCCTAGTTTTGGGGCTCCCTGGTTTGGGGTGGAGGCAGAAGGGGGTCAGGATTTGGCTAGGGTCTCTCTGTCCTCCCTGTTGTGGGTGGAGAGAACTGCAGGGCAAAACCAGAGCCAAGGTCTGCTGTCCCCTGCAACATCATGAGATAATGATAATTTTGTGGATTTCAGAGGAAATCCTATGCTGCTCTCAAAGCTTGGGAGAAGGGAGGAGAGGGAGGAGTGAGAGATAAAGGTTTAAAGATAAGGAATGAAAATAGCTCCTCCAGACCCTGCTGGAAACCAGCCTCCATGGGAGTGACACTGGTGGATCAAGTCAAAAACAAACAACGACGACAAAAAGGAAATGGATCACTTCCACCCAAAATGCTCATGTTCTTACAAAAGAGGGGGCTGATAGGAATGGCTGAGGTCTGGAGAGAAGGGCAAGGGCAAAGTTAATTGATCACAGAGACTGAGACCTTGCTATAGCTGCCAGAGCTCTATGTCAGGGAGTAGTGATGAAAACACATCTCCAAAGGGCTCTTCAGCTCTGCCAGCCAGTAACTTTTTTTATTTAATTCCCCTCTTTGAATGTCCCATGAAAATTTCAGAATCAGTTTGGCTGAAACAGTGTGTGAGAGAATGGCCTGATCTGTTCTCAGCTCCACAAAGACAGAGCAGTGTGAATATCTGTCTATTGTCTGGGGAAATGGGAAAAACCCTCACCCAATATTTGCAAGGGGAGAGGTAAGTATGGCTATTTGGGTTCAGTGCATTTCACATGATAGAGTTATTGGTAACTATTGGTAACTTATTTCTGATCTCCCTTCAGTCAGAGGTGTTTGGGGCTGGCTTGTGGTTTGCTCGTGTGCTTTTAGGACAGAAAACTTCTGACCTTGTAACAAAGGCACTGGTCCTAGCCTTAGAAAATACCACTGCTGTCTACATGAGGGAAGCTAAAAGCCTGCCTGTGCTCTAGGAAATGACAGGTGGTAATAGTAGGCTCACAAGCAGTGAACAAGGGACCCGGGTCATTTGCCCATTTCATAACTGCACAAGGTGTCTTGGTGGGTGAGTAACTAGATTATTCCCTGCATCCTTTCCCCTGGAGCATCAGAGATACCTAAGAGATTAACGGTAGCACCAGCTAAATGGCCTGTTATCCCCATTTCGGTGGAACCCTTCTCAGCATGCTTTGATATTAGGACCAGTGAGCCAGACTCAGGTCACAGCAGTCTCCTGCCTGGCTCCTTTTCCCAATGTAAGTGACAGAGCTGCCGTAGTTTGAAATATTAACTCCATTAAATATCTCTCTTTCCATGTTCTACAGCCTTGAAAAGGCTTTGGCCATTAGCATGTATTTTAGGGATGAAGAGGGCCTCTTGTTTCAAAAGGTAGAGTCACAGTCCAGAACTTTGTTTTCTTTGTTTCTCAGTTTGCTTAACACTGTGTTTTAGCTCTAAAAACTCACTTTCGAAGCAGTGATTCATAAGCACCTCATTTTATAAAGCCAAAATGTAATAAAATTACTGACAGGTTGACTGAACACTGTGTTTGATACAGTATCTCTGAATTGGTTTCTTGAGGTATGTACACTTAGAAGCATTTTTTTCCTATACATTAAATGGGGGGGGGGGGGGGGAAGTTAAAGTGGGATAGTCTTAATGTAAACTTTTATGGAAACAGGGAAGAAACAAACAGATTTGGGTGGGAATGCCAGCCTCTGAGAAGAACAAAGAGGGTAAGCATAACAACCCCTTAAATTTTGCTAAGGCAAAGCAATGGGATTTTTTCACCAGCTGCTGGTTTTCATTTGATAAAGTCTTTTATTGTAAAGAACTGAAGAAAAGAACAGCAGCTTTGTTGCATCCGACCAGAGGAAGGACTGTGGATAAAGATAAATTTTTGCTCTTTCAAAGCAGTATGAGCTCTGAAGAAGCTGGGATAAACATAAGCAAGAGACAGAAAGGTGTAAGAGACAGCTGAGGGCCTGAAATGCAAACTCAGAGTGTGATAAAATGCAGGGCTGTCCTTTCACAGCAAATAAGTGTCAGCTTGGATGATGACACACCATCGAATGTAGGAGATCCCTACAGAAAGGCTGAATAGGTCACGTGCCTAGAATAAAGTGTCTCCACATTTCCAGTCAACCCAGACATATGAGGTCTTAAACATCTAATGGGTCTTGCATGGCAGCTCTTGGACACATCCTTTGTTAGCACTTCTTTTTCCTTATCTCTTCATTGAAATTGCTGGTGACTTCTTCTAAAATCTAGTGTATAAGAAGAACTATTTTATTTTAATTTTTCATATTCCTAAGAAGAGTCTGCATCATTATGGGAGAAGGAGATTTTGCTGCTGCTTTATATTGCTGCATACTGCCATGAGTTAAAGTCTTTTTTTGGGTGTCTCAGGGGAAGAGCCAGCTCAGTATGAGCTGAGGGACTTTCCTCTGCATCAGTTTCAGCTTCCTTTCCTCTTTTTCAAGTGTCAGCCAGTTTATTCTAAGTCAAACACTGACAAGGAAGCACATATCATAGTTAAAAAAAATTAAAATCTGTAAGCGATCTAAATGTTTTCTTCTTAAAATGTGCTCCATTAACATGCATCATTATAGATAGCTCAAAATAATTTTGAGTGAGTAAATGAAAAGAAGTCTTAGTCTGATAAATGCACTGCATTAATTCTGTGCTATAACAGACTGACATGTTACATACAAGAGAAAGATTGACAGCTTCATAGTGAAAGAAAATTGTCTACAACTATTAGACTGAGTTAATGAAAGAGGGAAAAAAGAGGGAGCAATGCTTGTATTAAGCACGATATGATCATTAAACTAATGAGAGCAACATTATTTTGCCATTAGCTTAAAGACTAGGAATTTATAGCAAACTAATGTTAGAATTACATTGAGTTTTGTTTCCATTTCCTGGTGAAGTAGGAAAAAATAATCCCAACCTGCAGGAGCTGAAATGTTATTTGCACACTCATGCATTCATATGGTACATGTCACTTTACAGGTGCAATATATATACCTTATTCTAGGGAAGGAGTTGGGATTTTTTTGGCGGTTCTGAATAGTTTAAACATGACTGAAAGTAACATTCACTTGACACAGTGTTTAAACCTCACAGTGGATATCTTTGAGCACCCCTCACTGTTCCCTCCATCCCAGTGGGTGGGGGACTGGGGGCTTTAGAACACGGTCTGTTTGATTGAATTTGTTCATGCATAGTTAGAATGAGGGGCCTCTACAAGTACCATTTCTTTCTCCATTGACTGCAAATGGTGCTCATGCTGTCTGCCTTGTGTTTGAATGTAAACACATTTAGTGGGATAAATGCTCCATTAGGGTTTGAATTCAGTTTATATGTGATACTTATGACACTTAGAGGTGTTGGTATCTGAGTGTAAAAGAAGTGTTTAAGTTCCCATTATAGTTGATGAAGAATCTAGTCCAAAAATCTGTTTGAGATGTGATGCCTGCTTCAGGTATCAAGTCTAAACCATGGTTTTTGTGTGATCAGGAGAGGAGGAAAAATATTATTATGGTTTTAGATAAAAGTGGAGATTCAAACACCCAAATCCTGATAATCAAGATTAAGCAAGGTTAGCCATTTACACCCTCAAAAAGTATGAATGACTATTTTCCTTGTTGTTTTGTCTCAGCTTCCAACAAACAGTGATTTAAGCACTCTTTAAGCCAGAGCCTGCATTAGAAATATCATCCAAATAGTCACTTAATAGTCACTTAGCGTTTGAGAGCTTGGCTCGTCTCTGTAAATTTATTTAACCACCCCAGTATCCTACTGCTTTAAGTTCTACCACATATTAACACATTATGCCCCAAAATGAGAGTTCCTTTGTTTAAAACTAGTGGCTTGCCAATCTTCAGAAAACTTCTGGAGAATGATTGTTCCTTATACACCTTTTTGAACAACAGTCAGTACCAGTTTTTTCTTGCCCTCCGTCACATTCCCTCAAAAAAATGTGTCAAATTTTAGTCTACACAATATTTTCTATCCACGCCGAAGTTTAATCTAAGTGTGTTCTTTTCCAACTGAAAAAGTTTCATGTCTTCTTCCTCTGTTATCCTTCCCTCTATGCTGTTTAAGTTTCTCTTTGGTTGGACATGGTCTGATTGTGGAAACACGCTGCCTGTGGGAAGAACATGTGGTGGCTTAGGGAAATGGCAAAATACTTTTTCCACTGAAGGCCTTTTATAGACAGTGCTGATATATGGTTTTCCTTTTGTGGCCTCAGACCACTCTGCTGGCATTTTCTGAAAGATATCTACAGTGACTGAATTTTTGCTTATAGCTAATGTAAACCTATTCATTATCTACATATAGATAAGGTAGATTATTTTATCTCAAGTACCTTACTTTGCTTTTAAGAACCCTGAGCCTCACCTGCCACTTTATCTTTGGGGTCACTTAAGGGTTGTGGGATTCTTCCAGAACTACTCGCAGATGGTTTTAAGCTTTACTGCCAAGAATTGCTTGCTGTTACTGGCAAATATCAGCATTGTTACATTTCCTGCCCCCTGGATTGTTTAGAGATGTGTTCAGTGGCATGGAACACAGCTTGTAGATGGTGTGAGGCCGCAGTGGTGAGTAGCAGGTGGTAAACTCAGGATTCTTCACCTGCTCTACTAAGAAATATGATGAAAGATTTGAATAAAAGCAGTGTTAAAAAGATACCAGACCCTAGAAGTGTTTTTTTATATAAATGTTAGCCCTTAGACCTTGTAAGCAACTGCACAAATTGAAGGAGACTGTTCTCCTGAGGCTCTTACTCAGTTGTGTTTAAGCCAGGCAAAGAGCTACAATGCTTTAGGTTCTGCCAACATAAATATCTCATTGAAATGTTGGGTACAAGATCAAATTAAATAATAGATGCTATCTACCCTCCTAATTAGACGAATTTAATAAATAATGATCAGGCATTGATAGTACAAGATTACTGATGGAATTCATGAGTGTCTGTAGATCCTCAGATAAATCCCTGCTGCAGTGCTGCCCTGACAAGGAAAAGGCATTTGACAAGATTAGGTTGATTTGGCCCTTCAAGTAAATTTGGCTTGTGTGATCATTTCTCACCTGGATTTTGCTGCTTTATTATAGTCCACAATCACTTTGATTTAAAAGGAGGCTAATTGCTTAATTCATGAAAGCTGTGCAAAAGAGCAGGGCATCCCCTTTCACTCCTTTTGTTTATCACTGTTCTTGAATGGTTGAAAATAAAAATTAGGGCTAATCATAAACTGCAGTGCATGAGATCAGGTTAGACTGACGTGTGGTTAAACTATTACTTTAGGCTGATGAAATATTTTTATTTGTATCAGATAGACAAAAATATTTTCCTTGTGTATTGGGCACGGTATTCAACTTTAGGAAATGTTCCTGGCATAAATCAATTGGCCTGAATTTGGGTTGATGGCAACCTCCCAAAGTTTAAGAAAGACAAAACTAATCAATAGTACTTTTCAATGGCATTAGACTAGTTTTAAAGAGTCAGATGTTCAGTTTCCTTGGAAAAGTAATGAAATTGTTAGAGCTAATCTTAATCCTTTAATTATGGAACTGACTAATGACTTAAACAGATGGTAGACTTTCCCCCCTCTCATTATGGGGGAAGGTTAATACAATTAGAATGAATATATTACCCAGCCTTCTTTCCACCCTGAGTACATTACCAGTTTCTGTTCTTTTTTTCTTACTTTTTAAAAATTTAATATGTTTCAAGTTCTTGGGGATTAAGAAAGAAACAAACAAAAAAAAGTGATTAAGGAAATTTAGGAGCCTTATACTACCGAACATTATGTTGCATTATATGCCTGCTATCGTGGGGGCAGGTGGCTTGATTGCTAAATGATTATTTTTAGGGTCCTCAGTGTGGTAATAGAGAGAAAATTACTATCTTCCCCGCATTTATGGGGCATTTTGTATTCTGCTAACTTGTCTCCTCCAGGACATTTGCCATGGTTGGAGACAGCTGGAAATGTCCTCTCTTACAGACAGAATTTTCAGCTTGGTTAAGCTGCAAATATCTGATGCTCAACCACCTCTGCTCTGGGAAAACTGGCACAGAAAGTCCTAGAAGCCTTATGGAAGTTGATGAGTGTGTGACTTTTGTATGTCTTGAGGAGAACCACAAAATTGATACACGAGAGAGAGAAAAACTCAAGCATACCGTGACAGGACAATTTGGGACCCAACATTGCCACTGTGCTGGATCTTCCAGAACCCTTTTTGCTGAAGTGCTGTGGCCCCATTCAGCAGGATTAGAAGTGCCATGACCAGACAGAACCTAGACAAAAATCCAGTGACCAGTGTACTTCCAACTGCTGGCATCTCACATTATTCAATCTAAAACCACATGATACAGCTCTTATGACTTAGTCACCTGATTGCCTCCACAGAAAATTACCACAAGTATATATTAGACCCATGCAAATATTTTTAATTTGATTCTGTATGTAGCCTTGATCATTGACGTTGTCTGTGAGGATACAGGGATAGCTTGTGGGATAGTGCTGTGAATCTTTCTCTCAGGGATCCCTCTTCCTCCTAGTAGTTTATTTTTCCCTGCTTCATCTCCTCTTCATTTTTATTACTCTTTCTGCCAGCTAAATTTTATGTGATGTGTTTAAGTTAGTATGATTGGTAGTTTTACATTTTGTATGGTAATATCTGCTGCCATAAAAGAAATCCAAAAAAACTAGAGGAACTGAAAATAATATTGGACTTATTTCTGAAAATGTTTGCATGATGCAGAGAACAGTTTGGGAAGAAGACAGCAATGTCAGCAAACTGCCAAATGACAGCCTTCATACAGTATTTCTGTCTTCCTGTCAGGAGATTATGCAGTATCTTTTTATTACAGACCACATTTTAATAGGCAGTTCTCATAATCTCATTTACAAATTCACCCATTATAAAGGGACATTGATTTTACATTTACTTCCAAAATACTGCTGTTGTGTATAAGCAAGTGCTGCATATATTCTACAAAAGCTATTGGGAAGATCTTATGCGGTAGATGTTTGGGACTTGTAAAATATATTTGTGCAGACTTGCATAACAGCTATCTTACTCTCACTTCTGCATTCAAATGTGAACAGAAGCCGCTTTTTGGATGGGTGGGCATAATATTTGGTATGCATCTTGTCTCTTTTATGCCTTGTCCCTTTGGTTATCATTGGTTCCTTTGTTTTTCTCTGTTTCTTTTTCTAATTAGCCTGAAGTGAGTTTTGAGAACACCTCTCTAACCTTTCCTAGTGGAATAAGAACTAACTTTTCTGTCACAAATCTGATTAGATGCAATAAGGCACAAGAAATTAAAGAAGAAATATCAGGGGTTAAATGTAGCATTCCTGATGAGGAGGAGACTTTTTTTTCTCATGTGGGCAAGGAAGGGATAATTTTTCAGGAGAGAAAGAAATTCTAGAGTAGGGAAAATTGATAAACATCAAAAGAAATGGGATGAATGTATTTTGGGTAGACAGCCTGTAGCAGTCTCACTAAAACACACTGATTTCAGCAGTTCACCTCTGTCAGACAGAGAGCTGCTCCCAAAGGACTTTCACACATGGATGAAATCTGGGATCAGTTGAAGTCAGTGGGAGTTTAGCACGATTTTCATGGAATCTAGTCTGGTTTCTGGTTTCTACCTGTGCCCTAAATTAATTTTAAAGTGAAAGAAAAATAGATACATACTTTAGAAAAAAATTACCAGGTTTTATGTAAAATCATAACTTTTAAGATGGAAAATATGTATTTTAAAGACAATTTTATATTTTTTTGGTGAAGAACCACACATGGAAAGGAAATAAGGATTCACAGCTCAATAGGGAGAATCACTGAATACTGATGAACCATACTTTTCTATCACACTAGGATAAGACTAGCAAAAAAATTTTGTGGGAGTTGGGTAGTTACAGATAAAAATGAATATTTTAAAAAGAAATTAGTGAATTGAATTGAAGACAACATTGAAACTGTAGTCTTGGAATGATAATCATGTCTTACAAGTTTAAGTCATATTCAGATCATGTAGAAAAGAAGTGGAAGAAGTACTTGAAAAAGTTGTAAAATTTTTGACAGTTTTTTTAATGATAGAAGAAACAAGATCAAGAATTCACCTGCAAATGGAATTTCTTTTTCTTTTGGATTTAAATCCCCAAATCTCTTTCTCCTACACAAACACATGTTAATCAGCTGAAAAGCACCAAATACTTTTATTTCTGCAGTGTTGTAGCAAGAGGATACAGATGGTACCTGAGCAGAGGGAGAAGGTATCAAGGTCAGAGGTACAAAAAAAACCCAACCAAACAAACAAACAAAAAACCCCAAAAAACCAAAAAAACACACACACAAGAAAACAAAAAATGCAGATAAAGACTTTAAAAGACTTAAACAGGAATGTTTTCACCACATTCATTGTTCCATAGAGCTTTGTGGCAAACCTGAAGGAAGCAGTCCTGTGTCAGTAGTAAAGGTCACCAACCACCGTCAGAAAAAAGATTATCATCTTTGATTTGGATTTCTGTTGCTGGATTATCCTGGTCTTTTTTGGCCAAAGAAAGCAGCACAGGTATTCTCACAACTTCACACTTTTCCAAGAGTAAAATGTGAAGTGCCATCTGTGTTTAGTGTTTGCTTCTTTCCTCAGGTGTGCGAGCTTTAACTAGAAGAAAAGAAATTATCCTCTTTTTGGCACCAGATGTTTCCCCATGAGAGGCAAGATTTGGGTGCTTTCAAATTGACTTGCTGGTGAGAAGAGTTCCTTCGTGTGCTAGTTAAGAGGTTGTTTATGCTCCAATACCTGAGTGTTCAAATTTTTTCCAGACTTCTGCATTTTCTGGTGTTTATATGCAATCTTTATACAACAAAGGAAGAACTGGGAGATAAAATTGTAGGTGACAAGACTGAAAGGAGCCCCTTAGATTATTCTGTCCATCCCTCCTCTTTCTGCCAGGTGACTTGAGGTAGACTTTCATGGTGGATAATGGAAGAGCACCAGATATCATCTGCCTGGACTTCAATATTTCATGCTGTCCCACATGACATCCTTGTTCACAAACTGGAGAGACGTGGATTTTATGGATTGATCACTTGGTGGGTGAGGAATTGCCAGGATAGTCACACACACAGTGGAGAGCAAGGATGAGTGGTATTCCTGAGGGGTCAGTGTTGGGACTGGCAGTGTTTAACATCTCTGTACTCCCACCTGGAACACTGAATCCCAGCTCTGTTGCCCCTACAGAAGAAGGATATGAATCTGTTTGAGTGACTGCAGAGGAGCGCCACAAAGATGACCAGAGTGATGGAGCACCACTCCTATGAACACGAGCTGAGAGGGTTTTTCAGCCTGGAGAAGAGAAGGCTCTGAGGAGCTCTTAGAGCAGTCTCCCCAGTACATACAGGGGTGACAGGAGAGCTGGAGAGGGACTTTTTACAAGGGCATGGAGTGATAGCACAAGGAAGAATGGATCCAGACTGAAAAAGGAGAGGTTTATGTTAAATGTTAGGAAGAAATTCTTTACTGTGAGAGTGGTCAGGCGCTGGAACATGTTGGCAGAAGAAGCTGTGGATGCCTCATCCCTGGAAATGATCAAGACCAGGTTGGATGGGGCTCTGAGCAGCCTGGTCTAGTGGGAAGTGTCCCTGCCATGGCAGGGGGGTTGGAATTAGGTGATCTTTAAGGGCCCTGCCAATTCAAACCATTGTGTGATTCTATTGTATTTCTGAGACTAATTCTTATTTTTCTTTTTTAACTGACCATGTCTGAGTCTTTCCTCTATAATGCAAAATGTGTTTGTGTTCATCACCCACCAATTTAGTAATATTTTTAGATGTGTGTATTATTTACATGAAGTAAAATATTTATGCTTGCAAAGCATTTTATGAAAGATGCCAAAACCACAAAAGAGATTGCTTGACCTTGGTATATTTTGATTTATTGTAGATCTGCATCATTTCAGTGCCTGGATCCAAACACCTATAATTTGTTTTTGCTAGCACTTTTCAATTTTATAATGTATTAGACAACATATTATATTATATATGTCTCTCAAGTTAGTGGAGAGTTACGGAAGTAATTAGTCTTCCTTCCAAGTTTGTTTTAGACCCCATTAGACACTTTAAATCAAATCTGAAAACCAGCCTTGTGATTATTTGGCTGTGGGACTATTATAGCTTTGTTTCGGGTATCAACAGATGTCAGGAGTCAGCAGCAGCCATTTTCTACTCTGTTCATTTGCTACTCATAGCCCTATTTATAATGGTGATATATATTTTTCTTTTATGAAATGGGAAAATACTCTCCTTACATACCATTCATTGCTCTGTTTCCTTTACTCAGTCTCCTAAATGTAAAAGTGCAATCTTCATACTTAAAAGCACATGTCCCGAGACATGAAGTTAAAATGTCAATTAAAAATTACATAAAAACTACAAATGGAAATGAAAAGCAAGGTTTCATGCAGTTATACAACTGCTCAAAATTCCAAGATGAGACATCTAGTTGATAATTTTATAGTTGCTTATTGTAGGTTTGATTTTTTTCTTTCATTGAGTTTATCTTGCAGGCTAGAAAAGCAGTTCTTCTTTTGAATTGAAAAACTCAATGAAGGCCTCATAAAAACTCTTCTTGTTAAGGTCAATAGTAATAATCTTGAGAATATACGAAGAGCCGCAAGAGCAGAAAGAGTTTGTTGCACTCAGTTTAATGAGGAGCAAGGTTGCTAGTCCTTTTGTAATCTCTATACAAAGTGCTTTTGCATCTTCTTGTCCTTATACATAGGCTAAGTTGGTAGAAAGACCTTTCTTGCTGCAAAGGTTGACTGAAGATTGGACTAGTGCACTCCTTTGGTGCCCTCAGCAGCATCTTCTTATTTTAAAATCCTGGTTAACACTGGAGGATGTTTTTCTCCTCAGATTTGTCATTGCAAGATGTATAATTATGGTATTGTGCATAAGCAGGTTTTTCTCAATATGAATATAGTTCGTGTATGTGTCATAGCAACATCAGGCAAGTACAAAGACTATACAGGACAGGGTAAATGTTCTGAAAGAATAAATTTAGAAGGTGTATGAGCACCTCTGGATCTCCTTAAATTGCCAGATTTATTGGTGTGCAGTGGGTGAATGAAGTACAGAAAAATTTTAGAAAATTTTGCTTGATAACTCCAGTCAAACGTGTTTTGAGACACTGTGTAAAATCATTCCTGTCTTTGTGAGGATCAAGAAAGGGCATAGTAGCCTGTTTTGGTATTAGAGGCAAAGTCTCTTCTTTACAGAGCAGCTACAGAGTTTTAATATGAAACAATATAAAACAATGCCATGTGAATCAAATATTCTAGACCTTGGAATGAAAGGGTCTTTTCTATTTGGGCAGAGACTCAAGCAGAGAAACAGTGTTACAGATCAACTCATTTTAATTCTACAGCTAAGACAACATTTTCTTACCTTTTCTCTACCTTTTCTACCTCCCTCTAGTCAGTCTTTTGGATATAAACAATTTTCTGTTAGGTCTTAGAAGGAAATTAAAAAAGGTAATTTTGATGTCATGTTAATGATTAGAGCCAAGAGAAAAAAAAAAAATAGAGAGCTGTCCTTGGAGACAACTTACTAGAGAATGGGCATTGAAACAAGGTGCCCAGGAAAGTGATTGAGACCCATGCCAGGAGATATTTAAAAGATGTGTAGACACAGCTCTTAGGTACATAGTTTCATGGTGGACTTTGCAGTGGGAGGTTAACAGTTGGACTTGATGATCTTAGAGGCCTTTTTCAACCTAAATTATTCTAAGACTCAGTGATTATAGGTGCCTGACTCCATGATGGGAATAAAAAGCATTAGGAGTACGGCTCAGATGTGGAATAGCCTATAGATGAAGCTGCACGTGGAAAACAGATTTAGCCCAAGTTTTTGTGGTTTAAAATCACTGAAAAATTGACCAAATTGATGGCTAAAGCTGTCTAATGTTTTCTCTTGAACTATAAAGTCATTATTAAATGAGTGCGTAAGAGGCTGGGAATTTCAAAGCAAAGAGACAAAAATATGTAAGATGGAAATTGTTTCTTGAGCAGAAGGTATGCAATTTTTGCAAAGTGTTCCAGATTTCACTGAACAAATAAATGCTTCAGAGGAGATACACTGGAAAAGTTTATAAGCAATGGAAAAGCTTGTAGCTCAATCAGAAATATAGGACTGTCTTGAGTATTGATGAGTTTAAAAGGAGCCTGCTCAGGATAAAAATCAGGAAGCATTCTTCAACCACTTAAAAATATAAAAAATGGGAGAGAAAAACATAGTCCATATTTCCCTCATAAAATACTGGGATGAAACAGACTTGCAAAAATATCAGGTGTGCCTTTCTCCTTTCCTCCCCAAATACACTGCTATATTTTTAAAGAAGTGAAATATTAGGGTATATGGACAAAAGACAACAATTCCAGTTTCAATGTATTTGCTGTGACACTGAAGGAAAAGTGCAAGAGCAAGGTTATAGCTCTACAGAGTGTTACACCTCTTTTTAGAATAAAGTATTAAAAGGGATCTGAACAACCATTCACCCTGTCATGTGACCTCAAATATAGGCAGGAGTTTTCTGACTGAGTCTGGAAATCTTTAAGACCAAGAATGGAACAAAATTCAATGGGAAAAGGGGCATGGTTGAAAGCCAGCTTGGGCTGCATCAATTGATTTCTGTAGTCTAGAAGATAAGTTGAAAAAAAATGCAGTAGAGCTAATCTCTTGCACATCAAAAATTTTTTTGCTACTGTCCATATATTGGGGAAAAAACCTGCCTATATTTTGAGAGGTGTGATTACACCAAGAACCATAGGGCATGTAAAGGCTAATGGAAAGGAAAGCAATCGTGGTGAGGATTAAACTGTCTCTAGCTTCAACATTTCTGTTTTAATGAATAATATGTCTTGAAGCAGATACATTTTAGTAGTTTCACTAGGCCCTCGATTAAAAAAGTTTGGGGTATGTCATGGGTAAAAGCCAATAAAATTTGGATATGAAGAAGCTGAATGGCCTTGACGGTCTGGAGGAAGCAAAGAGAGGGGATGAGATTTAGTAGTGCACTGTGTAAAACATTTAGCACTTGGGATTAAATAAGATTTTTTTCTCTAAACTTGTGCTGATTAGCTAGAGGTGACAAAAATTAAAATGGATAGAGGATGCCTGTGATCCATAGCACGATAGGGAAGTCTAACACAGTCCCACAGTCTGCCAGAACAGAAAAGGGGGACAGTTGTAGTAGACAAACAAATCCTGATGCCACTGTATCCTAATATTTTATCACCTAAGTCACATGAAATATTGGTGGCTCAGGTTTGAAAGAGTAACTCAGGCTGGAGCACAAGTGAGGAAAGGCCACCAGTGTGACCAAAGATGTGATGTGCTAGCATGGTATGTGGGAATGTGGGATCATGGAGCAAGCCCTCCCCAAGGAACAGTAAAGGCAAGACATCTGCTGGTTTGTTAGATGGATCTTGATACATTTATGAGCGTGATTATGATATGTCTGCCTGCAAAAGCAGGCAACAGACTTGATCTCTCAAATTCTGCTCCAGCAATGTGTTTCTAGGCAACCCAGCAGATAGGAATGGGAGAGGCCACCGTTTATTGTTATTGGAGCACAATCAAAGGCAGAGCCTAAATGGACCCTTATTTCACAGAGGAATGTTCCAAAGATATGAAAGTCCACCAACCTCTAGCCAGAGACACAGGTCATCACCACGTATTACCATCACAGAGAGTGAAGCTGTAGGCATGAGACACTGAGTGATCTAACCTGCTGCTGAAGGCTATAGAGTTGTCAGTGTCTTCTTTTATGTTTGTTTCTGTACTTCAAAATAAAAAGTTCAAACAGACTAGTATCTTAGCCAGCAAAAAAAACCCCAACCAAACAAAACAATAACAAAAAACAACAGCAACAAAAAACCCCAACAAAAACCAACACCCAAAGAGCAACCTTCTCTGAGGATGTGTCAGAACTTTAAACGATAAACCAAAGTGGAACAAGAGCATAAATACTTATACTAAGTTTGAACTGCAGCCAAACCATGATCTTGTATATGTAAGCACATATTGTGCTGTACCAGGACTTCAGCATTTTCTGTTCAGTAGGTGTCAGTGTTGTTGAATCTTATAAACCATAATGATGCTTTCACAAAGTTAAACAGTTAATGATTGTAACTGCAGAATGATAAGAAGTATTTGGCATTTCTATGTGCTCTTGGAAGTAAGTTTTTATGGGTACTGTCCAAGATCACAGGTATTACAAAACAGGTTTAGTGGATGTCATGACCATCCAGTTGAAAATTTTTAGAGGTTACTAGTACAAAACATATAAACAATGAGCCCAGCTTTCTGATTTACTGTACATGTGGAAACTTCCAAGCAAAGCAGGTAACGAACTTAACAATAGCTTTAGATAATCCCTTCTTCAGACATGAAGACTAGAGGCAAAGCTGCTGTGAGCCACCATCTTTTCTTCTCCATCTCTCCTAGCCATTTTTACAATTCAGGACAGTGAGTATTCAGTTTTTGTTCCTCAAATTCATTGATTTTGTTACCTCTTTTCTTTTTTTGTCTCTGCCTATCTTTTCCAGAAAACTGATGCTCAGGGTCATATAGCTTTATTTGTCAAAGATCTCTGAAAGATTGCTCATGGTAAATTTATTATTAGTGTATTAGAAGTGGGTAGAAGCATTTGCAAAAGTTCAAAAATTCATATACAATATTTGGGGTCAGCCATTTTAAGGAACTGCCATCTGCAGCATAAGAAATTGGAATGAAGAATCAGATTCAAGGGAAAAAAGATGACTAATGCTGGTTGATACAGATTTGGGTTTTTCAGATGATCAATGTCCTCTTACAAGGAAAATTCTTTTCATGTTTGAAGCAATACACTGTGGCCAGGAAACCCCAAACTTCAGTATGGGATTGAATAACTGTAGAAGGAATTGTAGGATCTGTGTCTGACACAACCATGATTAAACAGTCTGTGAAGTAAACAGACTGGAATATAAAGGACAAGAAATAGGTAATTCTTACTCTCTCTTTTGGACCTTAGGTTTCCCACTGACGCCACTGGCACCATTGGCCTGGCGTACTTTGCTGGGTGCAGTGGCACCTTTCCTTCTAGCCATCCCTGCCAGTAACTGCTCTGCACTCCATCATGTTGATTCTTCAATCCCTGTAATAAGCAAGTCTAGAGAAGAAAATGTTGACCCAATTTGTGTCCTTTACAGTCATATTTATCAGTATTGTGTCTCCTTGTCAAGGAAAATCCTCTTTAGAGTCACTCTTATTTTTGAGAAGTAAAAGCAAAGCTTTTCTTGGACATCATTAAATAGACTTCATAACCTGCTTCTTCTTTCCTTAAGAAGTACAGGAGCGTAGTTCTGACTGAATCTTGTGTTTTTCCTAGGCTCCCTCTGAATGCTTTTTTTACTTAGCTAGAATATTTCCACACAGGCCTGCTTCTCTCATCACTTTGCTTTCTTCTCCATTCCCTTTATGATGCCTCTCTCCTAGAAAAACCTTTAATATCTTTAAGGGATGTCCTCTCCAGGAGGTCTTGACAACTGTATTTCCCCATTCATTTGTAGTATCTGTACTTCATATTTCTAACAATCCACCTTTGCCAGCATGGGGGTTGACCAAGCTCATCACAACACAATAAAATAAATGAGCAAAGGCCACCAAATTCTGCTTTATAAGCACGGTGTGGTTGGCAGGCTCTTAACAACAAACACAGGTTCTCCTGATAGCTTTTATGTGCATTTGTTAAAGTAAACTCATCATACCTACACCAGAAACTAGCTGGCACGGTTATCCTGCTTTGCTGTGCATTCCTGCTCTTCTCTTACCCATCTGGATATTTTTAAGGCCTGTGTGATTCTACAAGATGTTTATCACGTGCCTCCTGCACATGCGCTCCATGTACCAGAACTCTTTCTCATTGCATCATTGCCTGTGTGATTCTACAAGATGTCTATCACGTGCCTCCTGCACATGCGCTCCATGTACCAGAACTCTTTCTCATTGCATCATTGCCTGTGACAGTGCAATACCATGGAGAGAAAATTAATACTGATAGCATATAAATTATTTTTTCAGGGGAATACCTTTATTTAAAGAAGAGACAGTACCTGGCTGAAGTGAATAAAAAAAAGACATCTGTTCTGAGGCTGAAGAATGCAGACAGAATTCAGCCTTCATTGTGGGCCACCTTGGGTCCCAGATGAATAAAAAGTCAATGAATTAGTGACAAAACTGCATACTGCACAGATCCGTAAAATCGGGTACGTGACTGTGTCCTTGCTTGGTCTAAAAACTACTAAAATTAAGATTAAGTATATAATTTGAGTTCTGTTAGAATACTTTGATGCACATGAATTAACAAAGACAAGCTCGTTGACATCCAAGATTTATTACCAAAGTATGTTGAGTCTTTACAGCTTTGATAGTTGTTTCTTTTTTTTCCCCACAGTGTATCAAGCCTTTTAAAAATCTCTATCTTTTCCAAAATGCTAGATCAAAAAGATTTAAGCCTTTAGGAAGTATATGAACTTTTCTTAACAAACCATTTCTTTTACTGTTCTTCCAGTATAAATCTTGAATTGGAGCATCATACAATGGTCTGTGTTGAAAGGGACCTTAAAGATCATCTTGTTCCAATCCCCCTGCCATGGGCAGGGACACCTCTCACCAGACCATGTTGCTCAAAGCCCCATCCAGCCTGGCCTGGAACACTTCCAGGGATGGGGCATCCACAACTTCTCTGGGCAGCCTGTTCCCATGTTTCACCACCCTCACAGAAAAGAATTTCTTCCTAATATCTAATCTAAACCTAGTCTTTGTCAGTTTGAAGCCGTTCCCTCTTTTTCTATCACTCCATGCCCTTGTGAAAAGTCGCTCTCCAGCTCTCTTGTAGGCTCTCTTCAGGTACTGACAGGGTCTCTTAGGTGTCCCTGGAGCCTTCTCTTCTTTAGGCTGAACAACCTCAGCTCTCACTCTGTCTTCATAGGAGAGGTGATCATCTTCTTAGCCCTTTGGACTCAACCCGACAGGTCCATGCCCTTCTTATCCTGGGGGCTCCAGAAATGGATGCAGTGCTCCAGGTGAGGTCTGAGCAGAGTAGAGGTTGAGAATCCCCTCCCTCGCCCTGCTGACCACACTGTTCTAAATGCAGCCCAGGATACATTTGCCTTTCTGGGCTGCAAAGGCACATGGCCAGCTCATGGTAAACTTCTTGTTCACCAACATCCAAAGTCATCCTCAGGGCTGCTCTCAATCCATTTTCTGCCCAGCCTGTATTTGTGCTAGGCAACACCCCAACTTCCATGAACTTGTAAAAAGTCTTTGATAAGAAGATAATTGCTTCCAAAGGCTTCGTCAAAAGTGGTGAAAAGGATAACTGTGGAATTCAAGGGCATCTCAAATCTGTTAAAAGTGAGAGTGTATTTACATATTTGAACTGACACAATGAAGTTTCCTGAAACACAAGTCAGAGATCACTCTATAGAGTGAAGTCACAAGTATTGCTCAATAAATGCCAATTAGCACCCTAAGCGAGACCCCTCCAAATCAGTTGTCACCTTTGACACTATGCAATGCTCACAGTGGCAAAATCCAAATATTTCCTAACATTTTCAATAGTTCATAATGCCACCAGCTCACATTTATGACAATTATTATTTGATAAGCTCCCATTTCCATTCAGAGAGGCAAAGGGCAAGGTTGTGAGAATGGTTAAAGCATAGAAGAGACAAAAAAAATCCCCAACAAACCCTTTTACTTTCATCTGGTCCTTACTTTTCTTGAGACAAGAAAGAGAGCCAGAGTTTATTGTAACAACACCAAGTCTCAGACCTAGCAGGGTTTTCCTCAGCTTATGTGGGTAAGGTCTCTGTGAATGCATTTGTCCTGGATTGTATAGTGCAGGAAATGCAGACAACCTGAACTGACAGCTGTCGTGGGTTTTGTAAAGAGCATGTTATTCTATTCCATCTGAGTGGAACAGAATTGCTTATCTTTGCCCAAATGTGTCAGTGCCACTTATCAGATGGTGGAGTGTTACTCATCTCTCTTCATTGTTTCACTACTCCCATGGGGATATCTTCTGCTAATGGACCTTTAAGAGCTCACCAATGACATGACACATTACATTGTACTATTGTAAGATGCTCCACACAGGGAGGAGGAGCCAAACCATCTTAACCCAGATAAAAAGGAGTCACAGTGCCACTAGCTATCCAGTTTTCCACCAGATCCCTGGAGGAAGACTAGACTCATCTCACCATTACTGGACCCTTTTTCTTCAACGGGACCATCTCTACTCCAACAGAACCACATCTGCCACTCCAGGAGGGCTTACTTTGGACTGCTTCCAACACCCTGACCAACAGGGTGTCAGGTTGTATTTCTGACTCTGTCAGGGTTTCCTAGGATTTCTTGTTTGTTTGTTTGCTTGCTTATTCTTCTGGACTACAACATCTGTATTTTTATATCCCTAG
This sequence comes from Chamaea fasciata, assembly GCF_029207755.1. NCBI lineage: Eukaryota > Metazoa > Chordata > Aves > Passeriformes > Sylviidae > Chamaea > Chamaea fasciata. Next base: position 19,693,240 of record NW_027094087.1, on the reverse strand, counting down.
TAAAGAACTGCTATACCTATTCCCAAAATCTTTGCCTGACAGCCTTTTAATTGCAAATTTATAATAATTTAGAAAAGGGGGGAGGGCATTACATTTCAAGGGAGACTTCAACCCTCCCTGGCAGATACCTGTCTATCTAAACCAGGACAACAGCATAAATTCACCTTGCAGATAAAGGTGAAATGGAACCCAGCCCCCCATAAGCAGCCCCTGATATTCCAGATGAGGGATGCCTTTAGGGATGGAAGAGATAGGGTTAGTGTGCAGCATCATGGTCAAAGCTGCAATTTTATTTGCCTCTTTTCGTGTCTTGCCACACATCTTGGAGTAGTGGGAAGCATTGTTTGTCCTTTGTTTGTTTGACAACAATTTATGTAAAGGCAATTTCCCTTAATGTTTGTCCAGACTTTTAGCTCAGCAGTGGGGAATCTAATTTATTGCAAAACAAAAAGAGAACAAAGTAGAAGGTGATTGTAAAACCAAAATCATTGGCAGGGGACAGTCTTGTACCTGAAAGTACTCAGACTTTTTAAGGTACAGAATTTCAGGCTGTGTCAGTGTCTTTCCAGTAAAACAAAACTGCATAATACTTTTTCTGTGAAAAAAGAAACAAAACCAGCTTTCATGGACTACTGTTCTGAGAGGATGAACCCTTCAGGAGGGCTTTGCACAGAGCACAGGCTCTCCGAATGAGCAAGGTGAAGTCAAATGGATCCAATACTCATGGACAAGTGCTGCAGTAATGGAATAACATGTGAACTCTGCCCTTTTTTAATGCCCACATCCCTTTGTTTTGATGACACAGGAGGACTTTTTAGGCCGCCCATGGTCATTAGGCACATGAAGAAACTGCTGGAGTTGCAAGCAGATCACTGTGAGTGGCTGAAGGGAGAGCTCTGCAGTCATTTCAATGACACCTTAGGACAGGAAAAGCACCTCGCTGTGCAGTGCAGTGCAGACACTGTGCTGTGCCCAGAGTATGAAACATCTGCCAAACAAACCAGAATGCTTCAGAAGGGCCAGAGTGCAAGTCCACACCTGAGCAATCACCTTCAAACCAAGCAGGTATGAAATAGACCAAAGCCGTGCAATGGAGATTGGAGACATGGAGGTGCTCACCCGCAGTCAGCCACTGCGTTTTTACTTGGGAAGAAGTAGCTAAGCGATGGGAGAGAGTAGCTTTCCCACCTGCCTGGGGACACCCTTGCAGTGCAAAGACAAAGAGGTGAATTTTTTGGGTCCCACTCTCTCCCCTACTCAGGGGAATGTTTAAGAGCATCCTAGTGAAGGTGGCTTGCCCTATGCCTTTTCACAGAAGCAAACTGTGAACATTTCTGCAATGGCTTATGGCGTGGTTGTACTTTGGGAAGCTACAGATATTTTTGGCTTTTCTCCTCTCAGCTGAGGATCCACAGCTGACTGGGATATCATGAACCAGATTGGTATGAATTAATGCAATAGAGATAAGTGCTCATTAGGTATGTTGGCAGATTCTCTGTGAGTAAACTTAGGGTTCAGAGATCAGTTGTACAGACACAGTGTTTTACAAGTGTTGGATGTTGCCAGTGAGGCTCTAACAAAGCTGCCTGAAAAACACGCTTATAAAACCTTTAAAAGCCACTGAGGTTATGTTGCTAACAGGGAGAATTTTTCATGTGATATGATAAACTTTGAGGAGAAGAGGGTGAGAAGACTCACCGTTACGTTCTTTTTAAATTGACGTTGACAAAAATCTTAATTTATTTTATAAATATGTATATAATTGGTGGCATGGCAGACTGCCATGTGTTGTTTTACCTTGAGCACTGATAACAGAAAGCATTTTACACAGGAGATTAACATTATCTTTCCAGGAAATAATAGTACCAGCTTTTTTTTTTTGTGTTTAAAGTCTGAACTGGTGGCAATATCTGTGGCACGTGGTCTCCCACATGGCTCAGAATCTCACAGTTTTCATGGCACAGTGGCCAAAAAGTGTCCTGAAGACTGCAGGTCTTCTCACACATAAGAAGGTTTGCTCCTTCTCTCTCTGGAAACAAAGCCATGTTTCATTAACTGATTTTTCACTTTTCTGCTGTGGAGGGGGCTATGGGAGGGGGCTTGAACTGAGTAGCTGACGTTGTCTAAACATAAAGGTCTAAGGGAGATAAATCACTGATATGCACTTCAGGTTAGGGTAATTTAAAGCATGATTCAGGAGCTCCTGATCTTGGCTGCTGCATGGGTAAAAGTCTGTATTAGGTAGACTTCTGACTCACTGCATCCCAATATCATTCGGAATCTTTAATGTGAAAAAGTCTACTATTTAATAAGCCAAGTGACAATAATGTCATAGGGGCTTTGTGGTGTCACAACTAAACATTCACATTCAAGAAAGTGGAACTGCAGCTACCTCTTCCATGTTTAACAAAACACCAAGAAACAAACGGGTAAGTGTGTACTTGTCTCATCAAGAATTTTAGGCTTGATGAGAAGCTTGCTTCTGAAGTGAAGTCCTCCACCCTAACTTATCACACCTTGACCTGTCTACTGGAGTGGGTTTGGGTTGCACAAAGCAGGCACCCTCACGTGAATAAAACCCAGAAATGCACTCCTGCAGCACTGCAGGAGCTATGGTATTCAGTCCATGGGAACAGATTGTGAATGGATTGCACTAAACCCTTCACCCCAAAGAGGTATGAAGTGTTAGTACCAACTTTCTATACATCTGCTCCTCAATAAACTTGCAAATACAGACTATGTCACCTCTGGTTTTGGGGCCAACTACATTCAAGTAATTACAAATGTTTTTCACTTCCCTAAGGTCTGGATCAGGTTCCATATTCACAGTCTTCTATAAATAAGCTCTTTAGGTGACTTTGGAATACATATAGTGGGTTGAGAAAGAGAGGATGGAATTGCTGAAGCCTGAAAGGCTAGATCCATCAATATTTTGAAAGCTTTCTTTACCTTAAGATCAGCTATCAGCTGAAATGGCTACCTGAGATCTGTTGAATGAGAACTCATAAATCACATAGAACCAGGAAACTTTTTCCTGACAGCTGATCTACTCTGCTTTGGAGCACAAGTATGAGAAGGCCTCTAACATATATCTGCCAGCATAACTTGTCAGTCCATCCTGAGATGCTTTCAGTGGAAAGACTGCCATGCTAACTGCAATCAATTTAGACTGATACACAGCAAATGAATGTGCTTACCTGGCATTTTTGGCACAAACATAAACTTTTTCTTAAGTGCATTCAATGTAATTATATAATGGCACATAGCATGCCATTTCAATAACTTACTGGAAGTAATCCTAGTTCTCTTTTTTGTTTTCAAAAATAGACATAATGTTGTAACTTTAAAGTAAAAATCACCTGCAAGTTACTTTGTCTGTTGTGGATGTGTGATGAAAATCCTGAGAGCCTCAGAAATTGAATGTTGGCAGCTGTGAGATTTCATTTCACTCATTGACGACTGGATGCAAATGTGAGCTAAAGCAACTGACACGGTATTGCTTATATCTCACATGCCACTGCCGAAAAACGTGTCATAAAAATGAATCACCTCTGCCCTGACATTATTCATGTTGTCTACAATATCCATGCATACAAAAAATAAAATCAAAATACACGGAAAGTGAAACCAAGTGGAAAGGCAACATTTCCACTGCTCTGGACTGTTTCTTTCTAATGCCAGTGTGCAAGAAACTCCTAATAAATGTGATGGGAATTACCTGAGCCCTCAGGGGACTTTTTATGAAGACTTTCCTCAAGCTGAACTCATGCTAATGTTCCATGTAATTTCCATCCATGTGCATCTGGAACGACCTTCATTCCCCAGCAGGAGGTTTTAGCAGAAGAGAGGGAATAAAGCCTGCCCATGGACAGCTGAAGTTAAAATACTTCAGATGGCCTAAGGTAATGCTCCATCCCATGTATGGATAGGTGTGGTTTAAAATACATGGTGGAGCCTGATAAAGGGCAATTTTTAGAAGAGGGTCTATTTTACGGCAGTGAAATATTTTACCTCTTCCAGGGGTGACTGATGACTTGTGCTGAGTTTCTTCCCCAACTCACTCAAGGCAGGAGTATGTTTTTTCATGATTACAGTGGGTGGGTAGAGTTAGACATCCCTAGATCAAAGACACCCCTTTCAAACAGGCATTGCCATATGTATTCCACAGTAAAGGGATGATGTACTGAAGAAACAATGAGGCTTGGGAAAAGGAAAAGCTTGTGAGGCAAGGAACGTGCTGGTGACACTCACCCAGCTCTGATACAAATACACTGTCATTTATAACAGTGGAAGTCCTCTTAAAGGAGACCTCCAAATATAAAAGGACTTGTCTCCCTTATTTTTCAGTAAAATTCTCAGCTGATCAGTTCACATAGACACTAGACTTTTACTCAAGAGATTACTTCATGCCTAGAGGCACAAAGCTACTCTGTGTGCCTCTCTGAGCCATCAGACAAAATATTCCTGAAATGCCACTTGTGCCATGGATGCAAAAGCTTAGTCTTCCACAGCTGGCAGCAGCTCTGCCAGCTGCGAGTGGATGCAATAACAAAGAGACTTGCTTCTGAGGCTGGATCCAAACTGCTCAGTTACCCTTTCTTCTTTTGTCTTGTGGTTGGATATCCACCAGTTTGCTCAGCGCTGCTAGGAGCCCAGATGGTTTAAGCCTGTGGCATAGCTTTTCAAGTTTCGATAACATCAATTTGGTGGGTCAAATCTCACCTTTCAGGAACTTTCCTCTGAGCTGGAGGATGCTGTTCTGTGTGCTGACATGCATCATGAATATCAGCGTTCATTTCATTGCTGGTAGTTTTAATATGCATTTCTTTAGTCCTGCAATCAAACTTTACCACAATATAACTAGAAATGGTTGAAGTGCTCTATTTTGAAGATACATTCATGCTTTAAAGTGTATGCAGCCTACGTAAAACAGAAGGCCAATCTGTTGTGTCACTGACACAACAGACCCGCATATCTGTTCTTCCATATTATTATAACTTTTTGAACAAACTGTCAGTTTTTTTGTTGTGAATTCTGGGTTTATGGCAGCTTGTCCAAGTACTATTAGTCATAGCATACAACCTAATTCACCCTCCTGTGAAAAACCTAAAGATAAAACCCTAAAGATAAAAATCTTTATCAATTTCAAATGCTGACTGCCTAATAGTTTTCTCTCCCAAACTATCCGCATTTTCTTTGCAATCAATTGACAACTGTACATTGGTAGCCATTCAAATATTACATCAAGCTCTTAAAGGTCAGTTCCAACACTAAGAGAACAACCTTGTCATACACAAGCTCTTGGTGTAACTTGACCTTCCTGTTGTAATCCTGCATTGCGTACAGAAAAGCCTACTCAGGCATGCATTGTTAATTCATTAAAGAAATATAATATTTTAAATAATTTAAAATCCTATTTTAGAGCTCTGAATATGGTGTTTCTCTGAAAATAGTGTCATACTGGATTTTTTTTGCTTTTAATGTTTAGGATGTTAATAAAAAATTTCTTCTCTTGTTAACTGTCATCAAATTGTAATTGGCTCAGGCTTTCTAAATGCTTAAGAGTAATGATAATTGCGATGAATGTAGTCCATCTTCTTCATGTATGTTTTTAATGCCAATAGAATAGATTTCTTTATGATAACAGAAATTATTATAATGCTGGCTGAAAATGAATACATTTTTGCTACAGTATATGTGCTAATACATTCCTAAAATTAAATTGCAAGCATTTCAGTCTTTAAAAACCTTTCAAAGATTGAAATATATTGGATAATACAGTATCTCATGCATTATAGCATACTAAAAATGCTCAAGCAGTCATGCCATTCAATAAACTGAATTTACTAGCCTTACAGAAAAGCACTACAGAGTTTAATAGAAAATGGTAACTTTTTTTTTACATGCTTTTGTACCTTTCCACGTGATGTAGCAAAGAATGAATGCTTGTGGGAGGATGGCTCATGGCTGCAGATAGGATAGAACAATGCCTGGAGTTTTACTCAGCAAAGCATTTAACCATATGCTTATACTGGGGTGAGAGTCATCCAACTGAGCTTGAATGGAGGACACAGATGTCCTCATTTCCCATTGACCTTCAGGAGAGAGGGTCATGATATATACTACTTCCCACACAGCAAAATGTGGAGAATAAGATATTCTGGCACTGTGATGGGTTCAATGTGAAAAACTGGGATTTTGGACACAATACTGTCCCATAGTGTGGCTTTAATTTCCAAGCTGTCTGAAGTTAGCTTGGTTCTCTTTCCTTGCATCGTCTGCTAAGGGAGCAATCCAGGCTCAGTAGGGCTGTCTGTGACCGCAGAGATTCCCCTCCAACTGCATCATACAAATGCAGAATAATTTAGGTTGGCCTGGTCCAATCTCTGGCTTCAAGCAGAGCCAGCTTCAGGATCAGATCAGATTGCTGAAGAATCAATACAAAACACAAAATCAAGCTAATAGTGTTTTTAGGTCACTGTAGGCAGTGCAAAAGGAAGGTCATTGCTGGTGCTCATTCTCAGACAACTGGAAACTTGCACAAAGGCTGAAAATGGTGGGGCAAACAATTAACACTTACTGCCACGGGTTACCAAAGCCTAAGCTTCAAAGGCTACCACAGTCTTTTTCAAGGGGAGGCTTTTTTTTTTTTCCTAAGGAAAACTTGCAGTTATGTTTAAAACCAGTGCTTAATGGAAGGTTTTTTGCCATAATTTATTGATAGAAAAATGTACTTCAGGGAATGCCACCTTCCTCTCAGACAACTGAATCCGCTGTGGAAATTGCCCTCTGTGTGTGAATGTCTGATATAATGTTTGCCCTGCAGCCTCTCTGGTCACAGGCCTGGCTGTCCAAAAGGTATGCTAAAGTAATGGCTGGCAATACATATGTATGTATTGAAGGTGAAGAATAGAGAACAAGTCTAACCTTGCCTTTCAAGGTGTTCCTCTCTCTCCTCTCACCTTACAACTCTTTCCAGATGCACAATAACAAGAGCTTGGATGGCATCATGCAAAGTGCCAAAATGCCTGTCCTTTCTGGTGTTTCACCTTGGCTGCCTTTTGAGGCAGCCTCTCAGCCACTTGAAACCATGCAAACTGCACAGTGGAGCGACACCAAGAGCCCTGTTGACTATCTGAGAGCAAGAATGTGTTGAAAATGTGGGAAACATTGCACAAAATGTGCACTGTGGAGCAGGCACATCCATCTCTTTGAGAGGCCATATCTCTCTGCTGCAAGGAAGAAACTTCCCTGCTTCATTATGGGCTCCAGTGCAGGAGGTGGGAGAAGAAACAAATACATTTTATTCAGGAAAAGTGCTGGACCAGTCAATACCAGCAGAAGTATTAATGCACGGGTGTTTTCTTTCTCTAGGGCTGACCTGGTGTAGAAGTTTCCCTTCACAAGCTTCTATAGAGGCTCTATTGATTAACTTGCTAAAGTGCAGTTTTAGCAATATTATAATGACAGAACACTGTTGTTTACTTATGGGGAAAAAAAAAATTAGCTCTTGCTGCTTGTGAAGAGCCACAGCCAGGCGGGAGCAAAGAAAGGATGGAAGCAGCTTCCTTGCTCAATGGGACAGCAAAGAGGAGGAAGGAGCAGACCTGGAGCAGGGGAAGGATTTTTGAAGCAGCCATCACAAAGAAAATTATGCACTTTTGACTCACTAATTCCATGAACGATATCACTTTTTCTCTGTTTGACTTCCTGATCAGATCAGCCTAGTGGCATTTAGCCTCAGGCTTGAAATTAAGGGCAGTTGCTTAAGTGCCTTTTTAAATTGCATCAGTAGAAGGGCTGATCCCAGGTCCATTGAAGTCAACAGGAAGGTCTCAATTCGGCCCTCATGAAGCCAAAGCTGAGATGATTAGTAGCCTTAATGGATGCTGCTACCCAAACATACAACGTTTTGGCTTGTGTCCTCAATCATAATGCTGAAACTGTTATTCACTATGGGGGATATGGTAAACCCAAGATTCATCCTGTATTTTAGGCATTCAGCTTGTATTAGTTACTGATAAAGATCATGCATTCTGATAGAAATTCTTCAGAATGGTTTTTTAAAGATTTTTTTCCTAAGGAACACAGATTACTATGTGCTTATCTGGCAGCATAGCGTGTATGTAGGAGCCAAAAATAATTGTATTGACTCCTGCTGGCTCCCCCTTAGAAACAAAAAGCTGCAGCCCATTGTCTGGTCTTTCTCAGACGTCAGGGAGAAAAGTTTTCAAGATGAGGAATGTGGTATGTACCAGCACACTTCTGCTCACAGCTAACAAATGCAGGATTCCTGCTTTTCAATTTTGGTTTCAAGAGCAACTGCTTTTAGAACTGCCTTATTTAAATGGGCCCATCGTGATAAACACAGGATAAATAGCAAGATCTCGTAATATTTTAATTTGTCCAACCCTGCAACAAGTAGTGTAGATAACAGTATAGGATTATGTGTGAAGCAAGTGTATCTCAGAGTGACTTTATTGTGCCACAGTTTCAATTACTGTTAGAGCAAACAGTTTTCTTAATTTCTGCTTCCTAGCTGGTACGATTATGCTAAGTACTCTGAGAAAACAGAAGTCTCTGTAAGAGCTTTTCTAAGATGCCAAATATTTGTAGTGTTTATGAATATAGTTACTGTATAAGTATATATATAGTGAAGATTTGTGCGTGGGAATGGAGATGGCTCTTAAATGGTTACCCAGGGCACTGAGGTATGTCAGAAAGAAAGCCCATTCCTGATTTCCTCACTGCCAAAGAAGGTCTGTCAATTAGCCAGTGCAATGGAGCTGTGCAAAAACACCTTTGTCAGGTAAGTTACTGCTAATTACTAAGCTGCTTTCAGGGGCAGATTTTTAAACATTCAAAATCCTGCTCCTAGCCCTCTCCTTATCCTTCTTCTCCACCGCTCTCCCTGCAAAGGGAACTACTTTCATGTTTTATTTATTTGTCAAAGAGCTTTGCACTAATGGGTTCTTTAAGTCCCCTCGATGCTGACATCTTTGCATCACTTCAAAATAGCACAGAAAAATGATAGTGTCCTCCTGGTGCTGGGGCTCAGCATGAAATTCCTGTCACAGTGTTTGTTGTTGCAGCATTTCTCTGAGTTTAGGGATATTAGCTAGCAGGAGATTTCCTCTCTTAACAGAATTTTTAATTTTGGTTCTATGCAGAGGTATGCAGACAAGGAGCCCCACTGGAGTCTGCATGGGGAGGAGGCCTCCGCTCAAATTCTAGTCTACCTCAGCTGCTGTCACTACAAACTTCTCAAGAACCATTCCCTTGTTGGGAGAAAGGGGAATGGAAAGGAGGAGGAAAGCATGCTGGCTTTCTGAAAAAGTTAGTACTCCTTCCACCAAAGCCTCTCTTTTGGATGTCTGATGGTTTGTGGGAATGGATGTGTCTCTGTTTCCTGTCTTCTCTCATTCCCATCATTATTAGCTTCCATTGTTATGCTTATTGGCATTGGTGTGGAATTAGCACAGGCAGTGTCAGGTAACAGGGAATTCCCTACACCTGCTTTACAGTTGTGACATACTGGAACTGGCAGGCAGCAGGGGTAGGGAGTCTCATTTATTTTTATTACATGGAAGCCTTACTCCATCACAGCAGGCTGCCATTCAGGGATAATTAAGGAAATGTATTTCTTAGTCTTCCTCCATTGAAGGAGTAGCTTTGATTTTGCAGCCAGGCCTCCAGGACAGGTCTCTTGTATGGAGCCTGTGTATTTTCAGTCATCCTCAGAGACCTCCCTCAGTTACGCTGGTGTAACACCTCTGCATCTAATGCAGCTTCCGGTGATTTACCCACCATGAGAGAGGTATGTGTCCTGGGCTCTCCTTTCTCTCTGCTGCTTTCCAAACAATGAGCCAAACAAATGCCTCAAAGCAGGATCACTAGCCATTTGTTCATCAAGAGGACATATCAGTTTCTTCCAAAAATGCCCATGGGTGTTGTTATCTTTTTTTTTTTTTTTTTTACCCTCCTCTGAGCAGCCCCAGATCTTCCTATACCAATAAATGTGAGTTATACATCCATCTAGGACTGGGAGAATATCAAAAGTGCCTGGCTCCTTATTTGTTGTATCTGGCTCTGTTCCAGGCAGCTGATTAATTTTGATGATTCAGAATCTTTGGCAATAGAGCACTGAAAATATGAAAAAATATACAATAAAATATATTGAAAGCAACTTGAAATGTCAGGTAGAATTCCGTGCAAATAATGTACCCATCAAGGGAGATTAATGGCATTTCTACACAACACTTCACTTCTTCTGCATTCTAGATGGGCAAATAACCTGTTATTCTCACAATTAATCATGGCTATAGATGTGGGTATTCTTTGCATCTGACAACCTCTGCTCTCATATGTTTTCCACCAAGTGTGCTTCTCTTCCCTTTTAATTATTTCTTTGTATCATTCAAACTGTCCTTTGGCTTCTCCTGCTTGCTAGCACCTCCCATTTGCATGTGGCCCTTCCCTTCCTTCAATCCTTTATTTTGTGGTGTGGAACATGCTTATTTCTGAAATGATTTCTTTTTCCAAAAGGATTATTTGCTCTGACTACTTTGGGAAAGAAATTGTGCTTTTCCCTTAGAGCTGAAATTTTTCAACTGACCTTTATGCAAGGGTCACCTTTGCCGAAAGAAGAGGAACCAAAATTATTCCTCCCTGGTGTGGTGAGGATGTCAGTTATGGGTGGTGGTGCCATGTCTTCATTTGGTCTGTAAGACTATCTAAACCAGATGGAAAGCAGGAGATTATCTCCTCCCCAGCTGGTGGGTTTTGGTAAAGAAACTTCTCACACCATTCTTGGATTCTGGTTGCAGGTGGTAAAAGTGGCCAAGCAGTGCTGAGGACTAACAGAGCAGTGTTGCTATAATTGGTGATTTTCACAATAGAGATCCTTGAAAAACCATAGCATTGTTGACAACAAGTGAATTTGTCAGAAAATGCTTGAATAATTTTCTGTTGTTTTCCCTTGGAGATGTAATAAAAGGACCATGGAAATGTTTCAGGCTTCCCATAAAGCAAATGTAATGACCCTCAGTGTAAGGTAAGATGATGTCTGAAATGGCTGTCTTGTAGGTATCTGTATGAATCTGGTTTTACTGGAGAAATGTAGGTCATCAGTGAGAACTAAGCTCAAAACTGAAAAGCAGGACTTTCAGGTCAGGGACAAAATGATTTTGCCCTTTGTTTTATTGGCTGCTTGTTCAGCAACACTGTCAGGCTCGTATGTGGCTGGGGCAAGAACAGAGAGCAGGAGGGCCCTGCAGTGTCACCTGGTATCCCACCTGCCAGCCACGACATCCTGCTCTCTGCCTACGGGGAGAGAATCTCCCGTATGGACTCACCTGTCTCACCAGCATTCTTGAGGGAAATAGCAAGTCCCAAAGGAGAGCTCTTCATTGCTTATATGCCAGTTTGCAGTGAAATGGGTTTCAGTTAAGGTCATGTTTTTAGCCTTATCAGAAACCTGACCTCCTTTCGCATTATGTTTCCTTACTGCCTGTTGCCTCATAGATTTTTACCCATATTTGCCTCCCTTCCCTTTCCTGTATTTCCCCTTCCTTCACCTTAAAACTGTACCCTTTGCTAATTTCTTTTGCTATGATGTAACAATATGTATTTGTTGGTCAGTGCCCTTTTCTTTTACATGTTACTTTGACTTGTTTTGGGGTTTTCTTTGGCTTAGGACTTCTATGCTCATTTTTCTCATCCCTCTTTTAATTGCCCCTTCTGTTCGCAGCAACAGTCACACTATCCTGTTGACATACTTTTTATTTATTTGCTCCTTTCAGTCTCCCCAGGCCTGTTTACTCTCTCACCTACAACACTTTTACTTCTAGTTTCCTTTACTGGAAACTTCACTTGAATATTCTAGAGCTTCCTTTAAATATTTCATTTCCAGGAGAATTTGAGGATGCTGTCATGTCTTATGATTTACTGCAGGTCTGAATATTTTCAAAGAGCAGTATTTCTGGATTGTAGCCGAAGCACCAAGCCCTTCATTGCATTCTGTAGTCTGGTTAGATGAGGAGATGAGTGTGAGAACCAGCTCCGTGTCTCAGGCATGAAGCTTGAGCCTGGATCTCCAGAAGCCCCATGGATGGGGTTTTTAGCTTAAACCCAGCCAGAGAGATACACTAAAAGACGGTAGAGCAGGTAGTGTGGGAAGATATCAGCAGCCGGTTCCTGATTTGTCTCTGCATGGAGTGCCAGGGGCCAGCAGCTGTGCTGCTGCGGCAGGTCTCTGCACGGTGCGCCGCCCTTTGGCTTCCAGGAGCTCAGCTGAGGGGCAGGCACGTCCCAATGATGAAGTAGCTCCGCTGCACCTTCTCTGCAGAGGGGCTCGAATCGGGGCTCTCCTGCTCTCTGGGGAGCCGCCGTTCCGAGGAGGGTGAGGGAACCGCTTTCTCCGCCGTCCCGCTGTGAGCAGCCTGTCATAGCTGCTCTCAGGCGGGGGTCTCGCTTGGAGGGTCAGGAGGAGTTTGTACAGGCGCCAGCGCCTCGCCAACAGGTTTTGCAAGAGCAGAGCTCTGCCTGCGGGGAGCCTGAGAGATGACGAGATGAGAGCCGAGTGCTGCCATCGCTGTGGTGTTCCATTAAATACCTGCTTGCCCGCGCCGGGGAGCGGAGGCGGGGGAGCCCCCTCCCCGCTCCCTCCAGAGTGCTGGAGAAGCAAGGGCGGGCAGGCAGGACGGCCTCCTGCTGCTGGGAAATGCTTCTGGACGGAAGGGATGGCATTCGGGAAAGGGGAATAGCAGGGGCAGGACGAGGGTTGCGGCGATCCGTGGGCTGAAGGCACGGGCGGCCGCTGGGAGGTTTGTGCCGGCCTGGGGCGAGTTACCGCCCTGGGCCCTGCGGCCGCCTCCTCCCCTGAGCCGCGGCCGCCGCCGGAGCCCGCAGCGCTGCCTTCATCTAGCTCTGCTCATGTTCTGTCAGGCAGTGCGGCCTTGACTGAGTCAGGGCTGGGGACCGCGAGTAAAAGCTCGGTGAGCACAGAGGCACTTCCCCAGCGTGGACCTTTATTCCGTTTTGGCTGCCTTCCGTCCTCCTTCTACCACCAAGGCTGTTCCCACCCTGAGGGAACCTTGTTCTCTCCCGGTGCTGCCCCTCTCATTTCCTTCTCCTCCTGCCCACACACCGATGGGAGCACTAGGAGTGCTCAGAGCCACGATGAGTGGTGCTGACCCAGGGGACAGGTCTCCGCAGACTTTATTCATAAGAAATAAGTGAGAAAATTCTTCTTTGGATGCTTCCCTCGGCACTGCTCTCAGCAGTCAGGTGGGTGGTCTCCCGCCCTGCCTCTGAAATCCTCTGAGTACCATCTCCTGTACTGCCTCTTTCCCTAGGTTCCAAATTTCTTGCTTTCTTCAAGAAAAGCCTCTCCATCTCTTTATTTCAAGAATGCTTCTTTCAGAAATCCTTCTGATAGCTTGTTCTCATTATCTTAATGAACAATGAGAGAGTGGATCCGCCAATGTGATTTCTATGTTCTTCATCCTTGTCTTTGAGCAGCATGAGTTATACCCCTGCTCTGTGACTGCAGCATGCTCCAGCTTTTCAAAAGAAGGGGAAATATTCAAAGGTGCCTAAACCCTTCCATCTTTCTGACTTTGAGACTATTTAATGTTTTAGAGGAGCTTATTAAGGCTGGATGCAAAAGAGGGTAATCAATTAAAAAAAAAAAAAAGATAACTGAGGGCTATTATTTCCTCTTCTAGGAGGAAAGCAAACAGGGGCACTGAAGCCAGAAACATCTGAATTTTCCCTTGGTATATAGGGCTTGCTGGATGCCTCCGTCCACCCCCGGTGAGGGAAGGATTGTCTGCCTGAAAGCTTCATCTCCAGCAGAGCTGTGCTTAACTGAGGCACCAAAACTACCTGTGATGCTAGTGTGCACTGAACAAATGTTTAAAATAGGGTAATGCTGGCTCTGCTGATGCTCACTGAGGTTCTGGCTAGGCTTCTTTTCAGTGAGGCTGAAAAGGATGCCACCTAGCACAAAAGGCATAAACATATATTTGTATGCAGAGTCTTGAATAGTTCTGAGATGATATTTGAATTTGAACATTCATTAAAACTGAAATAGCTTCAAGTCAGTGGGTGAGCTGGGAGAGACAGACAGATAATGCTACTGTGAATGGGGCCATATAGTGATGCTTTGCTCCCAGCAGATCGTGCAGATTCCAGTAATGTTTTGTCTTTATGTGTTTCTCACCTTCTGTCTTACCTCTTTAACTTCCTGAAGGAGCAGGGAAATAATTGAAGGCTGTGCTGGCTTTCTTGTTGTTGTAAATAGCCAGGAGAGCCACAGTTTCAGAGTAGTAAAGTCGATTTCTTGCCACTCTTAGAGCTATTGACACAGGCTCTCAGGAGGCTGGTGCACACAGCACCAGGAGTCCTGGGCCCTGCTGTCCTGACCCCTCCTTTCTGTTTGGAATTTGAGGATCCTGGGCAATCAGGAGGACTCCCCTTGCCACCCCAAGGCAAGCTGGCTCCGTTCAGACCCCACGGCAGCAGGAGCCTGCTCAGCTTTCCATAAGGATTCACTGTTTCATCGTTTGCCATCTTCTTGCAGTTTAATAATAGGCATCTGGTACCTGTCACTGTCAGCCTCCCAGGTGCTATATTTAGACAGATCAGTATGGTGATCCCAGTGTTGGTGTCAGTGGGCCACACTAGAAATAGCACTGAAATAACACACTAAATAAAGCAGCACTTACGGGAACAAAAATAGAGAATTTTGTTCAGTTACTTACAATAAAGAGATTAAAACCTCTTTGCATTTCATGTTTTAATACAGAATTAAATTTATTCTATACCACCCTCACCCCATTTTTCAGTCTCTCTCTTTTTTGTCTCCCCATAGATATTAAAATGGAAAATGCTGTAGGTAGAATGGTAAGAGGGAAGCTCCAGTATTTGAAACTGAAACAATAGAGATAATTTTGTATTTGAAAAAGATAAAAATAGCTCTCTGGAAAGGTGTGTCAACCACAGGATTCAGATATTCCTATTAAATGATGAAAAGTGGAAAAACTTTTAGAAGAAATGAAAACATATTCTTTGCAGATTCTCAACCCTACCAAAGTCCAATTTTCTTTTATTATTTTTTTTTCTCTAGAAAACAAGTAGAATGCGGTGTTTTAGTTGATATTTCATTTATATTTCTGACATTTATATACAGCCAGGAATGGTAAAGCAATTAATTAAAAATCATGAGTATCTGTATGACTGGAATCTGTGGCAAACTGCATCCAAAAAAACCCCACAAATCACAAAATATGTAGTCTTTACTGAGTTAGGAAGAAAAAACCCAAAAGCCTATGAAAGATGTTTAAAGTGTCAGTATTTTGGAAAAAAAAAATCTGTCTGGAATGACCTCTTAAAAATATTTTCAGCAAATTTGCAATATGAAAAATGTCTCATCTTTCACATGGGATTGTAAAAATATCAAAGGCTTTTTTTTCCAGTGCAGTTTTCCTCATTTTTAAAAGAGAAATTGCATTTCAAAGCTGAAAGCTATTCCAGACTCAAGACTGAAATGTTTTATGAAAAATGTCATCGCTTTTAAACATTTTTAATGAAAATTTTGCAAAGTTCATGGCTTCACAGAATGTTTTCCTGTATTCAGTTCTTCATTTTCTAGTAAGGCAAGTTAATCGTGAAAAGCTTTTGGAGGAAGGTGCAACAGAGCAGCTTCCCACTCAAAATCTTCCATAACCCAAGATGACAGTCAGTAGTTTTGTGATAATTTTCAACAACAGTTCCTCATATTTGCACACTTAATGAGTTTCCAGCTTAACTTCAGAGATTTCTTTCAACTGTGGATTCGTGGGTAAACTGCAGAATAACCCCGGATCCCAGTTTTGTGCTTGGATAGGACAGAGACAGACTTTTGGGTTCCGAGGGTATGTGTTATTGTGTTTCTCTTTCATTCTCTTGGCAAGGATAGTGAGCATCTCTTGCTCCCCAGGTGGAAAGGGCAGTCACCTTCCTCTGCTGTTGGATCTGCAAGAAACTGGGTAGGTGTTTTTCTGACACTGCTAATATTCCTAGTTCATGAAGAGGGAGGGAGGGAAGGAGGGAAGGGAAGGGAAGGGAAGGGAAGGGAAGGGAAGGGAAGGGAAGGGAAGGGAAGGGAAGGGAAGGGAAGGGAAGGGAAGGGAAGGGAAGGGAAGGGAAGGGAAGGGAAGGGAAGGGAAGGGAAGGGAAGGGAAGGGAAGGGAAGGGAAGGGAAGGGAAGGGAAGGGAAGGGAAGGGAAGGGAAGGGAAGGGAAGGGAAGGGAAGGGAAGAAAGAAAGGCTCTCCCATGAGTTTCACATGGAAAATGCACTGTGTCTTCACCTGCCGAACCTCCTAACCTCTCCAGATGGAGCAGTCTCCATGTGACCACGGCTGCATGTAAAGTAAATCTCCTTTTTCTCCCTTGGCTCTAATCCCTTAATGAAGAGGCTCTTCCCAGTTTGGCTGTGTTGGTGTCTCAAGCCAAGCCCCTGCTGGAAGTTTGAGGACAGCATTTCTAGCAACTCTGACCCTGTGCTCCTTCAGGCCACCTCACACATCCTAAAGAAGGCCCCCTTTAGTCTTAATCCTGGTACCTCCAGGCCCTGGGAGATGAGGACAGAAGCTTCCAGCTTCTGCCAGAGAGACAAGGTCTTGGGTAATGGAGGGTCTGTGAGGCTAATGTGACCTCAGAGCACTTTAAAGGGCTGTATTCTTTCCTTCCAGGCCAAAGGAAGAGCTATTGCAGGCAATTTGGCAGGAACTTGCCAGCAATTAATTGAACAACATTTTCCACCATTGCAAGGCCCTATTGTGAGGGTATTGATGGCAAAGTGACTGATGCTTCCCAGGCTGCAGGTAAATGTGATTCCTGGTGCTGGAGTCAAGCTGACCTAGGGGAGTCAGCAATGACAGACTCCTGCTAAAGAAACAGGCTTTTGTAAGAGTGAGTAACAGCAATATACTATATTCTATGTAATGTTACACATACCTGTATGTTTCTTGATTTTTAATATGAAAGAGTCTTGTTCAAGCCTAGACAGACAGAAACTTGCTGGCTGTGGATTTTGGCTGCTAATGTTGTTAAGGCATTAATGTTGTTAAGGCATTAATGTTGTTAAGGTTGAAAAGGTTTAACTCTTCCCCCTTTTGTGCCTTGAATGATATATCTGGAAGTGGCTATTCATGTGGGTGGTGTGAGAAACAGTGCTTCTAAGGAGAATCAAGGAGAGGAGAATCCCCTTTTTTGCTGTGCTGGGCATCTCTGTGCCTCAGGGGTCCTTTATAATCCTGCTTCTCAAGTGAGGCTGGTTCCTCCATGGCCAGTTTCAGGGATAAAACCCCCCAAACATGGAAAAACAGGCTGCAGTGTTTGAGAAGGCTGCCAGGGTACTCTGCTGAGCCTGTCTTCCGTGATGGTATGGGATTTGTTCAGCTGTCAGTGCTTGTGCCTCTCTAGTCATGCTGCAAGCATGGGCAGTGGAAACAGTTACACTGAAGCAAACGATGAACATTATTCATTATCTTGATTTTGTTGGGAGGGCTCAGCAGTGCAACAGCTCTGAGGGAGTAATTGAAGCACTAAAAACAAAGAGCTGACTTGTTGCGGCACTTGAGAAAGGAATGAAAAAATAAATGGGAGAAGGGAGTTCAGATGTGTGGGAGAATGCTGGTGGCTGAAATTTCAGCCTGCTTGAGAAATCGTCTCTCTTCTTGTATTACTGTCTCAGCTAGAGTTTTTGTGGGGCTGCTGCAGTTATGTTTCAAGCTGGATGTAGTTGACAGAAGAACAAAAGAGAGTGTTCCTTGCTTCTGCCCCAACATAAGAGGGGAGGGAGTGTGGGAGGTGTTGCTCTCACAGGACTTGGTTTCCTGCTGCTTCCAGATACATCTTTAATCCTCAGTGGTCTTTCTCTCAGATTGTAAGGGTGGAATCTGTGCTCAGTGTAGCCTCCTAAACTCTGGGATTCACCTCAGTTCTCTATTCACCAAATCTAGATACAAAGATTTTGAGGTCGTGGTAAAACCCACTTGTTCTACAGACTTTTCTGTGGTGATGGGAGTTCACAAGGCACTCTAGGGCATGGTGCTTTGCTTAACTTATGCACTGGTGGAAGACATGAGGTGGTAAGCTATTAATCTTTCAAATGAGATATAAATCCTAAATCCTTGCTAATCCTTATGTCCATAGCACAAAACCATACAAATGACAAGACGTGCAGAGCCTTGGCTCTTAAGGAAGAGGCAGTTGTGGAGCCAACTGCACAATTGGGCAGTGGTGGGGAAAATTCAGATGTTTAATTTGGTGTGGTTAAAGTGAGGTTCAAAACTTGTGTTGTGTATCTCCCAAATTTATAAGCTGGCCAAATATATCAGGGTACTGATAGAATGAATAACTTCTGGTTTTAGCCAGAATAAATTGTCTCTTTGTTAGGATAGCCCTCTCATTTCCTGTCCTGGTGGGTTTCAAGAGAGACAAAGGAGAATTTTAAGATAAATTGGCAAAATCATATCAGCAAGGTGAGGAAATTTATGATCATTCTGGCTTCATCAAACAACCAGCTCCAGGTACATCTGAGCTATGGTTATATTCTGATTTCTATAGTCTTGTTTCCTCACATGTAATTTTTCCATACCACAAAATACTTCTGTAAGGTGAATGGGTGGGGAAGATTAGGCAGAGTCAAAAAACAAAGAAAAGATTGATACATTCAAACCGTCTTTTATGATTTTAGAAGCCTTTCCCTCTCCCTTCCCTTGGTATTACTGATGGATGCAGCCTATCTGGAAAATGGACATGCATACGCTGCTGTATAGAAGTGAGTTTTGACTGAGACCTAAAAGATTTTAACTCATCCATCAATCGATTATATTGTCATTGCTACATAAGGCTGTTCAGCATAGAGCATCTATTACTGAGGCTCTGATTGAAACATTACCCTTGTTGTGCAGAACTATTTAACTTTGTCTCTTTGAAATGAAATGTGAAATGTTTCTTATCTCGCAAAAAGACAGATTTATTCTCAGCCCTTTGAAAAACAGGTACATGAACCTGAAAACATTTCTTTCAGTGGGAACATGTACAGGTGCAAGTTTTCACCAACGAGGCTTAACTTTCAGCCCTAGTGAAAATAACGCATTGTGAGTAAGTCTGGTCTAACACAAAAATTGAAATGCCCGTGTCCTTCCCCCAGAAACTTCCCATTTTGTGGCTTGCACAAGCACGCTTGAGAGACAGATGGAATATGCTTTGGAATTAGTTGGTTGGCTTGTTGGATTTTTACTTGAAAGAAGGGGTGGCGAAGACGACGACGTAGAGGGGGTGGAGGTGTTTCGGGTTTTTTTCTTCTTAAAAGATAAAATAAATTCACGTCTGCCGTGGTTTTCCGGGGCGGCTGTCCTGCTGCGGGAGCCCAGCCCGGGCTGGCCCCACTGCCGCCGCTGGGTGCCAGTGCAGCCCCGGCGTAGGAGCGGCTCGCTCTTCCCTGCCCGCTGCAGCTTCGCCCTGCTCGCTCTTCCCCCCGTTCCCGCTGCTGCTCCTTCCCCTTCCCCTTTCCCACGACAGGAAAGTCCCCGTGCGGGCCCTGCCCAGCCCTGGTGCCGAGCCGCCCTGGGTGGCAGCGGAGCCGAGGCAGCGCCAACACCGTGGGGGCTGAGCCCCAGCTTCCCCTGCTGAAAGGCTTGGCAGCCTCCGAAGGAGCCTGGCCCTTTGCTTTGGCAGTCTCCAAGCCTGGCTCTTCGCTGTGTCTTTGACCTGAATACCGTGGGGAGGGGAGCGGGGCTGGCAGCACGGAGAGAAGGCTGTGCTCCCGCGGGACTCAGCGGAGCGGCTCCTCTTGTTCACAACGGGGTGTATTTTCCCACCCTTGCAAAGCCGGGTCGGTGCTGACAGGCTGTGATGAGTACTGGATGAACAAGGGAAGGACGGTCTTCCTGCCCAGCTGCTCCTTGCCTTTCTGTGCAGTTCACCTCAGTTGTCCCTCACTGTAAGACTCCTGGGGCTGGAAACATCAGGGGCTGGGGATGTGGTTGATCTAGTCATCACCCGGTTGACTAAAAAAAGATTTAAGCTTTCCAAGTAACCTGGAGCTGTGGGAGCCTGCTACTACCCTTTGGTAATGCTAAGAATTTGTGACTGATTTAGTGCAACACCTTTGGTTTCAGCAGAGGGAGGAATGAGCATCACTTCTTTCTGAAAACCAGCTCTCTTTGTTGTTTCAAGTTGAAGCCTTAAGAAATCAATTATACAATTGATTTCCAAAAGGCAAAATTAGGCTGGGAAGCTGTAGACAAGGATTCTTAGAGAGTGTGCAAATCCAGCTGTGGTAATTTATTACATTTACGGCCCTTTTCAATCAGCAACTTCACAGCTACTGCACCAGTGTTCTACAGGCAGAAAAGTATTGTCTTCACCTCCAAAATAAATGAGCTACATGCAAATAAACTGACCTTCTTAAGTAGATAGGCACAGGGAATCCATAGCAGAATAGGAAAAAGAAGGTAGAACTCCAAAATTCTGCATGGAACTGGCTACATAGAGAATTGCATACATATAACTATCAGCAGGGCTATGTCAAGATATTTAGCCAAAACCCTAATGCTAAGTGATCTTTTGAAAGTTATTGCTTCTAGTTAGTGCTCTGATATCCCTGAAGGTAAAGGGATCATGAAGCTGCTGTTCAAAAGCACTTCTGCAGTCATGGAAAGTTTTCCTCCACCAGCAGGTTTATTTTTTTTCAGTCAAATCACACAGCTTGAAGAGAGAGAGGGTAGTGCCCAATGCCAAGTAGTGTTTCTTTTGCAGATTGAAAACCTGGAGCCTGCCCATCTTTGAAATGGCAGTAAACATCTCCTAATAATATTAAGGATCACAGATGGGCATCAGGAGGAGCCTAGGCTTTAAAAAGAAGCTTGTCACTGGGGCATCATTTCTCTGGGAGCTGTCAGGAGCACTGTCCCTTTTGAATGGCTGCTGTTCACAAAAGTAACAAACATGTCATCATTTTGTATTCCCGGAGAGCCAATAAGGAGGCAGTCCACCCCAAGCTGCCTTAAAAGCAAAGATCCTGCAATCAGAAATGGCAGCTCTGTGAGAACTGAAGGAAGATGGGAGGGAGGAAGCAGAAAGCTGTGAATGATGGATGAAAGTCAGGTGTGGCTTTAAAAAATGCCAGCAGGACTGCCTCTTGGCTGTGCCTGTATGACAGAAGCTTCTGAGACTGGGCACATGTCTGGCAATGTGAGGTTATCACCTCTGTCTCATGGACATCCTGCACTCAAGGATGAAGGTAAGAGGTGGAAAGGGAAAGGGTATATGGCCAAAAATGAAGTTGAAGTACAGCTCCCCACATGGATGTCCTTTCCATGAGGCCACAGTGCTGACTGGGTCTGTTCAGCCTTGAGTTTCATCCCTCTCTGGAATAAACAGACAAAATTCAATCACCTTGGTCTGTAACATATTTTCTGTTTTTTCTTGTTTCTCCTCAAAGTAAAAGCCTTCATGCAGAAAACAATGCTCTTTCTGCGTGTGTTTTCACCTTTCAGCTCTCCCTTTTATTGCTTTGCCCACCCTGCCTCCAGCGTGTCAGCAAGATTATCCTTTTCCAGGAAAAAACACATGTACTCAGTGTTTAAAGCATCACATTTCTTCCAGTTAGTATTGAAATAATGCTAACTCTATTTTCTTGCCTAATTCTATTTCCTCTCCTGGCCCTGCTGATTATGAAGACATTTGTGCTAAATTCAGGTGTTCTTCTCCCTTTATCATCCGGATCCATTTAGCAATGCTGCAATCCAGCGCCTGTGACGTCACGATTCATCACCAGTCACTGCATTACAGATGCAGCCAGCACCAGGCAGCCTTTCAATTGGGTGGTAGTAGTGCCAGGTAAGTGCCTGGTAAGGGAGCAGAAAGTGGAGGCTGGCTTGTAAACAATGTGGTGGCTGTTAATCTGTGACACTGGGAACTTAAAAACTGTGGGGTGCCTGAAATGTAACGCCAGGCCAAGTTTGCCTAAGCAAGATCAAGAGTGTGGTGGAAGGTGAACTTGGTTTCCCCACTTCCTGAAAAGGGAGTTGTGTGCCACCAATCAATTTCCTGCCCTCACAGGCCATCTCTCCTGTCAGGTTTATGGGATTAGGATGAAAGTCCCTGGGAATTCAAGTAGCTTGGGGGATGGGGGAGCTTGGCTCTGCAGCACCCAGATGCTTGTGGTGAATAGCATGGGGCTGCTTGGCTTTGGCAGCTCAGCTGAGAAGCAAGAAGGAAGGATGGGAGAGACCTCTTTGAAGCTGAACTGCATTTCCATCTTCAACTGTCAAATGTGAATGTAAATTGGAAATATCAAACACTATTTCCCAGTAATGAATATGCTTTTCACTTCTGCATCACAGCCTACAAACACCTGAATATTTCCATCCCCTCTTCCACTCTGGTTTTTTGGTTTATTTGGATTGCCTATTTTTAAGTTCCAAACCCCATATCATAGATGTGCCTAAGTAGCTGCAATGAAGGAAAATTCTGCTGCCAAGTAAAAAGGGGAAGAAGGGAATACCCTACACGGTGTACATCAGGGTAGCCTAACAGTGGCTGCCTTGGTTTATACTTGCAGGTCATCATGATCTGAGATGGCAGTGGCCACTTCACACAGAAATGTCCCCAAGTGCTTGTCAGTTTGGAGGGAACTGGAAGCATGGTGCTGACCCAGTGTAATGAGCTGGTGGTTTGCAGTAGCACCAGGTTGCTTGCTAAAGTGTGTGCAAATGCATGTGCATGCTGTGACTGTGATCTGAATGTGCTGGCTGCATAGTAGACTGCCAGGATGCCTCGACCAGATGCCTGTGAGGTGGCCTCAGGGTGGCAATGGCAACAGAGGAGCACCAGCCCCTGTATCTCTCTGAAAGAAAGGGACCCAGATGCCCTTTCTCAATCCTCAGCTTCTCTCATCCTTTTTGCCCCTGGCAGAGGTCAGCTAATTGCAGCCTCAGTGGCTGTTTCAGTGGCTGACTTCCCCATACACTTTTGAGCACAAAGCCCTTGGATGAGGTGAGCCCATGCAGGTACCTCTCTAGAGATGAGCTGAGTTTGCTGCCCACCTTTGGGGAAGCAGCTTTCCCCCCAGCAGTGTGACTGCCCCTTGCTTTGCAGAGGAGAAGGTGGCAGCTCTGGGTGTAACTGCATGGGCCAGGTGCTCTTGCTGGAGGACAGGGACTCTGAAAGCTGTGGGAGACAGGGCTGTTGCTCTCACAGGGGCTCCTGCCCTGATGGGAAGTCTCCCTAGTAGCCAGGGATTGCCTTACCCTTTTATTTTGGTCAAAGTAAACAAGGAGCAAAAGGACAAGAGGTCTTCATGAACACATCTGATGCTACAAGGTCTTTCAGGTGGTACATTTTTACGAGTTTTTCTTTCTGTGTCTTAGGAGTACTCCAGTGACAGAAAATGAACTGCGCATTCCTGTGTATTCTTCTGTTCCTTCACTGTATCCTTCAGAAAAAAAAAATAGTGGTTGAAACGTTTTTTTTTTTTTTTTAAATATGGATCATGTTCTCCAGATTTGTCAGTAGCTAGAGATTTATTTGTCTCTATTGTTAACTGAGTGTGCACCTACAGCTTGTAACTGTGTGGTCCAGGCTACTGGGAATAATGTCGTGACTTGCTGTTGATGAGAATGGCAGAATAAGAGTGGCTGTGGAGTCACTGAGCAAAATTTGAGGCTTTTCCTCAAAACATAAGTGATCTCAACTAGTGAGAGAATTGAAATTTCCCGGGTATGTCAGATACACATGAATTTGGTAGTTTCTCATAAAGCCAGACTTACTCATCATCAGTATTTTACACATGGTGTGGACCCATGTTGTATTTTTTCAGTCTGGGTGGAAGAAGCAGAGCTGGGAATGAGACACCAGTTTGTCTCTGCTGTGGCACTGTGCTGGAAGGGTACATGGGGCACCCTGTGTTGGTGCCTGCTTGCAGTCACACATTTTGGCTTGAGGAATAGACATATCTGCAAAAAGATACGGATTTTTCTCTCCTGTTTGTAGTGGAGTAAACATCAGCACCTACTAAAGTCAATGTTTTTGCATCAGTGTAAAAGTGAAAAAAATACTACCCCCCCAAAAAAAACCAAACCCAAAACCAAACCAAAAACAACCTCCCCCAGCAAAAAACCTGCCAAAAATTGCAAAGAAAAAGGAAGGCAATGGGTTCAGAATTACTTTTTCTGAAAGATAAAATTCTATTATTTTTAATTTTTGAAAATTGCAGTAGTTCTCTTCATAAGCACTCAGTGGCTTTTAGCAAAGCTTAGAGTTAAAATAATTTTTTTAATGGAATTTTGTAGTTAAAAATCCTGCAGGGTGTGCAGAAAGGAAATAACTGAATATTTTTCTTTGCTGGTGGTTTTCCTTGGCTGGTTTTGAGTCAGGTGGTGGTTTGGTCCTTATTTACTGCACCAGAACATGCTCACTTCTTAAAATAGTGCAGGGGGACAGACAACCAGTCAGAGTAAGGGCATTGGTGCTGAGTCAGTTTTCCAATAGAGACGGGAAGGTATTAGCTGTATCTATGGATATGAAAAAAATACATTATCACCTAGTGCCTCTTAAAACTAGCCAATTTATTTATATTCTTCACGGGTTAGGTGTCTATTGCCAGAATTTATGGCAAATATTTGAGATAAAGGCAGTTGTAGGTTTGACAACAAAAGTGATAAAGAAGCTGTGGAGGGCAATGAAAATTGATGGGGAGAGAGAGTGATGAACAGCAAAAGTGCCATTACGGTCAAGTGATGGGGTAGAAGGTGAAAGAGAAAGAGAAATGGGCTGTTTGCAGTAATTTGGATATTTTCAAACCTCCTTGTTCAGCTGCCTGTGAACATCAGCTTACTTTATTTACTGTTGCACTTGTTGGTAATGTCACTGCAGTGGAGTGAGATACCTGAACTGTCTATGCTCATGCCTTTTTGTTTGTGAGCTGCATTTTGTGTATTATTTCTCATTTTTCCTAAGACTAAGAGAAAAATACCCCCAATACAAACAAACCAGAGGTGTAACTTCTAGGACAAAGACCTAAAAATTGCTATCTTTTAACAAAAAAGTAATCTTTCTTTAATGCACTTTCATATGTTCACAAAATGGTCTTGTTTTCATGGACAGAAGAGGGAAAGGGTGGTTTTGAAGGTTTGTTGTCGGACGGATGTGGATTTTTCCTGGGAGCCAGGCTCACAGGGAGGACTTGCAAGTCTATTATTTTAACACTAGAAAGGTGCATGTGAATTGGTTTCTCATGCAGTTTCATAAAAAAACAGTATATGTTATGACCCCTTTACCTACATCATGCTTACACTTTTGGCCACCTCCGATGATAATGCAGTTACTTCTGGAGGCAGCTGGTCCTTGTCAGGCATAATGTAATCAAAATCCAACCGCTAATAAAAATGAAAGAAAAGGGCAAGAGAGGAAAATTTAGCAGCCTGTCATATCACTAGTGAAGTTTTGATGACTTAAAATGTCAAAAAGAGTGGATGCAGCATTTAGGGAGAGTTTTTTTAAAGGTTTTTTCCACCTCTGTAGCTTCTGTGACCCTACTACTTCTGCCTAATGCTGGTAGTTGGAACTTTTCTTTACCAGATTTAAGTATGGAGAGAAAGGGAAAATACATGATTCTGGAAAGCAAACTAGAGAAACTTCAGAACAGGGAAAACTTCCAACTGAAGGAATGCTATTAAGTTTGAGAAATTCTGCTAGCTGAAATTCTGTTCAGCCCAAAGCTCTGGGTAGTGCCATTAGTGAAAATCTTCCTTCAGCTCATTTCACATTTTATTTGTTTTGATTTAAAAATTGCCAGGGAGGTAGAAGGTGGACAGATGTGCTCTGTCAGACGTAGCAGGAGTGGGTTATGAAACTTCCGTGAGTGCTCCTTGTCTGCTTCAGCATAAAGTCAGCCAGCAAATTGAAATCTTCTCCAACAAGGATTTAAATTAAATTGACTGCCTTTGCATTGGGTCAAAGCAGGAGCATTCATATAATCAATTAATGTGGCTCAGCTTTTGGGATGGCAATCTCCAGTTGAGACAATAATGAACAGATGGGGCTTGTAGCTTATTAAATTGCTACCTCCATGGCATCTGTGCCATGGACTAAAAGGCAGGTAGGGTCATGTTTTGCATAAATGTATTGCATGACCTTGGGGGAGTCTTTCAATTGCTTTCTGCCTCGGTTTCTCTTCTTCCAGGAAGCCTTTAAAGCACGAACTCAGTGCCTACTTAGGAAGATGATTCTCTCCCTCTGGCTAAGACCTACATTTGGAGTTGCTGACCGTAAAATAATATTGGTTGAGCTATTTTAATAATGCTGATGTAGACCCTTAGTTTAGATGCAGCTACGTGGGCAAAAATAAAGCATGGCTTTCTGCTGGATATCTACATTCTCTTTGGGAAGTGGTTTGTTGTTATTTTTTTTTCCCACTCTGGAAATGAGGGAGTGGCATTGACTGAATGATGTGCCAAAAGTGGATGTCAGCACACTCTGCCTCAAGCTCAGAAATGGCAAGAAGTGACATGGATAAAGGAGTCCTCACTAAACCTGAGGCAGTAGATATTTCTGAGAGGAAGGGTGCATTAGCTGAAGTTTGGCTCTGTGGCCCCTCAGCTCATAGATGGGCTGGCAGAATGAGCCCCTGTCTTTGCCATGTGCTGTGGGAAGATGTATCACGGATCTCAGTGAGAAGGGTTTGCCCATATAATCACATTTGAAAACCTCTTCTAGCACAAAGCAGGCCTGAGCAGTTCTCTAACCTCGGCTGCAGTATGTTCCCAATCCCACTTGTCTCTTCTAGCTGCAATAATGTAATTGCTGCTATTAATAATAAACTGACAGGCTGTCTTTAAATAACTGTAAGGCTGATAGACTAGTGTCGGTTGGATGCTCCAAAGTTTGACTAACAGCAGGGAGAAATAGAACAGCTCCATTCTCAACTCTTCATGCAGAGAAAGAAGGGCTGGCAGTGGGAAGAGGCAATGGAAGGCTGACACACATGGCACTGCGATGCCTCAGGGACTTTCTGCAGAGCAGTTGCTCTGTGACTTGCCTGGTTTCTCCTGGAAAAGACTAGTTTTCATGCTGACAAGTGAAATTTCTGAGCTTTGGTAGAAGTTCTCTTGTCTCAAAGAAGGATTTTAGCAGGTGTGAGTTTATGTTCTTATGTAAATCTGTGTGCAGCCGGTGGCCAGCAGAATGAGAGTGGAAGAAGAAGCCAAATTCCAAGTTGCCTGTCCATTCACCCTCCTTGGGTGAGCTGGGCTCCAGTGATGAGGCTGACTGCCTGCAGAGACATGCAGTCAGGTCAAACGGATGCTGTAATCTAGCAGGGTGTCTCTGGGAAACTGGAGTTTAGCCCAGGCCCCTCAGCATCTGCTACCAGCATGGTCTGTGTTGGTTTTACCTGTCTTATCTGTAAAGGGAGCATCTTGAAAGGGGTCTTAGGCAGAAGGATGGGACCATAGGATCACTGAAGGCAGTATCAGGGCAAAGACACCAGCAGAGGCAGAGTGGAGGGGTGCCTGGGGGAAGATGATGACCTGTGTTTTGACACTCCACAGGTCTCTGACAGGCAAAATCCACCCACTCAAGAGGGTTACTATGAGGGGAGGGTATCCAAATCTGACACATTTCCAAAGATGGGACCTAATATCTTGCTTTCAAAGGTTCAGTGGGGGATGGTGTACTTCTGCAAACTGGGTTTTGTAATAGAAGGTCTGGCAGCATCAGCATGCTATGCACTGCTCTGCTATTCAGTGGGCTCCCTGTCAAATGAGAGGGGACGAACAAGATAATGAGCCAAGGAGAGAGAAGCCTGGCATGGGTAAAAGCTGTAAAAGGGCTTGAGTGTTATCTGTGTATTTTAACCCTAGTAGCTGAATTATTTTTTGGATGATCTAGCATGCTTATATGAGGACAAAATGGGTTTCTAGCTAGTGTGGACATTTAAAGTCATTTTTGAATCCCTTTCAAAGCTTCATTAATATCTGCAATTATGGGCAGCTACAGTGCACTTGACCCAGCATGCTAGTGTCACCAGGCTCAGCTGAATGAATCAAAAAAAATTATCACACTCTCTGACCCTGCTTTGGCTAAAGACACAGGGGGTGAGTAGAAAAATC
The DNA here is from genome assembly GCF_029207755.1 of Chamaea fasciata. Classification (NCBI taxonomy): domain Eukaryota; kingdom Metazoa; phylum Chordata; class Aves; order Passeriformes; family Sylviidae; genus Chamaea; species Chamaea fasciata. Next base: position 19,665,070 of record NW_027094087.1, on the reverse strand, counting down.
TTTTACCTGCACCAGGCAACCAAGTCCATGCATCTATGTAATATGTGTTCCTCTTAAAACCATTTTTGTTTGTTTATAAACGTCTTTAATACTTAAATGAGGTTATAGAATTTCTGTTGTATTTAAACTGTTAAATAAAATGATGGTTTCCAGTGATGAGAACAATTAAGCATGCAGGATATAATGAAACTTGATAGAGACTCAGCTGCTGTCCCCCCTATTAGTGTGCACAGCTGTGCATGTGTGTCAGCATTTGCAGGTTAAAGAAGCAATTAATCTGAGCAGGGTGAACGTGAAACTCTTACTTAAGCACACAGACAGATTGTGAACCTCAGTCCCTGACTTTTTTGTTCAGGTCGCAACTCAAATTGCAACCAGCTAAGTCTGTTCTCAAATCCCACAATTCTGATCAAATATGAGGGGTGATACTGGTGAGTGATGTCCTAGTGGCATAAATCCACATTGCCAGCAATTCATGTACATAGTGATTCTGACACAGTGATTCATATCTGCTATGATTAAGAGCTGTATGGCTTTGTAGCTCTTGGTATAATTTCTGTGGGGTTAGATTACAAAAACAACAAAATGTCAAGGACTAACATTTGATATTTTTGCTCAGGCCTTGTGTGCTTGGGCAAGTTCATAAGGGCTCTCAGGCATTTGGCACAAACAGCACTAATACCTACAGCAGTTGGTGCCCGCTGCACTTTGTCAGGCTGTGAGATTTGCAGGGTGTGCTTGCAGGCACCGTACCTCCTGCTAGGCAAACAGGGCCTTTGAACATCCTTGTGCTCTGCGTGAGGTGAGGAGGAAGAGACACAGGGAGTTGTCTGTTTAATTTCATTTTGAAAATCATACATTAAAGATGCTGCTATTGATAATCTGCTGAATGCACTGACACTCAGAAAGAATGGAGAAAGTAGGTTAATAAATCACCCTATATCCACTTTAGTCTGCATTTCAATTTTCATTTCTCAGAAACACAAATTGCAGCTGTTCTTTAAGTTGTCTGATCTATCCTCTCAAGAAGCCAATTTTGTTTTTAATTTCCTCTGATGAGACTCAGAAGATGCTGGATAAAATATGAGGTGAGTTCTTTTATTTCTTTATTTTTAAGGCAGCCTTCTGTGTGTAACACATCATGGTTTCCTTCTTTGCTGCCAAGGAAAATGCTCATCTCTTAAAGCATTCTTGATGGAAGAGTTGTCAATGAGAAGTGTAAAGCTCCAGCCTCCTCTCTAGCAGGGGTAAAGAAAATATAATCAGTAAAATGGGTGATCAAAGCAGGTGCAAAGCTTGAAATTAGTCAAAACATTTTGAAAGAAAAAGAAATAGTAAAAAGACCTGAGCTGCAAAGGTTTTAGTGGTGTATTTCTTTCTCCCAGCTAAGCTGCAGTTAGAGAAGTTCCAGGTTTAATTCCCAGTGCACTCCATAATAATAAAGGTATTTTATTAAAATATTAGCAGCTGGGAAGGAACTTTGCAAAATGCTGTAAGAAAAACCCTTCTGCATAAATAGGATTATATGGAAGTTTTCAATATGGTAATTTAGTTGGGGATTTTTATTATTTTTTTCAGTTGCTATGGGACTTTAAAGCCAGGGATGTAAACAGGGAAATCAAATTTTTGAAACCAGCTGCTGTATTACACATCACCAGCCATTGCTTTCATACAAAACTGTCCTGTCTGCAGTAATGACAAAGAACTAGAAAAGCAAAATTAAAGTCTCTTTACATGACAAATAAAGACATTAATTATGTATTTATTAATTAATAGCATACTACAGAAACTAAGGAGGAATCAAAGGAATCTGATAGCAGCATATATTATTTCCCCCTTTTCGTGCAGAACCTAATGTATGGTGCAGAGCATAAATGTTTTTTATATAGGTTGGTTATAGAACTGAATTCACAGAAAGCTTGCATTTGACTTTATTTTTAGTTTGTTAATTATCTATGCCAGTAGTTCTTTCTACAAATGTGTTTACTTGAAACTATCTGAGCAAGATTTGAGGATGCATTTCTGTCAATGGGTTGTGCAGGTGCTATTTGTCTAGTCTTTTTCCTGTCCAGGCACCTTCCTGCTTTGCACTGGTGCTTGCCAGTAAAGAGACCTGCTGCTGTTTTCCCTCTCGTATGGAAGGTTTGGCATTTCTGTTAACAAGTGTTGTCTAAAATGGCCACTTAGGCTTCTTTCTGGACAAACCTCCCACAAGATTTTTGGATAAGTCTCTTTTTTGCATTGAAAGAATGTTTAAAGGGCTAAGTCTGACAGTGTAGAAAGCCTGGGGGTTTTGTTTGGTCAAATAGTACTGCAGAGCCTAAATTCTGTCGGTGCCATGTGTCTTGTCCTCTCTGAACACTGGATGGTGGGAAGGTCTGTGCCAGAGCCCAGAAGCAACCTGTTGCTCTATTATGTGCTCTTTGCCTGTTCTTGCCACATTTCCCTTTTACGCTTGTTTTCATATGCAGGGCAGTGAGACCAAAATTTTCAAACTCATTTTCAGAGATGAGAGTGACCAATCTTCTTGTGCTCAGGTTGAAACATAAAATTTGCTGCTTTGACTTAGTTTCCCTGCAGACTGGCACAAATTATAGAGCAGAAGGAGGAGAAAAATGTAAAGGAGGTGAGGAAATGGAAACAAGCAGAGAGGACAGAGAAAGTGTGAAGAGAAAAGGGGAATGAGGAAATAAACTCAACTGTGCAGAGCAGATGAATGCCTTAGGAAGAGAATTAGTGAGGGAAATGAGTCTGTTGTAATTTTTCTGTTACTACTACGGGGAAGGCTCCAGAAACCACCTAACAATGGATGTTGTAAAATTAGCTATTTCTTGAAGGGAAATATGCACTACTTGTTTTAGCATACATTCATGGAGAGCTGCAGATAACCACTGGAAATAAGGTAATGCTTTTCTAGCTGCTGGTGGTACCTAATCGTCCTCTCTCATCAGTCTTGTATCTTTTTTAAACAAATTTGCCCTCTGAAGTGCCTGAAGTGGGGTAATTTAAATTTCCAGGCAAAGTGGTAATTAAATTTCCAGGTAATTAAATTTCCAGGCAAAGTGAAGGCTGCAAGGAAAGGGAGAAAAGTGAGATGCTTACCTCCTTGCAATCAATGGGACTTGCCTGTTTTCCCAGAGGAAAACAGTGCCCTGCTGTGGCACTTACCCTAAACCAGGTTTGCTAGCCTGGCAACTTGACTGCTGGACTACCCACAGCAATATTTACCTGTGCCTACTTTGCCATGAAGTCTTCAGTGTTATGTGTGACAGAAATTTGCACAAAGCTCTTGAGAAAGCCTGGTTAGCTCAAATAATCTGATTTTATTGTCAGGTTATCCAGCCAATCTTCCAGAGCTTAGGGTTTGATTCTGAGATTGTTTCACTGTAATAGGGAGTGATCTGGGAGCAAGTTGTGGGGAGGTAAGGCTTCAGCTGCAGAATTGATGATGTTTGACCCTATAACTCTGTGCTCAATTGAATCATAATCTGTTGATAGCAAAAAGGATAAATATATTTAAATGCAACCATGGCAGTTTCGAGGCCAGGCTGGCCGTGGGCCGTGCATAGGGTCAAGCATTTTACATTGCGTTTAATCAGTCAAGAATATGGATCCAGGGTGTGACTTTTCATGCAGCAACAGCTGTTCACTGGCAGCAAAAGCCAGGAGGGATAAAGAGGCAGAATATGTCAGTGAGGTGTCTGGTTAACCATAATAGAGCATGGGGGGTTTGATGTGGGTGGGAATAAAAAAATGAAACTCAGTGCCCCAAAAGTTGGAACAACTGCTGCAGAAAGTTTTGTAACAAGTACCACAGGAGGTAGGGCATTGTGTCTCACCATTTCTTTCCTTACTTCCCTACTGGGAGTGCCAATTAGATCCAGCTCTGATGGTGGCTTTTTGACACTTTTGCTCACTGGGAAATGGACTCACACTAGTATTTCATTGCATTTAGGCTTTTAAAGGACATCAGAGAGAAATGACTTTCAGCTACTCTGTCTGAACTGGATGTTAGCCAAGACTCCACACAGAAATGGAGAGAAGGTCTTTGTTTGACATGACTATTCCCTAGTGTGTCACAGGCTTTCTGCAAATGTACTGGGTACCCTCAGTTATCTGTATCTAGTAGGAGTGTGTGCACCTCAGATTATTTTAGGTGCCGTCTCTGCACTATTAGCATTCACAGAAAAAAACCTATTAGGGGGAAAAGGAAAATCAGAGGGGGAAATGATTTGAGATTTTATGTGAAAAGAGTTTTGCATCCAAATCCCCCTGAAAATTAACTCAGTTCATCTGAATGCCCTTTGAAGCTTGTAAATTTGACCTCTGGTCCTCCTAAAAACAATGCTGCAAGTGAGACTTCAGGCCAATTGTCTTTTCCGAACATAAGCTGTGGCTTTTCATAACTATCATTAACCTATTTGTATTTGCTGTGTCTGTGTATTTGTGTTTTACATTTTCTGTGCTTGCTGAATGTTGTAATTGCTGAGATATACTACAGATAACCTCAGGATGCAATGTTCTTCATAGAAGCATAGAATGGTTTGGGAAAGGGACTTTAAAGATTGCCTGGTTCCCTCCCCCTGCCCTGGGCAGGGACACCTTTCTCAAGACCAGGTTGCTCAAAGCCTCATCCAATCTGGCCTTGAACTCGGGCTGTTTGTCTTAAAGACATCCCCAAAGATTTTTCTGGTTGCTTATTTAGCTATTTTTCTTGCATAATTTAAATCTGTTTCCTCTTGTTTGATCTCCTGCAGACATGGAGAACCACCTGTTCACTTTATTTTTCACATTCATGAACTCGAGGCTGCTGTTACTTCTCCTTCCTCTACCAGTAAGTGTTTTCTTTCTCAGGGGAAACAGCCTGTGACCTGCAGTTGGAGGATGTTTTTGAGGCCACTTGTGGTGCTCCTGTGTTGTGCCCAGTTGGTCTCTGTTTACCTTCAAACCAATGCTTTCCAGCAGTACATAACAGCAGTCTGACAGGAGCTGAAGAAGGAAAAAATTGTGTGATTGTGCTTATGTACCTTTCTATAATGTTCACCTTTGTTGTGCCAGCCAGTCATCATGGGCTCGTGCTGTCCTTGTGAGTGGCACATGCCCCAGCCCACCCTGTGCCAAAATGCCACCCAGCAGCTCCTCCCCAGCTGACGTGCTCCTGCCTGCATCTCACGCTTCCTGTGTTTGACCCCACTTTATCCTTCACCCCTTTGGAGCATTTTTCCCATTCGCCAGGACAAGACTGGACTTTCTTCTGCCACACTGCTGCCCTGCTTGAGGGATGGTGTGTGGTGGCCCCTTGTGGTGGCCATGCACTAAGGGCCAACTCTGCTTTGGGGCAGCAGGGAGGCACAGCTGAATTCTTTCAGCTGATATACACGTGTGTATACACACACTGGGCTGGTCTCAGAAATCCTGCATTTATATGCAGACTCACTTCTGCCAAACTAAGAGCCTCTTCTATTTACAGTTTTAGGATATGTGTGGGGGAATTTCCCTCATTGCTTGGCTTTCCTCTATTGACTGAGGAAAGTATATTAGTGATTTTTTTTTTTTTTTAATTCTAGTCTTTTTCAAGCTTTCCTTTTGAAAAATTTCCAACAGATATAATGGACCAGGCATAACAAGTGATGCCAAGAGCAGAAGAGAAAAGAGTTGATGGTATGTGTGTGAAGAGAAAGGACTTAGATACAGCTGTCTGTGTGCCGATTACCAAGGGTTTGGGGACACAATAAATAACACTGCTATTTGTTTGGCTTATAAACACACAGAGCTTAAATTTAAATTTCTCACCCTGTTACATCATTTTTAAGTTATGCAGCTGTAGCAAATGAGTTTAAATGTTTCCCATTGCAAAAGGGATATAGATCCAGCCTTGGCTGAAGGAAGGAGAGCTGTCCTTGGCAGTGGTTGTTTACACCAGTGCCTCCACACACAGAGTGGGGCAATATGCACCAAATTAAAAAAAAAAAAAATCTGTTCATGGGTTTAGATGACATCCTTCTGACTAGCTTTTGAGGCCTCCAGCAGCCATGGTACCCAAGCACCCAGTGGAGCATATCTGTATCAGCTCAAGCAAGAACAGATTTGGGGTGCAAGCAGGAGTAGATGTTCAGCCCCCACTCCCTTTTATCATCCTCTAGTGGGAAAGACACAGGCTTTGTCCATGGGTTTGCCAATGGCTGTGGGAACATTACACTCCATGCCTGTCAAATAAATCCTCTCTATCCTCTCTGGAACTGCTCATTTGGGTGTCTGTGTAGGAGGTGGGGTGTTCTTGATGACCAGGACTCCATGCACAGTTATGTGCCATCCAAACCTTCCCACAGCTCTATGGTTCTGGATCTGGGTTGGATTTCAGGTCTGGTCTGAGAAATAACATGAAATCACTAAGGATGATTCATCCATAGGAAAAATTGTTCAAATTCTTTGGGCTCTTTGATGTCTTTAGAGCAGCCAAGTCTGAAAATTAGACATGAACTTTCCTAAAGCTTATTTTGGCACTCATGAGGGCTGCAATAGAATGACAAGCAGCATGCTGCTTTCTTTATTGTTTCAGTTCAAGGACTATCTACAAAGAGTCACAGTCTTGTGCTTAGCATTACACAAAATTATTCATTTCCTAGCTACACAGAAAAGTGATTGAATTGCAGATGATTAACATATGTTATGTTTTCTCTTCTAATGCCTTCCTGCCTTTTTGTGGTGCACCTTCATAAATGGCATCAGAGCACTTGGCTTCCAAGGAGCTGTCTCCCTCAGAAACCTATTATCAAGGCTATTACAGAAAAGTTGCTTTTCCTTGGTACATCTGGTAGACTGGCTCCAGAATCCTAAGACATAATTGCTGCAGCAACCCGACCTACACCAGTCAATGTGCTCCAACTCCTTGCTATGTTCAAGGACTGTTTTTTAAAGGACTCCTCTCCAGGGCAAATGCAGGCTTTTCTACTCTGACCTGTTTTGCTAGGAGAATGAACCCCTTAACAGCTTTCTTTTAGAGATGCTTCAGTCTTTTATAAACAAATCTGGCTGCCATGCTTGATCACGAGCAGTATGGAGATTTTATCAGCCTGTGTCTGGCATGCAGGTGCTACTGCTGATTAGCACACAGCTGAGATAGGCTGGGTACACCAAACTGGCATTTAACCTACCAAATTCTTCTCTGTCTTGTTTCTGGCTTGTTTTAGAGACAAGTACAGCCATGTTTTGTGTTCAGAGTTTTGTTCTGAGACTGAGGCAAATAATAACTCAAGGCACTCAGCCTTGCTGAATTTTAGGAATTTTCTGTGGTTCTGCAATGTTAATTGCCTAATCATCAGAACAGCAAATGTCAGCTCATATAAAAGAGTAGATGATAGAGCCAGAAGGGACTGTTGTGATCATTTTTTGTCTGACTTATTGCATCACACAGGCCAGAGGAATTTTTATATGAACTGGGACAAGACTTCAAAGGAGACAAAAAATCTGATCTTGATTTAATCACCAGATACAGAGAATCAGCCAGAATACTTGGTAAATTTTCCAGCAGCTAATTGCTGCCATTGTTAAACAACTAATTACTCTGCACTTCATTTCTCTTCAGTCCCCTTTCAAATTGGGTCATTTGGCCTTGTTACACTCTTGTCTGATGAACTGACAATTACTTAAATTACGTTGTGTTCCATGTCTTGGTCCCTAAAAACTGTGATCAAGCTTCTCCCTTAACTTTCTCCTTGGTAAACTAACCAGTAGACTCCTGAAGTCTCTAACTCTAAGGTAAGTTATTTTGCTTTTTGCAATTATTATATCTTTTTTTTCTCAGCTACTCATAGATGTTCATCCAGTTCTGGGGTGCCCAGCACAAGAGAGAGATGGAGCTACTGGAACAAGTGCTGCCTGGAGCTGCAAAAATGAGTAAGATGCTGGACCACCTTCCCTATGAAGAAAGGCTGAGAGAGCTCGGCTTAGAGAAATGAAGGCTTAGAGAAATGAAGGCTCAGGGGTAACTTAACAATGCATACAAATACATGAAGGGAGGGTGCAAAAGGCTAGAACCGGGATCCTCTCCATGGTGCCCAGTGACAAGACAGGAGGTGATGGGCACAACTGGAAACACAGCAGGTTCCTTCTAAACATCAGAAAACACATTTTTGGGTGACCAGACCTTGGCACAGTTTGCCAAGAGAGGTGGTGGAGTCTCCTTCCTTGAGAATATTCAGAACCTATCTGAACATGGTCCTGAGCAACTGCTGTAGGTGGCCCTACTTGGGTGGGGCAGGGGGGGACCGGATGAGTTCCAGAGGTCTCTTTGAGTCTCAACCCTTCTATTATTCAGTGATTCGGAGTCTTTCTTACATGGCAAACAGCAAGATTTAGCACAGGATTCTGGAGGAGGTGCATGGGAATGAATACCACACCAGATATAAAAAATGAAGACAAGGTGAAGTGAGTTGAGCCACAGAGGAAGGCAGTGTTATAGCCAGGGTGTGTCCTGCTTCGCTAATCCTTGCTCTGGCCACATTGAAAATGCACAGAGTTTTGTTTCTTCTTAGAATAATAAGACCCACCTGTTTCAAGGATTTTGCTAGAGTATTTCCGTGTGTTTTATCTATTTATTTCCAAGTGGATGGAAATCTGAAGCAAAGAAAGATGACATGGCTTACATGATGTCATCCAGCAGCCTAGCCACACACCTGGCTACACACCTTGGCTTTTTAAAAAAGCAGAAGCAAAGATCCATCCATCCCCTCTTGGTATCATGGAGGAACAGGCTTACTGAATAGCAAACTCCATTTGCACAAGTACTTTTGAGCTGGGTTAAAACCAAGCTGGATGTGTAAAATTTCCTCCCAACTCAAAAAACATTGGTAGAAAATATGAAAAAAACAACCTTAAAGGAATTCAGGGTTCATATGTAACTGAGATACTTTTCTGTGTCTATCAATTTATGGTGCTGCAGGTTGCTTTTTAGCTAGGTCAATGGTTTGTGGGTATCTAGTCAGATGAGTGGCAAAAGTTTGCCCTGAATGCAATGCTTCAACAAAACTCCATAGATTTATGCTGATGTAAACCTCTTGGAAATTGTGCTTTCTTGGCAGACCTAACAGAGGTTATGAACAGTACTTCTGAAATCAGCATTTAAATAACATTTCTAAACCACTAGAAACCTCATTATCCTGAATATATTGTTTTAGTGGTCATGAAAGTAGTGAAAACACTGTGAAACAAATGTGCAGGGGAAAAAGCAACAGTACTGCCTAAATACTGTGTTGATAAACATCCAATTAGCCACTAGGTATCTTTACAGATCAGTACATTCCCTGAAACTTGGTAAGGTATGAGTAATCCAGAGGTAAATATCCATCCTGTTTTATGGGAATTTTTTTCTGAACTTGCCACAGGTCATGATAAATACAGCTTTAAGCAATACAAGTGATGTCATGCTGTTAGCCAGGTTTATCTAGGAAAGCATAACTAAACCTGTAATCATCGTTAAACAGAATTGCATTTTCCATTTTAAATCTGGAAGTGTAATTCTCAGTCCCTAAAGGAGTGCATGTCCTCATGTACATGTGCATATGTTGCTTTCCTAAATTCCCCCTGACCATAGCTATGCCAATCTACTGGAAAACAGTTCTCTTAGTGAGTGTTTTAAATGACTGCTGTCTGCATATTCTTCACGAAGAAGAGCAAAGTGTGAGGGGCTGTAGCCTGTCCTGGGGCAGAGAATGGACCTGTAGCCTCTCTTCCTCATGAACCCTGTCCATCCTGGTGAGTGGTCATCCTGAACTCCATGGTAGGGATGTGGCCATGTCCCTGGAGAGCCTCCAACATCTTCCTGTCTTTTCCTTGTGATGACATTATATCAGTGCAGCTGCCACCTCTGTCCTGGAAACACAGGATCACACAGGGCCTGGTGGAACTAATGATGCTACTTAATGGTGTGCACCCCCACATCTGCTAGCTACAGATGCTTGTTGGGTAGCACTGTGCTGGTGGCAACATAAGCAGGGCGGAAATCTTGCCTCCACATTGCCAATGATTAGAGCAATGTGGTCCTTTAAACAAGTGAAAATGTGGACCTAAGGTAGGAAGGGGGGTGGGAATTGCACTGAGGTTGCTGAAGCATAGGTATAATTTCTAATCTCCCAGTGTGCCTTGGGTAGATGCCAAGGGGCTGGCAGGGGTGATGGGCTTTGCAGTGCTCTTGGTCAGTGAAATACTTCACCTCTGGAGAATCCCTCCCAGTGAGGCAGGGCTCCTTTCCCTGGGAAACCATGCCTGCCCCAGGACATCGTACAGCCTGGGTTTTGGGGAGGTGTCTCCCATTTGTCCTCCTCACTTCTTTGAAAAGACATTTCCATATTTTGTAATTGACATTTTCTGTGCCATTTTCTTCTTTGTTGGGGTCAGATGGTGACCCCTAGCCTATCCCCTCTTACCTACCCCAGTGAATCTGTGGCATCAAAGAGCTCCTGTGAGAAGTTATTCTGTAAAGTCAGTGAACTCCCACAGACTTGGCAAAAATGTTTAGATCTTGTTTTTTCCCTTTTTTATTTCTTTACCCTCACTCATAGGTGTTTTATTAATTCTTTGTTTTTCCTGTCTCCTTTGCCAGCAATTTCTGTAGGCTGCATTTTTGTTGTTTTTTAGGGTTTTTTTCCCCTTCAGAGTAAAACAGCATGATTCATTGTATTTCCTTCTTAGTGATCTCTCCTGGTTCCTCACCCCATGTTCTCCACTGATCAGACCCATTGGTGATTAGATGCTCAGCAGAAGTGATTTTGCAGCCTTTGACACTTGCCATCCCCTGCTGCCTGGATTTCAAAGAGGTAATCAGTCCCAGGGACCTGCCACTGACCCTTTGCTCAAGCTTTTGTCATTCACCTTTTACTGTCTCTTTTCTTAAAGAGCTTGAAGTATCTTGATTCTTCTGTGAGGGAAAAAAAGGACACATGCACTGAAACCATAATGATTTTACCACACTTTCATAGTACTTTCACCTGAAATGGTATCAGATAGTGCCTCTGTATCACATCCCTAATACCTTTTGAAATGAAATCTTCAGCTCCTATTCAGAGATCCCCTTTTGTTCACTCAAAGCCAAGGGGACAGTCAGTGAGCTGGAGAGGTGGTTCAGTTCACACTGTCCCTTTTAACTCCTTGGGCACTGGCAGCAGCGAGAACAGGGCGCCTCTGCCAGACAACGTAACTCCTTTGGAAACCTCAGCGGGATTTCCAAAGGACTTGGGTGCAGACAGTGAGGCTGTTCCCAGTGTTAGCTGTGAACAACTGAACACTAAAGATCTGAGCTCTCAGCCAAGCCCTGACTTGGACATTAGGAGGAAACCTTTTTTTCCCCTGAGTCTTACTGTTTGGTTTCTTGAACTGAAATGTCTGACCATGACCAAGTCTGGTCCTGGAGTCAGTCTAGCAGCCTTTGTTGTCTAACTTATTAGTGTCATAAAGACTGAGAAGGTATTTCTACATATTTTGCACATTATGTTTGAATTGTTACGAACATTAATAAAGCAGCTAAGACTAAGGAAACATATTAGTGCTATTTAGATTATTTAAGTGGCCATGATTTCTCCAGAGATTTAAAATTCTGCATCAAAAATCCTAAAGGCTACATTAAATCAATTGCAAACACAGAGAAAATTGACTTTGAAAAGTATGAAACCAAGAAGTCCTACAGCTCATCCCAAAGCCCCTTGATAAGTCTTTGATGAATACATCAGAAAAAAAAGGAGCTGGAAATTTATTTACAAAAGCATAATGTGCTTATTTTAATTTTTTTCTTCTTCAGTAAATGATAAATTTGAAATATTTCCTTTGGGTTTCACTGTAAATAGATGAAGTAATAATGTTGTATTTATTTTTATTATTAAATGTCTCAGAGAGAAGCAACTTCTGGATTACCTCAAGTGCACTGGCAATATAATTAGCAACAGACTTCCAGATGAAGAAGCCTATGTGGAACATGTTAAATCGTAAGCAAAACTTGTGTGCTGAGTCTTATGAAAAGTGTAAGAAAAGGAAATCCTGCAGCTTGGGTTCCAATATGCATGTTTACTTTTTAAATCTAAATGTGGCCAGACTATTTTTAATGAATGTAGGCTCTTATTTTTTTTTCCTTCTTCTTCAAAATGCTTCATAAATTGTGGTATTTGTGCCTTCATTATTTGTAACTGTGCTGGGAACAATTTGTTTAAAAATCTACAGACGTTGGATTTGCTGTAAATCAAACACTGTCAGGTTTTTCTGCCTGGTCACCTGGGTAGTAGTGCTATTCATATTCTTTAGTTGGATGAAAAACTTTATGAACTGGTGACTAGCTAACTGTAAGCTTCAGATAAATTCTCATGTTTGAGATGTAAATAAAAAAGTTCAGAAGAATAGGTATGGGGCAGCTGTACAAGTGCAGCAGTCTTTGTCTGCTGAATAAAATGGGAGTCAAGATCTAATGCATTTATATAGATGTGATTTTATTTAAGACTCCTTTACCTTCATTGAGAGTTTCTTGCAATAGGCTTCTTGGCCTTTTCTGGTCATCTAGTGGTTTCATCAGATGTGTATGTAGAGGGTTTTTTACAGTTGGCGTTGCTAGATAACTATATACCTAGTAATTATCCATATACCTCCTTAGCCACCTGCTCTTCTTTATTTGGATTTGTTTGTTTTGTTATTATGAGTTTTTTGTTCAGTTGTTTGTTTTCTAAAATGCAGATTTTCCTTACTCTAGAAATCCTCAGAAATGCAGAAGAAAGGCAGCCCAGGTTGTGTTGCTCAGAGGTCAGCAAAGGCAAAGCTGTGCTGTTGCCCTGCCTCACAGGGAGACAAGGGATAGAGTGGCATTCCCGTGGCCTTATCTGTCCTGACTCTGACTGAGGTGATGGCTGGAATGTGGATTAGTGCACCTACTGCAATGCTGTGCCCAGCCTTGGAAGAAACACTGCCATGAAATCTCTCTCCTGCAATATCTTGGCTCCATGAGTCCGTGGTGAAAAATCAAATGGATTTTGTTCAAGTCTAATAGTAGGTAAGCAGGGCTGGTAATCTTAGCTCAGTTCAGCTATCACAGAGTTATATGCATGCACCTTCTGTAAATCAGGCAGTGGTTTGTCTGGGATTTCTTCTACCCTTTTTGTAGGGGTAGAGGGAAGCTTACTGGAGAGTGTCTCCACACAGGCACAGCTGTGCTCACAGAGCTTCTGTTAACTCAGCTGCAGTTGAGAGAAAGATGACCTCAATCAATTGGACTGTAGTCTAGTCATTTAGGTACCTAAACTCCCTACCTTTCTCCTATGAACACTGGGTACATATTTATTAGCAAGTTTTTTAATCTTTCCATCTGCAGATGAAGTGTGTTAATGTTTATGTTCCTGTCGGTGTTCACCAAAAACCAAGTGAAGTCTTTGAGTTGATGAGTATGTGGAGATGGTACAGCCTGCAGCCAAGCAGCAGCAAAGGAACATAGGAAAAAAACAAAGGATTTAATTCTGAGGTTTTTAAACATGGGAAATTTGGTCTACAAAATGAGAATGGCTTCTACTTCTTGTGACCTGGGGTTCATGCCATTCTGAAGTCATATCAGGGGTCTTGACAGAAAGGATAAAATTATGTACTTGGTTTTGGGGGAAGCGATGTAATGTTTTATTCCTTTTTGGATTCATCAGTATTTATTTACATACAACCAGTCTGCTTGCCCTTCAACATCGCACTGGTGCAGTGGCATGGTGGTCTCAAGATGCACCAGGCTTTTATAACTAGTGGTGCAGCAAGCAGTGAAATTGTGAGCCACAAAGTATTTCCCGAGAAGCTCAGGAGGGTCCAGGCTCTTGTCCTGCAATTTTAACGTGATACACACAGAGCTGGACCCACAGGACCCTCTGGGAACTTCACAGTCTCATCCATCACCCTATGACACAACCTGGGCAACATGGATGTCTGGTTTGACAGCTGTCCTCGGAGGAGGAAAAGCCATGTGCTTCCCCTAGGGAGCAGGAGCAAATTTTGACCCAAGAGCAGAGCAAAGACTCATACCCACACCTCTAAAGCCAAGGGTGGTTTAATTGCCGTGTCTCATGTTATTACACAACATCTGGTTTGTGCTTGTTAAAGATGTGGCAGAGAAATGAAGAGGCAGGAGAACAGAAAGGAAATATGTGGAGATATTTCTCAGAGTGTTTGAAGACCTGTGAAGGGACTTGAAATACACAGCTTCTGTGCTTACACACAGGCACAAATCCTGATGTTGCCTCAGGCTGAGCAGGAGGTGAGAACCGAGCTGTGTAAGCCTGGTGGAGGGCAGAGCCCACACACAGCTGAAAGTCCCTAAGCACTGGGTGGTTCTGGGACAGGCACACAGTAATATGTTGAAATATAAGCTGGATAATACAATCATTTGAGTTTGACAGAGTTCAGATGGAAATAGAGAGAGAATTAGAAAAATCATATAATCCCTTCCCCATACACAGCTTGACTCAAGGTAGATTTGGTGGAGCCCTCTAGCCAACTTCAATTAGTTGTTCCTGTGCCGTCCCTTACTTCCAAATCATGTAATACTGTAATAACTGTCTGCTATTTAAAGTCAGAGAAAGAATATTAAACTGCTGCTGTCTTTGAAGTTCACAGGCAGGGAATCATGCTTACTAAAGACTATTAATTATCTCAGCAGTGAAACTACGCCGGGCAAAATTCCAGTATAAATGCCAGACAGAGAATCTGATGTTATATTGCAAGATTTCCTCAGATTAATGTCTACAAACCAAGAACAAAAGCCATGTGCAAACTCTAATCTCATTGAAACAGCCTGCAGAGGTACATATATAAATCATAGGTTAAGCAGGAATGTTTTTTTTCTGAGGAAATAAAGGCACTTTCTATGTTTAATTAACAGAATGCTAATTGGCCAAATTAGGGAGAATTAAAAGTGACTCCCTGAGTGTCTGTAAGATATTGGTGGTGAAGCTGCTAGAGCTGACTACTTGACCTGTGCATGGAAATTGTGAGTCAAGAGCAAATCCTAAATCTGAGAGTTACAACGAACACTAAGGTGTTCAGAAAAATCTAAATTCCTGAGAGTGACCATGTTCAGAGAAAAAAAATCACACAGCTATTTTAGC
This sequence comes from Chamaea fasciata, assembly GCF_029207755.1. Lineage (NCBI taxonomy): Eukaryota > Metazoa > Chordata > Aves > Passeriformes > Sylviidae > Chamaea > Chamaea fasciata. The sequence goes on along the minus strand of NW_027094087.1, from coordinate 19,649,960 downwards.
CAGGAATGTGTGAATGCTTTGTATGGGCTGACCTCCTTGCACTGACGGCAGTTTTATACCTCATGACCCTGTGAGCAATATTGGAGGTTTTTCCAATGTGGAAAAATTTTGATGCATCTTTTGTATTCATCAGAGCTGAGAGCAGGGAGGAAAGGATGTCAGAGAATAAGTTTTTGCTCATGGGCAGTCACATTAGAAGATATTTGGGAAAGCTTTTATTCATAAGAAATGAGACTATGCATTTCACCATGGTTACCAAAAGTGTAATTTAAAGCACATGGTCCTTGAGCAGCACAGGCAGGGATGTGATAAGTCTCAGAGTCCAGCCTATGGTGAGGGAAAAAGCAAAAATCTCTGAGCCTATGTTCATATTTGGCAGACTGCTCAGGAGGAGCTGCTCTTTTGTGGCTAAGCCCACTGTTAAGGCAGCAATGAAAGCTTCCACTCCTTTCTGTGGCTCTCTGGGCACTGTGTGTGAGCTGCTTGGAGCAAGCTCCACTGGGAATTGACGGTGCTGGGCTGATGGAGGGAGATTTTCAGGCTGAAAAGTCTGTCCTGCAGTTTTCTTTTGACAAACCTTACTCAATGGCCATAAAGTCCAGAAGACCACATTGCTTTTTGTGACTGTACCGAGGGAAAATGCCTGAGGCAGTGAAAGCAGCAGCCCAGCAGAGAAAAACAGTCAGTGTTACAACAGGTCTTCCAAAACACTTGCACAATTAAATAAACAGCAAATGATTCCAATCATGTGCAAAAATAATTTAAGTTGTTGCTGGGAACAAGGGCTGTGTGAAGCACTTCATTCAGTCTCCTCTTATATGCATGCTATTTTAAGGACTGGAAAGAGGCAAAGTGATGAACATGGAACATAAGGTCCTCTGGCTGTTAGAAGAGGAAAACAAACCACGCATTTTAGTTGTCCTTCATCCTAAGATATTGACAGCAGGCTTGAGATGTATTTGTAGCAGTGGCCTGTGTCTGATATATACATATATATAAAAGAACATATGTATCATCTTTAAAAAGGCATTTTTCAAAATTAATCTCTCAGCCTATAATTTAGTTCTGGACTGCAGATATTTTATTTCTTGGTGTATGCCAGACACTTCTCTGGCATGTTCTGATTCAGTGCCCCTCCCACATCAGCTCTGGGAAACGTAGTGGCTGAGCCAATGCCTCTGAAATTAATGGGCATCATTCCATCAGCCCAGGGTGGCCCTGGCAGCAGTATGTGCATCGTGAGGGCCAGCAGGCTGAGAAGTGCTGGGCTGTAGCCCACATTTATCCATCTGAGCTTCATTGCTTCAGCCAGTCCCGTGACAAAATCAGGATCTATTGGATTTGTGTAATAACATATTTTTTCTTCTCCTACTACTAGTGACAGCATTTATTTTTTCTTCTTGTGTCAAAGTCATGATTTGGACTAAAATTGAGTATGTTCCTAAAGCTACAATGAATGGTCAGAGCTGAGTAATTGCATTGGCACCTAGTACGTTTGATGAGTGTCAGGATCTTGGACTCATGCATTGTTTTCTCAAAGACTGAAAATGATGTTTAGCATATTATGGACCAAATTTTCTCTGACACTTGGGACACTTAGAAGATTTGAGGAGAGAAATGCATACCAAGTTTTGCACGTGGAAATTAAACAGAGTGTGAAATCTCATTAGTGCTTCTGAGAGACTAATTGTATGTTAGATTTGGGTATGACTTAGGTGGGTAGATTTGGGTAGATTGTGCATTTGTACATGCCTTGAAAATTCACTTAGATTTTATTCCAGAGCATGGGATTTTTCTTCAGTAAAATGAAGGAATATAATTTTTGAGGTGAATTAGGGTATGAGTTGATTGAGCTGAAATATCACTATTTTCATTCCAGAGATTACTATGATTATCTTCAGTTGCAGGGGAAAAAAAAAACCCCAAACCAACCGAAGCCAGCTAGAGTTTCATATTTTTAGATGCTGCATGATGCTATTTTAAGAAGGTATACAACCAGTAAGTTGTAATTGGTAAAATAATGTTTAACTGAATCAGATGCCATGCTTGGTTACTCTGTCCTGCCTCCCGCAGCAGGCAGATGTTGGTGGGGTGTTTGCACCTGCAGAGAGCTGTGTTTTTGAGGGCTGTGTGCCAGCGGAGCATCTAAATTCTTCTTCAATGGGCCTGTCTACCCTTAGGATGAAAGACATCTAAGCTGGCCACAGCTGCACCCAGCTGGCTCTGTTCATGTTTTACTGAGGCACAGCAGAGATTTCCCAAAGTCCTCTGAAGCATTGCAGAGGGCTGGAACCAGAAGTAATAAGCCTAGCTGGGCAGGAGCTGGCTCCAAAGGAAGCTAGAGGTGATACCACTGCACTTTGCTCCCAAATAATTTCCTGTTCTAAGTTCAGCACTTAGCCAATAGACACTTGGGTGAGCTTTCAGCTTTCCCTAGAGCAGCTCCAATCAGGCAAGGTTTTTCGGAGATCCCTTCCATGCCTTTGGAGAGTGGGCATGCAGTTTCCAGGGCTGGATCTGGTCCTCATAAGCATGGCAATAAGGCACTGGCTAATAAGCCCCACTGGGCTTGCACAAGTCAGTCTCTGCATGAGTGGCATGGTCTACTTCAGAGAGAGGGGAAAGGGAGGGCTGTGTTGGCACAGGTTCCCTTTACAGGAGGGAGGTGGAGGTACAATGTGTCACTGAGTACGGGTACAGACCACAGACCATTTAAGGGGCTTTCTCCAGAGAGTTCACCAGTGAGAGGAAATTTTTTGTGTCTGTGATGCCACCTGGGTTTGAGTGGAAAGCTCAGACCTCTTAATTTTCAAACAGGCCCCTTCCTGCCTGGTAAGTGTCCTTGGACTCAGAGCACCAGAGGAAGAGCTCCATGACCCAGCTCCAGAATTCTTGGTCCAGCACTGCTGGCAGCAAAGCCCAGCAGTGTGGCCCAACTGTGCACAGCCCAGCTGAGACTGTGGCTTCATTGGTGCCTATTTCCATGCAGCTTCACTGGATTAAAACTGATTCCAGCTTGCCTATGTGTACTGAAATGATGTCTCTGACTGCAGCACAAGAGCACCCTGTGTGCTGTTAAGATCCACACAGGAAACCTGTCCTAGGATACTCGAGCTCATTTGTGTTCAAAGCACATGACTCACCCTTTTAAGTCTGTGATAAACTTTATACACAAACATATATATTCATATACATATATATACTTACCAAAAACGTGCATATAGAAATAGTATTGAAGGAAAACTCATGTAATTCCATAAATAACAACATAGGAGATAAAATACTTGCTTTTTGAAATCTCATTCTGGTGCAGGAAAGGAACCTGTGGACGATTATTCTTTTCTGCTAAGCACCCTGGCTACTTCAATATAAACATTAGCTATTCAGGTTACTAATATGGTTTTAACTGACACAATTACTGATAGCTTGGTTTTATAGTTTTTTATTCAAATAATATGGTGGACTTGCAGACATGGACTTCTCAAGTCCTCAGAAGCTGCTATTATGGGTTCACTTCTCAACGGCAGGAGCATTGCACAGTGCTGATTGCAGCCTTTTTAATTAAAAAACCCCAAACTATAAACCCAAACAAACAGTGGGGAATGGTTTTAAATGCAGCTATAAAAACCTTGCTGGCAAGAATTTTGGCATGCCTTTATTCATTGGCTTCAGTTTTTGGTTTCTTGCCATTTTCCCTAAGGTCCAGGTTTTCTCTGCAAGTTTCTGACACAGGACAAACAAGTCCCTGCAGCCAAAGCCATTTCAAAACCTGAAAAATTTCCCGTGCAATCAGTCAGGTCATCCAGTTTCAAAATCTACTCTTGTTTATCAGATGTGGTGGGTCTGAGGTGAAGTACCAGTCATTGATTTTGGCACAGTTAAGATCCAACCTGAGTGGAAGGCATGTTCAAAATTGTGATGTGAGATGCACTGGCACTGCTCTGAGATTTAAAAAAAAAAAAAAAAAACAACTTTCCTAAAATCTAGATGTAATTAAGAAACTCATATGGCTCTAATCTGAAATAAACTAAAATCTTAAACAGCAGCACAAGCGATCCTGGAATGTAGCCTAGGATACACCCAGGATACTACGGGGCTCTGCAATTCCCTGCCCTCTTTCCTTCGGGACTGGCATGTTTTACAGCTGACAGCCCTCGAACTTGTTTAGTGTGAAATGTTCCAGGGAAATCATTAGAAATTAGATCAAAACAGAATTTAAAGAAACCTGAGGGGTTAGAGAAAAGTGCTGAATTTCTTGCAATTATTACCTTGAATTCATCAAACCTGTGGAGGCAGGTCATCTAGGATAAAAAAGCCATGTCAGGTCACAACAATATGCATTTTGACAACATGCTTGTTTATCAAAATCACCAAAAATCCTCCAGTGTTTTCCTTGATGGTGATGAGGAGGATTTGGAGATTCAGTGACTTCATTAATAGTGCTCTATCCCTTCTCTTCACTCAGTGAAGTTTCTCTGGCATACAGGCTCACTTGGTTAATGAGATATGACACTTGGCATGCTACTAATAAGAAGGAGAAATGGGAAGAAATGTATGCATCACTTCTGAAATGTTGCTGCAGGCCCCTTTTCTGTACATCTGGTGCATATTTCTAATCTTTTGTTTTGCAGAATAAGGTGCCAGAAATGTCGGAGTCATTGGCAGTTAGTTATTTTCATAAAGAAGATGCTGAAAATCTATGTAATTACAGACCCATTTCAATTTTATTCTCTGCAGTTGAATTATTTCAATGTCTTTTTTATAGTCAAAATGAACAAGTTTAGTTTACAAATATTTTATTACCATTAGGGTAACTTGATTTTGGTTATCATCATTTTACAACTGTAGTATTATTAAAAGTGACAAATGACTCTGTACTCAATTGCTCTTCTGAATAAATGTCATTTTGTGTGGTGGTTTACTTCTTCTGCCAACCTTGGATCTAATGAGAGGCAACAAATTTTATTTGGCCTTTTTTTTTTTTTTTTTACTTTGGCATATGACAGCTTTGCCTTAGTGACAAGAAACAATTCATTTTCAAGTGAGGCAGCTGGAAATTTTGCTGTAATGAAAGATTTGGCATTTGGCATGGCAACATTCAGGGATCCTACAGCAGGCTTTGGAAGTGCCCTTATCTGTGCATTTCGACATTTTCATCACTCTTTAGCAACAACAGAGAGGTGCAACAACTCTTTTTCCCCCTTTGTGTGTAGGCTTGTGAGGAGCTGGCCTGAAACCCTGGGGATTTCAGCACTTGACACTTTTGCTGACCCTGACTTCATTCAGTCTGTGCTTGAGATTTTCTGGCAGTGCCATCCAGTGAGATCTACAGTGACTTCAGTTTTAGGTACTGACCTCCCAATGTGCTCCTCAAATTCTCCCTGCCAGCACTGTACTCCTTCCTAGAGGCTTCCTGCTGGTTGCTGTCTCCATGTCCTTTCAGGCAGATGCTGATGCTGAAGGTAGCACCTGCTGCTTCTCTCCCTCAATTGACACTGAGTTGAAGTTGGAGTTGAAGAGTTGGCTGAGGTTGTTTGTTTGTGATGAGTGTTTTCCTCAATCCAACTGCTCACACATGCTGGGGACAGCTGCTGTTTTCCACCTGAAGCCGTGGAAGTGAGCGCAGTCCTGGAGTTGCTCCCCAGATGATGACATGACTTTAAAGTCCTCAGTAGGCAGGTCCCTGTGTGGGCTTCACACAGCTGAACTGGAGGGACTCATGTTATTCCAGGTTTGTAATCTTTCCTTCTTTCTCATGTAAGTGGACTAGCAAAACCCTGGAATAACTCTTGCCCTATCAGTCAATGTCAGATAGCACTTTTTAAGATCATAAAGCCAATATTGATCTGAAATGCCAAAATCTTAATGTGAGAGAAAAGTGGCAAACTTAGCTGGCATTAATTGCAAGCCCAGCTGAAGGACATATTCTGGTTTTGGACAATTTACAGTTCAGGCTCCTTGATTATTTGTTCCTACAGACAGCCAACTGCATTTACTCATCTCCCCCTCTTTAAAACATTAAGTAGAAATGCTTGGAGGCTTTTTTTACTAAAAACTGATGACATTTATTTTCTAAAAATGAGGTTACATAAACATTTGATCCTTCATTTCAAATATGCATTTCTTTAAAGGATACTGCAAAGACCAGTCAGTAGAAATTGCTTTGAGCACCCTGATCTAGTGGAAGGTGTCCCTGCCCACAGCAGTGGGGTTGGAACTACATGATTTTCAGGTCCCTTCCAACACAAATGTTTCTTTGATTTTATGAATGCTGTAAGTGACTATTATTTTCAGTGTTTTACTAATTCAAACTAAACTATTTTAAAATCAGTTTATTTAGTTTGATCTCATATGTTTCATAAAAGTTTACCTGAAAATTGTGTAACTTAAAAACAGGGAGAAAAGAAAGCAGAAGGCAATCATGAGTGGAGAGGGAAAACAGCATGGCTTGATGAAATTGTTCCAGGCATCTTGCTGCCATGGATCAGGCTGGAGGCAGTAATGGCTCTATCAAGGCAGAAAAGTCACAGTGAAGAGCTTTAGGGACATACCAAAGAGACTGCGCTTTCCCAGAGGTGCCCTCAGTGAGCATTTGTGTGAGAGCCCTGATCACCAGACCTGGAGATGTTGGAGCTTCCAGACAGATGCTTTTTATGGACAGGTGGTAAGGAGGAAGGTGGAGTTACTCCCTTCCTGCCAGGGAGCAGCAAGGGCAGTGCTGTCCAGCGAGGGTCAGTGAGACAGAGGCAGTGCATCACCAGCCAGAGCTGCATCCCATGCTACCCAAACTCAGAGAGTCATAGGTTGACCAAGAGCTTTGGTGAGTCCACAGCATTGAGGTAGATGTGAGGTCAGACCAGGAAGGGCAGTACCCAGACTGGCGTCATGAGTGCCATGGAATGGGCTCAGCTGCAACATGCCTGGGATGAAGAGCAGCATCAAGTGCCTGAGATTAAATGAAATGTGTGAGCACTGACAGGAGAAACACTTGCATGTGAGGTATTGCTCTTTGAGCCCAGCAAGGGCTACATGTGGATGTCCCTGTTTGGTTAAGGATAATGGGTCTTAGGTTTGTGTGTTCTATTGTCATTGTATTATTTTCTTAGCATTTCTTTTAATGAAGCATGATTTTTCCTCCTGCCCTCCTGGGGTCTTCTCATAAACCCTTTGTAAAAAAGGGTAATCCCTTTGCTTCCCTTGGCAAGCCAAAATCTGGTTTTCTGATTTTTGGAATGGAAATGTGGCCATTGCTGTGTTTTATGCTGACATTTTTATTCAGTTCCTGGATTTAGAGATCCTCTCTGATTTAGTCTGTGAATCCCTTTGCTATTACAGACATAACACTGATTCAGATTTACTGGAAGAGCTAAAGAGACTTCTCCCTCCTCTTTTCATCAGCAGATATACTGTGGGTTCCAACATTATATGGGATACTTATATGGTTGCAGAGCTCCCTGCTAGGTCAGGACTCCATTCAACCTTTGTGTATTGCTCTAGCAATAGATGCTTCTGCTTGAATCCAAGTGAAAATAATTCCCCACTAACTCATGTGACTTAGGGAGGGTGATTTGGGAGTCTAACTGCCTTTGCCTCATCCACTCTTGACCCTCTAAACACCACTGCTGGGTGCTCTCCTGCAGAGCTCAGCAGGTGTCATGAAAACAAACCTGCTTTTGCAAGAGCTGGGCTTTGGAGCTGGTTATTTGCATTGTGTTTAAGCATTAAAATTTTGGCTGAAGGTTTTCTTTCTGCCACCAAACAATCGTTCACAAATGTTTCCATTATTCAGCCACCTGTAATGCATGTCTATCAAAGGAAGAGCAGTCCTATTAATAATTACTGTCAGCCATTTGCAGTGATGCAGTCACTTTGCAGTATTCACTCTCGGGGTAATTCCAGTCAAATGGTGTATTTCAAATGTCAGCTTGATGTTCTTGTTGTAAAGAGGAATGTTTTATTACAAGAAAATAAAATTTACTTATAATCCTCGTCTCCAGTCCAAAGTGATAAAGGATGACCAGGATTTAAAATTCCATCTAAGTGTTTGTTAGACTTACTTTTTTCTTCTTCTTGTTTTGAACTTCCTGCACAGGCTGGGGTGGTTTCTCCATACCTGGGACTCACCCAGGCCAGCCATATAGTTTGAAAGCCACTTGAGTAAAGATAGGGCCTCTTTATCAAATTATTTATCATAGACCTAAATAGGAGTCTCTGCAGTGCTCTGCACTGCTCTGTTAGACAAAGGTGGTGAATGCATGGGGAGTAATGGGCCCTGTTCCTGCCTGTTTGTGGTCTTGGAGAGCTGGCTGTGGTGAGGGCAGCTCCTTGGGACCACACGTGCACTCACTGACCTATTTGTGCAAGTCCCTAACCTCTGGCAGTGTTCTGATCCTCTGTGGAGCAGTTTTTCCCTTGGTAGCTCTCACTGCCCTGTGTTAAAGGGCACTGGGGAGCTGGAATGTCCCCAGCAGAAGCATCCTTCATCCTGGCACCTCCCAGGATGTCCACACTGTGAAATTTTATCTTAACCCCTGGGTTTTCTTGCTTTTACTGTTTTGATTCTCTCCCCTATGCCATTTAGGGGGGGGATTGAGTGAGCAGCTGTGTGGGCCTTAGTTTCTGTCTGATGTTGGACTGTGACAGATGGGGCTGCTCTCCTGCCCTCCCAGGCAGCCCTGGGGGAGCCTGCCCCTGCACTGGGGGTGAAGGGATGGGGCAGGGGCAGAGGGTAAGAGCCCCAGGGCAGCCTCCCAGCTGGGGGATAGGGCAGGGCTGCTGCTGCTCTGCTGCTGCAGCTGCTGGGGAGATCTGGTGAGGGGTAGGGAGCTGTTCTCGAAGGCATGGAAGTACTGAACTCAGGAGAGGAGTGTATGTTAGGGGCAGTGATGTTCAAATTTTATATGCAAGGCTTTTCATTGCGTTACTGAGCCTCACAGACCCCTGAGGTTAGAAGTTAAGAGCTGAAGGATAGCATCCTTACAGGAAAAGATTAAGCACTATTCTCGGCACACCACAGGGGGCCTGCTTGTGCATTAGGATCAGGTTGTTCAAATTTCTAAGTCCCTTGCTGTGTGGTTGGGTTTCCTGGGTTGCAAAATTAATGGTGTATTTGGGGTAGCATCTGCTGACACCCACACTGTTGATACAGGCAGAGAAAAGGACCAGCGTGAGCTGGCATCATGCTATTCATGCTTGGATATTTGTATGCCGTGGAGTCTTGCTACAATGACTTTTATTTAGCTCTCCCCTGAATAATGTTGGCCATTGAGCTTCATCAGTGCTTTTGGTTCCAAGCCCAAATAGCAGTAAAACCTATTGCTGCTCAAACTTACTTATAACCAGGTCTGCAAGAACAGTTTATTAAATCTTGTGCTTTATTCAGGTTGAGCAATTCTCAATGTTTCTCACAGTGACAAGAGTGTCATTTTTGTGTTTGGCATCTTCTTTGTGTTTTTCATTTGTTGGTTTATTTGCCTAATAAATATCACAGTTTTATCCAGAAATAGCTCACATTACCAATTCACCTACCTTTGGATTTTTTTCTGTAGTATATCTTGGCAAAACTCTAGGGCAGAGGGTGTTTGGCTGCTGTGGAATGAGCCTGAATAACTTTGACAGACCTTGAAATGCATCTGTATGGATTAGATTACCTCAGAAGTAAGAGGAAATTTATATTTATTGGAAGGTACCGGCCATTTCTTACTACTTTTCTCAGTGCTAGCAAAAGTGTTTAGGGTAGCACTTTGGAAAGTATACAATTAATATTACAGGGACAGTCTCAGGGCTGAGAGATCACAAAACTGGTGTGCTGTATAACTTACACTAAAATTTCACTTTGAGAAGTCACCATTTAAAAATGCTCTTACTCAACACATCTACTACCTCTGGGCAAAGTCATATCTGCTGACTTCAGTCACAAAAATAAGTTCTTCCCTACTTTTTATTCCCATCAGTCCTGCAGAGCCGACGCCGCTGAGGACTGTGTGTCGACTCTGGAGGACTGACAACCAAACCGAACCCCCCCAGGTGCTCTGATGCAGCCACACCAAAGCCAGAGGAGTCAAACTGGCAGAGAGGAGTTGGGAAGAGACTAGGGCTGCAGAAGAGCAGAGATTAAAGCAGCCACTTCAAATCTAACATTCCATCTTTCCAGGCTAAAATAAAAAAGTCCAGATACATAGGGTGAAAAGAGAGGGGTGGTGGCGTTGCTTCCAATGTAACAGCATTTGCATCTTCCAGTCCAGTTAAAAGTAGTTTTCCCCTTGATATTTAAATGCTGTTTGGGGGTTATGTGGAGGAAGTGTTAATGCTAAGTGATGTTAATGCTGGCCTTTCCTTTTACCAAACTTTTTTAAAAGTCTTGTCTTAGCATAGGTTTTGGTGTCTGCAATACTTGTTTAAACTCCAATATTCTGTAGCTTTTCCCATTTTTGAAGACAAAACATATATATTGTTTCTTGCTTTTATTGCTCTCATGAATACTTCTGAAATATTGACATCAGCATTGTGATTTTGGGCAATATTGTCAAAGAGAGATGCCAAAATATCATGAGCCAGACCTTTCTAAACCCACTGACACTTCCTTGAAAATATAATGTATTTATGGCTGCCTGGGATGCAGCATCTCATGAGGCATGGCTTTTCTCAAAAGAAGGCGCCCTAAGAGGATGGGATGGCCAGAAAATAAGAGAGATGCTTTCAAGGAAAGAGAGCAGATATTTGAAACCATACATGTACCTTTTTTTTTTTTTTTTTTAAATTTCCCATTTCACCTTCTCATTTAAAGGGAACCTTGGTAAAGATGCTTTGAGACAACTTTTATTGAGCTATTTCAACATCAGCTGAAGTACCACTGCTAGCAGAGAGGAGGGAGGAAAAAACTCTCCCTGTACAGGACAATAGCTGCATTTCCATGAGCTCTATCTCCCCTTCTCCCCTTTTCTGTCCCTGCTGGAGGATCCTTGACTAGAGAGAGCTCCCATGAGGAAAAGGAAAATACCCTGGTCGGGGTAGTGATAACACAGGGTTCAGGGCACTGGGATGCAGATGCCTATCATGACCATCCCATGGCCCCAGGGATACCTAATTCCATAGATACAGATATATAAAAATATGTCGCTCTGATTTTTCACCCTTCTGATGTTTTGCATTTTCTACTGGAGCTTTCTCATGCATTGTGATATAAAAAAAGACTGATGTTTTGTAAATAATACATTCCTTTCCAGGGGGAAGGACAAATCGATAGACTTCTAAGTTGACCAGTGGGGTCAAAGAGGTGTTAACCTCATCCCTCAATCCTTGATCAAACTCCAAAAACTATATAAGTCTAAATCCCAAAAACAAACTTCTTATTTCTTGTTTCACAACCTGACAGGTGAGTGTAGTTTTTTTTGTGTCTGACTAGCGACAAAAATGCATATATATATATATATATGTGTGTGTGTGTGTGTATGTATTTCATCAGTGTGCTTGATTTCAAAACCTCACAGCTGAGTGTCTGAGAACTGGCTGCCAGGAGGGCAGGACTTTCTGCTCCCAGCAGCAGCAGCCAACTCTGGGTGCCCAGCTCTCCTGCCTGTTCCAGGCTGTCCTTCCTGAGGGCACACACTTTTGGAACGCACCTGATAAAAGAGCACACACGCTGAGCTCCCGTGCAAAGTAATTCCAGATATGATAAGCCTATTGTATATATGAATAGACCTTTAAGGCATCTGGGAATGAAACCTTTTTTGATCCCCTATCTCTTCAGAACACTTCATGCTGCTGCCTCTGTCTCTTTACTCAATTCTGCTGTTTTTTTATTCATCTTTCATGTGCTTGGCATATTTAAAAAAGGAAAAAAAAGTTGGAGAACCAGTCTTCCAGAACAGATTAGTGATGGGGGGAGAGGTAGAGGAAGGAGCTGTTGTGAAAGGCCCACGTGTGCATGTGAGGTAATGTTTGTCTAGAAGGTCACAAGGTACCAAATTTTGCACATACTGCTCTCGATGTTGGAGACAAGTCCAAATGTAAGAAACTGAACATTGTTGCAGAGAAAGTATGATCAAACCACACTCTGAAAACAGAAAGCAAATTCCCACAGGTATTACTAAGAAAGTGAGCCAATACCAGATTTAGGGTTGCACAGATCAACACTTGCTTATTTTTCCTTGCTTTTTGTTTTTCTTCTTTGATTCTAATTATTCCAAGAAGGTGGTGTTAAGTAAGAGGGGTAATTCCTCCCTGGCCCAGCAACAAAATGGTATTTTGATCTTGCACTTGATTCTGGGCAAAAATAGAATCCACTCAGGAGGGGGGGTGGGGATGGTGGCTTGGCATGAATGGCATCTCTGGAATAACTTTGGCTCTCATCCCCAATTTTGCTCTGGAAAAGATGATGCTGTAGCCTTAACATGTGCAAACCACAAAGCTGTAGGGCTCCCCTGTGTCTCAAAATAATTTGCAACACATTTTTCAGTAGATTTGGAAAAAGATCGTCGCATTTCAGGAGGGTCCTCTTTTGATGAGCTGGAGGGAGGGGGACTAACCCTGACTTGTGAAATTTTTAATGGAGAGCAAAAATTAGCATATGCACCAAAGAAATTGGAAGAATAAAACCATTTCTGGTTTAGCACAGTACAGTGCTGAGAGCATGGGAATTAACGAAGCCTGGCTCTCTATGGGCCTCTCGTGGCTGACAGACTTTTTAATTGAATTTTATCCTAAAGCAGCAATACAAGGTCACCCCTTTTGGACACCATGAATTCTGCTCAGGAGAATACTGTGGGGAGAGATGTTCAGATGGGGAGATGTCCATTTGAGATAAAAACTGGGGCTGTGCAGATGTGCTCAATAAGGCACAAACTGTGGCTGAAGCTGCTTGCAGAATTTGGGTGACTGCAGCATTTTTCTCTGTGGACTCTCCACCTCAGCGTGCCCATTGGGAGATGTGAGTTGTGGATCTCTTGTTTCCACAGAATTCTAAGGAACGTAGTATCTTCTAGACTTTGACCTGGCATGAATTTGGTGGGCATTAATCTCTGGGATCAAAAAATCTTTGTAACAAGATTCAGCACTGGATTCAAATGCAAAAAGTTGTGTTTGTTGATGTTTTCTGCTCTTTGTGCATCCTGTGATCCTCCCTCCCTCCCTCCCTCCCTCTCCCCCCCCTCCCTCTCCCTCCCTCTCCCTCTTTTAGGACTTGTTACTGGAAGGTGGTGGTAGGAACAAAATCTCTGCATTGAAGTACTGGGGAGCACCATGAAGAGAGTAACTCTTAAAATCACAGTTCCTGCTGTCTCCCATCACATGCCCTGGGCTGTGATCAGACAGGAGGTTTTGGATCTTGCATTGGGTAGCTCAGGGCCTCAAGGGCAGCGTGTGCCACACTTGTCATGCTGGAAAGCCAGGAGCAGGAGAAGCTACTGGGAAGGGTGCTGGGCTCAAACAGCTCTACAAGGCAGTGCAGCCCCATTTGGCCTCTGCAAAGTTTGGAGGTCTTTTCTGGTGCTTTGTGTCTCCAGTCTTGTCTTGGCCTTAGAAATAGTGTCACTGAGTGTGGCTGCAATGTGGTTCATCCACAGGAGGGTGATTTAAAGCAAGGATCAGGGACTTTAACTCAAGACTGCCTTACTCATACCAGCTTGCAAAGCTGCCTTTCTGTTATTTTAATGTCATTCTTACATACTTTATTATTCACTGTCACGTTCAGTTTAATGTAGGGTGACCAGATGCCCCAGCATGACTCAAACAGTCTTTATCCTTAATTAAATGTCCTCTTTGCATCTGTTTTTTCCTCGCTGGTTTCTGAAGCCCCAGAAATTTAATAAAGTTTTCACTTTTCTGTTGTTAGCAAACATTGTTTCATATCTGGCTTTACAGTTTTATTATACAGTCAGCTGTACAGCTTAAAATTGCATTATAAAGCTCCCTTGAATACTCTGTCTTTTAATATATGCTCCCTTCGGTAGCGCCATGTTTCTAAAGCTTGTGCTATTACACCGTGATAATGCAAAATTTTATATTTTACAATCATCAACTGTAAAAATAAAACAGTAAAAGTTTGTAATTTACAAGGCTATAGATGACATCTGCAGATCTTATGGGTTTAAAAATGTATTAGTTCAGTTTCCCATCTATATCAGTCTGAGATGGAATCTATTAGGCTCTCCATACACACAGCATACTGCTGCCATTTACACTTGATGCTGTCAGGTCTTTGAGGGTGAACATAAAAACAAAAGATGGGAAAAATAGGAGTATGGACTCTGTTAACTACAGCAGATGTTTTCTAAATATGCCAAGTCATAGGGGTTCAATAGACATGAAATGTCAGCATAAACAGGCCAAACTGTTGCAGTCACCTATGGATATGCTCTAAATTTATGCAGCTGAATTGTGGTAATTTTAATGAAAGTATTTGTGGGTGTCATGCTAAGGATGTGCATGAGAGTTTACAGCAATGTATGAAAAGTGATAGCTTATCTTAGGGCCAGAAATTAATTGCACATAAATGTGAGCAGCAATGAGTTGGTCCGTGAATTCCTTGCAAGATATTTAGTCAGTCTTAAAATCAAATGTGTGATCAGTAGAGCAGGCTACCCTCAAAAACATGCTTTTAGCCAGAGAGGAATAGGAAGCAGACAGAAAGAATAATGTGGCAGAGCCTGTGGCTGAAACACAAGTAGCTGATCTGTCCTCCAGACCAAATTGTGCCATTGGATATATTGGAATTATTATTACTCAGTGCAATTAGCTGAGATCACTTGTTTGCACGGTCTGCTTTGAGATAGCAGGTGTGGCCACAGTGGGCAGGGAAGACTGGATCTGCCCAGCTCCTGGGGTGAGCTGCTCTCCCTCCTCAGAGGCGTTTGGGATGCTGGGCCTGGGTGAGAGTGCAGCCCCAGCTGGTGATGTGTGAGGGAGCAGCACTGCTGGAGGATGAGGCATGCCCTTGTTCAGCCTGGGGCTTCACCCACCACAGAAATGGGTGAGAAAGTTTCCTCAGGCAGTGATGTTTTGAGAAAGGTAATCTCAAGGCAGCCACTCAGCAGCAGCTTGCAGGGGATGGTGTGGTCTTCATCTTACAGAAAGGGACTTTCTGAAAAGGAGGAAGAGAGGTGTGCAGCTGTGGGGTAGTTACCACAGTTCCCAGCTGCCTTCTGAGGACAATGGTATGCGTAACCGTGAGCTCCTATGCTCGAGAAAATTATTTTTGAGAAGATGAATGCGTTTAATATTTCCTTGATCATGGAAGAAAGAGCAAAGAAAAAAGCTGTTATGAGACACATCTGACTGTTGCAAGTATAAAGAGCAACCCTATCATTTGTTCAGATCAACATTAGTATAGACACATTGTAATTTTTAAGAAAAAATCCCAACAAATGAAAAAGACCTCCTATTTTAAACCTGATGTGAAGATGCTTTCAGAAAGGCAAATCTGGGTACACTACAGCAAAACATTACTGTATTGGTGGGAGAGTGTTTGGAGAAAAAGGCAGGGAAGTCTTGGGGTGTAAAATCAATGAAGATTTGAAATATCACTCAGATTGTTTTGTACTCAGTAGTAAGTGCACATTTACAGTTTGAAGAAAGGTCTGATATCTGATCGGCAAAGGTTGGGTAGTATTATCGATTTTCAAACATTCTTGTAAGAAACACTTTTTCCAAGTGCCTATTGTAGTTCAAATAAATATATTCTGGACAGAGCAAATGTGTGTTCATTTGATTAAAAAGGCATCAATTTTTCATTATTCCAGTTTTAGAAATCACCATATTTCCACTAGTACATATCTCTGTATACCAGGACAGCATGATTGATTGGGCACATGCTCATCGAAGCCAAAATAGTGCATTTCAAACCTATTTATTGCCCTGCAAAGCAATTGCATTGTGACGTATTTTGTTTTCTCTCCTGTGGTCTCCCAGGCTGTGGGACTTAGTGCTGTTGAAACAATAGACCCATTCATTTAACTGAGTAGGTGCTTGCAACTAAATGTATGGCATCATTATCATTAGCTTCAGCTCCATCAACAGGGTGTCATTATCGCATTTAACTTAATTAGTATGGAAGCTCTCTTAAAGAATGCTTCATAGAGAGGGATGTTGTAAATGTATTCTTGACTTCTAGTAAATAAACCAATAGGCTGATGCACAGTGAAGAATTTATAAAGTAGCTGCTGGAGTGGAAGGCAGGCGGAGTAACACGTGCGCTGCCGTTCAGGGCGAGGAGGTGGCAGGGGAGGAGCAGAGACAAGCTCGCCCAGCAGCTGCTTATCGTGGGTGTATTCTGGCACAGCATTAGCTTTTCAGGTGTGCTCTGGGGGAGATGCACACGTTCAGGAGGTGTGGGCAGCTACAGAATTCTGCACTGTTGCTCCTCAGCACACTCATCCCACTGCGTTTCTGGGTGTGGGAAGACAGCAGCCATTTCTGAATTGCCGAGGCACATTCGAAGGTGCATTTGCACTGTTTGCTCTTACTGTGTTTTTGTAATCTAAACAACTCATCTACAGCTATGGAAAGCATAAAAGGATCTATTTCAAGATATTTGCCTCCATGGTTGATCAATATACCCTCCTCCCTCCCCCGCTCAGCTGCTGAAATCATGTCTGAAATCATGGAGAGTTCCATGAGGAGTTACGGCTGCACAGCACGCACGTCTGCCTGTGACATACTTGGGATTGGTTTTCCCATTGCAAGTATACACAGATGAGCTGCCTAATGAACAATTAAAAATATAGACAAAGACTAGAAGTTAATTGTATCCCTTACCCAGCTGAACAGGCATGCATCCCCTTCCACCCAATACCCTCCTTTCTTACTTGCAGACCATAGGAGAGCCTGAGAGTTTTTCCTTGCTTTTTCAAGATGCTGCACCTGAGTGCCAGCCTCATTCACTCCCAGTTCACACTCAAAATGCTCAAAACAAACACAGCAGCTCCTTTTTTTCTTTTTTTTTTTTTTTTTCTTTTTTTTTTTTTTTCTTTCCCCCTAGCATTTCAAAGGGGGAAAAGGTAGTATGGTCAGGCTCTTGGTGAGTAAGAATTTTCGTGGCTGTTTGGCCTTTCTTCCATAATAATCTATTGATCAGGTTTCACAAAGAAGTTGGGGGTATTAACTTCCCGCTACTTGCCAGGCAATGAGGAGATGGAAAGTCTCAGACTAAGCTCAACCCTAATTAGACTCCAGGGAGTGAACAGACATGGGGAAGAAGCAGGAATAAAGATTAGGAGTGTCACAAACGTGGGAAAAGCTTCCACTGGAGTTTCTTTGAGAATGGAACTGCAGGAACCCTGGTTTGTTAATTCTGCAGCTCAGCTAACTCAAATGCATTCTGCTGTTCAGGTGCTTACTGTTCAAATGAACATCAGTTTCCTAGCTTTTTCTTATAATAGTTTGATTCAGAATTGTATTTTTTTGTTTCTTATTTTTCATTTTCTTTTTCTTTAGTCAGAGATTATTTGTGCTTTCTTAATCATGGAAAGCCTAAAGTAAATAAAGAGGAGAGTCACAATACAAACATGCGAATTGACATCTCTGACAAGGACAGATAAGGAAAGGACAAATTTTCCCGCAGCCTGCCTCAATGGAAATTTGCTCTTCTCATATTAGGTAGAATATCAATAATTAGACATCTTCCCAAGGAGCCCTGAAATCACTTCAAATGAATAAAAACTTTGCAATTTACCTCTCTGCCAACAGAGGCAATTTAGTAATATGTGTTTGATTGGGGGCTCAAATTAAGTCAGGCAGAACTGCTGTGGACAGCTGCTGCTTCTGGCTCCTTGAGGTAGATCCAGCCCTTAGTGCTCACCTTGTCTGCACACCTGGACACCTGCCTCAGTGGTGTGGACAAATCAGCTACAGGAGTGCCTTGAGAGGGGCAGTGACTCCAGAAATGGCATTTCAGGATATGCTGAAGTTTTCTGAAGGAGGTCAGCTCAAAGAAAACTGAAGCTGGAGAAAAAGTAATTAATCAGGATTAATTTGTTGTTTTTATTATTATTGTTGATATTATTATTCTTACATTTCACAGATTCCAGGCACTGGAAGATAACTTGTCAGATTTCTCAGCAGCAGGAGATCTATGATTCAGTGGATTTAACAACAAAGCTATAGGCAAACAGTGGACACAGTTTGTGTCTGATTGATTGTAATGGACAATATGTGAGAACACTTCTGATTGAGATTCTGAGAAGCTGGGAGAAAAATTGGGGGCACTGGGTCAAACTGTTGCTAGAAAAAAAAGTCCAGCAAGAACTGGAATGAACCTAAGAAAAACTTGAAACTAATTGTCTTAAACTTCTAAGACAGGTAGGGAAAGGCATCAGAAGATGCTGAAGTTTTTTTATTGTTTTGGTCAGGAGTAACAAGAGGGCACATTTTTACTCTGTCATACTTACAGCTGGCTAAACTCACAGCTCCTAGGGCAATACCTTTTTACTGTTCAGTTGTATTGTACAGATCACATGCTCATGAAAAGTGAACTGTCAAAGTAGGTATTGAACAAAAGCACAGCTCCCTGGATAAACTGGCCTTGAACCTTTGTCATAGATAAAATAGGTACAGCTGAAGTATTTGAGATATGAAACCCCTGGTGGGGCACAGGTGGATTACAGCGGAATGACAAATATCTGAGGATCTTAAACAATTTCTGAAAGAGTCTGTGGCTGGGCTACCTGCACTACAGGTAAATGGCAGTGCTTCTGTGAGATACCTATGGACTGACTTAATTGAGACAGATCTTGAATTTTTAATCCTAAATTATTTGCCCAAAGCTCTTACCTCCACTCAAATCAGGGAGAGATAGGAAAAACCAACTTGAAAAAGAAGATACATGCTGTTTCTGATGTGAGAATTAATGAAATTATTTTGAACACAATATGAGGAACGATTGTGGTTTGTTTTCTCTGATTAAATTTAGTGCCTTAGGAATCATAGATGAAGTCAGAATGCCAGGGGAGTAAATAGTGAGTGTGTGTTTTTAAGCTTGTATCCAAATGCACTGCTGTAACTCGATTTGCAGTAGACATTTTGTCCATTGTACAGCCCTGGACTGTAAGCCATGGAGTGTACAGGTGTTAACTGAGTCCTGGTAGGACACATCTTTGTTTCTCAGTTTTGAAAGAAGTACATTGAATGTGATGGGGAGAAAGTTTGTTGCAGAACTGTGTAAAAGCAGGCCACAGAGCTCAAAGAAATTTTTTTCCCCTATTCCTGTAGCGTCCCTGGCAGAACTCAGGTCCTCTGTTGCTTGCTTTTGCTGGTCTGAGAGCAAAAACCAGCCCATGTGTCCGCTGGCAGCCACTCCTGCAGACAGACCTCTGGCTGGATGGCAACCCTGTGTGCATGTGTGCATGGTGTAAACTGAGTTTAGACAGCAATGGGGGGTCTTGTCAGGAGGGCCTCAGGCCAGTGCTACTCTTTTACAGAAAGTGACCATTTCTTATCTTTATACATAGCTGTCTGTGAGACACCCTCCCACACTTGCAATAGTAAATAACTGCCCAGGGTTGTAATTTGGTAAGTGTTTAATGCCCATTTTTCTCCTTATTTCTGCAAAAGCTAAGGGATCCTCTGGATTTTTTTACTATTCCAAAAAGTATGTCTTGCTAGGTCAGCTGGATTAAGCTGGCATGCATCTGGACCAGACTGCATTAAAGCAATTTTTCCTCTTCTCATTACCTGAACTCATTCATTCACAGCTTGGTACTGAGAGTGATGCTCTGAATATACATTATTTGGGTCATCTTTCCCTCAGCCCTCTGAGGTGCAGAGTGAAGAGCTTTAGATTTACAATTCAACATTAGGTTTACCATTTTGCAAAGTCAGAAATAAAATTCAGGGGAGAATAAATGGCTAACTCAAGTGCCACACATATAGACAAAGAAAACAAATAAATCCCTTTATTTGGGGAAAGAATTTTTCCTTTTTCCCCTCGACAGCTCTATGAATCCTGCCTCTTTCCTTTTCTCTGTCCAAGAAGAAAATATTTTTTGCCTCCGCAGTCTAATAGGAAGGGTTCCTTAAATTTATTTACACTGAGGAGGGCAATTGTTGCAGTGGTTAGCTTTATAGGAACAGCAAGTTCTGCAATGACCAAAATTAAGCAAACTGCATCCACTGTGACATCCACAGCTTCATTGCTAGTGAACTAACAACATATCCAAGTTAAATCCACAGTGTGTCCATTTTACAAAGGCACAAAATTCAGAGCACTTAATAATAAATCAGGGCCTTTCACATGTTGGGGGGGGTGGGTCTTAAATGATAATAAATTTTGATAACCAATTCAATCAATGAAAAAGCACATGCCTTAAGGGAAAATGTATTTGCAAATTAATTCATTGCGATGAAGCAAACTTCCTTATGAGAAGGCAAATGAAAATAAGAATGATCTTATTCCTTATGCATGTGTATGCTCCCTGTGTTTATATTTGGTGTTTTAGAGTGCATGCAGATTATGGAAAAAAGGTTACATGGCAGCAGTGTGCAAAGTGGCTGTTGACCCTGCAGCTCTGAGAGGCTCATCCTCCCAGGCAAAAAGGTCTGGTAAGGCTTCTTAATATACCTTGGGACCTGAAGAACCTGCTCAACAGCTGGAAGTGATCCAAGAGAAAACTCAAAGCCGAGCTCTTTTGACCCCCACGGGAAACTTCCAGGCTCTCAAGTCTGATGACTCTCCTTGGTACAAGGGAGAGCTCACGTGCAAATGTCTGAGAGCTTTGTAGCACTGTGTCTGCATCCTGAGCTGGCTGCTGGGATGAATAGAGAGCTAATGAAGATTTTGGAGGGCTAACATAGTATGCTCTCCACAGCTCCTGCCTCCCGGGAGGGAAGGGCATGCTGCACCTGCTGGAGCCCTGGAGCTGTCTGGAACTGTTGCTGCAAATGGGCTCTCCCACAGCACCACTGCTGAAGGCATTGTGTGTAATAATAACCACCTGCCAGCATGCAAAGCTCTGCTATACACAACAAAGGTGCCACTGGCCATCCATCCTTACGCTGTACTGAAGGAATGAGGTGGCACAAATAGGCAAGGATACTGGTGGAGGCCCTTCCAGTCAGCTCAGTAGACAGCTGAAATACAATAAAAAGATGATCTTGGTATGTAGTTTGTTTTCTGCATATTCCCTTTGTTTCTTTTGTAGAAACCTTAAGAGAAACTTTAGCTGTTTCTATACAGTGAAGAAGATCTTGCTTTGGCTAAAAGGTCTTTGCAGTTAGTAGTTGTTTTTTAGGGAGAAAAAAGCATTCCCTGCTGGGAATTAATAACACTGGCTGCTGCAGGAACATATGGTCACTTCTAATGACTATATTTGCTATTAATGAAGTGACAAAGAGGTGACTTTACTGATTTGCTTTAGAAGAATCACAAAGTCCAGCAAGATTTAAGATTGGCTGGTTATGTCTGTTAGAGACTAATATGTAGTCAGTCTTCGGAGAAAATGGGTTTTAATAATACAGGAGCAGAAATCACTTATAAAACTACTGGAGATTAATTTTCTTGTCTGTAGATACAGAGTTCCATGGAGCAAGGAGTTATATTGACCACTGCAGGTCATGAATTAAATTTTTTAGATCTGGATATGAAATTTAGCAGGGTATTGTCTCATGAAATATTGTTTTAGTCCATGCTTTTGTACAGGTATCCAGGTGTGTGAAAAATACAGATACAGTAGAATAGACAGAACGTTTTTGAAAGCCTTGATTTAAATGTGAAATATTCATGTCTTTTAGTCTGTCCTTGAATTGTCTTCTGTGCAAAATTGTTTGTCATTGAATTACTCAAAGACAACAAGAAAAGAATGTTCATGGTCTGACTTGAGTTCCAGTTTGCAACCTTACTGGAGAGTGGATTAGGCAGAATTATGGTCCTGAGTGTATCCCAGTTGTTACAATGCTCTAAATCAGAAGGTATCACCACTTAATAGTTGGAGAGAGAGGCAACAGCTTTTTTTATATTTGCAGTGGGGTTGGCTAGCAGATGTTTTTGTACTGGTTGATATCTGTGGAGGTCTGGTGTACTTGCATGTGTGTGGTGGCCACATACCTGCTGTAGTGCTTTCTGTGTTAAGCGGGACTTTTCTAAGTCCACAGTGCAGCTGGCTGAGAGCTGCTTTAATGCTCATGAGCTAATAGAAAGCTGGTGAAGAGGAGCTGTTGGTGGAGTTGGAGGAGCTTTGCAAGAAGTCACTGAGCTGGGGAAGAAAAAGTGTCTGAACTTCATGCATGGTACAGTTGGATCAGAGGGGAACAACAGATTTACCACAGCTCAACCCAGTGCAGACTGGGGCAGTGCTGGACCTCAGGAATGAAAGCCCTGTGCTGTGAGGCAGGTGGAGGTTTTTCTGCTATGGTCAAAGTGATTGCTGAGGCACTAATATTGTAGGGTGGGGGGTTGGTGCCATCCTGGGAGAGGCACAGCCCTGTAAGTGGAAGGTGTGGCTCTGGAAGAGCACAGGCAATGCCTGGAGCCAGCAGCAGGCACTGCGGGTGAGGCTGGAGCTGCACCTCTTGGCTCAGCACTTTGGGACTCTCCAATGGCCAGCAGGGAAGTTGAGGCACCAATCCAGCCATTTATCTCTGCTGCAAGCTTCCTTAGCCCTGGTGCTAAAGTACCTCAGGGTGGGAAGGTTTGGGCCGTCAGCTGGGGCTTTGAGTTTTCTCTCCTGATTTTCACTTCTCCCTGTCAAATGATCTGTTTTCTAAATGCAGGCAGACTGGGGCAAATCCTTTGTCTCTTCTTGGGCCATTTATTCACCAAGAGACGAGACAAGCTCCAGCTTTTCAGATATCTCAGATGTGTTTCATCTGGAAGGGGAGAGGTGACGGTACCTTTCCCAGCACAGTGGCACTTGTTTCCTGACTCCTGAGAATCTCAACTTGACATGGGCTGTCTTGTTAGCAATCTGCTTCTTTCTACTTTGTGGCCAGAGCAAAAGAGGAGAGGATAACAATTCAGTCCTGATAGTGGTCAGGGCTCTTGCAGTGTCCTAGATCCCAAGCAGGAGAAGATAGAGACCTGGCTGTCCCTGGTAGCCTGAGATACAGGTGGTTTCTGACTCTTTTGGAGCTAGCACCAGCCTGGCATGCTGTGGATCAAGATCTTCTGTTAATTTGATAATGGGCCTCCTTTTTTTTTCCCTGTCCTTTCTGACATAGTTTCTAGGAGTAGGTAAATAGAAAAAAACCTTGTCTTTCCCTGAGATATGTCTCACTACAGGTTTCACTCCCCTTTCCTACAGGGAGTTCTTGTAGGAAGAGCAAGGGAATGGGCCCACAAAGGCTCTTGCACTGAGCGGAGCACAATTTAACAGCAAAATGCTCCTTGACATGATGACACTCTGTACTTGGAAATACTCACCAGAAGACTGGTCCAGTATAAAACATATTAATCCCAACAAGTCACTGTGATCTCTCTGATTCAAGCATTAGACTTGCTTTGCAAACAACTCTCTTCCCTAGCACTCTGGGAAACTTAAGGCAACCTGTAAAAGCAGAAGGCAATCAAAGCACCCATTCTTTACTGCAGCGTGGGCAAAAATATCCTCTCTATTGCTGCCTCTGCTCTTAGGAATTTGTCAGTAACTTTTGTGTTCTGTAAAATGTTTTCCTGTTTCCATCAGGTTACCTGCTCTCACCCCAGCCATTGTACTTTCTGTGAAGCAGAAAGCAACATGGCTACATTTTTGGCATCAGTAGCACTCTTGCTGTAAACTGAAGCAGTGTACTAACAGGGTTTCATTGACTAGTGTTGGATTTTCACAGCAGACCCCCTGGGGCATTCTACCTCTGCTCCTGATGGCAGCCTTTTTTGCCATTGATTTTAAGTGCAAGAGGGTGGCACAGCATACAGGATATTGGAATAGCATTGACAGAGTTAATTTACACTTTGGTTGGTCTTGGTATCTTGCAAGCAAAGGGTAATATCATGAGGCTATGGATGCATATATGTGTGTGTATATATGTGTGTGATCAATGATATTTGAGCCAGCAGTATCCCAGGAGAATTTTAAATAAACAGGTGGGCCTCAGATTTCAATTAGAAAGTTCTAGGCTGATAAAAACACTTGATACATTACATTTCATTAGGAAAAACTTTCCTCTCTGTGCTTGTACAAATCTGGACTATCTCCTGTGCCTGGGAAGGATTTTCCCTTGCATTACAGTTCAGACTGAAAACTGATGTGAGCACGTGTACCTTAGGAAAAGAATAAAAGACGGGGACAAAACTGCTGTTTTGGAGAACTGGGTGAAAAGTGACAGCATCAGTGCCTGTAGATAGTACCAGGGGAAATTTTATAACTTTGTTATGGGTTACTGTGAGACCTAGGACTTGCCTGTGAAAGGTTTTATGTGCCTTATGAGCAGTCTGTATATTCTTTTGGCTGTGCTGTAGCTGGCCCTGCTACAGCAATGCCTTGAGGGTTTTTGTGCACCTCTGTTTGCTCCAGAAGTCTCTGCAGTAATGTCCACCTCAACCCCTCTCATCTACCCCGTGTCAGGGTGCAGCTGAGAGGCCCTGTGAGTTTCCTGCTGGTTAATGTGCGCTGCTCCACACACCTGCACAGAGCCTTGACCTGAGACGTGGCTTCTCCCCAGGTTTTGAGCAGGTTGTATCTGCATTCCCTGGCAGCAGCACAGAGGGAGCAGAATAAACCCCCTGCAGCACAGACCTCCCAGTGCATTCTGAGAGAAAGGCAAGCAAGCAGTGAAGCAGGGAAAAGAGGATAAATGAAGAAAATAGGCACCTCGAGACAAATATGATATGAAGGGCAAGATTAACTTACCTTAAGGGATTAAGGTAAAAGAAGCAGGAGAAAAACAAGACGTTTTTAATGTGGTGCACAAATCCATTAATCAGCCTAAAATGTTTTCTGTGTAGCATTCTCTGCCCTACACAGTATGCAAGGTCCATAAATCTGTCTGATCTATATGGAAAATTTGTGGGTCAGGTCAAGCAGAGAATGCGCCATCAAATAGAAGAAAGCAACTGCCAGTAAAGTCAGTGATGAAGAAGTATTCAAACAAACACAGGTTACTGGCAATGACAGCTTTAAAATGCTTGCACAGTGGGCCTTTTCTTGAGGCAGCCAGTTATTAAATATAATGTTTCCTTATCAAAGACTTGCGTATGAGCAGCTTTGATAGTATGGATTGCAAGTTTTTGTCTTTCTTGAGCTTGCTTCTTGTTGTTAGTTACAGAAGACCCTGAGTTACAGGATAATTAAATGAAAGAACCATTTCAAGGAATTATCTGGATAATTAGTTATGATAAATATGATTTTGCTTTAGAGCACTGAAATAATAGAAACCATTGAGTTGAGACAAGAAATCATATGGCATGCCTTTCAAGTGAACATATTTATTATCTGTTTTAATTAGCAAACCAAGTCCTAAATGCTTAATGTAAAGTATTTGTCTGGAGTTTCTGTTCGTTAAATTACTTAACTTCTAAAAGTCCATTATGCTGCAATGTATATACACATCCTTCTATGGCTACATTAATGGCAGGGTTTTACAAAAGGACAGCAACAAAGTGAATTATGGAGAGAGATTAACATTTTGAACTAAGTTGAATTCTTTTTTGCCTATTGGGTCCTTGATTTGAAAGGTTTTTATGTATATATTACTTATTCCAAGTGGCTGAAACCCTCAGACAATTAAAATCCACAAAAGCTGCCACAAACAACATTAATTCTATGATTGAAACTCACCAAAGCAAGAAAAGTCTGACTGAAATTGAAATGCTTTGCTTAACTTTCTCTCTCATGCCTATCTCTGGATGTACATCTGGGTGAGAATCCAAGCTCTTCTCAAGTACCAAAATGTTTCTTGTAGTAAGAGGAGTTTCTGAAGACTTTCTGTGGTCAAGAATACCCAAGGAACCTGATCAATGCTGGCCTTTCTTACTAGAATTTAACAAGTTTTGCATTTTCTCCAGGTCTCAGTTTATAGTTTTTTGAGATCAAATGGTGCACAGAACAAATTCTTTGAGTAAAATATCCAAACTCACAGAGTTCCATTTGCACCTGGAAATCAGTCCTATGATCTTGCTGTCTTTGTCTCCATTCTGTGTATATGAAACATACATTATTTATTACTATTGGAAAGAATTTTTGAAGGCATTGGAGGAATTATTTGATTTGTAATCAAGATTACATGGGAAATCAGGATCTCGGGGAAGTTTGCTAATGGAAAAACTCTCTCTAAGCGTTGGAAGGCAGTTCATTAATGTAACATCCACCTCACTTGCTTTTACCCTGATGGCTGGAAAATCTGACCTGGATACAGAAAACCAAAGAGCCTTGTCATCCCTTCCATGGCTTTTAGAGCTGGGCCTGTCACGGTGCTAATGGAGCTGCAGTCGGTGCAGTGAAGGCCCCTCCCTTCTGAATGGTAGGGGCAGAGTAATTGATTGCACCTGATCCCCCCCTATTAGACACATACTCCTGATTCCTGCCTCAGTCTTGTAAATGGAAGGTTTCAGGTTTCTTTTCCATCTGTTCTTGCTGTTAACACTCTGAAGAATGATAGTTTGATAGCTTAATTTGCTTTTCTCTTTTTTTTATGATAGCATTTAAAGGAAACAACATGCTGTTGACAAGTGCTGTAACATTAAAGCTCCCTTAAATCCAAAGTCCTACCACTGTCCTGTCAAGATTGTTTTTGATTTTTTTTTCCCATGTGAGTGGCAATAAAGAAACTACACTAAAAAAATATTAGGACTTTCATCTGCTGTGGATTTAAGGTTAATTATAAGCCACAAATTCAAACGAGGCTTCCTGATACTTTGGAATATTGTAGTAGTCCAGGAGGAAGTCTCAAACACATCTCAGCTAATTTCAGCAGAAAGCTGCTTTCTGTCTGCTGACTCCTTTCTGGATCCAGGCAAGACTTGGTTGGATGTTCTGTAAGCTCACCCCAGTCTGCTGGGTCCCTGCAGTAGCTCAAGGGGTGCATTGTGTAAACCTTCACAGGAAGAGTCCCCTTCCCATGGCAGGCAGGCAAAGATCCCTTCCCACCTGAGTCCTGCTTAGGTTGTATTTTGAGAAATTAAGTGATTCATTGACCTTGTATCACCCTTCTGACCCACAGTAAATTTTACCTCTTAATGCAAGACTTGACTAGCATTCTTGTAATTCCTTAGCCCCTGTAGAGATCTGCTGTGCAGTCATGATTTTCATTGTGAATTTGGGGGTTTACTTAAGTTCTGTCTCAAAGTGAAATTCAGTTTCTCATCATCTATCATCATCATAACCAGGCCTGTCAGTCTTTGGAAAATGAAGCTTGTTCACGGCGATGGGACCTTTCAATACCTCTATAGTTTTGCAAATTATATTGTAAATAGCACTCATTTTCTTAGATAGAAAAAAAATTTACTGTTTTTCCTGTATTTGCATGAGTACTTTCAGTAATAAATTATTTGGTAAAAAGAGATGGGATTTGGAGTCTGGATGCTTAAGGTCTTGTACTTTATCAACATATTGTTTACCTTTTGATCAAATTATTTTCCTTTCCCTATGTTCCCATTGTAACATAATACAAGACCCAAAGTTATTCTCCTTGGAAAAGTGCCGGGTAGAAAATGTGTGTCAGGTATTTCTAAATTCTCACAAAAATATACTTTTTCTCAAAAAAATCATCTGACACCTAATAAACTATTAACTCTTAGAAAATTTATTACTTCATTAGAAGAATTTCTCAAACATTTTACTGCAAATGTAAAGTAATATTTAATCAGAATTTTTCAAAACTATTATTTAAATTTAAAAAGTTGATATAAAGAGTTTTAAAAAATAATTGAAAATTCTTACAGCATTTAATAGATACTTAGACAGAAACTTTCATAATATTTAATTTCATTTTAAGCAAATTCTTCCATGAAGTACTTTTGATGTCTTGAGAGGCTACCTAGAACAGAGGCTAGACAGAGTTAAAGGAATAAAGTAAGTATTCATTAAAAGGCCTTCAAAGGATACACCTTGGGCAGTACAAGAGCCTGGCCAGGGCTACACACAGGATGGATGATGCATCACACATTTTCACACTTTTATAAGTTTTGGTTCTTTTACATTTTGGGGTCAATTGTCTAATTATAGCTCCAGGTTATGATGTCCCAGCCTCTCAGATTGCTCTCCTCAATTCACTGTTGTTTATGCTTTTTGGGCCTGAAGCTGCAATGGTGTGCGAGGAGAACTTGCTAACATTTTATATGAAGTTCAGAGTTATAAATGAATGCAGTACAGAATCTGGAAAATATGAAAGCTAAAACGTAAGGCATCAGTTTGAGAACTGAAAAGAGGGAAAATAACATCTTAAGGGTAATACAAAACTGTAGAATCATTTTCTAATGGGTTTGACTTTTAGATTTGACCAGTTCTAATTGCTGTAAAGTATGTTTGTGTATGCTGTGACTTCCTCTGGAAGTACTTGTCAATATAAAGGCCACGTAATGCAAGAAAGAATTTTGAAGGGTTTTTTGGCAGTAGCCATGCAATAGAAATGGCAGGGTCCTATTACATGTTGTCCTGAAGAACTCATCAGGATGGTTGTTTGTGCCCCACACTGTGCATAATAGAAGAGATGCTTCTGTGATGAGCACAGCTGATTTATACCAGCACATTCAGCCTGCTCAGGAAAGACCTCTCTATTTTTTATGAGGTACAGGATTGAAAGGATTTCTTTGTCTCATTGAATTAAATCCTCCTGCAGTCCCAGGCAGTCACCTTGCCATGTTGCCTCCCCAAACCAATAAAGCTCCACTGTAAAATACCTGAATATTGTTCTCCTTAATGCTTCTCCAGAATTCCCTTCCTCTGATAGTTAGAAATCATGCTCCCAGCCTAACCTTATTTATGTCCAGCTTCTACCTTTTTGTTTTTGTGCCAATACTGGCCTTTAGCTTAAATAGCTCTTCTCCTTCCCTGGCATTTACCTCTTTGATATGTTTATAGAGAACAATTATATTCCCTCTCAGCCTTCATTTGTTAAACAGTTTCTCTTTTTAGCAAAGGTTTCTATTTCCCTGATCATTCTAGAAACTGTTCTGTGCACCTGCTCCAGTTGAAATAGCTTAAATTCATCATTTTTGGGAATGTGGATCACCAGAGTGCCCACAGGGCTCCACAGGACATTTCAGTATTTCCCAGTGCAGTGTCTTGTGCAATTACCTTTGCTCACTATCACTTGTGATAAAATAGCTCACTCATGTCTTCCTTCTCGTCAAATCGATGCCCTCCCATCTTCTACCTGAATTTCCCATTCATCCCTGACTACTGCTGTCCTCCTCTGCAGTATTTCATCCCTTTTCTCCAAACTCCTTTTAATTATCATGTTTTATTGTACGATGACTCTCACAAGCTTTGTCTTATCAGCATATTACTTAACTGCCTTCAAATTCTTTTTGCTGAGTCCACTAAAGCAAATATTGCTGAGTAAGACTGGCTATGAAATCAGTCTTTGAGAACACCCATACTTACTTCCTTTCAGTGCCCTGCTAAGCAGCTGCTCCTATGAAGTCGTATTGTCTAGGTCATTCCCCATACGGATTTGTATATAATAGGTGTTCTCAAGTCCAAATACAGTGTAGAAATAAAGTTGGATTGGGCCAGCCTATTTCAGATTAAACTGTTTTATTTTACCATGTCCCCTTATTTCTGTAACTTTTATTATTGCTTCTTTGCAAATTGATTTGGAAATGTCACTGAAATTTGTGACTGGTGTTTTTAATGTGCAGGTAGTATTTTTGCTATTGCTATCACAGTATATTTCCAAATGGTAGTTTTCCTAGAGATTTTTGGATAGATATCATTTGGACACATCAGTTGCATAAATACTTTGACTTTTTGTTCCACCTCATTTTAGCCCCTATTTTATAGTGATCCTACTTTTCTGCCTTTATTCTACATATACGAGTATTCTGTACTATCACCTTTAGTAAAACTATGCTAATGTGAATGAAGCTTTGCTAAGGTGCTTGTTTAGCTTATGGGTGTATGAAGACTATGTTTATTGATCCCATCTTCAGTGTATCATGACCTTGCTCTTTTCTTTACTATTAAAGCATCAAGGTAAGAAAAGGTTTACTGTGCATTCATTTTTCGTTTAAACACTTTCCACTTGAGTTATGACAGTTCCTGCTTTATCCATTATATAACACGCCAATAATTGTCATCATGTCATCTGTCCATCCCTTTTTGTTATTGTTCATTCACTCTTTCTGAGTATATCAGATATTTTAAGTGTCTTCCATTCCAGTTGTTTCTTCTTGGATTCTAGTCTAAAGAATTCAAAGTAGACACAATACCAAAGCAAAGACTTTACACAATGCTGAGTGGGTAATTATTAGTTCATATATTTCATAGGCTATCTTCCTGCTTTTATATTGTGGGTTTGTGCCTTTAGGTCATTTGTAATAGCCCCACATTGCTGAACTGCACTTATTTTGTAATCCCCCATAATCTTCACACCCTTTTACGCTGAATTGCTACTTAACTAGTTGTTCCCTATCTTGTATTTGTGCAAACTGATTATTCCTGCCTAAGAGTTGTGCCCCATGTTTGTCCTCCCACTTGTATTGAATCTCACTTTTGCAAGTTATTTATCCAATTTGTCAGCACAATTTGAATTTCAGTCCTGTTCTCCTTTGTTCTCACAGCTTTAGTCATTGTAAATTTCATTAGCATATGCAGCATCCCATCATCCTCATCATTAATGATAATATTGAATGGTCTTGGACTGTAAACAAAGTTGCAGGACTGCAGTAAGTAGCTTCTTTCATTTTTATACCAGCATATTGAGTGCTGTTGTCTTAGGGTAAAGTTAAGCCATTGTTTTAATTACTTGTCAATCTTCATCTTTTGCTCATAGGCATCTTCAGTGTAATTTTTAATGTGGATTTCCATCCAACATGCTCTATGAAGCTTTTCCTTTCTCCACACTTAGAATGTATATATCAGATTTGATTTTACCCATTTGACTTAGAGGGGGTTTTATGCCTTCTCATTTAGGTCTCTGAGATCTTTGGTTCAACTGACTTCAATAAGCAGGTCTTAAAGCTCACCTGCTCAAAATAAAAAGACTCTAATCATGAGCCAGGATTGTCCCCCCTTTAATAGAAGTTGATTTGAATTATAAACTCTTTTTCTATTTGTTGCTTGATAATGTCCTTATCATTTAACTGTCTACCTATTACATTGTTTTTTGTTGACTTTGTGATTGATCAATGAAGAATTTTTCTGCTGCCAAGCTAGAGGGTCTAGGTTCTTTTGTTGAAAGTAGGCTTTGCTTTTTGGTCTCTTTTGGGGATTTTCTTGGTTTGGTTTGCATAAGACTCTGCTGCCACAAAATATTTAGCTAATTGCTGTTCTGTAACACCATCTCTGACATTCCCCAGTGGAAACAGCAATATCCTTGGTTTGGTATTCAGGTTACTTTTTGCCGAGCCTGGGTGAAAGTGTGTCCTGAGGATGCTTAGGTCCAGCTTCAGAATCTGAGTTGGGTGTGCTGAGGCACTCCAGGGTTGGGGAATAATAATAAGGCAGGGATTGAGACCCTCTTTTTGGTCATGTGCATGCTCTTGAAGCCCAAATATATCTAAAAGCAATGACATTATTTTGGCTTTAGCAGTCACTTTAGACTCACCTTTAACTGCTGGAGATTTCTGTTTTGGCAGGGCTCAGGAAGAGATGCAAATCTCAAGCAAGGCAGGTATCTATCAGGTCTTCTTTGCTTTTCAAATTGGGCTATAATTTATATTAGAAATACTACATCTTTTTCAAATTAGAACATTTCTCACTCCTCTCCCATTAAGTGTCATCACTGTATAAATGGGTAATGATGATCAGCATTCTTGATGACACAGTCAACTTTTTGTGCAGCTTTGCAGATGTCATGAGGAGGCAGTAAAACTTGCCTGTGGAAAATAATCCTGAATGTGAAATAGGACTTTGTTACAAGAGAGACACTTCTCCATTGAGTTAATTTGTCTTTTTTTTTTTTTTTTTAAATCAGATATTAGTATACCCAGATATCTGAAGTCGCCTTTTACTGAGGAATTGATGTCTAACACTTTGATTTTTGCTTGGACTCTTACTGAATGAAAACTTGCTGGGTTGTATTTACATGAATTGGATAACTTTGGAAAATGAAAGCTCAGCTTTTGTCTTTTCTGTGTATAAGATCTGATTCCTTGCTTTCTTTTTTCAGCTCTTTGAGCACTAAAGATTTACATGTACCCTCTATGTATTGAAAACTAGCCAGAGATCCTGCTAGATTTTCATGTAGGCTTTGTGCTGCTCGCAAGATTTTTTTGGAAGCAGAGATATTGCATTTCTTCATTACATTTTGATATATATCCTTTCAGTATCTCCAGAGATATTCCCCTGCTTTCAGAGATATGAGGCCATTATCATTCCGTTAACAAATTTCTAAAAATGAATGGTTCCGAAGTTTTTAGAGCAAAGCGTTCACAGCTGTGACCTTTGGATTGGTGAGCCACAGTGCAGCCAAAACACTGAAATGTTGTAAAAAAAAAAAAAAAGATATTTTATTTTCTTTTTTGTGTCACTAGAAAATTTGATAACACTGTTTGTACTAAAATGTCACTTCTTCAATAGGTCAAATTATGGACTATTATGAAACATCTATGTTTAGGAGGAACATAAAGCATGTATAAAGCAAAACCAAGATGAAATGCACTTTGATTCAGGCTGTTTTCTGGAATGCTGTTTGGTGCTTGTGAATTCTGACTCTCTTTCGGGCTGTAATGTGATGCTCCTCTGTAGTGTGACAGCTTCAGCTTTCTGCCTGAATGATCTCATCACAAACATGCACTAAGAGTCAAAAATGAAAACATGAAAACTCTCATACTTCTTATCTGCCCATCTTCTTGGTGAGGAGAAACTCATAATTTCTGTGCAGAACTTCAGACATAAAAATGCTCCATAAATGCTTAGTGTCATTTCAATGAAGAGAGAGAAGGCTGAGAATGGGATATGATTACTATCTATAAATGCATTATGAGGTAAACTCTACCAAGGAGAAGAGAGATTTAAGGTAGAGGACAATGCTGGCACAAGAAGAAACAGATGTAAGAGGGCCATGAGTAAATATAGGCTGGAAATAGGAAGGTTTCTAATACAGAGACGCAGTAGCCTTTAAGACAGAGTCACAAGTCAAAATCTTTGCTGCTTTTAAGATGAAGTTCCAAGTCTTAGAGTCATATGCTGTGGTTGTTTGTGCAGAGCAAAACTGAAATTCTGGGAAATCCTTTCCATTGCTCACTGGGATGACCAAAGAAATCTTTGGCTACAATCAGATGTCCTTCAGAAGGTCTCACCCCTCACAGTATGGTCACAGCCTGAAATTTTTATTTCTCTGAAGGAAAACAGAGACATAGTGTGAACTGGTTGTGTCTCCCCAAAGAAAAAATCTTCATCCATTCTTTAACTGACTTATACCTTATATCCAAGGATAGAATTTCTTTGACTCATTTATCCATGAATATCCTGCAAGAACAAAGTGTAACTCCCTGGAAGGTACAGAAGCTTTAGTGAAGTTTAATTTGCACACCAGTACAGTTTTTTTTTTTCCTAGAGCATTCATTCCTGTGAACCTAAAACTCCTTGCTTCTGCTGTCAGGGAAATAGGAAAGGAAGGCTGTACAGAGGGTGGCAAATGTTGATGCAGTTAAGCTTAATATCAAAGTGCAAGTAGTCATCTGCCTCCAAGTGCAAAATAGTGAGGATGTTATTTGCTATTGAATCACCTCAGATAACTTGGATTTTTGCATGGGAACCTAGGCTTCTCAAGACCTACAGGAAAAGTATAATACAGTGAACAAAAGGAGCCACACAGCAGTCAGCAGGATATTTCAGTTGGTTGACTTAAGTTATCTAGTGCAAGTAGCAGAGTGGAGGGGTTTTTATTTCATGAATGGAAAGAAAAGCTACTCCAGAGGCAGTTCGCAGCAAGGACATAACTCAAACTTCCATTCCTATAAAAATAGCCCTGTGGAACTACCTAGACAACCTGGGAATATAATACGGGACAGACAAAAAGCCTAAAAATTTACCATTTGGAAATCTACTACTTTGATGGAATCCAGCTGAAAATAGTTTCAGCATGTGGAATTCTTTGTTGGCTAAAGCCTTAGGAAGGGTCTTGAACTTTAAAGCTTGGAGTCATCTGCTACTATCTTTACAGGTAAGCACCATTCTGGACATTTGGATTAGGGTTATGTGATGTGTGGAAAGGAACCAGAATTGTGTTTCTGCACAAATTGTGTATTTCTGCACAAAGGAACCAGAATTGCTATTTGTGGAAACATAAGCTAACTGATAATTGTACTCACTCCACGCTATTAATTAGAGGCTAAACAATGATATTGCTGTTGCCATTGACAACTGAGTCTATAACCTTGGGTTTTTTGGATATTAGCATTAGGAAACAAAAATCTGTTCCCCGTTTGCCATGGTATAGAAAAGGAAGGAAGACTCAGGCTTGCAGCAAAAGAAAAAGTAATTTGCAAGGAGTCATGCATTCAAGTTGGCCTCTAAATTTATATTAATTAACAAAGAAGGCCCTGGTGGATAATTTGCCTCCAAGTGGCAGCTGGCCTGTCTTCTTGGACGAGAGACAGACACTGTACTGATCCATAGTGACTGTAGGCTAGTGCTAAGTGCTTGGTTTTGAGGTGAAATTAATTCCATGATTCCAGTTCCAGGTTGATGAATTTAAGCTGTTCTTGTGAGACTTGTGCCATAATCCAAAGGAAATATTTCTGACTGAGATCTTCATTTTTTTGCCTATGAAAACTGGAGGCTATATTTGTTTCTTGGGTGATAAACCCTGTGTGATGCTTTGTCTTGCTAATGTGGTGCAAAGCAGCTGCAATGCTCTGCGGATTGGGGCTAACTCTTGATGGGAATGGGTCTACCTGAGGGGAAGCTGGGCTCTCACACATTGTTTAAAAACCAGATAGCAGATGTCTCTTATCTACAGCTTGCTTTCCTGTGTTCCAACTTTTCCCTACAGAAAGCATCTGCTAAAGTTATTTTAAAGTAAAATGCATGCGTTAGGGAAGAATAGATTTTTTGGTAATATATGAGGAACTTCATAGTGTGAGGTCAGAAAGTCATTGAATGTTGTCATCCTGTATGAGTCTGATCTCTGTCAAACTACAAACCATCCCTCACAAAACTGTTTAATGCTGCAAAAGAAATGATGCTTTATTAGTTCTTATATTCCAAGCTGATACTAGAAGCTTAACCATTTTAATTTATGGTCCTTTTATTTTTTGTGGTTTTTGTCAAATTTTAAATCACAGCTGATTTAGTGCTGCCTGCATCAATAACAGTGGTGACATCTGTGGAACAGTACTTCCCAAATCTGTTAAATCTCCCTGAAGTACATTTGCTGAAACACTTCTCTGTGTTTATATAACTGTTTGGGCCATTAAAGAAGTGAGAGAGGATTTAAAAAGAGGTGGGAAAAACCCTCACTCTTTTCTGCATCTACAGTTACAGTGATTCTTTGACTGGGAAGCACTTGAGCACTGCATCAACTGGGCAATCCCCTCTCTGTGTATTATAAACAGTATTTGGCTAATATATTGCTCCTACTGGTTTTATGTACCTGCAGACCAAGAGTGGGCTGAAAAAGACCCCAATAAACTGGACAAAAGTAATGAAATGTGTCTATATTAAGATACAGAACCCCACAGAGGCTAAATCTCACCTCCCCACTTGTTTTCATACAGCATCAAATACAAATTAAACTGCGATGTATTTCGAGATGTGGAATTCTCTGGATAGCAGAGATTATTAGCTTTGGAGGATATGTCTACATAAAAAATGGCAGTGTGGGAAGCACACTTTGCTGGTGTTGATTAAACTGGAGCACACATACCCCAGTCCCTGGCAGGATTGCAGCAGTCCCACTGGAGTCTGTGCTGCCACAGCTTCTCACTTCCTGCGAATTACACTGGATTGAATCTACCACGGGACACGTTCCTAGCCGGCACTTCAAGCGTGCTTTTGTCAGCTGCATGGAGACGCTGTGAATGTAAAACAGGAGGAAACCTCTTACCAGAGTCAAATACATGTCCAGCCCCACTGCTGCACTCAGAGACTCTCTCTTTCCTTTTTGGTTCAAGGGTTTCTGTGCCAAGGTGATTGACAGTCACAGGTAACAGACATCTGCAGGGCCACTGCTGCCTCTCTTTTGCACTGCTTGTCTGAGGGAGGACCACTGCAAAGAGAAAGCCATGATTGGCAGGTTAAATTTTTTTTTTTGCTAAAAAGTCTATAAACTTCCAGAGAAGAAGCCTCTGCTCTTCAGGAATTCGTCCTCTAACTGCTCTGTTTAAGTGGCAAAGTTGGATTACTGCTTCTGTTAAAGGTAATATACAGGAATGGAAAGGAGACTTCAGAGTTAATTGAAT
Organism: Chamaea fasciata; assembly: GCF_029207755.1. Classification (NCBI taxonomy): domain Eukaryota; kingdom Metazoa; phylum Chordata; class Aves; order Passeriformes; family Sylviidae; genus Chamaea; species Chamaea fasciata. The sequence goes on along the minus strand of NW_027094087.1, from coordinate 19,613,530 downwards.
GCCATCCCTGGCTACTGCAAGCACTGTATTACATCTCCTTTACTGTAAGACTGTGTATTAAAACCAGATTTTTGTCCCTCTTCTTCCCTTCAAAAATCTAATCTAATTCTGGAGTCCATATTTTTCAAGCTCAAGAAATCCAATTTAAAGCTTATACTCATTTTTTCTTGGATGAATTCTGATTTTAGCCTAAATAATTTAGTGTATAACAATCATGTTCCTCTCAGTCTCTCTGTCTCAACTTTCTTCCTGACTTTTCACCAAAAATAAGTTCTTCAGTCCTATGATTATCACTATAAATCTTCTTTGTACATCTCCCTTTTCAAATTTTACTTCTCCTAATAGCAAATATCGTTCCCCACCTCTACAGAAACAGCACTTGTTTATGTGTGCTTGACTTTGCTTTTTTCATGTTTGCTTTTCCTCACATTAGTGGCCTACAACCCTCCTATAAATCAACATGCAGAAGTAAATCCTTTTTTCTCTTATCCATTTCCAATGGTGGAGCATTCAGCCTACAGGAGAAATTTTTGTTGTTAATCACAAAGATTTTATCTTTCAGTTTGCACTTTAAGATCCCTTTCTATTCTATTAACCTAGTCTTCAATGGTATCCATTTCTTTGTGTACTGTAGCCCAATTCTTCTCTTCAGTGAAAAAAAAATCCATTCGTGAATTATTTTTCTTTATTAGTGTTTCTAAATGTTTCTTCCCTGATTGTTAGTGACTTTATGAAATTATATATGGTGAGGTCAAAGCTGATACTTGAGGAACCTCATTTCCTAATTTCCTTTCAATCATAAGCCTTCCCTTTCAAAAAACACACTCTATGTCTGACTTCAGACAGCTTCTCATCCTTACAATTTCTCTGCTAATCCCCATCTCTTCCTGTTTTACTATTAATTCCAAGTTTGTTATCATAGGCTTTGCTAAAGTTAAGACAGATGGGATCAATCACGTCCTTTGTCTAGAGTGTAGGTTATCTTGTCAAAGAAATGTATGAGGTTAATCTGTTACAATCTACTTTTGTTAAGCCCATGCTGTATTTTATGTCATTTTCATTTGACCTCTATGTCTTTAATTATCTTTTTCCTTAAAAGCTGTTCTGAAGCTTTACACAACTGAAGTCAAAATTCAAGGACTATGGTTATCCACACGCCTTCTCTCCAGCTAAATACGGGCACTACATTTTCTCATAACCTGTCTTACACTATCCTACTTGGTAGATTTATTACAAAGTATTGCCAGATGAACAAAAAGTTTCAGATTACAGTAGTGCACTTTTGGTTCAAACCCTTTGTACATTTGTCTTAGCAGATGCTGATGTTTATTGGGAATTCTTGCCCAAATGAAAACAACCCACCGAAGTCGCAGGGGAACCCCGAAATAATGAAAGGAAGTTGGCAGAGCAAACGCAGGTCCGATCAATATGATTACTGCTACGTTTCTCCTTTATTCTCTGTAAGATGGCAGGTTTTATACACTCTATATAGTTTACACTTACATTCTCATTGGTACAAGGCACAGGAATGAATGCAAACACTCATTGTTTAACAAACTGTTTAAGGTAGCTACTATGTCCATACCAATTACTATACTTGTTAACTACTATGAAACTCTTTGACCCTTGCTAACACCTTAAATGGAAATTTCTAAATGCAACACACACTTGGCACTAATTTCTATCTGCGCCACAAGCCTCTACAGGCCTCAGGATGAGGCCCAGTCTGGATGATTCCATTATAGTCCATATCTGCTACAACCCACGGAATCAAGGGTTGCATACACAGAAATGTAGTGAACAGATGACCACAAGTTAGACAATTTTCATGGCAGTTTGCCTAAGAAAGATGGGGGAAAAAAATGGAATTTGTGCCTGGAAAGTGAGTTAGACTATGTACCTCAGCTAGGGCAGGTCTCTCTTTGTTGTTACCTGTCATAAGAGAAATTACCTGATTGCCCAGTAAAGGGAGAACCTAAATGAATGTAAGCTTCAATCTGTGACACTGTGGAGGAGGCTCCTCAACAAGGGGCTGCTGGACTCTGTTAATTAAAAGCACAGAAGAATATTTAAACCAGAATCTGGGAAAGATCCACAGGTATGGGAGTAATACAACCCCCAGTGCATCTCCAAAAAGGATAGGAAAGGCAAATCTGGCTGGTCAGACCTCAGCTGACTGACATGTGCATGAGAGTGACAACTCCAAACCTGCAGATAATATTAAGAATGTTTTCTGGTTAGTCAAGTACTGTGCTGATAGTAACTTCAGTAAAAATGTTGGCCACAAAACCCAGCAGATGAAAAAAGTGTAGAATTAGAGAGAAATAACTTAAATTTTGCTTATGCTATACTGAGCATTTAGATGGTAGTTACATTTCAGGGAAGAGATCTTGGAGTTGTTCTTGACAGTCTTCTAAAATCACTGCTTGGATATCACACCAGCCAAAAAGTCAGAACAATGTGAAGTATCACTATCAATGTACTGAGAGCAAACCAGAAAACATTATTTTGCTCTTACCTACAACTTTTATGAACTTTTTGAATGAATCACTTTGTGCAATTCAGAAGTTCACAATTTAAAAAGGACATAGTGGATATAGAAAAGATAATGGAAGGGGCAAATAACTAAGAGGGTAAGGAAATTTCCTTATGAAGAAAATCTAATAAGGCTGTGATTTCTCAGGATGGAGTGGAGGTTGAGGGGAGTATGATAGTTCATGACATCATGAATTGGCAGTAAGGTAGCACAAATCCAGAACCACACCTAGGGTGTCTAGTCTTAAGTCTAGGTCCCTTGATTTGCTAACCTAGAGCAGACATTTTCTAGTGCAGGAGTAGAACAAGAAATACACATTAAAACTAGCAGAAATTGGTTTGAAACAGACACAAAGAACCACTTTTTACATCACTGAGAGTTAGTATCTGAACCTTTTGAAACAGGAGGCTGTGAAGGCAGGTTGGATCTATGGGGTCAGAAGAGAAATACACAAATGAATGGACATTTATTTAGGCCCATAAAATGCAGATAATGGAATAACCAGGGACACACACCAAAAAGGCTTCAGCCCAGGAGGCGTGGAGGAGTATTAGGAGGATAAATTGTTAACTAACTGCTTCTCTCCCTGCTAATGCAGAGTCCTGGGCTAGAAGGTCTGACCCAGCAGGGCTTCCCTATGCTTTTTGTTTTGCAGGTTCCCCTGTCAGCGAGGGATTTGTTGCTGTAAGTGGATTCCTGAATGGGAAAGGCTGTCTCTCAAAAGGGTCCACAGCTGTTTTCCAGAGGACTCATTCCTATTCCAGTGGGAACTGCTGTGTATTGCCCAATCCCTTACCAATTGGTCTGTCCTGACCTCAGCTAATTCTATGTATTTGATTCTGGCTGGCAATCAGAGATGCTCTTTATCCAGCTTTTCAGCCTGCATGGGTTATCTCTCTGACTAAGAAGAAAAATAAAAATATATGCACACTGAAGTGCACACATAAAGAAGGGTAGAAGTGTGGTTGTTCAAATTCAATATTTTTGAGTAACTTTGGCTGGGGGTGTGTAGAGAGGCAGTTATTTATTTTATTGAAATCTTCATTAGCTTCTTATAAGCCCTCCCTCTTAGTCAGTTCCTCACCTTATAAATTTCATTAGCTTTGTGTGTTTTGGGTAGTGTAGAATGTTTGCTAAGATGGAGAAATCGTAGATTGTTTTCCATTTCTTTCAGTTTGTTTTTATCTGAGGGGGCAATCTACCATTATGCAGCCTAGTAAGAAAAGATGTCGCTGTACCATTCAAGCCCCTTTCAAGATAACAAGGTATTTTGTTTCTGACTTTTCTCTGACCTCACAACTGGCCTTTTCCAGTTTGTCCTTTAAAAATACCTGTGCATATGAAGGCAGAGGGATGATGCAATGCCTGTCACAATAGGGTCCTCCAGAGATTGCAACTTTGCATCCAGAAGCATTGTTCCTAAACAAGGGAAACAGAGAGATTGGGCATGCTGATCAATTTGATGGCAAGACTGTAGGGTGAGGGACCACAACTGCACTCCTGAGATTATCAAGAAAAAAAGAAATTCACAAGTTTGTGGTCTTGGGAGAAGATGGAGCCTTCAAGGAAAAACAAAACCAGACTGAACTAAACAAGGAGGGAGAACAATACCTCTGAATAAGTGAGGAAACAGAACAGAAATTCTAATAGACCTAGGTAAATAAGGTTTGGATCCAATTTAAATAACACAAACCATTAAATACCAGCTAAGACATTCACAGTGGTAAGAAGCAGAGGGTTGCAAATGTACTAAATTGAGCACAACAATGAGGGACATTATACCACTCCCACATTGTACAAGTCAACATCTGCTTTTCCAGGAGGACAGTTGCTTGCAGTGGAACATCCTGCTGGGCTGTGTGCTCTTGCCTGGATGGGAGCTTGCAGCAGCCACTGAGCCCCCTCCAGGCTTCACTGGTAGCCTAAAGTGCTGAGAGACAGCACACCACTCTCTGGAAGACAATAGTTGTGAATATTTGACTGTTTGAAATCAAATCATGAGCCTGAGTATGGAAAACTGGCAAAGAGAATAGAGAAGGAGTGATTTCAGCTCAACTGATGACTATATCCTGCCTTTGCTATCAAAAAAGCCACAACAAAGTGGCCCTGCTCTGTCTTTCAAGTGATGACATAGAACTGACTGCCTCTCTGTCCTTTATTCAATGCCCTGGCTAACACAGCCTGAAAAGTACCAAGTACTTAAGATTCAAGCAATCATAAGAGCATTCTTGGGTTGCATGCAGTATCTCTCTTCAAATTAAATACTTAGGAAGACACTTTTTTTAACCCTTTGTAGTTAAAAAAAATATCCCCGTCATCTCTGATACAAAGTAAGAAGAACACCTTGTAATTTAAGATCAAGACTTTTATATAAATGAGATGACTATTTTACAGTAACAACTCCAAACTATCCAGATGCACTATACTGTAAACTGGAGTATTTGGCACCATCAGTGCTGTGTTGAAACAATGAAAGGCTTAGAAAATTAGAATGTGGTGATTGATACAGAATTCAGTTTATCTGCCTTAGGAAGATGTGATGAAATAAAGATTTATGTGTGTATAATTTATGATTTATCTTTGAAACTGGAGGCATATGAGCCTCCTATTCTATGTATGGGCTATGCAACAGATTGGATTGAAAGCTGCATTCTGAATTGCATTGCTGTTCCAATTGACTTCTATGTCTGTGTTGAATTAGACTGCAAAAAACTCTGTGTGTGTGTGTATGTAACTCTGCCAGTAAGAGATTTACTCCATTCCCACTACTGGGAAATAGATTTCCCAGTTTCCTTTATACTCCCCTGAGAAATTAGTTAGTTGATTCCTAAGAATATTGCTAAATAATATAGACTCACAGTAGAGATCTGTGTTCCCATGGTTTCCAGTTAGTATGTCTTTGAGGAAGAGGACTGTGGAAGATCTTTAAAAAGGTTATGTTGTTCTAGGAATTTTTTCTCTTTTTCTTTTGTTCTGGGGCAAGAAAATTTTGTGGTCGGTAGTGAGGCAGACAGAAATATGAATACAGTTTTGTGCACCCAGAAAAGAGAAGGAAGAAGTGTTTTTTAGTCTCCCAGAGGTCTAAAGTCCTACAGGAAGTACAGGTGTGTGTGTGGTGGTTTTTTTAAAGCCTTTTTGCAACCTTTTCAAATTCTCTGTGTTCCACTTTTGACATGCCTTTGGAATATTAAATTCTAATTCATAATAACCATAGGATGACAGATCTGGAAAAGAGGTAAATTGCAGATTAACACTGGGTCAGAGGAAGGGAAGTAGTATGGACACAGTGGGTAGCTCCTTACTGCTGAGGCTGTAGGGATCCCTGCTATGGCATTCTCTCCATCAGGGACAGGTCAGTCAGATCTGTGGTACAAAGCCTCACTTCAGCCCATGGGACTTGAAGATGGCTTTCCAGGATTTCATGACTTTCCATTTACAGTTTAATGCATAGAATCCATTGATCTAATTTCCCTCTATATTTAAAGTGTGGATAAAGGGACACATGAAGCTGTGCCTGCCTCAGAGGACAGCACAGTGCAAAGGGATCTGTAGAGCCAGGCAACTGCTGCTGGGTGCCTAAGGTCTGCACTGCCTGCCTGTTAGTAGCTTGAACAGAAGATCAGGTCTAGGCTGCCACACAGGTAGACAGTGCCAGGTGTGCCTTGGGGAGCATCTTTTGGCTTGGTATCATCTGAAGGGCATCCAGTTGCAGTCCAGAGACTTGCCCAATATGAACTCAAATGCAGGAAACAGGAATATTACATGACTTCAGAGCTGCTTTCCTGAGCTGAACTAAAATCTATCACTGGGGCCACTTTCAGGAGAAAGCCCAGTAGCCTGGGCATTGTTTTTCTTTAGAGAGTGTGCACAGTTCTTTGCACTGTGCAGTATAGCCAGAAAATTTCAGAAGAAGTGGGGTGTGGAGCAAAGGACTGCTAATTAAATGCTTTTCATAAATAAAACATAAGAATAAGCTACTATTGTTGAATCTAGACTATTATTTTTCATCTTGTTAGGAACCTGGAATGAACTTTGCCAAAATATTAGGATTTCTGACTGACTTGTCACTCCCCCTCAGCCATCTTTCAAATGGGTCAGAATGTAAATGCAGTAGCTTGTACATAAAGTGAAGTCTTCCTCAGCAGCTGATTCACTGACAGGAAGAGTCTATTGCCTAGCTACAGCTCAAAGAATGTTATTCTGAACTTTCAAGGTGGAAATATATGCTTTTAGGCGCTGTAGATCCTAAGTTTGACACTCTGTATGACACTGCAAGAATGGAAGTTGCAAAGTCAAATTTTCTGCAGTATAACGTGGTGCCACTGTACCAGCTGACACCAGTTTGTGTTATAGGCTGCTATTCTGTTTTGGCAGAAGGAGGGGTACAGGAACAGCCTCTGAGGCAATGGTGAGGAGCAGCTGTTCTCATGGTTCATCCAGCAGTGCTGCCATTTTGTCTTGCATCTCTCTGAGGAAGATACCTGCAGTGATTGTGAATTTGGGTCAATCACTTAGGGAAGTCCTCAGCTATTTGTTGTACTTGTCTTCTGGCATTTTAGAGGAAACTGTTCTGGCCACAAGGCTGTGGCTGGGGAGTAGAGGAAGCTGGCTTTGGAGAGCTCAGTATTTTCAGTCATATGCCTCAGCACAGTTTGAGGGCTGGTTTTACTCCCAAACTGGTTTTACTCCCAAGCAGTTGAAGTATTTTAGGGTTTTACAAAAAAAGCTTGCACCTGAAAGGTTTTTGAAAGTTTATCTTTGAAGACATGTCTTTAGTGAGTATCAGCTAATGCAGCACCACTGAATTAAACAGAAATATCTGAGTATCATCAAGGGGGTCATTCTTTATATCAGCTAAAGCAAATGCCTCAAATGTAGCTGGAAATGTACCACTTCATGCTAAATAATTCTTTAGGCATTTATGCTTTGTTTTCCACAGCAGTGTTTTACCCAAAGTTCTAAAAATCCAAATAGACTTAAGCATCTTCTAGATATTGTGATTTCTGATTTTTAGCTTGTAGTAGTTTGAAGGCAAAACAAATGAGAGGCTCCAAGTCAGAGATACAATTTAATAGGAAAAAAAAAAAAAAAACAAAAGGAAAGAAAGTAAAATAAAATCGATGCAATAATACAAAAGACCACTGACAGAGTCAGAATACAACCTGAGCGTAGTGATGGAAGCAGTCCAGATGAGGTGGTCTTCCTGAAGCAGTGATCCTGTAGAAAGGTCTGGTAGCTCGGGTCCTCTGGGAATCCAGTGGGTAAGCCCCCTCTGGTGTTCAGAGTCTCAGCTTATATCCAGGCTGGAATGCTTGGTTTCTCCCTCTGGGCGGAGCATCCCACAATGGGATGGTGAGTCATGTGATAAGGCCTGATGGGCCCATTAACAGGAGGTAGTCCAGGAGGGGGTTATCTGTGAGCTGTGTAGCAAAGGTGCTGATGGCCCATTAACAGAAGATAAGCCAGAGTGGAGGAGGCAGGGAGCACTGCCTCACCTGGTTTCAACAGTTCTTGAAGATGGTGATAGAATATACTTCAACCCAGGACATTATCCACCCCTTATTCTATTACCATCTACATCATCCCAAATCAATACCTTCCTTAAACTACACACACACACATATATATATATAATGAAATCCTACACACAGTTCTCACTTAAAATAAGGTCTCCTTGTGGTACACAGTGGGTGTCCCCATCCTTTTGCATCACCCACCAAGTGTAACCAGGTCCTTGTGCAAAGACAACCCCACGGATGGGTTTGCCCTTGCCCGAGGTGGGATTAATCCAAACAGTCTTTCCTAACATACCTCTCATGTGTACCACAGGGACCCTATCTCCATCCACTGTATGCAAGGATTCAGACTGGGCAGGACCAGCTCGATTGATGGACCCTCGGGTATTGACCATCCAGGTGGCCTTCGCTAAGTTCTGTTCCCAATTTTTGAAGGTCCCTCCACCAAGTGCCTTAAGGGTAGTTTTAAGCAGTCCATTGCAGCGTTCCACCTTCCCGGCAGCTGGTGCATGGTATGGGATATGGTATATCCATTCGATTCCGTGTTCTCTGGCCCAAGTGCTTATGAGGCCATTCTTGAAATGAGTCCCGTTGTCTGACTCAATTCTCTCAGGGGTGCCATGTCTCCACAGGACCTGCTTTTCCAGGCCCAAGATGGTGTTCCGGGCAGTAGCATGAGGCACAGGGTAGGTCTCCAGCCATCCAGTGGTTGCTTCCACCATGGTGAGCACGTAGCGCTTGCCTTGGCGGGTTTGGGGAAGGGTGATGTAGTCAATTTGCCAGGCTTCCCCATACCTATACTTTGACCATCGTCCGCCATACCACAGAGGCTTCACTCGCTTGGCCTGTTTGATCGCAGCACAGGTCTCGCAGTCATGGATAGCCTGGGAGATGCTGTCCATAGTAATGTCCACCCCTCGGTCACGAGCCCATCGATATGTTGCATCTCTCCCTTGATGACCAGAGGCATCATGAGCCCAACGAGCTAGGAATAATTCTCCTTTGTGCTGCCAGTCTAGATCAACCTGAGATACTTTCACCTTGGCAGCTCGATCCACCTGCTCGTTGTTATGATGTTCTTCATTAGCCCGACTCTTGGGTACGTGCGCATCCACGTGTCGAACCTTCACGGTCAGCCTTTCTACTCGGGTGGCGATGTCCTGCCAAATCTCAGCAGCCCAGATGGGTTTCCCTCTGCGCTGCCAGTTGGCCTTTCTCCAGCGGTCCAGCCATCCCCACAGAGCATTAGCTACCATCCATGAGTCAGTGTAGAGATAGAGCCTTGGCCACTTCTCTCGTTCAGCAATATCCAAAGCCAGCTGGACAGCTTTAAGCTCTGCGACCTGACTCGATCCACCTTCTCCCTCGGTAGCTTGTGCAACTCGTCGTGTGGGGCTCCATACAGCAGCTTTCCACTTCCGGTTAGTACCTACAATTCGGCAGGAACCGTCGGTGAAAAGGGCATATCGTCTCTCACTCTCTGGTAGCTCGTTATATGGTGGGGCTTCCTCGGCCCGTGTCACTTGCTCCTCCTCTTCTTCAGAGGGTAATCCAAAGGTCTCACCTTCAGGCCAGTTTGTTATAATTTCCAGAATCCCAGGGCGATGATTCAGGTTTCCAATACGGGCGCGCTGCGTGATCAGGGCGATCCATTTGCTCCACGTGGTGTCGGTGGCGTGATGTGTGGTAGGAACCTTTCCCTTGAACATCCACCCCAGCACCGGTAGTCGAGGTGCCAGAAGCAGCTGTGCTTCAGTACCAATCACCTCTGAGGCAGCTTGGACTCCTTCATAGGCGGCTAGGATTTCCTTCTCTGTGGGAGTGTAGTTGGCTTCGGATCCTCTGTAGCTTCGGCTCCAGAATCCCAGTGGTCGTCCCCGAGTCTCACCCGGCACCTTCTGCCAAAGGCTCCATGACAGACCGTGGCTCCCGGCTGCAGAGTAAAGCACATTCTTCACCTCTGATCCTGTCCTGACTGGGCCAAGGGCTACCGCATGAGCGATTTCCTGCTTGATCTGGGCGAAAGCTTGCTGCTGTTCTGGGCCCCAGTGGAAATCGTTCTTCTTGCGGGTAACCAGGTAGAGAGGGCTCACGATTTGGCTATACTCGGGAATGTGCATCCTCCAGAAGCCTATGGCACCTAGGAAAGCTTGTGTTTCCTTCTTGTTGGTCGGTGGAGACATTGCAGTGATCTTATTGATGACTTCAGTGGGAATCTGACGCCGTCCATCTTGCCACTTCACTCCCAGAAACTGGATCTCTCGAGCAGGTCCCTTGACTTTGCTCCTCTTGATGGCGAAGCCGGCCTTCAGGAGAATCTGAATGATCTTCTCTCCCTTCTCAAAGACTTCTGTTGCAGTGTTTCCCCACACGATAATGTCGTCAATGTATTGCAGGTGTTCTGGAGCCTCACCCTTTTCCAGTGCAGCCTGGATCAGTCCATGGCAAATGGTGGGACTGTGCTTCCACCCCTGGGGCAGTCGGTTCCAGGTGTACTGCACGCCCCTCCAGGTGAAGGCAAACTGAGGCCTGCATTCTGCTGCCAGAGGAATGGAGAAAAAGGCATTTGCAATATCAATGGTCGCATACCATTTTGCTGCCTTGGATTCCAGCTCATACTGAAGCTCCAACATGTCTGGTACGGCAGCGCTCAGTGGTGGTGTGACTTCATTCAGGCCACGGTAATCCACTGTCAGTCTCCATTCTCCGCTGGACTTACGCACGGGCCATATAGGGCTATTAAAGGGTGAACGAGCCTTGCTTACCACCCCTTGGCTCTCCAGCTCACGAATCATCTTATGGATGGGGACCACAGAGTCTCTGTCGGTGCGATATTGCCTACGGTGCACTGTTGCTTGGGCGATCGGCACCTGTTGTTCTTCAACTTTCAGTAGTCCCACAGCAGAGGGGTCGTCTGAGAGTCCAGGCAAGGTACTCAGTTGTCTGATGCCTTCTGTCTCTAGAGCAGCTATGCCAAAAACCCAGCGGTATCCTCTTGGGTCTTTGAAATACCCATTTCTGAGATAGTCTATGCCCAAAATGCATGGGGCCTCTGGACCAGTCACAATGGGATGTTTCTGCCATTCTTTCCCAGTTAGACTTACTTCAGCTTCCAGTACAGTCAGCTCCTGGGATCCTCCTGTCACCCCAGAAATGGAAATGGGTTCTGCTCCCACGTACCTTGATGGCATCAGAGTACACTGAGCACCGGTATCAACCAGAGCCGTATATCTTTGTGGGTCAGATGTTCCAGGCCATCGGATCCACACAGTCCAGTAGATCCGATTGTCCCTTTCCTCTACCTGGCTAGAGGCAGGGCCCCCCTATTCCTGGTCATGGCATACATTGCTCTCTTCTTGTAAATATGTTTCTGAGGTTCCTTCAAGAGGATCAGTCATATCATCATTCCTGTACCGTCTGGAGTTCTGTGCACGAGAGACCGGAGCAACATTGATTCTAGATGGGCTCTTTGTGGTAGGTGTTTCTCTTTTCAGTTCACGTACCCGGGCTGCTAAGGAGGAGGTGGGTTTTCCATCCCACTTCCTCATGTCTTCTCCATGCTCCCGAAGAAAAGACCAGAGGTTACCTCGGGGTGTGTATCCTCTCTCCCTGGCTGGGGAGCGCCTGCTCCTAATGGCAGAGACTCTCATTGGCTCTGGCTGGATATGGTAAATTTCTTCCTTAAGTTCTTTTTTCAGTTTCTGATGGCCTTCTTCAATCAAGTTCCGGACTTGCTCAGCCAGTCTTGTTTCCACAGACGAGACATGGGTACGAACTGGGGCAGTGACAGTGTCCTCGTAAATTCTTAGTTTATTAGCCAAGACACCTACCCTGTCCTCACCTTCCCTCCATTGCAGTGTTGCCAGGTAACGTGAGTACATCTCGGGTCCAAGCCGTGCAAATCTCAACCACATCCGTGATGTGCACTGGACACCATCTGGGTTTTTAGGAAATCTCTCATCTTCTGAAAAAAGGATTTCCAACACAGCCAATTCCCTCAGGCATCGGATACCTTGTTCTATTGTGTTCCATTTTCCTTGGTGCACTTGGAGGTCTTCTTTACAAAGGTATCTATCCTTCACACTTGTTAGCAGTCGCTGCCAGAGGCTGAGAGGTTCTTGGCTTTTCCCAATCCCCTGGTCAATGACCACATCCCGGGACAACGATCCCAGTTGCCTGGCCTCACTTCCATCCAGAATGGTGTCATTGGCTGCAGCGTCCCAGATGCGGAGCAGCCAGGTCAGGATGGACTCGTTGGTCTGGCGGGTGAATTCCCTTCGCAGGTCACGCAGCTCACCCAGAGATAGAGAGCGAGTGATGATTTCTGGCTCTGTCTCTTCTGCAGATTGTGAAGGTCCTGCTGCACCCTCATCAGTCACTATGCGGACTGATTTGGTCCTTGATTTCTTCTTCTGAACGGGGGCAACTGCTACTGGTTTAGGCTGTTCCGGTTCGGTGATGGTTTGTGTGGAGATGCTGATGGCACCCTTAGTCCCTTTCTCCTCTGTGACAGTCTGCGTAGATGTGGACACTGTTGCCTCACTTTTGACTTCTTTCTCCTCTGTGACGGTCTGTGTAGATGAGGACACTGTTGCCTTGCCTTTGGTTCCTTTCACCTCTGTGACACTCTGTGTAGACACTGATATTGTTGCTCTGCTTCTTTTTCCCTCTTCCTCTTCCTTCAGAACACGCTGTATCACACCATGTAGTGTTTTGATTCTAAGCATGGTGCGGGCCGTGCAGAGAAGAGAAAGCAGGACTAACAACAACATCATGCTGTCCTTGGCATCCAGAGGGTATTCCATATTTTCAAAAACTGCTGTGTCATGCCTGAAAAGCTGGAAAAAATCATTCTTCACCCCTCCCCACAGGGGCTGGGTGAGATTGTTGAGGCCCCAGATGTAGCATCCTAGACCAGAACAAGAAAACAAAGGTGGGTGTATATTCTGAATAATGTTCATTGCCTCAGAGTTTATCAAGCAATGGACATAATAGACTACTAAAGCAATTTTAGTACCATACCCTGGTCTACGCAGGAGCATTAAGACTGGCAGATAGTACCCCAGTTGTGGAAAAATATAGAGAGATAGATATAAGACACATGTAAGCATGTTGAGCATCATAGCGAACAGGTGTCTTCTTCAATACAAAATTGTAATTCTGACTTTTCTCAGTGCCTCGAGCCCCACGTTGGGCGCCAAAAATGTAGTAGTTTGAAGGCAAAACAAATGAGAGGCTCCAAGTCAGAGATACAATTTAATAGGAAAAAAAAAAAAAAAAACAAAAGGAAAGAAAGTAAAATAAAATCGATGCAATAATACAAAAGACCACTGACAGAGTCAGAATACAACCTGAGCGTAGTGATGAAAGCAGTCCAGATGAGGTGGTCTTCCTGAAGCAGTGATCCTGTAGAAAGGTCTGGTAGCTCGGGTCCTCTGGGAATCCAGTGGGTAAGCCCCCTCTGGTGTTCAGAGTCTCAGCTTATATCCAGGCTGGAATGCTTGGTTTCTCCCTCTGGGCGGAGCATCCCACAATGGGATGGTGAGTCATGTGATAAGGCCTGATGGGCCCATTAACAGGAGGTAGTCCAGGAGGGGGTTATCTGTGAGCTGTGTAGCAAAGGTGCTGATGGCCCATTAACAGAAGATAAGCCAGAGTGGAGGAGGCAGGGAGCACTGCCTCACCTGGTTTCAACAGTTCTTGAAGATGGTGATAGAATATACTTCAACCCAGGACATAGCTATAGGTAACCAAGATGCATTCTTTAACACACAAAAGATAGGATCTTCTCCCTCCCCCTTTTCTGTTTTGGGTCTTCTTAGCGCATTAGGCAGAAACTCTGTCCCATGCAGCCCCTCTAGCCCAGCTGGTGACTTTCCTCCAAAGAGAATAAGCTCTTTTCAGCAGGTTTAAGATTATCAGGCCACACCTCTGATTTAATAAGGACTCTACAGTGCATCTGGGAAACGTGGGGCAAGAGTCCATCCTACTTCGCCTTCAATATTAATTGGAAAAGCGCATCACTGGTAGCTTGGTGACTGCCTCAGAACACACAGGCTAAATTAAAAGAACCTAGTTTCCATTTTGGATATCATCTATCCATAGCTCCCATAAAATTTATGGACACTAATCTCAAAGATAGGCAGTTTTCCTGAACCTGTACTTCAACACAATTTCAGCACATCTCTATCTCTCTCTCTCATTCTCTTTGTGTCATTCTCTCAGAGTGTGTTCACATTCCCATGTTTGCCGACACACTGATGACAACCTTTCTGTAGGAACAAGGGCCAATAATAGCTTTTGAGAAAGTATTATCGAAAGGTATGTTAAAAATTGCTCAGCGGCCAGAAAGCAGTCACCTTATTTAAGTGAAACACAAACAGCCAGCTAGAGACTTTTGAAAATCATAAATAATCTGCTTGAATTATTTTAAAAGATTCGCTAAGCAATGGCTTCTTTTTATAAATGCTAAAACCCAAATTGTCATCTGAATAAAATATTGTATATGGCCACCGTATTAGGTTAGCTATTGCTTTTAAGGAAGGCACATACCTAATGGATCCAATTGCTCAAGGAGCACTATAAAATTCAATTTTTTTGTAAAATATGTTAGATCATGTTCAAGCAAAAATAGTTTAATGATTAATATTCTTTCTAATTATAGAGTTGGAATCTGAAGCAAGGATTGAAATGGTCTGCTGAAATTGTAAATAGCCTGCATGTGGAGAAAAGATAGCAAGTTTGTGCTAAATGGTACTTCTAAAATATTACAAAAATGATGTTCTGAGCATAATTGTATTCCATTAGAATGGATAGATGCCTGGTAACAAAGCTGAACAAATGTCTTGATGGAAAAGGCTCTTGTTAAGCTTAAGCTGTGTATGCACAGATTTTGCTGGTGCACACAATGGGAGATACTGAAAATGAAAAAAAATTACATTACTTTACAAGAACTGCATTTACAGGACATAGGAACAAGACTCTTGTCTTTCTGAAAGGTCCTGGAGCATTTATTTCTCGATTCAGGCAACACTCCTTCAGCAAGACCAGCTGAATACATGTTCATAAGAAAGCATTATAAGAAACCCACAAATTAAGAAATGATAATTTGATATTTTGATGCCCACTAGAAAATACTAAGGCATTCTCAATATTGAGTTGGGGAAATGTAAGGTTTTGGTTAATTTTGAGGAGTTTTAGGTATTTATTTCCCCTTCCTCCAAAACATGATGAAGGGGTGTGAAGAATCTGATGGTGTTCAGTGTGCGTAAAAAACCAGGGCATTTTTCATTTTGGGATCTGAAAAATGGGAGCAGTCTTAAAATAGTTGTCATGGTATAAAATGTCACCTACTGTGGCATGGTCCTGGATATTTTGATACACATAACTTAAAACCAGATGAGGATAAAACTGTGATGATCCATATGTGTGCAGGCCAAGAGGCAGCTCAACATGGGTAGGTTCCTGGATATGTGCTTGGTGATGCCAAGCTCAAGGTTTACACTCTAGGAGTAACCACTGCTCTGTGCAATAAGTTACAGCTATCAGCTGCCAGCCAGTGTCTGGTCAACCTGTTGGGAGCTTTAATACTGACAGGGAACAAGGGGCTGTGATGAAATATTCCTTTTGAAATGTAAGCACTTCCCACTGCAACCCCAAACAAAGATCACGTGTGCTCAGATGTGAAACAATGTAAGTTGTTAAATATAGAATTATAGAATGGTTTGGATTGGGAGAAACATTAAACCTCATCTAATTCCAACACCCCCTGCAGTGGGCAGGACCTTCCACTAGACCAGGTTGCTCAGAGACCCATCCAGCCTGGCCTTGAACACTTCCAGGGATGGGGCATCCACAGCTTCTCTGAGCAACCTGTTACAGTGCCTCAGCACCCTCACAGTAAAGAATTTCTTATTGATATCTAATCTAAATTTCACCTCTTACAATTTAAAGCCATTCACCCTTGTCTGTTGCTCCATGCCCTTGTAAAACATCCATCTCCTGCCCTCTCGTAGGCTCCCTTCAGGCCCTGGGAGGCTGCTATATGGTCCACATAAACATATCCCATTGTGTGAGATGTGCACTGTGAAGCATTCTGGATGGCTGTGATTGACACTTGGGGGTTACAGTTCCTGCAAAAAGGGATTTGCTATGGGAATCATCACTGGGGGTCCCAGCTTTGCAGTGCAGCTGGAGAAGCAGTGGTGGGATGGCAACAGACTCCCCTGGGGACAGTGCTGGGCCCTTCAGGTGTCATTTTACTTTAGGCAAATGAGTAACACTGTTCATTTCAATGCATAGTGCCAAGTGTGTGCTTAAGTAGGAGCTTAAAATCACAGCTGTCTGCCTGCTGCTTTTTTGTGCACACAGAGCATCTTAGCTGTTTAACTTGTGGAGGCTGTGGCATACCAACCTGATCAACTTGGTGATTCTTTTGGGGCTGTTGGAGGGATATGCCTGGGGTGGGATGCACACTTCCCTGCATTACACAAATGCACAGTCATGTGGAGAAACCTATCCCTGTTTTCCAGGCATCATTTCTTCAATACTGAGACTCTGAATTACTGTAAATAGCTTAAGATTTGGATGTGAGGGAGCAGAATGCTTGAAAACATTGGTTACATTTCCTTTGAGAGGGGTATTTGTGTCTGCACTGAGTAAAGGTACGGTGTCCTCAATAAAAAGTGCTGCATTTCCTCTCATGATTATACAGCATATTTCTTCCTCAGGGGCTTTTCTCTTATGCTTGAAAAATCATTTTACCTACCACTGCCACGGGTTACCTTGGGATCAAAAGGAAACACACAACTGAAGCTCAGCTTGCTGTGAACATCAGCCTCTTTTCATGTAATTACAATTTTGTTGTCACTGAATAGTAGAAGCCAGAGAGGATCAACTCAGTAAAGTCCGTACCAACTTTTCCTGAGGTGGACCAGAGGAAGAAGGAAAAACAAGTCCAAAGCCCAGTCTTCTGGCAGCAGGGAGCCATCAGAATTTAGGTTGAACTGAGTTGCAAATGCCATGGATAAGCAAATTTTTGTAACCAGCACAGAAACTTAACATATTATACAGTGTTTCAAAGATATCAGGTGTGGCTTGGTAACCTTCTTAAATATTGCTTTGCTTTCCTTCATAAGATGTCCACAGCTGCCCATTGCCCCCTTCACAGACGTACATTGGGGTGTTTTAATGTTTTTGGCGAGGAGCTGCAGACAAACAGAGAGGTGTGGGACTGAACATTCCACAGGGCACTGCTGTGACTGTGCCAGATGCAGAGCCCCATGCTTCAGGAGTACAGGGTCAGGAGGTAATGGCCTCGATACTTCTGCTTAAAAATGAAGGCAAGAGGAACAATTCAAGGAGGAAAAAAAATAAGAGAGTGAGGTCAAGTGTGGGGTATTTTATGCAGAATTCCAAACTGCTTGCACTTTCTTTTTCCCTCAAATATTTATGACCCTCTATCCAGGTTTTGTTTTATAGAAATGGCTGGGGAATTGCTCTGCTTCTAAGCAAAACTGACTGCTGGATTAATTCAATGTTTCTAGTATCTACCCTGTGACTGGTCCCTCACCAAGAAGACCAAATGACACATTTCAAAGCAAAGAGGTAGCAAATATTACAAAGACTGGAATAAGTTTGTGGAAATGCCTGAAAATAAGATATACAGTCACAGTATTTGGATTGGTTCACAAATTATTTACATGGAGGGAGGGGAAAACCAAGAATGAATATCATCACATAATTTATTTACTAAATAAATAAATAAATGAAATAAACCATTTGACTGGCTCTGTTTTTTAACATAAGAGCTCAATGGAAATGAAAGAGGACTCTGTAGTTCTCATTACTGAATTATATTTTTTGAGCCTGACTGTGAAAGGAAGAAGTGAATGCTTAAAAGTTGTTTGACCAGAAGCTGATAAATGCACTCTTTAGAATGTAGATATGCTTTTTCCAACAACCAGAAATACGTAAAATGTGAATAGACTTTATTTGCAAACTGATTAGACTCCTTCTTGGTCTCACAGGGTGTGAGAAGATACAATTAAACCCATATAGTAATTGTATTCCCCCCCTGCCTACCCCTTATAGCTCACATAAGGCCTATTTCATAGTTATACCTTTTGAAACTACAAAGTCGAGAGAGAAATCATATTTGCTCATTAAGTAGTTGATGATGATCTGAAAGACCACACAGGCAGCAATAAACAGTCCCCTAGGTCTACAAGAAATTTGCAGTCAGTCAAGGTTTTCAGCTCCCCAGGAAAGTAAGCATTTTAAAAATAATTTCCTTTATATATTAAAAAAAAAAAAACCTTTTATGACAAATGTAATCTGGAATAAAGGTCAGCTACAGACTAAATATCATGGAAAGATATGACCATTTGATAACTTTCCAGCATGCCTTGTCTAGCTCTCGCTGATTGTGAGCATCAGCCAGAGGTATATAAACACTTACAAATATTGCATGCATCAGCCTAGCTGCACTTAGATTGATGATTAATAGGTCTGTTGTTGGTAATCTATGACATCTTTTTGCATGGAGAAAGCAATTAGAACCACAGAGACAGACCTTAGATGATACACAGCATAAACCTGAAATCCTGAATGTAGCAGTCTGAATTAAACATACACGTACAGCCCTAGCATTCCCTATTGTAGCTAGCAGGAAAGTGTCAAAGCTCTTAGGCTGAAAACACAATTTAGCTTGCTCTTGTCTTTTTGCATGATCCCTAATGTTTTCTGTGGGTTTTTTTTTCCCTATTTTTATTTAATTTTTAATATTTTACCCTGTGATAAAAATGTAGAAAAAATCTATGGCACCTGACCAGCATTTTTAGTAAGAATGCAATTATAAACTAGATATCATGTGGAAACAGTAAGAACAGCATTGTTTAGGAAGTGAACAAGGGTTAAAGCACCATCCTTTACAGGGGTGCAACCCATCACATAGTGATTTTTCCGTGTGGTCTGTGGCACCAGGAGGTATTTTTTCATTTGGGGGATGAAGTTTATCATCCACATGAGCATGGGGTAGCAGCCGGGCTGGGAGGGATATCAGGGCCCCAAGATGTGAAGGTGCCTTGGGAGGGAAGCTTAGGAATGCCTTGGGAACATGAAGCTAAGTTGTGGAGCTGATGTTAGATGATGATTTCCTCTTTCAGAAGCCTTCTTAAGTATCTGCAGATTACTCAAAGATCAGCACATTACTGTCTGTGGACACATCAGTCAGCCGTCCTTCCACTCTCAAGTTGTCACCTGTAGCTTAGTTTCAGTCGAATTTATCAGATAGGTAGACGATAGTAAAGGACTACAAATTGCACAAGATGGGGGTTGTGCAAAGTCTGTGGGACCCTCAGGTTGCCTGCCCAAAAAGCCTCATGATCCCCGAGGCCCACATGAGATGTGCACACTCATCCCTCCACACTCCCTACCTTGGGAGATGCATGGGGAAGGGTAGGAATGGGAGAGCTGGGAGCAGGGTCTGCCAGTCGGTGCTGATGGACTTAAACAGAGATGCTTGTGCTGGAGGCAATCAGAGGGTAAGGAAAATGTGGGAATACACATCTGAAAGGAAGAAGACTTCCACAAGCAGAGCTTCCTGACTGTGTAAGAGACTTATTTGCAATCCTGTGTTAACCTGCATTTATTTTTATTTTGGGAAATAGGTGTTCAGGTTTTGGTTTTTTTTTTATTACTTTAAATTTCTGTTTGCATATCTGTAATTTTGTAGAAGAAATTATGAATGCTCTGCAGCAGCTTATTCAGAGATACCATTTGCTATTACAGTTTCACCTGAGGGAAAGTAATTGTTAATGTGGGTGGAATTTTTTTTAATTAAGGAATTAACCCCTTCATAACTCCACCAAAGATGCTTTGGGAAGGAAAACACACCTAATTATGAATTTCTCCATTTAGTTCATTAGAGAATAATGGAATGCTTGATTGAACCATAATTTTACATTAATCCCCATTTTTGAAATTCTTCTTAATGTACAAAGAAAAAAATCCCTTCTTCTATCCTGAAATTTCTCCTGCTGATTCTCAGGCAAGGAGAAACCTTTTCAGCCTTCATATAGTTTGGTTGTAAAGACTTCATATTTTTGCATTAACCACCACAGCAGGCTGTCGATAAGGGGTCTTTCTTTGCTGTGTCTTGATATGTTTAAAACACAGGAACATTTGAACTCAAAACACTCTCCAAGCTTGGCTAAAGATCTAAATTCAGCCTTAAAGCACCAAGTAATTCATGTCCAGTTTAAAGTCCTGTCCTTAAGCTATTGTACCTACAAATTGAAAGGGTCACCAAACCACCGGGGGATCATTCATAGCTACAGTAGGTGCCACAAGCCCTCAATGCAAACAGTAGGCAAAAGTCTGATGTCAGACACACAGAGAGGTTCAAACTTTCCTCTGAATTTCCTTACTTTTGTGCATCCAAGGTCAGAACCTTAATGTTATCTGAATATATCGTGTTTTGTGATTTAATAAAGCAATGTTAGAGGCTAAAGGTCTAACTACTGAGTGAGTTATTTTTAAAACGTCCTTCAACATTGTGAGGCTCTTGTGGATAAAGGAACTTTTTTTATATGAGTTAAGTCATCAGGGAGAGTACCGGTCAGGGGGTGATAAAAGTTATGACAGCAGCTGCTCACCCAATTTTATGTTGCTGGTGTTCACAACTGGGGAGCTTCCTGCACAGCCATATGTAAATTAAACTTTTGAACTACTCAGAGCCAAAGAGCCTACAGGGCCCTGCTTCACTTGAGCCCACCTGGTCAGCAAAGCCTGGTGGAAATGTTTGTGTGACTTACCAGCTGGGTCTTTCTAGAGCCTTCAAAAGGCAATGCTCCCTGCTTTCCCTTTTCCCTTTCTAGAGCTACCATTAAAAATCACATCAACTAACAATTTCCCTTAATTTAACACAGGATTTAAACTACACCTCATTATTAATGTCATCCAGGTAAGCTCTCAAAGTCCCGGGGCTATAACAGGGGCATGGAAATCTCCAGAAATCTCCCAGGAAAGGAAATGTCTCCTGAGTCAGTGCGTCACTATTTGTGAGTCTGTAAGCCAATTTATTCTAGTTCTGTCCTACCTTGGGAGTTGAATTTCCAGTTTCAGACATCCCCTCCTGCAAGAAGACTGACTGCATTCTCTTTGTCTCCATTTTATATTGCACCATTGTACTTTATTACACAATTTATTGCAAGCCTGCCCTATTCCTTTCGATCTAGCTGGAGTAGCAAGCTCTTACAGCTGCTGCTATCTGTGGTATGCCTAGTTGTGACCCCACTCATCTCTTGGCTCCATGGCTTGTCCTTCTCCAGAGTTCCCAGGCACATCTTCCTGTTGAACAGAAGCTGGTATGTGGTGATCTGTGTCCTCTGGGGCCATCCTGCAATTCATTAGTGCTAAACACAGGTCAGAATATCAATCTGCAGCTCCTGTTTAACACACTACTCCAGCATTTTGATGTGATTTTCCAGGCATCTAAGGATAAAGAGGGGTGGTAGGGGGGAAAGGGACAAGTGTTATCTTTCAACTTATGCTGCACTGAAAACTGCTCAAACTCCTGCCCATTAAACTGTGGCACGTGATCAGCGATTGCTTTCCCAGGTATAACTAGTGGGAGTTTTCCTATCTAATTTGAGACACATAAAAATGAAGCATCTCATCAAAGGTAAATGTTTAAACTCTGTCTGTAGTCAATAGAGATAAAATGAAGATCAATGGCTCCAGAGAGCAATTAGTGCTACTACCTTAGATAACTATCCTACAATGACATAAAAATGATGAATCCTCTCAAAGTACTTCCCTTACTGGAGAGTGAACCTAAGTAACTAGCTTAGGCCAGGTACTCATTTTAAGATACTAAAAATTGAATTTCATGAATCCTACTACTGGTTTTAATGAAAATAAAAGCTGGCAAGAAACTTTTTATTTGTAGAATCTTGTAGCGGATCTGAATGGGAAATGAGAAGTATTGTATAGGACAATGTTTTTTGTCTTTTTCGAGCTGTGTCTGCTTTGCTCCAGGACATCAGTTATTATCCTGCTGCCATGAAGGATTCAATTGGTTGACCTTGCAAAACACCCTGTTCCATGTCTCTCTTTTTGGAAGGTTAGCATCTCTATTACTTGAGTATGATTTTTTGATCAGAATATGATTATAATATTGATAATATTTTTTCTGTAAGTACCTCTGGCTTTGGAACATGACTTGACAGCCAATACTCCTTTTGAAACTGAACTGAAAGAAAAGAAATGGCCACTGACTTGAATGTACTGCAGGTTTAAACTCAGCTTGATAGATTTTTGTCAAAGATGAAGTGATTGTGCCTCTAACTATTAATTTTTTTTCAAGTTAGCATGAATTTTATAACTCATACATTGCAAATGGAAAAAAATCATATTCCTCTTTTAGGGAAATAGACTGTTTGCCAAGCCCATTTTGACAAAGATATTAAATTGTTTATGGTTGTTTCAGCTCATCTGACCTTTATGTAATAATAAAATTTTACACATGCGGACAAAGTTCCATTCACCATCTCTGCTTAAATATAGGATCAGGATTTAACCTCATCGTTTTAGGAGAAATGTGACACTTCCTTGCTTGAATGCATTTGCAGGAAACTTTTCTATGTTTCCCGGCTTATGGGACTTGAGATTTACTATTTTGTGAGAATATTGTGGGGAGCTCTTTGTGCCATGTTTTTGAATTCTTACTTTGAGTCATTCACACTTTTCTGTTCCTGTCATTTTTACATTCTCTGTAGTGGCTTTAGCATCCAACATTCCCCAGCATCAGCCTGAAGTAAAAAATGCCTGGTTCAAGATATTCACATTTCTCTTTATTTCTTTCTAGTTGTTGTTATTGTTTTAAATTACACGTTAATCCCAAGGTTCTAGTAATCAGTTTCTCTGGGTGTTTTCTCCCAGTTGTAATCACCATCTGGTCTCTTATCATAAACTCAATTACCATGATTGCTAACTGCAATTGCAAGATTAGCTCTTTAACCTTAAATCAGTCAGAAATTCCTCTGGATTTTCACCTTCTGTTTGTTTAAAACTTCTCTCTGAACTATTTCACTTTTATGAGTAGTAACATCCTTCCCAAATTAGCCTCATTTGCCTGAGTTAACTGATAACTATCACCACAATTTTTCTTCTAGCTGTTGTTTTTTTCGCTAAGGTACTCTGAATGTAGAGAGGGAGTAGTGAATTCATAAATTCTTATAACTCACAAAGATATTTAATTGCTTTTTACCAAGTGCAGGCCAAGATTGTCCATGTATTGCTTAGAGAAGCTTTACGACACACGGGGAGAACTGAGAGCTGTATTGAAGCAGTCTCCCCACGGTCTTGTAGCCTTTTCCCTGACAATTGAACGGGATTGATTTTTCCCACGGCAAGAAGAAGAATCTCCTAGCTGGTCAGTTTCACTGCTGCATGCATGATAAGCATAGAACTTTTACTTCCCTAGATAGTGGGGAGGAGGCATGTTGCCCAGAGGCAAAAGCCCACAAAACAACCCAAACCTGCTACCCAAAATCCAAATAGGAAACTGAGCATCTGGCTTCAATATCAGGTACACTGCATGCATGCGCATTTCCTATCTTTTATGAGCGGAGAGGCCTGTTTCTACCTGTCCTTTCCTTTTTTAATTGGCCTGGGTCTCTTAACCTCTGTTCTTGGCCATCCAGCAACTAATCAATGCAATTAGCCTCTGCCTTACTACACTAATTACTAATACTGGCCAGCTGATTTCCTCAAAAATACATGAGGAACCTGCACAAGGAAAAAATAAAATGAAAATCAAAACCCACAGTGAAAGTGGACCAGAAAAAATGGGACCACCAAAAGACAGGATGCGATATTTGTCACTATCTGATTTTCCATGTATGTGTGTGCAACATGTAATTCCTTTCTACAAACAATGGAGCAATCTGGCACAGAGCAAGCAGGGAACTGAAAGCTTTACCTGTGTCAGGATAGGCTCAAAATCCTGGTGAAGGATTTATCATTACTTTATCAACTTTAGGTGATGTGATAGCACAGAGGGTTTTCTGCGAAGGTCTTATTTGCAATAGCGTAGGTTTCATTAGCATATCTCCTTTCTATGAGATAAAAAATATGAGATGTATGGTGAAACATTACATACATCTGGGAGATGAAATATAAGAATATGTTACTTCAGCTTAGTCCTCAATGAAAGTGAATTCTTACACTTTGAGGACCTTATGCGTGCAAGCGGCAAGTGGGGTGTTGATTTAGCATTACACTGATGACTGAACAATTATTTTCATTTTCCTGGAAAGTAATAATTACTGTGAATATAGCAAGCCAAACCCTTTCAATACCAATTAGACAGAGTCTAGGTGAAAAAATCCTAAATGGATTAATGCAACTAGAGAGCAACTACCCACCAAAAACCCCAAACCATAAATATTGTCTGAGGAAAGTATAATTGTCAAGCATTTATTTGCTTAATTCATATGCATCCTGTTCCAGAAAATCTTCAGTAGTATTTATATTGAAAACATTTGTATTGCTTTTTACTTGTTTCCTCTACATCTGTTTTGCCCATAGAAGTGACACTATTTTCTTTGTCAAGCTTGAAGAAAAATATCTTAGCATCTGCTGGGAGAAAAGTTACCTCAAGGTACAGCAATTCTTTCAAGAGTAAACACAAGTTTTCTATTTTCTGTAGTTGATTTATTATCCTTGTTGCTTATGAAATTTTAATATAGACTGAAAAACTTCTGCAGTAATTCAGAACAAATATCAAACAGGTTGCCAAGTTTCTACATCACCATATCTCCTTCAGCTTTGACATCTGGTTGTTAACCTTCTATATCTCTTCCTTACTCCCTATCCCTCAAAGGTAGCAAAATAGTGCATCTCAGGGAGCATTATCCAGGGGATAGAGCTCCTGGAGAAGGGTCAGGCAGCAGAACTGCTTGGCTTAAGGGAGTGGCACAAAGCATTGAATAAGGTAATTTAGTGCTTGGTACATTCAATGGAAGAAAGAGTAACGCAAGAGGACGCACATCTGTCTCTGTTGGTACTTTGTGAGACCAGGGCAAATTTCCTGTCTTGGATTTCTACTTGGATCTGAATGGAAAGTCAATACCTAAACTCCTTGAAGGGTGAAACGAATGGGCAATAAATACTGCAATATCTGATGCAAGCGAACCATTCAGTATGGGATGTGCGTTGCTGGGGGTTGTATTTATGTAATTAGTTTTGTCAAAGTCTCTCAGAAAGAACAGAACCATAAAGTCTCCAAAAGGGTACATTGGAATACAAAGAAAAGAAGTGGCTGCTTTTTCTCATCTGTCATGCACAGGTTGTTAATGGTACAGGTCTTTTTGGGATTGGAGATAACTGAGGAAGAAGAAAACCAACTCACAGAGTGAACAGGAAACCATGGCAACATTTCAATCACACACTCCCTGCTAATGCACCCTGAGAAAGGAATGGCAGCAGGTATGTGTTGCTAAGGCCTTGGGGGCACTTGATAAGCCTTAGTGACCCTAAAGAGCCTCACCTGAGGCCTCCATCCACACCTTATAAGTGAACCAGCTCTAGGCTCTTGCTCCCTGTTTGAGCTTTGTGGAAGGAATGTTTCTCTTCAGTGCTGTGTGTGCTCTTGTAGTTTCCTGATCTGGACCTCAGTCTCTGGACTGACCTCCTGGCTTGACTTTCTCTACCATTAGAGGTCCAGCTTGGTAATTGCTAGACCTGATCCTAATGCTGGCCTGTAGACTGGTTTCCTGCCTGGCATTAGACATACTTTTTCATCAGGATATTGCCTTCTGATCTAGACTTTTGTCTGAACTTGGCTGCTGCTGGACCTTCTCTTCCTGAATACCCTGGAGCTGGGCCTTGACCAGTGAGGATTCCCCTCTTCTTGCTGGGCGATACCTTTGGTGGCCTAGCCTGATTTTGCTATGACCAATGCATGGAGATTCCTGCGAGGCTTCCCAGCAGCCTTACTGCAGGTGAACCTATGGTGATGCCGGAGGAACAACGAGAGGCTGAGGAAGGGCATGCTATTCTTCCTTACAGATTGCCTCATCCAGTGAGAACAGCTGGGCTCTCCTATAGGTTTTTCACGTATTTGCCTTCAGCAAAAATCCTTTCTGCTGGCCTCATGAACCAAGCCCTACACCTCTTTGAGGCACAGAAGTAAAGAGCTGGAGCAACTGGGGATGAACACCTGCTGGTCTAGGGGCTGGTGCCCATGTGCCCTGAAGTGCTGCTACAAAAGCCCCACTACCAGGCAAGGCACATGGGGTTGCTGTGTCCTCTTCTCTGCCACATGTGTGACTGCATTTTGAAAGTGGTGCTTGAACTGGAATGCTTCAGATCCAGCTTGTCAGGGGAGCTGTGCCAAGGTTGAGATAACTCTCCACCTGATTATTAGTTAATTGGTACACAGGAGAGCAACTCCCAGCCAATTGGAGGCACAAGATGTGGAAATAGGATGAGAGGCTTCTAAAACAGGAGGCAGAGAAAGTGCACTGCATTCAAAATCCATTAGCAGGAGCTTCAGCCAACCTCAAGCAGTCACTTCTAATGCAGCTAAGGGAAGGTAAAAGTGCTGAGCTTAATGGTTTTACTGATAGGTCTGTACTTTTCAAAGTAGTATGCTGCATTTAGTTAAATGCTCCCATGCATATTTGCAAATATAATGTCTATTGATGCTTCTCAAATAGATTTGAAATAATTTGTGTGTCTGTGTGCTCTAGTGTTATTCAGTGAGTGTTGCTTCAACTGCCAGATACTAAAAGCCCTTCAGAATAAGACTTAAGAGCAACTAAAAGGATACTAAAGGCAAGTATTCATAAATTAAAGCAAACTTTCTACATGGGTCAATAATAGAACTAACATTAGACTGGGTGCACACCCACATATGACTGCAAACACTTTGTGAGCTTGGCTTGGAAAGATCTCTTTGTATGGATGGTGTCTGTCACCTCAGCTGATCTGTGGGCCTGTCAGAGCTGATTGAACTGCTGTGCAGGTATTGCTCCACCTCCTTCAGCGCACTGAGGTTTCTGTTCCTGTGCTTCAGGGAACAGAGCACTAAATGAAGGGTTTTGTCTGGGAGTTAGCAGACAGGAATCCCATAAGGAAAATAAAGGTGAAAAGTGAACGAAACTTGTACACTGCATCACATTCTCAACTTCCAGAACAAAGAGGCACAGGATTAGCCTTACAATTGAGGAGGAGGGAGAGGTAAACCATACCCAACTGCTGGCTATTTCTGTATCTTGTTATAACTGTGCATATAATTAGAAATTGGGAACTTAATGAAGGAATATTTTATTTTTTGTCATAAAATGATCAGAAGCAGAATGCAATTTTCTTGATTTCTTTTTTTCCCAAGACTTCCACATAGCTCAGTATATATATATATATATATATATATATATTTTAATTCTGTGTAGTGGAGCTTTGCAGTTTCCTTGACATTCAGCTTTTGAACTGCTTTTTTTCCTTATCAGGAGAAAGCCTTTATGTGGCTTATGTATGACCTGCAGACTACAGAATACAAAACAAGTGCAGGGATTTTTTTCTAATTATTATTTTAATTTTTTTAATATACTTTTATGTTGCACATGTTGCTTGTGAAGTTTGTGATCTGATATTCTTTAAGGATATGCTCACCTGTGTCCCTAAGTGGAGAAGTTCCATTAGGGTGGAAATAGGATAAATTCTAATGGGCTGCAAAATGATTTCTCTAAATCCTTGGTTACTTTTAATATTGAGCACATAGCATCCACTAGAGTTAGTAACCTTATTTCCTTGATTTTACTTTTGTAGGACTTTCATAAAGATAGAGATCAGAGGCAGAGTTTTTGTGAGGTGTTTCATAGTCATGTCCATGAGTTAGCTGACTATATAGTGGCTGCCTAGTCTTTCCCAGAGAGCAAAGAAATGAAGCATAGCACATTTTAGGAAGTGTTTGTGTAGGGTGGATGGATTTGGATGGCTGCTGCAGGAGTGGAGTATTTGCTGTTGCTGTGGAAATGCGTTGCTGGGGTTTATACTTTAGTGTGGCATGCTTTCATCAGATAAAAGGAGTTTGTATGCTTGGAATAAGAGTTTAGCAGAGGTGGAGAGACAGAAGTGAAAATTTGCAGGAAAAAGACAGAACCTAATGAGTGGTGATATCTATTGAATAATATTTTTCACTTTTCCTAGGTCAGGATAGTGTGATGATCAGGGCTTCTGTGCACAAATTTTCTAATGAAGAAAACCTAGTGAAACATGCAACATGTTTTACAAAGGCCACATGTGGCCTATTTTGACTCTTAAAAACTTAAACATCTAAATATATTAACTATCTAAATTTTCAAAAAGAACGCTTTTTGGGGGAATTTTTTTGGTTGTTTCTTTTGGTGGTTTGGTTTTTTTTTTTTTGTGGGGTTTTTTTTGTGTTTTTTTTTTGGGGGGGGGGATGTTTTTTTTTTTTTTGGTCCATTTTGGTGGATGACTAAATAAAGCTATTACTACTCTTCACCAGTCTTACCTCTCAACACCATTATGGCCACAGCACTTCTATAAAACTTACTAATTTTCTGTCATGCCAGCTTCTCATTGGAGGAGGTGCTGTGCCAGAGCCTGTATTAAATCCACAACCACTGCACAAAAGCATTGTCTGAACTACTCAAACTAGTCACAAAAGTTGGAATTTTGAGCATCTATGATGCTTAATCAAATCTGCTTCAGGAAAACTGTGATAGAAAACTGATGGCAGTTGCAACTTAGCCTTTTTTCAAGGCTGAAAATGTGTTATTAAGAAATGCTTCTGCCCCATATCCCGTGATGATTAAGGCTAAGTAGTGTGTTCGAGTGAGTGGGATGATGAGCTATCAGGTTCCCAGATCTACTGACACACAAGACCCTTATTTGTTATGCTGGCACGTGTCCTAATGTCTTTGGCCTTGGCCCTCTTGTCTCGTCTGCTTGAATTCCCTTTAAAAGCATTTCTACCATGGTCACTAACAGCTCGTTTGAGAAGAAAACTGTGCTAGGATAGGTTTTGAGATGCACAGATAGTTTTAACTTTTGCTTAATGTCAAATGAAGTAAATTTAAAAACAAACAAAAAACAGCCCAATAAATCTATGTGCATCATCCTTTCCACAAAGAGTATAATTCGATCCTTGCCTAATTAAGTACTTGTGTGCTAAGGCTGTAGTGAGAAATGTGGAGCACAGAGGTTCTTTCTGTAAGGCAGACAGTGGCCTTTAACATAAAACTTGCTATTTTGGTATGAGTATTGGAAGCAGCAATCTTAAAATTTACTTTCAGATGACATTTATGAGCTAAACTCAATCATTTATATTTGTGGAAAGCTGACATTGAAAGAACTTGTCTTTAAACTAGAGTGGATACTTGGGAAACTTTTTTATACTAGAATACCTCTATTTATAGGATAGATTTAGATGGGGAACCTGGCATGCTGCCCCAACAATACAAATCACTGGAACTTTTTGGTCTTTTTCTGCCTGTCTTATTACTTTAACATCACATCCACAAGGTATTGACTGCAATGGAAGCCCTGGATATTTATAAACATTTAGCTAAATTCAAGGGGAAACTTTTACTTTTTTAATTGAAGAAAAGCATAGAAAGTTACAGTCTGATTTATGTGTAATTATGCATGCAGCCAGATCTTGGTATGAACTAGGGAAAAATCCTTTGTTTGAACTTTCTGGAGCTTCTATTCAAACTTTTAATTAACTTTTTCTCTGTAATTCTCAATATGTTTCTATTGTAATTCTCAATATGTTTTGATAGCAATCAGGGAACAAAAGGTAAGGCTTACCGTGGCTAATTTAACACCTGTAAATTTCTGCAGATGAGCAAGTAAAGAACGCATAGCCTTTTGGGAGGGAGATGGAAAAATGTAAGCCTTGGGTTATAAAAGCAGTAGTTCAAATGCTATTTAAATTGATTCATCAGTTAATTGTATTTTTCACCTGTGCAATAATAAACATATTAGTGCTGATGCTTTTATGCAGATAAATATAAATTACAAAACTTTTCAAAGTTTATTAAATCAATTTTTTAAAAGTAAGAATGACCTGTGGCCAAAATGTCAGGCTAGGATTATTTCTGCACCTTTTCCATGTTTTTCACCTCAGGCTTTGTTGGGGAGATGGGAGGGTTTTTAAAGTCTTTTTTTATCTCTCTGAAATATTTATAGCCTTAAAAGAATCACATATGGGAGACCAGTTCAGTAAGGAACTGCAACTGATGGATAATATTAAATTCATGTACAGTGTCCGTCTCTTATTGAATACTTGCTGTCCCGCTCTGCACAATGTGGTGTATCAATGTCAAGTCAGCCAACGAAAATGGAATCACATACACTCTTCTGCAGAAGCCAGACTTTGTACTATGTAGGCTGAGATTTTTGTTCTAATGGATTGTGCCTTGAAACTGATATAAGAATACTTCAAACAAAACTTAGATAATTTCATTTTAAATCTATAAAATCTCCAGAGAAGAAAAACTTGGAGTTTAACTACTGGTACGTGCAGGGTGCTTTTGACATGAAGTATAGACTCTAGAAGGTTTCAAAAGACTTCATAAGGATTAACTTTTGGCTCAGAAGCAGTTAAGTAATGCTGCCAAACTCCCAAAGGTTAAATAACCCAGATTCCTGCACTGCAAGAATTTCTTGAGACTTTATTTTCTGCATGTGTAGGGTGAAGAAGCTGAGCATCAAGAGATGAAAGAGTAAAATGAAGCAGCTGGGAACAGAGTTCAGGACTTACAATCTGCTTGTTTGTTGTTTTGGTTTTTTTTGGTTTGTTTTAAAACTAAATGGCACTTTTCCTTGTGAAGGATGGTGGGTCACTAATTCAAGCTTCTGCTGTCTCAGAGCAAAAAGGCAGTAGCTGATGTTGAGCTGAACTACAGCAGTTATTGGTGGTGAATTGCAGTGGGATCATATTTTTATAATCCTGATTTTGGGAAAAGAGAAAAACAGACCCAGAACCATACTGTAATAGATGCAGTGTATAAATTTGCGTATTAAAATTGTAGGTGGTAAAATTATACATTGTAACCAAAAGCTGGATTCTCAGTAGCAATCCGAGGGCGTCTCCAAAATTCCAAAGTCCATTGTCCAGCTGTGAAACCACAAAATTTGCAACAGAAACGGTGAAGATAACCTGGAGATGGCCCATTAATCAAGGGTGGGCCGCACTTTCACTGCTACTCAAGAATCTGATACCGATCTTGGTGGAAAATCTAGGAGATGAGTTCATCAAGTGCCCCAAAAGAAGATGTAGGAAATCTCTTGGGACGTCTTTTCAATTTAACAGGAAATCCTTTCAAAATCTTACTCAGAGAGAAAAGAATACATGAATATTCGGACTTTTCAATGGACATTGCCTCCGGGCAGAAAAAATGTATAAAAACCCTGCACTGAGACCCAGAATTTGTGGGCAAGATTGGAAGGCACCCTTGCTGCCGTCCCACTGCCCACCCAACATTCGACCGATGTTGCCCTGATTTATTGTGGCATTTCAAAATTGATTTCTGAAGTTGCTAAATAAATCTTTGAATTTTGGATTGGCTCTTGATCATTTATAACAATAACAACTGAGGTGCTAGAAGAGAGAGGATTCTTGAATGGCCTAAGGGTTTCTGATGTGCAACTGCCTCCCAAGTGTAAATCTTTTGGTTCTGGTGTTGGGAATGCAGCTGTGCTGTCTCGAGATGAAACCCAAGGAAGGTTTTCAATGCCTTCATTGTAGCGTGGTTTTTAAAAGGAATTTGAATGTGAGTCATTACATTTATTTGGATGATACTGGTGCTCTGTAGGCTGACATTTACTACCTTTTCTGCTTTCTTTTTTTCTTCTGTTTTCCTCTTATTCACATGTGTACTTTGAAAAGAGAAGGTAAATCAATTGACTTCCGAAATCAGGTTATATTGCCTTAAAACAGGTTTAACGTATCCCCTTGATATTCCCTCTCAAAAGTAACTTTCATCTAATAATACTCTAAGTTCCTGGCTTTAACTCTGTGTCTTCAGCTGGTTTGCTTTGACTCTTCTGAGCATGCCATGGGTAGATAAGCTCTTAATGTATGTTAGGCTGGGGTTTTGCTGCAGGCATATTTATGAGGATCTAGATGGCAGAACCACACTGCCCTGCACACATCTGTGCTATCAGCTGTGAACCTTTTCCAGCTGGCACGTGTATCATCATGGCATTGGCATGGTGCTCAGGGTCTGCCAGCCTGACCCCAGGGCTGCTGAAATGCAGTTATTGGACAGAGCTTCCACAGCAGTCGTGGTGAGGACAGGGGTTCAGCTCCTCTCATGCTCCTTTGGGCCACTGATCATGCTGAGGCAAAGCAAATAAACAAAATTCTGAGCAGTGTTTTCAAAATAGATGTTCTTTCACATTTAAGTGTTAAAAAATCATGTGGTTGGAGGTGCTTTTGTAGAGTTCCAAAAAGCACTTGGGTTTTTTTTTTATAAAAAGCTTCTCCTAAGTCTTTCTGCATGCTGAATGACATTTTAAAAAGTCAAGCACAAAATGGCATTCATCAAAATGTTTTTTGGTTAACAAAAACAAAGTTTTATTCTTTATTATTTTCATCACTCTTATTTTTTTTTTAAACAGTCAAGCTGTTTTCAGAATTCCTTCCCTGAAAAAGAACATGGTGTGTCTGAAGGCAGCGTGGGGTGGAAATTTTCTATTGACACAGGCATTATTCTTCAAACTTGTTCTGACAGTTTTACTGCTTGTTAAATGTGGGAAGGGTAGGAGAGAATGGAGAGTTCAGGGTGTGCACTCATGTATGTATGTGTGCAACTGGGGTATGTGTGACAAAGTTAGCTTTTTATGAGTCTCCAGAAATTTCAGCTCTTATTTTGAACAAAGGTTTGGGAAAGTTCATAATTCTTCTGAATTGCTCATCTAAATCATTCCCTTAACCTTTTTTAATTAAAATGAAGAGGGCTCTGCAGTGTCTAAATCAGAAGACTGAGTCTTGTTTCTGCCAACTATTTTGCGTGTGATTTTAGAATGCTGTGTATTTTAATTTTTATCTTGCTGTAATACCACCTTGATTCCCTAGAAGCATGCTAATCTTCAAGTCTAGACTAATCTTTGTAAGGGAAAAGTATTCGATGCCAGGTGAGGGCAAGAGCAATTTGTACAAGAATGCTCTGGCATAAACACCAAAATAATTCTGATTAAGATGAGATAAGCCCCTTTTAATATACTTTTCCACATTAAAAGGAAAGAAAAATAATAAATACAATTTGTATGCAAATGATGTATGCTGTAGAACTTGTTTTTTTCTGTGCTTTAACTTCTGTTCACTGTGATATTTTATTTTTTTACAATGTCAAATTGAACTGTTTTTCAATAGACAAACTTGTGCTGTTCTAGTCTGCACACTCTGTATGTTTAAACATCCTCTGTGGCTCATTACCTTGTAGGTTTAACAGGTCTGGAATTGATTGTGATTGTTCATTCAAAAACTGCCTTTTCCTTGTCCCGGGACCTGCAGCAGCACGAGCTGCTTCTCCAAGGCGATGAAGGGATCTTTGTGGGAAGGTCATGCACAGGAGGAAGCTCTGGGGCTGTTAGTGCCAGATAAAGGGATTGATAAAGAGCTTGCCACCCAGCCAGAGACCACTGTCCCATTACACTAGTTAACTGTGCTGTGTGTGAGAGCAGCGCCTTTCTCATTTCAATTGAAATGCAGAAGTTTGGCTTAATTGTGTGTTAAAAATAAAGCAAAAAATTACTAATTCAGCTTCTGAGCACTTGATTGGACAGCCTGGGGAGAAATGCTTTGTGTCTTGACACTGAGCTCAACATTTTTTTAAAGCCAGAGCTGTCACCACTCTCGCTGGACTCTGTGGGGACAGACCTGCCAGAGATGCTTGCCCAAGGTGGGGGTGTCTGGCCATGACTGGTTGCCTCTACACACATGTTCTGGCAGCTCCTGGCCTTGGAGCTGGCCCTGATGCCTGTGGGGAACAGCTGGGTCCCCTAGCTGCCTGAAGGGAGTAATTAGTGCTGCCTGGGGGGGTAATTAGTGCTATGCGCTTGGGATGGCAAGGGCATGGATCCCTTATTTATTATTATTGGGTCTCCCACCCCAGTGGCTGGGAAATAACACAGGTCAAATCCCATTCCTCACAATGGGTGTGAAGCTGTTCATGTGCCTCGCTGTTACATGTGATGAAACACTGACTGCTGCAAACGAGCAGAGTTAAGTCTAATTATTCATTGTTTTGGTTGTGTGATGTTTTGAAGGGCAGAATGCAGCTCATGCTGTTTCTAATTCTTTGATCTCACTTGTGCCCTAGGTCACTGTAGTAAATATTCTCTCCTGAACCACAAGAATTCCTCATTTGCAGCTATTTTATTTCAGAGGGTCCTAAACCCCATTTTCAGTACTTAGGCATCTGCCACTTTCTGCTTTTGCATCTACAATATACAGCCTTAGTGCAAATTACTCAGCAGTCCCAATGTGCTCATACTCATTAATTAGTGCCATAAAAACCTTGAGATTTATTTAGTAAGTCTGGATAGGCAGAATATTTTACTTTCATTTAAAACAGTATTGTGTCAAGGCCTTTCTGAAATTAAATCTGTCTACAACTTAGTAGCTATGGGCTTTAGACCTGTGTTTAAAATAACTTTGTCAAGGCATATTGGAGTTTTTATTGCTGTATTAAACCACTTTTTATTGTGTCGTAAAATGCAAAGGCAGTATTTACACTTCCAAATGTTTTAAAGATGTAGCTAGGCTTTAAAAAAAAATGACATATTGGCATCACTCACTTCGGTGAGGTCTTGCTTCATGTGGATGCTGCTGTTTCGCCCTCTCATTATTGTGTGGATGTGTTTGCTGGAGTACGCATCATGTCTTGGTCAATGTGTTTTGTGTGGGTAGAGAACCTGTCAGATGGGCAGCCTTGAATGGAAGGCTTGCCAGATATTGCTGCAGCAGATACACTGCTGGGCTGAGGAATTCGAGACTGGGAGAGCAGGCATCTACTCACAGGGCTGCCACTGTGCCATTCTTGCCTCATCTTGAATATTCTTCAGCAAATCACTTAACTCCTCTAAGTTACTGTGCTTTTTTTTTCGTGAAAACAGGTACTGAGTTTCTTGAAATAGCTACCCTTTGAAAAAAACATTTGGATACCTGTAGCTGGAAGCTTCTGGCAACATGCTATTATTATGCGAACTGCTTATCACTGTGATTCAAACGTCATTTGCATCCAAGACGACATTTTTGACCATTACTTTTTCCATTAGGTGTTGCTCATTGAGAATAATCCTCGGCATGTTCCCTAGCAGTGCGTAGAAATCCTTCGTGTGCTAAGAGTAATGTGACTGTTTTGCTTGAGTGCCTGTGAATTGCTTTGGCAGAAATACAACTTCATATTTTAAAAATATTTATTTCACATTGTCCTATTCGTGTACCTTAGCACTGTTCTTCAGGGACTTATTCTGAAGAATGAGTACTACACTGATGAGTAGTAGTCAAAATTCTGTGCTAATGCAATCTCTTGCATCAGCCAAGGCTGCTGACAAGAATGATATTTCTACAACAGGCATTTGACCTTTAAAATTTGGTCTTGGATGGCTTAGCTGCTTCACATTCATCCCAAAATTGCTATGACACTTTAATGGGGATGAGCCTGATGTTCAGGCTTCGTGGTGAAGCCTGTTTGGAACCAGGATGCAAAGTGTATGCTGTCTACAACTAAATATTGGACTCTGGGCTTCTGTCTGGATTTGTCTATCATTTTGCTGTGCATTTTTGTGGGATCCTTATGGGTAGGGGGATAGCAAAAAAACCCAGCAGTGTAGTGATACTTTTAGCAGGCTTTTCATCTAGATTGATTGTTGGACCCAAGACAGGTCAGGAATTTTTAGTTTTTTGGGTTTGTTTTGATGGAAAGCCAACTCAGGTTTTGAAATGTATAAAAAAGTCATTCTTCCAGACTTATCTGAGATCGTAAAAGCATTTCTTTTGGAGCTGAAATGAAGTAATGATTTTTTTTTTTTTTTTACTTTTATATTCTGTTAGTTTTCTTGTTCATACCTCAAATTGTTGAAAAAACCAGTGAAATTTACAATACTTTTTTTCACATAAAAGTAAACCTAAAGTATTTTAATGCTGTCAGATTTCCACTTTATCCATATAAAATACATTCCTTTGAAATGTTTTGGCTTTTAACAAAATGATGTTTTTATGATAGAACAGTTTCCTCAGTTTTTTGCTTATTCTAGGGGTAGTCTTATGGGATTCCTGTTGCAAGAGTGACTGATTTGAACACAAGTTATCCTAAACACCATATTTCAGCTCAGTAGTTCTCTTTGTGTTCTAAGAGTCTAACAAAGTCTGTCATAAAGGGGAGCATTTCCTAAACAAGGAAAAAAAATCACAAGCCAACCACCAAATGTCTACCTTGTCTCTCAAATTTCTAAAACAGAAATCAAGGGCTCTTCTAAACTAGGATTCTGAAGGAGAGCCAATTTCAAAGGCTTCCTTTGGAGATTACTGGGTTACAGACAGCAGACTGAAGGCATCACATCTGGAGGTAAACCTTGAAGAAATTTGAGTCCATATGTTTGACAAATGCTTTTAGCGTAAATGAGCAAAGTATCTGACTAAAAAATTGTGGAAATTAAAAAAATTCAAATCATTAGAAAAAGACACACTTGTGCAAAGATCGTACTAATATCTGCTGCATGGGTATGCTGGAAACAGTCATGTGGAGCATCCTCTGGGCTGTCCAACTCTCTGTGCGGCTTTTTATGTTAGTTTTTGATCTATATCTGTGTTACTCATACAAGGACAGGAGTGTTTCAGAGGCGGACAGAGGATCTGTATTGAAGATCTAGGATAAATACGGCACAGAAGTTCCACAAATGCTTCCAGTTTTGTAACTATTGCATGAGTTTAATAATATCTGGGTCCTCCACAGGACACTGT
Source organism: Chamaea fasciata (assembly GCF_029207755.1). Taxonomy (NCBI): domain Eukaryota; kingdom Metazoa; phylum Chordata; class Aves; order Passeriformes; family Sylviidae; genus Chamaea; species Chamaea fasciata. Next base: position 19,576,467 of record NW_027094087.1, on the reverse strand, counting down.
CACCTGCTCCTAGTGGCTCTTACAGACAGCAGCTCTGATGCAGGTGGCACTTGAGGAGTGAGAGGCAATCACCTGACAAAGACCAATTGCCCATGTCTTGGTGTTTAGAGCTCCATCCTCAAGGCTGCACAGCTTGTCCCAGTGCTCTGAATGCTTGCTGCTTGCAAGGAAATATTCTACTGGGCTCACAGAAAACAAAAAATTGAATTGGGGTCCAGATTAAAACAGGTAGTTTTGTGAGTTCTCAATAAGTGCCCGTGCTCAGGGAGGAGAAATGTGCTATGTGAGCTGCATGCCAATCAAAACACTGGAATTTTCAACAGCTAATAAGAGCAACTATCTATTCAGGCAGAAGGTATAAGCAAATAGCAATTCATGGAGATGATTTCAGAGATAATTTCTGAATAACAAACTTTATCTGAAAATCATGAGCTGTTCCTGCTCCTTTCTGGCAGGAGGTGGGGAGGCATTCAATGACTTGCATTATTTATGGCTTATTCATACAGCTCAGAACACACTTCTAATATGTATGCTTGGCATCTTTTATAGATGAAGGCCTTCCTTCTGCAGGGCTGTGTATTGAGGATCTTTCAAAGCTGCTAAATTTAATTTAGGAAATGGGTGTATTATCTGTGACTTCCTTTGTCTTTTCAGTCTCTGTTAAATGGTGCTTCCTTCCTTTTTTTTTTTTAATTGCATTGATTTAACTTTTTTCACAAAATCCAAAATGCTCTAGAATAATAAATTTTGAAGAAAATCAGGCCTCAATAAACAACTGGTTAGAGTTGTTCACAGATACTGTACTGGCAGTAGTGGGCTCTGCTTAGACCTTTGATTTTTGTTTGAGGAATAAATTCATAATAACTGCATCCTAGTGTGCAGCACTGCAGGTGTTGTGAAAAAGATGGGATGAGTCACAGAAGTGAAGAAGAGGTAGCTGTGGTGTTGGCAATAACCTTTTCCATCCTGCAGTCATCCAAGCAGTCTCTGGTAATCAGGTGCAAGTTTATGTACTGGACCGGAGAAGTGGTTGCCTATAGAAGTTGAGGGGATAGGTAGTAAGATAGTTTTGTGTATGCATGCTGTCCTGTTTTTTATTTATTCTTACTTGTCCATCCAGACAATGTTTTGGTTTGGGTTTGCCAGATACATCTTTTATGTCTACTGCTGGTAATCGTAATGCTGGTTTTGCAGTTCATTCAACTGCCTGTTTTGCTTTTGTGTATCTCAGTCTTTGAGCATGTTGCAGTGTGACTTCATGGAGTATTTTTTTCTCTAAAAAGTCTGTTCAGCTGATTAAGATTTGGCTTAGGAGCCCAGATGGACCTGGAATACTAAAATTAGAATCTTTGGATTTTGTTCATATAGGATCAGTGTATTTTTGGGGAGTATCTCTGTCTAGCAGCAAAGGTGTTCAGTTTCCTCCTCTTGGCCTCTGTGTTCCCTGTCCCAGTGTTTGCCATGTTAAATGCTGCTGGCAGGAGCTATCAGCAACTCTCTTGCTTTTACACTGAGATGGCATTCACCCTCCTAGCTCATCCTCAGCGTGCATGCCTCACACCTTTGCAATTCAGTCCCAGCTCTGCTTGGAGAATTCGTAGATTGGTAGATATATCATCAATCTGCTGACTTAAAAGCAGAAATGCCTCCCCCAACAGATATTGTCCCTTCAGCTGTGTGTTTGTGATACTCACTACTTACTGGTTTTCTTTTCCACAGACATATGGCCTTACATTTTTGTGAAATCTTGCCATTTTCTCTTTAAAACTTCTCCTTCTGCTTATCATCATTCAGAATGATGGCATGTCATGGTAATTCATGCATTTAATATGAGGAAAGCTTTTGGAGCCACATTTAACTTTATTTAAGATTTTTTTTAGATTTCAACTTGCATGCTTTTTCAGTCCCCTAGAATGGGGGATTGCTTGTGACTGTCCTTCTGATGACAGGTTTTCCTAAGAGATGATTTGGTAATTCAGGGCACAGAATATTGTGGCTGGGATCTATTGGAATTTCAGGAGGAAGATGCTTTATGGGTGTTGGGACCTGGTGTGGTATTGCCACATCTAACCAAATTAATCTTATTTCTGTGGGGGAAATAATTTTGCCTGGATTTCCCTCTTTACAATGAAATATTTCAGCTAGCTGTTCCTTCCTACATTTGTGGATATTATGGCTTTTCAGAAATTTTGCTCTCAACCTGTCCGTCAGCTTATGGTCAGCTCATACCCATCAGTGTATTTCTATTCATAAGGCTAAAACAGCTATGAAAATCTAAATGTTTTGATGCTTGCTTATGAAATAGCACATTTTTCTTGGTATTAAGCAGCTTTTTTCAGAGCAAACAACTATATCCCTTCTACATATGATGACGCAAAAGGAATATTTTTCTCCTTAAATCTCTTATCAGCATGTGCATACGTGGACTGAATAAAGGCAGGAATTTGCATGTCAAGTTACTGCTGTGCAGCTGTTGCCCTTTTCATGATGCACACGATAATTTTAAAAACACGAGTTCTTCTGCAAGCACATCAAAGTTCTCTTCCAGAAAATGGTCACTCCTCTCCCTCTGCAATTAAATCAAGCCCACAGGCACCTCTACCTTGATTTATTTTTTATAAAAATTATCCTCATCTATTATGCTCATATAGATTGCTTCCTTCAAGATGCCTGCTTTTTCCACTTTGAATCCTACATTTGATTGAATTGTAACTAAAACAGAGTAGATTAAAATACCTGTGATCAATCAGTCACTTGATTCCAGGAGAGGAATCGCTTGGCAATTCTCACTTCACTGATCTTGTGGTTTTATCCGCATTTCCTGTTGTTAGTAGATTTCAATTTCAACGGTTTGATTTGGTTTTTTTTTTGTTGTTGTTGTGGGTTTTTTTGTTTTTGTTTTCGTTGGGGTTTTTTGTTCGTGTTTTTTTTTGTTGTTCTTTTTTGTTTGTTTTTTTTTGTTTCCTTATTTTCTCCGGATCCTTTACTTCCTATATATATTGCTGTGAATGTCTCTTTTTGTGCTCCATTTTTTAACTGGAATGTTATTGTGATAGCACTAGATTTTAAAAGCTGTCAGCCCTACTTGTTAAAAATAATGTTCTTGTAAGAGCTGTTAGGTGTCAGTCACTGAGTTATAATTTTTGAGAATTTCTGTTTTTATAAACTTGAGAAAGTGGGTATGTTGGATGTTCTTGTTTTCTGAAGGCTTTTAAAGCAAAACCTGAGTCTCTGAAAGAAAAGGCAACCAGAGAAACAGTGAGATGTATTCCAGTAGACACAAGTTTAGCTTCAAGTGGTTTTGGCCACGTATTTCTAGAAACAAGATGCTTCCAGTGTGGGTTTAGATGGAAATTTATGTAGTTGACCTTACTGGTTCAAAATCTTTCCATACTTATCTCAAATGCTGTTTTGAGCTTTGTAGCTGTCTGACCCCTTGTGATATCTGAGTAGCTTCCAGTATTTGTTCATTCTCATGTTCTTGGAGATGGAACGAGGCACAGTGAATTACTTAAGTAAGATCATTCAGGAAACTGATGGTGGATTCACTGCAGCATAGCCTTATTCTCTTACTGTATTATCTTCCATTTTTCATAAGTTTGACTCAATTTTTTTTGTAAGCCTCTGCCATCAGAGGTAGTTCAGCCACGAATTCTCTCCCTGTGGGAGAAACTCTTGAAATGAGTTGACTGATGTGGGAACAAGCTTTGACTAAATATGAGCACTGAGGATACCAAAATCTGGTATGACCGCATCAACTTTAGTGTGTTAGATTGGACAAAGGTGCCACTTCTGCCAGTGTCTCCCAGTTGTTCCTGTTAAAGTCAAACCCAGAGGAGCCTTGCTCTAGAGGTGTTCTTTTGTGATTTAAAAATATTTCTATAAGGTTTTTTCAGTGAGACTGGATTGCATGTGTGTGTTTCTAATCTTTGTAAGCCCTGAGGTTTGATTGGTTTGCCTAAGGTCTTCAAGTATTTTTCTCATTGTGGCTGGAATATGTTGATAGTTGCTTTTTGGTGCCTTTTGTTTGGATAAATTTAACTAGAAGTTCTTATCATGTGGAATAAGGCCTAGCTCTTCATGATGCAGTTTGCTTGGGTCATCCAAGCTGTGCACTAGGGTTTAAATATTGCTCTCCCTCTTTGTCTCTCCATTCCTAGCTGGGGAACAAAAAATATTTTGAATAGAGTTCTATTAAAACTTGTAAGATTTGAGGTTTTCAGCAACTACCCAGGATGCCTGGTATGAACATAAATGTGAATAGCAAATCACTGTGTTGCAGTGCATGAATTATTGTTAATAAGCAGTCTTAGTTTGGCTTTTTTTTTCACCTTGCAATAAAACTCAGCTTAAGATAAAATTTTGCTAAAATGTAGGCAATAGGGGGGTAAACACTTTCAGAATAAATTTTAGTGTTGTCCCTGCAGGATCCTGCTAGTTTCTGGGTAGTAAAATTACCTTTCTTCCTCAAATCACTTTAATCTTTTAAAATAAAAAAAACACCGCCCAAATAACATGTCTGCAGCATAAAGAAAGAGACTACTTACTGTTATTTGGAGGAATATCCAATATCCCTGTCTGATTCTACATTTCATTAATTTCTGCTGGAAGAAAAAAGCAGCAGGTGTCCAGCTCACACCCATCTTTTTGCTTCAAAATAATTTGTGCTCTCTTTAATTTCAATTCAGTAATCTATTTTCTCTTTCTGCTCATTACCTTACTTTACTATCGTCAGTGGAGTGAGCAGGACACCCAGAGAATGGCAAACAGCATGTGCTACATCAGTTTGCATGTTTGCTAGTGAGGAAGGGCTCAGAGGAGAGGTCACTCCATCCTCTTGAGGGGTCAACAAAAAACAGCCTTTTTTTGGCAACAAAAATGGTGTCTACCCATCACAACTGCCTGGCTGAGGCTGAAACCCAGCCAGAAAGGGCACAGCCTCCCTGGATAGATGCCTACACCAAAACAGGCCTCCTGAAGGCTGAAAGAGCCAACTAAACCCTCCTGACATCTCCTGGGAAAGCAGTACAGCTAGCTGCAGAGCAGTCCATGGGACTCCTGCAAAGTGTAGAGGACAGTTTCTTGGTCCAGGTATCAGACAAAAGAACCAGAAATGAGTAGTTGCTGGATCTGGTGCTTACCAATGGGGCTGACCTCACTAAAGGAGTTAAGATTGGTGGCAGACTGGGCTGTAACAACCTTGCCCTAATTGAGTTTGTGATCTCTAGGAGCAAAGTCCCTGAACATTGAAAGGGTGAAATTCCAGCTATTTAGGAGGGGATAGGTGAACAAGACCTCTTGGGTAGCTGTGCCAAAGGACAGAGGGGCTGACCAGAGCTGATGTCTCTTAAAGGCCACTTTTCTGAGAGTCAAGGGTTCTCTATCCCAGTGTAGGAAATCAAGCAAAGCAGGCTGGAAACTGAGATGAGTGAGCAAGTCTGATGATCTGACTCTCAGACTGAACAGGAAGGAGGAAATGCAGAGCCAGCAGAAGCAGGGATAGATGACCTGGAGAGAGTACAGGTCAATTCCCTACCCCTACAATTCAATGGTTTGAATTGTAGGGATGGAGTCAGGAAAGCAAAGGCCAAACTGGAACTGGACTTGGCAAGGGATGTGGAGAATAACAAAAACAGATTCTGTAAATATATAGGTCAGAAAAAAATTCCAAGGAGTGTATCCCCCCACTCTTCCCTCCCCCCAGTAAGCAAGAAGAGTGAATTGGTGTGACTGATGTGTAAAAGGCTGCGGTACTCAATAAGTTCTTTTCCTCAGTCTTCACTGGAAGTCAGACTTTCCTCAAGTCTCTGATCCTTTGAGTGGGTGTGAGGGGAATGAACTCCCTCCCACTATAAATGAAGAGCAGGTTTGGGACCATTTGATGAAGCTGAATAACCACAAGTCTATACATCCTTTCAGGGTACTGAAGGCTAATGTTGCCAAGCCTTCAGAGATTTTAGCTTATATCCAGCTCTGGGGTTCCCAGCACAGGAAATAAGAGGACCTGCTAGAAAGGGTCCAGAGAAGGGCCACGAAGATGATCAGAGAGATGGAGCACCCCTATTATAAAGACAGGCTGAAAATTAACCTGGGTGAAGATCAGGGGAAAACTTGTTTTATTTATCAATTATTTATGAAACCCCTAAAAATCCATGCCAAGATGCATGGAGACTTAATCTGCCTGTGCAAGAATCTAATGTTTTGGAGGGAGAGTAAGGAGGACTGGAATAAAAACAAAGTCAAAAACCTCTCACCTGTATTAAGCCCCTGGAGGCTCCTTTTTTGCTTGGAATGATTGGTATAATTAAGTTTTGTGTCATTCATTGTTTTATACTTGTGCTGACCTGCTTTGCTGGATCAGGGTATAATTAAGAGATTTTAGCTTATATCCAGCACTAAGCCAGCAGGCCCGGTGGTAAAGTTGAGGATTATTTATAAAAGCAGACTACTTGCAGTTCCGTATCTTCAAAATGAAATTAAAACAAACTTCCAAATTTGAAAAGGATTTATTTTAAATTTTTAAATTTTTTTTTATGTGTTACAAACCAGATTTTGCAAAGAATTTTGTCACCACATTTAGCAGCCAAGCCTGGGGCTGGAAATAAATTTGCCAGTGTGCAAGGGATCATTAATGCTGGCTGGAGAGCAGTGCAGCACTTGTTTCTTGGCAAGAAATCATGTAAATAATCAGCAGGGTCCCAGAAGGTCATCCTCCTTCAAGTGTTGCCTAAAAGGCTTTTGCTCTTTTTCTTTCCTCTGTTTGAATTGATCCTGTCCAACAGGGTCTGGCTTTGTACATAAATCCTTTCTTGAGCTTTCAGCCTGCGCTAAGTTGCTCCATATTTCTTGGTGTACAAAACTCAAAACATATTCCTAGTTGGACAATGCTGATATTTACTAGAGCTGTGCCCTGAAAAGCTCTGCTCCCTTGCTGCACTGCCCATTGTGTCTGTAACAGCTGGTTCAGGCTCCTGCCTTGCTCTGTGCAGTATTGCTCCTCAATGGGAGCTGGCATGGCTTGGCAGTAGACAAACTTGTGTCTCTGAATTAGTTGGTCATGGCTGGTAAATTCCACTTTGTTCCCAGTGCCAAGCAAAATGAAGAGCTAGCCCTGGAAAAAATGCACTGTTATGAACTTGTACTACATAAACCTTTTGTTCTATGTACTGAAGAATTTTTAAGAAACTCCTTCCTATGTCCAGAAACTGAAGTGTGCTCCTAAAATTCATCTGTTTGTCATGACCTTGGACCGTGATATCATGCTGTTAGGGAAAAGAACATCTAGGTAACTGGTTCCATTTTGTTTTCAATTTATCAGATCAGTATAATTTGGTGTAGAAGTTGTTCTGTAAAAAACAAAGTCCTTTCTCTGTCCTGTTAAGAAATCTTGAATTTAGACCTGCCAGTGTCTTACAGCCCTGATCCTGCCTTTACCGCGATCAGGACTAAGGTGCCTCCTGAAGAGTTTTCAAGGATGTTGAAATTTGGATCTCTATTCCTTTGCTTGGATCTCTATTCCTTTGTCAATTTTACTGAAACAGAGATAACTGTTCTGAATTTGATCAAAGATGAATTAATAGAAAATGTGGTTATAGATATGGTTGCCAGGTAAGCAAAAAATCTGTACACTGATAATCTTTTCAATATTTGATTTTAGATTAATGTGCTAAACTTCCCCTTCCAGTTGACTGAAGAACTTCACAGTATGGGGAGGAGGTGGAACTATCCATATTCTTTTAATTGACTGGTTTTTGAAGAAAAGTGAAAATTTTCTGAGATCATGTGTACCTTTTGAATTGTTGGTTCTGGAAAATTTTGATGGATGACAAGTAAACATGAAATTCAGTAGATCATGCCCTTCTACAACTTGTGTTCCCAGGCTTGGGATGATGAAGTGAGGTATATGCATTTAGGTTAATGCAAAATATTATTTTAAACTTCAAGAAGCAATATTTCAAATAAAATCCTGTAATTAAAAGTATTGTATCCCCTCTGGACATGCTGGTTTTAAACCCTGAATCCAGCCGGAGATACATAGGTGCAGTAATATTTGATCTTGCTCAGAGTAGGCTTTCACAGGACAAACAAATATTTGACCTAATAACACTGATCCAAGGCTGCTTTATCTGGGATGCAACATGGCAACTTTCATACCCACTCAGACAAGCACTCTTATTCCAAGGTCACATCACAAAGGTGTGTACAGAAGAAATGATGTGCTTAATTTATGTTGTTCAAGGAGGACGGAAAGGGGGGCTGACCCTGCTAGATCTTGATCCAGTTGGGTTTTCACAGCCAGGTACTGATGTTGGAGTAATGACACCCCTGTGCTCCTGGGATAATGGGTGTCAGCATGATTCTTCTCTAACTGGCTTCTCAAATGCTTTTTTCAAGACATGTAATGGTTTGACAGCCCATCAAGATGTGACCTGTAGAATTTGCCTTGCATGAATCCCTGATTTTCCTGAATACTTCAGCTGCTTCTTCCTCTGCTTTAATGGAAATAGATGTTAATGCATATAGTGGTTGCAAAACCTCATTGCTGTTACGTGTAAAGACGAAAAGAGCCATGTGAGAGTTGAGCAGTGACAATGATGTGGACTGTGACAGAAGCTGAGGAAACTTACAATGAGGATCCTAAGTTTAAAAAAAAACCTAACCAACAAAAAAACTTGTAGATAAACAGTATATACTGCTACATTTTTCATGGCATTAAGAAAACCAACACAAACAAGTATAGAAATGTTATGGGATTTCTCTTTAAACACTTCGAAGTTACACTGCTTCCAGCATTCAGAAACTTGGTTCCACAAGTACTGCTTGTAATTGTAGGTTGTACATGGAACTCCTTGCAAAATGAGCAAAAAACCCACCAAAATAGCTAAATGTCACCTCTGACATGAGCAATGTGCAACATTTTATTAATATAGAAACACTTTGTTTCCCAGCATTTGTTATTGAGAAATAGCTGTCTTCAAGGAGCACGGGCATAGGAAGTTGGGAGTACTTCTGGTATGGTATTTGGAGTATTCTTTAAGTTCATTGGGGATTTTTGTGTGCATCCTTTTTATCTATATGAATGAAAGCTGCAGTCCTTGTTCAGGTCCATAATGGTGTCCTTCTGTTATGTTAACAAATGGCAGCCTGATGGAGTAATAAATAATTTATGAACTTGGGATATTGATTTTTCTTCAGTGCTTATAGGAAATTATACGCTTGTGGTTTCAAGAAATAATTGGTCCAATTTAATCGCATAAAAATTATAGTCCTTTTTAATTCTTTTCAAATGGAAATTTAATGACCGCTGGGTGTGTTACAGAACAGAAGAGAGGATGTCGGCTTGGACTGAAGGAATAGGAGGGCCAGAAACAGCAGGTTTTAAAGGTCTAATAAAAAAATTATCGCTATGGCAGTGGTTTTGAATGAAGGCTAATGGACACTTGTCTGATCACAAATTGGCCTTTTCACAAGGAAATATTGTGAATTATAATAAAGATACTTAGTATCACAATGCAGACTAAAGGTACAGAGGCCTGACATATTAGGAAAAAAATATCTCATTTGTAAAACCTCATTGAATAGAAGGCAGATTTTGTTTTAATGCAAAATACATTTTCTGGTGTACTGCTCTACTATGTAAGCTCTGTAGCTAGGAGCAGGGGTGAAAACTAAAGAGGGAGAAGGAAGTGATTTCAGCAACTTCACAGAAAGTAAGTCTGAATTTATCTTTTTATGGGGGCGAGGGAAGGGAAAAATACCCTGTAACTTGGTCAGGATGTTCCTGACTCTTTCTAATTAAAATATAAGTAGCTTGTAGCACATAACTCTCTGAATATTCAAGTTTGAAAGAACTACATTGACCAGCTTCCTTAGCATATAAAAATAATTTGTGAAGCAGCTCTGCAGTCCTTGCTTAAAAAGTCAAGAATACTCATCTGCAGGCAGGTTTTAGTGAAATCACATGGTACTCTGTCTTTTTACCATTCTAAGGTGATTTTAAATGAAAGCCACCAGGAAATGGACCCTTTATAAAACAGATATACTAGAATGAAGTTTCTAAATTCTCTGGAGCAATAATTAACTTCAATCTTCACATCGTAAATGCAAAAGAATAAGTATGGTTTGATGAGGCTCAAACTTATAATTTTTTATGAGTAAATAAGAGAAAATCAAACTCCTATTTCTGTCTGCAAGAGTATCACTTGAGCTGGATGTAAAATTTATGTAGTCTAATCCGTTCTGCCTGTCAATAGCAGGAACAAAGCAAACATGCTCTAGTGAAAAATGGAGAAGCTGTCAATAATTTCAGTACTAGTAATGAGATGGTATTAACAATAACTCATCCTGGTGACCCCTGTAATGCTTATTGTAGGCTTAACATGGCATGTCAAACGGTAAACTGATGCCTGGCATTAGCTGGAGGCTGACAGTTGCAGAGCATCTCAAAACACCTTCCAGGGTAATAAACCAGATTCAGGAACTGTGACACCAGTAAAGAAGCCAAGTATCTTTACAGGTGTGTCTTCTACCAGGAGCTTGGGCACTGAAACCATACTATCAGGGTTTCAATCCAGTGTGCTATCTGCTGGGAGGGGACAGCTGTATGTGCATAGCTACACTATTTTAGGGGTGTAGTCCGCTAAGGTTAGGTACCAGATGTGGGTGTTTTCTATATGCCGTGTTATCTGAGAAATGTTGGACTTCTGGTGTCCTTTGGATAGCTTATTCCTATGTTAAATTACAGGAGAAACTCTCTACCATGAGTGTGGTGAGGCACACTGGAACAGGCTACACAGGGAAGCTGTGGATACCCATCCCTGGAAGTGTTCATGGCCAAGCTAGATGGGGCTCTGGTGTAGTGGAGGGTGTCCCTGCCTATGGCAGAGGGAGCTGGAACTAGGTGATATTTACGTTCCTGTAAAACCCAAACTATTCCATGCCTTGTGGTAAATTTGGCCTTAAATAAGCATAGTGATGGTGTGCAGGCATTGCGAGACCAATGCTCATAGCTAGCTGGTGGTTCATTTTAGGGGGCTGAAGTGAAGGGGTTTTTCTTCTTCCTAAGACTGGAGTTTTCTTCACTCATGGCTGGCCAACACAGAGAAGCTAAAACTAAGTTTTAGAAAACTAAACTGGTTTTCTGTTCAAAGCATGACATTGTTGCTATTGCTGTAGCAGGAATGTACTGTGGTGGTTTTACTGGATATAATGCCCTGTTTTCATTGTGATTTTTGAATCTGCCGGTTTCTAGTTCCAAATGCTGATAATGGCTGGATAAGAACAGTCCTCTTGACGGTTTTATTAAAAACTCAGAGTAGCTATTATTTAAAATTCTATAAATACAGTATTCTATAAATATAGTATTCAAAATTTTAATACACACTTTATGACCACCAAATGTTTATTTTATAATTGTGGTAATAATAATCTTATTAAATACAACATTATGGATCTTTATTCTGTTTTGATGCACAGACATATGCAAATAACTTACATTAGCATACTTATGAGTGAAATTTCAATGGCAAGTTTATTAATAAATCCTGGCATAATGTTCAGACTGATAACATTAGTTCCCTCTAACCTTTTATTTGGGCATCTAATGATTTTTTTTTCCCCTCTAGTTGTCAATTCTGAATTGATGACAGATTAGAACAAATGGGACATGGCTGCAGAATGCCTAAAGCTACACTTCTCTGATAAATTGTTGGTTCAGATCCATTTTGGGTTGGGAAGTGAGCAGTGACCAAAGATCACATTGAACGATGTCTTACTGGTCTGTGTGAAATAGGATCCTAATGTGCCCTGCAGCACAGGCACTTGGGGAAGGACAGAGACAGAGGCAGAGAGGAGCTCATGAGCACGCTGTGTTTTACTTTCTCTCTAAATACCTTCAGGAGGATGGCCTTGCTTTCATACATAGGCAGGGTTCATGATGGCAGGGTCTGTGGCAGCATGTGATGTGTAACACAGGCTGCAGCGCAGTGGGGATGCGAAGTTTATATTATGTGTTGCCCGTGAGAAGGAAAAGAAATAATTTGCTCAGGCACAGAGGCAGAAGCATCTTTGTAATCTTGAACTGCACTGAGTCTAAAGAAAGCATCCTTTTCCTCTGCAGGCAACAGACTGGGGCCAAGCTGTTGGGATTCCAGCAAAAGTACAGGTGGTGCAGGCTGTACTGAACTGGCAGAGAGCCCGGAGCTAGGACTGCTCTCACTGCAGGACGACGCTGGCTGCCAATGCCAGCCGTGTGCCAGCTAGCGATGGAAGGGAGCAGGAGAGCTCAGGGACAGTGGTGCTGGGTGACTTGTGGTAGAGAGGAAACTCGCAACTGGAGAGAGCTGAGACAGAGCTCAAGCACCTGGACCACCTTTGTTCATCAGTGTCCTGCTGTCTGTCCCCTTTTTAAATATAGACGCTTTGGAGTTTTGAAAATGCTCTCTATAACAGTTAAGGTTATGAGGGGAACATTATCACAGATCTTCTAAATGTGCTGTAAAAATCTGAAGTTGTTGAGGTGTCCAGCTGAGGCCCTGCATTAGCAAAACCCTTACAGCTCAGATTCTGTTTGACAAAGTACTTGCAAGCACAATTCTCTAACACCAACAGTGCTGGAAAATACTTGAAAACACTTTGTTTGTACAGCCTCTAAATTCCATAACAGTACAGATATCCAGTATATAGCCTGATAACTGTTTCACATTCTGAGCTGGTTTGTTTCTTTGCTTGAGAGTATGGATGTCACACCCTGGAGAGAAAGCAGAGTTTATTGTTCAATTAGAAAATTTTATTCTCTTGGAGGCAGCATTGATCTCCTGGACTGTTATGTTATCTGTCACTGTCTAATCACAGAAAATCTGTTGCTTGTACAGCAGGCCCTGACTGAGTCTCTCCTAAAAAGGTGGGATGTTATTTCTGTGTGTAGAAGAGGATTTGGAGCAACAGTGGTTTGCTTTTGGCATCTTGCTGATTAAACTTTGTTGAAAAAGACAAGTCTGCTTAGCCTAACTAGAAAGCAGAGGAAAGAAACAGCCAAAGGGCATTGAGTTTTTTTATTGTGTAATTGGACCTGATTTGATTCAAAAACATTGGTGCACAGCTATGAATGAGGCAGTATGTTACCCTTCTACTGATATTCTGGTCAGAAAGTTGAGAAAGACAATTAATCCTCACCCCTGCTATCTTTCTGTCTGTGGAGCAACTAACCAAAAAATAATTAGCTAACAGTTTCTTACCTAAAACAAAGGTGAGAATTCATTTGAGATCCATGTGAGTGATGCACAAAAAAAGGTCTGCTGTTCCTGTACCTGCCAATTATTGCTCTATCAGTCTGCAGAGTACTCAGACTCCCTATGCACACCCAAGCTGTGGTTTGTTTGGGAGAATGTCCAGCAGGAGTTGGACTTCAATGATCTTTGTGGGTCTCTTCCAGCTCAGGAAATTCTGTGATTGTATTTTCTTTCTGCCCTTTCACTTGTCATCTTTGTGCTAAAGTTCCAGATGTGACCTTGCTTTTAAATATTCGAGTGAGTTTAGCCTCACACAAGATGACATTTCCCAGAAAATATAACTGGTTATCAAGATCCCAGAGCATATGTGCTTCCTGGCAGTTGGCTGGTTGCTACTTCATGGACATCAAATAGAAGAGGGGAAGGAGAAATGACAGTTTGGAATTTGCAACTGATTTGATCAGTTTGCTCCTAGGGATGAAGGACTTTATGAAGAAGCTGAGCAAAATTAGATTTGGGCAATTTTATGGGTGTTTGAGGAAAGTGCTGGCAAGGAGATGGGCTAACAGCAATAAAGGGGAACTGATGGTGTAAATGAGGCAAAAAGGAGTGGGAGTGGGAGCAGCACTGACCAAAGGATGAGTGTGGACTAGAAAAAACAGTGCACTGTTATCTCAGTGATCCCGAGTCAGTCTCATCCCAGGCTGGATATAGATATTCTAGGTTTTCTCCCCTCTCCAATGAGTTCTGCCAAGAAGACCAAGCATTTGAAAAGCATGATATTTTTTTTTTTATAGCAGTCTAAGCCAGGAAAATAAACATGGTGAAATGGAAACCTTTGGCTGTGCAAGAAAAAAAAATAGGGCTTATAAAAGGATTGTGAGTAACTCTTCCCTGTGTTACTTCACGGGAGGCAAGTGCTTTCAGGCTCTGTCTCGTTCAGCTCTCCTGCCAGGTGAATTTCAGGAGGTGTTGGCCAGCCTGCCTCCGTTCATGGAAGGACATCCTGCGCGGCTGCTCCTATCCTCAGCCCTGCCGCGGGCTGTGCCGAGTCCCGCTCCGCCACGGGATAACCCGGGCGGGAAAAGCGCCGGCACCTCGCCCAAACCCCGTGCTCGGGGCTGCGCTGCCGTGAGGGCGACCCTGGGGGGGCCGGGGCTCGGCCCAGGAGCCCGGAAAACCAAGGGCGGAGCCTGTACGGCCTCACCGAGTGTGTCACCTCCCTGTCCATGCTGGGGAAAGCGCTGCGGGTATCCCTGCCCCGGGAATAGCGCAGGGTGTCTGTGTGAGGAGCACGGCCGGCTCGGGGAGCGCGGCCAGCCCCGGGAATAGCGCAGGGTGTCTGTGTGAGGAGCACGGCCGGCTCGGGGAGCGCAGCCAGCCCCGGGAATAGCGCAGGGTGTCTGTGTGAGGAGCACGGCCGGCTCGGGGAGCGCGGCCAGCCCCGGGAATAGCGCAGGGTGTCTGTGTGAGGAGCACGGCCGGCTCGGGGAGCGCGGCCAGCCCCGGGCAGGCGGCGCTGGTCCCGCGGCAGCAGCACCACTCCCGCTGTCACACGGCCTGGACCCGCTTCCCGCAAGCGGGCGACCGGACGGGCCGGTTAGCTCAGTTGGTTAGAGCGTGGTGCTAATAACGCCAAGGTCGCGGGTTCGATCCCCGTACGGGCCAGTGCTTTTGCTCATCCCGGTGATCCCTCGGCTCCTCCGAAACGCCCGCCGGAACGGGGAACGGGGAACCCACCGATGGGACAGGCCAGGGACGGCCGGGGAGGGAAAGCGAAACTGCCGAAAAGAAACAGTGTGTAGAGGAAGTGCATGGAGACGTGTTTTAAAATCTTTCCATAGCTCGTCAGCAAAGTATTCCATGTTTTGCCTCGTAGGAGTTTGTTCAAGTGCTTGTGTTAATTAGTGTTAGGTCAGCCGAAATCTTGCAGGAATTCAGATCATCTGCCCTTCCAGTGAATAATCCCAGGGAACTAAAATATCAGGTCTTTAGCTCATTGTATTAGTGTGACTCTTCGATAACTCTCTGTCAGGGGCTAGAAGATTCCTTTGAAGCAGGAAGACAAGCAAGGCTCCCTTGGCAGCCTGTTTTTTCATAGAATGTTTTGAACTCCATATAGAAAGTGTCCAAACTTGACAGACTTACTGTAATGTGAGTCTTAATTTTTATGGGTGTGCTATTTATTCAAGAAAAAAGTCCAGGCCAAACGGAGGTGTTGTAATGGAGCACTACATCTGCAGGAAACTCCTCTTAGAAGCTCAAGACAGTTATTATTTTTGTCCTATCTGCCTCTGAACTGAAATGAAACTTCTCCAGGGGAGGGAAGGTTTCTGGTGTAAAAGTTTTCATTGTAGAAACCGCTGATTTTGTTATTAGAGCTGCGTACATGCAGGTCATAGCTTCTTTGGGAAAATGCTTTGAGGTATCAGCATTCTATTGACTTCTTTTACAAATCTGCTAGTTATGTTCCTTTACTATTCAGGCCTGTTGCTTACATCTTCTTCCAGCTGCAGGGGCTGATTCAAAATAGGAGGTAATAATAATAATAATGATGATGATGATGATGAAGGAGTGGGTGATACTTCATGCCAAAGTCAGAGTTCTGACATTACTCATTCCCCACAGTGTTACCAAGGTACCAAAAGGGCGCATTAGAAGTGTCACTTCAAAGTCACAGTGTAAATCATAAAGATGAATATTCATGTTATCTAGCATCCAAACTGCTGTCATGGCTCCATCAGATGTCATGGGAGAGTAATATGGTTCTGGTTTGATGACCTTCTGTCTTGCCACTCCACTCAATGATCTTCCTCAGTTCCTCTGGGTCTAGTTATAGTGGCCAGGACTTGACTACGTATAATGACATCCATTTTAAATGAACTGAAAGGAGAAAAGACACGATGTTCTGCTTCAGAAAAAAATAATCTGGGAATACTATTGCTTTCTTTTATGTTTCCCACATTAGGAATCAGATTTTTATTACAGCTGTGTTGCTGTATTGCAAAGTCCTTGCTATAAAACCAAGGTAATGCAATGGCTCCTTGGCCACTTTTTCAGTTTGGTTTGAATTGCTTATATTCTGTGTGGTTCTTTGCCAGCCAGGACTGTATGGGCATATTTTCCCTAAATTTAGTTTCAGCAGATGGTTGTCAGATTGTGAGGGTCAGCCATTGTCCCTAGGGGAGTCATTCCAAAGCCTGTTGTTCAACCTCAAAGCTAGTTGGAGAATAAAAAGAGGTTAAACAAACAAACCCATATAGTGGAATAATGCTCTCTTGAGGATGGCCCAGGAATTTCCATTCTGATGCTCTTCAGTGGCAGATGCTGGGGCATATTCTGGGGTTACTGTTCAGTGTTTCGTTTAACCTGTAACTGGATTGCACATCAAGGCCAAAATGAGTCTCAGTAGCTGTGTGCTTAAAATGTGTGGGGTGAAGCACAGCTCCTCTGTCCACAGCAGGCGTTGATGGGGAGGATGAACCTCTTGTTGCCTATGACAATGCTAAACGCTGACAGCTGAGGAGGAACCTTCTGATCAGTCCAGCCAAACCTCTTCAGTCACTGTTTTTGATTACAAGCTATTCTGGTGTAGAGTTACACAGACTAAGTCAGCTAACTAGTTTCATGTTCTTCACTGTGATGTCTACATTTGTCTTTGCATGAAATACTATTAAGAGGGCTGTTAACTCCAAATATTTGAAGGTAGCCAGAAAGTGGGGTCACACAGCAATCAGTTCAGGAGATGAGTGTTCATCCGCTCAGTGATGTTCTGAAGCATTTTCTTTTCCAGCCACATCACAGGTTACTTTTATAATGTCTTATATTGTGTTTATTGCTGGAATATCAAAGTGTTTGCCATTGGGATGCTTTATTCATTCAGCTTTCTTTTGAAGGTCTTAATTATAGCAAGAATCTGAGTGGCAAGGATTGATCAGGTATATCAATACAGCAATGCACAGCAATCCAGAAACGTAATTTTTCAAATCAAAGGCAGGATGTGGTGGAAGGAGCTGCTCTTTAGATTGATTTGTGTGCAACACAGTTGTAAGCGTTAATGCTATTATAGGTGAAGCTTAACGTTTGCTTAAAACTGAGGAGTGTAGTGTTTACTTTCCACATGTTAGGAATAAAAAAAAAAATAAAAAAGGCAGCTCTATCAAAAAGCCTGATCCTGTCATGAGCCCAAACAAACATTCTCATTTAGTGTTGTTATGAGCAGAGATGCAGGTGGGAGGGGGATGAGGAAGTGCCATAGAAACAGGCACGGGAAGGAGCCAGCAGCCAAGAATGTGGCTGAATGGGCATGGGCAGCGCAGTGCTGTGAGCCCAGGATTAGGCTAAAAACAACTGGAGCTGTAAGGAAAAGCCCAACAACCAGCCCCCTGTTTGGGTCCTTGAGAGCCTCAGAAGCAAGAGTTATTCAAGAAAGGGTTATTCAAGCATGACAGGGACACTGGCTTCCAGTTTCTTTGCTACTCAAATAATAAGGACCCTCATATTTTATCTTGCAGTTCACATCAAAACAGAGTAACTGCTGAAGCTGGAGAAATATTTTTAAACTGGTATTTCTTAGAAAGTAATTGCTAAACTGAAATATAAGCAAATCTGAGTAGCATGTTAAAACCCGAAAAAGTGCGATGGACTGGACTTGAACAAGAATCAAATTTTTGCTGTTGACATAGTCTGTAAAAGGACTCAGTAACTTTGTAAACAAGGTATGTAGCAATTTCTGCCACCCTTTTGAACTAATGCCTGCCTGTAGATTTACTAAGTTTAAATAGCTGAACAGCCCTTTTTTCACTGTGTAAAAATTCGCCATCAGTGTCTGTAGGACAACAGGGACATGTGGAGGGCACCAAATTCTCACTTTAACCTGTGCCATATAGAAACAGGCGAAAGATATCTGTGAAAGTATCTGGCTTCAGGTGCATGTTTGTACTTGTTTTAAAAAGAATAAATAAACTTCTCTTCCTAAATTAGCAGGAGCAGCTATAGCTGTACACCAGTGCTGTGTGGTGAGGGGAAAGTGTTCAGTTTAATTAGTATCTAGTCACTGTTTCACGGGGGAAGTAATCTGGAAATAACAACCTTTGGCAATATTCTCTGAGTTTAAAAGAAAGCATGTTGAAGTCTGGGTATGAATTTTCTTATTTTTGCATAGAATAGAGGAATAGAGTTTTTAAAGAGAACGTGGATGTATTTCACTATGTCATTTTTGTTATTAACAATGTGAGGAACAACGAAGAGCAATGGGGGAAGTCTGCAGTTTGAGATGCTCAGGCTCATGTGGAAGAACTGTGCTGCTTCAAAGGGGACGGAAAATGATGGGCCCTTAATATTTGGTAGGCTCATGATGCTGAACAGGCTGTATAATTGCTATACTTTCTGAGGCTACCTTAATCACAGCTGGCTAATATCCATTGCAACTTTTAGAAGTAAATCATCTGATTTTCTATTAAATGCTTAAAATGGTACATGGGATGCAGACTAAAGCAGCTTCTTACTTGTCTTCCTAATGCTTTCAGGGGCAGAAATTCTGACTTTTTCTGGGCTTAAACCTAAACCAGAGGGCAAGACAAAATTGAAGAAAAAAATCCCACATCAACTGTCCCTGGTGGTAACCAGCGGCTCGTACTCCTTCCTTGTACACGTTCTTTTAAAGCAATCTTGAAAGGAGAGAGCAAGAGGGCAAAGCAGGACAGCAGGTCTCTGGTATGTTGCTCCACATACCTGACAAACCCTCCTGGCACACTTCACAGAAAACTGCTCTGGCACTGAGGTAGATGGCTGCAACTCACGCTGCTGTGACGTGGGACAACTGTCAGGGCTGGTTAGTTTTTAGAAATGAGTATCCGACTCTGTACGCTTGAAACAATGCTTACCAAAAAAAGCCCTTTGGCTACAGTTTCTGTCCCTTGGACTGTGTTGCTGAGAACTTGTTCAGTCTGCAAAGAGCAGCAGGGGATTCCCTGAGGGTCCAAAATTTGGCATAAAAAAGGACATTAGGGTTCCTGTGGCTTTTCTCTTCAGCCACAGAATATTCAGATATCTGGTTAGTCAGGTGGCTGTGTCATCTTCTCAGTTGTGCTTGAAATCTACTTTCTTTTTGGCTAGAGCTGGCTTTGAATTTCTTGTATTGGCTTAGTGAAGACTTCATGTGAAGCCTGGATGGGAGAGCTGAAGAAAATATGGTTCAAGAGGCAATTCATTTGAGGCATACAGGAAAGGCACAGGTAATTATCATACACCCAATGAAGTTTCTCTAGTTTCTTCATATGTGGTATTATGATTTTCAGTAAGAACAGCTTTTTGGTAATGAACTCTTTGCTTTCAAATGATTAAAAATGTTTTTAAGAAGAAAATCTTCCTGTCTTCCACTAAAGAATGATTTTTCTGGTTTTACCCTTATATATGAAAATTGAAAAATTGAATAAAATGAAACAAATACAATTGTGTATTTTGAACAAAATATTTTATTTCAGCAAAACAAAGACAGTGGGGACCAGCATCCAACTGAGAATTAATTAAAAGACGTTAATATACAGGTTCTCAGTTCTGCTTTTGACTTCATGCCTAGGCCTTCAATTCTTTTTTCAGTCTTTACCCATCTGTACAGAAAGGTAAAACACCTATCCTAAATAGGAAACACTCTTCAAAACGGACAGAGAAGTGCTTCAAAAATCCATCTTTCTAAAAAGAAAGGTGGTTAAATTACTGTATTCTAGCTGTACAACAGCCACCGATTGGGCTCATCTACTCACCTTCTAGTGGTAGGTGAACACCAGTAAAGAAAGTAACTCATCCAGTGATGAGTCAAAAAAAAGTGTTAGTCATTAGAATCTGTTCCAAGTATGAATTTATTTCTGCTAGACTGAAAGCATGCTGAGATTTCCTTATGGTTCTAGGACTTTTAAAAGTGGCAATTTCTGCCTAATATTAGTTTTAATGAGGAAAATGGATTTCTCATTTCATGTATATATACTTCAGTTCTTCTTCAGCTTTGTTCTCTAACAGGTTTGCAACAACTCTGCCAGAAGTGTAAAGGGGAAGTTTTCTTTTAAGCAGCTGAGGCTCCAAGCAGCTGATGTAGAGGCAGCAGATGCAAAATACATTTTTGTTATATTTTGGTGTATATACTGACCAGGGTCTTCCAAGGACACTTTGGAAAGTAATTTCTTTTCTAGGGAGTGAATATAAGGTACAGTACCTCTGACTGTTTGTGTGCAACAAGGACAAGAAAGAGATTCCACGGCCTGTATTTACCTTCTCTTCTTTTCTCCTTTTAGCTAGCTATTCTGGGAACAAGCAGCTGAAGGCAGGCTGACTGGTTTAAAGTTTAATATTTTTAATGAGGAAAAAGTGACTCTGCAGAGATGAATAATGAGAGAACCTCAACAGATTGTTCTCTTTAGATCTTGGATTATGCTTCTATCTCACATGATGCATATTTTTTTCCCTCCTCCCACCCTGCTAAGGTCACCTGATCCTATAAAGCAAAGTAATACTGTTGTGTTAATCACAGATGCAAATTATTCTCCAGTTATTTCTTGTCATACCTACTAATATTGTTAATGCTAGATATTAGACAGAATCCATTTTACTCTTTGACAAATGTTATGGGTTTGGCAGGGGGAAAAATGGGACCTGAGTTTTGTCAGATATCTGGTGAGGCTTGTCCAAAATATAAGGATGGGCTTTGTAGAATGAGACTTTACCTCTCTTCTGGGCCAGTTCTGTGTTCTGGCTACAGCTGATCTTTTGTTCCCTCCTTTACAATCAAAGGCAAAACTGATTGTAGATTTGGGTCATTGATTGCCAGCTGGTAAAAAATGTGAGAGAAATATCATGATTACAGTGATCAGTAAGGAATGGAAGGTCAATAGGGGGTGGTGGGAGCCCAGAATAAAATCAACCATTCTTACAGTTCTTTCACTCACTGCAGATAAAACTCTGGCTGTACCTTAGGTCACCTAAGTGGGAGCATGAAGGAAAATAGCTCTCCCCAGTTACTGATTTGGGGTGGAGGCAGTGGTGTCTTAAATGGACAAAGAGGTCAGCCAGAAGCCTCATGGCCTTTCATTCCTTTCCAGTGTTGAGTAATGGTCTCTTGATGCTGTTTTACATCACAACAGCACAGACTCTGAGATTCAGAAGGCTGAAAATGACTGCTTTATTTTTGGGATGTGTCTCCCTTTTATACTATTCTACACAGACTAATTTGATTGGTGAAATAAAGGCAAACCTCTTCAATCACATTGGTCAGACCAGAGGGACGTCAGGAAGTCCCTCCTAGGAAAAGGAATGAATAACAAAGTTACAGTTACATAAACATCTTTCCTGTTTACAGAAAATTCCCTTGGAAAAGAATTTCAGAAAACCAAAACACCTCAGGCATGGAACCAGGGCCTCAGTTTCCTGCACTTGAGTTGTACCAAAAGAGTCATAAAAAGTCAGAAGTGTATAAACCCAGGAAAGCTCAGAAGAAGGAAGGTGTAAAATTCTCCTCAGACTCCCAGAAAAATTACCATGTCATTAAGTGACATGACAGATGATAGCCCAGCCTCTTGTACCTACATATAGGAATTTGCTTCTCAGTTTTCTGGAGAGAAAGTGCTGTCCAAGGCTTTGTGCTTTAAATTCTCTTTGAAGCCAAAACGCCGACAAGGAGGGCCTTGTCACATGATCAAATAAGAATACATAATTTCAGTCAGTGGAAATGCACATCTTCATTTGCAATAGAGAACTGTTGTGATTTCACTGTGTCAACTATGGATATTTGAGTTTTTTTCTGTATTGAGTTGGAACAAATTGTTTATTTTAAAAAGAATTGCACATAAACCCCAGATTTGGGTCAGGCCAATCTGTTTTGACTTGAACTCTCTTAAAAGATAAATGAAAATATCTAGTGCAAAATCACCCTGTCTCAATTTCTAAACTGTTGACATACTTGTGTGATTAAACCTTGACAATTTCCTGAATGCGAGACGGAAATTTCTTTTACACTATGAACTTTTCAATGAGAGAACATTTTCAGAACTTAATTTTTTTGATTGAGATATTTCTGCTTGGTTAAATTCTCAGCATCATGTAATTTTTGAATGAAAGGATGTCTCTGTCCTTTTTAGATTAATTTTTTTTTACAAAATTTAGTATTTACAAAATTGTGAGATGTCTAAATACTGTAACACTTCTGGGCTGCATCTAGGTGTTGATGGAAACAGCTCTACTGTGCAGCAAGAAATGTTTTTAATCACCTCTAAAATGACTTTGTCTCAGAAGTATTGACTTCCAGTCTAATCACTTTAGAATGGTCTTCAACTGCACTTGAATTATCTGCACATTTTGGAGTTGCTAAGTCTCTTCCTATTTTCTCACAAAGATTTTTATCATAATTATGCCTCCTGTTTTTATGATTCTGAAACACTTCATCTTCTGTAGCTTGAGCTATGTTCTCTTTCAGTCTGAAACACAGGAATCTTGAACCCCCAAATCGAAAGTCACAAGGGAACCCCAATAAAAGTGGGAAGTTGGCAAGAGCAAAACGCAGATCCAATCAATATGATTAATGCGACGTTCTCCCTTTATTCTGTGTAAGATGGCAGGTTTTAAACAGTCTACATAGTTTACAGTTACAGGTGTATTCTCACTGGCATACAGCACAGGAAAGAATGTAAACACTTACTGTTTAATAAACTCTTAAGGCAGCTACTGTATCCACACTAATTACTATACTTGCTAACTACTATAAAACCCTCTGACCCTTGCTAACACCTTAAGTTATAATTTCAGCTGCGTCACACTCTTGGCACTGAATTTCTACCTGCATCACTAACTCCTACAGGCCTCAGGATGACACCCAGTCTGGGTGATTCAATTACTGTCTGTATCTGCTACACCAAATGGTACTTGCCCTCTCTGTTTACAGTTGCTTTAGTATGTGTATAGTTCCTCTTCCAGTGTGGGCACTGTCTCAGGTACCCTTCCTGCCAGCTCTAGGTGTACACATTTGACAGCTGAAATCGTGCTCTGATCAACACTGATCTCTCCAGCCTATTAGGCCAGTCTGCTATCTTCTAATTTTAATTTGTAAATCCTTTCCTGACACTGAGATCTAGGTCAGTGATGTCAAACTTCGTTTGGTGACTTGAGTAGACACCAGTGGCCATGAGCAACAGTACTGCTGAAAATTAAAGTTAGCACCCCACACTAAAGTGTTCAGTGTATTTGTCATGCTGGGAGACAATTGCTGCTGTTTTCTTTTGTAATTACTGTATGTAATTAGATATGACATCAAAGCTCGCTTGATCTCTAGCTATTCAATTTTAATCACAAGGAGACTCAATGATGGCACATCTCTTTTGGGCCCCTAGTGCAAGTGAAAACAGCTCCTGGAAGTTCAAAGGACAGAATATATTACTCCCAGGTTCCCCAATAAGTGAGGGTCTGCACTGTGGTGCTGTACAGGAACTCCTTGCTTTACAGCACCTTTTCCAAAACTTTAATTAAAAGTACATATGAATTAGAGATGCCTCTAATTCCAATTAGAGGTTGGAATATGTGAGTGAGTGAGCAGTAGTGGTTTATATTCCCCTTGTTTCTTTCCTTAATGCTTGAGTCTGGAATATCTGTGGTAGAATATGCCAATTTTTCTACTGTCTCCTAAACACAATAAATATTCAGTCCAAGATTGTCTGGTGCTTCTTCTAACACATTTCCTTTGGGGTTTTTTATGCTTCTAAACCTAAATCGGCCTGGGCCCCTGGGATTTCATATCTCTTTATGAATTCTTACTTGAGCACTTTTCACTCCTTTTGCCTGCTCCTACCAATTCACACCTTAAACCTAGGCTTTCTTCCTGTGTACACCTATAATTCTTTACCGTAAAATATACTTTGGGTTGTAAAGATGAATACTTATTTGAATGCCAAAATGTTAACTTTGAATTCTTTGTATTAAACATTTAAAGTCTGACATTGACTCTGTCCAGCTATGCAGGCTTTGTGGCTGCTACTTCTGTGCAGATCAACTGTTTTCTTTTCTATCTTCTTTTCTTCCATGTTGAAATGTGTTGCAGCTGTTCTGTTTCATTGAAGTGTATCACATGCTGAGGGCAGGTTCCAACCTGAGGGACTGTGAAGTGTAAAGCCTTGTATTATCAGTCTCCTTAGGCAGTTGGTAGCTGCTGTGTGTTTTGTCTGGGGCTGGTTTGCAGCTCTTTCCATCTGACACCAGTTCTCAAAGGCTTTATGCTAGGAATAGCAGGAAAGAGAATTATTTTCTATTTATAACATCTGAAGAAGGGGAAAAACATTTACATCTGTGAGGGTTTTAGGAATTTCTCATGCGTTGTAGGTGTAGTTCAAATGATAATGCTGCCTATATATTCTAACACAAAATTTAAAAAAGAATGAGATTACTTTCTTCCAGATGGGACTTTTTTTTTTTTGTTTCCTCAAGAAAGAGAGTATCTATTACAGAGGAGTGAATGTGTAACATTCATCTTCCTTACATAAGTAATTTTTCAAAGAATAGAATATTAATGGAACATCAGAAGATCCCTGTTTAGGTGGGGAGGGAAAAGGGAGGCAAATTCTGAGAAATTTCAGTTTTCTACTCCAAATGTCAGTGCAACTCTGCTTTACCATTCAGCACACACCATTCACACCTAAAGCCTCTGTTCTGAGGTTCTGCAGTTTTCATCAAATGCCCAGACAGCATCATAACCCTCTGCAAGCTTCCACTGAATAGGCTGGCAATAGTCCAAATGCCAGCAGAAGCACTTGCACAAACACAGAATGTTAGCTTTTTCTTCTCTTTATTTTCTGCCAGACACAATTCAGCAGCATTTCAGATGACATGCCTTCTGTTAAGTAAGGGGAACGAAGTGATGAATGCCTTCAGAAGGGAAATCGTGATGGTGTGGCACCAGTTAAGCCTGGTCTTCCTCTCTGGTTGGTTCCAGCCCCAGCTGGCTCTACTTAGCTGCCTGATTTGAATGATCAATGATGATCAAGCCCATCCTTTTTGCTCACAGCTTCAAGGCCTTTTAAGATGAACCCAAAATGATTCTAGTGATCTGAGGAGGTAAAGAGGGGAAACCAAGTTAGTGCTGGGAAAATGGGCAGATTAAAGGGGGAAAACCACTATTACCACAGCTAAATATGTACCATCTCTTCATGCTGCATCAAATTACACTGTAGGATGTTTTCTGTTAGAACTTTTTTAGTAGTAGTATGTAGTTTTATTTGCCTTTATCATCTAGTAACTTGAAAATGTAACTCTGTAATTTGAAAATGAGCTGTGATGCTGTCATATGTGGGGACTTTTTTGGCTTTCTGTGTGGTCAAAGGCTACATCAGTGTAAGGAGGAAAAAACCAGCTCCCATTCAATTTTCTTCCAGAAGCATCAGAGAAAAGACTGATTCATCTCCAGTAAAGTTGATGGATGTCCCAAGTATTTAAATCCTATTTTCAAAAGCATAGAAAGAAAAGATTTGTTTCTGAATAATATGTATTAGAGACATTTTTTATTCCATTTCCTCTTCTGTTCTTTTTTCAGCAGGAGTGAGAAGGGCTAAAGAGCACTAGTGTCCTAGGAACTGTTGACTCTCCTCTGAAAATGACAGCAGACACCACTCAGAGTGACCTTGCATTTCATCAAGGGATGTGTAAAATTTCTCTACAGGCAAAAAGGAAAAGCTACAGAGATATACTTTAGTCTGCCTATTTTTCTCATTACCTGTAGACAGATATTCTAGAGCCCTGAAGAAAGTGGGGTGGTAATATCAATGTAGAAAGACTAAGAGCAGATGGTGAATCACACCCTAATCCAAATAATTTATTTAAAGAATAGCATTTAAACCAAATCTTACTGCATTTTGCTGTTGGAAAGGTCACTGCAGGTGACATGTAAGGTCTGTCTGAATTTAAAGGCCTTGGTCTTAGCCCATGGATGGATTTTGTGTGTGTGTGCTACTTCACAGTTAGGCGCTATCCATGGACATTGTCCTTCCTGCTGTTGCCAGCACAGCCTTTGCCCCGATGCTAGGGAGTGCTCCTGGCAAGCACAGGCATTTGGACCATTGCTGCTGTGGAAATAAGGGGTAGAAATTAAATGTTACATGCAGAACAAACTCTGAGGTGACTGGGGAAGGTATAAGAGTCACAGAAATGGTGAATGAGGAGTGATTGCTCAGTGTTTCTCAACAGGGCAACAGATATAACTCACTGGTGGCAGATCAAACCAAATATGAGGCACATCCTTGCACAACACACACTCAGTGTGCTCCAAGAGGTGCCACAATTTGCATGGTCACAGAAGTGATTGGATCAGTTTGAGAAGGAAAGTTTGTTCAGGGTTTTTAAATGCAAAAATCCTGGGCAGCTCATAAGGTCTCTGCTGAACAAGAAGGAAAAGTAGTAGTGCAGAAGCATCCCTACTTGGTAGTTCAGTTCCTAAGACTGATGTTTCTACACGTGGGCAGAGGACACTGGGTTGAGCAGACCTTGAGTCCACATGCTCAGAAAACACTATACAAGACGGAAGATACAGAAGGTGGGGTATTTGGGGTGTGTTTTTCATTGGAGGAGAGGAAACAGCAGAGACAACTGCCTTCTGTGGTCGAAGTCTGTGCTGTTAATAGCTAATTCATTTCTTTTATAATGACTTAAGCAATATATTTGTGCTGGCCTTCTTATTTTTATTTTATATAATAGTTTTGCTTTAAGGTGGTGATAATCTGGTTTAAGGAAAGCTTTTTTTTTTTTAATGTTTGACTGCCCTATGTATGTTTAAACACCTATGTATGTATGTATATTTACATGAACTTGAAAAATTCAGTTGGTTTTAACTACCCTGCCATAGTGGTAGCAGCATCGGGTGCATCTGTTGGTGAGAACGTCTTTTCCTTAAAGTGTGATGTTTGCATAAGCTGAAGGGTGGCAAGTTAAAACTTTGACAACTTGAACCTTATTTTATCCTCAGGTAAATTATTCTGAAAATTCAGGGAATAACACAATATTCACCATTCAGGCTTTGTTTGAGCTACTTGTGCTTGCAAAAACAAGGCAAGTATCCTAAGTGTAGCTACCATGTGAAAGCAGGTTAATAATGTTTGCGAAGGAAGCAGGGATGAAGAATGCTGCAGCTAATGAAAGAATCAACCTGTTAGATGGTTTAGGATAAGCCTTCTGCATTTCTGTGGTTTCAGAGTGAATCTGGCCATCTACATGCTAAGTTCAGGGCATAGGAATATAGGTGGAAAAGATATGGATAATTAAGTCCATTCTTCTACTGCAGGCAACAGCAATTAGATCATGAAAGTATTAAAACCACATTTCCTCTGGCTTCACATTATCCAGCAAAACTGATTTATGCTCTGAGTAACCAAGTTGCATTTGTTGCCTGTCAGTTGTGTGCACTTGACAATTTTTAGCAAGTGATTGAGGTCTTCATCATTATTCAATAATAAAATCCCAGTTCACTAGGGAAAAAAAAAAACAAAACAACAAAGCACAAGGAAAGCACAGACAAGGAAAAGAGGCAAGGTGTGTTAATGAGGTGACAGCAGATGTTGAGGTCAGCACTTCAGACATTTCCTCTGAATAAGAGCAGAAGCTGCTTTCGAAGAACACCTGAGTAAAGAAGAGGGACTTCACTTCGGATACTGCAACTTGTATTTGAATCACATTTGTGGACTTAAGTGCCTACCTAAGTGCCTACCTTTGAATATTCACATTTGAAGACTGTACTTTCTTTGTTCCCAAGCTCATTGTACTAAGAGTTAACAATAGGAACTTACCAAATTTTCTTTTTTTTTTTTTGGTTTGCATTAGACCTTGAATAGAAAAGCTGAAAAGACTGGGGTGGGAGAGAGAATGCATTTTGTAGTTGTGTGATTTACAATAGTGGCCTGTTTCTTCTGTATCATTACTATGTGAAGAAAGAGAAAAATGTGAGAAGCAGCAAGAATAGATCATCATAACAACAGAAACAATGTTCTTTATCATTTTGAACCTGTCACTCTTTGAATGATTAGATACTTGGCCAATATATAATTGGTGGTATGTTTCAAAAATGAGTGAATGGATTCAATGCTTTTACATACAAGCAAAAATTGTTAAAGATATTCCATAGGGGTTTTTTTGAGTTTAGAGGAATTATCCAAACAGTATTGAATTTTTTTTTTTCATTCCACATTTCTTTTGATGTCAGGATTTTTTTTTTTAACCTAATCTTTAACACCGCTTTGTGACACTCCTGTAATTGGTTTATGATTCTTTTGCCATTTACTGGCTGGTTTGGACATATGGAGAGGTTAACAGATAAGATATTCCTCCCTGTTTTTCCTTTCTATTTCCTTTCTTCATCCCTGTTTCATACTGCTAAGAGGAGTGCTAATATTAAAAATAGATGAGATGTTGTTTTACAATTGGTAATTCAGCAACCCTAGCTGAATATTAATCTCTTTGATAATGCTGCTTGTTCTTTTTGTAACAAATCTTCACCAGTACTGGGTGCTCTGTCAGATGGAGCCAGAGGGTTTGACTCAGTACCTGCTTCACTGTACCATATCTGCATCCTGTAAATAGTCCATACCCATGTCCTAGAATAGCCTGTGTTCTCCTGGGAATGGTCTTGTCAGATCCAAGCCCATTTCAGTTAGTCTCCTCTGATGAGGATCACTAAAGTCTAACAGAAGATATGGGAGCAGGCTTGGCGTTAAGTCGTATTGTCCTAGAATCCTCTCCCAGGCAGAGGAATTAGGGACATGGGAGCATCCTGAACCAAGAAGAGGTGATTTGTGTTACTAGTCTTCAGCAGCCTTTTCTTCTGTAATTGTGTCCAGGCTTTTTCTGACTAGTGGAAATGTATCCATAAAATGTTCTGTGGCAAGGAACAAACCTTCATGTTATTTCAAGAAACACCTTGGGTTTGAGACTCTTGCCTCTGAGTTTCTCTGCATGCTGTGCCCCTACCTGCTCCATAGTTATTTATTTGGGGGCTGATAATAATTTTGCTTTTGTACTTGTCATCCACAGCTCTATATGTCTTTAGTGTACCCGCCCTTAGTTACCTCTTTCCTAACTCTGCCTTCACTTCAATCTGTTCTGTGTGAACAATGAGATCATCAGTCTTAATGGTTTACATCTGACCCTTTTCCAAAGGGGAGGAAAAAAATCTCATCCTGTTAGTTGCAAATACTGCAGTGCTGTTGCAGAGAGTAAAGCAGGTCTCTGCTCTAAATGTTTGGGTGGTGTCACCCTTTCAAGCTGCTGAAGCAGGATATGCAGCCACCATTCCCCAGGCCCCAGGGCTGGTGCTTGAAGGACTAACTGGAATTTTCACTTGTTTTGGACCTTACCTGCTTTTTCCCCTCAGAAGTAATCGGTGCTCAAATTTTTCTTGGGAGGAAACAAAGGAAAGAAAGGTCCAAAAATCTGGCTATTAATGCTGGGTAACTGGGGCCTCTGGACATTACCTTCTGGCAGAGTTTCCCTACTGTTCTTTTCTTGTGAAACATGTCTCCTGGAGTATTTTTTTTTTTCATTTATTGATAAAAGTGTTTTCCAGAACAGCAGACAATCAAGATAGTTTGCTTTTGCCTGTGCAATAGTTGCTGCTAGTTCATAACAGCTGAACGGAGCAGCCAGAGACATTAGGTACAGAAATAGGACATTAAGAAGCAGGTTGTGCTTTTCCAAAAGAGATGACTGTCTTCTTTTGGACTGATCAGTACTGATAATCATGAAAATATGCTCCCATGGAACAGAGACAGGTTGAGGTTCTATTTCTTTATTAACCTGGTTTGATGCAAAAAGGACTCCAAAGAATAAAATCCTTCTCCAGATTGCCCTTATTGATATTCTGTTAAGACAATAAGAGATGCAGAGCTGTTTATGTAACCACTTTCTACTTTCATGTCTCCCAGGGAGCATGGGTAGATGTAGAGACCTGCACTTGGAAAAAGATTGGCTGTCCTCCTTCAGGAGAAGGCATAGAATTGTCTTCATTGATCTGTGTTTGCACTGCGTGCAACTGCAATTTCAGCTCTGCCCTTGAAATGCAGATTAAGCAATGCTGCCAACTTGTATTCTCCTGTCAAACATTTCACTGGCTTGGGAGGCTGTACACAGCTTACAGTGTATATCCTCTGCCAAGATTACTGCATCTGGGTGCTTGGTTGTGGGGTTTGATTTCCTCTTGAGCAGATGATGCAGTTCAGGTACTTGTTTGTCTGCTCCTAAGATAACATGATTTCTGGTATTTGCTCTTTGGAATATTCCAAATTCTTTGTCATTGGTGGGGAAATTTGCTGACTGTGAAAAGATACTCTTGCATGGGAAGTGTAGGGAATGATATCATCCCACAAACATTATTCTCTTTCTTTCCTGCAATGCTCTGCCTTTTAGGCAGTCACTTTGCTCTTTCTGGCCTCTTTCCAAGTAGTTTGCTCTTTTCTTTCCAAACTGCATTTTGACAATGAAGGTGTAGCATGTCTGCTTACATGTTGTATCTCAGGCAACGCACTTGTCTTTGAGAGAAGTTACCTGGTTTAATACAAATGTGCTTGCTTCTTCCCTCAGAGTTAAGGATTTACTTCTCCAGGGCCAGCTAGAGCAGTGGCTGCTATGGAAACATGAAAGCACTTAAAAGCATGATTTGAGACATTCCTAAGGAATGGGAAGGCTTTTGGGTATATCAGCCCAGTTCACCACCACCATGGGGAAGGTGCTCTGAATTTTCTTTACTTTTTTTTTTTAAATTATGTAATGTATTTAAAAATGGGCCAGTAGATCCTTCAGAAACTGCAAAGCTGTGGTATTTACTTTCTCCCATCTCTCTGGCCTGACTTTTGATTCTGAAGTGGAATTACACTGTAGAAGTGTTTGCCTTCCAGAGGTAGAAGGGCTACCATATTTGATCTCACATTGCATATGGTGTATATTTGCTGATCCTGTGGAGTAAACTGTTGATGTTGGGTGGCAAAAGTGATGTGTGAGGCTTGAGATGTTTGTTAAAGGTTACATTGTTATTTGTCATTATAGAATCCACTTGGTACATCCACTATTTTCAAGACTTGCATTAGTATAGATATGCTGGGAAGAGCAACCATATTGATCTCTTGGTGATGTATCCTATGCAGCGGTCCCAGCAGGATAGAGAATGTCATTTAGCAAAACCTGGGAACAGCTGCTTAGTTGTGGCTGGATGTGAAATTCATTTGTTGCTTTCATGGATGGAGTTTTCTTTTGGCTGGCAGTAAAATGTTTGTTGATGTGTCTTTTTGAAAAGGCACTTTGGATCTTTTTTTTTAAACTTTCTTTCAGACATATTTGTTTTAAGGAGACATCTTATGTAGCCAGTTCTGTAGAGTTTAAAGACAGACTTTTTTTGAGAGGAGATTGAGCACTTTCTGAAAACTGAGGGTTTGTTTTTTTTTTTAACTACACATTTTAGAAGTAAAAGAACATGTTACAAGTCAACTAAAAATAAGACTCAACTTGAAAAAAAAGATAAATCAGTGGCCAATTGAAGACTTGAATTCTATGGTACCTTAAAATGTTTCTGATCTGAGACAGAAGTAGAGATAAGAAAAACTTCTAGGGTTTGTGCCTATCTGTACAAGGTGTACCAAAGCATTTCCTTTAATGTCAGAAGGAAATTGGGATGTCTTGTTTTGTTGTTCTTTCCCTTTGCCCTTAATGAAGGGCAAAAAATCCTTCCTGTACATGCCATAATTGTGCACTAGGCTCCTTGTAAATCTTTAAGAGAAAACCTTGGGCAAGATCTGATGCATCTGTTTAGCCAGAAAAAGCACCCCTTTAAGAAACAGAAAGAAAACCCAAAATTAAATAAAAGGAATTTGTGATGAAGGTGTGTGTTCCTCCCACTGCCTTTTTCCTCCCCTTCCATTTGCTAAATCTGTTTTGAGGAAAAAAAGGTCTTGCTGAATGGCTTGCACTGCACATGTGAGCTCTCCCTGTGAATCTGGATGCTGAACTCATTCTCTCTACCTACTAGTATCCTAACAATACTGCATGCCTGCAATTTTTGCCCTCAAATGGAGTGCCTAAAGAAATTGAGCTTGGAGAAGACCCCCAAGATTACTGAGTCTTGCTGCTAACCTAACACAGTGGTGTTCACCACTAGGCCAAATCTCCAAGTGCAACATCCACATGCCTTTTGAACACTTCTAGGGATGGAAATTCAGGCAGAAGCCTCTTCCCTGGGCAGCTCATTCCAATATCTGTCCACCCTTTCAGAGAAGAAAATTTTCCACATATCTGATCTAACCCTCCCCTTGAGGTACAGTTTGAGGCCATTTTCTCACATGCTGTCACCCGGAAGGAGGGACCAACAGGCACCTCACTACAACCTCCTTTCAGGTAGTTGTAGAGAATGATTAGCTCACCCCTGAGGAAATGTTCTCTGGGTTGCAGGGAGAGAGTTGGCAGTGTAACTGCACAACCTTCTTCAAAGTAAGTTATGCCTTGTAGGGTTGAGTTGTCAAGTGATGTGGGAGAAATGAGAGTCCTTGACACCACTGATACTTTGTGAAGTCTGGTCAAGAGTTTTTGGTCTCTTGATGACTTTTTCTCTCTGACTCAGTCTCCTGTGTCAGGACTGTTGTGAGAGTGGCGCCTCTCCTCCATGCCCTTAGTCCGTTGAATCCTGAGATCTGCAGGGTTACACAGCTACTTGCCTCAGTAATGAACTCTGGGATGGCCGGGGTGCAGACCCAGCACAAAGCCTAGAGTGTGGGAAATCAGGGGCTGGAAACTGATAGGATTGCGCAGCACTGTAGTGATTTTTAAAAATTACTGTTATTCATAATTGAAACATTTGGTCAATCTTTTTCTTGCAATGCTCAAGTGTTGTGTGTAGCTTTTCAGCTCCTAAGAGACTTAATTTTCACTCAGTTTGTCTGCAGTTATCTTCCTTAGTTTGGATTTATTATAGGATTGACTGAGGAAGCTATATCGATTCAAAGCCACTTTCTAATTTTTTTCAAAGCATTTCCATTGGGGGAAAAAAAAATTCTACTTACTTTATCTAACAGCTTAACAAACCAGGCCTTTGCTTCCTTGTTAATAAATACATACATGTATATGTATGTATATACATTTGCCTAATTTATGTATATGTGAATGTATGTATATATATTTTCTTAATTTACCTCATTATAGAAGAAATAAAAACAGCCTGGAAGGTACTAATAGCTGGCAGCTGGAGATGATAGATTGCTCTAAAGAGCCTGAAAAATTACCCTTTGATGACTCCAGAGAAGTAAAAAAACTGTTTTACCACTAGTGAAAAGAGCTGTGAATAAAGACAGCCTAAGGTGGTAGGTACCTATAGCAGTTTTATTCAAGACACAAGTACTGAGGAGTACCCTTGGCTGCAATAGCAGAGCATGAATTTATGATTTCAGGCTGTGCATGTAGACAGAGTAAATGTGATTTTTGCCTTGACAGGAGCTGAAGGAGTTTTTTCAAACAGAGTTTGTGAGAGACTCCTGAGGTTTCTGAGGTAGGAAGCTGCCAAGCCTTTGCTTCTCCTGTGCTTGAAAGATGGGTGGATGTTTTGAGCATGTTTACAGTTAATAAACTGATTTTCAGATGTGAATTTGTTTTCAGTGATTGAACTGTGTTCTAATAGATGTAGAGGTTTGAATATTAGCCAACTGCTTGGGCCAAGAGCTACAGACATCAGATTTCTTGGATTATCTGGATGCTGATATGGGACAATCTATGTTTTGAATCACTTGCAGTGTTTCTGGTGGGTGTGATGACCCCAGAGCAGGCTTTGCCTCCCCAGGTGTGTGGTGTGCAGTGTGCTCCATCAGATCCCTGTGGGGTGGTGGGATGGCTGTTGGGAGGATCTTTTTGCTGTGGCCAATTCCTCTCCTCTCTACAGCAAAAAGTGAGACCTGGAGTACAGCTGCAGACAGCTGATAAGTGAGCAGGAGGTGTCCTGGAGCATGAGACTTGGTGAGTTCAATAAGTGCTTTTTCACAGGCAAACAAAGTAAGCTCCTGTTTAAGCTTTTGGTAGTCATAACCTTTCTAGTGCTAAACAGTCCATGGCTTTGCTTAACGTGTGATACAGCATTAAATTGTTACAACTTCTTAATGTTATTCTTTGATGTTTTACCTTTTGATAACATCTTTGAGTAATTTTTTAAAAATTCTTTTAGAAGTGTGGAAATGAAGCTTGGAGTGACAGTGAAGCAAAGTTGGACTTTTCTAACTTTAATGGAATAAGCTGCAGTGAGAGACTAAGGCATGGCAGGTCAGAGAAACCAAAGTGAGAAATAGCAAGGGTTTCTCTCAAGGATCAGGAAGTCAAGTCACACTCAGTAATTTAGGAAGAGAGCTGTTGAATAGCTTAAAAGTATGAGGAGAGCCTCCCCTTGACTTGGGTCAGAAAAGGGAGTGTGACTTTTGGCTCCCGAGACCCCAATTCTCAGTTGTTCTCT
Organism: Chamaea fasciata; assembly: GCF_029207755.1. NCBI lineage: Eukaryota > Metazoa > Chordata > Aves > Passeriformes > Sylviidae > Chamaea > Chamaea fasciata. The sequence goes on along the minus strand of NW_027094087.1, from coordinate 19,541,754 downwards.
TTGAACCAGAATGTAAGGTAACAAGAAAGAAGGATAGCTGCATTCCACCTTTGTATGCTGGGACAACTGACAGCGCTTAGGTATAATATTAGAGCAACATCAGAGTACCCTGAAATTGCACTGTGCTTTGCAATCTATGTCAGCCACAGAGGGACCATAGAGCAGGGCCCTTATAGATTGTGTGCTCTCCTGTGCTACTCTGCCTTTGGCCTTCTCCCAGTTCATCTCATTCTCAGGACAGTATTTCTGATGCCTTTGCATCTTCTTTAACTCCATCCAGATGGAGAAAATGGACTCAACAAGCTCAAGAGCTCTTAAGTTCAAAAATTTAAGAGCTGTCCATCTCCAAGAGCATGAAATCAAGCAGGAGGTGGCAGGAGGGTGACCAAGGAGCTCCTGACAAAACTTGGGCACAGAAAGAAGGGTGCAAGAAACAGGAGCAGGGTTAGGTGCCCAAGACTGTAGGTAGAGTAACTATCCAATCTGCCAAGGATTGGATTAGGAAAACCAAAGTCCACCTGGAGGTGAGTCTTGTGAGGGGTTGCGAAGAGTAACATAAAAATCTTCTACATCAGCCGAGGGAAAACAGACCTGGCACTAAACAGGGCACTGAACAAAGGACACTTAAAGGGCTGAAGGTACTTCAGCTTGATCTTTAATGATAAGATTTAGCTTTCAGGAATCCCAGGTTCTTGAGACTAGAAGAAAATTTTATAGCTAGGAAGACAGCCTAAGTGGTGGTGGGTCAGGTTAGGGAAGGCTTAAACTGGTCATGTACATGTCCCTAGAACAAGATGCCCCCATAAGAGGGCTGAGTGATGTGACAGCATTTAAAAAGTCATAGTGATCAGGAGATGACTGAGAACTCGAAGATAGCAAGTATCACACCCTACTAAATGGGCAGGAAGTAAGATCCAGGGAACTATGGACTGATCAGCTTTACCTCCATCCTTGTGGAAGAATGGAATAACTGCTCCTGGAGACTGGTTTTAGGTCTATGAATGACAAAAACATGAACAGGAGTAATCAGCATGGATTTATGACGGGGAAGTGGAAGACTTTTTTTAAGAAATGAGAGGCCCAGTGGACGAGAAGTAGATGTTATTTAATCTCTCTTTAGAAAGATATTTGGCAGCATCCTTATGGAAAGGGATGATCGTAGAATCATAAGATGTCAAGAGTTGGAAGGGCCCTCAACGATCATTTAGTCCCAACCCCCTTTGCCATGGTCCCACTTAAACCAGGTTGCTCAAGGCCTTATCCAACCTGGCCTTAAAATGATGTTACAGGATATACAACGGGACAGAGAGGTGGATTGAAAACCAGCTGAACGGCTGGCCTCAGATTGGTGTGGTCAGAGGCCTAAAATGTAGCCAATTTCTAATGAAGTACTCCAAGTGTTGATGCTAGGTCCAAAACTGTTTATCTTCTAAATTAGTGATCTGGATGATGGCAGAGAGGACTTGAACTTTTCCACATTTGCAGATGATACAAACCTGAGAAGCATGGCTGATACGCCAGAGGCTTGATTTGCCACTTGGGGAGACCTGGACAGGCCAGAGGATTGCGCAAAGAGAAGATATGAAACAAAGTGAAATGCAAATTCCTTCCTGCAGGGGACCTCATGCCTGAGTACCGAAGCTTTTCTTCCACCATGAACATAAGCTCATCTAAATCTGTGCCTAAAGCTTCTCTTTCTCTTGAGCTGCATACTGTGGCAACTTGATTCCTGTTAATGGGGTCTACTAGGTGGTAAGTAAGATTAATATGGAGATACACTTACAGCTATGGAATTGTCTAACTTAGATTGAACTTCCTTTAAAAGGTTTAGTGATCCATAATTGCATTCTTCAGTAATTGTGTTACAGCATATTCTTACATTGATCATTTTAGTTGTGCTTCAATTGTTTTTGAATTGATCCCAAAGAAACTGACTGCTTTTTAGCTGCTCATCTTTAGAGTTGAACATGAAATTATCAAACTCCGTTGGTGAAAATATCAGAATAATTTATAATATTCAGGCAAAAAATAGCTATAAAGTGAACACTTCCATGCTTAAACTTCTTCAAAATTGGAAACCTTGGTCAGTTGCAAGAAACATATGGGTCTTTGGGGGGCTGCAAAATTGGAAATATCTCAGGAAAGAAAAATGTGATCTCTGTAAGTATCAAAAGAGTATTGTGCAGGAGAGAAGGTATTGATCCTTGGTTAAGTGAATTTAGCTTATACTCTTGTTCTATCCTTGTTCTACCTAATGTAACCTATAGAAAATCCTTGGGATCATCAGTTTTGGTAAGTAGTAATAGTATTTTTTTAACTTAAAAATTTAAAAATAAATTTAAAAACAGCCACTTCCTCCCTCTTTGACATAATAAATAAATTGAATCCTGTGACCAGTGACAGAAGCTGAGGGGATAGATTGAAGTTGTGTCAGGTGAGGTTTAGGTTGGATATGAAAAAAAGTTCTTCACCCAGAGGGTGGCTGGGCACTGGAACAGACTCACCAGGAAGTGGTCACAACAGCAAGCCTGGCAGAGTTCAATAAGCTTTTGGACAATGCTCTCAGGCACATGAGAGCCTGGGGTGTTCTGTGCAGGGCCAGGAGTTGGACTTCAAAGATCATTGTGGGTCCCTTCCAACTCAGGATATTCTGGGATATATTGACATGAAAATTTGAAGAGGAAAAAAAATTAATTTCTCATCTTTCTAATTAGTCATTCCTTCTCCCTTTCTCCCCCTGTCCTCACAGATGTTAATAGCCAAAGAGAAAAACTGATACGTGATTCCTTACCCTCCTCTCTCCAAAATTTTTGGAAAATCTTAGCTGGATACAGGAAGAACATAATCATGACAAAGAAATGTTGAGCTTGTGAGAATGGAAAGTGAGTTGCTGGCTGGTAACTCACCAGCTTGCTTTGTTCCCCTTTCCCTTTTCTTGTCTTCTTTTGCTCTGATAATGGGAAATTTCTTGTTATATTTGGAAAAGGAAGGCACAAATGGAGTGCTGGTTTGTATGTATGCTATATATGCAGTGCCACCATTGAAGGCATCAAGACAGTAGGAGTTTAGAAACAAGACAATTTTGCAGAAATCCTGAAAAAAGGCCTCCTATAATCTTTAGATTTAGTCTGACCTCTCATGTAGGATAGGCTTATCATGATTTCACAAAATCAATTTTGCTTCACAGCCATGATTTCGGCTTGGGTTAGTGTAGTCTATACCTACCTTAGGCATCAGTACTTCCACCAGGGAAAAGGCACAAGATCTGAAGGAATGAGCAAATGGCCTAATGTCTGATGTGTGTCGTGGTACCTGATGAGGCAGGAGATGCAGGTTCTGCTGGACACTTGGCTGGTTAGTAAACTTTTGTTAAGGATGGGGTGCTACCTCTTTTCTTGCAATCCTGTGCAGCAGCAATAAATTAAAAAAAAATAAAATTGCGTCAGCAAATAAACCCACCAGTTACATGGTAAGTGAAGTCATGAGCTATTGGGAAAAGTCAGGCCAGGTCATGAGAGGAGCATGACAATCTTGCCATCTTCTACCTTGCCCTTGGATTGTAACACTTGCGTATATATTTTCTAGGGTCTTAATAAGACATTTACCATTCCTTAAAGAAAAGAAAATGTGTGGTGGCTAATCTGATGGAGTTGTGGAAGCTCTGGAGAAAAGTCCAAGCCAAAGTGGAATTCGAGCTATCGTACTGGACACTCTCCATTGATGAGTTTGTTTTATTTTTGAAGCTTTTCCTGTGTCTGTGATCAGTTGTGTTCAGATTTATGTGGTGTTTCATTATGTACAAGCAGGCTGCTGCAAGCAGATTATTTTTCACTCTGTGCCTGTGCTCTGAGTGGTGATCTATGGCTTGCTGTCTACTTGTTGCTTGGGTTTGTGTGGCTTCTTGCTAAAGGATGAAACAAACAAAAGGTAGGAGGCCTGTTTGGGTGTCTACTCTCATCCCTTGCTGATGCAGCAAGAAGTCTTCAGGTTTTGCTTGCTGTGTGGGACTTGTTCCCCTGTCACTTCTAATATTGTTCTTCACACATAGCCAAGGGCCTAATGTTGCTGACGCAAGTCTACTTGTTTAATTTTATCCGACTGACTGTGCCACTTAGTGTGCTTAGTCGTCTGCTAAAAATCCTTTTGTTAAGATTGAGAACCAAACACAATACCCAGTATTTGATCCTACCTACTTATGCATGGCTAACATACTTTGCTTTTATGTTTAGCTTGCTGCTACAAAAATAATGAAATATTTATTCAGCTGTTAAGGATCAGAATTTGTATTCTCTCATGATTAAATGATTTGCAAAGGATGTTCCTTAGAGACGGAGAAGGGCTCTGGCATTCTTCAGCACTACTGTCAGGAGCAGGTAGTACACTGAGGTGGAACATGTTGTTATTTTGGCAGGCTAGACTTTTTTGCTCAAAGGCAGTGTGGTAAAGCCTTTGAATTTTGGCATGCCTTTTGGTGTCACAGGTGACTTACTGTGGTCAGCCTGACACTAGATCATCTGTCAAATGCTGTTGTCTCATGCAGTGGCCTGCTCTGCAGCCTGTCTTTTTGTGTTAGGTTCTGTAGGATTTAAATCAACATGGCTGATCTTACAGTGATCTGTAGGGTCTAAAGCGCAGTGTCATGTCACTATAAAAATCCATTACAATCATGACCAGATTTCTGGTACTAACAAGGAGAGAGAATTTTTTTTCCTTTCACCCTTTCTGGGATATGTTGTACCTTTCATCTGGGGCTTTTAACCCTGATAACTTAATGGTGGGTATTCTGAGCACCCACCATTAGAGGTATATTCCTGTACAGATTAAGCCAGCTGAGAAAATCTTCAATATATTTAGCCTACCATATGTTTTTAGAAAACTCTCCTGGAATGAACATTCTTAAAAACAAGCCTGCTAACAGGATAGCATCTGTTCATTTAGTTGTCAAGACCTAGAGTGCACTTAGACAAGAGACAGTAAATGCTAGAGAAGAGGGAAGAAGAAAATATAATTAAATGACCTCTGCTTTCCTCCTCAACAGTCATACACCCACACTCCCTAAAGAAGCACCATTTTCTTGATGCTGCATGATTTTCTTATTTCCATTAGATTAAACATTTACTGCATGGGTAAGTGAGCCTCAGGCTGAACTTCAGGTTTAAGTCTACTTTCTGTATCATTGAAAATCTCAACCAAATGAATCTGTTTCTGACAATGACAACAGCTGCAAAAAAAAAAAAAAAAAAAAAAAAAAAAAAGAAAAAGAAAAGAAAAAAAAAAAGAAGAAAAAAGAGAAAAAAACCCACAAAAAAAACCCAAACCAAAAAAACCTATTTTATCAGCTTTATTTTCTGTCAGTGGTTCTAATACATCTAGGCCTTGAAACCAGAAAGAAGATGAGTTTTTGTGTTAAGAGTTCAGTCTTTGCTAATTGTGTGAAATGTTACTAAATGTGCAGCTGAGCAAGAAGCCTGTGGTAAAAGATCATATCTTTTTCATGCCTTGTCAATTTATGTTTTAATTTTTGGATGAGTATTTTAAATATTCTGCCTGATGATTTTTTGTTTTATTTTGCTTAACCACTGTTCTTCATAACTTCCCTGTGGGATGGCTCTTCAGAAACAGGCCATCCTGGTCTGCAGTGCAATCACTTAGAACACAGTGGCATCATCACTTTATTTTTTTAATGTGAATTTGTGTACAAGCATTTTTATCCAAAGGTAGGTTGGTGTCCTTTTCACTGAAGAATCAGTACCTCCCAAGGTGCAAAGGGATAGGCAGTGAGCATCATTTTTTTAAGGACTGGCAGGTAACATTAGAGATGTACATAGAGCAAAGCCTCGTGGTTTTCCTAGCAAGAGCTTCAATTGAAATTTTTAAAAATATATTGGATTATGTGCAAGAAGGAAATCTGGGAAGAAATCTCAGAGTTTTAGAAAGTTTTTGACTATTATCATCAGACTAGTTTGTTAGAAAGCCATACTGTCTGGCATTAACTCCTCGCTGTTAACATTTGATCTGCATCTGCAGGGCTTTGTGGGGGAGCTCATTGATCTTCTTTTTAAGGTAGGGGCTAGGTCTTGTATTTTGTCTAGCAGCAGCAAAGTAAGATCCCTGTAGAAGTAGAAGAGTGCAGGTGCTCTTTGAGAGAGGCAGCGAGGCCTCAAGCTCTTCATAAGAGAAAGTTCAGTTGTTATGATGCTGTGCATTCAGGTCATTGGGCACAACCTCTCCTATTTCAGGAGAGAGAAGCCTCTTATTAAGGGTTAGCATTTGAGAAAAAAGAAAAATGGGAAGGAGAAGGGAGCTTGGTACCTTCCTATAAGTCATCCTTGGGTTTAAGGGCAACCCCTGATCATTTGCCTTTTCTCAAAATTCTGAAAAGTCCATGTGAATTTGCCTAGAGGAAGCAGCTGAGATATCCCAGCTTCTTTTCTGAAAGTCTTCCATAACATAACATATACACCTGCAAAAAGCCATAATCAGGATGTTCTCTTTATGAAGAATGAAGGTTTCAAATGCAGGATATAGTGGATGCCTGCCATAGAAATTGAATGGAATACATATCATGATATTTTTGCATTTTTCAAGCTGTGTGTACTAGGAGAAAAAATGGGGATGTGAGAACAAGCTGAATTGTGGAAACACAAAGAAGTTTGCCCTAGAGATGCTACAGTTAAGGTGGAACATGTAAGCCAGAGAGGTAAGCTTGGGGGAGAGTGGATTTCTTTTGGGTAGTGTGGGAGTTTGGCACTGTGCAACTGTATTATGTTATTTAAAGTCCCGAGAATGCTAAGAAAGGACCCTACTGTGCTCCAGGTATTTTTGACCTGCATTAGAAATACATGACAAAAATACCCTTAGTGGAGAAGTAAAAATGAATATTTCAAGGAAAATGACAGTAAAATGAATTAAAGGTTGAGAGTTGACATTAATAATGCAGACTGATCTACAGCACCTTCATTTTTCATCTGTAAAATGAAGATAATGGTGCTGACCCAGTTTGTAAATGAGCCCTGAGTTCATCTGATGGAAAGCATCACCAACAGAAGTGGTAATGGTAGAAATTGGTGTTAGAGATGTAGTATAATTGTCTTAAACTAGAATTTTATTAATTACTGGGACATCCAGAAGAGAAGTTAAAGAAGTGCAAATACATTGAAGTGTGCAAATGCTCTCACATCATACAAGAATGCTTCTGCTGAGCAGTGATACCTTATGGTAACCATGCAGTTACAAGCAGTGTGCTTTTTTATGATCATGGATCAAATCAGTCTTTTTAAGGAAGCATCCATTTTTTTGACTTGGCTCCTTCTGCCGTCTGTCACTGTCACTCATTAATTCCCTGTTACAGGCTGTTTCTTGCCACCTTCCTCTTTTGCTACTTCCTACTCCTGAGGTGCTTTAGCCAGCTACATACCACAGCTGAGCACTTGGCCCTTTCTGCAGTGTTTTGAGCTTATACACCTAGGCTGTCTCTGTCACCCTTTTCCTTCTGACTGCTACTCTTAACTCTCCTCTGCCAACTCCACCCAACCTTTTCACTCAGGTTCTGGCACCCTGAGAAAGTACCTTTGTCCCAATTTTTTTTGCTTACATACAGTTCTGAGTCCTGCTACTTGTCAAAAGCCTCTCTATCTGGGTTCCTCACTCATTCTTCACCTCCACACACAACCCTCTCTGCTGACATTCCCACCACCCTCCTGACATGCTAAGTCTGTTTTTTACATCTTCATTACATCCTGAACTTAGCTTCAGTCTCCAGTCTTGTTCCCAGCACTCTGACCTGGGACCTGCAACTGCCTTTCATTTCACTCTGTCAGTGCTGCCAGAGCTGGTTTGCTCTTTGCCCCTTCAGTTTTGCTAAAAAATAATAAAGAGAAAAGCCTGTGCAAATACTGTCCAAATAAACAACTAGGAAATTATAAAAATAGATCACTTCAAAAAATGAAAATTACAAATATTGGACTCTCCAGGAATAGTCACATGTCTCAGACAGGACACTGTACTTTATTTTAGTAAAATATTTTATTGACCTTATGATTTTAAAAATCAAACCCTTGGCTTCTGATCCTATTCATACATATTTAATTCTGAGTATGCAGGATATTCCTTTGGATTCTAAGATAAGCAGGTGAATAAGCCTTTCCCAGATCAGAGAATTGGAAGGCAAAAAGCACAGTGTAGAGCTGCGGCAGAAATCTGTGATGAAATAAATTCAAGTGGGTCTGTGTTAACATGGTTTTTTTTTAAGTATTCTCCAAGGTCTCTTGCTAGTATTTTATTCTGGTGTGTAGAATGTTTGTGAAGGAAGTAAAGAAAACACCCTTTTCTCCATATTTTTTGGCTTTTAGTTTTTCAGACTGCAAAAATTTCAATTGCTAGAGGCTGCACCAGCACTGGTGGCTTTTATTGTCTCTTTGTATTCGTGTGCCTGAGACCAGAACAGGAGCAATCTTACATTAATAGAAAGAGGGCATTGGTAGAAAATTCAGCTAATAATGGAAAGCTGCCTTTCACTGTAGCCATGCAGCAGGCATTCTGTAATAACAAATCCACCAGGCTTTCTCCCTTTATGTTGTTACCAATGTTTGCAGGCTTTTTAGCAGAGGGGATGTTTCTACAAAGGAAAGGAAGAAAGGTTATGTGATTTCTTTTGTCTAATATGCAACTTTGGCAAAATGTTATGTGTAGCTTTTGTAACTTTGAATCTATGGGGGTTTGAGGAGTAAGTGTTGCTCTGGTTTTTGATGAAGCTATTTGACAGATTAAGAAATAAAGTGCTAAAGTAATCTTGAGTCTGAAAACAAAGATGGAAATAGAGTAGATGTCATTTTGCAAATGGAGAGTAAAAAGGTTTTTGTGTTTGCCAGCATGCACAGTTTAGAATAATTTCAGTGCATCAGGAAATGAGCTTTAAATTATTCTAAAGCGGTTAGTAAGTGGGAGCAACATAGTTAAATTTATTAAAGCTTTTTTTGGTAAATAATTGATATAATGTTGCAATAAGAGTATGCCATATATTACAAAATGATACATTATGTAAATATATAGAGCACAATTTTCCTTCTGCCTGATGGTAGATCCCTCTTTCTGGGTAATGATTGTAAAGAAGCTCAATCCATTTTTCTTCGAGGCACGGGTATTGTAAGTGTGGAAAATTAGCAGGTGTGTTATTTAAATTATATTCTCCATCTCCATACAAATTTCAGACTAATTTAGATATAAAATAATAATAATAATAAAAAAACCCTCAGCCCTAGAGGAAGAGATAGGCTAGCATGCTTACTACAAGTGACTGGAGGCAAAGATGGGAACTTGATGTTTTCCCCCAGTGTCACCTGAATGACGTTCAGAGACCCATTGTTCTGGGAAGTTTGCAGCTGTGGAACTTGTACACACTTCTATATCTAATCCAAATGCTGGTTTTAATACAGTCCTGATTATCTCTGACTGTGAGCAGTAGTATATTTGTTGTTTTATTAAGGCAGCATTTCTAATAATTGTAAACTAGGCTGTTAATTTCAAATTTGGCAGCAACTATTGACAATTCTTTTGTATTTAATTTAGTACCCTCCTTTGACAGGGCATGTCTCCAACCATACCTCAGCAAGACCTCTAATGAAAAGTGAGGATCTCTTCTCTCTTTACTGTTGCTGGATTGCAAAATCATCTTCACATTTGCTGTCAGGAATGGGCCTTGTACTGAGTCCATTGTTTGTGTGAGCACCTTGTATATGAAAGTTTTCCTAAATGATTAGGAAAGGTTACAAAATGTTTAACAAAGGCATGAAGCATAAGTACAAAACAGCTGTTATGTCTTCTGCTAGTGACTCATGGTGAGTTGACCCTGGCTGGATGCCAGGGGCCTGCAAAAGCGACTCTATCATTCCCCTCCAACACTGGACAAGGAAGAGAGAAAATTGAACAAAAGGCTCATGGGCTGAGATAAGGAACAGGGAGAGATCATTAACCCATTACTGTCTCAGGCAAAACAGACGACTTGAGTAAATTAATTTATTACCAATCATATCAGAGTAGGATAATGAGAAATAAGAAATGAATCTTAAATTGCTTTCCCTCACACTTCCTTTCTTATTTGACTTAACATTAATGTTTTCTTTGCTGGTGCTTCCTCACACTCTTCCACTTCTCTCTAGTGTGGGGTCCCTCCCATGGGAGACAGTCTTCCACAAATTTCTCCAATGTGAGTCCTTCTTATGGGCTGCAGTTCTCCTTGAGCTGTTCCAGTGTGGGCCCCTTCCATGGCGTGCAGTGCTCGAATGAGGGTTGCCTGTGTGGTCACAAGTCCTGGCAGAAAACCTGCTCTGGCATGGGCTCCTCTGTCCATGACTATACTGGTCCTGGCAGGAGCCTGCTCCGGCACGGGTTTCCCACGGAGCGCTTTTGGGCATCCTCCTGCTTCCACCATGGGGTGTCCTATGAGCTGCAGATTTCTGCACTTCCATTGACCACCGTGGGCTGCAGGGACATGTCCTGCCTCACCCTTGTCTGCACCATGGGCTACAGGGCTCCAGCACCTGATCTTCACTGATCTTATCTGAAGAGCTCCCACCTCCTCTGCATATTCTCACTCTTCTCCACTGCTGAAGTCACTCTGGTTTTGTTATTTTTGGGGTGGTTTTTATTTTATTTTTTTTTTTTTTTTGTCTTTTTCCCCTTCTAAAATACAGTACCACAGAGGTATTACCATCTCACTATAATCTTGTGACGCTGTTCTTGTGTTCGACTATAAACTTAATCTCAAATATTGTGCCCAATCTATGCAGGAATTCTCACATAAGAATTGTCCAGGACTGTGTGGCATTGGTTCATTGCAAGATTACTTAATGATTATGACTGCTCGTTTTTCTCTTGAAATTTTAAACAACCCTTTATTTCACAGCAGTGTCCCATCTCTCTCATGTCTCAGGACAAGTGTTGCTGTCAAAGAGGCACTTTGATAGATCTATTAGGAATGGCAGGTGAACTTCTACAGCTGACTTCAAACTCTGTACTCTTTCTGGTCTGTATTTACTACATCTCTCTAAGTGGTACATATAAAACTATGCAGATGATTAATGGGCAACATATCTCCTGTAATCCTCAGGTGTTGGCAATACATTGCCAGAAGCTCTAGAAGGTACACAAAAGAGATTAATTATGGCGTTGCATCTGTGTTGTGGTTAATACTATAATAACTGTACTTACAGAGTGTAGTACTGCATATATATCTATCAAAAATCAAGTATTTTTGAAATGTCACATTTTCCAATGGGATGAGGAGTCAGAGGTGCTTCTTTAGCAGGAGACAGCAATGTTTAATATTATTGCAAAGAGTGGATAGACAAATATTGTCCTTCCCCTTCTGCCTTGCTTTGCTATACAGGTTCGTCTTGTGGCTATAGTGGTATAAACCCATAGAAACATCACTTGAAGTAAATGGATTTTCTGCTGATGTGTCTCACAGAAAGTTTTTTCCTTCTCTCTGGAGTCTTTATCTAAGACTACTGGCATTAGTAAAAGAAGACAAATAGGTACACATCAATAGTATGGAAACATTGCAGCAATTTTAATAAATGCATCAAGATATTCCTGTTTGTACATTCAACTAAAAAACACCCAAAAACATTCAAGAAAGGACTACAGAGGCTAAACATGGATGGAACAGAAGATGCTGTGTTATCTTCACCTCTTCTGTCATTTGCTCACTTGTTTAATTTTTCCTCTATTCTTTCTAGGTGCAACACTAGACACTGTGACAGCAATTAGTGTAACCATAGTAGTTGTCTGCTCAGGTTAGATTGATCTGGAGAACTAAAGTAAATTGTGTTAATTGTATTTGTATCACAGGTTAATTCTTCTCAGAGCTGTACCTTTGCTCAGCTGTGATATCCCCAATTACCCCTTGTCCAAGTCCTCCTCCAACATCTGAACCCTCTAGGCTTGTCACATGGTAATATTTCCACCAATCCTTTTCTCCTGTCTTGCTCTGTCTGGCTCACCATAGTGCCTTTAAACTGGGTGAGTGATTCTTTCAGATTTTTGGAATAGCAGGCAGTTAGAAGTGAAGTACTGTGTATTCTGGTAAAAGGGAAGGGAGCAGGGTGGAGGTGAACACACACTGAGGAAGGGACCCAAAATCTCTCAGTACACACCTTCAATCTCTGCTAAGGGATGGAGGCTGTGGCTTGTAGGGTAGTGGGAGGGTGACTGAACCACTAGACTGGAGAGCAGGGGGAGAGTGGGAGAGGATGTATCAAGCCCTTCACTGTGTGGAGGATGAATGTCTGGTACTCAAAGTGATGGAGGTAAGAAGGAGTAAAAAACTTAGGGGTGATATGAAACACTTCTTCTGGAGTGCTCATTAAACTTGTTCCTCAGTAGTAGGAAATACATATGTCAGTTTTGCAGTACTTGAATCGGGTAGAGTAATCCTTTTAGCTGGGTTTTGTCTGGGGTTTCCAAATCCAGCTACTACTGCTTTTAGTCAAAGTCTTTTCTGAGCTCTGTCAGTGCTCTCCTCTTTTGCTTTTTGCTTTCCCTTCCTGCTCTCTGTCTGTCATGTTTCTCCCCGAACTTTTGGTTTCAGTTCCAGTTTCAGTCCTTCTGCTGTCTAACTCCCTGCAGACTTTGAAGTGGGAGGCAGAGTGGAAGGAGTGAACACACCCTGCAGTGGGGGCTGTGGCAATGAGGGGATGTGGGGGTGCTCCTGGGGTAGTGACCACTGAGGCTTAGCTCTCTGTGAGGGCTTGTGTAGACAAAGGGGAAAGATAGAATTAATGAGGCAGGCTGTGAAAGTTTTCTTGCTTGTTTTCAGTGGCTATGCTCCTCTAGTTCAAATGGTGTTTGAGCATCCAGGCAGAGCAAGAGTGGCACATTTGAATGTTCAGGGGGCATTGAAACTGTTAAGATCATATTTCTGGTTTGGGCTAATAGAAACTTTCCCTCTTCAGGTATTCTGTCCTCAGTGGTGTTTTTTTGTCTCTTCTTGCCAGGTACTGGCACTTGTGACTGCTTTCTGACTTTATCAGTCAGCTTGTCTGGATGGTCTTTTGTAAGTGTTGCCATGGGATGTCGGTTTGCTCAGGAGTGGTTCTTCTCTGTTGGTCAAGTACAGTACACAACAGCTTTTATCCCATCTTAATTCATTCTAAGAAAATCTGGTTTCTTGGCAAAAGAGTAGTTTTCAGTATGTTCAGTGGTAGGATATCACTTGTAGGAAAGGAGTGGATTAGTGTGCTGAGACTGTGCAGAAATAGAAGGTTGGTTGTTTGGGTGTTTTTTTTTTTTTTTAAATAATTGGGTATGACAGTTTTGTGACAGAAATTTTATGGAAGGTTGGAAGGTAAAGAATTTTGAAGTAAGCCTGATGTTCTGTTATATCCTTCAGCCCTGGAGCCCAAGCAGGCATGGGACACTTCTACTTTCTCCCCTGCTCTTTTTGACTTGTTAACCCACACTGTGAAGTTTTTTGAATAAATCCCCATAGGAGCTGTAAAAAAATGCATGTTTTCTGTTGGCTGGCTTTTCCAGAGCTAGAATTATGCTTGGAGAGAGTTGCTTAGGTTATTAAGAGGTGGAAGCCTGGTCATACTGTGAGGCAGGCTAAATGGACAAAAATCTGCTGCCTGCAGTTCTGACAGCTGATTTTGGGGTGGGGGTTAAAGCAATAACTACACACCACAACACTTCTAATTTATTCTCTAGCAGGGTTTGTTTGTTTGTTCGTTTGTTTGTCTGAATTTGGTTTTTTTTTTTTTTCCCAGCTCTTTTCCCTACTGCATTATCCAGAATTGAGCTGAACTGCATTTCCACAAATTTGTCTTGTGTGTAGACTCAATGCATCAGGAGAAATCAGCAGGAGACAGGCTGTAGATGGACTGAGATGTGGAGGCAGGTCAGGCTTAGTGATGAGATGCCAAGTTCTCTGCTACATGAAGCTTGGTGGTTTGTTTGAGGCACTCTCTTCCCTGCTGGTGAGCTGAGCCTGTTTGTACTGATGTTTATCTGTGATAGCCCCATTTGATCTAACTTTGCCCTAGGTGGCAGAGACAGCCTGACAGATAGATGCATGAAAGAACAGAGGAAACATTTTGAGTATAAACAGCAAGCGAGAGCATAATTCCTTCACTGCATCACTCAGAATATCTGTTTATAATACTTCACCTCTAGCAGGTTGTGTGTCATGGCAAGTCTTTGCCTAGAAGCTTAAGCTCACAACTTCAGAAATTACAACAGAAGTGGAATATTACCCTCACCAGAAGAACTACTGAAGGAGCTAAAGAAAAATTCCCTACTGGGGTCAATGGCTATTGCTTTTACTGAAAGGTGACTGTTAACTATTACTTAAAGGACAAAATTAATGTCATTGATAAATTTCATTTTAATATTGTGGGACCAAATTGACCCTCAGGGTTTTATAGATGGCTCTTAACTACTCCCCCAATGGAGAGGCTGATTTTCATCACTTTGAAAAAGGCTTGTCTTCTCCAAGCCATTGAGCTTATTACAGACTGCTTAAATAAGCTGTTTGTAATCATTGCTGATTGTTTCCCTTTGTTTATTTAACAGTCTAAATCTATTTATAAATTCAGTTTCTGTTCCCCTGTGACTGTCATTAATGTATTTGCTTATTTTACATCAATTATCACTGTCATGTAACTGAATAGACTAATATGGTCTGCTGCCTTATGATTTCTCAGTGCACATTCATTTTTACTCCCATGTTTTTGATCAGACACTTCCAAAACCCTGTTAACCAAACCTTGTGCCTTGTATTTTCATTTTTTACTAGTTTGCAGATTTTGTAGAGATTCTTCAACATGGAAAAGCTTTCTCCCTGCTCAAAATCCTTGTACTTTATACCACTTTCCTAACTTTTTCCCACAGTTTTTGTATATACTTTTACAGTAAAATGTGGAAGGAAAAAGAAGACTTTTGCCTATAATATTCCATGTAATTACATCAGGAAGATGGGATCTACTGTTCGGCTTCGCAGGCTGCAAGTATTGCTATCACTTTCAGGTGCTGGCTAGCTTTATGCAAGGATTGTTTATCCCAGGGAGAAGAGATGCAGAACTTCAGGAATCTTTTGATTATTTGTGTGATAATACATCAAACAAATCCAGACAAGTAGTAAAACAAGGAGTGGTGGATATTTATATACATTATGCTAACTATAGCAGACCAGCTCTGGTAACACCCATTTGGATGATGTGTGTTTATCAGTCTTAACTATTAAAAGAGAAAAAAAAAATCCAGCAGTGACATAGTTTTTAAAATCTCAGGGGTCTAATTAATTTTTGCAGCAATGAAGACATGCTGAAGGGATGTGCTATGGGCAGACTCAAGAGGAATCAGCTGCAAGCTGCTGGTCTCTAGTTCTGAAAAGAGAGAGAGAGAGGGTTTTGCTTTTGCATCTATAAATGTGGGGTTCCCTGAGGCCTCTTCAGGAAATAATCGTGGTTTTTTACTTCTCTTTGGGACATCATTGTCCTGAGTAACAGCCCTGGCCTGGGAGGTTCCAGTTATCCAATTAAATGCTAATTGCTTGCTCTAAAAATTGGACCAAATCCAAACAAATCTCAAGCATCTTCCTCCCTATCAGCTGCATTTCAGGTTACCAGTTTGTTCCCGAACTGTAGGTTTTTCAGTGGGTGTAAGTTATAGTCCTTAAAAATATTTAAACTGTCATTTTCTGCCTTAAACATAGGCTCTATATTTTTTCAAGTTAAGGTTTCTACATGCCTGCTGAGATAAGCTGAAAATCCCTCCTGTTGAAGAGAATTGACACCCAGATTTCAGAAGAGCTGCAAGTAATATTAGACATAAACCTGTACTAGGATCATGGAGGGGAAAAAAAAAAAAGGGTTATTACGGAAGGACTAAAAACCTTGGAAAAGATGTCTTCCAAAAATACTGGAAAAGCTTTTGCTGTTGAAGACCATCTCTATACATATCTGTGATGACCTACACAGATTACAGTTGTGTTTGCAGCAGAAAACCTTCCATGAAGTCAAGAGTCACAAGGATATATTGGTTTTTTAGCCAATGACCATAGCTCTGGTCTTGCCTGGGCCTTATGAAGTTCCTCAACATCATGTTTTTGTTTCTCCTTGTGCTGTAAAGTTGTACTGCAAAAGAAGTGCTTCCTGAGCATTCTCTTAGATGTGTAACACAAGAATAAGAGGCATCCTCAGTTATAAAACAAGAGTTGAGTGGTGCAGGGCTTGCCCTCCAGCATGTATGGATTTGTTGATTAAGAAAATACCTTGAAACTGTCTACTGCTCAGCCCTTTTGATCTTTTCTGCCCTCTCACTTCCTCTTGACTGTTTCTTTATTTCCCTGGTGTTTTTAGGAACTCTTTGAGTTTTCATATTCAAACAGCTGAGGGATGTACCATCTGTCTAGCAGGCACATAAGTGCCCTGAAAATGGTCTAGTTCAGCAAGTGCATAATATAATACAAGCCTTTCTTTTGTGATGAGAGCCACGATTCTGAACAGAATTGGGAAATCGACATCTTTCTTTTAGAGTGAAAAGAAAAAGCCCAATTATGAGTAGTATGTGAAGAAATTCATGCTGGGCTAGACCTCTGGGCCACCTCACACAGTGCTTCAGGTCCATTTTTAGATGTATTTGTCTGTATAGTGCCCAAGGCCTTCAACATGATCAATTTTTGTTTTCTTTTGGTGGTCCTCTCTCCTCTTAACAAAACTGCTCTCACTGATTGATATGCTTTTAATGATTGCTCTCACCATATACTCCGTACTATGGTGATTTACAGTGTTTAGGATCTTTTTATTTGACAGCTCCTTCCTACTCATTTTTTTGTCTTTTTATGGCAGATACTGCAGTGATACTTTAGTGCTGATAAAATGGGAATTATAAGGAAGCACTTACCATCTCTGGCCAATCTAATGAAGCTGTGGGGGGAGAGGGGAAGAAAGACAATGTGAGTGTTTAAAGCCACTTTATGTTTAGCTCATCTATCTGAGCAATCAGTGTTTGTATTGAATAACCTTGTTCATAATTCAAGAAAAATCCACAACCAACAAACCCAAAGCATAAAACAAATTTTCTTGAAAGATATTGGTCTGGTCATTTAGTGAGAAAAAGGCACTTGTTATAGGACATCTCACAAAGAATTTCATGAGACAGAGACCCTTTTTATTTTTATAAATATATTTTTCTTTCCCAGTGGGATGATATTCTCTATAGCTAAAATGGTGGCTAAGATATCCAGAGAGCAGAAATGGAGCTCTGGGGATTTTTGCAATTGTGTGTTAATCTGTAAAAAAAGGAATGTCAAGCAGAAAGAAAAGTTTTCTAGAATCTAAACATAGTCCATTACCAAAACAATAAATTATATTGGTTTTTCCTCTTACCTATGAAGTAATCATTTCTCATTTTTGTCATTCTACCTCTATTTTGCTTCATAGAGAGAGCAACCCTTTGAGAATTCAGGGATGCTGCCCAATTGAACAACCCCTGTAAAAAAACCCAAGTCGTTAAAGTGAGCAGGATTTGTATCTCCTTTCACCTTAACTGTTTCGCATTTCCCACAAGATACCCTGTCACTGAGCTACTTAAGCCATATGAACAGCACAGCAGCAACACAAGCAAATCAAGGCTTGGTTTATAGCATTTTACTGTGTCTTTATAGTCTCACAGTATTGTTGGTGCTATTGTTTCTGAACTGGAGCTGGAGAAAATCTATTTGAAGCAAGCAACTCAATGAATACGGTGCTTTTATTCTGATAATGAATTATCTGTGTAGAAACTCACATGAACAGAAGGCTTTGTTGCTAAAAAATTATCATGAGAATAGTTTAGACAGAACGTGTTTTGGCTGTCTGTCTGGGTGCATGCAGATATCTAATAACTATTATGTTAGTTTTTTCCTTGACCCTACTTGCTATTTGCTCCCTGGGATTGTTATCCTGTGTCAGGTGGTATTTTTTTTTTCTGCTCCCAAACCCACAAAGGAGTTACCAAATTCTTGGGAAACGCATGTTCCTTCCATACATTTGACTGTTCAGACAAAGAAACATGTACCTGTATTATGGTATATGTGTAAAATGGGTCAGCAAAATGGGGAGACAAGAAAAATTTACATTTGGATGATGGTTTACAAGTAACTATTTCACATTATTTGCCCAGCTCACAGGTGAACAAAACTGATTTAAATACTTTCCTTGTTCACAGATGGCACATAAATAGTAACCACAAAAGTACTGTGCTCTCTACATAGCTGGATGTTTCTTTTAAAAGTCTCTCTGCATTTTTATAGCAGTTTATCTATCTTAGATGCTTCTATCTCTCCTATTACTATTGCTTTTTAACATCTCATAATCCTTAATGTATTTATCCTCATAATATCTCTCAAAAAATTTGAGGTACTATTATCTCTTTTTATGAGTCTCTTATTTACAGTTTTATTCCTTTTATTTTTTTATTTTGGGGTTGGAGATAAACAGGCTTGAAGAAGTAAAACTTGTGATACACACCACCTTGATCTCCCCTCCCAAGTCACCCTTAATGATTACGGTTGCCACCCCACAGCCAGGCTGTCTGTGAGAAATCCCCTAATGTGTTCTGGGCAAAATGAATAGAGGAATCAAACTATTTCAGTTTAATTCTCCAAAATAATCTGACTCTTCTTGACGGATATAATGGCTTTTGCTGCCATGTGAGCAGCTGAAATGGAAGATGTGAGATGACAGTGGCTGGAGAAGAGGACCTTGGAGAGGATGAAAATCTCAGAAGGAGGAGATGGATGCCAGCCCTGGAGGGTGCACTGTTGTAGTGCTACTCTGACTGTGAAAAGGAGGATTCAGTTCATGTGCCTTAGGTGTGTGTTGTCACCATTTCCCTTGTGCCAGCACTGCCTGGTGACACACTTGCCTAAGGTCCCTGAACCAGGGAATGATGAACGCTGCAACAAAGCTTTGAGCAGTTTTCAGCAGGGATTTTTCCTTGCCCACCTTACAGTACTCTGTGCTGGAGCAAGAAATTGAACAAAAATGTGCCACAGGTGGTTGTTGCTGAAGAAGGTCAGAATGTCCCCTATTTCAGCAGAGAAAGTGTTGGGAAACTTCACCCTTGACAGATTGTTTCAGCCACACTGCAAGGCTGCATGTGAAATGACTGGCCAGAGTTAGGCAAAGTCTGTAGGAGAACAGAGACTCCTGCCCATGTTTTCCAGGTCCTTGGCTGCAGGCTGTCTTTGTCCATCTGTGAGCTATTTCACTTCTTTTGGTCTCATGTACTTGTTTCTGGTTTTCTGTTATCTAAGCCTAAACATGATGGTTACAGATTTTAAAAATAGTATTTCACATGAGGCCTGGTTAACTAAGGGACTTATAGTGTCAAATAGTCTCCTGCTTGTTATTCATATTATCTCGCGTTTATTAAGTAAGATTTCCATATTTGGTGGTTTGTTTTGCTTTTGCAGTGGGATGCATTGCTAATTTTAATGCTGGCTGTCAGATTTTGTTGAAGCTACATGTGTCTTTCTAGTAGGCATAAATGGTCTGTGTCTCGGCTTTCACATTTTCTAAGATACTTTTTGTTAACAGTTACCTATTATAGCAGTTCCAATTTCAGAAATTGCTTTTGTAAAAAATGTAAATGGTTTTTATATATTGCTTTATTTTTCTCTATTCTGGAGGAAGTGTAAGTAACTGAAATGAAGATATGTGAGTTGTTTATATTGATTGTGTGAAAATGAGTACAAAACAACTTATTGAAGTGAAACATTTTAGTGTATCAAGACATATTTTTGTAGTTGTTGTCCAACACCCACGCACTGTATTCCTTCATGTTCATGAGAAATTTTGAAATTTTACCAAAATATTTATAATGAACAAGTATCAGACATGGTAAAGTTTGTTAAGTGATGGAAAAGCTAGCTCTGATCAGTTCTCCACATTGATGCTCTGAAAACTCTGAAAGAAAAATCAATCTGGTTTTTTATATCTTTGACAATAGTTCAGATATAAGTTTTTGAAACAATTAAGAACAAAGCTATACTTCTCTGTCCCTTAACAAATGGAAAACACTTCTAATAGGGTTTTAAAACAAATTGTCCATAAAATAAAAAGGACAAAGCAATAAACAGGAAAGAGTAAGTGAAATATCAGCTGTAAGGAACAGGATGAGAAAGTTTTAAAAATAGAATCAGAAAGAGTAGAAGAGCATATTGAAAGCCAGATTTGACTACTGTTGTGTTAATATGCCCTCCTGTTTTAAGTTGTAATAGGCACATTTTATTGAGGAGTATATAAGGAGGGTTCTCTGAAGTTCCTAGGCTGCATTCTTCTCTGGCTTTGAAAACTAATTGCAGAGTGAGTTAGGGCCGAGTGTCCCAAGCAAGTCATCTAGAGTTACTTTCAGTGCTTTTGGTTCCTAAACTCCTTGGTAGTTTTTACGAGAATGGGCTGTTTTGGGTGTTTTTGTCATATCGGTTATTTCCACATTAAAATATACACTATAGAAGTCTTCCTTGCATCATTTCTAAGCCTTTCTTATAGACTTTTGCTGATGATTCTAGTTCTAAACAGAATTCAGGGTCTCTAAAACCTGTTTTGCACTTTGGACTCTAAGGAACTGTTTCCCTATGGTGTCAGAGATGTAGCAAATCACAGAGACATTATAGAAGAGGAAGATGATTTTATTTTAAAACAAAATTATTTCAGTTGTTTGTACTTCTGCATTTTACCACTCTTGGTGAAATGTGTAGGAGAGTCTGAGATTGACTAGCTTGTTCAGCTGCCTGGCCCCAGGAGCAGGATGCACGTGTATCCATTGTCTGTGGAGGATTTTGTAATTTTAATCATTAATACAAGGGAAACCAGCTACTGGACCAGCACCTCCAGGCCGCTGGTCTTATGATGGCTTTTTTCTACCACTTAGGAGCTTGTATTTGATAAGCCTGTGGGAGACAGGAAGTCTCTCCTTCCCATGACACCTTTGTGGTTCATTTGGGTTTATTGCCTGTCCTCTGTCTTGCAATCTGAGTGTCTGGAGAAGCCGCACAGAGATGTGCAGCCAATCTAAGACTGTCTAGCTAATCTGAGAGCTACCAGCACGTGTCCCTCATACAGCCCTGCTCCTGCCTCTCTTCATTCTCCATGCCAATCAATCCTAAAACCTCTCTGCAGAAATTCCTGGGCAAATGGTGGCAGTAGCTGTGGGTGAGTATGGCTGTGTATTATTCTCCGGGCTCTCGAGTTTTCCTTCCTCTCTTGGTCTCCCTGTTTGTAGTGAGAAACATGAAATGAAAAAATATTGACAGAACATTCTTGAACATTGGAAAAATAAAGTAAAATCACATTTTGAGCAAATTGGTTGATTGCATCTTGCTGCATCCAAATTTCTTTATAACTTAGCTGATAAAAATCTGCTACTGTTTTAAAGAGAATTCTTTTGGGTATTATGTATTACATTGCTAAAAGAACTGTTCAAATCAAGTTTTATGCTAAGGCAATTTTGTTTGGTGATGTTTTGGTACAATAGTGAAAGAAAAAATATTGTTTTATTGGTACCCTCTGTGAAGCTATGTCTCCTTCCATTGTTATTGGTTCCAAAGACTTCAGACCAGACGGGATCCTTATTGTCATCAAGGCTGACACCTGCATAAAAAACCAAAAGTGCAGTTTATCCAGTAGCTCCTGTATCAGTCCTTAAATTTCTGCAGAGCTAAAGCATAAAAAGGTACTGCAGAGAAGTCAAGATCTCCAGCCAGCAACTCTCCTGTCTACCTTGTTGTTTAGTTTACAGCTTAAATTAGAAGTTACTTGAAAGTCCTTTACTACAGAGTATTGCTTAGCTCAATGTGAAATGATTTAATGGTCCAGATCTGGTTTTAAATACATCACTAACAGAGTAAAAACCATCAGAAGCAGCCTCTTATTCATCTGCCTACTGATAAGGTGCTCACCAGTGCATGCAGAGCTGAAGGAAGTGCATTCCCTTCTGTAAAGTCATTGTGTGAAGTTTCTTTGTGGCTGGGCTCATAAGAAATACTCTTATACCTCGTATCAAGTAAGGGGTGTTCAGGCCCTTATTTGCTGTTAATATATGACACTAGTATCTAGAAAAGAAATAGGAATTTTCAAAAAAACATGACATAAACTTGGATATAAACATGATACAGATGTAGGTATATTTTGTTGATATGTATTATATAAGCTCTCTAATATACAGCTAGTACTTTTTTATTTTCCAGAGTTTAAACTGTTTTAGCATCTGGAATTATGTTTGCATTATATGAAGCAGTCTGTTGCAAAAATTAGCAAGAATAAAATTAATGTCAAAATCAATGTCAAAATTCACCACAGGGTAAAATATACATTCATATGTGCATATATATATATGCACACAAAAACCCACCAATAGCCATTAATTTTCTTAACAATCTACATCTAGTTTCCTCTCTAAATTGCTTCAATGTATGAACAAAATTATTGTTCAATTACAATATTCAATTTTATGCCACTAAAAATTATGTGAAATACTGAAAATATAAGTCAAAATATCAGTAGTATTTAGGAGGGTTGTGCTTATATAGAGTCTTCCTGCTTTAGTTGCAACCATGAGATCTGGAATTATAATCCTATTTTAATGAAACCAGCAAGATGAAATACTGTAGGAACATAAGTTTTTAGAGCCTACCTATCAAATATTCCAAGGTTAAATAATGGTAGAAAAATGGCAATATCTTAACATAATAAAGTGTTTTAACAGTTGGGGAAATGTGTAAATTGTGATTTGGGATTTCTTTCTTTGATACCCTGACAGTCTTTATTTGAAAAGCAAAAGCTAGATTCTGCACCTCCTTGTGTAGTCTCAAATTTGTACCAGTTAAATTGTCCCTGTGTGTGCTGGTTTTGACTGGGGTAGAATTAATTTTCCTTACAGTCACTAATATGGGGCTGTATCTGGGATTTGTGCCTTAAACAGTGTTGATAAGACAGGGCTGTTTTAGCTACTGCTGAGAAGTGCTTGCACAGAGCCACGGGCTTTTCTGCTTCTCACCCCAGTGAGTGGGCTGGGGTGCACAAGGAGCTGGCAGGGGACAGAGCCAGGACAGCTGACCCCAAGTAACTACAGGGATATCCCACACTATATGGAGTCACGTTCTGCATATAAAGCTGGGGAAGAAGGTGATGTTCAGAGTGATAGCACTAGTGTTCCCAAGTCATGATTACAGCTGATGGAGCCCTTCTTTCCTGGGAAGGATGAACTCCTGACTTTCCACAGTAAGCAGTGAATCAATTCCTTGTTTTACTTTGCTTGAGTGCCCAGCTTTTGCTTTATCCTATTAAATTATCTTTACCCACAAGTTCTCTTATCTTTACTCTTCCAACTTTTGCCCATCCCAACTGGAGGATAGTGAATGTGGTACTTGGATGCTGGCTGAAGCTAAGCCATGGCAATGTGTGAGAAGCTTTGCTAGATTGACATCTATAATTGTTCTTCACTTTTCCAAAATGTTATTCATGGCAGGAAAGAAAAAGATGTGCTTTTTCTTGTGAACTACATCTTGCCAAAGATTTCAACAAACATGATTATCCAGGTTATTAACTTTCCCTCCTAATCCATTTTTGTGGTGTGGGAAAAAAAAAAAAAAAGAAAAACGACAAACCTGATGAGGTGTCTATTAAAATATTGGTTTGATTTTCTGTAAAATTTTTCTTGGAGGGTGCTATGAATCTTCAGCTCAAGGGCATATGAATGTTGTTAAATACATCAGCTCCTATAAAGTGGATCAGATGCCTCTGTCCCAAGCTCTGCAAGGTGAAGCAAAGGAGAAGATGGGTTTGTAACTTTACCACGAGGTCACTGCTTTGCTTGTTTCAACATTTGCCACTGTGATGTTAATCTACCATAGTCATACACGTGCTTGAATTTTTATTGCAAGTGAGTGGGATGGAGAGAGGAGAAGAGGGAGAATTTGGGTATGGAGAGGAGGGGCATACAGATTGCTTTTATAAGCTATGGTTTATGAGGCATATTGACCCAGCAGCACTGAGATATTCTGGGCTCTCCTCCTGAAGGATGAGGAGGTTATGGCTGTGTCTTTTCCCTCAACTTTATTTATTCTCCTTCTCCTGACTCAATTCTCACCATTTTCCTGGACATCTGGTTATGTGGTAAGGTCTTCAGGGAGGACACTCTTCTTCTCTTGGAATTATATGTAGTGCCTCAGGGGCTTCTCAATAAAGTTGGACTGTCTTGATAACATTAACTGACTTTCTACTTCAAGATGGTTTTACTTTTAATCCTCAGAGTGTAGCTGTCCCTTGATCTTTTACTACAGAAATATAGTAGCACAGATAGAAAACTTTTTGACAAAAAGTAGAAATTAATGTGTGTGCACAGTATGACCAAGTTCAGATCCCTAAAGTCAGACTAACTCTATTTTTAACCACGCGAAGTAGGACTATGTTAACATATGCTGGGAGTGGGTTTTTTGTCTTTAATATCACAAACATTAGACACAAATCTTCACAGAGTTCACTTTAATTCAGATTTTCCCATCTGTCATGGAGCTGCAAAATTAGGACACATCCGTGGCTTAGTGGGGAACAGAAGGGAAGTAGAAGCCTGTGCTCTGCATGAAGGTTTGCTGCAGGTGGTTTGCAACATTGTCACCAAAACAACACTGAGAATAGGTTATGCAGGGTGTAAATATCTTCTGGGCTGTTTGCCTTAGACTGCCTTCAGCTTTGGCCTGTGCATAGAATGGCCATTCAAAGATGCAGAGCATTGGATGTGATGCTGGTGTGCATCTGCCACCCAAATTTCGTTTGGAAGTGATCTTGCTTTGGGGCCGCTTAGTGATGCAGACCAAAGTGGAACAAAGAGCTGCTTTGAAAGCACCCTTTCTTCTGAACTTAAAAAAAAAACCCCAAAACATAGGGGTAAGGTGGGAGGAGAAAGAAATAAGTCCCTACTTTCTTGGCTAAGAGGTCCTATGTGCTTAGCAACTTCTGGAAAATGAGATGGCTCTTTGTTTCAGTGCCTTAATGAGGATTTACTGCTCAAATTCTTCTGTGCAGCTTGATTTCAAGGGGAAGACACAGTACCAGATGAGAGAAGCATTAAACCTTTTTATTTGGTGAAAATCAATCATTGTCCGTTTTCCCTTTTTTTTTGCTTCTCTGAAAAAGGGCATGCTATCCCCGAAAACTGTGAATAGGCAGCTTTGGACTGAGCAGGGAGATGGAGCCAGTTGTTCCCAGAAGGCTTTTTTTTTTTTTCAGTCCTCTAGTTCTTGTTTTCTTTTGGTTCTTCTCGTGAGCTTTTGTTATGTGGTATGCTGCTTTTTCACCATAGATTAGGCATTAATTAGTGTATATTTTATATTTGTGCATTTTTCAGTTTGCCAAAATGTTTGGGATCCGTCTGATTCTTACGCAAATTTCCACTTGCACTGTTGGAAAGAGAGTGCAGATGGCTTCTGAATTAGAAAATTTCCATACACCCTTTTTTCCCTTCAATCTAAAGCCACATGGTTACATGCTCTAAAACAACATAAGGTGAGCTGGTGTGAATTTGAGGAAGCTGATATTCTTCCTATGTGGAGTCTGAAAATCAAGTATTTAATCAATGGAAGCAAGTTTTCTACTCTGGAAGTATTGACATTCTCAATTATAGTGGAAACATCAAAGCTTTCCGCATGAAGCATCAGCCAGCCCTTGAAACATATGGTGGAATATTTTTGTGCTGCTGCTGCTTTACTGTGGTGTATTGGATTTGCACTGGCATCATTTTCTTCCATTAGTTAGGCTTACCCTTCTTCACCTTTCCAATTTATTGGAACTTAACTGTTCATTGTCAGCTGACTCAGGAATGCAGAGCCACACTCCATAGCCAACATAAGGCCTGAAGTTAGTAAATTTAAATGCATGAAGTAGAATAAATTAGAACTAGTATGTTAACGTTGATAACTTCTACTGCAAAACTCTTATTACATCTGTCCTGGAGATTTTAATTTTATTTTTAGATGTACTTCATGCACATCATATTGTATA
Organism: Chamaea fasciata; assembly: GCF_029207755.1. NCBI lineage: Eukaryota > Metazoa > Chordata > Aves > Passeriformes > Sylviidae > Chamaea > Chamaea fasciata. The sequence continues at coordinate 19,515,712 of NW_027094087.1, read as the reverse complement.
TATGCATGATATCACAACTCTTCTGTTTCCTTACAGAGGTCTAATGGGAAAACATGAGGATTTGTAAAAACAAAAGCTTTGTGTTCACTGAAATGGAAATTACACAATTTCATCTTCTAGTCAAGACTTTTTCTGAAATTCTCATAAACAGTAAGAGGAGAGAAAATGGAAAAAAACACGTTGAGATGAGGCTGAGAGAAGACCTTTTTATTTCCTAAGAATAGATAATTTTTTTTCTCTCTCCCTCCCCACTCAAACTGGCAAAATATACAGCTAATAGAACTGTTTTCAGGCAAACCATCCACAAGCCAACATCAGTTGAGCCTTATGGGAAAAAAGGGTCTCAGACCTGTGTGTGCTTTCACTACATCTATTCACATTTTTGGGGGAGAGGGAGGGAGTGGGGATATGAGAAGCCCAGTTACCTACAGACACTGTAAATTCAGTCATCTGAATTTATTGATCTCTTTTTGGCTTGGATTGTTATTGATGCAAGTTCCCAGTGTTGCTGTTGACCTTAAGGGAAACAGGACGAGCACCTTAGTGGATTCTCTCCTACTCTTCTCACCCCCCAAGGTCTGTGGTGATCGGGTATCGAAAATTTCAATTTGTTTTGAAAGGACTGGAGAAAGAGACTGCTGTGGCACACCTTCTATGGAAGGAATAATAAGGTTTTTGGGAAAGATGGTCTAAAATCAACTGAAAGACTACATTGGCATTTTCTTTTGACCCTGTAAGACCTTAAAATAACAGGCTGAGAGTTGGTACTCTTGAGGTCTTGGTAGGTGTTCTCCTGAAGTGCTGTGTGGGTGTCTGTTGGACATCTTATTCAGCCCAGAGAGCAGATTTTGGGGTGGATCATCAGTAACAACATTGAACAGGACTGGGCCCAATACTGAGCTTGGGGAATCACCACTTGTGTGCAAGCACAGCAGCCCTGGGAGAGAGAGACATGTGTCCAGGGCTTTTGGGCCACATTGTGGCTTTCTGAAGACACTCAATCCCTTGTGATGCTGGTGGGTCTCTTGTGAGCCTTCATTTAATCCTCTACCTTGGCACACCTATGCTGGCATGATTTTGGTATCAAGAAATCCAACCTCTTTCATTTTGTAAATAGCTGTTGAGCACTTATGGGAGGAGGGGGAAAAAGCTCGGCCATTGATGGAGATCTCCTGGCATCTTTGTTCAGCCCCATTCTACCTCCATTTCTTTCCGACACCACACCAGCTCCTCTGTCTACTCTCCCAAGTTCTAGAAACTGAGGAGGGAGGATGAGATGGAAAATGATAGCTGGAGTATCATTGAGTGGTCCTACAAAAGAAGTCAGTGTGTTTGCCCGCACCTCACTTGAATTGCATCTCTGATTAAATGGCTGGATGTCATGAGGTCATTACACACGGCGCTGCTTTGTGATTTCTGACAGTTGTTCGGTAGTTTGAATTCCCACATACAAAGAACTGGCCAGTTTTTGTAGACAAAAAAATTGTCTTATCTTGCTTCACGTTGGAAAACAAAAGATGATGTTGATGAAGTATGGATACATGCAGATGGCAGAAAGAACCCTTTATGAATGGCATAGCATGAAGTAGCCAGAAGTGGTACACCAGTCATTCTGCTGTTAACTTTTCATGTTAGCCAAAGGAACAATTAGGATTGTAAGGGCATATTGTTCTGTGTCTATTAGAGAGAAACGAATTAATGGAGAGGTTAAACAATTTCTCTGAAGTTACTCAGCCTTGTGCCTGTCCTTACATCCCTGTTTCTCTCTCTGCATTCCACTTTAGTCCCAAAGCGTTATCTTTTCTTCCTGTGACAATTTTTATGTTACATTATTTCTGAAAGTCCAGGAAAATGTTATAATACATATCAGATTATATGAACTACACTGTCATATTTGTAGTTTTGTGTTTGGTGATGTGGTTTTTTTTTCCCTTAACTTTTTTTTTTTTTAAGGTCAGATGATTGTGTTGATAAATCTAAATCCAAAAGAAAAAGGTAAATAAACCCCCACTTTTTTCAGACTGACTCTTCTCTTTTGTCTCCACTCCCCAATTCTTTTCCACAAGAGGAAACACTTTTTTACTGATGCTTTGTAGAAAAGCAAAGGAAATTGAGAGATATCATCCCCAGAGAGGAGAAAGAGGAATTTCTTGCATATCTTCTTACTCTTTTTATCAGTAATCAAGATATTTATAAGGTAATAGGAGATTTGAATGAATTTTCTTTTGGTGTGAGAGGAAATGTGAACAAACTCATGGAAAAATGTATGTGCATTATGTACAAAATAGGTGTGGATTATAATCTTCTATACACACAGTATTTAAAACAACATTTTTTTCTCGAGATTTTTTATTTATTTTCTCCCAGATGGTTGACTCGTGCAGGAATCTTATATGAAGGTATTGAAAATTTTGTGGCTGAGCCAGGGACTGAACTCAGCCCTCTTTGTTCTTAGATAAGCAATCAAACTCAATACTGTCCATCTTTATGCCGCTGTTTTTCAACCTCTCCCCTGGCTGGAGGCAAGTCCCAATTAGTTGGCTGCCCAGCTTCTCTCTGTTCCACATTCCTTTAATAGGTTTGGTGACTACTCACAAGTAGGAAAGAAACCAGATGCCTGAAAAAGTTATCATGTTGTTAAAAGATAAGATTGTTGGAGAACTATTTGTTCAGATAGCTCTGTCTTGAAGTCTAGGTTCTGCAAGACTGATTCCTTGGACAGTGTTATTGGCCCCTTGGGGGCTTGAAAGTATTTGCATGTTTAGATATTTTCTGCTGCAATGTAAGGTTTTGCAATACACTTGACTTGCACAGTAAAGAGGCACTTACGTAAACAAGCAGGTAATAACTAGATGCTTCTTAGTATGATTCTGAGCTAGTCTAAGTTCATTTGTTGTAAAAAATAGATTATTTTCCTCCTGTGCATATGGGAAAGGCTTTGAACATTTTTCTTGCCTGTGAATTCTAGCTCTGTCATTGTCACCCTTCCATTATGTCTGTTGTGCCAACAAAAATTGATCTAATTTATGAAATGCAGAATTATTCCTCTGTTGATACTACTTTAAATATAAAAACCCCTGTGCCAAAAGAACATAAGTAGAAGCAGAGAGAATGCCTCGCTTGTGTTCGAATATATGGCCCTGATTCATACAGAAACCTGTTGAATTTCAGTATCATGCTTTCTTATTGCTTACTGTGTTTCTTTTCCTACATTTAAACCGTGCCTTTGCTCTACAAATTCTTCAGCTGCTCTCTATTGAGAGATACAAATGCAAACATATGGCCCGTAAATTTTCTAGGAGAAGGCGTAGATATCTATAAGCATCAATCCAACTCTGGATAACTGTACTGTACAGGAATTTTTGGGAGAGACGTGGCAGGGTAGCCAGAAACAAGAAATTGGATGACATCAATCTATTTTTAGTTTTGATAAATCAAAGGAAAGCAATTTTGATTTTAAACAGACCACAGAACCATGAGCACTTTAGGCAAATTCTTCTTCCATGCCTTAAATCTGCTTTGAGGTTTTTACAAACTTTGCCGCGATAAATGTATGCATATAAATTACAGATAGTATGCAGACCTATGTTTTAGAGAGTCTTTGTAACTTTGAAGTCCCACAAATCTGAAGATTAAATCTCTTTTACATTTGATACTGTTCAGCCACTCTCCTGAGAGTCCTTGGGCTTTGTTTAATGGAATTGTGTAAATGTGAGGCAAAAAGAGGTACAGAAGAAAACTGCTTTTCCTCATGAGAGAAGTCCATTTCTATTTTATGTTGTAGACTCTGCAATATTTCATACCTGGTATACCTTAGAAATTACCTCTGTAAAGACAGTGATGGTATGCTGTCAGCTCTCTGCAGTGTTTTGGGTTGAGTGAGGGATTCTGGGCATTGCATGGGAAGGATTTATTTTACCAGTAATATAAAATGATAGATTTCCCTAGAGTTTTTCCTCATTACTTTTTTCAGTCTCTGGTGTCATAAATCAAGACATTTGTGGTCATTTACTTTTACTTCTTTTTTACTGCTTGCATGCAGTTTAAAAATATTTTTCAACCACTTTTTGTAAGATTGGGGCAGGGCATATCTCATCAGAAAACGGTTAAGTAAACCTCAGAGAAATATTAGATGTCTGAAGAAGCAGTGGTCCTTCTCTTCACCCCCAGATATCTTTCTTCCTTTTGTTTGTGTTTTTAGTTTTGAAGTACAATTAAGAAAGATTTATGTACTATAAGTTCATGTCTGCTCAGTTTTTGTTCCTTGCATTAGTAGCTAAGGGAGATTTGCAAGAGAGCTGGAGATGGATTTCTTCCAAGAGTGGTAGGACAAGAAGAAAGGGTTTTAAATTGAACGAGGGTAGTTTAGACAAGATACTAGGTAGAAGTTCTTGAATGTAAGGGTGGTGAGGCACTGCAACAGGTTGCCCAGAGAACCTGTGGATGCCCCATACTTGGAAGTGTTCAAGACCAGGCTGGATGGGACTCTGAGCAACTTGATCTAGTAGAAGGTGTCCCTGCCCATGACAGAGGGATTGGAACAAGGTCTTTGAAGTCCTTTCTAACACAAACCATTCTTTGAATCTTCTGAAGCTACTGTGGCCCGGATACTCTCCTGCTGATATTTTAAGTAACAGTATTGGATCCTCTGTGGGAGACAGACATTTAGCTGGCATTGGTATTTTAATATAAATTCCATCCAGGGCTTTAGTTCCCATTGTTAATTACGTGGGGTATCCCTGCATGCTGAGAGGAAAAACCTGCTCTACTTTCTCTTCAGGCAGAGTCCAGCACCACTGAAGTGGGGACCAGGCCATTACAGGGGTGACCAGATTTTAGTGAGGTCCCTTGCCTGGCAGGAGCTGACCTCGCTGAGTGATGCCTGTGCATATTGCTCCAGCTGTGCAGTTCTCAGGGTGGCAGGGGCTAAAATTATGCCAAATTAGTGAAACATGCTTAGAGAAAATTAGAAACTAAGTTTAAAAGCAGGCTGGTGAGGGTTCTGCTCAGGTGGAACATGTCTATGTTTTTCCCTGGCGGCTGTGGGCATCAGGAAAACAAATCCCTTTTTCCAGATTGTTCATCAGACATTCCCTCAGCAGTAATATTCAAGAGAGAAGGAGAAACCCTAAAGCCTCAGTATCACACATGCTGACAGGGAGCTGCCTTACATTGTCCCTTCCCTGCCTCAGCCCAAAATTGTCCCTTCCTGGGATGCTCACCATGATCTGACCAGCTGCTGTCCCTTACCTTACTAGAAATTGGCTCCCCCTGCCCTGTGTTCTTTTCTTTTCTGTGCCCCTTTCTTCCTTTGTAAAAAGTGAATGCCTAGTTCTGAGTTAGGTCAACCTAAAAGATGCCTGGTACTACTGAATACCTTGTCAAGATGGTAGGATGAAGTACAGGAGGGAGTTGTAAGTTTGTTTTAATGACAGTTTTTTTTCTTCTAAAAGTGTTTTCCATTGATTTATTTTTCCCAATATCTCCTTTCTTTGTGCAAGTACCGGCACTTAGGGACAGACCCAAACTGCAGTTTCTCTCTCAGTGTTTCCCATTGTTCTGTTTCTACTGACAGGAAAATATCTCTGAATATCTCTATTATTTGCCATGGCGTTAATTAATGCCACTATGTGCAGTGTAATTTAAACAATGGAGAAAATACTGGATACTAAAAAAGGGGCCAAGAGCTTCTTTATGACAGGAGAGCAAACACTTTATTCTTTAAGCTGGCTATTCTGGTCTGAGATGAAGAACTGCAATTTGTTTTACCTTTGGAAAAGAGTCTAATAAAAAAATCTGTGAGGAAATATTGTGTGACACTTGAAATACTTGCATAGCAGAAGACTTGAAAGTATTCTTATTACCGGAGATTCCAAGTACCTCTCTCTTCCTAGTTTCAGCTTTTTGGCTTTGAAGATATCTAAAAGAATGGAAAAACATCAGTAAAGTTCCTTTTAATCTCCTCTCCTTTCCAGTCATAATAATCTGCTGCTTTTAAAATTTGGTTTTGTGACTCATTAGAGAAACATAAATGCTTCTTTTTAGAGGTATAAAGAATATGTTAGTAAATGGAAGAAGAAGCTTGCTGCCCCCAAATTTTTTTCCCTCTTTTAAAAATTAGTTTTGTTCAACATCTTCCATCTAGAATTTTCCAGGAGGTTTTTTTGCCTATGGCCAGCTGACAAAATTATAACTAATCTGCAAATAGTTTATAGAGGAAAAGATGGCAAAGGGGACACAAAGGAACAGCTCTGTGGGTGCCCCCATTCCATACATCTTGACTGGTTGAGCCTGGCAGGAGTTTTGCTCCACTGGTTCGCCTGTCCAAAGAAGGCATAAACTGTATTTTGCTTGATGTATACTTTGGTGAGATTACAGCGTAGCCTAATCATGAACTGCATCCTCCCTTACTTACAGGAGGAAGAGCTGTTTTTCTAAATGTAAATCTGCTGAAATTTGACTGTAGGCCCCTGATTAATGTGCTGAGGAAAACCACACAATTGTCCGTGCCTCAGAGAAGGTGCACCTACCTCTCTTGTGAATGGCAAGTCCAAAAGGAATCCATGAGGTGCTATGCAAGGTAACACCTTCCTGGAAAATATGGCACAGAAGAAAAAAGTTTACATTTAAAAACCAAACAAATAATTAATGAAGCTATTTTGACTTTATTTGGTTTGAATTTTAATACACAAATGTTTACAACAAAGACAGACTGGGAGGAAACAGTGATTGAGAAAAGCCAAAAGAAAGGGCATTGTTGGATATTTACTGTACAGTTTAAAATGAACGAGCCATTATATATACATGGGATTTCACAAGCTCCTCATGGTATATAGAAAAGTAATAGCTGTGATTCACAGCCAGGAAAATAGCAGAATAGAGCCTGTATGGATAGTAATCCACGGTTTTCTCTCTAGCAGGACCACAAGGTCCTTGTTGCAAATAGAGGTACTCTGGTGATTGTGCTTGACCATCTGTTGGGGGTTAGGTTTGTTCCTTCTTTCTCTAAAGATTTTTTTCCCCATAAGTTACCAAGGAGACCAAGTGTTGGATACTTGAGAGTACTTAACCGAAACAAAGAGGTGGACAAAGGTGGAAGGGGGAGATAATGCAGGTAAAAGACAGAGCTTGAGGCAGCTGTGAGCTCTTCTTTTTCGGCATTCGGGGAGAGAGAGAACGGCTGTTGCTGGCTGGAGGAGTTTCACTGTGGCCAAAGGGATCCAGTCCTGGGAAATCTACTATCACCGGTTCAGCCTGAATCCTGAGTTTTCTCTGCCACCCGCGGGAGCTGGGCCAAGCCCTGCCTCACCTTCGGCTTCTTGGGCGCTGCTCCTCTTGCTGCAGCGTGACCCTGCACCCCCTGCGCTGCCGGGACACCCTGCCATCTCAGCTACCAGCCTGGGACTTTTCCACTGTTTCAGCTTGGTGCTCTGAGGATCCTGCAGGGACACCGAAACCAAACTGCCCTGGGTTTTGTGAAACAAAGCCCTCAAGGTTCTTGGTACTGTTTTCGTTTGTTATTAATGCTGTAGTTGTTTGGGGTTTTTTGGTTTCGGTTTTTTTTTTTTTTTTTTTTTTGGTGTTTGCTTTGTAATACATACTAGTAAAGAACTGCTATTCCTATTTCCCAAATCTTTGCCTAAGAGCCTCTGATTGTAAAATTATAATTGAAAAAGAAAAAAAAAAGTGGGGGGGGGGGTTTTACACTCCATTACAAAGGAAACTCCAGTTGGTTTTTTTTTTTTTTATTACCTGGCAGATACCTGTCTTCCCAAACCAAGACACCATCAAATCAAAAATTTGAGATGTGGTGAGGGAAAGAAAGGAGACACATCAACTCTAAACTAAGACATGAGAATAGTGAGAGAGGGTGACTGAAGTTGTGGGAGTTGATTCTTGCCTTCTTCCTAACCATAAGTAGAAGGGACTACTAAAATATTCTCTACTCTGACTTCAGCGGGTACTCCCTTTATAAACTTCTTGATGATAAAATATTTATAAGTATTTTTAAAGTGTTGAGCAGATTTCTGCCTGAAATCTATCTCTGCATTAAAGCCTCAGTACCTGAGCAATTAGAAAAACGCAAATCAGAACTGAATTTTGAACTCTTATGAAGTTTCAGATTGGGTTTGTTGGCTCTGTGTTTCTTCTTTAGCTGTTCAACAAGTGTTTTCAACTTTTTCAAGTACACAGATGTCTCACAATAAGGAGTGGGTGGAGTTGGGCTTTTTGTGCCCACTTGGGAAAGAGGAAATAGAAGGAGGAGAGGTAAAAATAAAGTCCCTATTTTGAAAAGAGCATAGTACATATAATCATCATTCAGTTTGCGATTTAAAAACATCTGTTGTATAAAGAATTGATTTCAGCAGTGTATTTGTTCTCTCTGCCTTGCAGGGCTCACTTTAGAGGGGGGCTGGATTACCTGTATCATTAATATCTGCTAGGCTCTTAATTGCTGCTCTTCTAGCAGATGTCTAGCTTGATTGCTTTTCCAATTCTTTGGTGCAAACCTGCAGAAAAGGAGTATTTTGTAAGGCTTTGTTGCATTGTTGAAGAGCAATTAAATTTTAAAGTTCTCTGAAGGGGAAGGTGGGCTAGAGTATTGAGGTGTGTATGACTGAATGCTGCCCTTTAGCTTTCATCAACTTGTGTGCAGGGAGAATGAAAAGAGAAAGCCATAGAAATGTATTTGCTGTATGTGTGGACATGTGTGGTTTTTCTTCTCTCAGGGATGTGCTTCTTGCTCTTGAAGCAAGCTGGACTACTTTTATTACTGAAAAAGGATTTATGTAGGCTTTGTATTGTGTTCTAATGTGCTGTGCACCTTGCTAAGGAATCCAGTGCTAGCTCTGTTCTGGAGAGTGCCTGCTTTACATGGAGATGAAGCTGGGAAAACTATGTGGAAAATAAAGAAATATGCTGGCCTTGTGATCTAAGTTTTGGTTTGATTCAGTTCCTCATGCATAGGAACCCCATAAAATGTCTCCAGTGTGAACCTGCCTCCAAAGACAGGGGAGAAGAACAAGGGTTTTACCCTTGATCTACAGGGAATTGAGAAAGTAGGGGCTTTTTTCTGATCGAGAACTGTTTCTTACAGCTCTAGGGTGGATTGTATAATCCTGTGCCATCTTCGGAAAAGACAGCTGTAGATTTTTTCTTACCCTTGTTGTTCCTTGTATTCTTCAGGCAGGACTCCTGTAGCCCCTGAAGGGGACAGCCCTAGCACAGGTGGGAGGCAGATGTCTTATACTTCCTTGCTTCTGCCAGCTCTCATGTGCTGAGGCTGGCAAGACACAAGGATGCAAAGTCTGCTGCTGCGTCTTCTGGTTGGGGAGCTGTTTTGTTGTTGTTGTTTTGGTTTTTTGTTTTTTTTTTTTGTTTTGTTTTTTTGTTTGTTTTTTTTTTCCCCATGAAGCTGTTTTGTACCTGGTACAAGTAATTTCTTCAAAGGCCCAAGGCTTCGCAATGGTAAAGTTTGTTGCCATTCAGAACAGTGTACCTCTTTCTGTTTTCCAGGGCAAGGTCTTGTGCTCAAAAGTTGTCTGTGCTGGCATGTGAGTTGTTGTGTGGGGCTGTTTCTCGTCTCCTCCAGCTGGTATTGCTCCAGCAGTAACACCTGCAGAACAACAGGCTGGTTTTTTTACCACTTCACTTACCACTTTTACCACTCCAATTAGCTCTTTTATGTCTGTGCATTTGTAAGCTAATACTTCGGAACCTGAGTTGCTGATGATCTGCCTGTTCAAGGACAAAGCCTCTAGGTTTTTCTAACTATAGCTGTTGATTTGGCTGTTTCAGCCTTTATATGGAGAAACTTCTAAATATTCTCTCCAAGTTTCATACAAGAGACTTGTGGTTGTGACTTTCTTCCAGTACGAAAGAAAAGAAAGGGAGAAAGAGACACTTGTCATCTTATTATCATAACTCACGAAAGAAAAATAGAAGGAAGTAGCCCCATGAATGAACCCAGGTTATCTTTTACCTAGTGATACACAGTTTTTTCATCCTACTTCTCTGATACTCTCTTTTACATGATAAGGTTAAAATACTTGCACTCTCTAGTAAAAGCACTTTATATCTCCCAGAGTTACTACCATTAACGTAATTTACATTGAGTTGCTAAACCAAGGCAGTTATGTCATCAAAAGAGCAGTAAGATTGCTGTGGCTGCATCTAAACCAGTGTTGTTGACAATATAGGAATATTGCAAAAAAATTTTCTATCTCTAATCAATGCTTACATAGACAGGAATTTCCTATGCTGACCTGACTGAAACTGTCCTATGTGCATGTGACTGTATGTCTGTTTGTCTCTCTCCATTCATATAGAAAGGTATAAATAATTTTCTGTCAAAAATCAGATTACCAAGCTGCTGCTTTCTGCTTTCAATAAGATAGCACAATTTACTTTAAAAAAAAAAGGAACCACATAACAAAACAAACAAAAAGCCCCAAACAAAACAAACAAACCAAACAAACTGAAAAAACAAAAGACGTCAAAAAGACACTTTGCCATCAGTGTGCCTGCTTGGCCTAATCTTACCCAGAAGTCAAACACTGGGCTCTAAAAAATCAGGACAAACCAAGGAGTAAGTCAAGTATCATTTGTCTTAGGAAGGCTAGATATGCATTTCAAAGTGTCTCTTAGCTTATAGAAGGAGCCCAAATAACCTTTTAGTGGTGAATATCAGGTGTGATATATCTCCTTCCACCTAACTTTTTCATGAACTCTATGAACATAAAGAGCGAGACCTTGAGCTAATGCCAAACTCATTGAACTGAAGGGAGTCCCACCAGCTTCTTGTGCTCTGCCTGTGTGGTGATATGGACATCTCCAAAATGTGTAACAAGCCTGTCCCCTGTTCTTCAGAATTTAGTGCCTGTTCAAACACCCAGTGCCTGTATTTGCTGCTCCTTCCCCTTTCTGGAGGAAGTAGCCCAACTCTGCAAGCCTCCAGTTCTTCCTCCAAAGGAACCGAGTAGTTCAAAGCTTCATTGTCACTGGGACCAGGCTTCTTCTGAAGTTACTGGAAATCTGCTAATTTCTGATTTGCTTTAGCACTGGTAGTAGATCCAGCAGCCAGTTTAAAGCTGTCTGTGAGCTTCAGGTCACAGCGGGTCTCTACTGACTAACAAAAATCATTTTGAGTATTTGGTCTCTGTTTCATTTACTGGTTTGAAGTTTGTGCTGCTTTGTGTTTTCTCACAAGGTGTGACAGTCACTCATGAATGACTTTTATATCTTCCTGTGCCAGAAGCCATGCAGCACCTTGTTTTGTGAGCTTAAAAGCCTTTGCAGCAAGAGTCTTTACAATTCTTTGTGCTGTGACTGTGAACATTGTGAATTTATGAACATTTTGTTCAAAGGCCAGGGCATATGCTAACCCTGCAGGGGCTGGGTTTAAAAGCACAACGTTTGTTACCCCAGGCACTGAAAGGAATTGTGTGGTACTGTGTTCTCATGGGATTTTGTGTTTGTTCATTTTTATCAAAATTTTGATCATTTTTATATATAAATGGAGGTAGATTTTACAAATACCTGCTAACATTTCCAACTACGTTAGCCTTAGATTTTGAAAATGATTTTGCGTTGGTTTGCTTGTTTCTTGGTAGAAATCATGTAGCTCAGAGAATAAAAGGAATAGCACAACTGCTGAACAGAAAATTTATGAACACAAATTTGATCCAAGATGTTTTACTCAATTGATGATGAAATTATCTATGAATGTATATTTTCACTATATGACCAGTTTTATATATGGCTCAATAATATTCATCATGGAAAATCTGTTCTGTTCCCCCTTGTCAGCTGCTAAATAAATTACTAGGGAATCAGTTTTTTTGTTATTCAGACAGATCTAGTCTGCACAGGGGTGTCTGTGTACTACTGTCACCAAATAATCCATTTTGTTTCTTTGCATCCAGTATAGGTATGGCTTCTGAGGTTTGAAAGAATTTGATCCTATGTCTTTGTGAAATTTACATTTTGATGTTACAAATGGGAAAAAAATATGTCTCTTTAGAAAGTTCTGCTTCAAAATAATGTAGAAACATAAGCTAAGTCTTCACAACAGACACTTTCAATGTATCTTAAATACATTGAAAACAACATTTGATTTCTAAATGTCCAGTGTGGAAATATATTGAGAGTTGATTAAAATACTTTCAAAAACATGTTGCTTGACAAACACATTACACTGGTGACAGTCTTTTTGGAAACTACATTTCAATGCTTTGATAAAATGGGCTTTGAAGTATGACACATTATCCTCCTGTCAGTGGTCAGAAATCTGAATAAACTGCAGTAGATTGCGTACTTCAAGGGAATGAATACATAAGATAAGTTCTTAGCTTGCAACTTTAGCTATTTGATATTCAATCATAACTGTTTTATAACTAAAAGCCCAAAAGCAAGAGTGAAAAGCTCTGGTCCTGCACATAAAAATATGTATGTATGCATAACTAGATATTTTGGATGGCCTAAAAAAAAGATATCTATATGGTCTGATACTTTGCATCTTCTATGAAATATTATATAGATGCTTTGTTCCCTGTTTTTCTGAAATCAGTTATATAGTCCATGTCAAATAGCTATGGCAGTTTTACAAAAATCCAGTTTATGATAGATTTTGTTAGTAGTACTGACATAAAATGACTTGGGATGTTTTAGAGAGAGGATTTTTCAAGAGAAACATGTTTGGCTGGCTGCATGTGGTATGAAGGATACTGTGCATTCAGTCACAAGGTGACAGGTTACCACTCTATACTCAAGGGCAAAATAATGGCAATATTTTTAGTTGCTAATTATTGTCACTAGCAAGTTTAATCAAGGCGTTCTGCATTGGTCATAAAACCCCAGTAATGTAAGACTCAAGTGGTTTGTTCATGTCACCAGAATTCCAAGATAAATGTGGTAAAAAGGATCAGCCATCGTGTGTTATATATCTACAGACAGTGCACATTTTTCTCCCACTGTACTTCGGGAGTGAGACTCCTCTAGATGACAGTTATGGAAAGTCTGAAGTGTCTGGAGTGTACAAAAATAGAAAGTTCTGAATGCACTTAATAAAAGTTTAATTTGTGAGTTATATGAGTATAGAAATAACTACTGGTGTGTGAAACCCAAAGGTGCATAAGTTCAGTCAAAGTTTTATATATGAACTTTTTACAGATTTCATTCTTTCTTGTGGTATAGGTTTTATATCTCTTTTATTCCTCTGTCCTCACCCTGTTCTTCCATATTTTTAATGCATAAATTATTCTGCTTGTTTACACCAGACTTTAAATCACTCTCTTATTGGTGTTTCAAACAGTTTATCTTTTATAACAGTATCCTCTGATGGTGCAGGGGCATAACACCTTTCCTTAGTCTTTTTTTTTTTTTTTTTTTTTCCCTAATTATTTTCTTTTCTCTTTTTCCTGTTATGGACTTTGGGAAGGGTGTCCTGTTCAGATATTTTGTCTTTCTCTAACTTGATTGCTTTGTCTCTGAGTTAATTCTTTCCCAGACTTTCATTTTGCTGTGCAGGATTTTATCACAGCATCTTTGCAGGCCTGTGAAGACTCAGCAGGAACTTCCTGTGAGTTTTGGCTTGTCTTGCTCTCACAGTAGGGAAACTTATCAATCACTGTTCAGCCCAAGTCTTGGTGATTAGTGTGGGCCTCTTACAGATTTACAAAGCTAAAAGAAAAGATGTTGATGTAAGTAATACTGTTGATGTGGTTTGTGTGGTTCCCTAATTTCTCTCTAAGGCTCCCATGTCAGTGAGCATTGTATTTATAGACAAGCAGAACCAAATCTTGGTGAGTAGCAGCAAGCAAGTACTGAAGAGTAAAGTGAGAGATTATTACTATAGCAGTATTCTGAAGATAAGTGGGAAACAGATGGACCTGGGGAAAACCCCAGAATTTTGTCATGTATCTGTTGTACTGGCATCATTAAAATTGGCTTTTTTTTTTTCTGTATATTTAAATCCTTTTTCATAGTTTGTCCATTATTTGTCTTTAGAGGTGTTCTTCAAAGGAGGGATTGGGAATAGCTTGTTGATAAGTATCAGCTAAAGGTAACTCTTGTTTCTAAGCTCCACAGGAAACCTATCCTTATTGTATCTTCGAGTTCTGATTGAAAAGTCATAGACAGAGCAGCTGCCTGCTAGAAGTGCATTGGAAGTGCAGCAAATCACCTTTTAAGAGAGGCAGTTTCTCTTCCCGTTGGACTTGATTTTGATTTTTGCCTTGGTGTAAGTTGGGAGTAACATAAAGATGCTCTTCAGTTTGCACTGAGTATGAAAGCAGAAAAAGTGAAGAAAGAACTATGTTTGCTGGATCTAAGAAAGTAATTCTCTGACCTCTGGTACTACTTATTTCTTGTCAGATTTCATTAAAATTCCTCAAAACAGTGTTGGGACAGTGCAGTTCTTCTGTTCAAAGACATACCTGTCTCACATCATGACTGGCTCAATCTATATACCTGTGTAAGCACCAGTGTCCCCTGACTTCAGTCTCTGTGCTGACTGCACCTTAAGAAAAGTTGTATCAGCTCTTTAAGGCTTTTAAAAACTGTAGGACTTGCTCTAGGTTCAGAGCCTAATTCCTCTCCAGTGCAAGTGTGGCCTGGCCTAACTCCCAAGATGTAAAAGGCAGCGTGGTGACGTGGCAGGCTGTACTACTTTGATGAAGTTAAAAGAGAAGGCAGAAAGTAAGAAGTCAGATTTTGTGTAGGGATTGAAAAGATATGAGAAGTTCTGGTAGATGTGTGGAAAGATGAGAAGTCATTTCCAAGAGATATGCTGTCTTGGAGGACACAGTGACTCAGATCAAGATAATGTGAGGAGGAGGTGAATAAGAAAGAATGTGTGTTTATTAGCCCAGGGGGGTGCATCCTTCTATTTCTTTCTGTAGAAAAGGCACCAGTAGTAGGTGCCCTAAAATGTGATGGTTGCTGACTCAGCATTCAAGGATTGTTTTCTCATGCAACTAGAAAATTATATTGCCTTTCATGGTCTGTTTTGTTATGCACATGGAATTAGAAATCTTTTATATATACTGCTGAAAATGTCCTTTATGGCTGTAGTTTTTCATGTGTAGTGTAGGAAACAACATTCAAAAGTGCAGTTTGGAAGAGTCTCCATCTCTCCTTATTGAGCTCTTTCAAAGTCTCACCTGCCTCACTTGTACTCTGCATGTCAGCTGGACTGGCAAAGAAGGCATTTGAAACTGAAAAAAAGAGCAAATGCACTATTAATAGTTAGGAGGAAAAAGAAGTCAGAAAATCCATTAATGTTCATGAGAAAATACAAGTCAAGGAAATTTATGGAATAAGAAAAGCTAGGATAGAGTCTCCATATATTGTGTCAAGATGAAAATAATTAATCTCGCTGTTTCAAGAGGTAGAGCCAGGGAAGAATGGCACAGAATAACTAAAGATATTACTTAAAAAATTCATCTTCATTTAAAAACAAATAGCACTGGGAAACTGGCAAGGTAGAGGGACAGATTTGAGGCATACTTGAATTTTTCTAACATTTTTGGAGTGTTATTTGATTATTTTTCCCTCTCTTTGATTGATAGGAAAAAGCTGTGAAGCATAGGAATTATTTGGTAGAATGGTTTCTAAAGGTCTGACAAAAACAGCAGCCCTGTAACTAACTCTGTGATTGTTCAGACTGTCTAATTTTGATATGATGAAAATTTGTTCCTTGGCAATTACCTTTTTCTGCTCTGACTTTACTTTGTTTTCTTGCTATCCTAGTTCATGGACTTGCTGACAGCAATGGTTGAAGATTTTCACCATTCTGTGAGCAGTTTGTACCTTGTAACGGGCATGAAGAAAGGTTTTTGTGGGGTAGTGCTAAGTCAAAGCAAGTTGTTCTAACTCTAATTATTTTCTTTTATTTTCCTTTTTTTTTTTAAACCTCCTTCCTTTACCTAGGACTTTTGATGGTCTGCACTCTAGGTTCTATTTATTTCATCTACATCCATGATTTTGATGTCTGAAGGGAACTATCATAGTTAAATATAGTCCAATACAGTCCAAGTAATTATTCTGACTACACTGCAAGATACTTTTTTCCAGTGCATTGTGGATCTAGGATTAACACACAATCTGAGCACTTTCATCTACAATCCTCTGTGTTCCAAGGACAGTTATGTTAAATATAAGCTGCTGAATCTCTCTTTAAAATGGGACATTTGTCTGTATCCTGACAGACTGGACTTATGTTCATTTGAAAGGTTGTTGTTTTTCCCATTCTTTAAGATCCAAACAGACACATTAAATTTTGCAATCTTTGCTGCTTTGATCATTCACAATGGAAGCCCTTTGTCAAGAGAGCAAATGATGAAACTGAATGTTTATGGGGTATGGAAGCCTGGACTTGTGAGCAGTCTTTCTCTACAGATTGTGCCCTTAGAAAACCTTAGAGAGGTTTTCAGGTGTGCAGGTTCATGTACCTGTGAATGCATTTGAGAACTACCAGGTCACAAAAAAAGTGACTGCATACATTGTGAAATATCACAAACTGTTCAAAAGTGCTATGAAGTTTTGGGTTTTTTTCAGGTATGTCTGGCAGTACAGGAAGCTACTGTACGGGAAAAATGAGAACATGGGAATAGATGTTGATATAAAGGTTTATAGATTTATGTATATCTTAAGAATTATATAAATATTATCTATTTATTTATAGACTAAAGAAACCATATTTAATAAACTGCAGACTGAAATAATAAGATAAATACTCCATCTTTCATATTTACAGCAAAGTGGAATAAGGTGTTCATCATTGCCCTGCAGAAATTCAAAATGTTTCATGAAATACTCAGCATGGTCATTAAAATTAAGAGACTTGGCAAATCGCCTATTGAAATGAGTGCTAATAATAGGTATTTTACAAGGGAAAACTGTTAAGAACTTGAGGAACTAAACTTTTCTCGAAAGCAGTCATAACTTTTGAAATATTGCTGAATTTTATGTCCAGGAGGTTTTTAAAAAGTGCAGTGGAAGTGGGGGTTGGCTGTCTGTTTGAAGCATCCATTAGGACTGAATGTTCCAAAGTGCTCCTCAAGCCAACCGTGCTCCACACAGGGAAGGGAACAAGCTGTGATAATTTCACTCTCATGTAAAGAGCAATATATACTTGGATAGTCTACTGGCAAGGATGTGTTGTTTTGATTTTGTTTTTTTTTAATTGTTTGTTTTCATTTCAAGTATATATATTTTGTCCCCCTGATTCAGTGCAGGGTACTTTTTTTTTGTCAGCCAGAGATGAATGCTAAAAATGGAGAAGTGGTAATAGTTTAATTGGCACATCCTATTGACTCTCACACATTCAGTACAAGCATTTTCCTTGTCTTTAGGTTGTCTGAAGATGTATATAGTCACAGAATTATCAGGGTGGGGAGGAGGCACAAAGTCATTTATCCTGGTAAAGCAGATTCACTTGGAGCAGATTCTACAGGATCACACCCAGGTGGGTTTTGGGTATCTCCACATAGAGGCAGGATGAGAGCCAGAGATGAATCTAAATGATTGTCCTCAAACTGATGGTTCTAAAACACAATGCAAGCCTTCACAACAATATGCTTCCTATGAATTATGGAGAAGTCTGGCTTTCTGAAAAATACCTACATTCAAAAAACAATTTTAAAAAAAAGACAGAATAATCCTTATTCACTGTTGTCTGCTAGCTAAGAAAGAAAAAGACAGGAGCATAATATGAAGTTCTGTTTCCTGACAACCAAATCAAAAAATATCATCCCACTGGGCACACAAATACACAGTTTGAAGGAAGATATACTGGTGAGGACTGTACATTGCATCCTGTTCCTTCCCACCAGGGGAGCTGAGTGTATTTAAGGGCCTTATCTCTGTGAGTTACTAATGTGGGCAGGCATGATGGAATGATGCAAAGCACTGTTTATGATCTCTGTCTCCATTTTTAATGGTGGTTAGCTTCTGTGGCCACCCTGGCTTATTCAGACAGCATTTCTGTATCTGCTCTCTGCACTGATGGGTGTAGTGATCCCTGATGAGCAAACAGTCATTGTTTTCCATTAGTGAAATGCTACTGTTTGAGATAACTTGGATGGGGTGGAAATATCCCAAACTCCTGGCAGACGATTGTCAGATACTTGCAATGAACTGTGTGGGTTTCAGTGTTTTATTGAAGACTCTCAGAGGAGGCCTTGTTATAAGCAATCTTTGGAGAATTAAGTATAAGAATAAGTGATCTTTAGAGAACTAGCATAAAAACCCCCAAATCTGAGATTGTGGGGGTCTGGGCCAGACAGCCTGAATTCATGGATCACTGCAGAAGTGTGGTGCTGGCAACAGATTACACATGTGATCACCATAACTCCCCTGCGATTGCAGGGCGTGTTTGTATAGATGTGTACATATGTATGTATGTATGTATGTATGTATATACATACATATGTACATACACATATACATACATACATAAATACATGCACTGGGCGATCATACCAAGCTGATTGTGATCTCAATTAGATTTCTTTCAGATAGTTCCCTGTAACTGGAACCTCTGTTTCTGTGAACATTCAAACCATTTACACATGTAAGCTGTGAAATCAAATGTATTGTACCAATCACTTGCTAAAAAAAAAAAAAATATTGTGGAGAGGCTATGAAGTGGTAACACTTGGAGATAATATGGAGGCTGAAAATTATTATTATAATTCAGCCCTAGAAGTTGTTTACATTTCCAGAGGGCAATGAAGGAAAATAAACCCGACATTCATATCAATGTTCATTATACTATAGTTAGAATACACTATAGTTAGAATACTGTTAGACAACACAATGGTCAAAGATAATAAGAAGTGCATATAATTTATTCTTTTTAGTCTTTTTCTCATCTCCTTGAGTTTATGATTTTCCCCAGAGCTACATACTGGAACAGTAGAGAAGTGAGGTGACAACTTTGTCTTCTGTGTATAGTGTCTTTTTAAATTTTTGACTACTTTTTTATTATTATTTTTGTGATATGGCGACCAACTTTTTATGGCATTGCTGAGATTCCTGTTGTCTTTAGTTAGTGATGAAGATGTGAAACACTTCAGCAACCAGTTTAAATTCAAAATGAAACTATTGTCTCTGAAAGCATTAGCTCAGGAGAGAACTTAGTCAAAATAATGTGACACTTCCTATTTCTCCACTCTTGCTAAAACTTAAATTGAGAATCTACTTTCTCGGTGACATCTCAACTTTTCAAAAGCTCACAGCCTCAGTTCCCTGGCTAACTATCCCACATTACGAGCTATGGCTGAAATGGTTACTTTTGTAGTAAAATATTCTTGAAAACTAAGTGTCTTGCTCACTGTTATGTCCAGGGAAGCATGAAAATTGTAATAAGAAAAAGGTTTGCTTTGTATTCTTTAAATTTGCAGTTTCAAATTCCAATTACAAAAAAATGACATTGCTAAAATGTAAACAAATATCAAGTTATCTGCAGTTCTTATTTTAGTTTAGTGACACATGGCTTTTTTTAAAAATGTATTTTCTCAACCCTCAGAAGCTTTACTCAGTGGGAAAGAGTAAGTCCTGAATAAGTTCTTGTGATGCAGACAGTTAGAATTGCTTCTGAAAAAGCTTGCCTCTTCTCTTCTTGCTCAACCCCATGTTTTAACAGAACTGGGGTAATAATCATGGAAAAGAGAAGAATGAGATTTGAGAATCTTAAAGAGTAGCAGTTTGGCAGTGCAAGTTAGACGAAACCTGAAGTTTCTTCTTTCTGTCTCTTCCTTGGTCAGTGTGATGTGTAATTTACTGGAGAGTGTTGAGTATTTTTCTGAATTGCTAAACTTGTGTTGTGGATTCCTGAGTTTGATACATACAAACTTTTTCCTTCTGTCCTTACCTATCCTGAGGTGACAAAAACCTCATTTCTGCAACTGCCTGTCCTTCTTAAAGAGCTTTTTGGCACACGTAATAGGTCCCCTTTGTAGTTTACTGGTGTGTGCAGCATATTTTGTGCCTGCAGGATTCTCACAGTTTGCTTTTTTTTTCATACATGTAGAACCATTATGTGGGCAGACTTGTCTTCTTTTGATGTTCACAGATTGTCCACAAGATGATAGCTCCTTTTCACCTGTTGCAAGAAGTGTTTGCTTTTCCCAAGAAGCTTTCTTGTGGTTTCTTATCTGAAGGAGCTATCAGGACATAATTATTCAGAGAAAGAACAGAGGAAACATGGAATTATTGTGAAACAATATCCTTTTCTTGCACTACTGCTAGCAATGCAGAATAAATCATAGACTTAGTGAACACATTTGAAAACTAATGCCAAAAACTGGCAAGAGATAAGAGATGTGAAGGACTGGTAACAAAGACAAAGAACCATGGGCACAAGATGTAATTCAGCAAGAACACATCCAGACACACTTACGGCAGAAATTACAGTGCAGCCTGATTTTACAGGGAAATAAAAGTTTTAGAGTGGAGCAAGTAATGGATTTCTTTAGTCTAGTGACCAAAATTAAGCCTCCTGTTTCTGTGTGGGAGAAGGGCTCACATTGACTCAATGTGCAAAGCTCTGAGATATTTTTGGTAATGCAGTGTTCAGTCACAACTGCTGTGATTCCTGAATATGCTTGATACAAAACTCAAATAATTATCTTGTGAAGGTATTTAAGCATTTGAAAATTAGGTGAGTTTCAAAATGGATGTGCTATTCCACTTTTAAATCATAAAAATGCTTCCATTTCCCAGCCTTCCTGCCTGAAAGTAGAAAATTTGCAGATCTTGTCTTGGGGTGCAGTAGAGGCTGGAAGTATCAAAAAGGATTTCTGGCTTTTTGTAACTTCAAAGAATTAATAGTTTATCCTGTTTATACACAATCACTTGTGTATTCACCTTTTTTTCCCCACAAAAATTTAAATGGTTCATGGCAAATAACTCATCAAAAATTCCCATCAATACATATTTGTTAAAAAAAAAGGCAACGAAACAACAAACTTGTGATGGTTATATTGAACATGTAATAATTTGGTTTCCCATTTGAAACATCACAAAGATTCCTCTCTCAAAATATTGTATTTTTTAATCAATATGAAGCCGGTTTATAATGGCTGTTTTCTCTCTCATTAAGCACGTGTCTTCATGGGCATAATTACTGCATGTAGAATGCACACAGAAACAGGAAGTGTCCTGTAATAGGATAATGCTAAAATTTCATTAACAGCATATGCATTCTTGCCTGTGCATTTTTGTTTTATGTGTAGGGTAGTTATTTGCGACCATGTAAATAATAAGGTTCCCATGAAGACCCCGAAACTAGTTGCTTACTTCCAGGGCAGGGAGGCTTTTGCAGACAGCCTAAGCTTCTTGTCCTCTCCAAGCATTCTCAACTTGTTAGAGATGCTCTGAGATTTCCAGTATTTTCTTAGGAGAGATTATGTGTTACCACTCTGGCAGCAGTGCGACCTTGAACTAATGATGTCCATGTATTTTTATTTTTCATACAATGAGAAAGGCAAGGGAGGGAAGCAAAATGCTTAACAGTCTCAGCAGTCTGGAGTCATTCCCTTTTCTTGCACTGCTGAGGAGAGCTCTGGGACTGCCTTGGGGCTGGGAAGGGCAGCACGACGCTGGAACAGAAAAGAGTCCTACATACCAAAGACAGTTTTCTTTGCCATATAGCCATATAACTGTCAGGCTGCTTGTCTCTGTGTGCTTGCCTCAGACTAGGAGACTGTAGGTGAGGAGAAGGAGTGCTGCAGCAGCACTGCTGTGAGGGTTTCATCTCCATTTGCTGTCACCCAACTACACTGGTAACATTAGAACACTTTTGGGAAGGCAGGAGCTTTCGTCTGGGACATTGACACTCCACAATCTGTTTCCCTACGCTGACAAAACAACCTCTTGAAACTGTTCTCCCCTATGGATGTCTTCCTTGCTGTAAAACTATTTGTGCTATTTGAGAACGTTTTTAGCTTTAGCCTCAGAAGAAAAATCTGATGGTTTTGGGGTTTAGTTGCCTTTAGTGATGTTTTCAACCCTTAAGAAACGTGGGGAGAGAGAAAATGTCACATCTGTGTTGTGTAGCTAGGCTCTGGTCTTATATTCTAGGAAGCTTGGAAGAGGAGCATAATATGTTGATTTTGTATGTGTATGGAATTTTAAATGTCACAGTGTTTTCTTGCAACATGAAATATGGTTCATTAAAATATTTCTCAATGCTTTTATTTTTCCTGTAACAATGATGTGGTGGAGCTTACCTCCCAGGCACAATAAACAGGGATCAAAACAGTAAGTGCTATAAAAATAAATGCAAATAAATTAGAGGACAAAACACCTTTTAGTAGCCTGGAATTTTATGTCAAATAGGTTTGACAGGGTGTTGAACAAACTAAATTGCTGGAATGAGATGGAATGAGGTTTTGAGTCCCATTTTTATTGTTCTTTAGCTGTGGCTCTAGTGTAATTTGCTTTCTTATGCTGCAAAAGAAGTTTTACTCCTTTTTCTTGTAAAAAAAAAAAAAAAGAAAGTACCATGCTACAGCAGAAAATAAGAAAAAGGAAAGCATTTTTGAGAAATCTTATGTCATTGTAGTGGTAATAGTCAAGTATGGACAATATGAACTGTTTTGAGGTTTAATTTTATTGTTGTCCTGTGTAGATGCTCTCAAAACAACCTCAGATAACTACTGCTTTTTTGGAGAGGGCAAGAGGGGAAGTCTTCTTGATTTTATTTTGTGTGATTTCAAAATGTCATGTACATTATGTCATATGGTTGAACTTCAGGTTGATTTGCATTAGTACCACACAGGATTAAATTTCTTTATGGAAATAGATGTCCGGCTTTAAAATTCACCTTGGTATATTTAAAAAAAAAACAAACTGGGTTTACTATTCAGCCCAGTTTGCACTTAAACCATGTTTAGTTTTGTAAAATAAACTATTCAATCTGGAGAGGCATTAATTATCTCTAAAACATACACCTCGCTGTTGTGAACCAATATGCATCACACATTTCTAAGATGACTCTCCACAGAGCAATGGTGCAAATATGCCAACATTTAAAAGTTAAATACAAATGGATCCAGATGAAAACCCATCACAGAGGTCCCCATCTGTCAAATATCTGTGTACTTAACTTTTTGGACGTGGATATTAACAAGGAAGTTAACCGGATTATTTATGTAAAATTAAGCACATATGCTGAAGCCCATTTGTGTAATTTCCTTCTCTCTAAGGACAGTAAAATGAATATTCATAAACTCTGCAGAGGAGTTTTGCAAAGATATCTATATGTGGGCAGGTGCTTAATTTTTAAGGTCTATGGAGTCAAAGTATTTGTGTCTATAAAATGTAAACACGTGCAGAAGACTTGGCAGAATCATTCCAGGTGTCTAAGCAGGTGTATTTATAGTATCCAACCACATTGGTTTATTCAGAATAAAGCCTTTATTTGAGTGACTTTTCAAGCTGAAAAGGCTCTGGGAATTTGAAAAGGCAATGAAGTTCCAAGTATTATTGAAAGAAAAATAGTCTTGTACCAACTTCCTGTTAATTTTAATTGTATTACACCTCATTCTTAATTCAGATGAGCTCAACTCATCACTGTCTGTAAATCCATAGGGTGTTTATTTTCACTCACATTTTCTCCCATGAAATGTATTATTAGCACATCACATTTGAGTCTTTGCTTATTGCAGATAAGTCTGTTTTCCATTCAGAGATAATTTAATATTCAAATAGTGTATACATGAGCAATGTGATTTAATTCTGCAGCTTGTTTATGTTTTAAAGGCTAATATTTTCCAAACCACAATTTAAGGGTGCATGTACCAAGACAAATTACAGTTTCCCAAATGAGTCAAGTTGTGTGAGTTGTTAACATACATTGACATGCAAAGGTAAGTTCCAAGCTGTCATAAGTTAGGTGGCCAGATAAGAGTCGGGAAACAAGCAAATCAAGAGAAATAGGAATTTCCCTAGCAGGAATTCCCTACAGAGCAGGTAAAATTGCAAGAATTGTGTAAATCACTGCAGAAAGAATGGAAAAAACAGTTTGTAGTTATTTATCCTCATAACTTTTCCCTCATTCAAAAAAATAAATTCCATAAGCCTTCTATTTTAAGGGAAGATTTTGGCACTTACGTCCCTGCCATCAGTCAGGTGATCTATCACTATATCTTATCCTGAGCAATTCAGCTCCTTTCTGCCAATGCAGACAACACTGTGCATATATAATCTTGTTTTTCTCCAGCAGAGGTGGTTCTAATATTTTACCAGGGATTTCTGTGGGAGCGGTATATGGTTGTTTAGTCAAAAACACCTTTCTTTGATGGGCACAAAAAAAAAAGACCTTTAAGACTCTTAGCTTACAAATATTTATTGGGTCCTGGAAAATATTAGGGTCAATCCTACTATTTTAAGGCATTGGTGTGTTTGCAAGAGACTTATGTCGTCAACTGAAACTAGAATAAATAAGCCTGCAGTGATTACAGCATGTTGGCACAGAAGAAATTGGGTCAACTTTTGAACCTTTATGTATAGTACAGAAACTATTCTGGGTGTGAGTGATGTATTGTTGATACTCAGTGGTAAAGAATTATGGTTCAATTTATAGGTTAACTAGTAGTTTCAGGGATTTCTAACCATGAACTGTCTCAGTTAGGAACTTTCACTTGTTTATCAGTTACTTCATTGAGAGATTCTTAAAAAAAATAACTTGTGGGGGTGCATATGTGCACAACAGTGCACTTTTCTGAAGCTGGTGTAGATTTTTTGGTACCTTGTGATATCACTTGGATTCTGCAAGTACTTATCTTCTTAGACAAGTCTAGCAGAGTGTAGGGTAATCAATTATTGTATTACTTCTCAGTCAAAACAATTTTTACTACACGCTGTCAGTTGCTTTCAAAAGTGGAAATGATGATGGTCAGCAGCACTTGGAAGCTGGTTAATTACTTGACATTAGAACTAGCAGAGGAGGACAGGATATTCCCCAGGAATATTTATTTGAATTTCCACTTTTTTTTTTCAACTCCATTCATTCTTCCTGTGAACACTTCAGCAGTTAATCCTGACCAACATGGAAACTGGATGGCTGGTGTACTTTCTAAGGTCACTGTTGTCAAAGGGAAGTTCTGTTGGCATTTTTAAAAAATTGCTGAGGGCTAGAAATTACAATGGTGAGGTGTACACCTTACTTGTTTGGCTGCTTTCGGGGAAAAAACAAACAAACAAACAAACAAAACCCCCAAACCCAAAACAAAACCCCAAAAAGCCCCCCCGAAACCCCAAACCAGCCAAAAACCCCCCCAAACAAACCAACCCCCCCCCCCCAAAAAAAAATCCCTACCACCACAAAAAACCCCAAGAATCCAAAAACCAAACACAACAAAATAAAGGCAAAAACACACATGCACACAAAACCCAAAACAAACCCCCCCAAATAGACAAAACCCCAAAACAGACAAACATGCAACCCAACCCAAAACAAACACCCCCTATCCCCTCCACAAGCACAAGAAAATTAAATGTTAGGCACCTCTCTATATCCGTGAGTGTCAAAATACCTCTGACTATGGCTAGAAAATGTTACATTGCATTAGTAGAAACAATTCTAGTATGTGAAAGGCTTGGGGGGAATACAGATGTGCTGATGTGACTTTACTCATCTGTTACCATGAACACTCAACCTCAGACATCATAGACTTGCATTCTGATTTCAAAGAAACTTTCTGTAAATCATTGTTTATTTATTACACATATGAAATTCTGACTGTAAGTGAATAATGCAATTTTAATCTGCACCTACTAGAGAAGTTAATTTTGCCTTTCTCTCTTGTGTAGTATGGATTGACCCTCAGGGGAATATTTGCTTCTTACAGACTTGCTGTAGGTTGAAATCATGGAGTTTTTGTGTTTCTTGTTTTCTAATTGCCTTCCACTCATTCATGGCTCACCTGTAAAGTTATAACTCCTAGGGTGAGATTTGACATGGGTCTAAACTGGAGAAATCCATACAGCAATTTTGTTTTCTGTAGTTTAAATATGAGACTGACTAGATCAATTCTGTTCCTTGATAACAGACTTCTGCAATGGTGGGGCCAAGCTGAAGTGAAATTTCATCACTTACTCCTTGTTGTGTGCAAAATTACCTGGTCTGTGCCTGTCAGGTAACTTCTGTCTGTTGCCTGTGTCATATCCTCACATCCCTCCCAGCTTTTTGTATCACACTATCCCAACTTTAATGTCAATAATCTCCATTATCTTTCCAGATGGAACTTAGTTGGATCTTTAAAAGGAGAGACATTGATAAGTCTCTGAAAAAGTTTGGGTTTGTGCTGATCATATCCTGTCTCCTGATGAGGCTACACTTTAATCTTTACAGAAAGATGTTGCCTGGTCTTTCCCATTCAGGGTCTTCATTATGACAGACTTCTCACAGCTACTACAGAACCACAGTTTTCTGCAAGTTCAGTAAATGCAACTTTAACTACAGTGCAGTCTTTCTATCATATTTCAATTCAATGTGACCTTCACTGTTAGTTTATCATAGTAAACTCTATCACTTTGGAAATGCTTCTTGATATGAGTCATTTGTAACATGCATACCTGCACAGAAATTGCCCATCTCTGTATGCTTCATTATTTTGTAATATTTTAAAATGTCCAAATTGTACATATAATTTGACAATAGTTGAATTTCTGCTTTTCCACATGTACCTATTCTGAATTATGCAAGTGCTTCAAATCAACAATTTATTTCTCTCATTCCCTCTGTTTTTTTTTTTGGGTTTTTTTGGTTGTTTTTTTTTTTTTTTTTTTTTTTTTTTTTAACATGTGAAGTCCTATATCTATTTTTACAGAGTTATGAGTTTATTCTCAGAGTATATTTAAAACACGTCTTTGGCTCTTTCTGCTGAGCCCTTTCTTGCTTCATTGTCTTATCAAAGTCAAATGCATTAACCCTTTGTTGCCTACAGTCCAGCTATTTCTAAGAATAACTTAAATCTTAAAACTTCCCCATGAGAGAAAGAATAGTGGGTTGTTCAGTCAGCTTTGCATTATTTATATTGCATAAATGCACAGGTTTCTAACATTAAAAAGAATCTGAGAACAGAACTGTATGTCTGAGTCCCTCAGCCAAGGAAGGGAACATATTATTTTTATGTGAGAAACCTAAGGAGAGTCTAGCCTGTGCATATTTCTAAATATCACAAATACTTTTCTGAGATAAATGTGTGCACTTTCTCCTTAGGGAAGTTTCTGTCTTACCGGAGTACACTGGAGAGGGGAGGGGAAGGGAAGGGGAAGGGAAGGGGAAGGGAAGGGGAAGGGAAGGGGAAGGGGAAGGGAAGGGGAAGGGGAAGGGAAGGGGAAGGGAAGGGGAAGGGAAGGGGAGGGGAAGGGGAAGGGAAGGGGAGGGGAAGGGGAGGGGAGGGGAAGGGAAGGGAAGGGAAGGGAAGGGAAGGGAAGGGAAGGGAAGGGAAGGGAAGGGAAGGGAAGGGAAGGGAAGGGAAGGGAAGGGAAGGGAAGGGAAGGGAAGGGAAGGGAAGGGAAGGGAAGGGAAGGGAAGGGAAGGGAAGGGAAGGGAAGTGCTGACTTTAAATGGGATCCAAATTTTTCTGAGTAATTTCTACTGTGGTTTATTACAAGCAAGTAACAGTGATACTTGCTGAAGAGTGAAATGAAGGTTTAGAAACATCTGGGATGCTATTTAAAACATTGTCACTGAATATTCTTTTTTAGATGGATTAGGCTATGGGCAGTCCAGGAGGATGGGAATTGTCAGGTTTTGAGGAATGCTGGAATTACAGGGCAGTGTGGCAGAATGGCCTGAGCTATACTCTAGGAAACAACTCTTTGATCCTTTGATAAGCAGTCTCAAGTTTGCAGGGAGGGTATTGTATAGGAAGCTGGGGTAGATGTATCCATAGTGCTGTCCAGACCTCACTAAATGCCTGTGTGGGTACATCCAGTGCATGCAAACTGTGACCACACAGTTGCTATGAGTATCCTTTAGCAATGTCCATCCCAACCAACTGGACAAAATTCCTGCTGGCAGCTTCTCCCTGCCTGCTCTAAAGGCTGCTTCCCCTCCATTGTGTCTAGGATCTGTGCAAAGTCTGGTTTGGTTTGCTTGGGTATGTGATTTTCCTGTGAACTCATCTTCTCAAATATTTAACTTTGAGAACTCTTGTAATTTTGCTCTCTGTCTCCAAATTTCTGAATCGTAATGTGCTTGTAGCCACTTTATTGTGGTAAGTCTTAACTAAATGAATGTATGGCTGTTACTCATTTGCCTTTGTATAATAATATTTAGGATACACATCCTTAATTACTAACTTGTCTTCATCTGGAATCTCCTGGTAATGATATTTTTGAGGTGGGAGATGTTAATCCTTTTGTCAAAATCAGCCATATGCTCTTCTCCTTTGACTATAATTACTTTCTTTTTTTAAATTACCACAGTGCTGTTGAATGTGCATTGGTGAGGGAATTTGCACTTTGGCTGGCAGGGAAAATGTTACAGGTGTGAACTGTGATGTGTAATAATCTTTATAAGAGCTGTCTGATTTCTTTTTGACAGTTTTTCATCAAAACTGTGCTCTTATTGAAGTTGAAATGTTAGCAGAAATGAATTATTCTGACAAACTTTGAAAGGAGAAAAAGCTGAAACATTAACTTTTGACAACTGATTTATTTTCTCTTGACTTGAACTTTTAGTATTAGCTATTGGTATACTTTATATCATATGCACAAAAAAATTTGCATTTAAGCTTTTGTTCATCTTGTCCTAATCCCTTTCTCTGCTCTAAGACAAGCTTAAGTAAAGCTTTGTCATTCCTGGAAAGTATCCACCAAACCATCCTTAAAGTGTTCAAGTCTTTTACCTCTACATGCCATCTATTCTATTATTGTCAGATTTTTTCCAACTCGGAGCAAAAATAAAGGTTCAATGTTCAATTTTAAGGTAGAAAAGCTTTCAGTTGTAGGCCAGCTCAAGAACAACATCTTGTCTTCCCCTTTTAGGCAGTGATTCCTTCATGTTGTGCAAGCTGAGTAGAGCCAGATTTACTACAATTTACTACAGTCTATGAAGGTCTTAGGTTTTTCTGGCAGACTAAAAAAACTCCAAACAAACAAACAAACAAACAAATTTTTTTTCTAGGAGAAAAAGATGCCTTTGTTTTGTGGTGCTCTTCTTTGTTAAAATTAGTCTCACTTATATGTGTAAAATTTTCACTGAAGTATTACTAGATATTCAAAAGTTTGATTCAGGATTTAGGTTCTGGTTTTCTCCAGTAAGGTGTAAGGTTAACTGTGCATTTCAGCATTTCCTGTGATTTTCTTGCTGTCTTTAATCCTTCTAGTTGGACTCTGTTCTTTTCTGCCTGAATCTAGTTAATACACTTCATTTCCCTATCCTTACTCTTTGTGCTGCTTTGCACAGCTACCCTGAGATGATTCCTTTTGGAAATCAATGGAATTAGTTTGATTTGGTTTTTTTCATTCATGAAAAGTTCTAATTAGACAAACAGTCACCATCAAAACTTAGACTTGCACAATTGCAGCTCTAGGAATTCTGGTTCTGAATCAGGCTTGCAGATTCAGACGTCTCCTGCATTTCTGGGACTGCACTGGAGACTCCACGAAGAGAGGGGAGTGAATAAACATAAACCCTTGACTGAAAAATGGAATTTTTCTCTGCAGCTTAAATTCAGAGCCTCCAATGAGCTGATGTGAAAATCTAGCAGGAAAGTCATGAGATAGAAACATTATTAACTCTGTGTGGCTTCTTTCTACCTGGTAGAGTGGGACTGCAGGAGTCCTCTTTCACACAGAAATTTGCCTGTGTGTGTAATGACAGATTCACTGTGAGGCAAGCATATGGACATGGATTGCAAAGTGAATGTAACATTCCAAGTTGGTGAGGTAGCTGATTCCTTCATAATTTGTTATGTATCAATCAGTCATAAGTGACTTCTCAGGCTGCATCTCTCTGAGCTCATAATGAAAGTGTTTCTTTACTTTATGCTGCCTAAGGTGAATCAGCACATCATCTTACAGACTATAAAAGCCCCTAATGGCTGATCTTCTGTAGTCTTGTAGGTAATTTTTCTAAGGCCTAATATTTAGCATTTTACAAGTGTTGTTTAACAATCTCTACATCTACCTGTATGTCTGGCAGACTGCAGGTTGATTGAATATGCATTGGATAGCCTGCTGCATACAGGATGTAAGTACCTGTGCACTACTACTTTTAAATAGAGTAAATGGTGGTTACATGGAAGGATTCAGGAGGGGGAAAAAAAAAGTGATGTCAGAATGAAGTTCACCAAAACCAAAAGTTTGTGATTGTTTTAAATTTTAAACTATTGAAAAGAATTTAATATATGGAAATTTGTTTTTAATAAGTGTGCTTCATTTTCCAAGGCAAAAATTAAATCATATAGGTTTTTGGGTATGCACATGTAGTAGCAGACATGATTTTATGGTTTCTTATAGAAAATAGCTAGCATTTTTAAGGCTGTTGAAGAGCTCTAGGCTATATTTAAAATCAGAATTAATGCATATTCTAATCCCCAGCATGCCTTTGAAAATATCAAACAGCATTTATTAAGTGGAGAAATATAAACATGAGGTCACATTTCTTGTTCTGTAGGCATTAACAGATCAAATTGGGAAAACAATTTCTGACCATGAAACAGAGGAAACAGTTATATTTCTGTTTTCACTCTACCTAAAATTAAGCTAACTTGTCCTGATTAAATACTTTTCTTTGAAAGAAAAAAAAAAGATTGAATCAATCCAGATTTTTAGGGCATGCATTACTCTATCCCAGGTGCTGCTGGGGAATGATGAAGATAATTGCTTTGACTTGATCATTTGCCTTTTTAGTACAAATGATATTATGTTTAGTAGTAAATCAAGATGACCTGGCATTTATGTATTCAGATTGAACAGATGAAAGGGAGAAAAAACAATGCAATGAGGTCAAGGCAAAAACTCTTTCTGATTAACCTGCAATGAAACCATTTTCTGGAGGAGGAAAAGATTGCAACAAAATTGAAATGTTCTTTTTTTATTATTTTTAAATTTATTTGAACTTTTCTATTCTAGGAGCTCTAACTGGATATGTTCTGCTTTTTATGGCTGAGCATTAACCCTGAATACTTCTGTTTTATTTGGTACTATTAGGAGACAGCTATGCTGGTGATCAGTAAATGATAAAATGCTGTCTGTTCATAAATTCATTATTTCGCATGTTAAATTTTTACACAGAAATATTCATTGAAGCTTAATGAAATGAAGAAAAATATAAAAAATGGAAATATTATAGAGGATATTTAGAAGTATTTTTGTTTTGGGTAATCTCTAAACTTGTGCATCTGTTCTGATTTCAAACAAATCCAATTTTGAAATGTTGTAATACCTGCAAGTGTAGTTCCCAAACACTCCAGTTCATTTTCTTGTCACTGCAGGAGACATTTGTTATTGGCAATCTCAGAGGAAAGCTATAGTCTTCAGAGGGAAATGAAAAAGGTAATTTTCATTAAAATACAAAACTTGCATAAAAATTTGAGACTACAGCCAATTCAGCCATGTAAATAAAGCAGATGTTTTCTTGTGATAAAACCAGGAAAAACATGGCAGAGAATTAAAAGACCTGACTTTTTATGCTTGCTTGAATGATTATGCAGATTGCAGGCCAGTGAAATAACAGATCCACAGCACATTCTTACTAATTCTTCAACATCTCCCTCTGTATTGGGGTTTCTAAATGGGCTTAACAACCCATGACAGGCAGCTTGTCTCTCATATTGCAGATGATGATCCATGTACAGTCACTGACAGAGAATGAAGTCCATCAGAAATGTGAACAGTGGAGCAAGGTGTTCAAAACTCACTTCTAGGAAACCTTTGGATGACATTTAAAAATCTGAATACTCCTGATTTCAGGAGGTTGGTCTTTTGATGAAAAAGTGAGGGCAGATGTTTTTTGAAAGGTATTAAATTTTTCTGAAAAAGACAGACGTTTTGGAGATTTCCTCAAGAATTATGGCAAGGTTTTCCATGAAAACCTACTTTCAAGCAGTCTTGCTCAATATATGATTGTTTGTTACTTAAGGACTGTGTGTGGAGGATTATAGAAGTGTCTGGGTTGAAAAAGGTCTTCAAGATCATCATGTCGAACCACTAACTTAGTGCTGCCACCACTAAACCATGTCCATAAGCACCACGTGTTTGAAATACTTCCAGGGGCGAGGATTCCTTTCCTGGGCAGCCTGTTCCAGGAACCTGGCCTGGGTGGGGACAACCCCACCGTGAAAGGACTCCTCCAGGTTTGGGTTGAGGATGCACATGCCAACGAGCAGAAAAGGCAGTAGATTGTTCCTTTAAGAAAAAAGGACAGCAAGATAAGACATATATTGTTCTTGACGTGAAATCCCATGCTTTATCTCTGTGGATTCACCAACTGTGATTAAAATTAAAAGTGCTGATAGCAGTGTGAAAGAGAGGGTGTGTTGCCCCACACAAAGCAAAAGGTGAACATGGAGACTGAAATAAATAAATAATGCAGTTGTACCTGTCTTCTGAAGGCCAAACTACAGATGCTTTATCGCAGTCTTTAACTTGACTCATTCCTTTTCCTTCTGTTAATTTTTAGAACCAGCTATGCTGCCACCTGAACAAAAAAAGCTCAACATAAAAAGCTTCAATGAGACTGCATTCACGTGTTTTATTTATTTGTGCACTTGCTGGCGCTGAGGTTTAAAATGCAGAATTGTTGTACTATGTATCAGAAATTCCAGATATGTGTGGTATGAATTTTAATGGCAAAAAACTGTTTTAACTGGTGTTAATAGAACCTTAGAAATCTGAAAAACCATACCCCTTAAAGCGTGTTTTGCACATACCATTAAAGGATCTAGGTGTACGCAGATAACATGTTTAAAAAAAAGACAACTTGTGGAGGATGAATATAGAAAGACTAATTTTTCAGAGTTGTCAGTCAAATTAATTTTTATTGTATAATTACAATGGCTATACTTTCCTCCCCTTGATATATTTTTTGAAAATAAAAGTAGTGACTTGGAGCTGGAATAATTGGAAGTCAGTCTAAAACTAAATTTTTTTCTGTTCCACCAACAACAGAAATAACAGGTGCTCAGCAACATTTTTTTTTGGCATAAATGCATTTAGAAAAACTGATTACATATCTGATGGGTGAAAAGACAAAAGAAGAGCAGGATAAGTTTGTTTTCACTTTTAGAAAAAAATGGAAATGGAAGGATTATTTAATGCCTAACACTGTTGCAAATAGAATACAGTTTATCAGATTAGTCTCTTGGGTAAAGTATGATAAAGATTAGCCTGTAAATAGAATATTTTAGTATGGATTTAAAGGTTCCTTCAGATGTATAGTCATAACTAAAATCAAGGGTTTATGGATTTCTCCAAAAACTTACAAAACAGTTCCCATCATGGAGTCCAATACATTTTGAAGTATTCCAGGTCTGTTTTATGGGGATGTTTTTAAATGTGGGGATAGTATTTTTAACTCTGTCCATCAAGTATGACCTTTCAAAATATATTTCCCTTGAAGACCAACAGTGGGAGGTTAAAACCACAAAAATCTCTGTAAAAGGAAAAACTTTGAGGGGATTTTGGAGCATGACATTTTTTTGCTAAGACTTGGTGTGACTATGTTTTCCGTTATGTATGTTCTTTGTACTATATTATAAAGGCCATACACTAACTTTTATGTTTTAGATAACTAACAGTTGTCAGTAACCTGATGCTATTAAATTTGAAAAATTTGCCATGTTATATGCCATATTTAATGTTTGTATATGTTGTCCCTTTCTTATCTACTACTTACTTTCCTTTCATTAAACAAAGGATTGAAAAGGCTCTAATTGTTAGGGATATAAATAGGAAAAACAAGTAATTATTTTGGAATAACTCTTAAGACTGACTATTTTATTGTGATTTATAAGAAGGTGACACTAACAATATGAAATAAAAATTGCCAGTTCTTTGATACAGATTAGTTCTTTCTGCTTTGAAATGTATTCTTAAAAAGTGAAAGACAGTCCCAAATACTCAGTGTTGAGAGTTCTTTTTGAACCACAGTTATCCCTGGATAAGCCACTTTCTAGACAAACTGGGAGATCTCGGGAAAACTGTTCACTCATCTAGAGAACGTTAGAAGTTTTGGAAAAAAAGAGGGGTCTAATAACACTCAGTCATGGCAGATAAATAAAAGGGAGATTAGTGGTATTTAAAGAAATATGTGAAGTATATGCAATTATCTTTGAAAGAGCCTTTTTGCTGAGGCAGATCAAGGACAAAATACTGCTTTTGAATGTCAGTGTGTAAAAAGAATTGGTGCAAATTGAAGTAAACACAGTTGTTATTAATGCCTGAATTTAATTTTTTTGTCAATTTTTTTTTAGCTTTGTAGGTATTTTTTTTACCAGTAATGGAACTAAGTAGTTTGTGAAATTGTGTTCTTTTGGTGTGTTGTGTTCTATTTTGTTTTGTATTGTTTTGATGTGTGCTTTCTGAGTCCAGTATGAAAATGGCACAGAGGGTGTGAAAAATAATCTCTGCTTGATGCTGGGGTTTGAACAGAGTTTTAGAGTTGAGTGTTTTTTCATGTATGGAGTATTTTACCTCTGCCTTGACATATACCACCACTGAAATGTGAGTACTGAAAAAGCTTCATGCTAAAATGCATAATAACCAGCAACAACAACAAAAACCCAAAAGGGTCTTTTATTGCTATTTATTATTGCTTTATTTTTTATTTATATAGAACTAAAACATGTAGACTGTATTTTTATATATGTTATATATAAAAGAATAAATTCTTTTCCTTTCAGATACAGCAATCTCTCTTAAGATTGTGCATATCTATTGATCTCTTTCCCACCTGCTACTGGAGTTCCAGCTACTGTTCTGACACTCCTGTCTCTCAAAACACCTGTCACTCTTTTGGAATAAAGCATAATTACTTTTAGCAGCCTTGCTTTTCTCTGTCAGGATCAAGAGGTGCAAGTGGCAATAGCTGCATATTAATGCCTTTATTGTGTATAAGACATTTGGATACTCTTTCTTTACCATGGCAACATATTGCCCTTTAATGGTACAATTGGCTGCTGTCAGTAAGAGAGAGTCATACCCATAAATTATCAGGGCAGGCAATGCTGCTCACTGCTCTTGTAACCTGGAGGGCTGACGGGAACTGGGAGAAAATGACAACGGTGATATCGAGCAATGCTGACTGATGGAGAAAGGAGCAAGTAGAGTTTGGAGCTACTGGCATAGCCTTGATGATTTTGAGCATCGTCTTTCCCTTCATTTGGGTTGATGGTATAAGGGAACCTTGTAATATTGTGTTATGTTAAGGCAACCAGCAATGATGACCGTAGCTGAAAAGACCACTGTGGTTGCTTTTGCAAACACAGGAAATAAGGAGATTCCTGGGTCTGTTCTCTTGCAATTATCAAATTGATGCAGATGTTCTGCTTCTGGGCTTCATAACGTTTCTGTCTGGGTCTGAGACTTACCACTGCAATCTATGTATTTTAATCATATGAAAGGAGAAATCGTCCAACAGTTCCTTTCACCTGGAGATCCAGGTTGTGATGCCAACCTTTAGATCTCAGAGTGACTTTTAAATCTGTACAAAAAGCACAGGCTAGGCAACAAGTATTGAACTTTGGCCTTTGCAATGAATATTTTACACACATGGATTTGAAACAGGCTCATTTTTTTCTGCAATGTGTTATGTTAAGTACAAAGGAGAAATCAAAGAGCAAACACTTATTAGGTCATTAGCCAGAATGCCCACATTTATAGAGTTATTTCTAGACTTCTAAATTCATATCTAGGGACAGAGATCTAAATTATCTAATTTTTAGAAGCACTGAACAACCTCAGGCACCAAAAACAAAGAAGAAAGGGATTGAAAGTATGAATTTGGATCCCTGCAAAGCAAAGGCTGTTCTTTCATATTTACAGTTCCACAGAACTCACATTCTGTCAATTATACAGACTTTTGAAAGAATCTTGTAATTTACTAGGGTTTGATATGAGTTTTAAATCCTCTAAATGAAAACACTGGCTCACTGAGGATATCCATGTTCAGGAGTATGCATCTTCTCCTTATTTTCTGTTCCTCCACAAAGGAATTCACCACGGAGTGAAGAGCTGGACAACATTAAGATTGTGTGTCTTATATTCTTGCATTTCTTGTTTTTCATTAGGCTACTTTCTTAGTTTGAATCTAGTAAATATCCCTTTCTTTTTCCCTCTCCTCTCTTCCTTCTCCTCTCTCCTCCAGGTGGGGGTTGGCCTCTTCTCTCAAGCAACTAATGACAGGATGAGAGGACACAGTCTCAAGCTGTGTCAGGGGAGGTTCAGGTTGGATATCAGGAAGAATTTTTTTCATGGAAACTGATGTTAAGCATTGAAATGGACTGCTCAGGGAGGTAGTGGAGTCATAATCTCTGGGTTCAGCAAACGACTGAGTATGGCACTTAATGCCATGGTTTAGTTGACAAGGTGGTGTTCAGTGAAAGGCTGGATGATCTTGGATGTCTTTTCCAACCTAAATGATTCTGGGGATTCTTTTTAACAGTTGTTTCTGAAAAAATATGTAACTGGGCAAGGTATTTGTAGAAATTTGAGATTATGTTTACTGCTGGGTATGATAAACACAAAATACGTGGGTTTTTTAAATATGTGAGCTAAATTTCCTGAGTTTAGATTTCTAGTGCTCAAACTCCATAGAGAAGAATTTTAAAAATATAGAATTCAATGAAGACCCAGGTGTGAGCCTGCTGGGATTGCTGAGACTTTTTCAGTAATGTGTCACTAGAGCTATGAAATGGAAACCAAATTTGTTGTAATTAACATTGGTATTTTATGCTGCTGAAGTGTGTATTCTGCTTTTGTGTCCAGAACAAATCTTGGCTTCTGGAAGCTTGTTTGGGTATATAGCATAATCCAGATGCAGATATGTCCTAAACCCCAGTAAGTTAGGTAATTTTTCTGCCTTAAATGCTATTCAGAAATTCCTATGTGACTTTTATTTTTATTCTTGGTTATCCAGATATCTTTGAAAATCTTTTTATACGTTGGAGTTTTGACAGTCACCAAGTCACATTATGGATTAAATAGCTGAGGGATTAAAAATGGTTCTGTTTATGAGAGCTGGGAAACTAAAATAGCAAATTCTGTTCAGCCTTGGCAGAACACAGAATGAGCAGACATGATGAATGTAAAAAAAACCCCATGCTGTATGGTGTCTTTTTTTTTTTTTTTTTTGCTACTGGTTACTCTTGCTATAATGATGGGCAGTTGATAAATATTTTGAGCAGTAAACAGCAGTCTATCTTTTGAGGGGCTTTCCCCAGATATGCTGTCTGGGTTTGTGCAAGTGCATTTGACCACAGTATGCTAAGGTGTGTAAGGCAGGATTCATTTGAACTATGACATGCTTTTTATCCATCATCCAGTCTTTGTTAAGGTTCCTTAAAATGTCAGTGGCTGAAGGTTTTGCCCTTGTCTGACAACATGCTTGGAAGTCTATTGAAGTAGTTGAAGTAGGCAATTGTTGTAGTTTTTGTTCCAGTGAGACTTTTGTTAGACTCTGTGCAGATGTATTTCAATACTTTTCCATGGTTTAACTCTGGGGTATTCTGTGATTTAGAAAACTCAACAACCTTAATCTTCTGATCTCTGTGGCTCTGTAGGCATTCACAGACCTGTATTTTAAAGTAGCTTTACAAACAAAAAAAGAGTGAGATTCTGCTTTTGTTAAACGTACTGGGTTTTTATGTTGTCTTCAGACCAAGAGTTCACTGAGCTGATCTGAGAGCTTAAGAGAAACTTTGAATATCTAAATTTATATATTCCGTGAAATTTGGTTACTTCTTCTTATCCACTGAAATATTTCTCATATACTTATGTCAAAGGAACACCTTTTTTTGTTTTATTTGCATAGTTCCTAGCAAAGTGTGGTGTGATACTACCTTAGGGCTTTTGAGTGGTATCATGGTTTAAAAAATGAGTAAATATCATGTTTGGTTTAACAATTCTAAGAGTTTCTCATAAATGATCTGCTATATGTTTTGGGTTGGATTTTTTTAAAAGCCCCACTAACTGCATGAATTGTTAATGAATTATTAATTAAATTTCGAAATGAAAAGCTTCCAAAACTTGAAGTACTACAAATGGAATGTGATTGTAGAAACTTTTTCTATTCCACAAAATTCATCCTGCACATACTTGTTAACAAATATGACAGATTGAATAACTCATATTACTCAATTGACTGAATTTGCTTCATTGATGTGTCAAGACAAAATGTAACTTTCTGTGGGTAGGTACATTGGCTTTGTCAGTGATTTGTCACATTGGTAAACTATTAATACATGGATATTAATCCTGCTATGAAAACATCCAGGTTATCTATCTAATTTATGTTGGGATTATTCTCATGTTTTCTTGATTTCTAGGCTTTGTGTGGTTTAGACTAGGTAAACTGTTGCTAATAGTTGTAGCTTTGATGACTAAAGGGAGCACAGAAATCTATGGACTCTATGCCTTAGCCTATGTGTCCTGCTGTGACTCCTGAATACCATCTTGCCAAAATCAGTTGCACATTATTCATGCTATAACAAATTTATTGTATCCTCCTGCAAGAAAAACTGGATTAAAAGGAGTTTGCTTGCAAAGTATTAAAGAAAAGTTCATAATAGAGTATGTCTAACTATAAGGAGACGTACTGTATAACACTCTGTGTGTGTGTGTCTGTGTTAAGAAAACTACATGCAAAATTTATGACACAGTTTCCTTTACCCCTATTGACATAGAGGACTTCTCACAGTGAGGCTACCTGTGCTGCACTTAAGACTGCAGATTGCTTAAAAAAGGTTTCACTAAAATGAGTGGTGCAGCCCTTAGATGCAATGCCAGCATTTGTTGTGTTGATGCTGATCTCACTGGTGTGAGAATACCACAGGCCTTTCTGCTTTATGTGCAGCAGCCAAACTGAGACTGTGAATTATGCCCCTCAGTGCCAGATGCCCACACTGGCTCTGTCGTGTGCAGCTGGATCAGCTGGTCCTCACCTGGGCTTCTGCCTTTCCATGCTGAACACCAGCTGCACACTCATGCCAGCACCTGTGTGACAGTTTTTGGAAATGTCCTGCAGTTTCCTTGCACAGCCAAATCGAACACTGCAGAGCTACTTGAGTGGGATGCCTATACCATGCCTCTGGAAAGACAGAAGCAAATATATAACTATCCCCACAAAGTCCTCAGGTGGCCTTGAGCAGTGTATTATGTGTATTAAGGCATAAGCCTTTCACTCAGCCTATGAGGACTTCTTGCTGCCCCTTTGGAGATGTAGCCTTATCTGATGCATCCATGTTAGTAAAGAAGAGAAATTTCTTCTCCAGGAAACATACAGGAAGGCTCATATGCTCATTTTTGTGCCTTACATCTCTTAGGGGAAAAAGACCCAGTCTTTCAGCTGCCACTTTCAGTGTTCTCATGCAACACAGAATTTATTTGGCACGTAATTGGAAATGAAGGGTGAGAATGTAAAAGAGAGTTTAGGACAAATATAAATGTAGTGTGTCCAGATACAAAACCAGATATATTGTAAACAGATATATAAAAGATAAAGGTGGGTCAAATTTAAAATGAAAAATCTTGCATCACAGACTTCTTTTCTGTGGTCAGTTCCCGGGCTGTCAGTCTTCCTTAAGTTCAGAATCAACATAGGATGTTGCTTTGGCATACGGGCATTTGAGCCTGACAGTGCTTGTATCCCAGTGCTCCCTTCCCTTGGCCTCTTCCTTTGTCCTTTTTGCCCTCTTGTGCCTTAATACTCAAGTCTGAAATCTTTTGCAGGCCACTGAAAACTTCTAGTACTGCTTCTTATAGTCATACATGAGTACCTTAGAGAGCAGTTTTGGGAGGGTGTAATGGGCCATTCGCCAAGGTTTGTGTGAGTCACTACAGTGGATTGTATGCCTTATGTTTCAGACACTGCATGGAAATACCTGAAAGAACACTGACATTGTTAGAAGTTACTCAGTACCGAACTCCTACATCCTCTTCACAGCTGAGCATCCCAGACTATTCATTGCATGTCATCAGTCGCCTGTAAAAGTCTGCCCTGTCCCAGCTCCCAGACAGATCTCCAAGGAAGCTAAAAATGTGCTCTGTTTCCTCCTTGTCCCATGTTTGTTCAGGCAGGCTCCTCAGAATTGACAGAATGTCTTGTGAATGCAAATAAGATTTCAGTATGCTTTCTCAGTTATTTTGTAAATGCCAGAAAAGTTTTGTGATTATCAAGAGATACCTAGTGAAGCCAAAATTCTGCTCAGAGTTTTGTGTGTTCTTTTGGTGGCAAAAATATTTTGCAATCCTCCACGTGAAAAGGAATTTGATCTTACATTTATTTCACTGAGCTTTAAAAATAATTTCTGGTAAAGCTGAAATAAAATACTGTACTCTTTGCTGTAATTAATCTGAATAGAATTCAGATTAATTCTTTTAACTGAAGAATTCTTTTCATTCTTTTAACAACCAACCCACCCCCAACAACAACAAAAACCTCAAAAACCAAATAAAACAACAAAATTAATTTTTCTACCTGGAAGTTCCACCACTTCGAGTAGTGGTTATGATCCTTATTATTCTCTCATTGATGAGGAGCAGAAAGGATCATGCACCTGTTTCCTCCTGCTCTCTCCCCAGACACTGCTGCAGCTGTGTGTGCTTTCTGGGATGTGTGGAATGGACCAAGGATCAGGCCCACAAGACTAGAGAGCCATGTGTTTCCTAGCCTCATTTGGAAAATTCAGTTTGCTTTGACATGGTTTTTGGATTCTTGGATTTAAGGAAACAAATTTTCCAGTCTCCGTTTTGGGACAAAATCAGAGGTTGAAATGTTGCAATCTTCTTTTGCATAGAGTTTAAATCACTTCTATTTGTACAAGTGTGTTTCCATGCTAATAAATACTGAAAGAGTCTGCAAAGGGATTGGAAAAAGCTTTGAGGATTATAGACACAAATTTGATTGACATGATTAATGGACTATTTTTTTTGTAACACAATGGGAGGTGAAAAAACATAAACCAATGATTACAAATGCTCTGTGTATTGAATTGGATACCTTAAAAGTATTGCAGCCCAGAATTAAGATCAGAATTGTCCTGGCAAAAGTATTAAAGTGAATCTGACAGCTTGATTAATGCATTTGAAGTGTTTGAAGAGGAGCAGAATGCTGGAAGAGGGATTTTGAGAAAAAATAGAAGGAAGCTGGCTACACCAGGACAAAACCCCATTTGAATTATGTACTTACTACATAGAGTGTATTACCTATACATTTTGAAATAAAGACTTTTATAGAGAAAAAAAAGAGGCATACTTAGTGCAATGAAAATTTTCTGGTGCAGATTACAGTCTCATATAAACCCTGATTCTCTTAAGTCTTTTAAATATATGTTTAAGTTTAGACACATGTTTAAGTCTTTTTGAGATTTATGGAGCCTCGTAATGTCTAGATTGAAGGAAACACTTAACAACTTTCTAAAAGGGAGGGAAAGACTTCAAAAAAGAATTACTTTTGAAGAAGTAGGGCAGGAAACAATATGTTGAAGATTACCAAATAAGGATACATGAAAAGAATATATTAGTTATATTGAGCTTCTCTATGTTTTTCTTTCCATGTTTTGATAAATTACATTGTGTGTTGTTTTACTGAGGAAAAAACAGAAATCATTTCCTAAATAGAACAGGAGGTATTTAGTTCACATTTTTCTGTGAATTTGCTTATCTACCTGGCCTCCAGCCAGGGAAATACAGGTATAAGTAGGCAACTGCTGCATTTACCTAATGTTCTTTTCTAAATTATTTTATATTTTGCATGAGAATGCTCCTAGATAATGCTAGAGAAACAATTGCTTGCTTGTGTGATTACATGGGCATTTAAGATTACTTGGATGTTGACAGTTTACTTGCCCCTGTAAGTGAAGAGCTACATTTTTATAGTTTGGAGATCCATTGTGTATTTTTGTGTCTGTGCTCCTGTTAAAGAGATCCAGCATTAGGTGTGTAGTCTTCAGTAGTGGCTGAGCTTCTGGAATATCTTCATCTACCCTGGCACCAGGAATCAGAACTAGCTGTGCTAATCAAATAGTAACTTCTTAAAATTCGTTTGAGCAAGGCCAATATTGCCTTTCAGCTTCACACATACCCTAAGAATGCATTAGTCTTTTAAACTCTATGAAAGATTAGAAATTGGACCACATCTAAAGGATGATTTTTTGAAGCCTCTCCCCAAAAGTTATTCAAAGTCTATTAATTATTTGAATATTTTTTGGACTGTGCAGATGTGGGGTTTTTTGGGTTGTTTTTTTGGACACAGGAGAAAGTGCTATAAAATATGTATTTTAATGAAGATAAATTATTCTGTGGGGTTCTGGTTGAAATGAAACTGAAAATTATCCCTTCCTGAATAGACTTGTGTAGAAGGAGAGGTACAATGAAACTTTAGAGCTCATAAAATTAAAATTAAAATTAAAAAAACCAAAATACATCAAAAAATCATTATTTACCAAGCTGATCTCTGGAACCTACTGATATCCTATTTGCATGGGGGAAGATAGGGCAGGTTTAAAAAAAAAAATAGAAATGGCATGTGGATCTCTTACATAAAAAACCCCAAAGAAATGGAAAAAAACCCCCAACCAACTGACAAACAACAAAAAACAAACACCCCCCCTCTCCCCTCCCCCCCCCAAACACAGGAATACACATTATTGCAATTTTAAGAATGGCTTTTGAGAGGAAATCCTGCAAATTTGGGTAAGGCATAAACTGTCATGTTTAAAAAAAAAACCCACCACATGCACAGACCCACCTCCCAACAAAAAAATCCAACAACTCAACTTTAATTCAACCTTCTTCTTGGGGACAGGAATAGTTCTCCCCTCCAGAGAAAACAAATGTCTTCCTTGCCATATTGTGTTACTTGCAAGACTTTAAATGCTATCAAGTAAAAGAAGATAAAGAAAAATTTAAAAATTTAGTTTTCTGAAAAAACTAACCAAAACAACTAAAATAAAAAAAAAATTAAAAACCAAAGAGGAATTATTACAGATAAATTAATTCCATGTTTATAAATCACATATAATCTATTTTATTGTGTGTCTGTCACTTTCCATTTATTCAAGAATGTAACCTAAACTTCTGAGTCCAGGTTAACCTTTGGAGTAAGCTGCATTCAAAAAAATGGGCTTCATTTCTGAAATATAATTTGACTTGCATTTTTCATCAGGACTTTGATTAGGACTTTAAAAGAAACTGTTGAGCTACAAGATCTGTTTAACAAGGTTGCAACATAATGAGTTACCTTATCATTGATATAGAAAAAGGACCTTTTTCGTACTATAATTTGGAAAGTGGGAAAAATTTGTTGTCACATGA
This sequence comes from Chamaea fasciata, assembly GCF_029207755.1. NCBI lineage: Eukaryota > Metazoa > Chordata > Aves > Passeriformes > Sylviidae > Chamaea > Chamaea fasciata. The sequence goes on along the minus strand of NW_027094087.1, from coordinate 19,472,215 downwards.
GAAGATATTATTTCTGTTAATTATTTTTCTCGAGTTGGACCAAATGGGGAAATTTTCTTCATTTTTCTTCTTCAGTTTTTCTTCTAAATTCTGTTCTGAGAGGAATGGGTCTGTGAGTGTTGCAGAATCTGTGTCTTAATTATGTTACCATTTATCTCACTTGTGAATGATGCCATTGGCTGGTTATCTTCTAGTTCTGCCTCCAGTTTGGTACAAGACAGTCTTTGCTAGCTGTGCAAAAATGTCCTTTTGTGTTACATTTGTTGGAGCTGAACACTCAAGAAAAGGTCTTGAATGTTTTTTATTGCTAGAATGATCAAGACTACAGTTGTAATCATAAAATGAATACCCTTGTCCCAAAAGCACAAAGGACAGGCTGGTGTTGGGAGCAGCTGCTGGAGGATTTGTACTCCTTGAATTTTGTTCGCAGCTCAGTGACTTTGTGGAAAGTCACTCAACCACTCTCAGAACTTTAGTGGTTTTTGTGATGGCTATCAAGTTATGTACCCGGATGCCAGGGGTATGGAGCCACTTAAATAATAAGTTGGTAATGTGCTTTGAGATCCACTGGTCTGACCTTTCAGCCTGTGTTTTCGAAGCACTTGTCCCTCTCTTTATCTATTTCCAAATTGATTAAGGCTGTCTCCTCTTGCTTTCTCCTAATCATGTAATTTCAAGCCTGTGTGCTGTGCTTCTGCTTGACTTCTCTGTTTGGCCACATATTCTGTCCACTTTGTTCCTCTGCTGCTTTTGCTTTCCTTACTGCATTAAGCACAGACATCTTTATTGTCACCTGAATAACTCTTGAGTGTCACTGATCTTTAGGTTTACTTTTGTACAGTGAAATAAACCTCTGTTTATTTCTCTCTTATTCTCTCTGTTCTGAGAATGTGCAGCCTTGACCCTATTTCTTCTTACTTTTTTTTTTTTTCTAGTCATGCTACCCCTTCATACTTGGGAAGAATTTTTCTGTGCACTGCTCAGCTCCTCCCCCCTGTCTTATTTCCTTTTCATCCTCTCCTGATGTTTAGTTCAGGAAAATATTGTGTCACCAGCTCTAGAGCTCACCACAGACTTATAGACATAGCAGTTGTTGAACTCATTTCTGAATTATGCATATGCTAAAGGACATAGCAGTAATGTGTTTAAACTGCTATAAATTTTAGCCCTTAAATCTTCACTGAAAAACTGAGCCTGGTTAGAATCTTGAACTTTCCTTGCTGATACCTGTCACATTGTTTAGATGGGTGCAGCCAGTAATACTATAGAGCAATCTCACCTCAGATAGCTTCTCATCTGCCTATCTTCTTACTAGCATGATGTGAACCTGTTTTTTTTTTGTTACTTAAATAATTCCTTCAACTCCATCAAATGGTACCAAAAAGAAAAATCATCTTCAATTCCCAGTGTGGAATCTGGATTTTTCTGTTAGCAAACAAGTAAAGTAAAAAGAAGCAGTTTTCAATATTTGTTACGTATTTCTTGTGTGTGTATCTATATATGTGTATATGAACTCTAACAAAAATATACTTGGAGGAAGAAATCTTTTGAAGATTTGCTTTCAAATATGATTGCAGTGAATAAATTTTCTTTGAAATATAAGAAACCATATAGAAAATACATTTTTTATGTAGAACATCCCACATCAAATCATACTGCTGTGATGCTACAGGTTTTATCAAGGTAAAGCCTTGTTTGCACTGGAAGGAACTCAGAGCAAAATTATTTGGTCTGTACATTTACTTGTTTTGCTTACAAGTCCTTGCTCTTCCAGCAAACTGTTTCTACCCATGTGGTGCAGCAATGTAACTCTCCTAGAAAGTCTTAATCCAAGACTGCAAGAAGTTGCATTGCGTGATGATGAAAAGGACATTCACATATAATGAGAATAAGGAAAGATGGAGAAACCAAACATCTAGATGAAGGTGAGAAGGTGAATTAGAAAATATGCAGTAGGATGGTGAAGCCCAGCTGACAGAATACAAGAAATAAAAGTATCTATAGATGATCTTGAGCAGTTCTGAGGAGCCTTGTGAAGATCAGGTGGGATCCATGTGGAAGTAGGAAGCTTTCTTCGTGAAGGTCTTTAATAATTAAATTTAGAAAAAAAAGTCTTAGAGCCTGACAGTTTTCAGATAATTTGCAGGGTTTCGCTGGTACTTTTGACCTTAAGTTATTGGGATGAATGTACACAGGGCGTAATAGTTCTCTTTGCTGACAGAGCCAAGCAGGCTCATGCCTGAAGGTCTAAAGAGTTTTGCGCTCATACCCACAAATCGGGATTGCTTCTGTTGCCATCCTGTGCAACAATATGAAAGGGTAACAAGTGAAATGGCTCATATTTTGTGACATAAATAGATTGCAAAACAGATAATTCAGTTTGTGGAGAAGTGGCCTGAACTACAGAGTAGAAGAAATAAGACATGAGAAAAAGAGCACAAGACAGAATTGACTGGTAGGTAAGGTAGAGACTGAAATTAATCCAGCAGAAATTATTATTCAGAATTTATTGAATTCAATAAAAGGAAACCAAATATTAATGCAAATAATTGCTTGAATTGTGAAGAAAGGCAGACCTGATTTACAGGATATGAACCTAAATGTACATCTAGAAAATTTAGGGAAAAAGCAGAAGGTTAAACAAGGAACTGGAAATGGATTTAGTTATAATGTCAAGATCTGCATCCTCTGAGACCTGCATCCATAACAAGTGTTAGGAAGGATTTTTTTAAATTATTATTATATTATTTTTAACCTAGGTCAGTTTTAGATGGTAAAATATTACTTTGTACAAATTTGAAAATATGCTAAAAGAGCTGAAAAATGTTGAGTGGTATTTTAGGTAGGCAAGAGTGGCCTAACTCTAAGAGAGGGCAAAGATGACATATCAACAAAAAAAGAAACAATTTAAGCAATCTGGACTTGTTTCCAAGTGGCCAGATTGTTCTTTCTAAGTAATTGCTGTTGTGTTGCATTCAGTTTGATTTAATAGGTAACGTGTGTTGAAGCCAGAGCCGAACGAACTATTTACAGCAAATACTTTATTTGATCAATGTCATCTTCTTTTCTGTTCAGGAATTATCCACAAACGGGATTTTTCCTCACTGATTTTTTCATTATTCAAAATTGCTCAGCGAATGGTTTGTGAGAGTGCCTTTTTAGACCCTTTATTTCCACTCTTTCTTTGGAAAATTATGGTTATATATGAAGGCTTTTTACAGTGAGACTCAAGAAACCTGAATGTTCTTTTTTTAGGGTTCTTTTGACTGAGGGGAAAATAACCTGTTTTCTATTGGTTATTTGTTATATGTGGTGAAAATCTGAACAGTGCAGCATCTTTTCCTTTTTATTGATAAGACTTTAGGTGGGAAGGGACTATTAGATCATCTACTCTAATCTTTTTTATGATGCAGATATAGTAGGAATCCATCTAATTTCTCCCATACTGAGTTCAATAATTTGTGCTTAACTAAAGCAGATTGGAACTTTATTTTAAAGCTCTTTCAGACAAATGGCTAAGTAGTTCTTTATGAAGGGGTTATTATTCTATTTTCTTTTACAAGCTTGTGTAACAACTTGATTATCTCTATTTTTTCTGTTTGTTTTTGTTTTTGTTTGCTGATTTGATGTTTGAGCATCCTGAGTTCTGAGGGAACTGATGGATGAAGTGGTTAAACTGCTATCCTTCATATTTGAAAAGTTGTGGCAGTCCATTGAAGTTCTCACTGACTGGAAATGGAGAAATGGAATCCTTATTTTTAAAAAGAGAAAAAAGAAAAACCTGGGAAACTCACAGGCTGGTCAGTCTCACCTTGCTTGTTTCCTAGCAAGATCACAGAGCCAATCCTCCTAGAAACTATGCTAAGGCTCATGGAAATTAAAGAGTTGTTTGGTGAGACCTGATTTGGGCTCTACTAATGGTAAATTGTACCTGGGAAATTTGGTGGCCTTCTATGACAGGGTTTCAGCATTGCTCAGAAAGGGAAGAACAGCTGACACAACGTATCTGCCCTTCTGCAAGGCATTTGACACTGTCCCACATGACATCCCTGTCTCAAAACTGGAGAGATGTGGATTGGATAGTGTCCTGGTTTAGGGCAAATTTGGGAGAAAATCCCTGAAATAGGATTCCTTTGGAGAGCAAACCCAAAGGCCCCTCCCCCCAGATGGTCCAGGAAAAGAACTTCCTTGGGGATCAGTGGAAAAAAATATTTATTTAATTAACAAAGTGTCCACAAGCATAAAGAATGAATAATGTGAAACAATAAAACCTCTCATTTTGGAGTGAGATGGCAAATTGAGAAAGTCCCTGCCATGGGTGAAGCTCAACTCGCTCAGTCCCTTATCAATCCCTCTGGCTGCAGGTGCCAGCTCCCTGGTGCTCCTCTGGGTTTTTCGGTCCAGAGCAGGTTTAAACAGTCCCAAGAAAAAGGAAAAAAAACAGTCCAGAGAGCTTTTCTGTCTCAGCTAGCTAAAACTAACCAAGAGCAAAAAAAGATTTCTGTTCTACTGCTCTCTATGCCTCAGCCGAACAACACCGACCTGAGAAAAAAATGCAGAGGAGTGAACGCTGTTTTCTGAAAACAAAATGCGCTCTTCTTCTTTCGCTGCTTCACTCTCAGAAGTGTTAAAGGCACAGAACTCAACATACAACACATAGAACAGACTATTGGGTATATAGGCATCATAAAGCCACCCCAGGACAGATAGCTGAACCATTCAATGCGTGAGGAATTGGCTGGATGGCCACTGTCAAGGAGTTGCGGTCAATGGCCTGGTGTCCAAGCAGAGACCATTGATGAGTGGTGTTCCTCAGGGTCTGGTGTCAGGTCTGGCACAGTTTAGTGCCTTAGCTGGCAATGTGGACAGTGGGATTGATTCCAGCTTCATCAGGTTTGCTGACCACAGCAAGCTGTGGCTGACAGGCTGGAGGGAAGGGAGGCCATCCAGAGGGACTTTGGCAGGCTTCAATTGGGCCTGTGCAAACCTCATGAACTTCAACACAGCCAAGTGCAAGGTGCTGCACCTGAGTCAGGCCAACCCCAAGCATAAATTGGGTGAGGAATGGATTGAGAGCAGCCCTGAGCAGAAGGCCTTGGAGGTGTTGGTGGATGAGAGGTTCAGCGTGATGCAGAAATGTGCTTTTGAAGCCCAGGAAGACAAACACAGCCTGGGCTGCACCAAAAGAAGAGTGGCCACAGATCAAGGGAGGGGATTCTTACCCCCTGCCCTGCTTCAGTGAAAACCCCATGTGGAGTGATGAGTCCACTTCTGGGGCCCCAAACATAAGAAAGGTGTGGATGCATTAGAGTGAGTCCAGAAGAGAGCCATGAGGATGATCAGAGGGCTGGAGCACCTCTACTGTGAAGAGAGTGAGTCGGGGCTGTTCAACCTGAAGAAGAGAAGGCTCTGGAGAAATCTTATAGCAGTCTTTCAGTACCCAAAGGGGGCCTACAAGAAAGATGGAGAGGGATTTTTTCCAAGGGCATGTAGTGAAAGGGCCAGGGCTTTAAACTGAAAGAGAGGAGGTTTAGTTTAGGTATTAGGAAGAGTCTTTTTACTTTGGGGGGTGAGGCACAGAAACAGGTTGTCTAGAGAAGTCATGGATGCCCCATTTCTGGAAGTGCTCATGGCCAGGTCAGATGGGGCTTTGAGGAACCTGGTCTAATGGTAGGTGTTCCTGCCCATGGCAGGGAGGTTGAAACTAGATGGTATTTAAGGTCCCTTTCAACTCAAACCATCCTATGATCCTATAAACCCTTTTTCATCAGAGAGGAGAATGAAAAGTCTCATGGCTATGTGAAGAGTTATTTCATAAATCTTCCTATCTGTTTGCCCCGGTAAAGGTTTCCCACAAGTGACTTCACACACACACACAGACAAAAAAAAAAAAAAAAAAAAAAAAAGAGACAGAGAGAGAGAGAATTACAGACTGAATATCTGAGCAAGTCAAACAGTGACCCTTGCAAATGCTGTCAAAGCAAATGTGTGCTTTTAGTCAAATTAATGTTTGTGAATTGTCCTTGCAGTATTTTCCCAGTGTTAGCCAAGAAAGACATTGTTAAATGTAAATTGTACTGACAGTAATTTTTAAAAATTTGAAACAGGCCTTGTTACTCAGAAGGTAGGATAAGTGCATTTGTCACATGGTATTATGATGAAAAATGCAGTGAGTTACTGCCTTTCACTGAATTTGGATTGGGATCCACATACTGTATATTATAGCAGAAAAACATCACGCTTTTTGGCAAAATACGATGGAAGTCTTGTCCACACAAAGTTGGTGGAAGTGCTTCTTAGAAGTGGAAATAGCCAAGCTTGAAAAAACCTGTTTACTTGGAAAAGTTGTTCCATACAATAAATAAAATAAGGGATAACCAGTTTTTCTCAGATCAGTAAGATCTCCTGCCAAAACCCCACAGCCATCAAGTTCAAACTGTGAGCCATCCCCATGTTGCAGCAGCATTGTTTTACACAGGAATGCTATCCTTTGAAACTTATATGAAACCAACTGCATGGCCTGATGATTCCAAGCAGCAGAGCACCACTCACCACTGCTGAACCATGCTAACAGGCTGCTTGGAAACTCCCTCCACTTCTGAAGCTTCCACATTTCATGACTGCTGGAGTGGGCTGTGGCAAGCCTGAGGGTAGTTTACCACTTCCTGCCACCATATGCAACCAAAGTGCTTTCAGATGTGAAAATCACTGCAGAGTCCTGCAGGCTTATCCTTGTTACATGCTCTTGCAGCTGGCCTCATCTGGCAGGTGGACAGTCAATGCATAAAGTCAGCATGCGCAAACTTTAAAAACAAATTTGACTCCCTAAGTTCTCTTTGTTTCTCGAAGATCAGAAAATAAAGCTTTAGTAAGTAAGATTTCTTTGAGAGCATGGGGTATAAATAACTTGATAAATGTCCTTCAGACATTTGGATTCATCTTGCTTATCTCTGGCAATTTAAAAGATGTTGAGGCTAAACAGATGATGTGTCTCTCCTTTGCTAGTGGAGGACAATCCATCTAACTGCTTTAGGATGCACTGAGGGCTTGTCTGCTGGAGGCATCTGCCTTTCTTCACTGACTTTCAAGTGGAGTTAAATGAATACATTAGATTACACTCCTGACTTTTTAGACTGCTAAAATGAACTGAGATGAATGTCACCCCAAATTATTTGCCTCAGAATGGCTGTGATAAAGCAGCTGCACCTGATGCATTAGCAAGTAGCCATGTTTTATCTCTTTCAGATGAAGAAATCATCACTTACCACTTTTTCTTAAGCAAGCAGCAAGGTCTGTGATGTACTGAAATGTCAATAAAAAGGTGCCTTTAATTCTCAAGGACTGGCCTTTTGTTGGTGTTTTTAAATACTATGCTGAATCTTTGAGTTGTTAAGGGCATGACATTGTCCAGTGACTGAATACGGGAAATCCACCTTATGTTATCTGCATCATGCTGAAATATCAATTCAGTGTATTGTGAGGAGACAAACATCCAGTCCACTTGTACATGAATGGGACAAGGGATTACTCAAAGCATCAGGTTATTTTTTTCCTTTCATGATAAATCAAGTGTCTCGGGAATAAAGGCACTACCCTGCCAAAGGAAGCTAGCGGAATGATGACCCTGCATTTGGGAATTCTCTCTCTATTGCTCTGAGTAGATACACAAACAGTTCTTTATATGCTCTGTGACCTTCTATTTCTTGAGGCCTTTGTTAGAAGAAATAGCATCTTTGGCAGAGTGGTAGGAAAATGCTACACCCCTTCAGGTGAAGTACCTTCAGGTGACAAGTTGTGTATGATAATTTATGGAACATAGTCCTTGTAATATTTTATGCTGCTCAAATGTTCCAGATGATTATAGTCTCTAGATCTGCAGTTAAATTATTATCCTGATCAGAAATTTAATTGCTCTCACTTGTCTTCTTCTGTATGTGCTTTTGGCAGAGTGACAGCACTTTCTATCACTCTTTCTCCATCCATTGAGTTATACAAAATATGTTTTTAAAATCAGAGGAAAAAATATTAATGGGGGTTCTGTTTCATGATAAAATGCTTTGCTTCTCTTTTCTGATCCGATGGTAGAACAAAGTGCATTTTAAATATTTTACAATTTTCTTAGAAAAAATTGTGAATTTTGAGGCTGCAATTTTAAATATCAGGTGAAACTAAGCCTGATTGGTGTTTATAACCCAGATGTGTTTTGATATTTTTCTTCCTCTTGCATTTCTGCACAGATTTATATTTTGTAACAAGCTTATTGAAGGCAAGGAAGACAACATGTTTTCCAACTTAGAAGGATGAATGTTGCTTTAGTAAGAATCTTATTTCCCATACAATAAATTGTTATAGCCAAACAGGAGTCAAAATCAACACTAGGAAGTTATGATCTAAGCTTGCTGAATCAGGGAATAAAACATCTCCACCAAAAGAACAATATTGAAATAAAACATAGAAACCAAAATGTTTGAACTTTTATTATCACCAGGTTTTGAAACTGCTGTGAAATTTAGATTTACTCTTTCAGTAAGCTAGAAACTGTTTGAAGTGGTAAGATTTCATGTATGAAAACTTCTGCTCATTGTGCTGGAATGATGCTGATGTTAATTTATGGTTTGAAAAGCCTGTGCAGAACCATATGTTTTGCAATAAATACTTTTAATTCAAGTAGTGAGAATGATTGTAACTGTTTGGTTTTGTTGCTGTTATTTACACCAACATATGACAGAAAGCAAGTGAAAGGAAGACAGAATGTATTGTAGAGTCTATTAAAAAAACAACAGCATGGAATGCTGAGAGGAATTTTTAGACATGAGGGCCTTAAAACAGCAGGATGAACTGATTATATTAAGTATAGATGAAGTAAAGCTACGGAGAAGGATATATTTAAAAATATCTATAATAGGTATTATTATATCTTAAATATAGAAGTATTTTCAGCTATACATATAGCCCTATGGGTTTAAAGGAGCTAGTTATCATTCTCCTGCAATAAGAGTTTTAAAAATAAGCCTTCAAATTTGGATTTCCAAATGCCATTTTTTTCTGCATAGCAAGGGAAGGAACTAAGCTGCAGGTCCAAATGTAGAAATATTCTTGCTGCTTCCTTTGAAAACTTTGTAGAATATTTTTCCTTCGGCAAACTAATACTTTGATTGCCTTTAAACCATGCAGAGACACCCCAGCTTACCTAGCTTTGAATGAGCTGGATCCAGTAATAGAAATGCTGCTGATTCAGCTGAGTGTCCTGACTGGGAAAAAATCCTCTGCCATTCTTGCAGAGCTGGTTAACCCCACACTCCCTGAGCTGTAACATGTCTGGCAGCCAGCCTGAGGGTCTCAAAGCAAACTGGTCACAACTACTGCATTATGTCGTTCAGAATCTTGAAATAAATATTCTGGTACAGATCACAACTTAAGTGTTGGGAATATTTGCGTAAAAGTAGTCTTTTTAAATTTTTCTTCAAAAAAATTACTATCCACAAGTGGGAGTTACATCTATTATTTTTTCCTCATAATCATCTTCATGACCTCTAGTTGTGCTGCCAGAGAAAAACATGCTGTAAAGTCATTTAAAGTTAATATAAGTCACTGAAGAAAAAAATGTCACTGAACTCAGAAGACACTTAAGTTCCCAGATATCCTAATTTTCTAGAGCAGTGTTTGACCCTGGAATATTTTTTTCTGTAATGTGTTTTAACACGAATTCACTCTGATTCAATTAAAATATTTCTAGCCTGGTGGCAGCTTTTTACCATTGCTTACAATTTTCCCAGATGTAGTAATTTCTTTTGTTTTCACAAATTCAGTGATCCCTTCTTCCTTTACAGGTTTCCCCTTTTTTTTCTAGGAAAACAATGACTGGCATCGAAATTGACTTGGGTTTTGTTCTCTGCTGTACAGCCCATACTACAGTGGCTGGACCAGTCCAGACACTCTTGCCTTCACCTGCATTTTGGAATTGGTTTCTGCCACTTTCTGATGCCTAAATTGGCTTTTCACAAGGTATTTCTTCTCCTTTGTGCCAGAGAGACCTGTTGCTGTCAGCATGAATTTTCTCTAGTACCTGTTGGTACTTCTCTGCTCAGTCTTCTGACTTCAGTTTTAAATTCTCTGTGCACCTTTTTTTTTTTTTTTTTTTTTTTTTTTTTTTTTTTTTTGTGTGTGTGTGTGTATGTGTGGAGAATCTTCTTTCATGTCTGTTCACACTCTGCCTGTGTTCTCTCTTCTGCCTATCATTGTCTCCTTCTTAGATTTACTTTAAATTTCTCATTCTTTCTTCCTTTTATCAAAGCTCTTTGCCCTCTTCCACAATGATAATGTGAATGGATAAGATGATGTCACTTCGTGCACATCCTTTCTCATTCCTTCCCTGACTGCACAGTGCAGAGGTTCTGAATGGTTAAGTTTTATTTTCTTAAGCTAGGTTTTCCTGATGTTAGTATGAACACCTGAAGAGTCTTCCTATCAATGGGGACTTCGATCAGGGCTTGACTCATATAATTGATTAATATATTTTCTTTCTAAACTCGTAAGATGGAGTTGAGTTTCTGCCTGACAAAGCCCTCCTATTGAATTTGGAATTTTCAGGGCTTTTTATTGAAAGCCTAATTTGGACAAGCAGAAGAAAGATTACAATGACTGCTTTGATGTCCTTCCTTATTTGCTCATTATTGAGCAAATAAGCTTAGACTCTTGATTGCATGAAGTAAAGTTCTGTTTCATAGAAGTCTGTTCTAAAAAATAAATACATTTAGTCACAGGAGTCCCGTAGTTGGACAAATTCAGAATTTCAGTTCCAACTTTGGAAAAGCATGGTGAGATTGGCAACTGTGACAGAATTCTATGGTCTTCTATGGTCTTCCAACCATTAGGCTGGCCTTGCACTATTGTGTTAATAAAGGTAAGATATGGTTATATCTGTGTCTGTTTATCTAGGCTGTAATTGAGTGCAGAATGTCACTGTAAATGGGATGATGGATATCTAACTAAGATGACAATGTCAACGGTAGTGGTGAAATGAGTCAATGATATTTTCACTGTGGAATAGGTTAGTAAGGTATGTCTCATGCTTCGTGGATTCCACTCCTTGTGCAGCCCTATTCTTTTACTAAATTAAAGCTATAGCAGGGAAATAGCTGCAATCATAGCTGTGTAACTATGCAGTAGATTAACCCAAAGTGGTGAGTGTATTTTATCTTTAGTATTTAGACCTGCCGTTTTCAGAGTGGAAGCAAGAAGGGTACAAGAATCTTTGCTCTCTCCACTAGTTTGCTGTGTTCTCATTGTGCAGACACTTAATTGAGATGGTAATGTGTCTTATTGTTATTGCCCTGCTTTAATTCCTTCAAGTTACACCATCACTCTGTGCTTCTTTGTCTTCACTGACTGGTCTGTTTGGACAGTAGGCTATATAGGAGCAATCAGTAGTAAACACACTGATTGTGTGTGCAGACTTTACAGCTGTGAAAACTCATTTGGAACTCAAAATTGACATAATTCTCAGTTAACTTCAGAAACCTCCGTAGTGCTGCATACTGCCTAGATTCCATCTGTAGGCATGGAAGGAATGAGGGATCTCCTCCATATGAATTCTAGGATATCTTTGCTATTAGAAGTCCTGATGACAGAAACCTGTGAGGCTTGGAAAATAATTCTGTTTCATAAAAAAAAAATTAATAAAAATATAAAATACATATGAGAATATAATATATATAATAGATATAATAGTCCTGTGGACCATAGGAAAAAAAATATGGACTGTCCAATGAAGAACACTTCACACAACATGAAAATACAGGGGGAGATGTTGATAAGGAGGAGACAAGAACAGAGGGAAGGAGAAGTGTGAATGTTCAAAGAAGAGCTTTGAGCTTAATGTCTTGCCCCTTCTCCCATCGGGGGAATAGGAATAGCTTCATTTTTCCTCACCTGTCCTCCAGGGAAATTTCTAACCTTGGCTCTGTACCACAGCTGCGAACTCTTTAACTTCCCTCGGCGGTCAGTTCATTTGCCTAACTCGTCTTACTCTGTGAAACTTCATGCAGTAACTGTATTTGACCTAAATTTCCCTTGATGCTGCTTAAGTTCATTACTTCCTCTTCTGTCCTCATTAATTAAGGGGAATAATTGATTCCTGTTCTTTTTATAACATCACTTTATGTACTTGAAGATAGCTCTCTGTCACTCTCCCCAATTTTCTCCCTGACACATAAATATGAAGACAAAAAGGAAATATTTTTCAAGCCGGGTGGTGTCAAGAAAATAGGGCAAATCTTCAAGGAGAAGGGAGATAAGCCATGAGAAACAGTATTGTAACTGAGACTGGGAGGGGCCTGCAAGACAGCCTCTTGTCTAGTCTTTTCTGGCTAAAATAAGGCTATGTGCCCTCCTCATGGCTATGAGAAACAGATCACTTGTTTTCCAACTAGTCATAGGTGCAGGTTTTTTTTTTCAGACAGATAAAAGTCTCCTTGCTTTGCTTTCTTAGGTAATCTGAAGGGAGAGCTGTGGGGTTTTTTTGGTGTGGTGTTGTTTTTGTTTTGTTTTGTTTTGTTTTTTTTGTGCATGGGTTTTTCATATAAATCAAGTTTAATCGAGTTCTTTGGATGCGGGTGTGTGTTTTTTAGGGTTTCTCACTTCCAGCCTTCTGTTGAAACTGAATATAGCTCTCAATCCTTTCAAGCCTAGCAATCTGTCTATCATTTTTATTTCCTTTACATTTTCAAGGTTATCTCTGACAAAAAATTGGATAGAAACTTTGTAAAAATAAAAATGAAAGCTGTGATTATCTTTTATGTATATGCAATTCTTGGAAGATAGGGAGGCCCACAGCTGTCTGCCCTCATGAATTCCAAAGTGGGGCACAATCTGATCATCACATGATTATGCAGTGATGTGGTCTAGTATCTGTCAATATCACATAAACTGTTGCATGTTGTTTATTAGATAGGTATGATCAAGAGCACAGATGTACCTTGCATATATTTTCAGCATTTCAGCAAGTGGAATAAACCCTTCCCCCCTCCCCCCCCCCCTTTCTAACTACAGGGAGTATTTAGTCTGGAGACATAAGGTTGTTTATATTGTCGTTATCATAAATGGTGTGATTGTTCCAGTTAGCTAGGTAGAGAAGAAATTATCATGTTGCTCCAGAGTCTGATCTGGCACTGACTTCCTGTTTTATCACCTCAAAGCTATCATTAGCAGGTAATCATTTTAGGAAATTATTCTATTGCTCATTTATATAGCCTAAAAACAGTTTTGGTGATTTTCCCTAGGCTTTTTTTTTAGTTCTATCCTTTAGTGCTATAATATGGTAGAGGCTGTGCAGAAAATATTTCAGTGCATTTTAGTGATAGAGGGAGGCCAGTGACTTTAGGTTTTTTCCTCCAAGCAGTTCAAATACTGTTTGTATATTTCTTTTACAGCTGTGTTTCTCATCTGTGTTGCTGAGCTATAGTGTATTTTAGTGCTTTGATGATAGGAGAGCCAGAATTTCATTGTCAGAGAAGTAATCTTGAGCAATAGCATAGGATACTTTCCAGATTTTGTGGGTCTCAAAGCATTTAAATAAAACGGGACAAAGCTCAGTTATTGCTCCATCGCAGAAGATGAGGATTTACCTGTACTGCTCTCACTTTGATGGCTACAGCATATGAGGTGGGGTCAGAAACAGTGAGGTTAAGCAGTGTAAACTCCACAGCTGAAACGCTGGTCTGGATCTAGCTGCAGAAATTACTACATTACCTGATTTCTTGCATTAGCTGCTGCTGCTACCCAGTGAGCAGATTAAAACTTGCTTGGATATGCACATATGAAATTGCCTCACAGCAGAAGCAGCAGCCTAGGCCAGTGTTTTGGGCTGAGACCTGTGACTGAGATTCTGAGATGTAATGGACTACTCTGGACTAGCTGACAGCAACCGGCAGACCTGCTAGAAGATGCATTTTGCACATATTCACATCAGGTGGAAGCACTCGTGCAGTGACACATGGGGCTTACGTGACATGCTTTGACTTTCACTCGAAGTTGCTCTGTGCTTATTGGAAACTTGCAATCACAGTTTCAGGATCCAAGGACTTATCTTGCTTAGTCCTGTGTCCCTGAGCTGTGCTAAATAACCAGGTGTACAGCAGGGTGTAAAGACCTCAAACCTGTCCCCTTATTCTACATGACAAGCATAAGCTAATTCAGTTGTGCTTTAACAGTATGGTTGTCTCCTAGTGTGCATGGATTGAACAGAGGTTGTGTGTGGTCCTGTGTCCAAGGGTAACTTCTATTTCTAGACAGAAATTCTTGGGGGTTTAATGTGGGGTTTTTTTGGTTGTTTGTTTTTGGGTTGTTTTTTTTTTTTTAGTTTCCCCACCCCCCCTAGTAGCACAGGGTGCTTCAGAAAAAAACCCAAAATGTCTGATTCTCTCATAGTCATATATATAGATATATTTCTCTGTTTAGTTAAATCAACATTCACCTTCACTTTAAAGGGATAATCTGTGTAATAATCCTATATTGGTTAAATTGTTTGTAGTCTACTTCTGAACATACCAAAGACCAGTTCAATAAACTTATTACAAGGACTTCTGTTAATTACTGCAGCTGTCACTGTTTCTCCTTCAAGGCTTCCTAAAGAGGGTACTGTAAATTAATCTGGGTGGCTAATTATCAGGTCTGTCAGCCAGTCTAGAGTAACAGCCCCTCATGCATCATCTTGTGTAAGCCCATGGTGTCACAGCTGACCATGCACTCATCAAGGAAAAATCTCTGCTGTAAAACCACACTGTACATCTTACATCGTGTATCCCCATCCTCAAGAGGCAGAAATTTCTGTTGCTTGGGAGACTTCCATGGTGTCAGCAGCTCCCTCCCTGTATGTTTGGCATGTACATTTTTGTTTTGTCATACTAACACAGGCAGTCTTGATGACAAGTGCATTTGCATGGATGTTTGCATATTGATGGACATTTGTGGTGTCTCTTTGTTGCAACACCTCTGGAGCAGTTTTACAGCTGAGGCTTGTCACAGGAATTGAAGTCTGAGCCAGATCACCAGACAGTTGTGTTGTAGACTTGATATCACATTGTCTGTGCATAGAAAGGCTGTTTTTCTTCTTTCTATGAGGCTTTTCTTATATATACTGTGTTCTGACTATGGCTTTTCCAGTGGTGACTAACACATCTAATACATAAAAAATATTTAACTCTGTTTCCTGCAGTAGGATTGGATAGTTGGGAGGGTTTTTTTTTTTTTTTTTTGTCAATACCAATCAGGCATTAATCCTTTAAGGGAAATATGGCAATAGCATGTTTTCTGATGGGATTTAACCATTTACAGCTTTCACCACACCTTTCCTGCCTTCTTAATTTTAGACAACATGGTTTAATATTGTGTTGTTCTTTTCCTTGTTTGGCTAAGTAACTATAGAAAACCCACTGCAATCATCTGCTCTGTGGGCTTGAGTTTACAGAAACTTTCACTGTACATAATTTTTTATGTTTGATGCCCTCTTTCATTTGGAGTGGCTAGCTGCTGCTCTGCAGCAAAGAGCTAAGCAGTGGAGAGCATTAGCCACAGGGCTCCTCTGGAACAACGTGGGAGAAATGTCATCTCTAAAAGCAGCTGCCCTTGGCAGTCCATCATATGGACCACACAGGGCAGAGCACAGTGTGGGGGCTCATCTGGGTCTGCCCCCCTTGTCATAAGGCTGAAGTGAAGCCAAGCCAGCACTGGGAACACTAAACAGAGTTTTGCTGTGGTGCAGAGCATCAGCCAATCACTTTACAAGCGTCAACACAAAATTGACTGGCTCTCAGAAGTATTTCACACTGACTAAACTCATGGAGGTACAAACAAGTATTGACACCTGCCCATCAAATGGTAGAGAGGAGAAGCAAGTGCATGAAACTCCCAACATGGCTTTCACTTCAGCTCATTTCAAGTACAAATAGTTAAGAATGAGCCAAAGTATGTGGGTCAGTTGAATTGCAGCCATACCACATTTAAGGATTATACTGATTACATACTCTTTAAATTTTATTTTTTTCCTAATATCCTACTTATTCTTGCAATTTTCCCTTTTAGATTTTAATTTAGGGTTTGCTAGTATTCCTTTGCCTGGAGGCTTGTTACCTCTGCTGTTCTTATACTGTTACTGTATTGGATGACAAATTCATCTGCTAAAATGATTTATTACCCTAGCTCACCGGGCAGTAGCAGTGCTCACTGAACAGACAGATTTGTCAATTTGTAGCACAGATATCTTTATCTTCCCCAGGTGCTCTGGAATGGGAAGTACTGGAAGCATATTTGTGATTGCAAAAGAAAAACATCTCAAGGAACAAGGTGCAAGACAAATGAGTAGACAAAGGCAAAGGAGGGAAAGCAAAGAAAAAGGGTTTAATTTTCCTGTGTTATGAGATATAAACTAGTGGGATGAACTTAATTGCTGCCTCACAACTTGGCCTGTGTCTGATGAATTGCTATTCTGGTCACTGTCTTTCTACTTGCTGTTTACATTAGCTGTCTTTTTCTCATGTTCTGAGGAGAAAATAAAAGAGACCAGCCAGGAGCAATCTCCGTGAACGGTGTGGAGGCTTGGAGCCTATCTCTTTGCCTTGCACTTCCCTGCTCTCTCATACTCACCTTGTCTCTTCTGTGGGTACAATGGAAGTATCATTAGATTGGTTTGGACTTCTGGATTTTATCACTAGACATTGTTTTTGATGTGAACAGTGAAAAATGAATGCTAATAATCAGTTTGCACTCTCAATCATGGTGCAGTACCAACATCCAAAGCACAGATTCCTCTGATTGTTTGACAAAGATACACCCGCTCTGTGACCCCTGATCAAGTATTCCTTTCCTGATCCATGTCCCCTGCATCCTCCTGCCAAAGTGGAAATGCTTTCCTTTCTTGCAGCTCACTCTGTGGAGTAAACCTTTGTGCCCTTTGTCGTTTTGGTACAGTTAAGAAGAGGGTTGTCAGTTTTTTTGGTTCAAGTTTGCTGTATGTTTCTTTCCTGTATTCTTTCTGCATTCATTTTCCCCTGGCTCAAATTGAACTAAGTGCTTGAAATGGATTTTTAATTAAAACCCAAAAAATTCCTATGACAGAAGAAATTTTCTTGAAAAAACCTTTACATTGTCAAAGGCTAATTCACACCACAAAATATAAATAAACATCGGAAATATGTTCGGCTGTCACTGAGAAGCCTGTTTGGACAACTCTATTGAAAAACAGATTGATACACTGAACATTGGGGTGGAATGGATTTTTTTAAAAGCAGATCTATATGGCAAAACAAAACGGTACATCATTGTCTTCCAAATTAACTAAATGAACACAAAATAATGTATGTGTTTCTCCAAGTGAATCCTGCATGCATGAAATCGGTGAATTGCTGTACAAAGTGTTGAGAGCTGGCACTGAGTTCACCAAGAATCCTGTGTTCAGCATCTCTGACACTAAGACCATTATTTCTTCACTCAAATTTGAACTGATGTCCAAATGAGACATTTAAAATAAATGAATGCACTGTAGTAGGTGTGGAAAGATTAACTGGCCTAGTTCTGACCCTGTGTGTATGTCTGTGTGTTTTTATGTGTGTCCTTGTCTTTGTTCTTGTTGACAAAAGAGCTCCATGCTGCATCTTTCTTCATTCCTGCAATCAATTGCATTAAATGAGATACACTTTTCAGAGAGATTTTTCCTTACTCAGCCCAAACACATCATATTCTCAGACATATCCACTATTTCTTAAATAATAAAATTTGTAAATAAAATAAAACCCTATACACAGTTTTTCAAACCTGCAGGCAACTCAGTTGCCAACTAAAATCCTTTGAATGTCATGCCGTGAAAATGGCTTTTATATAGATTTACTTCTATTTTTTTAATAAAGGTTAAAGAGAAGAAATGATAGCACTACGCCTTCACAGGAATTTTGGTGAGTGCAGCAGTGTTCACAGTATATTAACCCCTTTCTCACAGGATACTCACCCTTTACTCATAGTATACTAATCCCTTTCTTTTTTACCCTGTTAAGGCTCAGCACACACAATTAAAAGATAAAGTTTGAGCTACACTTCTTGAAGGCATTATTTCTCAAAAACAGAAAGATTAGATATTCAAGGACAGTAAAAGAGAGGGGAGCGTTAAGAGTTACAAAGGGAAATCAAAGCCTTGTGTACTACAGAAGAGAGAGAACTTGTGTTTCCCATTTATCTCCCCAGTTAGTAAAGGCAGATTTTGAAAAGAAAAATAATTTGCATCCACCCCTACACAGTAACAGCAGCCAGTTCATTCATGTTAGTATTTAATCATCATCACTGTATAGTCTTTAATTACATGATCACACACTGGGTTTCCCCCTGGATTCTTCCTTGTTCAGAGCACAGAGGAGCTGTGAACACTGAAAGAACAGCAATTCAACAGTTATTTTTTTCCCTTTGCTAGTCAATGTTCAGACCCAAGCCTGATTCAGTACATGCTGTGCAAAGTCTGTTCTCATATCCACATTATTCATTTTTTCCCCTAGGCTTTTTCTAACCATCACCTTTCATGTGCCCTGCACAAAAATTCCTCTTGTGTTACAGACCATTTTTTGAGGTGTTCAGGTTCATCTCCACAGTAGTAATGTGGAGCTTGGATGCCCAGGTATAAGGCTAGATATTACCACTTATTTTGAGAAAATTAGTGCCTGTATTTTCTGGGTACTTAGCATTGGAAGGTATTTTGTGTTCAAAGCCCAGCTCCCAGTGACTTCATTTGCAGTTGTAATTGCACCTCACAGTCTCAAACTAGAACACAGAAGCTCTAGACTGGGTGTCCTAAAATGAAGAAGAAATTTGTGAGTGCAATATGTAAGCATTTGTAAAAAAGCTTTGTTAAAATGTCTTGCTTCACAACCTAAAGGAATCCTCTGACAGCAGCAGACTGAATCCAGTCCTCCAGACAGTATCCAGTTTCTTTAATGATAAGGCTGTTGTAGGAAAATAACTTCATCAAGTCTGTTCCTTTCTATCACAGAGAGACAAATCATATCATTATTTTAATAAATTAATCATGTAATTTCCTAAGACTGATAAATTGGACTGTGCCTTTTAGAGAGATACTACAGACCCAATCTCCAATACTGGTGATTTAAAATATTTTGTCTGATTTCTAGCCTTAATTTATTCATGTTTAGATGTATTTATATGTCTACTGGGATAGACATTATTCTTTGTACTAAGGAGTTAGTTTTACTCTTCGTGTTTACCTTTATGATATATTTATGGAACTAAATTATACTTTTTCTTAACCCTTATTTTTTCCATATTTCATTCATTAAGCATATAGTAGCCTTTCTATCAGTTTGTTGCCATTTCAGTTGCAGCTGACTTTAAACTCTCTACATAATTTGAGATGAGGTATTGTCAGTACTGTCTGCCACAGAATGCAAATATTCACATTTTCTGTGCCAATATCATACTGCTGGCTGATGGTCATACTATGATTAAGACAATTATCTCTTTATTATTTTCTTGCATTAGCAATCAGGGAAAAGTGCTGGTGGTCTTTAAGAGCATGTTAATCGTGCTTAAGTGAGTGTGCTCTCTTCCAATTTCTCTGACAAAAAAATGTAAGAGTTTTGAAAAATGTTCTCCCTGTTCACCTTAACTGACTGTGGAGCTGAAGTGCACTGGTCACTAGGTGGAAATGCAGGTTTGTTACAATGACCCCGTGGTTGGACCATACTGTGATGCACTTTGAAAAGGAGGCCAAATTAGGAGTAAAAAGAATATTCTTTCTTGCCTTACTTCAGTCTGGAGGGTAGGAATTTTGTGAAATGGAGGAGCAAAAGTAATGGAGTGCTGCTAAAGAAATTACGTCAAGAGCAAATTTCTGCAAATGGCACAGTTCTTAGACTTGATGTTAAGGTGAAGCATTTAAGATCTGCTACAGGGAACTGTGATGAATACTGCTATCTATCCCTTGGACTTGAAAAACTTAGATTGTCATACTGCAGGTGGACTGAAGTGAGATATAAGTTTTCAAAGGATTCACAGATATTAGTTGTTTACAGTACAAGCATTCCAGTGTAGGTTTTGGAGAGGTTGCAGACTCCCTTCCTTATCCCTTTCCTTGTCCTCTCAAATTTGATGCTTTCTGCTTTTAGAAAACTATAAAAACTAAAGTATGAGGAGACTGAGACCTCGTGCTCTTCATTGGCATGATAAATATGATTAATTTTGCCTTGCATTTTATTGTCTGCTGTTAGAAATATATGTTACTTGATACAAGGAAAGGACACACTTGATTGAGGAAGAAGTCTTTTACAGCAGCTGTAGGTTAGGACTCTGGGGTGTGGATCCTGGTCTGCAACAGACCTTTGGGGCAACTTTCATGTAATCTTTACCCTCCCTTTCTCTCAGTTCTTTTTAAAAGTGGAGGAACAGCACCTCCTTTCAAAACAGGTGGAAATAACTTAGAAAATCTGAGACACTGAGTAGTTGCAATCTATAGCCAATATAGGAGCATAAATGTGTACTTTAGTTAACCTGATTTTTTCATCTGGCTTAGTATCCTTCCCAAGACTGTGACAGCCCTGAGGTGATGCTTAGGAAAGGGCATGGGAAGAGGAGCAGCATGTGGCTCTCTTGCCTAAATCCCATAATTTCTCCTTCGTCCACTGCCTTTTTGCCCTCTAGATGGGGACAAGTGTACCTTTGCCTCAGCAACTCTG
The DNA here is from genome assembly GCF_029207755.1 of Chamaea fasciata. NCBI lineage: Eukaryota > Metazoa > Chordata > Aves > Passeriformes > Sylviidae > Chamaea > Chamaea fasciata. The sequence continues at coordinate 19,451,489 of NW_027094087.1, read as the reverse complement.
GAATTTTCTAGGCAAGATTCATTTACCTAAGAATTTTTTAATGATGGCTCATGGAGCACAGTGAAGTTAGTGGTTATTATTGTGTCTTGGTTTAGATAGACAGGTATCTGCTAGGGAGGGTTGGAGTTTCCTTTAAAATGTAAGCTCCTCCCCTCCTTTTTCAAATTATCATAAATTTGCAATTAAAAGGCTGTCAGGCAAAGATTTTGGGAATAGGTATAGCAGTTCTTTACTAGGGATATAAAAATACAGATGTTGTAGTACAGAAGAATAAGCAAACAAATAAAAACAAACAAGAAATTTTAGAAAACTCTTGACAGAGTCAGAAATACAACCTGACACCCTGTGGGTAAGGGTGTTGGAAGCAGTCCAAAGTAAGCCCTCCTGGAGTGGCAGATGTGGTTCTGTTGGAGTAGAGATGGTCCCGTTGAAGAAAAAGGGTCCAGTAATGGTGAGATGGGTCCAGTCTTCTTCCAGGGATCTGGTGGAAAAACTGGATACCTAGTGGGACTGTGGCTTCTTTTTATCTAGGTTAAGATGGTTTGGCTCTTCCTCCCTGTGTGGAGCAGCTTACAATAGTGCACTGTAATGTGTAATGTCATTGATGAGCTCTTAATGGTCCATTAGCAGAAGACATTCTCATGGAAGTAGTGAAACAATGAAGAGAGATAAGTAGCACTCCACCATCTGATAAGTGACACTGACCCATTTGGGCAAAGATAAACAATTCTGCTCCACCCAGATGGAATAGAATAATATGCTCTTTACAAAACCCATGACATATTGTTACTAATTATGTTTAATTTCATGATTTCTGCTAGGAAAGAGAGCAGGAAGATTCCTCTCAACAGCCTTGGGCACCATATACCTTAGTTCCTAGAAAATGACCTAGTGTATTCTCTCAAAGCTTTTGCTGTTTACAGGAAAAGTCAGATGAGGAAATAGTCTCTCGTTTCTGTGGCTGGCAGCACCTCAAGCATGCACTTTTCACGTTCTGGCTGTGTATATGCTCATTATTGGTCTCTCTACCAGGCCACAAGTGAACAGAGAGATAGTACTGAGTCTGGATTTGGTTGTGTAGAATAAATTTCACTGGAGTTTTCATGAAGATTCTCTCTGAGAAACAAAAAGACAGAGTAAAGCTGCAAAACAGTAGCAAGTCTTTGATGGTACAAAAGTGCAAAAATGGTAATTAATTGCATTTAAAGTAGTGGCTTAAAGACCCACTTGTTGAAAGTTTGATCCTAACGGTCCCTTTGGAAAGCAACATAAACTGCCTTTTGTCTGTAAATTCTTCTAGTTTGCTGCATCTATTTTGAGTTCTGGCAAGCACTTTGCTAACATTTCACCTGTAATCTCCAGGCTCTCTGGAACTGAATACAGATGTTGTTCCACAGTTAAATCAATTAAATAACCACTCTAAAGTGGGGATTACCTCTGAAAGTGGAGATGTGGGTGGGTGGGAGTGTGTGTGGTGAAGAAAGGAGTGGAATAAATGTTCAAATGTATGTCATAGCTAGTAAAGGAAGGAAGACAAAATGGAAGAATTTATTGCCAAATGTTGAGAAAAAGACTCAAGCAGAGTTTAGAGGTAGAGGTACAGGTGGATGTCTACTGAATTGCTGTTTAAAAAGGTGCTCTTTGTTCCTATTCCCTAGAAGTGCTGGGAACAAGTTGTTCTCTAAGGACTCAGAAGAATGAATGAGCAAGTCACCAGGTCAAAAGAAGGCAGTGCAGTATGTAATCCACAACCTGGAACACAACAGTGAAAGTTGTAGGGCCCTTTGGGATGGGTTTAGACATTGCAGGTGATGTCTTTGAAGGTGGTCTTATTAACTGTGCTGCTAAAAGCTGATATGCTCATTTGCATGTGTATGGCAGTGCATACAAATATTAAATGTTCTTAATAGAAGAGAAGAAATCTAATCTTATACTGGAAAAAAGCTAGATAACCATTTATACTCAACAATCTAGGGTGAAATATGATGGTTGATTTTTAGCAATTAACATATTTTGTTTGGGATGCCAGGATTCTAGGTACTAAAAAAAGTATGGTTTATTTTTTAACTGACATAAAATCTCTTAAAAAAGTTGTTTTAAAAAATATTAGGTTACGGAGAGAGATTATTTCTATTTATTTTAATTCTAGCTAGATAAGAAACAGGTAATTCTAGAATATTACAGGTGTTTATATATTAAATTGTGTCATTATCCCATAAAGTCTGTTTCTACCATGCTTGTTCTCTCATGCCTGGAGCTGAAGTGACATTACAGCTCAGCTACAAGGAAACAGGTAATCAGAAGCTAACGCCAAAAAACATTTGGGATAATTTTTTATGCCTGTTTTAAGCTGATATAAATCCTCATGAAAACAATCTGACCTGACTCCACTCTGGTGGGTGTGTGGATTCTCTGAATGCCAGTCTCCTACTGTCCCTGGCAAGTTCTCTAACCATGAGGGAACTCCCAAGTAGTTGGATTTTCAATTTACGTATGGAAGTTGTTTCAATTAACATAAACTAATTACTTAAGTGTACAGATTGGTGTTTCCTTTATGAATGTTATATGCTCCAGAATATGGTATTTTTGGCTTTTTTTTCTAGTACAGGGAATATCTAATCAACTCATGGGAAGAAGCATGAAGATCTGCCGTAGGGGAAAGAAGTACCTCATGTCAGTAGGGTGGGAAATGTGCACTGCAGGTAAAGATAGAGAATTCAAGGTTTTCATAGCCTGGTGGAATACTCTGGCTGTGAGGTCCCTGGTTCTTGTAGGGTGCCCGAGTGTAGCAGTCTGAGCAGGTGTCTGGGGCAGCAAATTAGGGCACACAATACCTGAAGGTAAGGTACGGAGGTATTTGATGTAGCAGTGCTTATAAGCCGGGACAGCCCAGTATTATACAGAACTTCTGCCTTTCCTGTTCTCTCTCTCTCTCTCTCCTGGTTTTCTACTTATTTCCCCTTTGCTTGTTGATTTGATTTGTTTTGTTTTCTTGGAAACTAAGTCTGTACCAGTTAGATTTCTCTATTTTCTTTGTTTATTGAGATGCAAAATCTGGTTGTTGAATGCACGAGTGGGTGTGTAAATCACTACTTTGTAAAATTGTGTGACCAAATCCTAGTCCCCTTGAATTCAGTGGGAATTTCAGTTTATGTGTCAAAAAGGCCAGGATTTCTTTCTCAGTAACTTGTACACATAAAATGAAAATTGCTGCAGAGCTATATCTTTACAGAAAAATTTTCTAGCTGTTAAATTCCAACAAAAGTATTTTTATCTTCTGAAGGCAGGAAAATATTAGCTTTATTTCGTGTCATTGCTTAAGCTACATATTAATAATTAACCATTATAATAATGGAAGTCTTCCAGGTACAGAATGTACCCATTACTGAAAAATGGAAAATAGAAAAATGAGATAGGTCAGTGCCAATGCAGAGCTTGAATATCTTAGACAAGACATCAGCAAAATTGCAAAAGCAGAGGTGTGATAACATTGTAAATAGACTCAGGTGTATTAATATCTGTTAATGTCCTAGTGTTTGGATCTTGCATATTTAACTCCATCACTTCTAGAGTATCTGAATAGCAGCCTCTGAATTACCAAAAGTAATTAACTAGCCAAAATATTTTCCTTTCATTTGTTCTAGTAAGGAGCTTTTCCCTTCTTCTTTTACCATATTATGCAACCGAGTCTGTATTATAGAGACAACTCTCTTTATAGAGAGTAGCATGAACTCCCTGTACGATTGCAAAATAGACCTTTCTCCAGGATTGTTTTTTTTTTCTGTCCCAGGTACTAAGGGCTGTGTGAGCATGCAGCCATGTCAGACCTACACCTGTTGCAGAATGTACTGTCTTTTTTTCTGGTCAATTTATTTGTAGAAAAGTGGGTGTGAAAATGGATACTTGGCAGTATGCCGGGCCAGATTCTCTGGTAGCTGCACAAAAGCCTAACTTCAGGTTAAATGACAAAAATGGTGCATGATTGAAAACATAGTTGAAAATCATGATGTCCCGTATCTGCTGTGTATTAGAAACAGCACCTGGTGTTTGCTGTTGGGTACTACTTTTCTATGAAAAAAAATATGCAAAGACCCTTTGTCAGGCAATCTTATCTCCTCCTGAACTGATTTTGAGTTCTGCATCCTTAAATAATGAGGGTTCCTTAAGAAAGCTCAGTATAGACAAATCCCACTGAATTGTGTATTAGAAATACTTCACAGTGCAGGAAAAAAATGTGCTTCAAACAACACTAGTTATGTTACTAATAAAGAAATCATTCCTGTTTAGAGTTAACTTAAATATACAGGAGGAAATGTGTGTACACAAGACCTACAGAGCCCCCAAACTTTGAATTTAATATGTGCTATTATTTTGCATAATGTAGGCTGTGTTGCCTGTGTTCTGCATATAAATTAGGCTACTGGATTGGAGGGGGGAAAAAAAAAGCACACTGTTTCTTCTAGCTTCCTCTGCTATTTTTAAAATTCTTGTGGGCAAATAATTGTGAGAGTGTTGGGTTGTCTGGAATTCATAACACCATTGCCATAATTGAGGGGGTAAAAGGGTGTATGCTGTGAGTATCTCATGCTGCCTGGGCTAATGCTGGGTCTCTGCTTGGGGTTGTGGAGGTTTGTTCCACAGCTCTGAGAACGGCAGGGACTTGCTGGAACATGGTACCTCCTGGAATGAGGAGCAAACACCTGCTCCATACCCCCTGCCAGCTCAATCAGACACTGGAATAGGAGGTGGTAGGGGTACTGCTCTAAGAGATTTAACATTATTCCAAATATTTGGAAGCTTTAATTATGGAACCTGACTTGAGTCTGCTAATATTTCCTTTTTCCACTAATGTGTTGCAGCTGAGCCCGCTGAAACATACCATGACCAAAATATTTTTACACAAGTCCTGTTCTGCGTGTAGAAAGAGTTGTTCCAGCTCAGATTCAGAAGGAATTGCTGCTCTAGGGTGAGACAGTCCAATGGCAATTCTTAAAGCCAATATCGTCAATGAAGTTTATATATAGGCAAACCGCAGACCCAGGTTCAAAATGTGTAAAGCAGAGCTCGTTGTGTCTACAGATTTTGACAGTGCTTGAGTAGATAAGAAAACAAACACTTGAGAGATCATGCCATGGTGTTAATTTAAAAAAAATTTACAAATATACTACACAGATAGTAGTGATGCCTACAGTTAAGGAAGTCTGATGCTTTCCATGATGGGATTCCATTTTCAGTTGCTTATTCCTTTACCAAGGATCAGCAATGAAATATTAAATTAAATCAGCAATGAAATATTTCAAGGCTGAGAGTCTGCCTTGGACTCTGTGTGTGTGTTTGCTGTGTGCAAATTTCGGATAACATAATTCAATCATTTTCTGTAACAAGGTTAAAGAAAAATAATAAGTATGTTAATATTTCACTTTCAAGTTATGACATTTTGATATTTTAGCAGAGTAGGTATTTGGCATTCAGCAAAGAAAACTGACCATGCACCAAAGATTTGCCTTTTATTGTGACTATAAAAGGTCATAAAAATATGGGTAATTAAAAGGCTGTCAAGTATGCAGGATAGAAAAGCTGGTGTCTCATAATGGGGGGGATGGGGTTGGAGGGTGTACTCTTTGAGGAGTTGAACTGGCAACAAAACAGAAGCTTTCTGTGACTTGGATGCTACACATGAAGAGATCAGGGGAAAGGATGATGCTGATTCTGAGACATCTTGGCTGCTTTATCTCTGTTTTCCTAGCAGAGATTAGTTTATGAAGTTTTGGAAGAAGAATGCACTGGGGATTTGTTCCTTTAGTTGATCCAGCTCAGACAGAAACAGACTAATCATCCCTGGACAAGGTAACATAGCACAGCCAGTACAAGTTCTGAAGCATAGCTGTGAATACGGCCACAACAGTACTTAATTTCTCTTGAGTCACAGGGAAAAATTATATGGTGCATATGTTTCTGTTTCATAGGAATAGATTTGAATGTTTATGTTGAATTGTAATACAGTCAGCAGAGCTGCTCTTCCTTTAGTCATCATGGTGAGACAATGCTCCTGCAGGAGAAACATTTTTTTACTTTCGTTTCCTTCTACCCTCTCCCCAGATAATGTTTTCTCCCTGATATGTTCCTTTCTCTGCATCAGTTTCTCAGCATACTTTCTTTCCCTTCCTCCTCTTGGGCCAGGTGGGACTTTGCATGTGCCACTTGCTTCTCGTGTTTCACCAGAACAGATTCCTTCCAGCAAGTTCTCTGCAAATGAGCAGTTTGTAGACTTCAGCTTGTAGAACACAGAGGGTGCAAAAAACCCCTCAGTTTATGAGGGGCCACCTAAAGGCACAAGCTGAGATATGAATCACTTCAGCTTGGGAATGTGTGCATTTGCTACAACTTCCCTGTGTTTTGGTGATCAGCCTGTTTGTGACTGTTGCTGGTCTGAATTGACAGGGTTATTTTTTGCCTTCCTGATATAACAAAAGAGTGAGAAAGATATTCCTAGGTTAAAGAGACAGGAATAAATTTCAGTATAATTTCTTTTACCTCTTACATGAAATGATGGAAGAGAGCAGTCTCATTCCTTTTTTGCAGTGTGCCAAGTCTCATCTGAGAGAAGACAGTTGGGGATCTAACAAGGAGACATCAATATGTTCTGGGTAAAATATGCATCAGGTGTAGTTTAAAAGCAAGGACAAGTGATGGGGCACATTGAGCCCTGCAAACCAGGGGCAGCCAGAGGCAAAAATCCTATGAATCTTACGTTCATTTGAGATAGCGAGTTTAGGATTTTTGTGTTGTGTCAGAAGGCAAACAGAGCCGGTTCTGTGTTTCAGGCTATTCTCTGGTTGTGGTTGTTTCTGAAATAGTATTTGTCTGCAAAAGGTGAGGTCACTGTGAATGCTATAGTGTGGTATTTAAGGGGAAAAAAGTGCTTTGTAGAGAACAATTATTTTCTCTAACCAGAGCAAGAGGTTCTCTGAATCCACCAGCCAGCTGTCTCCTTGGTTTTCCAATAAAAGTAGCTGAGGCAAGGTGCCAAACAGAATATGAGAGGCATAAAGAGAAGGGATCATGGGGAAGACAGAGAACACTTACTGGAAGACAAGGGTTTGGCCCTGCTCAGTGCTGCTGCAGTAGCACATGGACCAAGACTTTGAGTGCTGCAAGCATCAAGTAGTTTCTTATGAGCATGGACTTCTAGAGCTAGGGACCTCCTGCCATAATTTGTGTCAAAAAAAGGTACTTGATATTAATAAAGTCACAATATTTTCATATTCATGCCTGAAACTTACTGAGAGTTTAGCTTTCTAGAGTTAAATAAGAGTTAGAGGCCCTTAAATTCTTGCCAAGGGTGTTTTGCAGTCTAAAGGCTGTTGTTTTAATATGATACTTCTGATTTCTGGTCATTGCATCAGTGTAATTTGTCACCCATTCATGCCTAGCAAATCTCTTAGAGTGAGGCCTTCTGATTGAGTTGTGAATTTAATTGAAAAATATGGCAATGGATTTATTTTGCTGTTCAGTCAACCAGCGACTCTTTACAAAGGAATAAACCAATAGCCATGTTTTTGTTTAGCTGAAGATCTAAATATTGTGGATTTCAAAGGGTATTTTTATTGGAAATCTTTTTTGACGTTATGAGGAATGAGAGAAAGTATTTTTAAAGCACTTGTCAAAAATTTCAAGAAAATTGCAAGAAAACCAGCTGGAGTTTTTAGTCTGAAAGGACACAAATCTTCTTTCTAACTGTACTAATGTTTACTGTTGATTTTATTTATGAATATTTAATGCACAGACCCTGAAAACAATCTCATTCTCTCCTGAATTTCTGGAAATATTAGTTCTCGGTGTTCAAGATGTTACAGTTGGACTAATGTGCCAGGTACTTTTCCAGAAGATCAGTTTTGAACAGATGGAAATTTACAGTGTAAAATAAGCCAAAACAGTAATGAAATGTTTCCAGTCAGCTTTGTAATAAAAAACCAAACCCCAGTAAAACTAAAATTATTTTGTCTTTTGAGATATCTGTAAGAAAAGATAAAAGCTGTAATCTCAAAAGAAATAAGAAAGTAAATGTGAAAGTATGAGGAAACTTCTATAATTCTCCTACAGCGTAGCAATAAATTTATTCCAATAATGTTATTTTCCTTTTATCCTTGAGACCCATTCATCTTGGATTCATTTACAGAAATTATTTAAGCAATAATGTTTTTTGTTTGTTTAGTATTTTTTTTGGCATCATATTCTTCCTTCACTTCTTTGTTTATTCTTTTACAAAAATAACTGGAAAATAACAACACAAACTTCTTGTATCCTGCTTTGGTATGTACCTGAAATGTGCTCCTTGAGAGCTAAAATGAAGTTTGGCATCTAGCGTCTCCACAGTATCTTAACTAAATATTTCTTTCAATAAAAAACTTCAGATGAGAATTGAAAGAACTATTAATTTTCAAATTCTTCTGTTCCCTTTAACCTTGTTTGTTCTTTTGTCTGTCTTCAGCAGATGGCTGGATGACTGGCATTCTCTAGCAATATTCACTGCTCATTAGCACCATGTCACTTTGAGTGTTCTTTCCATCTTTCCTGTTCTTTTTTCCTCCTTCATTTATCAACCTATACATTCATATGTTTAGTAATTCATTGACAGTGATGTAGGTTTTAACATTTGCCTTCATTATTTTCTCCAGAAATCTGGCTTGATGGCTAGGAGAAAAAGACCCCCACATCTGACCTACAAGGTGATTAATGGAATATTAACCTCAGTAACTACTTTTCTGAGGAAACTTCAGAAGCATGAATTATTTGATTTTATCCATCGATTGCCAAGATCAGTGTATACACTTGAAAATTCAAGCCAACCTTCTTTTCATAATGTTTAATGAAATGCTGATTACAATGTATGCAGGGTGTCATAATGTTAAATGGGTTTATTTGAACGATGCAAAACAACACTATTTCTGAAATGAAATTATGACTCTATTGGTGCTCCTACAGATCTCATATTGTCAGATCTGCTACACACCTAGAGTACATATTCTGCTCTTTTGTAGTCCATGCTGTCAGATCTGATGAGTGCTGTACTGGCAGCTTCCAACACTGCAGAAACAATTTCTCTCAGAATCTGCTAATCTTTAGTGGAAGAAATCTATCACTGAGAAATTTACTTTATGCAGAAATCTGAAGATATTCCTCTATAATTCCCATTTTTGTTTAGTTTATATCTGTTGAAGTATTTAAACCGACAATGGTGAAATTAGAATAAAGCCCCATATTGACATTATGTTCATACCTCTTCCAAAGGCTTCCCTGAATTCTGTTCTGAGAGATAGGGTTATTAAAATCTTGCTCACCATTCTTCTGACTCTACTATTGATAAGCTCAGTGATAAAATTCCTCGTGACTCAAAGCGATAGAGGGAGAGTGTTTGGCAGATTCTCCTATTGGGCTGATAGCAAGACCAGGAAAATACAACTTCGCGAATACATGAGCTTTACCCTTTACCCTAATTATTCTGAACCCAAACAAAGAGCTTGTTTCTCTCTCTCTCTTTCTTTCCTTTGTTTTTTTTAATGTGAGAACATTTCAGTGTTACTCTTCAGAATATTACGTTCTATAACCTTCTCTGAGAGCTTGTAAAATACTTTGCACCTCTTTTCTTGAATTATTGGCAGAAGATCTTTCTCAGAAAATCACTGTCTTTGAACCTTCATATTTAATTTGTATTTCACACGTAAAGTTACAAAAGCAAGAAATCTGACTGCAAATCTTTAATTAATCACAGCAAATTCTCCAACTGTGTGAAACATGATTCATTCTGTCTCTTGACTACTATAGCACCTTAAATTTGATTTTTATAAATTACCTGTGCCACCACTGTAGTGTAAATGGATGTGTAAGGGATTGTAATTACCAAGAAACTCACTGATGTACAAATGAAAAGAGTACATAAGGAAAGAATTACAGTTTCAAACACTATAGTATTTAATACAGTGACTTTTAATGATTTTTTTCCTTAAAATAGAACAGCTGTATTTTCTGGTTAATGCAGGTGATTGTCGGAATCTTATTGTTGTATAGGACAGAATGAATGATACCATATGTACCAGGCATCTCTATGAACCCACAGATAAAATTATAGAATATTCTGAGGTGGAACAGACCCACAAGGATCATGAAGTCCAACTCCTGACCCCACATAGGCCAACTCCAAAAAATTAGAAACAAAGAAGAATTTTTGTAGAAATATACATAATTTTGCTTTTGCCTCGTGTTCAGTGGCCAAATGAAATAAGAATTTTTCAGGAATTCATTTATGATATCCCTCATGTGATTTGAGGTATGACTCCACCGAAATATCTTCTATTCAGCAATTGCACATGTAACTAATGAAGGCAAATGTTACAAAAATGAAAAAAAAAGAATCTGAAAAATGTCAAGCGAGTCATTGTTAGTGCAGATTGCACTTGGTATGTTGAAATACAAATAATAAATATTATAATAATCAATGAAAATATATGTATAAATCAATGAAAATAAAATAATTGGCTTCTTTCAAACACATATTTCAAACTCAGTTTTCCATACAAATGGAAACACTTCTTTCTATGGTCAAGTTTGTATTTACTACCAGCAGAATGATTGCTAGGGTACTTGGATTCACTCAGTGTTTTAGTCAGAACTGAGAATAAATCTGCTGTCTTCAAGACTGCTGGATCAGTTAATGTATCTAGGTGGCAATTAGAACTTCCTGTCAAAGCAAGACTTCAGTTCCCCTAGAGGTTAACTGTTGGCATATTTTAATGATATTTGAGCTAAACTAGAATAGATGATTTAATACCCACTCAAAATTAGGATCAGCACACATGCCCAATAAGATTTAATTCCACTGGGTTCTAATCTGCTTCCTTAAATGTATCAGATGTTTACTAAAAGAGAGTGGACAGGATCAAAATCTGAAGAACAAAAATTACTGTAACAGTCTGTGAATGCAGTGACACCTGGTAAAAGGGGTCTTATTTCAGTGTGGTAGGTGAATTTTTTCTGAAATCTCTTGGGAGGAATTAACAAAAAATTGCTGAAAATTAGAAATTAATAAGTGATAAATGTTGTGTGTTTTCTCTCAGATTTAATGCTGTTTCTTTCTGTGCAAGGAATTTCAAAGAGTGCGTTCTTAAGATTTTACAATAATTGGGTTTGGAAAACCAGAAAATTCTCTGCTGAAAATTCCATCCAAATCCTTGCTCAAAGCAGGGCCTGTGCTGCTCAGGCTGCTGACTGCTGTTGGGTCAAGTTTTGAACTTTTCCAAGGAGGAAGATTCCACAACATCCTTGGGAACCTTTTCCCAATCTATGAGAGCTCTCATGGTGAAATCTTTTTTTCGAGTGCTGGAAATCTATAGTGTTGCAGTTTTTTTCCATTGCCCACTCTTTTTTTAGTTTGCTGTAATTCAAAATCCAAATCACAAAGAAATGAAAAGCATGTAGCAACTATAGCTCCAGCAGCAGCACTGGAGATGTCAAGCCAGGACAAAGTATGGGCCAGGTTTCTGATGGGGAATGTTTAATAGTCCACCTGCTGTATCTATTACAACTTTGGCAATCTTTTTAACCACCAGAGTAGTGGTACTGAGTCCTTGTTTCAGCTGAGGGATTCTGAGATGTCACAGAAGTGGGCCCAGTGAATGACAGACTTAGTAAAGAATGCATTGTCTTCAACAGTCTTAAAGTCACATGTGTTGGGAAATGTAACTCTCCTGTGCAAAGGCTGGTGGTTTTAAAAAAATTCACTTTTTTTTTCTGTGGTAATCCCATAATGGAAACAAGGCCATGTCTAGAGTATTAAATATAAACCCAAGTCTCATTAGATTCTTAAAATAAAGCCACCGAACACAAGGAAATCTCACTCGTTCCTCCAGCAGATATGCACACTGTCCTGCAGGGAACAGAATATGTTGAAACTTGTGGAAGGTAAAGAATATTCACTATCATAATCCTCATATGACTGATCTGCTGAGGCATCCTGATAGTTGGGGGGGATGAAGTGGGAGGAAGGCTCCCAGTGGAGGGAGATTCTAAATCCCTTTCACTTGGGATATCAATCATGAGATGAAATGAGCCCCCTTAAGCTCTAAGATTTACAGCAGTGCTTTAATACATGTTGATGTTTTTCCCCCCAAAATTTGCCTCAGTGTGGGTCAGACTCTGAATAGTATCGTTCTGAAGAGGAGAGCATGGCTGACTGAGTGCCTTGATCATGAGAAGGCAGGTGACTCTTAGCTGTTCCAAAGCTACTGGTGCTTTCTCAGAGGAGTAATGAAGCTATTGATACAGATTTATAAACATCTCCTCTTGTTTGTTCTTTCTTAAAATTCCTTGTAAAACTTAGATAAAACAAACAAGAAAAAAAATCAATGTAAAACATCAAAGGTAAATTTGAATCTGTTATCTGAAAATCTATGCGGCCCTGACGAGCCTAAACACAGTTCAAATATGGAGTTCAGTAACTCAATCAAATCTGGTTCTCCAGTTTAGCTTTGTGAATGTTTTAGTAAGCTTAATCTCTATGTCCAGTTTAAAATTAAACTAGGTGTCATGAAGGCACATGCCTTGTTTGGGGCTCTCTCTGCAGAAGTTTCCCACAGCTTCAGTCAATCATAGTCTGTACACAAATGACTGTTCACCCCTTTGGTTTGTTTGTTTACTCCTCCTAGCTGGAAGCTAGCAAAGCACATGCTGGCTGTCTGCTTTTCATTATGCAACAGGCAGCTGTCAATCTCTGTGTAATGCTGTCACAGCTTTGGTAATCTCGAGTGATGAACAGCTGTGCCTCGGGATATGAGTGAGGATAACTGGTACTCATTTTATTGTTGATGTGGTGCTGTCATGAGCTCTCTCCCCATAACTTTTATTGCTTTATATGTTGCTTTAACTTGGCGCCAGTCATTTTCTTGTACAGAATTCCCAAATTGCACAGAAGTGTTTTGTCCTTAGCACGTGAACATACAATGAAAAACAACTGAGTTCCTATCAAAGGAGTTCAAAAGCCCTTGTGTTTGCTTTGCTTTAAGGCGTGAAGGAGCAGAGTCAGGGTGATTATCCTGGCTCAGCTATAGAGCAGTAACTGCTTAAGCCTTTTAACTGTTTTGGGTTACTTTCCTCTAAGCAATATTTGGTGAAATTTACTACCTTGATTTGTTTTTTTTTTTTTTCTTGATTAGGAATTGCTACTGTCACAGGGTTTAGTCAAGCATGATACATCATAGTGGGTTTGGCCCAAACTTGCTGATGAATGAGTTTTCATTTGGTTTTGTAATTTTGAAATTTGGTTTTCACACTGAGGCTATGCAAGTATCAGTTTAATAATCTGCCACCTGAAAAATGCAAAGTGATTCAAATAAGCATATTTTGGTTATGCTTTCTTATTTTTGTTTTGAATTTCTCTATGAGAAACTATCTCAGCTTTCAATTTTAATACCCTCCTGTGTATGTGTGTCTGTATGCATTCCATAATGCATATTTTATATCATATTGATGTTTTTGGCAGTATTAAGCCAAAACATCCAAGAGAATTTTTTAATCTTTTAAAATCAAATCAGTTTGAATGGATGAACTAAAAATATTTTCAAGGTTTAAGAAAATACCTGCAATTTGGATGAATGTGTGTTTTTGTTATCTGCCAATCTCTATTCAATGCAGAGTTTATCTTGTATTTCACCCTTCTCCCCCGACTAATTCCCCACTCAGTCAACATTGCCATTTTCAAAGAGCTTTAGTTACAGGAAGTAAGGCAGGGGCTTATGCTTCTGCATGGGATAAGACTCACAGGAAGGGAATAGGTACCACTGGCATATAAACCTGGAAGTTTTGTCATTGCTGAGATCTTTTTTCTTTTGTTCTGAAGGGGAGGATATGTGGGTTTTGGTGTTCATCAAAGCAGCTGCTGCTACAGGTGTAGCATATCTTCCAGATGGGGGGGAGGTTTCGTCCCATCTGTGCACCTCCTCATTGCCAACCCCAGTTATCTAAGCTTGATGCAAGGTTCTTGAATTTAGCTATAATATGATGGTTATCATTCATCTTTGGTGTCTGGAATCAGTCCCATACAGGATGAATTTATTCCCTTAAAGCTGAGATGTGGGTCATGTGTTCCTTCACCTACAGAGAACCAGGTGTGTGTCTGAGTGTGCACACTGTGTGCAAGTCAATCCAAGGTAAAACTTCTCATTATTTCATTGTCAGACACCTTAAAAAAACACTCTCATTTATGCTGTGCTTGAAATTGAACCATCCTACCATGGAAATGATGGTTTTTTATCTTACAATTACAGAAGACAGAGCTGAGATCCTTGTGCTTCTGCATCCAGTAGTAAATGTTAGACTTAATTATTACTGGGCTCTCTTTAAGCTCATTGCTTAGCTGATCCCCCATATTATGGCATATTTTGTCTTTGTGGACAGGCTGAGTAGGAACTTTGTCTATTTTAGTGTGTCTTTCCTATTGTAAGAGAATAGTAAGGTGATAAAAAAGCAATGTGAGGTTGAGTGCTTTGATAATCAATTTCAGTTATAGTTAGATATCTATTAATTCCCACTTACAGTTAACCCTAATCAATTTCCACTTACAGTTAGATAGTTTTAAACTTATGTGACTGCTGTTGTTGGAAACAACTGTTCTTAAGTTCTTCTCTGTTTCTTCTGTTTAAGTTTGAGGTTTGACAATATTGGCCATTCTCAGTGACAGGCCAGCTATGGTTTTCTAGAGAGCAATTAAAAGATTTTGATGAGGTTACTTTAGCAAGAAGATTAAGTTCAGTTGGCCAGACACTGCTGTGTGAGAGACAGCCCTGGAGAGCTGTTAACCATTGCTGACAGATGGCCCCCCAGTTCCTTGGTGCTCTTAGTGAGAAGGTCTGAATTATGTCCCTCTTAGATGCATCCTTATTAGATTAGCACAGTGAAATAGAGCTCCTATTTCCCCTTCACACACTCTCTGCTTCCTTGGCATGGCTTTGATGTCACAAATAGGTCTTAGAGGCATGGACTGACCTCCTCCACAGTTACTTCTGTGCCAAGACCTGCTGCTTTTCATCACCCTCAACAACTGAACGGAACATGTTTTCATAAGAGAGCATTGGTGAGTGTTTTAACTTCATTTCTGCTTTCTCTATCACAGGACAACTAAACAAGAGATCTTCACTTGTGTTTAGCAGGCTGAAATTTGGGGCTTACATTATAGAAACACTGCCATGAGGGAATAAACAGGCAGACACTGCCTGAACAAAACAGAAGGAAGCAAAACCAAAAATGTTAATTTACAGATTATCTTTAACTGAGAGTTATAAACCACATTTAAATAAATAAATAAGTAAATATTCAATTAACTGTGATTAATTATGCTTCTGTACATTAGTCCTGCTTGTCTTTTTCCTCAGCCCAGTCCAGGAAATGATTCCAAATTAATTCCTGTTCAGCCATGCGGTTCCTGGCAGAGTAAACATCCTATTTTTTAGACAGACAAGTGGTGATGTATCTTGGATCTGCAGAGTTCTTTTTCAGCAGCACTGACAAGCGTATAGCAGTGTAGAGATACACGTATTGCAGAAAAAACTTCTGGCTCTAAACAGCATCCTACAGACCTGATGCTCTTTTAGTTACTTTGCCAAGGTGTCCAAGAATATTTCCAGTGAAAGGAACAGGGTTTTTACTGAGTTTTCTAGCTGGGCCAGACTGGGGAGGAAAGCACCAGATATTTAGTAACCACCTACCTTGATAATTTAACTAAGACAACTGAAAAGTTGCTGTGGTAGAAACACCCACCCCACTTCCATAACTGCAGAATCAGGGGAAGATGCAGATGAAAGACAGTGTAGGATATTCCTTGGACACATGACTAGAGTAGGGATGCTTTCCTATAGGGAGAAGGAATGGGGTCTGTATCACTGAATCACAGAATTCATGGTTGAAGTCAGAAGTGAACTCTGGAGGTCATCATGTCTTATCTGCTCAAGCAGGGCCAGCCATAGCCCATTGCTCAGGACCATATCGAGATGGCTCTTGTACACCCCTAGGAAAGGAGACTCCACAGCCTCTCTGGGCAACCGGTGCCAGTGCTCAGTCACCTTCACAGGACAAAAAGTGTTTCCTGATATTCAGTCAGAGAGAACCTCATGTGCTTAATTTTGTGCCCATCACCTCCCATCCTGCCACTGGGCACCACTGATGAGACCCTGGGTATATCTTCTTTGCACCTTCCCTTCTGGTATTTATCACATTGATGAGATTCTCCCAGGTCTTTTCTGGACTGAACAGTCCCAATTCTCTCAGTCTTTCATCACAGGTGAGGTGCTCCAGTACACTGATAATTTTTGGGATCCTTTGCTGGACTTGCTCCTGTACATCCATGTCTCTCTTGCACTGGGGAGTCCAGAACTGGACACAGCACTCCAGGATTGGCTTCAGTGCCAAGTGGAGGGGAAGAATCTCCCACCTCAATCTGCTGGCAATACTTGCCTTAAAGCAGCCCAAGATATTTCTCTGCCTTGAGGGCACACTCTGGCTCATGTTCAGTTTGGTGTACTCCAGAACTCCAAGGTCCTTTTTTGCTGAGGTCTTTCCAGCTGGGTGGTTCCCCAACCCATACTGGTGCAAGGGTTTGTTCCTCTGTGGGTGCAGAACTTTGCACTTACCCTTCTTAACTGCAGGAGATGCACTTTGTACCCCTTTGCATGGGGCTGACCCTCCAGCCTCCTGTGGTCCCTCGGGATGGCAGCACAAGCCTCTGGCATGTCAGGGACTCCTCCCAGTTTTGTGTCACCTGCAGACTTGCTGAGCGTGCACTCTGCCCCATCATTCACGTTGCTGATGAAGATGGTAAACAGGATCCTATTATGGTTCTGCAGTGCAGCAGAGAAGTTTTGATTTAATGAGGAAAATAAAAGCAAGTAAAAGTGTGTCCTTAATAAGCTGGAACCCTTTTTTTTTTTTTTTTCCCTGAACATTTTGAGGGATTACATTACCTTCAATATCCTTCATCTGCCCATTAATCTGCTAACAACATTTAAGATTCTGTGCATTCATCTATTTACTTTTGAGGTTCTGGTATGTAAAATAATTATCTTATTTTGTAACAGGATGTTCTGCTATTGCATAGTTAACATTTTGTAAATTACTCTGCTAGCATTCTTTATCAATTATGCCTCTTTGAATAAAAGGTAATGCCTCAGGCCCAGAGCTAAATTATTTACTTGCAGCTTGCTGATTGGTCTAAAATTCCACTCTACCTGCAACTTTGTCAAGCAGCTCTGCTTTTCTTGATGCTCAAAAGATGGGAAAGATGTGAAGTCAAATAGGCTTGTAGTATTAGCAGAGAGAGGAACAAAGACATTAAACAGCTTGGATGATATAAACAGTATCAACTAGGAGAATGCCTTCAGTATGGATGAAAAAATGGGTTGACATATGATGGCCAGTGAGTGTAAAGTATTCTGTGAGTTACTCTACTTGGAGCCTTTGTACCGGCCCAGTCCACCAGCACTCTGCTTGAAGAGAAGGGGAAAGTGAACATTTCATCCTCTCCCATTCCCATCCTCCTATCTTGTACAGATTTAAGGCCGTTCTTGAGTAACCAGGATGAGAGGGAGAAAGTTTTCTTCTCCTTTTTTTTATACACTATCAATGAAACAAACACAACTTTTATGGAGCTGGTCTGTTGTAGTGATTCATCTATATTTCAACAAAGATGCTTATGGCATTATGCAGGGTGCTCTGCACTGTGCCATCTGAAAAAGGGAAGGAAGTAACAAATACTAACAAAACATTAATAATGGCTTCAAGAGGTATTACCATATTTAGCTTGAATTAGTTCACATTTCTTTTGAATCCTTTTATGCCCTTATGAAAGCAAATATTTTCTGGCTTGGGTACCTGAAGTTGGCCTACTAAATTCATATAGGAACTCTTAAATAAATGTCTCATGTTGCTAAATCACATAATTTCTTTTTGATGCTGAACCATTTTAAGCATCATTCACCATACGAGGGATTGTAAACCTTTGATTTTTTATTAATGGCTTATATGTAGAACAGGAATTTTTATAAAGCAATTTAAAATCTGATGATAACAACGACTACATAGAAACCTGTTATTTACCCTTCTTCCACTGCTTCGTTTATGCAGAATGTTCCAGGAACCCTCTGCATTGTTTTCATTTTTAGTAATGGTTAAAACTATCTCTTCCTAGGGCACAGGTTGAATCATAATTATTTCATCTTACAAGGAGCTTCCTTTTGTGCATAATGTTTTCTCTGAATTCCAGTGGGGGAAATCACTCATGAGGGTGGTAAGAAGGTAGTTGGCAACAGAAGGGCATAAGATCAAGTTTTTGCTGATCAAGTTTCAAAGGTGCCCTAATGCACAAAAATGAAACTTCCTCTGTTGTATATGTGTAATCTAGAAATCATATTGATCAATACATAGGTTTATAGACCTGTGTAATTACTAATTTTGAATTCACTTAAAGCAATATATAACAACATGACCAAAGTTCACAATTAATATGTATGTAAATATATTTTTATTATATTAGTTTGGGTTTGCATTTTTATAGTTCAAATCCCGTATGTTTGTGATTTAGGGTTTAACAGGAACTCATTCACTTCATAAATATTAATTACTGCATAGGCTTTATTCCATATTAGAGCATCTGGGCGAAAAGTGCTGATCATTATATTGCTTGCGAGGATGTATTTTTACCTAAAAATACCCCTGGATAAATTAAGTCTGATTTAGAGAACATTAGTCTGAAAGGTGTAATGCATTAATTTCAGGCATAATATTTTAATAGCAGCAACTGCAATGTAACAGCCTGTTCAGCCCTGCAGTCTGAGATGTGCTGCATTGTCACAGTGTCCTCCAGAAGAGTTTGAGTGGCCAAAAGGGAGAGTGATGTCATCAGTTTAGTGTTATATGGTAGTAAGAGAATATACATATCCATTGCCTTTAAATTGCAAAAGACTCATTCTTAGGGCAGCTCCCGAGGTAAAAGTAAATCAGAAAACTTCCCTGTCTTCATTAGCAGGATCATCAGCTGGTGTCAATCAGGATTGCTCCATTGATTTCAACACCGAGTTGGATGAGTGATTGACCTTTCTGTCTCTAAAACAGAGCCCGAGGCTGAAGTGTTTGTAAGGCTCATGGGGTGCTCCACCTTTGCTGCATGGGTTCTTTTCATAGCTACCTTGGCTTGCTGAATAATTTGATTACTGTTAGTCAGTGCCTGGAAATTCATATTTATTCTTTTACCAGAATAAATGGTCTTCATCATCTTAACGTGTTACAATGCCTGCCACCAGTGCATTTGACTTGTTCAGTTGGCTAGTTCAAAAAGGGTATGTGTGGTTAGCTGGTCTGTATGGAAGGTGAAATCCATAACAGGTTTCACCTGAAATACTACATGACTCTTTATCAAGGTGATAGCATTTTGTTGTTATGTCTCCTGAGTACTGATATGGGGATCTGGGTACAACCTGTGACCACCCCATGCACAGTGCTCATCTCAATTTTCTGTGCCTTAACCACAGTGTGGGCTGTCTTAGCTTGACCTTGAAATTCTGAACATAGTTGCTATTTTCTGAGTGTTCTGATCATCCAGGGAAATTCTTCAAGTGTAAACTGCTTAGAATAAAACTCTTATTCCTGTCATATATTTTAATGTGCCGTGTATTTTCCAAAGCTATTCAGAAGCCGAATCTAAAAAAATGCTGAGTTTTCTCATAAGCATGTTCTCTGTGTTACTACCACAGTATGTTACCTACTGGTTTATTCACAGAGGATGTTTGGGTTTACAGCTCAAATGATCCCAAATCCCTCACTACTGTCATGTTTAATAGAGGATCAGTAACTCTATACAGCATTAAGCAAAGCTCAGTTTAAGAAGTACAGATTTGCTATTTCCAAGGTTTGGATAAACATACTGCAATAAGGCAAGTTTAACAGGAATATTTGTAACATTACTTTTAATTTTTTTGCCTAAATATTTTACCATTTTTTACTGTATGTGTTTTCTATTTAATGCATGAGGAGAACCATGGTTTGTGTATCCAATAGCAAACTGTGAGTATTGTTGCCAAAGTTGGTTCTTTACAAGAATTAATACAACAAGGAGCTAAGTTCTCAGCCCAGTCACTGATGAGTTTGTGAGGCTAAAATGTGAGAAAAGTCATGCATTCTTGAAAGAAGCAATTGCTAGCAGAAAGGCTTTGGGCATAAATGAGAGGTGAATCTTCAGTCTCAAAAGCTGAGAGATATTACAGGATTAAATCCTGCTTCTATTCATGTCAATGGAATGATATATTTTCTTTTCCTTATTTTTTCAGTTAACTTATTGAGACTTTTGATATTTGAGTACTTCATGTGCAATCTCTGTGTTCTTGTATTAGGATCAAAGGTCCATTCTAGTGCCTTTAGTTGTTACATAAGCATTTAAAGTTGTATTCAGAATTTTATGGAGGAAAAAAAAGGCCAAAAAGGGCATAGTTTCTGTGTATTTAAATGGTCTATTTCTCACTTCGAAAAACTATTTAAAAAAATCATACTTCTAACTCCTCTTTTCAAAACCAGCGTAATTTCTTTGTATTCAGCCTTCTCTTTAAATGAAATGAGAGAGAAGCTAGAAAACCTAATTTTTTTACTAATATTTCTGCAGTATATTATGCATTCTTTTTCAGCCCAAAAGAAAATACTTTTAAAATCAGAATGTTTCATTTCAGTAGAAGAATTATCAATAATATGAACATGTTGCGTATCCTGGGAGAATTCATTTTTATCAGTTAAAAAGACTTGTTAATGGTCATTGGTGATTCCAGCCTTCTTTTCTTCTGAAATGTCCAGAGCTGTTTAAATGAAGTTAAGTTGATAGGCAATTAAATGATTACCAAATGGAATTGGAACTTTGAAAAAGATTCCTTGACAGTAGGATTGCCTAGATTTCTCCTGCCTTCTGAGGCTGAGGGTGAAAAAGTTCTGATTTTGGCAAACAAATGTGCAATTGATACAATCTAATTTAAAAGTTAAACACTTGGAATCACAGAATCATTAAGGTTGGAAAAGTCCTCCAAGGTGATAGTGTCCAAACTTCAATCAAGCACTGCATCAGTTAAACCATAGCCACTAAGTGCGATGTCCACTTGTTTTTTGAATAATTCCAGGGCTGATGACCAGCCTTTCAGTGAAGCAATTCTTGATTTCATCATTTGCCTTATCCCAGTATTAAAATACTCTTTTAAGAAGTACCCAAAGACATTATTTTTAACATTCCTGTCAGCTGTAGAAATCCTTTGTTTTCCTAGCTTTCTTGTGATCTTCACATCAAAAGTTATTTCTCATCATCCTGCAGACAAGTAGTAGGTTTATTTTTAAATGTTGTTTTACCCCTGGGATATTGTTATCCCCTTGCTTTGTTTCTATAGTTCATTGCAATACATGGTTTCCTGATGAAGTTTAAGAAAAAGTATCAAGTGTACTAGTTTCCTGTCTTTGTGTGTCTTGCCTGTCTTCTCATCTTGCCTTACATGAAACACATTTAAAGTATTCCCAAAACTTCAACGTGGCCACCATTCATTCTGGCATTTGTGTAGCTCCATTTGGTGCCACCATGTGCTGCAAAATTTGAGTTATCTGTTCTCAGCAGATGGCAGGGAGAGGGAACGTATTTGCCTTTTTTTGGGGAATACCAGTCTGGTGGAAGTGAATACCAGTCTGGTGGAAGTGTTTGTGCTTCTTTGCGTGTGAGTCACTCAAACAGGCAGCTGACCATGGTTTTGCAACTTCTAAAGTGTTAAGAAATGGTTTAGTGGTCCCATTAACTTTAAAGGAGAAATATCTGGAAAGCATGGGGATGACTATGTCTCTAGATTTATTCAGACCTTAATATGTTTACTGCTATTTCCTTCGCAGTAAGGCCTCAGACTCCAAAAGTGAATATCACATCTCTCTGGTGACAGAAACATCACATTTTTCCTAGTGCAGTTCCTGGGAAAAATAAATTCTGAGATGTGAAAAAAGGAAAAATATCATTCTGTCTAGTCGTCTCGCCTACAAGGGATTGACCTTCCTTTCCATGGTGGTCTTCAATATAGTATTGTGAGACATTTCCTTAAACCATGGAAGTTTATCAGTGTAGTGTTTGGAGAGAAACCAACACCCAGACAGTCTGTAATCCTATATTTTGTACACCACACTTAAGTTTGCCAACAGAAAAAGGCTGGGATGCTTTGTTTTGTCTTGCTTTATTTTGCTTTATCTTGCTTTGTTTTAGTTTGCTCGGCATATTTAGTATCTTCTCTGACACTTAATGCCAACAAAACACTTTGCTTTATTTTCCAAGAGGTTTTTTTAATCTCATCAGGGACTTTAGACCTTTGGTGTCATATTGTGCTGTGTGCTATTCATACCTGAGTCCTCTGCCTTTTTTTCACAGAATTCTTAATTCCCCTTTTCTCCATGTCCATCTTGTATTTTGTTTCATTATATTGGGTATTGCTTGTTCAGTGTGAACAGCAAAAAGCTTTAAGTGATGTATCCATTTTATCACCAGTACCTTGAATCAGCTTTGGAGATTTATATGCATATGTTGGTATAAAACTCTTAGCAAGCTCTCTTGCTGCTGCTGAAGTGGGGGTGAGTGATGGCAATTCCACTGATGTTTGTGCTCAGTGGAGTGGCAAATAGGAAGCAGCAGCATTATGTTTCATCCTTTTCCTTTGTTTCCTTCTCCTCTACTCATCTCCCACTGTCAAGCAGTTTAACCTGTTTGTTGTTGGTAGCTTTATGGTTTGAGAGACTCTACAAACAAGCCTCATCAGCTTTTTATGGATGCCAGTTGCCCTGGCAATCAGACCCTTCCACCCCAATTATCTTTCTCAAGAATATGCTGGAATTAGCCACTAAATACAACAGTGTGTGTTTCTGTCTTCCACCCTTCCCTGTTCAGCTCAAAACCAGACAACATTGATATAACTTTCAGTGTTTGTTTACAGCTCATCCATCACCATGGCACTGGGGACCTTTTGGATGCAAAACATCCTGGCTTGCTGCATCTCACAACTGCAAGTAATCATTTGTGCTCTAGCTGGAGCCGGGAAGCTGTTTCTAGGCCAATTGTCCAAACTAGCAGAGCCTTTTTCTGAGTTTGGGGTACAGCTTTGGACTAGTCTTTTACATCCTCTCCTACATCTTCCTTTGGCATTGGAAGATATGGCTGATTGCCAGGGTGGTATTTGCAGTCCATGAGTTGAAAGATGAGATGGCTGAATGAAATATAGTGGACTTTAATGTGCCAAAGGTTGTATGATGTTCTCTAAAAATTCTTTCTGGCTTAAAAATCTCCACCCTTTGTGTCCTTTGAAACAGCGCAATGGACAGTCCAAGGTTGTTCTGTGTTTTTCAAGGCTTAGTTTTACATCTAGCTTTCCTTTGGGCAAGAGCATGATGTCAGCATAAGACAGATCATTTTGGAGATAGGTGCATGGATGCAAGCTGATGTTGCAAGAAAGAAGGAGAGTTATGCACATCTGCAGGAGAAACTCGCTGAACAGAAAACAGAGCTAGGTACAGCTCACTGTATGGATAGAACACACAAGAAACTCCTTGCAAGGAGTGGGCATGTGGAAAGACACCTGGTTTTCACTGCTTCTTCCATAGCTTTACAACTTGGGCTTGTGCCATCTAAACATTTACCCTACCCTGTTGCCAAGATTTACTATAGAAATAGTGCCAAACAGAAATAAAAGACAAGCAAACAAAGAACCATTTTAGGCATCTACTGTAACTTCATACTCCATCAGCTAGGAAAAGAAGTTTGGGTAGATTTATCTCACTTCTCTGTGTTTGTTTCTGTTCTCTGCCTCTGTGTAGGAGCCCAGAGAAGTGCTACAGTTCTGGCTCACTTTTGTAAATCCAAGGCTTTTGATATTCCTCAGTGAGGTCCAAACAAACTATCTCATGTGACTGAGAGCACATCAGAGCTGAGCCTCTGAACTGCCGAAGTTTTATTTTTTTTTCATCAAAAACTTCTCTATATTGCTGGAATCACACTTGCCCTTGCAACTATCTCTTTATGAATAAACTATTGTAATTTTTATTTGAGCTAACAAATTCCATATTCATGTTTTCAGAGTACAGCTGAAGACATTGTTTGTTTTCCCAAATGCTTCAGTCATTCTGAGTGAACTCTGTGGAAGAGACAGTTGACATGTCTTTGGAGAGGCCTTGTACAAAACATACTCTGTTCTGAATGAAGTGCTGAAGGGTGCAGTGATGTGACAGGCTTCAGGGAAACTGGCTTAGGGACTAGGCAGGCTCTAACAGGAAATTTTTAAAAGGAAATAGAATGAGACAAAGGGAAAAAAGTCCCCAAAGACAAACCAGAAATGGAAACACAGGATTAAGATGAGGGTATAGAGGTAATCACCATGATTCTGGCTGAAGCCTTACTGTCTCAACTGAAGCCAAAGCTCTGACTTCTTTTTTTCCCATCTTCCCTCGTTCTTCTCCTCCATCCTCTTGCTATGTCACCACAGCAGGTGGGATGGGTTAAACCAAGCTGAGTTTCCTGAGCAACTCACCCATCCTCCATTTGCAGGGAGTGGAGATAGACAAACCCTTCTAGGATGTGATTCCACTGACCTGGCCTTGATGTCCATGTCAATGTGATATGAATGTTCATTTCTGCCCTTTAATAAAAAGAGGAAACATCAGACATAAAGGAAGTATATGTTGCAGAACATTATATTTGTTCAAATAAATTCTCATACTGAGAAACAGATCAAAGCTATGGTCACTGTCTTGGTCTGCTTTTAAGTGTTGAGTTTGGGGCTCAGTAGTTTTACAGTAATTGAACAGAGGATTGAGAGAGCCATTCTCTGTTCAAAAGTGCAGTTTTGCGTCACAGCCACTCCTGAAATGGAGATGAAACCTGCATCTCTAAGAAGCTGCCTGATACTGTGGATGATTAGGTCAAAATCTGGACTACTTCTGTCATCATTAAAGCATCTGATCACAATTTATGGGGATCTTTGGGACAAGAGTTGAGAGAATGGGAGCACTATTAAAGACTGTGGTAAACTTCGGGTATAAATTCTGCAGATAAAATGATGAAAGAACTCAAAGCTTTCCAAAATAAGGTAAGGAAATCATAAAATTCAGGAACAACTAAACAAGAATAATCTGAGCTTCAATACCAAAAATAGCCTGACTTTAGGGTTCATGGTATTTAGACTGTCCTCTAAAAACGGAGATTGGTTTTTCAGACAAAAAAAATCTTCCTCCCCACCCCTTCTTTCTTTTTAATAGCAAATTGAAACCTTAGTTTATTTTCATGGAATTACTGAATGGTCTGTGTTGGAAGGGACCTTTAAAGATCACCCAGTTCCAACCCCACTGCCATAGGCAGGGACACCTTCCACTAGACCAGATTGCTCAGAGCTCCATCCAAACTGGCCTTGATTTCTTCCAGGCATGGGGCATCCACAGCTTCTCCAGGCAATCTGTACCAGTGCCTCATCACCCTCATAGTCAGTAATTTCTTCCTGGTATCTAATCTAAACCTAATCTCTTTCAGTTTAAAGCCATTTCCCCTTGTCTTATCTCTACATGCCCCTGTAAAAAATTCCTCTCCAGTTTTTTCGTAGTTCCCTTTGGGAACTGGGAGGCTGCTCTTGGGTCTCCCCTCTCCTGCTCCAGACTGAACAACCCCTACTCTTTCAGCCTGTCTACACAAGAGAGATGTTCAAACCCCCGACCATCTTTATGGCCTCTCCCCAACAGGTCCATTGGGACCCCAGAACTGGGCTCATCACTCCACATGGGGTTTTACTGAAGCAGGCCAGAGGGTGAGAATCCCCTCCCTTGACCTCTAGGTCACTCTTCTTTTGATGCAGCCCAGGATACTTTTGGCCCTCTGGGGTGCAAGTGCTCTTTGCTGGGTCATGCTGAGCTTCTCATCCTCCAACACCCCTAAGTCCTTCTCAGGTCTCCACTCAATCCATTCCTCACCCAGCCTGAATCTGTGCTTGGGACTGCCCTGACTCACTTGCAGGCCCTTGTTGAACTTGTTCTTGTTGGACTTTTTGATGCTTCAGCCTTTCTAAAATCAACTGCTTTGTTCTAAAATGATTAAAAATTATGGTGTTAAATGCTTGTTACAGCTACTTTTTTTTTTTCCCCCCTCTTCTAGAACCCTCTCTGAAATTCAGTCTGAGTTGATAAGAATATCTGAATTGTTCTTGGCTCTGAATTTAGCATCTGATGAAAACATTTCAACATTTCTTAACAGATCTTTGTCTATATAGAGACGATTTCTGGAAGACTCTTCATTTCAAAATTACCTCCTAAGTTTGTCTTTAGTTCCTTTTTTGTGTTTGTATTGCTGTGAAATTCATTCTTCCAGACAGGGCTGAAAGTCTCTTGAATCAGGCATTCTGCCAACACAAGAAAAGTGGTACTTACCCTAAAGAGGTCGTCACCTGACTGCAAAAGAGAAAAAAAAGAAAAAGCAATTAGCCTAGTCTCAACTTTTTTTGCTGAACTTTTAACTATGTTAGTTATATTCATGTTCTATATCCATGATCTTGAAAACTCTTTCATGTCTCTTAATGCTGCTATATAGAAATGCCCATTAGCCTGAATATAAGTTTTTGGGGAGATCTACAAAAGTACATTTGGGACAATGAGATGCCTCTGTGTCATCACCAGTGAGAAGAACTGTCCTTGGCTGAGCAATTATGGATGAGTTCTTGGAGCTTCTGCAAACTTAGATCTCAATAAATCAAGAACTGACTTGACAGTGGAATAATTTCTGTCCTTGTACAGGATGCTCCTGGCACTTTCAGACACAGAGAAAGTAATTCTGTAAACATTGCTTAGCAGAACTGCCAGTGGATCTTTTTGAAGCTCTCTCTGGACTAGATGAAGTCAATCAGGAATATGTAAATATGTTCAAAGGCAGATATTATTCACAATTCAACAGAGGTCTGTGGCTTTTAGAAAGTGTCCTGTAAGTGTATGTAAGGAACAGCAATGCTGCTGGAGAACCACAGTTACTGGTAAGCCATTTTTCCTTTGGAAAGAGTTGTAATATTTTTATTTTAATGCAAAGTAGTTTTTTGTATTTCTCTTCATGCACACATCCTCTTCCTTATGCACGCATAAGAGAAATACCAGAACACAGGAAGAAGGGATAACTCTATGATTATCCCAAACCAGCAAGTTCTGCAAAACACAAAGAAACATTTCTTTTTGGAGAATTCCCAGCAAGATTTACATGTGAAAAAGATTGTTGCTAAAATTATGTACATTGTTACTGAGGTTCTTCCACCTGTAATTGGCAATTGGATTTATGTAAAACAGTTAAACTACCACTAAAAATAGGATTTCCACCATTTGATACTTCTACACAAATGTTGGAATTAAAAAAAAAAATCAAATAAGAGTGGTGAGTGACAAAGAAACCTAAGTAACCAAGCCCCTCCAAATGCTGTATAGATGTTTCTGCGTCTAAATGCAGTGCATGATATTTGATTTTTCTCAGAGAACACCTGTATCTGGTGTTTGTTTGTTTTGGGTTTGTTTGTTTGTTTTAAACTGGCATAAACCATACTGGTTTGTTTTTGAGATGCTGAAATTAGGCTGGGAATAGTGTTGTGGTCCCTGGAATCAAGATATCCCACTTGCATACTCTTTTATCAATGAGCATCTGTCTTAAAAAAAAAAAAAAAAGAAAAACCAAAATCCCAATCAAGCAACCCCCAAAAATCCCCACAAACCAACAAAAAAACCCCAAATAAGCTAACTCCTAAAATAAAACTATTTTTTGCTATTTGCCCAAGTTGAAGGTCAAATAAACTTAATTTGAAATAGATATTTTTAATACTGAAAAGAAAAATCAACATTGTGATGAATATAACTCAGTTTTTTCCTGCAGAGAAACACAAAGATCACTTTTAGTCTTCAGTGATGCAGAATTTAATACATGAACTGTCAATGTTTTGAACTTAAACCCACAAAAAAAATTCCAAATGTGATCTATGCAATTAATTCAGTAAAAGTGGATTAGTTGTCAAGAAGAAAAGGTGAATACAGGTGCATTAAAGAAAAATCAGACCTATTCTGGGATTATGTAGTGCATTATAGAAACTTCTGGACTGTCTATAATTTAAAAAAATCTCTGCAGTTATATGTGTCTGGTACATAAGCACAGAGTTGGGAAATTCATTCTTGTAATTAATTAGATGAGGCAGAAAAAAAACTACTAAACTAAACTAGTGGAATCAAACCCATTTAATAAATATCCTACTTTCTGTACATTGGTTTCTATGCACTGCTGACCAGTTGGTTGTTTCCTGTTTCCATTGCTAAATCCTGCGGTAGCAGTAAGACAGTATATAGCCACGGATATTATATTGATTTACTGGAAGGGTACTGCAGGAGAACAGGAAACTTAGCTGGCCAGTGTTGCACTGCCATAACAAGCATTACTGCCAGATAATTAACCTTGCTGTTTGTTTAGCACCCTCAGAAAGCTTCATTACCAATGCAGTCAATTATCTTCTAGTAATGGCTACTACAGAAAATAGACTTGCTTAATTAAAATTATTTAGACTGAAGAGGCTGTATGATTGGGTAACAGATATTGGAATGGGATAGAATAATCTCTCTGAGCTGTGTAGCTCATTGAAGGTTTGCATTTCACATTTCAGAACGCCTAATTTTGCATCTTTTTCCACACAAAACCAGAAAAAATAATTATGTATTCATTCTTCCGTCTGCATACATTTCCTTGCTCGATAACATCTTTCTACGAAGCAGCTACAGAGGGGTGAGGAAAGCGCTAAATCCAGCATACAGACTGCTTTAAAGACTAAGGTTAGAAGTGGATCCATTGCACGGAAGGAAATG
Source organism: Chamaea fasciata (assembly GCF_029207755.1). Taxonomy (NCBI): domain Eukaryota; kingdom Metazoa; phylum Chordata; class Aves; order Passeriformes; family Sylviidae; genus Chamaea; species Chamaea fasciata. Next base: position 19,422,548 of record NW_027094087.1, on the reverse strand, counting down.
AAAAAGAGGGAAGATTTTTGCTGGTGAGTGATGTAATTCACAGTTATGCAGGTATGTGTTAGGTATTGCTGAGGAAATTCTCTTGATGGCTTCCCCTGAAGAAAAAGGTTTCATTTGTTCCCCTCTCTGTGATATTTTGCATTTCCACCTTCTTTATAGATCATCAAAGAAGTGGCAAAAGGCCTAAGTTTTTGACTGTCAGCCTTACAGCAGGGCTAAAATCTGGTTGATTCAGAGATAAAGCTCTGGGTGCCTGTTTCTGTAGGCCTTGAAGATAAGGTTTGTTTTCTATACTATAAAAGTCATCAGAGCTTTGCTCTCCCTTCCAAGAGCACTTGAAAGCTCAGCAGGTCCATTAGTACAGACTTAAATTGATTAGCTAGTCTTAGAGCCAGTTCTGTACTCCCAGACAACTGAGCCCTGACTGATATGTGTTTTGCCAATAAAACCCCCACTGGGGTGGAATTGTATTACTAGAACTGTTCTTTTATCAATCTGTCTCCTTTCACTCATAGCTGATTTTCTTTTGTGGCTGCAAATCTGCAGCCTTGCTGGGAGCCTTAAGTCCATGTTAGGAACTCTTTCCTATGCATCTAATGTGTTTTGTGTAGCTTTTGTTATAATAGCAACTTTAGTCTAGGGCAAGATATATGACTTATTCAGTACCCAGTATTCCCCTCAGGGGCTATATTTTTCAAGGTAAATAAATGTCAAATATGCAATACAAGTGAGGGGAAAAATACCGCTAAAATAAATGGAATGGATGAGAACATCCACTGCAATCCAGCACCTAAACTACAAATTCAAGTTGGAAAATGGGATTCAGGATGGGCTTCTGGGTGCCAGATTACCTCAAAGAATTCAAGTCCCACATTGTTTTTGATAAGAGGAGTTGGGTTTATATGTCACCTATGCACATTTGAGACCCTCATCTGAACTTTTTTGAGTTATGGTCTTTTTGATAGTTGCTGTGGAATAGACTCAAAAGGCAGAAGCTAATGAGGTGAAGGCAGTCCTGGTGGAATGGACTTAACGGCAAAACTCACACTTGGTTTTAAATGATCAAGATCCCACTTATAATTCCTGTATGAACTCCGAATTTCTAGTGTCTTAAATATGTCCCTAAAAACGAAGGCCATTTTATCACATAGAAAACATAAGAGATTAGAGCTGAAAGAATACCCTCTTTAGTATTTCTATCTGTAAATAAAATCTGCTATTAAAAAAATAACTGTGATGCTTTCTGCTAGTTCTGTCTCCAAAGAGCAACTGTGCACATAGTATTGAAACCAGGTACTGTTTCAAGAAACCTCAAGCAAAAATGCAAATAAGTAGCAAATAGCTGCTTAAGAGTCACTGCTTCTTTGCTAAGCATGTAATTAACCCATGGACCTTGCTTCCTTAAGATATTATTGAGGCAAACAACTTAGCCAGATTTCAGCAACGCCTAGGTATTTCTATAAATATGAAGAATAATCCAGATGTATAATCGCTGCCATAAAATATAATGATTTTAGGTACTCAGAGTTAAAGACACAAGCAAGATTACTAGCCTGTTCACTGTTATAAACAAAGCCTCAGGTCTAAACCAAATTGCTTGTGAGAAATTCAACTTTCTTCCATATTTGTAAATGTGGCACTTAGGGACAGGGCTTAGTGGGAGTTAGAAGTATTAGGTTTATGGTTGGGCTTGATGATTTTGAAGGTGTTTTCTGGCATAAGTGATTCTTTGATTCTTGTTTTCAGTTAGTGTAACTTGAATAACTGTGCTTTTATTACGATTTGCGAAACTGCATCTAGAAAATTACACTGCTGATAGTAACTTAAGAGCCTGAAATTTTGTTTATATCTGCTGCCCAAGAGAGGCTTGTCCACCACTGAACAGCTCTTGCTGAAATACTCAGTAGGGTGCCAGACTGTTTCCAGATGATTGAAATATGAATGAAACCATAGGCAGCTTGCTCAAAATAATGAAAGCAATAAACTAGATTGGCTGGGCTGGTAGACCTCACACTTTCTTCAGTTGCTTCATGGCAACAGCAGTGATGGGTTGTGTAGAAGTGCTGCTAGATAAAAGAGATGGAACTGACCTAGGACAAGGCAGTATTTCTACAGAGCAGGAAAATTACCTTTCCTTTTGAGAAATCTAACTACAACTTTAAAGCATTTTATGGATAACCTTTGTGTTTGCTCCTTCCTTCTTCTCTGCACAGAGAAGTAGAAATGCCACAAGGACACTCTGCGGTCTACAGCAGATGCTAGTACCACTTTAATTTAGCTCTGATCACTCAGTGATTGATTTGTAACCAAGTGCCCTTAAACGTGTTTGTTCCCCCCAAATACAGTCAACTCAAAATAGAACCTCAAGTGAGACAAAGTACAAACAGATTCAAGTACACGATATACTGACAATTGCTGTATGGAAACAATAAAGCAGGGAAAAAATAGAAACCACTTCAAATCTTATTTCCTTCCAAAAGAGAGTGTAATCAAGGTATAATGAGCATTGAAATTAATAAATTAAAAATAAATGCCCATAAGAGGGAGAAAAAAAAAGTGTTAATCAGTTGGCAATTATATTTTTGGCATTGTAAATTAATTCCCCAAATTAATCTCATTCCAGTTTATTTCATTCCATTATCTATTTTCTTGCTTATTTTTTATCTAACGATTAACATATCTGAATTCTGTACATAATGATTTTTTTTTTAACCAAAGGTGTTTGTTTAAAGATAAAAAAAGACAGTGTGTCAAATGCAAGATTATGACATTATGTCCTTTCCAATCTGTGAAGGCAGGAACAGAAATCTCCTTATAAAGAAGCTGTCCTTTAAAAGCTTTTTTCCTTTTTATTCTGGATCAAGCCTGGTGGCATTACTCATCATTTCAGTAATGGAAATAATTCTCAGTTGTCTCCCAGCTACCACTGAACAGCAATCTTCAACACAGCTCATCTGTTCCAACTCCTCCATCTTCTTTGCCCCACCCTCAAGTACTAAGAGCTTTGTAGACAGTCTGAGGAATTTTAACTTAAGAAAGAGGGGAGGAAAAAAATCCTAACTATGCTTATTGACAGTTTCCTCTCACTTATGTATCTCATGATGTAATCACAACAGCATGTTCTTTCTGCTCATGTATCAAAGTCTGTAGCAGCTAGACAGTTATGGATGCTAACCTGAAAAGAAAAAAAAAAAAAAAAAAAAAAAAAAAAAAAAAAGAAAAAAAAAAAAAAAAAAGGAAGCAATATATTAGATAGCATCCAGGAAACTAATTTGATCTGGGAAGTAATTAAGAGAAAATCAACAGCAGCTGGAATACTTTGCTTTTGTTCCTTCCTCTGCCCTGCAAAAATCCCAAAACAAAACAACACAACAAAAACAACAAAAACCCCCAACACCTAAAATATCAAGACTGTGCTCTGTAGATGAAAATTCTTGAAATAGAATTAATGTCCATAAATGTAATTTACCGTTGCAGTGCAGTTCAGAGAGGGTGCAAGAAAAGGCTGGATTGCTCATGACTTTCTGAAGCATGGCAAAGAAGAGAAATTTATTGTGGAAGCAGGAGGAAGGGCAGAACTAAGGGCAGAACTAACATATAAACCAAAATGTCACTAAGATTTCAGAACTCAGGTGGTTTAAGATGTGCTGCAGAGTATTTTCCGTACCTAGATGGCTCAGGCACTGCTGTCTTGACTCTTCAGAGCTGTTCAAGGGTAAAGTGGCAAGTGAACACGGAATGTCCTGCTGCATTTGCCTGTCACACATCTCAGAAGGGGTTTGCCAAGCGTTGAACTTGGTGAGCTGAGGAAGCGGAAAACCCCTTGGTTTTTCTCTGATCTGTTTTCCAAGTACCTTATACTCTTGGAAGGCAAATATATCAATGTGCTACTTGCACCTCTGCCTGGGTCCGTGTTTCAACCACCTGACCAGAAGAGGACTCTGCTGGACTCCTTCCTGTCATCTGCGCTCCCATGCAACCTCTTGCACCAGTTTTCCTGGCATCTTGTGGGACAGTGACTCAAGGATCTTCATAGCATGGTGGAATTTTCTGTGCCCTCTTAGCTGGTGGCCTCCCAAGCAGCACTTATCCTGCTTGGAATCAAGTGGGGGGAGATAGAATAATCTGTCAACCATCTTGAGTCACTGTAGTTGGTGTCATGTTAGGAAAGAAAAAAATATCTGAAGTACTAGCACAAGTGAGGTGTTTCTGATGGACTAAATGGATTGTGTATGAACCTATGGAAGCATGAATGTGTGGTGCTGGCTTGCTAGGCTCTTCCGTGGGAGATGAGAGAGAGTGGGCCTTTGTCTTCACTAGCCTCTGAAGAGACCTTTAGCTGAACACAGAGTGGGCAGTTGTTTTGAAGTGAAAAGACTTAGCTCTGTATTAGTTTTGTAAGAAAAAACCATCCCAACCAATTATGGCAGAAGATTAACAGAGCAGCATTTTGTTCTTTATTTTCCTATCTCTGTTCTGGTTCCAGCATTAAAGAGCATAAGGATTGCTCACTTGGAAGTATTGGATCTTTTAGAGATGTGGAGTTAGTAAATCTTCTGCTGGTAGGATTCTTTGTGTTAGATTTTTATGGCAATAATTTCAAGCTATTCTCTTTCATATTAGTCTTGTCAGTAAATTTTTTATGACAATATTCTTAGCCTGCTGTAATTGAATAATACTCCATCAAGGATCTTTGCTGTATAAAAGAAAGCCTAATATTAAATATTCCTATGTAGTAAGCTGATGATGTATATGTGCTTTCCTACATCTTAGCAACTCAGTGCTTGGAAGTGTTTCACTACAAAACTGGCACATCCTGTGAAATGGGAAAGGTCTCTTGGACCGTAGTGATTTGGGCTGTGATGGTGTGGCCTGTGTTCTGGCTTAGCCATACATACCCTGCAGATGATATTATTGCTGTCTTTTAAGAGATTTCTTTATTCTTTACTTGTCAAGATCTGTGCAGCCTTATTAATTGTAGTTACAGTTTCAAACAATTTTACTCTTTCAATGTCAGTGTTGTTTGTTGGTTTGGTTGTTGTTGGGGTTTTTCATAGAATCATAGAATGGCCTGGGTTAGAAGGGACCTTGAAAAGCCCCTAGTTCCAAGCTCCCTGGTGTGGGCAGGCTGTTAACTGAAATGTTGGTGGTTCATGAACACCCAGGGACACCAATTCCCGGGTTTTTCTCACCCGAGATTCAGGTGGTTGAGAGTCTTTTGCCCTCTGAAAGCCCTGAGCCAGATGCAAGAATGAAACGGAGTCTTCAAGGTCTTGTTTCTCAAGGTTTCTTGAGTTGTTTATTATTTCTTGTCTTACAATTCACTCTGTGTCAGGCCAAGATCTGTTCAGCAGCACGGACAACAGACGACTCACCCCTGATGGGGCGTCGCTGCCTTCTATACTGACAATTACGTGTCTCTTGTTTACAATTACATGCCAGTATCTATCACCTATACTAAACAGGTCATCTCTACTCTGACCCAATCTCCTTGAACCACTTTGTGCCCCTGTCACAGCAGAAGATGGAGATGAAGAAGAACTCAGGGCACTGCGCAGAATCCTCCATTTACTCCTCTTTCACATCCATTCTTAAACCCCAAAACTACACAATTTTCCACCCAGTAATAAGCTAAACTACTGTCTTTCACTTCTTTGTGACTTGCAATTCCTCTCTCAGTGTTGGAAGCCTTTCCCATGGACTGAAATCAAAGACAGTGTATTCCTGGGCTCTGTGCCAGGGTCTCCAACCCCACTGGACAGGTTCCAGACCCTCCTGTCCAGGATTCAAACCCTCTTGCTCAGGTCCCAGACATCTCTGTGGAGGTCCGTGACCTCCCAGGGTGCCCAAAAGGATGCCCTGGACTCCGACAGGAAGGGACATCCTTCACTAGATCAGGTTGCTCAGAGCCCCATCTGACCTAGCCTTGGACAATTCTAGGAGTGGGGAATTCACAGCTTCTCTGGGAAACATGTTCCAGTGTCTCCAGATCCTTACAGTCAGGAATTTCTTCCTGGTGTCTAATCTAACCCTACCTTCTTTCAGCTTGAAACCATTTCTCCTTTTCCTGTTACTACCTCCCTTGTAAACAGCCTCTCTCCACCTTCTTTTTAGCTCCCTTTGGGTACTGGAAGGAGACACAAGCCTTTATATATATATATATATATATATATATATATATATATATATATACACACACATATATATATATATATTTTTTTTTTTTTTTTCTTTTCCACACTGAACAATCCCAATTCTCTTAGCCTTTTCCTAACAGGAGAGGTGCTCCATTCATCTAATCATCTTGTAATCGTCTTGGTGGTCTCTGGACTTACTGCAGCAGGTCAATAACTTTTTTGTTAAAAGGAAATAAAATAAAGCCGATTGTTTGCATATAGAATAAAATTCGCCTTTAGCCATGACATGACCAAACCTGTAGGCAATGCTGACCCAGTAACCCCCACATGAAGGCAGCAATGTTTCTAGTATCATTCTGCCCCCTTCCATGCTGCTAATGCCTCTAGTGCTGCTTCCTGAATTGGAATGTCCACGGGAGCTTGTTCCATGTTATAAGCAGAATTACACTGCATCCTGCAGGCCTGCTCCTGGTACAGTCCTTTGTAACTTTGCATGTAGAAGTGCAGAATTACAGGCCTTGGTTCAAATCTTTGTAATGTGGAGGACTTTGTTTCTAAGCCATGTACACCAGGGGGCTTTGATGATTTTAACACTATTCTTCCTACAACAATGCATTTGTTGTATGGTGTAAACAACTGACAATAAGCAGTGTGGGTCACCTCCCTGCAATTTCAGGGTCTCCTAAGGAAATGCCTGTTAGTACAGCAGCAGCAAAGTGGAAAGGCCTGCCAGTCTAAAAGGTAATTTACAGCTCTACGTGCAACAGGGGCGCTTGATATGTGTGTGTTATAGACAAAAAATTCTGTTAGTGGTGGGAGGTTCTTGTCCTTCCTCTGTTTCCACCCTTGCCACAGACTAGATTGGCTTCCTGAAGGGACATTTATATGTTCATTTGCCAGTCTTGATGTTCAAAACATTTCCCACTGTGTACAAAGGAACAGCCTGTAGCTTAGCATTGTGCTTTCTTACTATTCTTTCCCTTTGCTCAGGTGCAGGGAACAAAATCCGAGTGGGAAATATCTACCCTCAGTTTTGCCTTCCCGTTCCCTCGATGCAGCCAGGCAGAGCAGCAGTGGACTGTGATGTTTGCTGCTGTCTCTGGGCATGTAAGGAGTGAAGGAAAAGGAATAGGAGCCACTGACAAGTGAAAGAGAAGGGGCTTGTAGCCAGTAATGAAACATCACAGCCAATGGATCTTTTCAGTGGCAGTGCTGGTGTCCCTGAAGAACCCCACATGGACTCAGAAGATGACTTTGTTAGGGTGACGGTTAAGAAAGACAGGGAAACTGGTGTTTACAATATCTCAGGCATGTTTCATTTGCACATAGTGAGCTGCTCATGTGCTTAAATACTGTGCTGTTGCTTTTGGAGGACATGGCCACCTTCCAAGGGCTATAGTGTCAGTTTTTACAGAGAAGGGAAAATAAATGTGATGGGTCAGAAGACCTCAAGAACTTATTCATTCTCTACAGGGTTATGGAAAAGGGGCAAGGGGCTTATTTTGGAAGCCGCTTGCTTTCTCATTCTGCTAAGATGTTGATGCAGCCAGAGGGTGGAAAAGTCATGAGGTCACATTATCTCTGTGCTGCTGGAGATGTGTTTCAAATACATTTTTTTCTCTGTAAGTAATTTCAGCAAAGCTTTGAGGTGGATCCAAAAGAAAACTCATGCACATATATATGTATGCATAAAATATAAACGTGTGTTGAAGTAGAACAGAAACATTTTGGTATATATACATGTGCATTCATAAAATAGGTAACGAAATCTCTATTTAATGAGTAATCTCTATTTAATGAGTAATCTCTATTTAATGAGTAAAGGGTGTTGATGAGTATATTCATCCTCCAGTAAAACTCACATTTGGTGAAAGAACAAAACAAACCTCTTCTTTGTCTTCAACAGTCATCAGGCATTTCAGGACATGGACAATCAGAGCTGTCCTGCTGAGATTTGCTGAGAGTACATATGTGCTATCTGTTCACTCATGTTTTTCAGCTTTCATGTAATTCATAACTAAGCCAGGTTGCAATAATACCTGCCTCATTTGCAGCAGAGCAAGAGGGAGTACAGAGACAAAGTGAGCAGTAGCTTGTTTTTCCTGCAGTAAACCTAATGCCATCTTGACATCCTGCAAATCAAGTTGCCTACAAGAAAATTGTGTAGATAATCTCTGAGAAAAGACAGCTGGTAAACTGCATGATTTCTTAAGCCAAATCACCAGAGTTCCTAAAGCTAAAAATCTGTTTTATGTCATAAAACAAGACTTGTTCTTTGTTTCCAAGTTTTAAGCAGAGTTAGTTTCATTATTCCAACTTCTCTCGACTTTTCCTTACACAACTTTTCAGTCATGATGGTATCAAAATTTGAAACAATTTAGCCATTTGGCACTTTCAACTTCATGTCGGTTTTAAGCAATCAATAAGTTTGATAACGGGTCTGAAACAAATCTACTAAAAATTCCTATTTATCTGTTTTTACTAGCATTCATATGACCTAACTACCTGTAATTTACTGCCTTTTTATTTCACATGCCTTCTAAACAGCCATGCACTTTAGGGTTTGTGTTAAATAGTAGAAGTAAAGAGGATGGTCATATTCTCCAGACTGAGCTGCACTTGTTACTGCAAACATTTTTAGGGAAGATGTCACCAGGGACTGCTTCTTTTCAGCTCCTACTAGGAATCTAGACATTGCTGCTGGATTGAGACCTTGAAAGAGGAGGGTAAGCTGTGTGCCTTTTAGGAGTGTTGGATGCAAGTCTGTGCAAGCAGAAGGAGAGAGCTTAATAAGGTGAATGCTTATAAAAAGTGTTTGTATGGAGAAAGTTGCAGCCCTTCCTTATATGCTCCAGTTAATATAGAACTGCTTAAACTGACCTTTGTTCTGAGGTCAGTGCAGTTAAATGAACTCTTTCACCTTTTTTCCTGTTACTGTTTTATAAAAGGATGAAAAATGCTAGGGATGTAACAGACACAGAAATGTTATTAAATTGAAGTTATTAATTATTTCCTGCTTTGGCTTGGGAGAACTTCATGCAAGTCACCATTCCTAAGGGAAAACATGTTGGTTAGTGTTGGGCCTTACATGCTTTAAGGGTACTCAGTTCTGAATAAAAATTTTCTCTGGAGTGAAGTTTTGGGTGAATTGTATTTTTCAAAACAAGTCTAAAACCACTATATGATAGTATTACTTTAAATAGTTCTGTGGGAAATAAACCCCATCAAATTATCCTGTGCTTTATCAAACTCCTCACCTGACCAACAGTAAAAGAATGCATCCATGTAAGACTTTTAAATAAGAAAAAACAAACCCAATCTCCCCAAACTGCATAGTCAACCACATTGCAAATTGTCCAATCAATAAAACAAATGGTTAAATTTTAATAGGATCTTAAAAGCCCTCTCAAACTTGATCCATATTTCCATAAAACTGTTGAAGGTAAATTTAAAAAGGAGCAATTATTTATTGAGGATATTCCATTACGGCTGTGTAGCTGTGAGTGGGAAATGATCCTGCACTACAAAACCAGAATTTAAATCTGTTCCTACACTTGACATTCCAGCTTAATTTCTGATTGACAATGTAAATCTGTAATATAAGTGTGATTTTCAGCTGTAATTTTAGTGCTGTTTCCACTTCAGGAGTGCCTGGGGTCAGACAGGACGAGGTGGTCTCCAAGGGCTGATTTGAAGTGTGCCTGAAAAAAGTGATTCCATCAAAACAGGCCACATGCTGCTGTGATGTTCATTAATGATGAATAAAGGCATGGCTGCTATACCTAAATGTTTCACAAGTACTCTTTCTCTGAGTGTATCCTAAAGGATAATGGGTCTTGGAAGACAAAAAAGCAATGGACTTTGACATGATTTCTAGGAAAGGATTTCATGTTCTGAGCCCAGCACTGAGGTAAATATGTTGAGGCATTTATGGCAGAAGGAAGCAGACAAGGTTACTGGTTTTGATACAAAGCAGGCCTTGGAAATTAATTCTTTTTTGTCCTTTTTTTTTTTTCTTTTTTTTTTTTTTCTTTTTTCCCCCTCTTTTTTCATTGGGGTAACTTAAATGAATACTTAGTTTGCTATCAGACTTAATTAAGAATTTTAATTTTTTTTTCACCAAGATGTTCAAAGTGGAAGGAGGGTGATGCAATTTACCACTGTGTTTCTCTTGAGAAATATTCAGGCTCCACACTACTATGCCATAGTACATGGCAGATTTCACTATTACTATTCTTCGTTACAATTAATTAAATGTAAATTCATCATGACAAGAGGATTCTGATTGAGGAGTCTGGGTTTTATTGTTTATTGGGGATGACTGCAGTACTTAGGAATTGCAACTTTTGGGAAACACAGTGGGTCACTGTGGGAAGATATAGCTTAATGCTGAACATGAGACAAAGGATAAGAATCCAGTCTACAGGCAGATTAAATATTTTGATGTGAAGGATGTTGGTATGCTTGGTTGTTTTTATCAGAAATGTTAAAGCAAAACAGATCAGAGGGCTGGATAACCTCTCCCATGAAGACAGGCAGAGAGAGTTGAGGCTGTTTGGCCTGGAGAAGAGAAGACTCTGGAGAAACCTTAGAGCAGCACCTCACTACCTAGAGGAACCTGAAGGAGAGCTGAAGAAGGACATTTTACAAGGGCATGGAGTGATAAGACAAGGGGGAATGGCTTTAACCTGAAAGGGAAGAGGTTTAGGTGAGACAGTTTGACAAATTTTTGACTGTCAGGGTGGTGAGGCCCCGGCACAGATTGCTCAGAGAAGTTATAGATGCCCCGTTCCTGGGAGTGTTCCAGGCCAGGTTGGGTGGGACTTTGAACAACCCTATTTAGCTGGAGGTGTACCTACCCATGACAGGTGTTAGACAAAATAATCTTTAAGATCCCTTCCAACCCAAGCCATTCTATGATTCTATTGCATTATTTATTAGTTTTATTTGTAGTCTGTTAAAATGCTAGTAAATAAGTAGATGAAGTCTATCTGGAATACATGAAACTCATTTTGATAGGTAAAAATAGGCACTGTAATCTTCCATAGAACTGATATTCTTTATTTCTTTTTTTTTAAGTTTTCATGTTTTGCATCTCTATGAAATTTAATGCAAGCTGTGTTCAATGCATTCCTCTTAAGTTTCATGACCTAAGCCACTGAGAGCATTTTCCTGCAGATTTTGTCTATTACACTGCCTACCTCCTCTGAGAGACTTGGAAGCTGTTAGATTAAAAAGACAGAGCTATTGCAAGCATAATTCCATTGAGAAGCCCGTGGGAGCTGCTCTTGGTATGTGATTCACAGGATGGCCCTCCACAGGTCTATCACTAAGTATCTGGGAATGTGGAAACAATCCAGAAAAGTCTATTTTTACACTGTTTTTGTTATTATAGTACACACACTGATTCACAGACAGCCCAACACAGTTCATATATTCTGATACATGATACATGTCTGCTTTCTATATTATATTGATAAACTCCAGGAGAAGCATGGGATGGCAAGAGAAGATGACAAGATGTCAGTTCAGAAACAGTATGAAATAAATAGGTATCATTTTTTACAGCACTTGTGTGACAAGAAGGGAGTTGTAACTAACTCAGCCTCTCTTCTTATTAGCAAATGGGAAAATCCTGCAGGAAGCCACAGTGCCTACTTTTCCTTTATCAGAGCTGTGGAGAGGAAGAAATGTGGCTTCCAGCAAAGCCAGGGACTAAAGTCAGGACTGGCACTGGTGGTGAGAGCATGTGAGACTTTTCCAGGTGTTAAAAATATGAGCAGATTCTGGAATGGGCATGTTGCCTTTGTGACTATTCAGGAGCCAGTGAACATCCTACATGTCTGTCAACACTGCAGGAGTTCACATGTTTGGACAAGATTATTCCTACAGTGCTCATTTTCTTTATTTTCTTCCATGGTGGGATGTTGCTCCTGAGCAAAGTCCTTGAACAGTGGAAGAAGAGCAGCAGCAGCAGGGTGGAGCTCCTGTGCCTTGAATTATGAATTGATGCTCGGCATCACTCTGAAAACATCTCTGCTGTGCCCTCACATAGCTCATAGTATAAATTAAACAATGGAGGAGTTCCAGGTGCACTTCTGTTTGGACACTTTGTGGTTGTTTTTTTTGTTTTGTTTTGTTTTGTTTTGTTTTGTTTTGTTTTGTTTTGTTTTAAATTCTGTGCCTTGATTCCACCCTCTGTGTGTGGGTTTTTTCTGTAGCTCATGAATTAATACCATGGTGCTGTTTTGGGTGCTTCGTCAATACTCTTGTACTCTGGTGCTCTAAGGAAATCAAGAATCTCATCAGTTCCTTCAAATTTTTTTTAATACTGGTTTATAATATTTATTCTGTAATGTATAGTCTAATAATCTAGACAAACCCTGTGTTCATTGTAAGAATATCTTTTTCTGAAACAGCTGAATTTGAGATGTAATTCCACTATGTGGTTGCATCTGGTGTATGCTTTTATTTATTTAATAATTTTTAAATTATAAAATGAATACATTTTATCACTGCTGGTCCCCAGCTGCTCTACTTACCAGCCTCTCAGATAGCTGAAGTTTATTTAGGCTGGATATCCACAGGACCTTGGTGGAAATCACTTAACTGCTACGGCAGTGAATCATTCGCTTCGAGAGAGGAAGAAACTGCATAATCAATTATTGATCTCTCCTGCTCTGTGCTTCCTCTTCTGATTAAATCTTCCAAAATATTGATACAGAATTATAGCAAGAGAAAGGTATCAGATGGGGGTAAATGTATCTGACCTTGCCATGGGATGAAGAAAGTTGAAGAGCAGTGAGATGGGGAGAATGCAAGAAAGAGGTGAAGTCACTTGACAGTCTTTGACTGTCACTACACGGCTAATGAGAGAGAAATTTTCAAAAAAGCAGGTACTGTATTTTCCTTCAGACACTGTTTAGATAAGAACTCCATTCAGAAGAGGCCCAAGATGCAACAACTAAGTCATTGTCAAACATGGGCCCAGAATTAAGTTCCTCTGGAGTCCATAACTGGTGTTCAGTCAAAAAGACTGAATCTGGCAGTCTTCTGGGATATGCTGTGGCAAAAAACAACTGGGTTAACCAAATTTATTGAAATTGCTGATCATTCCTCTCTCAGATTCTTGAAAGTATTGTGATGAATTTTTGCAGGAGCTTTCTACCTTCCTGCTGGAATTATTGTTTAATGAGATTTGATTGCTGCACTAAGGTTTGTAATGCCTTGAGATGAATGTGGAATCCTCATTACGTTTCTTTGTGGACCCAGGGCCACAACATCTGGGACTCTGATGGTTAAATTCACCTCTAGATTTTTGTAGGTGAACCTTGAGCAGGTATGGAGGAAGTGCTTAGCAAACAGCCTTAAGTCATTTTAAGTTGTCACCTTCTGGAGAGGAAAAAAATAAATTAAACAAAGAAAGGCCCACAGATACCATGTGACAGAGACCATTCCACCTCAAACCAAAATCAATGTTATGCTTCCTGTTATTGTGTTAGAGGATTGAAAACTTGCTTTTTCAATTGATTTGCTTTCTACTGCAAAACTAATTATGTCCAATGCAGTTCTTCCTTTGCCTTCATCCGGAGGGGAAACTGTATTTGCAGTGGTGGCTCCTGTCCTCTGCACAGACAGCTGTGTCAATATCCCTGTTGCTTCATTGTTTCTTGAAGGGTGAAAAATCCCAAACTTCAGCAAACTTCTCCACTTCTATCAAAATGTCCTTTCAGCCTTTCCAGAGTCTAGACACGTGCTGTCACCCAAAGAGATGCCCTCACAGGCGGAACGTGCACATGGATGCACATCAAGAACAATCAGTCCATAGGACTGATGGGTGCTAGTGCATTTTGCCTTTATCAAGGTTTTTCAGAGATGCTTAATGAAGGAGATGACTTTCTAAGGACCTTGAAGTCTTAAATGTAGTGAGAGATCAGAAGACTTTTATTTTTATTAATGCTTTGAAAGCATTAAGAGGTTGGAGAAAACTGTCCTTTTAGTAGTTTTTAAACCTAAAATATTTCTTTCCTGGAGATGTATGGTAAGCATACTGAGAAACATCTGTTTCTGGAGTTCTTGTCTGGATTACTACTATGCAACTCCTCCAATGCCAGTGATGACTGAAAAGTGGATTTCATGGTCTGTGTCAGTCAGAAAGATGTGGTGACTTAGTCCAATCTGAGGTTTAGTCAGACACAGGCTTCACATGCAATTCATTCTCTCAGGGTTTTAAAATTGCAGAGTCCCAGATGTTTCACTCAGGATGGCAGCAGACTGTCATATCCAAGATGGACTGTCATAAATTCTAGACACACCAAATTATGCAGTGGTAAATCAGTTCTGCATAAAAAAAAGAAAAAAAAAAAAAAAAAAAAAAAAAAAGAAAAAAAAAAAAAAAAAAAAAAAAAAAAAAAAAAGCTTTCCGCAGCAGCAAAACTTGTCCTAACTGAATGCAAGATCTGGGAGTTGGACTTTCAGAATAGTGGTTTCCCCAGATGGTAAGAGCTGCGTTGGGCAGTAAAAGCTTCCATTGACATTGCCTTGCTAAAGAGCAGGTCTCAAGGCACCACAACAGCTTGGCAAGCTCATCCTCTGCATCAGAGCCCCAGCTGCTGCAGAGCTCTGGTGCAGCATGCTGGTAATTCCACAGCAGCTCCCCTGTGTATGAAAAAGGACAAGGGTTTTAACAAATTAATTGTGAACTTCCCTAACCCAGTCACTGTATTTTCTGTTCTCTAATACACATTTTGTTGCTATTTTCCGTTTGTTTCACATTGTCCTCCGCTCTCAGAGATGTTTGCATTGTTGACATGTAACTGTTTTGTAAATGCCAGTGGCAAATCAGGAGGCATTTGAACATGCCAAGGGGATGATATGTGTGGTGGGTGCTTTTTAGCTGGGAGAGCTTCTGCGATATTGGAGGAACTGAGACGTGAGGGGAAAAGTAAATAGGAGCAACACATTTCATATCCCAGGTGCAGTAAAGGAATGGGATTTTCAGAGAGGTAAAATATTCATGAACTAGTCCTCTCTGAGGACTTGGGGGTTTTTCAAGCTCTGAACACTTCCTCTGGAATGCTCTGTACCTCAGAAAAAAAGAAGTAGCTGCATTTAGGTTTAATTCAGCATCAGATAAAGGAGAAGGTAGCTTTTGTGCAGTTGTGATACATATGGCTTTTTGGAGGGCTTAGAGTAGAGGTGAACATTTCAAGTGTAAGTAGGCAATGAGAGACTCCAACTTACCTGTCCTCTCTTGGCACCATCCCTCCTCCTGCCCCAGTGCATGCAGGCTCCTGCTGTGTCCATCTCTGGCTACACCTCTTAGCTGCAATGCCCTGGTTTTATGCTTTTGGGGACGCTCTATTTCTGTTGGCAGCTGGTTGTGTCTGCAAGCATCGTGGTCAGACATACAGTTCACATGTTTTACTCTTTTATATATTAACATATTAGTGTTAAAAAAAATTGGCTATTTCTTTGGCTATATAACTTACTGTCTTTGTTGTGCTTTACGGCACATTAGTTGGAGTTACAGTTTTACATCAGAGGCTCGGTAATTGTCCACCTCTTGGCTAGATGTGAGATTCCATGATGAGATCTTTTCCAACCTGAATGATCTTATGATAATAACTAATACCACAGGCATCCTGTGTTTCTGTGCGCATGGAATTTTCTCTGGAATAATGAATCTGAAGTAACCACCAGGCTGTGAATTTTGATACAGTATTACCTTTTGAATTTATTAGCAGTTGGAAAGATGATCTTATGGAAACATAATCTATCCTATTCATCTCAAGTGACTGATAAATCAGGAAATGGAGGCAGGCATCTGTGCTGCTAGGAATTTTTTCAGGATCAACTGGGCAAGATTAAACCCCCAAGTTCCAAATACATCAGTGGGTACCAAAAATCACAACTCTTTATGCCTAGCTGTCAAACCTTCTAACTCTTCCATGATATCTTCAATGGAATTATAAATGGTCAATGCAAAAATACTTGCCGTACCAAAAGTGGAACACATAGAAGAAGTAAAATAAAATAGATTTGGTATAAAATAAACAGCTCAGGGATTGCATTCTTGATTGCACAAATAGATTTGGTGCTTTAATCATTAGAAAATTACCTTCAGAGTTAAAATTTTTGGGTAAGTTGAACTTCCTGGAAGTTCGTAACTGCAGGTTTAAGCACTCAGCTAATTCAGGGTTCTTAAGACTGTAAAAGAACTTGGTACGGATCATGCATTAGCATGCCCAAGTTATACACATCACCTACAAAAAAACTTGGCTTTTGTATATTTTTGTGCCAAGAAAGTGATCCAGATGAGATGCTTTTCCTTTTCAGAAACAGTGTCAATGTATGTGCATAAGTCTCAAAACGTGCTTTTCTTTCCAAGTTAATGAGGTCGTTTTAAAGGTGAAAGACATTACTTGAAAGGAAGAGCACCACCTTGTGACACCAAGAATAATGTCGCTGTGTACTTGATCCAGAGAAGGGTAGAAGTAGATTCACAAGGATTTATCTGCTAACAGGATTTATAGAGATAGGTTTTCTCTTTCATTTGCCTTTTAAGACTTAACAGGAGAACTGGTATTTTCAAGTGATACAAATTCAACAAATCACATTTATTTCATCGATATCATAAGTTCATTTTCTAATTTCATCTCAAATTTCATTTTTTAATAGATTCACTTCAGAGAAAGATTGTTATGAAATCTTATCAGATTTTAAAGCTGTCAATTAGGCTATCAGTCCTTTAAACCCTAAATGTGGGGGTTTTTACAGACTTCTTATCCCTTCATCTTTCAGAAGCCTTCAGAAAGGAGAGGGATTTTATGAGCTTCATTCTAAGTAGTATGCAGGGACTCTCCTATTTAGGCTTGCACAGCTTTAAACATTTATATGCTCACATCCAATTTGTGGTGAGATTCTTGCAGAAGAAACTCCATCCTAGCACACAGGACTTTCAGTCAGACCCATCTACTTTTCATAGCTTCAGCTATCAGACTGGAACTTCAGTCAGACTGAAATAAGTTGTAGCTGCCTGACAGAGCATAGATAGGAACAGTGTCAATCCTACTACCACAAATTTCTTCTGACACATTTTTGCACAAGCAGAGGCTTTGGTAATGATCCGTTCAAATACAGTGTTAAACAATCCATATAATAGTGTAAGATCACTGTCAGAGAACTGAATTGGGACCATTCTTTCATAGAAAACAGAGAGTTTAGAGAATTTATAATATATTTTTTGTAAAATGAGTTTTAATGAATACAAGAACATCATCAATAAGCCATGTTTTATTGTTTGTTCAGGGATTATTGTTTGGTTTGTTTTGGTGGCTTATTTGTTCGTGGTTTTTTTTTTTTTTTTTTTTTTTTTTTTTTTTTTTTGCTAAAGTGCAAACTTCTACAAAATTCAGAAGAGTAGACATGTTTGTTATTGAGGACATTTTATTACTATTGCCTTAGGCATTTATCTCCACAACAGATTAGCTTTTACCACTGAGTTTTATTGTGCAATTTACATAACTGTGACTTAGCTGAGCCCTGAAAGCTGGATCTCACCTGTCTTTCAAGAAAAATGTCATTTTACGCTTTCTGACTTGTTTGCTTAGAAGCTTGTCGATTTTTTTTTTCAAATGCATATTTATATTTTAATGAGAAACCAAACAGCTTCAGACCAAACCTAAAGGTGACTCAGAGACTGCAACCAAGAATCCTCTTCCAGCTTGTGACATGGATTAGTGTAATTTAGCCAAATATCTGTCAGTCTTGTTCAGTGCAAATAAGATCCCACTGGAGGGATTTGAATTGCTGCAACATTCAGCTAGTTCTTTACGCTAGGACAGGCTGTGATCTGGCAGTATCAGGTGTCAAACTAATCCTGCAATGCTAACAGGGTGTGAAACTTATTTGTACCTGGTAAAAACTGGCAGGTGTGGATGAACCAAATTCAAGCAGCCCACAGTGGATTGGACATGATGCTGAATACCACTACTAAGGCAGTAGCAGCTCCCAGTCCAGATCCTGGAGTTTGAAAGGGCACATTCATGGGGTAGGATCCTCTAGAAAACAAACAGGGACGAAAGTCAAATGTACTGCCAAATCTGTTCTCTGAATGCATGAAAGAAGGACTGGACCTAGAGCTAAGTAAAGGTATTTAAAATATTGCTTTAATGGGTTTTTGCTACCTTTGCCTGGGACAAATAAAAGATGTTGTGACTTACCACAATTCCTGGTTTCCTTGGTAACATTCTGCATGTTGGGAAGTAGCTGTTTGAAAGCCAAATTAAAGGAAAAGTCCTTGGAAAAGTGTAGTTTGATACAAGGCTGTTTTCTTTCTCTAGAACAAAGAAACAATAAGTGTGTATGTATGTTTCTGTGAGAAACTCTAATAGAATGATTCATTTGTGTGTTGCTGACAAATTCCACCTGCTGATAAAATATACATTACAACTCTGTTCATCCAGGAAGGGGTGTCCTGGATCTTTCACCTGGTTGCCATTATACAGTGCTCAAAAGAGAATGCTGGGTATTAGTTTATTTAAGAGACAAGGAACAAGTAATATGTTTGGGTCATTTTGCAGCATGTATTGTGACACTAGTTGAGAGCTATTTTTTTTTCTCAAGTACAATTCCTGTCCCATTTTCATAGAAAAGAAGAAACAACAGGGCCTGATTGGGAAATTTAACCTTTTTACAAGGTGTTTTCCCATTTAACTGATTAAAACTCTTGAATCTGTCACAAAAATATGTTATACAAATTATACAAATATCTTCTGTCCCTCTGTCAGCAACTGAATACTTTCTGTTTAGAGAAAGGTGCTCGCACAGCCTCTTGTGCCTTTGGGCAAAGATACAGGGAAACTATGAAACTCTTGTTTGTTAATGGCAAAAAAAGTCCAAGCATGTGGTTTTGGACAGAACTATTAATGTCCTGAGTGTCCAAGCAGTCAAGGCAGGTTTCAGTCACTTTCCTTTTCCTCTTGGCAGCCTTCTGTTTTGGGGCGGTGAAGGGTAAGTCTTTTGAAGAAATGCTGGTCCGTGGTGCTTACAACGTCTGCCCTGCAGTATTAGAATGGCAAACCCCAGAACTATTGACAAACTTTAAAAAATACTGATTTTTGATAAAGCTGTTAGTACTGTTAGTAATGTGAGTGGGGGGCTGACTTCTGACTGGGGGTTCCAGGCTAAGAACCCCAATCTGCCCTGTGATCAGAGAGCTCTAATATGACCTACAAACAGCTTTGTCCTCAGCAGGCTTGGTCTGGCAAAATTTTCTCTTCAGTGGGTTTGTACTGGCAAATCTCATCCTGAAGAGCCCAAACCCTTCCTTTGGGTGTGCAGAAATCTTGGACACCCAACTCAAGGCTTCAAGTTCCCAGCTGGGAAGGGAGCTGTAAACTGAGGGCTACCAGCTTGGTGGCCCTGCAAGAGTGTCATTCCTGGATCTTTGCCCAACTGCTTTTCAGAGCAGGTGTTCTGCTAAGACCACGTTTAGCAGAAAAACTCAGAAAAATCTATTCTTAGAACAACATTCTCAAATTGATTTTTGCCCCTTTCTCTGATGAATTTTCTTTGTATCAAGTACAAAGAAATTTTCTGCCAAAATCTAGATAGTAGAAATTGTCTACAGTTTTTATAGACTAATGCTTTAATTTCTTGTCTGTCTTGGGGTTTTTTGTTTGTTTTTTTTTTTTTGGTGGGGTTTGTTTTTTTGTTTTCTTTTGAGTTTTTTTTTGGGTGGTTATTTTTTTTTTTTGATTTTGTTATTTTTTTCCTTTTAATTTGTATTTCCTTCCCTTTTAAAGTAATCATCAACAAAGAATATGTAATCTTGGTTTTACTCCTCCATAAAAAAAAAAAAAAAACCTTTATTAGCTTTGAATTCCCGTAGTGCTGAAAATATTCTTGTTTAATTTTAGGAAAAAAGTCCATAAAAAATTATTCATTCTGAATTCTCTACATTTTTAGGAGGACTAGAAAAAGAATCTCACTTGTTAAGAGTGGGGACATTTCATAATAATTTATTTAGGAATTCTAAGTGGGTTTTTTTTATGCCACTCTCATACAGTGCATCAGACAACATTATTAATTAGTCAAATTCAAAAAAACTGGTGTAGTGGTTTGAAAGCAAAACAAATGAGAGGCTCCAAGTCAGAGATACAATTTAATAGGAAGAAAGGAAAGAAAGTAAAATAAAATAGATGCAATAATACAAAAGACCACTGACAGAGTCAGAATACAACCTGAGCGGAGTGATGGAAGCAGTCCAGATGAGGTGGTCTTCCTGAAGCAGTGATCCTGTAGAAAGGTCTGGTAGCTCGGGTCCTCTGGGAATCCAGTGGGTAAGCGCCCCTCTGGTGTTCAGAGTCTCAGCTTATATCCAGGCTGGAATGCTTGGTTCCTCCCTCTGGGCGGAGCATCTCACAATGGGATGGTGAGTCATGTGATAAGGCCTGATGGGCCCATTAACAGGAGGTAGTCCAGGAGGGGGTTATCTGTGAGCTGTGTAGCAAAGGTGCTGATGGGCCCATTAACAGAAGATAAGCCAGAGTGGGTGAGGCAGGAAGCACTGCCTCACCTGGTTTCAACAGTTCCTGAAGATGGTGATAGAATATACTTCAACCCAGGACAACTGGGAAGGCTATGGCTTACTTATCCCCCTTCTATTTAAATAACACAAGACAATCAATTTCTTTAAAAAAATGCTTTCAGAAACCATCAAAACAAGATGCCAGCCTAAATATTATTTTTGCTAAGATGCTCAGTATCAGTATTGCACTTGTATGTGACTCTGCCTAAAATGCCCCATAAAGAGCATTTCAGCTTAATATAGATAATATTGTCTTGGAATATAGATAATATAGATAATATTCTATTGGAATTATGTTGGCCATCTTCTCCTTCCTGCTGTTTTTGTTCCTTGTCGTGCTCCTTTTTTTAACAACAGTAGAATCTGTTTATTTCTACAAGCAATGCTTACATATTGCTCTGTTTTTCAGCTGCACACTATTTTTTTCTGTAGAGAAACGTGAATAGCTACATCTGCATTTGCTCTTCTGCACAATTCCTGCTTTCATTGCTGCATTTGATCTGTTTTTGTGATCTCGTCTGTGTTCTATTTTTTCTCTCACACCTTTGGCAAAAAATCTTGGTAGGCTACCAAAATAGTAGCCCCTGTGTCTCATATGTAACTTCTCTGAAATAGGAAATGCATCTTCTCCCTTCTTTGAAGTATTTACTTATCTCTGTGGGACTACAACAGGGAGTTTGATTGTAATGAAGAAATGCTTGAGCTGCTCTCTTACTAAGATATATGTATTTGGGTACAGAGGGGAATGCATATACAGCACAAGAAACCCATATGCCTTTACTTGGTTGTGCAGAGCATTCTCTTTTCTCCATATCCCTTTCTAAATCTCTTTAAATATGTTTCACAGCACTTTTTTTTGATAATTTATAATGTCTCTATGGTTACCGTAGATTTTAATTGTTGTAACTGCTTTCGAGCAGATGATCCCAGCATACAGAAATATATGATAGGTGGAAACATTGCTGGGGATGTTCTAGGGAAATCTTTATTATATTATTAAATTAGTGAAATTATGGTAGTGGAATATTCCTGCTCAATAGAAGGGGCTTTTTCTTTCCTTGCTGTCTCTGAAACTAGACCTCAACTTTTTTGCTGCTTTTGGGGAAGAGAAAGAAGAGGAATTTACATTCCTGTTTAGTTACCTAATTTTACTAATGGAATTAAAATATCAGCAGACTTGGTGGTAATTTCAGAGGAACTCAGAGAGATGCCTGCAAAGCTCCTTTCTCTTAAGAGCATTTTTGCTGTACTGTTACAGTTCTCTGGTTGCGTGGGATTTCCTTTTTTCCTTCCTAATGGTGCATCTCTGATGGCCTTTCCAGTATTTTAGTTAGGCTGAGGTACGGAATTTGAGGCCACTTATATAAACAAACAGCCTAATTTTGAGACCAAAAGAGAGGTTTTATTGGACCAGTGAGGGGACAGTAGAAAAATTTTCCTTTGTATGCTTCTTCAGCTGTAGTGGCCCCAGATTAGGATTTTTCTCCCCTGAAACTGGGCCCAAATTAAAGATTTTAGTCTTCAAATTTCAAATCAAAAGAACAAAGTCATGTAATACTTAATTGTTTAATAGCAAACTGCCCATTAAATCAATTATGTAGCATGACACCTTGAAAGGGTTTATCTATAAAAGTAAATCTACCCCGTGGAAAATTGAATCTTTTTTTAGCATGGTAAGCATTTTAAAACTGAATAGCACCACTAAGTCATTGATTAATTTTTTCTCCTAATCAATTTATTATATAATCCTTTAAATCCTTGCAAATCATACTAATCTGTTCCTCATACATTAATTGTTCTTCCAAAATGTCCAGTCTCCTCCTCTACCTTCCTCTGCATTCTTGTGATTAATTGATCTTCCCCCACTTTTGTATCAACTTTACCTCTGTTCTTCCAGGTTTTTGCATGATTCTTCTGCTTTCCAGCTGCGCCTACTCTTTTCCAGTGCTCTAAAAGTCTTCACTGAGTTCGTCCCCACTTTTCCCCACTGTCCCACCTACTGAGTATTCAAACTAGAGTGAGGCAGCAGTAAAAGCTACTTCTTAGTTCTTTGGCTCCTTGCTTCTCTTGTGGCGCAGCCAGTGGTGTACAATCAGTCATTTGCTCTTCAAACCCCTGCTTAGTTTAATGAGATGCAAGAATGTGTGCGAAACATGAGCAGTTCCTGCTGGGGATCACCAGGAGCAGGGTGGGCCAGCACTGCCTGGCACAGCAGCAGGCAAGACAGGGGCTGGAAAGTCTCACTCCATTCTGGAGTCCCAAGACAGCTGCATTGAGTCCAGGGCAGGCCAGAAGAAAGACACAGCTTTTGGTGCTAGCTTGTGATCCCTCTGTCCATATAGATCCTTCTTGTCCATCCTCTGTGGTCTCAGGCAAGAAAGAGTCACTGGCTCTTTCCCCAAAAGCCTAGCTTAGAAAAAGAACAAAATAAAACAGATTATTTTTGTATCTGGAAAACATTCCAGCAATAAACAGGATCATCTGGTGTTTGTTTGGTCTTTTTTCCAAGTGGAAGGTAGAGGCACACGAGTCTTCATTGGTGGTGGTGGGTTTTAGGCAGCCAAGATGAAAGTATAAGAAAGCCTCTGCTGCAGAGTAAAACTGCCAATGAACTGGAAATATTTTGCTAAATGTAAAGCAAGGTCTTTGGAATGCAACATCTTTGTTCTCTCTGGGTTTTGCATCTCTGCCTTCCAAGGTTTGGCAATTAGAGCATAACTCATGGAACCCAACTGGAAGGAAAAAGTTTTTTGTCTGCTATCTGGATTTCTCTAATTTCCTTATGTCACAGGAATTTATGTTGCACATAGTTCAGCACCAGTGGTGTTACTGTTACATTAAATTGATTATAACAACGTGTGGGACTTAGGCATGGTAAAATACAGACTGTCTCATGTGTGCATAACAAGTGTCAGCTTTATCCTTGCAGTAGTTCTGCAGGTCTCAGTTTCTTTCTGTAACTGCACATATTGACAAGAGAAGTATTGATGGTGCTTTGATTTTGGTAAAAACAGGGGGGAAAAAAAAAAGAAAACACTAAGATGCTGAAGCTCTATTGGCATGCAGATTTATGAGTGTGCTAAATAGAAATAGAAGAATTAATTTAGTAAATGCTTAGTACACAAAAGAAGTTTGTCTGCCTGGGTGAATTTCTTTACTGACCCTGAAATGTAAGGACAAAAACCTATACCAAGAAAAAATGAAGAATAGTACATTTGTCCCTGTTCTTGCCCTGCAAGGTAGGGTATTTCTAGTTACAGAACTTTAAAGAGCCTTTATCAAAAGGGAATAAATTTTGTTGCTAAGATGAAATCCTTATGACACTTGCTCTTCCATGGTGATTGGTTTTTCCTTGCTTTCTGGGGCTTCTTTGCTCTCTCAATCTGAAAAGATTTTTTTATAATCTTGAAGTAGAGGGAGTCAGCAGCCACAATTAGAGACAAAATCTCTGACTGAACTTCTATATTGCTGGGATAAATATCTCTTTTCATCACGTTAACTTAGGAAATGATATTCCAGACTTGGAATCTCCCATGTTGTGGTGTTGCTCCTTTGTCCAGTGGGGTTTTTCTGATCTTCTCTTCTTGCAGCAGAGAATCTTCAGAACCTGTGAATGCTAAGGTACAGAACAGGCGAAGTGAAACATACAGATTTTCCACAGCTCCTATGTGGGTTATGCGAAGAGCAAGGAAAGTGCTTCAAAGCTACTAAAACTGGGGGTTGCCATGGGTATTACAAACATAGAAGAAGTATTCAGTTTGCTTGAAATCCAGAAATTTCAGTGTCTGCTGTCTGGTAGAAATAGGTTGAATAGAACTTTTCACACAATTTTGATGAATTCAGGTTCTTTCTTGTCCTCAGGGCTTTCAAGCCCACTACTAAACCATACCCTACACTGCATGTGGGGCTGACAGATGGGTTTGAATTCCTGCTTCTCCTTCCTTTGAAGTGTTGTCTGTGTTCTGCCAAAAATGCAGACATCATGAGGAAAGCAGATGACAATACAATTATTATGGAAGGATACTGACAACTATGGGTTTGAGCCCTACTTTAGTGGCCATGTGCCAATGCATAGATATTGCAGGCCCAAAGTTTTCATGTATCCAAACTCTTGAGTAGATTTTACCCACAGGTTCAGAAGGTTTCTACCATTTCTAATTCCTATTTTATGATAACTCTTGTCCTACATCAAAATGTGGTGACAAAGAATTCTGTCCTTGTCTACCAAATTTACAGGAGTCACCCACGTTGCAATAAAGGAGTTGCACAACTTGTTATTGCAATATCTTGGTTTCATAATTAGCACTATCTAAGCTTATTCATATAAGCCAGCCTCCTAGGGCTCTAATTCACACTTGGTCTGCAAGGCAGGAAATTTGCATGCACTAAATGGCTGCTCTTTACAATAGCTAATCGTTGGGGAAAAAATCCTTTTGCATTTATTGTTCATAGGGAACTCTGTAGGTATTAATATGGTTATAATTTGTAACTAAAAAAATTCCTTCACAATTTATTAGATTCACGTCCAATTGGTATAAAGTGCTCCTTTTCTTGTAGCAGGAAGGATTGTTGCTCTAAAAGCTGATGAATTTCACTTTGTAAAAAGGTAGGTGAGGTGACATTTTAAGGTTGAAAACAGCAATTGTAATTTGGAATCAATACTTTATGCCCTAGAATAATGTAAGGTACTGTTCTGTCCTAATTGGCTGGAAGCTAAAATGTTAATGCCAAGCCAGCAGATGTATCCCCAGCCTGTAGTTTCCCATGAAGATTTGGTTTGCAAATAGATGACTTTCTATTTATGGGTAAAGTAAAGCCTAATTGTGAGTCTTCACAGTACCAGGAGCTGCAACGACTGCGACTTTAAGGGAAGTGACTGGCTGATCACAGTGATGCCACAGAGCATACCAATGAGCTGCATCAATGTGTCTGTTCCAATATGTGAAAATCTTCAGTAACCAGCAGAATGTAGACAGTAAATATCTCATTGTTTTTAATAGCAAAGTGTTGCAAGATCAGAGAAATATGGCAAATTCTAATTGGATTGAAAACAATGATTTCCTCTCAAATAAGTTTCTGATTGAAAACTAATATAATCGAGTGATGTCCCAAGTAATAACTATAATGCACAGATGGTGCCAAATTGAAAGACTAAGTGACTTGAAGTGTTGACATGTTAGATTAAAAATTCATCCTGAAAATATTACTATTTTAAAAATCCATGCTGAAAAAATTCTATTTTAGTGTGTGCTTCCTGCATTTTGCCTCCTGTCCAGACTAACAGATTTTGTAGTTGTGTGGCATTTTCTCTCATGGTCAGACCAGCCAATGTTACACTAAAAGCCAATGTTTTTGGGTCAAGGAGAAAGCACATACTATGTTTAAGTAAAGTCAAGACTTTATTGTTAGTAAATCTGAACTTTTGAAAGTTTGATCATTATTATCCCAGACCTAATTGCTGCAGAAGAAGGAAAAATAATTATGCAGTTAACATTGATGCAAACACACACACACACACACAGAGTTTCTCCCGCTTTTCTGGCATTACACTTGTGCTTTTGCTACTACTCTGGGTCCTAATCAGCGATTTCACTCTGGCAGTGTTGTGTGTGGTAAAGGGTGATGAAGAGTTGTCAGTGTCTGGAATCCTTTGCCAGGAGGAATATGCTACTGAATACGTTGGTGTTTTATTCTTCATCTGTCTTGGACTGAATAAGGGATCACTTTTACATCTTTGTTTAATAACAGACTTTTACATCTTTCTGTCTCCTTCATTGGTCTACAGTTTCAGGTTATGTCTAAATCTACTATATGATTTATGTATGTAAGATATTATTTCTTTATGACTTCTAAAACTAGTTTGGTGCAGCTCAAGATCTTCATGCTTTTAACTGAGCCTGACTGAGCTGTTTAGAGTTGTAGGATCTCCACTGCCAAGCCCAGGCCTCCTCTCTTGTCTTCCTGTGCCAGTGATACTTTGTGCCACGTTCTGTGTCTCCACTTCCCAGATCTTCTGTTGTAACAGCCCTGTATTTCTCTACGCTGTGTTACTGTGCCAGTCATAAATATTTCATTTTTACCATAAATGCTTGTTCCTGCTCTCTGTATGAAACAATGGCTGTTCCACACAAAGATAAACAAATGTAAAACAAATTTGCCAAAGGCAACTGATCACTTGGAGAAACTGCTGTCGCAGCTAAATTGGGTACAAAAAAGCAAAAGGGGTGGTTTGTACCAGATATCCTTCATAAAATCTCCCTTTCTGGTCTTTCCTCTTCAGAGAGAAGTAAAGTGTGTGAGAGGAGAGTTGGGGATTATCGGGAAGCATCCCCATCTGAACCCTTGGCTCTTCAGGGGTCAAGTAGACTGGAGAACCTGATGTCTGGCAGCAGGAGGTCAGACTGAACAGTGCTCTGGTTAAAGGCGGTCTTGAAGCAAGTTCCCTGCCTGCCAACAGAGACAGAGAATTTCAAGTGAGTCTTTCAAGTGTGCTAGTGAAATAATTTCTGTTTCTGTTGAGAAATAATACTGACTTTTCATTGCAACCATTTGGTTCTGAGGCCAAAATCTCTTTGGGTTTGCACTCCACCTGCTTTTTTTTTTCATAAAGAAGTTGATGCGTCTACAAGAAGAGCTTTGCTTTCCAAACAGCTCTGACAGTCATCAAAGTATAGAATACCATTTGGTTTGAATGACAATAAAAACAGATTGTGTGTAAAGATATTGAAGAATGTCCTCTGATGGCCTATTTTCTGGACATAAAATGCCAGTGCATCCTCATTCAGGTAAAAGCAATGCATTTTGGAAGTATATTGATGATAAATGTTCAATTAGAATTTCCTCAAATTGAAAGGTTCAAAGTTTTTCTTTTTTAATGATCCTTTAAATAAACTTATATCACTCATATGATACCTGAAAGTTTGCCCTCAAATTTAACTTGACCACTACCGAGTTCTGAACTATATGAAATTTCTTTTTCTGTGAGAAAACTTCTGAAGTTTAAAAGTGTTCTTATTGTCTTACTAATTTTCTTCCTTAAAGTTTCTCATTCATATGACTTTGTCGGCTATCCCTACACCCAAACATCACTTTATGTAGCAGTTGAGAATATGGCTGTCAGTATATTGGACACAGGAAATATGAATCTCACCCCTAGGAAGCTAAAGATAATATGAATTCATGTAAGCTAGCTGCAAAGTACTTTTCATGCAAAGAAAAAAATTAAATAAAGAGAGAGTAAAAAAGAAAAGCAAGTATCCTAGTGACATTTTTCACAGAAACAAACCCATTTTCAAGCTTGACCAAAATGTAAGAGTGTGATAGTGGTTTTGCATTTCATCATGAATATTTCAAACACATCTGATTTCTACACATGCTATGATTGCTAATGTGTGAAGTCAATTAAGTATGCATTTAACCCTTCTTTTCTCTGTGAGGTGCTTATGAGAAATGGAGCTCTTAAGCTAAAACAAATCCACAGACGGCATATATAGTTGCCTTGTCTTGAAAAACAGGCAAAAATCACTGCTGAAATATTCATTTCTTTTGTTTGTCCTAAATGAAAGTAATTTTTTATCCAGTTGCAACTATAGTATATTCTTCAGCAGATACTTGGCGTGAAGGTCAGCAATAAATTCTTCCTGCTGCTATGTTTTCTGGCCCCTGAAATCACAAATAATGTTCATTTTCTTTGCATTATTTCATGATTTTATTTGGTTGGGCTAAAGATTGATTTAAGATTATATTTCTTGGGGGCAGGAAGTTGAGAGGAAGGGAAATGAAACCATTTTTTTTTTAATCTTGTAGCTGAAGAGGCTTACAGATTTGGCCTCAGTTTTCTTTTTTTTGTATTGTAAATATTTGAAGAGAGGCAGGGCAGACTCTTGTACTGCCACACATTTGGGGTGAAAGAGGGCAGGTGGAGCCTTTGGAGAATAGTTTGGGGTTCTTCTTTTTTGGCTTCTCCTGAAGCCTCACTTGAACCAACAATAATAGCATCCTTAAAACAGGTTCCTAATGATTCCAAATGGCTTCAAATGAATCAGGTTTTTGCACAGTTGTTTTCTGAACTCGGCTCCTGTGAGAGGCCAGGCGTTCCAAACCCTGCCCTGCTGTCATGTGACCGTGTCACAACCTCACGCGGCCTCACTGTGTGACACAGCTGACACGAGTATTGCCCACCTGTGCCTGATCTGCCAGTGCAAGTGAATTCAAAGTTGTGGTAAAGTCTTTAATGGGAGTCAGAGGTCACCAAAATGCAGCTCTGACTTCCCTGTCAGTGAGCTGTAGATAACTACCTTGTTCCTCTCAGAGAAGAGAGAAAGGGCAGGATCCGTGTTCATGGCAGTGTTCCTGCAGTCTCTCTTGGTTGCATGTATCAGTGGGCAAACACAAGGAAAACCTGGAAGAATGTAGGAGGCATGGTGAGAAGGTTTGTTTCATTTCTTTTTTGCTACTACTTTTGCATCCTTCACAGAAATTAGAAAAAGTCCTGCTGTTGTCAATTGGGTCAAAGCCTGCTTCAGCTTGCTGGCACTGTGTGACTCTGCCTTCTGGTAGGGCACACACAGTATCTGGAGAAGAATATGGTAGAGATGTTCAGACAAACCTGTCACAAAGGACTTTCTTCTGATATAAAACCACTCATGCTGCCCCTGGCAGTTTTTTCTTAGTTAAAGGGGGTCTAAAATCTCATGACCAGCTGTGGGACTATCTTCTTCTCTGAGCAAATATTGTTGATGAAAGCTGCAAAGTCTTCCCCAGGGGAGCCACACATGAGGTACAATATAG
The DNA here is from genome assembly GCF_029207755.1 of Chamaea fasciata. NCBI lineage: Eukaryota > Metazoa > Chordata > Aves > Passeriformes > Sylviidae > Chamaea > Chamaea fasciata. The sequence goes on along the minus strand of NW_027094087.1, from coordinate 19,393,028 downwards.
GGTTGTACTGGCAGTGAATCTGGGAAGAGGAAATTAAGATTTTTTTTAAGAGCACTGTTAGGTCCTCAAGACTGTCCATGTGACATCAAAAGCTATTGTAAATCTTGCTAGTCTCCAGGATTTTGGAGGCTACCAGGTTGTACAAAGATCATGGTCCCTGCCTTCTCCTTCTGTCTGTGGTGTCTCTGAGGCTCAGCTCTTTGAAGACATCTCGAACATCTTCTGAAGGTGAGGCAGTTTCTCTCACATTCCAGTGAACAGCAAGGAAGTCCTGTAAACTGTAATAGCAATTTTGGCAGCCTGGCTCTAAACAGCCATAGGAAGCCCTCAGGCTTTTATTCTCAGTATGATTTCTTTGTCACTCTATTCATATAAGAGAACAAGTTGCCTAATTATGTGAATTAATAGAATTTTGTAAAATTATGCTTCTTTTGTACTGGAGCTTTGCACTAGTGCCTTTCAATGTTGTACTGTAGGAAACTCTAGTCTTGTGCAGATTCTTGTTGTTGTCTGGCTAGCTGGTAGGATTATTCAGATATTTGACGTTACCCATGATTAAAAATTTTATTGGATAGCCCAATCACTCCCAGGACCTTGACCAACTTCGTTGTCCTTCTTGGCCACCTGGCCACACTGCTGGCTCATGTCCAGCTGTCTGTCCACCGGACACCAGCACCGCCAGGTTCTTTTTCACTTAGTGGAAAACTTTATGACTTCACTGAAGATTGATAGCAATGGTATCAGGGGCAGGCATTCTTTTTGAGGTATTTGTAGGCTGTAAATGCATATTACAATAATCGAGAAAGTCTTAGACTGGCATTTGAAATTCCACAATTTACATGGAAGCAACTGCCGCTAGATAACAGCTGTGAATGTTTATAAATTGCAAATGGAAAATATTGTTCGCTTTACAAGGATAGACTTCAAATTGGCTAAGTTAAATTTTTTTGATAATGGGAGATATTTTATTACAAAGGAAGTGTACATGAGTTCTACCTCAGTTATGTAGCATAGAATGGTTTTTTGAAACATTTCAAGTAAAATGAATTTTAATGTAGGAGTTCTTTTCTTATAATGAAACATTCCAGCTGCATCATATCCCTGGTTTGAAGCCCTGAAAATTTGTTTCCTAACAAAGCTAAGAAATGCTTTGCATATCAGTTCCCTTTGAATAACCACATTAATCCTAAAAATGGTTGCTTTCTGTGCAGTTTCCACCCTACCAAAAATTATAGCTGTTCTTCTGCATCTTCTCAACAGTGGAGTGTTTTTTTGTTATTATTATTGTTATTATTATTATTAATAATAATAATAATAATAATAATAATATATTATTATTATTATTATCATCATTATCATTATCATTATTAGCTTTTGCTTCAGTAGTTTTTTTCAGTCCTGGATAACAAATAGATTTCTGAGGTTCTCTTCAGGATGTTTTAAAATGCCAGTTGATGTACTTATTGTCCTCAGTCAGCACAAGACCTCACATCTTTCTTTTGAGAAGAATTTTTTTCTCTTAGACTGTCAGTGCTTTCTATTTAATTGTTATTCCCTTCTTGTTTTCTTAGCTCTTACAGTCTTGCAATTTATTCATAAGTAATTTCTTATAATAGATTGTACACTTGTTACTTTTCTTCCATCCCTAATACTATATTCTCTTCCTCTTTCTCTCCTCCCTTCTCCCTCCTTCTCTCTTTCACTTTCTTTTTCATTTGGTAACAGACATGCTGCATTTCAATATTGCTGGTTATATTAAACTATACCAAATGTGAACCTGTAGTTACACAATGGTAGTAATTTTGCACCGTGTTTGATTTAAGCATTTCTGAATTCTTTGGTGTTTACCTTCTTAAACCCATCATTAGCATAGAAATGAGCATCTCTCATTTCCTGCTAACCTCCATCAGATAGAAAGGTATCTCAATTTTATAAGAAAGACATGAAGTTTTAGGATAGATTACATGGTTTGACAAGAGCATGCTGTGAACCTGTGGTTTAGATAAGGATTGTATTTTGATCTCCAGAATCAGATTTTTTGTTTAGTACTCAAATAACTCCTGCTCAACCCAAATGACGTAAATGGACACTATACTATGGGGAAGTTATTCAGTGGAGACAGATTCACAGAGTCAGTTGGGCTGGAAAAGATCTCTGAGGTCATTGAGTCCAACCTGTGACCGTATACCTCCTTGTCAACCAGACAAGGCACCGAGTGTCAAATCCAGCCTTTTTGCAAATACCTGCAGGGATGGTGACTCCACCACTTCCTGGGCAGCCCCTTCCAATGCCCAGCCACCCTTCCTGTGAAGAAATTCTTCCTAACATCCAACATAAACCTCCCCCGGCACAGCTTAAGACAGTGTCCTTTTGCTCTGTCACTGCTTTCCTGGGAGAAAAGATGGATTCCCACCTGACTACAACCACCTTTCAGAAAGATGTAGAGTGATAAGGTCACCCCTGAGCCTCCTTTTCTCCAGTCAAAACAACCCCAGCTCCTTCAGCTGCTTCTTATTTGACTTGTGTTCCCAAGCCCTTTACCAGCTCCATTGCCCTTCTCTGGACATCCTCCAGCACCTCAATATCCTTCCTAAACTGGGGTCCCAGAACTGAGCACAGCACTCAAAGTAAAAGAAGTATTGTAGAGACAGTAACACCTTCTGGTGAGGATGCATAATGAGTTATAAAAATGTACCCACTCTTCTGGACTGGGTGCTAGAAATATACAGTTCAGGTGAATATTAATGTATTCACATTTTTTTGCTTGTTTATCAGTGATATATAATGTCTAAAAGACAAACATGCCAATACAGAATCTCATTAACTACTGGCATATGAGCATTATGCATAAGTATGCAAATGTAAAAAAAAAAAAGTAAAAATATTTATATGTATTATTGATGCTGCACTTTTTATTTATCAAATGAGCTAGCTTTTACTTAACAATTTTGTTAAAATTATTTGGTTTCATGGTGCTATTAATTGGCTCATAATTTGACTTCCTTATATTCTGGAGCTATGGATGCCTGTTATTGTAGCACAGCAATATTAAAAGAAAAAATTCTTAGGTAAGAGTCAGAAAAGAACTTTACCTCCAGTTCATGTCTAGAATCTAATGTTTCATGGGTGAAAAGGTGGATTTCACAATCAATGATGGGAACGTAGAAATCTAAGGCATGAGAGTACAAGAGTGAAACTGCTCATGGGATTCACATTAGTTTTGAGTGAAGCTGGCAGCCTGGGGAAAAATTATCAGTGGCATAAACTCTTCAAGTAAAGGGAGCTATTCTAAAGCCAGTTAAACCCACAGAACAAATTAGTCTTCTGGTCGTGTGGCTTCAGAATAGAATCTGTAAAGACTTTAGAAGAGACTTCTCTGTAATTAAAGTTGCTGAACAGTGCTAGGATTGATGGTCATCTCCACAGCAGGAATCTCCAAAGAACAACTTCAGCTCAACTACTATAAAATCCCTAGGGCCACCTGCACCTGTGCTGGCTGCAGCAGCCACTTTGCTGCTGGGACAATCACATTCCCTCCTGGGACAGCATGATGGTGTGAACCATCTTTGCATGAGGAGTGCTTCTGCTCTCCATGAGCAGGCTATTCCTGTTGGCAATGACAGCTCTGCCCAATGGAGCTGGCTTGGAGGTGAAGGGGTAGAATTACAGGTTCCTTGAATTTGTGTAGACACCTGAATTGGAACTATTTGCCATTGTGTGATAATGAGATGTCTAAGGTGAATACCTGTCCTCATTCAAGTCAGTCACAATATTTGATTGGTTTAGGATCTTTTACATTTCTTTTAATGTATTTTACCAAACCAATGACTTTTTTTCCTGTGGATTTTTTGGTTGTGGGCAGGAGAGTGTGGTGGGTTGGTTTTTCTTTTTTCTTTGGTGGCAGGTGACTGTGTTTGTTTTCATCAAGAAACTTAATAAAACAATGAACTCGACCCTAAGTCTTTACTCTTTTCTGAGGTTACACTAAGACCTCGCATAACGTTGCTTTTTAGTTGTTCTGACAGTACCAATATGAAACTCACAAGTTTTTTCTTGTTTTCAACTGTAAAAAAAACCCCTTGCTTTTGATCCTCTACTTTCATTTCCTTGTTGTTGAACTTTTTGAAAATACAATATAGTAGAGTCTGCATGAGAATTGGAGTTGCTAACAGAGAATTTTACAGTAAATTGATATCTAGAAATACTGTATTGCTGGGAAATGATCTATTTATCTTGGGATCAGGGCAGATATGATAAAGATATGAAACATAATCATCAGAATTCTATACCTTAGGCCAATTTCAGTTCAAGGCTAAGTACAAACAAATCCCACCAACTTTTCAGAGGCTGGCATTGCTTTACACTAGATGTGTTTTTTATCCAGATATACTTTCAGATAAGATATAAGCTTACATTTTCTATAAAATGTTTCAGTAAAACTGTATTGTACTGTGGCATAAATCATAAAAAGTAAAGCCTAATGGATTCTATCTGTACAAACAGACTTTATTATGGCATATATTCTTTGACAAAGCAAACATTTACCCATAATGCATATCTTGCTAACTCTGAATTGCATTAGCATACCTATAATCAAAGTTTGACTTGAAATCTGCCTGTCAGGATGGAATTCCAAGAAACAGTTTTGATTGAGGGGGTGAAGTGTAAAATTTATATATTTTATTTATTTTAAGAATATAATACTTCTATTATCTCTGTTTTCCAAGATGTCCAAGTGTTTTCAGCTGATGATAATTTTTAGGGTCAGATTCTGGATACTCTGCTGTTTCCTCAGTCAGGATGTCATGTACTTCTATACTTTGTCACTTATTGGTGGACAGGAGGAGTCATTATCCTGAAAACAGAAATATCAGGCTCCAGTCCTAAAAAGCCTCTGAAGATTAGACATGTTTACTTATCCATCCTAGTATAAATGTATGGATGGTATGTTTGAAGCTGTCTGTGGCATGGTACCTCTGTATACTATCACTGTGCTATCTCAATCCCAAACCTACAGGTAGATATCAGGGTGGAAGGGTTTGTGATGGATACAGCCTAGAGACCTGGTTCTGAGGACATCCACAAAACCTGTGATCACACACCCTCCTCCCCTACCTTCCCAAACATATCTACATAATACTCCTGTTCACATGCACTGTGACTAGCCAAATTCTTCAGCTTGCTGCCCATCTACCTAAGGTAAGCTGAATTTCAGGGACATACTTTCTTTTAATAGTGTAATGGGGGAAAACAGTTTCTGTGCACCATAGCGTGAGAAAAGACTAATAAATGTGGCACCTCTGTGCTACGGGGTTTTAGCCCCTTTCTCTCACACCCTTAAAAAATATTCCACTACAGGACAGGTCTGGGATGGGGATCACATCCTTGCAGCTTAAGGTGAGCAAAGGGACTGCAAGAAATGCAAGGTCAGCTTGGACCTGAGAGGCAATAAACCTGAGGGAACCTGGCTGGCACTTTAGTGCCTGGGGGGCAACAGGGTCTGTGCTGGTAGTAGGGCTGATGATCCATGCCATTGCCTGTGTTTTGTGTTGAGTTTCCTGAAGGGAATCCGGCTGTGAGACACAGGGATTTAGGTGGAACAAAATCTGCTGAAACCCAGTGTAATGGTGTTCACTTTTAGGTTCCGGTTTCAGACTGTTGGGGGCAGAGCTGACAAATGTCAATGGTGAAGTGTTAACGTTTCTGAGAGACTTACAAGAAAGTAGTCACTAGCAGCAAAGATTTTTCCCCAAGTATCTGGACTTGTGCAATACGACTCAAAGTTCTGCCTTCTGCTCACTGCAATTCTATTCTTCTGGAATTCTCCAGTCTTCATAGCAGCAGCTCCTGATTTACAACAGCACAGGGATTACCAGAAATAAGACTTGATGTTCTCTGACGGAAAAGACTTATTGAGTTTAATAGCATATAATAAGATTTCTTAGGGTTTCTTTCTCTTTTTTTTTTCTTTCCTTTCTCCTTATTCCCTTTATTTTACTAATTGAATCCCATCTGAAGAGACGGTTAGAGAAAATCGCTATGATTTCTGTAGGGGTGACTAGTCTTTATCAAATTGTCATAGACTTAGCCAAAGAGAGTTCTTTTGTTCTGAGTCCCTTGAAAATTCTGTAAGATTTTATTTTAAAAGTTGATAAAATTTATTTCTGATTAGTTTTTGCCATTGGAGGTTGTTCAACACATGCATTTTCAACAGTGTTTCAACACTGAGGCATTACAAAGCTTTTTGAGTCTGAATTTTGTTCCAATTTAAAGTGCCAAAATTCTTCCTTTTCAATGTGTCTCTCTCTTATTTACATCAGTGTAAATGAGATGTGATTCAGTCTTGCACTGTGTCTAGAGAAATTGTTTTCCTCTATCTTAGATATTTTGTTAAATTGAGGCTAATAGAGTACCAGGCTTGCAAAGCAAACAAGAAATGAGTATTTTCTGGTCTGAGCAGATGAATTTCCCTAAATTTGCTGCCAAAATAAATCCCCAAAACAAATGATTCAGGAACTTACTGAAGCAAAATGGATTATTCAAATAATTACTTAGTAATAGAGGAAGTTTGAGCAATGATACTTTTAATAATGAAGCTGCCCAGAGAACCCGATGCTTAGGGAGATTATGAGGGATTAAGACAGATTTTTTCTCAGTCTTTCAGCTTTGCCACCATCCTACTGAGAATGCAAAGAGTAGCATGTACTTTAAATGATGAAAAAGGGTGCAAACATAGCAAAGTTAGGGTTCCAATTTTGTACAGTTTAAGCAAATACGTGGGTTACACTTCTAAAGGTACAGGCTTAATTCACTGATGTAAATCCTTGCTAATTAGATCTGTGAAAGTATGAAAATATTAGATGGGGGAGGATTATACTTGTTTGTTTGTTTGTTTCCTTTTTGACTTTTTTCCCCTCAAATTAAATTTGAGGCTTCTACAGGTTCACAAGTCCAAAGGGAGTTTAAACATGCCCAAAAGCAGATCTCCCAAGCAATTAAGGCTCTTAAACTTTGTACATCAGTCCTTCCCCACAGCTATCCTACTTTAGATAAAAGAAAACAATGCCCAAGTATTTAAATGTTGGTAATTCCCAAGCATACGTTCTATCCACAGTGCAGCAACTAATTCACATAATTCATGGTTTATTCCCCCTCCTCTGAATTTCAAATTTCTGGTGAGCAAAAAGGAAAAAGGATTGCTTTTGTTGTCATTCATTACAGCGAAGCTGCATGGGTGGAAGAGCAGTTGGGTATAAAATTGCAACAGTAACAGTAAATCAAACTAACCTGGAATCTTTTCACAAGTGAAATATTCCTGCATGATCGTAATAGAGAACTCTGAGTTGCAGCTCATAATTGTGAAAATTTTTATAAATATATATATAATATATATAATTTATATTTCATATATATATGTATAGATATAGATATAGATATTTAAACTCCCTCCCCGCCAAAAAAAACCCAAAACAAGCAAAAAACCTCAACAACCACAAACAAAACAGCCAACAAGCCCTCCGTCCCTCCTCAAAACATAAAGGAAAAGCTGAGGTAATGTAGAGGGAAAGAGAGCTCTGGAAGCTTCCTATATTCAGCTGTTTACTAAATAATTAACTAAACCACTATTAAATATATATTTATATAAAAGTCTCTACCCAAACTTGCCAGGGATATCTCATTTTTCTGAAGATGCTGAAATGCCCAGTCAGGTAAATGTAATGGTTTATAATAGAAGGCAACATATTACATACTGGTCTTGAAATAAACTTGTTTTTTAATTATTTTAAACAGAAGCAGTAACATCACAAGGTTTCCCATCACTTCTCATTAAGACGTACTTTAAGTGGAGGTCCTGTCCTCCGACAGGTGGATCTGAGACAGCTGAAGGGTTGAGGATATACTATCCAGTCAATTACTATTTTGGCCATGGGTTGCCTCAGCTGGGGGAGCAGTGGAAGTTGCCCCAGCAGTCACCACAAGAGGCATTTTGTCGCTGTGCCTGGGAGATGTGGTTGAGGCAGCAGTGAGCAGGAAATGATGGTAAGGATGGGTGTTTCTCTCTGGATGTAGCAGGAGCAGTGACTGTAGCTACCGTTGTGTGCTTAGCATTGAGGCCAGTTTGGGACATTGACACAGACAGAGCAGCCCTGACACCTCTCCCTTCCCTTTCTGTCCTTTCTGTGGGTGTCATCTTGCTCAGCACCCACACTGGTCTGCTCCAGGGCTGAATCAGCTGTATAAGTGCAAACACTATTCTTGTGTGCTGCAAGTCTCCAGCTGCTCTGCAAATGTGGCAACAGCAGCTCTTATGCATAAAACCCTGTGCTTCATTTATTGCAAGGCATGCAATCAGGAATCAAAAGCAGAGGAGTGAAGAAGAGATAGGGCAGTAAAATAGCCAGAGGATGCTGAAAGCTCTGTAAAGAAACTTCTTCTCACCATGTCTCTGTCATAGATCTCTACTACTACCTGAGTCACTTAACCCAAACCCAAACTTAGCACACATCTTGAGAACTCATGCTGCAGGTGGGTCAGAGTGCTGTCACAACTTACACAGCACCCTGGAGTGTGCTTGGGAAGTATTCAAAAAAATTAGGCCATAAACATCTCACATGACTTGCCAAAACCTAGTGTCACCTACAGGTTAGCATCTCATGGGAACCATCATTTTACAAGCACTGTGTGAAGTTTTATTTCTACTTTCATTTTATATCTGGGTGTACTGGGCTTGCCAGTTCTTCCTGAGTGTGACTGGAAGTAGATTCCCTTATCGAGGAGGGAATAGTGTCTGGTTTTGTCATGAGGGATGAAGGAAAGGCTGTCCATTTGAAGGTTTGCTCTGTCAGGACATGGGCCACAGGCTTAGGCAGCAGCAAATAGGAGCATGCAGAAATCTCTCCCTGCCCTTAGCAGTGTGATCCTGCTCCTTGGTCCTTTTTCCTGGGGGGAAAAGGAATTGAAACATTCAAGAGTTCTGTAATCTTTTGGTCACACCTCCCCTCACAGTGAGTAGCAACAGAGACAGACCAGCAGGTTCCTTTCCTTCTTGGCAGAATCTGGCTAGGTGGGACATGATGCACTCCCATGTCTTCTGAAGGCTGAGAGTAGGCTTATGAATTCCTGGAAGAGTTGGAGAACTGTTGAGGCCACTGGGGGAAAAGGTGATGCTGGAAAGATAATGGGGATAAGGTTATTGAATAGCTGCTGATTAATGGATCACATTGAATCCTGTGCATTGCATTAGGCAGGATCTTGTGGGGAAAAAATCTCATCTGATTGTGTTTACTAAAGATTTCATCATAATGCAACATGTATAAAACAGCTGGAGGATGTGCAGGAACTTTAAAATGGTGTTTCTTAACTGTGAATACCCAATCATTGTGGTCTTAATGGTGTTTTTAAAACTGTGTATTTTTCTCTAGGCTTTGCAGGGATGCTAAATAGGCAGCTATTTGTAAATAGCTAGTTAAGAAGCATTTTTTTAACCCTAAAAGGATGTTTTGTTTTTTCTTTCCTAAAGGCGGCTATTTCCTCTAAGATGTATTTATCTCTGGAGAAGAACTGCTAGCTCAGGGCAGTAGTTCCTTTGATTTTAGCACTCTTAAGTTATTCTCCTAAGGCCAGCATTGCAAACACCTCACATACTTGTTACTCCAAATGTTCTCTTCCCAAGTGTGCTTTTGTACATCTCCTTCCTGCATCTTAGTCAACCTTAACATTTTTTACACACTCATTAACAAGCTGACAGTAGAAAAGAAAAAGCCATGAAAAAACACAGTAATTTAGGGTTACCAATAAAAGAAACAAAGGAAAAAAGCTCACTGTGGGCTTTAGCCAGTGACATATCTCATATTTTCCATAGGTACTATCTTGACTGATTCTTTGTAGACATATAGATTGAAAGACTGAAGTAAAAAAACATCTGACACATATGGAATGTCATTGTTTATTTGTTTTCTCAAGGGCAAACAATGCACAAGAATGCTAGAATTGTGCTAATCTGGAACTCCTTAGAAAATACCCATCAAATAAAATAACAAAATAAACAGGAATGCATTTGGGAGAAGTTATTCAAACCTAAAGTTTCCCAAACAGCACATAAAACGTTTAGGCAAGATTAGGTATGTATTAGCTATGTCCTGCTGTGTATTATGTTAATGGTCATACACTATTGTGCAAGCCTATTTGTAGGTCTATAAATACATATGAATTGGCTTTGCATCATACGAAAATCAGATTGAATGACTTTGAAGACCCATAATTTGGCAAGTCTTGCAAAGATAGATTTCCTTTATTTTTTGTTTGCAGTTAATAAAACTATATTCTTCATAAGCATCTATTTTATTTGAATAGTAAGGACATGTGTTAAAATATATTGGGATGGCTAGCTTTCATTTGAAACTCTTAACGTGAAGTGGGAAAAAAGAAGATAAATGCTTATTGAATATGTTTTTCACATAAATTCATGGGTACTGAGATACAATTTTTAGATATCTCCATATAAACTTTCTTCGAAGTGCCATTGCCACATTCTGAGCATCAAGCAAATACCAAAAGTTACACTTGGGCCTAGTGTTCAGAGGAAGAGAGTACTTACTAGAAAACTACAGAATTACACAGCCTGAAAATAATGAACCCCTTGAACTGATCAAGTGTGAAAATACTTATTTAATGGAAGCATTGTTTTAAATGTTAGCAATAAACCCAGAAGAAAAACTGTCCTCCTTATTTCAGTGTCTGAACTCTTATAAAAAGCTTTGCTTCTCTGTAAGTAAGTAGCAAAAATTATTCTGTCACCTTGGGCTCATTCAATAATCTAGCCCAGTGATCTAGAAATGAAATGCCATATACAACAGTTCATCTTTTCTCTTTAGTCTTTACAGCATGTCTAGGAGTTAACATGCTGTGTTTAAGATTTGCTCTGTCATCATGTAAATTCTATAAATCGTAGCAGATCTCACTTCCCTTGCTTGTTAAATAAGTCAATGCTACCAAGTTCTGAATGTTTCCTCTCTTATGAGCTGTTGAGTATGTTCTCAGGGAATTTAATTATCATATCAATGAAGAGGAAAAAGTGCATATTAAATTATTGGATTTTTCCCCTGTGTATGCAACAAAAACATATGGGCAGCACCATCTGTGTACTTATGTCTACAAATTTGAGTATTTATTGGTTTTAATCTGAAGATCAGTGTCATTTGAACCCATATCTAGCATCAGAGCTTACATCCAAAATTCTGGCTTCAGCTCATTTGTACATTATGTTTACAGCTCTAGCTTGTCCTGCAACTCTGAAGGCCAGGAATGTGTCTGTTCCCTTCTGCAGGCTTGCATCAGTAGCAAATGGAGATATATGGAAAAATAATTCAGTGATTCGAAGTTATCTACATTGGAGATCTATTTTCGTAGCTTTATTTGTGTCTATAGGGGAATCTTCAGTTAGCTCTTCCATTTTTCCCTCTGCAAAACAGTAATAATAATATCTAATAGGACAATTGCCAGAATTAATTGTGCAAATAATAAGGAATTAAAGCTGTATTTAGCTTGTAGACAGTACCAAAAGGCATTCACTGTCTTTAAGGCCTTGGTTTTAGTTTCATGAAATTCCTTTAAGGCTGTACAGGGTTCCTCCAACACTATTGTTATTGAAACTACTGAAAGTCAAAGCTTCCCCTTTTTTAAGCACTAGAATCAAGACAATTCCTGTTGTTTCTTTCAGGAGGTGATGCATGTGGGTGCTCCAGATTCTCTAACTTCAGGTGATGCTGGACTGTCATTTGAACATACAACAATAACTTCATTAGTTCTGGGACTTGTGCATGTGCGTGGCTGCGCTTTTCTTGTTGGTTGGAGTATATCTCATTAATAGTATTGGTCTTCCATAGGAAGCTTGTGATTCAAACAGAATTTTTTTTTTATTTTTCAGATACCACAATCAAGTTTTTCACCCTTGTTAGCATTCTTTCCTTGTTCACCTGAATTTTGTAGTCCTTTGTATTCATATTTCCCAGCTGTGATGGATTTTGACAAATTGTTTTCTTCTGGCTTTTATCTCATGAATGTTAGAGGCGGTGGTCTTATGCAGTGCATTGGTGCTGGAAGCTGCTGTGGAAAGGTGAATAGGAGTGTAAGAGTAGGAATACAGTGGTTATTGAGTGCAGACCTCTTCCAGTCTCTACTGAATATCAAAAGCATGCTTAGTTGAGGAAATTCAACAATAGCTTGCTAGGAAGTCATACACTTCCCTTGTGATGGAATTATTGTGTTTATTTTCCCTCCTGTTCTGTGTAGAACACCAGTCTACTCTGCTGAAGAGAACTGACCTTTAAACATGGGGCAATTATGAGTCCCCATGCTGGAATTCAGTGTTGAGATGCAGCAAATCTTGGAGAATGGCTATTGAATAGCCTGAGGCTCTTAAATGCAGTGAATTAAGAAGAGCCTCGTTAGGCAGATGGTTTTATTCTATTTGCAGATTTTGACACAAATACTTATTTTTATTGTTTATTTCAGTCTTGAAAGAAAACTTAGAAACTCTGCGACACAAGGGTGTATGTCATGTGCTGGGGAGGGGATGATCTATAACCTCACAGAGAATATCAATGTTCATCTTTGATATTCTTGGATAAGATTTGGGCAACTATATCTACTTGGTATCTTTAAAACTGTATTTCATAATTTTTGGAGGGTTATGCCAAAAAGGACTGGAGAATTAATTTTTTATTTGGCTTTATAAAAATAGAAAACCACAACTGAAATCAGCCTGGTGTGGTGTGTGTGGTTTAGAGTTGCTGTTCTTTGAGTAATACATAAAACTGAGGATCTCCTCAAGTCACTTTGTATTCTTTGGGACTCAGCAGAAAAGTAATGAAATCAGCTTCTCCGTCTTGGCTGAACTCCAGATCTGTTAATGACATATTACCTACTTAATTTTCCACAGCATCTTTGGGTATTAGGGAAGCTACAATTTTTCAGCACTTGCTACAAGTTGTAAAGTGGTAGGCATGTACTGCTAAACAATGGCTGCAATTCAAGCCACAGCTGATTGCATTTCAGAGTTTATCAAAATACTCCTACTGATTTGCAGATCACTTAGTTTCCATTTAGCTTTGGGATCCTTTAGGATAAAAATCTGCTGTGTGGTCCTCATCCAATGAATGACAAATTAAATGAAGAATGCAGATCCATTACAAGCAAAAAAGAGTTTTTAAGAATACTAAATGTGGTAGTATCTAAGAATATGTGCTGTTTCTTGTCAATGTGCAAGAAAACTGAAATCTTAATATGCAATTATTTAAAGAAGTATTTAAAAAGGGAAATTTACATGCAAGTGTAGAAAGCATTAGTGATAGTGAATGATATTATCAGTTTGACAAGTAATAGTGTTGTCTAAGCATCCTTTTATCACTAAGTGATATGTTTAATGAGAAAAAAGGAATAGAAAGTCCTATGAGTGCCAAAATCATGTCACTGCTAGAACATAAACTTTTGCATTTTCTGACTCTTGTTGATTTATGGTACTAGTCTAAAAAGTAGCACACAAATTGAACAACTTTTATGGAAGTGCTGGTGGATGTGCTTAAATATTTAACTAATTTGAAGCCTAGTTGTTCATATTTAAGTGTTGCTTTGATTGGCTTTTGCATTTCATTTCCTAGACTTTAAAAAATAATAACTGCTAAGGTGATGTAAAGTAGGTCTATTTATGTTGCAGGCTAGAGACAAGTTATCTCCATAATGTGTATGGTAGCTGTGGCCAAGTTTTTTTTGGCTTCATGGAACACCATCACCTGTGTTGTTACATCCAAATCCCTGCTGTGGGCCACAGGAATGTGCCACTATTGCATAAAGCTTTATAGTCTGTTACAGAGTAAATTTTTAGGAGGCCTCCTTCTCCAGACTCCTTTTCTTCCTACCTATCTCTGGAACTGGTCTGGCACCAAGCTTGCCCAGCTTTGAAAACATGCTGGGCATGTCCCTCTTAACCCTTCATTAACCAAAGTATCCTGACACTGGAACAGTGTCAACTGACTCACAAATTCAGGGAAAATGAAACCTAAAGGACAATGTGTTGCTGCCTAACTGCATTAAGTCCTGAAAGCACTCCAGTAGGGTAAGTTAAAGTGTGTCCTTAAATAGGTAAAATCTGGCTCTGAAAATAGCTAAACATATTTGTATATGTAAGATATTGCAGTTTGGACAGGAAATTGGACAGATCTTTAGTCTAGGACTTATAAAAAGTTCCACATTTTCAGCTGCTTCTGAAGTCTGCGAACATGAAATGTCTCATGCACTCTGCAAGCTAGAATGTTTCAAGAAATTACAGCCATCATCAATAAAGTAATCAAGATAAATTTTGCCTGTGCTTCCACTGTTAATTGGATGCCTGTTTAGTTCCTTGTCTTTTGCTCTAACAACACAGAAACAGTCTTTTCATTCTTTTTTTTTATTCTCTAGTTTTCCTCCTTCTCATTCAGTACCCTAGAAGGGAACTGTATCTCCCTTAAAAATTCATAAACCTTACTTCAGTGTGTCCAGTCACTTTGTAGAGGTTTTTTTTCTGACCTTAAGTGAGATTATCATGCTCATGGAACCTTTCACACTGTCCAGAAAGTGTTTTCTCTAGGTAATGCTTTTTTTAGTTTAGGAAATTGTGGAACGGAGGGATTTGACCCACTTTGACACTGATAGCTAGTTTACTGGAAACAAATGATTTCCAACCTCCAAAACAAGCACTTGCATACTTACTGTGTTTCTTTAAACTAGATAAAAAGACAGATTTTGGTACATTTGTGGTATGCAAGGGTTTTACATTTATTCCAGCCGCTGATTTTGGCTGTCTTACAAAAATATACTGTTCTGCATCCAAAAATCCTACACTAAAAGAACTTTGAGGTTGAAAGGTCAAATATGTTGAAATTGGGAAGTGCCAGAATTAATTTTGCTTCTGTGACCTTAATTTACCACCTTTGCCTGTTTGCTATAATAAAATGTACAACTATGTAATTACAGATTGTGGCTTTGTTTTTTTCCCTAAGACCTCAGCTTTGTTCAATGAATGTTTTATTTAATATTGCCTTCACATCTCCACCTCCTTGATCCTTGTATTGAATTCAAAATTATTAATTCGTTGAGGACCTTGTTCTGCAAACATTCATGAATTTAGCTCCTACCTGAGGCTGGGTGCTATTAATATCCCTTTTTATAGGCCCACGAAGCCAAAGCCAAGCATTTGCTAAGTTTAGGCAGACAACTGAAGGCATGAATCTTCAGGCTGTTTAACATACAGGATGCTTCTTACATTCAAACCCTTCTTCAAATGTTTCAATTACAGAATTGATGTAAAAGCATTCCTAGGTACCTCAAATAACCATGCTTACTAGAGGGTAGCCTTTGACAAATTTGTTTTCACTAATTTGATACCATTAGGCAGAAGTGTTGGAGGGTTTACTGGATTGTTTGATTAGCCTATCCACTAAATAATCCCTCATTTTTAAAGCATCTTCCTGCAACCTTGACTTCAGACCTTCTAAAGAAATTGACAAGTATCCAGGACTTGTACAAGCAGCAGTTTATTGATAATAAACCTTATTCTTTCTCAAATGGCCATCACGTTAACTGAAGGGGGGGAGGGGGGGAATCCGATTTAGCAAAATGCTGACATTCTGTTATCCTAAAACTTTTCAGGGGAAAGGAAAGAGAGCTATTGCTAAACATACATAAAACCTTCTGGAAAAAGAGCTTACCTGTATTAAGGGACTTCTCTAGATTTGAAATAGAAATATTCAGAGATTTGGCTTTTCCTTCTCTTGCTGCAGAGATGACAAGGAAGACAGCTAGCAAATGTAGACATAAAATCCAGAGGTCTTAAGCCATTGTCCTAAACCCTGGAGATAGTAACTTGTCTTAAAAGAAATAGAGGATCAGCTTGGATAAAAGAAAAATAATGAGTCTTTTGGTTGAGGGGAAAATGGCACACTATTTTTATCTCTAAATGTAAGTATAAAGTTCAGCCTCAATATTTAAAACATGAAAAGTTATGACCAACTGCAACAAAGGCTTCTGCTAGCAAAGTGTCAAATATCATTAATAAGGTTACTAGCTCCATACAGAGCATTGTGCTGTTCCTTTTAAGCACATATTAGAAAAAAGGCTGAAATGTTACTTTGTGCTTTCTTAGGGTATGTAGCAGGGCATACCATGTTGAATAATGATACTTGCTTCTGCCAAACAGCATGTAGCTTTGTAAAATTTTGAAGGAGATCTCAAGAAACGATTTTCCTCCTGCAGAGATGTTGAAGTTTTCTTTGTGAAGTCGAGTATCACTATTATTAAATAAAATGTTGAAGTATCAATCTTTTGCTACATAAGATGTTTTTGACCACATCTTATAATATTGTTAATTCATGTGGAGTAAGACTATTACCTTTTGCTAATTCTCTCTGTTCTTGTACTTGTAGAGAAGAGGGGATTTTAGTGACTCCAAAGCAAGCACTGCTGATCCCAGGATCTGAGACTGTCTGGAAGGCGTTCACATACAATTCAGCTCTATAGGTTAATATTTGAAATAACAAGTACAACAAAATGGAGCTCTCAAACAGAGGTGGTGAAAGTCAGGGGGTGACTGAGTTTTATGAATGTAATTGCATGTGCTCAGAGTGGTAATGCTGTTCACAACCACTGGTGCTTTGGAGGTTGACACATGGTACTGAGAAACTGGGCATTGGCCCTTTTGATCAGATGTCACTGAGGTAAAATTCAGTATATCAAATGTGAAAATCTTGAGTCCATAATGCAAGCACTTCTTTATCAAAGCAAAGGTATATTTCAGTTCCACTTAGTGAACTTTTGCCAATATGCTACAGAATGCATGTTTTAGCTGAAGCAGAAAGTTGTGCTGAACAGCTACTGAGTAAGATTGGTGATTGTTGAGACATCTAGGGTGGGGAGTGGAAGAAGGAGGTGATAAATTTTTTTTATTACAAAGTAAATGTTTTCTCACCATTCCACACAGTATATTCGTGATCCTCAATACCTACTGAACATTTGAGACATGGAGGTTTTTTAAAGCCTTGAAGTGCTTTCTCTTTCATAGTGTTACCTAGGCAGGACAATGCCTAGAATGAGAAGGTACAAACCAAAGTGGGAAATGAAGATGTTAAATCCAGTGGAGCTATCACCTGCATTTTACTTTGTTGTAGACAATATCACAACAGAGAGACAGGTTGGAGCCTCCTATAAGGAGGTGATGTTCCAGACATTTGGAAAGTGTAGCAAGAGATGGATTGTTAGTAATGTTTTGCAAATAGCTGAGATAATTGTTTTGTCTTGCTGCCATGTCCTGCTAAACGAAGTTCATCAAGATCTTGAATTGGTTCCTGAAAATTATGAATTCCTTGCATAACATTACAGTAACTTTCAGGGCATAGATGAATGAGAAATGAAATGGCAATCTGTGCAAGTTCTCTAGTTCATACATGTGTTTACTCTTGCCATTACTTTTGCCCACTAATTCATGCAAATTCATACCTTATAAATAGTTCCCTCCATATTTAGAGGACTGTGAGCTGATACTGTGAAAGGAGCTTCTTGGGTCTGGATGGGCAGACCCATCTTCTTGGGTTTGTTGGGCAGCTGATGATATTTGTAGATTCCATAGTTATATAATAGCATAAGCACTGCAGTATAACAAAATCACTTTAAAAGAAAGGTTAAAGAAACAGACAAACTCCTGCAGAATTACTTGGCTGACAGAGGTAAAAAACTCATTCCACCTTTTAAATGCTTGTTAATTTTTTTTTTTGTTACAAAGAAAGAATGAACTCACAGCAAGCCAGATATGAATATTTCTCCTCCTTTTATCTATACTTGTTCATATCCAAAACTGCTAATCTATGTTATGGACTCTTGGAAAAAGTTTTCACTTTAAATTAAAAAGATCCAGTTAAGGTACAGGAGCAGAGTTTACAGAAACAGCCACATATTTGAGATCCATAGTTTCTGCAAGGAGGGATGGAGGTAGGAAGACTTACATCAGTTCTGTATTTTTTCACAGTTGCAAGAAGTAATTTTCTATCAGACTAAAGGACCCACCCTTAATTTTGAGATGATTTGGAGTCCAAAGAGAAGTCTGGCTTTTTTCACATTTTGAGTCAGCCTCTCTGAAAATAATGATTTGCTAAAGAAATGCTGACAGGTCCTTACCTTATCTGGCATTTGAAATATTTATGGAAATGGTTTAGCTTTTATATTTATGCCCATTTCAATCTCTACAGCAACTAGGAAAAGTTTTGCTGCAATCTTAAAAAACAACTAGGGTAGGACTATTTTAAAAACATTTTGCAAAACATGAAAAGACATTTTTTGGACTCCAGTATGTGAAGACTTGTTCATAATACACAGATATTTCCATTTTTACCTGGGTCATAAATTTTTCTGATGTCATAGCAATACTCAATTACAAAAATTCAAGAAAAACATTTTATGTCCAAGATTTAGGCCTAGTTGAGTTATGATGACAGATCTTCAAAGACAGTACAAATTAAAAGCTCAGGGGTAGACATATAAAATTACTATTGATAACAGCTTATGTAAAATACTAATGAATGAAATATTCTGGGAATCAAAATATAGTTGCCCTATGGATGAACAAAAAGTAATTTTCATTAATTGAAAAATAAATATTTTTCTACAACCAGAAACTTAGCTGTTGAAAAGTTATATTTATCAGCCAGATCCAGATTAAAAAAAAAAAAAAAAAAAAAAAAAAAAAAAAAAAAAAAAAAAAAGAGGGCAAATCTGCAAATCTGCATCTCTATGTCTAGGCTATACTGGAAGCCATAAGTATGGTCATCTTTATGATAATTTAAATGTTGACCTGAATTTCCTGAAGTCCAGGGGGTGCCTTATTGTGTGTGACAGTGTGTACATAAATCACAATATGATCACCCTTTCAATTGGCCAGTCACTAAGAGGGATCTTGTAATTTTTTTAGGGACAGTCAATTCACAGCTTCACTGTCTGCATCATTGTTCTACTATGAGGAAATTCTGAAAGAGTTGGGGTTGTTTGGCCTGGAGAAGAGAATGATAGGTGACCTAATAGCAGCCTTCCAGTACTTTGGGGGGCCTCCAAGGGAGCTGGAGAGGGGCTTTTCACAAGGGCATGGACTGAAAGAATAATAGGAATGGCTTTGAACTAGAAGAGAGTAGGCTTAGATTAGATATGACGAAGAAATTCTTTACTCAGAGGGTGATGAGGCACTGGATGGTCTATGAGCAATGTGGTCTGATGGAGGTTGCCCAGAGAATTTGTGGAGCCTCCATTCTTGGAGATACTCCAGCTGGACACAGTACTGAGCATCTGGCCCTAGGTCACCCTGCTTGAGCAGGGGGTTGGAATAGATGATCTCCAAAGATCCCTTCCAACCCAACATCATCTATTCTGTGACTCTGTGAATCATCTCTGATAACACAGAAATCTTTTGACTTTGTTTAGCCCTTATGTCCAGTGTGAGCTTCTGAGGGAACTGTAGACACAATAATCAGTCGTGTATAACACAGATCATTACCTCCTTTATGAGTGACATCTTTGTGGAACTTCAATGTCTCAAGGGAAGTTTCCCCTTTTGTGTCCTTTCAACATGTAAGCTTGATTTCAAAACTTGTTTGGTTTCAGAATAACTTTTCCCATTTTGTTTCAACTATCCTTGGCCAGAGCCAACACCTTACTGTAAAGTTTTTTTCCCAAGTCATTTATTCAGTAACTACAGAAATGTATTGTCAGATTACCTTTTTATTTATTATTCCTAGACTTATATAAGCTGCTGCTCATTATCATTTTTATTGAAAAATGCCTTAGTTTTTGTCTGTCACTTTTCTCAGATTCACCTCTATTTATTTGTCCAATTTCCTGACATCTGACCTTATGACCTCTTAGAAAAATGCATTTATATTTTAATCTAGTTTTGTCCACTGATTTAGGATTTATAGCCTAAACTTAATTCACCCTAGTAATGTGCTGGGATTTTGCTTCCCTCTTTTGTCCATGGCCTCCAGGCTTAGAAAGTGTTCAAGATCTCAATGTTAAATCAAACAAACGTTAAGAGAGGGAAAATGGTTACCTTTTTTTTTCTCTTGAAAGCTGACTTGGGTTACTGTCCTAACCTCCATTTCAATGCTCCATCCGAGTAGCTCAGAGAAGAGAGAATTTGGGGTTTCTTTGGTTTACTGACTAACTCTCTTATCTGTTGCAATCTGTAAGATAAATCTGAACCTGTAGAAGGTGGATGTAGGAAAGATTTCATCACTGTCTGTATTCCCTCTATTGCTAGCTCTACGATTAAATAACTCACAGATAGACTAATGACAGCACATTTTTTATATCTAAAATTAAACTTTGAGCTGAGAAAAATGAGATAACCCTTTCAACACAGGCATTGTGAACAAATAATGAAAAGCTTTTTCTAATAACATACTACTGGCAAATTGATCTTGCCATAAGTAAAGTATCAGCAAAACAAAACCTTGGTGTTGTTCTGGTTTATTTTTTTCTAATGATTAATGTGGTTTTTGTTGGGTTTTTTTTTCTGTTTGATTCAGGTGTGAACATGCACTGGGATGATTAATTAGGTGTCAATGGAACTATACTATTTTCTTATTCTAGGCTAAAAAATTGTGGCTGAAACTCAGCAAAGCTTTTGAATAGGTACCAAACTTTCCAACTTATGAACAACTGTTCCATCAAAGGTAATAAAAGTTGGTTCAAAGGTTAGGTGTGCACTAAACTGTGCGGTGAATGGAGCCTTTTGCAGCTGCCTGAATTTGTTAACTACTGAGGACAGGCTCTATTGCTTTGTGTGGGAAGTAATATCCATAATCCCTCCCAACAGGAACAGCATTTTTGCGTGTCACTTGCTGTGCACTTGAATTGGTGTTCAGTTGTCAGTGACAAGCCACATGTTCTCTGTTCTGTTTGCCATCTCACTGTAACTCCATGCAGGTACAGGTGGAAGGAGAAAGCAGATTTCACATGTTTACCACTATACAAAACTCCTATTGGTTGGGGTTTGCACCTGAAATTTGGTAAAACGGGAGTCAACAGAGCTTCCTGAGTGACTGATGTTAAGAGGCTCCTTTTTTCCAGTGCTAATTGCCATCTTTCCTTGGAGGAGAGTCCTACAGCAGGTTCAATGGTCACAACAGAAGTCAAAGCTCTGGAGAGAAGATGTGTCAGGGACAGGATAAACACTGGAGTTTCTGAAGATGATCAGAAGTCGTTACATAAGAGGATTGAGATATAATTACTACTAAATAATTGAATATTTGAGTAGCAGCATTTAGCAGAAAAAGACAACATTTTCAGCAGTGTTAAAATGGTCTCTGCAAATTATTCAGGAAAGAAAGAGAATAACGTACCTGCTTAGAGACCTGGACTGTCAGTAGAGAAAATGAAGGGGAAATTGCAGGGTTGTTGAGTTTTGTATTGGTCTATTGAGGAAAATGAATATGTGAGAGAGTCACATCTAGTGCTGCTATGATAGGGAGTTCTTACCTGCGAGTAGGTCGATATTTCTTAGCTGTTGTGAATGGACTTTGAATTCACCTTTTTCTATGCCCTCCTACAACTGCTTCCAGCAAACTCTGGCATGAGTTTTAAAAGTGGTAGAATTGCACCTAGGAAGAATCAAAGGATGAATGGCTTCAATTTCTTCTTTCTCTTTGTAAGCAAATTGAAAGACTCCTAAATGGGCATCTTTCAACTTTACTATATTGATATACCACTATGTGACATTTGTGAAGCCTGCTGAGCATGTTGTCATGACATGACAGTGCAGTCTCACAAGGTTAAAGTGTCATGATAGCATGGAA
The DNA here is from genome assembly GCF_029207755.1 of Chamaea fasciata. Lineage (NCBI taxonomy): Eukaryota > Metazoa > Chordata > Aves > Passeriformes > Sylviidae > Chamaea > Chamaea fasciata. The sequence continues at coordinate 19,371,159 of NW_027094087.1, read as the reverse complement.
TATAATTAGAAGATATTCTTACGTGATGATCCATAGTTGAGGGGCTTCGAAATTAAAACGTGTCAAATTTCCTGTATGTTTTCCATCTGGAGGTCTGGGATTGGCATTTGCATTCACCCCTGCAATTGGAACTGATAGCATGATTCAAAAGGGATTTGTGAGTAAGTGTGTTGAGCTGATGTGCTCATTAGTGTAGTTATGTGGTATCAGGAAGCCTGGAAAGTGCAGCAGCAAATGAAAACATGGTATGCAGCAATGTCACTTCTCCTTCAGCAGTTACACCCTGTCTCTGATAAAGGTCAGCACAATTTAGCTTGTTACCCACATTGCTAAAGTGCATATGTAATGGAGAAAAATGACACAAAATTTATGCTTAATAGACAATTCCAAATATTTAGGACTGTACTCAGAGATCTCCCACTAAAAACCCCCAAACTGATTCTATTTTTAACATCCCTTCTTGAGTCCCCTCCCCTATTCCTGCAGACTCACGTCTGATGAATTTGTGATGCTGAACTTTGCTTAAATGTTGAATATGGGAGAGAATTCAGGCTGTGGTGTTTAGGTTAGAGAGTGAACCTTACAGCAACTCTACTAACTTCCAGCAGAGGAGTAAACTAAACTCTTTGGTTTAGGGTTTTCACCCTACCTGATTTGAGTGCATCAACAGTGCATTTAAACACCCTGATAAACAAAAGTGTGAAGAAGTGTGTCATGTCAATGCAAATCTGCAGTCTTCTCTTAGCATGCTTTCAAAACAATGTCTGGAGTATTTGAGCTCTCTCCTTCTCCCTTACCTGCTAACTTTCATCCTATAAATTTAAGCAATTCTCAGGAAAGACTGTTGCCCATCTAAACATCTTGATTAATAGAAGTGCAAGATGATGTTACAGGCTCTTCTGGCTCAGTGTTGATAAAAGTAAGTCCATGTTGCATCAGTGTACTGGGAGCTAGCAAACAGCAGTCACTGCTGTCCCAACTACGTTCTCATCCAGTTCATGTAACGAAGGCTGAAGACGTTCACAGAGATAAGCATCTTCTAGTGGAGCAAATTTCCCCCCTCAAAGGGTATATTCTGAACTACAGAGCTGTTTATATGACTCGTTTTAAACTTATTCTTGTAGTACTGATTCTTATGTAATGACTAGTTTCTTCTGGGTTTTTTGATTTTTTTTTTCCCCCCCGCAAACCCACAGTTATTACCAGTATCTTACAATACTTTGGAATCACTCTTGGAGAACTGAAGACAAAATAATACATCAGTTCTGTTTTAAAGAAGATGCTTTAGATAATTTTTCCATTAATTTTATTTTCTGGAAAATGTTAAAAGACAATAATTTTGATGATTTATTTTATTTAGTAGAAAGAATATAGACAGTCTTTACTAGAATAATACATGGAATATAGAGTATTCTCTAATATCTTTTATCAAAGCATACCCATACTCTACAAGTAATTAGTCTTGTACAACCCCTTTGGGAAACCTAAAAGCAGATGTCAGAAGTTCTGAGCTATTTTCCTGGTTTGGTAGTGTTCCTTGTGGTTACATTGCATAATGTGTTTACTGTCTAACCTATTGGACCAATTTGTGGAACAGATACAATGCAGTGAAACAACATTAATACATATTGTCTGCTAAGGTGCCATTGCCACACAAAGTTGGGCACTTTCACTGAAATAAATGAAACGACAAAGTTTTACATCAGATCAAAGCTGGGTCTCTGAAATTGGTAGAACTTAGTGGATTACATAATTCTATATATAGAACACTTGCAGAAAAAGCAGTATTGGGGACTGTGCAGGAAAAAAGAAATGTTTTCTACTGTTGGTTGATTTCTCTGCAATTCATGCAATGTGACAATACTCCCATTTACAATACGCCCATTTACAAGTATTCAGTGTCAGTTCTGCAGTAACCCATGTGTTCATGTATTGAAGAAGGCTTTCTCCACATATTGTCAAACACATTAAACTTCTTAAAGAAAATGTGGAAAGAAAATCCATCTGCTTATTAACACATTGTCTAATTGTTTCCATGCAATTTCTTTATGTCAGAAAGTATTTGACAAGATTTAAACTTCCCTATTCTCATCAACTTTGTGGCTAATTACCTATTCTTTTTTTTTTTCCAGATATTATCTAGTAGTTAGCATTATAATGGCTTATAAAAACACACTGTGTTAGAATAGCCTACCACATGGAAAACATACAGTTTGCACACAAATAGAAACTGAAAGTTTGCATTGCTAAATCAACTTGTTAACTCTATAATTTTAGCCTTCCCTGTGTAAAATACTATGAAAATTATGAGTTTATTTAAAGGTTAATATGTAGTGAAATTGTCTGGAGGAAAGAACAGAGGAAACTTTTCAGGATCTGACTTTAAACACATCAGTTCTAGAATTTCAGTGCACAAATGTCAGCCTAAAAAAAATTTTAAAAACCACAAACAAACAAAAACAAAACAAAAAACTCCACCATCACCACCACCATCAAAAACAACAACAAAACCAAACAAAAAACTCCAGTCACAACAAAAAAAGATTAATGGACACAAGTAATCGGGCTCACAGATGAGTGACTGTGGTGGAGGTGTGCTGCAAAATGGAAAAGACAGCTTTGCAAAGCTCGCATAGACAGCTGTTGGTGAGAGGAATGCATCCCTCAGGAGTTTGTAAAAACAGAAATTATCTGAATCAGCAAGTAAAAAGTCATATGCAGATTGTGTAAGAAGTTCAATGGGGGAATTTATTTTCCTCCTGGAGATTTTCCAACATTTTTAAGCATTAGTATCAACCAGGGATTTTCTATTACCTCCAAGATAAAATCTTGCCCAGATAAAATCCTGCATGTGAAGATCTCACCTTTCCCCAGGTTTTCAGCAAAGGAGGGACAGCTCCTAAATCCCATTCAGCATGCTCTGCTCCTAAAGATGTGCTATCTTATAGTTTGAATATAGATTGCTTGAAAATTGCTGGAGAATAGAAACGGCTTTGGGGAATAAAGATGCTTAATTTTGAAACGTTACATCAGGAAAATGCTTTTTCTGCTCTAATCTATCAAAAACTCACTGGAAGTGACTACTTATGGGTATTCCATAAGGTTAAGTTTATTTACCCAGTTGATAAAGAGCAGGCCTCTGAAATATGGGATGATGAAATATTCACGAAACTGTGTGCTCCCTTGCTCTCTGAGTTTGGTGCTGGTCTAACTCAGCCTTTGTTGGCCTTATTAATGAATTTTGGTTTAATTTTCTTGAAGCACAAAAGTCTGTGTTCATGGCTTTCAATCCTACTCTCCAAAAGTCTGTGTGTTCTTAGGCTGAGGTGAGATAAATTTCACAATTAAGAGGGAGAGATGCTTTCCAAGTACAATTAATGCTAGTGAAAGAGGAAGAGAAAAAATGTTTCATCATAAACATCTCAAATACATTATCCTTGTCTTTTGCTGGTGAAAAATTTCACATGCTGGAAAAGAAGCATTTAAAAAGTAGCTCTTATGGCATTTTTTCTGAATGTTTTGACCTACTTAGCCCAAAGCTCTGTGATTTTGATGGAAACAACATACTGGGGAAAGAAAACCAGCCTTTTATATTTAATTCATCTCTCTTCATAGGCAATTTTTTCTTAAATTGCAGCTCCTAGATACAGAGAGCTTGTGAGCTTCTCTAGATTACAAAGTTCTGTATTTCACTGCTTGATTTCATACATTAGCATCAGAGGTCAGTGGTGGCCATATGATGCAGGAAGACTCTGTCTGGTGAAATCAGAGAAGGTGGAATCATCATCACTGGGGCTGGAGACAGTAGTCTTAATTTTATTCCTGTTTATAGAGTTAATTTTATTCCCTTTTTGCTGTTTTGGTGTTGTGTTTTGTATTTTGTACTAGAATAATGTTGGTAACACACTGCTGTTCTTAGTTGTTGCTAAGTAATGTTTTCACCAAAAAAACATCAGGGACTTCTGAGGTCCTCCAGTGAGCAGGCTGGAGGTGCATGAGGAGCTGGGAGGGGACACAGCCAGCACAGGTGACACCAACTGACCAAAGGGAGATTCTGTATCATTTGTGCTGTAGTCAGTAAATTAACTGGGTTGAAAGCTTACAGGGACCATGGCTTGGGAACTGGCTGGGCTTTGGTTGGAAAGTGGGGAGGAAATGCACAGGACATCCCCTGTTTTGTACATTCTAATCATTTCATCATTACTGCTATCACTATCATTTGCATCCTTTTCTGTGTCATTGCACTGGATGAGCGAGGGGCTGTCTGGTACTTTTTTTCTGGCTGGGGTTGAACTATGTCAGGACCTGAAAAATGATAAATTAAAATTCAGCTGTGTGGAGAAGGGATGGGAGGGAGAGAGTGTTCTTTAGCACGACAAATGAGGGACAGAGGTGTACTAGAGGGCATCATGGATGTTTTTACTGGTATATGAAATTATGCAAAAAAGTGTCTTGAGAAATAGAATTCACTTATCCACATTTCTAAGTCAACTATTATTAACCCAAGGCATGTTTGAGGAATTAATATGTGGTAAGAATATTTCCAAAAGGTTATTTTGATGTAAACATCTTGTTTGCAGGATGAGTTGAATATTGGCATCTGGCCTTGGTACCATGGAATAGTCCAAGGCCCATTTAATTCATATGGTAGCGTAGAAGGAGTATGTTTCCAGCTAGAAACTCACCATTCGACAACTAGTGTGGATGATCCCAACTCAGGTCATCCTTAACTAGAGCTGCTGAGAATTATGTCACAATTGAGCTACACCAATACCTGTCACCTACATACCTTGGCTTAGCAGCTCCCCCTGCACCTTTACAATTTTCAGTGCAGCCAAAGACCTGACCTCACCATTCTTGTATGGTAATGGTATTGCACTCTTTAACCTCTCTGAGTCTTTTTAAGTCTAATTTGCAGAGCCTGGAGAAATGAGTTGTGGGCTGATGGCTTTCAGTCAGCATTGCATATAGATAGTTACTTAAAAGGCTTAGCAATGTGATCACATTTGTTCAAGAGGATTGAGCTAGCATAGATATAAATACCATTTGCTCTGAAAGAAGTTGGCTCCTCTGGATGAAGTTCTTAAGAATCTGGTGACTTATCATCCCTTCAGTACCGACGTTGAGCATGATTACTTTTTGCATCTGTGCATTTATTTGCAGTGCAGGGCATGATGTGTCAAAGGTTTTTTCATACTTCTTTCCAGCTAAGAATGCAAGAATAAACTCAAAGTTGCTAACACTAAGTAAGTCATTAATAAGGCTAATTATATAATTGCAAATTTGAGTTCTTTTGAATCCTGTTTGGATATGTGTGTTGCTGATCAAGTCTCGTAGATACAAGCAAGGTCAGAATGAGCTTCCTTTCAGAGGTACAAACAAGATAAGGCAGTGAGAGAAAGCAGGAAGAAGAGGTAGGAAGAAAGTCTACTAATAGGCAGCTTTTTCCGGACATCAGTGAGGTTTATAGTGTAGATTCACTATTCTGTTACTGAGGTCTGGAAGTAACTTCCTAGCCTCAGTAAAGTAAACCATATTTAGCAGCAATTGTTGAAAGGTGCATCTGCCTGGGAAGTGAACAATATTCTTGGTGAACACAGTTTGCAGTGCTCTTGTTGCAGGGTTAGTCTTGTAGTGTTCTTGAAAGACTAAATCTGGTTTCTAGATTACTTCTGTGAAAAATCTGAGTGGTAAAAGTCCTCTAATTCACTTTTTTGCTAGAAGGTATTATCTGAGAGTAGCTTATAGGAATTCAATTTTCTTTTAGATAATGTTAAATTAACTGTTACTTTTTCATAGTAAGAAAAAGAAAAATTCCGGTACTTCTATTGCTATACAACATCCTATTTCCGTTTGTGGGACATTCAGCTGTGTCTTTTGCTTTTTTGCTCTTAAAATTAGATTATTTTCTCTGGTTTTAATATTAGTATTTGCTACAATTTTCTTGTGAGTATTCTGCTAAAAATTATTTGTTACAATATTATTTACTAATGTTGTGTAAGGGGTTTGCATGGCAAGGTTTTGGTACTGGGGGACATACGGGGGTGGCTTCTGGGAGAAGCTGCCAGAAGTGTCCCCCATGTCTGAGGGAGCCAATGCCAGCTGGCTCCAAGACTGCTCCACTGCTGGCCAAGGCTGAGCCCATCAGCAAAGGTGATAACACCTTTGGGATAACGTATTTAAGAAGCAAGGGAGAAAGAGAAGACAACTTCAGCAGGAGAAGGAGTGAGAATATGTGACAGAAACAGCCCTGTGGACGCCAGGGGTCAAAGGAGAAGGAAGGGGAGGAGGAGCTGCAGTGACTGGAGCAGAGATTCCCCTGCAGCCCATGGTGCAGATCACAGTGATGCTGCTGTGCCCCTGCAGCCCATGGAAGCAGCTGGATACCTGAAGGGGTGTGTGACCCTGTGTGAAACCCTTACTGGAGCCGGCTTTGGCAGGACATGTGGCCCCATGGAGAGAAGAACCCACACTAGAGCAGGCTTTTGCAGGGTCTGTGGACCCATGGAGAGAGGAGCCCACACTGGAGCAGGTTTGCTGGCAGGACTTGTGAACCTTTGGGGGATTTATGCTGGAGCAGTCTGCTCCTGAAGGACTGCACACCATGGAAGGGACCCATGCTAGAGCAGTTTGTGAAGACCTGCAACCTGCAGGAAAAACCCATATTGGGGAAGTCCGTGGACAGCTATCTCCTGTGGAAGAGGCCCTACACTGGAGCAGGAGAAGAATGTGAAGAGTCTTCCTGCTGAGGATGAAAGATTAGCAGACATAACATGATGAACTGATCACAGTCCCTATTTTCTGTCCTCCTGTGCCACTGTGGGGGAGGAGAAAAACAAAACAAAACAAACTAAAAACATTGCAAGTGAAGTTAAACTTAGGAAGAAAAGAGAGTTGTGGGTAAGATATTTTAAGATTTGTTTTGATTTGTCAATATTCTGCTTGGAATTTGTTGGTAACGAGTTAATTCCCCCAAGTCTGTTTTGTCTGTGTTTTGCTGAATGATCTCTTCATATCCTTACGTCAACCCACAGATCTTTTCTTGTATTTTCTCTCCCCTGCCCAGCTGATGAGGGGAGTGAATAGAGCAGCTTTGATGGTCATCTGACATTCAGCCAAAGTCTAGCCACCACATGGTGACGTGCTTCTAAAGTTCACACTTAATGAGTGGAGCATTATGCCAACTGCATATTGAACTGCATTTTAAATTAGTGGATAATTATGTCAAGAATGAAATTCCTACAACTGAAAACATATGGTTTGCTTATGCTTGAAGATTCAGCAAAAGCGTCATCTGAGACTGGGTATGTTTGATAAAAGAACTTTCCCATCCTCTCTGACTTTCTCTGTGATTGCAATGGAAATATCTGAGTTATTGTATCATAAGGGTGGCAGGACTCTGAGTCATGCATGTATTTCTTTACTTGCATGATGCACCTTCAGCTGCAGTAGCTGTAGAGTAAGGAAGTTCTTTATTGGTCTTGTGCCTTGTTTTGGGAGTGGAGTGCATTTAGGAATGAATTATTTGGAATGAAGCCCAATACCATGGCACTCATTGCAGACAGAGTCGTCTGCATAGACAGACACACATCTGATATAGCTATTGGAATAGGACTGAATGTTTCTTAATTTAGACTAAAATGATCATAACAGCTTCCATTGTCAAAGGCAGCTGTTCTGTCTGTGCTCCAAAAAAAAAAAAAAAAAAAAACCCCCAAAAAAAAAAAAAAAAAAAAAAAAAGAGTGGAAGTAAGCATAGCTGTCAGTATAGAATACTAAGACTCTCTTTTCAGAGTTGCAGTGTCTTTAGCAATATGGTAGCAATTTCTGAGGTGCTTGTGTTGTAAGATAATTAACTGCAAACTACATGGAGAAGCAAATCAAGGCAATCAAGAGCAAAGCCTAAAATATGAGCCAAACTGAACCTCAAATTTTTCAAAGCTCTGACCTATAAGCAGATATGGGGACTTCAATCCACTGGTCAAGGTTGCAGCAGACACCACCACCACCCCATCACCTCAGATCAGTAAAAGACAATTGAATGGCTTTTGTCTTGCTCAAGGTTTGTATTTTCAAATACAGTGCACTGTAGCAATTCTGATGAACAGAAAAACAGAGAAAAAAGTGGTAAAATCTGCAGAAAAAAAATTACCATAATACCCTCTAGGATGTGAAAAGACACTGTATGCCGGAGAAGTTGTGCAGGAACCCATCAGTGGGATGTTTCTGCAATCTGGGTTAGAAAAGACCAGGGCAGCATGTAAGGAACATGACACACATCCATTTAGATGTATTTCTCTTTTGTAACATCACAAACACAATTCCTTTCTAGCAATTGATTGACTTTTGGGAGAGAATGTAACTTTTAAGGGTGAGTCAGTCAGGTAAGTAACAGAGGGAGAGGCAAGATTTATCAGAAGGTTGGGAAACCTCTAGAAGAAAATGAAACACTTCTATTTTAGTAGCTGCGCAAAGAGGGCAAAATCAGAGTAATTCTTGGAGTCACAAGTCCATACCCTTGGCAGAGAAGGAGCAGTACTTATCACTACCACATGGAAACCCATACAAAGAACAAAAAGTGAATAAAACTACCAATTTTATGGGCATTAAGTCAGCAATATACTCTCATCTGATGAGATGGTAACAAGTGCCATCAGCAAGATACATTTTTGGCATTACTGTAAACTGATTGTTATTCTAGATGGGAAAAATCTGTATGTAATGAATTCTGGGTGAATCAATATTGGCTGGATTGCAGAACCTTCTTGAGATCAAGAAACCAAGAAAGTACTCAACCACACTGTTCTAAGAAAATACTGTTCCATTGACATTGCAGCCTCAGGAATGGTGTTTTTCTCCCTTCGCACATAATCATGTAAGAAAAAAGGAAAATAATTTTGACTGATTATAGTAACGCAAAATTCTGCTGGCACTAGTGCTACCAGTACATCACCACAGCCTGTAAACTTGATTCTAATGCTTAAAAAAAACCCCAAAACAGCAAATAACATAAAGAAGAATAAATAGTTTAAAATTCCAAGTGTAGAGAAAACAGCAGTTTGTTAGGGGAGCTGTTCAGGGGCTAGCAAATTTAGAGCTTGACTATATATGCCCACACATACATATCTAGGGACCATGCTACTTTCTTCCTATATTTTTGAAATGGTAAATAGTAAATTCGTGAATGTTCACTGGGATTCTACTAATAGGAAGACAGAGTGCATGCTTTTCCAAGATTAGTACAAACTTTGAAAGCAGGTCAGTTCTGTGCATGTCTGTGGCAGGAGGTGATGGTTTTAATGTATTTTTAAAGAAATGGTTATATTTATTTTCTTCAGTTTAACTTGAATATTGTTTCTTTAGCAAGGGACATAGAAAGATGTTGCTAGTGACCTTGTAGAAGCACCTTTTTTTCTACAGTCCTGCTTGAGCAAGGTTTTTATTTGAGCTGCCCTTTAAAAAAATTATAACAAAAAGAAAGAGATAATTAATATAAACTTGGTCCATCTCCCATCCAACCAAATAACCGGTTTATTTGTTTTACCTGTGTTGGTACTTATTAAAACACATCCCATTCCCTAAGCCTCTGGGTTAATTTCCATCTTTAGAAACATAATTAAACTTCAGTCATCCATAGCTGTCTGTCCACATTTGAAGTTGCCAGAAGACAGGCATTAGATTAATAACTTCCAACAAGTGTATCAGAGGGGGAAGCTGGCACCATTCTTGAGATGGACTTTGTCTTGAGCATGGAGACCTCTCTATGTTCAAGTCCAGCAGGGAGTCAGTGTGGGCAGGGAGGAGGATATAAAGGGTGACAAAAAAGTGATTTTGGGTTTCCGGGTATGATTGTTAACTTTGCATGTCTCAGATTTTGATTGCCAGCTGGACACTTCAGAATGGTCTGATTTTTAGAGAATATGTGGGAGGCATTCTTTAAAAATCAAGATCCTTTAATGTTCTGCAAAACAGATACTTTGAAACAGGATTACTTGGTGTGATTTACAGAAAATTTGAACCGCACATGTGCAGGATTTTTGCTTGTTTGTTCTTTTCTGCATAAATAGCGTGTTTAATTTCCCTCCAGCATTTCTTGAATGAAGAATTCATTAATTTATTAAAATGTTGAAATGGAATAAATAAAAATATTATGTAGACATGTCTAAAAATGTGTATGCACTGTATAGCAACAAGGGCTGTCATTTTAAAGTAATGTGCTACACAGAAAAGGGAATGAAATTAAGCCCTCTCTCCATTACTTTAAAGGATGTTTTTGAGAACATATATTGCACTGCTTCTCTCTTTTTTCTTGATCTCTTTTCCTCATTTTCTTTATTAATCTTTTTTCCTTTTTTCCTTTTGTATTTTATGTCACTCCTTCTTATTTCCTGCCTTCTTCTCTCTCCTTCAGCAGAGCTTTGTTTTACTTTTTCCAGCTCTCAGAATTTCTGTTCAGCCCTACTGAAGATTCTCAGGTCTGTATTCCCGTGTGTTCTTCCTACATCCCCTGACTCAGGCTATTCCTCTGCCTTTTTATACTCTTTCTTCTGCATTTTCTTCCTGTTTTTCTCAGTAATCTTCCTACTTCTTTTTCTTTCCTGTTTTCATTTATGTGTAACACACACATGAAAAATTTCTTACTGTGACAAAAAGCCAGTCTCTCCTCCAGCTGTCCCTGGCTTCTGCTCTTGGCCTCAGCAATGGATTTCTGGGGGAAGATCTCTGGTCTGTCCTGTTGGAAATGTTTTCGGCCGAAAGGTGTGAAACAGTCAGAGCACGCCAGTGAGTGATTGTCATCAGGTACAGTAAAGAAGGATATGACCAAACCCATGAGAGAAAGGGGCTCTGCAGGAAGAAGTTCCTCTGAGACCTGTTTGACATCAAGCAGATAGAAAGAGGATGTTTAACAGAAGCAGGCAATGTTGAACAGAAGAAAGAGGTCTTCTGGGACCTCATGCAGCCCTTGCTCTCAGTGATACAAAAATATCCTGACTGAATCTCAAAATACAAGTGATATTGGTTATTTTTAAAGATCAGACATGTTTTAGGAACAACAGAAAAAAAGACCTATGTGGTTCGCACAATTTAAATCAAATCATGGTTGAAGTAACTTGTTTTTTTATTAATGACATGTAATTAACTGCCAATCACTGAATTTTGCACAGGGGACAGCATCGGCTAAACAAAAAATATACCACAATAGCACACTTCTAAAATAATAATAAACACCTATAAATTTCTTACCATCCTTCTGAAGGAATCCTAAAAAAACCCACAAAAACCCAGTAAGCTAATTCTGCCCTCGCCCTGCAGAGTTGTACGTGTTCTCCCACCCAGCCCATCCACACCCAGTACCAGTGGGTTGTGAGCACACTGAGAGTGCAGGTTCTTCTGCTCACACACAGCTCGTGCTGGGCATGCTGCTCTCTGCAGCCTGCCAATCCACCTGCTGTGAAAGCACCCCGGCAGTGAATATCTGCCCCGGCAGTGAATATCTGCCCCTGAGGTGTGGGTTCCTGCCACACGTTGTAGCCAGTGCTGTCAGTCCAGTGGCTGGCTGCTCGCTGTGTGGGTTGGATGGGGAGTTGCTCCTTACAGAGCAGCTAAGGCCTGAGCAGAGGTGACCATGCTGGCTGGCAGCTTCGGTCTCTGCCAGACCAGGTCTTTTGTCTGGCCCTCTATTTCCACTCCAGCATCTTTGCTCCATGTTACAGATCTTCATGTTTCCCATTTATTTTTTTTCAGGTTGATTTCTTCTTTGTATCAAAAGTCAGCCTAGGTCCCTGGTTGCTTTTTAATCTGGATGATGGCCACTTTCCTCTTTAAACCCTTTCTCAGAAGCTACAAGATTGAGTACAAAGAATATACATCAGAACATTGTTCCACCCACACTGACTAGCTTTGCTAACAAATAGGATTAAATAGCTTGGTTAGTATCTCTGTAGTCTGTCACATCATCTTGCTCTGAGCTGGCTTTTGAGACTGCTACATTATTCTGTGTAAACAAGCAGATATAGAAAAGTCTTGCAAACGAGAAAGCAAAAATGAATAAAAAACTACCCGTGAGGAATGCCTGTGAGTAAGGGCTAAAAGCACCTTGGCTCTCTGGGGAAAGCCTGCAGTATTGCTCTATAGTTTGTAAGGAAAGCCAGCCTGAGCTTTTGCAGATGAGGTCTCTATTGAATCTTACTGTGGTTTTTCAGCTGCGTAACCCATTACCCTGCCAGATATTTTTGTGTCTCTGGAAGACTTCCCAGAAGAGGGCATGTGCCTGCATTCCAGCCTGGCATCTTAATTCAAGCCCTCTTTCTCTCCAGAGCGTCTGTCTTAAAGGCAAATAAGGAACAGAGTGATGTTAATTACCACCAGTTACCGGCTGAAGATGAAAATATGTGTAGGGACAAGTTTGAAAGAGAGGCCAAAAGTAGCAGCACCTTAAAAGACACAAGGAACCATCAGACCTCTTTTGCTGAAGTTGTAACTTTGTATTAGTGAAGTGTAGCATTAGATAAGATTGAATTATATCTGTATCAGCTAATAATTTTGTAAAATACTTCTGCCAGCTAGGCAATTATTCTAAAATCTAACAGTTGTTAAACAAATATCCTTACTTTTCAAATGTCTACTCTTATATATTTAATATTTGCATAGGAAGAAAATGCAAGGTCTGACTCCTGAACAGAATTTCTGCTTGATAAAATGTGCCTTTTTAGGGACCACCTAAACTTTCCAGAAAATAGGCATTTAGTATTTATGAAGAATAATTAAAGTCAAATGAAAATGAGAAGTTTATATGCTCAAGAAAATCAAAAAGAAAGCAGAATTCAGAGCTGTTATTTCAGTTCCATAGTTCCCCTGTATTAGTAACCATATGAATAGCAGGAAAAAATGGGAAATTTGAAAAAAATGAACATATCTGAGTGGGGTGGAATTTTTGCAGGGGAAAAAGTAGTTCTCTTTTTTTTCTTAGAAAAGCAGACCAGGGAAACTTGGAAAATGCTTTGGCTGAGAAAGATGAGGATGCATACAATCAGGCTAGTTAAGCTTGAAAGAAATTTTAAAAGATAGGGCTTTCTGTACATATGTAGCAAAAAAGGCATGCTGCAGTGGAACTCAATGACAAAACAAGTGAATTGTCAGTGAATTGCTGAAACCTGCAAAACAAGGTAAAGTCGGAGGTCGTCTGGAAGCTGAAGAGATCCCCAAGAGAGGCACGGATAAAGATGTCGAGGGTACCTAGTGACTGGAGTGCAAAGCAGATGCTTTCTAAACTGAATCCTGCAGTTCACTGAAGTCTGAAACATCAGAAGTTGTCACTCAAAAGGGAGAACTGGGACTGCTGAGATAAAATCTAGTCATCCTTGAAAGGAACAGGACCGGCCAACTAAAGGAATGAAGACGTGTTTGAATTGGATCAGCTGTGCAACCAGCAGCAGAGGCAGTGGGCAAATGTTGACAAATTCCATATGTTCAGATTTTCAGGTAAAGCAGCTTCATCCTAGAATCTGGACAGCAGTAACAACTGATGAATTTCAAAGTGTTTTTGGGAGAGCGAATTAGGCTGATTTTGAAGACAATGCTGGAATTCTTCTGCCATTTCTTTTCCCCATCAGTCACAACTGTCTGCAAAATTTTGGATTGAATTCCCAGAAAATAAATAAATAATTGTCCTCGTGGAAGATTAATAGCTGGCTATATGGTAGAAAAAGGAGGACCTCTAATCTTAAAAGAATCCACATATATGCAATTTAGACAGCTTATGTACCACGGGGCAGTCCTGTAATTATTTAATGTACATTACACCTGTGAAATTAGTTAGGTGGATAATTTTAAACATTTAAATGCCAAGAAACTTTACCATTTCATTATGAAATTTAGATATTTCATTGAAAATATCAGAGGAAATCTCAAGAAAAATGGTTTAATTTCTTTTTAAATGTTTCCTCAAAACACAGCTAGTTATTCATTCATTTATTCATTTATTTCATATGGATGCATTTGTTTCCACACATGTATCCACAAATACAGACACATACATATAAATGATACCTCAAAATCATCTATATCCAAATTTTTTAACTTCTTGGGTAGAGAAGGGGTAATTTGTCCACACCAGAACATGCTGCCTTGGTGTAGAAAAATATATCAGGCATTTAGACACAAGTGGTTTTGCTAGAAAAGTGTTTGGCTGCTTTGCTGCCATAATGACCAGAGATAGCTGACCAGCTCTGCAGCAGGTCCCACACCTTTTCATCAGCAATTAACAGAGGGATGGACTGATACCCTGATTTCTAATAGAAGTGGGGGAAACGACTCATGTCTGTTAGCTCCACAGGGCATTTCTGGTCCTACTAACTGGTTTGAAGGCATGGAAGTATCCCAGATAATGGCACATTAGTATGGCACAGTGCACAAGCTAACGAGCCTTGCCTCTTGGGGGAATCATTAGGCTGAGGGCAGTGCTATTTTGACATGAGTACTTTGCTCCCAGTGTCATAGTTAACTCAATGATGCTGGCTTGGTGGGAGGGGTGAAGTCCTTGAACCATCCTATATTTCTACATGGAGTGCACTGACTTGCAGTACCTCTAGTTCTGATGCTTAGGTAATCTAAATTAGGTTAAATTAAATTTTTACCAAATTAAGTTAAATTAAATTACTTCTGAAATTGTCTGGTTTTACACATTGGATCCAGTTTCTAGTCAAGTCAATGGGTTATTCCATGGACTCCTCTGAGTTTTATATCAGCCTTCAGACATTTTCATGTAAGAGAAATAACAACTAAGTGGAGGAAGGAGGAGCCGAAAACATAGAACAGCCCCTGGCTTGGCACATTAGGAAATTTAGACAGATACTGCAATAAAAACACGCTGTCTTATCTTCAAAGGCAAAATAGAGTCAAGGCTCAGTTATGACAATCTATGCAGAGAGAGCTGCAGGGCTAGTTAGATGACGATAGACTGATTTTCATGAAGAAAGATATACCAGCTGACAAGAACACAGAATCATTTTAGAGAGCAGAGCAAAATGTGCTGTTTTTTTCAGACTTTTCCCTCTAGCTATAAAGAGACAGGAAGGATGTCCTACAGAAAAGGATGTTAGCTTTAGTTCTCGAGAGATACCACCTGAATTTCTTGTTCTGCCACAAACTTTTTGCAAAAACTTGAGCAAATCTCTTTTTGTTAAACCCACAAAAGTTGTTTTTCCTAGTGCCAGTTCCAGTCTCTTTCTTGCACTGATCTCCAAGCCATAATGTTATTTATCAGTGGGTGCTGGGCATTTTCTGAAGACCACAGTAGCTGAGCACCCACATGGATTATCCTTTCAGTTTTTTCTTTTGTTTCAATGCCTCCTGATTAAGAAAGGGAAGGAAGTGCTGAGAAGTTCTTCCTGTTGTCCAGGCAAGCTTTAAACATGGGAGTTCTGGACAATGATTGCAATGCTCTCCTTTTTTTTTGTTTATTTTGTTTGTTAGTGGGTTTTTTTTTGTTGTTGTTGTGTTGTATTGTTTTGTTTTGGTTTGGTTTTGGGGTTTTTTTGCTGAAGAAGGGTTAATGCAAAGTTTTTTCCAGTTGCTGTTTTTTCCATGTTGCAACAGCAACACTGTCATGGTGCAATGTTAATAAGCACATTTTAAGAGTGTCAGACTACATAGGTAGAGAAGATAAGCAGTTGCTTTTCTAAAAAAACCAGGTTTAGCTCTGTAAAAACCACAGAGGTGGTAGAAGGCCAGTTCTGAACTGAGACTCGAGGATATTCTGTATTGCACAGCACAGTGTCACAGTCTGCCTACCTGGGCTGCCTCATTCTGAGGGGAGGCAGCTGTTTCAGCATACTAATGAGCCCTGTTGTGAGGGCTGCACTGATGTGGTTTCAGAGATGCCTAGAACTGGTTTCACTCACTGAAAGGCATCCTGGGATCTCTGTCATGTGCGGTGTGCACAGAGGTGATCAGAGGTGCACACGATGTGCAGATCAGCATCAGATTCAGGCTCAGCAGATTCAAGATGACTCGAGGCAATGTTTCATTATTTTGAAGCAATTATATTTTGGTTGGACAGCTGGTCTCTAAACTCTCATTATAAGGCTCCTATGCCCACTAAAGGGTCTTGGAACTGCTTTGTAAATAAAGGCAGACAGGCTGTGTAAATCAGTGCAGCTCCCTTTAAATCAATGAAGCTGTTCTAGTACACTCAAGGTGAGGATCTGACTCAAAGACTTATGAAAGAGAGGTGACACCAAGAATGAGATTTTTCTAAGCTCTCAACATTAGTCTGACTCTGTACCCATTTCCTCTGAAAGCAAAAGACTTATTAAATTCAGAGGGAGCAGATGTCAAGCTGAAGGCTGAGAAATCCCATCCCTCAGACCAAGAGTGCCACAGACCATGCTCTGGTGAGAGGTGACTGACTGTGAAGGTTGAACAGTTTGGTGCAGTACTTTTTGGTCAGCAGTGAAAAGGTTGAAAAACCCTGGTCCACTCAAAAACCAGGAGAGGAAAGCCAAATCAGACAGAATAAAGTTGAGAAAAGCAGCATATTTCCACTGCATCCCCAAATACTGAAAGACACAAGCTACAAAAGGTTAGATTCTCCCAGGACTCCAAAATGTAGTGTCTAGCCAGTCTCAGAGTAGCTTTTTGGATATATGTTTCCATGAGGATTTCAAGAATTGTTTAAGGCCAAGCTGTTCTGTGTTCATGTTACTATATGACTAAAAGCATGTGAGTAGGGGAAAAGAGGGATTGTTTTGAGAAGGGCAGTGGGATATTGTCACTGAAATACTCAGTATTTTTGCTGATCCATAGCAGAACCAGAAAATGTTGGGTTAATTTACCTTGACTGTCCTTGCTGTATTGGACCTAATGACAAACAGATGCCAGTACAACATAAATAACTCAAAGAATTTAATTAAAGAAAAAATGTTGCTCAAAGGGGCCAAAACGGTACTTAAGCAGTCCTCCTCTCAGACAACCTTTTGTGTAATGATGGAAAAAAAAGGAAACTTAAGTTCATAAGTTAACTTCTAATAGAGCAGGGAATGGGTTAATGTAACTGGAGAAGATAAATGTCAGGATAATTTTTTAAGTGCTTTATCTGCTAATAGCACTGAGCCCAAAACAGCACTGATGTGTTAATGCAACTTGATCAAGCTGATTATATAGCAGCAGAAAGACATTTTGCTTATCTGCTGGCCTCATCATCATTCATTTTCAGTATGTTTGAACTGACTACATTACACATCAGTAGTTATGTTCTATATGCAGTAAAATTGCCACATTACATGTTTGCAATGATATACGTATCTATATTTGCTTCCTGAGGACAGGAAGCTTTCCATCATTCTTTGGCTGTGGAAGTGCTTTCACTGTGAAAAGAGTTTCACACAGGAAATATTTCATTTATCATAACTATCTTTTTTGAATCAAATAATTATGGTTAATTCAGCAACAAGCAGATTCTTGACAAGAACATGAGGATATCCCTCAGTAACAGTTACTTACCTCAGCTGGCTTCAAAACAGGCTTCCTGAAAGAATAAGGGCAAATTTTTCTGACTAAGGGTCTCAAAATGTAGATCTTAGAAAATCTTGACCCATGGTTCACAGGCAACATGCTGTCTGTAGGAACTTCTCCATTACCCACGACCCTAGGGAATATAAAGCTCCAACTTAATCTGGCAGGGAGAGAGAAATACCATATTGTCTGCAAAATGTTTCTGTGTTGTGGCTGGTGCGCCAGAAATGGGAACAGTATCCATGTGGAAATGGGCTGGGGAAGGGTATAATTTTTAGCTCTACTGTGGAAGCAACTCCCTGACTGTCTGGGGTTCTCTGCTTCACAGACAATTGTGCTAGCACAGACAGTCATTTAGGACACCATCCTTAAATGCTATAATTTAGGGGAGCACACTGTGAATGCTGTATTTTATAGAAAGCTGATGAATCCCTGCTTTCAACAGTATAATCCAGCTCAAGCTTTAAGTATTGCCTCTATATGTAATTTTTCTATAACACCTCTCTTTGCATTGATAGTAAAATTTTAAAAGGGAAGAGAAAAAGAAAACATCATTGAAAAGTTAGGAAAAAACCCAGAAAGTACTGGGTAGGAAACTTTTAATGTTAGCATTCGTATCAGAACACATGCTGTGCCAGTTCTTTGTAATTATCAAAAAACAGAAAGTATAAGCGTGGGGGAAAATATGAAGCTGGAAGTACACATGACAGGAGAAATAATGTCTAAATTATTCTTATTTTTTGCAATTTCTCTTTTGGCATCCTTCTCATAGCAGAGAGCATAATTTTCACTGTTTTTTCACTAATTGTTTTGTTTGCTTTGTTCAGATCCTGGAGAAATTTGGTAATCCTAGTACCACTGCATGATCCACCAACAGTAGCCCCAAAATGGAAAAGCATCTTATTATGAGATGTTGTCTTCACACCAAGAGACATTTTGGGGTAGTAAATAGCAGTTTGTGGAATAAAGCAATTGTAAATATGCAAGTGAACTCAGCAAACAGATGGTGTTTAGAATGAGCTGGATTCCCTTTTCTTAGCTCTAGCTCAAAATATTTGATTCAAAAGTTCATGTTGAAGTTTTTTTCTCCTAATCCCTAAGTAAGCTATAGTGGTCTTGAAGGTTATCTGTTGCCTCAGCTTGAACACAGGCTTTCATTTCTCAGGTATGATCTTACTTGCAATTAGACCATATAGAATACCAGATATTCTGTTCTATTTAAAAAAGGGAGAAAAATCCCCACAGTTCTGCTCACAGCAGTGTTTGGATTCAGGAAATTGTAGTCGAATAGCACCAATCTGCCAATGGGTGTTTCTACAAAAGTTTATAAAATGAAATAATCCTGTTTATGATGAACTTGTTTGTGGGAGGTTATTTTTTATTGGAAAAATGGAAAGATTTAAACACCATTTCAGATTTGGTTATTCCCAGTGAAAGATAAGTCCAGAAAAACCCAGACAGATTTGCCAGCTGGAATTTTAAAATATTCATTCCTACTCCTTTATCCTATTTCATTAATGAGACAAAAGTTTGTCTATGCTCAGTAACTGTAATGGGACTGAATTATGGAGGGACAGGCAGCTAAAGAGGATTGTGGTCAGTATCAACTTGGATAGAAGAGCTGTCTTCTTTTTAGGGATGACCTCTGTGATAGCCAAGATTGCAATGCTGGAAAGTGTATGGAAAGGCTGAAATAATGCTCTTGATCTGAAGGAGGTAATGCAGGCCCAGGTTTGGCAGTGTCTGTATCTACATGTGGTTGTGTGCTGTGTGCTAGGTTATGTTTCTGAGTCAGAGGTGCCTTGAAGGGGACACGAATTGTCCTAGTATGGGGCAGTGAGAATAAGTCAGGTACAGTCCTTGTCTCTTTGGGGAAATTGTCAAGGGATTATTTTAACTGAAGCTTGTTACCTTGTGTCTCCTGGCCATTTGCATTGCACATGGGTTTGCCTGTGAATGTTGAACTTGCTGCTCACACACCTTGTCTCTACTCTGCGCTGTCACAGTGCTCCTAATGTCACCTTCAGAACCAAGCTGCTCACCCACCAAGCCCAGAGCAGCCCTCAGTATGGAGCTGTCCAGGAGAGCACAAGCCAGGACGTGTGCAGTGCCCCCTGGGCCTGCAAACCTTTCCAGAAACTGCTCTGGGTACTCCTCCTGCCTTCCCAGTGACTGCCTTCTTGTGAGCCCTCTGAACAAAGCTGCTGCAGTGGGTCAATGCCTGTCCCAGGGACTGCAGCTGCTCTCTGTCACACCATGTCCCTGAGCTCCAATTTGCTCACATGCAGCGTGTCCTTGACATGTCACCACAGCCCATCCAGGGCATCTAAATCCTCTTGCTAAGAGGGCTGACTGTATTAATCCTGCTAGCTGGAAGCTGATCCTTTCTCTTCTTTTCTGACAGTATGAAGCCCTGGCTTGCTGCACTCCCACTGGAAGAGCAGCCCCTATGGCCATCAGCCCCTAAGGTGTGAGTCCTTCTCAGAATGCCTCTGTGATGAATCAGTGGCCTTGCAGCCCTGCCGAGCTCTTGTTACTGTTCCCACTCTTAGTTACTCACAGAAAGGATGCTCCACCTTGTCCAAGGATACTGTTGGCCAGTTTCTCACCCAAGGCTTTCAGGTGGCCCTTGCATGGCTTACAGCCACATCCAGACCCACCCATCGAGCACCTGAGATACTGCCAGCTGCTGCCTGGTAGTACATGCAGTCAGCACACAAGGCTTCTGCACTTTAGCCATGGCTAAAACTTGCTTAGATGCACTCTCCTCTCTGACTGACTTCCTCAGCCATCACACAATTCCTGCCAGTTCTAACTGGAAGCAGTACTACAGCATTTTGTGCAGGTAATCTTCCTGCTCATATCCTCTGTGTGCAAGCACACGGGCAGAGAATGATCCACAGGCATTTTAACTAGGAAAATATGAGAGGAGGTGGGAGAGGAAAGGAAAGAAAAAGAGGTGGAGTGGGACAGAGAAGAAAAAAAAGGCAGGCGGAGGGGAAGAGGAAGAGATAGAGGAAATATGAGAGAGAAATGCCATGGCATGCACATTAGCCCAGGGTTTTCTAGAGGGACCAGTACTGCAGATGATGAAATGTCATTCTGGCAGAGAAAGTATTTGTGGACATTATTATTGTTCCACTGATATTCTCGTCAAGAGAAAAAGACAATCTAACCATCTATTGGTACCCATCACTGGAGAAAGTTTTAAGAGTACTTGTTTCTTCCATGGTCTCTTCTATGTAAATTTGAGATTTGTTGGTTCATTTTCTTCTTACTTTTCAAGAAGAAAAACCACTCCTGTTAGTTCATCTGCCTTGTAATTTTTAACAGCCAGCAGAATTACTACAGCACCCAAGATGCAATATGGTGTTTATTTTGCAGAATCTTCACAGTAGCTACATAATTTCACCACAAAACTGGATTCACAGGCCTGAACAGAAAGAGAATATAAACTGTCTTCATGTACCCAAAGATATTATGACAGAATAAAAATAGGTGTTTGTGGCTAAAACACAAGTTTACTGTTTTCCTAGTGTACTTTAAAAACCAAGCTCTGATTATAAAGAAAGCAAGTACTTTCACATACAGCAATGTTCTTTGAAAAAACTACTATTCTAGCATGAAAGATTTTCAGAGGAAAATTTTTACTGTGATTGGCATAACTCTCTTGCCTTTTACTGATAATATTTGTCACAGAAGCCAACCAGAAGTCCAGAATGTTTTCTTCCCTAGGCTGCAGAGATACAGAAAAATGCACCAATTGCATATGTCAACAAAATACTATATTCTGTGGCTGTCAAAACTGTATCAATTATACTCAATATTCATTTCTACTGATGGATTCCTAGGACACAAACATACACATGCCACTTAAGGATACATTATTTGAAAATGGAATTAGAAGTATGCAGTCAGAGCCACAAAAATAGGATACTTATCAGAAACCATGCTTGTAACTCACATGATTAAGGAGAAGCAAATGTGGAAATACATCTTCATAAAAAATTCACACACTCACAAATTATGCCATCTATTTCTGTACACCACATTTTTGTTACTCCTGGAGAGAGAAGGTCTTTTTATTTAAAATAATTGTTGTTGGTTTTTCGAAAGACATAAAGTATTAATCTTTTCCCCTCTCCCTGCTGCCTTCTAGAAGTAGTCAAAGAGCTGAAATTAATTAAGTTCTGACCTCATGTCAGCTTTGTGTATCATCATTAACAGAAAACAATATCCTTAAGGTCTAAGATCTGCACAATTAAAGCCAGAAATCTGTGGAAAAAGAACAAGATTAAAAAGCAAGTGTTGAGAGTGAGAGTTCAGAAGTTGAATTCCCTTGCATGGGGAGATGCAGTCACTGAAATGTTCACCTAAGGTACCCAGGTACATTTACATAAATCCCTTTGTTCTCCTGTGCAATTACCTTTCCATTTGTCTCCACGGAGTTTCTTGTCTCTAAATCTTGCATGCTTTTCTCATTTATTTCACACTTGCATGTTACAGCCCAGCCACTCTCAGAAAGAAATATCCATTTGGATAACAGAGGTGATCAGGATTCATCCTGGATTCAGCCCTGGTGGATGCGAAACAGCCCATTGTTCTCTTGCAGCACCTGTTATTGATGACAAGAAAAAACCACATTCCAATCAGGACAGTTTTTCTGACTCACCTTCCTGAAAAGCCTGGTGTGTAAAGGCCTGCTGACTGATATCCCTACCTTATGCTGCTTTTGGAGCTGCATTAGACTAGTAGGGCTGGAAAGACTGATTCTGCATTTTCCCACTCAGTGACGTTCACCAGAGTTGTTCATTCTCATACTCTCATCTGTAAAAAATAAGACCTTTGCTTTTTCACTTTCCGAGTTTGGTAATTTCCAAATGTGGGTTTTTTTCATTAATGCCATCTTTCTTACCCCTTCATATTTAAAAATTTGATATAATTTTTGGGTTTTATAGCTCGAAAAGTAGCCAGATACACTACTTTCAAAAATCAATGTAACACTTTTTCCTTCAAAATGAAGTCCTTTTCCATTTCGACTTTGCCCTTGAGAATAAAGGGTTGAGTTGAAGTAAAATGCTATAATAAAACCAAAAATATTGACTATTTTGTTCTTGTTTTATCACAAAAGGGGAAAAAAGCGAAATTAATTAAAGCAAATCTTGACTTCTTTTGTAAAGAACAGTTAATTGGAAAAAAGAAAGATTTAAAGTGTTTTGATATCTTCATTGTTTTTCTGATTATTTCTTTGGATTCATCTTTACTGGTCCTTGGTTCACTTCCCCTTTCTACTGATTTCTGTCAAAACCTCAATTTTTCTCTCTGAATGGTGTTTAAGACATCATCTTTCTTTTAATTGTTTTTTATTATTATTTCTTATACTCTGACTTTGACTTTTTTTTTGTCTTACAGCACCTTTCTCCCACTCTTCTTAATACTAATAAATTGGTTTTTTGTTGTTGAATCTTCCACCTGCATGCCATTTTTCAATTTGAATTCCTCAGTCCTACTGGCATGTTTTAATTGAATATTTGGTCACTTATGAACGTATTAACTCAGGCGAGTTAATTCAAAAGATCTTTAATGAGAGAGGACAAGAACTAATCCTGAAAAGAAGTCACAATCTAGGTGCACCTTTCAGTCACCTGTGTTTTAAAAAAAATCTGTCAGCTTGCCTTTTCATTGGAATTGTGGGTGATCTCTCTCATCTGTTTGTCCACTGTCCTTGTGTTGAAACTGGATAGCTTTTTACAGAGTCCTGATCCAAAGGACTTTTGAATATTCTCATTTAGGATGTTTTCTCCAGTTCTTTTTTCCTCAGTGGATGCAAACTTCCTTAGCTTCCTGCCCATTGTCATTTTCCAAGCTCTCTCAAAGGTTCATTGAGTGCTACTGTCTTGTCTCCTAAAACAAAGTCTAATGATAAAATTGTGATCCTGGTTTCCTTTTCCAGAAATCTGTTTTGGTGTCCAGCATATGTTTCTTTTTTATTACTGTATTTTTTTCCAGCAGAAGTCTTTATCTTTGTCAATCAGAAGTGCAAGAGCTCAAATAACCTTAGACTGTTGTTCTGAATATGTAATTCAGGGGGCCCCATATAGATCCTGTTTCTTCAATAAACTAAGACAGTGTTCATACCCTTTAGTGGAATCCTATACAGATTCCCTTGTCTGTGTAGGGACTCTTATCTTTCCTTCCTAACTTCTATATTCTCAGTCTGTCATGAAACCTTTTTTCTAAATTTTTCTCCTCTGTTGTCTGAATTGCTTTCAGCTGTAGTTGTACCCAACTCTGTATTCAAAATCTCATTTCTGTGTTGTAAAACATGCTAATGCTAATTCATTTCTGTAAAAGTAAATTCTCTTTTTATGGGACTGATTTTTTCTCCCTTGGTAATATTAATTAATTCAGTAAGTATTTTTTACTGAAACCTGAAGAGCTTCTCTCCAGCATGGGTGGCTGCATCTGACCCTCTACAACATTCTGTACAGTATGTGGTTGTGCTAGAAACAAAGTCAGTCTGCCAGAAGATTATTCACTGGATCAGCCAGGGTGGTTGATTTTAGTTGTTTTGTTTCTGAACTATATTCCTTGTTTACAATACAAATTGCCTAGAACTGAGACGTGTTGCATAGAAATGTAGATTGGCCTGAGGCAGGGACACTTTTCACTAGATCAAGTTGCTCCATATAACCTGGCTTTAAACACTTCCAGGGGTGGGACATCCACAGCCCCTGGGCAATCAGTTCCAGGGCCTCAGCATCCTCACAGTCAAGAATTGTTTTCCTAATATCTAATCTAAACCTGTCCTCTTTCTGTTTGAAGCTATTCCCCCTTATGTCCTGTCAATAAATACTCTTGTAAATAGTCTCTCTCCCTGTGTCTTAAATGTCCCAAAGCACATTGTTTACACTTAAAAAGTACTAGTTACTACCAATAAAGTGTTGCATTAATAGTGAATGTTACAGGGGGTAAAAAGAGAAAAAAGAAGTTCACTAAAAAGGTTGCAGTGAGAACATACAAAGACTGTCAGCTGCTTCAATTGAAATTCATCCTGTCATTCTGGAAAAGTAACCAGACAAACAAAGGCAGAGGAAAAAAATATTGAACTCCTAGTTCACTTTTACTTGCCCTAATCCTGTTTACAAATAGCAGCACAAAACTGGCAAGTTTTGCACAGAATTACAGGGAAAGAAGCCTGGATGTACAGCAGTGGGAAATGTCGACTGTTGTCTCTCAGCTGTTTGGGGCCTCACTTTATTTTCAGCTGGCTGGCAATTCTAGCTGACATTGTTGCTTTCTGGAAGGGAAAAGCAAAGCTGCTGTTTTTGTTATCACTGTTGTTCAAACCACTAAAATAGGACTAGCTGCAACTTTTGCTGTTGTTCTGTTTAACAGAGGGCTTGAAAACAGTATGTTTACAAAGTCTGTAGAAGCCACTGAAATAGTATTTCCCTGGAAACTTTCATTAAAGTTGTCTTAGTACTTCTCCCATAGGTACTCTTTTTTTGTTGTTTGTTTGTTTTATTTTGTTTTATTTTGTTTTATTTTGTTTTATTTTGTTTTGTTTTCCCAGTAGGTTATTGAACAAGAGAATGATTTCCAAAATTGTAAGTAGAGCCTTCTGACTCACCGTTCACTCTTTCCAGACATCTAAATCAAGAGTGCAAAAGTGACAATAAATTTCCACTCTTGAAATTTATCCACAAAAGATTTGAGAAATCTGTATTCAAGGTGTTTAACAATGGACTGGATGTGGCATTCAGTGCCTGGTTTGGTTGACAAGGTGGTGTTAGGTCACCAGTTGGACTCAATGATCTCAAAGGTCTTTTCCAAACTAAATGGTTTGGTGATTTTGTGGGGATCATACTAATACCAAGGGAATTAAGGATGTCCATCATGCTCAAGAGGACAGGTTTAAATCCAGTGTTTCAGGTGAGCAAGAACAATTTTCTCATGTATGCTGGCCAATCAACCCTTACCAGATATGAACTTCACCATATTGCCCATGTCCCAGCTCAAGTTTGGAGCTCATTAAAATGCAAGGATATAAAGAAGCTATCTAGTTTTGTTCTGAAAATATTCACCATTTTCCTTTGTAATTCCTTTTAGTGACTTAACCATACTTTTTGTCTAAAAAAAAGTTGGTTTTTTATCTCAAATTGTCTGGTTTCTCTTTCCAAATATCATATCTATGTCTGTCTTTGCTTTAATAAGAAAGATACTGTTCTAGCACCTTGCATTTTCTTCCCATGAAGATATTTATACGCTGGCATCAAGTCAGCTGTCAATCTATTTTTCTGATAAAATCAGAAGACTGAACTTCCTAGTTCTGCTACTGTAAAATATTTTTTCCAGTCACGAAGTAATTTATCTGGCACTTCCCTACCCTCCCACACCTCTAGTGTTTAAAATATATTTTAATGTGTCTATTAAAAATGTAAGCAGTTATCTAATATCAGCACCATGGATGCAACAGAAGTAAATAATTTCCCTATATGCAGTCTCCATGCTCTAGCACATAAAGCATGAGAAATACAGCAACATTTCTTACCCCAATGGGGTGATCCATGTGGCTTGTCCATTATAACCCCCAAAATTTTCTTTCAGTCACTGCATTCTAGGACACAGCTCCCAAGATACAGTGCTGATAGGGCCTCTATCTCCTCTCTCCAGATGTTTCTTCATTGATTTCTTTCACTGCAGCAGCTGTATTTTGTTTGAATGGACCCAGGACACCAAGTAACCAGGTCACTCCGTTTGTTCTGCCTTATTCTTTTGTCATCCTCATTACTTCTTTGTCAGATCCTCAAGCTTTATCAGCCACCCCTCTTAGAAGCCTGTTCAAATACTTGACCACCCTCTCAACAAATTATGCTCACTAATGTTCAATTTAAACTTCCCCTTGTTCCAGGTTTTAATTGTTCCCAGCCAATCCCATCAATGGATATTGAGGAGAACAGAACAGCATCTCTCTCTCCACTCCCCTTCCTCAGGAATCTGTAGAGAGCAATGAGGTTACATATCAGACTCTTTGATAATAACAACCTTGGAAAAGTTATTTCTATGCTGCATGAGCTTCTCCAGCTCTGAGTGTGTGACCAAAGGAAAAGAGTGTGCCTGGGCATCTTCTTCCTCTACTTGCCCTGGAGTAACCAGAAGGAGGAACCAGAAGCTGGCATCAATTTTGTGATAGAAGATAAACTAGAATAAAAAACACAGATCCAGGGAAAGGAATACAAATTGCTCTTCTGATACATCACCTTCCAGTTTTCCTTATCCAGCTCTACGTGGTTTCACTTGAAAACCAGGACATAAAACTGTAACAAGAAATGCCATCTCCTGGAATTTGTGACTTCTTAATTAGCTCCTATTCAGTCTGAAAATCACAAACACTATTCAAATGTTAATTCTTCAGATTGTACTACATTCTACCTATTATATGAGTGCAGTCATCCACTATCAAATGTACAAGAGGGGCTGGAAAACACTTCCCAAAGCAGTTAGTGCAGATGATACTATTAATGGAATTAAAAATTTGCGGGGATATCAGTAAATTCCTAGATTTATCCATCCACTTGTCAGAAGTGAAAAACTTCATAAAGCAATAGGGAAACAGCTATTTCTTTCTTCTAGATACTCTGCCCGCATCTGTATGACAAAATGAAGCACTTTCACAAACATTTCCAGAACTGTTTAATTTTCTGTTAGAGCTGTAGCAAATACAGGGATATTCTCTAGATTACAAGAAGAATAAGAAAACTCAACTGCTGGGAAGAAATACGCTGTGAACATATAACAGGGTAATGCAGTTGTCCTCCTACAGAAGCTGTGATTTTGTCAGGGAGTTCCCATTTTCAGGCACCCAGTTTAATTCTGCTTTGAGCTCTTAGCTTCTGGGCATGTGATATTTCCCCAAGATTTTGTGAGTAAGGAAAAGGGGAAATGTCTTCGCTGCTTAGAGAGTAATTATCCTCAGAGAACTGCTAATAGCCACAAATATATTGCAAATGTGGAAGACAGAAAACTAAACTGAAGTGATTGTACAATATAGTCAGCTGAATGAGCCCAGAGAATCTCTAAATATCTCTGTAAATAGGATATTCTTCCTGGAAGTAATTTCCTATATTGTAATAATACTCTGGGTTTGTGGGGTTTTGTTGTTGTTTTTCTGTTGTGGTTTTTTTAATTGTTTTTGTTGTTGTTGTTGTTGTTGTTTGTTTTTGTTTTTGTTGGGTTTTTTTTTGTTTTGTTTTTTTTTCCCCCCTCAGCTGTAAGCATAGTTCTGGACTTGGTACACCACTTCCAAGGCCTTTTTTGTGCTTCTTTGGTATGCTGCTCTTGCTGGATTTTCAGTTTGTTTTGTTATATTCCAGTCAGTCCATTTCTACCTAATGGCATAAAAACTGTCTTAAAAGCTCAGAACCAGGTAGCTTTCTCCACCTTCTGCATTAGATTTTGGTGTTTCCATTTCTGTGCACAAATCTGTACATAACTCTACATCCACAAATATTTTTCCTTGACTCCTTTTTTGCCATTAGCGAGAAAGCCTACTCAGAAAAGAGTGGGGACTAGAAATAGAATCTCTGTGAAACAAAAATTGCAATGTGTCAACTCCCCAGAAGACTTTTTATATGATTTAGGAAATATAAAATTAATAAAAAATGTCCTGGAAACTAACCATTTGCTTTTTTTTTCTCCCAAGGAGATTTTCTACTAAGTGCTGACAAAAGCAAAACCCCTCTTTTCCCCCAGCCTGGAGAGAAGAAAAGAGAAAAGGCAGGATGACCAGTAAGGATGTAAGAACTACTTTTTTACCCTTCCTTTCCAGCCTTTCATTCCAAATGGTTTTTGCAGCCTTGCTGGCACTAACAATCCACATCGAAGTGTGTTTATTCCACTGGCTTTGCTGCTTTGCATCTCAGCTGCTGCTTGCTCTCTCCTAGCCTAAAAATTCCTGCAAGCAGAGTCTCCTTTTCTTCCCAGTGTTACATACACTTGAGAGTGCTTTCCCAGTGCTAAATAAATAAACTACTTGTGGTACTGCTTGTTGTGGTCACCAGCCACATGAGAGCAAAATAAACCTGTGGATGTCTGGCTTCTCTCGCCTTGGTTTTCAGTTGTGCAGTATCACCCAATTGCTCTGGTGCACGTCATAAGGATGGTTTTTCTTTGGCTCATCTGCAAAAACCTTGGAATTATGCCCTTCCTTGTAGATATTGTATTGTGTGTGTGCATACACACTCATCTTAATTTAAAAAAGTGATATAAAGATGTCTTGTGGTACTCAAAGGCTCACTGAGACTTTCGTGCAACCAAAGGACATGAATAGATAGATACCTGCTGGGCAGTCCATTGAGACTGGATAAAGGTGGATTTCAAAGGAAGACAAAAACTGACATTCAGCGATTTAAACAGCCCAAGGCACATTACACTGAAAGAATCATTGTACAAAGACAATTTCCATTATTATTATTTTTCCCTATTAGTCAGTGTCACCTTCCAAAAAATCTAATTCCTTAGGTTTAATGGCTGTAATTTTAATGTGACTGAAACCACCAGGGTAAAAGTTTGCACTCAGGTCTCACCTAAGTATATATTTAACTAATTACTAGAATTGTCATTAAAAATATATTTAAAAATTGCTTCAACCTCTGTGTAAAGATTATTGTATTTTGTCACATCATAAAGTCACCAGGAGGTGGGTGAGCCCTACAACCTGAAGTGTAACTAGAGCTTTATTAAAGCACAGAGAATGATTTTAGTGATATGGAGCTGCTTTTCTGTTACCTCTGATTCTGAGATTGCTCACTTAAACTGTCGAGTTATTGGTTACGCCTGGGTCTTCAAGGATGCTCTAAATTTAATTTCACTGATGTAGAAGCTGCACAAAAGGAGGCTGTGCTGGTCATCTGATTATAGCCAAGGATCAAGGTTCAGTGTTAATCTCCACTAGATTATTTGTCTCATCATAATAAAACTGTATTATCCAAGTGGGGGAAGAAGCACTTTCTATACCTCTCACAATAAATAGATTAATATAAGAGAAACACTAATAAAAAAACCAAAAAAAATATCAACCCCCCAAAATAAAAAAACAACAGCAACAAAAACATCTGTATAAGTGTCCTGAGTTTACAAAGACGTCCAAGATTCAGTGTGATACTCAGGGTGAAAACCCTGGTGTCAGGGTTTTCTAGGATTTGTTGTTTGTTTTTTCGTTTGCTTATTCTTTTGTACTGCAACATTTTTATTTCTAAAATCCCTACTAAAGAACTGCTATACCTATTCCCAAAATCTTTGCCTGACAGCCTTTTAATTTCAAATTTTGTAATAATTTGGAAAAGGTGGGGGGTGCTTACATTCTCCATTCCAAGGGAGACTCTAGACTTCCCTGGCAGATAGCTGTCTATCTAAACCAAGACACCTGGCCATCCCTGAATGTTTATTTCCTAGCAAGTAATGTGATACGGTTACAGTGTAAGTGTTGCTCCAGGTATGCTGGATAATCTTCTAGTTTACAGGACAGTCAAATAAGAGTGTGCTTTACCCCAAACAAGCATTTTAAACGTGGCCCAGCATGTGGCACATACTGATTCTTAGTACATGAAGCATAAATTTCCAAGGGGAATATATAAAAACACCTCCTCTAAATATGCATCTTAATCACAATCCTAGACCTCTTTTAAGAAATTAAACCCTCTTTAGAAATTAACATCCTGTAATGAATTATTTTTTAAAAATTAAAATTAATTAATTTCTAAAGGCAATTACAAACAAATACTGTAGAAGGAGAATAATTTGTACTAATGACTGGGATAGCTGTGGCAAATTACTGAGTTTCACAAATTACTCAGTGAATAAGCAAAACAAATCCAGCCTAAGAATAATGTATCATAAAATGTCCAGCATTTTGGTTTTCCAGATGCTATTTAAATTTAATTATGATATAGTAAAGCAATGAAGGGGCCACAAGAGGGGAAAAATGCTTCTAACTGCATGGGAGACCTATGGCCCAAATGCTGTAATCTCAATGTGAAATCCTAGCTAATAAACATCTCTTTGAGCTACCTAATTGTTTTTTTGGTATGTCTTATAATAATGTAGGAGGTAATAGAAATGCTAAATTACTGATATTAATCATAAGGTGTAAATGGATGAGTCTAAAAGAGCAAGGACTACGAACGTTACAGAAGCAGAGGTCAGCTTTCAAAATGAAGTATCACTGTCTATGTGCTTGTAAGTTCCCCCTCATCACGATAGCTGAGTATTTCACAATCCTTGATGCATTCTCTCCTCTCATCATTTTGAAGCAGGAAATTTTTCCATTTCACAGCTGTGAAATAGCACTGTGCCATAGATTAAGGAGGTCACATACAGAGTCTGCTGATGAAGTGGGAATTGACCTGAATCTTCTGAGTCTAGTGAGTTACCTGTTAAAACAGGCTTTCATCTCGTAAAGCATCTTAAGTAAGGCAAAAAAAAAAAAAAAAAAAAAAAATCGAATTTTGTTGTTGTTGTTGTTCTCAAATTAAAGTATTCCTTATTTCTTCAACATGTTTATCAGGAAAGGTTCACTTGCAGCTGGACCTGGAAACCAGAAATCCTTACAGGAGATCCATACAGGCTGAGTGGTGGCAATCCTCCCAGAGAAACTGCAGATCTATGCATGGACCAGAGCAGCTATCAGGGAATCAGATGAGGCTGGTCTTCATCTTTTTGATGATGTGCTCAGAAAATCCTGCCTTGTTGGAAGCGGGAAGAGGCTGAATAATGAAATCATAAAACACAGTGGTGTAAAGTAAAATAGTATCAACAGATAGATTAAAGATAAAAAAATATATTCTTAGAGGTGTTCACACAAGGTGTACTGGTGTAAATCCTTCAGCTGCTATAGATGAACCAATGCTATTAATGCCTGAACTTATGCACTTGTTTCATCCTTTTTTTCAAAGTTTCTGATGCTGTCTTTTTCTCTGCAATTTGACTGGGAATGAGTCTGTGTCAGAAGAATCCCAGAAACTATACATTTCCCCCATGGGCAGAACTTCTCAAGGTACAGCAAAGCTGTTGTAATGCCTTCCTCTAAAACTGAGTAGAAAGGGATTTCCTGGACTAGGTATTTTAAAAAAATGAGAGCAACATAGAAAGTAAATGAAGTTACTGTGTTGTGATTTCAGGTGCTTGTTTGGAGTTTTTATTTGTTTGTTGGCTTGTTTGTTTTTCTTTGCTTGTTTTAAGACTAAGCAATATTAAAGATGAGGAAAGAAGACCCAACAGCAGGATGATAGGACATCTTAGAGGTTGCCAAAAGAGGCCAAGGAACCCTTTGATAATGGAAACTCCTACAACAATACTGCTTGTGTAGAGAAGTGGGATAAGGATGTCTTACACCTAATTTCCTGTAGGTTGAGAACAATTATTTGAGACTATTTGAATAATATATTACAATTTTGTGGAGCTGTTTTCACTGTGACTCTGTTAGAACTCCAAGGCCCATGAACACAGAGAGAGAGATCAGTTCCTGTTGTTCCCAGCATGACACCAGCGTGAACTGCAATGCAGAACTAGTACTGTTGTTACTCCTTTCTGCTTGGAAGATGACTGGTTGCCCCTGACCCCTCCGTGTTTCTCCCTTTGGGTATTTGCTACATAAATTTACATTTCTGACAAGTAGATACTAGAACACAGCTCTCTGTCGATGTTCCTACTGAACACAGGCCATCTCTAATAATTCATTGGGTTTATCTGGCTCTTGCAAAACAGTTTTTCTGAGTTTTCCTCAGAATGTTCCTGAAATGTTGAAGACTTAGATGTTCAGAATATAAGCTTTCTTCCAGCTACCAAATTAACAGACTATCATACTGACCAGGCATATAGGTTTTCTCTGTAGAGCCCTGTTAAATCTATGTGTTTAATGAATTTAGAAATGGGCTACTTCCAAAACACCTTAGAATAACATCTTTTTTCCTGTGTGTGTATCAGCAGACTAGTCCAGAGGAAGGGGGTGCTATTCTGACTCCTGCCCTGGTTCAGATCCCTCACTGGAGTGAAATGAGAGGAGTGAACCAAGCCTGGGATGTCTGAAGTGGACTATGCTGCTTCCCTTCAGAGATAAACAATAAATACAGACTTTCAGTCAGTAAGCTGATAATGCATCTTTAAAAAATTTACATGTCTTTATTCTTTTTTTAACTTTTTTAATGAAATATTTCTGGTTCCTCAGAGCTCAATACTCGCCTCTACATGGAGAATATGAGGAAATTGTGGAAAAAAACCTGTAACATTCTCACACTGACTTCTTGCCATAAAGCCACTGACACACCGCCTATCAAAAGGTGTCTAAAGAAAGCTATTTCAGATACTGAGCTGTTCCAATCCTATCACAATTTATGAAAGAACTATTCCAGGTTGTTGCCCAAGCAAGCACAAAATAATATTTATTTTTAACTATGCACAACCACTCTTGTTTCTCTAATAACTCTTGTGTCTATTTGGCAATTCAAATTTTAGACACCCTTACACTCCCAGCTTCAATGGGATTGATGGTGATCAACCGCAAATATGAAAGTTTTTCAGACATCAACAGATAGTCACAATTTTTTTTTTTAATGAGATACTGTCTAGAATAACATTGTAATTCTCCAATGGGAAAATACAACCTACATTTACCCCAGGGACCATCATGGGATCATCTTGGAAGACCTTTGCCTGAGATGGCCATCTGAAACTGTCCCTTTAAATGTTGAAGCTTCATGAAAGGGCTGGTTTCCAAGTGTGTTTGCAACTTTCCTCTGATGGAGCTGAAGAGCATACTTGACATTAATTATGCTTCCCCTTGCACCTTTCTTTTATGTTTATGCAGAAGTAAAGAGTTGCAGTCTGATATCTCTCAAAAAGAAGTCTGTTACATTTTAGAGTGTTGTTTCTTGTATATACTTGTAAGCTCTATAACTTAACATCTTTATTTATAAAACAGTGTGTGCCAGGTCTTCCTTCAAAATTCTGGTGATAAATTCCATTATTTTTTGGTGTTTTTTTGGTTTTTTGTGGTTTTGTTTTTTTGGGTTTTTGTTTTGTTTTGTTTTGTTTTTGTTTGTTTGTTTGTTTTTGTTTGGTTTGGGGTATTTTTGTTTGCTTTTTTTTCTTGGTGTGTTTTTTGGTTTTGTTTTGGTTTTTTTCTAAGAACTACTGAGGGGGAGGGTTGAAAACTTTTTATTTGACTTGTTGGTAATTTGACCTGTCTTACATTTTTGCTTGTGTTTTTTAATGCTATTCCACAGCTGTGAACACAAGGTAATAACGAGTAACATATCCATACTATGATAGTAATAGGTTTGTGTGTGTGTGAAATAACAAAGTGGGGCTGAAAAGTTCAGGGATTGATATAACTATTGTCTAGAGACCATAGAGTACCTCAACACTGCACTGTCAGAATTCCTGTTTTCCCATTTTTACCCTTTTGTGTCTCTCTGGCCTATCATAGTCCCACTTACATGTTATTATTTTACAGTATTGTGGCTCAATACCTGGTAAAACACAATTATTTAAAGAGGTTGATAGAACATTCACCTCTGTCACTGCATGGTGTTTTTATCTCCTTTCTAACTCAAATGAAAACAGTTAGGGGTTGGATTTTTTCCTCCATTGCCTCTGCCTCTTTTCCTTTGTTATGATCTCTACAGCTCAGTTGACTCTGTGACAGTTCAGTTAACTCTGACATTTTGGGGACACAGTTTGCATGAAAGAAACTACAAAACAAAACCTACATTTCATCTTCAGAGGCCGAGTTCTGAAAACCTCTCCTGAAGCAACGTACTGAGTGCAATAACAATAGTAATTCCTACATCATTAATTATCATATAAAACCACATCTCAACATTGTTATTTAGGCTGTAAAAATCAAGTACTAGAGATGTCTGACCTAGAAGTTTTTCATTTGGCTTTAACTCTGCTCCTTTCAAGTGTCTGCCCTGTGTGCAAGCTGGATTCCATAGGAAATATTGTTTGTGTCTGTAATTAAGTTGTCATAAGCCTTACAGGGCCATAGTATTTTAGTGGCCTCTGAACAACTGAATTTTTCCTGTGTTTTAAGGAAGACTTTACAGGCTTGATCTAATTTCAAGTTATCCTCTGTCTGCATATAGCATGTTCTGTAGAGAGCATGTATGCAAGACTTTCAAATACTAAAGACTGATAATCAGATTCTAGAACAGGATTCCCACATTTCCACCTCGATTCCCATCTTCTCCATCACACTAGGTGCATTTGTGTTATCTGCATCTAAATATGCTGTCTTTATTGCTCTCTTGCACCAGATGTCATAAGTAGGTCCAGTGAAGAGTAAAAGTCTATAATGAACAGAAGATCAGCATATTTCTGGTAACTTTTAAGGCTGTGTTTGTGACCACCACTTCATTTCTTACTTATCAGATTAATGATGTTGTGGTCACGCCTTTCTTCCTCTCCACACTAAGGTCTCTGTATTCAGAAGCTGCAGTTGAAAATATCAGGGCTGTTACAGTGAGGTTTGTCTTGTTAATGTTAGTAATAAAGACTTTGGGATTTGTTTTGCAGATATTTTTTGCTTGCCTATACAGACAACTAGACCAAAAGTGCAGTTGACCTAAGGTTCCTGGCTTAAGTTTCAGTTCTGTGAACACTGTAATGGGGCTACTCATGAATTCCATTATTTCAATGGATTTACTCATGCAAGAAGCTAATAATTTGCAGGTGGATTCTCAGGCTTGGGTCTCATTCACATTCTGTTAGGCAGTTGCTGAAGTGTCTCAGCCATGAAACCATTAGAATACCTTCAGCCAGGCAGCCACTCTTGGTGATCGGGAAAGCTAACGCGGGTGGCAAAGGAAGAATGCCATCTCTGCAACCAGGGGTAGAGAAGAGGTAGCAGGCAATCCTTCCTTCATCCTAAAACCAGGATATGATATACTGGACTCTGTATGAGAAGTATGGTAAATGTAACCATGACTCTCCTTTCCTTTGTTTAGAAAGTTGTCTGAGGGAATAATGCTAAAGATCAGACCAAAAGGTAATAGTTGAATCTTTGACCAATATGATATTGTTTTAAAACAAAAGACAAACATTTGTTTATTTTTAGGGGATAACTATAGTAATTTTTCACTATAAGGGCTTTTTTGGTCATTGTTAGCTGTCCAAAAATATGACTGAGGACAGACCATAAATCTTAGTCTACGTTTGACTGTTCCAGTGTATTTTCTCTGTCATATCTTTAGAGAAGAGGAGAAACAAAGAATATAGCTTTTAGTATTTCCAAGAGGCATGAAGACTCAATTATCGAAGCTGATACACTGCTATTTAACACTCACCCTTTTTTAAAAAATTTTCACTTACCCTGTCATCAGTTGCAAGCATTGACGGTCATTTGCCAGGGTTAACACTTATGCTTCAGGTATTTTCTTCAGCTCTGATCTTTGAGCACTGCCCTCTTCCAGCCTGACTTGGGCCCTGCCTTTCCCTACCACTCTGGAGTGCCCTTCCCTCCAACAGTGGCCAGATGCCTTTGCATTGCATCATCTTGGAATAACACACACTGGAGTGGGAACACCACCCTGCAGCACGAGGATTGTATTTTTCACTGCTTATTTCCTTTTGTTTGCTTTCTTGCCCTTCTCATATTTTACTTTTTTATTTTTTACATGCTTGTCCTCTTTGATGAGCATTCTTTGAGTTCACTTTAGCTAGTTCAAACTCTGGGCTAATTCCAAGTGGGGACTGCCTTACAGAGCATATGCTGCTGTGGGTGGAAGAGCTTGTCTTTGTGAGTGAGTGCAAGGGAGATGGCCTGCACATGACTAAAACCTTTCTCATCCTGTGTGCATGTTGAAAAGGAGTAAATAGTTATTGTTGCTGCATTGGTGTGTCCCAGTAGGAGCTTAGGATTCCCATTTAGTTGACCAGTCCATTGAGACACCATTGTTGTTGCACTCATGCTGCAGGGGATCACCATGATTTTTAAAAGCAGAATTGTGGCACTGCCCAGAGTCCCTTGCTGAGCTCTGAATTTCCATTCTGCATTCCAAACACTTCTGAATCCAAAAGTAAAAAAATTCCTTTCATGGTTAAAATACAGGTAAGGATAAAGGAATTTGGAAAATAGTTGATCTAAAACCTTCCTTGTAAAAGCACACACAGTTTTTTCAGGGTATGGCTGATGCTGGTTCCAAATGTCTCAATTTGGCTTTTCTTCTGAATAATAACACATTATACAGAGCTATAGCTCTGCAAATTAAAATATTGCTGAAAACAGGACTAGAAGGAGAGCAGTAGTTCACACAATGCTTTGTAATATGCCTAAGTGGAGTTTGTACAGTTGGGGAATTCAAGGTATGTTTGTTTTTCATTGCCGTCTTTTCAAGTTGTGTCACTAGACTTGGGGCCAGCTCTCAGGTTGTTTCAGGAGACTTCTGATGTTCTTCCTTTTATGTTTCATGGCTGTCTA
Organism: Chamaea fasciata; assembly: GCF_029207755.1. NCBI lineage: Eukaryota > Metazoa > Chordata > Aves > Passeriformes > Sylviidae > Chamaea > Chamaea fasciata. Next base: position 19,334,165 of record NW_027094087.1, on the reverse strand, counting down.
CAGCAAAACAAGCATAACACGTAAGGAAATCTTAACCAGATTGAAAAGGGGCAAGGAGCAGAAGTAGAATATTGGCCCTGACATGGCCCAGTGCAAAGAAACCCCTGACAGCTTTTATATTTCAAACTGTGGGAAAAACTGAAATAGCCTGACTGTAGCAGAAAGTGATGCAGAAATAACAGCAATATCCATAAGAGAGAGAAAGCTAGAGGAGAAGGATGTGTTGTAATCTGGTCTAATATTAATCTGGGTAACTGAGCACCTTTGGGAGCCCTTCTTGCTCGAGGATGTGAATATACAGAAGGTGGATACCCGGATTTATACAGCTGGGGGGTGCACTCTCCCTTGCCATCGGGGCATTGACCAGTTTACTCCGGCACTTGCATGCCATTAGAGCAGAAGGATGGTTCTTAGCATCATCATCTTGGGTGTCTGGCAGAACCAGGCAAACTTCTTGTACAGAGCAGTGAGCTGTTGCTGTGATTCTTTTTCTTCATTTTCCATTCCTAGGTTTGGCAATGTTGATCCAATTTCTTGCTCTGCCACAGACTTTCTGTGCTGGCTTGAGGAATAAACATGATTTCTCTGAAATTCAGCTCCTCATCTCTAAGATCATAATAAAGCTAGGTGATGAATGGATTTTTTCAGTTCAACAGCCAAACTGTCAAATCAAATGAAAAGGTGACAATTTGGTTTAGAACAGAAACATCTTAGCAAATCAGACTGAACAAAAATAAAGGTCATTTGGAGTGTTTCATTCCTCTAAAATGAATTGTTGTGATTAGCTTTATATACTTAAAGAAGACCATATTTTTCTTTGAAAATAATATTGTATTGAAATGCAAGCTTAGTTTTCGTGACGAGATCTGAAAGACTGTCATTACCAAACACTTCCCTGTTTTCCTCTTCTATGCTCTGGTCCTTCTCCCTACTTTACAGAGCACTTTTCATGAGAGTTGAAGAAATTTTATTTTTCTCTGAAACATTACTGCTTGGGAAAATAATAACAAAAACGGTGAATTAGGTAATTTTAAACAAATTTGTGTTACCTAACAGTGTATGGGTGTCTATGGAGGATGCAGGATGAGATCACCTAGATGTCTCACATAGTGGTATTTGTATCTGGATAGAAAAGCAGATAAGTTATCTTTGATGAATAATTTTTCTTTTGCAAAGTGTGCCCTGGTGGTGGAAAGGTCAGTGTAGCTCCACAATCTGAATCTTATGCCAACGCTGTCTCTAAATTTGGCCTAATCTCACTGCTGTTAGCCTTAAAGAAAATTTTATAGTGAGCAGGATCAACCTCGTCTGTGTAACCTTGATGAGTCACTTAACCTTTCTGAGCTTCATTTTTTTCCTACCATTGATTAAATAAGGAATTGTCCTTCCTTCTTCATAGAGGTGTCTTTCTGTAGAATTGACTCCATGTTTGCAACGTGCTTTGAGATAATAATTTCTCTCTGTAGACCTTCAGTAGCATCATATAATCTAATTCAGCTTGGTTAGACCACTGGTAAATTTAGGAGAGAGGGATAAGAGCAATGGCTATGCTGCTATCTTTCCCCTCTCTGTCTTTTCCCATCTATTTTATACTTTAATGATGAGAAAGAGCTTTTAGATGGACAGTTAACATTGAACAGGGTGCTGAGGAAGTGAGATATTAAAATATAGAAGACAAATAAGTTTTCTTTCCTTTGTTTTGAAATTTAGGTAGGCAAAACCAGTACCTGACATGATCTGAATAGAATCAGCAGAACAATGCATCACATAGGAACATAGGAATAAACTAATAACAGCCTGCTAGTTAAAAAAAGTCTCTTCATTACACCTAAAAAGGCAAAGTTCCAGCACTGCCACACAGCTATTTCTGTTCTGGTGTTTCTGTGAAAAGCAATGCCAGAAGCATTACTGGCAAAATAAAGCCAGAGAAATAGTTGTCGTTCATATGAGCATCTGACACAGTTACATAACTTCAGAAATCACTGCAGCAAGTTTTGAACAATGTGCAAAATGAAAAAATGCCCACCAAGCTCAGAGAAGAATTTCAAGGCTACTTGGAAACTGCTGTGCCATATTACTCTGTGCAGGCACATAATCTTCAGCCTGGTTGGAGACAGAAGTGCCTAGGATGCTGTAGATTGACCACCTTCCTCCATAAGTAATCTGTTTGTTTGCTGAGGGGTTAATGACAGCTATGCCTATTCCTGGAGGATGACTCCCACAGTGTTCTAATTTCTATTTTTTTTTTTTTTTTGCTTTTGGATAGAACATTGGTGACAAGGAATAAGAAACAGAAAGAGAATGTGTGCATCCTGTATTCTTACATTTACTCTCTTGTTTAAAAAATAAATAAAAGGTCTTGAGAAAATTTCGCGAATGTCTACGTCTCTAAGTCAAAATTAACTATTTATTTTACCTTTTCTCTCACAGTTATTATACTAGTTCAGACCACAATAATGTTCATACTGATAAGACTGATCCTGTACCCAGTACTGCTAATTCTGACCATCAACCAACAGCTCTTATACCATCAAGAACAACAATGATGCAAGCCAAAATTAAATCCCAATTTCTGTTTATTTCTTGTCCTAGGAAAAACACTGCTTCTTTCTATTTGTTTGCATTTCTTTAGGCTTTAGGTATTTTATTTTCACGGTCTTCTCTGTGGTTTTCCAGGCCAGGTGTAAAAAAGTCTGAAGTTCTCATACAATTTCCCAAATCCCAGAGTAAAAAGCCCATTTTCTTCATGGCTTGCAATGATGACAGCCCCAAGATTAGCCCACGCTGCTTATTCCAGTGGGGGTCTCAATAAAATTGGTGCTGCTTTTCACAGAACTTAATAGTTTGGCCAGAATCCAGCTGCGGAATTGAAGTCTCTAGTGGCTGAAAGAAAAGTGAGGGAAGGCGGTATCTTTTTTACTACAGAAATATATATATATATATATAAAGGTTTGTCCTATGGAAAATCGCGGGGCGGGCGCTCGGAGCGCAGCGAGCGGGGGGCGCGGGGCGGCCGCCAGAGGGGGCCCGAGAGCCGCTCTGCGCCCGCCGGGGCTCGGGCCGGGCCGGGACGGGCGGGTCACTATCTATGTCTGTCTGTCTGTCTGTCACCGGGTCACTCTGTCTGTCCGGCACCGGCTCACTCTGTCAGTCTGGCATCTGGTCACTGTCTGTCCGGCGCCGGATCATTCTGTCTGTCTGTCACCGGGTCATACCGTCTGTCCGGAACAGGGTGACTCTGTCCGGAACTGGGTCATTCTGTCCGACACCGGGTCGCTCTTGTCCTGAACAGGGTCACTCTGTGTGTCCGTCACCGGGTCACTCTGTCTCTCTGGCACCGGGTCACTCTCTCTGGCACAGGGTTACTCTGTGCGGAACTGGGTCATTCTGTCCAGCACCGGGTCATTCTGTCTGTCTGTCACCGGGTGACTCTGTCCGGCACAGAGTGACTCTGTCCGGCACCGGCTCATTCTGTCTGTCCGGCACCGGGTCACTCTGATAGGCATCGGGTCACTCTGTCCGGGATTGGGTCACTCCGTCCCCCACTGGGTCGCTCAGTCCTGGGTCGCTCTGTCCGGAACCGAGTCACTCTGTCCAACAGTCATCTCCGGACAGCTCGGGGTAAGCGGCAGCTCCAGCCCGCCCGTCTCCCCAGTTAGCTCCGCACTGCACGGGACATCATACATGATGTGTGTATAATCATGGATATATAGTCATGTATATTTGTGTGTGTGTGTATGTATATACATATATAATGTATATACAATAATGTATAGGACATAACTCATAACAACGTGCTGGCGGGCACAAGGTCAGCACTAGATTTTTGTGGGATAGAGCGTGCCCTGAGCGAGCCATGAGCCTAATCTGTGTCCTGGGAAGTTTGTACAACACAGACTTGTAGCCAACTGCTCTGCAAGGAGGCTAAACAAAGTTGAAAGCTGTACTAACTTTCTTTTGGGGGAGATTGCTTGCTAAGTTGAGGCTTTAGGCAAACCACCCTGCTGTTAATGAGAAAGAAATTGCAGCCTCTGAAGAAAGGATCTGCCTGTGAGGTGCTCTTTGAGTCTGAATTTTGTGTGTGGTCTTTAAAACCTAGAAACTGTGTAATACAGGAGTGTCCAGAACTTCAGGAGCAACACTTGTTTCTGTTTTCACTTTGGCTAAAGGGTTAAGCTTTGGCTTGAAGTTAAGCATGGAAGATGAGTAAATATCTCCCACAAAGATCCTTGATATCCTTAGATGGTATCCTATCCGCCTAACATCCTGCTACAAAAGGTGGGATCCTGCACTCTCCAGAGTGCAGCCTGTTCTTCAGAGCAAATTACTTTCTCAGATATCAGTAATGAATCAGAAGCAGTAATGAGGTTTTCTTTAATCAGATGTTCTAACATGCTGGGAAAATGCACTGAGCTGCTGAGAGAGCACAGCAAAGAGGGGTGCTTGCTGTACCCTCTGGAGTGCAGCTTCTGGGTTTGCTGAGCAGATAAGCAGCCATGTCCAGGCCGTTGGTGATTTAGGAGATGCTTTATTACAGACACATGTATTCTTATCAGGGGTTGAATGTACACCTAAGTGCTTTCCCAGTTTCTGTATTTTAAATCTAGTCCATGTCCTTGTGAAATAAGAGAGAAATGTTACACTTGCAGAAATAGATTTTAAATAATGCCCTTGTTATAACCGTGCAAGAAAGTTTGCATATTGATATTTAGGGGTCTGGATTTTAAGTAGGTTCAAAATTTATTTATTATATTATTCTTGGATTGGAGGGCTGATATAAGTATCACACTTGCCTTATGTGCAGATAAATCATATTTAAATTATTTAACAGTAAATGACTAGGAAAAAGTTAGATGGTTTGAATCTGGTTTGCTCTATTTTTTGATAATAGCACATCTCATATTATGATTTGAAACACTCAAGGTTGTTAACATAATGTTCACTCCCACAGTGGATGAGTCAGCTCTTCAAAACCAATAATTAGTATCCTCATTGATTCATGCTATCACTGAACCTGTGATGGGTCATTTGTGGCTTGCAGTCTTCTGGATACAGCCATATGGCATCCCAGTGGGATCCAGGGCACTGACCCTGGGCTATTACAAGGGATACATGGTTGGCATGCTAGACTGCTGATTAAATATTAACCACAGCAGACACATTATTTCCACTCTGCTTTGAAATGAGTCTTTAATTAGAAAGAAAATAACAGCAGCAAATGAAGTTTCATGGTTGTTGCCAGAAGTAAATATTTTGACCCGTTTCCTGTGGTACAAGCTCAGAAAAGTCCCTGGAGACTTTCAGGCTGCCACTCAGACCAAATACAGGTGTCTTGAATGGTATCCAGCTGTCAATCATCTGACATGGGTAAGGAGATTTAAATAGGGGAGATGACTTGCCTAGATAAAAGCAAAATACCTCTGTTAAATTTAGCCATGTCTTTTTCTAGGAACAGCTACTCCTGAAGCTGCAGTTGTATGAACAACTAAAAATACCTCTTTTCTTTTTTTTTTTTTTCTTTCTTTCATTTTTCCCCATAATGGAAATTCTTGTCAAAGAAATTTACTGGGAGCTTTAATTCAATTTGGTATTTTACAGTCTCGTTTATTATTCTTACATGTCCTGATAGAAGAGTCATTGGTTTTAATTACATTCTGGAGGTAAGGGGAATAACTAGTTAAGGATGCACATTTTGCACTTCATGAATAATGTATGATCTTAGGTACGTAACTTTATTGCTTTATCTCTTTATGGAATGCTGAGATAATCCAGAATTATTTTTTTCCCTGAGAAAAGAAGACGTAATATTTTTTTTAAAATTCCTTATTCCTAAGACCTTGAATTTGTCTTTGCTGTTTTCCTACCCCTAAGAAACCTTTCCTAAAAATTAAGCAGATTCCTAATATTTAAAACAACCTCTAATTTACTTGTAATTGAATAGAAAGAGATTTGCTGATGCTTAATACTTATTACACATCCAAGGGAGTATTTTCTAAACAGTAATTTTAAATTCTTCATTGCACAGAAATATAGACTTCCTGTTCCTGTCAAGTTATGTGCATCTCCTACAGCCTGTAGGCTGCCACTTCGATGTTTTATTAAAAAGAAATATGCTTAAGTCAGTTGTTAATAAAAACAGTGGTTTCATGTACATAAATCCTGCCACTCCCTTTTGAGTTATAAGCACTAAAAGTGGATATTTTGTATTTCAGTACAGCTTTCTCAGGGTTAAGGATGAGAAGTGTCTTGGTGTGTTATTACAGATTTTTCTTGGTTTTGGATTATACTGTATATATATATACATATATATATATACACACACACACACACACACACACAACTCAAATATGACCATAGTGTTAGCACCAATTTTTGCTGTGGATCAAAGCAGGAGCCCACCAGAAGCACTGGTAGTACACAGTGACAGACTCTAGGTGTGTTTTTAAGAAAAACTTTCTCACAGAGGGAGAACCAGCTAGCTCATGGTTGTATTACGCTCGTGAAAGTCTGATTTCTTCAACAGCAAATGCTTGCATCATGCAGGTGTTTTATAATGTCTGTTTCTAGAACCACTGTTACTCTTTGTCTGCAGTATGTATATCCTGTGGATCTTTCTTCCATAGATAATTCTGGCATCACATACATGTGTGTAACAACTTGGTTAATTTTCTCAGGCTGAATTTCACAGCATCCCACTTTTTAGTTTAGGTATTCCATGGGAGTTTTTAGCCTTAGTAGTTTTGTTGAAGACCAACATTTACAAAAAACACTACTTTCCCCTTCCATCCACTCCCCCAGTATTCTACTCCGGCTAATACTTCTGCATGTAGAAAGTGTGTATTAATTTCTTCCTTTACTTTTTTTGATTTACTTTTTAAAATTGGATCTGGCTACTGTAACCAAGTTTTGAATCTGGTTTAGAACTCTTTAAAGTAGTGATGTCTTAATCCACAAATAAAAATGAATGGTTTCTCTGTTAGCATCTAGGAAGATTGTTACTTAAGGAAGGTGGGATGATAACAAACATAAATTGTTGCTTGTTGGTGCTGGAGTAACTTTCTACTTTTTTAAGTGGGAACAAACTGCTATTGAAAACAGAAAAGCCATTAATGAAGATGTGACATTCAGGAGATCACAGGAACTTCTGTAGGAAGATTGTGCCCTTTGAAGTTCCACATTCATCACTAAACCCTGTAGTAAACCCCTGTAACACACACTAAACCCTGTAGTAAACCTCTTAAAAGTGGTAGTAGTGCTCTCTGCCAGCAGTTTTCTAGCTCTTGGTGTAGCTGCGGAGGCCTTGGGTGGTCCTCCTCTATTTTCTCCAAAGGGAAAGTCTCTGCACAGCCTCCTTCTTCAACACCATAAACCCTCAGCAGAAAAAAAGGGAGAATCTCTTCCTTGTGTGTTTATCTGTGTGGTAGGAAAGGTGATCACTGACATCCGCCCTTCATCAGCAGGTCTATTCCAAGGACTGAAATCTTTTGGGAGATTCCCTGTGCCTTCCCAAGCCTTTGGCTTGGGCCTGTTGCAACTGCTCACTCTTCCACTCTTGTGCACTCAGTCTCTTCCTCCTACATTAGACCTTTCAAAGTTTTTAAGAATAAATCTCTTTTGAGACTTTGTGGATTCATTCATTTAATTGCATGGTAGAGCAAATGAGCTGTTTTGCTTAGCTGGTATTATTGGCAATAGGTCAAATTCTGCCCCTGGATTCTCTTCTTGATGCAGAGTAGATCTATTGAAATGCATACATATTCTTACAGTTTCACTTGGGAACAATTTGAAGCAGAATTTAGCCTATTGCACTTAATTACACAAAAATCATCTTGTAGAGGTCTCATTAGCCTTTCTATTTGTGCCACTGGTTTTCTACATTACTCATTACAGCTAAAATGTGAGTGATATTGGTCTGGCTATTTGCATACAGAGAGTTTGTATTCTAATACTCCTTTCGAATCCCTAGGTGTGCTCTTGGGTTTTCTTCTGGTGGTAGTAGGACTTGATTTAACAAAGGGGTAAATGATTTCAAGACTATAATGAACCTGCACTAGAGAAAACTCCATTAAGTCAACAGATGTCTGTTGATTTTTTTTTTCCATTATGTTTTTTTTCCTTTACTACACCAGGAACTTTTCAGCATGTTATTCGTTTTTCTTCAAGTTTCTCAGCATCATCAGGGCCTTAGATATAATGCATATTGGAGATAGGGGACTCATGTAGAAATGTACTGCTTTTACTTCAGGGTTGCTGTGTGCCTGGAATGGCAAACATTAATGTTTATGGTAATAGAAAATGAATAAATTTTGCAGTGCTCAGAGGTGTGATGTCTATTTATGTTACCTGTTAGGAGATAATGCAGTCTCTGAAGAGCACTGCCCTGGGCTGTGTTCTTGTCACTCCTTCCTCCTTCATAACTGATTGAGTAATCAGTAAGAAATCCTCCTGGGGACAACTGACTTAACGTAGGGCAGGGGAAACTATTTGGTAGGTATCTTCCTTGTTAATTGGAATGATATCTTAATAACCCAATCTGTCACTTTGGATATGTGGAACATAGGGCCCTAAAATACAAGCCAAAGTGATGTTCTGATCACTTGTCATCACGGATCCAAGAGGATTTATGGATGTTTTGTGACATTGTACTGCAAGAGAATTAACTGCATCTTACCCTCATATAAGGGGAACAGTTGCTCATCAAGATTTCCTCAGTCTTTTTGTACAGTGTTTAAGCCTTTGCACTGTATATAAACTAGTCCAGTCCAGTGTAGCGGATGGATAGATGCACTTCCAAAATGCTTTTAGCTAGAAAACAATAAAGAAATTATGCAAGGATATGGAAGAATATCTTTGCAACCATGTTTGCTTGTGCTTGGAGAGTAAGTGGACTTTTAATTGGTTTGAGGGTTTGGTTTTTGTGGGGTTTTTTTAGTTTGTTTTTTTTTTTTTTTTGTTTGTTTTTTTGTTTTTTTTTGTTTTTGTTTTTGTTTTTGTTTTTGTTTGGGTTTTTGGGGTTTTTGGGGTTTTGGTGTTTTTGTTTGTTTTTGTTTTTTGGGTTTTTTATTGTTTTGAGGGATTTTGGTTTTTTTGTTTATTTGTTTGGGGTTTTTTTAATGCATGCTATCTTTCACCTATTTTACTGCATAGAACAAGAGACAAAGTCCTCCCATTTCTTGTGTGCTGTACCATTTCCGATCCTGTCAGATCATAGGGATGTATCTCTCCTCTCAAATAACACTCATAAGGAACTTCTTTAGTTTTTTTCTCTGACCTTACTAAGCCTAGAAAATACAGCCTGTGAACCCTAAATATTGCTGTGCAAAACCTGCTGAAACACTAATCAAACAGCACATTGGCTGGCTTCCAAGGAGGCAACAGTGCTCAGAAATGACCCAAATAATTTTTATTAATGGGCTTAACATTACTTTCATTTCAAAAGAGACAAATCATTTAATAAAATGTGTGTTCAGTTGTGTTCATTACTGCTAATCAGTAGTTCATTAAACCTTAATCATAGCAATTTCAGGCCACTAATATTCAGGTAGTTTAATAAAGGCCCCATCAGTAAAAGAGCACACTTGGCATATTCAGGAACATATTTATTCCTAGCGAACCCTACTCAAATACACACTGTCCATTCAGGTGGATATCAAGGATGGGAGAGTATCAGATGAAAGAAAGAAAAGTACACATGGCAGAACACCACCAATAGAGTTCTAACTGCAGCACATGTTGTACTCTCATTTTAGGAAGTTTTGTCACACAGGCCACTGTTATTTACTTGATTGGTAGTACCATTTGAGCAAGGAACGCATCAAGCTAAAACTTTTGATGGATGGAGTTAGCTTCTGTAGTGGAAACAGCAGGACAAAGTCTAAGTGCACTGGTAATGCCTATTATAACCTATTTTGAAAGGTTGATTTATAAAACAGCATATTGGATAATACTGTATCTCCAGTTCACAGAGTAATTAACATATGTAAATTTTCAGTGTATGTGTAGTTCTACTGAAGTCACTGCTTCTAAACTCTTGTTCAAAGCTCATGAATCTGGCTTAGCACTTTTCTGAGATCTCATGCTGTCTTCCAGGGAAGGCTGTTACCAGCTGAACAATTCTCTCTGGATGTGTGAAGCCCAAACTGTGCTACAGACAACACTGAACAAAAATGCTTCACTTTTTACTATTTATATATTAAAAGTCACTCTGAATTTCATGCCTTTCACTGAAGTCTGAGGAATAAGAGAGACTACTATCAATATACTCATTCTGTGTCAGCATTACTATGCGCCAGAAATATCATGAGCTGGTTCATTCCGGTCAAAATTTTATGCTAATGCAAGTTTCTACGAGTATGTCAGTCCTAATTGCTTTTGTAAAGGAAACAGGAGTTAACAGTTGGTTAGAAGGATGAAACTTTGGGTGGAAACTTGGAGTTTCTTGTTGGTTGCTCTCAAGTTATTTTTATTGAAATCCAGTCATAATTTTGAGAGACTGCTTTCTATACTTTAGGTGGCCATAAGCAAAGCGGGCATGGCAGCATGTGAATCTCTTCACTCTAAGAAGTGTAGTGCACTGTTTTATCATCTCAGTACAGTAAGATGTCATCATATAGTGAGGTTATGCTTCAGATCCTGTCCAGGTAAGAAAATTATTATTAAACTCAAGTTGGGTCCCTACTTTAATCTGCTTTTACACTCTTCTATCATCTCTTCTTTCTGATTTAGCAGTTCTCATGGATGGTGTTGACCCATTTCAGTGAGATAACTTGATGTTTGTATTGAATTTTTGTCCTCTAATAAAGCATTCTGCCAGAAAGAAAACAATGATTTACTTCTTCCCACCTCTGTAGATTGAATACCATATAGAAAGTTTTTCCTTTTTTGCTTGCTGAAACCACCCTTTTTTCCTTTTTTTCTTCATTAAATAAGGAAATGAAGGTGCTATGAAAAGATATATTCTGCAAAAACTGCATGTAGTAAATTAGTGTCCAGACATATTAATGTAATAGAATTCTAAATGTTTCTGGCTAAGATAGCTGTATTTATCATGTCTTTACTATGCACTCTTGTGTAGGTAAGCAAAAGGTGTATTTGTTTTCTGATTTTCTCTTGACTGGAGCCTCAGGTAATGCACTTTACCATCTCTTAACAGTTCTGCTTGAAATAAAGCTGACATTACAACAGGCTGATTATGCTTTAATGTACTGCCCAGGAACTCACCAACAGCTGCAAGAAGCAGTGTGGGTTCAAGCTTTTCTTATCAAGCCTGTACTCTGTCACTGGGTTCTCCAGCCCAAAAGACAAAGGTTAAAATTTTAGCGTGACATAAAATTTTCTTCTCCTCTCTATTGTCATATGACATAGAGAGCAAACAAGTCTAGTGGAGACAGACAGATCTGTGCACATAGGTTGGACCTCACAAACACAAACAACATACTCCATTCCTGGAAGTTTTCCCTTCTGCTCCATCTTTTATATTCCTTTGGAACTTACCAAAAGGAACCTTTTGCATATAATATGGCAAAGTCTGAAGGAAGAGGCTGGATAAGGCTTGGAGGGAGAAGATTGCTCAAGTCGTGTACAGGATTTGTTGAAGGATCCAACACAATAGATTTCAAGGACTTGTTTAAATAATATGTAATAATAAGGTGTGGGGTTTTGTAAAGTAAGAAGAAAATCAAAGCAGAGGTTTTTGGGAAGTCCCAAGAAGTCCCAACAGCACAAGCTCTCTGACGCATGCCCTTTGTAATATGGAAGCTGTTAGCAAAAATAAAAGAAGTTCAACCTATGAAAGGCTCATGTGGACTGGCATGAAATTCTGTTATACTGTAAATTTTTACAGTTATGAAGGTGGCATGTCAGATGTTGAAGAATTGGTCTGGTCTGCATATGAGGACTCAGGTAGACGGCAATTTTTCTTAACCCTGTCTGGAGTCATTGATAGTGCTTCAGCAGAGGAAACCAAAGCTTTATTTTGGTAGGTTGTCTCTTTTCTTCCTTTCTTTCTTCTTTCTTTTTTTATTTGTTTTATACTGTCATAGAGACTCTTCAAGCTTAGCTAAAGAGCAAGACTCTCAATGAGTAGCTCTAACAGACCTATTTTCTGTGGCCTGAGAACCTGCAGTATATTGTCTAGTGGACCAGTACTGGAATATAAATAACACCATTTGTGGTACAAGAATGGAAAGAGTATAATCAGAAATGCAAGTTGCTCGTAAAAGTTATGTACTAGCATTGCTCAGGGCATAAAACAATTTAAATACATTATTTCCTTGCAAAATAATAAGAATCTAAGGTTAAAATACTAGTAAAATATTTGGTTTAAGACTAACAATAAGGGGATATTTGGAAAAGATGAATCCCATGTTTTATATGGGCTAATAAAATATTATGAACTGGATATATTTCTAAAACTGCTACTAAGGGGGACTTGATGGTGTGGGGGGATTGCTAACATGGCGTAGAACCATTAGATCTTGCTCACTGTAGTTCACGAAATCTTAATAAGAAGTGAGCCTTCTCTTTCCCCTTAATGACTGTTTGATGTCCTTCATGAAATCTGTTTGGGGGGGGGGTTTCAGTTCTGATGCTCAGCTGGTAAATATCCACACAGTGCAATAAAACAGTGTGTTAATTTGCTGTTGTGTTTTCTACAGAAACCATTGCAGGGAGGGGGAAGAGCACTGAAAGTGGGGACTAGAGACTGAGCATCTAGCACATAGTCCATGTTACCCATCAAGTACAATTTAAATTGCTCAAAATAAACTTTTTTGTCATACGTTTTAGAAGACTATTTTTGTGTGTATACCTTTAACTTTTGTTTTTATAGTTGCCTTTAAGTTGGCAGCAGCTAGTCATCAAGCAAAAATGTCTTCTGTTAAGTTGGCAACCTGAATTCCTTGTTCTCAGGAGATTACTTTCTCCATTTCTGAGATAGTTTCTGGACATTTTTAATGTTCACTGTGGTCTCCTCCACTTTAAAAATATGAAATGTTAACTTGTTGTCTTTAAGGGGCCTCAAAATGAATTCTGTTCTCCAAAGTTCTTTCAGTTTGGCTGTGGGCTTCTGATTTCAAAGGGATACTTTTTCTACTAAACAAGTTCTGTCTGTACTCTGATCCACTCTAGGAGAGACTAGTGAAAATGGTGGGAAAAACACACTGAGATGAAGGGTTTGCCTTTTTTTAATTAACTGATAAAAACAACCAAAGGAAAAGTATTTGAAGTATAAATAAGACAGTTTATTTGAAGTGTAAGATATTGAAGGAGAAAATTAATAAAAAGATATGTCAGGAAAACTTTAATGAAATATAGAAACTCTAGGGGAAAAAAGGTAGTAAATGACACATGAGAAACCAGGGTAAATATATGGAATAGAAAAAGAAAAGTGTACAAGGAAACTGCATTCAAGCCAAGGGTCAGCAGGGCTGTTGGAATACCTAAATGGAGTTGTAAATGAATGAGATTAATGTTGCAAAAATCTGAAGTTGTTTGTTTGCGGTATTTGTCCAGAGAAGCACTTGAAGATCCCAGGCTAGAGATGATGATAGGCATTTCTTCCGTGAGAAGAGTAAGGCTTACATTTCATTAGATGTCTGAAAATAAAAACAGCAGCTGAATTGTATCTATAAGTATTCAAAATAAGTAAGGAAAAGGTCTTTATCACAAAATGTAGAGGAAAGTAATGTGTAGATGAATGAATAGTGTTTTCTGCAGCTTGCTTTGCTGGAACTGTGGTGTGGTAGTTGTATGTTGTCATAGCAATGCCCTATTTTAAGAGAATGGGAATTAAGTTTGCGAACACTTCATCAGTTGTTGGATATGGCAGCCTGTATATATATGTTGTTTGGTAAAAGAATATACCATCACAGTAATTCAACAGACTTTGAAAATGAGCCTAAGGGATTTGGAAGCAGAAATTCCAGTGAAAAATCATAATGAAAGTAGTAATCTCATATCAGATGAAATCCATGAAAATCAACCCTACAGTATTGAGGGCTTTTCTTGAGATTTTTTCCTTGTTTGTTGGTTTTCCTTGTAAACATGTCTGCAGAGGCATTGGGAGAAGTTTTACAATTTAAATATGTGGCATCCAAGACTACAGGTTTTTTTTCTGTGGCAGGTGGGTTTCAGTTAAGCCTCATTGTCTACATTCTTTTCAATTTATCTTCCACCCCTTTACTGCAAAATATGCGCTGGGAAGGTGCTGGTGTAAGACCCTTTGTTGAACGGGGAACTTTTATCTGACAATCTGAACTAATTCACAGCAAGGATGCTGTAAACTGACATGACATCAGGGAATGAAATTACTTTGGAATCCCCTTTGGAAAGAACCAGGACCTTAAGTGTAGATGTCACTTTAACTAGACATTATAGCTTGAGTCTCAGAGGTTTGTCACGAGTTCTTCACAGGGACTCTGAGAAGTTGTGTATGCATGGACTTTTTGTAACACCAAGAGGCTGTAAGCTGGTAGCTGTGGCAATTTTTGTTGTTGAAGAACTCAAGTATTTAATACACGAGAATGTGTACTTGAAAAATTGAGTAGTTGGTCAGCTCTTTACCTGAAGCACACATTCTAGCTTTGTTTTTCTTTTTCTTTTTCTTTTTTTTTCCTGCTATAATCCATCATAAGCTCTTGTTGGTTTTTTATCTTATGTTTGATTTTTATCTTATGTTTGATTTTCATTCTAAGGATTTTTTCAAGTGAGGGGTTTTAAACACACTTGGAGAAAAATGAAATTTTTTTTTCTCATTTCTGTCCAGTTGGCACTGCAACAGATGGAAATATGGGACTAGTATAATGGATCATGTATCCCTAGAACTTGAATCAAAAGAGTCTAGTGAAACTGAAGGCCCAGGCTTTACACTTTTCTTTTTGATCATAGCCCAAGGCAGACCTAAAGATCAAAGCATGCCCTGTCAACAGGTACAAAGATGATATATTGCCTCTCTGTGGTATTCTCCGAGTCTGATTTATACTGCACGGTGCACAGGACTAGCTGAATGACAGAGTGTAAATGAAGTGTTGGTAAATATTTGAATCACTGGAGATGAATTTTAGAGGGAAAACCAGCCTGGTGGTTCTTTGGTTTGTCACTATTATGCCTTGTGTAATGTCAAAGTGCATATTGTTTTTAATGCATTTTAGAGCATTGACACCTTTACTTGTTCACATAGATGTGAGTCAAACGGAACATTTCCTCATACCATCTTCCCTCTAGCAGCTAAGGGAGTCCTTTGATAGAGTTTCACAGATTTAGAAGAGGACTTCTTCAAAAGCTCAATATTTTCAACAGCTAGGTCCTCACGTAGGGCAGTTTTCATTGGCATTTTCTTTAAAATTAAATTTAGTAATCGCTAGCTGTGAGTTACAGACAACAGCAATGCCCATTTTGTGAAATGCAGGTTTATTAGAAATCATTTCCATCCTGGGATAGGGAGGCAAGAGCTAGAGAATAGCACTTTTCACACAGCCTCCAGAAATTAAGTTTAGTTTTGTTTTTGTTTTCTTTGGAGGTAGAAGCAGGATTAGATATAACTATTCCAGTTAAAAATGTTGATTGGGAATTGTAGTTTAAGAAACTCCTACTCATATTTTCTTGAAACAGGCTACATATGGAGCCTGTAAGGCTTGTGATCTGTCTGAAAATACTGCTGGTTGTTTTCAAAATTTGGCCCATTCTGAGAGGCTGGAAGGAGCATGAGAGGCCCTCCAACTGCAGTTTCCATTAGGTAGGTGAGCAATAAAGTGAGACACAGTTTGGTTTGGCTTTACATTCTTCTGCCTGAAGACATAATTGAGGATAACCTTTTTTTACTTAGTCTATTAAGAAAATGAAATTTTGACTAAGATTGCCTTCTCAAAAAAAAAAAAAGTTTAATGGCTTCACTTGCATGCATGCAATGATTAGATTTGAAAAGTACAATTATTTATATAATATTACCAGCTAAGTGTAAATTATTTATATGATATTATCACCTAAGCATCCTGTTCTCCCAGCTACTTTACTGCTTTACAGATTCCCTCAAGATAGTCCCACTAAATGTTTTTCAGGTTTTCAGGTTTTCAGCTGGTTTTCAGCTGGTTTTCAGCTGGTTTTCAGCTGGTTTTCAGCTGGTTTTTCAGGTTCCTTCAAATACAGATTTCCAAAGGAAGGCTCTTTCTACTAAAACTCCAGAAAAAAACTACAGATTAAAGGCTTTGAAGTATTTACAAAAAAACCTGTGCAAACAAATGTTGCCATTTTGACACTTCAAAAATCACAGTGGGCATCTGGTGGACTTTGTGCTCATCCAACTAAAACATTTTAAGGATCTGGTGGGTAACATTGGTGCAGGAAGGCAGACAGCAAAAAATGAAGAGCAGAAAGCAAAAATTGGATTCAGAATATTTACACAAAGATATTTTGGAATCTATCTTTACTATGTCCAAAAGCACACTAGAAACTTTATAGCCACAAACAGAAGATGTCTCTGCCCTCTGAGAGCTTGGTATGTAATTAAACATGGTTTAATGTGATCCCAAGATCATGTGATTTCAAAAATTGATTTGGTTCATGTGATCCCAAGAATTTACTTGAGGGGTGGCAAGTGGAAGGGCTACATTTCCTGTAGTACAGAGATACAAAAATATGCTTTACGGCATTTCTAAATTGCGTTACATCTAATTCTTTCTAACTGTTTTTTTAGATTCCAATTATTGAGGTAAACCTCACTTCTGCCAGGTTGCATACAAGGGATGGGGAATTTAAATTAGGAAAAGATTATGGTCTGTTGAATGGGCAGATGTTCTCTATGTAAGGAGCACTGTGGAGTGTTTGAGGGAAAAAAAACCTGAACAAAGAGAAGATCCCCAAACTAATACAAAGTTGCTTTTTGAAGCCTAGCTTTGACTGCTTTTATTAAAGATCAGAATATTTAAAAATAAAAAACTGTAATTCGTTCTGTAGAGATGAATTTACTGGAACACTGGGGATGCTCAAATGTTGGGAATGTTGGCATTTTCTGAATGCTGACACGTGCAGATTCAGCAGAGACCTCCTGTAGTGTTCGAATACATCCCAAATGCTGCCATGCACCGTGTTGGTGTGAATGCCCCGTGACTGAATGGCTTTACAAGATGTCTGGGATCACCACAGCCAATGTCACTGCCGTGACACTGCTCTGTGACAGGCTCACTAATACCACCTTGTGTTCTGTGGGACAGCAGAGGCAGGAGGGGAGTTGAGTTAGTTGTGGTGGAGCCACATGAACTAGGCTGAAACTTCAGGCCTCAGTTCTGAAACTTAAGTTACTTATCAGGACTGCAGATGTCTTTGGCTCACTACATTAGGTGTGTGTATAAATTATGCCGTGAAAGCCTGTAGTTATTCATTCTGGAGCCCTTAAGATGCTTTGATGTGCATGGATTAGATGGTGAAGGTACCCTAGCTGAGCTGGCAATATCCCACAGAGGGCAGATACATGAATATAGCAGGAATATAAATTCTCTTTGAGGTCTTACAGAGAAACAGGGTTTACATACAGATCTGACAAACTATTTTGGGTTGCTGTAGGAGGATCTGAAAAGTGGAGTGCAGAACAGGAAAAGTTTGTATGTGGAGTGTCACTTTGAAAGTTTCAGGTAGAAACCTGCATGTGCTTTTCCAAAGAATAAATAAAGTAACATTTGGTTACTTTCGGCCTGGAAAGGTCATGGTGCTGAGCGTGGTGTTTGTAGAGGCTTTGTTTGAAGGTGGAGGTGAATGAAGGGGTCTTGAATGCCAGTGACTTGCCCTTGGTCTGAGGGGGCTGGAGTGGAACCAGGCCCATGCCATGCCCTACTCTGCCCATTGTACTTTTCTTGTGTCTATAAATTGCTCATGTGTGAGAGGTGTATATTTATGACACAGATAAATTAAAATTTATTTATTTATTTATTTATTTGTAGCCACAGGCCTATGGGAAGATTGATAATTGAAGGATTCTGTGTGAAGGAGCACTAGTCAATATATTTTATTGTCTTCTAGATAATAACAGCGACAACCCCAACATGGATTTTATTAGGCTGTGTTAATTTTCTGTCTCTTCTCAGAGCTGTAGTGTTTCAGTGATGTTTGTTGTTTTGTGGGTTTTTCTATTTTTTTTTTTAGTATTTTTTTTCCTTGTTTCTTTTAATTATTTTCTTGCAATGATTTCTGTCTCAGCTTCAAAATGAGGGAAAGAATTTAATCTTTTGTAATGACAATTAAACACAGTTTGATCATAGCCTGGATGTAATAGCCAGATTCTTGGAATTAAAAAATTGAGGAGTTAAGTGAATAATTCAAAACAAATTGCTTTCTTGAGAAATGGACCCTCCAGCATTCTTAATATTTTCACTGGGAAGATCACATTGTTATCGTCATTGTTCCTGAAAGAGAAGATATCACTGGTTCCAACTGAGGCTTTCTTTTAGAGTTAGCTCTTGTCCTCCAGAGCACCAGGAAATGTGAATGCATCCCATTTTTTCTTGTTTCTTTTCAATGCATTTTTGACATGTCCTTTTGAGCTTGTTGTTGCTGTGTATGCAACAACACCTTGACCTCGTTGAAGGGAGGGTGATTTACAGTGCAGTCTTGGACCAACATGTCAAGACAGCTCTGATCTGAGCTTAGATCAGTTCCATCATGATTTGTAAGGAACCTCCCTGTGTCAGAGGAGGACAGGTCTCTACTCTAGTCTTCATCCCACATTTTAAGTGGTTTCTTAGAAGGAGTGTGTAAAAGTTAAAGACAAAGACTTTGTTTCATGGGTTTGC
Source organism: Chamaea fasciata (assembly GCF_029207755.1). NCBI lineage: Eukaryota > Metazoa > Chordata > Aves > Passeriformes > Sylviidae > Chamaea > Chamaea fasciata. Next base: position 19,315,386 of record NW_027094087.1, on the reverse strand, counting down.
AGAAAGTCACATCTAAAGTAGAGCTCTGATGTATATGTAGTATTTCTGATGAGCTGTGATTGAGAAACATTGTGTTTAACTTGAGTTTTCCAAGCTCTGGAACCATATTCACTGGAAGCTTTCATTTGTTGTAGTCCAGAGATAACAAACATGTATTTCAGCCCCCTCCCTTATCACTTTGGAGAGGCATCACGTAAAGCAGTTGAGACCACCGTCTCCACTGCAATATTCTACATCTGTAAGATACTAAAGTTGACAAAGGAAAAGGAGAAAATAGAAGGAAAAATAAAACAATTGCTATTGTTGGTCAGAGACACAAAGCAAATTAGTGGTGGAGTAGGATTAAAAGTTGGTTCACTGGTAATCAATTTCCTTCAATATTAGTCATGGACCATGTGCTTTTCTTAAAATGGTTTTGATATTTACTGATATTCTTTGAATTTTTTTTATCCTAAACTGTACATTGTGTAGTCTCTATAGCTTTTACTGAGCAATAATTCTTTGTCATTAGCTCATGAAATAAAATACCATGGTTTGAATGACACAGAGATATATACTTACGCTTTTTGAAAAATGTTCTCAAATTTCATATGTTGTTCCTTCAAGTTTTGTCAGTTCTTTCTATGAACACCTACCATCTAAAAATTATTCCCTAAGTCTTCAGGGGTGGCAGAAAGTGGTGGGAAAATATGTCAAAGACCCTTCATTAAATATTGGTAGGGCTATTTGTAGGTTTAAATGTTGCTCAGCTATTGCTCAGCTCTCTCACCTCTCTTTAAGGTTGTGGAATTGGAAACAGGGGAGAAAATTACTGACTTATATTATTTATATTTAAAAGGGTTATTGTGCCTTCCACCCAAGTCCCTCTTGGCTGGCTCTCAAACTGCTTGAAATCTTTTAGGGGCTGTGCAATGAGAGAGCTCCCAAATGAAAAGGGAAGACACTAAATGAGTTTGTGTTAGCAGTGCAAAGAGACAACAAGCAAGGATATTTTGCCAATATATGCATCTATGGATCACACTTTTAAAAGAACTTATTTCAGGATTAAATTTTTTAAAATTGTCTATCTTTCCTCTCATCATTTGCAGATTTTTACATGCCATTTACTTAACAGGAAGTCTGGGTAACCTACCTAAATACTTTGGGGATGTGTGTATTTTTATTTAAGCATAAACTCTGGATTATAGTAGTGAATGACTTAGCTGCAAAGTGAAGAGTTATTTACGAATGTGATGCTGCAGGTGCCAATAGCAAGGTTGCAGAAAATTAACCAGTGGGGCAAGAGTGGGTCAGCACTGGTTTCAGGATATTTTTCATTGCTTACTATGTTGAGCTTTTGGAATTCTTGTATGATAAGAAAATCAGCTTCCAAATAAAAACCAGAAAGCAAAAAAATATTTTTAGACTACTACCTGAGAGGCATAGATTTTTCTAATACAAAATACAAACAGTGCAGCCCTGTCTTTCTGTTTAGCAAGATCAGCCAAACACCTAAAAATAAAGGAAGAGAATTTTGAGTAAACAACAGCCTTAATGATGATACAAAGAAAAGGAATGATTTCTTATTTGAAACAATAGTTCAAATTTGACCAAAGTAGATAGTCAGGTAAATAGAATGCATTTAATTCTAATTTGTCATACATTCCCCCTCTTTAAAATTAAAAGCAAGATAAGCTACAAAGTATTTTAAAGATAATGAGGGGATTTTAATTTTGTTAGGAAAAAAAAAAAATCATTCTGTAATATCTGCAGATGACTAATTATGTTGTGTTCCTGGAGGAACTGAGTTACTTGTCTGCTTTGAAATTGGAAAGATAATAAAGCTATTTAATGTTGTAAAACTTAAATTCTGAACAAAATCTTTACCTACAATTGCTTCAAAGTTATAGAAGCCTCAAGACATGTATAAACACTAGCAGATTTTATAGTGATTTTTGTTGCGTGTTAAAGAAACAACAAATCCAAAAGAAGCAAACAGAAAACCCAACCCATAACAAAACACCTTTTCCACACAATTACACTTGTGAAACATAACCCTTGAAATGTAACAGACGAAGATTTATTTCTCTGCTTTTTTTCCCTGCATTAATCTTCAGGTCTTTTAATAAAGGTGGGGAACAAAGGGTCAGGATGACTCCAAGGAATGGTAATGGGATACACAGAGCTCTTCACATATAGGTCAGTAGATCAAGTCCAGCCAGGATGAATGTTGCCTCAAACCTTTTCCATCCTGTTATTACTCCGCAGCTCTAAGGAATATAAACTGAGAAATGTTTCTGCTTTCTAGTAAACTGGTGACTGATGCTGGGAAAAGCCACTTGCCCCTCTGATCCAGGTTGGTGGTGAGGGCAGGAGTATGGGATTTGACTCCATGCCCAGCTTCTCTGACAGGTGACTGAACCACGTGGATGAGAGCAGCAGTGAAACCTGCTTTACTGCTGCCTCAACAGAAGTGTTTTTCTTCTTGTTCTATGAAAGATGTTATCTCAACCCCCTCAGCTCAGTAGTAACATGGTGGAGGAGAGAAGAATTAAAAATAGAAGTGGGATGTGTCTAGATCCCAACTGACAGAAAAAAACCCTAAGAAATTAAATATCTCTAGCACAAACATAGACATGTGAGTAGGTGTAGCCTCTGAGAGCAGGGTAGCAAAATCAGTGTCGACTTAAGTTCCTGTATAATTTTCAGGACTTGAGAAATGTGAAGAGCCTGGTAGAACCTGTTTTAGAGAAACCAAATTAACAAAAGTCTGTCTGGCCTCTTGTAAACCCTGACTCAAATAAAATAATGCACATAGCTTTGAGCTGTGATAATTGAGCCTTTAATATTTGGTTTATAAATGGTTGGAAGATGTGGGATTTTGTTTATGTGTTCAAAACAGTATACGGCTCTCTCTCCCCCCTTTATAAGGACAGAAGTATGCTCTATAGATATTGAATGAAATAATTAAAGAACAAATATATAACTAGTAAAAGGACCAGCCATATTAGAAACAAATCTGATAGCTTTACATGTTCCTATAAAATGGATTTCATATTGTATCCTGCAAAAAAACTTGTTATGTTTTTCCTAGACTTTTTCTTTTGGAAAGGGATAATTCTATATTCGGCTGCTCTTGGTTCAGCAGGGACTAAACACCAGATAGCTCCAGTTCTGTCTACTGCAGTAAGGGCTGTCCCATTTTGATTCCTCTTTTTACCATCTCTCATCTCTCACTAAAACCAGCATATTTATACAAATGTAAACAATCTAGGCTCAGGGGTGCTATTCTTGTGTTTTATTTGTCTCTATCAGTAGAATACTTTAAATGAAACATTCTTCTGCATGTGTTAACAAAGAAACCAAAACAAACTTCGTATGTCTAAAACTCCAAGGAATTGAGAACTGAATGTGAATTTTATGTTAAAAGACCAGAAGCAACTCTTTAAACTTTCTGATGCTTGCAAAATGATACAGTAATTGAATTGCAAAAAGCATTTGTTTTCTTTTTCTTCTTTCTACATTACATGTGCGTGGTTGTGCCAAATCAAGGGCTTATCTGGTGCAGAATTCTCTCTCAAAGGAGCTGAAAGTGGGTGCTTAGGGAAGAATATAGGGAAAAGTTTGGGGTCTGGTATTCCCCCTGAACCACAAGTCAAGGACTTTGCAAGTCAAAGGTACTTGCTGTGTATTTAACAGACCTTAATACATTTTTCTTCCCTGGTCTTGTCCAGCTTTTATTTGAGGCCGTGTAAGCTTTTAATGCATTCCAAAATCCTGTGGATGGGTGCATCACAATAAAACCACAAACTGAGTGTAGAAACTGGAACAGCCCCCAGCTGTGAGCACCTTCAACTCTCGTGGTATTGGGAGAGGAGGAGAAGAGTCAGTCTGAACCCATTTTCCCATATTCCCTTCGTGTGCAATGGGATATGGACAGACCTCACTTACAAACACCTCTCAAATGTTTGCCCTTGGTTGCTTTTCTCCATGCTGCAGACTGGACTTTGCTCTTCTGATTCTGATTTTCTCAGGTTTTAACAAAACTGAGCTACTTCATCAAGCCTTTTTAAGTGGTTATTTTAAACAGGAAGCCTAAAAACAAACAGCCCAAAGCCTGTGATCTTGGATTCCCAAAAGGCCTTATTTAGTGGAAGGGTTGCATGTACCTATTTCTGCCTAAAGTTACAGCCCTAGTGTTTTGAAAATGTCTTCCATGAAAAATTGCAACTTTTTTTAGATGCCTGAATGTGACTGTAAGAGATTTTAGATAGAACAAGTTTGAGAAAATGCCTCTTAGGGTAGTTGATCATTGTTTTGCTGGTATATCTGGTACCTGAGGGAGGGAATCTGTTCTGACAAATGCATTTCTGCAGCGGAATTACCTGTGGCCAGGAAAAGTTGAACAAACAATTCCACTGACTGTAAAATAATTGGTAGATCTCCTACTACTGGTAACAATACCAACGTTATCTGTCTATTTGGCTCTGTTCTTCCAGATAGTCTTCCCCTTGGAAAAGGCATTTTTTACCTTGATAACTTCGAGCAAAGCCCTGCAGGCCCCATCATCCATCATGGCAGGTCCCAATGGTGGTCAAGCAGTAACGAGATTTAAGAAGGGAGGATTGACTCTCCTTATCTCTGCTGCCAAGCCTGCTCCCTGCAGCCATGGCTCTGACTTCCCTCAGGAAGAGGGAATCAGCACTCAGATGCACATCCTGGAAAACTCAGTTGTGCAGGGAACTGGCGACACCTCCTTACTGCAGCTGCTTCTGGTTTCTCCTGCAGCATGCACTCCCCTTGCCAACAGGGACCTTGGGTTATCCCTGCCTGGAAGGAAGGAACTGTTGGAGCTTGGTTTGGATTGTCCTTGCAGTGTCAAGGACTTGCCATCTGTTTAGTGTTTATTCTGCTAGTGGATTTTCTGTCTCAGTGTTAAGGTTGCTAATGATTGATTAATCCAGCTTGGTACGGACAGAGCACACCAGGCAGTTATAAACTAATTGCAACAATTTCTCTGATGCCGCCTTTCACAGAATGTACTGTCTGGGGCACAGATGAACAGCAGCAGCTCCATTTCTAGCCTTGACCCTGAGCTAATTAGGACAGATCCTGCTCCCTTCCATCCACTAAGATGAAAAAGAGAATTTAGAAAAGGTTTTTGAAGGAATAGTTTTGCCTGATGTCATGATTTGGTTGTTTTGATTTTTTTCTTTCCATTTTGTTTGGTCAATTTTTTTTAGGGAAAATATATTATGGAACTTTCTGTAAATTCGCTGCTGTCGACAGCCATGAGGGAATAATCAGAGGTATGAGAGAATGTACACTGGTTCGTGAGAGAAATACATTATACTTGACAGTGTGCATGTGTTGGTTTGGTTTTGAGTTTTGTTGTTTGTTATGGGATTTGGTTTTTGGTTTGGTTTTTTTTATTTTTTCTTTCTCTGTTGGTTGGTTGTTGTTTTGCTGGCTTTTTTTTTTTTTTTTCCCTGTGGGTTTTTGAGTTTTTTTAAAGAAGAAGAAGAAGGTGGGGTGGTACAATGTCCTATGCCTTTACAGTCTGCCATGCTATGTGCAGCTTGTTGCAAGCCAGCAATGTATGCTTTTCCTAATGACTGATTTCTAAGTCAGGAGGATGTGAAGACATAAAAAGAAGAAAAAAAAAATTGGAAGTGGAATTCAGGCTACACAGCTTCATATGAGGGTATTATGAAAGAAAGGGTCAGTTCTTCCTGTGCAGGTTGCAGAAATTCCTTCACTTTACAGGTTTTTGCTATAACTTGCAGTTACACCTGTAGATTGGGCATCTTTTTCACAGCATCACATTGTTCATATTGTGCAGAAGCAGCCTTCAATAATGCATTGACAAAATAATGACCATGGTTTTTAGGAATGACCATTCATTCCTAATGATCAACAAGAAAGTCTTCTGCATCCTGGCCAAACAAACAAACCAAAAAATACTGAAAATCACTTCTCAGCAAATCTCACTAGAAAAATTCTTAGCAAACAGAAGTCAATTTGTTCTTACAACTGTATGCATTAATTTATCTGAACCACTCGGTGTTTGCTACATGAACATCTGGAAGGAAGATGAGGGTGGGTGTGGGGAGGAACACTCTCAAAGGAAACAATCAGCACAAGAACTGAAATCAGAGCTTTTGCATTTAAAGCAGCTTTTCGCTGAAATTGAAGACCACTGTGATTCCAGGCTGCTCAGATTCCAGTATTAACATGTCTCTTTAGGTTTTGATGACAGTTAACATAAATACTAATGACAATTTCGCTAAAAATTTGATTTCATGTGGCAGTGGACCATTCTTTTTATTTGATGTCTTGTGCTGACATTCCCTGTTGAATAAATGCAACTTCATGCAAAATTGTCATGTATGACAACTATTTTATTACATGCTTTGAAAAGCAAAACATTTTTCAGATTACAAGCATTTGCACAGAACAAGATTAAGGTGTATTCACATTTGGTGTAACAAGTATCGATTATGCTGCAGGACACAGAGTGTCACAGGAGAAGCTGGAGGACAAAACTGAAGGACAGTTAGTATAGCAGGTGAACAGAAAACTAATGTATATTTAGTAAAACATATTTTCCTTTTGCTCCTCTCCTTTTTTAATATTTATTTCCCTGTATTTCTTGCCCCCAGTGTCTCTGTCATGGCAAAAATAGAATTAATATCCAGAAATGTGTCTAATACAAGACTCACAGTATGTTTTTTATGTTATGAATCTTGTTTGTGTTTATGTAGCATTTGTTGATGCGCAAGCTAGTGTCCTTCACTTTCTCTAATAGCCTTACTGTAAATAAGTCTTTTACAGAAAACACATAAATACTATGATTCCCAGCATTATGATGTCATAGCACCTATAAATACTCAAAGTACAGAAATGCATCCTTCTAAATGGAGAGTTTATAGTCCTCTTGTGGATACCTTCCAGCCCAAGGATGAGCAGCTCATAACTCTATTTTGACAGAATAAATAGGAAATCCATGATTCCTATCAAGTTCTGTAGAGAGACCCAGACACCCAGATCCATATGCCATGCTTTGCCTTGTACATGTTTGAAGTGCTTGCAGACTTAATTGCTATGCCCTGGGGAATCTTCAAGACTACTGTTGGCAGATACAAGTGATATTAACAAGACAAATATGTCTCAGTATATTTACCAGGTGATTACTGCTGTTTCAGAAGCAGTAAATTATTGTATTTATTCATCTGTGATGCTTCCATGGGAACAAAAGGCAATCTGTATTTTTAATTTTTTTTTTCATTTGAGGACTGGTTAAGCATAGCAAAATGGGAAGAAATAAGCAGGTTTGGATGATACTATGGCAGAAGAGATACAGTGTAGTTTACCATTACCTATGTTTCAACAGGAACATTTGAAAACACAAGGTTTTCACTCTGTGTATGCAAGTGATTTGTAATGCCATATACCCTATGTGCTAGCATATGCAGTCTCCAAATGTTTCATCTGTGTCTCAGCATTCTGTTTCTTAAATCACTGCAATATGTTGAGCAAGCAAGGAACTTACCATATAACTTGATTTAGCATGTGTTTGTTTATATTTACAAAATGTTAAATATCCTGTCTCCTTTCTCTCATCTGCACTTCTTGTTCTCCATTTCTTTTCGATCTTCCCCAAGACATTACTAACCAACACTTGAATTGTGTGTCCCCATATGTTCTGACTTCAGTAGTATTTGGCTTAAGGTAACTAAATCAACCATACATATTCAGCATAAAATCTTCAACCCAAAGCTCTACATGAGAATGAAAGGAAATATTTCCCCTTTCCCCTCTAACTAACCCTATTAGAGCTGAGTCAGCTCATGCTTTTTAAACCTAAGCTTTATTTGAGGATGAGCAGACATAGTGGTGGATGGAGGCTGTGTGGTAATGTGACCACTGATGTACTAATTCTGCTTTTTCTTACTTTCTGTCTCAGCTAGAAAATGCCATAAAAGGTGTATATAATTTTTAAACCTTTTTATAGAATTCAAGAATTTATGGCAGTGAGCTGCTACTTTTTGCAATATGTACACAACCTGCCCACTCCCTCCCCCCCACCCTACCCCCCCCTTTAACAAAATCAAAGCCACATTTCTTAGGAAATGCCAGAGTGGGATTGTAGAAAGTGTTTAGTTTTTTCCTGTGCATCCCCACCTTGTTTGACACATGTAAAGTGCTTGCACCATGAGAAGATGCTTTTTTGTTTTTCTGTCCTTCAGTAGAGGTGTCTAAACCTCACCTGTTAAATGTTGTTTAAAATTCTTTTGGGACATGGCACTATTGGTTTTATTATCTGCCCTCAAAAATATGCTTATTTTCAGAAAAAATGCTGTGAACTGAGGTGCAAGGTCTTGCAGCTGGGTCAGGTCAAGCCCAAGCACAAAAAACAGACTGAGCAGAGAATGGATTGAGAGCAGCCCTGAGGAGAAGAACTTGGGCTGCTGGAGGACATGGAACTCAACATGAGCTGGCCATATGCCCTTGCAGCTCAGAAAGCCAAACGTATCCTGGCCTGCATCCAAAGCAGCATGGCCAACAGATCCATGGATATCAATTTTTTCCCTCTGCTTTGCTGTCTGAAAACCTCATGCGTCTGCATCCAGCTCTGGTGTCTCCAAGGTAAGGACATGGACTTGCTGGAATGAGTCCAGAGGGCCACAAACAGTATCAGAGGACTGGAGCACCTCTCCTATGAAAGCAGGCCCAGAGAGCTGAGGTGGTTCAGGAGAAGACAAGGCTTAGCGTGACTTTATAGCACTTTTCAGTACCTAAAGGGGCCCACAAGAAAACTGGAGAGGGAGTTTTGACAAGGGCATGAAATCAGAGAATAAGGTAATAATGGCTTCAAAGTGGAAGAAGGTTAAGTTCAGATTAGATACTAGGAAGAAATTCTTTACTGTGAGAGTGATGAAACACTGCCACAGGTTGCCCAGAGAGGTTGTGGATTCCCCATTCTTGGAAGAATATCTAGTCCAAGTTGGATTGGGACTTTTACCAGCCTGGTCTAGTGAAAAGTGTCCCTACTTATAGCAAGGGGTTTGGAATGAGGTGATTTTTGAGGGCCCTTCCAATCCAGGCCATTTTATGATTCTGTGGTACTGGAATTGTACAAAATTACCGCCTTTATGTGTCCCTGTTTTGTAGTACCTAAGGAATTTGGGTAGTATTTTCTTCTTTTTAGCATAATTAGCATTAGTCAATACTATATGGGGACAATATGTTTATAACCCTTACACTTGTGATTCTCACTTAGCAGGGCCCAGAGTACAAGTGCAACTCCCACCTGCAGTTATGAGGTATCAACATTTCTGCAAATTGTTTTTCAAGCCAAACAAGAAAATGAGGATCACATTACAAGTAACCAACAGCACAACACAATTAATTAAGTAACTTGCCTAGCTTGAGATAGGAACATTAGTTCTAACAGAGTAAGGACAAATATTGTTGGTTTTTATTTTTTTTTCCTTCATAAATTTTACCATCCCTTTCCCTCCATCTCTTCGATAACTTTCCGGGAAACTCCAGGAAACTTTCTTACTAAATATGGGGTGGTGAGTATTCTTTGAGCAGAGACCTGGCCTCTGCTTCTCACCATGTCCATCATACCCTTTGATCCTTGCTTGCACATTACTTCTTGGGAATTTGTTGTTGTTTTCTGATGCGCTAGGTAATTTTCCTCCTTATGTTCTTACCCCCCTGTTAGCCTTACTTGTTTTCCTTGTTCAGCCTCTTCCTGCTCTGGCTGCCTGTTTATCTCTGACACAGCTGCAATTATAGAAAGAACATCATTTTAGTTCTCTGGAAAATTTCTACACAACTGTAAAGCATTTTCAGCTATTTCAAGATTCCTATTAGTCAAGAGAATGTTAGGAATAAAGGTCTTATGGTACTGCTGGAGACAGTGTAATTGCAAAAATAAAGATCAACGTAGAACTTGTCTCAGTGTCAGTGACAGGATGCCTGTGTTTGATATTGGATTTCCAAATACTTCTGCCTATTTTAACACTTGTGCCCCCTGAGCATGCCTGTTTTGAGCAGGAAAGAAGCTTGAAGAATTTTTTAAAATACTCCCTTTTATGACAATGGGCAAGACTTCAGACTTCTTTGTAAATAAAATAGTATTATGTGAATGCTGCTGGAAAATACAATGTGGTTATTGTGAAGTATAAAAAATTATTCTGATGGTGTGATTGGTAGGAAGCTTGAGAAGGGATAAAAGGTATTAAAAAGTATTATCTCACATGGTAAGATCAAGCTCTTTCTAAAGACAGACTCTGTGACTCAAAAATATTTTCAGGAGCCTTGGCGATAAATGGTTTCTGTCAGAGATGATTTAGCAAAATCTGAAGGGGAAGTGACTCCGTTTGATGCATCATCCCAGACACCCCCTTAATTTCTCTGTGGAATGCTGGCAGGAACACCTCACTGCCAGCTCTTCCCACAGACACCCAGCTGAAACTCTGCATAGGGCTGCCTGCTTACAGCAGTGCAAATCTACATCTGCTTTAGAGTCACACAGAGGTGCCTGGGAGCAGATGGGATTGAATGGGACTTGCATGATCTGGTGAAACAGTCATGTCATTCTCTTCTTAGGACTGCTTTCTGGTAAATTTAAAGAAAGACTAAAAACTACAAAAGGGCAGATAAAAAGTGTAGAACTGTTTAGATTACTTTTTTCTGATAACCACCTGATATTTTCCACTCTTTCTAAGATAACTGCAGATTAACTAGAAAATGCCAATTACAGGATTTTCAAAGTCTTTCCTATAAGCTGAAATTCTGCTGTGCAGAGCTCATTCTACATAGCTGTTATCATCCAGTGGTCATGCTCTTCCCATCTCTCATTGAAACATCAAGTTAATTGTCAGATATATCTTAGACTCATAGCTCTGCATCTGCCTAGTTTGAATACCTCCATCTTTCATTGCTTTGCATCCACTGTCTGTGTATCTTGGAAGCTGCATACTTCCACTTGGAGAGTTTACAATAGCTTGCTAAAGTGAATAACCTTGACTGTGTAATACCTTACATGCATACATACATACCTCTCCTTGCAGGAGATCTACAACCAGCAGAAACCCAGGGAAACTAACGAAACTGTCTGCACACATAATCTCAACTACAATTCTTTTTAAAAAGTGGATTTCTGATTTCCAAAATGATATTATTTGGTGTAATTTTGTATTTTGCAGATTTTTTTTCTTTCCCTATGTGTCATTTCTATTGTGATGATGTTCTTGCAAATACTCTTTCTGCATTTCCACTAGCATGCTTTAACACACTGTAATCTTACCTTTAATATTGAAATCTTCCCCAAGTTTTACCTTGCTTACTCTCTGACCTAGCTGAAGGGAAGGAACTGCCTGGTAAGTATTTACCCTGTGCTTTCTCACAAAACATGTTGGAGACACCATGAATCTTGATTTTCAACATTAATGACATTACTTGTTCCTGACCTGGTTTTTAGCTTGACCACACCATTCAGCCTTGTACTTCCTTTTACATCCCCCAATTCTCAAGGCAACACCTTTTCTGCTTCCTCTGGCAGTGTAGGGATCAACAGATCCAGACTGATGTGCATCTGGTTGTGCCACAGAGCTGGTAAGATCACTGTATCCGGACCCCTGAGTGCTTGTGAAAGGAGAGGTGAGGAACTGGAGCAATGCAGCAATGTGAAGCAGTGCATGGAGCCTGTGAATATCTACTACAGCAATTCTTACAGCACTGGGACCAACTTAGGCCACTCCTGAAATGTTCGTGTGAGCAGTAGGATGGACCTTGTTTCATCTAGTTGTGGGTATTTTGGACAGGGAGATAAGCCACACTGTGCAATTGCAGGTGTTTTTATAAAAGATGCAAAAAGAAATGTATGACTGGACTCTGATCCCTTTTTCAGATTTTTTTGACTTGATGGCCACCTAGTCTATGGTGTTCGTGTTCCTTTGGTTTTATTAAGAAGAGGGAGGTAATTCTAACCACATAACTGATGGTATTGTATGCTCATCTTATATATGCAGGGCCCATACATCTGGGCCTCTGATAAATCTGGAACCTCTATTTAAAATTTACCACTTCCACTGCAGTCAGACACAGCAGTTTTTGTGCTTTGTAGAAGTGCAAGTTAAAGGTCTTAGGTTACTGTGAGATAATTTGAAAACACTGTGTTCCCTTCAATGAAAGAAGATTGTTAAATAGTTCATGGAAACTTTTACTTAAGTCTTTAAAGATTTATCATCTTAAACATTTATCAATGTTTATTATGCGTGGTTGAAACCTTCTTTCCTTTTATGAAGATCATTCCTAAATGTCCTAAATGGGTTTTGTATTTTGTAATAGTTTGCATAACCTTATTTTATTCTGCTTTACTGATATGAGTAGTTCTCTGAATTAAACTGAGATAACACTAGGTTTTTATGGAATAAACATTGCTTTCAAATAGGAAAGGAAGAATAATTGAAAGAGATATTCACTGACATTTTCATATCAAAGTAATGCTTTGTGACTGTGCTGGCTAATATTATTTTCCAGCTTTGTCAAACAATGCCTTTAATGCAGCAGTGAAATAACTGCTAATCTGAGGTCGATAACTACAACCTTGTTTTTCTTGTCTTGCCCCTGCTGAGTCCAGTCAAGTTTCCTTGGCCCCACACAGCCCTGATGAAAGAACATGCATTATTTAAGGTCTTATCAGTTTGCAACCTGGCAGAAAGTAGCTGCACTTATCTGTGCTTTGCAGTAGCTCCACATAGCAGCACATTGTGGTGTCTCAGGATGTCTGCTTTGGCATCCATCTGCAGTTGTTGGCACTACATAGTGCAGAGCCCTCTCTTTCTGCTCCTTCTCTTTTGTCTGAACTTCTGGTTTTCTCGCCTGGGTGACTGTAACAGGTCCTAGTCAGCTGAGCTGCCCTTGCACAGACCCTGCTGGAGTGAGCTGAGCTCTGCCTCTATTCTGCACCTGCACTCCTGCCTAGCCTGTGATTCTGTGCATTGCCTTAAAACTGCAGTTTCTCCTCCTCAGATTTTTAATTTTTTTTTTTCTTTTAAATCCAGTATACTAGTGGGTTTTTTTGTTTGGTTGGTTTCTTTTTTCTTTTTTTTTTTTTTTTTTTCCCCTCAACAAACCTGTAGGTGCAACTGTACTTACGCAAATAATCACAGACAGGATACATTTCTATTTCCTCTCAAATCTCTGGGGCCTGTGCCCCAGGTCTTTTACTGAAGTAAAACTTTTACTCTTTTCCAAGCCCTTGTATAGAGCCTGCATAAAACACCAGTGTGGAAAACATTTTCTCAACTTCTCAACCCTCACCACTTTTGGAAAGCTCCTACCATTTCTCACCTATATGAATAGAGCTGCTGTTTCTAGACAGCTTTTACCTCTCTGCACTTCCTTTCATTGTTTCTTCCAATTTCTTTCTCTGAAGTGTCATGGAATAAACAGAATAAGAGATAGAAAATACCTTTTTGCACCTAAAATATTTGTTTCTACATTACTTTTCTACCACTTCATTGAGGTTTGTTCTAAACACGTCATAAGATAGGATATCTTCTAGACACAATTCTGTCTAATTTATTTTGTTTTTTCCCTGATGGTCAGCCTCAATGGCTCATTTTTCTAAAAGACTTCCCATTATTACAGTTATGTGCTTTTAGACCATTCAAACACTACTGCACTATCTTCTTGCTTTCTACACCTCCCATGCTTTTTCAAGTACTCCTCTTGATGTTTTTATTCCTGATTCATTGTGGCTGTGCCAAGTTGCATATTGTGGGATAAAATTTGCCTCTGAGTTGGTAATTTGGTACAGAAGTACAATAGAGCAAAATTACCATGTGGCAGCATGCAGGTCTGGGCTTTTAAATTTTGAATACCTACATTCCTTTCTGTGTACTCACCTACTGCTCTGTCATGTTTTTTCCTCCTGTATTCCAGTGAGTTCCCTGCCACTCTAATAGCAGTTGTTTTATTTTCCTCCCAGCTTTCTGCTTCAAGGTACAACATGGATTTCACAGAGCTTCCAAATTCTTTTGGCCACGAACCTGCTTATTTTTAAAGTAGACTAATCTCAACAGTTTAACTGTAACCTTCAGTCTACAGAGTTAGTATAATTGCTTCTAAATATATTTAGAACAAAACCTAAAACCCTGCCTAAATGACAGTCTAAAATATTTCAGCTGAGTGATAAGCACATTTGTCTTAAGAACCATTAGCATTTATTCTTTCAGTGTTTTCTCTCTTCAGATTTTTATCAATTTAAATAACTACATTTTTAATGTTCATGTAGTAGCAAGCAGAATTTGGCTTCTATTCCATCTTTCATATTCTCTCTTTTTAATTAATTAATTTATTTGCATATCTAATCTAAGGCAAACTCATCAATCACGGACTGCTGGAGCCTTTGGAATTTTTAAAATTATAATGACATCACAGATGAAACTACAAAATAGGTAGCAACTGTAACTGCTGTCATGGTCTGTACCAAAATATTACATAGTCTTGTCTCAAACTATGGGGCAAAGAGAGAATTTGTTAAGACAGATACCAGTGGAAATAGAGGGATATTGAATGATTTCCCAATTTGACTTAAGAGTCACTACAGTCCATGATATTTTATAAACTTTTACTTGTCCTGTTGATCCCTTATATTTAGAAATAAAAAGGACAAAGTGTAGATGTTGTGGACTGGTGATGAAGGAAGGAAAGCAAGCTGTTAACTCAAATTTGTTTTCTTGGTAAATTTGAGTGACGATCTCTGTTAAAGCAACCTTCCAACCTCAGCATAATTAAATTCATGCAGGCATTATGGCAGAGCAATATGCAGATGTAAAGGATGTTTGCAGTCTTTCGGCCACTCAAAGATCATAAGAAGAAGAATCATTGGTGATATTGTTGTAGGATGATCCAGTGTTTCTTACAGCTCCAGATAAAAATCTAGAAAGCATAAGGAGACACTGGTGCCTTGAGATGATAAAATGGCTTAATATTGGGCAGGAAAAAATTGTCTGTCTGCAGAGCACAATAAGAAGAGCAGAGTGCTGTGGACCACTTGGAAGAGAGAGGATGAATAATTCTGTATTAAATTAAGATAGTACCATGCTTACTTTAGGTCAATTTTTTAATTATTTTTTTTTTAAACTCTGGGAGACACTCTGTGTATGATACCTGATATATGAGACTGACGATTAGGAACTATGGTGTGAAGTGTCTGGAAGCAACCTTAATAGTCTCATGAGAAATGGAAGATGAGCTCCTGTGGGTCAGTTGTCACCATCAGGAGGTGTCTATCCTGAGGGGCAGGTATGCACAGCTACTTTGGTGGGTCTTAAGTGGAGCCTTCATGTCCTCCACTAACACAGGACTTTGTCTATGGCAATGATCTTTCCCATGAGTTTGAGCCACAACTTATTGCACAAGCACGTCTGATATGTCTCAAAGGGATGGGGCCTCCCTCCCTGCACACATCTGTGAAGGTTACTTACATGCAAGGACAGCAGCCCTCTCTGCTCCAGATTTTTCCTCTCTCCTCCAGATTTTTCCACCAGAGTATTTCTGTGGCCATAGAATATTCTTCTCTTGAGTGTAGCATTATACTGAATCTCAGTGTATCATCATCTCATCTTATCTCATCTCATCTCAATCATGATGTAATATAATATTGTCTTAGGTTGCAATGCAAGATGTAACCAAATCATGAATTCTATTACCATCTGTTAAAACCAGGTGGGACAGTGTTCCTTATCTCTTCCAGGACCCTTCCTCCCTCCAGAGGGATATCTGCTGGTAATGGGCCATTGAGTCTCACTGCATGACTGATACAATTACATCATCCCATTGTGAGATGCTCCACCCAGGGGGAGGAGCCAAGCCTTCCTACCTGGGTAAAACCTGTGATTCAGAACAGCAGGACGTCCTGTTTTCTGCTGGATTTCCCAGAGAAAAACCAGACCCATTTCACCACCACTGGACCTTCAGAGAAGAACTACACCCTTCTACAGGATCATTGCTTCAACGGAGCCACATCTGTCACACCAGGGGACTTGACTGGACTGCTACCAACACCCTGACCAACAGGGTGTCAGGTTATATTCTGACACAGTGTTTTCTTTTTGTTTGGTTGGTTTGTTTGTTCGTTTGTTTGGTTTTTTTTTTTTGGGGGGGGGGGGTTGGGTTTTTTTTTTGGTGCTACTAAATTTCTTAATTTTAATTTTCTTAGTAAAAAACTGTTATTCCTATTCCCATATCTTTCCCTGAGAGCCCCTTAATTTCAAAATTACAATAATTCAAAGAGAGGGGGCTTACATCTTCAAGGGAGGCTCCTGCCTTCCTTAGCAGAGACCTGTCTTTCCAAACCAAGACACATATCCTCTTAAATTACAGTGTACCAAAGCATAAATACACAGGGATTTCCTTTTAGTAGCACATTGGTTCGGGTAATATGCTACCTTTTTTACCCCTTTTCTTATGTTTAGAGGAATTTTATGCAAGGGGAGTGGTTTTTTTCATATTAGATGGAGTTTGGGGAGGGGGTTTAGTTTTGGTTGTCAGTTTTTTCCAGTTCCCTGTTTGAAAAGTGCCAGGAGATTGCCTATGTTATTGGCAGGAAATAAGAAAGAGAGAGGTGGTAATTTATGATGCATCCAGACTTCTGTCTTTTACCCATATGTAATAAACCTATGGCTGGGATGTGCAACAACACAGCTGCTGATGGTGGGCATTCTCCTGCCTTAATACTTCAGAATTAGAGGTTCTTACTTTTGTTCATAAAGTAGCACTAAGAAAGGTCTGAGTAAAACTGATGGAGTGGTGTATAATGTTTTTAACATACTGAGTTCTAACATCCTTTGGGAAGAATCTCACGGCATAAAAAAAATATCTCTGACATACTTAATATGTTTGAAACTAGATAGTATTTAGTGAGTCAGTCAATCACTTGCCTGCTGGAGATGTGTTAATGTCTGCTTTGATCCCCTGGGAATTTCAGAGATACATTGGGCATGTGCACCACATCTAAAGGTACTAGGAGCAGTATTTGTCCTGCTCCTTGTCTTTAAGAGGCAAAATTTAGAGGAAAGCACATGATACAGAGTAACCCTCTTTGCTGGTAAGGAAAATGTTAATAGTTATAAGCTGTCTGCAATTGGAGTGGGACTATATCCAAACACATGTTTACATTTTCAATTTTGTCCAAGAGAGGGAAGGGCAGGAAGTGCTGAGGGATCCCAAGCAGACCAGACAGAAGATATATGGTGTGCATAATGTCACACTTATTGGGGGTCTCCTTTGCAGATGCGTCTAAGCTACAGAAGCTTAGACAAAGAAATCCTATCCACAAAATCTTATCCACAGCTTGTCTTTGCTTACTTAAAAATCTCATTCTAGGCACTCCTTCAGTCAGCATATAAAGCTGCATGGGAAGGTCAAGAGAAACAGAGGCAGGTACCAGAAAGATGTGAAAAATCTGGTTTTGAATATGAATGTTTAAAATTTGTGAAGCCAACAGTGCCAATTGATTTCATATAAGACAGGTGGGGGTATTTTAAAAGGGAAAGTCAAAAATACTGAAATGAACTGGGCTTAGAGTTCTTATTTGCCATGTTGGATAGGGTATTGGTAGAAACTGTATTATGGGAATATTTATAAAACAAGTGAAATTGCATTTATTTACTTCTCCAAACCTTCTTATTCAGCTTTGAAAACCCTAGTAAATCAAAGATTAATACTGCAGGGAGAGCTGGTGTGAGTGATTAGCTTTACTTGCAAAGGAAATGTACCTAAATTAGTGTTATTTGCAAAAAAGGCATTATTCAACCTGAGAATAGATTACGAGAAGCAAGCTACTAAAGAAGTTACTTTCTGTATTAAAGGTGTCTGATAAGATATTATCAAGCAGTGTCTAGAACAAAGAGCATGTCTACCCTCACAGTTTGCACATCACTCAGCAGACAGATTGTGATAACTGATCACTCAGTGGAAGGCAATAGTATGGGACTTAAACATTCCTTTCATAAACAGATTTTATTTTCAAAAATACCATCCAGATCTACAGTGCTGTGAATCAGTCACTTCGCTTAAGAAAAACTGAGCACTTTTATACCAGTTCCAGGCTTGATACTGTAAGTTATGCTGAAAGTTTTTTGTTATTGTTTGTTTGGTTTTTTTTTTCTTGTTGTTTTTTTGTGGTTTTCTTTTATTTTTTGTTTTGTTTTGGTTTTTATTATTATTATTATTAGTCCTTCACTAAGAAATGCGAAAAATAAGAAAGAAAAACGTGGAAGTGGGAGCACTTCTGAAATGAGTTTTGCTCTAATTCAGCACAAGGACAGGCCTAGAAACCATATCCCTGTAGACACAGCTCCTTGTGTGTTTGCAAGCACTAGATGTCAGCCTATGATGATACCTGTACAAGCATTTTTAGGTATATTCAAATACAGGTTCCTTTAGGATTAATGGAAGATTCTTGCTTTTCCCCCCCTGCATCTTTAGAGTTAATAGATCAGAAACATGTTTTGTGCTCCAAGATCTGTCATCCAGAACAGGTTCTGTGTTTGTGTATATCAGTCCCAAGCAGGCAGTGAGAGGTTCCAGTGAAACCAGCTGTGAGACCAGCTTTGGTCTCCTTCGCTACCACACAGCATTATCTTTCTTGGGAAACCCTCAGCTCAGTCCAGTTTGTAGGTAATTTTTCTTTGGTCACATCACTTGAAACTGCACTTCTTGCATGGCAGACATTTAGAAAGTTCTGGTTATTTAGTTCTTCAAAGCTACCTGCTTTCAGAGACTGTAAAACAGGACATTTCAGAATCTCCAAACTTTGCCTGGTGGTTGCTGTGAGTGTTAATAAGGTGCTGCAGAATTTCAGGTTTCATTCTTAGATGCAAATCAACAGTATTTTTAAGTATCTGAAATCAGAGAGGACCTCTTTCTTTGTTTCCTATTTCTGTCAGCTGTGTGCCTTTACATGCAACTTCACAAATGGACAGAGAAATCTGACTTACAGACTTTCAAGAGGTGGAAAATGGTGTGCAGAATGTAGCAAAGCATCAACTTACCAAGCTTGTAAAAAATTTTCTGAATCCAGAACTTAAAAGAACACAAGCCTCCAAACAATTTTGGATCTGCAGGATCCAGGAGTTTCCCAGAGAGGTGAGGAACCATGCAAAAATTCTGGTTGTAGAGCCTATAGGAGCTAAATTATATTAGTTATCTTTCATATGAAGGAAGAAACTGGCCTCTTCTCATTAGACATTAATGTAGATCCCTTCCTTATTTAGCCAGTTGTGCAAACCTGTGCAGTTTCACTGGGCTGCAGCAATAAATTCTTGTGTGTGCTCTTGAAAACTCAAGTTATTGCCAGCTGAGTCACAGGCTATAAATGTACTTGGTTAAATTATTCTTCTTGGTGATTAAAAGTGGAAAGCTAGAAAATACTGAACTTGTAAGACCAATATTAGAGAATTTTGATTTTCTACCAATGCTTTGGTGTATTCTGGTTAAAGTAAGTTTTGACTCACAGTTTTTACTTGGCTTTTCAGTTTGATTGTTTAAATTTTCTACCAAAATCCAGACTTTTGGCATAGATATGTGCCAAGTTTTGCTGCGCAAAACTTAATTCATATTTCAAAAATGCACCTGCGCTCACATTTTCGACACTGCCATCTGAAGTTTGTGGCTGGCAAAAGCTGAACCCATGAAAAATAGGACAATATGACAAATTCTTTACCACTCAGTCCTTGAGTGGGAGTTCAGTGAGTGTCCCTGGAATGCAGAGGTGTGAAAACTGCCTGCCCCTCATCTTGCTTCCAGCACTCATAACAAAGGAGAAAGGAGTAGGTATGGAAATTTGCTCTACAAGAATATGACAGGGGCATAGCTACTTAACTCTGAATCAGTAAATATTCATGAAGAACATATTGGGCATTTATAGGTTTCCCCCAGAGGCAAGTAGTGATTCACATAGTAATGTGCCAACATTCTGGAAATATCCTTAGAGCTCCCTGGAAAACACCACTTTTCCCAGACAGCTGCTTGGCACCAGTGTGTTCTGGGCACAGTGCTTCTGCCAGCTGCCTAATCTGCAAGGCCTGCTATGCGCAGATTTCCCCTTCATGGCAGACGAATAATGGAGTTTCTGCCATACAAGTACTCCATACTCTGTCTTGGTACTGTTCTTTCATGACCAAAGACTTTCACTGGGTTTTGGGAACTTGCTTTTAAGCGTCCTAATGTAAAGAGAGTGTTAAATGAGTGCATGATGTCCATTTTTTATGGTTAGCTTTAGAATGATCTAGGAGACTGAATCGTGGAGTTTCAGGTTGGTTGTTCTCAGCTTTTGGTAGATGTCAAGTGACTTTTCCCCACTCCCTCCTTCATTCTGATTGCGGTCAGGAAGATCTTACAAAAAGACTTTTAACAGTTGAATAGCTAGCAATAAGCTCTCCAGGTCCTTTTTATTTGCCCTACTGCAATCTCCTGTTTGCCTTTGCCTCCATTTCACAACTGGAGTCCCCTAACAAAATGGATAGCATATGTCCCATGCCCAGGAATGCCTATCTCTCATTTAATATTACTTTCATTTGTGTTATGTTTTGTTTACCTATAATATCACACAGTGCACAGGAAGTACAACAGACATCTCTGATAAAAGGCAGATGGCAAGAACA
This sequence comes from Chamaea fasciata, assembly GCF_029207755.1. NCBI lineage: Eukaryota > Metazoa > Chordata > Aves > Passeriformes > Sylviidae > Chamaea > Chamaea fasciata. The sequence goes on along the minus strand of NW_027094087.1, from coordinate 19,294,714 downwards.
TACTGTCTGCTCAGGTGTATGTTTTGAATTATCTGCTGACAGACAAGAATGGTGCAACTCTGAAGCTGGGTGGGGAGGTTGAGGAGTGAGAGATGTTTAAAAACAACTTTTTGTATACTTTCTACTATATGTATACTTTGAAGAAGCAAAATGTAAATGCCAACCCAAAGAACAAGGATCTTGTTCTGTTTGTTGTGCCGATCTGAACTTAACATTTTGTAAAGCTTAAAAAAACCTGTGTTGTTCTCATATTAGCATATCATCTTTCACAATGGGTGGACTTAACATGTAACAGCTCTGAAGTTTTTTGTGGGGGTTTCATTTGTTTTATTGGTTTTTTGTTTTGTTTTGTTTTTTCAATGATGTAATAAGGTATTACATGCCCTGTTGAAGTTATTATTTGGTCATCTTGGTAGTGTCAGATATTGCCTCTGCCTCTCTCTCTCCTTTTTCTTTTATTTTCTTTTCCAGCCCCCAGGGCTCTTGTTTATGATAAGTAAAAAAAAGAAGTAAATATAGTTTCTTAGTTCCGACAATGCCAACCTGTCAAGGTGTTTAAGTACCTCCACCATTTTAGCTACACACTTCCATAATTCACTTCGATGAAGTTCACTGTACAGCTAACAGGTTTGATTGGATTACTGCCCATCTGCAGGTGATTTTCTACTTGCTGTGCGAGGAGGGGATGTTTTCTCAAGGATTCTTGCTTGTTAGTGGTGCTTGAACTCCAAAAACCCCACTCCATTGCTACAATAAAATTGCAGTCCAAAGGTGAGACTTCAGAACACTGCCACAAAACATGCAGGCTACTGTAAGGAAAAAAAATATTTCAACTTAGTAACTTAATGGCAAATTTTTTTATTACCTTGTTCCTCTATTAGATTCTTATATGTAGGTGGCTATTCTGCAATAGGTCAGATGCCAGTGACCCTTAAGGATGAGATAGAGAGTCAGTGGCTGTGAGGATCCATGAAAGAGAAACTTGTGGGATTTAATTCCTCTTTTTGCATGCTACTTTAAAAATTTTATAGCTGGAGTGTCAAAGTTCACTCCAAACTGAGACTTGTTTTTTATAAGCTTTCTTGTTTAAAGTCTTTTTTTATTCTTTCCAAATTTATACTGCATATTTACCAGGGTCAGTATGCAATAGAGCACAGGTGCTGTGGTTTCCCTCTTTTGTTAATTCAAAAGTTATGATATAATTTAAAATTGAGCTCTGTGAGTCTCTGAACTAAACAGCTCACTTTGAGTATATATAATTCAAGCTTGCATAAAACATGAAAATTATGTTCAACCATACAATCTGAGTCTATGAATAATCTTTCATAGAATTTGTTGCCTAATACTTTGAGGACATGATGCAACAAAAGAATCATATACCCACAGCAAGTAATATATCTATAGAAAAAAACACGTGAATACTGCCAGACTGGTGCCAAAGCAGCAATTAAATGCAAGGAAATGCTTTGTTGTCATTGCACTTCCTCACTGGTATAAGATGATGTATTGACTTTAGTACATTCATTAAAAAAAGCATGGCCATATCAAATTCTTCTAGTTTATTGTGTCCATTTTTACATGTCGATTTTTATAGTATGAAACAAGACTTGCTTCTAGTTTTAGAGAAGGATGAAGTTAAGACAAAAATGGAAGATTTTTTGTAGGACATAGTAGTAGCTGAGAAAAGCACTCACAATGCTCCATTTTGAGAACAGTTTCTTTGTGTGTCAAGGCTGTTGGTTTGCTCTGAGGTTGGATTTTCAATTTATGCCAAGGATTTATAGAAGCACATTGTATAATGTCAAGGAAGAAAATCTGATAAAGTACCACCAAACCAAATTAACCGCACTACAATTTTTCTTCTCTGATTAAAGCATGGGAAAAGGCTTTGATGCTACATGTCTGGTGCAACTGAAGGACTGAAGAGGTTCCTCAAGCTTCTTGCAGTTCTTTGGCAGAGAGAGCTGTTTATTGCACCTCCCTAATTTCTAAGATATTAGAGACCTAGTTTTTTACCAGTGATGCCTCCTAACACACTGTAAGCACACTGAATCTCTGCTCCAATGTCCACCCACCTGGCTGTGACTGGCCTAATTTGATAACATGCCTCTGTGGTGGCAGAGAATTTTTTTCCTTTATTTTTAATGAGAGCAAAATGCAGGTCTCAGGCTAAATTTTTCTCTGAGCTTAATGTAATTCAGATATATTTCCCTTAAGCGAAGAGGTATGCAGTAAGCAGTGTAAGGACTGGGGTCTTGTCCCTTCAGAGCCTCACTTGTAGCAGCTGAAATTGAGGGAGGGTGTCTGCGTTGGTTTTCAAGCTTGGTATGTATCTGTCTGTGAGGGAAAATTATATCTGCTGTCTCTGTTTAAGGTCCTGTTTGAGAAGCATACCAGAAGGGATAAGAATCACACATTGCAGTGCTGGTGGAGTCTGTTAGCTGATCATCAGCAATCCAGGGCTGTGTCAAAATTTGTACAGAGGTCAAAGAGCATATAGATTTGACCTCTACCCTGAGTCACAAAGAAGTAATTGATCCTGTGCTATTAGCATCATCTTTTTGATATATCCAAGCCTGAAGCATGTTTTTGAAAAGCTGCTTAATGCTGGCAAACAGCATGTGCTGGGCTCTCATTTTTCTCTGTCAAGAAAAGGGAAGTAGAGCACAGAGAATTAATTGGTGAGACTGTGTCTGAATGTAAACTTTAAGTGGCTGGTAGGTAGTCCTTTCGATTAGAAAAAAACCCTTTTTCTACAGTCATATATTTAGCTTTCTCAGAATGGAAGCAATGGTGACCAGCTGAACATAGCATTTTCTGCACCTTCTGCTATCTGTGTTCATGTAGGGGATGAACAAAGGCATATCCTAACTGTGTTGTGGCACTTCTGTCACTTGAAGTTCAACGTATATGTAGTTTCTCTTTTCTGTGAACTTCTCATGATAGCTTTTGATGGTTTGCTTCTGAACCCCTAGTGCTTCAGTTGGATTTGGTAGTTCATTTGTAAAATTGCTCCAGTATGGGGGCTGCCACTGGGAGTAAAGAGTCTTCCCTCTTGTCACTTTAGTAACAGAAGTTTTAGTGTTGCCTTTGCATAGTTTCCCTGTGAGCTGGGTGGCACCTACCTTCTCACCTTGTGTGTGTGTGTGACAGTGAATGCAATAAACCATGTAGAGTCTGGGACTCTTACCAGCCCCAATTTTAGAAAACTGATTTAACTTGGTCTCAATACATTTTTCTATAAGATGTGGTAAACACTATTTTTTGTTCTTGAGGCATGTTAAGTCACTACTAACTACCATTTTGTCACATCTGAATGCATACTATGAGGAGGGTGTAGTACAGATGGTTTTGATTAGAATGGAGCATTCTGAGGTACAGCAGCTTTCTGATTTCACAAGAAATCAATGCTGCTCTAGATTTCAGTTTCTTGTCACTGAACCAATGTCATGGAAAGTCACGAACAATATAGTTCTGTTGCATTTGCCGTACCTTTGCAACAAGTTTCTCTTTTAGCGCCAATCTGCAGAGACTTTGCAACCAACCACGTAAAATACAATGATGGCTCTAGTGGTTCAACCCCAATCAGCATCCAAGCTCCAGGCAGCCACTTGCTCACTCCCCTAACCAGGGAGCAGGGAGAGAATTGTATGGGTAAAAACTAGAAAACTTGTGGATTGAGATAAAGACAGTTTGAGAGGGAAAGCAAAAGACATGCACACAAGCTTAACTAAACAAGGAATTCATTCACTGCTTCCCATGGCAGGCATCTCCAGGACAGCAAGGTTCCATCACACATAACAGGGACTTAGAAAGACACTCAGTGTTGCTCCAAACATATCCCCCCTTCCTCTTTCTTCCATCCATTTGTGTTCTGAGCATGTTGTCATATGGGGTGGAATCTTCCTGTGGCCTGTTGGGGTCACCTGTCCTGTGGCTGTGTCTCCTCACAACTTCCTGGTCTCTCTTCCATCGTGGCCATATGAAAAGCTGAAAAGACCTTGGCTCTGTGCAAGCCCTGCTCAGCAATAAAAAAGCACCTCTGTATTATCATCACTGTTCATCAGAAATCCAAACCATAATCCTATACCAGCCACTTTGAGGAAAGTCAAGTCTATTCCAAAACCAGCACATGGTTAATGGTTCTGGAAGCTGGAGTAGTAGGCAGCAGATTGGCAAAAGAGATGTGTAACCTGATCCTTCTGCAGACTTTGGCTACTTTTGAAGTGCAATTTTACTTTAAATGAGACTGATTCCTACCTGTGAATTTATTTTTTTTTTTTTAGAATTTCTATGAAAAGTAAGAAAAGAAACAAATTGTGATGATAATTTAGTTTTATTACTCCTTTTCTTCCTTACTTCTATACATAGCTGGCTAATTGGCCACTCTGTACCTTGCAGGAGACTCTCAAGGTACAAGAGAAAAATGCCTATATGCATTCTGGTTACAAACATACCTGCATTTACTTCATTTTATTCACTAGAGAAATAATAGAGGAAGGGTTTGTGAAAACTTTTTGGTTGTAAAGGATTTTGATAAATTTAGGAAATAAATTACAGTTGTGTTCAAGGTGATTTAAGTATAATAGAGATGATGAAGATGATGACAAATGTAGCTTTCTTCATGCTAGCAGAACAAAATTCAATTCAACATCAAAAGAGGATAAATAGGGATAAATGTAATGGCAACCTTTTGTTCTGTGAATGCTGTCACAGAGAGCTTGAAAGCCTGAGCAAATAATGAGAGGCAGAAAGAGAAACAGCAAATGCATGAGAGACACAGCACAGCAGAGAATAGGAACAGCTAGAAGAAATATCTGTCGTATTAATCATAGCAGAGACAAAGGGAAAGCCCGGGAGCTGAGACAGCTTGCTGTGAGCAGTAATCTGGATATAAAAGTGTAAGGTCTAGATGGAAGATGGGATTCAGAAATGTCACTTTCCTAAAACATCCTCATCACTTACTTCTCACTTAAGTGGTTTGATTACTTTGCAGCTCATGCCTTGATTCTCCCCACACATCTTTTCTTTTCCTGTTTTGTTCTTACTCTTTGAACTGATTTGAAATTTTAACACCGTGGAGGAGCAGCCAGCCCTCTTTTACCTTCTGAAGGCTCATGTTAGTTGCTGTAGTTGTTAGTTGCTGTAGTTACTCTTCCCACCAATTCAAAGAATCACACTTTGTGGGTATTGTGATTTAATCCCAGCCAGCAGCCAAGCCCCACGCAGCTGCTCACTCACTCCCCATGCAACAGGATCGGGGAGAAAATTGGGAGAGTTCAAGTGAGAAAACTCATGGCTTGAGATAAAGACACTTTATTAGGCAAAGCAAAAAACATAACAAGGAATTCACTCACCACTTCCTATGGGCAGGAAGGTGCTCAGCCATCCCCAGGAATGCTGGGCTCCTTATGCATAATGGTTACTTGGGAAGACAAAGCACCGTCAGTTCAAACATTCCCCCTTCCTATTGGGGAAATTTGCCAACATTTAGGTGTTTGGAGACTGCTTAATTACCTGAGAATGTTAGGCATGAAAAATGTATATCCCAATTATAAGAAATTGCAGGTTGAACAAAGAAGGGCCTCAGTGGTGGTTTATATTCAACAGCACATCCCTTCCTCTAAGATTTTTGAGAGGTCAGAGAATATTCTGCCAAATTTGTTGTGCATTTACATTTTTAATTTTTTTTTAATGTACTTGGTTATTTTCTCTTATACAGCCATGCAGTCCCATAGAATCACCCTGAAAGGGTAATTAAGAAGCATTTTTTTTCCATGAATAACACCCAAGCAGAATCAAGCAAAATCAACATCACTTCAAATGTAAGGCTGCCTAGATACTGAAAAGTATTATTACATCCAATAATTGGGTAAGAAAAATGTAAACTTGACATTAATCCTTGACTAATGATGCATGTATATATTTCCATACATAAGTATTGCTGTGAGGGTGCAGCAGAAGCCTAGGTAGCCAGGGGATAAGCAGAAACAATTTGTGTTAACGGGACTGTAACATTTACTTTGACATCTGAGAACTTGTATGGACATTTATTGTGTTTTACACTATTTTTGAAAAGATATAAGTGAACAACAAAATGGATAATTGTGGGTTTTATTTCATTTAAAGACTCACTTTATAAAATCAAATAAATTACAGCAACTGTTTAGAGCCATTAACTACACTTATTGCTGGCAGACATTGCTTGTGTTTTAGTCCAATGATGGCAGTATATTACACCGTGCAAAAAAAAGAGTGTTAGTACATTTAAACTAAGGGTTATCTGAGGCTCTAATTATCTTAAAGTACATCTGTTAATTTTCAAATTATTCACATTCTTCAAACCACGCAAAGCAGCAACAGCCCATACATGATCTCATGTTTGTAATTCAGTATAATATTTAAGGTGATGTGACAGAGTTTAAATGTCTCGATCTATACAATTTGACTTCAAAACTGCCTGTCCAGTTGGTTTCTTTGTGACAGCTTGCTTATTTTGCCTTGAGTAACTTGTTGTTAACCTGTGAAATATAAATGTTAGCATTGTTCCACATTTTTGAAGTACCGATGGGAAAAAACGTGTAGTGAGGTACTTATTTCGAAATAAAAAATAGCATTTGTCTTTTCAGAAATAGAGTCTAAGACAGCAGTAGAAGTAAAGAAATTAATTCTTCTGTGATATTAATGTGTAATAAATGATACAATATTATTCCTAGCCAAAAGGAAGGATTTGAAGCTCACAGTAAATTTCACTTTTGGGAAAATGGACTAAAAATTCAGATTATTTTGTCAGAGGCTGATGCTCAGGTTTCCAGACTGTACAGCAAGCTATATTCCCTGTGTTTGGTAGCTACAGCAAATCTGACAAAAACCCATCAGCTGAGACATTTGTAGGAGAATGTTAGAGATGGTTGAAAGGCTCACTGAACTCTTTTGGAGCTGGATGCTGAAATTCCATGGACTTGGACCTGGGAGAGTTTGCCCAGTGGGCTTGTTCCAGTGCTGCCCATCCTGCAAGGTTGAAGATCACTGGCTTGGGGATTAGAAGTACCTCGCCTTGAGTGAGGTACTTGTCAGGCTGTCCCTGTTCTGGGATTCAGTGTGATGACAAAGCAGAAATATTCTTTAAAGACCACGATACTACTGAAATTGTATTTCTTCAGAGCTGTGTGTCCTGTTGGGAAGATGTGTAGGCCTATTTCCAAAGTCCCACACCACACATACCCAGAACTTTATTGGTATTGAATGCCTCTGTTGGTCTGATCACTGAGCAGCATGTGCCCACCCCAGGCCACAGCAGCACTGCTCCAAACATGCTCCAGATGAGGAGACCTCCAAAGGCAGACTGGCCTCCTCCACAATGCCCATGTTTGTGGAGGGGATTATCTCCTATTGGATACAGGGCCCTTTTCAGCCTCTCTACTGCTTTTGCTCTTTGTATCCCAGGAATAGGACTGGAACAATAATGAACTAATCCTTGGCTATTTTTGGTAATAAATACCTTTGTGATATGTTGTGAGCAGACTGGAAAAGGTATAAGTTTTCCAGGCACTGTTTCTGCAGTGTCTTTATTTGCTACTACTTATGTTTTCTAAGTAGGAAAAAAGGATAAAGGAATTTAGAAAATAAAAAAAAGTCAGCTCGTGTGAATTAAATGAAAACGTGATAAAATCACTAAAGAAGTGCATCAACTTTAAGTCTAGTGGCAGTACATAAATTTACTTTGTTTGCATATAACATATGAACATACTAATACATGTCTCTTAAAATACATATTTGAGTCTATAGACTGCAAAAAAAAGTATATTTTATGTAGCAGCATATACCATTCCAAGCAAACGTTTTAAAGTAATAGGCATGTTTTGCATGCTGAGAGAATGTGCACAAACCCAATCTGCAAAGTGGATGAATCCATTATGTAAATCTAAAGTTGTCAGAGTGATCTATTATAACTATTTCTACTGTCAGCTGTTCCACATAGCACAAATTCAGCAACATACTCATCTTGATAGGGGAGAGTATTTAGATATTATACCAACTACTTATTAATCTTACTGATTTCCACGGCACCTATCACAATGACAATTTTTGTTACGGGGATTAATGCTGAAAACAGAAGATGACAATCAAAAGCTAACAAAAGAAGTGTCATGTTTGTGACTTGAATATAAATTGACGGCTGTGAAGGAACATGGCTTGGAGCATTGCTGCTGGAGGCCAGCTTTTCATCAGAAGCTCATGCTTAGAAACCAGAACTGTTGGGAGGGAACAAAATGTCACTAGTGATGGCTGTTTGTAACTTATGTGAGAGACGTGCTCTCCATTCAGTTCTTAGTATGCTACATACAAAACAAACAAAAAAAAGAAGGATCTAAATGGGTCTAATTTGAACATCACTGGTGTTCTCTGCAAAGAATTTGGGGGCTGGATCTTTTTAGCATCCAGAACTAGTCACTGAGTATATCTTTTCTTTTATTCTCAGAGAAGATACTTCTCCAGGCTTGCGGGTGAGGTGGCATTGTAAAAGATTTTTCTGTCGCTGTTTTTGCTATCATTTTTTTGGCATGCTAGATATGAATTTTCATTGTGAGAAATTTAGTAATTCAATGCAAATGCTAATCAAACATTTTAACAATATTCTTCTTGTGAAAATTACTTTAATTATTATTGTTGCGTCTGCTTTAGTTTTAAAAGGAAAAGTGAAATATGTTGCTGCATCCTGAAAGTTGTGCTTCTTCCTAAGCAGTAGAAACCTTAAAGCTTTGTGCCAGGTCCTACAAAACCTGTCCATTTCATGTGTGTTAGGGTTTCATAAAAGAGAAAAGGTGTATTAGACAGCATTGTGATGTTAATGTATGTGAGCCTGAAAGAATTAACCAGCTGTATAGCCATTAACTAATAGCGAACAAATGCTTTCTTTGCTTTCTTTTTTAATTACAATTTTAGTGACTGACCCATGCAAATTTCTTCATTTGCATACATTTCCAGATTAAATAGATTTGGGTGCTGGTACCTTCCAAAAATAGATAGAGCGCTGCAGTTCACCATAGTTAGTTTGATGTTGGCTGGAAAGCAGGACAATTCTTAAGAATTAGAGCCTCATTCTTAAGAATGAGCGTTCCACATTTGTTCACTAGGAGGAGAGAGCAAAGTTCCAAGGAGTGCCCAAGGGCTCAGTGTGCATTCAAGTCTGGGGTCCAAGTCAGCAGCATGGTTTAATAACTTAATGCCCTGAGCTCCCTCTCTTCTTGCTTGGCATTGAGGTTGGGACTTGGGGGCTTTGTGGTTTGTTTTCTTCAATTTTATTACAAAATTTACTTTGGACCTGAAGAGTCTTCTAGTCATAGTTAAAAAAAATAGAGAGGTTTCCACCAAAAAAACCTGCATTTTGCCAAGATCTTCCAAGTTTTTTCAGAGTAGTATTTAATTAGAGAAAATAGGCAGTAACTAAACATTCTATCAGATTTATAGGTGATGACTAAAACATCACTGAGCAGCTTCATGTTGCTTAACAGTATCACTTGCTCATATGGGAAGTGTGCTACAAAGGACATCTTAACATTTTTGAGTCTTTAAATTATCTACCTTTCCTTTGTAGCTTTTACTATTTTTCCTTTGGATTATTGTTCAATGTGGAGTTCAGCTCTCTCCTTTGCTTTCTGCAAATGCCAACTCATTAGTAGTTTGTGGTTAATTTTCTTTAATCATGGGAGCAGAAATCTTAAACGGTAGAGTTTGGGTTAGTAAAAGAGGAATCTAAAATTTATCTTGCTCTGTTTTAACGTTTTTCAGAAGGAAGATTTCAGATGATCATCACATAGTCTACTTAACAATTACATATTGTTTTTGTGAATGTCTGATGCTTTGGGACTACATAGTGCCTCCCTCATATAAATTAACTCTGTTCAGGTGTGGAACAAGCTGGGAAAGCTGCATGGAGGTCTGGCTTTCAATGATCTCCATTAATGCCAGGTGACTTAAAGCAGCACTGTTGGCATTATAGAGGGACTCTAATGACTCCACATTTATTATTTGTGACTTTTTCTCTGCAGACGGATGTGAATCTAGGCACAAGTGGAAGGAGAGACCAAGCAGAAGTCTTGCCAGCTGTGGGCCAGATGAGAACCAAATGTACCCATGTGTGCAGTCACACTATGCCACCAAATGAATGTGTTGACATCCTTGGTGACTGGTATTCCTTGTAGTCCCTAAGCAGAACTGTCCAGGAATGAGCACTGTTGTAGTAGCATTTTCTGCAGAACATGTAGCAACTGCTTTGTAGTTGAGTTGATGGTTTGGTGGTATGTTTTTTGCCTTTTATTTTTTTTAAGGGGTGGTCTGTTTGTGTTTGCCCTTTTATAAAATTTAAATTTAATATAAAGAGATCATGAAGAGTTAATTTTATTTATAGTTAAACTTATGAAGAGTTTATTTTATTTCCAATACGTTCAGTTAGGCACAAATATATGCCCTGCACTTTAGGTGTTGAAAGCTTCTTCTTCAAAGCTTCAGATGAGAGCCTCTGCATGAATGCTAATGCACACATTTTAATGTGTGAGGAATTCCTTGCCTTTCAGTGAATTCGTCTGGACTTTCTCGGGTATCTTTGTGAACCCATTTTTATTGCCTCACTAAGAAGTAAAGCTGGTTAATTACAGTTTCTTCCTGAAAAGCATTATCCATCATGGTATTACTGCTGAAAGGGAAGGCAGTATCCTGCTTACTTGGAAATATTCCTTCGGCACCATTTGAATCATTGATATTCATAAGACTAGATCTTCAGGGTGTCACACTGTTCTCTTTTAATTTTACGTGAAAAGTATTTGATAGTTTTGAGGTTGTTCAGCATTTTGTGGAAAAAAATTTATTTAGAGTCAAAAATACATGATTTCATGAAATGATGTCGTAAATATTTTTCTGAATAATTTTAATCTATGGACAATTATGTCCTTCAAAACCAGAAAGTTATCTGGTGTGTACAGGAGTCTGGGAATCAGACAGAGGCAGAGCAATGTTCTACTTCGTGTCAGATATCTTTCCAGAGGCAGTCTGGGGTCTCCAGCCCTTCAACAGCTGATGTTTAGGGACAGACCTGCATTTGGAGCCAGGGCTTTGCTGTTACTCTGTCCAAACAAAGAGTGTGATTTTAGTGAACTTGTTGCTCTGTTTTATTCTGCAGCAGTTTTGTCTGTATCTTGTGTTTGCATTACAGATCTTTCATTTTTTGTAGTATTTTTTATTATATTATTATGGTTTTGTTGTGCTGTCAGCCACTAACAGATGGCTTAGTTCTTTACTATAACAGTTATTTGATGTATGTATCTATCTAAACAAAGTACCTGATGGATATCTGGTACTGGAAACACAAATCGTTACCAGTCTTCCTGAAGGTAATAGAAATATTTTAAAGTAAAATTTATCACATGAGTATTGAATTTTTATACAATATAGTGACAGGTTAAAAATAAAAGAGACAAGCTAAAATAGTGAAGCATTCAGGTGATTTTTCTTCAGATCTCTGCAGAGGTTCTTCTAATCACTACTAAATGTTCCTTGTATAATTCTGAAAAAGTAAAAGCATGAGCACTATAATCAGGTGAAATATTACTAATTCTCATCCAAAGCATGTCAATGTCAAAAGTAGTATAGAACCCAAGAAGTATGAGCTGTGCTCTGGTAGTTTCATTGAAGAGTCAAGTTCCACTAGTTTGTATTTCAGAACTGCAGGCACCTGTAGTCACACTACCTTGGGATAAGACTGTTCCTTTATAAAACTCTCTTGAAATTTGTAGCCATATTTAAAATTGTCTTTAAAAGTCTGGCTTTGATAAAGAGGTTTCTTCTAAGCTTCATCCAGCTGACAGCTTCTCATATTAAAATTTCTTTCATTCTTCCTGATAATTGAAGAATGTTGTCCTAAGACAGGAAGAAACTACACACAAGCAGTTCAAATAGATTCAGTTAATTCTTTTGGGTGTGGTGTGGACTAACATGAGGAAATATCTGGTCTTCCTGGAAGTCTGTATGTTATGGACTCTTCATTTTACATGAATATAACTCCAAAGATGTGGTATAAGTATAATTCATGGATCACACTGTAATGTCATCAAGTCCATTTGTTAGACCAGTGTTTGCATGTTGGCAATTTACTGCTTGTTCCTGGTCTCTCCAGAAGTTATTTTGCTCACTAGAGCAAAAGAGAAAGACAACACTTTTTCTACCATTTTCATGGCCAGATAGCCTCAAGCCAGTTCTCTTATCACTAATTCTGATTGAAGCAGAAACTGCTGACTGTGTCTGTCTTCATTGTACCCTTGGAATTTTGACTCAAAACTAGATATTTTATGTAATTGTTTCTGCCTAATATCTTCTTCATGGAAATAAGATTATTGTGTCCTGAGAGTTGAACTGTAAACGGCAATCTATGATAATATTTTTAAGTTAGATATTCTGTTTATTTCTAGCATTTCAACATGCTTTTTTCTTTCCTCCTAAGAAATTAAATTAAAGTAAAACAATGGGATGCTCTACAGGATCTCTGAAAAAATAACATTGTCATGTTTTCTTCTGAGTATGTATTATATAAAGCTCTTTTTACTTTGCAATAACCATTTGGCCTTCCTTATTTCTTGAATTTTCTTCTGCTTTTCCTTGTCTATCATAAAAAGCTGCAGAATTTAAAAAAACGAGCTACCAAAACCCCTTAAACTTACTTAGATCACATTTTTTGATGTATTGTTGGGAGTTACTCATCTGTTTTTATATTTTTTTCTGTGGAAATCTTCATGTGGAAAGATTGTCTGATTATAAAGTGTTTTCTGTAATATCCTGTGGTTCTCTAATTCCAGATCATAGTCAGTGATTTCCCTGTCCTCCCATCTCTGCAGAGCCTTTCTGCTCAACAGAAACTTCTAAAACCAGAATAATTTTGTCCAAAAGGTTTAATCTTGGTTTTTTATCAATATTGTGAAGAATTGAAACATTGATCCGTCTATATTTTTTTAATGGTTCATTTGCTAAGACAAATGATCCACTTACCACATGAACCTGGAAATAATTTAACTCTTCTTATTAATAAGTGGAATGTAATTAATAGACATAATTGTGTAGCATGAAATAGTGAACTCTTGGATTATATAAAACTTTAAAGAAACTGTAGGTAATAGATAGCATCATAGAATCACAGAGTATCTTGAGTTGGGAGGGACCCATCAGGATCATCAAGAAGAGGCCCTGTTCCTCACAGAACTACCTAAAACTAAACCATATGACAAAGAGCATCATCCAGACACTCCCTGAACTCTGACAGGCTTGGTGCCTGGCCTCTTCCATGGGAGGCCATTCCAATGACCAGATGTTCTGTCAGTGAAGGTACATCCACTGATGCACCTTCATCCCTTTTCCTTGTGTGCTTTGCTGGTCACCAGAGAGGGGAGATCAGAGCTTCCCCCACTGCTTCCCACCCTAGGGCAGATGCAGACCTGAATGAAGATACCCCTCAGTCTATTCTTCAGGCTGAACAGGCCAAATTACCTCAGCCGTTCTTTATATGCATTTCACTTTAAAAAATTTACTGTTCGACTGTTCATGACGCTATTGCTTCCACTAGAAATTTCTAGTTTTTCATTTTTCCTCTTTTTTGTTTCTTCCTTTTAATATGAGAAATGCAAAATTTGAAGCCCTTTGAAAAAGGAAGGTTTTTTTTTTGTTGTTGTTTTTTTTTTTTTGGTTTTTTTTTTTTTTTTGTGGTTTAGTTACTTTATTTCACAAGGAATCAGAGTCCAAAGTTCTCAACTTTCAGGTGAGTGCCTTATCTTTCCACAGGCTTCTATGTCTGTATATTCCTACTGATCCATGTCCCATCCTTTAGACTCATAAAGTCGTTCTCACCACCTGGTTATTTCTTTCCCTCTCAATAACTTTTTAAGCATTTTACACAAGTTGGAAAAGAAACAGCAGGAAACAAGAGAAAACCACCTCAGAATAATGGTTGTGAGCACACTCCTGGGAGATGCAAGATATAGGTTCAAATCCTTTCAATTAATTGTGTGGCTCCCAGAGCCCAGATAAGTAACTGCCTAAAAAGCTAAAAGAATAAAGCTTAAAATGTTTCTAAAAATAGAAGGATGGGAAAGCAATTTGTGGTTTCAATAGTGATAATTTTAACCTGAATTTATGAACAGATGACTTAATTCTCTGTGTCTGATATAGTTGTTCCTTTTGGTGATTTTACTGTTTTTTTCAAACTAGTTTTTTGATTTAACTTCACAAACTTTTAAGAAAGAAAACATCAAAATACCTTGAATAGTCTTTATCACAGGTCACCCTGAATGTTCCCTTAGCTATGTTCTCTGCAGCTAGGTCCTGTACTCTGCAGAGTCTCTGGGTACCCAAGGGTTAGCAGTTCAGTTCCATTTCCTGTGATGTCTGCTTCCAAACTCTTTACTTAAATCACAATTTTGACTAGACAGTTCTTTACAGGTTCCTGAACTTGGAGATGGGGGAGATCAGTGGATTGGTGCTCTTCTTAGGACCATTTCCTTGAAGTAAACCCTCACACAGTGGAAGGGGCTTTGAAGGTCAAAATATTGGGTTTAGCAGGATTGCACATTGTGGACACTCTGCTTCATAACTCCAAAGTCTTTTGGTACTGGAAAAGCTTAGAATAAACTGAAATTCAAATAAGGGGTTTGTGAACAAAACTACCCCATTCCCTTTTTTTTTTGTCCTGATGGAGCAGTCTTTCTTTCAGACTGATTCCCAATGCAGTAGTGTTCAGCTTTTAGGTTGCAAAAATGCTGTACAGCCCCCTCTCTATCCCAAGGGTGATCTTCTTCTGACAGCCCAGCCCCCTGGCTGTTATTTCAGCAGACTCCTCTGTGTCTGCCTCAGATGCCCTTCAGGCTTTCTTGTTCTTGGCATGCCCTCATCACTGGAAAAATGTTCCCCAGAACCCAAGCAGCCACCATCTTCTCTGTGTTGCCGAACTTTCCCTCTTGCAGAAGGCTGCACTGGATTTCGCAACATTCCTCTTAGCTGTGGTCTTCCCCCCAGTACCACAGCTTCCCTGTGAGGGAAGCCAATCTTTTTTCCAACATCCCACAAGAAGTGGAAGTGATCTGTAATTAGCTGAAATGGATACTGCCCATCACAGAGTTTTAAGTCCAGCAAGCAGGACAGTGTTCATTTAACTCTTCTTGTCATCCAAATTGTTGTGGTAAACTTGCTGTTTTTCTGAGGTGCAGTCTCAGGATGGACTTCAGATACCTCTGGAGATTCACTGAGGATAAACCAGAGTTCAAACTGAGCTAAAGAAAAGTAAATAGAGAATCATGTGATGATAGAATCCTTAAGGTTGGAAAAGACCCTTAAGATTGAGTCTAGCCATTAAAATCATACTGCCAAGTCCACCACTAAACTGTGTGCATAAGTGCCATATCTACACCTCTTTTAAATACCTCCAGTGACTCAACCACCTTCCTGGGCAGCCTGTTCCAATTTTTGACAAGCTTTTTGATGACAAATATTTTCTGGTATACAGTATAAACCTTCCCTGGCACAACTTAAGGCAATTTCTTGTTCTATCATTTGGTCTCTTTTCCCAGGGAACAACATCCACCTGGCTACAGAATCCTTTTGGGTAGGTTATTTCAGGCATATATTTCCCAGATTTCTAAGCATACTGCATTAAATTAACAGATAAGCAAAACCCCAAAGATTGATCTGAACTAATAAAGTGCAACTGACAGCTGCAATAAAAA
Organism: Chamaea fasciata; assembly: GCF_029207755.1. Classification (NCBI taxonomy): domain Eukaryota; kingdom Metazoa; phylum Chordata; class Aves; order Passeriformes; family Sylviidae; genus Chamaea; species Chamaea fasciata. The sequence goes on along the minus strand of NW_027094087.1, from coordinate 19,278,953 downwards.
ACCCCTATCTCCTAAATCAGCTTTATCCTCATTACTAGAGCTTAAAAACCCCAGATGAGAAGCCCAAGTGCACTAAAGCCATTGTACAACCACACAGTAAGAGACAGCTCCTACCTCAGAAAACATGCAGTCAAAAGAAATGAAATAGTTTAGCACTACCACTCTCTGATAGAAAGGCTGGATTGAACTGAGACTCCCCAGCTCAAGGTCAGACAAGGACTAATGCAAAACTGGAAACCCAACCAACATCTTCTGATCCCAGCTTAGTGTTTGGTCCAGAAGACAATCCTTCTAACCATGCATAGCATGATCATTTGTTTTCATACACAGTGCTCTCTTCCATGCCAGTGTTTCTCCAGCACCTTTTTGCTTGGCATTCCATCTCTGCCACAGAGCTTTCCTCCTTTAGGTGCTTTTCTGGCAGCACAACAGCTGTGAAAGTAATCCATGTGCATCTACACTCTTTGGAAGCAGTTTTCAAAAAGGAACGTTTCTGATAGCTATAATCTGCACCCTGTAGTCCTGTATGTGTTTTCCTTTTTTTTTTTTTTCAATCCTATCATCTCCTATTCCATTATTTTTTTCTTTTTCCCCTAAAGTCTTACAGTGCAAAATCTGTGAAGAGATGAAATGCTTAGGGCAAATTAAAAAAAAAAAAAAAAAAATCAGACATCCACAAAAATAATATGTAATTGCTAAATAGACTATGTGATGATCGTCTGAAATTTTCCTTCTACAAAACATTAACACAGAGCAAGACAAAGCAAGGATACTTTTTAGATATGAAATTTATTTACTTCTCATTCTGACAAACTTTTAGAAGTTGCGTATGTTCAGGCAGCGAGCACAGAGTTTACCTATATGGACAACTGTGAAATTGTATTTGTTAATCAAACATTAAGTCACTTTTCCTCATGAGGAGGGAACAGATGTTTGTTCAAAACAATCCTAGATCAAAACTTGGAGGAAAAAAAGAGGATCACTGCTTAAAAATTTTTAGAGGAGGCTGAAATAATGAACTTAAGTGACTTAACTACATTCCTAACAAATATTTATCTTCCTGTCATACAAATGCTGTAACAGGATTTTGCCTGGGAAGGAAAACCTCAAAAGTGTGTATCAGGAATCTTGACAGGGATAAGCTAAATTAAATAAAATGAAAAAGGATATTCCTCAGAAGATTCTAGGCTTCTTATTTGTTGTGGGGATGTAAAACTATTCTTTTGTGTTTCCTATAGTTAATTTAGAAAGAAAGGGGAGATGTTTTCAGAGGTACTTAAAAATAAGTGTTCCAGCAGATATGTGTGGTGCCTGAGGAAAGCTGTTAATCCAATAATAACATTAGGAAGAGCTACAGAAAACAGAGGAAATGATGGTCATGCTGCTGTCCTCCTGGTGCCTGGCCTGCAAGTGACACTGTCACACCAGGGACGAGGCCTCTCAGGGAATCCTGGATGGCAACAGGCAGAGCAGGAGGTGCAGACCCTGATCCCTGACAGGAGAGAGAAGGACTGACAGAGGTGGGATACCTGTTGATAATGTGTCCAGAACTTTGTTGCTCCAAAAATGTCAAGTTTAAAAAGTGGCCCTGGAAAAGTAACCAAGAGTGTGTATAGAAATGTGCTCCACAGCTGAGATCGTGGGGAAATCCCAGCTGCAGATTAATCACAGTAACATCAGACCAGGATCTGGATAGATCACCCTTCACAGCTACAGGTATCTGTGTCACAAATGTGTCACAGCAAGTGCAGACATTTATTTGTGGATGTGATAGTAAAATTAAATTTTATTTTTCTGGTTACAAACAGAAAAAAAAACCCACAACATGTGTTGACGGATTGGATCTTTGCTGATCCTCCAGGAGGGAGCCCACAATTTAGTAAAGGATAGCATTGCCTTTATTGGGACTTTTTCTAGTGTTCTGTAGGTCTGCCTGTTGCCCAGCATCCCAATCACCTATGCAGAGCCATTGGAAGATTTTACCTTTTGCTATTTATTAGATTTCAGGTGTCCAATCCACAGCATATATGAGCAATCAGTATTACTGAAGAGCGCTCTTTCAAGATAATCATGACAATCAATAGTTACCAAACTACAAACTATGCAGCTCCTTTTATGTACAATAAATTCGGAATAATAATCACATTTCAGAAACATGAAATCCAGTCATGAAGCATTCTTAGAAGAAAACAAGGGCAAAACCTGCTGCATAGGTCATAACTGCTTGTTATCATACTGTCCCAAGTGGCTGTGATGGGGCTACTCAGTTTATTTTTGCCAATCCCATGGCTGCCCAAAGTGAGCATTGGCAGGCCAGGCAATGTAAAAGTCAGCTCAGCTGCTCAGGAAAATAAGCAGTAGTCATGGATCTCGGCCAAAACTTTAAAAGATAATGCAAGTGGGATTTTGGAGAAGTTTGGAGAAAATTAGCCAATCATCCATTCTAACACCTCAGTTACACCTCAATAACATCTATTATCCTGTCTAAAAGAATGCAGAGAAAGTACTTTCTACCCTGTCTCTCTCCATGTCTAATATGAAAGCTTGGTGAATTCCTATTTCATAATTTTCAAAGAGAAAAAAAGGCTAAAACTTGGTATTTTTAAGTTGGTAATAGCACTAAGGTCTTGTTTCATCTGTTTTTTTCTACCTCCTCCTTACCAAGGTCCCATCTGTAAATATGTTGTCCCAAATAAAATGTGAAATGGTCTCAAAGCATATGGTCAACCATACCAAAAATAGAGTGAGACTAAGGACTGGCTGATACTGTTTTCCATGCATGTGATAGAGCTTGTTGAGCCATATTCCTGATTAGTAGAAGCATGATGCTTGCTTTGTTAGGTGCAAAACAGAAGTATTCTGCACAAAATTTCACCAGCCTCTCAGCAGTAAATTCAAATGCAGAGTTTGAAATTAGTACACTCTTTTCCTCTTCTAAAAGCTGAGTGCTGCGGTGCCTCAGTTGAAATGTCTTATACCAGAGTGAGATCTCTGCAGAAAGCCATCAGTTGAATTTGGACCTTGTGCCAGCCAGAAGGCCAAAGGCAAAGGTAGCTGATGTCAGCCCATATAGCATGCAGCTCTGGGTTTAACAGTGAGAAATTGTGGGGGAAAAAGGTAGGGAGGAACTCTTATATTTAACAAGACATCCCTGCCTCACTTACGGCTCTAAGCAGCACCTCTGTCTGCTTAGGTCTACGTGCAAGCTGCTGCACTGCCAGCTTGTATTGCCTGCATGAAGATGACTGGTGGTCAGCTCTGCTTTTTAAAATGCAGATAGGGAAGGAAGAGTGCTGGTCATAGCACCGTATTTTGTATAAAATCATGGTTGCTTGCCAGATGGAGGTTGCTGCCAAATGTCCAGATGTGAATCATGGGTACATCAGCCTGTTCCATCAGATGTTTGCTGGTTAATTTAATCTGAACTAATTTTAAGTTAGCTGGTAATTTGCCAACATAAAAACATAAACATAAAAATGCTGAAACTTTTTTTTTTCTTGGTTTTTTTTTTTTTTTTTTTTTTTTTTGGTTGTGCCATGATAGGGCTTCATCACGAGAGACAGCAATAGACAGCAAGTATTTTTCAGCAGAGGAGATTCTGTCCTCTACTGCTAAACAGTTGACCTTTATATTTCTGTTCTGTTCAGTATATATCAGTATATATCATATATATAATTTCCACATTTCTCCTTTGCCATTTTTGTAATTAATAGTGTTTCTGTTCCCCTAGCCTTTCTTTACTCCCAAGCAGAAGCTGGTTTAGAATCACCCTCTTTTTAAACTTTGCTTGGAAGAGGTTGGTTAGATGCCTCTAAACTGATTTGCTCTTCAGAAGTGTCTGCTGCAGAGCTGTTCTGAGGAAATCAGCAGCAGCCCTAGGCCAAATGTTAAATCTCTGCTCTCCTGAATCTAAGCCTACTCAAGTCAAAATGTTGCCCTTTTTTTTACCTGCTATTGTTTACTGACTGGTTTTTTTATTATATTCCCTCCCCCATGTCTTTCTATCTGGTGCTTTGTTTACGTGCTTCTGTTGTGGGGTGTTGCTGTAGATCTGATCTTTAAGTAGTAATTGAGGTTTTGGAATTTAAATCAGTGGCTGAGGGGTGCCATTCTTGGCATTAGAATTCAAGATCTCACTGTTTTCGTTATGTCTTACTTTAGCAAACAGCTTCTAGTTTAGATTGTCCACTTTTGACAAGATGGGATAGCACTGGAGGAATTATTTATTTCATTGTGATGTTCAAAAGAAAAAAAAAAAAAGCTTGTTTCAGCCAGTTTCTGGATCCTAAAACGGCATCAGTAATGTTCATCTTTATTTCAAAGAGTCTAAGAGATCATCAAATTTTACACCTTGCCTAGAAGTGATGCTTCCTGATTACAGATTACTACAGCCTTTCTGCTCAATGTTTTCCTATTCATTTGCTGAAGGATTTCTCTGCCTCCCAAAACTAGTCTGAAATCATGAGAAAAGAAGTAGGTGCCTGTGCAAACAATTTCTGTGAAAGCAATGAGCAATTCATGGGAGGAAGGTTACATGTAATCCTCAGGGCTGGGACTAGATATCTTGTAATAATCAAAATCCAGAGAGATTATTCACTACTGTGTACAAAACCAAGAGGGGATATACTTGGGATATGAGGGTTTACAGTGTAAGTTCCCTGAGACAGGCCTATTTCTTCCTCTGCCTTCTATGACATGTCTGCTTGTTTCAACAGTGCATACATAAAAACACGTTTGTATAACTTGCAACATGTCTTTTTCAAGCACTTGCTAGAAAATAGTCTGTAATGTGCCTTATGCTGATTTGTCTTTTAAAAAGAAAATAAATGTTTTGAGCAGGTTTGATTCCATTTACTTAAATGTTTTGAGCAAAGTGTTACTGGGATATTTAGGACACAGATTTACTGTCTGTTCATGCTATCTGTAATGACCCAGTAGACCAGAACATCTTCAGAAGAGCTGTCACAATCTATCAAGTCAATGATCTGTAAAGTATAAATTCTCTGTGGAAGTTGTTATGGGCCATTAAGTAAATAATAATACCTATTTTATAAACTCTATATTAACTTTATATTTGTTATAGAAGATCAAATTTATATGATAAAATAAAAATCAGCCTGAGTGTCCAACTAAAACTTAAACTTCTCCAATATTGAAAAAATTGTCATTACATTTCATTTAGTCACACACTTTCTCTTTATGAGCATCTAGTGTAAAATTGGTATAAAATGCCAAAATACCCAAGTGCTATAATTTTCATAGCATTTTCAGTCTAGATTTGAGAGCAGGGTCCTTGTCTAAGCTGGCTTAGATAACTTAAAATAGTCTTCAACAGAGCTGAACAAAAAACTTCCTGAAATGTGCACAAAATTACAAAATACAGCAATTAACAAAACTAATTGCTCTGAATTCTCTGAGTTCCCTGTAAGGCATTAATTTTGAGAGCTCCATTTCAGGAGCTACATTGGAGCATTTTGAAATATTTAATGTGTTTTTCCCCCTGAGGTACAGGGCAGGACTCTGATCCCCATGTTTTATGAAGGAGAATCTGAATCACAGAAGTTAGAATCTATCTCTCCTAATAATAATCATGTAGAAGTTGGGCACTGAGCCAACCATATTCTCTTTATAGGCTCCGAAGGAGACCAACATCCCCATTTTCAACATTCAGCCTAATAGGGATGTCTGAGGCATATGTTTATGCTTCTGTTCAGAGCTGTGATTGGGCTGAAAAAGCCTCTTGTCTCCAGTCTGTTCCTCCAGGCTGCTTACGGGTGAATTTCTTTCTACTCGTGCCTGAGTTTCCTTGGCAAGTCCAGTTGCTTTGCTCCATAAGGGCTGCAGTGTATGACCCAACACACATTACCAAGGTCCAAATCCAGAGACACGGAGTTTGCAAGTAAGGTCTTTAAACAAACATTGCATTATGTGGAAGACTCAATGTGTTTGGGGCTGTTCTACCTCTACCTGCTGGTAGGTTTGGGTGATATATGCCACTCAGTACTTATCAGAGGTAGCACAAGTCTTATAGCTAACAAATGAGCCGGCCGCACCAGCTGCATGATCTACCTGCAGTATTTAAACTTCATATTTTCAATAGTAGCCTGTTTTCTTTGGCACAATTTTCCTTTGATGACTTCACAGAGCCCAAGTTCTAATCAAGTGTCAGAACCCTGTGGGGGGGGTTGAGGAGAACAATCATCAAAGGATTGAATGGAGTTTGAGGCTGCCATAGGAAAAGGTAAGGGAAAAATACACTAAGTGATCCGTAACAAATAGAAAACTAGAATCAGCTGGAATTTGCAATGCAAGATGACTGCAGGTGAATTAGTGTATTTAGTAACACTGCTGGGAAGGCTTAAATTTCTTTGGTACCAGAAGACTGAAAAATATTACTACTCTTTACAGCAGTGTAGGAGGCCTCTAAGCTTGATCATTTTCACTGGCTAATTAGTGAAAACTATAAATGATGAATGTAAATGTGGAAATACATGACCTACTAGAGAAGAGTCATCATGACTGCTTTAAAGCTCAGCTTTACAAGGCTCTTGGCCTCCTTTAAAGGGTCTACAAACACACATAAGAATGAATTTATTGGTAAAGTCTACCTAAATTCTAAGGGGCTTTTGACCAAAGCTTGTAAGAAAACCAGGCTGGCAATGGATAAGATAAATTATCATGGATAAATAATCAGTTAAAGATGGGAATGAAAGCCAACAGAAAAAAGTCAAAGTTTTGCATGGGTGTCTGTTGCACGTTGTGGCAGACATCTGTTCTCAGCAGACAGAATATAGGGTTGGGCGGTGCTGAGGATACAAAGTTTTGTCAGGACAAGGGTAAATTGAAGAATAGATGAAGGATTTTGCAAGACTGGGCAATAAAATTGCAAATTATATTCAGTATGAAATGTGAAGGGACATACTGGGAAAAGGCCTTGCGGGCTCATGTAGGAAATGGTGAACTCAAATGACCATTAACATTCAGGACTGAAATCTGGGGTTGTGACACTTTAGAAATGTAGATATTTTTCATGCTGTGTAAATATTTTGTTAGACAGTTACTTCTTTTTGTAGCTTTTTTGTAATGTATCAGATGGCACTGCCAGTTTGAAAAATAAATCATCACATCTCTTCATCCACAGTGGATAATTACCAGCATGTAAGTTGAATTCTGTTTAGAACATGACTGATTACAACTAAAATTGTACAGCATGACTCATCAGTTGGTAATTAGATCTCTCCTCTTACCGTACCTAAGTCATGTCACCATAATCTATAATGATAAAGGAAAGAATGACTGATTTCATGCTTTTGGCAAGCAGAAGCCACAGTTTTCTAATACAGTCACAATAAGGAAATTGATAGGTTTCTCTTGTATTGACTTGCATCTTTTCCCACCTTTCATTCAGAGCATTTTTGCTGTCCCTTAATTGATTTTTTCCCTAATTTCCCCTTTAACTTCCTGTCTTACATTCAGAATTCCCATCAGCAAGCAAAGACAAATGAGAATAAAGAGAGCTATGGCTCCTGTATGAAGAGACTTACATGAAAAAAATGCCAGAAAAGAAATAAACTGCCAGAAACTACACGTTATTAGAAGTACTGTGCTAAGAGGAGCTACTGCTGTAAGCACTGTGTTGAAAGAAAGCTAGTAAATGTTAGGGGATGGTGTGCTGTCTCAACAGAGTTTGAATCTAGACTGTAACCAGCCAAAACTGCAGATGATTTTAAATTTGGGGTTTGTATGGATCTGTGTTTGTTTCCAAGAGCTAGGACAGATACTGTGGCTGTAATCCTCTAAACATTGTGCATATTTAACTTCGTGGGTTCTTTTTATCTCATTAGCACAATTAAGCGTTGCGAGTAATTAAAAGATTAATGTTGATATGTGGGCAAGTTTTTCATGTAATGCAATCTGTATTAGAAGCAGTGGAATAGCCAAATTATATTAGTATGTTGAAGTATACTTAGGCAACACAAGAAATGAGAATTAAATAGATGAATACTTAACAACATCATCAGCTTTATAGCCTCTGCATGATGTAATCAATATGCAAATATTGTACACTGCTGTAAGCAGGAAGAAAGATGACCAAGGAGATCCCATTTGATGCTACTTTCCTGTGCTTACTGAGAAACAAATTTGATCTAGTAACATCAGTGTCAAACCTGATCCACATGTTGTGGGCAGTGGATCTGTTTAAAGTAGTAGCTGTGAGCACATGTATGACTGACTGCCTGGGAGAAAGGAGCCTTTGTGTTTGACCAGACAAGTATCTGATCCAGTGGAAGATTAGATGGAACATTAAGATCCCTTTGCATTTGACTTATAGCTCAAATGCAGAGTCAGGGTTTTTGAAGGATTAAAAGCTTATTTTCATAACCAACCTTCAACTCTAATCCCAATACAAACTTAAAAGATGTATCTACACATTAATAATACTTTAATCATTCCCAAATGCAAATCAAGATGCATAATTTTTCCATAAATCAACACTGTTATACACTTTATGAAACTGTATGTTCAATGCTATCCTCTGGAAAAACTAATTAAAATTGTCAGTTCAGAAAGTTAACGAATGATAGTATTTCCCATGTAACACTTAATATAAAATATTTAGAAACTAAAACTAGTTCAACAAACACATTGAGAAAATCCACAGGTCAGAGTAAAGGTTATCCTCTAATGATGAAAAATGCATTCCTTTTATGTAAATGTGAATAATATATGAATAATGGATGTTTGTTATGTAGGCGATGTAAAATTTATTATGGCTTGTAATATTCACTGCTTGGGCTTTAAGTGCTTTGCTTTGTAAATGATGAAATAGGTAAGTACATCTGTGTCATTTAACATCCTGAGTATTTTGAGTTAGAACCAAGCTCTAGTTGTTTGCAAAGTTCAGAACTGTTTTAAGGACCCTTGCAGTTTGGATATGTTGGAAAATTAAATCTACTGATTTGTTTGAGATGCTTTGAAACTTTCATTAAAACCTCCCTAAAGATCCTGACAGTTGAAATAACTGAAAGATAATATGTATTCCACTAGCATTAATGAATTCCTTTGTGTATCTAAGATCTACACAGAGGTGTGAAGAACAGTTCGTGTGTTTTCTGGGGTTCCTCCTGCTGGTTTAGTGCTTCAGGGCTGCTGCAAGCCACATCCTCTCTTCTGAAAGCTGGGCAAGGGCAGTGCATATTCTTCCTCCCTGGGCTGGTAGTCTGTGTCACACTGGGTATTATTTTCGGGTGTGCACTGTAGGAAATGGAGACTTTCTCAAGAAGGCAATAGTTTAAAGGTTTACTGGCTTAAGATTTAACACTAAGCAGTGGAGAGCAGGCACCTAGTCCAAATCAGTCTTGTGAACACTGAGTGAGGGGAAAAGCATATTCTCTGCTTTCTTCCTAGTAAGGAAAGCCTTTAGGGCTAGTCCTTTCTTTGTAACAGCCTTCAAACAGGAATGAATGAATGAATGAATGAATGAATGAATGAATGAATGAATGAATGAAAGCTTGTAGCTGCTTAAATGGGAAAGTCACTGGCTGCCTGTGAACTTCCAGAGAACTGGTACAGAAAGCCCTGACAGCTGGGTGTGGAGTGGCTCAGCTCAAGCAATAACCCCTTTACCCCTTCTTTTTATTTGAAATGTGAAAGGGATCACATCTTGGTAAACTAACATTTTCTTTTACACATATGCCTTTTGAAAACAGCCTAGGTGAGTAGTGGTTGTAAAGCAACGAAACACCTTTCTCTAAGAAGTTCATGCTAGCCAGCTTTTGTCAGGCTGAACAAAACTGCATTTTTTGCTTCTGGTCTTGCATTCACACTGCCAGATGGTACTAAAAAGGAAAAAGAGGAAATTAATCACTTTCTCTAATAATTTTCATTGTTAGTGCAGCCACCGCATATCTGCTTCATCTAGATTAATGTTCCCATGGGGCAACTGGTGATCACCAAGCTATTTCAAACTGATCTTCTCTTCAGCCTAGTGTTACCAGGCTGGATTCCACAAAACTGCTTTGTCCAGAGATCCATGCCATTATGCTGCAAATAAAAGCAACCGCTTAAAATGTTCTACCACATTTTCATCCCATGCAAGCCCTGCTAAGAAATCTGACTTATTTAAGCACCTGACCCTGGTAGAGTCACGCTAAACTTCCTCTGGATTTAAGTGCTATGGATTCTAAGATGAGGAGTCATTTTTCATGCTCAGGCATGAATGGCAGGTCACCCCATCTGAACACCATCAGTAAGACACTGAACGGTGCCTCTGTTTTGGGGGAGAGTTAGCTATTGCTGCATAGTAAGAGCCATGTTTGATGACTATCTCATATTATTTAGATTTCCAGTTAGAGTGATGTCAAAACTTGCATTTAGACATGAAGGCAAACCAGGTCTTCCTTTGCATCATGTCTTAATTTTCTTGCTGTTATTTTGTTCTTGTTGTAAGTGTGGAAATATACGTTGATACTAGGTGCAAAATTAAAACAATAATAATATCCTCTTCATTCCCTAAGCACTGAAGCAATGAAAGTTGCATTAAGAGGAATTGAATGATCTAGGCTTTAGGCATTAACCTCCAGAAAGCATCTCATAGCTACATGTAGAAACAACCAGAAAATTGGAAATGGAATTCTAAATCAGCATGTGAGACTAATCCTACTCCCCCAAAGCAAACTGGAATGTCTCAGGCACTTGAGCTGAAACCTGCCTCAGAGCAAAGCAAAAATCTACCTGAAACATCTGATCCATCCTAGTCTGTAAATTGTTTCATGACCCTTAAAACAAGAAATAAATTCATTACTTATTATGACTTATTAATTGAGTTTTAAATCCTTGACATCAGAGGCCCTCAGCCTAAAATGTAGCACTGGTTTGGGGTTTTCTCTTCCTTAACACAGTGCAGTCATTTGGGGAAGGGACATTTCTCAGTTTACTCTTTCTTGAGCTTTACTTTTTATGGGGATCTGGAAGTCTCAGCAAAGACTGATGTCAGAAAACAAGCCATACGTAGTGACAAGGGTTGCACCGTTGTGTGATTCCAGTTGTACTTAACTGGTGTGTTCTTGTGCGGTTCCCACTTTAATGAGGTTGTGTGTTATAAGCAGAAAGGAAAAGGTGGTATCCCCATTTCACAGGTGTGGATTTCACACAGGTCAAAGAGCTGCCTCTGAAACTAAAGCTCTTAAGTCTAGTTGCTTCAAGATGATCCTCCCTACCCAAGTTTTAGCCTCCCATTACTGCCAGCAATTTCTCTGATGTCTTAGTTGCCTGCAGTTCCCTGCCTAACAAGGTCAGGCTCCTTTGGAAGCACATCAGGCAGAGGATGTTCAAATCACTGCGTGATCAGGTCTGCCTTCCCGTTCCAGCTGAGGCAATTCTGAAACCATTGATATGAACACTTCAGTGTGGTTGTGCCTATAGGAAGAGGATGATCTGCAGTATCCAGTAACCTTCCTGACATTTTCTGACACTTGCTATTAAAGCATATTAGGCTAAATGTGCATATGTCTCATTTCTGAAACCCCTTCTCAAATGCTCACTCAATAACACTTTCCAACATATTGTACTCTTGTGTGCTGTTAATAGCTGTAAATCTTTTAACAGCAGAACTGTCTGCTTCAGTGGTAGCCAGGGTATTTGATCAAAGTTTTCTAACTGATTCTAGCTAAAGTCACAGCCCTCCATTGGTAGGCTAGGCACCAGCTTCCATTCTTTTGTTCTTTATGGTCAAACACCACGTGCTGTCTTAACTACTACTCTGGACAAGATGAGTTGTGTTGAGACTTTTGAAGTGGAGCTGAGCAGCTTTTCCCATTCTGCTGTGGCTGTCTCAGGAGCAGTAGATAAAATGAGACTGGGAATTCTGTGCTATTGCTGTTATCTCCTCTTGCATCTCTGCTCTGACTGGCAGTTGTCCTGTTGCATTTGCAGACTCATGGCAAGACTGAATGCATCTTCTCTGGTGTCTCAGACCACAGTGGCTCACGGCCCCAAGTCATGTCTTCTCAGCCAAAACATGCTAAGAATAAGGATTGAGCCAGCTGTATTCTGCAACTGTTTGTAAATGTTCCTTGCTCTTTTAAGGAGCTATTAAATTGCTTTTCCCTTTCCCTTCCCTCCCCATCCCCTTCCCACCACCTCCACATATTTGCATTTGCTTTAGAAACAAACCACCTTGACTTATTTGCAGTCAGTCACATTGCATTAATGTGTGGAAGTGACAAATAATGCCTGGTGTGTTCTTTATAGCATGCATTCTTCTTTGAAAAGGTGAATGCAAGGTAATTTGAATATTGTATGAGATCAAGCACCAAATTTTGAAAAATAGACCTTTTTCTCCCCTCTAGAATTCAAAGGAAAGACGGTTCAGAAAGCAAGTCTCATGAAAGGGTGGGAGAAGGGAATGAATGGGAAGAGGGCTTAAATTTAGTTTAAACATAGAATGAAGAACTTGATCATCTTCTGCTTTTTTCCCTACACCTGACGGATTTCTCTTCTCAATGACAGTTTAAAGCTGCGGCTGCAAAAGCTGGAACAAGCAGCAGAGAGCAGTACTGAGCTACTCGTCTCTGATGGAAGTGTTTTCCCTGAGGGCAACTGGTCTACAGGAGAAACAGAGGCAAAAACTGCGATGCTAATGTCCCCTCTTCAGTTTATAAGCTGCTGTGACAGTCTTTCTTGCTGATAACTGTGCATTACCCATGAGACAGGGAGCTGAGGCAATGGCACCGTTTGTCACAGTTCCCTCATGCACCTAGGATGAAGCCAGGCTTTGTTTTTCATCAAACTATGCCTTGGCAAAAGCTTTCAGATCAGAGCAGAAAGGAGGTGAATAATAAATATCTAAAAGGGAATGGAATAGAGAGACCAAGGTGGAGGAGTAACAAGAAGGTGTATTTTAATTGAAAGGTCAGATTTCCTCTTACAAAGCCATATTTTTTTGTCCATTTTAATGGAATGTAATCAACCAACAGTCATTAAACTGATGAGGCTGCTTTCTTTAAGATCAAGGCATTTTTCAAGTGGAAATGCTGAACAGTGTATTTTTTTTTAAACAAGAGTTTTGTTTTTCGTTAATGAAATAAAAATCCCCAGGGAAGGAGGCCATATAGGATGAATTATATAGTTCAGATTTCATAGGAATTATTTAGTGCTAACACATGCTTTGTGTTTCAAATGGAATAATGGATCTCATGTGATTTAGTTCCAGTGGAGTTTGAGACCACTTCTGTTTCCAGGGGTGAGAGAGGGCTGTTCTAAGAAACGCAACCAATTTTCGATGTTTTTTTATTTCTTACCTTCCCTCAGCATTTTGCCTCCCTGTATTCCCTGTGGCCACATAGCACCTGCAAGAATAGAAAGAGGAAAATAAGATGCTTGTATTTTGCTTGTCTACATTACATTTTCTCCACAAATGGACTCTTTCTCATTAAAAATTATTTCTCATAATTCCTGTAATGTATACTCCTAAATTGGCTGGCGAAAATACATCTCAAGTTCAAATGTGTAGTGAGCCTGAGTTTATATTGATTGTATGTGCAGGTTGTACACTCAGAGAAAAATCTTTCAGACACCCAGCATCACGTTGATATTTGTACCGGTAGTGAAAGAGAACAGAAATCTGTGAACTTGTGCCTTGTGAACTCCAACCTCATCTCTACCAGATAGTCAGAATGTTTTCTTTGTTTTTTGTCCTTCTTCCCCAACACAAAGAAGTCAAGAAGCCAGATGTGAATTTACAGGCTGGCTGTTTCTACATCAGTTTATCTGGATCTTATATTCTTTGCACTCCTATCTATGTATTAGAGGGGTAAAGATGATACAGTTGGTGATACATTTGTAAGAGGTTTTATGTGATTTTAAATAGATTAAAAAAATTTCTAAGGCCTATGTTTTTAATAGATCCCATTGAAAGTGAATATATATAAAAGTATCTTCAACGTGGTATTACAATTTTTTATAAGCTACCATTTTATAAGTTACCAGTTTAATAACTAAACTTACACACATTGAGACTCTTTAAACCCAGGCAAGGGTGAAAGGCTAGCTACAGTAATCACCTCAGCTAAGGCCTCTGGACGTGTTTGGCATGTCAGTGTCTCTGCTTTTATTGTGTACTAAAAGAATAGCTCAGCCTCCCTCCTTGTAGAAGTAGAGGGTGAAGTGAAAGTTCTCCTGTCTGCAAGCTGCCCAGGGAACTGATTTGTAGAGGCTTGATGTCTCCCATTCAGCTATGCAAATAGCATCCAAATTACTCAGGTCTGCTTCTCTACTATTCCATTAATACCTCTGCAGAAGTAGACCTAGTCTGCAGCAGATGAGAAAGCTTTCTTTTTTTTTTTTTTTTTTTTTTTTTTTTTTTTTTTTTTTTTTGACATTAATGGTATTCTCTCAGTCAGCCTGGTCATCCAGTCTGGCTGTTTGGTGACATCCTGGCTCTACACTGTTTGGAGGCTTCATCAGGTAACATACCCTCACCTTGCTTTGTACTCCTGTGCTCTTTTTATACTCTGTACCTCTGATCACGCACTAAATCTGGCAACCAGGATCACCAGCATGAAACAAAATGTGACAATTTCTTTTTCATCCAGCTAACACTCATAATTTCAGAGTAAGTTATATCAATTTAGCTCTGGCTTGAATTTAAACTTATATCTTGTCCTGTGTTATTTAATTTTGGAATGGTTAATGTGAATTTTCCCAAGATCCACAAACCAGAGCAACAGTCTCCTGCTCACTAAATGAACCCCTGACATTTGTGAATTTATTACATTTATTACATTCATAAGGTAGAATTTTCTAAGTGTAGGGAAAAGAGCTACAAAAGCTGCTTGTACTGCTGCATCTGTTTATGTTTATAAAAGTCAGTAAGACTTTACCTAGACGTGTGTGTATCACTCCTCCTGTGCTTCTGTAGCATTAAATAATTGTCATAGTTTATCCCAGCAGAGAGCTAATCACCATTCAGCCTTGGTGGGATGGGGGAGAGAATCTGGGGAAAAAAAATAAAATTCTTGTATTGAGACTAAGACAATTTAATAGGACTGAAAAAGAAGAGATCATGATGATGATGATAATAGAATTAGAATATAGAAAGCAAGTGATGCACAATGCAATTACTTACTCCCTGCCAACTGATGCCCAGCCAGTTCCTGAGCAGTGCCCCCCTCATCTAACTTTCCTTATCGTTTATATACTGAGCAAAAAATCCCATGGTGTGGGATATCCCTTTGGACAGTTGTGGCCAGCTGTCCCCTCTGTGCTCTTTCCCAGCTTCTTGTTCCCCTTCTCCCATGGTGGGGCCATGGGAGAAGCATGAAAGGTTTTGATTTATTGTAAGCACTACTTAACATCAGCTAAAAACACAAGTGTGTTTTCAACATTACTCTCATTCTAAATCCCAAACACACCATTACAGATTACAGCAGCTACTAGGAAGAGAATTAACAGTATTCCAGATGAAATCAGGACAGAACAGCAACAATTTTTGATATTTTGAAAACTGTTGGCCTAAAAAGCAAAAACAATTCAGCTTCTTTCTGAAAAAAAGAAAAGAAAAAAAAAAGTGTAAAAAATATTTCTGGGGGCTTTTCTGTAGTTCAAATGTAATATGCTCTGAACATCATCACTTGATTTCTAAAGCAGTTTCATGAAACATTTTTGTGAAATGCAAAAGAACTTCCTTGAGCAAAATTAAACAGGAATAAAAGGCAAACTTCCAAGAATAAAAAGGTAAGCTTCTAAGGAAGATTAACCTCTACTTTGATAAAAGACTAGGAACTTGAAAGCCTGCCAATTATAGGTATAGAAGTGTATAAAAAAGCAGATGCTGTATTGTGAGTAAGACTGAGTTTGGAAGCTCAGTTCCATGTGGAGATGGAAAGAATCGACTGGAAAGAAAAAGATAACTTTATTGAACTGATACTGGAACACTTGAAGTAGCTTTTGTTATGTGTATTTTATACAAGGGCTAGGATGTGTTTAAACATTAGCAATGATTTGTCTCTCTTTATGACTAGCTTTCTCTGAGTAACCAGCAGTTTGTCTAAGAGTGTGGAAAGGTCTCTGCCACGTCAGAAAAATTGTAGTCATCTGCTCAGAAAAAATGTATTCTAAGACTTTCCTACTGGTCATTTGTTTGGGATTGGCTCTTTCTGTATTCTGGTATGAGTTACAAGCAGCAGAAGATAAACTTTTCGAAGTTCTCTCAGCTGTCATTTTGCTTGTAAGGCTGCCAAAGTCCAGCATGCCGACTACCTCAGGATCCTGTCTCCATCATTTTCCAACCACTGATGAGCAGGACTTATATTACTTCCTGAGTAAACTCTGTCTTGCACTTTGTGTTTTGATCTCTTTCTTCACTGCAAATATATTTCTGGTAAAAACACCCAGAAGTGTCATTCTGGAATGCTCACTGCAAGCTACCAGCAGCAATTTTCAAGTTATTTGAGCAGTGGTGGGAGCAACAGCAAAATTCTATCTCAACTTCACACCTCTCTTTTTGATAATAGTAGTCCAAGGGAACCTCAGAGCTAGAAATACGCAATCTTTAGTCTCTCTTCCTCTTTGGGGCTAATTACAGCATCTTGCATTAATGATGTTGAAATGTTTCCATCACAAATGAGTAAAACCATTTTAAGGACATAGCGCAGGGCATGGTCCAAGAAGCAGTCACCAGCATTGTTGATCTTCATGCAAGGTAGAAGAGTTTTGAACTAGCTGGTGCAATTTAGCTTCAAATACCACCAGTAGAATAGAGAAAGGATAAGTCTTAAACGTTAGTTTGGTACCTTCAGTGTCTGTTCAAAGTTACAGAGTGTGGAGGCTGGGCAAGACAGATATTGAAGAGGAAAAATGGGATGTGATAGATAGATAAATCATGTTTTATATATTTGGCCATCTTCTCCTCACCTTCCTGTGAGAGACTGTGTGTAACTGGAGTTATGGCTCAGTTGCCTGGAGAAAGTGAAGGTTTGAGACTAAATGGGATCTCTGAGTAAGGACTGGCTTTCTTCAAGGATTTCAGAGTTATTTCTTCATAGGTTTTTCTCATTCAGTTATCCTGATGCTACCCTGTGTCTGTGTGTATATACATGTACATGTAGTATATGACAATATAGACAATAGTCTGTGCACATGTCCATTAAGGAATACCATTAAGGATCCATTAAGGATCCATACCCATCCAAATGAAACCTCACAGATTTATTCACAGTTTTTTTGTGCCATTGTTCCCTAACAAAGGCTTACTTTTTGCTAGCCTGAACATGTAGCTATAAAATACCACCAAGTCATCTTTCCCAGGAGCAGCAATATGTCATTTGAATGTAATAGTTACAGTGCTGGGAAATAAGACATTGTGCAGGTCCTAGTGTCTCCAAAACCTAAAAGTTTTACCAGCAAATGGAATGATAATTCTGTAGCTAATCCTTCATAATTATTTGTGGAAAGATTTCAGCGGTCAACAAATGCCTTAAATGCCTTTAACTGTTCTATGCATGACTCATTTTCCTTAATCTTGGTTTTCTATATAAAAGCTTTTCCCATGTTGTGGCAACAGTGAGTCACAGTATGTTACATCTGGTTGTGTGATTTGGTCATCCAGGATTCACATTACCTACATATTGTTTCTGTTGTAGGTAGAAAATGCAGAATATATTTGGATTGCAGAGGGGAGAATGAGTGTTTGTCCAATACCTGCTCTTTCTTTTTGAATTATTTATGCATGGAAACTGAAAAAAGTTTCATACTTTACTCAGAGACATTTATCTCCAAGAGGTTCTGTACTTTACAGGAACTATATTGGATCCTTTTCACAGTTCTCATCACCTTTGCTATGTTCCTGATGTGTTTTGGTACTGATGCCTTGGACAGGCTGCCTAAAACAGAGGCTAGACAGAGTTAGGGAACAAAGTAGGTATTTTTTAAAGGCCTTTAACAGACACACCTTGGGCAGTGCAGGAGCCTCGCAGAGGTTACACCCAAGATGGGCAACACTCACGAAATTTTCAGACAGATACAAGATTGGGTCTATTTGCATATCAGAGGTTAAATTGTCCAGTTACAGCTTCAGGTCATGAAGTCACATTTCCCCAGTTTGCTCCTCCCCAATTTAACTTTTATTACACTTTTCAGGGCCCAAGGCTGTGATGATGACCTTGGTTCTCAGGCTTGGAAGGATTGTTTTGTCTGACCAAACTGCAGGAGAGCTTACTAACACTCTATATGGAATTCAGAGTTATACACTAATGCAGTACAGAATCTGAAAAAAATAAAAGCTAGAACTTTAGGCATCAATACTCCCTGTCAAATGTCTTCCTTCTGCATCTTCAGGTTATTCCAGAGCAGCTAATGTTTATTTTCTTAAGTGCCTATATATGAATCATTTTAGAGAGTATCAATTGTCCCCAGGATTCTGAGGGGTCCACAAATGAGCAATAATTGTTTTTTCCCCTTCTAGCCCCCCTTCTGTAGCCCTCATATGAAGCACATCCACTCTGCAGCATGCAGCTGGTGTAGTGTTGGCACCATTCCTGTTTAAGATTGTTATCAATGCTCTGGATGACAGGATTGAGTCCACCCTTGGCCAGTTCACAGACAGTGCTGAGTTGGGTGGGAGCAGATTTCCTGGAGGGCAGGAAGGCTCTGCAGAAAGGATCTGGAGAGGCTGGATCAATGGGTCAAGGCCACTGATGTGAGGTTCAGCAAGGCCAAGAGCCTGGTCCTGGACTTGGGTCACAGCAATCCAGAGAAGCCCAGCAGAAAATGGCCTTGAGGTGCTGGTCAACAGTGGTAAACATGAGCCAATGTATGCCCAAGTGGCCAAGAAGGCCAATGGCATGATTGCGCATGCAGGTAGGTTCCTTATCTGCAGAGTTTTATGCTTCTAGTTCTGAGAGGGCTTCACTGTGCATCTCTGTGGTTCATACTGACACTTTTGGCCTTTATAATCTTTCCTTTCTAATCTCTGAAGCTTAATTCTGATTGGGGACACCATACAGCGAGAGTTCAGGTAATGAGACCTGTTTTCTTTTCCCACACTGGTTTTGTTAGAGAAAGAAGTCAGGTCTCAGACAGAATTTAGACCTACACTCTAAGTATTGTCATTGTAACAAAAGAAATAGAAGAATTTATTAACCATGGAAAAGATCAGTACTGGGTGAAATTCATGGTGTTACATATGCTTGTGTAGTCAGAACATAAAAATTGTCCATTGTCTTTGTTTCACAGCTTGCTTTTTTCAAACTAGGAACAGAATTATAATCCTGAGATATAAAAGAATTCCTAGTGATCTTTCATTTATATGCCACCTCTGTCTGAAAAATTTCGGTTAAAAACATTTCTTGTTTAGGAAAATTGTCCATGTTTTCTGCTAGACTTTGTCCGAGGATTAGCCCAAATGTATTCAGGTTAGTTGGTGGAGAAATTCTTTCAGTTTTGTACAAAGACTAGCATTCAAAATCACCTTTTATTGTAGTCATAGTTCATGCGCTGTCTTTCAAAGTAAAATTTATGCTTCTAACTAGTTCAGGCATTCTCAGAAATTTTACCCTTCTCTTCATGAAGAGAAAAAACCTTCTGATAATTGTATGATGGTCATTTCCAAATGTCTATTGCAGAATTACCTCATCATGTTAACAATGCTAGAATTGTCAGAAATCTTGCAGTTTTACCAAACTAAAATTATTGAAAAACAGTTTAAATATTTTACAGCTGTGCCTCATTACACAGTAATTGCATACTTAATAATACAGGATGTACACTACTACTTACAAGGAAAGTTAATTAATTTGAGTTTTGTGTTAGTTTTTTCCCTTTTAAAAAATACTTCGTAATCTGCATATGTTAATTTCATGCTATTGCTAACAGCCTTAAATCAGAAGGTTTTAACTTGGGAAAGATAAGAGTACTACGCACTTCATTTAAATGACCTTTAAACAGTGCTGAGTGTGTTTCATTTTTCTTGGGACCCTTCATGTTTATGTTTAATAGTGATATAGACATTCAGAACAACAGCCATTGATGCCTTGAGAGGCTACCTAGAACAGAGGCTAGACAGAGTTAAAGGAATAAAGTGGGTATTTATCAAAAGGCCTTCAAAGGGCACACCCTGGGCAGTACAAGAGCCTGGCCAGGGCTACACCCAAGATGGACAACAGGTCACGACGTTTCACACTTTTACAAGTTTTGGTTCATTTACATTTTTGGGGTTAATTGTCCAATTACAGCTTCAGGTCATGGAATTCCATCCTCCCACATTGCTGTCCTCAGTCTGCTGTTGTTTATGCTTTCTGGGCCTGAAGCTGCAACAGTGTCCTTGGGCTGGAAAAGGGTAGTTTTGTCTAACTAAACTGTGAAGAGAGCTTGCTTACACTTTATATGAAGTTCAGTGACACAATAATGCAGTACAGAATCTGAAAACTGTAAGAGTTAAAACTTAAGGCATCACCATCACCAAAAACCAAGGAAAAAAGAAGTCAAAATAATCACTTCCAACAATTATTGTATACATTTGCAGCTGTTCCACCAAGAGAAACCAACATTCAAACTGCTGTTACCCTGCTACTTGAATATCTATGGTTCTGTGCTCAGTAGAATATTTTTGATAGAGGTTTTTTTCTCTATTCATAAACCAGAAATTATCTGATTTTTTGTTTAAGAAAATTTGGAGTCATTAGGACTAATCACTTATTATTTAGCAAGTCTTTAAGTATTCTTCACCAAATGTAAATTGAAATACTTTATTTTCCTGAAATGGACCCCAAAACTCTGTTGGTCCTCCTGTCAGAATCCAGTTAAATTCAGACCAACTTTCTCACCATATATTGTGGTGTCACCTGGGTTCACACATCAGCCTTTCTAAGTAGCACATACTTAAAAATGTGAGTTTTCTTTTCCCAGCCAAACACAGGATACAGAATTTCTGGTGTTTGTAACCTCTGTATTCATCACACTCATGATGAAAGTTTGCTTATTTTGTGGGATTCTGTGTGCTTTAGCAGGCTTGTGAGTCTTTCTTAAAATATTACCTACAGTACTGTCAAGAAGCATTAAGACTATTATTTTTGGGTGTCCTATATTCTGGCCCAGCTGGCCCAGCCTGTTGTGGTTGCTGTTTGTTTGCCTGGGACAAGTCAGCTGTCTGGCCCTTTTTGTCTGTCATTGGAATTTGGAAAAAATGCCTTTTTGGTAACTGTAGGGCTGTGATGAAAATCTCACAAACTCCCACAGGCTTTCTCTTTTACTTCCACTTGTGTTCCTGACCATTGCTTTTTATAGAGTTTCTGAGAATGCTGTGGCCGTTTCTGGGACCCCAGATCCAACTGGGATTTTTTTTTTTCTGAGGTATTTTCTGCTTCATGTCTTTAGGGACTGTGATATGAACATCTAACACAATCCATTTTGGAAAAGAGAGTATCAGCAGAGGCCAAACTGCACTTTATTATTGCTCTGCAATTGTGTGACCCAAGTATATGGTAGAATTTGCCTTCTGCAGGATTTTTGCAAAACTCTAATACAGATTGAAATTCTTTTCTGTCAGTACTTCAGATGGGCAATAGCAGCTAGCTGTGGTGACACATTTAAATCTTTCTTCTGTGTAAATTAATTCCCATTAAACCATGTGCTGTCGTCAGATGTGGAGATAAGTTGTAACAATAACAGTGTAACAGAATTTCAGATGCACAATTATTTCTTTATCTGTAGCATCTACCTCTTTGCAGAGAGGGACAATATTACTCCAGGAAAACTCTTGATCTTATTTGGGTAGGTGGTTGACCATTTTTATTCTTTTTGTCTGCAGCTTAGTTTTGCTTTTTTTTTTTTTTTCCTGTGAGGATGGAGGATTTGAGAGAAACAGAGGTGAGTGGGTGTTGGGTGGGTTTTTGTCAATCAATAGTAACAGCAAATCTACACACTTTAAAAAAAATATTTGTTTGGGGGTTTTGCTAAGTTTATTTTATTTTTTTCTCCCATGTTGATAACCTTTTGCTTAAGACAAAATACTTGTAAGTTAATTTCATATCTTTCTAAACTTAGCATGTTTTCTTCAGCATACCCTTCAAAAAAAGTTAGGTGACTCTCCAAACAACCAAACTTAGTAAGTAAAAAGCACAAATATTGTTGATAAATTCTGAGATGGAATCTGTCAAATGATTGAAATTTTAATTACTTTCCCCCTTATTTGTGACTTTGAATATAAATGAATTCTCGTAGCAACCTGGAAAGTTACATGTTTAAATCTCTGTCCTCTTCTGCAGAGGGCTTCCCACTTATAGGAAATAAGACCTTGAAATTCTCATGTATTTTTGATAGCCTTCCTGGCAGTACTTAACTTCTCTGCTGAGACGGAAGATGTGATCTTATTTGGCCAAGAATTGGTTATATTAACTTCTGGTTTTGTCAAGGGAAGTAGGAAGGTGTTTTTATGTCCTTCTGCTTTGTTCACCTACTGATTCATGAAGGTAAAATCATCTCCCTCTTTTATATGGTCATTCCTTCCTACCTGTAGCTTTTACAAACACTTTTTGTTTCATGTGTAACACTGGAAACCTTTCTTGGTCTGAAATTAACAGAGGCCTCATTGGTTGTTCGTCTTCTATTTACCATTTTCTTTGCTTCTTTGAAGCTTTATTGTTATTGCAGTTTTATGGTGGGGTTTTTAAATTTGTTTTTCTATTCTAAATGAATTATTTGCTTTTTTTCACTGATTACCATTTGTAAACTTATAGAAATTTCAGTTCAGTTTAATTACTACTATTGCAAACCTGAATTCACTTGGTTGTGCCACAACATAATTCTGGGGCTTCCAGCACAGAGGTTTTATCTTATATCCATCCCGAAAGCAGCTGAGCTTCTTACAAAGAACTCTGTTAAAACTTGTGAAATTGTAAGACAGTTTTCTATACTTACAGTAGTTTTCATTTAAAAGCTGTCTCTCACCTCTCCTTTTACATGGAATGCAGTTCAAATTTCCATAATACAGTTTCAATACAACTTCTTCTGCAAGTTAACTGAAAACTACTAAAATCATCAAGAGCTTCAGAGTCAATTATTGTCAGAAATAACACCTTTTTCTTTTCTGTTTTTATCCACTGCTTGAAGACAAAGAGAGAAGCAACATTTAAGCCCTTTTCACTTGCCTTCCATGCTTCTGGAGAGTTACAGTTTTATTCTTCAGCTTTTAACTGCTTTTTTTGTGGAGTTTCCTGTAGTTACTTCAGCTGAGCAGCATTTTTTTTTCAGAAATTAGTTGCAGTGAAGAGGAATATAATAATGCTGCTTCTGCTATCCTTGTCTGATTTCTGACTGGCCTTAACATTGCTTTACACCTAAATGTTCTTATTAAAAGAACATACTTCAAGTTACTTAAGCCAGCACCTATATTTGTAATAAAATCTAGCAAAGTTTTAATTAACCATCTCAAGGTGAATAATAGTGAGGCTCAATCTAAACTGTGATATCTCATGGAATATGCCTTAGTCATGCCATGCTTCTCTTTTTTTGTTAGGCTTAAACCACCCCAAACTATCATAGGGCCCTATTCCATCCTTCCTCCTTTCTCTGGAAGCGCAATTTTTCTTTTTGAAAGTTTCAAAAATATTTTGGATCCTTTTTCTGAGGAAACTTCAGAGTGCTACTGTGATATTATTTCTGGAGGGACTGTATACGTTGACAGAAAACCAACTTTTTCATCAGTCCTCCAGCTTGTTTCGTCCCTATAGATTCATAGAAGTAGTCTGAAATTTGCCACCAGCAAAATCTTATCAGTTTACACAGCCCAAAATAGTACAGGCAAAATGTATAATTAAATCAAAAACATTGTAAATTTTACCTAGCTTTTGAGACTGTTCTGTAGAGCGAAAGATAGGAGAGATGTCATTAGTCTTCAGAGAACCTATCATAACTTGAATAATAAAATTCAGAAGTAGGAAAATGGCTATTATGTATGAATAATTGCAGTGAGTGTTTCCCATTTTGCATATTTGATGCCGTATCAAAATATATTGCAATGTAAGCCACAGAATCAAATATAAAAAGAATATTTTTAATTAGAAAAGAGCTTTTATTCTACTTGTGATAATGCCTATCAAAAATATACTTTTAAAAAGCTGTACTTTATTCAATTAGAAAAGTTCAATTAATCAACAAGAGCCAAATGAGTTCTGTTGAACTTAATGAAACTTAACACCGTTTACTCCCTTTATCCATTCATTTTTTTAGAGGTCAATTTTGTGACTGTGCTGCTGTAAGACTATTTCAGTAGTGAATGTTTTTTGGAGAGATTTTTTTAAATGCCTTCCAGTCCCAGCACTTAGAATGAAGTTGCAGAAGGATTAGTCCATCTTGCAATTAGTTCATGTACAGCCACCAGAGAGCCTGGTAATAACAGCTTCCGACAAAAATGGATGGTTATTGAAATAGAATTCTATCTCCTGTAGAAATAGTAGGGAATCGATAAATTATTATTCTATAAATTATTAAATCTATAGACATAAGATGACCATAAGTTCAGTTCCTTGTCATCAATTAATTAAATGACGACATACACCCATTGTTACCATCTGTCTATTAATTTAATAATTTATTGAATAATGGACGCTGCTAATACAAGGTTGAACATGACAATATCCATCTTCAGTGCTAGTCCAACATTAATGAGCTTGACACTACATTAGTCTCCTCCACCTTTTTGGCAAATGTCTTTATTTAATTTGGTCCAGAAGAATGTGTTGTCCGGATTTGTAACCTGGCAGGTCCTTAATTTCTGACAAATTTCTCTTCCACCAAAAATTTGGCTTCACAAAAGGTACTAGAATTTTGAGCAGTGAGGGAGTGTGATGCCCTAAAATGGTGCCATGAAAATAAAGAACAGGAAAGGAACGGGACTGATGTGTTCAAATAGGTCAGATGAGTAAAATTGCATCCCTAATGGAAAGAATTGACCAGCACTTGTTAGAATCACAGTAGATAATCACAGTACTCTTAAGCTTGATAGTAAATTTCAGATTTTTTATTAACACTTCATGCAAGATTCAGAGTTCACATAAGCCTTCTTAATACCATCATCCCCTGTTCTAAGAGAGGAGACAAGAAATTCTTTCCATTTTTCATTTCAAGCTGTTGCAGTTTGAACACAGTTCAACAGTAACACAGTTACTGCTGAATCTAAAGAAGGCATGGATGTTATTTTCAGTGCTCTGAAAACAACATTTTCTGGTGAAGCTGGCTTCAAGAGAAGTGTGCTGATGTACTGATGTACATCATTAAAAGCTAAAGCAAATCAAAGGAGCACTTGCGTATCCCTGTGACCTCCTCAATTGTGTAGTACAGAGCTTCAACTGGCTCTTGCAGGCTATATTGATTATATATTATCACATACACCAAATGATCTTTGAAAATCGCATTAACTAGATAAATGGCCTAAATACATTTAATTGACTTCACATGCTTCTCTTCAATAAAATGAAGGCATGTCAAAAAACAACTTACATTTGAATTTGTTTCTCTTATCTGCAATGGTTAATCAAAAATTGTTTTTACCACCAGATAATCACAGTTATATGGTTGGTGATATCAAATAGAAGATGATGTTCAGGAAAATTAACTGAGTTCTAATTGACTTGAACCTAAATGAATAAAATAGATAGAAAACATCAAGCATGAACTGTGTAATTAGTTCAGATATAACAGGCCATATTTTTAGATATTTGAATTTCCTTTAGTAAATGGAGACTTGTGATGGCTGCAAAAGAAAATTATTTAATCATTAAACATTTAATCATAACTCCTTGATATTAAGACTCTGTACTGTTACTTTTGCAAGGTATTTGCAGTAATAAAAATACTTTACATTTTTTTAGTTAGATGATCTTTGACTCCAAGTCTATGACCAATAAAATATTAAAGTATGCACATTTTATCCTACTAGGCAAAATTAAATATTTTATTATAAGAACAGGCTTTCAGATATTTGGTACATTCTTTATTATTTTTGTTATGAATAAATTGAAAAAAAAAATTCCAAATGGTCATACTACCACCAAATCCCACCCCACCCCCTCCCCCCCAAAAAAAATAATTTAAATGCTCTAGAAGATTATTCTTGAGCAATACCTTCATTTTTTTACTCCTCTTGTACAGTGGTGCAATACTGAGTCTCACATGGTGCCTGCAGATGTGACTAATGACATATTCATAGCTTTGACAGAGCAGCAGCAGTGGCAACATCAGCATAAGGCTGGCCTTGTTGGCTTCTTGTAAGGCAAACTTTAATTGAATACACTTAATAGAAGTTTTCCCTGTAATGGGATAATTTTTTTTACCCTAATTTGGACTGAAGTACAGCTGCTGGAGCCTATGAAAAGACTTAAGAATTTCTGTGGGAAGAAACTCCTGATGTGCAGAAACATGTGAGGATGCCCCTCTTCCCTCAAAAAAATCCTATCCCCACATCAAATTCAATTCAGACAACTGATGTATTAAACTTACAACATTGTATGTCACCAAAGAAGTGGATGAAACTGTTTTGTATCATCAACAGTAACTTCCATACAGACAGTATTTTTCTAGATGTGGCAACAGATGGCTCCACTTACTAAAAGAATACAACCTTATTCATATTTACATTCTCTTAGTCATTCCTTCAAGCCAAATTCACTTGCAACTCAGCCCACCAGGGAAATTAAAGCACAGCCTGAGACAGCAAGACTGGGGATTACAAGAAAGGCATACCTGCATTCATAAGAGGTCCTTGCCAGTTCTACCCTGTGCAGAAAACTGCTGTAATACCTCTGCTGCTGGTTAGCCCTCCAAAAACAGTATTGAAGTAGTAATGAAGTGACACATATGCTTTCTGCTGTCTTTTCAACGAAGGATGAGTTTTATCTCCCTAGCAAATTGTTCTAAATATGTAACAGAAGCTTTACCTCTAAATCAAAGATAAAATATTTCACTGAAAAGGGATTAACTTTACTACAGCACATGTATTTTAGAACTCTAGAATGTATAGGATGTGCCATATGAAACATCCATTAATCACATATATATAAATATATTTTACACACAGAGAAACATATATTTATTTATAGGCAAAATAAAAAAGTTCGAGAGAAGAGGATGAAACAGGAGTGTAGGAGTAACACCCAGCTGTTACCCATGGAAGGATGAGTGGGTAGTAACATCATGATTTATTGGAATAATGGCATAGAAATAGACTTCCCCTGTCATAAAGTCATGGGCAAGTTCTTTTTCTCTCATGTTAATCATAAGTCACCATTTTGCTTTTATGTTTGAAGAGAAACACCTCAGAGAACCTCAGGCAGTAACCAGAGAAAGAATGGTTTTCATCCAAAGGTCAAGTCTCAGTCTTATAGGAATTTCCATTTTTATGCCATCTGGATGCATGTAATACAGCACAGTATTTAGATCCAGGTCACCGTTAATAGCTCTGGTGACAGAAACTCCCCTAAGGGTGAGAGTCTTTAACAAGGAAATGTCAATGCCCCACTCAGAGAGAAATAATCTTCTGTGAGATCTTACAGTGATTTAAGTGATCACCATTGGGATGTCATGGTACAAGTGTGTGATGTATCATCAATACTGCAAACACGAGTAAAATCTGTCTGGGAGAACTGGGAACCAGGTAGAAAATACTGAGTTTCTCTAACTACATTGACTAGAATGTTTTTGGTTAAAAGCCAGGAAAACTCACACAGTGCTCTGAAACAGAATCCTTAGCTGCTGTTAGCCTAGTTGTTGTATTTGGTCTGGGTCTTGAACTCTTATCTGCCCCCCTATCACTGAGAGAGAAGACCAAGAGGGACATCTTGCTGTTCTGAAAATGCTGTCCAAATGGCCAGTGACATAGCTACAACACAGTGGATTGTGGACTGAAGTTGGTCCTATGCTTATCCCATGTGATGATCTGGAAAATACTTAATGTGGCTTGGGATGTTGCTCTGCTGTTTTACGACTTCTTAATGACATTGCTGACTGTCCTTGCCTTCTGAAATGAGGATGAAGTCATACAGAAAAATACCCCTTCAACCTGCTCCCATCAGAGACTGTGTGGGGTGCCCTGAGCCCTTCTGTCAGACTTTTCTCATAATTATGCCCCTGGTCAGATTTAGATTTTTTTTTATTATTATTATTTTTTTTCTTCAGGGACTTTAAAAGATCACAAAATTCAGGAGAGGTCTGGCACACTTCTGGACACTGCAGGTATGAGACATATTTTTTTGTGGTAACAGTTTTAATTTATCAGGAATTCAAATGGGCAGAAAAGATGAGAAAGAGCCCACATAAGGACCACTGACTTTTATTTGGGAATCATCCTTATTGATTAATCTTTCTGCTTTCACAGGTCATTTGCTTTTAGTAATGATACTTTGTTATATTTCTGTGAATTCTTGTTATTGCTTATAAGCTACTGGGTTAGCTGGATCCTCCTGGATCAATCACAGCTGGTTCCATTCACAATGGCTCCAAATGCCTAATTTTCTTGTAAATTATTTGGACCTTCTCAGAGACTGAGAACAATTTTTCGTCCTATATACCACTGTTACAGCTTCTCTCAGAGGAACTTGAGTCAAGGTCACCTGCCTGCCCATTTTACACTACTTATTAAACTCACAGCCAAAATTTTTGAAAAAGCAAAAGGTTTGTGATAAGTTTTTTGCCATATAGAGAAATGTATGGAAACCTAGAACAGTAAAACTGCAAATTCGTTTGTGTGCTATTTCACTTTTACTGATGCAGTGGGATAGAAGCAAGTCTAATTTTGGGATGCCTTTGCTTTTCTGTTCTGGGCCTGTGGACATTTCATAGTTATTTATGTAATTTCTTCTAAGAGATTCAGAAAACCACCTAGAAATTTGTTTCAGTTGTGAAATGTGAATTTTACTTCAGATGCCATCTGTAAACTCTGTGAAGAAAGCTTATATTAAAGTAGTGTAGCCCGAACTTCGGGCAGTGGAGCAGGTTGCAGTGTGTGCCTGTAGCTGCACTCCTGTGTGTGATGCTACTGTTCTCCTTACCAGGAGAGATCCCAGCAGGTGTGACTCACTGCTGTACTTTTATACCAGGCTCTCTACAAATATGACTCATGATACAGTTCACACTGCCAGTATTCCCTCTGGAAAAGGGAAGCTCTTCATATAATAATAATAATAATAATAATAATAATAATAATAATAATAATAATAATAATAATAATAATAATAATAGTAGTAGTAGTAGTAGTAGTAGTAGTAGTAATAACTACTTAATTTGGGGTTGGTGTGTCCTGTGCCTAGCTCAGCTTTGCAGGAGGCATGGAGGAGTCAAGTTTCTTCCTTGAATCTGCCCAGCCAGGTAACATATGAACAAATTCTGCTCAGTGGAAGGGAATCACAGAGGCGCTTACAAGGAAATATCCAGAGAGCCCTAAAGGAGGAATAAACACATTCTTTTCCCTTCTCTACCCCAGTCCAAACCAATTGGCTCTCATTTTTTGGTGCCTCAGGCACCTTCCCTGCTTCCAGCAGCCTTTTGCAGGGGGAACGTGAGGGTTTTCTGAGTGGTGGTGCCTCTGAGGGCTGCTTCTGGAGTAACACAATTTATGCTTTCCCTTTTATTCAAAGCAATGTCTAAGGGCACCATCCAGTTGAGAAACAGTAAGAAGAGTAATTAAAAAGAATAAAACAATGTGGTGTTGCTACTAACCATCATCTAAAATGATAACAGTCTGTAATGTACTCTAATTATCTAATTAATTACACCAATAATCACTAATTAATGCATATTTTAAGAGATTGGAAAAATGTGCTTTCAAAGCACTGCACTATCAACTGTCTGGCTGTATCTGTGATTTGACACTTAAAATGCTCACTAGAAAAAAAACACCTCTTGTCTGTAGCACAGCAGATTTCCTGAGGGGCATGCAGAAGTCAAAAGACATTACTTTCCTGCAGTGACTTGGCAAATCTTGAGATCACTTGAAACAGTATTGGGGAAAGTCTGGCATTTTCCTTTTGGCCATGAGGATGCTTTGGATAATATACTTATCCCATTCACTACTTTGCAAATTTGCTCAGAAATGTTTCCAAACAATGACTAAAGTGTCTCTAGAAAAACCTGAGTATTTAAGACTACCATTGTGTCTGGAAACACCACAAATATTTGTCTAAGCTGGAACAGACTTTTGATTTTTTAAAATACATATTTATTAATAGGAAAACTTTGTGGTGTGCTTACTGCTGAAGTGCATTGTAAATTCTGTGCTTTTTCTGCATAGAATGAGTCTCTTCTAAGTTTGCAAAAGACCAAAATTTCTATTCATGGAGTTGCAACAGTCTTATGAGTGTGGTATAAAAACTATCCCATAATATCCCTCAGAGCCTTGAGTGGGGATGGTTGTCCTAAACCAGTCATCAGTCCAGGGTGATTGTTTCTTCTCGTATGCAAGCTGGGAACTGTGTATTTTAATCTCAGTTATGCCATTGCAGGAGGTGTGAAATCACATTCCATCATCTGCAGCATGCAGGGGTTACTGTGTGAAGGAGCCTCAGGCTGTGGTTCCGTGCTTTGCTGGCTGGCACTGAGGAGCACTCTCTTGGGCTATGGCTTAGGAGTTTATTTAGGGCTTGGCTGGGTGCTGCAGTGGGCACTGGCAGCCTCTGATTTCTGTTTGGGAGGTGGTGGTTGCCATGGACCATGCTCAAGAGAGAATTGCTTTCCAAAGTAATAGGAGAAAGATAAGTGGGGCAGAAAGAGTTATTTCCATAGATATCCAAACTATTGTCTTTCTTATCCTGTTCCCAGGGTTGGGGGGAAGTAATACGTGATAAGGAATGAATGATGCCTGGAAAAAAGCATTATAATTGTTTCTGATTTATATAAATTTTAGGTAAGCTGAAGGCTGCTCCACAAAAGGATGCTGAAATTGCCTGTTTCTTGTGGAGCGGATGTTGGACACTTAGTTACAAAAAACACTTGTTCTGTACATAAACTTAAGACTTAAGCTTTTTTTAGCTACCTTTTGTGTTTACTAGAAGTCTGGGCTGACTTTATGTTGAGTAGGAGGTTGTTTCCTATTTTCTGATTTCTAATTTCTCTGAAAAGTTAAGTGTTTATACAGTATTGAAAGTACTCTTAATAAAAAGAAAAAGATTCAAAGTGAGCCAGCCTCTCCCCTCCCTATTTTTTCTCACCTAATCAGTCAGTCAGTCGTAGTTGATTGCATCTTATCTATACCTGAACACACTCTATTAATCAAGATTAAACTTGCTTTTGAAAGTTGTAAAAGTCTGTTAGTGGTAAAATTAAAAACACGGTAATTTTTAATTGGGCGCTGTATTTACCAAAAGCTACAGAAAATGAATAAAACTCTTTATTAGACATCAAAATATATTTGTGAAAACCAAGCTCTTTTCTTTTCCAAGGGCCTTCAGCTCAAAGAGCAAGGTTTAGGTTAGACTATAGGAAATGGGAAAACCAGAGGAGCAAAGAAGCAGAACAGAGAATTTTAGATATATAAATCAGTAAAGAAAAAGAAGCTTTTCCAATATACAGTTGAAAAGGTAAGTAGATGCTCAGTTGGACTATGGCTATAGATAAAGTTCCAAATGAAAGAGAATTTCATGAACCTGAATCCTATTTTATTAGTCATGGACCTTATATTTTCCCCTGATGTTAAAAAATTGCATAGGATCAAATCTGTAACCTCAGTAACAACAAAAAAAAAATATTCTTCCTAGAGCAGTTGTAATATTTCAGTATGGGAGCCCTGAGTAATAATTTCTGAGTTTCTGACAGCATCTAGATTCCTGGAGATGGATAAGCTGGGTTAATTAGGGAACAAATCTCCCTCGGGAGAACTGGAGAATCTTCTCTCCAAGCCCTGAGTCAATCAGGGTACTGCCTTGCAAGCCCGGTCACACCTGAACCCAGGACAGGAAGTTCTGCTCTCCACTGCTCCCACCTTTCTCTTACTCACACATTTTGGCAGCTATTGAAATTTTCCTTTGGAAGCTGGGGAGCTGAAATACTGCAACACATAATCGCCTTGTAATTTTCTACTTAGCTGAGTTTACCACAAGGCTAAAGGAAGATTTTTTTTTTTCTCCCATGGAAGATTAAGAAACTTTTTTGTGAGCAAGTCTTTACCCTCAGCATGACAAACTATTGAGTACTTTTGGAAAATATTGAGGAGCTATGCTGTGCCACAGTTTCTCCCCGTGTGGCCAGGTCACCACATAGATAATCCTCACAGCAGCACTGCCTTGGGAGAGAAAGTTTGTCCTGGTCAGGATGGCTCATGCTGGCTCTTCCTTCCTGCTGCTTTAAGTCCCAGGGTAGCTGCTTGTGGTCCTGCTTTATCCTAAATGTCTGTGGCAGGCATCACCACAGTGTTCTGGGTCTAAGGGGAGATGGTTTTTCACATGAGATGTGGAGGATCAGAGAAAGGGCATAAGCACTTCTTTTTTACTCTATATTTAACCATGTTGGGAAGAATGGCCAAATGGCTCTGGATTTTGCACTGTTTTGATGGCTTTAGCCTACAAACATCTGAAGCAGCTTTGAATTTTGTCTGGTGCTTGAATGGCTCAGGCAGAGATTGCTGAGGCTCTGTTTACCACAGCTCAGATATGGAACAGCTGTTAAGCTTCTGGATTTTTGTAACATTGTTAATATAATTAGGTTGCATACAATTCACTGTTCCAATCTAATTTTTCAGTGATGCTGCTTTTGACATTCTGTAGTGAACATTATCATCCCTCTGTACAGCTGAAATTTAAACATCTTTTTCTACCACTGAATGGTTTTCTTGCCTTTTCTTTTAGAGAAACATATCTTTTTAAAAATTTCATCTTGCAAGAAAGAACATCCCCAAAACATTCCTACTGCATACACATTCAAAGAGTTCTCTGTTCAAAAGCTGAAGCCTAATTGTTAGTGAGTCACTTTCAATGTCTGATTCTTTTAGATATACTGCAGATGAGATCTAGGCAAAGATAAAAGGAATTTTAATCCTAAATTGAGAAGAGCAGCTTTACAGTAATTGCTCGACCACACATGAAGTTATTGTTTTAAAATCTCCTTTGAAAAGAACAGATTTCACTGTTTAATGTAACCTTTACTCCAGTTGGGTTTAATTCAGGATAAATGGTTTGGCTTTTTCTCTGCAGGTGCAATTTGATATTGACACATGTACAATGGTTCTAGTGCTGTTATCCTGATTTTTTTTTGTGTCCTTTAATCACCTGCTGATCCAGTATTTCCTCCATTTTTTTCTCCTTGTGTAAATACTCAGTGACCTCATCTCATCTCCGTGCACAGGAGAGGAGTGCAGGGCAGCTGGCAGCCTTACACGTGGTGCTCTTCCCTCCTCCCCTCCCCGCCCCCCAGACACTGGGGTCTGAATAGTTCTTAATGAAATTTGCATATTCATGAAAATAAAATCTTAAGCACAGGAAACCAACATGCAGAGTTGCATTAATATTGTAATGCCTACAGTTCAGGGTTTTTATGTGCAAACTGTTCCCATGGCTGCGTCTGTATTAGTCCAAGATCAGTCTTCCAACAATGGCCATGTGCTTTTATGTGCAGCACAATGACACCTTGTGTGTATGTTTTGCCATTTCTGCTGGTCTCACACTTGTTAGGAATGCGCATAAAGTTTGATAACCTTCACCCATCTATTGTGTGAATGAGGTAAATTAAACGTTCCTCATTTCACAGGTATGGACAGATGAACTGACTTCCTCATGAGCAAACAGAAGTTGTGTTGCAGAGCCAGAAATGCTTCCTCTGACTACTAACCCAGTCCTTAGCAGTGTGACTGGGAAAGGATTTTGCTGTATGTAACGTCTTCTTTGGAAGAAGCTTTTCAGTTCTTCAAAGACAACAGCAGCAGTCTCCTGATTTCCAATTTTTTCCAGCTCACATATGTGAATTGCGTGACCAGTGTAGAGTGCAAACCTTGGGATTCCTGTTCTGCAAGCATCCCTTGACTCTGCATCAATACTTCTGAGAAGGAAGTATTTCTTTGAGGCTTTTTGTCTCATCTCTTCTTTAAAAGTCTCCCAAAGGAAACACCAAAACCTCCATATTCCCATTGTCCTCATTTATCTAAAACTCAATCGCTAGAAATTAAGTCTGGTATTGCTTGTCCTAACCCAGTACACATGGAAAATAGTGTGTTACCCTTCTCCTGTGACATTTTCTCTCATTTTCATATTTGCACACACTTGCAAGGCCACTCTAATAACAGTCTTCTTACCAAATAATGCCAGTACTTCAACTGTTCCTTGGCAGTAGATTTCCAGATGCCCACTCTTTCCTATTGCTTTCCTTTGGAGTTTCTCTCCTTTCCAATTCATGGAGGTGGTCTCCCTCCTCATCAATGTCCCCAGCAAGTCCCTCCACTTTGTAATGGCTTCATCACATACTTTGTGACAGAATTGTCAGCCAACATATGAACTTGTAAGCATTTTGCATGAAGCAAGACAAAAAATTCCACTTGCCAAACATTGGTTTCTGAATTTTATTGACACCCACTTAACCACTAAGTTGTATTTGTAGGTTGTTTTATACCCTCCTTATGCCTTTGTCCATTAATCTCCATATCTGTATAGTTCACCGATTTTGGTCATCCCTTTGTTTCCTCTTTTGGATTATCATTAGTAATAATACTTCTCCTGGTTTTGTGCTTTTAGTGAAACTTTATATATACCTCTGTGTTAGTTTTCCCAAATTTCCTTATTTTTATGATTACCTTGTCCTCTTTGATTTCTCTTAATTTAGCTTTACTCATCTGAGAATGTCTGATCATAACCTAAAAACAAGTGAGAAGCACATTTCCAATGAGAATGTCACAGCTGAACAGTGACATTTTCAAGTTCTTCTGTCCTGACTGTGTAGCTGTCATGTTACAGTATGAACATAAGCAGAAAATCATCTCAGAACTTTCTCTAAGCATCCTCCTTACACCTTTCCACTGTGTCTCCTGCCATCATCAAAAAACTATTCAAACTTAGTGTTCTTCAGTTTCCATTTTGCAGAGACTCAGGTTGTGTCTACACAGAATTGTTTTATTTTAACTAATGCAGGTGGCATTAACACTGGAGGCATAAATCTAAGCTTTTGGTACAAGAATTTGAGGATTCTGTCCTTAGCTGCCTACTTTCTTTGTGTTTAAGTAGTAAGAATAAAGTTAACACGAGAGTGCAGCTCTGTTTTGCAATCACAGCTCCATTTTGGTGCACAAGCATAGTCTACGGCATTAGAAGAGATAAATTTCTCTCTACAGAGTTGTCAACTTTCCCTGTATTTTTATTAATCATAAATTTTTAATATGGAGGTATGTCACCTGAATCTCCAGAAAGAGTACTCTAAAATTTTAAAATTTATCTCTAAGTAAAGCCTGCATGAATTTAACTTTTTCTCTGCAAGCTTTCAAATATCCTGTCTGTAACACGTCCAGGTCATGTTCTGTAACCAGTCTACTTGTCATTTCTCCACCCACTTGTTTTCTCTTTGATCATTTTCTTGCAAAAGAATGGAGGAAAAGCAATATAAAGCTGATGGTCTTTTTTTCACATAATCTGTGATTGTGATTTTATCTAATAACTTGTCTAACAGATTTGTTTTCAATTCAGGCTTTAGAAAAATATAGCTAAGTCAAATTGATCTCATGACTGTCATGTAAATGAGCATTGGCATCTACCCTCACTCTGCTGAGAGAAGATCAATTTTTAAGCTGGGTCATTTAGTCATAGCTTAATATAGAGAAAATCAACTGGTTGAAACATTTATTGTCTCATATAGGAAAAAAAAAATACATGAAACTTCAGCCCTGGTA
The DNA here is from genome assembly GCF_029207755.1 of Chamaea fasciata. NCBI lineage: Eukaryota > Metazoa > Chordata > Aves > Passeriformes > Sylviidae > Chamaea > Chamaea fasciata. Next base: position 19,243,108 of record NW_027094087.1, on the reverse strand, counting down.
ATAACATCAGTGGTTACTAAAGGCTGAGGGTTTGGGCTTACCACTAATACAGTTGCCATCAAGTCAACTGAAAGTCTCATGTTGCCTCCAGAAATACTTATATCAGACTTTTAGGTAGGAGTATACAATATATGTATAATTCCTTTACTCTCAGTAAATACATAACTTCTCTTTCTCATGTTATTTCCTTGAAAGAGGCCAAATATAGAAGATGACTCTTTTAAAAAAAGGGATTTTAGCATGAGAGAACCTAGAATACTGAGAGGATATTTTTAATATAAAAATGTATTTCCTCAGCCTACCTTCATAATTTTGTTTACTTCTCAGACCAATACATTGCAGGGCTGCTGATCTGAATACCAGCAGGTTAAAGGTATATGTGCAGGAAGTTTCTTATTTTTAGTTCAGCCCAAAAGGATGTGCATCATAGCTATATTTCTCCTAATGATATTTGACTGAAGATAAAATATTGTTTCAGATAAATAAAGGGAAGCATTATTGTAAAAAATGCCAAGTTTTTTAATGTTTTAATACAGCTAAAGGCTTTTTTTTTTTTACTGAAATCATAAAGAAAATAAAAAGAATGTTATTGAAGGGGGAAATCTAGTGAAAAGAAAATAAGAGATCAATAATAATTGATCCATTTTTCCATGTCCTAGAGGTAAAAAATTAGGAGTGTAGGGAAATTGATGCATTTGTAAGAGAGAATGTTGCACCTCAATCATGGAACTCTAAGAGTTAATATAAGATTATGCAAGTAGTTTGAACTAGCCTGTGATTTTGTGCTGCTTGTTAGATATCAGGAGAGGTAGCAGATTGTCTTGTTTTCAAAAATGTGATATAGTGTCATTTGTGAAAGTCAAACTCCCTCTCTTCCCTCTTGGAAGATGTGCTTGTTTCTCTTATTAGTGGAAATTTAAATAAAATTTACAATGATACCTTGATATAGAGTAAAATGTGTCTAAGTTCTAGAGAGCATGCCTACTGTGGTTACTTGCTGAGGTTAACCATTCCCTCTTTTTGTAGTACTTTACTCCCTTCTGACAAAAGCCTGCACTACCAGACTTATTCTGGCAGAAGTCAGGGGGGGTGTGTGTGGGGGGGGTGTTAAGCCCTTTTGGTAGCATATGCAGAATGAGCAGAAAAGCCAGCTTTATTGTGTCAGTTCAAAGGAAATTTTTTCCCTGGAGCAGCTGTCAAGGGAACTAATGAAACATTGAGCATTTGTTAACTAACAAGATTGGTGAATAGTGAGTAACTAATTTACATGGCAGGCAGCAGCTTTCTATGAAAACCTCCATTTTTTGGTGATTGTAGGTGTAATAATGATTGTAATCACTGCTGTCATTGGGGGCAGACTGTTCTCTTCACCTCTTCAGCCTCTTGAAGTGGCCAGAGGGAAACATGGGAATAGTACAGCAGAGCAGTAGTTAGCATCTGACAGTAAAAATTTGCTGCAGTTCTTGCGATTATTTTGCACTGGTAGAGGCACAGGCAGCCAAGGTGTTGACAATTTACGTGGCTGGGTGGGTAACAGCCGCTTTTCTGCTGTCAGTACCGAGGGCAGCAGATGTTGACATCAACGGGGGAATGCCTGAAAAACAAACCACAGCTGGTCCTAAGCGCCTCCCACCACCAGTGGAGAGGACGGACACGTCTGAGGCTGTCACCTCGGACAGGTCTGAGAGTGTCGCCTGGGACAGGTCTGAGGCTGTCACCTCGGACAGGTCTGAGAGTGTCGCCTGGGACAGGTCTGAGGCTGTCACCTCGGACAGGTCTGAGAGTGTCGCCTCGGACAGGTCTGAGGCTGTCACCTCGGACAGGTCTGAGAGTGTCGCCTCGGACAGGTCTGAGAGTGCCACCGTGGTGAGGGAAGGCGGGCGCTCCCTCCTGCCGGGAGCGGGCGAGGGACAGCCCGGCTCCCACCGAGCTCCAGCAGGGGCTGTGAGTAATTACAGCTCAGCCTTGGTCACTGGCTCCTCGGCAGCAATGACAGCAGTCAGTGGCTGCCAAAACCACAGGTTTTGAGTGACATGCCAGCAGGTGCATGGGCATTTTGCACTGAGCAAAGCAGAACTGTGTGAGGCACTGCAGGCCTGCCGTAGCACTGGCTCTTCCCTTGTGTCAGGAGAGGTGCGTGTCTCATTGGGAACACGGGCACTACCAACCTGAGTTCAGCACCCTCAGCCAGGGAGACTCTTTGGCTGGGCTGATGGGAAATTATAAGACAGGGCTGGGGTTGGAATTGTGCAGAGCCAAATGGGATGCCTTCTCCATTTAGACTGACAAAATTAAATCCCCTCTGTAAAGTAGACCCTCACATCCTTTTCTTGCTGCCTACAGCAGGGAATCTCCCTTTCTAATTTAAAAAACAGAAACAGATGGTGCTGCCCACACCTCTTTCCAACCCTTTTACTCCATAGTCTTTTTGTGAGAAAACTTGAACAGGATCTGGAGGGTTAAACTTGCTTCTCTTCCTCTTGATCTTGATCAAATTTAAACTTAGCCCTCACCTCCACATCGGAGAGTCTGCATCCCATAAGGCGTTATCAAACTCTGGATAAAGAGTAGAATCCACCTGTGACTGGCATGAAAACTGTGCCACCAAGCAGAACAAAATGGTGAATGACTGCAGGATCAGCGTGCAGAACTGACTTCTTGTTAGAGTGGTTGTCTTTCACTAGTTGACTATAACAAATGATTCCCTCTTTAAAGGCAGGTAACCATATTCAGGACCCCCCCCCCTTTTTTTTTTTTTTTTTTTTGCATAGGTAAACCATTTCAACAGGAAGCAAAAAAAGCATTTCTACCCAACAGCAGGTGCTATCAAGATTTTCATAGCAACTGATGCTTCGTGATGTGTTCGCACAGAAGGGGAGGAATGAATGTACCACAAATCCTTCTGTAATGCTAGGTCATGGCACAGAGTAGGATATAAAAATGGCTTTGTCACATCGGCCTTTCATCAGATGCCAATCCAAGAAATGTTCTGTGAAGCTTGGGAGATATTAGCAGAAAAGAACATCTTAATTTTTTTATCTCTGTCAGGACTGTGTGTGCTGCAGGCCAAAAGGCTAAGGCAGGTCTGGGTATGCCCAGAAACAGTCTTAGGCAACCAATACAATGTAACATAAATTGGATGCTTACAAATTTTAAATGCTTTTCAGTGATGGTTCAATGATGTCTTGGTAAGACAAATTTCATTATCTGTCCATATGCAGAGTATGGACTCCAAGGTCTCGCACACATTTATGATGTTATTTTCTAAATCTGCACGTATTTCCAGTTTTGGGGAAAATCTGACTTCAACCATAGGCAATGCCAGTTGTATGAAAATCACCTGTCATTATTCTGAGAGGCCCTGTTCATGCCACTGCCTCTCAAGAACATGCTGAGTCAATGGGCACCTATTGAGAGATGCAAGTCTGAGTGCCCTTAAGAGACTCAAAGTAACATTCATCCAGGTGTGGTAGTGACCAAGGTGTCTTTATTACACAGTTCAATGACTGCTCGTGCACTTCATTTCTTCTGCCAACTCTATTAGCTACTTGCTCTGAGAAGTAATACATTTATTAAAAAAAGGGAAAATACCATTCTGTGTTCAAACATCCTAAAAATATCCATTTAAATATATTTTTACACAAATTCCATAGGTTTACAAGCTTGTATATGAGAAAAAATGGCATTTCCTAATCCTGTATTTGATTTTCTCTGTTATGGACTAAATCCAATTGCCCAGAGTGGAATAAACCTTGGTAAAATTTGATATTTGTCTTTGTTAATCATGCAGAACACCCACAGCTCAAAAAAAATACCGAGGTGGAATAATGAAGCTTCAATATGCATCCTAGCAAATAATTTCTGGAAGAAATGGGCCCCGTGCTAATACCCAATCCGATAAGTTTCTCCTGCTGGAAGACGTACTGGAAAACTTTAGATGCGGATTATTGCTTTTCTGGGTTTTTCCCACCCCTTCCCTCAGTAGTTCTCTTGCACAGGTTTTTCAAACATATTTTCATGTTCAGAAGGTGTAGTAATTTTTTATTCTCCCACAGGTGCATGTCATTTGCACAGTTCACCAGTGGCTCCTTAGTTTCCTCCCAAAGGTGACCCAGATTCACCTCCTTGGTACCTGTGTCTCATAATGGATGGTCATGCTAGTGGATAGAGTCACAGTGCTGGGACTGCCCTGGTGTGTGTCCGACACCTAACCCCTTTCCAGAAAACAAGCTGCTGAATCAGAGATTTGAGGAACAGTGTTAATGAGTACACTTGCTAGCTAGCACACCTTATCCTTCTCTTTGCAGACTGCAAGATCGTCCTTGGCATTACTCTTGGCTGATGTGACCCTTTAGCCTCATTAATTTCCTGGTCTTATTACCCTAAGGATACCCAAAGTCTCAGAGGAGTCACATTTTCACAAAGGTGAAGATAACACAGGAAAACCAGAACACCTCTGTTCTACTTATTTGCCTATAGACCATGGACATTTATTTGATCCATCTAACCCATCCCCAGCCCCACTCAGTGCAGGGGAGATGATCCATGTGAGGAAGGCTTTGTTGGCTTTGCTGGAATCTAAGCTCTGAAGTACAGTGGTCCAGCTCAGTGTGTTCCCTGCCCTGAATCTGGAGCTTACTGCAGCCCTGATATTAGTGGGACTGACTCCTACCACCCACTATCATGTTTTATAGAAGGAAATTATAGTCTGGCAATTCTGCCTATCTTCTTAGCCAGTTAGTAAGCAAATGAGCAGCATTGACTCACACCACCTATAATGAATGCATGACTTTCCCTATTGTCCCCTATTCCAATACTTTCCTTCTTTTTTTAATTGAAAATCATTTTGATTTCAACAGGTTTTTTTCTGTCAATCCATGTTTCTCAAACCTCATTGACTGGAATCTCTCTGTTCCTGAGTTACTTCCTGCTGGTGAGTAGGCCACAGTCATTTCAGCAGATCCATATACTACAAATTACATATTCTCATTATAGTCACTTTTATTTCATCAATTTACAGTAACTCTGTTGGTGTTTGCCTGTTGTTAAAAAAATGGTAGTGCTTTATCCACTTATTTGCTATTTTCAAAATCTGTTTGCCTTTATTTAGTAAACATCTTTAAATACAAAAGACCTTCTAAGGATCATGACAGCTTCCAGGTTTGTCTCAGGCAGAACAAAAAAGTTTCAAGGTGGAAAAACTCCCAACAGCACACAAGCTGTCCAGTGAGCTGCAAAACTTTGTCAGCAGTAAGCTTTTCTATGTTGCTGAGAATTATTTTGATGCCTTGTGGAACTGGGTTATCAATTAGGTTAATCAATATTTTAGTCCAATGTGTTAATTCTCATCTCCTAGTCAAACAAATACTGCCTAAGAATTCTAGTCAAACAAACTTCCTTTCATTTATTGTATGCAAGTTGCTTGTTTGTATTACAGACAATATGTAGTGACCACTGAGGCAAAGATAGATAGCAGGCAAGAATCAGTTCTTTATTTTACATGCCTGACTAGCCTTTGGTCATCACTGGCACTGTGAGATTGTTCCGTAGCTACCACAGAATACTTTCTCATTGGAAGAATTAAAATAGGAAAGGCTGAGTGTTGAGTAAAAATCCGTATTTCATAAAGTTTTTCAAGATAATTACTGGTGCTAAAATTCTGAGGTTTTTAGGACTCATGGAAGTTTTGCAAATAAATTGCTGATGAACTGAATGTACATGAAGGACTGATTTTGACCTCCTTGAATAATGATAGCGCTAACTTGGTACTTTCTTTTTGTGTCTGTGTTAATGAATGATTTTTTGCACTACATGACTAGATCTAATTTCTGGCATTCTTTCATGTTCCAGGCAGCCATGTCACATTTTCCCTCCTGAGCGTGTCACTAAGATTACCTATCCCTTATAATCACCTGTCAAAAGGATTTTGTGATAGCATGGGGAAGAGTGGTGTATTGAGGTGTATTTCAAGGGCCTGTGTGTAGCACTCTTTGCATTTTTCCTTTTAAGCTCAGTTCTAGAGGGTTTTTCTTTAAGATCTAAATGCTCAGCAGGGGTGCCATTTTGACTTTGAGGAAAATATCTGCCTTTTCTGATAGAATTAATGTGATCCAAATAATAAGTGTTCAGCTTTCACACACTGCTCAAATAGTGCATGTCAAAAGTGGTGGTGGAACTGCATCTTTGTCGAAATTAATATCCCACGGTTCCTGTAAGCCTAATGTAAAATCTAGTTATATCAACTGGAATTCTTTCAATAATTCCTGGAAATTTTTAGGATGGCTCACATTTTAATTGCAATTTAACCAATACAATGCTTTGTAAAATTTATGTATCTTGGTACGTGGGCTTTAAGATTGGGGTTGGTTTTGTTTTGTTTGGTTTGGTTTTGGTTTTGGTTTTGGTTTTTTGGGGGGTTTTTTGGTGGTTTTTTTTTTTTGGTTGTTGCTGTTGTTGGGGTTTTTTTGCTGTTACATCACTATATTTTTGATAGTTAAACCATGCTTTCTCAGCAAAGGAACCTATTTTTGCTTTGCACTTGTCCCCTTCTCTGGGAAAATAAACTGATTTGTAAATTTGTAACAAAAACCAAAGAACCTTAAATTTCAAGCTGATTTTTGTTTCTTGCAACACTTCTATCATCCACACTCTGGGAGCTGGACCAAGACAAAAATATTCACATAAGCTGTTAAGTCATTAGAGTGAGATTCTGACTTAGCTGAAATGAACACATTTTATTCATTTCAGTGAGACAACTTCTTCTAGGACTTGCCTGGTTTTGATTGGGGTAGGGTAATTTTCCTTACAGCAGCTAGTATGGGACTATGTTTTGGATTTGTGCTGGAAACAGTGGTATTGAAACACGGATGTTGTACTGCTGAGCAGGGCTTGCACTATGCCAAGACCTTTTCTGCTCCTTCCCCACCAGGAAATAGGCTGAGGGTGCTCAGGGAGTTCTGAGGGGACACAGATGGGACAGCTGACCACAATTGACCGGTGGGATATCCCACGCTGCCTGGCATCATGCTCAGCATATAAAGTGTGGAGAAGAAGAAAGGGAGACATTTGGAGTGATAGTGGTGATTTTCCCAAGTCCCTGTTATTCATGATGGAGCCCCACTCTTCCGGGAATAACCAAACACCTGCCAGCCCATGGGAAGTGATGAAGGAATTCTTCCTTTTGCTTTGCTTGTGTGCCACTCTTGCTTTACCTGTTAAACTGTCTTTACCTCAACCCACAGGTTTTCTTTTACTCTTCCAGTATTTTGCCCCATGCCACTGGAGGAGCAAGTGAGAAGCTGGTAGTATTGGTTGCTGGCTAGAGTTAAACCATGATGATGGTTTGAAGACAACTGAAGGAAAAATCTATTCAGACAGCAGTCCCTTCACATAGGAACTTGAAATTGTCTTAGAAGGTCTCTGCTATCTCTTTGGCCTCTGCTGATCACACCTTCACATAAATGATTTACCAGTACATTCACAGATAAAAGGATGCCTTGGACACATTTGTATGAAGGTATTTTCCCATGAATATTTGTTGAGTCTTGTTCCAGCTACTTCTCTCTTTTTTCTTTTTTTTTTTCTTTTTTTTTTTTTTTTTAACATATATATATATTTACACTTTAGGGTTACCAGGAAAAGAAATCAAAATGAAAGAAAATAATCCAGGAACAAAGCTATATGACTTACTGAAAGACTAAACCATTCCAGTGTTCCAGTGTTCAGGATGGTCTTTGAGACAGTTCACAGGCTTTGCAGTGGCCCTCTCTTCCAACAGGTGTTTTCTTCCATGAATTGTGTGACCAGCTGCTTAGTTATGGAAATATTAGATTCAATGCAGGACAGATATTATGAAGATGTAAAGTGGGTCTTTTAATAGTGTTTTGGCAAAAGAGATGTGCAGGGAGCAGTCCAATTATTTGCAAATACACAGGTTCCCCTGAAGTCATTGGCAGCATCCCAGGCAGTTTTTGCACCTGGAGATCTGTAATCATTCCTCTTCAACAGTTTCTGAGAAGCTGTGTCTCATATCTCACGATGGGTACCTCATGACTATTCTGTTTTGAAGCCTACAGTGTGCAAATTCCAATATTTGGCGCCTACTTCTCCAGGAAAATCCCTGTAAATATATCTAGATTTTTACTGGGTTTCAGTTATATGGTATGTGGCACTGAACAATAGTTACCTTACTATCATGGTGCAAGTGCGGGCATAGGATTTCTTTCCATGTTTTGAAAGACTTGCATTTATTACATGAATTTTCTTTATCTAGGCATGTGCTCATCTCTGGATGGAATAGTATTCTGACAGCAGCTGCAATCAATTTTCAGTCTGAAATTTGATATATATATATATTTTTTTAACTGGTACATAGAAGTTCATTTTAAATCACACAGAATTAATCACAAAACTTGTAAAACTACTGCTTTATTTTCCTGTACTTTGTATTATGTGACTGTGATGAAATTCACAGCACAGACAACAAGTTGCGAACAGCAAATAATTTCCAAGCATTCCATAGGCTCATACAATGCATAAAACATGTATTTCTAAATGATTAAATGATGATTCATACACTGTAAATAATGATTCATGGACAGTTGAAAGCAGAGGAATTTACTGGTATTAATTGATTTCTGTAGATAATTCTCTTGGTTCACTCACTCATGGTTTGGACAGGATTTAAATTAATAACTGGTACTATAAGAATTTGAAATCCACTGAAAATGCCCTCAGAGCATCTAGCTCCACTTCTGTGAGAGTTTTTAGTTTATTCTGCTTTTTTCATTATTGGTTTATGTGTTTATTACTATAATTTCAGAATGTTCTTGATGACATTTATGTTTATTTTTTACAAAATTACTGCCTTACCCCTTAAAGGCAGCAGACCATTATTTATTTTTCTGTCATATAATTTTTATGGTTAAGCTTAATCTTTATTAGTATTTGTAACTTTCTTGCAAACAATTCTCAGCACACAATTAGATTGTGTTGACTGCCATTTCTTGTGCCAGATGATGATTAGAAATTGTACTAAATTCAAAACATTTCCAGCTCAAGGAAAACATTCATAGACTAATATGGGGTTGGATCCTAACTTTTTAATGTTTCCAATAGATGCCTCCGGGCAAACCAGAAGTATTAGTAAATGGAACAGATAAAGAAAACTATCAAAACCCAGCTGAAATACCTACGGAAAAACAATTAAAAACATTTACCAGTGCTCTGGAGAGTTGAACATTCATTACAAAACCACTGTGTAGTGTAACTGGGAAGTAATGCCACCACTTACACGTACAAATGATGCTTCCTAAGCCTTTGTTTATCAGCTGAGCATTTACATAAAAGTCAAATATTCCCCAAAGAGATTAAACTCACCCTGGTCCAAGTCTCTGTTTTGAATTCAGAAAATGAAATGTACTGATTCACAAGTGTTCTGTTCATACAGAAAATGAGCCATGGTCTGGCCTAGCTAAAAGCACTAACAAAAACTTCCAGTACTCATGTTAATTTGTAGAATGGCTTGTTTAGCCTGAAGGTATAGTGGTTTTTTAAACTAAAAATTAACAAATAAAATGCTGAGAACACTGGCACTTTAGTCTGGTTTCAACCCTATTTGTCAGATTTGAAGCCTCCATATTCCTAAGAGTGAACTTGGGACTGACAGGGGCAGAGTGTGTGAGGAAGAGGGGAAAAGGAAACACTTTCATAGCGTTCACTATAAAAAGGCACTGGGTGAGAGCATGAGGCTCCCAGTGGCCTCTGGATGCTAATGCAGCCTGCAGCTGAACAGAGGAAGCACCTTTTCTAGCCAAGAATAAACAGAGAAGTTTGTGGCAAAAGTCATACAGGAAGAAGAAAATGGAACTGTGGACCACCAGTCGCAGTGGTCTTTGATGGCAGATGGGCCAAGAGAGGCACCAGGCATGGAGGAACAGATTAGAATTACCAACATGAATGATGATGAGTGGGAAGACATCACATGAATCAATGTGTACATGGGTGAGATGCCAGAAGCAGAGTTGAGGACGGTGTTGAGACTTCTGTCACTAAAATCCTGCCTTGGAGGGACAGCACAGAAGGCTAAGTAGCTATGAGGTATTGCTTTTGATAGTGGATGGGGCATTGGCCACTTCTAGGTAAGGAAAAGCCTTGCCAAGAGGTACCAGTGGACACCAGAGAGTTTCAGGCTGGTGGGAATCTGGATTAAAAGGTGCCTGAATGTGTTATGTTTACTCCAAAGCTTTTGGATTACTGTCCATCTTGTATCCAACCCTGGTTCTGTACACTGACAGGCTGCATGGAAGCAAACTGACAGTGAATTTCTGCTGATGCCTTCATAACCTTAAACACAGTTCACTGTACATCCTGGTGGCATTGCAATTTTTCTCCTGCCTAGTTGTATGTGTGTATGCTACCTCACACTTAGCTGTCCCAGCATTTCTGGCAGAGAAGTTGTGAACATTCTCCTGTGATCTGCACATTCCTTTTACCCCACCTCTTGACACTACCTCTCTTAACATCATCATAAAGTTGTATTTAGAATGATTTCACATGACACAAGTGTGTGTGGTTATATACCTCTGTATGTGGCATTTTACTCTTGATCTTTCTCCATTTTGTTATTTGGCCATGCCATTTGGTTGCATCGGTTTGTATTTTAAGAGAACTATTTATAACATTTAAAAATAGCATGTGAAACTGATGCATTTGTTTTCTGTAGCACATGGGCAGCTTCACGTGTGAAGAAGAAAATAGGATTTTGCCTGTTTAATAAAATCACCAGAGGTATATTTTCCACTTAAAACTAAGTAGCTTTTTTTTTCCCCCCACATTCACTCACAAAGTCTTGTTAGTGTTATCTATGTGTTCTCCTAACGCACATTAACAGCAGGCTGGGCAGTGGTGGTGGGCGGCAGCAGTTTAATATTTCAAAATAATAAAAATACTAAAAAAGATGTAACTTCACCAAGGACAGAGGTGCTGTAAAGCTGGGAGGTCAGTGGGGTTTCATGGGGCCATTTTCCACCTTGGATGATTGGTACCTTAGAAACCTGGAGAAAGTGCTACACCCTGGAGCAACTAAAGGTTAAAGAAAAGCAGCTTAGGGAAGAGGATGGTGCTTGACTTGCAGAGTGACATTCAAAGGCTGCATAGGGAGGGATGAGAAGGCAAAGCAAGGAGAGGAAGGATCCAGGGAGCAGCTGAAGTAGCTGCTCACCAAGAGAGGATCATTTGCAATGAACAGGAAGAGAAGTAGGTGTACAAAGGGAACAAGGCTCTGGCTGGGGCAAAAGAGGTGGCCTGATGAGGAGATTGCAGCAAACAGATGACCATGGTGGCTGATGGCAGGGACAAAATGTCAGAAGAGTCTTAGAATGTCACTGCCACTCCAGCAGCTACATCTTCCAGGGCTGGGATCTGACTGCCTCTTCCCAAGCCTTTCACCTCTTCTTTGCCACCTGCTTACCGATGGCTGCTAATTGCCTCTGAGCACCTATATGTGAAAAGTTTCCTGAGGTAGAGAGAGATGCCAGGTGGTAGAGACATGCCCAGCCACATCCACATCTATTATTACTCTTCCCATTTCAATATTCTTATATGGCCCTGATGTTTCTACTGTTGCAGTCTCTGGCTGCTGTCCTAGAGCAATCTGGGCATTTTCACAGCTTTACCTTTCCAGGAACAAAGCCGTCCTGCATAACTATGATGTGCCCTCATTCTGTTAGGTCTCCTGCTGCCTTGGAGCTCTGCCTGATTGGAATTGGGTCCTTCAGGGACAGAGTCATTCCTGTCAGGGCTTTCACCCAGCAGTGCTGTGAGACCTGTGTAAGAATAATCTCCCTTATTTTCTGAAATCCCAACTATGAAACAAGTTCTTAACAAAAATGAGCACAGCAGAGCACCTAAGGAGGCTCTGATGGAAGCTAAAGCTAGAGAAAATGAAGATAGCTGGGTAGGATTACTGCAATGCTATTGTTTTCTGGGTTCTGTATTAATTCGGTTTTTTTATGTGTCCTGAATATTTGTAAATTTGATTTAAGCTCACTGTAAGTCAACTATAGCACAAGTATGGATGGTGAGGATGTCTGTTACTCATTCATTCCCTTGGTATAATCTGCCCAGTAAGATATGCTCATGTCATATTAGAATATGAGGCTTATGTTGTCCCTTGTGCTTATCAAACACAAGGATAGGCCACAAGAAAAATTCACTGATTTTGTGTGCTTCTGTCTTTAACATTTTTTGGAGAGAATCCTGCCGTACCAAAGTCTAATTTTTCCCACTGGCCAATGCATTTTTATACCATAGAAGTAAACAAAATTGAATTTCTATAGTCCAATTGCAACCCCTTCAAACTTTGTTGCTGAGATACGGGTTTTTTTCCTTACTTTACTGGGTCTGTATTCTTTAACAAAAGGATCTGAACCAATAGTTCTAAAAAGCTATTTGTATGCTGAGATAAGAATAGTTCAATCAAATGTGTTTGATTTAACTCTTTAAAAAATCTACTTTTCCTAAAGATGAATTTGTTTAAAATGTGGTAATCAACTATTCTACTGCTGATTGTTATGAAGTGTGAATCTGGAGTTAGAAAATCTGGAGATACCTGTTTGGTGTAAGAAAAAAGAATTGGGGCTACAGTAAAATTTATAACAGCCCAGGTGCAGGGCCAGAGTCTAGATTCCTTTGTTGTCTTTTCTCAGCACACTGGCTTTGTCATGTAACTTGGGGCAATTAGATCTGAGTGATTGTAGAGCTACAACTCAGTCCCTTAGTCCTGAGCACAGACCTTGTCCTGTCTCAGAGTCATGTGTGGATGGGGATGTCATATCAGTGGCAGAGAGGAAGTTCAACAAGTTCTTCACTGAGCTATTTCAGAATTTCAGCATCCCTCTGAAGATTGGAAAGATCTATATCTATTTTCCCTCTTAGACCTTTGGATTGTCATTTGGGCTGATACATCTTGGACTCTTGCAGAAAAGCTCCCTGTGTTATATCTGCCCTGAGGGTCAAAGTACAGTGACAGTTTGGCATCCTGTCACTTGATTTGTCTCAAACATCTGACTGGAGGGCATTTCTTCCAGTGCAGTTGCATAGGATGGAACTGAAGTAGAATGAGAAATCTCAGATTTGAAATTCCTGCTATTTAGGGGGAAACTCAGAATAAAATTTGTTTCAACATTTTCCCACTTTTCATTATGTGAGTTATAAGTGTGTGAGTTCCATCAGATTGTTTCCATTCGGTTTTATACAGCAGAATTAAGGAAACAGTATCTTTCCAAGCCACTTAAAAAAAAATTAAGTTTATAATATTGTTGTTATTCATAATCAATTTCCGTACTTTCAGTCACGAGCTTGGAACTTTTTTTCCTAGAAAGATTCGCCCCATTTGATTTTCAGTTTTTTTCTGAAATGGAAGCACTTGAAACTTTTATTTTTTTCTGACTAAGCTACCTGCAAATCACATTAAAGACAGATAGTACTAATGCTGAACCAATGTCTTTCAAAAGAATCCTCTTTCTCCATTTTATTTTGTTTTATGTGTGTGTGGTAAGCACATGAAAGCCAGTTCTAGAGGTTACCTAATTTATAGTATCTGTGGTATCTACCTATAGATAGACCTATCCATGCTGGCCTGTTGACAAGCCTGTGTGAAAACCCACTGTGAAACTGTGGGAAGATGGAAAATTAAAACTGTGTCTTGCCACAAGCAGGTTAATTTCTATCGTATTTGGAGTCTAGAAAATTTTCAGCAACACTTTTGGGTGAGGCGTGCTCACTTCAGTTATCGCACTTCCATAACAACAGCAGGAAAAAAAAATCCCAGAAGACTCTAGACAAAACAAAGCAAAGGGGTAGGACAGAAACTCCTAAGTAAAAAGGGAATTTTCATGAGGAATTTTTGAAAGAGCTCGGGCTCAACCTGGCTGCAGCACTATGTCATCTTGCAGAGATCTAATTCCCAGTTGTTCTGCCTGAGGAATACCTTGTCTTATTTATCTGAAGATAAGAGAATGCAAGATAGAGATATTCTCTTGTGGGCAGCTGAGAAAGGGAGAAAATTAACCTGGCTTCTCTGCAGCTGGCATAAATGAAAGCTTGAAATCACTTTATAAAACCACAGACTCATCTCATTGACACACATATGACCCTTTAAGATTATTCTGTTGCTTCATTACTTCCAGAAGACCAGGCTAAAATGGTCAGTGCTGAATTTCTGATAACATACATTTAATTTACACAGATGTGAGAAAGTTTCCAGAAGTTCACTAAGAATGAGAAACTCGTTGAAGAACCCTTCTAGTAAACTCTTGCCAATACTTAAATCCAACAGGTCCTTTAAACACATTTCAGCCAAGTGGAATCATGTAAATGAACTTGATCAAACATGCAAAGGTGGTGGAACAGCAATAGGTTCATCTTGCTGTGAGCATGGCTTAGGCTGCTTTTAAGCTGGCTTTCACCTTCAAGCAGTTTAGAACAGAGATGCATTGAAACAAGCCTACGAGTTCTGAATACCTTTCATTTAAAGAAGGGCTTTTTTGCCATTCAGGAATTCTGATTTAAAATTTGTAATGATCCAGTACTCCCTGTCTAAAGGAATGTTAAGCATAGAAATTTCTTTAACAAACTTCCGATCTGTTTTAAGTGTTAGACACTGAAATCCTATCTATGCAATAAATTCATCTGCTTCCTTTTTCTTTGCAACATCTGTGTTCAGAAAACTCTAAGAGCAGTCAGTCACCTTCCTTCTTTCCCTCTAGGACTATAGTCAAACACAGGCAAAAAAAATGTTCCTTTGAGATTGATTTCAGCAGTTTATGAATAGATTCCCTCTTGTGATGGCCCAGTGGGATGGGACAATACTGGATCACAAGAGATTTCATGGGGGTGTAAGGCATGGCATATGCGCCCAGTCTCTTCTTGGGCTAAGGGATAAGGAGGAAACTTGTTTTTGTGGGCTGCCTGCCTTACCCAGCAATGTGTGGTGTGAACCATGTAAATGAATACCTACAAAAAATGCTGCCCAGTTCCGCTCAGTCTGTGTGGAGTCACAGAGCCAGGGGCTGAGTAGCTATAACCTCCCAAGAAGTTCAGTAATAATCCCTAAAGACCATTACAGCTGAAATGTCTTATTGATGTTGTGAAACAAAATCATAACATTAAAGAGCTGGAGTCAGAGTATGTATTTGGCTGAGTAAACGGAGTGCAGCTGCCTCCTGGCAGTTTCATTTGTACCTGAATTACTGTAGCCAATTCTTGCATCAGGAAATAAGCCAGAAAATAAAAAAATCTGAATGAAGGACTTATGTGTTTAAAGATTTCTGATACTTTAAAGCCTGTAAGGAAATCGACATCTGCATAGTGAAATGTATCTTTCAAGTTACATAGCAAAGTTAGTATATTTCTATTTTTTCACCACAAAAAGACTACTTGCATCACTTCATGTGGAAGAGGTGGGTTGAATCCACATGTAAAAAAACCAAAAGGTAGTCAAGATCCATGCCTTAAAATGTCTTGAATTCAGGAAAGAATTTTTATCATTTTATACTACTTAACATATTTTATATTCTATTCAGCCTAACATGCTTGTTAAAAATATCTATAAATATATGTTTTCTGATTTTAAATGGCCAAGAAAAAAAAGCTTTAGATTATGGCATTTATATTACTTAGCAGTAGGCAGGTGATTTTCAACCCAAATTTTAATCTGGTTTAATAGTGTTTTAGTTCTGATCTTTATGGAATAATACAATGAACTATTTGGATTATTGTTCTTTTTATAGGATAAGATCCTCATCATATAAACATTTGATGGCTTGGTCTATTAATTCTTGGGTTTAAAAATACCAGATAAGATGGATTTGATTTTTGAAAGTTTGTTTGGAGGTGGCAGAAACCACTTGCTTGAATAATAATTCTGTGAGTAACTAAGCAAGCATTCATTATTAATGACTGTGCCAAAAATGCCATGTAATTAGAGCTGTAAAATGATTTCCATTTAACCCTAATTTTGTGTTCATATGTGGCATCTCATTTCTGGAAAGTATAGTCAAAATTCAACAAGTCCCTAAATAGGGATGCAGGTAAAGTGTTGGCATGAGTGGCAGCTCACAAGCAGACTAAGGCAGCAGGAGAGAAAGAAAGAATACTGTAGTGGTTTGAAAGCAAAACAAATGAGAGGCTCCAAGTCAGAGATACAATTTAATAGGAAGAAAGGAAAGAAAGTAAAATAAAATAGATGCAATAATACAAAAGACCACTGACAGAGTCAGAATACAACCTGAGCGTAGTGATGGAAGCAGTCCAGATGAGGTGGTCTTCCTGAAGCAGTGATCCTGTAGAAAGGTCTGGTAGCTTGGGTCCTCTGGGAATCCAGTGGGTAAGGCCCGCTCTGGTGTTCAGAGTCTCAGCTTATATCCAGGCTGGAATGCTTGGTTCCTCCCTCTGGGTGGAGCATCTCACAATGGGATGTGAGTCATGTGATAAGGCCTGATGGGCCCATTAACAGGAGGTAGTCCAGGAGGGAGTTATCTGTGAGTCATGTGGCAAGGTGCTGATGGGCCCATTAACAGAAGATAAGCCAGAGTGGAGGAGGCAGGGAGCACTGCCTCACCTGGTTTCAACAGTTCATGAAGATGGTGATAGAATATACTTCAACCCAGGACAAATACACAGTGGTTGGTTATTTATTTTCCTTGGCCACTGGCACTTTGCTGGCACACCTGGGTTAGGAGGCTTCTGTCTCCTTATTTTCAGTTTGATCATTTGCAAGAGCTTGGTTTATCCAAAGATTCAGAGGAGACAAAGAATTATTCCAATATGAAGCCTGAATTTTCTGCTTTTATACTCATTTTGTGGGGGAAACATCATACTGGGGGTTGTTCCTTCTCCTTTCTTCCTTTTCTAACTTTGATCAGTTTTGTGTCTTGACAGCCACCCCTTCTAATGGCAGTAAAGTCTTGGGACTCGTTTCTATCACCTCACAGAGGACTGTGAAATATGGAAAAGGCACTACAAACAATTGTAGCTGTTCAGATGATGCAGGTTCTGACACACGAGGAACCTTCAGGTAAATCAGAGAGCTCTGAAGGCAGGCACATTCTTAGATTGGAAGAAGATTTCAGGTTAGCTTTTAAATGATGGCAACAAATGAATTGTAAAAGTTCATCGTTAGACTTCAATGTATATTTTATTTAATATTTTTATGTGCAAAATACTGGAAGCTACATTTCCTCCCTGAAGCCCCATCAATTCCACTAACAATGCTTTTAAAGAGTAGATGATGTGTATCTCTAAGTGCAAAACTATTGACTCGTAATGCATTTTTGGGAAAGTTGCTTATCTAACTAGTAGGATTGTTTAGGCTGGAGCCTGAAATATTGGCTGCAATCTGAAGCAGCCTGTGCTAGGGATTGTCTCTCTCAAAACTCTTGAGGAAAAGAGTAATAATACCAGTACCTGTGTTGCTATGTGCTCTGCACAATTTGGTCTGCGATTTTTCAAGGCTATTGAACACCTTCAACATCCTTTGAAATAACTGCTCACTTACAGAACATCTTAGAAAGTTTGTATTTGATTTTGGATTTCTTATCATTCAAAGGAGCGCTTGTGCTGTTATTTGGATGAGTTCCACTGCAGTGTCTGTTGCATATATTCAGATATGTATTTATACTGAGGTTGATATCTATCAATAGATATCTATATCTAAATATAGATATTTATTGATGTCAAAATATCAATATCTAATTTGATATTTAGATCTGGGGAAGTGGCTTGCATCCACATCTCAGAAAGCTACATCTCTTTACTACATCTGCCAGCAAACCTTGTTTGCAGAAGCGTAATTGTACATTTCAGGATTCTTTGATTTATAATCCACAGCCAGCTACATGTTCCCATACAAGTAATTTTATTTAGATATTCAGAGAAAAACACAAACTCTGATTTACTTTTGTGTCTGGAACATTTCAAAGTAATTAACGCTGCTGTGCACAATACTGTCTTATTAGTTACAATTCAGATCTCTATATACCACAAAGTTTAAAGGTCATACCATAGGGATACTACTGAAGTTGAGAGCAAATATTCAGACTTTCCAGAGTCCAGGTTTGTGGTGGAGCTGCACAAGCTTTTATTAATCTGCAACATTCCATATGTGTTTCTTCCAGACGTAAAATTTAAAGATTAAATGAACTGTGCGTTTAGCATAACTCAGTTTAGAAATAAGCCTTTTTGCATGTAATTTCTTTTCTTATAAATCAAGTATATGAAGCTTAATGCACAGAAAACTTAGAACCAAGATTTACTGGTGTTTGCAGATTTTGGTGGATGGATAAAATTCGATCGCAGAGTCTACACATAGTTCTGAGGAAATAATGAAAGATGCTTCATTTTTCTGCTTCTGTTTCCAGCTGATCCTGAAAGTCTTGGCTCATGGAAGTTATGTAGCTTCCCACAACTGAAGATCTCTTACTCTAAGAAAAAATAAACACATCTTGCAAGTCACTTAAAATGCAGAGCCCCCATCTTTTTCTGCTATTTTGAATTTCCTGGATAGACAAAAAGTGTGAGAGGGAAATAAGCTGGATTCAATGACCTGGCCAAGTCACCACAGCTCCTTGTGTAAGATGTCTGTACCCCAGCTGCATTGTGACCCTGATAGAAATGCAGCTGCAACAGTGGGGGTTGCCAGCCACGGGGAAATTATGAATCCTGAAGTGAAACCAGGTGGAAAGCAGTCTGTTAGAAAGCTTGGAATCTGCTGCCAAAAATCATTTAGACTGCTCTGATCATCACAATTTTTAATAGCAATTAAATGAACAGCAAGGTTATAATAACACTCTTATAGTGTTTATGAGAAGAAGCATGAGGAACACCAGGTTAATGAGATAACAAGCAAAACTGTGATATTGTCATTGATGACTGAATTATACAGACATTAAAGTTAATATTTTTTTTTCTTAAAAGGGTAGTATTAGTGCAGTTTTGGAATGGAAGTTTTGATAAATGTCAGAAATGAGCAGTGTTTTGTCCATTTCTCTTTTATTTGTATGAGTTTTGTGACACAATATGAAATCTCCTGCTATAAGTTTGCTTCCATTAGTACTTGGTGGGATGGATGTGAAAACAAGGGGAATGTTTTTGATTAGAAAACAAGATGGAGAAAAAAGGGGACTGCACAACTCCAGTTCATTCTGGATAACTGACTGACAGTCTGTCGTAACGTGTTGTTCTGTACTGAGTGAACATCTCAGAAAGAGTTCCACCTCCTCTCTGGAAAGCTGGTAGTTAAGCCAATTAAAAGTGCACAGAATCAGCTGTAACGTGTGCTTCTAATGTATACCTTTAAATTGAATTACTAGCCTTCGAGCATGCTGGAGAAACATGTATTTTGTTAATCAGGCACTTAGTAGCTGTGGCCAATTTTGTTCCTTTTCTCATTCATGTCATTGCAAGCAGAAAAGTCTTTCCTTTGAGCAACTCATGTGAGGAAGCTTTCAGATCTCATACAATCTGACTCCTAATTTCACTGTTACTTTTGCAGTGTGTCATAACAGTGCAGCATCCAAGAGCAAAGATTGCTCAGAAATTATCAGAGTAGCACAAGTACTATCAAAGAAACTTACACTCTACAGATAAACAGTAGAAACTAGCCAGAGGATAGATCCATTGCAAGGGCTGTAAAAATTTGAGTCAATGAATGTTAGTCAAATGTTTTGCTGGATTAACTCAGTTTTAGAAAAAATAATTTAACATAGCTCTTTTTTGCATGTGCCAGTTTGCAGAATTGGTATTTTCCATATGCAGTACACCACTGTGTGTCACAGAGGAGTGAGGCAATGAAGTGGGAGAAACTGAGCTGAGATTTGTAAAGTGGGCAAATATTTAAATTAGTAAAGGCAAAGACTTCAGCAGCATCCTCTGAAATACTGCCTATGTAGAGAAGTGTTAGACCAGTGGCAAATCTACTCCTGGGATGCGTAACATACTGCCAAACTCAGGAAATGAAAAAATCCATCTAGTGTCAGTTGTTGCCCGGTCCTACTCTCTCTGTGGGTTTGTGTTCATGTATGAAAATACAGATCCTCAGGTTGGTTGTGAATAAACATTAATTCATTGCTTTCAGCATGTTTCCACCAATTTTTCCCAAGTGAAACATTGGCCTGGATTTAGTGGAGGTAGAAATATCAGTGATTTTTCCTCCATTCTCTTTCCCAGGAAATGTATTCTAACTCCCAAGAAGCTGATAAGTCATTTGGAAAGACAAAATATAGGTCGGGCCCCCAGAACCTATTCACTGCAGCCTCTATTGTTGCTGCATCCTGCTCAGTGGGAAAATGTTTGTAAATCCCCTGTGTAGACAAAGCCCAAGTGGTCTCAGATCAGTAACATCTATTATTGACAGTGTAGTCATATTTTCTTTACTGAGAGAGAAAGGAATCAAGGTCACCTCACAAAAAGGAGGTTTTGCTTTCCCTATATTTGTGAGGGGTTTGGGTTTTTGCCATGCTAGTAAGGGGTTTCATTTTTGCCTAGTTGGTTGGTTGAGATTGGTTTATTCATTTATTTGGTGGAATTTTGTTTGTTTTTCAGACAGTCCTTGCCAGTTGAAGGCCAATTAAAAACAAGGCAAACTGAGAATGACCTTATTCTTCAGCTGATGACAGAAACTGCCAGGCAGGGTTCCCAGTTACTCAGAAGCAGGGATGAATCTATTTGACATCCTAGAAACACTGCTTTCCTCTGGCAGAAGTTTGTATCACCCCTGTTGTTGCAAACAAAATAGGTCAGGGTCAAGAATTTGGCATTTTTCAGCAAAACTTTGTTTCCTCTGAGAATTTCCAGATAGATTCACTTTGAAGTGAGGGAGTCAAAAGGACTAAATTATCATCTTGTCAAAGCTACTTCTCTTCCAAATGCCTGTTTAAAATACAGTGGCACAGATGCTCTCTGCTGTAACCAGAATGTTTCAGAGCAGGATGTTGTTTAAATTTCACTTGTTCTCTCAATGTTCTTTCCCATAATAATGTCAGTCTTTCTAAAGAAACAAACAAATGAAATAAAAGCTAAAATAAGGTGGCTCTGTAAGCATTTGCGGGGGAATTTGTTGTGTTCCATGCTCAACAAGAAAGCCTTTGAAAAGAAGCAACTCGTGGGAATACTTGGAGACCAATCCCCCCCTCCTTCCCCTCCACATGCTCTATCTTCTGGGCTCACCTTTAAAAAATGGTCAGCTAGTCTGCAGCAGGAGAGAAAAGGACAAGCACCTGAAGAGCCAAAGAAGTTTAACCATTTCATTCTCAGTCTTGAGAGAATCAAGGCAACTTCAGACGAGCTCTGTGCAACAGCAGCAGGCCAATTTCTGTTACTGGTGGGATTAGGGTCAGGTAGACACTGTTCCACAGATCATTATGTCTTCTTCAAATTATAAAGGACAGAGGGAGAGAAAGGCCACTTTGCTTCATATTGAATACCTCCTTTCACATTTAAGTTCGTGTTTGTTGGATATTTACAGGTCAAGTCATAAGCTACATCCAGTGCATCCCATCCTACAGAGGGCTTTCTGTAGACATGGGAGAAAAAAGAGGGAACATGCCTATTCCTCTTCTGGCTTTTTTTTCCATTTTTACTTTGTCATATTTTTGGTTTTGTACTGTTGGGTTATATACAGTTGACTTAAGCTTTAAAAGGAAAAAATCCTCTCATAATTTTTGAGATACTAGTATCAATAATATTAATATCAATATATCTAATATATCTTAATAATTATAATGTTTTGAAGGTGTTTTTCTGTGCACCTCTATGTAAAACAGCAAATAAGAGTCACCTTCATAGACCTGATGCTTTCTTTGTCTCCAAATTGGAGTCATATTCATTTCCCCACTACATCAAAAATAGAAGTGTTGCCTCAAGACCTAATTTAGGCCTTGAACCTTTACCAGACATCAGGCCAGCAACCTTCCTGATCTGAGCAGTCCCATTTTCCAGCCACAGATGGGCCCCATCATCACCTGCCAGGTTATGTACTAACATTGTCCGTCCCAATACCCAACTAAATGAACTCCAGTGGGACAAAACAGCACATGGTGCAGTATTTTTTTAATCTTCTTCACACATCTAGGTGCAGTTGTTTGGCTTTGAGAAAGAGACCTCTCATCCTGTGGCCCCCATGTAATAATGGCATAAATTCCATTATTAGCATTAAAAGTAGTAATGCTCATGATATCATAACAGTATAGGTCACCTCAAGGTGTGATACAAAACACTAAAGCATCAAAAGAGCTCTTAAGATGTCATGAAAAGTTGCAGAGGTGATTTGTGATGCTTAGAAGCCACTACAAAGGGTGTATAGTTTTTAGATTTGCCAGTCTGGTGTCTCTTCTGTTGACATCATGCTTCACACAAAGCAGTGGGCATCCTACTGGTTTTTCTTTCCAGTCAGATCTCTCTTCCTGCATGACCCCACCCCTCTTTCTTTTCTAAAGTGTTTAAACACATGAAGTAATGTCTTTCACATATTAATGTAACTGGTGCTTGAATAAAATAAACCATCCAGGTGGTTTTAGTGTTGTGTGTGTTGTTCTTCAGCGTTCATAGTAAAGAGGATTTTGAATTCAGCTGAATGGGGGCATCCATTAATGTAAAAGCCTTACAGCTCAAAATCATTTGGAGCAATTAGGAGCAAGGAAGAGCAAAAGAAAAAAAATAAAAAAGGAGATGCAGTAACAGCACTTTCCTCTTAAATTCAACCATACACTTGAAATGCATTTATTTGTGAATAACGCTCAGAAGCTTCAGCAAAGGGGTAAAATAAGACAAGGTTTTTACCCATTTACCAACTGGAGACCTCATTTTGGCACATTTAGGAGCCATTATTACACCTGCATTTCTTTCACATTAGAAAGTCATTCTCCCTCAAAGAAAAAAAAATAAAACCATATACTTACTATGCTTTTAAAGAAGATATTTTACTTCCACTCCAAAGCATAGAAAATCATGAGATGCATTCATGTCTGTACAACCTTCCTTGACCAGGAGGTTGATCCAGCAGAGAGGTTCTGTATTTGCTTTTTTACTTCATCTGCTTCCTCTGCTATAACTGTAATTTTAATGTCATTTTGGTGCAAGTCCTCATTTCCTTCAAGTCTTGCCACCTTATCCAATACACAGGAATTAGAAATCCTAAATAATTTATTAAAATTTTCAGTTGGCCTTTTTCTTTTTTTTTTTTTTAATGGATGCTTTCTCCCATCAATACTTTATTCTTGTATTTTTGTTTTTTTCTTTAGTTTTATTTCTGTTGATTGCAGGTGCTTTGCAGCAATGTTTATTTTTGCTGTTGTAGATATTTGGAATCATCTGCTTCAGTAGGTTTCTGATATACTGAATGTAATCAAAGACATGGAGGTTGGAAGGGGAGGGGCTTGCCAAGAAGGTGAACAGTGCCGAAGGTTTGAATGCAATGTAAATCACAGGATATTCAAAAGGCTTGGAAGCAAGAAGGAAAAGATAGACCAGTCTTTTCCCATCTGACTGTTAAATAAGCTTATTTGAAGAGATGTTCAGTTAGGGTCTTTCTCCCTCACAGCTCTAGTTTTTCTATTTCAGGAGCCTGCAGCAAAATTGTAATTCTTTCAGAATGTCTGCGTTAGCACGAATGCCTACAGGAGGGAGGATAAAGCCCAGTAGCATTTTCAGCAGGAGTTCTGGACCAGCACAGTGTTTCAGTGAAGATGCTATTAACATCTGTTTGTCTGCTGTTCATGGTTTAAGTCTCAGTGGGAGCTCATCTGCTGGGGGAAGGGTTTCAAGAAAGGTCAAGAGAGAAATACACTTTGCCCCACCCCAGGTTTCGAAGGGTTTGTTTTCACTGTGACTTTGTTGTTTTTTCCTCAGGCTAAAGCACAAAGTCTTCTGAACTGAAAAACACATTGCTCATTGTGCATAAGAGATGGGTTTTCCGTGTGTGAGAAGCAACACTGCCACTCACCTTTTCTCTCCTTCCTAATAGTAGGAATACTTGCAAAGAATCTCTCTCTCAACAGAAGATTACCCTGCACTGCTCTTCCTGCTGTCGTCCAAATACAGGCAGTTATCTTTGCCTATATTGGTGATTTCTTTATTCTGGTGATCAGTCATTTCTGCTGAGCTGTGGTGGGGCTTCCTTATTAAAAGAAGGGACAAATAGAAAAGCAAACTGTGGTTATGGGTCTAAGAAATACAAATTTCAACTAGACCAGAGCACTCCAAAATTTGGGATCTGACTATTCTTTTGCCTGAGGTGTAAACATTTTTCATAGACTCCAGGGAAGGACAGAGTGGTATTTATTTTAATGTTATTATTTCTACACATTGGAAAGTTTCTGTTTGTTCTAAGGTGGTAGAAATGGAGCTAAGCACTACTGTTAATATTTACATTTCAGCAGGTTTGACGGTGACCTTCCTCCCCCAGTTCACCCAAATGAAATTAAAAGAAGTAAGGGAAAAAGTTGTAAGTTCTCGAAAAGGACTGTCTTCAAAAGTCATGCAATAATGCTGTGGATGGATTTTAAAATAGGGCTTGTTAAATTTATGATCACTAATAACATTTGTAGTTACAGTATGCAAGCAAAGATAAGGCCACTCTAATTTCATGCTTCAGGAGCTGAGATGATTGCCCACGGGGGGTCAGGAAGGATATTTTCCCCTCCATGCATATACAGCACTGCACAGCTGCTTGGGACCCATTATCACCCCTCACATCCAAGGAACATGCCTAGCTTTAAGCACATGCTTAAGTGATATGCTGAGCTGGGGCTGTCAAGGTTTCTTATTAACATGGGTAATATTAAGTGTCCATGTAGCATCCTTCAGTTTCAAATGCTGTAGAAATACTGAACCAAATTCTGCTGATTCTCATAGTAACTCCTTTCAGTTGAGTGTGGTACCTGCAGGATTGCCAACAGCCTATTAGGTTGTCTGGTTTGTTGCCTAACATATTCTATAAACTTCCCCGAAAGGACTACAGATGTGAAACACAAGTAATTCAAGACACCTGAAATACTTTGAAGAATCCACTAGAATCATTGGGTTTCTCTAATCTTAGGTTTGTGATCACTTTTGAATTTCTGAGGTAATGAATCTTTGGTGATGAAATTATAGCTAACATATATATGATCAATGTGTTTACCATTTACCTAAGTGAATGGCAAACAACAAGCAAATTAAAAAGGGCATCCTCATATAAAAAAAAAACTGTAGTGAAAAAGTAGTGAAATGAATTGGAGAAACTAGCCTTTAATTTACAGAACGTACTTCAATATTCTCACTCAACAGATGGAAAAACAATAAGACAAAGCAATTAAGTGAATCAGTCAAAACCTTGGAGTATTTTGGAGAGATTATGTCATTTTTAAAAAAAGGAACATAATTTTTAATCTATCTGAAATAGTTGTTCCTGCCTGTTAACACAGAGAGAGAAAAGAAAGTAACCCACTCATACATCTATTCATATATCCAATTGTTTAATATTAATATAGATTTTTTATATCTACTCTTTTTATACAAAAAAGGTTTCACTGTTGACAGCAAGTGTTTTGTAATATAAATTAAATTCCTATAGTTATGAGGAGAAATTTTAGCAATTTTAGTCCAGTTGGATTTGGGAAAGCTGTTATGAAGTTTAGAAATTTTATCATAAATAAAAGTGATCCTTTGTCCAAGTATCTGCTGCCTCTGTTTCTCAGTAGCCCAGACAGCTGAAGAAACACAGCATTTGTCTCCTCATGTCAGTCAGTCTTTGGGTGGAAAAAGCAGACATTTTGACATTGTATCCCACAGAGAGATGCACCTCACAAAGGTTTTGTTTGATAGAAATCCATTTGTTTTATGCTGGATTGCTTGATGTTAACTTGCTGTAATTTTTTTACTTCACTCGTGCTCCTGTTGCTACTCCCCTGGGCTCCTTCATAGACTGAGACTACAGTTCAGCACTTCCTCAATCTGTTTATTTCAGTCTCATTAAAATCTAATGTTTACTTCTTTCAAAAGCTGAAGATTTTCAGATTCCAGACATTTGATTCAGATTGCCAAACAAGCCAGATGCCACAGACAGAAACATCTTTTTACTCTGTCCCTAAGCAACAGCAGGAGAAGAACTTAGAAGACATTTGTGTGCCCTCAGCCTCTGATTAATTTCTGGATAAATAATTTCCCTGTGCCATGTGATGTAAACTAGGTGATCCAGACAACACAGCTAAGGCTTGCAAAAATAGCAACCTGAAAATTTGTCCTTCAGAACTGCACACAGTAGGAACCAGAGTGGTCCAAAACTATTTTTGGCTTTCCTGTAGAATTTTATTTTGTCAAGTAAATGCTGTGTGGTGAGCTAAGAGATGAGCCCATTTACACAAAGCAGTGTATTAACATACCATAGGCAAAGCAGCTCATTAGCAGGTATATTTCGGCAAGGGTCAGAGTAGAGGGCCTGGTGTATAGTGGGACTAATCTTACCTCTGCCTACCTTTGTTAGTAAATGTCTACATTCCCTCTGTATTTTCAACCTCTAAATCTTCAGTGAGAAGCTGGGAGATTGACAGGTCTCTGGCTGAGATGGAGCCCATTGATAATTTCCTGTGTGAGAACCACAGGTAGCATGTTTTCAGTGTACTGGAGGTGACAGCCTAAAATTAAATGACACAAAGAGATCAGTGAAACTAAAGCTCAGTGTCCAGCTGATTCAGGCTGGTCCAATTTTGAGTAATTTTCTTAGCGAGAAGCAGTGTTTATCCTCCATTGCAGCCATTCATTTATTCCCATTACAACAACATGGGTTTTTGGAGCTAAAATGTAGTAATGTGGCAGAAGCCAATTACCCACTGTATGCTTGGGTACATGGGTATTGGTGAATACACGCCATCCATCTCAACAGTGATTCTGTCTACTGATAAATACCTAGGGAAGGAATTTACAAAAGGCCCATCAGGAATCCCTGTGTAATAAAACCTGTTTTAAAGTGATTTAATCACCAAAAGCCAACTGGGAGCGTAGGTTTTGGGTTTTTTGATTATTCTTGTTATCATCTTAGAATATTTACAGCTCATTTTTTATGTCTGACTTTCCTTTTTGTATAGATTAATATCTAGCTTTTTTGTATTGCCTTATAGTCAAACATTAATAAAGAATTGAAGATTTTGAACTAAGGAGAAAGCTTTATACAGAATAAAAGTAGTTGCAGTAGGCTGGGAAAAATGGGTCTTAAAGCTTCTACTTAAAACGTGGTGGGAGTAGATGTCCCACATCTGTAATTGTGAGCCTAATTATGCTTTTGTTAGAGATACTGAAATTGGATACTGTGCCAAAATAGCAGACTAGGCAGGGGAAAGAGTCTGTATTTTATATTCAGAACTGGCTGCACTAAAGTCCAAAGGAAGTTCAAGAAATACCTGTCAAAAAGCTTTGTATTTGAAACTGTCAACAGTATTTATAATTTTTGCTCTTTCACTATGTTTTGGGTTTCTTTTCTTTTCATCCATTACTGAGTTGGAACCAGTACCTCCTGATTTTATGAGTTTGTCATTAGTTGTGCTTCAGAAACCTATGTGTTGGCAGTAGCGTTCCTCAAAATGCAGTATCCCAGAGGAGGCAAGCATTTATCCTGTATTACATTGCATCATAATACAACATAACACAGCTTGAATTGTGCACTCCAAATCTATGCCCCAAGGGTGAAGTGTGATTACCCAAATAAGCATAGAAAGAAAATAAGGACACTTTAGAAAGTAAGAATTAACTGGCATCTTGGGAGAGAACTGATTTTCCCATCATGCACTCCTCTTCAGTGCAGAAGCAAGGAAAATAAAACATTGCTGACTGTATGTGTGATGTACTGTGCTCTTGGTGTCAGTGCAGCTGGGATATATGGAGTTATGCTGAGAAGGGCACAAAATCCAGACAGGGACTCCTATTTTCAAAGCTTTCTGTCTTGATGTTGAACTCTGTCGCTCCCAATGAGCCTGTGCGAGAGTCAGGAGGAGAGCAGGGTGAGCTGCTACATAGTTTCACACTTTTCAAGAAGTAAGTATCCATTCCATCTACACTGAATTCCTAATGTAAGGGAAGGAATGATTACCTGAGGTTAGGGATGAAAATTTGTGATTCTGGAGCTCTGAGTGCAATTGTTTCCTCTGTCTCAATGCTGATGCTTGATTTTGGGTAAGTTGTTCACATCATTAATTCCCATTTGTTCAAGGCAGGTAATAGTAGATTCCTGCTTCCCTTGGGGGGGAAAAAAAAAAAAAAAAAAAAAACAAAAAAAAAAAAAAAACCACAAACTTGCATGAGAGATTATGAGGAACAGGGGGCTTTTAGAAACCAGAGGGGTAGGCAGAGGACTGAAATGTATTTGTAGAAGTCCTGAGAGATTTTGGCCTTGAATTTCAGCTACCTGGTGCTGATAGCCTGGAATATTCCTGGGTTTTGTTTTTCTCTCTGCCTCAGACACACTCCCAAAAGAGGCTCAGATCATGATTTTGCTGCACTAAGTCCTGCAGTGGCAGCAAAGAAGGAGGATTAATGGCAAGCTGCTGGGGGAGGGCAAGCTCATTTGTGTGAGCTCCTGATAGACATCCCTGTTGCTGAGAAGTTCCTCAGAGCATCTCAGCAGACAACACAGTGTTTGTTTCAAGCCAGACTTGACTTGTTTGACATTGGCTAGCAAGAGAATATGAAGCTGAGGAGTATTTCTCTCTACAGCATGGTCTGAGTGTTCCTTCGGCTGTTTCTTTGTAAAAAGTTGATCCAATGCTCCTTCTGTGCTTTTCTATCCCAAAGGACAACGTTTCTCAGAATCTCTGTGTATGTCTGCCACAAGTGAAAGGCAGCTGGTTTTCAGGCAGCAGTTAGTAACCAGACAACCCCAAACGTCACCACCCTCAGTGAGAAGACATTTGATCTGCCGTTTGCCCAAGGACATGTAGAGGAAACCCCTGATGTTTTGAAGAGTGCCCTGGGAGCATTCATCACCAAGGCTCAGAACAAAATGCTTGTTGATTGTGCACAGAAGTATATGGCAGTAGAAAAAATACGTCTTTCTCAAATTTTCCTGAGAGGTATTAAGATGGACATTCTCTCAAAATAGGCTGTCCTTCCCTTGACTTCCTGAACTGAATGAATCTCGGGTAAATCCGCCTAAAGGCTGCCAAATGTTAAACCAACAGATTTTCCATAATTTTCTTAGTGTTGTCTGTAAAAAAATGGATGAAAAATAGCTGTGCTAGAAAGAATGTCTGTGTATAGAATGATCATCAAACATGAAACTTGGCTATATATTCCTTAGGTGTAAGCATTTGCAAAACAGGTAGGTAACATGGAAAGGAGATTCTTGCTGGATAACCTTGAATAACCTGATTTTAAACCTCACTTGGCTTACACTGAAGTATATAATAATGTGATTTATTTATTTATTTATTAGAAAAATAAGGATGTCTCTGTTTTTTTAGGTATGCCAGTAGGATTAACCATGCAATAAATAAAATTAAATTCTGTGCCAGTAGTATTAAAATCCATTCCAGCTGTCCAGCTGGCCTCTTCTTGCCATAATTATCTAATGTGCACACACTCTCTTTTGTAGAGACTCCTCAGACTGCTCGTAGTTCTGAGACAAACTTTGTAAGGAGAAATATGAGCTTTTAGTGCACCAGCAGGTACTATTAGGAGGAAAAAGAGGAAACAAAAACCTGGCTTACACAGAAGGTAGGAAAATTTCATTATTTTCCATAATTTCTGTTTCAGACTTGGAGAAAGGCTGGACTACACGGGAGCTTATTTGGTTTTGCTAATTATATCAGCTATTTGGATCACATTCAGAACCTCATCAAATCCAGGCTATTTTGAAGAGCATGTTAGAGTGTTTTTTGCAGGGAACTTCCTTTCAGCCATCCCTTCCTAGCTGAAAAAAGGAGATTTCAGTTTTCATGTCCTTGATGGATGGGCTTGCTGAAGCTAAGTATTTCTTTAAGAGTTGTTATCATGCTGAGATTTTGCAGTACCAAAATTTTGTAATAGCTGGTTGAGAAGGGACAAGATATTGCTCCAGAGAACACTGCTGGAAGATGATGGAAAAACCTTAATATTTGTATTATATCATCCCCAGAAAAAAACTGGAATCTCAAGACACTGTGGAAATGTAGCAAGTGTATAAAGTTTAGGTGCTTAAGCTAAGTAGATCAGAAATTCAAAGATGAGTGCCTCAGCTCCCTGTCCACTGCAGCTGGATGTGTCAGATGAAGGATCTGCAGGTCCATTGTAGCAGCTGCTTGGTGACAACAGGAAAAACTCAGCAGATTCAGCCCTTCCTGGTGACAGAGAAGGCAGAGAGACACCCTGGTGGTGCCTGACTGCTTGGGAGACATGCCACACAATTACTCACGGAAATCAAAGTGCAGGAAGTACATCCTCTCCTAAAACAAGTAATAAAGAACAAAAAGAAGCAAATAAATGGAAGCAAATCCCAGTGTATATCTGGATTTTGTGTAACCCAGTGGTAGTCAGAAAACAGGTGTACCAGGCTACAGTGGTTCAAACTCGTTTTCTGTTTGCCAGGAGATGACCCTAATACAAGCTGATTAACATAGCAGGCCAAAGGGGGGGGGATTGCCACTGGTTCACGGCAAAGACCATTTCTGGCCTGTTGGAAGAAGACCACTCCTCTGTAGCCATTCTCAAAACCTTCCAGTAACATACTGCTTCTCCTTTGTTAGCCAAAATAAAGGCTCACGGGGACAGCAGCACTCCAGTGTCTCCCCAGCAGCTTCAGTCACCTGAGAAAGGTTCTGTCAATAGGATTGTTTTTTTGATAGGTATAATGGAGGCAGCTGAACCATATGCAATTTATTTGGCTGGTAAACTTCCCACCTGACATTCATTTAGATTGTTGAAATGTAGATCTCAGATGCCATGCCCCCTTTCCTTTCTTTACTGTTTGACTCCCTGGTGTAGCCATGGCTCTCGTGGTGGAGATGTGTGAGGCAAACACCAGAAAGAAGCACAAGCACAGTTTTTAAGCACATGGTGGGCAGCCATAAAGTGGGGAAAGGGTGAAATCAGTCTTAAAAGGTACAAAATAGGTGGGAAGGGCTGAGGAGGAGTTGTTGTTATCTTGCATTGCCTTTATCCTATATTACTTTATATATAGCCACTTTAACTTTACTGGATTTATTCCAGGATTATATAAATAAAGGTAATACCAGGTTTAGGTGCAACTAAGGGTGTCTGATCATCCAATTCTCACTCAAAAGGCATTGCAATGTTGAAAGCCCAGTCTTCAAATAAAGCCCATACATACTGCCAAATCTAGCACTGAATTTTAAGAAGAGAACAGCTACTTTAATGCTTTTAAGCTGGAGACTTTGGAGATGCCTCTGCTGTTTCTTTGTCTAGAATTCTCATTATTATGCTAGATAGTAAAGAGTTAGCTAGTCATAAAGAGAGATTAGAGGTTAAATCTGTGATAGCTCTAAAATCAGAAACAATTGTGATGTATAATTAAGTTGAAAAGGCCACAAAGGAAGAACTTCTAATTTTAACATAAAATGCACAGCTTCAGTTATTAGGGGGGGAAAAAAAACCAACAAAAAAAACCCAAAAAAACCTAACTTGGCAAATTTTGCAAAAAGCAATTGAAGAAACCACATAAGGCTCATAACTAATACATATCAATTTTCACAAGTCATAAAGATTGATTTTTTTTTTAACAGACTAGCTAAAAGGCTGGTATACTTTACATTTCTTTTCTGTGTTCCAAGAACTCTTTAATTCTTAGTGCATGTAATTTTTTTTCCTAATATTAACTCAATATGGGGAAGCGTAACACACTGAGTGCTACCTTTGTGTAATTGTAGATTTAATCACTGATCATCTCAAAACTTAAATCCATACTGACTAATATTAACGCTGATAATTCTCACAAATATATCGCAAATACGTGCATGAATAAAGACATGCATGATTGCTTTTACTATTCACATGACAGGTAAAATTTTTGGTGTGTACTGATATTAAAGATATCAATGAAGCAAAACTGATTGTTTTGAACTCCTTATTGTCAGAGGTTGGGAGGAAGAAAGTTTGAAGTTTCAGTGAAGTTTGGAACTCACTATTTCTGTGTTACGACATTGGTTTTTTTCTTATATAGCTCTAAAATTTTTCAATACACCTTAGGAGAGATGAGGAGAAATAAAAATTTTGAAGTTTTTGTAAAGTATGTCTTCAGTTAGACTGCAGCAAGGTAGAAACAACTGTAATAATATGGTGCACATCATTAAAAATACAGTAATCAGCACTTGCTGCTCTAGACTTGCAAGATATGTTTTCCCTTAAAATACAGTGATAAATTTAACTACTGTAGAGGGGAATATCGATTTAGTGATTAGGGTATTTTCAGTAATATTACCTGGTACCTGTGCCAATGATGTGTATTTCGCATGGATAAATAGCTCTGTTTGAGATTTGCTTCCCTGAATTTAAACATGGGATGCCAAACGCTTAACAACTCTGGATTTCACACACTGCGCCACTGAAAAATTATTCAGTGTTTTTAGTGTTAAAGCATAGCAATCATTTCTGAGCAAGTCGCATTTAGCCTTCAGTTACCTGTGTAAGGTACTTAAGTTCGATGTGAGATCTCCCAGATCTCCCAGAAACAGATATATGAAAACATTATCAATGCTTTAAGGAAGAAGCAGACAGAACACTTTCTATCACGGGAAATGGTGTTCCACTTGCTTACAGTTTGTTTTGCAACTCAGTGGTTTTGAAGACACCCTTGTTTAAATTTGTCTCAGTCCAGAATAACTACTGTGTAGTTTCATAGATGTAACAGAGTCCCAATTTGACTCAGTATAATTTCAATTTCCTGAACTTGTCTATAACTGTGTTCTGTTAAGCAGCTGCCATGTTTCATCATGGTAATAGGTGACATTAGTGTTGTGTAACACGAGAGATACAGAGCTCTGAAAATAAAATATTATTATGCTTTTCAGGAAAACAATGCTCAGGCAACAGTGAATTCTCAACACAGATGCAGTTGAAACAGAGATTGTAAACTTGTCTAAGGTTACCGGACACCATCCTGTGAAGAGGACATCAATAACTCACATTTGGCTCGGGTGAAGACTCTCAGTGGTGGCTTTACTAAGTCACTGAAACTGAAGCATTGAACAGCTCGTCCCAAGGTCCATGTTAGAAGACAAGAGAAACTGTGTCACTCTCTCTCCCCCTTCCTTCTTTTTTTGCCTTCATGTTAAGAAGGAAACACATCTCCATTCATGGTTCTCCAGCAGTGTGGTGATGCTTTATTGACAGAGCATCAAAACAATATATTATTTTTCAGATCAAACTGACATTCCCAGTGTATAACAGCAAGAACTCATTAAAAAACTAGTTCAATTAGCTCCTAGCTGAGTTTAATTTATGTCCCCAACATGAACTGTGAATGACAGATTAAAAGTTCAATGCAGGTACTGATCTTAGCAACATTTCAGCAATAACCCTTTTCCATGAGTTACTTGTTCCTGAGCAATTTCTCCACTCTGTTAATTGAGACAAAAAACCATTCTCTTTCTCTTGTTGCTGGATGCATCATCCTCCTTAAATTCCTTGGTTATGCCTATGTCTGTTGATCAATGCAGAAGCAAGACTCATCCTATTTATAGATGAATCTCTTCAGTCCAACACATGCATTATTCTAGGTTGATAGAAACCCAGTAGAAACTTCTCCCCTGCAGTGTCCCTCTTGTGTGCCATCAGTCAGCAGCTGTTCTAAATCCGCTGCTTCTTCTTTATGCATTCTTATTATTTTTCTTTCTGAAGTAAGCAGCAAGTTCAGAAGTATTGCATTTCAGCAAGTTGCTTAAAATCTGTACACTAAGTAGTCATAGACATATATTTATAATATATATGTATATATACACACATATATATATATACACACAGATATAAATGCACAAAAATTGGAGTAGTCTCAGGGACAGTGTCATTTTCTGCCAACTGAAAAGAAGGCATGGATAGGAGTGTCTTTGATGCCTGGCGGTTCTGGATGTGGTACATTTTTCCTCTTGACCATTCCATCTTTTTTCCCCATGTTTGCTTACCTGTCAGTCTTCATGTGCTGGGAGATTGCTGAAAAAGTGGACTGTAATCAGTCTCACCAAAATGCAAACATTTATGCAGTTAAATTTCTCTCCCTAATGGTTGAACCTGTGTTGTTGAAAGACTCTGGAGGGCAATGGAGTCTCCTGTGGTCACAGATATTTGGTACCAGCAGAGTAATGCAGTGTCTCAGGAATATGCTCTTCGTTCCTGTCTCCTGTGGGTTTACAATTCAGCAATACTAATTGTTCAATTAACAATATAAATGAGCTGACGGCCTCTATTAGAACAGCTGGCAGAGTTCACATATTCATTATGTGTTTTAATCTCCTAATTAACCAAAGATTTTTATTTTATTAAGGTATGGAAGTATTGCATACTGACCATTTTCACCACTAATTACTACATGCAGAGAATAAATTTATTCCTCCTATAAATGTAAAAATTATATGTCTTCTCCCCCTTTTTTTTTTTTTTTTTTTTTTTTTTTTTTGTCTAAGACCGCCTAAGATCACTATACAGAAAAGGAATAAGCCTGCACTACTTTATTGCAGATGTGATGGCTGACCTCAAGTGAGAAATACTAGAAGAATAAGTAGAAAAAAAAATTATCAGAAGGAACATACTGGCTTTTATAATTCCTACAGATTCAGGTTGCTTTGTCCTTCAGCAGTTATCATATATTGTTTGCCGTGAGACTTGCAGTTAATCAAAGAAGGTTTTCTCTATATTTGGTATGCCTCTGACTCTGGGAAAAGCTCTATCTCTGGACAGAAGGACTTCTGTTTGGCAAGTCAGCTGCCACAGAGGCTTACTGGAAAGAGATGCAAAGTAAGAAAGAGGGGAATGGTAAAGAAAGGATTCACCTTAAGGAAAAAAAGAAAACACTTGAATCCTTTTATGCTTGTCTCTGTTTTCTACCTAGGAGGGAATATGAGAGGGAAGTTAAAAGATATGTAGAAATTGCCTATAAGCAAGATTCCTGAGTCTGTTCTCTAAGGCCCTGTCATGTTATTGGCAACAGAGAGAATAATCTACAGCCTTGGCAAAACGCGGTTACAGTGCTGAAGTTTTTTGTTGTTGTTGTTTTTCTTAAATTTGCAGTAATAACCATGACAATATCAGTGTGGTCAGGGTATAATGAGAAGGGATATTTCTTTCTCTGTGCTATAAAATATTAATATTTTTGAACTCTGTGCTAATAAATATAAATTAATAATACTGTAGAAATCAACTGTCAGTCTAGCTCGTGTTCTGGCAAGATAAAGGGACTTCAAATGCCATTTTTGTCCCATCTGAGCACACTTGGGTGGTATCTTTACATTTAAATATTCAGGAGAGTCTGGGCTTTTTGAGTGCTGTAAAAACAGGTATTTTGCAAGTTTAAATTCCTGGGCAATGGATTTTAAAAGCTACCTTGGGACTTCTGAATGATGTTTCTCAAGGGCAGTAGGGGAAGTAATGAGAATGAAAAATTGCCTAGATTCTGATGGAAATGAGGATGCTTATTCACTTAGGACTTCGCATAATATTTGGTTAAAGTGGCCTTGCAAAGGTTAATCTTCCTCCAACAAAAAGGAGAGGAAGGTTGTCCTCCAACTCTTTCACCTAATATCTGTTTAAAAGGGTAGTGACTTTCCACCTACAGCAACAAGTCAAGTACAAGTAGAGCTTGTAGTTAGTGGAAATAGTGTAGGGTAGTGTTTCTGCAGTGCAAGCAATACATACTGCCATTTCTATTCTCCTGTTGTTCCTGCCACCCTACCATCATCAGCTGCCTAGAAGACTTCAACTTTTCCTTTTGGATTTGGCCCTTAGTGCACTTACCTCTGCTTCTATCATTTTAATGTTAAATGTTTGCACTGTCCTTCACAAAAGGGCTATAACTTTAGATCATTTGGAAATTCCAGCTAATGAGGAATGCAGCTATTTGCTATGGGAAATATTTTACATGGATAAATGTGATCACAGTGCTCTGGAAACTGTGGGCACTTTAAGCTGAAATTGAAGCTGCTGGCTCTGAAATGAGATTTGATATGTTGGAAAATTTCTCCTCTGGACCATGCTGTAGAAGCTGTAATCCTTAAACTGGAGCTTTCTTATTGTGCAAGAGCAAACTGAAATTGCTGCCTGGCCTGGGATGAAAAGTTGCCTTTTTGTGGTGAATTTTCAAGCTGATTTAGAATCTAGCTATTTGGAGAAAGCTGAGAACAAACTTCTTATGGGAATCATGGGACAGAAAGTAGCATGTTTACATTATAGAATTCCCACAGAAATTATTGGGTTGATGGTGCTGGATTTTGTTTCATTGTAAAAATTCATAGAATTATGGAACATTTTAGGTTGGAAAAGGCCTTTAAGATCATTAAGTCCAACTGTAAACATATCACTGCCAAGCCCACCCCTACTACACCCTGTTCCCTTGTGCAATCCCTACACAGCTTTTAGAGACCTGTAGCAATGCTGATACAACTGCTTCCCCAGTCAGCCTGTTCCAGTGCCTGACACCTCTTTTGGTGAAGAAGTGTTTTCTAATATCAAATCTAAACATACCCTGGCACAGCCTGAGGCTGTTTCTTCTTATCCTATCAGATGTTACCTGGGAGAAGAGACCAACTTTCACCAGGCTACCATCTCTTTTCCGGGAGTTGTAGAGAGAGATAAGGTCTCCCTGAGACATTTTTCTCCTCCAGGCTAAACACCACTGGCTCCCTCAATTGCTTCTCATAAGAACTGTGTGCCAAAACCTTCAACAGCTCCATTGCCCTTCTCTGGGCATGCTGCAGCACTAGCATTACGTTTTTGTAGAAAGGAGCCCTAAACAGAAGGTGCTATAGAAACCTGGAGCCATAGATATGTATTTTTGTTATTTTTATTAAAAATAAATTTGGTGGGCACTGCAGGATCTATATTAATGGCAAGGGAAGTGATGAAACTGGACGAGGCTGCCTCTTAGCTATAAAATGACAGGTACAGGCCGACAAGAGTTAGAGACAGATTTCCACAGATTCCCAAGGTCTGTTTTTCTATGATCTCAGCATCAAGGCAAATACTCTTTCATTAAATATGCATTTTGATTTCTCTTGGGTGATAAATTGGTATTACCTCAGCCTAGCTTAATCCTAATTATCTATTATTTCCTTCAACCCCCAGAAAAGGTCACATCAGTTGTCACCAGAGAAATGTGTTTCATATGTTGTGAAGGAAGCCCTGTAATGCACAATGCCTCCTAGCAGGCTGTTTCCTCTGGGAGGTGGCGTCCAAGCACTGTGCTCAGAGCAGAGTAGCTCAGTATGGATGGGAAAGACAAATGCATGATGCAGAGAGAGCAGCATGGAAAGACACTCTATTGCATAGGTAATATTTGCCAGAGATGGGCTCCTTTGCTCTGCAAATAAGAAAGAGATTCTCATAGGAGTGTCACAAAGCGATCTTTTATGCAGAGCTGTCTAGATTTACGTTTATCAAAAGATGTGGGCCCAGGGCTGGATTCCTGTGACTCAGATGGTGGTTCATCTTACCTTGCAGCCCTGCCCTGAGGGAAGCTAAGAAAACCAAACCATGTGAGAAGGAGGCCAGGGAGGATCACATCCCAGTGCATTCATATCTTGTCTTACTTTGTATGGAAGATTAGTTCCTCTTTAAATAGAATTGACAGATGTTGTTTATGACAAGAATTTCTACAGTTCAGTACTAGCCCAGCTTCCTTGCCCTGCCCACTGTATGTATTCAACTACTTACAAAAAGTCAGCCTGGCACCAGACAATGTTACAAGAGTGATTAAGACAAGTGATAAAAACTGAAAGCTACTGATTTTGGTGAAGATCACCACTCACAAAACATTTGGTACTTTCTGCAGTTCACCTCTTGGTCAGATGGTTGGAAAGTTCCTGCTACAGCTTGAGTAATGTATATGCACAGGTATAGTCCTTGTACTTTCCAAAATTTGTTACTGAAATATTAACAAATTATTTGCAAGGTGGAAAGCAGTACAGTCACTCTATGAGTTCAGCTATCCAACTGAGCACACTTTAGATACAGATCATAGCAAGTAGTCTATAGGTTTTTTTGCTGGTAATTAATATTCTTATAGAAAAAGAACGTTTCCTTTTTACTCCAAGTGGGAGAATATTGGGAAAAATAAGAAGCAAAATATTTTCACTGAACAGTGGAAGTGGTGCCCAGAGAAGCTGTGGAGCCTCCCTCTTTGGAGATGTTCAAAATCCCTGAGCAACCAGCTCTGATTGATGCTGAATGAGCAGGGGTATCTGGCAGGATGATCTACAAAGACCACATCCAACCTCAGCTATTCTTTGGTTCTGTAATCAAGTAAACATAACATCTCTTAGCACAAGGCAATGCAGGTTTTTGCATTGCAAATTAATGGTTGATATTTACAGGCTTAAATGCTAAACGTTAGAATTATGAACTCTAGCTTAGTTTAACTTTGGAGTACTGAGTCCAAATGAAAAGAATATACAAATATAAAGAACTGTAGGCTTCACTCAGGAGAAGGACTTGCAAATATTTGAGAAGGGAGCTGAATCACTTCACACATCAGTGAAAAACTGAAGTAACGTAGAGGGTGGAATCTGTTCTTCAGTGTCTTATGATGAGCAAGTAAATTATTTATCACTTTTTTTAGATAGAAAAAATCAATACCAAGAATGTCAGTGGGGAAAAAAAAAGTGCATTCTTAGCCTCTGTGCAGGGATGCTAGCTCTTTCTATTTCTACATTTCCCTCTGTAATTACATGGACATGACAGAGTTAAGAGGTTTACCATGTGTGCTACTCTTAGAAAAACAGATTGGTGCAACGTATCTATTTTCTCAGCAGATAAACATGATTTTTTCTCCTGGCGGGTGGTTTTGCAATTGTACTTGGGCAGTCAGTTTGTATATAGATGCCAGAACACCTGTCACTCAAGAATACATTTATAGAAACTCTAAACTAATTAATTCCCTTAAATCTCCCAGAAGTTTTTAATGACATATCATGATAGTCTGTCCAGTGGGGATTACAACACTATTTTTTCTGAAGCTAATTTGCTTATCTGATTTCTTTTTTCCTTCTAAGTTTTCTGTCTTGCCACCTGCCTCTAAAGCAAAGATAACAAAACACTGTTCCTGAAGAGTAGTGTGTCAAACCCCTCTCATCTTTGGGACTGCAGGGCCTTGCTCTGCCTGCCAGCAGCTCCCTGACTCTACCTGGAGATCCCAACTCTGAGACCCAGGTGAGATCTGAGCACAAACACTTTTTATGAAACAGTTTCAGAAGGCTCAGTGCTGGCAGCTTGCTTCCCCCCAGCCTGAGCAACCTCCTTTGTGGCTTTTTTGCCCAGCAGGGTCCTCGTTACCCCCTCTCTCTGTATGGGTATCCCACAAGAGAGCTCAGACAAGGAGGGGAAATGTGCTACAGCTCTGATGCTTGTCTGCACAGAACCTCTGGGAACTCAATACTTTCGAAACCACTGTTACCCTGTCAAATTTGGCAGAAATTGGCCACCTTCAAGCAGTCATGTAGAAGTAAAACAAACAGGAACATGACTACACAAAATCATTTCATGTGAATTACACATGCCAGGCTGAATCTGATGAAGATTTGAACTTTATCTCCCATAGATGAGAAAGTATTGTCCTCTACACTTTCTTCAGTTATCCAATAGTTATATGGCCCCATGCCTACACTGTTCCTTCATTTCCTGGTCCAGTGTTCGAGACCATATTTCATTCCTAGAAGGAGAACACTGTAACTCTGCCTACACATGTGTTGTGAAATGAAGGGGCCCTCAAATTTTCTTTTTGGAGCTGTTTCATATTGCTTGATAGAACTGTAATTTTAGTGGGCTAATTGGAGAATCAGCCTTACCAATTCCTCCGCCTAGTGATGATAAACTTTCCCAAGGAATGAGAATATCCTGGACCGAGTCCCATTCTTGTTTGTATGACTATAGAAGAGGATTTGCAAA
This sequence comes from Chamaea fasciata, assembly GCF_029207755.1. NCBI lineage: Eukaryota > Metazoa > Chordata > Aves > Passeriformes > Sylviidae > Chamaea > Chamaea fasciata. The sequence continues at coordinate 19,203,004 of NW_027094087.1, read as the reverse complement.
TAGAGGGAGAAGGAAAAAGCAGGGAAGGTAAGCTCTTGAGCATTACATGTGCTTTAAGTTATGTCACAAATGCAACTGTGCTTTTCCTACCTATTTTAATTTCTATTTTCAGTCTTTGACACATACATACAACCAGATACTAACTGCATCCATACATAAATGTTCATTCTGGATGAGAGCTTACATCTGGCATAAGTAAAGCATCAGTTCAGTTTTTTTAAGAACTTGGATTCACTGTCTTCCTTTGCTTCAGACTTTCTGCATTATTTTGCAATGTTACGACTCAGGAGAGGTCTCCAGTTTCCTACATCAACTGTAAAGGGGAAAAGTAAGAAGACAAAACCAGCCACACAATGGATACCTTGAAATGGGTGGCTGTAAGGGTTTTCTTAATGTTGTCTGTGGCTTCAGTTTCGTGGCTTTAAAATGGGGATAATGATTCACTGATAAATACATTACAGTTGTTCATATAGTCCAGCTATGCTAGATTTCTACCTTGCCTACACATCATGCTTGGGCACTGTATAAGCAGTTTATATGAGTTTTCTACAACAGTCTCTTTTGTTTGGTATTTTGTTACTTGTAAAACACAAAAAAAAATTAGGAAGATGCACTGACTGAGCAGGTAGTAATAACATCAAACCATTCACTCACATAATAATGTTAAAATATCTGAGAATTTATTCAGACATTATTATATTATTTATTACGCTGGTTCAATTACGTATTTATTTATTTATTTTTTCATCAGATATTTATTCAAACTATAGGATTTAACAAGCCTTAGTTAATGTGGCCTTATAAGATGCAGTATCTAATGGGAATGTACCAATTTCATCTCATTTTCACAAATCAGCAAGGGCAATACACTATCATAATAACAAAACTGATGTTGGTAACAATACATTTGGCACCTAAATGCATACAGAATCACTTCTGGGTGAGAAAAAAAAAAAGTATTTAACTGGATAACTAATACTGATTACAGAATTTTCAAATGGCAAGATCTATTAGTGAGTTAATTAGGATTAAGATACTTGGCCTTATTTCTCAGTTCTATCTCAGATTTTCAGTATAATTTTGTACAAGTAAGCTGAAGATTTAGTGTGCTACTTTAACATTTCTTTACTACACTGCATCAATGTAGTGATGTCGCTTGTCTAATTCTTGACCACAGGAAGCACCTTCAAAGCCAGAAAGAGAAATCAGCCGAATGCTGATTTTTGCCCCCATGTCAAACTGGCTTAATTCACTAGGCTATGAGAAACTATTTACCCAGCCCATCAATCTAAACCCAATGAACTTTTAAAGGAGAAGGATATCTTTACACACCCTTTTTTTCCTCAGTTTCTGTGAGCAGTGATACTCATGTGAGCAGCAGCACAAACCTGAAGCTCTCATTCCTGGCTGGCATTCATCTTCATGGTGTCTGTATGTCTTGACTACCAAGAAAATTAAATTAAAAACATATTGTGATTGATTTACTTTTTGGTGTCACTCTTTACTGCTAGGAATAGTGCACATACATCTGTTCTGCAACATTAGCAAGATGGTGTTTTCTTATATTTTTTTCTTGTCCTCACTGTTTGACTATTCTATGTAAACCCTGACTCAGCTGAGATACAAAATTTTCTTCCTGGATTAGGTACCCGGCAAGTTTTTTTTCACAGGCTGCAACATACTCCATTACTTTTGTTTCTCTCTTCTTCAGTAGATTAATTTTTTTTTCCTTTGAATGTTAACTGTGAGATAAATTGTTTTAAATAAATTTGTTGTCTTTATAGCCAGCAGTCGACACCGTAAGGTAAGTCTGCCTTGTGCTGATGATTGCTGAAGTAACTGTTACAGAATAGCTGCATACACAAAAGAATATTATTTCCAAAATGTTCTGTCATGTCTTGCATCTCTGGAGTAGTACTGTGGATATTTCTCAAAACAAGATGACCATAATGAATTTCATGTTATCAAAGTCATGGTTTCAAGTAGCCTGTTTGGACTCAGAATCATCTCAGATCCTTTAGATTCTCTGGAATGAGTTAGCAGAACAGCTTTTACTGAAAAAAATCCATCTGACGGAGATGGATCCATCAGGTAAGGTCAATCTGGTTTTGTATTAGCCAGGTTTAAACAATTTACATCATGTTTATAGGTGTAAATCAATGTCTGTGCCTCCTGCTGACTTTCAGAAGTTGACTAAAAAATTTGAATTTGTGTTTCGGCCACCCAAGCCAGGGGGTGAGAAGGAAGGTTTTATGTACGATACTTACTGACAGCTGGATCCTTATTGTGTAAGCATGTTTAAAGGCATTTTCATCTGAATCGGCAATAGATCATGGACCTTAGAATGCTGTGAGTTGGAAGGGACTTTAAAGATCATCTAATTCTAAACCCCACCCCCTCTCTCCCCCACACTGTGGGCAGGGACACACACCACAGGGGCACTCACCACCCTCACAGTAAAGAATTTCTTCCCAATATCCTACCTAAACCTACCCTCTTGTCCTATCACTCCATGTTCTTGTAAAGGGTCCCTCTCAGCTCTCCCTGGAGCCTTCTCTTCTCCAGGCTGAGGAACCCCAACTCTCTCAGCCTGTCTCCAGAGGAGAGGGGCTCCAGCCCCCACATCAGCCTTGTGGCCTCCTTTGCACTCAACCCAACAGGTCCATGGCCTTCTTATCTTGGGGGCTGTGTAGCTGAACACTGATCCTTCTCTGTCCCCTGTCCTCCTAGACATTAAGTTTTTAAGGGGGTTTTGATGATTTTTTTTTTTTTTTGTGCCAGAGGATTTAACAGAATTTTTTTATCCTGATGTTTAAATGTAGACATGAATGAATATAACACAACTTAGGCCTTTCTTGCTTTATTACTGAAGCCTTCTCTATTGACTGTGTAGGACAAATTTTCTTGTGCAAGACAATGTCTTGACTGAGTAGGAGCATCTGGCTGGGTAGCTGGAGCATTGCCCTGAATAACCCAGTTAAACCAACTTTTCTGGCTGCGTACTCTGTCCACACCATACAACAGAGGTAGAACAGAACTGGGGAGGACACACTAAAATTTTCACAGGCTAAGCCAGCACACTTAGAATGTTAAAAGTAAGTAGAATTTTGAGTTGTAGTCTTTAGCAAAATGGCTATTTTTAAAATTTTTACAAAAGAACAAGTATCAGTTCTGCAATTTCACAAAATAACCTTAGTTTTATGACTGATTAAGCTAAGCATTGGGTTTTGGGAGTTTTTTAAACCTGAAAAGGAATGTCTTTTTAAGATCTGGCTTCTTCATTCCTGCTATACATTGTGCATAGTAGTTCTTAATATTAATGGGCTTCTTCCAGATATTTATATTTGTGCTATTTCTTGCAGAGTATGACAAGTAAAGATGCTGACTAAAATCTAAAATGATACAGAGAAAATTAAAACCATCTAAGTGTTCATTAAGTGCCCTTTCAACCTGATGAGTTGCCAAGTGGAGGTAACTGGCAAAACCATGACTAAACAACTTGTATCAGAATTGTCTCACTTTCTGAAGCTAAAATTTATCACCAATAAGGTTTTGTTGCAGCTTAGATTATTTTTTTGCCAGTTTTGCTCTCTCCTTCTCAGCAGCCTACCAAAAAAACCCCAAAAAACACAACCTAATTGACATTTCATTTGTGATCTCAGGGCTGTTGAAAAACCAATAGTTTATTTCACTTACTGATAGAAAGTCAGGGCTCTGTTTCTTTTTGCAGATAGGACTTTCTTCTGAAGGCAAACAGATTTCAAAATATGAAAATTCCCTGAGAGAGAACGCTTCCTTTTTCCACATAGCTCTATTGCCAAGGTAACCTGGCCACAAAGAGTACTTCAAAGAAATTGGATGGTGCGGTCTATTCGAAATAAAAGCACAATCAATAAGGATATCTATGCATGAAGTGGTGAGAATGTATTGCTTTATGGAAAAGGAATTTTTATTTTGATACATTGAGAAATGAATGTAAAATAAAAACCCTCAGGGTTGACTGAATGAAATCTCTTAATGCCTGTGAGATCATTAAGCTCAGTTAAGTGTTTGATTGGCAGTTACACTTAGCCCTTAAGAGATGAACAGATCATGTTAACATACTGGACTACAAATGTGGGTGAAGTTACCTCATATTGCTTCATGATGAACAGCTCAGCTGCTGCAGAGCTCTCAGACAACAGGAAAGGATTCAAAGACTCATTTTACTACAAAAAGCATGTTCGAGCAACCAGCAGAAAAAAATGTTGATGGAAAATCTGTGACTTCTGGAAAAGACATGGTGTTGTGCGAAGCTTCCTGCAGGGAGCAGGGCCCAAGGGAATCAGATTGCTCATCCTGTTTGTTCACTCTAGGCAGATCAGCACGTGTGCGTCTCATGACGCTTGGTGTGAAAACTGCAGCAACATTTTTTCAAAGAAAAAATCTCAAAACTTGAAAGGGAAATTGCTGTATTTTCTGTCCCTGCGAAGATGAGATATCCAGATTTTGGGTTAAAATGGCATATTTGGTGAGAAACTTTATATAATTTTATTTGTTCAGGAAGCTGGCTGCCCCACCAATGAAAAAATATCTGAAATATTCCTCTCTAGCCAATGGGATATTCCCTGATATGAGGATTTTTGACAAAGTCTGTCTTTGGCTGTTACCATTTGGCCAGTAAGAGCATCTCCTTGACTGGTAACAAATGAGTCCTTGTCAAACACATGCATGCTAATAATTCCATTTCTTTGAAGTCTGTTTTAGAGAAGCAACTATGAAATACAGAAAGAAAACAGCAATACAGTTGTCAGTGCCTTGAATGAAAATTGCATGAATGAACTTTGACTGTATTTCTAGGAACCAGTCATTCAAACTGCAAAACTTACTTAGAGATGAAATGTTCCTGCCAAAAGCATAAGACTTTTTTTTAAACTGAATCTTTTGTTACCTGTCTCAGAAACTGCATTGCCATGTTAAAGATCTTTAAATAACCATTGAATACTTCTACTGGGAAAGTAATGTTGAACTTTTGATTGTCAAAAGCATTTAGATAATGAAGACCCATTGATTCCCCCATAAAGGGATATGGAGGGGAAAGAGATTCTCAGTTCTGAATTTCAAATCCTTTTATTTAAATCACAGCAATAAAATGAGCACTCACAAGCTACACATTTGACATGGCTTAGTTTAGACATTTTGTATTGCTTTTATTTTGACTTAATGGGAATGCTGTTAAGGGCAAAGCCTCAGTGGGATACGAGCTGCCTGAATGGATGCAGAGAACCTCTTAGGAAGGAGCAGGAGGGAAAGGATGTGGAAGGCAGACAAGTGAGCAGGCAGGATCCCGGCTAGGACTCTGCTCCCCAAAAGACCATGGGCTGTGCACTGCTGATCAAAACTCCTTGCATCCGAGTGGAAGCTTTCTCTTGAGCTCCAGGGGCACTCGAGCTGGCCTTGTGTTCAAAATTGTGACCAAATTATGGACCCAATGCATTCAGTGTGCTAACAGCAGTGTGCTCTCATCAAAGAATAGCCACAAGGATGAATAAAGCGCTCAAAACATGCGTTGTGGTCAGACTCCAGTGGGCACAATCTGTTTATCCTAACAAAGACAGGGCTACGGGGGGGGGACTTAATCACAGTTTGTAACTAATTGCATGGGGAACAGCAATGTCATAATAAAGATCTCCTCAGCTTTGTACATGAATGCATAAGGAGAGCTGATGTCTGGAAATGGGATATATTTAGACTAGAAATCAGGTACAAATATTTAGCTGTGAGGTTATTTAACCATCTGATAACTTACTCTTACCAAAAGCATAGTGAATTTTTCATCCCTGTAATTTGTTTTTTAACCCAGATCTAACATAGTTCAAGGCATCTCTGTTAACTGGGCTATACAGGATATCAGACTGATGAATACGAATGTCCCTTTTACCAATACCATGCACAAATCTATGCTCGTGGAAGCATAGAGAATTCGACCTCTGTAAAAATCAAGAAACATATTCAATACCTGAACATGCATTTTGGCTTGAGGTAGTTGGGAATTTTTCACTGAAATGATATTCAACTGTGAAGTGTAATTTCCAAGGCAGGAAAAAGAGTAGGATAGCATTTTTTAGTTGTCATACTTTTCTGATGGAGAATTAAAATTAAAATTGCTATTTTATTTTATGTTAGTTGACCTGAATATGAGTATTGATTTTGTTTTGACAGTGATCTAAACTATTTTCCTTCAGATCAATATTAAATAAATATAATATAAAATAGCATTTTACCATAGATAAAATTTGCCTTTCTAGAACTTGCATTCTTTCATAAGCTGAGTTTTTGGTCAAACATATAGTCAGTAATGCGTTTTTTAGAATCATATGACTCACCTCAGCTAATGTGTGCTGTTGATGGCTTTATTTTGGTCCTAACGCCTGTCTGTCAGCCTGCTATGGAAGCAGAAGAAAAATCCGGATTGAGAGAATAAGAAGATGAAAATTAAAGCTGAAATACAACTGAGTGACCAAACCACTTATTTCTAAGAAATTCAGATGTTTTAACTACGTATGTCAAAATGGGACTTGATATTTCTGAATGCATTTCATTTCTTGGAGTTTGTTCAATGGTCTTATTTTGAGCCAGAATTATTCCAAGCTTTGCAGAGGTTTGACTTTGCATTTTGCCCAGTTTGTTTTCAGATTCATTTTTGAAACTTTATCATAGAAGACTGGAGCTCATAGCAATGCCAGGTCTACTATGGTTATGCTTTTCCTTTATTAAAACACAATTTTTCTGCATGGTAGGGATACTGATCCTATATTAAGACATATAATAGCTGAAAAAATAGGTGAACTTTGAAGGCTGAGCTGCCATAAACAAATCACAAAAAAATCTTAAATAGCTTTTTCCATCTGCCCTAGAGTATTTCTCCTGGAAGAGAACACTCAGCTTTCAGTATTAACTATTTCTACTCCAATTGAAAATTCAAACAATTTCATTTAAAATGCCTTAATTTCATTTTCCTTGAAAATAATGTAGGCACCTGCAGGCTTGGCAGTCTCCCCAGGAATTAAGGCAGAGTTTATTGGTTTTTAGGGAACAGAGAACACTAAGTGTTATTGGGTTTTCACAAAGCACTTCTGGAATAGAGACTGGTGAAAAATGTGAAGTGTAGAGACTCTGATGGTGGATAATAGAAAGATGAAGGGAGAGAGAAGAAAAAAGTTGTAGGATAAGTGTTGTGGCAACCAAGCCTCACACAGCCACTCCTCTACTCCCCACCCATGGGACTGGGGAGAGAACTTGAGGAGTAAAAGTGAGATTACTCCAGGGTTGAGATAGAGGTAGTTTAATAGGGAAAGCTAAAATACATGCACACAAGCAACAAGAAACAAGGATTTAACTCCCTGCTTCCCATGGCAGGCAGGTGCTCAGCCATCTCCAGGACAGCAGGGCCCCATCACATATAATGGTTACGTGGGAAGACAAACACCACCACTCCAAGCCTCCCTCCCTTTCTCTTTCTTCACCCCAATTTTTATACACAACACGTCACATGGTCTGGAATATCCCTGTGGTCAGCTGGAGTCACCTGTCCTGGCTGTGTCTCCTCCCAAATTCCCATTCAGCCCCAGCCCTCTCAGCAGTGGCAGAACAAAAGCAGAAAAGGCCTTCGCTCAGTTTGAGCCCTGCTCAGCAATAACAAAAACATCTCTGTGTTATCAGCTCTGTGCTCAGCACAAACACAAAACACAGCCCTGCAGCAGCCACTGGGAAGGAAATTAACCCTGTCCCATCCAGAGCCAGCACACTGCATTATAATATTACTCCAAAGAGTAATGATGATGGTGGAAGAGATGGCATAAAGAAAAGTCTTATTAGAATTAGTTAAGAAAGAGAAAATGTGAGTTTTGAAATAAATTAGCTGCTTTAACTTTCCCGGAGGAAAATATTCTTTTTTGTCCTTTTGTTTAACTATTTTTTTTTTCCACTTTTTCAACTTTTTTGGTAATTTCAACTAAACTTAAAATGGACAAGAATTTAAAAACTCTATTTTCAATCGCAACACAAATCATATGACATTTCTATTGACTCTGTTGTTCATAGCAGTAGATTTGGTAAGAACAGTTCTAATCTGAAGAAAATTCTAAGTTGTTTGTTTGTTTGTTTGTTTTTTCTTTTTTTTTCCTTTTAAGCTGAACAATGTGACAGATGTTTGAATATTTTGTGAAGGAAGGCATTCTGATTCTTTTATTATTATTTTAAATTACCTTCCTTATAATGAATAAGTTAAATGTTAAATTAATGTTAAACTCCCAATGTTTATTTCTCTTTTTTCTATTTTAGGAAAGATCAGTGGTAGGGTGCATTTTGAAACATTTTGGATTAGTTATTGTTCTTGTTCAATCGGTGTTCCTTTATATTCCCAAAGATCTAGTCAGTCTTTATTCTGTTCCAAACTTTATTTTAAGAAACATGTTTTTGAAGTTCCAATAGGAAATAATGCGCAGAATGCAAACATAGAACAATTTAGTGTGGAGCAAAGGTGTATCAATCAGCTTACCTGACAGGTTTCAATTTGCAATATATCTGGTCATATCCTTAGTCTTATTTTTCCTAAGATACTGTGAACTATTATAAAGTGTCTTGTGGTTATTTCGTAAGCAACTCAGGTCATTACTTTTCATTCATTTAAGGTTATTTTTTTATGATTGATCTATTGACGTGAAGAATATTAATTATGAATTCCACTGTTTCTTCTGCTTGTGAATCATTCATGAATTAGTCCTGATTTCTGCGAATGCCATTTTTATTTGTCAGTAGTCTCTGAATGCTTTCAATTAATAACTTACCCCTTAAGAGTGTTTTTGAGGACTGTTTGCCTTGAGATTATTCATTATTGATGTTGAACTATGAGAAATATGACATAGTTTAAGCAACTTGTCTAGAAGACCAGCATATTTAAATTATGGAAAAAACAAATACAACCTTCTCACCTAAGGAAAAAAAAATCCACCAAAAATCTGGTAAATAATAATAATAATAAATAATCTCTGGTAAAATGCCTCAGTCTAGTAGACTTACTTGCAGAATGGTGAACAGAGTGTGCATCTGGTCTCAGAACATTTTCTGCTAGGAACTGGTAACTTTGTCACAAACAAAATCACATCTTATTGGTCAAATAAATTGTTATAAATCATCCATCATGGTAAATTTTATTTAATGGAAGCATGTAAAATATGTAAATATATTTTTATAATTGTATTCATGAAACCTCTTTTGTATGATGTTGTTGATTTAAGACTCCACTGAGGTCCCCTTTGGTGTTTAGATTTGCTTGCTCCTGTTGATTTGTGCCTAATTATTCATTCAAATGTGCATTATTCAAATGATGGCCTATTGCTTTCATTTCTGCTTTACTTTCTTCCTTTATAGTTAATAGCACCATGACAGTTTTGCCAATGAAGAAGTTAGGCATGTTTAATTCTCCTGGGTCAGAATGCCACTTCGCTGTCCTCATCCTATCCCTCCAAATGCAAAACAAAAGCAGCAGCTGTTTAGATCCAAACTTTAATTTATAAAATACAGAAAATAATGTGACTTCAGAAGCAATCTGCTCAGCAGAGGAGAGCTTGGGATTATTTCCTGCTAGCTGGTTTCAAATGTTGAAACTATTTTTAAAAAACCAAATATCACTTAAAAGTTCATAAACAGCTTTAGTGTTAAAACCTGTTGCATATGGTGTCTGCTTCAGGGTATTGCAGAGCCTCCTGAGATGTGACCCAGTGATTTTTAAAAACTCTGAGTGCTCTAGCAGGTTCAGACTGCATGCTATTATCTACCAAGCTCTGCCAAGATACATACACAGAGAAAGCTTGTGTCCAAGAACAAATCTTTGACTGTTGACACTAGAAAACAACTCTCCAAAAGATTAAAAAAACCTAGGCAGTTTCTAGACATGCAAAGCATTTGCTAGATATCAGGTGTTTTGAAAATGTTTTGAAGGATGTTCTTTCTGTGATTTATTATTTATTGGAGAATTGTATTGGAAATACCTATTGTGGGAAATAAATAACTTTCAAGTTATATGAAAAAGGGTAGAATTTTTTTTGGTAAGGATTGAATCACAGTGGGTATGGATTTTTCAAAAGTCCTGATCATTTACAGTTCCACCAGAAATCAATGAAAACTGCAGGTGCTCAGAACCTCTGTAAAATCAGACCCTTTAGGAATCAGAATAGTAATGGCAATTACGCTATCAAGGACGAAATTACTAGACCAAAAAATTCTTTTGTTTCACTGTTATTCTCTGAAAAGTGATTTACAAAAAAAAAAAAAAAAAAAAAAAAAAAAAAAAAAAAAAAAGTCTTGTGGATTTCCACATTTCTGCAACTCAGTGACTTTGTAGTTAACTTGTTCTTTTCAAGGGAAGATCACATTGCTGCTATACCAGACACCTGAAAATTAATCTGTCCTTTCATCTTTTTCTCTCACAGGAACTGTCAATAGAAACTTTGGGGGATCAGATTCTGTCTTCTAGTTATACCCATTGTCTCTGGCCTATTACAAAGAAAAAGAAATAAAGGCGTGTAGTTAATGTCAAGATAAACGTGACAGTTCCACGCTTTGGTAAAAATAAAAAAAAAGATGAACATTATACTAGAGATATAAGCAAGGGTCATATTTGTTAAGTACATGGTGTAATTCTACATTCCTCTCCAGGACTGCTGAGGCAATAGCTAAACTATTCAGTCTAATCCTAGGTGTTGTGGTTCACCAGAGATTTGAATCAAGAGAACAGTGACCTAGGGAAAAGTTAAGAAAAACATTAATTGGAACATATTGAAGGAAATGGGTTGTTTAGTTGCTGCACATTGGAGCAGATGCCAGGGGGACCATGCAGGTGGAGCCAATCCTACCTGGAGAGAGATAGTTTACCACATCAACTTTTTGAGTCCTTTCCAGACCTGTGTTGACTGATTTAGTACTTACTATAGAAAAGCCTTCCATGGATAAGTGTTGGAAAGGAGCTTCAACAGAGGCAGGAGGAGCAAAATCTGTTTCTTACCTGAATCTAGCATTCTCATCCACTCTTGCTACCCTGAGCAAGAACATTTTCTCCCTCTGCTTCATTTTCTCATGAGAAGTTTTTAAAGGTCCTGGCTATATCCTTGATCTGTTTATGATTTGTTTTCTATTAAAAAATAGAAAAATAGAAAGAACCCCCTAATTTGGACAAGGGAACTAGTTTCTATACTGTTCTGAACTGTTAACAGCAGCTCTGCTCAGATGGTTCTGTTTAAAACTAGTTCTGACAGAGCTGTGCATTGTTTAGTCACTTGAAGACTGTGAAAACAATTGTGTGTGAAAACAGACTTTCTGGCAACAGTGGAAGATCCTTAGTAAAACAAAACAAAAGTGGGCTTCCTAGCCCACAAGGTTTCAGACTAGATCATATTCTGAACAGCGATGTAATGCTGAAGTTCTCAAAAATGTTTCTAGATTACCAACCTAGGCAGGGGAAAGGATTTGGTCAGCAGAATTATTTTCTTAATTTTCTAGGAACTCAGAGCCTAGTATCCTTTTCACATCAAGCCTCCAAACGTTTCAGTATTTCAAGGCAGTTCTTTTGAACTAGAATACCTCTACAGTAAAAATTATAGTAAAGAAACAGTTTTAGAGTGAGGATCCATGTGGAAACTGGATCCTTTGCTTGCAAAGAGTTTCAGTTTTGATGAGCCAGCAAAAAGTTTATTGAACTCTCTGTACCTAATCCTGGAAACTTGTTTCAACAAAATAGCAGACTCTAACACAAGCTGGTGTACAGGCGCCCTCTTGACAAGGCATGGATTTGTCACCTCATTCATTTTAATGGGTGTCTTGCCAGCAGGATGTTGATTTCCAGATTTTTGTTGCAAACTACAGCTCTCCAATGTCAGTGTTAACCCTGCCTCTGTCCTTTTGTTTATCTCTCTTCTTTTTAATTAGGTGGTACAATTTATTCCTCTTAAATCAGTGTGATGTGGTAAAAGGTCCATACTCGGTGCCAAAATGTTGTTAGTAGAATTGCATTTGATTCCTAATAAATTATGTTGTCCTTTCCTTGTCATGGTCCAGCCCATGATAGTTCAGACAACATCTTTGCTGACTTCATGCTTTATTATGACAGCTTGTTTGTCCCTCTCAGAGACAGATATCAACCTTTTTCTCATCCCTAGTTATTCCATGGCATTTTCGAATTTAGATGGCAGCTATGTTAAACACACACAGAACCTCTTCGTGCCATTATCAGAGAGACCTATCCCTCTCTGTAATCATTTTTGTTATATCAGGTTAATCACACTTGTCTCTGGGCTTGGCCTGCAATTCTTTGCATATTTGTTTCATCTCAGGGAGGATACGAATATTACAGGAAATCTCATTCCCAACTAGCATTAACACAGAACATTGTTTTACTGCCTTGTTTACTGGCCACTTGTATTTCTGATTGAATCAACTGATAAGAAGAAATGGAACAGGAGGTACATACACATTCTTCCACCACAAAAGATGGTATTAAGCAAAATATACCAGCAGCAGATAGCTTAGAAATAGTATGGGGATGTGATTCTATGAATGGTCTATCTGTTTAGAGGACAATTATCCTGAAGAAGCTGGAATTATTTATATATTTTGCCCAAACTTGGAATTAGGATGGGCCCCAATAGCAGCAAGTACCATACATGAGAAAGAAGTAAATATATGAAAATATTTTCCAGTATTTCCCATCCCATTGTAGACAGGTTTTGTTATAGTATCATGCTGAATATAAAGGCAGTATCATTTAATACACAGTGACTTGGGAGGAGGGAGGAAATGGAAAACTACACTGTGAGCCCTAAACAAAACCATTTTTGTCACTCAGAATTGAAATAGATACTGTGAAGTTACTAGAAGTAATTCACTGAGTAAAAATACATGTGCAAACTTGTTGGATTTGGACTTCACAGGTTTCTAGCTTGGAAATGCACATAAAATGATTTACGTGTATCTCTGCCAGATTTACTGTGTTTCTGCCAGTTTGATTAGAAGGCTGGTTGTAATACCTCTAATTATAAAGTGAGATTGCTAAGAGAAAATCTTGCCGAGTTCCATTGTGATAGATATTTGGGATAGTGAAAGAAATGCAACCGTAGCCCATTAAAAAGTCAAAATAAATGAATAAACCCTTGCCAGTAGAAGTTATAATGCTGTTAAACAAATGAGATTAAATCCTGAAAGCAACTAACACATAAAAATTCTGCAGTTCCAATCAAAGTAAGGAAACTGGACTGAAAATATTGAAACAGTCTGAAAATGCTTTTAGTGAATATTGAAACTGCCTCTTAATCTAGACCTGTATGAGTTGTTCTAAAATGGACCATCTGGTACAATAATGTGCCTCATTTCATTGTTCAGCACCTTTCGTTCCTGTAATTGTTAGAACAGGACCAATCTAGACTGATGAAGCAAAGGACAATCCATTATCTCTACCCCTGAAGCCTGGCAGGGACATTGCATAGGCCTATCTGAAATAACTCCCAACCATTAGCCTTTATCAGCTCCAGGAGAGACTTCCTAGAAAGCAAATCTTTGTGGATTGAATCATCAATGCCTTCATTTAGCAGAAGAAAACCAGCTGTGCATAGATCATGATGAGAGGATTCCTGGTTAACAGTGTGTGTTGAAGAAGATTGCATCCATGCTTTTTTAAAGCTGTTCCCACAACTTGTGCCCAAGTGTTTATACTAAGATGTTTTCATTTTTTTTTCTAGTCCAATAACCTGTTATCATGCAATGGAATGTGTTGGATTCCAATGTTATAAATACTTGGGGAGAGGGCCAAATGCTCCAGTCTTATATTGATGCAATGCTTATCTAGAAAAGCATTTCCAGATTTAGTTCATAAATGAGGGAGGTTTGGGAAGGCAGATTTGTTTTTCAACAACCCCCTAATTGGTGTAACTAGAATTGTGAAATTTTAAAAGTCTGAGGGCAAATGAGGTATGAAACATCCTCTCCTATTTCATACTTTCCTTCTTTATTATTTACTCAAACCTAGGGAGCCTTAAAGTGATAAGACTCATGCTAATTTTTCATTAAAATTCCACCATGGTCTAGCTTCAATTTAAGACCAAATACTGAGATTTTTAGGCATGTCAGATTTTCAGTTCATTGTTAAAAAAAAAAAAAAAAAAAGGTTGGAAAGCTACAGTTACCCAGGCTCCAATAAGGTGCATGTGCCTAACTGGAAAGATGCAGGCTGTGATGCTGATGGTGGTGGGAGTGGGTTTGCCTTCTATCAATCCTCCACCAATTTTTGCAAACTTCATCCGTCATCTGGGCTGCTCTGGCAACTCGGGTTTTCAAAACTGTGTGAGAAAACTCTCCAGACATTATCCGTTCAAAGAAGGTGTACATAGTTTTGGCAAGGAGCCCTTTAAGACAGATGTGTTTAGAAACAGAAAGCTGGATCATTTGGAAATTCTCACATTAAAAAAAAAAAATCTGTGGGCATCTGAAATTTTAGGAGGCAAGCAGGTGCTTTGAGAGTGCCTTTTGAACTTGAGTTATAATATAAGTACCTCCTGAGCTGTATTTCCAGAAATGGCACGTATCAAGCATATAACTGAATCAGACCCTATTTAACTGAATAACTAAGAAGTATAAAAGCATTGAGGGTTAACGTTACAGCAACTTCAATTAATGATCCCAGACAATTATGCTTAGTTACAAACCATTATAAAGAAGATGCAAAGCAGCCGTTATATGCAGTCACATATAATAGTGTTATTTAACATGTGACCCAGCAGCATATATTATCTAGTGCAGATGTTTTCAATTGAAGCAAGCCCATAAAACTTGCCATCTCGTGGCACAACTGGTAGAATGTTATTTCTGCAAGAAAAATAAATTCTGCACAAACGTTTCATCTGTCACAGCCATGATCCATAAAACTGGAAAAGTTTTCTCTGAAAGCCTGCCTAACTGAAAAGAAATGAGAACAAAGTGCATTTTTCACCTTTATCTTTTATTTCTAAATGTCTCTGACATATCAACATATACAGGTGTAGGATTTCTTTATATAGTAAGAGATCAAATACTGCCAATTTTGTTGCAACTCTTTTTAAATAAAACTTCCTCTGAAAAATTATGTGACTATAAATACTGGAGCTTTGTTCCCCACCTGTGTAAACAAACTTGATGTGTAATTAATGTGATGTTATATAAAAGGCAAATGATTAATTAAATTACTATTAAGTTTTCATTTGCTTCATACTTTCCCTCTGGCTGCATGTTCCATAGTCTAACCCTTTATGGAGTGGATCACTCATAAAGGTGGCTGCATTTCTGAGTGGGTAGTGCTCTGCATCAAAATTATTTTCATGCCATAGGATGTCAAATAAAGTAAGGGCTTAAATGTTGAAGAGCCATTTTCAATTATAGGTAGGAATACTACTATATACTTGAAATGACTGATTATGTTTTTGTAGGCAATTGTCTTACTATAAAATAACAATAGTGGGCTATTTAAGCACATCACTACTTAAATATCAGCAATCTTTTCCTCTCAATTATTTTGTTTCATCCCACTGAAATGGTAAGCAGCTGTGTTACAATGCAACCAGCTCCTTTACAGTAATAAGGATGTTTCAATGTGCTGTTAAATTTCTGAATTTCTGAGGACTTAAATTAGGATGTCTGAGATCACAGGAGACAATCATCTAAGAAAAGGGAAAAGAAAAAAAAAAAAAAAAAAAAAAAAAAAAAAAAAAAAAAAGGAGAGATTCTAATGGCTAAACAGATACCTGTATGTCTGTATATCCCAATGTAATGCATATGTTCTCTTGCTGACTCTGGTGGCCCCAGCCTGAATTACCACACTGTAACGGTGCATGAAAATGTCAGTTCTCAGCCCAGTGCTTCCAACCTTGCTTTTTATTTGGAGTATTGTTTGGTTGTCTGTCATTACAAAAAGTACACAGCAGGCTGCAACAGGAATTTTCAAACCTCAAGTTGCACTGTGTCTTCACTACCTTGGGAAGGTATCAATTAAGTTTTGGTCCAGACTGGCATAAAACTGATCATTAATGTTCTGGTGGCAGTATCCTGGGGTTTTGGAACAATTGAGACAATTTTTAGTTCAAATTCTTGGATGTGTTTTGGAAGTGTGAAACATGTGGGGGCTTGTAGGAGAAGGATACTTGAATGGTTATTTTTATTTTAGGTATAACACAGCTACTCTAAGCTTGTGCTGTAGCTGTCTGCCTCAGGTCAGGAATAGGTACTGAAGTAGGCACTGTTAGAAGCCCTTATGCACAACAATGTTACATAAATATGAGTAAGAACTGCAGGTCAGGTCGAAAATTCCCATGGATCTGTATCTGCCATTGCTCTCACCTCCATGTGTGTGACAAGAATTTAGATGTGCCACGTCCTTGGGTTGCACAAAAAAAGAAGAGTGAGTGTGAAGCAAGGCAAATCTAGAGACACTACAAAACCAAAAGTCTTCTCTGCTTGTTTACTTGAGGCTGGGAGATAAAGATTCTTAATTCTGGGGTTTTCCTATTTGTTGCTGTTTGTTGGGCAACGGGTAGTCAAAGTTATCTATATTCATTTCCCTGCATTCAAAGTTCCCTGATTGAAAAAGCAGATATTAAGACGCCTCTTTTGGGATAAGATCTGAGGAGGGTGAATTCTTGCCTTTCCTCCATTAAACGAAAAAGGGGAGGTAGATGCATTTTTGGTGTAAGGACTGCAAAACATAAGCAAGACTCAAGCCTCTATTCCTAGTACTAGTGACCTTCATGTATGTTGGTTTTGAAAGACAAATTTGAAGTGTGCAGTTCCCTTTCTTTGCAGTGGGAATAATGTAGCTTTTTCTACCTGACAGACATGTTTGGATAATTACTGAGATGCTGCAATGATGCGTCACCTCAGACAAATCATTACAAATAATTTAAAAACCTTAAGATACATTATTCCTACCTGAGAAACAGCAATTATTTTTAAAATATTAGGGTTTATCTGTTCAATTCCTTGTAAATTTTTTTCTGTTATAGGCATGCTCAGAAAGTATTTTTCATAAGGTATTTACAATAATACGCACTGAAGAGCAGAGCTGCTCTTCTAGGGCAGGCATGAGTAGCCAAGATTGTCACTCAACAGTCAAATTTCTTCCCTCTTCTCACCACCTTCTTCGAGATGCAACATTTTGCCAAGGGTAAATCAAGAACATTTGATCATTTGCAGTTTCCCATATCAAATGTGCTACCGTGGCACAGGAGCTGTTGACTTTTAGTACAAAGATTTTAGCAGTAATTTCCCTTCCCCTGGAGTTAACTCGAACAGATAACAAATTGCTTAATGAAATGTTGTCAGGATAGATAGTTTTGCATTTCAGCATGAGGGAAAAGAATAAGGTAAATCACTTACCTTGCTAGCTTCCATATTCATCCGTGGCTGATGGGCAGAAAGCTGACATGGATTTTCTGATAAATGGAATGTTTGCTGGGTAGTTTGTTGGGGGCTGTTCTGTGTGGGGAAAGGGTTACTATATCAACATTTTCAAAAAATGAAGTAACCATTTAATTCACATGTGGGGTATTGATTAAAGCAGTATGTCCTGTGTGTGGATTTCAAGGGCTTGTGCTGGGAATGAGATCCAACATTGTGGCTTTCTCCTGTAGTTGTTTGGCCACTGGAGTTGCCAGTGCAATATATCTGTCTTGTTGCCTGCAACTGCATTTGATGTCCACACTTCCATGTGTCATCCATCCTGCAGCCCTACTCCACAGAGAGATTTAGCAGGGACAAAGAGGTGACTGTCCCTGTGTTCTGAGCTGAACTGGACATCATCTTGTGTACGTGCCAACGGCAGAGACACATAGCAGGAAATTTCTGTCTGCTGGAAAAGAGAGTCTCCACCCTGATGGGTGATTGCCTGTAGTGATGTTTTCTTTCTGGGGGCTTCTGATCAAGGCTAGAAGCTGCTCAAGAACTCTGCTGAACAACATCATCAGGGAAGCATCAGCCCTGCTACTTAAAGGTGACAGAGAGCTTTGCCAGGGCATCCTCCCAATGGATTGTACTGGTATTTCCGAGATGTTCTACTAAAATACACTTGTGAGTCAAGCCCTCCTTTTTTGACATAAAAGAAGAAATAAGACAAACTTCAGAGTGTGGCTTCTATTGGTTAGGAACATTTTTACTCATCTTTTGAAGTCATAACACTGATCCAAATTTTTCTCTGGATTTTTTTTCAGTTACTGGAAGGACATTTCAGACAGCATGCAGATTCCCATGAGTGGAAAATAAAAGACACTATGGTGTGTGAAGGAGAGCAATGAGAAGCTTAAATCTACTCTCAGTGAAGTACACAGATCCTTTACTTCTGCTCCTTTATTTCTGCTCCTTCTCCTTTTTTTTTTTTTTTTTTTTTTTTTTTTTTTTTTTTTTTTTTTTTTTTTGTTAGGGAATATGGCTTTTTTTGATACCAGAGCTTGTTTTCCTTTTGGTGTTTCCCATTACTCCACTTTCCCATTCCCAGTCTGTTTTGTTGTTAAATGATTAAGTGATTATCAAATGGGCAAAGAATTTTTCTGCACTTTTGTTGCCATGGTGACTGGATATGAGGGCAGAGAAGGAATGGAAGTTGAACATCAGAAATAAAATTGAATCAAACTACTTTTGCTATTAGAGAACTTTGCCCACAATTCACTTTTCTCCAATGAAGTTATTTTTATGCAATGGGAAGCAAACTCTTTTGGGAAAAAAAAGAGAAGGAAAAGGAAACTTTTATCTTCTTCACTCCATCTTTTTACTGAAGAATTTTTAATTTTTTTTTTTTTTAAGATACCACATTGGGACCATGTTGATACTCAGCTTTTATTTAATCAGATTCCTATGTCCCTTTTCATTTTGTGTTTGGAAGGGGATTTCTTTCAGAACTCACAGACTTCTATGTTGTACTGGGAAAATCAATATTAGGGTCCTGGGCTGTGAATTTTCTGCAAAAGAGCTAACCAGCAAAGTTTGCTGTCATAGAAGAGGGGGTCTGGAGAAAAAGTCCAAAGGGAGGCACTGTGAAAGGTGCTTCACTTCCTTATATTGCTCATATTGCTCATATTCACTTCCTCATATTGTGCTTATTTCCCCCCTCCTTGTTTCCAATTATGTGTATTTTGGAGATGGGAAAAGCAGCCACAGGGTGGGGATTTTTTTGCATTATCTTCTATCAGAATTATAAGCAGAATCTCTTCGATGAGATATTGCTCCACCTCAGAAAGGTTTTGATTCAGGCCCCAAAAGTCTTTCAACCACAAAAAAAGACTCAGAGCCAACAGAGAACTCAGTTCTTGAACTCCTCAGCCCTGAAAGACCTTTATTCCATTTTAGGGGTGTACCTAATGTCACTGTCCTCACAGTCTGTACAGAATAAAATCTCATGCCCAACCATCTCCACACTTTCTTCCCAGGAAAGATTTCTCTATCTAGAAGAGTCTAGGCTTCAGCACAGATAGGTTTGCAGGGCTCTGGGAAAGCATATCAATCCCAGCTTGAAGGCGCAGTATCTTCATTTCTAGGCACAAAACTCTCTGCCAGGTGGCTACGAGCGAGATGAAAACATTGCAGAGCAACTTGCTCATTCTTCCAAGTAATCCTCTTTTTCAATACTGATGGAAATTCAGGACTGGACAATTGTTTACCCATTCACTTAGTCTGGGTGATGTCTTCATCAGGCACGCAGCGTTCGAATAGTTGTGATGGGAGCTAAATTAGCTGCTTACTCTTTCCAGCATGAGGAATTGATGTGTTGAATAACACCCAAGGGAATGTGATGCTTTTTAAGGTTAGAACCAGGCAGTTAATGTGATTTTTGGATTATCTAACTGACAGGAGTGAAGGATCATAATATTTCTCTTCCCATGGAAACTTTATTTTTCTTTCTGCAGTCCTGATTCTCTAACTGACCAAATACTGAAAAATTTTGAAGTTAAGGCAGGAGTAATCAAATATGTTATTGTTACAAGTCATTATGTCATCCAAACTTGTTTTAAAATTACCAAACTCTGCCCCACTGCACTATTGAAGTCCAGGCAGTAGGCATTATTTGCCTATGTCAGGGAAACATTCTCCAACAGCTATTCCTGGGCAGATGTCTCATTCTAAGTGGTACTGATTACCTTTTTAGCATGTCAGGCTGTGAAAGCAAATCCTGTCTGGGGGGGTCCTCTAACCTGAGCCTTACCTGACCACTTTTTCATTTCCTGGTCTGAACTTGTAAGTTTTTAATTGTAACATCCAGGACAGAGAGCTTATATCTTAGCAGGACATGACTTTAGCTGGTGCTTTGCTTTGTATCTTCCAATAGTGAATTATTTTCATTTTCTCTGTGAGTCATTCTCTTTGCTTGCTGGGATACTTTTAGCTAGATTCATCAGAAGCTTAGGTTTTACTTTTTTTTTTTTTCTCTGCTAGGTAAAGTGAAAGACAAGAATAATTGACTCCTGTCTTGAATTTAAACCTAAAAGCCTCAATGGGAATTGTTTTGGTTAACATGGCTTCCCTAAAATGTGGGTAAGTTTATGTTAGACTCTGTACGCACTTTTTCCACATCACTGGTTCCTCATTGCTTCAACATTAATATCAGCTGTCATGCAAGGGACCAAAAACCATCTTTAATGTATTCTGGTGAGGGTTTTTTTAGTGGTTGTTTTTTTTTTTTGTTTGTTTGGTTTGGTTTGGATTTTTTTGGTGGCGGCATTGAGCTTTGAAATAGGTATATTCTTCCCTCTGAAAGAAACAAGCAGTCTCATAAAACAGCAAAGTAAGAAGAAAATAGGCACAAGTACTCCAGCCATCTCTTTCACGTACTTGAGAACTTACTTTATTCTGGGTATTGCTGTTTGAAACACAATAGTATTTTCCTGCCTACAGTTTGCTTTTGTTATTTTCTTTTTGTGGGTTTACAGTGATCCATGCAAAGTCTGACTGACTTTATACAGAATCATAGAAATGAAGAGCTGTTGTACAACACTCTGATCTGCTGCAGTGACTGGGTTGAAATAATGACATTTTAGTACCCAATAGTTACACTTGAAAATGTGATTGTGTTGCAAACTGTCAGACCCTGAGCGTACAGATGGGTGCCCGAGGTTCAGGCTAGTCCAATTTCAGTTTCCACAGACAAATATGTGCCCCTTCTTAAACCAACTCTGCCTGGTGGATGCTGAAGGTCATGTGTCTGAGCTGTGCAGAATTTCTAAAATGCTTCAAAAGCATGGAGCCCACCATGTAGGAATTAGCTCTCCATCTGTGTAAGTCACTAGCAGACTGGTGACTTTTAGTCATTGGCAACAGGGACAGAAAGCTTTCCTTTTCCTGTGTCTTTCACTGAAGAATTGTCTTGGGCTGGAGCTTGCTAAAGAAATTCAGAACTAAAAGCATGTTGCCACAGGGCTTAACACACTAGATTTCAAAGAGCCACATTGCTGTTGCTCTTTATTGCCTTTCTTTTTGCAGTTCAAGTCAACTACAGAACACTGCCTGAAGTGACAGTGATGAATTATGCAGAATTGCTGTTAGTGTGAAATGGAGTGGCTATAATGTAATATGTGAGCATCTTAAAAACATGGACCAATTCACCAATGACAGGTGTGGTGATGAACGCGTGGAATTAAAGTAAATAGCGTCGTGTGTAAGCAATCAATGATTTGCAACAATAAAACTTTGTGATGTGAGCCCTTATACTGTCTATTGACTCAGTCCCTGGATAATTACCTTGTCTTACCTGTCACCCAAAAACCTTGGGCCTGTTGATCTTTCTTCTGCTGCTGTTAACCCTATGCATGCCAGACCAAACTGTTTATATTTGGCACTCAGCTGTCCTCATAATTACCATGTCATCTCATACTTAGAAAAAGCCAAATTTTCCAGTGTTCTGTGTCTCACCCATATAGACTAAATGCCCTTCTTTCTCTCCAAAGATACAAGTTAGTAGGAACACTCACCATGTTTCATGGTAAGAACAGGTTTTCAGATTTTTCAGGAACTTGCTAAATGGTGCCCAGAGCAATGCCACTTTTATCTTTGAAAGGATTGGTGATAAGGTAGACAGTAAACTGCATATAGTGCTGAGGCCTCAGAACAGGCTCTTGCTTGAGAACCGTTTGGAAGCCTTGATGTTGATTTTTCCAGGCCACAGTTCTCAATCTGTATCTTTACAGTTCTCTTTCTGTATCTTTTTTTTTAAGAAAAACAAACACTAAGGAGACTTGGACATGTGATGCACTTTATCCATTATCTTCTCTGTGACACTCTCCAGTGTTTCCAAGGAAGGAGGCAAAAGATCTGCATTCAATTATTTGTTGATATTGCTTATATTTGCCTTCTCCCTACCCCAAATGCCACCTATGTCTGGGGTTCAGAATATCTTCTGTCTTTATAATGTTTCAGAATTCTATGAATTAGGAAATGGGAATATTATTGCTTTGTCTTCTGATGTAACTCTGGTTCAGGCAGGAAGAATCATTGGTATTGCAGGTGGAGGAAGACTACTTGGAATAAATGAAGAGTAAAGAGTGAAATATTTTTACAAGAATATTTTTAAGCAATATTCATTCTTTTTTCCCCCTTTTCAGTTCCCCTGATTTCTGTTTCTATGACCTTCATCCTGCTTCAAATGCCATCCTTTTTTTTGTTTGTTCAGTTCTTTAACATCTAAACTTTCCTAATTTTTCTCAGTTATTTATCAAGTGATTCTGGAGTTTACATGCCTTGCAACACCTGCCCTGTGCAGACTGGAGACTGGCAGCACCACAGAAGAGGCAGCTGCTCAGCAGAACTGAAGTGATGGATAAAAGGTTGGAGGAGTAGGGCATTTTCTGTAAGCCCAGAGGCAGGACATCATCTCTCTCATATCAGTGTCTCCTAATGCCAGACCACTGTGTTTTGTTGTTGCTGCCAGGTCATTCTCTATTTTAGGCAGAGCACTTACGGGCACAGCCATTATATTAAAAAACAAACTTCACAATAGCTGAGCGTCATATTACTTGAAAAATAGGTTGTACTTATATGGGTTAGTGAATACAGCACTTGGAGGCAACTGTGTGAGCCGTTTTTGCTCACCCAGGGTTAGCCTGAGCTTTATGGATGTTTGCCACAGGCTGGAACTGCAGTCTGTCACAGCCCTGCTGGATAAATTATACATGACAGCCAGAGAGATGGGCTTGGGAACCTAACTGGGGAGAGGCCTGACACACAACCAGCCCTGAACAAACTGCTTCCGACTCCCAACAGTGCTCTGCATTGGAATGAGGAGTCTACAGCTGAGAAGGGATACTACAGAGAAAAACTGAAAATAGAGGAGGGTTACAGCAGAGGTGGGAAAGGACCATGGAAATGAAAGGTCATGCAGACCAATGCAGAATAATGAAAGCTGGCACTTCCCAGTCACAGTCCATTCTCTCCTAGTCACTCAGTGACCTGAAAATAACACAGATTCATAGTCTTTTCTCTCCTGGTAGTGTGGTCAGTGACCTTACAACAATATCCTGTAATCCATTAAAACAAACCCATTAAAAAAAAAAACATTACCGGTCCCACCCCCTGAAATTAAAGCAGGGTGGGAGAGAGTAATAAATAAAAGCTCTTCTAAAGTAAATTAACCATCTTGGTATTTGGATGAGAAGACAGAAAATAATGAGTGACATACCAATCCATCAGAGGTATAAGCTAAATGAGATGCTGAAGTTACAAAACGAACATGGTTGGTTACATTTGGGATTAGATTTTTTCCCCCCACCAAAACATTTTTTTAAAATTTATTTTGGACCTCTTAGAATAAAACCCAAACAATTTTCAATTGTTCATTATAGTTAGTTTCTCTGGTAAAATTTAAACTCTTGGGGATAGTCTGGAGTTGTTTACAGTTGACTGATTAATCTCTTGATGTTAATGCTAAGGTCATTAAATAAACATTCCAGGGAGATGCTTAGATTTGATAAGAAAAAGTATCCAAGAATGTGCCTGGAGGAGGATTAAAATGTATATTGTTAGAGTTTGAACTTATTTAGGCTTATGCCTTCTGAAATCCTTACTGTTGACACAGATGTTACGTCAGTACCCGAAAGCTGGACACAGCAGATGTGTGGGGGGAGGGTCTTCAAATGCACTTCTGGGTTTGTGTTTCAAAACTCATCTGAATAAGTGTGAACCTGGGCATTTGCAGCGTAATTTCAAATAAAGGCAATTGATAAATAACTAGTGAATACTGTTGTATAACTTGGGGTTTGAAGGAGAGCTTAATTGGACTTGACCAGTGAATGGGATGGGATGGGATGGGATGGGATGGGATGGGATGGGATGGGATGGGATGGGATGGGATGGGATGGGATGGGATGTGCCGCCGAAATTCAGACAAGCTGCTTTTGATGTCTTTTTTCTGTAAGGACCATTTTCTCCACTCCCTCTTTATAGCACCATACATCATTGTTCATAATATCTTTTACTTCCCAGACCAACCCCACTCATCAACATCTTCAAATTGTCATGTCTGCCTTTGGTGAAGAGGAAAGTGCATCTTATTATGAAATTACTTTTTGATGCTGTGACTTGTTTGGGAAGAGGTGATCTGGCAGCCAAGACAGAATACATGATAATATCACCAAACCAAACATACAGGAATGTTTTTTATAGGAATGCCCATATGGATATGTGTATCCTATCGTTTGCTTCTAGACCAATTCTTGAATAAAATGAACAGTTGCCTGAAATTTCAATTCTTTCCTTGGCTTTCCAGGTTTCTGTGAAGTTACATTTTTAACTGGTGTAATTATATTCCATCAGGTGCTTCCATTTCTCTTGCAGAATTTTTATAATATTTTAAAATGTTCAAAGATATTGTGGTTTACTCAATAAGACGTATTGAAGCTCAGGTAGACAAATCACCTTTTCACTGGAGCATCTTCATGAATTTAATGTCATTCTGGATATTGTAAGTGAACTCACTAAATTTTGCAGGTTTTGCACTCTTGCAGAGCATATGGAACCATGCTGCTGTGCATTAGGTTAACAGTGGGAAGGAAATTCTAGCATTGTTCGTGGAATGGAAAATAGAAAGTCCATTGATTTTGAGCAAAGAAATTGTTCAGTTCAGACTGGACTTTTTCTTTTTAAGGATCAAACTCCAAAGTGAACATATCCGTGTGTCTGTTTGGGATGTGGTTTTGATATTACTTCTGTTATGGGTCAGGAATCAGAGTTTGTTCCTATCGGAAAAGTGCACAGAGCAGGTGTGAAATTGCAATGGTTGCTTTGCCCCTCAGCGTAGGAAACATCAGAGAAGCCTGCAGTGGTTAGAAATGACATTTTGAACCTTTTGGTCTGAGCTCAGTCACATCAGCAGTGAGGAGTTTTGTATTTCACAGTGGAAACTTTATTGAAATAATTTGTGCCTGCAAATGGGCATTGTAAAAATAATAATAAAAATAACAACAATAATAATAATAGTAATAATACGTTTTCAATCTGGCTTCTCGCTAACAGTTGTAAGTGCAATTAAATTTAACACAGAGAAGGGAAAAGGTTGGTTGGTTTGTTTATTTTTGGAAAAGAGGTAACACCCTGAAATACCATGCTGTCATTGTAGGCACTGGTGTTCTGTTCAAAAAGACAACAGGACATGTAACCTCCCTGCACACTACTAAAAAAAAAAAAAAACAAAAAAAAACCAAAAAACAAAACAAACAAACAAACTTATGAAAAATAAATCAGTGAGAAGATTGAGAGGACTGGAGAAATTACTCTATAATGTAAAATTAGGGTAAGTAGCTGCAATTAGCTTTGGCAATGACAGATTTGAAGCTGAGGAACAAACAAACATTGAAGGGTGCATCTATGGTTTGAAGAAATTCTTGGCATGGTAGAGGGAGGGATAGAGTCAACTCAAGTGGAAGTTTAGGTAGGTTTTCCAAAAACTTCCTGACCTTGACATTTATGAGTCTAACAATATCGCAAGGGATGTAGTAAAACTTTATCCCTTGAAATATTAAGAAAGAAATTTGAGAATTAAACATATGGCATACTTCTGCAGGAAAAGAAAACATACAAGGCTTTTTCCACATATAGAGATTATGCTTTTTTTGTGAATTTCAGGATATATTCCTATCAGGTTCTGAAAGATAAGTGCATTTGAGCCTTGCCAGAACTTGGATTCCAATAGAAGATATTTAAAGAAGTTTTTGAGTCCTGTGGACAATAGGGCTCCTTCCTCAGAAGCAGTATGTAAAAGCAGCCTCCCAAAACACTCTTTAATAGTAGAGGACAGAAACACCATCATAGTCCTAGCCATCATCTTGAGTAAGATAATAGGTGGGATGGGATCTAATTTCATGGGATTTGGATATTGTCATTTTTTTTCCTCCCACTCCCAAATAAAGGACTCTTCCTGAATTTGGGGGGAAAAAATAAGGCCTTTTTTTCTTTTCTACTTTCTTTCTCTCAATCTTTTTGTTTCATTTGGGACAGAAAAAAGGAAAACATTTTGTAAAATCTTGTTGTTCCCTAAAATATACCTGGGTATACTAGGAGTAGAGAAATTCCAGTTGTGTGGAGTTGTATGTTTTCCTTGCACAGGTTTTGTTTTATTTTAATGGGTTTCTCTGAGAAACTAGAAACTTTGCAAAATTCCCCCATTGCCAAGGATTCAGTTTTAACCTAACAGCAGGGAGAGTTTTACTGGAGACATCTGTGGATACCAGAAGTGTAAGCCTATTTATTAACAGATTCAGTGCATTTCAGTCGGGACAGAGCTTTTTGGGGTCTCTTCACTTGCTAATGCTGGGGCATGACTGCTTATGCTGCCTGCAGGCCACTGGTATGAGCAGTGCCAGGCCTCACAGTCCTGTTGCTTCTGCCACTGTGATGGATATGCTTGTTGAGCAGCATGAGTCCAACTGAGACCAGTCAACTGCAGAAAGAAAGCCAACAGTGCAAAATACCAGTGGGCATCCAGCAACAGGCATCCGTGTTTCCAAACTAATGGTTCTGGATGGAATTTTTCTGATTAAAGGCTGGGTGTTGGCTACATACAATCTGTGGTTTACTCCTGACATTAACTACAGCTTTTACTGCATAAACAGCCCTATGGAGACACAGGGAGCACAGCCTCAACATAATCCTGTTTTAATAAGGTTTCCATTTGGAGTCTGTCTGGGGAAGGTGTAATCAGCAGTCACACTGTGTAGCCGCTTGCCCCTTTAGGAACTTGTGCTAAGCTTTCATCCTGGCAGCTGGTAAGGCACTGCTTGGTGTGTGAGAGCAGCTAAAAGATCTCAAGTGTTTTTTCTTTTCACTACTTCAGAAATAGGTTTTCCCCTTTCTTTTGAATCCTACTGAATGTGGGCACCCTAAAACATTTGAAGAACTTTGCATGAACCCATTCCGCTGAGGTCTATTTGTGACAAAGGAAAATTACTGTTCAAAAATATGTTTTCTTCCAGAGCTTTTAATGATTGTGAGCAGCTTATTTGTTAGAGGAGAAATTCTGGCAAGGTTGGAGGAATTTTTGAAAGTGCACCACTGGTTAATCTGTTATTCCAAAAATGGACAGAAAGTTGTACCTATCCATACAAATAGTTCCATAAGGAAAGAAGTCAGCAACTAACAATTTCCTAATTGCTCTGTTGCCCTAATTTACTCAGCTATTTCTGTGACAGCCAGATTGCAACAAAACTGTGCCTGCTGAAATACATCTTAGTTCTTGAACACTCCCCAGAGGTCAGAAATGTACCTTTTGGAATAACTCATTAATTGTGGGAATAGGTTCCACATACAAAGCATTGTATTACTGGCATATTTTCCTTATATGTCTTTTTATTGCATTTTATACTAATGACTGTTATCTCCTGAGGAGCGTAACCTTCCCTGTGGCAGGAACAGTCGGGAGTTTTGTTTCACCTTAGAAATGTCTTAGACCCCCCAAAAAAGCGTGCAAAATATGTTATGTGTCTATACAGTCACAGTGGTTGCTTCATTAATCCATAAGATCTGGTCACCAATCAAGATGTGCCCAAGTTCTTTTTCACTCAGCTCTTAGACACCCTGCCTTGACAGGTTTGGTTTTTACTGAAGTCACGCAGTCTGTGCATGTGTGCGTGGGTGTGGGTGTGAGAGAGAAAATGCAAAGCACCCAGCAGACATTAGTCACTTTGTGCCGTAGTGCGTTGGAAGGTACTCAAGTTCTAGGTTGTAAAAACATTGTGGTGCACTCTGTAGAGTGGGGGCCCGTGAGTTTCAGTGCTGCAGATGCTGGTTCCATGGCTGCAGAACTTTTTCAGGTCTGTCTGTCTTTTCTCTTTTTGGCCTGCGTGCCTCCATGTGCATGTGACAGCAGAGACCACCTTTGTTGCAATAGGTAAAGACACAAGCTTTCCAGGCAGCAGACAGAAATCCTGGTCAATAGGAGCAGCATTTTTGCCAGCATGCTTTTTAATTCACTGGCACACGGAGAAAAAAGGAGAGGGATTCAGCAGAATTAAGGTCAGACACACAGGTCACTCATATTAACGTTCCTGTACAGAAACACAAGGGAATAAAAGGAGCAGAGAGATCAGGATCCTAGTCCCTTTGTGATAAACAGATTTTTTTCTGAGCATGAACACCAAAAAAAAGTGGAGCTTTGCAGAGGACATTTCCTCTCAGTGCTGTCACTGATTATGCAGGTTTTAAGTGTTGTTAATTCAGAAGGAATATGTCATGCGGTTCTGCAGCTGGATGGCTGATCCACTTAAAGCCCTGTGGTGCAACTCAACTACCCTTGTAACTCTCTCTCTCTTAGTCTGCCCTTTAGGTGTACTCTAGATGCCTCCCTACCTTGAAAGCTGATATTGCAAAACCCCTGTAGCTAGCATCTGCAGCAGATGGAGTTCTTATCCTGGGTTGAATATACAGATGGGTGCAGATCAGCCAGTCATGCCTACAAATTACATTTTACCCCTTTGTGTGGTGTGTACATCGTGAATTTTGGTAAGACTCCTCTGTGCCATGTAGGAATGTCACTAAGGTTATAAAGTTATATTTCCTGTATATATCTCTTCTACATGTATATTGTTTTGGCAAGAACAAGAGTGAGACCACATATGACAATGAGAGGTGAAACAAAGACATTTGGGTAGCATTGAGGATGTTCTCCTATTTAGGTTAAATAAAACAAAGAATGAACTATGTATGTCACTTGTGTTATAAACATGTTCATCCTTTATGCAGAATTGGTATGAGTAGAATGCTACACTGGCAGTGTTTTAGCGAATTTTACACCTTTACACTTATTTCTCTGTGTTTGTTTCTGTATTCGCCTTTTGCAGAAGCGTTATGGTTATGTGTTTTGTTAATAATGGCTATCTGATATTCTTAACATTTAGGATAATTCATCATATTGAAAAAAACCCATGCACTATGATACATAGTGTACAAACAAAACAAAAAGATGCTTCCTACCCAAAGAATAATGTTATAGGTATTCACAGCGCTTCACAAAATCACAGTCCCTATACTGGCAATGGATAGCAAAAGTTAGAAGCGCATAGATATAAATCACAATCTATTTATCTCTGGGTGACTTGGAGATCAAAAAAGCATGGGATATTTTGAATGATGACAACAACTTTGGAGGACTTATCTCAGCCAATTTTGTTCTACATGTTTTAAATTCTAGCCTGATGATGTTAACTCAAGAGCATTGCCAGGGTGGAGTTGGGAGTCTGCCATTAAACATTGATTTTCCCTGTATCTCACAATTACAGCAACATCTGTGCTAAATAACTTTTACTGATCGTCTGTGAAGAGTTCATGGACAGTGTATCTTACTGGAAGGTCTCCTTTCTTACCTGTGCAGAAGGGAGTTTTAATGACTCTGCAGTAGGATGTTCTGTGAGAGGGACTGAGATTGAAGTTTCTTGAGGATTTTCTTTTTATTTTCTTTTAATGATATCTTCGTAGATACACCTAAATTTTCTTATCTGTGCCAGTGTATTTTGCATAGGTCTCTAAAAGTGTTTCCTTGCCTGTAAGATTTATGAGTAGTTGATAAGTAATTAATTTTTTACCTTCATAAATTCTCAATATATTAAAAAAAAACCCATCAAACAACAGCAACATAAGAATATGTAATGAAGTTATAAAATATACTTCTAGTGGTTGAGCAAAGAGAAGCTGTGTGTCATAATGGATTCTATAGAAGGGGCTGCTAAACTGACTCTTCCCTATCTCAGTGCTCATATTTTGGGTACGGCGCCATATAATACTGAAGGGAAATGAAACTGAAATAGTCTGGAAAGTGAAATAATACATCCCCCAATTTATTTTTTTTAGAGAGGAGGCTACATCGAAGCTTCCCAAAATGCTTTATAAGTGCTCATTAATTAATCAGCCTGTGCAGCACCCCTGTGAGATGAATACGTGTTGTTGCCTGCATCATTTCATGAATGCAGAGAGATGAGCTTGCCCTGGGTGGTGCAACAACCCAGCAGTGTGGGTGAGGTGGGAACAAAGCACACCAAAGCTTCAATTCCCATGCTGACTAGTGTTATATTGGACTTCATTCAGCCAGAGGTTTGGGGTCTGCCTTACAGTACTACAGCGCAGGCCCCACTAAACAGAGAGATGTAAAGACTTAAGGAACAAAAAACAGGGATGGAGAGGAAAACATTTTTCTCTCACGAGAATGTATCGCTTGTAATGCAATGCTGAGCACTCCATGCTTTCAAAGATCCCCTGGATTTGAGGAGGAGAAAGAGTAGGAAGTTGCACCTGTTCCTGCAATGCTGAGGATTCAGGCAAAGTTTTGTCATACAAGCAAACTGAAGTGTCTGTACGAGGCCCAACAGGGATGGGAACCTGGGGGCATAAGAGTCTGAGGAGACAGTTCCAAAAACATTGCAAGATACAAGGGTGAACTCATTGAGAAGAAATATTCTGGGTCTTTTTTCCTCTTCAATCAATAGTTTTCTAAAAGAGTACCAAGCCTCAAGTTCTTTTGAGATGTTTATTTTACTTACTAATATTTTGAAAACTTGCCTAGAAGTTGAATTTCTAAATCTAAAAAATAAACTACT
Organism: Chamaea fasciata; assembly: GCF_029207755.1. NCBI lineage: Eukaryota > Metazoa > Chordata > Aves > Passeriformes > Sylviidae > Chamaea > Chamaea fasciata. The sequence goes on along the minus strand of NW_027094087.1, from coordinate 19,171,895 downwards.
CAGGGAACATTCTGCCTTGCCTACATGATCTGTAATGCCAAAATCATCTGGAACTTTCTGTAGTACTTTGCTGTTCTCTAGTCATTAAGCTATACTGAGGAAGCTGTCTTTCTGAAGTATCTCAGAAATAACACAAGAGAAAAAGCAGGGGTTAGCATATCCCTTTCATGCAGTACCCTGGCAACTTCCTGAATTTTCATAGAAGACAAAGAATGATAAAGCCCTGATATTTCAAAGGCATCATCTATATTTTTTCTATATTCTGTTTAAAAATCCAGTGCTATCTTAAACAGAGATAGTTTTTTACTTAATCTTTAAACACACAGAATCTGTAATTCCAGTAAACTCCTTTATCTGTTTACAAGGTTCCCACCCTGTTAACTTCTACTGTCAGACAGGTTTATTTTTAAAGGAAACTTCAAATGATTTAGTGTCTCTTGAAAGCAATGAAGTTTCCTTGTGAGAAATTGAAAGTAAAAATTGGTAAATTGTGGATCAGATGCTTTTCAAACCCCCAATTGAGAACCACAGGATATTTATAATGCTCAAAAAAGAGTTATTAAATGAATTTTAAAGTTTATTTCCATTCATTGGTTTATAATACATTTATATTTAGCATTTCCGTTAGTATGTGGGCTTCCAAACAACTTTGTCAATTGAAAATTTCTGAATGCTCTTTTTACATCAAATATTATAAGCTAAGTGGAATATTACAAGACGACTCAATCAGGCTGACTATCATGCACGACATAATTCTCTTGAAATCCACTGTTCAATCACTGTGATTGAAATGGTTCTCCCTTCAAAACAAATATAATTTTGATTATTTCCACTTTTGCATTTCTGTTCAATTCTTTGCAAATCTATTGCATCTCTCTGTGCAAATCTCTCTTCAGCCTTTATGATAATTTGGTGATTTACTGTGACTCTCTTTGATAAAGGATGCCTAATAGCAGTTTTCATTAATAATGACTGACTCTTACATGTCATTCTACTCACCAGTGAAAGGATATTAACACAGAGAAAGCCAACTGCGTGCAGGAAACATGTAGGTGAAACTCAAGATCCTGCAACTGCAGAGGAAACTTAGAGGGGCAAAAGGCACCTCACTAAAGTGGGATCTGTCTGACATGGTAGTTAATGACTAACGGTGGTCTCAAAATATTACAAGAATTTTCATAGCCAAGCAAAGTTAGTACATCATTAAGGCAATTCCTTCAACAGTGAAGAGAGAAAGGTATTTATATCTGGAGGATATTGCTCCCTCATACCAAAGCTGGAGAGAAACTGCAAGGCTGCACAGGAGTCTTGTGGACCACCCATGTTTACACCAGAGTGAGGCCACACTTTCTTCCTCAGCATGTAATTTGAAGAGTAGGACATGCCCTGGAGTGGCCTGACAGAGGGACTGGAGATGAATCTGATCAACCCTTCCTGGTTATCACTCAGTTTGCACCTTCTTACAATGTTCATGCTGCAGTTTAAACCTGTGATTCTGGGTCATGGAGATACACAGTGGTAGGTCAATGTAGCTGACTCATGTCCATTGTGGTTACCTGCCTCAACCCCCATCCTCCTGCCCTTTAGCAGAAGTTAACCCTGCCATCCTCTCTTGGGTCGTAACTCGATGGCACTTGACACAAATGGTATTTGCTTAACCTATTCAGCTGGCTGTGCAAATAACTTCTCTTTCTGTAGCTTCCAGTAGACATTTCTTTTCTAGGAAACTTCAGTAATACTCAGCCCATTTAATCTGAATCATGCTACAGGTTCATTTCTTTCCCAAGTCACTCTCTGTACCTTGGCATATTTACAGGCAGTAGTCTTTTCTGCATTTCCACCTGCTGGTGCATTCTTGTTAGCCCTTTGTTTGAGCCATGATGTTTGTGTATTTCTTCCGCAGGACTCTGATAATATGTATTTGGGAAATGTGCCTCATGGTTAATCAAAATCTTTCATGAGCAGTAACCATGACTCCCACTGCTGTGGTTGTTTTTGTATGTACAGCAATACTCATGGACTTCCTTCACCAGGAGTACTTACAATGACTGTTGTAGCCCATTGTCTTTTTAGCTTATTTAAACAATTAGAACGTAAAAAGGACAAAAAACAAACAACCTTTTGTTGTTCAAAAGTTGTTCAAAAAGTTGTTTCAAAAGGCGCTTTTTATTTGAAAAATATTTCTTCTTTGAGCCTGTGCTTCAGATTTTGCATATTATGAATGCTTGATAGAAGGGCAAAACAAGCTGTACATTGCTGTTTCATGTATTGGCAGCAAAACTACAAGATAAATCCTGAGTGCAGATTTTTTATTATTGATGACAGTGTAATTGAAAGAGCACAGCTGGATTTTCAGATCTTGTTGCATAGATCTAGATGACTATATAGATTATGAAGCAGTGGAGAGTCAGCTGCTATCTTTTTGCATTTCCTGTTGTATTTATGTGTTGCTCTAGGTTTCTCATTTTTTATCCATAACTCTTTCCAGTTTATTTCTGGCATTAGAGGTGGTGTGGGAAGAAATAAATGAGAGCAGGTATCAATGACAACATCCCTATAGACAGTTTTTCAGAGGCAATCTTTGGACACCTTTACTGTAAACACCATTGGCAAAGTTGTTTGGCAATGTTGCAGATTACTCAAAGATCAACTACAGAAGATACTGAGGCAAGGAAGAGAATAACCTACACAAAAATAGTTCAATGTGTGATTTTTACAGTTTTAACTTACTTCATCCTTAAGTTTTAGGTGTCTACCGACTTTTCATTAGATTGAACTTGATATTCTCTTTCTTGTGAAAGGCTAATATGTAGGCTTTTGAATTGAGAATATTTCTTGGTGAGTCTTTTCAGAAAGTCCTTTTCTCTCTCACCCACATTCATGTGACTCAAAGACAGCTAAAAACAGTTTTCATGTAACTAAGAGTTTACTCATGTGTTATGGACTTTTATCTACTTCAGAAATACAGTCTACAGTGAAAAGGAGAAACTTTAAATAAGGAGTTTGTTTCTTGTGGAAAGTTAAGAAGTAGGTCATAATATGCTTAAGCATCAGCCAGGTAAAATCCATCTTAGGCTACCTGCAAACCTATTTCTGACCCGTTTTGTTGACCTGAGTTTACAAAATACTTTCCTAATTCACCTGTTTCTAAAAAGAGAGTAAGCTTCAGGGTGACTATTGGAGGGTAGCTGGTATGTTATGAGTTGGACTCAGGCTCTCCTTGAGACTGGGCTTGCCTGCTGCTCATGGCTACAAAAACTTTTGTGATTTGGCTGCCTACAGCCACTGTATGTGTAAGCCTGAGGTGGACCATCCTTGTTTGTGGCCATTCCTGAAAGCCATGTGGTGGGATGCAGCCCCTCCAGCCAGTCACAGTTCAGTGTCCATGGTTAAGGACAAATACAGGGGAAGGAAATGATCTGGGTGTCTCCCTTCAGGGAGGAGGTAATGTTTAAGGTTAACAAGGCAGCAAACACTGTTCTAAAATAAGGAAGTGCTGTCTTGGGAATCTCCTTTGTTACTCTGTGTGCTGCATCAGCTATCCCTGTCACTTGTCAGTGCAGTGAGTGATTACTGATTTTGCTCTGTCTCAATATGGCACACTGTGAGCTCCTGTGGTTCAGGAGCTCTACCACGTACCATGAGCAGGTCTGGCATTTCTGCAGCAAAAAATGGGCTTCAAAGTGACATGTCAACCCATGTACCTGACTTTCTTAAAGACCAGAGCCAAGAGTTTGCCTGAAGCTACCACTCGTGTCAATATAAACTTGGGGCTTTTTCAAACAAGGAAATAAAACCAGTAGGATGCAGAGAAAAGAGAAGATACCCTGACTAAAACCTTACTTGCTTTACTTTCTGCAGGGCTTTGTGGTGCATCATGCCTTGCTGATTTTCTGCTGGTGTGAGTGGGATAGCACAGTGAAGAAAGGTATCCTACAGAATAGAAATGATGCACTTGAGAGACTGAAGACAGTGGTGTGGCCAAACTGTCAATAAATCAAAATGCGTCCTACAAGACCATATGCCAGGTGGCATTGGCCAAATGTATTCCCTGTGCCACCTTATTGACTTCAGTGCAGTTTCTCCAGAGATAGATTTGGCTCCTATTCATTGGAAAGCTGGTAGAAGGGAATGTTTTTATTTAACTTTTGGCAAGGGTTGTGACTCAGCTGTGGTGTGTTTTATGTCCTCTAGCTTTTGACATACACTTTTAATTATTCTTAATAAATTTAAATTGGAACAAGTATCTTGAAATACTTCACTAAAATATAAGTTATAGCTTTGATCTGTGCCAACCATTGGAGGATTTGTCAACCCAACATTGGAAGTAGGGGATGAAGACCTCTAAAATGAAATTAACAGATATTTAACAAAAATAAATAAATTATGTCTGAGCATTTTTATGCCTTTAGTGTGTCACCTAAATAATTCATCATATTTTCTCCTGTATAGCTTATATTTTTAAATGGCTTTTCCACAGAGATATCCTGCTATTTGTTTCCACTACTCATAGGTATAGATGATCGTATATCACCCTGAAATAAGTATTTGCAACTCTCAGCTCAGCAACTAATTGTCAGTGGTTGTAACAGTAGTAGTATTTATTACACACTGCAGAACAGTGAACTCTTGGATTTCTTTTAGTCCTCATGTTTGCTAACTTTTCATTAAATATAATAATGATGGTGTTTATTTCTTTGGTCTGCAACACCTAAGAAAGAGAGGCAAATTTGACTCTGTAATACAGCAGGAAGCCAAAAAACCAAGAGGGCTACCCAGTATGCTGTACAACCCAGGAGTCCTAACTCCTAGTCTAGAGTTCTGTTTACTGCTGGACTGCCCTGATCTAACAGTCTGATTCAATTTTCATTAGCCTTACTCACTTTTTGAAGGAAAAAAAACCTGGTAGTGATGGCAGTACTGGAAATCTGATCTGCCAGTATTTCACTCTCCTCAGCTGGAAAAAGCATCTCCAGGCCCTCAGTACCCAAGAGATTTGTAAGAGTGTGGGTGGGGTCATTGGGGATACCTTTTCATGAAGCCTGTTCATGAGAATATTCTCAACATATAATGGTAAATGCTGAGTTACTACTAACTCAGAGCATATCAGTGCTCTAATTCTATTTGGAATACCAAATTCATCGAGGATGTTCCATAAACACCTGGTCAATGCTGACAGAAGCAAGTGGATTGGAGACAACCCGTCAGAACCACAGAGGGAATTTTAAAAAATCCCCTAAGGCTGTGGATGAGGATCCTTTTACTCAAAGCCTGTAATCAACTTCAGTGCCTTCTCTGTAGCCAGGCCTAGCTCCTCACAGCTCATCTGCCACAGGAACTTGGAGTGTGCTAGAAGGGAGCAGAGAAGCTCCCTGTGCGTGGTAGCTGGTGGTACCAGACAGAGCAACACTGAGCCTGGCAGGGGACACACACACCCAGGGTGGTGGAGCAGAACATGAGGGGTGTTTGCACTGCTGTGCTCAGCTGCCTTGGTTGGCTCAGCTCTGGGGGGAGAGCAAGTAAGGGTATTCTCGAAATTTAAGGTTATTCTCCAAACAAACATGAACAGTTTTGCTGGACACATTTCTTTCTGCAGCACCTAGACCAGCTTGGCAGTGGTGCAGCTGAAAGATTTGTGCAATCTAATTAACTTCCTTAAAACTTCTGATCTATAAGACTGCCACTCCTTTTACCTTGTGCACCTTCTATGTGAAAGTGAGATGTGCCTGTGAGTACAACATTCAGAAATGCTGAAGGTAATAACGTCCATCCTCCAGCATCGCTCCTGTTAAATTATGCTGTCATTCTAGTGTATTCATACTGATATCATTCTGCTCCATCATGAGGAGATCCATTTATTATGAGAAAATCTCTCTCCTGTACACGCCAATTATTCTACATAGGATGGATTGGAAGCAGGCCCTATAATTATACCCTAGTCAACCAGTCAAGTCTATAAACAAAATCTTTCTCTTTTATTACCTATTTGGCTTCCATCTATTATTTTTCAAATGTTTATAGAAGTTGTGTGTGTTTTAATCCATCAGCAGTTGTACATTTTTCAAGTACAAATGCCTTAAAATTGTGGATATTTTTCATAAGGTTTCCAAATGCCCTTCCTGTTTTCTTCTCCTGTCAGCCAGAGCAGAATAAGCCATCATTAAAGGCAGAATAAATTATACTGCTAATTAGCAATATGGTTGGTGCTCTGGAAACCTGCATTTTGTCTGCTGTTATTCTTGAGAACGAAGTTCAATGGTGAAATACCCAGCTCAGTCTCTCCCTTTTAGTCCCCTCACAGTCTCTCTGTATGCCTTAATATTCAATTTTCCTCTGTTCAAATAATTAATTAATTTTATGGAATCAATGTCATCTCTATCAGTATAAGGTCTGGTATCTTTTTTCCCATGCCTAATCTTTTCATTTATTTGGACTTGGGCTTTTTTGGTTGTTTGGCCGTTTCTTTTTTAGTACCATTGCTGTTGGTATATTTACACCAAGTTATGTTTCTTTCTCACCAAATTTGGGTCATATTTGGATTTCTTCATGTTTCATGTAGACCTGTAAATTTTGCCATTTGCCATTTTTGGGGTCATTAGATACTGAGGCTCTCAGCCAAATAGCAAACGTCTTTAAGCTCTTGGTTTGAAACAACAGAATCCATTAGAGACTGTGATATTGAACCGTACTGAACTGCACATCTGCAGAGGGCATTGCAAGGTCATTGCTGGTAGGAGTCTTCCAGATTGTTTTGGACCCCTGCAAGTAGATGTTCTAAGCCTGAGAGCTGTGTCAGCTTTTACCTAGTCTGGACAAGAAACTGCTTTTCCCACCCATAAAACTTTTGGATACCTTAAAAGAAAATATTAATTTGGATTCTGTAGTGTCAGGAACTCCAATTCAAATTCTTATTCTGCGCTATTCTTCCATAATTATTGCTTTCAGGTGTACTGCTTGTTTTGAAGTATTTAGACTTCTTTTTAGAAGAAACAACAGCTGTACACAACAGCTCACTAGATAGAGTTTGAACCTGATTCCCTCACAGATCCCTTTCAGTGCTATGAATGACAATATTACTGTCATTCACAACTCTTCCCCTAAAGAAAAGAAAAAAAAAAGAGAAGTATAATATTTGTGTTATTACACATCCCTTGTACAGCATAAGTTATACTTACGTCAATTCTTGCCAGAATTGAGTAAGAGCATCAGAAAACCTTACACATCTCAGCAAGTACTCTCAGACTTATTTCTAGAATGTTTCCTTGTTGGTGTTTGGACCAACGTCCTTCCCTATATTTCTTAGGGAGAGGTCAAGGTATAAATTGGCACAAAAGCTGCACACAAAACAAGTTAGAGGTTTTTTTTCCAGTGCAAACACTGTGGAAACAAATGCATGCACCCATTTACAAGCAGTGACATAGGAAGCTTCTGGAATGATGGGGAACAAAATTAAGTAGAGTAAATTCAGGGTATGGCTTGCTGGTAGGGCTAAGACCTGCAAACCTGGCAGGATATAGGACTCAAAGCATTATATGCCCAAGATAAGAGGCTTGAGTTCCTAGACTGCCAGTGTTGTAAGTGAAAAGTAATCACTTTTTTCAGAAGGCAATGCATCACTTTGTACAGCCTGGAAACAGGAGTTATGCGAGTCCATTGCACAGAAAGGTTCAAGCATGGCATCTTGCAACCCATCAGCTGTTCTCGCCCACTCTTGTTTTTCTGCCTTTAAACACTGAGCTATTAACCTGTCAGTGAGGTAGGTACTATTGTAGCTTTTCATCTTGTATATTTATTTCAATAAAGCTTTCATTTAATATATTTTCCACACTTGGATGGTTCTGCTAACACCTTCTCAGAATAATTCCCACTCTGCATTTGTCAAGGCAACTTGTGCTAAAGCAATGCAATGGACAACGAGGCTTATAAATAGCCAAAACTAGAACAGTTATCCAGGTAGTGAGGTTAGAGCCATAATATGGTTGTAGAAAATAAATGTCCTGTTCTGTGGCCTCAGGAAGCTTTCTAATGTGTCTTTCTAAAAGAAAAAATCCCCCTGTACACCCAGAATTTTTGAATAGCAAGCTTTCATATACACTTCAGAAATATCCACAAAATCTACTTCAGGCCCTAGTGCAAGTAGTCAATTAAAAATGTAGCAACCAGAAACTGACAAATTCTAATAATCAGTGCCGTGTCCTTCCTCGATTGGAAAAATCTTCAAATCTTCTTTTCTTTTATCTCTCATTAATCTGAATATGCTAATGGAACTGGTCATGTTTTCCAACACAATGTTTGGAAACTGGTCTATCTGCTCAGGAGAACCAATGGTGTGCCTTAGCATCAAAAACTAGAATGTCTTTCTTGCCATGTTGTTTTACCCTTATTTCTAGCTAGGATATGTGTGATTTCTTTTTTTCAGCATTTGTATAATGATTTTGAGATAGACAAGGGTGAGACCAGTGAGTATGGCTGTTGAAGTTTTATGTTCTGCTTCTCAGCCATATCTGGTATTTGGTCTAGGTGGTCTATACATCTCATTACCTAGGGTTTTGTGGTTTTTTTCCAAAAGAGAAAAAGAATTTTTCAAGCTTTTTGGGAAAACAAATAAACAAACAAACAAATAGAAAGTGGCAGTTGAATCAAACTGTGGGGTTATATCTCAGAAAATAATACTAAGGCCATAATACTGTCAGCAGTGTGTTTGGCACTGTACCCCTCTGTTGTGGTGTGTAATTAAGACTTTGCAATTTTATGTAGAATGGTTTGTTCCGGATTACCCAGTGTTCTAACCCCTTTGTTTTTTCCCTAGTTGTGGGTCCTGTCCATCTCCCTGCAGCCCTTCCCAGACCCTGATGGGAGGCCGTGGTGATTGGCGGAGCCTATGACTTCTCCACCCTGTATCATGTATCTGATGTCCTGTGAATTGTCTTTCTGTACTGGTAACTCCCACCCTATCTGGTATTGGTCCTGGGCTAATCCCTGCCCCTCTCCACACCCACTGTACTTAAGCCCAAGCAGAGCCCAGGGAGATGACTCTTGCATGTGGCCAGCTGGCAGCAATATACTTCTCTTATCACCCAAGTGAGAGTCTGCCTTTCTTCCACACCAAAGCCACATTTCTATCTCAGGGCCAGTGCCCACACGGCAAGAAGGTACAGGAACTGTACCAATTAATGCAAGTTCGGGACAGAGCTAGCTGGCAGCAGCTCCAAACACCTGCATTACCCCTCCTGAACTTCCCCCAACAGACTCTTGTTGCCTGAAACTTTGATGGGAGAAGCCACAATTAAATCAGTGGTGGTACTGATGTTATTTTCTGGTAGCTCTTTTCATCCTGACTAAGGCAATAGACACATTCATCCTGTGATCAGAAAGTGCTACAAGCCAAGGAAAGAAAGGGAATACAGGTAATTTTGCCTAGAAAAGGATGCATTTTTAAGTTCGGCTAGCAAGGCCTAAAAAAGCTAAACAAAATTAAACATCACGTTTATATTGTCAGGATAGCTTTTTGTCTTTATTTTTATTCTGCTGAAACAAATACTCATTTCTTTCAGCCATTGACTGAAACCTTGCAAACCATCGTTTGTGTAGGCTTATCTTGCCTAGGGTCATTTTCAGACACTGTGCTGGTAATGTGGCTGGATGTGCTTGTTCCCTATAGCAGGGCTTCCCTCCTCTGGGTGATGGCAGGGAAACTTCTGCCTCTGTGATGACGTGGGCTGTGGGAATCTGATGTGCTGCCTTCTTTTGGTAGGCATTCACACAGTGAGTGTGGACACTGGTAGAAGCAGTGAAACCTGCCATGAACCAGGTTTTCAATACATGCAGAATTCAGAGCAGAAATGGTTGCAGTGAAGTCACAGCAGCTACCTGGTCAGCTGCCTTGCTGAATGAGGTCACTGGGGAGATGGTAGGGCTAGTGTACTGTGCAGTTTTCAGCAGTATCAGGTCATGTTTTATAAACTCTGCTTCTTGTTTCCCAGTGCTGTAGTGGCAGGGTATAAAATCTCAGAATTTGTTTCCAAGAGAGAGCCCTCAAATGCAACAGGTTGACGAAGTGCAATATCTCTGCATACATGTCACAAATGAGGCTGACCAATTAAAACTCAGCAGCAAGGGAAAGGTGCAAATTTTGGAGACTTTCAAAGGTCAGGAACTGCTGATTCTGAATGGACAGTGCTAGAAAACATGTATGTGTTTTCAGACATCTTGGCCAGGTCATGGAAAGCTGTTTTAAGCTCCCAAACATGTACTTAGGCAGGAGAATGAAGATGCATTTTTTTTTTCCCAAAGGTGCTGAATGTCTCCTGCAGACATCAGTTCAATTTGTCCTTCCTTGGTAAAACAGGGCACATTTACAGGTTCTCAATGGGTGGATGTCTTTAACATCTCAGATCAGAGTGTATTATTTGCTTTCCTGGTCCACATGCACCAACGTGACATTGAACTGATTGAACACTGAGCAGTCTCCCCAGCAACTGAATATCCTGAGATGGAAGGAACCATCTAAGATAATCAAAGAGAGGTTCAAGCTGTGCAGGGGGAGGTTCAGGTTGGACATCAGGAAGAGTTTTTCACAGAAAGGGTTGTCAAGCATTGGGACAGGCTGCCCAGGGAAGCGGCAGAGTCCCCATCCTTGGAAGTATCCAAGAAATGAGTGGATGTGGCACCGTGTGCCATGGTTGGTTGACACGGCGTTTGGTTAAATGTTGGACTCTGTGATCTTGGAGGCCTTTTCCAACCTGAATGATTCTATGATTCTATTATTAAATTAATGTTTTATATTTCAGAAAAAGCATTTTCTCACTAAGTGTGTTACAATTAGGGTCCTGCAAATTTCCTATTTCAGTGGAAAAAGGAACTATTGCTTTGTGATTACAAAAATGGGAAAATCTTGTAAATATAGGGTTCCACTTATTCATTGATTTGTAAGCATTGTCCCTCTTCATTGTTCTTAAAGTCCTTCAGAGATCTCGTTGTCATCTAATTAGCTGTTCTCTTCCTCTCTTGTAGTTTTAATTAGTGAAATGTATAAATATTGCTTCTTTTGTTCCTGTTAGTTATTTGCCAAAAAGTTTAGTATATGAGAAGTAGTTGGGTGAAGAGATGAGTAAGATTTAAAATCCTGAAAGTACTACAAGTGGATAAAGTGAATTTGAAATTGTTTGTTTTGCTCCAGATAATCTGCAGAATGATAATCCCCTAGGTTTGTATTATTTATTTCTTCTCATACAGTAAAAACTGTGATTTTTACTATTCTTTGGAACACGATTTATAGAGATGAATGATGAACCATGCTGTATGCAGAATACCATCTTCACTATTTATTGGACTGCCAAATTAAAGGAAACTAAAATAAGACTGCGATTTTTCAGCAAGGGTAGATGTTAAATTTAAAAAGAAGGAACAAAATCCAGTCCCATGCCGTTTAGACCACAGGGATTAATTATACTGAAAATCAACATAAATGTAGGAAAGAATCAGCTTTCTTTTGGCTCGTAGCAGCTTGTCTATGAGATGTAAACTGCGACAATGTCAGCTCTGCTGTCACTGGGGGCATCTAGCAAGGAAATGAGAGACTGTGTAAGCAGGAAACAAAGACAACCTGACATTCACCTTTTACTGGGGCATACTGATTCTCTTTAATTTTTACATAGCCACAGAAACCAAGCTTAATAATGATGCAGGAAATCACAGGTTATGCAGTACAGAAAATAAAGCAATCTCCTTCTATCTTTGTAGGTCTTTGGGATGCCCTGTTGTGCATACACCACCCCCTAGTCAACATCTCTAATGAGTCCATCCATTCATGCAAAGCATTTGATAGAAAAGAATGTCAAGATCATTTTCGTTTCCATTCCCCTTGAAACAATTTTCTGCCAGTGTGATTCCTCAGGGCTAAGCAGAAATATATAGCAACTAATCCCAGAAGTGGCTTGATAGTGGTGTGATAGAAAATTGATAGAATATCCCTGCATGATACTGAGCCCAGGTGGTCACGCACCCAAGTTCTCAGCCCTATTTAACAGTGTGCCATTAGGGTTTTCTCTCAAAACCAGTGTCACCAGGTGGTTCCTCTGACTCAGGTGAACCTTCATGCTTACTTCTCCCTGAGAGTGAATGAAATGGACACTGCTACCACATCTCCAGGTTCCCCTTTCTCTCTAACGAGACAGTCAGTGAGGGATTTCAAGACCTTGAGGAAAGTCAGAGTAATAAAAGCCTAGTAACAACATGCCCCTAGCACAGGTTTATTCTGACAATCAAGAGTTTCATTAATGAGGAAATTTTGTTCTCATTTTATAGTGCTACTTTGTTGCTACTTTAACCCTTAACAAAAAGATTCATTGATTTTCAGAAATTCTGAATTTTCCAGAGATACTATTCCACCTAACTCCAAAGGGATATACAGACAGGAAGTGAGAGTTTGTGAAAAGTAGCAATGGCAGAGATATATTTAAGATGTGCACCCTACCTGTGTCATCTGTAATTTTTAGATGGAGTCATTATGTGACTAATATTTGCCATGTTCAATCCTTCCAGTTTGTGTAAACTTTGGTCATCTCAAAGCCTTGCATCAAATGGCAAGAAATCTGTTCATGGTCCTGGTGTAAGAAAATGTCTCAGTTTGGTTGGTAATAAATTTTGGGTTTAAAGAAAGGCAGTAAGAACTGAGGCTTTATCTATCCTGCTCATTCTTTGTACATTTCATCATTGTTTTCCTAAAACTAGGGACACTGTTTTCCAAGAACGGCCAATTCATGTTCAGCATCTGTTCACAGGTGTTGACACTACAGTTCCTCATCCATCCCCAATTTCACCCTGGGGCAGAAGTGGCTGTGGTCAGCCAGACATCTACATTGTGGCTGACTTCACCTGAGCTGGTGACCACCTTGCTTCACTGTGCAATCCATGGAGAGAAAGGGGCTGGCCAGGAGTTCACCTCAATCTATGCAGGCACCTGAATTAAGAGGAAGTGCACTAAAAGCTGTGCTATAAGAGCAGCCACAGTGAGCTGTCTCTGACAGACACCTATATTTTAAGTATATAAAACCAGATCAAATTATTCCACCCTAGAATTCTGTGGTTCAGTGTTGCCTCAAACTTTTGAGATACTTAAATTTATTTAAAACCCCCACTATGGACTTGGCTGAATCCTTTGTATTGTACTTGCTGTCCCTGAAACAGCTCAACTCCCCGTGCCAGTGAATCTCTTGTGAATCCCCAGATGGATCTTTCTTTGATTGACTTTGTCTTGTTAACCCATGTCAGATGTGTAACATGTATTTTTCCAAATCACTACACAAGTATAAGTATTTGCTATTAAATAAAATTTATTTTACATACCTTAATTTTAAGGTTTCTCTGTTACTGGGGTCAGTTATTTATTTTCTGTTTCTTAACTAGAGAAAAGCAACAACTGTGTGCACTGGAAGGCTTATTCCCCATACTTATACCAAAGTCTGGGCACTTGCTAAAATGGATTCAGACTTTTTACTAGAGGATCAAGCTTTAAAGCTCAGACAAGTTGTCAATTTGCTATTATTTTTTTAGATGGGAATATTTTCTTTTTTTGTTTGAGATGGAAAAATCTGTGTCCTTACAGTAAGACTCACTTTTGGTACCAGACAAAACCAGGAAATGCAGACAAGTAAAGCTAAAATAAAATCACCAGTGCCATTGTTACTAATTGGTATCCTTGTTAGCAAGCTCAGCAGAGATGCCAGAAAATTAATATATATATATACAAGGACTTGGGCCCATAATTTACAATGAATAATTTATTCAATTAATTTAGCCTGCTTTTCTTCTCAGCAAAACAGATTACAAATTTCTTAAATTTATTCATTATTCAGAAGTGTTCAATAAAAAATACTTATTGTTTTCACTGATTACAAATATTGTAGTACTGAACTGGGTTGTTAATTTTGATTGAAGAACTTGAAGCAGCACACTTTCTTTCACTTTTTTTTCTTCTCCCACTAATTGGATGGACAAGCAAGCACTTAGGGCGCACACATGTGCCAGTGGGAATTTAAAATTTCCTGTCAGCAGGTATTCAACATGCACAATTTTAAACTTACTTTCCAAGAAGATTTTTTTTTTTTTTTTTTTTTTTTAGCCAGGAAGGGTCAAAAGCAGTGGAGACCTGGCCCCTCAATCTTAAGGGTAACTGTGGTCTAGTGTTATGAGTGTTACAGAAGCACATTAATTAGAAGAACAAAAAATACGTAGATTTTATTTTATTTAGAACATTAAGTGTGCCTTGGGGCAACAGATGCCTGTGTTGCAATTATTTATGGGGTGTTTTTATCATGACTATCAAACCAGTCATTTTTGTTTACTCTCCTCAAGCTTCTCCTTTCCCATATGTTTTGTTGTTATTTTCAGATTTATTTGAAACGTAAGGTGGCTGATTTGGCAAATTAGCTTCTTCCACACCCTAGCAAAAGCCTGCAGTTTCAGTAAAAGGAAAGTGCCATAGGAAAAGATCAGAGAAGAGGAGATGAAGAAGTTGCAGTTATTTGTCCTGCAGTTCTTAGCCACAGATGAATTTCACACTGCAGCATGTTGGACAGGGGTTGCAGTGGCACACCTGTAAAAATACACACAGCTACTGATACTCTTGAAGAATGAGCCCTGTGAGGAGTGGTGCAGTGGAGTGTGAGGTCCTGGGCACTCAACTTCCCCCTCCAACAGCTGTTCCAGCTGCTCCCACAGCTTTTGGGTATGGAACCCCAGTGAACAGGAAGGGCTCTCTGGCAAGATTTCAGGAGACCCCAAACCCTCACAATCCGCATGCCTTCCCAAAGATGCCTCTCCTCCTGCAGCGTTTCCAGCTCTGCTGTGGGAGCAGTGGGAGCCCAGCTGGGGGGAAACCATGCTCTGCTGTACCCATCCTGCTCCCAGCCATGCCGATTAGCAACAACATCAGGCTCTTGATATCCCACTGAAACAGCATCATCCTGCAGCCCAGCAGGCAGACAGAATTCGCAGCCATGGCAATAGTGACAGCTGGGTCATTACACACAAACCCGATATTCTGTTAGTGTTTACTGTGATTTTTAAGCAATTTTTTTTTACTGTATTGGTGCCTTTTCGTGTGTCTGGCGTGGTATCTTCCAAAGCAGGAATACTCTTCACAAAGGTGAATATCAAGTCGGTATTGCAAAGTGATCATTGGAAGGTTTTGTTTGATTTTTCTCGGAGTCATTAGGGTTTGCTCAAACTGGTTCTCCTACAGGCTACGCTTGGCCAGTCAAGAGACTGAAATTAATACTGTGACCCATGTTTAGCAAAAGCAATTGGAAATTCAAAGCTTGACTCTGTACAAGGAACAGCGGGCAGGCAATGCAGCAGACAGGTGATGAATCTCACTGAATACTCGTGAATAATGAATACATTTTTAGGAGACTCATGGCCTCTTAGTGGACATCAACAAGAATCATAAGATATTGCTAAGAACATTTTGTATGCATGTGCCTAGAACTAAAAGTGGATATTGGCTTAAATAATGAGATCTTCAAACTAGATTAATGCTTATTTGCTGGGAGCACTGCAAAGGAAGGATCACCTTTCTGTCTTTCACCCTGAAGTTTTTAAAGTGAATGCCAGTCTGCAAAGCTGTAAAATAATGGATAGTCACCCTACTCTGATATTTGATTATTAAATGTAGCACCTTTGGTAAAGGAAGAGATCAAATGTAAGAAAAAAGAGAACGGACCATAAGGCAAAGGTTACCAGCAGTCATATCAGACTCTGAAATTACATCCAAATTTTATTAAAGAGAAGAAAATAATAAAATAAAATAAGGCAGTGCAAATGAACTTGTAAGAATTACTTGAAACATCTGAAAAAACTAAAGAGAATTCTTGAATAGTCTCTGTTGGGTGCAAGACTACTTAAAGATATTTTTCCCAAGAAAAACTAGACTTTATTTTCCCCCTTTCTTTTTCTTAGTCTTTGAGAATGATCTGAGCACTTTAAAACATGATTACAATAGACATATTTTGTGAACAGTCATGAGACTTCTGTTTTGGTGTTGTAATTTTATATGGGATAATTTTTTGGTCAAACAACATGGCTGCTTTTGGAAGGCAAAGAAGGAGCTTGTTTCAGACATGGAAGAGTCACAGCTTCTAGCTTTACCTTTCCATCTTTAATTCAAAATTGAAAGGTATCAGACCATGAAGGACTGGCACCATGTTCACTTATAATTTTTTTTATTATTTTTCTCCCATGCGACCTAGGTATCCTTACTCAACAGAGCTGCGGAATTCTGAATCCCATCTGGTTCCATGTGAGTTCACAACAGATGGAAGGAGCAAAGACATATGTGACTGCACAAAATTGTGTATCATTTTACCTGTAGGTCTCATGGGTTTACGTGTGACATTTTCGGATTGTTAATACATAAATAAAATATCTATTGGAAGAACTTGGATAATGCCCAAATGTTGCACTACTTTTGCTAATATCTGGCTCACCTGGGCAGAGTGCTGCAATTAAAACAGTCCTGTACTCTGCCAAATGAGTGTACGTGTCCACAGCATGAGGTGGGTAGTAAATAAAAGATTCCTTACCTTCAAGAAATTTACTTTGCCAAGAGCAAAGTACCTGCACAAGGATCTTCTAGCACTCTGGAAGTATAATATTCTCCTAGGAAATTAGTACAAAATAACTCATTCACTGAAAATTTCTGTTCTTCCTAATACCATCCCCATGTTCACAGGCTTGAGCCAAAGCCCATTAAAATCTTTCCAAAGGTGGAATGGGAATGCTAGGAATATTTCCAAGTTCACATGGGACATCTTGTTTCTCTTTCTTCTCTATTTTCAGTTCATGAGTTTTCTGTGACTCTCAGTTAAGGTTTTTTTAAGTTGTGGACTCTGCTTGAAGAACAAAAGAGATGCAACAGTTTGGGGGTGGGCACCTTGTGAAGTCTGTGGGAGTTTTGGAGCATGGACATTGGATGAGTCCATACACAGTAAATCACTATATTGTGAATGATTATTTTTTCCAAAATCTTCACCTACAATTAATAATATTTTGCACAAGTGACTTAAAAAAAAAAAAAAAAAAAGAAAAAAAAAAAGAAGGTTCTATTAATTCCTTTTCTTGTTTGCTTGTTTGCATATTCCTATTTCTTCTACAGGGAGTTCAGAGCATTCACACTGCAAGTCTTGCTGCTCAAAATTGTCAAGAATTAGTATTATCACTAATGGATGTTTGGACAGATTCTTGTTGCTTCATTTCCTGTGCTCAAATATGTTTACAAGCAATATCTATTTTTGCTTCAATCTTCTCATTGCAGCTTCCTTGCCAGTCACACGTACATATGTAACAAAAATGCCTTTTTCATGTCCCCTGAGTGGTACCATATGCTGACAAAACCTCATTAAATTCACAAGTCAGATTTCATTGGCTATTCGCCCTTCAATTTAAAAGAGACTTGTTAATAAATACTCCTCAACACCACTACTTTCAATCTGCTCCCCCTCTCCCAAGGCAGTCTCAGATCAACTGTTTTAAACCATTCCATAATTCCTAAGTTAATTACCAGGCAAAATCTCACAGATTGATGCAAAAATCTCTTTTATCCGTCACATTTTCCTTCTTTTTGTTTGCCCCTGCTTGCTTTCCTCTGTGAACAGCCTGCAGAGACTCTTTGCAGTCCAGATTCTGCTGCTCTTTTAGGAGCTTTAAGGCACAAGTGCCCAGAGCTGGGAAAGCCTGACATTTAAAAGGTCTTGACATGGTTCAGGGGATTTTCCCCTGTGTGGGACAAGTGTGAGCGCTGTGGATAATGGGGCCATTGTGCCCTGCCACTTCCATGCCGGCTCTGGTTCCCATTACTGCAGCCCCCTCCTGACAGCTCAGCTCAAAGGGCACCAGTTCACCCCGGGTATTATTAAGACTGAGGCCTGCTATGACTTAATAGAGAATAGAAATGTTCATCAGTAGCATGCAGATGCATGGGCTGGAGCAGAAGCACCACTGAGAGTTAAGAAGTGCAGGTCCCGGGCCACAGCAGTGCGCGGATTGCTTGTGCAACAGATCCTTTCCTCAGTCGTTCCTCGGAAGTTTGTTTGGTCACACATTTCCGTGGGATGGTCAGATACAGTGGGCTGCAGCTACAGCTGACTCTGTCCTCTCTTTCCCACTTCTACACCCCTCCCTTGCACACTAGTTTCCTTTCATTTCCTATCTGACTGCTTTCTCTGTCTCCTCATCCAGCTTTGCATGATGCCCACTCCCAGCTGGAACAGCTTCTCCCTCCATACATGCCAAATTCCTTTCCTCCTCACAAATGCCTGAAGATGTGGCTGCTCAGTGGGGCATCCTGCTCAAGTGCCACTAGTGCCATGCCTGCCCATGTCAGCACTGCACTGACCTTCCCAGTTTGGTAGGGAGAGAAACCATCATTCTTTATCTTCTCCCATATAAAATTTCTATATCTTAACACACAGCGCATTCATAAATTTTTTTCTCTTACTCAGTACATGATTTTAGAGTGCTACTTAGATTACTGAATTTGTGATTAAGAAGCCCAGATTCTGTCCCTTACACATGAAACAGCAATGACTGCACCCTATAGGAAAACTTCAAGCATCTCACACTGAAACCAAATTTGTTATATCCTGAAGTGCTCTGAGGCAGAATAGCTACTATTAGCTGTAGCAGCCATACAGACTTGGAAAGATCCCTTTGCAGCGTTTTTATTTTAGGACTTCTTGATTTGTCATTTTCACAATTAAACACTCATCATATTCTTCAGTCCCAGCCCTGTTGCTTGCAAAGAGCCATCAGAGCAATCTGTTATGAGAAACAGAGTATGGAACCATAACTGACACTTGTGGTGTTGGATGCACTTTAGTTACCTGCCATTGAGTTCTTTGTTCACAATGTTGGCACTACAAAGCATGCCATGACATCTAGAGATGAATCAGTTCAGAACTGAAATCAGTAGGACAAGAGAATACAAAGAGAAGATGTAATCCCAGAATCAGAGAAATCAAAGCTTCTGCAGCTTCAGTAGGAGCATGACATTCAGTTGGTTCTATTGCAACCTGTGACAGAAACAGTGCAAATAGCCACATTACAAGACAAACAGAAAGGAAACATAAATAGTAAGCCCTGAAGTGAATTTGCATATGTTGCTTCACCAAAAACAACAAAAAAAAAATTTCCTGTGCCACTTGTTTGTGTCTTCACGCTTTTTGAAGCCATTTCCCATATTCCCATATTTTTTGTCACTGGAGGTAACCATGACAAAGGTATAGGTGGGGTTGGCAGGTGTAAAGATGCAGTGGTAATGCACTACAGATACTAAAATATGATGCCACGGGAGATTGGCTAAAAGAGGCTTGCAGCTGGTGGTGTTTTGGAGGTTGTGTCTATGAGCCCTTGAAAGTTTGAGCTAAGAGATGAAGATCCCCAGAGTTCACCAATTTGACCTGAGGATTCTAATCACTTATTGGGCTCAGAGCATTAGCTTGGTGTTTATGCAGTTTGTGCTTTTGCTCTTTCTGGTAGCTTGTGTTGGGGAAGGAGAGAGGTAGTGAGAAATAGCAACATCAGAAGGCCTGAAAAATGCATTAGTTAACTTCATGTTTCCTTGACAGCAAGATCTTTTGAGATTTAGGAAAAAAAAGTTATCATACAATCTTTCACAGGATTTGTTGTGCATCCTGGGATGTTCTCCAAAGGATAGGATACTATGTGGGGGCAGGCAGTGCTGGATAACATCCAGCACTTTCCCTCTCCTCCCCTCCCACAGCTGGAGCTGTAGGCAGGCTGTGCAGCAGGTGCGCTGCGCTGCATCTCTGTTGAATCGGGCTGCTTTCCTTCTTAATGAATCTTGTTAGTGGAGTGGTTTATTTTACTTTATCTTTTCATAAGGAGGAACACTTGACTTGGTGTTATGAAGCAACATGTCATTAATCCATCTGATTGCTGGAACCTGCTCAGTAAAATGAGAATACTTGGGAATAGCTGGAGTAACATTCTATAGCTGGGTGTTGGGTTGTGTGCACAGACACACAAAGGCCTTTGTAGCCCAGCTGCAGGGACTGATGGGCATCTGAGCCACAGGTGTCCATCTTTCTCATTATTTATCAGGTGTACAGTATAGAGAGTTTTATTTTCATGGTATGCATGCATCCAAGGGTTAACAGTCACACTGTATTTAGACTCTGTCACATAAGCATCACTGAGCAAGTTTAAATAATAATTAATTCTTGCAGCACCTTCTCTGAGGTTGGTTTATTTTTTTGTGGTGTAACTTCTCCTATTTAAACAAATACATAGGCTGAGATAAAGGAGTTTACTGGAGGTAATATAAAGGACCACCGAGGGGAAAAAAATCAAAACACTTGTCCTTGAATCCTTTCTGTAACTATTAGGTATTTCCTAGTTGCAGTATAGACAGCCTGGAGAGATTCAGGCATGACAAGTTACATAGTAATCTAAAAACACAGAAGACAAGTCCTGCCTGCCAAAGATCTCCTTTTTACAGTTCTTCTAAAGCTTAAGTTAAATCCATTAAGTTTAATTAATTAATTAAAGTAATTTAGCTTAATTAATTCCTAAACTAAATATTGATTTCAGAATTTTAAAGTCAACTTGAGAGTAATTTTAGCTTGATTCATGTCTACTTTTGCACAAATATTGGAGGCAATGCTATTATGCAAATCTGTGTTACTATTCCAGAAATGTTTCTAGATGACCTCATTACAACTGCAGATTTTGAAACATTTCTGTAAAATTCTGAAGTTCTGGGGAAAAAGCTTTCTCTCTTTCACTAGGCAAAATTCTTATTGGCTTTATTAGGAATTTTGTCTGGGTAAAAATCACAGGAGATCACAGGCAATCTTTAAAGATCCTGGAGATCACAAGTTTTTGTGGCCTTTTTTAAAGGTGAAAGATTTTTCATCAGCAAAAATGGTGCTCATAATTTTTCGGTTCTTTTTTTCTTTTTTTTTTTCTTTTTTTTTTTATTCTTTTACTCGAAATGGATAGAAATGTCTGAGCCAGCTTCTCCTGTAGACTTAGTTACTCATGGAGATAAATGGATATCTAAGAGAAAAAAAAAAAAGAGAGAAAGAACCTATTTTTTTTTTCTCAAAATTTTCAGTATTATACTGTCATCACTGATATTATTGAAAAGCTAAAAAACAACAAACAAACCCCCAGAAGTACAAGCCCTTCTGGTATTCAAATAGTAGAGTGAATCAGGGACCTGTTAAAAAAAAAAATCCATTGCAGTATTGTTTTTCTTAGCATGAAGATCTCTGTCCTCTAGAGGACAAAGTATCTAAAAGCTTATTGAACATAGCCAGGAATTTCTATTGCTAGTGCTCTTGAAACTACATTAGGCTTAGTCCTGAGAGGGTCTGAGTACCTAGTCAGACAATGAGTTTATTAACCGTTAAACACTTCCTCACTCTCACGGGTTCCTAGTCAACTTATTACCTTCAGTTTGTGATGAAATAAAACCACGTTATGCTGTGGGTTAAGTGTGATGCTGGCCAGCATTTTTTTCTGCCTGGCCATGGAAATCAGTCTTGGCATTGCCATGATATTCCCTACAATACTGTATCTCCATAGAAATTAGGGTGGGTTTCTCCATCAGGAACTAAATACTTGCAGTGTTGATCAACAGAATGAAAGCAAACTTACACGAATATTATGAAACATAGCCTGTATTTTCAAAAAATTAAGATTACAAGGTAATTTATCACTATTTTCATCTAGAGCAACTGCTCTTCTTTTCTCTTATCTTTGAAATTAAAATAAGTATTTCAGCCACCAGAAATCTCCCTTATTGTAAAACATGACCAATGCCTATTCATCCTGAAGTTTATGCTCTTTTTAGTTACCTCTACAGATAAACTCTGCATGTAATTTGTGTGTGGAACTACTTCTAAAGTATGTGATTATGAATGTTAAACTGAAGGAAATGGTATGTGTTTTTGGAGAGCATATACTCTTGCAGACCCACAAAACACAGTATTTTAGCTGCACACACCATATTTCTCTGCTCAAAGCACCATCTCAGCACCCATTATATAGCTATATATCACAGAGGCTTACATCCAAAGGCACTGCACAATTATTAGAGTGTGTATGTATTGCCTGAGCTTTTCCATGTTCTATGAGTGATAAGCAAATAGCATAGCCTGATTTTCTCAAAGGTGTCAGAATCACACAAAATATTCTCTCCAGTCCACTGGGTATCCATCCTCTGTGTTTAAGAAGTAAGAAATTACAATAATAAAGAAAAGAGTTAGGTTTTGGCATGGCAACCTTCCAAGCAGTTATGATAAAGCAGCATTCTTCACTGCTTGGGAAGTTAAACAGAATTGCGCATTGTTCTGAAGCAGCTGGGGAATGGTCCCCCAGGCTGTCTCTTACAATAGTATTTTAAGGAGGCATAATGCAATTTATCACTTTCAATGCAAAATATCACTTTCATTTAAATTAGTCTAAAATGCAAAAGCATGTACTGGTTAATTTTCCCGAGCTAAAAAGTATGTGCAGCTAAAAAGTAAACATTGCCAAGGTGAAGGCAAAAGGGCAGCTTTTGGGAAAGGGTGCTTTTGTAAAGGTGAAATCTTGAGTCTGAATAGTTTTTTGTTATAAACTAGAAACAAAATAATATTGAATGACTTACTTACTTTAAATAACTGATCTGTTTTTTCTGCATATTATTTTCAACATCTTTGTTCATTATTTTTGTCCCTTGTTGTGGGAAATGAATGGTAAACCCTTCAGTACAATGCCACCACATTGGAAGAGAAATAATGCTCTACCTCTGAGACATCTTGGCCTAAAAGCTCGTGCTTGTTTCCAGCATGGTCCTGGATAGAGTGGAATTGAAGGGCAAACATGACTACTCACACAGATTATTTTAGGACCAAACTCTGGGGTTCAGCTTTACAGAAGATGGGAGCACAGTGCACTGTGCTTGCTGGGCCAGGTCCTGACAGGAATCTCAGATGAGATATTCTGTGGGAGGTCACAGGAATCTGTGTGAATTCCAGAAATTTCAGTATATACAAAGTACACACGTATATTGTACAAGTGCTGTTTAAGAAGTGACTTCTGGAAATTAAAACATCCCTTGAAATAAACTGCATCCCTTTTTTCCCTATCCTTTAGATGCAGCAGGATGCAAAACAGTTGCTATAGAGACTATTTATTTAAAATGGAGAAATGAGGGGAAAAAAGCGACATAAAACCTGAAAGCTGGTAGGCAATTTTTTGGCAACAGGGGCTCAGTGGCAATCCACCAAACAGCCCAAAATAAATAAGAAGGCCACTAACCTTCCTACATGTTGTGAAGATTTCATCCTTCCTACCTGTGTTGAGAGGACATCCTGTGGCTCTGACTTTTAGTAGTGAGAATTACCCACCTGATGAACTGTAGCAGGGGAAGAAAGAACAAGTACTTCCCCAGAACTTCAATCACACCTTAGGCCAGTGGGGATGCTCATCATTTTGTTGTTGGTTGAAAATATAACGTATTTGCAGTCTTGCCAGAAAAAGGGGTAAAGATCTTCAGTGCCTTTTGAAAAAGGATGACTGCTGGATGGAATTTCCTGCATCTCTAGCATTTGAATCCCCTTTTTAGCTAACATTATTGGAAAGATACAGACACTTGAACTCTCGATATTTTGTGTTAGTCTGCCTTTGCTTCAGTACAAACTGGATCTAATCCAAAGTCTTTCCAAGTTGACACAGAGCATCCCCATAACAGCTTCAGTGAGCTTTGGACCAAGGTGTATATATATGTCTTAGACCTTTGGCAAACATTAGGTGTTATTTTTCTCCTTAACATCCAGGGTTCATTAGTGAATGCTGGTGTTCTGCTGGTGATGGTTCGTTTTATTTCTCTTTGAAAGATATATTCAGGAGAAATTTCCCCGTTTTGAATGAAAGGGAAGCTGATCCATTTTTGTGTTTAAATTTACAATAGTCTTATGTACTACATTATGTTTTGAGGATCCTTTGATTTCTACCTCCCTCTCTTTCCCAGCTCCTACAGGATGCTCATCAATTTCTAACTTGATAATTATAGCTTGAATTATTCCCAACCAAGCTTTTAGCTACAAAAGCAATTAATATGATCAACATTGCAAAGGAACCTTCCTTTTTTCTCTCTTTTGCATATTTTATTGTTGTAATTCTAAGGATTTTTATTTGCTCCACTGAAAATTCTTTGGTGTGACAAGAATAATATATGTAAGGGAGGACAGTACATTTTTGTCAAGGAGGGAGGGAGAAAGGATTTCAGGAATTGTTCTCTAATTATATCTGTTGCAGTGAATTACTTAATATTGATTTCTGTCTTCAGAACTACATATTTATGGACTGGCATACAGAAGCATAAGGCTCATTTATACAACACTTATGTTTTCTCTCAATAATAGGAACAGCATTATTATTGACTTGATGATTTTTGCTTTCAAGTGCTTTTATTCTTCTCATTGCTTAGCTGCCATTCATTGGTTTCCTGCTGGTCCCTGATGTGAAAAAAATAGAAGGGAAAATGCTAATTGGAGACCAATTTGGTATCCAAAGCAGCCTCACAGTACTCCCTTTAATAACACATGGGTATTATGAGTTGAATATTTCATATCATAGGTCTGGATAGTACAGATTGATGATCCCTATTTTTCACTGTGTCAGAGCATCATGGTCTAATAGAACATTTTGTAGTAAGTGATACTACGGGTGTTTGGGTTGTAGACATGTACTTAGCATCATCCTGGTATTGGCAACTGGAATTTAGTGATGGCTGGTGCTTTTCAAACACAAGGAAGACAGCTGTGCTGCAGAGATGTGCTGGGAAGATATTTGCAGTGAACTCAAGGGAAGTTTTGGGGCCATTGTTCAAGGCACAAGGTACTGACAGAGCGAAGCCTCTTACGGAGTAAGTTTCTTATTCAAGAAGATGAACAGAAGCTGGGCACATTAAACCGAAAAAGAAAAGTGTTTAGATCACTGACAGACTGAAGAGTTGTCTTACAAGGATTAAAAGGCTAGCAGGATAAAGTCTAAGAAGGATCTGGTTGCTCTTTATCATCAAGAAGCAAAGTTCAACCCACCAAAGGAAAAAAGACAATGTAGATAGAGGACAAGGTGGCATCATTTGGCTGTGAATCATGGTTTAGACTTAGAATCAGGTTTTTATCCAGTGTAGGAAACAGAGTACTGGAAGTTGAGCCCCGAATGTATTTATGAGAGATCTCAGTAAGTGTCATGAATGGTTATGTGTTCTGGCTGGCTGCATGGGAGAGGAATCTGGCCTCAGGAAGCAGCACCATGGATCCTGTTTGTCAAACACTTAGTAACTGTAATTGCCATGAAAAACATTATCACATACACTTTAACTTTGGCTAAGGTCAGATCTGTTTCATATCATTGTGAAGAGCAGACACAGGAAAGCATCTTGGACAGGATTCTCTCTAAAGGCCCAATGATAACAATAACAGCAAAACCCAAGAAGACTGTACAGACCTCTCTAAATCAGCGTGTCTGTATACACTTTTGTCTCTCCAGTTTTTATATGTTTAAACACAGACATATTTAAGTCATTAAACAACTACATGGGCCAACAGTAAGTTGCTGTGACTCTTATCATGCTAGATGTGTTTTATTTTCTAACAAACTATCCATAGTTCCTACTTTATTTACTTTGTTTCCCATGTTGTCTTGCAGCTATACTGCTAATAAAATAATATTTTCATTTTCTCCATTAAAACATTCTTTCTCTACCCCTTGAATTATGGCTATGACATGCAAAGAGGCAAATCCCTGTTTCATTTTCAGAATTTAATGCAAACCTAGCACTATAAAAAATACACAGTCAGATAGACCACAGCCTTGGGTGCCTGGAAAGCAAAATAAACTGAAGTTGTTTTCTGTTTTTTTCTTAGGTCTCTGTTGGCCTTGTTCCTTTCATGCATAAAGAACTTACCACATTCATTCATGCTTTTGTCACCTTCAGACTTGTTAATGCAACCTTGTGGTTACATAAGACAACCACTGTGAAATTTCATCTGGTTTTAAATGCATATAAATATTTCACATGTGGAGCATATTAAACTGATGTTTCAGGAGTTTTGCTAGCTTAGGAATTCTTTGCTTACATTTATTCATTTGTTCCTTTTCATGGATATTTTTGGTTGGGAGTTCTCAACCGTAAAAACGGCTGAAAGTACTTGTTTGATTCACCTCTAATTTTCTGGGGAAAAAACTCTCCAGAAATAAACAAACTTTTTCTTTCTTCCTGCACACTGAAATCTCCAGTCAAAAATGCTTTTTGAAGGATCTCATGTTCTTCCCATCCCTTTCCTCTCTCTCTGCTGCCATTTCCTCATCCATCAACAGATATGAAAGCCCTTAGCAGATTTTCAGCAATCTCAAAGCTCAAGACTCCCAAAGCATTCTTCCAGCTATCTGTAAGTTGTGCTGGACTTTCCAGATCACAGTGAAGAGATTGCTAAAGGACTTTGAATAGGAAGGTCGAGTCAGAATTAGAGAAACCTCTTAAGCAAGCAAGAGCCCTGCCAACAGAAGTTGATGGTGCCTTTCTATAACTGAGACAAACTCTTACATCTTGCACAGAGTTGCACATACCCTTGTATTTTGGTGTGTGGTGTCATGAAAGGCTCCAATGAAGTCATCGAGCCATGTTTTCTGTCAGACCAGGTCACTTATAATCTCTCTATCTTAATTTTCCCACCTATAAAATCCAGCTAATAACAAGCCCTGCGGACTTCTAGCACCCATCAGGATAGCCACAGGTGTTGTTTGGGTTAGGCTAACACTGACTTTATTGAGCAGAAAAGGAACTTAAGGCATGGGAAAGGTGATTAATTCGCTGAGGGAGGGAGCAGAGAGGAGGAGGTGGCTCAGGAGTCAACTTGAGAAGCGTACATTTTGAAGGGTTAGAGAAGAAGAGAAAGGAAGATTTTTTTTCCCCTCATTGCCTTCTGTAACCTCTCCAAAAAGCCAGGGCAGCAGCTGTCTCATAGTTCCTGATTGGTGTGAAGTGAAGGGAATAGCCTCTTACCAGTCTTCTAGTTTCCAGGAAGTAATGGTGATTTCTATTTAATGAAAATATTCCCTAGGAAATAAAAAGAACAATATGACAAAACCTGAGCCCAAGTGGAGACTGCTGGTTATGAAATCTCTACCCCAAGCTCTTCAGTTCTGCTGCATACTGCAAATTTGTGTCCTGATTCTCAGATATTGTGATTCTAGTGCTACTTACCTGACTTGCACTCACATTCTTTCTGAGCTTGTGACTCCTTGGTTCTGGAGTGGTAAAATGAGTTTATTCTGCAGACCTAGATTGCCCTCCAAAAGCTGATTATCTTTTATATAGAAGCAAGACTTCTGTTCTAGGATCAACTGTGCTTTAGGATATTCTGACCTACAGTCCAATTCTAATCAAATTTGATGTGGGTAGAATATAAGAACATAATTACAACAATTAGTTATGTGAAAATAGGTGTGTGAGCACAGGAAAAAACGTGCCTTTGACAAGTGAGAAAGAAAGCAGGAAGTTTTCAATCCTTGCTAGACATCCGAAAATCCATCCACTCAGGAAAAAGTCTGTAGAGAAGCTAGAGCTGCATGGAAAACTTCAGGTGGCTCTTTCATCTTCCCTACAGCCAAATCCAATTAGCCACGAGCCATAAATTTACAGGAAATGAGGCTCATTAGTCTTCCTGTCTGGGGAACTACTTGGTTTTCAGTGTTTAGCACTGTAAGTACTAACCTGTGGCAGAGGTGGGTGTAGAATTTAGGCTCCTGCCCACCTTGGCTGTGGTTAGAGCCTGTTATAGGCAGATGTGCTTGGAAACCACAAATTCAGCCGAGCTGCATGATGAGATCAGAAGCTCAGCCTTCAAACAAAATACAGTTTTCATATGTGCCTACAGACAATTCTAACACAGCTATCAACAGTTCACTGAAATCTTCATCCCCTTCTAAGAGATTCAAAGGTCACAGCCATAAGGTCATGGGAATTTCATTTGGATATCACTTCAGGCACATACTTAGTCTAAATTATACTATTTTGGTGATCATCTTTCAATACACCTTCAGCGTGACATCTGTTTAAAATCTTACCTTTGGATGCCTCTGGCAGTTTCAGACATAAGTATTGTCATATACAACTTGCATAATGCAAAATGTGGCAGAGAACCCTCATTTCTGACTGACTAAAAAATGCCATCCTAAATTTTAAAGTAATGTCTATATTCCCCATATGTAGAATGTATTGCCTTAAAGTGATATTACATTTAACTTATACATGCAAAGCTGCTAGGAAAGTCAAGAAAACATCCTGTTTTGCTAATGTCATCCAGTAACAGGGCAGTATAATTACTCTTTGATGCAGTCTCACCTTACAATGTCTTCTTAATTGTTTTAGAATTGGCCTGCTTGCCTTTGAAACACTCACCAGTGGTTAGTGCCTGCTCACCCTAGACCTGCTATGTGACAAAGTGCTTTTCTCCACTGGCCTCTCAATGCTCAAATATTATAAGCATGAGACTGTTTCCAGAGGCGAATAAAATGTAATGGTATGGCAGGTGATGAGGCTTGTATCTACAGCTCTAAGATGAATATGATACTGTTTAATTCATACTTAAGTCTGAAAGCATTTGGAACGATTGGTACATTAATGAAATGATAATTTCATGCAAAATGTCTGACCATTATTTTTCCTGAAAGAGGCCACAGTATTGGCCACATATCTTTATAGGGCTCTTTGAGAATGAATTATTGGCAACTCTCTTCATGTTTGAATTACATTCCTCTGATCCCAAGTGAAAAACAAGCCTAAAGAATGATTACAGTAAGCCATCATTTTCACAGCAGAATGCAGTGTAACTTGGACTGAAACATCTAACATGCAGAGCCCTTTTTCAATGCACTTTACATACCAATTTCATTAGCAGGTGGAATAGGGCAACTATGCTAAATGAGTCAGGATTTATCCTTTCAATCTCTTCTTTATCTGATATTTTGCAACCTCAGTGCAACACTTTAACCTCATGATTCAACTGTAATGATCTTGTGCATTCCTCAGAGATATGTTTAATCTTTTTACTTAGCTAAGTTCTTGGCTTAACATTACAGTATCAGACAAGTTGAACAGAAGGAGAATGCATTTAACCTAAATGGCATATCAGGAGGAGTGCCTTTTTGCCCTAATATTAAACAAAATAGTTAGCACAATTAATAGTCAGCTAGCAAAGATGCAAAATATGCTCATGCAGAGCAGCAGAAGCCTAGTCCCACTGTCTGATGAAGCAAATGGTATCACTTTATCTAGAAGGGGTTTAGACCTATCAAGTCACCTTAAAAAAATACAAAACAACACTACTGGGTTTTAATTGCATCCTTGTGGTGGCATTGCAGAAGGTGATGAAACAGTGAGTCACAGTCAAGGTCTTACATATTCATACTTGAATTCCTCCTGTGGTCTCTCTAGGTATCAGAACAACTGCTCTGATTTTCAGAAGCACCAAATGCTCCCAGTTCCCTGGAGAACAAGCACTGTTAAAGGCTATTTGTGTCACTACTTGTGGTAGGATGGCTCTTAAGGATGTATAAATTAGGCTAAATATTCTGGTAGCCTAGCTGGATCCTGTCCCCAAAAGGGAGCAGGAATAGAGGAGTGTATGAAAAAAACACTCACTAAATTATGCTTCAAAAAGCCTTGTGTCTGTTACCTGTTGTGACCCAACCAGCCTCTGCTGACAAATCCTGAGAATGGGTATCAGTAAAGGTGGAGAGAGTGCTGTCTGGGCTTCAGACTCTTTTACTTTTATCTGGACTACTTCCAAACGAAGGAACATTTTTATTTATTTCAGAAAATCAGTGTTTCAGGGTCTGCACCAAAGTGTAATCCTTAGAGCACACATTGAAACCTAAGAGCTGAACACTTGAAATGCCTCTTACTGTAATCAGAATTGAGACTATGCTGGAAAATTATCCTTCATCCCCTCATGAACTACTCAAAAAAAAAAAAGGTCTTATCATTGGCTGAGGCTTAGTTTACTTAAAACCAGGTGTGCTTGGCTTTTACACAAGCTAAGGCTAAATGTAATGATAATGCAAAAAATATTCAATGGCATAAAAATGTTTTGGCAGTGAAAAAAATCAGTCTCAAATGTAGGAATATCAAGGGAAATAATTTATGTGTTTCAGAATGTGTTTAATTATATATATGCACAGATTAGTCATTCAGTGCAACAAAAAAGATAGGGAGGAAATGCTTCATAAGGTGGATGAAATGCAACTGTTTAATAAAATAACAAGTATCATCAGTATTCTGTTACAACTGAAAGCATTTGTTCCAATGAAACCAATTATCCAGTTGTGGTTTTGCCATTGACTTTACTGGGATGAACTGCACGTCCCTCTTGTTCAAAATGAAGGTAGAAGGAGGTTAGTTGGAAATAAAAAGCAGAATATAGAGCAAATGCGTGAATCTGCATGTGTTTTTTGCCTTGCCATGATTTCCATCCAGGAAAAAAATTTTGAGAATCTATTTTGAAAAATAATTACAAGACAGAGCATTGGGTAGAATTATTTTAGTGACAACTAAACAATCAACTACTTGGAACTAGTACTTTTCCAACAGCCTGGAAAACAGGAGTGAGAAGGAACACCCAGCTCAACTACTGAATGGGCTCTGGTTTTCTGGTTCCAGCTGCTGTTCTCCTCCCCTTGCTTCTTCCATTCCCACATGTAGTATTCACTGTGTAGGAAGGTGAATGTGGAGATACTATGTACCCATGAAGGAATTTGGGGAGTTTGAATCACGGTTTTGGAGATTAAAAAAAAAAAAAATCCTCCACATTGCCTGTGAGAGATTTAAGGTAGTAGTTTGCTGGGACCTCAGTTCTTCCATGCCAATGAAGTTCTAGGAGAGGTGAAACTGAAAAACTACCTTTCTGATAGATCTTTCTGATATCCATCCTTCTCTCTGTGCATCCTGTAAATTTTCTGAATCTTTTAGTTTCCTACTCTTTTCTTCCCTCTTTTTTCCTTCCTTTTCCCCAGCTGGAAACTCTGTTCCCCGTTAGCTTTTCACTGTAGGACTAGAAAAAGGGAAGTTTTTGTTTTGTTTTCTCCTAGTAGAAACCCTTCAACAGAAATCAATATTATCCCTGCTGAGGGGAGCCCACAGCAATGTGGTGTTTCAGCACTAACTGAGCAGAGGGAGTGCAGCAAGGGAATTGAGGCAGCGATAT
This sequence comes from Chamaea fasciata, assembly GCF_029207755.1. Lineage (NCBI taxonomy): Eukaryota > Metazoa > Chordata > Aves > Passeriformes > Sylviidae > Chamaea > Chamaea fasciata. Next base: position 19,140,612 of record NW_027094087.1, on the reverse strand, counting down.
GTGCGGCAAACCAGCTCACCTGCTTGCAGGACTGACTCCAATTGGGTCAGCTGCAGAGGAAAAATTACAGGAATTATTTCTCAGATATTTAGATTTATAATATTTATATTAATATATTTATAAGGGATTGCTAACAGTCCCTCAAAGCATTCCTAGTGCAAAGGTCAAAAGTGAATGGTGGTACCAATCAAGAGATGGTTTAATTAACTTATACAGTTCCCCTGTAAGTGCAAGAGTATAAAATTTAAGAATTTCTGCTTTCATATTTGGCAGCTTTTGTTCACATCCTTTTTCCTGACCAACTCAATGGACTGCAGCCTCAGGCTGTGTTTTTTGAATACCCCTGATTGGCCTGGGTGCTCAGTGAAGTACAAATCACAAAGGTTCTATTGGTGTCAGCAAAGTACTAATGATCTATTCCGGCATGAGGGTTTGGCCTCTAATGAGTCAAGGATGATATGAAAGCTGTAAGTGGAGAGCAAGTAATTTAAAAATTAAAGATACTTTAACCAAAGCCTGGAACTATGCCTAAAATAATAATTTCCATCCTGTGTTTGAACTTAGACATTCATGAGTTACTTCATGTTATTCAAAGCTTTACTGACATTCATTGCTGAGAGAACCCCTCCTATAATACACACTACAAGTGACATAGATCACAATCACATCAAAGTAGGTTAGACTTCAGAGAGGATAGACAAGAGGATAATTTGCACTTACATAGCTTCTTTCATCCAGGGAGTTCAAAAAGCCTGTATTCATTAGGTCTAAACACCACTCCTTATGGTCAGGTATGCATGAGTACCCAACCCACTTTACAGACAGATAAATTTAAAGGCAAAACAAAAATAGAGGCAGCAAAATGCACTCACTCTCAGAGTGACAGGAGACACCCCAGTAGCCAAAACCATCCACTTCCATCAATCATCATGGTCTACCCTTCGTCCTAGCCCAAATTATTGCTCTTGAGGTAGAAAAGCTTGCTTCTAACACATGGCTGACACTATTTGGACCATTCCCAGGGAATAGTGTGGGAAAATCATTCCCCTGTACTGTGGGCAATTCATCCAAAAGTGGAGGGTTGATTTTGTGGCAGATTATTTGCCAAATTCTCCTTGCACTGTTCTGCACATGGGGCAAATATTAGAAAGATAAAAGCAGGCACCAAAGAGATAAGGTAAATATCTTTGTCAGAAAGATGAACAGTACCATATTACACTAGATCACTACCAAAGACCTAAAAGGCAAAAAAGGTCTATGCACCTCTGACCTCAGCAGAGGACATGACTTTGGGGATGTTTGATGTGTGTGGCTGGGTTAGAATTGCTTGCATTCCACACATACTTCTTGGGGAAGGAAAACAGAAGGAACTCTTCAATCCATTCCTTTAACAGGTATGGAATCATGTCTCTGCTAAGCAACCCACAAACTCCCAAACGAAAAATAAGTGCCTGAATGTACGTGCAGAAAGGAGATTTTTATACTAATTTATAGCACACAGAAGGGCAGGCTCCCTAAGCCTATAAGAGGAGAAAGGTTAGGGTAGTAAAAATGGCCAGAGAAAGCATTAGCCATTAAATCTCTGGGACAGTTTCTGTACAAAAACTCACTAAGATACTTACCTTAACTGTGTAAGCAAAAGGGCTGAGATGACTTAGGAAGAAGTTGCTGAGCCTTTCACCTCAAGGTCAATGATTGCATCTGGTTTCAAAGTAAACACTAAACACACCATTACCTCTGACAGCTGCTGGTAGTTCTTTGCTAAATAACCTAGAGTAGGTGTCAACTTTCTGATAAATAAATATCTAGGTAAACAGCTATTTAATGTTAACCCATCTGAGCAGAAGAGAATCATAGAATCATTTATGTTGGAAAAGACCTCTAAAATCATCATGTCCAACCATCAGCCTCGCACTGCCAAGTCCACCAGTAAACCATGTCCCTAAGTGCCACATCTACACATCTTATAATACCTCCAAGGATGTTGATTCTTCTGCTTCCCAGGGCAGCTTCTTCCAGTGCTAGACAACCCTTTCCATGAAGAAATTTTTCCTGATAGCCAATCTACACCTCCCCTTCCACAGCTTGAGGCTGTTTTCTCTGCTGCTCACTTTCTGGAAAACAACCCTGAAAACTGTGTTTGCATGGTGGTCTAATAGCATCGAGGGAGGTTGCACTATCACTGCAACTGTCCAACTTTTTTGGGCTTCCAGGGAAGGTTTGGATTTCCAATGCACCTTACCTTAATGTGGAACCCTTTCAAAATAAATTTTTTGTTGCAGGGGAAAGAACAAGAGAATTGGCCCCTTCAGTGGGTGACAGTGTTTTTCAGGATCTCTTTAAAGGAAAATAGTTGAAAATTAGAGAATAGAGAGATCCACTTTAAATTTACAGGAAAGGAGGATTTTTTCTTTCTTGTTTCCTGAAAAAAAATCCTAGTAAATGGCTCAGGTTTGCTGGTAGTAATCTCCCATATCCAAATTTTCTGTATGGGAATTTTCTTGAAAAATTATGTTAAGGTTACTGAAAAAGGGGTGGTTTATTTTTCAGTTAAATTGACAGTATCAAGGATAATGAAGTTTTGAAAAATGTGACATCTGCAATGGCAAATTCTGCAAAATGCAACAGTAGAATAAAATGTGAAATCATTGCTGCTTCTGTGTCTAAGTAGGGAGTGATCACAATTTTATGTCAGTGCAGTTTCACCAACACAGAATCAAGCAGAGCTAAGTTTAGGTCCAAAAAATGAATTGTTTTTTCCCATTGCTGGCTTACATTCAAGCCAACATGGAAGTCATTGCTTTATTTCTGAACTGACACTACCATGAATGAAAACAGAATCATAGCTAGAGTCTTTACTCACACTTGTATCCATGCAGTCAAGTTAGTCGGAATTTATTTTCAGAGCTGAACTTGGCCAGATTTTTAAGATGGCATTAAATCAGTGCAACACTGTGCTGTGTCTCCAGCTGAGAATCTGCTCCATACAGTTTAAATTAGTCAAGATAGGAGACCTAAACAGTGTGCTAAGAGAAGTAGAAATCTGTTGAAAACTGGAAAAAAATACACGCGTACAAAGGACTAAAACCCCAAATGGCTTAAAGGGAGTTGATCACTAGTTTATATGTAAATCTATGTACTTGTAAAATGTCAGGGAAACTTGACATACTCTCTCTTCATAATTCAGTTTCAAAGTTCTGTCATGACTTTCACTCGGTGAAGCCTTTTTCCACCAAAGCTGCATATTTTGTCTTAAACAATATTCAAATTAGATGCAAGAGTTGAAATAATATTGTAAAGCAATGGTTATTTTATCCACATTTTATCTCCTAGCCATAAATTTTATACGTTAGATTATATAACTCCCAACAGATCTTGGTATTAGAGACCTCAATAAATCTCAAACCATTCAATACAGAGGAAATTTATTTGTTATTTGTGTCATGTTTTATTAGTGCCCTGCAGTTCAGTCTTGACACTGGAGAGATAGCTCCCTTCTCCAACAAGTAAGAAAAAAAAGTCTTTACAGCCTTAATTTATGGTAACAACATATTTATTGTTTTTTTACTATGCATCTTAATTCACAGATTCAGGTATTCCAGCATATTTGTCTGAGCATACCTCTTCAAATTCTGTGACATACTTACATTTTATGCCACTGATATAAGCTTCATAAATCAATAGTATTTAACCAGAGTATGCATGGAGAAAATAGCATGTAAAAGATTTTATTTTCCCACATTGGAAGTAAAAGCCACACAGTAATGAGATGGATGGGTAAATAGACAGAAATTCCCTTTCCTTTTCAATCTCTGGATATCACATCTGTGTGGTACATTGTGCCAAATGCTACTACTGTTTCTGCTGCTGTTGTGTCTCAAAATTGTTTTGTAATTCATGAGCTATGTAGTCATCTCTAGATTTTGGAATAAAAAGGTAGATTCAGTCTCTTGATATCTATAATGGATATGAGAGTATTCATTCTCTTATTCTCGCTCTACAATGGATGAATGGAAAAGAAACCTGGCTTCTAGCTTGTGAAAAGAAAGTGGTATCTCATCATTATCATATAAACAGAACGCTACGAAGTAGGGCTGGGAGGACCTAGATGTGGAATACATTTCCAGGTTTGAAAAGGGGAGAAGAACCAAACAGTACTTGCAGCCTTTGTAACCAACAGGGTGGTGATAAGTAAATTTGTGTTGACAATGGGTGAACAACGAAAACCAGGGCAGCAACAAGTCCTGTCTGCCCTTCTGGCCCCTCTGGTCAGCCCCATGGTCGTAAAGCAGATTCCTCCATTTAGCATGCCCAGATTCCAAGCTGCAAAAGTCTCTGAAACATTATTCCCCTCATGTGAGGATGTGTTGCCAGTTTCATGCAGTATTCCCAGAAGAAATTGCTATCATCATAATGAGACTTTCAGGTTCCTTGTAAGCTATGTCAACAACTAGCTCTTTTTCTTTTCCAGTGCTTGCCATAGAGGAAAACCATAGTCTGCTTGCAAGATTAGCATGTTACCTTCCTAGGTCTTACCTACCTTCAGCTCTGACTTAAACTATGGCCTTGGGCAACTCCCCTCACCTCACAGTGACATAGAGATTACAACCCTGAGCTCAGCTTTTAGCAGCAAACTCTTCTTTCTGGAAGGGATATCCTGAGGAAAGTCCCATGTTGCCACCAGGCTAACTGGGTCATGCGGTCAAAAGATCACTGTGGTTGTAGTTATTTCAAATTTAGAGAGAATATTATAGCCAACTTTCAAACTCACTTCAAGAACACCTTTCCATTTTGACTTCACGAAATCTAGTGCTGTGTCAATTATGTCCAAATGTCATTATTTCTAATAGGAAGCTTTTAAGATGTTTTTACAAAGTTTTTTGAAGTTTTACTTCGTAATGACCTTTGAATTTTTGAAATGTGCTTTGAAATGTATGTCGAAAATTACGCTGTTGAGTCAACATTGAATTGAAAAGTTTTGAAAACTGCAGTTGAAGGTAAAAAGTGAGGAAAATGCTAATATTTTTTTTTCCCATTTGGAAAGGAGAAACATAACTAAAACACAGGACAGAAAACCTCATTTTCAAGAACTCCTTACAAGCATCCATTTTCTCTCATATTGGTTCTCTCTGTATCTTTTTTTTTTCTTTTTAATTTTATTTCAGGGATATGGTGTTTGTGAAGGATTTTAACTTCAAAGGATTCTAACAGAACAGAACATGTTAAGAATATAATCTCACACAGGATGTGACAGTGTTTTTAGTCAAACTCCATCTATCCTTGGGAGAGAACCATCTGACCAAAAGATAATTTCAGGCCTTTGTGCATAAGGCCAATTGCTAAGAGGTGCTGGGTGTGCTGCTGGCATTTGTGGCGATGGCCACCAAAGTCACTGTACTCACTGACTGTACATTGTGCCTCCAAGTCTGGCCCTGAGGTCTGATCTGGAGATAAATTCTGTCCACAGATCTCTATTGCAGTATAGGTGAAATGTAATCTCTTCATCTCATTCCATCAACACTACTGAAAATGGCATAAAATAAAATCTGAGCTTTAACACAGGAAAATAGCTTTTCCAGCCATTTCAGTTACTTGGCCTGAATTATAGAAATATTAAGTGACAGGTGATATATATCTTCTGATTACTTGCCCCCATTGTAGTTCTAATAGCAGCTTTTGGTTTGGTTGGGGTTTTTTTCTGTTCATATGTGGTTATTTTGTGTGAAAATGAAAAGTTTTCATGTCTGCATTTTAAATAGAACTTTGAAAAACTTGTTTCGGTTCACGTTTATAACTCTGCTTTTCTTTTACGCTGGAAGCTTCATGTTTTGTTTAAGGTCAAACACAGAAAACATCATTGTTAGTCTGGTAAACTTGTCGCTCCATTTCCAAGGGTGGTGTTTGACCTCCAAGAGCCTCCTTTGTACCCCTATCAACAAGCTTTGTTATCAAAACAGTACCATCGACCTCCATCCCAGAAAAATGCTGACAGTTAGGGACAGGAGAAAATTTTGTCTTGATACTTGCTGTTAATTCTACAGGGCACAAAGTCATTTTGCATATGATTTTCTGCCTCTCTTTCCTGCAAAAGTTGGAAACTGAGACTAGTCCCTTAGTGTTGGGAACACAAGAGATGGGGAAAGAACATGCTGTTTTGCAGAGCATGAGGGATCCTGTTTTCTGCCAGGTTGCTCTGTCTTGTCTGTTGTGGTTTCCAGCAGCTTTCCCCACAGAGCTTCATCTTCTCTTTGCATCTCTAGACATGCCACTGTTACTTTGCTTTTTCTTTTCTAAAATCTTGAGCACGGTTTATTTCTTACCTGTTTCCTTTTTTTCTCTCAGACACTTTTCTTCTCTGTCTCTGACTCCCTTTCAGATAGTTTAAAAGACAGTTTTAAGTTTCCCATATTTTCTTTGTTTTCTGTCCACTTTTCTCTTTTCCAAGACCTCGTTTCAAAGAGGAGTCCTGCTCATGACAGCTCTTGTGCATCTGTGGAAGTCACTTTAATCCCAGTGAATATGTGCCTATGTACTGCCTTAAACTCTCACTCTCCTTTGCTTTTCATTTTGCTATATTTTCTGTTATTCATCGTGTGAGCAATCTTTTTAAGGGGGGAAAAATTATAGTGACTTGAATTGGGCTTATGGATTCTTACATTACTTTTTTCTTCTGTTAGGCTGGAGCAAAAACTTAAGCATCAGGTAGTGGGGCTTGAGTGCCTCCTGTTTCTGGCTGAGGTAGTTATTTTAGACAAGTAAAAGGACCTGATCAGAAATCTGCTGTGCTCTTAGTGAGACACAGATGAACTCTGAATGCATGGGTAACTACATATGGAGCTTTTGAATAATTGGGTCAGGAGTTCAAATCCATCCACCTTGCCATTTGCTAAAACTCATTACATCCTGATGGCCACTTTGGAGTTATTTGAAATTAGTGAGAGTGAGCAAGGGATAGAGGAATGGAATTTAGAGGGAGAAAGTAAAAGATCAGGGGATCATCTTCCACCACTTCACATATGACCCCTTTTCCTTCCAGAGAGCCTGCATTCTTGTCAGCAGCCTCAGCTGAGGAGGCAAAACAATGGAGACCACACTGAACACCAAGGTCTTACTGCCCTGCAAAGATGAGCTGTGGAGGCAGTGCTCAAACACCTGACAAGGCCCCAAGGACCAGCTTTTCCTGGCACAGGCTGCTTGAATGCTGGTGGGCTTCAGGCTGCAGGACTGTCAACGTGTCACATTTTAAAACTCATTTTAAAACATCCTTTGATGTTTTATCTGTCTCATCAGAACAATTAGCTCCTGGATGCTCTCCATACAAGAAAGAAAATTAATTAGGAAGAGTCAGATGCTGTGATAGAGAGTGGTGTTTGGGAGATTGCAGTGTCTCGGGTGGGTTCTGATGTTGCAGCAGCTGAGCTGGAGACTGTTGTCATGTGCAGCAGGGCAAAGCTGGACAGGGAGATTTTATTGAAAGAGAGAAAGTCACCTTATAAAATCTCTGCATTTCCACCCTAAATGCTAAATGTTTTTCTCTGAGCAGAGATATAAAGGGTATCCATGTGGGGCAAGCAGCCACCTTGAGACCCTCTCATGAATATTACAGTCCATGAGAAATAAGGAAAAGACCATACCGGCATGTTTTCGGTTCCTAGATATACCCTAGCTGGAAAACAAAGTGGAGTAGCTCTGCTCCTGCTTCCCCCATTATATTTCTAAATGGATTTTCCCTGTAAGGCACTCAGATGCTAAACTTTGATCATAATCATCTGACTTTGAAACCGCCAGATACCAAGAGCCATCTCTTTTCTGTGATGTTTACAATCTACTGACATGAAAAGAATGCATTCAATGTGATTGAGAGAAACAGAATTTTGATCCCAAGAATTTTAAGTCAGGGTCTCCTGTTTATAAAACTTTAAGTACAATAGTATTTTCCACATGCCTGACAGATAATGGGAGAATTTTTCTCTTTTCCAATTTTTGTTAAATTTCATTTTTAGAGTGGGGTGTTCTTTGGTTGATTTCTTTTTCATGAATTCCCCCAAACTGGTGAAAGTTTCTTTAATCTCCAAACTGGACCATGGAGTTCCAAACCAGGTTGTACCCCTGTTCTGGCAGCAGCTGAGGGAACAGGATTGTTGGGAGAGCTCTGGATGGCAGTGACATTCCTTAGAGAATCTGAAGAGTCCTGCATTGCACCCTGGCAGGCAGAAATGGGAGCCTGACTGACAGCAGACAAGGCAGATACAGGTACAGCTTCATAGGGAACAGCGTGTCCTGGGAAATGGAATACAGGTGACAAAGTGGGAAATGGGTCAAAAAAGTACCATGAGAGGAGACAGCTCTTGTATAACAGAGGTTGCTCCTCTAAGTATTATCATTAACTTCAAAAGAAAGGCAGCCAAATACAGTAAAGACAGGCAATTAATGTTCATACTACAATTTTTAAAAGTTTTCTTGAGGATTGAAGGAGGTCTTTTAATGCATAACCAAACTTCTTTTTGAGTGGATGTGAGCTGCACAGTAATTTTCTCCCATGAGAGTCAGAATTTTTAAAAAATATTATACTCCAGTAGTATTTCATCTGGAATATTTCTTTGTTCTCTTATTGAAGACAAGGAAAAAAATGTGAAACAGCGAAACTTTGAAAGTTAAGACAAAGGGGCAAAATACATGGAGGGCTGAAAGATTTATCAAGTTGTAGGTTGCAATTTTCCCTAAGAAGCATAGGCAAAAGTGAAATGAAGGGAAAAAAGAGCTGTGAACCATGATGAAGATGATTAAAGAGGGTACAGAGTAGCTGTCAAAGCAAATATCAAGCAACATTAATAACTTCATAGCAAATCAGAAGACTGTCTCGTGCCTTCTCAAGGAACAAGAGCTTTTGTTGCTGCACAGGGTAAGTGGAACTAATCCCAGGTGCAGATACTAGTCTTTGTCAGAGATACTCCAGTGCCAATCTGGAGCAGAACAAGAGATTTTAATAGGGTTAATATGACTACAAGCGACCAACTGAGAAAAAAACATTGGTTCCAAGATTTCAAGAACCTACAACTACACAGGAAAAACTGTCTTCCTTGGGGAACCTACACCTTCAGAGAAATGAAAAAAATACATTTTCTCAATGCCCTTTCTTGTGTACGAAGGAGATGAATTTTTCTGTATACAGAAAAAGAAAGCAATGAGCATTTGTTTCGAAGAGATCATTTTTTTATCAAATGGTTGACATTTTTCTTTCCCTAAAAGCACAGCAAACTTTCATCTAATGCAAATTCACAAAAAAAATTATGCTTTGGACCACAGAGTGGAATTTTGCCCATCTTTGCCTTCAGTCTAAGCAAATATCTCTTCTCAGAGCCACAGAGAGGAGTTTGTGAGAGATCTGTTGATGTGGCTGGAACTCCCTAGCCAGTATTTTAGGAAAATTTTCTTTCTGTCATATTTGTTATGTCCAACTGATTCCTGCGTATGGGTTAAGAAAACCTTTGACATCAGACATGAGCAAGTGAGTAAAATTACTTCCTTACAGGAATCAAGAAAACTATCTTAAACATTTTGGTGTCAGCATGGTGTAATCAGTTTATAAATGGACATAAGAGACATTCTTGCAAGCTTGTATATTCTGTAGCTACAGCCGGAAGCCAATGTTACTGTGAGGTGTGCCAGGTTCTTCACTGCACACAGTTTGAGCTTCTTACACGTGGTAAAGTCTCCCAGGAGGCTACAGTTTGATATCACATGTGGTATGAAACTTTAATCCCTCATGTTTCTGTATCAACCATTAAGAAGGGGTACATAACTCCTGTGAATATTAAAAGACTAACCACAAGGAAGCTATTACTGACAGTAGTGACGCCTGTTTTCAATCTCCTTTTCATATTAGAGAAATTTCCTCTGACTCAGGTCAGCCTGGAATTATTCCAGTTTTGTCCCCACTTGAGATTAACGAGCGCATCTGTTCACTTGTTTAAATGCTCCCCCTACTCTAACCTGGCCATTTCTCTTTTGTCTCTTTTTAAACAAAATGATTGACATAGAAATGCCAGAAGTCAACACTAGCAAGCCTTTCTGTATTTTTCATGAAGTTCCACAAAGCTAACAAGAGTAGAATTTTGTCACTTTCTCCTGGAAGACACAACCTACCTTCTTATTTCCTGATCACAATTATGTTTCTCAGATCATAGCTCCACTATCTTGTTCTTCCTGCCTCTGCCTCTTGTGTATAATCTGATTGAGAGCTAAACACTCATTTTGCATTTAAAGCTGTTTCTGAGTTTTCCGTACAGCTATAAAGACAAGAGAAAAATTCATGCTGAGATATTATGCCTCCACTATGGGATATCGACTCAGTATTTTCCAAATATGAGGCTTCTATACAGTCCATTATCCTTTCCCTTCCCTTGAGCTGACCAGTGAGTCTATCAATGTAATGCTCAAATAGAAGTCCCTTTCTTTCTTTCTGTACTTTTAAGTGAAATACAACATTCCAAAAGAAGGAAAAGTGGATTTGGTTTGGGTTTTTTTCTTTATTTTTTCATTCATTCTTTCACTCTCTTCACTATGTGAATCATGATAAAATTTGTGGGATTTCCCATCAAAATCAGACATATTTGAGTTATCCACTAGTAGCAAAAGAGCCTGTACAGGTTGTCCTGGCTTTGCAAAAAGGAGGTTTTACAGTTTCCCATCATGTCTCTGCTTTGAGGAGTTCACCCTCTTCTGTATCTGGGTATAATGATTACTTAGACATAATAAGGGTGGTGAAAGGGGAGGATGTTCTTCATTAGAACAAAAAGCTGGTAATAGCAGAGGAAAAGGGACTATCTGAGATAAAAGCCTGGCTACATGAAAGATCAGATGGGTTACTCACATGTAATTACTCACTTGAGTCCATATGGCCATGGTGTATAATACCATTCCCACTCAGCAGGCTAGTGGCATTTTGTTGGTGTCTTTCCTGTTATTAACTATGTCTGCCTCGTCAATCCAAAGACTTGATGCTTTATTCCTAGAATTAATATTTTTAGTGTCCTAAATATTTTGTTCTGCATTCTGAGCCAGACTATCATTTCAGTGTCTGTGATGGAAATAAGGAGTAAAGGAGCCCAAAGGACTTTTGTAAGTGATACAGAATTTTTGCTTGATGGAAGATCATGCATCCCCCTGCAAATGAGATCTGGGAGCCTGTGATAAAGTCCCCAAATGGCACTTGCACAGCTTTGTCCCCAAGGGACATCCAGAAATGTTATGTTAGTGATACTTATTCAGAAGTGTTTTAGCAGATCAGTCCTGTTAACTCCTGTGTCCTTTAGGTTCCCAAGAGTTAGATCACATTTGAAAATGGGACTTTTAGAGAGCTGTCTGTTTTGTTTTCCTAACTTGAACCAGGAAATTGGAAATTGCTTCCTTATTCCAGGTGTGTGCATGCAAGTATGTGTGGGAAAGTAAGAGTTTTAACACAAAATTAATCTCTTTCTCAGATTTAAAACTTTTTTAACCTTTTTTTTTTTCTTTTTCCTTTTTTTTAATGGCATAATAAAGTACTTGAATATGTTTGATTTGAGGGACCTTGGCATTCCTTCATGCCAGTTTGGCTTTGCCAGAGGAAAGTATCCCCATAGTTAACATGTGAAGGACTGAAATATAATGAACTTGTGAGGCTTCCACTACGGAAAGAAAAGGTTTTGAAGAAAAATGGAAGAGTTTCAGGAATACTTCAATAATTTGCAAAGTCATACAAGAAGTCATCAGCCACTTAGTTCATGAAATAGAACTTCTCAGCCAATATATCTTCTCTAAATAGCTCAGTATTGGCAATGTCAATAAAACGTGCAGCCTGTCTAGTCACGTTGCTATCCTTTATTTATTTATTTATCAAGAAAATATGCTAAATAGACAAGAGAGCTCAGAAAGGACAATGCATACACATGTGTGTCTAGTGCACTTTCCTCTGAGTTTATGTGCACACATCTGCTGAGTCTCTCAAAGAAAGCTGTCACAGACTGGTTAAAAGCTTTTTGTTGGTATTTGTGTGAGTTTGGCTGCGTGAATGTGATCTTCATAATTTAATCTCAGTGTTTTCAGTGGTTTAAACAATGGAAAGGAAATTTTTTAAAGGCACCAAAAAAAACTTTCTAAATTTTTAACACCACAGTAAGAAAATGCTTCTCATTCTTTTTGCTCACAGCACTCCTCTGGGTGGAATCCATGGTCGCCACCAGGCAAGTGCAGTCGCTAACTATGGTCTTGAGATCACGTGGGAAAATACATCTAAGGAACTTTTAGAGAAAGACAGCTACTGTGTTTGGCATTCTTTCCCCATCCCAAGGCTGCTGTACTCCTGAGTGTGTTTTGTGCTTTGTGGAAGTGCTGTAAAGTTACAACAGAGATGAAGACATTCATTGGTGAGCTTGGCCACAGCCTTCAGCCGCAGTCAGAGCAGGCACTGGCTCAAAACAGAAAATGCATAGAAAATATCTTATTTTGTAAGAAAAATATTCAGAAAATGCAAATTCCTTAATTGCTATTCAGACTAGAGGAGGGAAGAGTATTATTCACTCTGTCCGTCAGCTTTAGAATAATTAATACAAACAAAAGTTTGGGGATCAGGAAAAATACACATAGGTCTCTTGTTTTGGAAGGGATTATTCCTGAATCTGCTGTTAATCTGACTAATACATTTATGTTACACTTTGGGGGTAAAGGGGATTATGTGGAAGGAATTAAAGAGATTTGATATGGATACCATATTTGGTGGAACTTCTAATGAGATTACTAAAAAAAAAAAAAAAAAAAAAAAAAGCTGCCTTATGCATTGGCTTGACTTAGACCAGAGACTCTAATGAGATCATGAATTCTGTCTCCAGTAGGGGATATGGTGCCAATGCAGAACTTTGATAATAAAATTCATTGGACTCTGATTAACTCAAGGATTGTAGCAGTACCCAAATTGGCACTTATAATTTCATGTCTCTTGGAGGTCAAAAGGAAACTCTGTGGAAACAGAACAGGGAGTCAGTTCTGTACCAATTCTGATGCACATTTATTTTCCACGAAGCTAAAATGCATGGATGAAGTTTTATTTTCCTATTTCTTAAAAAGGAGATTTTATGGACGCTTTTTTCCAAATGAACTTGGAGTTGAATCAATGGTCTATCCCTTCTGTTCATGTGATTTCAGATGCCTAAAGCCACAGGATATGAGGTGAGTTATTAGATATGCCTTTCCAAAGAGGAAATGGTGAGACAGAAATGACCTGCCTGAAGTTACAGTTTATAGATTAGAAAAAGGCACAAACAATTAAAAGACGGAGACATTTACAGCAAATTACTTGCAATCAAGCTGCAGCTAAATGAGCTTCTTGATGAGGAAACCAAATTTATGTTGTTTAGAACCACAAAGAAATGTTCACAAAACAAACAAAAAAATGTTGAAGGTGAGTAAAGTGTTAGCACAGCTGGATACAGATGTGTTGATAAGAGAAATTATGGGCTCAATTAAAGGTCTGGTCTTGGAAAAGAAAAATAATGGTATTAACTACAAAGAGCCTTCCTGTCAAATCCAGTGAGACAAAACCTTAAAAGGTGTAGGACGCGATGTTTTCCGCCTCTCTGTTTTCATGTGTGGCTAGCAACCTCAATAATCAGTTTTGACTCAAATAAAGCAAAATGTGCCAGTTTGAATCAAAACATATATTCTCAAAAAAATCATGTATTTAAAGAAAAGAGTGGGTGCCAGGGGAAGGGATGAATACATTTAACACTAGAATTAAACATTTTGTTCTCTCCCACCATAAAAATGTGAATTACCTCTTTGGCAGCTCTTTGAAAAGATCTTTGTGAAGTTATGTATATTCAGCAATGAAGACAGAAAGTAACACAAAAGCCCTGAAGGCATGTGAAGGCTTCAGTGTGAAGCACCACATTTTTCTCTTTGTTGCTCAATATACATTTTGCATTCAACGTAGTATTCATCAGTTTCACTGAATGCTAGCCATTGTCTACCTATATTTATCCAAAAAAGAGTGACTTTAAAGACTTTGTAATTATGAAAAGGCAAGAGCAAAGCTATCCTTCTCCCTTCTTATTGCCTTGGAATGGTAGGCATAACACAGTAGACAAAAGCAAGGTATAATAGGGCTTCTTATTGACAGTCAGAAAGCACAAGTATATGTAGAAGGAGATAATACTCTGCTGGCATATTTCCTTCTCTTGATTCCTCCTGTCCTTTCATGCAAAAAGTTTTGTGTGAACAGAACCCTTTGGAAATAGGCAGGTGGAGAACAAGAGTGAAAAATTTGCAGTTGTGAGCTAGATGAACTGAGATTTCCAAGTATGAAATTTTGACAACAAAATTAAAGTGACTGACTCTGTCATGTTTAGAACAGTAAATCAGAAGTCCAAACCTCTAAGCTCCATAATATTTTGTAGCACTGAAAAACTAGTAATACTATATATATAATTTTGTACTCAGTTGAAAATATTTATCATCTGGGAAACTTCCATAATATTGCAAGAAAGAGATTACAATGTGTGGGTCAGTCAGTCAGGAAAAAGTTAGGAATACGTTTTTCCAATGGTATTGCATAAAGTGGTACTTACCTGCTTTGTTAAGTTTTGAATTTTGAAAACTAAAGATAGATTTTGTAGATGTACAGCCTTCATTTTGTTGTTGAAATAAGAACAGACTTTGTGAGGACTTTGTTACCGAGTGCCTCTTCTCAGTTTGCACCATCAAAAGTATTATTACACTACTTACAAAAATGTGACTCATAGAAAGCAGATTGAGGTCTGGTTTGTAATGTGAGTTTTATGCTTCATCACTGGTCTTAATACTGTTCTGAAATGCGATTAGGATTCAGGTCAATACCCTTAATATGCATTATTTATTTTTACATTACATGATAACTCGTATGCTGAAAGGTATGGAGAATGAGAACACGCTTCAGCTGTACATAGTTTTATCCCCATTAATTCTACCTTTGTGCAATCCTTAATTCTGTCTTCTCAGCTTGATGTGGAGATGATCAAAGGAAGGAAGATAAGTTTGGGAGAACCTGCTTTTATTTTTTATCAGGATCATAAGGGCAGCATCATCTGTTTTGAAGGATTGCTGGCAAGATGTGAGATTAGGAACTCAATTTTCTTTACTTGTGATTTGGGCATTATTTTGTACTCCCCAGAGATGAAGGGTTGGATGATTAGACAGGTAAGTAATGTGAAAAATCTAATGACTTGGAACTGCTGAAGGGAAAATTTGTCTCCTCATTTTTATACCAACTGTTTGAGAAAGTGAAGATGTCTTTGGTAAACTGCAGGGAGATTTTAAGAGTCAGGTACTGACTCAGAGGCCGAGGCCTGACAAAAGGGGTGAAGGTTCAGGTTGGTCTAAATGAAGAGAACTACCTGTGTCTTTCAGAGAGGACAATTTATCTTAGCCCAGCACTTCCACTGCTCAGCAGGAAGCCAACCCAGAGACACTTGAGAAACAGAGAAAGAGAGGAAATGGCTGGATACATCAGTGTGTCTCCCAGAACTTTTTCTTCCCTACAACTTTTTCTCCTCTTTTAATTTCTGTTGGGCTTCTCCCAGTTAGGTGTGTCTCATGCAGCATACTTTATCCTCAAGGTACCAAGAGGCAGGCAGGGAGTAAATATGAGGCACCTTCAGGACATGAGTCCTAATCATATCTGTGCAATGATGTTAAAACCAGTGACTGAAAATAAAGCTTGTAATTACATGGAAGTATCTATTTCAGAAGCTGTTCAGATGAATTTGATCTTGTCTTTCCCTGTAGCTAACACCCTGTAGCTAACATGGAAATTATCCCTCTGAATCATGTTGACTGTGTTCTTTAAAAAATAATAAAAATGGCCAACTGCGTTTAACTGGAATGAAGAGGTGGGACAGCAAACTTAAGAGCATTCTCCAGTTTCTCTGTTGTAGAGACTAAAATTGGTCTTTAGACAACCAGAAACTTGGCATGAAATGGAAAAATAGAGCCATTAAAGGTATTTTCATTGCAAAGAGTAAAAAAACCTATTTCAAACAGGATTTAGATTCCCTGCCTCTTCTCCCCCTCAAGTGTACAGGTTTCTTCTGTTTCCAGGGAGAGGCAACATTCCTGTAAAGGCTTTGGCTCTGATTCACAACCTCTTCTAGGGTTGCCCTGAACCTGGATAAAGAGTTTTATTTTTCCAGTCAACATGCAAGGCCCATTCTGTTCAGAAAATTTGATTGTAAAAATATCTGTTCGGCTGTAAATAGTTCTGAAACTGTGCAGCAGGCTTGTCTCTTCCTGCAGTCATGCTTCATCACTTTACAGCTGGAGCTGTGCTTGCTCTTCAAGAACCAGACAATTTCTCTCCCTCTTTTTCCAGGGAGACTATTTGATCCAGAGGGCAACAAAAAAAGCCAAGGAAAACAAACAAATCTTCTACTTAGCCATGCTCCTAAAACGTTGTGATACACAATGCCTCCAACATGAGCTTAGAGCACCAGGTCAAAAGCTTAATTCCTCTGTCAACAAGTAACACTGAAAATACTCCCATCTTTCTGCCATAAGCCATCTTTGTGTCTGAAATCTCAAGGTAAGTGTCCCATTGAGTTTGTGGTGTTTGCACTCCAATCAGCTCTTAACAGATACCTTCATTTGTAAAACAAAGGAAAAATTTGCCCAGTGGAGCTCGCTATATTGACTTTATCCATCCCCAAACCCAGCTATGTAGGTCTCTATAGATGCAAACACTGAAACACAGTCCTAACTTCATCTTTCAGTAGTTTCCCACTGAAGGCACCAGAATAGCAGCACGTACAAAGAATTTGTCAATCTGGAGTCCAGATACTAAAGATACAGAGTTCTGTGATAGGACCTAATATCTCACTGGAGAATTTTCCTGTGGGAATTTTTACTCATGCTCCTCAGGCCACTTCTCCCATCAGCCGTTCACTAACCTCAGCTAAAGCATAACCCTCTCTTCTTGCAAGGGCCAGGCCAAAGCAGGAAAAGAGAAGTCATCTGCTGTGATCTGGAACGGAGTCATCATTTGGAACTTCAACTTCCTTCTGCAGATGATCACAGTCTGCTTTCACATCTTTTCCCTAGAATCTCCAGCAACCATGCAAAAAGAATTGTCATACAACTATATGCATTGATGATAAATTTAGAATTTTCTTACTGAGCAACCCTTACCAATCAAGTCACTAAATTAAGGCATATGATCCCTCATTTTCTGATGCATAATTCTGATGCGTAATGTACTCCAGGGGGAAAAGGTTATGTTGGTATTTTTGTGCCAATCTGGAAAAACATTGTTTGCTCGCGTTTGTACTGTCAAGTGGAACTTGGAGGTAAAGGAGTAAAAACCTTCTCAATAATTGTTTAGTGCTTGGGTAGTTAACTGGCCTCCTGGTTCCTCTTTGCTTTGTTCTGATGCTGTTTTTCTTCTATTTTCTGATATTCCTCACCTGTCATGTGTGTCATTTTCGCTCCACCTCTCCCCAGCTAGCAGGACTTTTGGCCTGATCTTGAAAGGGAATGAGCACACTTAGTTGTACTTTTTGTTCTCTTCTTTTCCCCGCCAAGCAACCTGCAAAACCAGTGTCAAAATTCAATTCATTTTCACAGATGAGAAAAGACCCTGGAGCATTTTCTAAGTTCTTTGCAAATAGGGTCCAAGAAGAGAGTCTTTCTCTGAGAAGCCAGCTAAGATGCATCCTATGTTTGACACCTGGGAATCTAAACAGAGGGCAGACCAGGTTTCTTTAGTTCTGTTGGGTACAGAGGAACCACGTGTCCTTTCAACTTGGTACAGGCTATGCAGCTTCTTGCTTTTGGACTGTGTCATGTTTCAGCTGATGAGTTGGTGATAGGAGACAGGTATCCACTTCTCTGAAAGTGTAAAGTCTTCACTGAGAGTGTGTCTGTTTCCCAAGTGCAAGATGCTTAAGTTTGATGCATCCTCTGTTATGACTACACAGAAGAAACATCAAAAACACTCAGTACAAATTCCAGAGCGAAAGGAACACACACAACAGGAAGGATGTGCATTATTAAAGGCAGTGATCTGCAGTCTGGAGACTTCAGGGATCAGATTGGTTTTGTATACACTAACCAACAGATTTATCAAGAAATCTTAAAGGAAAAAATTCTAAAAAAAAATAAGTTCTTTGGGGATGTCAATACAATATAGCACCATCTTAATTTATTAAGAATGTGGTTTAATTCTGACGACACCAGGTTTATCACAAAACATACTGCGAGAGGGTATCTCTCTTCCTTTGAATCTTCCCTACAGGTTTGTCTATGGGGAGGAAAAGAAAAAGGCTTCTCTGGGGATCAGCCTTCTTTTCTTCCTTAGTGGGGTTCTGCAGAGTGCAAAACCAGGTGCACACACTGGTAGAATGCTGGAGAAGTGTGACACCTCAGATACCTGTTCCTCCTCCCTATCAGGCTAGTGGTGAGAGGTCCTGCTTGTCAAATGTTGGATTGTTACTCAAAGGCATTACAGTACTTGGCACACTCACCCTGGCCCAAGTTACAGCATGGGCCAGTTACATATGAATGAAGACTGCATTCTATCCTTGCCTGAGATTTTGTACACTTTTGTGCTTGCTTGTGTTGGGTATCTGTTTCTTTTCTTCCTCCTCAAACATTCCCCTGGGTTTTGGTGAGAAAAGCATTCTGTACTGCTAATATTACTACTGCTATTCCAGCTTCATCACAGAGTTGAAGAATCATCTGTGCAAGCCTTAAATTCTGTGATCTTATCAGTTTTTCTTTATCGTAATACATGGTCTGTTGGAACCCTGGGCACTGAGAATTTTAGGCTTTCTCTGCTGACAGACATTGACCCCCAAGGAAACGCTGCATTTGACCTGAGGCTGTGGAAAAGTCTTCCAAAATTGAATGACAGAACTGGGATTATGTGTGTGTAGTTTGAATAGAAGTGTGTAAAATCACAGGGTGGAAAACTTAGAATTTAGGATTTTAGAATATAGTAGTATACATAAAGCAAGATGGAGGGTTCACGGTGTAGGCCAGTCCTTCTTTTTCACCTTTTTCTTCATGGGTTTAGGTGTTATTTTGCAAGTGGATAGAAAAAGTCTGCATTGCAGACCAGGGGTGGTTGGTAGTTGGGTTAAAAATAAAAATCATTTAGTTGTCATTTCTTAATTGGACAATTTATCCTTAAAAGGCCTTGTAGAGAAAGATACAGGAGCCATTTTTACTTTAGATGAGAATTAATAAACATCTGAGCCTGAACACGAAATACCGTCTCAAGCATTCAATCCCGACTCTGGTAAAAAAGAAGATAAATGCAACATATGGTCTTTTCAGAAAGTCCAGGAATGATGTTGGATGTTTTGAGAAAATATAGTGTGAGGATGAGTACAAAGAGATGCAGATGTGGGACGAATTCTACCTCAAGGGCATACAAGCCATGAGAGACAATTCTCTGGTTGAAAACTGACTTAATGAGACAATGACAAATATTTACCTTATCCTATATTCAGCAATGAGGTTTTCGCATGTAAGGATGCTCATGGGAAAAGGAAAATACATCTTTGAGGAACATTAAGAAAGGCTTAGGCAAAAGTCAGGACTGGAGAATGCACATGATACCAGAGTGTTTTCAAATCAGAAAGGCATGGTCAGATTCAAGATACACCACTGCTCAAGAGAGATTTAGGAATACTACTGTTCCAAACATCTGAATTAGTCCTGAATTATAATAGTTTTATGATCTAGAAAGAGCCAGAGAAGCAAGGTGCTCTGTCATATGTGACTGGAGAGGTACTTTCCCCCTTTTTTGGCAAGCTGTTGAGTTGAAACTGAGAGAAATCCCAGGTGAAATTTTTCTCTAAGGACGATCAAAGCTTATGAAAGCCTGTGTCAGGAGAAGGGCTTAACATTGTGTGCTTAAATATGTATCAGGAGTTAACTGTGACTGTTTCAGCCTTTATTCCACCAGCTCCATTCAGCTATTCTGGGGCGTGGTTTTGTGCTTGCATAATTCTCCATCTCATTTAGAGTGGAGCACAAGCTGTTGAAGTGTAATGTCGAATTTCCACTTTCTTGTGCATTTATGTATGTAAGGCAGATTCATTATGCAGCTGCTCTAAACCTTAAAAACAGGTAATGGATTTATCAGCATTTTATTAACGGAAGACAAAATAAGAGGAGGAGGTTATTTTTTTTTAAGTATCTCACCTCCACCTTTATTCAAAACTCCATTACCTGTCCTCTGACTTTTCTGTGAGGGTTCTTTCCTCAGTTATCCATTCTTTCAGCTGCTGCCTTTTGTCTGAAAAAGGATTACAATAGCTCCATTAGCACTTGCTTCTTAATGGGAGGTCTGGGTGAGAAGTGGTGCTAAAGCAAGGACATACTGGAGGGGTTGCATTTACTGAACAAAGACTACTACCTATGGTTCAGGATACTGCTCTGATCCACATTGTTTGTTCTCACCACCCTGCAGCAGTTCCAGGCACTTCAGTAATTTCACTGCTGGTGAACACTGCAAGAAGGATCAGAGTAGGTCCTGGTGTCTTTGAAGAGCTGGGCTTCAAAATGCTCTGTGTAAAGTGAGACCTGTCTGGAGTGTGTAGCTACATTATCACATCTCTGCAGATTTCTGTGTTTCTCCAACAAAGCCACTGAGGACAGTTTGTCCTCGGTTTCATTGTGGGTGTTGCAGCGCTGCAGTGTTCTGGGGTTCCAGGACCCCTGTGTTTTACCAGCCCGGACAGCCACCTTCGGCCACCACTGATAGGGGGGTTGGAGTCTGCTTTTCATCCCTTAGGGTACAGGAGTTGCCACATTGACAAGTTCTAATCCTGGGTGGGGAAGATACCTTCTTGCTTGATACTCACTTTGGGTGAGATCCAAAGTAATCACCACAAAAAATCTTGAGCCCAGTTAAGGTGGAGAATGGAAATTCTTGCATCAATCCAGATTATAGAAACTTAATCAGATTACAGTGAGTTTATCACTGGGACAGTAGGAAAGATTGTCTCAGGAATCTGATGGGGTTTTTTTAAATACTGGCTATTAGCACAGCCTGGAAAAGGCCAGGCTGAAAGTGCTGAGATTTCCACTGCACTGGAGATAGTTTGGAGAGTATATAAAAGAAAGTGCACCAATTTCAAAGAAGGCAGCTCTGTAAAGTTATTTGTAGGCCTTTAGACTGCTTTGAGCAGGGAAATAGGACTTTGTTTCTGAGTGGAAACCATAGAGACATTTAATTACACTACAAAAAATATACACAATAAACAAGTCTATTTTATTTTATTTTATTTTTTTCATCCAAATATACTAGAGAGCCCTGGAGGGAAAATATATTTTAGTACTTTACAGTTACAATTGCAATTTATGTTAGTCTAGTGTCTTTCATACAAGAAGTGCCGTATCATAAAACACTTTACAGTCTGTTTATCAATACAATAAACTGAGAATATTGCTCAATTTACTTTATTAGAACTTGCTGAGAGATACAAAAATAAAACCAGCTTGGATTGCTAGTACTTTTTTTTTTTTTTTTTTTTTTTAAAGCAAGTGAAACTTTGGGAAGGGTAAACATAGCTAGATACAGTCTTAGTTATGAAAGAGTGTAAAAAAAGCTTCAGATAATGAGAAAGGGTAAATGCAAGGACAGAGTTCTCATCAAAGTCATCCAAGAAATGGCTGGACTGCAAAGCACATCAATAAATTTTAGTGAAGCTTAGATTCAAATTAAACCATTATGATATCGCTATTTTTGCTTGCTTGAATTGTAGGTTATTGTGCAAGTTGTTTTTATGGCCAGCATTTGCTGGAATTTGTTTCATTAAATATTCTTGTGGTACTGCAGGATCTTGCTGTAATGCTTCAACAGGAGTATTCATGTGAAAATTTATGACACCAGCAGAAAACAACAAAACGGTTTTGATAGGCAAAAGTTTCTTTATTTCTATACATTTGGAATCAGTCACAAGTAGACCATGGGCAATAACCAGTTTGGCACCAGAACTTAATAAGATATAGACACGTATTTCTCGAGTTTTAAAACATTTTAAGTACTCTGAGTACAAGTGCTTAACCCGTCTCAGAAACTGCTGCCGGTAGTTTTACAGAGCACTCACCCAGTGCAACGGGGCCATGAACATCTCCCGTGCCCACACACAGGGTTTTCCGTGTGCGACTTCCAGTGCTTTTAATGAGCATCTGAAAGGCACATTTTCCTAGACTGAGATTATAACCACAAACATGCATTAATTGCATCAGCAGGTTATTGAATACTGTTCTGCAACAATATCACTGACAGCCGGAGTTAAAGCTGCTCCAGAGGCTTAAGTGGGCACTTCCATATGGTAACAGCTTTTGATTTTTTTTGAGCTTAGCCTCATTTTATAAGGCTCTGCTTTGAGATGATTGAAGTTTTTTGTTGAGTTGTTTGCTGTTAATATTTGAAGAAATATTTTCAAATTTTCCCCTATTCTAGTGCAGTTTGTAAGTTTTCAGTCTGTCTTATTATAAAAATAATTATAGGTATTGTTGCTTTGGAATTTTTTACCACAAACTTCAAACTAGACCAAATTTCATGCTATGTCAATTTATTATAAATAGTTATCTTTTTACGTGATTTTTTGTGTGTCTCTACAATGTTGTTTTGCCTTGCTTTCCAAACAATTGTTACCATCAAAAACACTGGCATCTCAAAACTGTGCTTGATATTTTTCACATGTGTATCTGTAAGACTCTACCCTATCATTAAGTCAGGAAAGACAAGCGGTAACTGAATGATATTTGTTTGCAAGATTAGATTCAGAAAGGCAAATATCTGTGCAATAACAGAAGATTAGAACAAATAAACTAATTATGCACTGAAAAAATTCGGTTCAGGTGATTCATTGCTGCTAATTTCAGCACAACAAGAAGGGTATTATATTTCAGTTGCCATCAGAAACTGTTCAGGAATGCCAGCATAAACCCAAAAGGGAGAAATGCAAAACCTATCACACGTTTGGAATGCAAAGATATATTTTATCCAGTATGAGATTGCCGGGTACAACAAGATCACTTCTGAAGACTGGGAAACGCAAGTTTTGAAACACAGGGTCACTGTTTTTCTAATTGCTTTGGACACCCCTGTGTTATTTAGTAGTTATGTGTTCAGTAAGAACACCCTGTCACAGTAACTTCCAGACAAGATGACATCAGTGCAACACTGCAAGAACTAGAAGACCGTGTGAGCTCTATTTGTGTTTCTGTCAGCATTTAATTGAATTGTCTGTGAGGAATTGCTAGGCCTGGAGCAATTACTACCAAGAGCAGAACTATTACTTTAAATCTTTCATACCTTCCTTCTTTAGAAACCACTTTTTGTATATCTTGTAACTTCATCTGCTTTCTAAATGTAATCATATACTTCAGGACATGCAAAATCAGGTCAGAGGCTGTGGACAAATAAGCAAACCTATATTTTTATGAGTCTTAATATCTATCAGGTGGTATTTAAATTCTAGAGCTTCTGGTTTCCAGTTTTCAGAGTTAAGTTGATAAAACATCTATGTTTGACAGTACTTCATGGGAAAAGGAGTTTGGTGGCTGCTCATGCCAGAATGAAAGGTCACAAACATAATTTTTCAATGAATTGACTACAGACCTATAGACTCCATTAGATAGAAGACCTGTACTGTTCTCCTGAATTTCGATTATGGCCTGGCTAAGGGAAAAGGAAAGTAGGGCTTCTGCCTTCATATTGCTAAGTGGCTCTAAATTGCAGTCTTTACCACCTTCTCTTTCTTTGCATATTCAAAGTTCAGATTAAGTCTGGCATCCCAGACTCTAATTTTAATGTTAAGCACATATGAAGGACATAATTATGTTTGGCCCTCTAAGAAAAAGTTGCTTCCTTTAGCAATATCTTCAAGGCATATTCGTAAAAATGGTGGTGGAATAAAATAGCAGACCAAAGGAATAAATAAGGTACTCAAAGAAAATAGTGACAAAAGAAGTCAGAAATCAATCAAGCTTTAAATGCTGATAAAAAAAAAAGAAGTTTAATGTACCATCAAAGAGAAACAGTTGTGCTGTTAAAGAAAAGAGCATCAAAGAAATAAATGAGAGATTAATCCACAGGAAGAAAGAAACCATCACAGCAAGGTGGGAAAACCTGGAACAAAAGGTAAGGAATGAGAAGTGGTTTTGTCTTGTTCAAACATAAGCGTGTATGTAGCATTTGGGAATAACATTATTTTTCTTTTAAATTTGCATTGAAATGAAATCTTAATCACAATAGAAGGAAATTGAAAACACGTGCTGAAGGTGAAAGAAGAAAGGACCCTGAATCACAACAATGAAAATGAAAACATCAATGACAAATGAAGTGGAAAAACAGAGAGACAGGGTAGGGTACTAATGAAGACAGAGTACAGTGCTGTGAGTGGACAGAGAGAAACTGTAGAAATGTGTCATGTGCTATAAACATCTATCCCATGGAAAATCAGAAGGCACAGATCAGGGATTGGAGGGTAGTGGATGAGTTGGCTAGGGGGGAGGAGGAAAATGTACGTCACTAGAAACTTAGCAGGGTAGGAAACGAAATACTTCATGACTATGGGAGGTGGTTTGGCTGTGAAAAGTATAAAATTACTTCTACTGCATGTCTGACCAAGATAACATTTAAATGTCTATTTTAGCATGAAGTTAAATGAACAAGTATCTGTAAAGAAATATATTTACTTATATTGATAAAAATACTTCTCTGGTGCTTTCAAACTTGCCTATATTTAAACCTTTTCGACCTTCAACCATTTGATGCCTCCTAAGAAACAATTTGAAAGCCCTCCTATGCACCAAAGCATTCTCATCAATCTGACACTGAGCAGCTAACTACCCTACTTCCCTACTTCAGACAAGGCTTTGGGTTTGTGTATAACCTTGGCAGTTGTGCTCTGAGGATAGGAAGATTCAGGCTTTCTCAGGAATGTCCTTTTAGATATGACATCTAGAGTGATTTTTTTGTTTGGTTGGTCAGGAATTTTTGGTCATAGAAACTTAATATCCATGCTTTTGAATGAACTTGCAACTCTTTGAGGTGCATGTCATGGAGTAAACTAGGAGAATGCTTGTGCAGTTGGTGTTTGCTCCGCAAACGGGTTCTATTCTGCTGAGAGATTTAATACTGATCCAAGTCCACTACAAGAGTCCACATAAGAATCTACCCCAATGTGAAGTAAAGTAAGGCAGGACATCAGGGCCGTAGGATAATTTGGGTGGGAAGGGACTGCTGGAGGTCATCCTGCCCAAAGAAGGGGCAAATTAGATCATGGCCTCCTCCAGCTGGGGTGAAATATCTCTGAGACTAAAATTTCCACAAGCTCACAGGTACCTCCTCCAGCCTTAAAACATTCTCAGAGTGACTGCCCCCTATCTACCTGAAATTGCCTTTACAGTTTGGAACTATTACTTCCCCAAAGTGCATTGAGAAGACTCTGGCTCTGCCTTCTCTATATGCATCTGTTAAGGAGTTAAAATAAATAGTACATGATTTTGCCATTTCTTCTTAGAACTAAGGAAAACTACTTTTCTCAGCCTTTGTGCATCAGGTACTTCTTACTCCTTCTAAAGGATGCTAGTACTAATAAAATGTATTAATGCTAAAATGCAAAAAATTATTTAAAAATTAATGAATCAGAAAAGTTTGATTTGTTGAGTGTTTGTTTGTTTGTTTGTTTTAATATGACATGTTTGAAACATGTAGTATATGCTGCCAGATAGTATTAAGAAGAGTGAAAAGATCAGATCCCACGAGCAACTTCTGTTTAGATAAAAAATAGTCTATTGCTTTAGGTAGGATAAAAATGTACAAATGTACCTTCATTCTCTGGGGCATAAATTGACCTTTAACTTAATTGGTTAAGGAATAAACCCTTGTTAAATCCATATTTTGTCAGTGTATCATTTACTCCTACACTGTGCTGAAGTGTCAGACACTGGCTAGTGGATTAAATAGTTTGAATGCCTGATTTTACCATGGCCTTCTAAAAAGAGTACAAGAAAGCAGTCTTCGCCACCCCTGATTGCCTCAGCTTTCAATACCTGCAGTGAGTCATAAGCCTCTGTGATAAAGAACATACTTTCTTGTCTGTTCTTGAATGAAGAAAAAAGAAAAGAAAAGAAAAGAAAAGAAAAGAAAAGAAAAGAAAAGAAAAGAAAAGAAAAGAAAAGAAAAGAAAAGAAAAGAAAAGAAAAGAAAAGAAAAGAAAAGAAAAGAAAAGAAAAGAAAAGAAAAGAAAAGAAAAGAAAAGAAGAAAGAAAGAAAGAAAGAGAAAGAAAGAGAAAATAATCCATCTAAAATATTTGCATCTAAATCCCCTCAGAGACAAAATGGAATTTATGGGGAGCTGTAAGGAAGCATTCACTGACATTACAACTGTAAGAGATTTTGTTGACTTGGCCTCATGTTATCATGACATTCAACAGAGAGGGGCTGAGCCTTTTTCTCTGTGAAGTATGAAGAGTAGAACAGGGAAGCTGTATTTGGACAACACCCAAAACTTGATATGTAAAACTTTGTTTCATAGGTTCATGGAATGGTTTGGGTTGGAAGAGAACTTAAAATTCTGGCATCTAGTTTCAAGCCCCTGACATGGGCAGGGACACCTTCCACTAGACCAGGTGATCAGAGCCCCATCTAATCTTTCCATTCCAGGAATGGGGCATCCACAACTGCCCTGCCCAACCTCAGTCAACTGTGGCAGTTCGCCACCATGTTCACAGTAAGGAATTGTTCCTAACACTCAATCTAAACCTACCCTCTTTCAGTTTGAAGCCATTACCCCTGGTATTATCACTATGTGCCCTTGCAGTGCTTTCTTTTTCCTCTTGTTGATTTACATATTTGGATGTTGCTCAGAATATCCTTTAATTGCTCAGCAAAAAGGAGCCAAATAAAGCTCTGAAAGTAAATACTACCGAGTTTTGTAAAAGGCCAGAGTGTTTGAAAGTTTGGGTAGAAAATTTCAGGTTAAGAAAAAGCATTTCTCATGTTTGTTGTGTGGGTCACTGACTGAAGTAAGGGGCCTGGGCTCTCCAGAACTTCACTGTTTACTCTGGCTCTGACTCTCCCCAGTTTATTAGAGTTACCTCCAGTGAGCTGGTCTCAGTAACCTCACAGACTTATGTGTTGCAGTTGGCTTCCCTTCTGTGTGTTCATCTTCTACTGAAGTGTAGTGCTGTTGGGACATGCTGTAAATTGCACTCATTGGAAAGCTGAACAAAGGTCTGGGCAATCCTGAAAGTTCATGGAGGAGGTGATCACTTGGGAAGTTTGTTGCATCCCTCAGAATACAGGGAGAGTGATAGTTGAAGGAGCAAGCTAGGAGGCCAAGTACAGTAAAATGGGGCCAAGGGGCAGAAATTGAACTTCAGATGAAGTGCAAAGGCTGGTGCATTCTTGCCTGCTTCCAGTCCAGTCTGTCTCCTGGCCACGGATGAGAGTGGGTTTCACCCAATAACTGGGGTTCTTCCATTTTCTGTGCCCTTACCACTAGCACTACTATGGCTCCCTGATGAATTACAGAGGCTCCAATCTTTCCTTCCGTCTTGGCTTCAGTAGAGCATATTAATTTACCCTCCTGTTTTGTCTGCATAAGAGACAAAGAGAGGCATTTCATATCTGACTTTCTTCAAATTGTTGCTTGGCCTAAGTAAATTTTTTTCCTCTTTTTGTTCTTTCTTCTTTCAGTGCTAGGTACTAAGAAGGGGCAGTCTTGCCTTGCAAGCTGAAGAATGTGTGTGTTTATAGTGTAAAATAGATTATAAATGTCAGAGCTTGCTTTCTTTAAAACTGTGCTAGAAGGAGGCTACTTTGTCTAGGAGGAGAATGGTTGGAGCAGAAGGACTGTGGCCTGGGTCAACCTTTGATTTTTCTAATTGTAAAGGGGTGTGATACAATTCAGGTCTGACTCCATCATTATCTTCTTTCCACTTCCATCTCTAATCCAAAGAGACCCTAGGTAGAGGAAAGGTAAGTTCAGCCTTCCTGCCTTGCAAGCATTGAGACCCTCTTAGCAGGCTGAGGGCGACCATGTGAATGGATTTTTTCCCTTTTTAATAGGCTGAGACCACCAGCTCTCATAAACAAAGGATCATCAATTTTTTTCCCCTTTTCCTTTTTTTTTTCCTTTCTTTAATTACCATTGATGTGACCCACAGTTTGAACTATCAGGAGTCCCTCCTACCCTCCTCCTGGGTCGTGCAAAACCTTTATTTGTTTTTGAACCTGTGTGACTGCTTCTAACAGGAGGGTATTAGGTAAGCAGCAGGTGAGGTGGTGCTACATGAACAGTAAAGCTGACTGGGTGACCATGAAGAGACTGATGCCAGACTGATAAAAGGCCACTGAAGAATATCTGTGCTTGCCATGGATCTGCAGACACACTCCTTTGTCCCCTTGACTCAGGGAGAAAACAGCCTCACACTTTACTCAGTGTCTGGGAAATAGATATTCCCACTTCAGAAATCAAAACCCAACATTTTGTATTTTTATATGATGCAGCTATTTGAAGTAGGATAGGAATATCTGCCCACTCTGGCAAGGAAGTGATATTTATGTGTTGGCATCTCAAATGTATGACAGCTGACTGGCAAAAGGTGTGAAGGAAGCAGCAGCTGATCAAAGACAAAACTGTTCCCAGATATGTTTTGGATCGATGTTACAGCTCTCCACTCACACAGAGAAAAGGCAGGACAGAAACTACTGAATAATTAAATCCCTGTAGGTTGAGGGCTTTCCAGTGAATGTCTACAACCTCTCCAGGCTAGTTTCAAGGATGATGCTTCAATTGTGCTTATGTGACCTTAGGAGTCAACTGGTATAAAGTAGGGAAAAGGATTTAATTACAGAGAACAGATAATCTTTGTTCTAATGCCTTTAATGCTATCACTTTCTCTGCAGCTGCTTTATACATAATAACAGCTTAGCTTTCATTACAGATATATATTTTTTTAAAAAGGCAGTATTCTCCTGTCACCACATAAGCAGCACTGCTTTCATTCATTTAAAGTCATCATTTCTCTCTGGCTATAGGGTATTGCATTCTATGTCATTCCATATAATAGTCTTCTAGGAATATGTATTTTTCACCTTTATTATTGAGATTGCTTCAGTCGACAAGTGTCCATGGAAAAAAATTACAAATGATACAGGCAGAAAGTTGACAATAAGCTGTGCCTCTTCTGTTGATGTGCTATACTGACCCTTAGGAATGAGACAATACATAGTATAATCTGAGGTGTCTTTTGGGAAGGTGGAATGTCTGAAGGAAAAAGTCAGCAAAGGTGTTTCCTCCAGAGAGCTGAAATCATTCAATGACTCACTCTCACTCAGTGTTAATTGTGTTTGACATGAAGGACTGGTGCTTCAGCATACCTGTGATGGACAACAGAACAATTTTTCATCTTCGATAGTGGGTTAGTTTAGTTTCCACTGATACCAGCTGGTGATTGCATCAGTGTCAGATTTGCTTAAAGAGGGTTTGTGACTGAGGGCCAAACCACTCCTTGAAAATGTTTATGATTTGTGATAGTGTTTCTATACCTGAAAAAGCCCAAGGATAGACACTGTGAAAATATGATTTTGGTAGTAAACCTTGAAACAGTTTAGACGTTAAGCTGTATCAACACGAATTGTGCTACCAGGCTTTCCCTTTCACACTACAGGACTGGCTTCAGTGAAGTTTTACCCAGCACTTAGAAGTGGGTGACTGCTGAAGACAGAGTTATCTTTGCTGCCCAGTAGGCACTTCCTTCAGTCAGGGATGACGTACATAGCTGTGTGTGGGGCTGTCCGTGGTGCAACACCTCTGCATGGATAAACAGAGGAATTTAGTCTCCCCACCTGTCACTAGTCTGTCAATAAAGCTGAATCTGCTTTGAGAAACGTCAGATGCAGCCTCTGCATACCAGAAGTGGAGAATCAACAGGTTGTTAGAATACCTGCCTGTGGAGGAGTGAAGTACAGAGTGTCTCATTTTGGGCCTGGTTGTCTTGTTATGTTCTCTTTTGGCATGAATTCTTCAGGACTTCTGGTAAACAGTACCTGCTGCTACCAAGCTTGGAGATAATCAACATCCGGAGTATGAATAAGGAACTTTTTTATTAAAAAGTTTACTTTGAATTCTTAATATAGTGGCATAAACTGCTACACCATTGTAATTCAGAAAGCCTCCTACTTGCAGCAAATCTGCTGCTGGGACACCACCACTGAAGGGCTTGTGCAAATGTCTCCCTGTCACTCCAGTGCTACTTCATAGGCAGCACAGAGCAAGCCCTGAAGGGTAACTCGCATAATGAGTTCTCCCCCACTGCAGAGAAGAAAAGCGATCCCCAGATGGCATACCAGAGAAGCAGGAGGTTAATTCCATTTGAAATTCCCTTAACTAAGAATTTGGTCTCGATAGGTGAGTGAATTGAAGCACCAGAGCAGATGGGTTGATGCTTTAAATCCCATGCCACAAGGCTTGTACTGTTTTTCAAGAAACAAAGACGAAACAACAGCTCTTTCCTGGTTTTGAGCAACCTTTTGCTCATTACAGTGTAATGCAATGCTTTGGAAGATGCTTTCAGACCTTTAGCACCTTGGGTATTACAACTCATGGGCATATGCAATATTAAAAATAAAAGATTAATTTAGGATAGACCCTTGAACTTTGCTTTTCATCTGTGTCCCAGAAGAAACAGAGTGCAGATCAGTAAAGCACAGACATGCAAATGCTTACATGTATCTCCTTATTCCCTAACCCAAGTAGATCAATAACAAAAATATTTAAGCCTCTTAGACCCTGCAAATAGATGATCAGTGTAGTTTCCTTCTCTTTTCTCCCCCATGAGATCATATCCCTTAAAAAAAAATATTCTGCCTTTTTGACAAGGTGTTGTGCATTCTTCTTGATAATAGCTCCAGGCAAATGAATCAGTCACACAGACTGAAAGACATTTTGGGAGGGGGTTGTCTTATATCTTGGCAATAAGATGCCAAAATGGTGGCAAAGCATCAAGTTCTCTGATAATCACTCTATAAAAATAGGTTAGTTGGAAACAGGTGTCTTGAGTTTCATCAGATTAATCAAGTGAGAAATGGGTAAGTTGGACAGGTTTTACTGTTGTGGGAATTTTATTGCCAAAGCAAGTAATTAAATTGTTCACATAGAAATCGCCTCACAATAAAAATACATTTATGACAGGATGGTCTTGTTCATCTTGATGAACCAGGCCCCCAGCTCTTCAGACTGTGTGTGCATGTAGGTTCAGTGTGAGTAACCATGTTGTTTGGAAGATATACTATCACAGCTTGTGTGTGCAAGAATTTTACAATAACACCAAAATACACTTGAAACCCAATATTTATATTACAGAATAGTAAGGAAAGTGGATTTAGAGCTGCTTCTAGAAGGAATCAACACACTTTCAGAAAAGTTGCATGCTCCTTAAAGATTCAAAAGTTCCGAAAAGTGGCAATCCACATAACAATGGTTACAGCTAAAGAGTATATTTAAACATTAACAGTGGGATTCAAATTTTTTAAACTAATAATATTTATGCACTTCTCTAAATGTTGACAGAAAAACATCCTTAAATGGTTACTTGATAGTTTAGCTCTTTATGAAAGCACAGTTTAACAGGATTTCAAAATTAAACATGGCATTCCTTTAGGTATTTCCAGTCACACCCCTCTCTTAAATTACATTTTTGTCTGTGAGAAAGATTAAAGGATGACCCCCTGGTTATTCTGGAATTTCAGCAATCTTCAATTAACAAAAGTCTAAAACTTTCCAGAGCACTTGTCCTCATCATTGAGTTATCCTTGCACTGATAAAAATCTCAGGCTATTCTTTCATTTATTTGTCTCTTCATTTATCTGCCTGCCTCTGTAGATACAAACAACAGAATAAAAAAAAAATAAATATTACATAATGCTGAAAGTTTCCTTGGAGGGACAAGTTACCTCTGGGCAAAGTGTAACCATGGAAAATTCCAGATAGTACAGAATGTTTTCTTTCCCTTTGGAAAATACCGGTGTTTCAAAAGGTCCACGATAAAGGACAGGCAGACTCGAGCCACAGCAAGCACTTAGGGAAAGCTTTGTTTTGGACACTGGTGACATGCAGCTGCTGCAGCAGCAGGCACCCAGCCCAGGCACACTTGTCCTGAAGGTGCTCGACAGAGTAAAACCTCTGCCCTTTATTTGTGTGGTGACTCTCTTGACAGTTTCATGGGACTGTTGTCCTCTCTCAGGCCAGGGCTGAGGAATGATTCCTCTCAGGCTGCCCCTGGTGACTATATGTGGGTCCCGATCACTTGTCCCCCGTCACGTCTCCAGAAAGTGATCCTGTGACTTCTGGTGCTTGCTGCCGTGGGCGAGGACCTGCTTGGGACATTTGGTCTGCCCCCACAAACAGGCCATAAGTGGGCAGCATGCCATGGAAGTGATTTTCTCCTCATTTAGCCTTTTCCAAGTGTCACTCATCTAGCAGAACTTGGAAGGTGAAGTAGGGAACCTTATGTTAAACCTCTTGCTTATAAACGTTGGCTGAACAACTTTCCTAAAGTACACATTTCCTCTCTGCAGGAATACAGAACACACCATTTTTTTCCAGTGCATTTAGCCTCTGTGACATCAAAGTCTTACTTTGTGCCAGGAGGGAATGGCGTGCCCCAGTTGAAATCCCCTCGTTTCCCTCTTCGGGAAGAATTGGGAGCGGCCCTCCGCCCCAGGGCAGCGGGCAGGAGGAGGCCCAGGTGGGGGAGCTCTCACCGCGTGGGAAGGGAGGGGACCATGCTCCCAAAGCTCCTGCCCCATCCTGGCCATCACGTCCAGTTTTATTCTCACCCAGCACTGAAAGAGCGCTATATCCAAGCTTCCTCTGTGCTCCGGACTTTACTAGTGGGTTTCTCATGGTACTTAAATCCTTTGTGCTCCGGGCTTTACTGGTACTCATGGGTACTTAGAGATCATCTCCCATCTTTGTTCTCAAAGTGGAGGTGGCAGGTCTCAGTTTGTTTCAAATACTGCTGTGGTGGCACTGATTTTTCAAAAGAGCTCAGTTTTATCACTGGGCATGCAGGGGCAGTTTCCTTTATGTCTCTTGGGAGCCCAACAATGTGTTGTGTGAAAAGGATTGGACTGGATGCTAAACACAACTGGTTATTTTACTGAGATGCTAAAAAAGGATCTTATTTTCAGAAGCATGTTAAAATAGGAGGCGTATGGAAAGGAGAATGTGATAAATCAGTAGGATATTATACACTGAGTGCGTTTGCTTGCTGAATCTATTTGGGTCTTTTGAGAGGAACAAATTGGAGGGAGTTCAGTAGGAGGCAGCAAATCCTGAGAGTGGAATGAAAGAACTCAGACAAAATATGGTCATGATTTAATTATCCAATGGTAATAGGTAATAGCTAAGTAATAGCTCGGTAATAACTAAGGAGAAATGATGTTATTAAAGAATAAACATATTTGAAGTGTAGAAACGTCCAGGAATGAAAGTGTACCCAAGCATGATTAAGAGACATGGGGACATAAAACTCAAGTGGAGATGCATTTAAGCCAAAAGGCAGGTTAGAGTTTTTGAAAGAAAGACTGAAATATCTTGCAAAGGAACTACTGAAAACTTTTGACTTGTGAAAGTAGTTTGAGCAAAATAGCTCAAGAGGCCTGTGAAAACCAATCCTACTCCTCCAAAGACTGAATGACTTAACAAATCTTCCTACATAGAGTGCGGTATGTTTGACCTCAATTAGCTTTTCATAGAACAGAAATTTCTACAAATAGTCTCTCTTAGGTGGAAGTTTGCCACATGTATTAATTCTTTCTGGGTTGGACTGGACCCTGTAAGAAGGATACCTTGGGTAGAAAATCTACTCTTGTGTTTGCCACTCACCTGCTGTTTGACTGTAGGCACATCCTAGCCTTTCCCTTTACGTCATGCCTCTGCCCAAGGACAGGGATGGAACTGGGGAAGGTGCCCTGGAGAGCTCAGGTTTTGCTGGTGGGGGAAACAGAGCCATGTGGCACCTGTGCTGTTGGGCAATCAAGCACTGAGGCAGAGCATTTATTTTGCAGGCCACACATAGCAAATGTGACCTCTCCCCCATGGCTAAAACATCCAGCGTTAGGAGTTACGACAACTGGGAGATGACCCATGCTGCCAGAAAGTGAAGAGTTCCCCAGGCTCCCCTGTAGCTAAGAGAGGTGTGAGTCATCTCAGGACATTTCTGGGGCATGAGAGGATACTGAGATTTGCTGCTCACTGCAAAAGACAAGCTGAGGACTGGTTTTGTTTGTCACACCCCTTTTATCTTCTTTGTTAAAATAAAGTCAAGAGCTGTGGAAATCAAACAGTGAACAGAAAGTTATGGGCAGGAGGGATTGCTACTCTTGTTCTGACAGTGGAGCTGGTGCATTAACTCTTGATATCTTCATGAATTGAAGAATCCAGTTGTAACACTGAATTGTCTTACCTATAAGCCTGGGTTTCTACATTCCTATTTTCAGAAGCACCAGTGCTCAAGAGGGGCTTGAAATCTACCAGACCTTTATTATGTTCCATATTTGGTCTAACTTCTTAAATTATAGTCTAGTCTCAAATTTCCAATACTTTGGACATTAATGAAGACCGAATACAACAAAGATGAGGAAATTTCTCTGTTGCTTCTGTTTCCCAGGTTCTGCAAGAGTTTATTCTGCAAGCTTCAGACTTTGGAACAGCAGAAATAAAAAATTCTCAGCCCATCTTCCTAGGATTTAGTGTTGGTAGATGGAGCTTTGCCTCATCTTGATGTGTATTATCTGTTCTACTGCGTGTGTCTTGACTAATTTGTAGCATCTATAAGTCCTCTAGATTATGGCAGTGATTTAAGAACATGCCACAAAATTTCAGGAAAAAAATCAGCATGCCTTCAAACGTCCTTATTGATTCTCTCTTTCCTCTTTCTCTCCTCATAAACTTTTAGTGTATATTTGGTGTTTAGGAAATAAAGTGTTTGTATTCTTCATCACCCAGTCATAGGGGAAATGATCTTTGTCCTTTGTCTACAGGTCTTGTTAAGGATTAACAACCCCTTTGATTAAATTAAACAGCAGGGTACCTGGAGTCATTCAGCTGTTACTTCACCTGTAGGCATAATTACCATTAGTAATAACAAAAAAGTACTCTAGGAAATTCCTTGTGCCTGAATTTGTTCTGCAAGTCATATGTGTTTATTAATTTCCTATTAAGAATTTAAGAAACCTGGAAATAATGAAAGAAAATAACCGTTATGGCCTCTGTCCTTGCTACGTTTCACTTTCTGTTACTGCTCTGTCAAGAAATCAGCCGCAGCCGTGTTACTTGTGGCTGTGTACCACATGCTTCTCAGGTTTGAGGATGGATCACAAAATTTAGATTCTCACTGAAAATTCCAAGGCTCTTTTGTCAGCTACTTTTTAGTCTTGCCTCTCCTTTGCTCTCCGTTTCTGCAGACAGTCAAATTTCTGTTTCCTCAGTATATTTTGAATAGTTTATCACCTAATTTGCACTTTCCTGGGTCAGGCTATTGGCCAAATGTGAATTTGCAAAGCTTGTCTCAATTTAAAGCAAGTTCTACACTGATTCCTTATGCAAGGGAAGAAGGCTGGGGTGTAGAGGGAAGAAATTTCTCAACTTCTCTCCTCTTTACCTTTGGAGAACTTGCTTTGTGCTTTTTTCCCCTAGTATTTTCACCAAAATATTCTGATAAGGATACCTAATTATTCTGGATGAATTGGAATGTAAAGCAAATAGAGGTGTGCAGCATGAAAAGTTTGTATTTGATATTTTGAAAAAGACAACTTCTGTTCTCAACATAAACGCACCAAATATGTGAAGCACGTCACAGATAATGTCATACCTTCAATATTGCAAAGAAGTATCCCAGCAGATTTTGGAGCTCTCTCCTTGGTAACAAGCATCAAATCACTCTCCTGTCCTGCTCTTAGCAATAAGCCCATGAGCCTTGTTTAAGGTGCAGTACAGCACTATAAAAAAAAAGAATCAGTCTGTGCCCAGTTTTAAAGATAAAATTCCATTTTTCAGTTATATCAGTGTAAAAATTTACACAAGCACTTAATAAATACACATATACCTAAAATCATCTACTGATAGTTGCAGGAAAAGGCTGCCGTATTCTTCAGCCTGTTGAGGGTCCTGGCTAGTCATTCTTTGGTCACAGTATAATATCGGGTGCTAATATATCTGCCAAATCCAATTTATCTGGGCTTGCATTAATCAAAAAGTGTTTTAAATAGTGTGTTTCTATTTATTGCCAATTAACAACCTGACCATCTCAGATACAGCGCTTGTCTGACATGGCTACTTGAACAAATCAGATGGACTGCCTGACAGACACAGTTTGTAAGCATCAGCCTTTATTCTTGTGTGATGTACCATCAAGAGTTATGATTCCTTGAGAACACCTGCAAACATCAGTATGTTTTCTGGTTTTTGAAAGTGAGGAAAAAATTGCACACTTTTATTTATTTCAGTAATTTTAGCATACTTATGGCAATGCTGTCAAAGGTAATTCCATGGCAGAACCTTCTTTATTCAGCAACCCAGAAAAGAAGATAAAATATAGATTTTCAGTGGCATTACCAAAAATTGTCTCCAAAGTTATGCAACTGCCACCTGTCAAATTGTTCAACACCTGCGAACACTCCTTGTGGCCAAGAATAGCACCCAAACTCCTGATAATGGCTTTTGTGCTTCATGCAGCAGGCTGCACTCACTGCTGACACACGCACAGCCTGCCTGGGAGTGTGAAGTGTGCGGAGGCTGATGCTGCCTCGCACAGACACTTGAAGACCACAGGGAGCCGGCCAGGGATGGGGGAAGGGGGCAGGTACACACGTCACCAGCCATCTGTCACCGTCTTTTTCGTGTTATCTGATTGTGGACAGGTTTGTCTACAATTCTGAGCAAGGAGTAAGCGTTATTAAATAGATGTCTGGCTTAAAAGAATGCTTTGCTATTGCGAATTTAACACTTGATTGACATCCCTGGCGACTGGAGTCTTCTCCCTCCCCGTGGGAGAAGGGAACAGCAGGCAGTCACAGGCACAGCCTCACACCTCTCCTCGGGTGGCTCGGCCTGGGAAATTGTGCTGGGAGTGAAAAATGGGTTCCGTCGCTGGGCCCACTAAAGAGCTGCAGTAACAGCTGGCAGTTAAGTAGTGTAGTGTCAAATATTCCCCCGTGAAACTTTTCTTCTGGCAGGCAGAAAGGATAAGAATAGTCTGTAGGAGATGAAACACATCCAACGCTCCTATCTGACTTCACATTATGAAGAGAAGAGTTTCTTTTGGGAAGGAAACTTGAGAGAGATGCAGAGAGGGCTAGAGCTGGAGGTAGGAGAGCACATTTCAGTAGCATCACAGGAAGAAAGGCATTGACGTTCAATAGAGGGGAACTGGCCAGCAGAAGATGGAAGTGAGGATTCAGGAATGACTACACAAAATGTGCAGTGAAACGGGAGAATTTGTGCTTTAATACTTTCCATTTAGTGAGAGATCTACTCATAAATTTCCTTTCCTGGTTTGCTCTTATTCTGTTAATATTGATTACTAATTAGTTACTGAATGTCTTCTGTGGGGGCATCACAGACTTTGGAATCATTGCAATTTTCTCAGTGGTAAAAAGAGCATAGGCAATAACCCTGATAGAGTGGGAAAAGAAAACCCCAGCAGTCCAGAGGCAATTGCTGAGGAGTTATATTTTTTACTTCAGGAATAAAGAAAAAAGCCATGTATTTTCCCTTGTGTGTGTGGGAAAAAATTATTGGAAAATGAAGTTAATATATTTTTTCTGTCCAAGGAACAATAGGTATTTGCAAAGAGTTCAGGCTTGCCTAGTAAAAATCTGATGAACAGAAAGCAGTAGCTTGCATTGAAATGGTTTCACCTTTGCCTGCCCTCTAATCCTGAGCTGCCATATTTTCCATTAAACTTCCTTCACTCTTCTAATGCCCTTTCTTACAGTGTCACTTCCAGTTCCTGAAACCTTTCTGGCATTCTGAAAGTTCCCTCTGTT
Source organism: Chamaea fasciata (assembly GCF_029207755.1). NCBI lineage: Eukaryota > Metazoa > Chordata > Aves > Passeriformes > Sylviidae > Chamaea > Chamaea fasciata. The sequence goes on along the minus strand of NW_027094087.1, from coordinate 19,102,520 downwards.
ACACGAAGTAGCCGTGGTGCCTAAAGATTGTGATTTGTTTGTTTCTGTAGCGGTGAATGTTTCATTGTACTTACAATGAAATGTCTGTCAAAGATAACGTAAAGTGTTCACTCACACCAAACTGCTTTTGAACTAACGCTCTTGCAGTAGGTCAGCTTGAATTAAAAGTGACAGAATACTTAGTGTTGCAAGAAAAAAAAAATGTATCTGAGTGTCCCCTTAATCCAGCAGCAAGGGAAAGCTTAGTGAAAAACCTCCAGAAGGCTTTCATCATTTAAGACCAAAGTCAGTTACATAGTCTGGATAAAAAGAATGGAATGAGAAGAAAAAGGCAAGGGAGACCTAGAATTCGGCTGAGATTTCACTGTGCTGTTTGTTACTATTTCTATTAAAGTGTCATCCAGCTGACATCAGGACTTCATCTTGCCAGAGGCTGCCTCACTATGTATAGTCCCTGAACTGGAGAACTGTTTTCAAGGCTTGCAAATAAATGCAGTTTTCTAACAGGACAGAGAATATGGTTTGATGTAAACAGATTCTCTGTGTAAAAACGTACATTGTCCAAGCTCCTAAGAAAAGCCCCAGAACCCTCTTGCATTTTTCTTAAACAAAACAAAACAAAACAAAACAAAACAAAACAAACAAAAAAGCCCAAAATAAATAAAAAACAAAAAAAACCCAAAAAAAACCCCACAAAAATTAACAAAACCAAAAACCACAAACACCAAACACCAACACCACCACCACCACCACCACCACCACCAACAACAACAACAAAAAGGAAAGAAAACCTGGAGGAAGTCTGGCCAGCTCCCAATGACTCCCAGTGTAACTGCATATTAGCTGTTTAAATGTTTTCTAGAACAGTCTTAGATCAACTGCAGCAGTATAAAGTGGAATAAATTGTTTTACATGACAAATGCAAAGCAGTGGTTTAAAATTATAAAATATGTGTTAAACACTGAGTTTCTAGTGGTTCTGATATGAAAAGAGCAAAACTTTCAAGGCTTCTTTCTCTATAGATATTTTTTAAGCGGAAAAAATATTCAACTGGTGATTGCCCTGAAGCTGTACTGTTAATTTAAACATAATATACAATGGTCATAAATATATGGACCTTGGAGAACACACCTGTAATTAAGAACCACTTTTTGTACTGTGTATTATTTCAGAAAAACGTGTTTCACTTTGTTTGCAAGCATTGAAGTCTAAACCTGAACTCAAAGTTCTACCTTCTGTTTCATTGTCTTTATTTGTCTGTAAAATGGGCCAGAAGCCTTTTTTTTTCATGATCATGCTGTATCAGCTCAATAAGGAACATTTGAAACAAGTTAGTCAGGGTATTACACATATGTCTTTAGAATCACTGGAGGCTTCTGTAGTAATGGTGAAATGAAATACTTGAAACACTCATTCCCTGAAAACCCTTTATCTTTTTGCTTTCAAATGGGAATATTGTATTCTCTCTAAAGAAATGGATGTAAATAGAGAAACATACAGAGCTGAAATTACTCTTATTCCCTGCTAATGCATTAGTCCCTGACAGTAAAAGCCTGTATTATTTGAGTACAAGGAAAGTAGATACTGTATGAAAGCCCATAACAGATCCAGCTTTAAGGAGAAAAGGAAATACACATGGTAAGGTTTCTTCCAGGGCTACAGATGTTGCTTAAGTGGCATCGTTCCAGGGAGACAGTCCTTGAAGGTATTTGTGCTTTAGGAAGTTGCAGGGACAAAGGGATAAATGAACCTTTGCCACAGGCTGTGGCAGGGTAGAAGACGCATGAAGGCAGATCCTGTGGAGCTGCTGACATGCTGTGTGTGGCTTACCTAGAGTAATTTGAGTAATTTATGTCTGTGTCCTCAAGCGTGAATTGCTTTCCAATTCCCCTTTTCTCCCAGGCTGACAGTCATTAGTTGCTGACTTAATTCCTCTGCTTGTTTAGCTGTAGAGTACAGCTACAGAGAGAAAGGGAGAATCAGTACCAAGCTTACGAGCCACCTTTTTCTGCTCCACATGCTGTGCACAGGGACAGAAAGGTGAATACATCTGGGCACCATAGCCAGGCATGCCAGAGTTGTGCAGTTATTACCATCCCTCAATGGAAATGTGCTCCAGTGGCATTCCAGGTACATTAGTCCTGTATCCAGACAAAACCTGGGCTCCTCTTTCAAAAACCCTTTTAAAAAGTCAATGCATGTTCTGCTTCCATTTGTGGCTCATGACAAAACTCTTGGTTCAAAATCCACTGCAGCAGTGGACCAAACTGTTCCTGCATCTGAAACACATAAACTGACCATTTTTATCCAGCTGTTGAACAGGTAACATGTTCATGGGAACTGCTCAGCCTACTCACCTGCATCCTAGGTTGTGCTATTCACACTGCTCAAGTACTTAGGGTCCCTGAGTCAATTTTGTACATCAGTGGGTGCACACTCACCAAAATTAAAGAGAGGCCATTCATCAGGACTACAAGCAATTAGAAGAAAAAAAAAAAAAGCCAGCTGCAAGAAGAGTGAGGGATTTTTTTTCTTCAAATTTTTTCCTCAAGAAGGATATCCTGTGTAGATTGTGTGGAGAAACTAGCTAGTTATGACTTGGACAGGTTCAGTCTGCTGGGTGCCAAACTGGCTGTGTGGCTGGTGTTGAACAGAACTAAATCTAGTTAACAACAGGACACTAGTGGTATTCCCCAGAGCTAGTATTGGGACCAGAACTGTTTAACATCTTTACTGAGATTTGGATGAGGGGAGAGTGCACCCTCACCAAGTTCACAGATGACACCGGGTTAGATGAGGTGTTGATCTGCTTGAGGATAGGAAGGCATTACAGAGCAATCTTGATGCACTGGATCAATAGGCCTGTGGGCATCTGCATGAGGTTCAAGGTGGTGAAATACCAGGTCCTACACCTGGGCTGCAGCAACCCCTTGAGCAGAGAAAATGCAACAGGCTGGGGGGAAAATGGCTTGAGAGCTGCTCAGCAGAAAGGGCCTTGGGGGCGCAGGTTGACAGCCATCTGGATACGTGCCAGCATGTGCCCAGGTGGCCAATGGCATCTTGGCCAGTGTCAAGAATAGTGGCCAGCAAGACTACAGAAGTGATTATCCTGCTGCACCCAGCACTGCTGAGGCTGTACCTCAAGTACTGTGTTCAATTTTGAGCCACTCCAAAAAGGAGTGAGATTCTGAAGCATGTCCAGAGAGGGGAAATAGAGGTGGTGAAAGGTCTGGAGCACAAGTCCTATGAGGAGCAGCTGAGGGAGCTGGGGTTGTTTAGCCATGAGAAGAGGAGGCTCAGGGGGGACCTTATCACTCTCTACAACTGCCTGAAAGGAGGGTGTAGCAAGGTGGGAGTCAGATTCCTCTGCCATATATTAAGTAAAAGGACAAGGTGAAGTGGCATTAAATTGCACCCGGAGAGGTTTAGATTAGATATTAGAATTCTTTTTCACTGGAATTGTGGTTAGGCATTGAAATAAGTTTCTCAGGGAGATCACTGGAGTCACTGTCTCTGGAAGTGTTCAAGAGGTGTCTGGATGTGGCATTGGGGATATGGTTTAGGGGTCATAATGGCCAGGTTGACATAGATGGTCTTGAAGGTCTCTTCAAACCCTGATGATTCTTATGGTTCTGTACTTGAAACTCACATCACACTACCACTTTTCCCTCAAAAGAGGTTCTATAAGATCTTTTTTCATTACCCAAACTCTTTTTTCACTTTGTTTCAGGGGATCAGTATCTCTAATATTTTCAGGATCAGTATCTCCATGAGTTTCAGTCCCCCAAAATATGTTAGAAATTATGTGTCAAAGACTGCAGGGAGGATGAAAAGGGAAGAAAAAAAAAGAAATAGATGCAGATAGTTTTGTGAGTCCACAGGCATGCATATATACACATATACATCTCTTCTTGTGATTATGTGGGTCTTGCTTCCTTGGGATACCTGGCTAAAATAGTGACATCCAGCTGCAAAACTCCTTTGTCTTTTTTATCCTATAGTTTATGCCTGGAAAGGTCCTTTGCAGGATTGTGTACCAAGTCATATTTTAATTTTCCAAATGGGAAATAAAGTACATCAACAAATCAGCAGAAAGTTCCTGTATACATTTTGTTTTGGAGGTAGAGTTGTCCAAGACTTTGGTCTGTAGCATCTAAGTAATGGGTGTGGGGAAATGCTTTTAATTGTGTACTATGTAACTTACTGTGAGTGAAGAACTAGTGGGCAGTGTCTGTGCCAGATGCATCTAAAGATGCCTGGGGTACCTGACCTCAGCTGCTCTCATGTGCAACATTCAACATCAACCCTTGTTAACCAAAAGATTTAAGAAAAAATTTTTTTCCTTGATGGTGCACCAGAGCTTCCTACGTTGAACAAAGGAAATAACTAAATGATTTCAGGATAAGGAACAATGGAAAGGACTATTACAGTTGTTATTATTGTATTCAGCTTCAATCACAATAAAATGTTCACTAGAAAAAAAATCCTCTGTGTTGCCGGTAGGAACACGAAAGAACCGCACTCACTCAGGTTCAGAGATGAGCAGAGAAAGAGGAAGTTTATTATCATTTGCGATTTAAATAGGATTTGGAGTTTGGTCAAGGATTGGTAGATGAGAGGAACACCTTTCTGACCCTAGTGGTCAGTTCACTAGTCCATCACAGACTGGAATGAAAACAATCTACTTGTTTATGTTACATTCGTGAGAGACTCCACTAGAAATATGTAAATAGTCAACAGAAGGCTAAAGAATCAGGGCGACACCTCTGCAAATTAATTGTACAGGATTTTGTCAAAAGTAAACATATGGGAAAGCACACACCAGCCTCCGCCCTTTCTCACCAAATATGATTTTTCTGGTCTCCCCATGATTATTTTTCCAGTTAGAACTGGAAAACAAGAGACCTGTTGGAGCAGGTCCAGAGGAAGTACACAAAAATGATCAGAGGGGTGGAACACCTCTCCTATGAGAAAAGTGTGAAAGAATTGGGGTAGTTCAGCCTGGAGAAGGGATCCAGGGAGACCTCATTGCAGTCTTACAACACTTAAACTTTTTAGCACAGCCTGTTGCTATAGGGAAAGGGGTCATGGTTTTAAACTAAAAGATTACAGCTAGATATGAAGAATGTATGTGTGTGTGTATATATATATATATATATATATATAGATGGTGAAACACTGGAACAGGTTGTCCAGAGAGGTGGCAAATGCCCCATCCCTGAAAACATTCAAGGTCAGGTTGGAGGGGGCTCTGAGTACCCTGATAAAATTGAAAAAGTCCTTGTTCATTGCAAGGGTGCTGCACTAGATGGATTTTTAGGTTCCTTTCAACCCCAACTGTTCTATGATTCTCTCTTCAGTGTCACTTGTGATATTAGTGTGAAAGGAAAATATGAGAAAAGAAAAGAAAGCAAAATAAAAAGGATTATTTTTTAGTGGCTATGTCCCCCTAAGTAATTTGTTTAAAAATTCTGAGATGTACTGGTGGCGGGTAGTAGGAGTCAATTACTTCTCTTAAAAGACATTAAAAATTGCAGAATCAAATTCCAGCTTGGCAAGATTTTTGTCTTTGTGGAAAAGATTTGAGGAACAAAGTAATTATCTTCACTATTGCATTTAGCTCAGTGTAGAAAGCTTTCACAGTAGACATATCCCTTTCCTTTGTATGTAATTATGATCCACAATAGTTCTATCTCCAACCCAACCACCATTTATTTTGAGTGATTTCAGTGTCTACTGGAAAAGAATAAGTTGTGGTTTTGTGCTGTTATTAGGACTATAGAGATAAGTAGAGATAAGATGAACGTTATTAGTAGGGTCCTCTGGAGTGGAATAAGTTTAGTCCTCTTATGGTTTTGTTTGTTTACTTGATGAAATCCATTTTTATGTGTTATCTCTCCTCCTTAACTCTGATATTCCTGTCTCACCCTGGCAAAGAAGGCTTGCAGTCCAAGCTGATGAGCCTGTTGCTGCAGGAACAGCAAATGTTTCTGATTTGGAAAAGAATGCAAAGCATGCCCAGAGTTTATTTTTCTCTCTCTTTTTTTTTTTTTTTTTTTTTTTTTTTTTTTTTTTTTTTTTCCCCTCTCTGGTGTTGGATTTCTCTGATTTTTTTTTTTTTTGTTGTTCCCCAATGCAGTAGTGTCAAGCTGATACCCTTCCCTAAGCATTTGTAACCAGGATTTGATCAGAAGTCATTCATATGAAGAGACAATTTTTGTTCAGCTGTCTCTTATTTGAGGCTCTGTATAGCTTGGAAAGTTCTGAGTTCATTCAATCACAGCCACAGCAGCTATGATTTCATGTGGCTGCAAAGATAGAAGTGTTAGCCCCCTGCATTTAGTAAATAAAGCTTTGATTTATTGGTGGGTGGGATTTGGCTCACATCACAGCAACTGGGGTGCAAGTAGTTTGGATGGAAGTGGAGCTTAGCCCAGCAGAAAACGCTTTTGAAAACCTTTATTAACTAAGAAGTATTCAGGGAGGAAAACTCTTGATATGATTTGCATAAATTTTTATGAGATATAATCCCAAACATTAACACTGTTTGAGCCATATAGAGTAAATTGGTTACCATGCTTATGAGTTTCTCATGCCTCTACCATTTTATTAGTAAATCATCATGCACTTTGTTTGACTCTGTTATGTTTTCCCACTTTGAAGTATGGCTTTAACACCCAGAAGAAGGTTGCATGACCAGTGACTTTAGTGTGACTGAGGCTGTGTTTACAGCAGAAAGCTTACTGCTAGGAATTTTGTCAGCATGCAACAGATGACTTTGACATGTGCTCAGAAAAAAGCAAAATCGTCGTATTTGAGCACATAGTTTGTGCAGTCTCCTGGATGGTAGGTACACTGTGGTTATACAATACAAATATTCTCCAAACTTCCCTCTATCATTGTTTCCTGCAGGATGTGCCTTTTTGTGGTTTACAAAAAAGCAGAGAGGGGAGATAAGGAAATCAAAGATGGGTGATGGTGGCTTCCCATATTTTTCTTTCTTCTATGCTTTAAATCCCCAGCACCCAGCAATCACTTCTCTCATGTGCATTCATCTTACTGGTGTCTGTGTGTAACTAAACTAGACAATTTACCTGGATCTGGTGTAATTTAAACAAACAATACTGCTGTGGTGAGCTGGTGGGATCTTCCGAGATGAGAAAGCAACTGATGCATGCAAGCACCTCGTCAGCAGTAGGGGTGAGGCAGCAGGGAAGACCTTGCAGCATCCAGCAGGATCAGCGTTGGGGAGAGGTTTGTCCAGTCCTCCAGTGCAGGCCACTGGGCTGTGATATTTCTGTAGTCTTGAGGCATAATTTCTTTATGGTTCTTCCAAAAACAGTGCGGTGCCCTTTATACAGAGTGGACAGAGGGGTTTCAGCCTGGTGGCTGTTTTGGAGGTGCCACCTGCAGCTCCTTCCTGATCACACAGTGCTGAGATGGAGCTCCCTGTGCCCAGGCCGGGGTGCAGAGAGCCTGGCTTGGACTTGGCAGTGTCTGGGCTCACCATCCATAGCAGATACTGGAGTCAGTCACCCTAACACAGGCCTAGGGCTCCTCTGAGAGGGATTGGGTGGTCTTGCTCCACCCTGAAGCCACTGTCCATTTTAGTCTGCTTTTAGCAGAGCAGCTTGGCCTGCGTCTCTCTGAGGCAAGAAGTTTCCGTGTCACTGCCTCTTGCTGTGTATTGAGGAGTATTTGGCATAATAAAGATGATGTGGTGACTGGGAGAAGAAAAAAAAGAGTCATCTGATGGTCTTCAACAGTAAAGCACCAAGCAGTGATGCCTTGAGTTTCAGCTTTCATGTTTTTCAGATTCTGTGCTGCCTAGGGGTGTAGTTGTGAGCCTTGTGTTAGGTGCTAGTATCCTCTCTTCACAGAGTATGGAGACAAATCCTTTTCCTGCTGAAGACCAAGGACAATGAGTACAAGTCTCAGTCCAAAAAGCATAAACAACAGTGGACTGAAGAAAGAAAACAAGAAGGATAGGACTTCACAACCTAGAACTGTACTTGGACAATTAAACCCCAATATGCAAAAGGACCAAAACTTATAAAAGTGTGAAACCTCATGTCTGGTCATTCATTTTGTGACCATTTTAAGTCCAGCTTGGCTGTAGCCCTGGTCAGGCTCTTGTCCTGCGCAAGGTGTACCCTGAGAGCCCCTTCAATAAATATCTACTTTATTCTCTAGCTTTGTCCAGTCTCTGTTCCAGGTCAGCCTTCCCAAGGCATTAGCAGAGTCATGGAGGAGTGCTGAAGCTTAGGAAAACCTCAGTTTACCACTGTGTATAACATGGGCTTTTTTGGGATACTTTTCTTATGTAAAGAGCTCAAATACTAATAGTGGTGTTGATCCTGTCAAAAGGAAGAGAATATGTGGTAGAAAACATCCCCTGGTTCTCAGGTATTGACTCTGAACTTCATCACACATTTTTAGTGTATGTAAAATTTCTAAAAAGAAACTTATCTCATTCAGAGCAAAGAAAATCTGTGGATGCAGAGATGCCTGTTACCTGTCCTTGCAGCATACAGGGGTGCAAGCTGCCAGCGGAGCAGGTTTGTTTTCATCTACTCATGGTTATGTTTTCTACCAGCATACAGTGAAACAGCTAAGGACTGATTGGTATCTCCTGGCAAAGGCTGCTGAGACCAGCTTAAAAAGCAATGATGTTTGAGTCATCAAAAAATGCTGCACAAGCAGAGAGGACACTTGTTGCTTCATAGCAATGTATAACAGCAAAAAAAAAAATTCTTCCTGAAATAAATTTTAAACAGTATTCCCTTTGCCATCTTCTGCAACAGCTTGGGCTGATTGGAGTGGGAAAGTTTGTCTTGAACTTTCAGTTGTGTGTTTTTTAGTGCATGAGTACTGGAAACTTTTAAAGACACCCAAGACCTCAGGCTGAATTCACTGTTGAGTTTTTCAGCAAATATACTTTTATGTCTTTATGTCACTTATTTTATTATGTTTGGGGACCAGGATCCCTATTTTAGTAATTCATGAAAAGTATTCCTGGTGTATTTTTGTTTTGCAACAATTGAAACCCTACCAGATGGCTCACTCTGTCTCTTGCTGCATAGCTAGGACAGGTTTTTGAAATAAACTATCTACTCTCCATGTTCTTTCCTTTTCAACTCTACAAAGAACTGCCATTTTTAGGGAGGTTGTGAGAGAGGACAGGTTTATGTGCTGTGCATGGGGACAAGTTGTTAAAAGTGTAAAATTTTATCTATGCATCATCCCTTGTCTTCATTTGGTGGCAGGTGTCAACCTGATGATTTTCTAAAGGCCAGAGACCGATGCAAGTGTCACCTCCTTGTCCTTCCCTATGCCCTTTCATTCATCATTCACCATTCAATGTGCTATGAGGCTGAAGAGGGAGACACCATCTAAAAGGAGGAACTGCTCCCAGTCAGAGCAGTTATTTGATGATTTCCAGAAATTGTGTGGATGGTGGTTCTGCTTTGCCAGAACAGATTTTTCTGGCTGAGCCTGGCCAACTTTCTCTCCTTCATTGTTGCTGGTGTGTGTCTCCCTTAAAACATCATGCGTTTTCTGAGACCTTGTGCTATTCAGGGCACGAGATGTAATCAGGCTTAAAAGAGAAAGAGATTTTCCAGTTCCCTGAAATTTGCCTGTTGAGACCCATACAGCAATTGTTAAAACTTTGCATTGTGAATCTGGGCTATTAAACAGTTGTCACTGTGTTAAATCTGGCCAAGAAGAAGGAGCAACTGCAAGAGAAGCATAATAGTGTATTCTGAAAAAAGGTGAGACTCATTTAGCATAGTCATTTTTTATTCCATAATGAGGAGACACCCTGGGTTACAGAACTATGAACTTATTCTTTTGAAAATAGAGTTAGACATGATTCTTTTATCAAGATTTCCTCATCTTTTTAGGGTTGCCTGATGTGCCTGTGTATAAAAAAGATAAAACTGGTTTTACCTGCCCCAACAGAGCTAGCTACAAGTATGTGAAATAGGTGGTGTTTGAAATGTGACAGCAGATCTTTTTCTTGCCTTTTGTAAACACTGAAAACAAGGTTCTACTGGTTTATCAGTGCTAAATATAAGTAAATTCCTGGTTCTGATATATCTCAAAATCTTTCTTGTGTCAGCCATTTTTCATGAGAAAAACACATGTACAATCCAGGTGTAGTTCCTAAAAAAATCAGATGTTATGGCCATATATATCTAATGTTACCTTGTACAAGTGGATATTTCCAGGTGCAGTAAAAATTTCTGAAGAACACTCTAGTCACCTCCTATTTTGGATCTCTGAAGTGAAAATAAGAACATAAACTAAAATAACGAAAAATTCAACATGTCAATGTTCCCCAGTTTGGGATTTTCATTAAACCCCTGACTAAAAGGACGCTTCCCAGCTTCAATAGTGTCTAGATAAGAATTACAGTTTATGGCTCTTAAGGTATCTTTTCCTGTGTCAAAAATTAATAATAATGAATATTGACCTTCAATATATATTCAGGTGTTAGAGGATGTCACCATAAATGTGGATGTTATTCGTAAAAATATTTACACATTGATGAGTGCCGTGGGCTTCCATTCCAGTAAAAAGAATGGAGGAACTTCTACTTGAATAGCAAAATAATGTTGATAATTTTATATTTAGAAAACATTGTGCACTTTCCATCTTGGGCTCAGTGATACCCTACATAGTTGCCAACATTTAAAATGCTGCATTAAAAAATCAAATACCACCTTGGCGTCTCTGTAATTGTATAGCCAATCACAATCTAGGTACTAATCACTGTTAGAAAATCTAATACTTACTCTTCAAAATGTTATCCTGATTATTAACATAATCAATATCACAGGTAGCTGAAACAACCGATTATAATGAAAGAACATTTAGCACTTGTCAAGCAGTGTGTGACTGTAGATTCAGTACAAACATTGCCTCTTGAACTGAAGCACTAGTTATTTTGAATTTTGTTGGGGTTTTTTAATTAATTTATTTTCTAAAGGTCATAGCCCTCTACTTTTCTGCCTTCTGTCGCCCCCCAGGCTGAAGGGTAGAGAGGAAAATTAAAGCCGGTATGGGGGTTTTTTACCCCTTCTCATTTTCCAGCACAGCTTCTGACCAACTCATTATTCATACTTCCTGGAGCTGAAACATTAGATTTGGGGAGAGAATTTGTTAACCCTTGGACTTTCCACAACAGGTGTGTTTTAATTGAAATCAGGAAGAGATTTCAATTAAAATTCTCTGTTTGGCAATAGCTGGTAACTCCTCATCTGAACTCTAGGGCCAGTAGGAGAAGGTCTATACAGACAAATTGAAGATTTGGTGTGTCCTAGAGAAGCTCACAGACTTGTCTGGATAGCTCAGACTAAAGTCAATGGCAGCATTTTTCCACTTGTGTCTAACTTAAAATGTGTTAAAGCCTTAGTATTACTTCCTCCAAGCATTTAAGAATTATCAAGTAAGACATTTTGTTTACACGCAGAGATTAAAATAAAAACATTATTTTCCTGTTGTTGGACTTGCACATTGGAGTCTCTGCTTCCTTCAGTGAGATGATATCTGATATTACCATGTGAACAGAAGCATAAAATCCTTTCATGAGATTAAGTAGCACATATCTGTAGGTAGCATTATGTTTATTAGATTTTACCCAGTTAATACATTTTCCTCTCTCTTTCCTCTTGCTTACTGTGGAGCGGAAAATGCGCTGATTCAACACTCATTCACGTAATGGTTGTTATATTCCCTGATATTATAATTGGCAAAATAATTAAGTTATGCTTGCTACAGAATTACAACAGGGTGAAAATCGCCTTAAAATTTAACATTAGGATGCAGGAAAGGAGCTGACATTCGAGGTTCCTTCTTCAGTGGAACACCTACCTACCTCTGCACACCTACCTTTACACACCTACCTCTGCAATACTCCAAAAAGTCCTCCAAAAATGCACAGTACTTTTGAGAATTGAGGGTAAAATTAGGGACTTTATCCTCTGTTTGCTTTGGAACTTGTGAAAGCCTAGGGGAGGTGACAGCCTCATGGTGCCAGGGAAGGGAGAGAGCCTGGTATCTCCCCACAGTACCTGCTATGGGCAGGGAACTTCACACCGGTGGGACAGACTATAGAGACAATTTGCTCAATAAGAGATTCAACATCCAGGATAAGGGTGGTGCAGGAACAGCAGCAGAGAGGGGATCTCTGACCCCCTCCTGCCCATGATTTCCCAGTCGGTGTCAGATCCTGCCTCAGAGACTCCTCTAAGTAGAGAGGTCTTCATGAATCACCAAGTGTCAAGGGCATGGTTAGAGCTCAGTAAATAATAAATGGTCCTTGTAATATTTAGATCATTTGGGGAAGTCTGAACATTTTGTTACACCAGGGATGGAAATGGATTAGCACAAGGATTTAGAGGACTTGGAGTATTTTATTTCTCTATAGCTTCTATGAAATAAATGTAGTAGTTCCAAGAGATGCATGGATTCCCACATGATTTCAGTTTCAAATGTTAGGATGCTCCTACATTTGATCGGTAAAAAAAGAGCTAGAAAACTATCTGATGTCTTTGCTACAGGCATTCTCACAAGATGTTCTCTAGTTCCTTCTAGTACTTTTAGTGTTAATGGCTGAAGGACATAAAACATCTATTTAACCATGTCACATTTGTAGTAGACCTCTGGCTAAAGTTTGATTCTGCATGAAAGGAATTGCATGGGACTTTCCTCACCTTTTCCAAATTAGTTTTTTTTTGTCCATATTAAATATTCACCCTGATGTTTCTCAGTAATATCAGGGGTAACACTGGGCAGTATTTGGAGGTATCAAGAGGAAAAGGGATGGTCTAGGGTATTTACATGATGTAAATTTGTGTAAATAACAGGATTTGAGTCTTCCTCTGTCAGCTTTGCTACATGTTCTCCAGCACTTTCAACAGGGAAATGTAACTGAATTAGGAGAACTAGAACACTTTGCTACTTAGAAAGGGAATCAAGAGAAATTACAAGCCACCAGACATCGTCACCAGACTTTGGATAAGACTCATGGCATAAATTATAATGATCAAAGAAGCTGAAGAATGAACCACCCATTCCACTCAATTTCTGCAGCAGGGTGGGTGAGGCACATTTTTTTCTGCATAGGAAGCAAAAGTTTTGCTTACCTATATTGCTGACTGACTGGAAAAAAGACCTGGGTGGTGTGACATTCAGCTCTGTGGCTGTAGCTGCCAAATATTTTAGGCTAGATATTCTACCTAATAATTCTGAGATTTGTATTGCTGTGTCCTCTGAAAATAATTCAAGCCTTGTTGTATTGGGTGCAGCAGCTGCAATAATACAGTCCCTTCAATCAGCTCAATAGAAGATGATGACTGTGATTAAGTGAATGCAACAGAAGAGACGGAGCAACTTACTCAAGACAGTAACATCAGCTACAGACACCAGGTCTCCTGGCTCCCAGCCCCAGCACTACTCACCAGACACCAAGCAATAAATGTCAGTCGCACAGGCAGGGGTAATGGCTGGGAGAAATTAAATGACTGTCAGAAATAAATTTTCATGCTGAAATTTGCATGGTGCTGAGGACAAACAATGGACAACAAAATGGGGCATCACAACCCCAGTCTCAGAAACTTTGAAGTAAGAAGAGTAAGCTAGATTATGGAGCCTGACTTGCAGAAGACAGACTTCCACTTTTTCATGTAGGTAGCCCAGTCAGACTTCCACCTTTTCATGTAGGTAACCCAGTATGGAGTTAAGAGTTAGTTTTGACTCATTTTCAGTTTTCAGTTTTAAACTTTCACCTAGCCATCCCAAATTTGAGTTTTCCATTTGTATCAAAGCAGAATCTGTGTCATTTCTTAGAAAGACATACAGATTTCCCCATCTTCCTGGTGATAAAATTAGTTCTTTTAAGGAACATGACTCATTTGCAAACAGAGAGCTTCCACAGTGATCTTAGCTGGCTTTGCAGGCCCTGGCTAAGTTGCAAGTTAATACCTTGTTCTCTTTGTGCCTTGGAGCAAACTCCTCAGTGTACCATTATCAGTATTCTTCTGCCCAACGGCAACAGATAAGGATTGTCTGTTTTCTGGGATTACTCACTGTCTGAACAGCAGAAGTATTTGGAACATTTTGCTCCTGCTGCTGGTCAGGCTGAGTTGCCAGAAGCCAGTCAGTAAGGAAGCAGAAATCAGATTTATAGAGACCAAACTCCACAACATCCAACCCTCAGGTAGCCTGATGAAATAGTTAAATGGTGTTGCATCCACATTAGTGTTTGATGAGTGGGGAGATGAGTGGGTATTGGTTAATCCTTGTATCTGGCTCCTTCTAAATGTTCATGCTCCATGGATAAAATCTTGACCTCAATAAAGATGGAGCCTTGTTTGCCTAATGGTGAATAGTGTCCAGCCCTGCATAATCAGTGCAGAGATCACCCTCAAATGTTTCCATCTTCCTGCAAAACCCATAGCTGGAACTTTACAGCGTTGTGGGAGTGCTCTCATTAAGTGCATAGAGCACAGATGCTCAGTGGCCAGCTCACACTTAGGAGTGATCCTACTTAGTGCCACACTGATAGGAACAGGCACATGCCTGTGAAAGGCGCTCCCAGGCTACCCTGACTTACCCTGTTCCTCTGCTCAAGAGACTCATGTCTCCAAAGCAGTTCACCATCCATGTTCCAGCAAAATCCCTCTTGCTTTCCCTCTTTGCACGAAAAACCCCGAGAAGTTCCTCTTGGCAACTCAACTTGTTTATGACTTTTCAAGATGTCAATTTATTCGGTTAAGTACAAATAATAAGTAATCTCTTTAGCAAAGGGGAAAGAAGGCATTCCAGCTGCCTGAAAACCCAGAAAAGGAGTAAAAAGAACTTAAAGTGTTTTCTTAAATTGCATTCGTGGCAATGGATCCTTGTGCATACTATCATGAGTAACATAATGCAAATTGCCAAGGCTGACAAAGCTGCTGCAGAGCCAGAAGCTTTGTGCTTTCAATCCTCAAGTGGAATGGAGATTGATCTGAGCTCCCAGATTAGCAGTTAAACACATTTTCCAATCATTTTTTTTCCTTATCAAATCAAAATAAGAATGACACATTCCTTTATAATAATGTATAAATGTTAATATGTATAAATTTGAAGTATAACCAAATTAATTACTCTAAATGGAAGCACAGTACCAAGTAAATACATAAGGAAACAAAAGCATTAATTGATTTGGCTTCTTATTATATTGAAAATGTTTGTGAGGATTAACAGCTCCTTTCTGAAACACTGAACCCTGACATGATGTTTACATTTCCATATATTTTTAATGATCCCATAGTTTATCGTTTGAATAAAACAGCACCATATGCCTTAGCTGTATTAATTTCTGCAAACATTGAACACTAAATATGGAATAAATTATCATGTAAAGATCATTTATATTGGCAAGCCCCCCTAATCTGCCATGTCACTTTAGCTTTAGTATGCCAGGACTTTGCTAAAATGAAATGCCTCTTTTTATTTACTACAAAGTAAAACTGTTTAATAGAAAGTCATGGATAAAAAAGAATAGATTAGACACAAATGTCTTAATTTTGTTTCAAAAAGAGGAAGATCTTTTATACTTTCTAATACAAATAGAATCATTTTCATGGCTTGGATTTGCAGCAGGATTATTTTTTTTTTCATGTACAAGTGAAAAATTATGTTATTTAGTTCTTTTTTCAGAGCAAGGAAGAGAAACATGTACTAATAAATGCAGCATAGGCTGGCTGTACTTTGACGACTAGGATGGGCTCTGTAGTTTCATTGAAGCATCTGAAGGAGTAAAACTCCTGGAAAGGAACTGAAAAGCCAGTTTCTTTAATAGCAGACTATAAATGGAATTATTTTTCTAGACTGAGTCTAATGGTAGATAGTACCTTTAATTTTAGAGTTAGCCAACACAGCCTAGAAACAATTTTCAATAGATGACCAGGAGACTTGCATGTCTACAGGACTCCATGGGCAGACTTTGGTGGGAAAATTGTGTGTATCTGGCATTCTTCTGTTAGTAAAAGACATTGTTCTTGTCAGTCTCTTGGCTTTTGTGATTCAGCCCATGCATTGCTAGTTAGTGAGAACATTCTATGGGATGGGTTAGGAAATCTGGGGCTCTGTTCAGTTTCTTCTGATACCTCCAAGCAGACCTTGACACCAAATATGTCTTTCAAAGAAATGACACTTAAACCAAAAAGCTTGATCTGTAATGGAATACTATCTAAATCCTATAATGGACATAATTTACCAGATTGGTTTGGAGGCATATTAAGGCAATATAGGAACCATGGTCTGCATCACTGATAATGTAATTCATACACTTGCTAGTCCATTAGCAGAGTGATTCATCTGAGACCTGCAAAAGGGCCAGTCCACACTCCCAAGCATACAAACATCCAGACAAAATAGATCACAGAAGCAACTAAGCAGCTGTTCCTTTTCCTGCCATACCTGCTGCTGGTGTATGACGGAGCAAATAGCCTTTCGGGTTCCTGCGTTTAACAAGATTGTATGTGCCTCTTTGAAAAGCATCTTTTGAGATGGATGTGTTTTCCTAGTAGATACTACATGTAGCTGCATTCCCCAGGCTTGCATTTCAATTAAGGACAAATCTCGAACAAACTCTGTAGCTGCAACCTACTGAACTTAACCTGGCATTAGCCAGCATTAGAAAGGCATGCTCTGATAACTTCAGCAGGCAGAGGAGGTTATTTAAGGGAATGCCTTCTCCATCTCAAATAATCACTGAGATTATTCCTTGCTATCTTTCTTTGTACTCTCCACCCAGAACTCAGCTGCAGCTGCAGAAACACCAGCTGTGTTGGCAGGGGCAGGCACAGCTCGGGGCTGCTGTGAGGAAGGGGGTGCAATAGGCTCCCATGCAGCCTAGAAGGAGGGTGCTGAAATGGGGAGCAGGGTCAAGGGTTGCATCACCAATTCCCAGCTGGACTAGCATGCAGGTTTTAAGGTCAGTGTCCAGTTCAGCTGTGGTTCAGGCATAAGGAGCCTGAGAGAGGCTGGTTTCTTTCAGAGTCTGGTTTATAACCAATTGTGTCAGCGCAATAAGAATTTGTGTGTAATACAATAAACAGGTTCAGTCTGTTCAAAGTGAGGGCTTTTTAAAGGTACAGTCAGAAATAAGAACAGTTCATCAGCCTGAGTATATCTTAAAACTCTGCTTCAAATACGTATAAATAGCAATGCTCAAATAATCCCTGAAGTGCCTGTAGTTTATTGAGTCCTCTTGAGTATCACCATCCCTGTGGCCAGGTAGAGATAAGTGGATTAGTTCTGGATATGAGCATCTGAACTTATATTTCACTGCACAAATTCATACCTGCTGAATTTGAGTCTCTGATCATGTTGTAGGGCTCAGCTATCTAAATTTGCTATGGTTTAAGATGTGGTCCAAGATATTTAGGTGAACAAAAAAACCCCAAAACCAACTTTGGGGGGGAAAAGCTGTTCCTTATGTTTGATAGAGTGGGGCAACCTCTTCTAAAATCTGGTAATATTTTTGCTGTTCATATCTATTTGTTTTCAACTGTCAAGAAACACTGCTTCATTTGGTGTGGTCAGAGTGCTGACTCACATTAATTGGTTTTGTTCTGCCTGTCTCTATTTATCTGAATGCCCTCAGTAATTCTGACATTGGTTTCAACAGTGTAGGCAGGTTTTCTATCTGCTTCTCATGGAAGAAAAAGATGTGAAAAACTGCCTTCCTCATTATTGTTCTATAGCAGTATTAAATGCAGACATGAGTCCAACTTGGTATTCTGCATTGGTTGATATTTCTTTACTACCAAACACTTGGGTGACTCATAATGGGTGTTTCCTTGTTTAATCTTTGTTTTTACTGCTAAAAATTAATATCTGATAAATTTAGCCCATTGGCAACTCTTGCTATGTCAGGAATATGATATCTAGATAAAAAAGATATGCTTAATCTCTATTTTTGTGTCAGGTTCTTCTTCTAAGGCTTTCTCTTAACAACAAGAGGTAAAGGCTACCACCGAAACAAGTACATCTCTGCCTAGTTTGGTGCAAAAGAGTTTTGCTTTACCACCAGACAGAACCTTTTCACTTGTTTTGGTTTATACCCTAATCTTACTTCCCTCCTGAATACTGGACATAGATTTGGCTGTTGCTTTTCTCTACAGTCGTCTGCAAATTCATCTTCTGCTTATTGTGAAGTCTGCCTTTCTGCTTTTAATTTTTCATATTTTTCCCTGCTTGCTTCTTGTCTGTACTATGAAATCCTCTGTAACATCATTCACTAACCTCACACTGGATTACACTGCCTTTCTGAACAGGAAAGGCCTGAAAGTTGTTCCAATTTCTAAACCATGACTTTGTGTGTTTTGACTTGTCTGGTCATTTAGGCCATGTCAGCTACAGAAATAGCCAGTGACCAGGTTTGAGGAGAACGAAATCTGTCATCTCCTGACACAGGTCTTTGCATAGAGATCTAAGGTCTGCAGCACAGTGTGGAGCAGTCCTGGGACAGGAGCTCGCAGTGCTCTTCAGAGCAGGTGCCACCAAGGTGGCGATGGCCCTGTGACCTGAACTTGACCTTGCCTGCTGGCACATCTGACACACACACCTGCCAGATGTGTGCTAGGAGAAACTTTGGGCAGGATTCCTCCCCACGGCAGTCCCCCTTCAGCAACACCTCTGCTCTTTCAAAGTCCCCCACAACAGGATGGTTCGAGGCAGCTGAGCCCCACACACAGCGAGCAGTGCCCAGTGAGGGTGCAGGTCATGCTGGCCACCCTGTGTTCCACCTTGAGAGGAGTTTTTGAGCTCTTCTATCTCTCTTCTGACATCTGCTTGTTTTCAACCACACCCTTGTTCACTTTCAGGCAAAGTGCTTCAAATTCTTGCATTAAGGTTTCACTGTCAGATACACCAGCCTTAATTGGAAACTGTTAAAAACACTAACTTCTCCAGAACCTGCTATTGTCATAAATCAAGATACCTCCTGCCAGTCCTCCTTTTGGCAGGTCTCTTAAGTCAGCAGGTACTTGAAGTTTTCCATGCTGTTTCAGCTCTGGACAGGCTTCTAAAGGCCTCTTTGAAATTCCTTGGAACAGCAGCATCAGCGGATGGCACACAAATCTGAGGGCCCTGTGGTTGAGGTAGTTTGGGTGGCTGGCGAGCTGAGGCACCACCCCAGAGTGAGCTAGCCCACAAGGAGGGGGTTCTGGAGCCTGCAAGGCCATTGGAAGTTCCTGGTTTTTTGTCTGAGTACAGGCTGGGTGCTTTGCATCTCCCTATAGTTTCTTTCCTGAAATCCCAGCTTTGGTGTCAGATAGCTGTTGTGTGCATCCCACACAGTAGGAGCCCTCATGCAAAGCTCCAGCTGGTTCTTCCGGGCTTCAAGTTTTGGGATTTCCCCAAAAATAAAGCTGAGCAAGAGATATGCTCTCACTCAGGGCTTGGAAACGTCAGTAAAAGAGGTTTCTTTTAGAAAAAAAAATGCCTTCAGTTATAAGATTTCCCAAAGAGATGGAAACAAAGATTTCATTGCAGCTCTACGGGGGTTGAAAACAACGGGTTCCACCATCTGCCTGGTGTTTCTTTCTGGAAGGAAAAATCCACAGTCTCTGTCACACACGAAGACTCCATGTGGTGCTGCCACCAGGACCTGTATATGGCCAGCTCACCTAGTCCAAGACTGCTTCTCATTAGCACCAGCAAAGTCAAATTAAGAGCCCAGGGAGCACATGCCATATGAAACATGGGAGAAAATAAAGGGTTGATGGGGCAAGAGAATTAAGGAGCAGCAGGACTGAGTTCATCTGATGATCTCCAGCCATTTGCTTCCCTGGTCATGGCCAGGCTCTCAGTTTTAGTGAGATATGTTCTGTGGATGACCTAGAAACAGTGAAAGATAGAAAGGAGCAGTCTGTTGAATGTACCTTGTCTCTCCATTTCAAAGAAAGGAGAAAGTGGAAGGGAGATGGTTTATATGGTTATTCTGGGCCTTGCACTTGCCAGAGTCTGACCAAATGAGAAAAAAAAATGTTTCTCACAGCTATCAGGATATCTTAAGATTGTCTGAGCTGTGGGGTTGGAGAGCCATTCATCAGAATCACAGATTTGTTGGTTTTGTGAGGGACCTCTGCAGCTCATTGAGTCCAAGTCCCCTGCCAAGGCAAGATCACATGAAGCAGGTGACACAGGAATGAATTCAGGTGAGTTTTGAATGTTCTCCAGTGAGGGAGACTCCATGAGTGTTCTGCCACCCTCAATGTAAGGAGGTTCTTCATCATGCTGAGGTGAAACTTTCCGTGTTTTATTTAGCTTATGGCCATTGCTCCTTGTCCTGTCACTGGGCACCACTGAAATGAGTCTGGCACCATCCTCTATATAAATGGCCACTCCCTTTTAGCTTGTGTCAGCACTCACTTATTTTCTCTCTCAAAGGAATCTTGATATCTTTCCACTTCTGAGCCTTTGCCAATATCAGGATTTCTAGAGAGAAGGTCAAAAATATTAATTGAAATTAATTCTATTGTATGTATTTAGCCATCAAAACAAGTACACTTACTTCAGATTTCTGGGAAATAGATATTCTGATTTATTTTAACTGTCTGGACAATGATTTACTGGCTGATCACAAATGAATGATTCTCAGCCTGAGCTACTGATGGGAATTTCTCATTACAGTCACAAGTCAGGGAGGGAATTTACATTCTTAAACATACTGGTATTAACCAAGCCTGAACCTTGCCTGTATTGGTATTAGAGCAACAGGGCTGACAGCTGCCTGTAGAGATCCCCTTCCCCAGCAGCCTCCTGCCCACAGTCTCCAGTGTTTTCTGGAGCACTACAAGCCCAACCCTGCCACACTGTGCTGGGAATCTGTCTCTTGTGAAAGAGGAACACCTAACAGGAGCTGTGCAGGCACATGCAAACCAGCAGCCAACATGTGAGGACTTGTTAAACTCCTTTGAGGTTAATTTTTTTTTCCCCCTTCCTCTTATGAAAAACAAGTTTTACTTTTTTTGTTTTAAGTCTGACAGGTAGTAGTGACAAGATGTCATTTTTATTCAAACAAGAGTGACAAGTGTAATTGCAGCTGTGGGCCATGATTTTTCTGTGCAGCACTGGTTACTGTAAATAATGCAGCATCACGTGTAAGCCTTATGTTTAGTTGCTGACACTTAGATCTGTGAACTGTGAACACTGTGAACATAGCGTGGCATTAGCACATGGCAGGGTGCTAAGAGTACAAGCATTTCTGAATTTGTATGTGCTGAAATGTAAGTATTTTTCCCCTGTAGATTTAAAGTAGATTTCTCTGTGCTTTGGCTTCTGGAGGCCCAAAGATTGCTTTTATGGTTGAATAGGAGGGGTTTGGTAATGAAGAGCTTTCCAAGGCTGAGCTGATTTGCATTTCCACATTTTATTTCAAGTACAGTAACTAACCCAGAGTAGTTTATTATTGCTGAGACAGCCAAATAAATGGCCATCATGCTGATGATCAGATCCCTGTAGAGGATCACCACAAATATGGATATTAGCATGTGTACTGCACATAGTTACCCTTGGGAAATTTGGTTACTTAGTTGAAATCCAGTATTGGAGAGCTCTTGTGTTGTTGTAAAATGGGTATTAGCACTGATGTGGTAAATTCAGCCATATGCTCTGTCCATATGCTCTGTCTGTAGTTTACAGCAGTTTACAGTACCTGTAGGATTCAGTCATTTACTTTTTCATGTCTTATAACTTTTTCATGTCTTATAACTTTTTCAATAACTTACTTTTGTAATGAGATTATTTTTTTCTTTTTAATTTTGCAATCTCAGTGGCACACAGAATTTCCTCCTCTCTTTTGGAAAACCAGAACAACTGAGGAGTTGGGTTTTTGCCATTTGGCAGAAGACCAAAGAGCCCAGCCACTACAGTTAGAAAGGGCTGTAATCAATCTTGTCAAAGGGTGATCCTGAGGAAGATCCTGGACTGTCCAAGGCTGTAAGTCTCTGTTTCTGTCAATACTAGGAACAGTTTCAGGATCAAGTTTCTGATATTGGGGTTTTTATTTACCAACTAGGAAGTAGCTGTAAAGGGTGGCCTGAACTCTCCAGAAAGAAAGTTTCTATCAAGAATACAAAGCTCTAAGCAAACTGCAGGGAAGTGCCATGTTGAGGTCCTGTGCCTGAGCACAGCACAACACTGGTGCTGAACTCATGCATTTCTAAACACAAAAAAAGAGAATGTGTGCCTGAGAGCTGTGCACACCTGGTCCCTCCCCTGGCAGCCTGACCAGAAAGCATCTGCTGAACAGGAAGGTGGCATCCCTGTGTTGATGCATCCTCAGCCTTACTGTCACCAAGCCTTTACTTTCTAGGAAGACTCACTTGCATGCCTTTTTTTCTCAGTAGCTTTGTCATTTCTTTCTAAATCAGATCTCTCCTCCTCTGCTCATTTCCCATCACCTAAATCCTCTTTGGCACTCCCAGATCTTGACACCCTGAGCTTGCAGCTCACATCAGAGGTCCTCCCCACTGAGAGGGGACTGGTATCACCATTGTCCCAGCCCTGTTGTGACCTCCCACTCCTGCATGGCTTAGAGTGCAGAGAAGGGGAAGTGACTGGAAGAGATGAAATCCAGAGACCACTGCTTTCTCTCCACTCACAAAAAGCCCCACCTCTAGGCACAGTTCAATAAATGAAGAGCGGCCTTACAGTTGTGCATCCAGGTTAGGAGGCGGAGTATGCAAACAAAAAATATCTCGACTTAATGCTTTCCAGCACAGACCAGATGCTCTTCCTGTAAAGCAGAGTTATATGAAATTTCTGATCTGTAAGGAATAAAACCCAGCAAAACCATGAACCAAAGTTTTTGTGCCCCTGAAGCTGAAGTCTTGTTTGAAGATGCTTTTTCTTAGCATGTTCTTTTGGAAAAGAAAATAAAAAAATCTTTCCTAGTTCAAATCACAAAGATTCTAATGTAGCTCTATGCCTCAAATTGTGATTTCTTTGCATTGGCGAGACACTGTCCACTGCAGTTGTCTAGATGTAATGTAATATCAGTGAAAATGGGCAGAGTTTGGACTCTGTCCCTCCCCTTGTAAAATCAGGCAAACTATCCTCAAAAAATGCAAAAGTTAAAACTAAATTCTTAACTTGCTGTTATTTCCAGCAATAACAACAACATTAAAATAATCCCAAATGCCTTCAGAGGGTCAGTTCAGATAAGCAACCAAAAGTTCATTTGATACAATCTGAGAGGTTTATCTAAATCTCTTGTGTCTGCATAATTGAGTTTGAAATCTTGCAAGCACAGCCTTGTTCCATATAACATATACTATATCTTCTACATGCCTGTAGTTTCCAAAATGTTAATCTCCAATGACCCAGAGTGAGTCAACAACATTCACAGTCATGCATAACACCAGATCTGCTGAAATGTGACAATTTTGCTGCCTTTAGAAATGGCACCACCACAGCACAAAACTAGAATGAAGATTCAAGATGCAATAACGTTTTATGCTTCTTGGCTTAGACAGTATCTTCTGATGTCCTGCACAGCACATAACACCAGGTTTCAAGTGACTAGTTTTAATCAACTGATCGATGGGATAATAAAAGTTTGGCCTCAATTCAAATAGCAGATTATCAAATGTTATATTCAGCTTCAAACTCCAAACTCATATTAACCTCACCTGTTGTTTTTTAAAGTTTATTTTCCCAAGTTTCCTTTGGAAACACATGGTAGTTTTTTTGTCTCAAAGTTCTTGAAACTAATTCATTCCTTCTAGCCCACACATCAATAAAATTAATCATAACCTCATCTTACAAGGTTAAGTTCTGTTATCAAGTTCTTTTCTTGATAACAGGTCTCTATTGATGCACAGGTGCTACACCAAGGGATTTCTTATGGATGCATAGAAGGCTTGGGTTGAAAGTGACCTTAAAAATCATTGAGTTCCCACTCATCTGCTGTGGCCAGGGACATCTTCCACTAGATCAAGTTGCTCAGACACCCATCCAGACAGGCCCAGGGATGGAGAATCCACAGCTTCTCTTGGCAACATGTTCCAGTGCCTCACCACCCCCACAGTAAATAAATTCTTCCTGATTTCTAATCTAAACCTACTCTCTTCCAATTTGAATCAATTACCCCTGGATCTATCACTACATGATCTTCCCAAAAGTTTCTCCCCATCTTTCTCGTAGGAACTCCCTTCACATACTAGGAGGCCTAAAGGTCACGCTGAAACTTTCTCTTCTCCAGGCTGAGCAATCACAATTCTCTCAGCCTTTCTTCATAGGAGAGGTTCTTCATCTCTCTAATCATCACCATGGCCCTCCACTGGACTCACTCCAAGAGATCAATGTCCTTCCTTTGCGGGGGATCTCAGAGCTGGATGAAGCCCTCCAGGTGGAGTTTCATGACTAAGTGGCCTTCCTACTCTGTGTTCATAGACATCAAAAACTCTCCCATGCACTGAAACTGGACAGTTTGGAACCAGGATAATACCTCACATGGGCGGAGGAACCTGCCAGTGCCCTGATACCTGGTGGAGGTTTCTGCCCTTGATTAGACAGCATCATGTTGTCTGTGCTTCCAAGAGAGCTCCAGGAGACTGTTGTTTGTCTACTGAAGTGGTACCTGAAAAGGATTTCCATAGGCCAGTCAGCAGAGCAGGGGGTTGCTAATGTAAGGGGAGGAGAGAGGGAAAGCAGGCTTCAGACTGTAGACCCTCTGCCTTGCCTGGCTTGATCAGGCAAGCCTGCTAAATAACCCATTTTGCAACACCTGGAAATGGCAGTTCTTCCAGGCATGCCTTGTGTTTGTCGTGTACCATCTCTTTCTGTCCCTGCATCCCCCAGCGCCCTTGTGCCAAACCCTGTGTGTGTCAGTGGTGGTCTGCCTCTCTTATCCATCCGCAAGGTGAGACAGGCATTCCAAGTGCAAGCTGTGTGCTTTACTCCTGTGAGACACTCCAGTTTTAAAACCCTTTTTGGCAGCTTCAACAACATCCTCCTAAATTGTTTATTAGGTGCTGAAAGATGGTGGCATTTGTGAAGCTGCTTTTAAAATGCTTACTCACAGCAGTATAGGCGCCTCTGCTTGTTATTATCATCCAGCCCTTAAAATGGAAAATGTCAGTAGCATCTGCTTGATGGACTTATCTGCCTGATTCTGTGCCTAAAGTAACAAGCAGCAGATTTAAATGGAATTTAAGTGGTGCGTAAGTAAAATACAGCAAGACCACTAATATTTGGAAGAATCCTGTTCAGTTACCTTGAGGATTAGAGCCCTTCTGATATGGGGGGAAAGAGCAACTTGCTGTGCGTACCTCCACCCACACCAAGTCCTTTGGAAAGAAGGGGGAGTGTGTGCCAGTGTATTTGGGCAGCTTGGAGTAGGGACAGTGTATTTACTCCATGCTGCGTTGCCCTTTGGCAAACAGCCCTGAAGAAGCAGTGCATGGCAGAGCTGTGGCTTGATGAGACCCCTTCTTGTTACAAGGTGTGATTGCCTGCTGCTGTTAGATGACATCTTCCTCCTTTTCAAAAGAGTCTACCTTCAAAACAGAAGGACTGAAGGACTGGCACTGGCTGCACCCTGCTCTGCCACCTTCTTTCCACCATGTACACCCCAGGACTTCCATCCTTCCTCCCTGGTTCTGCAGCCAGGGTCAGCACACATTCCTGAGATATGTGTTCAACCTTACTAACTTAGAAGTAGGGTGGGAGGAGCAGGCTAGAAATTCATTCCACCCTTCCTTATAGTAAAAGCTAGGAAAGGCATAGAAGATCATTGAGCTCATTTCGACTGTTTAGTGAAGGATGTAAACTCAGATAGAAAGCATGTCAGCTGATACAAAGCACACCTCCTGACACTGAGTTTCCTCTTAACAAGGCTGACTAAGAGGAACTGACAGCATGTTCGAAGTATGCTCACCCTTTAAATTAACTGAGAAGATTTTACAGGAAGAAATGAGTTGAATAAATAACCTGGGAAAAGTAGTAATTTTTTGTTTGTTTGTTTCTACCAAGTATAAGTCATATTTTCTCCTCTTGATTTTTTTTTTTTAAATTCAGCTGAAAAAGCTGATGTTTGCAGGGACTTTTCTTTCTGCCAAGGGATTGAATACATAAGATATCGCTTACATTGTATCTATGAGTACTAATGACTAACCTGAAAGTTATTTTGTTGTATGAGGCGAAGAATTTCTTCACAAAATGCTGTTTCATAAATCCAGCTAGCAGGCAGCTAAGTTACTCTCATGAGGCATGAAGATTCAGATTGGGCTTTGCTAGCTGAAGCAAGCTGGGAAAGCTTGGATATTTTTTAAAGGACGTGTAAAGAAAGTAGAAGATTACTCCATTGCTTAAAAGCCTAATTGATTTTACAAGACTGAATACCTTTTTTCCTGTCTAAAGATAAGTGTAATGTGTGGAAAGTCACAAAGGAAATGGAGTGATAAGGAGCCATTTTTACAGGATGGGCTCTTTTATTTCCTCTGCTGAAAAGAGAGCTGAGCAATACTATTTACAATATTATAATTGGTATTCCTGTGTTATTTTAAAGAGCTTTAAAGGATGAAGCTGATCTGCTAGGGAAAGGTATTGAAATTGCCAAAGAGGACACACATGTCTTAGCTTTGCAGAGAAGAATTTGCCTTTGTATTTTTGTTAAAGGCATTAAATATTCTACGTGTATGCTGGCCACAGCATTAGATTTAAGGCAGTAATTTTCAGGTCTTGATCACACCATCTAGTGTATTGTTCCCAGCCCATGTAAAGCAAAGGTGAGATCGTCAGAGAATCAGCACAAGCCCAAGGGCTTTATATTTCTCCAGGGGACTGCATCAGCAAGGGGAAAGGGAGGCACAGTCTATGCAGCAGTTTTCCATCTGGGAACATGGTGGTGGTGGCTGCAATACACAGGAAAGTAGAGTCTCCAGCTAATATTTCATCCAGAGAGAAGACTACACCATAGCCCCATATTTGCAGTCTTCTGCTCTAACTGATAAGTGGCTGTGGTGGCCTGAAGGACACAAGGGCCCTTTGTGAGAGCCCTTCCTGGAGCCAGCTGGTGCCCTGAGAAAGCAGTAGCAAGTGGGAGCTGTGCCTGGGGACAAGGGAACCAGTGGGTTTGGCAGCTTCCCGGGATGGCCGTGATGCTGAACACAAGCAGCATTTTGGCTCTGCTTTCCAACCCGTCCCTGGCCAAACTCTGCATGTACAGGGCCACTGCACACTGGTTTTGGCACTTTTCCCATGTGCACGAGTATCCAAGGCAGCTGCTGCCTTTCTTGCAGGGCACACTGTGCTTCTGAGCAGCTCTGGTCAAGGGGGACACTGCTGCAGTGTGTGGTGCTCCTGTGCTCTCCCAGCGTTGTGTGTCGGGTTTTTTTTTCTTTCCCTCTATAACCTTAAATACTCTAGAAGGGTGGAGCACCCCTCCTGCCAGGACAGGCTAAGAGAGTTGGATTTGTTCTGCCTGGAGAAGAGAACACTCTGGGGAGACTTTTAGAAGCCTTCCAGTACCTGAAGGGACCTACAGGAGAGCTGGAGAGGGACTTTTTACAAGGTCATAAAATGATAGAACAAAGGGGAATGGTTTTAAACAAAAAGGTGAGATTTACATAAGATGTTAGGAGGAAATTCTTTACTGTGAGGGTGGTGAGGCTCTGGAAGAGGCCACAGCACAGAGAAGCTGTGAATGCCCCAACCCTGGAAGTGTTCAGGGCCAGCATGGATAGGGCTTTGACCAGCCTGGTCAGGTGGGAGATGTCCCTACCCATGTCAGAGGGTTGGAAGTAGGTGATCTCTAAGATCCTTTTCAACCCAAGACATTCCATGACTCTATTAAACACAATATAATCACAATGTATAGACTCTGTCCTATATATAAAATTATGGTAAAGCTACAAATAAAATACACGGAGTAGAATAGAGGAGTTAGAATACTAGAAAATATGGACCTCAAAACTGTCTGGGTGGTCCTTTAGTTAACACATTTGATGCTTTCTGTTACCTCCTGGTTAAGAACTGGAAGTTTTGATGGAGTACCTTATAATTCAGATAACAGTTTCATGTGTGATGCAGAGAAATTTAGATCTAAAAATAAGTGACTGACTGAGTAGCTAGGAACTGTTGAGCTATGGGCTGAAAGGGCCTCTGAAATGTAATATATAATTAAGTCTTCTTTCTCTGATGTGTTCCAGTCCTTTTCCCATAGACACTTGCATGTTTAAATGATAAACTGTAAAGTATGCTTCATTCTGTAACTCCCCCTTATTTTCTTCTCACTCAGCAAAAGCAGTAAAAATGTTGATTAAAAATGCTGATTGGCCTACTGCTATGATAAGGATCTGCTGGTTCCCCAACATGGGGAAGGGGACCACTTCCTGATTTATATCTACAAACAAAAATGAAAACTTCTGTTTCAAATTGTAACTTGAATGATGTGTCATTATGTTTCCATTTTTTTCTCTTGCCTTTGAGATCTGAACTCTTTATGAAATATTAGATAAAAGGAATTGATGTAGCTGCATCATATAAAGCACTCATATCATCTTATGAAAAGGAAACAAACTATGACTGACTAAAGATATTTTAACTTATAAAAGAGAACTGTGTGGAGAGAAAATAAGCGTCATACTCAGATATTAACTTCCACCATTGCTTTCTTCTGCACATTAGTCTTCTTGGTTTTTTGATACACTGATTACAGAAGTCAAACATTTTAAAGCAAATACAGAAATTTTAAAGACAAACCTGTCAAGCTCAACAGTTGGAGGTCTGGAATTTGGTTCCAAAAATACTGATATTTGTTTAAAATTCCAGCAATTTATAGGCCTTTTTACACTAGTACCCCCACTGTGCCTTAAGAAAAATCTTTATTTTCAGATATTCAAAATGTTACAAAAAGTCTGTGACATTTCAGCTGGTAATTGCTCTTTGAGGTAAACTGAGTTGTTCAAATCGGTGAGGGAACCATAAGATTCTAAAGATGATATTTTTATGAAGGTTCAGTTAAGCTCTGATTCACTCTTGTTCCCAAAAAAATTTTGTTAAAGTCTGTTTTTGTCATCTGACAACAAATCAAAGCATACGAAAACAGATATTTTCAGAATGTAAGTAAGGTGGAACAGACCAGTCTGCTGATGAAAGGTACTGATGGTACTGATGAAAGACCTGGATTAACAGAAATAGGCACATCATCAGCAATGCAAAGCCTTACATTCCCAGGATATATAAACATATTTGCCTCATGGCATTAGAATCCTGACCTGAAAAATTATTCCCTGGGATTTAGCATTACCTAAGTAAGAAAATCATTACGGCTTTTGAGGGGTGTGCACTGGTGTAGGCAGGAAAAGCAGAAGTGAAATCTGTGGAGCTACCTGAACAGAAAATTGGCATGAGAACTGGAGCATAGGATCCTGAGGGTATGTCTGTACCACTAAGGAGAAGTGCACAAGGAGGGAGTGCCTGCACTCTTGTTTTCCCCACTGCTTTGTGAGCCAGCTCATCCCCTGGCTCCCCTTTGAACTATTCCAAATATTTGTTTCCAAGACAAATCTGCCACAGAAAGGGCAGCTTTCTGCCCCTGGGGCCCAAGATCGGTTCTTGGCTGACTTTTATTTACTCATATCAACATAACCTGATTGACCAGTGCATTCAATTACATGCTCTTATTTAACCCTTGCCAAGGAAGCACTCAAATTCCTACCTAGATTTAGGCACAGGGGTCAGTCCTCCTGAAGCTTTTTGCACGCAAGGTAAAAATGCATTCAAGTAACCTGGAGTCAAGCTATGTATATTTTAATGCATATATATATTTTACATATGTAATATGTTTGAAGTGCTACTCAAGTTGTGATACTCTTTTAATGAAGGCAGAAGCCAGAGGTCTTAAACATTTAAAGCAAAGCAGATGTTATTTTGCTAAATCAAGGTCATTGTTTACACTTTCCTCTGAAGTATTTAACATTAACTGGTATAAAAAGAATGATACTACGATATATGGATCCCTGGTTTGTTTGGGTAGAAAATTCCTTGGCTGCTAAGGAAACTGTCCTGCTGCCTTGCAGACTTAAGGATCATAGTGTTTAATGAAAGGCTGAGCACACAGGATAGTGGTTAGAGACTGCTACACCTTTCCAACACACAGTAGTGCTACACGTGGCATTTCCTGAAGTTGCTTCCTTTTTAGCTTTCTGGAGACAGGGGAGTGAGTCCTGAGGAAGGTCACATGTAAGACAAGGCTGGCAGCTTCTGCTATGTTAAGTCACAGGAGGCTGTAGAAAAGAGACAAAACTCACAAATTCAAAATGAATATTTAAATTAATCTCAACTTGACTCACTAAAAATGTTTACAGTCTGGTTTCCAGTGACAGTGAGTTTTGGAACCACTTTGATTTTTTTTTTTTTTAAGCATAAGAAAGGTCTTGTTTGTATGCAGTTATTTACAGTATTTTTTACATTTTTTAAGCCTTGAAAAAGTTGCAAGCCTGTTATATTGTATTCGAGAACCTAGAATATATTTGAGAACCTAAAGAGGATGTCCATTTTTTAAAAATCCTGAACTATAGCAAAAGGTGATGTGTATATAAATCATAAATAACATGGTTTTGAGCAGTGGAGTAATGTAACCATAGAGTAGTATAGAATAGAGTATTCTCCCTTTTCCCTCTAACCAGGTTATTTTTATTTCTTTGGAGGATTGTGTTTTTTCAGTTTTTTGGGTTTTTTTTTCCCCCAAATTCCTAAAATATTATCAAATGACAAATAATTTGGTAATGCTACAAATTTTAGTTTTGATACCCTCCCAGATCTTGGGAAAAGACAGAAATCTTCTAAAATTTTGAGGGGCATTTTGGTAGATGCATGTATTTAACAAATATGTAAGTTTATGCTTCAGGTGGAGCATTATTAAAAATCTACTGCCATCACAGAAGTAACGGTGAAAGGAGGAATATTTTGGACTCATGAAAACTGTACTAAATCCACTGTTTGTCCATTTGCATGGATCAAAGCTGAAAGACAGCAAGATAAAGGATGCCCAGCAACATGAAATCCAGAGGGAGAGAGTGTGGCAGACTCTGTCTTGACACCCCAGCCCCTCTTCTCTGAGAAAAACTAGACACAGGTGGTATGTGACTACACTCCTAACACCTTACAGTTAAAAAGAGAAGTCTAGAAACTTCCTTGTTCACTTTTACAGTGGCCCTTGGCAGGACCTATGTCCTCGGTTGTCAGATTTGTTTGAGCTAAGGATGATTGTGCTGATGTAAATCCCTGAGGGGAATTTCTCCCCTGGCACAAGGGTGCATTACGGAGGAACTACAGGAAATAAAACATACAAACAAACTCCTAACATATGATTCTCGTCTCTTTTGTATGGCTGTAAATCAGGATATCTAGCAATGTCTTTCCATTCCTTGAACACAGGACTTGGGGTTCTCTCCTCATGTGCAGATGGACAGCATTACTGTGTAAACTACATGAGAATTATGTCTCTATGAGCATATCAAAGGATCACAGAATGCTTTGGGTTGGAAGGGACCTTAAGGATCATCTGGCAGGGATGCCACCCACTAGACCAGGTTGCTCAGAGCCTTCTTCAGCCTGGCCTTGAACACTTCCAGGAATGGGGCTTCCACAGCTTCTCTGGGCAACCTGTGCCAGGTCCTCGGCCCACATATGGTCATATTTAGGGCATATGGACAAGGTGTTGCCACATAAAACCAGCCAAACATCTCCTCAATGCCACTACAATCTTGGGAAGGTAGGAGAAGGCCTCCTTTCCATCCAAAGCGTACATGGGGTGAGGCATTACTTTTTATCTTATGTTTCCTGCGTGGGGGCTTTTTGTCCCCAGTTGTGATTGCTGTCAGGGTTCTGCTTCTCCCCTTGGATCTGTTGGCTGGTGTGGGGTGGGTGAAGTGCCTTTCCAGTGGGTGGTGGCTGCAGCACTGGGTCAGGGGTGCTCTGGTCCCTCAGTGCCCCGTGACACCATCTGGGGCTGGGTGCCCTGGCTGCCCTCAGGCTGGACCAGCCAAGCAGAGAAACCAGAGTGCAGGTTTGAACTCCACTCCTGAGATGCCTGTGCAAGAATGGCCATGGAAAAACCCAAGCCAGTAAGCTCAAAATGAAACTAGGTAGGAAGACTCCTCTGCCCATTTTTCACAGTGTCCTGGGGAAAATGGTGCTCAGAGGCTTCTGTGGCATTCACTGTGCTCTGACGTTTTCCATACTCCATGGATTTATAACATTCTGTAAAAATTAATTATTTAAATCAATCTTCCCAAAAGTTACTTAATTAATTTCTCTCTTTAAATATTTGAAGAACATCCTTGAGCCTTTATCTAGCAAACAAAACATAAATTGAGATGTTTCCCTTTCCATCAATAATAAAAACAAAGAGATAAATAAAGGATCCAGTGAAATCCAAATCACAATTCTACAAATGCTGGTAGGACAGCAACCTTGAAACCAAAATGCACAAAAGCAACTGGTTTTCATGATTCCCTCTGTAAAATGGGGGGAAAGGAGAGGATGGGAGAAATCTGAGTGTGACTCTGCCTGCATGCATCTGAGGGTTGTAAAAATTTGTCAGGTGCCTTTGACAGGCAAACATTTACAGTTTTATAACCTCAGTATTTGCAACATTTAAGGCATTTCCTGTCTTAACCATTGGAAAGTACAAGTAAATATTGCCTGTCCTGAGGTTAACTGTTCTGCTTAGGAGGCTTTTCATGGTCAGAACTGAAGAGCAGGAAAACCACAAAAATCCCAAAGCTGCTGTCACATTTTTAATTCATTAGGAACAACTCATACCTATTCCCAGAGCTACCTTTAATAGTGGGACTATTCTGAACCACAGGGAGTTTTGCTCCTATGTAGAAAATCTGAGCCTGGTAAGACAGTCCTGGCTTGATCCTAAAATGCTCAGAACAATATTTCTCCAACTAAGTCTTCCCTTTATAAAGAAAAGGGGAAGCTCATTTGTTCTGTTCCCTTTTTTTTCCTTTGTTTCAAAAGCTTCGCTGAATTTCCCCATGCTACTTCATATGCAGATTTTGTAGATATCTCTGAACCTTTGCATTTCCCATCTCGGGCTGGCAGCCTAGACAGCCTGCTGGAAAGCAGGGAGGGTGTGAAAATGGGTGGGCTTAGAGCAGCGGCTGGAGTACATCTTTGCAATTGCTCCATTGAAGCCGGCAGAGCTTGATCGATTTAAGGCCAGATTTGGCTCATGATTGAATTTTTTATGTCTTTAGAGCCAAGGCTGTGCATAGCACATGAAGCAAAACAGAGTACAGTTACTGGTTTTCATCTCAATCTGTTTCTTGCTCTTCCAGAATTAAGAGATAATGAAAAGCATGTACATATGTGCCTGCACACACATATACACCCTAATCCTTTTCTTATAAAATTATCAATGCTTTTTTTTGCAGACTCAAGAGATCTGGATAGCTCAGATAAAACTTCAGAGAAGTGTATTGAGATTTAGACACTCATTTTAACCAGCCTGAACTTGGATTTTTCCCGTGACTCAGGAAAAGCTTTCCTTAGGGAAGCCTGCTTAGGGGGCAGCCTCCATACAGGGCACTAACTCTGGGTTCAGAGCTGTGGCTGGGAAGCATCCATTACTTTGGGGCAGAAAGCTCACCATATGGCTGTTTTGTTTCCAGTAGCTATAATGTAATTGAATCAATTGCCCTCACATGATATGGGTGTACTAACTGCACATACATCATTTCTTTCTGGGTTTTGAGGCTTGTAAAGAGTGGAGGGTAAGGCCCCTGAGGATAAATCAGTCTAGTTTGTCTTCAAGAAAAATGGGTTTAAATCTGACCTGTGGTGCAGGCACAAATCAATTCAGTGCTTTGACAGTCCCATGTGGATACTTTCCTCATTTGGAAATTATCCTCTGATGAAGGTTGCTGTCAGTCTTTACACAGCAAGGCTACAAAAAGCAGATATCTTCAGAAGCAAAGGTCATCAGTAAATAACATGCAAAATTCAAATACAGCTAACCTAAGCTAGGTGAAGGGATAGCAGCAATTCTCATGATACTGTCAGAAAGTAAATCATGAGGTGAGAGGAGGGGCAAGAGAAGAGGGGGGCTGCCAAAGATTGACTTCTCATGATGCTGAGATGCCCAGCAACTAAGGTAGTGGGCTGAGCCTGTCTCCTATTTTCCCCTT
The DNA here is from genome assembly GCF_029207755.1 of Chamaea fasciata. Taxonomy (NCBI): domain Eukaryota; kingdom Metazoa; phylum Chordata; class Aves; order Passeriformes; family Sylviidae; genus Chamaea; species Chamaea fasciata. Next base: position 19,068,312 of record NW_027094087.1, on the reverse strand, counting down.
GACCCAGGAAAAGTCAGTGTCTAAACCTACTGTGCCCTAGTTTTTCCTAGCTCTCCACTGCTTCATCTCAGCTCCTCTCAGTAAAACAACTGGGGTTTGTGTTTTTTGTTTTTCCTCTGCTCTCCTCCAGCTCTGTACCAAGAGCTAGGGTAAAAGCACTGCTCTGATCTCTCTGCCCAGGCATCAATACTGGAGCCTGCTTTGTGTCTGCTTCAAGCTCTGTGAATCTTTCCAAGCAAAACCAAAGTGAACTTAGCTTCACTGCATTTTCATTCATTGAAAAGACAAAATTTAGACCTGTGGAGAAACAAGGCCAAATCCCACGGAAAGATGGGACAGCTTTTGGAGGGTGAAGAAATGAATTGTCTAAACGTGTCTTATCTAAGCTAACCACCTGGGCCTCGGGAATTAGGCAGCATGGGATGAGTTTCTTCCTGCAGGTGTGCTTTTATTGAGGTGGGGCAATGTGTCTTCTGGCAGTGCCCATTTCTTTCTATTTACAATTAATCCTGGATGACTGGCTTCACAAAGTGCCAGCTATACAGTTGGGTTAGTTGCATATATCTTGTGGTTGCTGATAAAGGGGTTATTCTTTGAAGTCAAATCATGGATTCATGGGATTTTTGTTCTAAAGATGAAGAAAGAAATCTGGGCTTAGACTTTCATATCCTCTTCCTTAGCATTTAGGGGACTCCAAATTGCAGTGGACCATTTTAGAGCTGGAGACCGTTTATCAGCAATTCATCACATTGCCATGGAGTTTGGAAAGTGTTTTTCAGATCTTTCAGCTATTTTTGTGACTGAGGGACTGTTTTCTGCAGTATGTGTCCTCAAGCAGAAATTGAAAATCTGTCCTCTCAGTGCTATTATTGAATCTGTCCTGCCTTTTAATTTATTGGCATACTTGCCTTTCTACATGATATCTGGTAAAAAACCCGTCTTATTTTTCTCAACTCTTCTATACACCTTGATGTTTAAATACAATTCTTCCATTTCTTGCTTCTTTCCTGCCCTGGTTAATTCCTTTTGGACTTTGAGTTTTGTAGCCCAAGAGCAGCAATTTACTACCTGGAAAATATCCCTACAACACGGAAGTCCTTATGGGAAAAAAGTTGAAGGTCATTGTGGAGAAGAGACAGCATTTCTGGAGAGATGGGACTGGAATACTAGCTTATGGACTTGGAATATAGCAAATGCTCCAAAGCTACAAAGTAGGAGAAGACAAAGCAGGGAAAGACAGAGCCAACCCCTCTTGCAAAATGGTGGGAAGCTAAATTCCAAGGTCATACACAATCCCAGGTCAAGCTAATATAGGTTGTGCCTTCCTGGCAAATTTATGCCTTCACACCACTTCTTACGTCTATTTCTCCATTTCGCTTTCCACCAAATTAAATTTTTTTTCTATTTCTGCTTCTTGGAAACTTAATTTTCTGCCATCTAATACCATTTTAGTGCAATCCCTGTACAGACACATTAGGTCAGAGCAGAATTACACAGATGCCAGACATAAAACCTGTATCAAAAAAATTTCATTCCAGCTGATTGTGGACAAAATATGTTGATTTAAGGAAACAGAAAAGAATCCAGCACCAACACATGGCAGTAAATGGAGTGTTATTACTAAAAATTGCACACTACAAAATTTTCTGATTTTGTACAATGTGTTGGTGGGGCTTTTTTCTTTTTTTTAACAAAAGGCATCATTTTCCTTTGAAACACCTTCCTTTTTCTTCATCTCTTCTGTCCTGTTTTTAGTCCAGAATAGCTCAGACTGTATCTCCCCTAATAGACCACAAACCCATCCCCAGCCTCCCTTCAAGACACTCACTTGAAGTGTCATTGCTCACAGTCACTTATTTGAAGCTGCACTCTAATTCATCTTCACTCGTTTGTTCCCTACCTATTGATAAGGAGTAGAACGAGGGATAGCTTCTTTCCCAACAACAGGCAAATAACACTTCTTCAAAATCAGGACTGCATGTCTTCAAAAGTCTTTTCTGGCCAGGAATCCTTGATGTGCAACAAGGTATTGACTGCAGACTTGCAATGAACAGTTTTCTCAGAGGGGTGAAATAAAAAGATGGATTAGTTGCTTTTGGGGGGCATCTGAGTGTTAATTGGCTCCCTAATAAAATCATCTAGTTAAACTCTGCTCAGTGGTATGGCACTGAAGTGTAGGAAAATTTGAAGGCACCCTGCTAAGTTGACTGTGCTTCTAGATAATTAATTGAAATGAGGAAAAATAACACATACAAAAAAAAAATCACACATTTTCAGCTCTTCTTCATAGACAAAGTTGTAAAGATTAACCCACCTGATAGGAAAGGAAGTATCCCACTGAACAAAGGGTTTCTTTGTCTCAAGCATCAGGTTTGGCAATCATTTCCTTTGGAAAGCCTCACACTTCTAAAGCTGCAAGGAAGAATTTTAAAACCATTGAAATGCATTGAGCAAATATGTAGTGGTTTTATGAACATTTCAGTGGGTATATAGACATTTTAGATGTTTTATAGGTGTTTTAAACTTTTGGAAGCATAGTTTTAAAGCAAAGCACAACATTCCCATTCTCTCCTGTTTATTTCCTGTGGCTCATGTTTGGCTTTTGCCTTCATGTAGGCCAGTTCTTTTGACATTGGTCATCCCAGGATCATTTAAAATTCTGTGTAATTGTTTTCTAAATGTTTGTATTTATCCGATTCGTAATCCTGTGCTAGAAACCTTTGTCCATAGTAGATTATATTCTAATATTGATTTTGTTTCCCTTTCTTCTGGTCTTAGTTACCAATTACACTGTCCTTTTTGCTTGGAATGTTTTAGGGTAATTGATTTCTGAATGAATCAAGTGCACCCCCAAGCTGAGTCTTGATTTAATCCCCTTAGTGCCAGGGATTTCAGAGCACACAAGCTGAAATTACAGCACCCTCTGGAAGTAAAGGCCAGTGGATGTTTTTCCTGGATGTTGGAGAATGTGCCTCTGGGTTCCTCACTTGGGCTCAAGTACCCGTGGAGGGAACAGAGCTAAATCCCAGTTTCTGTCATGTCAGTGGATTTCTGTGGCTGTCAGAGGAGAGTGAGGTGCTTGTTTGCAACTCTGTGTGTGTGCATCACTTTGGGGTTTTTTGTAAAGAAGAGGAAGGAAGGAAGGAAGGAAGGAAGGAAGGAAGGAAGGAAGGAAGGAAGGAAGGAAGGAAGGAAGGAAGGAAGGAAGGAAGGAAGGAAGGAAGGAAGGAAGGAAGGAAGGAAGGAAGGAAGGAAGGAAGGAAGGAAGGAAGGAAGGAAGGAAGGAAGGAAGGAAGGAAGGAAGGAAGGAAGGAAGGAAGGAAGGAAGGAAGGAAGGAAGGAAGGAAGGAAGGAAGGAAGGAAGGAAGGCACTTATATATATAAATAAAACAGTGACTTGGGATCAGCGGGAAAAACATGTGGCTCCTACTGTAGACAAATTATCCTCTGAAGTCCCTTCCCCAAAGATAACTCTGCCTGTTTTTATGCAAAGTAAGTCACTGTGACCCTGGCATTGCAAACAGTGCATTTGAAAGCACTCAGTCTGCCTCCGACCTTTGTTGTGAGGTGGGGGACAAAAACACTGAGCATGTGCTGCACAGGGCTCGATCAGGTACACAGTACTAGGCAGCTGTCTCTGACCCTGCGCTCACAGCTAGGCTCGGGTGCAGAGGCAGGAATTATCTGGGGACTCTATTACTGTGGTTTCTGCACTGCGGTGTGTGAAAGTAGAAAACCACAAACAGCACAGCTTGTGGGGACTTGCTGCTGATACCCCTTTCATTCCTGTGGCTTGGCAATCTCTTAAAAATGTCATGTAACGTGCATGCCTTTTCCTAGCCTTTGGCTTGTTGTAACCACACTGTACTGAATCTTCAGTTACAAGTGTCATAATTACCTCCATCTCCTCCTGCTGCTGCAAATGAGCAGAGAGGAAAAGTTCATTAATCAATTATCTGAATTTTGGAGAAAACCAGAGCAGTGATAGTCTCCTGTTTCCTGGAGATTTGAAATATGCCTCCTTCCTTCGGAAGCAGATTCAGCCCTAGCTTAAACAGGGAGTGGGGGAAAAAAGGAGGGGGAGAGCAGAGGGTGCACACACTTGACCTGGTATCTTGCAAAATGCTAGGACAGAGAAAGGCCTGAAATTACTCTATTGTGAAAACATATTTCTCACAAAAATCTGATGTATGGATATATGGATAAGAGAAAGATCTTATGAAATGCAACATCTTTGAAGAGTTTTCATCTTGTTACACATGATGACCTGCCTTTGGGACTGGTTTTATGCATTTTATTTGCCAATGCCTCTCAAACTTGCTGGCCTGGGAAGCTCAGCTTATTTTCCTGGTTCTGTGAGTACTTTATACAACCATTTCCCAGACCATTTCTCTCCTCCCAGCAGCTTTCTCTATCATTTGGCTTTGATACTGTTTCCTTTTCCTTTGGTGGCCATTGTTGTGCTCCATCCAGCCTTGCTGTAATGTCCTTGCCTGTTTTGGTACCTCCATAGCATCCCAAGGATGCATTTACTGTGGAGGGCTGTTAAAAGAAATTGACAAAACCGCAGCTAAAAATTCAAACGGGCAATCTCATTGAATAAGTTAGGAAGAATTAGGATATTTATGTATCTCCACTTAAGAAGAACATACTAAAGTACTTCAGTGGGATTTCTGGTTTTAGACTAATATTTAAGGCCACAGTCCAGCACACTGTGACTAGAGGCAATGACAAGGACATTTATCAATATTAGCAGCAACAAACCAAAGTAAAATACAGTTGTTACTTATTCCAAGTTGTAATGCAGCAAAATGCATAAGTTTAGCATGTGGTTAAGCCCTGTAGGGCTTAAGCCAGTGCTAAAATAGGCTGGATTGAATTGATGGCTACAACAGGTACCTGCAGATACCAAATTCTGCTTTTCTTGTCTCTCACTATTTTTCTGTAGAGTTCAAATCCCCTTTATATTACATATCAAAAAAATGTGATTAGGCTACACAGTAAGTTACAGAGAAGCTGTAGAGAAAATTCTCTTTTTTGATCCAATGATTTTATTGTTACTGAAATAGGAAGAAATGCAGTGCACTATAATCTGACAAAACATTACATGCCTTAGTTCTTTATATGGACTAGGGAACAAGCTTCAAGTCTAAATACAAGAAAGACAAGGAGCTACTAGAGAGGGTGCAGTGGAGGCTACAAATATGATTTGGGGTCTGGAGCATCTCTCTTATGAGGACAGACTGTGGGAGCTGGGCCTGTTTAGTCCAGAGAAGGGAAGGCTGAGGGGGGATTCCATAAGTGCAAATAAACATCTCAAAGGCATTTGTCAGGAGAGTGGTGCCTGACTCATTTCAGTGGCGCCCAGTGACAGGACAAGGAGCAATGGTCATAAACTGAAACACAGAAAGTTTCACCCCAGCACAAGGAAGAACTTTATGCCAAGGTTTTCTGAACACTGGAATAGGCTGCTCAGGCAGGTTGTGTAGTCTTCCTCCCTGTAGACATTCCAAAACCACGTGGACAGCTTCCTGTGTCAGCTGTTCTAGGCCACCCTGCCTTGGCAGCAGGGGTGGACTGGATGATCCCCAGATCCAACCTTAACTATTCTGTGTTTCTGAATCTTATTTTCATAATTTTTACTCTCCCTAGTTCATAAGTTTATCTTATATTCATAGAACAATATGAGAGATTGAAAGTAACTAATTTAAATTAATTACATAAATATGCATAGCTATTACCTAGAAGACTTTTTGGGGATAGGGCTAAAATATCAGCCTTAAATTTCAAACATTTCAAAAGTGTACAGTAGTCAGTTCAGATAGGGTTTATTTTTCTTATTTAAAATTCTTCAAATCTTTTATTCTCTCTGTATCAAATAGATCACTACATCTTCAATACTTAATGATTTGCACTAAAGAAAGAAATCACATTTAACAGTTGAGAAAATATTTAAACAGCTTTTAATTTTTATTTTAAATGTACTGAAACATGGTGTATGATGTATACGCTAATCTACTGATGTATACATGAAGGTCCAAATAAGAATAAGAGAAATGTGCTTTCTCTGAGCTTTGCAACTTTTGCTATCCATTTTTACATCACTTTATGCATGGTTTGGGAATCCAAACAGATTTAGTTACATGAATTTATTTGTGGAGTCATGCCATTACCAAATAGTAACTCCGTTTCTTTAGTTTTACAGAAGAATATAAGTTTGTTAGACCTAAAATAAAGACCAGCTTCTCATTCTTGAAGTCATGTGCAGAAGCTTTTGAAGTTGGTGAGGGTGGGATCCTTTCCTGAAGTCTGTGGTGAGACAAGAGACCTTTTTCAGTTCAGATATTCTTGGAGGAAGAGAAGCTGTTCACTTCCCCTGGGAAACAGAGGAGTTTGAACTGAAGGAGAGTGGGACAGAAAAGTGGAACTTAATTTTTTTCTTGTGAAATCTATTGTTAGAGAGATCTTAAGGAGACTGTGGTAGAAATATTCTTTTGGATGTAGCTTAGTCCTAGTTTTTAAGATATTTAACATCTTTAAGTTAGATTTGCTAAGAGTCTGAGATGAGTGGAACATCAGTGAAACTTCTGGGAAGTTTCCCAAGATACACTGTGATTGTTCAGCCAGTTTATTTTTTTCCTTCAGAAGTGAGTGACTTCTCTATGTTGTAAATATCCTCATCAGCAGGAGCATGATTGCCTGTTTAACCTGCTGTGCAACCGCTTCTGTGGTACCTGACATTCCTTCTCCTTGGCACAAACCTTTCCTGTATAAAATGGCAGGGCACAGGAGTGGGTCACAGGGAATCACATGTAGTAACTAGTGGCCCTTTTCACATTTCCAGATGTGACAGAGGATCCCACATTGGCTTGGAGTGGCTCTGATGCTTAGGTATTTACTTTTAAAGTACTTGCTGTACAACAGCACCTCAGAAAGATAGACTTATGCACACCCACAAAAAAAGAAAGTTTGGAGATGAAGCTATGTGAAATTTTATCTGTGGACAGTGAGAACAACCAGGGGTTTTGACATAAATTCAGGTTTCCAAAGAACTGTGAGTATCCTCTGAGAAAAGCCTGCCTGTGCTTTTGCATTTTGATTTCTGTGCCTTCCTAGTTCTGCATAAATCATGTGTCAGTATCTGGGGAAGAGAAGAAGAGAAAATGCTAGAAAGGGGTTAACTTTGGGCTGTTTTCCCACTGCCTCCTACAACAGCATCTGCGCCATATGGGGAGAGGCTTCCCACTGCTGCTTCACTCAAGTTGTGGGCAGAGAGGTAAAGATGTGCCCACAGCAAGACTAGAGAGTGGTGGGCATTCCCCCTCCTCATAGCACTGCATCCCTCTCCGTGCTTTGGGACATGTCCCAGCAGAGCAGAGGCTGCTGGAGGGAAGGGATTTCCACGCTCTCACCCAGATTGCATCCGCTCATGGAAACAACCAGTGTCCAAATAAAAGTAAAGTTCTGTAACATAATACGAAGCTATGTGGGAGTTTGTGTTTAAACACCCTCCTCTGGAGAGATCTGAAGCACTAACTCTGAGTGTTCTTGAAGACCTGGTACTCAACAGGCTTTTCTATGGTGTCTGGTGACTCCCTGGCATGGAATGCGTGGGGCAGCCTTGCCCACATGAGGTAACAATTTTCTTGCCCTATAGACTGATGCTAAGGAGCAGGAGGCAGCTTTATTAAAACACCAGTCCTTGCTGTGAGACATCCTTGTGAGTATGGAAACACTCTACGGAGATTTAAGCCACAGAAAGCGTGACACCTCTTGCTACACAGAGGGTGGGGTGCAGCCTGGGGAGCCCTCTGGGATGATTTTCTCCCCCTCACTGTCTCCAGTAGCCTGTGTTGGTGTGTGTGACCCCTGCTAATGCCCCTCCCCAGGGTTAGCCTGAGAGCAGGATGACATCCCGTAAAGCTGCCACAGAGGGAAGCTGCAGTTGGAGAAGTGCTTTGGCACAGGACTGGCAGTGAGTGACTTTCTGGCCTGGAGACAGGGGAGAGTGGAAAAGGCAGGGGACTGGCAGGGAGGGAACAGAGAGGTAAGTGTCATGCAGCAAGGAAGAGACTTGACAGATCTGTGCTGGCATTTTGTGTTTATAAGCTATACTGTGACTGATGAGCTCCACAATAAAATCCCTACTGACTGCAGAGGCTGCAGAAATGACCCTTTTTGTTGGGGGGAAGAAAGCACAAACAAAAGAGGAAGGGGGTGAATTCATATTTCTCAACTTTTCGTCTGAGAAATGTCTTCAGTGCAATGTCTTCAATTCTTATGAAGGAAAAAGCTCTCCATCACTCAGTGCTGCACTGGCTCACCATGACAAAGAATGAAGGTGACCAGTGCAGGAAGAGCCATTCAGCATTTCAGAGCCCTAGGGAGTTTCTTTATGTGCAGTTTTCTGTGTAAAGCCAGAGAGGAAGGAGAGGTGGGGTCAGAGGCGAGCATAGTCCCATTTCCAACAAGCTGCAAGGATGGCCTCTACCATTTGTATCATGATGGGCTTTAAATTGGGGAGTAGCTCTGGGATCTCACTTCTCATGATCAGCAGTGATAGATAGTCCCTACTCACAGGGGTGTTTGTGATAGAAATTAAATTTGTGTTTGTTCAAGCAAGTACCAGAGAGGGAGGTGTTACTGCCATGCTGGAGAAGTCATCTTAACTTCCATCTTAACCTGCCATCCTGCAGCATCACCCTAACCAGCTGCTCGACTCCCAAATGCAAGTATCGTTCTGAGGACGAGGTGCTGGGATTCCGGGAGGCATCCTGAGGAACCAGTGAAAGAGCAGCAGTCACAGTTCCTTTGAGCAGTTGATCTGCCTCCCAGTCACTACCCTGGAGGCAAAATCCCCTTCCTCTGACTCCATGGCAGAGCTAAGTTACACTAATGCCTTTGGTCTGCCATCAGAAGGAAAAGAGCTGTGTCAACACAGAAAATTCTATTTGCTGACAGGTTGTTAGAGACAAAGGAGACACAGTCAAGAGCAAGAGTAAAAATAGAAGTTCTCAAGTAAAAAGATGTGAGAAAAGAGGGAAGACTGATTGTTTAAATCACGAAAGACAGAAAAATGAAGGGAAAAGTAAAAATACTATTAAATCGAATATGCCTGCCCTTTAGAATAGCATTGATAAAGGCTGAGGATGTGAAGTGTAAAGGCTGAGACATATCTAACTGAGGGTCACATCTGATAATTTATGGTTAGAGAAAAAATAGATCGTTTGGTTGATGTGGATATTACTTCTAGACTATCAGATATTAGAGGACTAGAAGGATCACATCACTAGAAACATGAGGCAGGTGTCTGCAGATCATCCAACTATGGGGGAGGGGGAAAAAAAGAGCTTGTGCTTATTGCTTAGCTTGCTTTGCTTGCTTCCCTATCCCCTCCTGCTTGCTGCAGAGAAATCAGCTCAAAACTATGTAATACAATACACATTTTGTGTTCCCCATTACGGCTGGCAATATGAGAAACAATACTTTAGTGATGTCTTAGATTTTTAATGAAGATGTCTGCTAGGCTTTATGGTATAAATGCAAAAAATATTTAGGGGTGTTCCTTCTTCAAATATAGAAAAAATTTTACAAAAACCTGGATAGAGACAGAAGTAATCAAGACAAGGATGATTATGCTGAATGAGCAGACTCCTCTATATAGATATATTAATACTGTAAATTGTGTCAGCCTGTGCAGTGGCCCGGCCTCTTGCTAGCTGCATCTGTTTCTTTTCTATCAGTTACAGAATCAAATACAGTCATCAGGAAACAGACACATGAACTGTCATTTCCAGCATTTACTGCATGGTACCCAACTGGCTGGAGCCCATCAAAATAGCTGGATCATTCCCTCATTGTCTCACAGTTCCCTAAATCTCCCCAGTTTTTTGGCCAGCCACTTTTCAAGTCTGCACATACCTGCTCTCCAATTTAAACACATTTTTTCCTTGGATTTTTTTTTTTTTAACTGAAGTGTTTTCTATGAGGCCTATTCTATTCAATTGCCTCTTCCCCCTCACCCCATCAAACAGGGAGAAAAATGTAAACCCCAGTGTATTATTTACAAAGACACACTGTTGAATCTTTTTCTAAGCTCTTTTTCTTGAAGCCTATAATTGTATTCTTCAGAAAGCCAAACTGATTTTTCTCGCCTTGGAGAGCATTGTGTTGTAAAAAATCAAATCAGACTTCAGTACTTGATAATAGGAATAACTTTCTTTACCTGATGCAGAAGAGATTTATATTAAATAATGTATGTGATTACTATGAAATTATGTATTTAAAATATGAGAAATCATAGCCTTCAATGAGACACTTCCATTGGAGCTTTTCCAGACTCTCTCAAGTGTTCATTTTGGAGAAGGTAGTGAGTACAATAGTCTTTTACCCAGGGTCCCAGAATCACTGAAGGAAACAGACTGTAATTAAATGGAAATGTGTACCCCTTCTTGTCATCACTGAGAACACTGGGGTGGTGTTAGGGATTCTGCACCAGCTTGTCTTTACAAACTCATGAAGGAAAGCCTGATATGGATGTGTAAAACACATGACCTAATGAACTGAACTTGCCTCTTATCCAGATACACCAATGATTTCCTATGTGGTAACATTTGTGTGTAATTACACCTCTCTAAATTGATACTATGGTTTCTCACCTTCACATATCTCTGAGAAGGACAGGGAAACACTCTGACCTCTCCAAGTGTTTGGTATGATTGATGAAGTCAAAGCCTCTGCACTCCTGAGTGATGGGTTCTTCCCTAAGGCCCTGAGCAGTAGATGGTGCTACGATATCTGTCTGACCAGCACTGCACTGAAGGGTGCTGTAGCTCAACACTGCACATGGGCACCCTATTGCATTGAAGGATTAAGAGTTTACTACCATTTATGCTTGTTTTGATCCAAAGAAGCAGAAGTGTATGAGTATAAAACCTGTATTAGTGTGCAAATTCATGCCTATATGTGTGTGTAAGACAGAGAAATGATGATTAGCGTACCCTTCTTCCTTGGATGACTCTAAGGATTTTCTGCATGATCTTCTGAACTGACTGTGATCTTTCACATTTGAGGGTTGGGATTTATATGGTGGTCAGTGGCTTTTACTTGTTAGTCCTCTGGTTTTTCTTTTCTCTTTTCATTAGAAGACAGACTCTGTTCGCTTTTCTTTCTGTTCACTTACAAAGAGCAGGGCTAACAGCCAGAAATTGCCAGAAAACTGACTTGGGTCTTCCAGAACTAGCCCCAAAAAAATGTATTGGCTGAGTTCAACCCAAGGTGTTGTTTTGTTTTGTTTTGTTTTGTTTTGTTTTGTTTTGTTTTGTTGGGTGTTTTTGTTTTTGTTTTGTTTTGTTTTGTTTTGTTTTGTTTGTTTGGTTTGTTTTTTTGTTTTGGTTTTTCTTTTTTTTTGCCATTCTTTGTGGCCTAAAAGTAAGCTGACTTCTCAGCACAGGATATTTCTCCTAGCACTTAAACTTCTTACTTGATCTTAGCTCTGACCAATTTGGTGTGACAGATATTTGCTGCACAAAAAATCCCTAGCTTCCTGGATTTTATGAAGTTGGGCCAATTTCACTGAAAATACCTCCCAAAGGAAATTATTCTCTTCTTCTGAATTCTTTCTTTCTGCTATGAATCGTTCACCTCCGGGAACCCATTGTTTCCAATGTTGGAAATCTCTGCATCTTTTGAATGACTTCATGCTTTTGAAAGTAGCAACTCCCCTTACTTCACTCTGCTTCTAGGACTTGCCCAGTGAAATACCTGGTGGCTTCCTCCACTTGTGTCATTGTTGTCCTGTCACAAGGGAGTTCCCAGCTGCTGGGTTATCCAGCTTTGAGTTAGTATGTGCTTCCCAGAATGAACTGTGTGTGTGACTCAGGGAAATAGTGCAAGACCTCCAGAGAAAAGAGGAACCGGTTCAAGGCATGCTGCCAAAGCCAGCGGTCTTTACTTCCAAATAAATAAGAAAATGAAAAAAAAACCCAAACCCAAAGCCACCGTGGAGAAACCACAAGCCAGTCAACTCCTAACTCTGTGAGAAAGAGAACTACGATTTCAGAGGAGGATGGAGTAACACCCTGACTACTGGTTGCAGCTTCTGTCAGCATGGGAGGGAAGTGTTACTTGTCATTCAATCATAAGTGATAACTGGAAAATATCTGTTGCAGTATCAATCCATTTGTGATGAAAACCTCATGGCTGAGTAATATCTCCTAGTGATGTGAGCCAGGCACCAAGAAATTCCCTTTCTGTATTTGTGCTCTGAGGTCAACATGTTTGGTTATCTCATCCTTGAACTTCTTTAACACTTTCAGTACTGACAGATACATTTTTCTGCTCAAATCTTTGTCCTCCTACAGCCTTTTCCCATAATATGCCTATCCTCCTCTCCATTCCTCCTCTTCTGTGGCAGGCCTTACCTCTTGCTCTCCACCGGAATCTCAAAAGCCCTTCACCCACATCCCCTTTGTGTTATCCTAATATTGGAACATCTCAGACCTCTATGGCAATGCATTTCAAATTACTTTCCCACCTCTGCCTCCCTCCCTAATGTCTGCCATTCAAGATATTGTTGCCAGTCATTTCATCGTGGGGAAGAAAACCTGTTCTTTATTCATAATCCTCATCCATGCTCTTCAGATGCATTACCTTGATTTTTATCCTCTCTTTAACTCTACACCTTCAGGACACTGCTAAAACCTAATCCCCATACTTTTACTAATAAAATTTGCCTTTCTATTCCCCACTCCCCACTCTACTTCCAAATGCACTGTTTCAGTCTGGTGTTTCTCAGGATAAGGTTTTGTTCAAGCGATATTTTTTTCTAGAAACATAGAACAAAGTGTTTCGGTGTGACTTTTGTGGAACCCCAGAATGAACCTTCAGAATATTAATCAGGAGGAAATTTTAATAAAATAAAGTAAAATAAAATAAAATACAGAAATCTTTTTCATTTGAACACAATTTAAATTTAATCCAGGATTAGAAAAAAAACCACAACATAATTTTAGAGTTCTTTTTTATAACACGGGGTGTTGTAATAGTTATAACCCCATTCTGAATAATAAGCTGTGCAACAGATGGATGTGCCATAAGAAGGAATGGGGAAGTTGCTTTTTCTCATTCACACTAGCTCGGTTTGAAGTGTGCCCCAAGGCCTCAGTTCCTATGCCAGCAGATGTGTAGGTCACTGCCAGATAGCGCTGGGTCTGGTTGCTTGTTGCATTGTGCCATATGTCAGCTGCTGTGCCTGTGCAAAAGCTGATGCAGGATTTTGCTCTCTCTTAGTGCCTCCAAGGTAGTTCTCCCCTCATGCCAGCTATGTTTAGCTGCAATTTCACTGTTGAACTTTGCAAAATTGAGCTGAAGAAAAGAAAAAACCAAGAGGGTGGTAGTCAAGTCAAATGGGAAGTAGTAAACAGCAAGGAAAACATCCCTGTCTCCTATTATGTCCAGATTCAGATGAAGGTTTTGAGGCTGCTGGAGAAACAGGAGTGAAATTAATGCCTAGGAATTATGCTATGGGGCAGCAGTGCAGCATGCCTGTGGATGCTGTTCTGAGCTTCCCAGAGAGATGTATCTCTGATAGCCACCTCTGCTTCATACTGTCAAGGTCAGTTGTTTGGTCTTGGGGTGGGGTTTGAAGAAGAACATGAGGCAAGGTTTGCCAGCTAGCAAGTTAAGGTGGAAACTGTGATGTACTTAGCTCTGAAAGGGATTCAAACATTCCTGGCGCTGGGAGATATGGGAAGAGGGAGAAGCAGCAGTGCACTGAGTCATGACTGCTTGGAAAATGCTTGGTTAGGAGAAGGTAATCCCCACTCTGCTTGCTAATTTGTTGTCAGAGCATTGTTACAGACTTTGGAAAACTCAGAAAGGAGATCTCTTCTAAAGCTATGCCTGTGCAGACATTTTGGATCTATTTTTTCACTCTGCCAAAAGGGGGTTTATTTCCCTCATTATGTTTTATGAATTCCTCAAATCCAAGCAAGAATCCTAGCAGTAGCCAGTGGATAACAATGGTCCTGCAACCCACTGATGCAAAAGCAACGAGCTGCATGACTGTGTGCCCCATGTTGCCCACAACCCAAAGAAAACACTTCCTGTTCCCGCTTCTGCAGCTCTGGCTGTATATCCCCTTCTGTAAACCACACCAGCTCTCTCTTACAACTGCAACTGTTAAGGATATTTCTATTCTTGCAGTCCAAAATAAGTCCTCCACCTCCTGCAGAAGTCCCCGTGAGTAGATCTCTATGTCCTCCTCCATTAATTGTGTCTTATTATCTGCATTCATCTACAACTTTCAAAAGCCTGATGGTAAACTCACTTTTCCTTCCTCCTACTCACACAGCTAGGTGCTCCTTGAGAGGGAAAAATTTAGATTGGCAACTGCTTCCTGAAATGCTTTCTATTATTTTGCTTATCTTCCTGTAAGTGTGTTCAGAGCAAATGTTTAGTACGCAGCAGATAATGTAGTTACCGATAATGGATCCTTGATGCTGGGGGACTTGCAGTGATTTGCCTCCATCAAATTAAATCAGAACAGGTGTTGCCAGCTCAGTTCCAAATCAGAAGGTGAGCAGGTGCCACTAAGTTGCATCTGGCAGTGGGAGCAAGCAAATCTCAGCCAGAGAATTGTTGAATGAGATGGTTTTTAATTTAGGTACACAACCTAAGCAATTAGAAGCAGCTTTCCAAGGGTTCTTCTGCACACCCCTCTTGAACCTATTTAAGAAACAGTGGCAGAGGGACACTGCCAGAAAATAGTATTTGGATTAGGGAGCATTGCAAATATTGCCTCTGCCACTTGAGGCATTTTCTCTCTCTTTGGTAGGGAGACATAAATGTAGATATGCTTCAAAGTAAGTTTCCTCATGTTGGAAAGGCTGAGGAGGGCAGACCACAGAGGCAGAGAAGGAAGAACATTGTGATAAGTTGAATTGATTCCACAAATTGTTGGATGTGGGTCTGTTTCTACATTGCAAACAACCTCCCATAAGAATGAACCTACATTGCAGAAATGGAGCATGTTTCTTAGGAATGCTCTGACATGCTATCATAGCCTGTGGGTGGTTTCAGGGCTAGACCTGAAACAAGACATGTTTCTTCCTCAGAATACCTTAGGCCATTACTTTGGTAATCAGTTTCTCCATATTTGGCTAAAATCAGTGTTTTCAAAAGCATGGATTAAGTCCTCTCCCAGCTGTATGTAAAAGCATTTTTGACTAAGTCATTTTCAACCAAACAGTGCTCATCCAAGGCAGTAAATCACACAAACAATGTTAATCACTTTTCGTCATGTTAATGGTCTTAGATCGCCTCAGAAATTGCTTCACTTAATTTTATTTCACTGTGGCTCTACAGGGGGGTCCAGCTGCAAGTAACCACTTTCAGAATCAAGTCTGAATTACTGCAAATATCTCAGTAAAGCTAAGAAGGCAGATCCTCAGATCATATAAATCGGTGTAGTCCTGCTGATGTCTGTGATGTTCTGGTGATTGATACCAGCAGGGCTGGTTGATACAGGTAAAGTAAATGGTCTGCAGTTTTAAATGCCTGTTGCTAATGGCTCCCATGGTAGATCAGTGGCTGACTTGTTAGTTTTTCTTTAAAATGGACTCAGGAGGTACATTAATGGGGAAAAAAAACCAACCTGCTTAGCAAAGCAGTGGCCAACACAGGTAGCACAGCACTCAGTCGAGTTCACATTTGCATTTAGACACGGGCTGATTTGTTAGCAGAGAGATGCTTGTGCCACTACTCCAAGGGCCTAGATAAGGCCTGACCCCTACACCAGCCGTGTGCTACTCTGGCTGACCCAAACTGAAGATATGACCTTCTCGGACTGGGATCTCACCTGCGTGTCTCTGGTTTCTTGAGAATAACTTCCTGCAATAACTTCCTTTCTACTTTTCAGCCATCTTAGAGTCAAGAAGCAGATGGCCTTGAGCACCCTTCCAGTGAAACTGGCACAATAGAGAACTACTGAACCTGGATGGGGATGAGCTTCCTCACCCTGTCAGAGTTTTCAAGAATTCCAGTATTTTTCCTATGTCAAACCAGGGATGAAAGGTCCTTTTAAAACTTGGATGAAAATTTCCAAAATAAAATCAGGATGGGGCCAAGCTAAATATTTTACTTTAATAATGTTCAAAGAGTTTATTTAGATTGTGACCTTTCAAAGCAGTTGCCTCTTTTTAGTACAAAAGGAACATGGGGTTTTTGCTTGTTTCCTTCAATTAGAAAATAAAACTTTTCACTTTTAAAAATGCCAAAACAGCCGTCCTTCATCATTCAGTGGTCCTTTTGCAGTTTTTTTTAAGCTGAGAGACTTCTTGAGATCAAACCACTGCTATCAATCAGCTTCAGTTTTGACAGGTGACTGGGGTTTTTTCATTGCATGTGAAGGGAAAAAAAAAATTTAGTCCAAAAATTCCTGACAACTGCTAGCTATTTTTGCCTCCGCTTTGAAAGTCTTCTGCCTTACATATGTTTCAGCCCAGTTAAATGTAGCTGCACTGGGCAGTGGAAATGCAGGAAGTGAAACTTTTTTCATTTAGTTCATTTTTAAATGAATACTTTAATCTTTTTCTTTTTTTTTTTTTCTTTTATCAGTGACTAATATGATTTATAGAACTGCAAAGTGATTTATATTCTGTTTGCATGATTTAGTGTCCTGCGTGAATGCAGCTTGGTTGAAAATGGCTTAATGAAAAATGGTTTCTTTATAGCATAGATGGAAGCTTAATCCATGTTTTCAAAAATCATTCTGATTAAAGCCTTATAAGGATCAGACCAAGACAGTGTCTGTTGCCAAGGTATCTGATACAAATATGGTTCCCAGGGAAAAACTTAAAGGCTTTATGTCATGAAAGAAGAAAGAGTTACTTTCTGAAAAGTGTTGATGAGAAAACTTTATGGATTTCCAGCTCAGACAGCAACAAAGCAAGGCTTTGAGGGGAAAAGAGGGAAATAAAACTAACCTGATTAAAAAATTAAGAAAGTCTCCAAAGACCATCTCAACTGATATTTTATGCCAAGTAAGACCACTGCCTGTATCCTAGTTGTTCAAATTCTGTATGCCTGGCTCTGAGGAGAGGGTGTGAAGGCCTTGACCACAGTTTCTGGCCAGCTGTCCTTGGATGGGTGTGTGAAATTTTCAAATAATTTTGGCATAAAATAGAATGGGCTGCACATCCAATGACTTTGTCGGGGGTGGCAATTAGTGACACATTTCATTTAAAATTTCCTCATCTTCATTTGAGTATTTGTTTAAAAGACTTCTCTGCTAAATGCCACAAATATCAAATAGATCCTTGAAGGCATTTAGGCTCCATGAAGTGCAATGGAGTTAGAGTATTTATGGTTTCCTTTCAGTTGGAGGCTGTTCTACAGGGAAGACTTTCAGACACAAATATACCCTAAACTCAAGGAAGATTTTACTTTTTCTCTGTAGTACAAGCCACAGTCTAAGGACCACTGAGCAATTGCTGTTCTTCAGCTGTGTCCACTGAGAGCAAGTTTGATGTAGGGGTGTCAGAACAATGCAGCAATTGATGCTGGCATGTTTTGTGATCATCCCCCATGGACAATGTTTTTTACTTGCTGGCTTCATTTTTGTACATCAACTTGATGATGCAGGTAGGGGTTTTTTTTGTTTGAGTTGTTACATTTTTTCATTATTTTCCAGTCAGGCACCTACACAGTCATGTTTTAAGTGTGTATCTGATTTTGATACAGCCAATATAAACTGTAATTCATTCAACTGCTCTCAAATGAAGCACCTTTCTGTGTATTGTCTGATAGCAAAGTAGCAGAAAGATCTTCTTAATGGATGCTGCAGGCTGTCAGGAAGCATAGCTTCCAGGACCTGGCTCTCCAAAGCAGGAGGAGCAGTATTCTCACAGTATTCCCTACTTACAGTGGCTGGCCTGCTGCACTGCTTTGGCACAAGCTTTGCAAGCACAGTGGCCCTTCTAATGTCACAGCCTAAATATTCTTGCTTTTTCTGGACTTTCCTGAAGACAACTACAAGATTCTTCTCCCTTTTTACACCACTAATGAACTTCTGGCCCCACAGGGTACAGCTCACTGAACATGGGTGTGCTGCTCTGACTGCATATGTCTTTAGAGCTGATCTGCCTATATGCATAAGTTAAGAGAGATACAGGTTTCCAGATGTTTATCAAATATCAATGAGTGTTCAGAAACCACAGACAAATGGACCTCATCTGCTTTACCTCAGAATTTCAAGGTGGAAAACAAGACATAGCAGAGGAAACGTGGAAGAATGGTATCTTGTCCTACTGCACCCTTCTGCCATACGTGTCACACAAAGGCAACATCTGATCAGACTTGCCAGAGTAACCAGGGTGTGCCTGCCTGTCCGAAGACACCAGAGCAGCAAAACACCTCTGATCCTGCCCAAACCCTGTTACCACTCTGCAAATAAATGCAATGCACTTGGAGCATCTGTAGGGGGTCAGCTTCCCACGAATCCACTCACTTTTAATTCTTACTTCAGCTATAGGTAATAAAGGGCGTCTTCCCATCCTTGGAGCACAGATTTCTGCTCCTACAGCAGTTTGGAGAGGGAGCAGCACCACCAGCTGCAGACGGGTGTCCACCTTTCTGCCAGTCATACCTGCTGCTTTTCCAACCACATCTTGCTCACCCAGCTGCAAATCAGAGTGGTTCTGCCAAAGAAAAGTGATGTGTAACAGATAACAGGAATAGACCAAGGCTTCATGATTATTGCTTTTTCACAGCCTTATAGCTTACCTTTGCCACTTGCATCTCTGCAAAGTGATTCAGAGCAAAGCTTGCAGAAACAGTGTTAAGTCTGTGCATTTAATGAGGTGGTGGTGCGAGTGATTATGCAGGGTACAAGTGGTAAAGAGAGGCTTCAGCTTGTATTTGCACTTGGTTTATCTGGCTTTCTAATGTTTTTAGAGTCACTCACCCTTCAGCAAATGCAGCTGGGTGACTCCTGGTACACAGGAAGGGAAAGTTGCAGTCAGACAGCAGAACTACATCAGCAGGTTAGACATCTGAGGCATGTTTGTATGGTCAGGGGAAGACAGGCACACAGGTGAGTTTTCCACAGGTAACCAGGATAAGCAACAAACAGGACGGATTAAGTGTCAAAGAGGGCATTGTCTCCTAAGGTGGCTAGTAAAAAAATGACTGAACAATAAAAGAATTTTAAAGATGTTTATCTTAGCATGCAACGTATAGGCCGCAGTTCAAAGAAATGCTTTAGTTAAGTTGCACGCCTGCTGATCTCTAAGCATATGTTTAGATGTTCTCAGTAAGGATGAACATACCTGCCTGAGTGCTGTCCTGAGGAGAGGCTTAGATGATGAAGGAAGTGGTGAGATTATTTTCCCTGCGGCAACAGAACTTTGATTCACTTTTCACCTTCTTTTTCAACAGTCTGTTTATTTTCATTGAGCTCTGGTTTGAATTCTTGTGTTTTGGCAATAACAGTCTTGACCGTTCCTCGTTCCTTGTGTTGTTCTCCCCCACCACTGCCACCTCTGAAGTCTGTTTTTTGTACTTTCTGTGTTTGCAAGTAGGGGAGTGGAGGAGTTGCTGACAGAGGTAGCCAGTGATGGTTACTAAATGTTGAAAGTAAAGAAGCATATAACAAATGTTAAAGGGAACAAAATGGATTATTTGTTATTCCTGGGGAGATTCTACCCTTAAAGTGATGCCCCAGAAATCCAGCTGGAATGTGAAATAAAAGCCAAAGGCCCCCCACAAGTGTGTTAGCACAGTGAGGTCTTTTGAAAATTAGAGCTCAAAAATAATATTCCTTAAAGGAAAAATTCTCCTAAGAAAACAGAAAGCAAGGAAATTTAAGGCATAATAAGGACCAGTCACAGTACGTAGCTTGTGCAGGATCTATCAAGCAAAATGCTGTTGACACAAACCCCTGGTTATTTTCACTGTACAAATACACATGCTCACACTTTATTTGGAGTGGCCTTAAGTTTGCCTTGAGATCACCAACTGAGCTTTTAAATTAACACAGGATGCTCACACTGCCATGGGCCATCCTAATGGCCTTCCAGAAAACTGCTCTTTGCATACAGAAAAGGATGTGGGAGTGCTTTCTATTTCCCTTTCTGTCTCCCTGAAAGGCATCAAGAAAGTGAAGAAAACATTAGGCAGAGAAACACGCACCAGTCAATATTCTGAAAAAAATTTTATATTAGTTTTGGGGGGGTATTTTTCCTATGCTCTTGAGGTTACCCTATCAGTCTTCTTCCTCCTCCCAGCTGATCCTCATCATCCTACATGTCAGAGCCCTCTCTTTAGGAAAGAATAATCTTGCAGTGTTGATTTAACACCAGCAAGGCTCTGCCCCATTAAACTCAGTGAGAATTCATTAATAGGATACAAAGGACATGGGTCTTTCCTTTACAGGCCAGAGGATCAGCATGTCCTAAACACAAAGCTGTGGAAAGGCAGACCTGGAAAGTCGTTCTTATTCTAAAAGCAGACAGAGCATTAATGGGAGTTGTACTGATTATCACTTTGCTGATATGCCTCAAACACTGCTGTGTGAGAAAATGGACCACCTTTGTGTTTGCTGGGTCACAACCTTCCCTTTTGAGATAGTCAATGAGTTTACCCAATGTTGCCAATTCAGATGTTGACAGTGACCAGACAATTGGATTGGCCATGACAATCCTCACGTAATGAAGCTTGTCCCAGTGCCCTGAAGTCTTTGAACACAACCTTGTACTGGGTTTTTCTTCTGGGTACAATTCTCTTCTTAATTATTTTCTCTCAAGCCCCCATGAAAAGCATTCATGCATTTTCAGAGGGTTACACAGAATGATGGAAGGCACATAAACCGCTTGCCTCAGCCTCCATGTTAGGTCACACAACTGGGAGGTAAAGGGGAGAAAGTGAATTCCTCCCATTATATTACCTGGTGCCTCCCATCCATGCCTTTTTAAAAAGTCTTGTTAGTCTAGATTTGGCTCTGTTCCATTAAAAATATCTATTGTACATGTTTGATTTTGAGAGAAAATGAAAAGGTCCATAAGATATCTCTGCAGTGGCTGCCAGTGACTGAGTACAAAAGGGAGGTCACATCTGCAGACACGCAAATTCTCTTCAGGCTGGGGTGAAATCTGCTCACCAGATGAGCCATAATGATCATGACAGTGGATCTGGACACATTCCGACCAAGCAGCGAACTGACCCTACCTATCCCTTATGTGTGATTCATGAACAAGTGTTCAGATTGCAGGGATGTTTTGTTATGGACCAAACTGAATCAGTTGACAGAGCTTTTACAAGGCCTACTCTCCATTTCCAACCAGCTGATGACTCATCTGAACGAACAGAATTTGTAAAGTAAGAAATACTTGCATACTTATGAACTTAGTGCCCTCAGTACAAAATAAACAAGGGGTATGTGTGCTAATTACCTGCAAGTAATGCTATAGTAATTTATTAGTTCCTCAGATTTGCAAGTTAATACAGACATTCCAGAGAGAAAGACATTATCTGTCCATTTCATCATAGCTACTTTTAAAAGCCTTAACCAGGATATTATGGTTGTGTTGCGTGGAAGATACGATACCCCAGAGCCATAATGAAAATCTATATGAAATTAAGTGTACTTCAAACTCTTCTTGTGCATCAGCTCAAATCTGTCATAGAACTTGACATAGAAAATATCCTGAATAGCAAAATGCCTTCAGCAGTATAAAATTATGGTACCCATTGAGCAATCTTTCAATAGGTCTAAAGAAAAAGGTTTTAATACACTTTTTAGTGTTCAGGATTGAGTTTTTATGCATGGCTTTTTGTTCATTAATTAAAATCGGTGTGTCTTCATCTGCAAAACTCATAAATGGGTCAGAGTTTTTTATAATAAAACAAGTATTTTGACTGTAGATGTTCCAGAGAATGTTTAAGTGCTTATAGAGTACTTGTTGGTTAGTGAAATACATCAATACCCTGTAAAATCTGTAATGAATCAACACCTCAGCATGAGATTAGGAGTATCCATATTCTACAAAACCTGCAGTGTGTTGTCCTTTGGAGTAGGCATAAAATCTGTGAACATTAAAGAACACCAGGGAACTTTAAGCATAAAGACCTTGTAACAGATGGTCTGGGTAAAAAATTCTAACTCGTGTCTGATACTCATCTGTTGGTGTAAATCAGCATTGTTGCTGTGGCTTTGGTAATACAGCAGAGATTTGCATCAAAAAGCTTCCTGGCCCTGGTTGCCCAAACAGTCCCCTGTTCTTTTAATTGGATATGTTATTTCTTCTCCCTTCTTCTACTGAAAACAGAAAGCAGCTTCCAGTGTCTGCATTTATGGATGATTGAAATCAAGGAGCATATTTTTTAAATGTCTCCTTATTCCTTGTGGTCAAGTTATCTCCCATTTTCTTTATGGTGTAGGAACTTTCACAGGAAAGAAGTGATACAAATACAAAGGCATAATCACCCAAGCTTAAAGCTAGTTGTTTTTCTTTATGCACCGGCAGGGAAATAGAGGCCTGAAGTGAATGTCAAGTTTTACAAAATCACAATGTTGGGCATTGTAATACTCAGTCATCCTGGTGTATATAATTCAGCAAATTGCAGAGCAATGCATAGCCAGGCTTCAGGTCTCACTGCTACTGAGAAATTGTCACTCATGAGAAGCTGGATCCACACCTAAGTGCTGGATATTATCCTGGAGTATTTAGGATGTACAATTAATTTCAGGGCAGTAATTATAGACAGTATCTCAGATACAATTCCTGATAACTGAGCTTAACTTTTCAATAGCTGGTACATCTCTGATGAGGTGATGCCCAACTACTCCACTGAGAACCATCTGAAGATAAAGCCACCTGCATGCAATTTGGTGCTAAACCATAATTTAGCGTTAAGTGTACCTTTCTGAGGTTTCAGCAGTGTGGTGTCATCTGGAATTGTCTGCCAGTGCACAAGTTCCTAGAGAGTCTTCCAGCACTTCCAAAGGGAATAAGCAACTTAGAGGCATTACTACAGGCTAGCTTAGACCTGCTGCACAGCACCAAGGGAGCTGACCCTTTAACAAGCACAGACAAGTTATAGGTTTGTGTATGCTTATTCTATTCCTTTTCTCTTGAGTTTGTTGGAACCCTGGGGACCCTCCTTCTAAGGCAGCAGATTCAGACACAGCCATTTAAATCAGTAAGATAAAGCTAGCCAGGACCGATGTTTGCCTCTAGATTCTAGACAGCAATTTACAGTTAAATTTATCATAAGTAATATCAGTAATATCATCTTAGCACATCTCAGGATAATGAGCTGGCTCACTTTAAATCACCAATCCTGTTATCAAGGCAGCATGTGCAACAACAGCTGCAGTGGATGCTTCCCGTGGTAGACCCTCTTTTATATGGCCTTTGGTGATTAGGACCAGCACAGTCTCACAAGGGCTGCTTCCAAACAAGCAGTAATGGGAAAATGGTGCCTCCAAAAAATGGACAATCTGCAAATGCAGTCCTGGACTGTTATGATGTTCCGGCAGTAGCAGATCAGAATGGTACTCTAAGGGGGAATCACACTGGTTTCTCCAGGACAATGTTTGGCAGCAGAAGGGAGGGAAGTTACCACCTTCACTTTATCACATTAACTTTCATACCTAATTATTAAAATTCCATCCCAAGGGCTGCATCAGTGACACAGAAGTTGCTCATGCCATTCTTTTCTTCATGTATAACACTGTTCTGTTTGGGCCAGAGGACTTACCAGGGGAGAGGGATGCAGTTCACCCTAGAAGACTTAACATCAAATAACTTTCACAGTATTATTATTTTTATTACTGTAGTGCATGGCAGTTATAGTAATAGAACAGACCCCCACTGTGTTGGGGACCTTAAAAACAGAGTATAAAAAGACACTGTTTTCCTGAAAGAGTTTCAAATTAATTATCCTTCTTCATTCCAGACACAGTCCCTGTACCTACAGCAAAGAAAAATCTTGTTTGCTTATTTATTTTGCTTGATTCAATTTAGAATAGATAGCTCAGTTTATTTTTCCATTAAAAAGATGATGCCGAGCTGAGTGCTAACACACATGAACTACAACCCCATTGTTTTCAATAGGGGAGGAAGGAGCTTAATGCTTGTGATTAATTTGGCTCGTCCTGGTTGAAAAACAATAATGATTTGTCTTAACTGGCCATAAGTACAGTGGATACTTTAAACACAAGCAAGCTACCTCTCAAGCTGTGGGTGATAGATTATCTGGGATATGGTATGAAAAATTAGCCAACACATTTACCATACCCTCTAGGAAGGCCTATGATTAAATTTGACATAGCTGACCTTGTTGTCCTAACTCTAATGAGCCAGAATGGATGGAAATGTCCTTGATCCAGCTGGTGGTTTTTAGTGTCAGGCTCTAGTCTTATATAATTTATCCACTTTAACCCCAGGACTGGTGCAATTGCTTAATGCACTGGCCTGTCACCTCTCAAATGGAATTTTTGGTCTGCTTGATGTAAAGTGAAATTAGACTCAACTGCTTGCTGAGGCAACGATACATGGCCTCAGCCTAAGAAAGCAAAGTCAGGGTCTTACTCTGAGACCTATACAGGTACAAAGGTGAGGGCTGAGCACTACCCAATACACTGAAATTTGTTTCAGAAGTGGAGGGAAGTGTCTTGAATACAGCTTCTGCAGGAGCTGCCTGTTAGAGCAAATGCTCACTTGTGCTGTGATAATTCGCTTTTGTGACTGCTCTTTCAGATAATATATCCAATTTCTACAAATTTGTGCATGACTTAACCTAAGTATTGTGCATCGTGTATCCAGCACATGCTACCCAAAACAAGCAGAGGCAAAGAATTCTCAAACAAAAGGATTACAAAATGCATTTTTACTGCCTGAGTTACATTTCCAGTCTAGAGTTGTAGTCTTCAGTCTGTTAAATCTGTCTCTACAACCATGAAACAAGCATGTGACTTTTTGTAGCAAAATTTTAAGATTTTTCTGGTGTGTCAGATCTTTCACCGTGAAAAGAGATTCAACCTTTCCTTGTGCAGATCCATTCCCAGAATTGCAAGAGCTGGCTGGCTTTGCCCAGCCAAAACTGGCCAAGGACCTACAGGCAGTGTTTAGCTGCGACTCACAACAGCACACATTGGTGCAGCTCTGGGAGGAGCACTGAAGAACTGTGGGGGAAGTAAATCAAATACCAGCAGATGCCCAGCCTTTCCTCTAGGCAGCTGGGACACTGGAAAAGGACATGAAAGCTTCCACTCAAGCCACCAGGAAGTGTCCCATGCTGACACTTTCTTGTACTCAGGGGCCAATAGACAGCCAAGCAGGACGTTCTTAACTCACAGTGTGGAGGATATTTCTTCTAACAATAGAAAAAAATCACACCGGTGTTCTTACAGCCCTTAGGAAACCAATAGTGAGGAACAGCACTATCTTGGCCACTTAGACAATGTCCTCTCCTTCCTACACTCAAGACCAACAGAAACCTTTAAGGAAACCCTTGGTTTCTGTCTTTTTTTCCTGTCTCTTATATCATGGCTTGATAGGATATTTTTTGAAGAAGGTAAAGTAGTTTTGCAAAAGGCTTGACCCAGGACCACTTCTATTAGCTAGTGCAAAATTGCAAGGGGGTTTTGCTTTTGGTTTTTTTGTCCTAAAGCTGGGGTAAGGATGTCCCTCAGTTCCATACGCTGAAGCAAATTTTAAATGCCTTCTGAACTTGAGGACATTCATATTTAAAGCTTAAGCTGTTCACTTAATCATAACAGCTGCTCTAAGTTTTTCAGTGGGGTTGCATTTAAGCCATAAGCCATCCCCTGGACACTTTGCACACCAGATGACTCACAAGGAAAAATTTGACAAACCGTTCAGCTGGCTACTAGAAATAAATACAGTTTCTGAGTATACCTCTGTGCTGCAGCACTTCACCAAGCATACGAAATGCTCACGCATCCTTCTTGCTATTCCACATTTTTGGAGTCGGAACTGACTCAATATTAAAATCAGATTCTTCCTCATTCTTACACTGTCTGTAATTAAGAGCACAGATTCAACACAGTTAGTGTTTTTATAAAAAAATCCAATTGATTCAACAGAGTCAGCACATATATCTCCATGCTTTTCTGCCTGCTGCTGATCATGTGATGGTATGTGTATATATGTGTGTATATATATATATGCATATATATGTGGCTGGGTGTAGTGGTTTGAAAGCAAAACAAATGAGAGGCTCCAAGTCAGAGATACAATTTAATAGAAAAAAAAAAAAGAAAATAAAGTAAAATAAAATAGATGCAATAATACAAAAGACCACTGACAGAGTCAGAATACAGCCTGAGCGGAGTGATGGAAGCAGTCCAGATGAGGTGGTCTTCCTGAAGCAGTGATCCTGTAGAAAGGTCTGGTAGCTCGGGTCCTCTGGGAATCCAGTGGGTAAGCGCCCCTCTGGTGTTCAGAGTCTCAGCTTATATCCAGGCTGGAATGCTTGGTTCCTCCCTCTGGGCGGAGCATCCCACAATGGGATGGTGAGTCATGTGATAAGGCCTGATGGGCCCATTAACAGGAGATAGTCCAGGAGGGGGTTATCTGTGAGCTGTGTAGCAAAGGTGCTGATGGGCCCATTAACAGAAGATAAGCCAGAGTGGAGGAGGCAGGGAGCTCTGCCTCACCTGGTTTCAACAGTTCATGAAGATGGTGATAGAATATACTTCAACCCAGGACACTGCGTTATTTTTAAGTCTTTGGTCCCAACTATTTGGGAACATTCCCATGGATTTCTACAGAGTATAATTGCCCAGATCAGTGCCTAGATGCATTATTGCATAAAGTAGGGATCAATAACATGGTAGAAGCTACAGGAACTGCCCCTGACTGTTACCTGAGCATGCAGCCAGTATCTGCCCCTGGAGGAGTCCCCCTACACTCAGTCTTCACTGGATGCAATATAAGACACCCAGTGAAACAGATAATTAAAAGACCATATATTTTTTGCCTCAGGGGCTTGTAATGTTTGAAAGCAAAACAAGGAAGAAGTGGGAATCTTCACAAACCTGAATGGTAAGAGAAACCTCTGAGAAACACCACGGTGACACTCTCAGGCAGTAAAGATTGTGACTGATGGCCTAGGGTGAAATCCTCATTGATGGAAGTATGGTCATCAGTTCAGTTGAGACAGACTTTCTTTCTTGAGAAGATGACCTTCCTAGAGTGGGCTTGAGGCATTTGTAGAACATTATTTTAAAGATATTTCGGTGTCTCATTTAATTTTTAGATGTAGAAATGGCTCTACATGTCTGACCCTGCAGTTTTGAAATCACTGATGTTTAATCATTGGCTTAGTGACTGTGAGATTAAAGCTTTGCAGCAGAAGAAAGATGAAGCTTCCAGTGTTGATATTGATATGCTATCCACTCTCCATTGAGTCAAAATAACACTTGTATGGCAGGTTTGCTGCTCCTATACTTTTTTTGTGTAATAAAGTTATGTCGCAAACAAGTATGTTTAGATCCCTGCATCGGTATAAAGGCGTAGGTGTCATTAGAAGAATTAGTTTCCTCTATTTTTTGGGAATAGAAAATGCTGTGAACAGTATCATGTCTAAGAAGGCTTTTGTTTTCAGAAAGTCTCAGGCTCTGGTAGCTTAATTTTTCTATCATTTCTTTTTTCATTATGTGGTTATGGGATTCCAAGAGTGACTTTTTGTTGCTGATGTTATTCTCATTGTCCTTCCTTGGCTTGTTCATTTTGCTTTTTTGGCAGTCAGTAACAGTAGTGCACATCTTCCCAGCAGTTTTCTTGAGCTTGGGTTTAGATAAAGCTTCAAGAGCCTGATCATTTTTATTCTTTGATCCACATGGGGTTTCTATCTGAAGCTGAAGAGGCTGTTTTTACCCTCCAAGTCAGACTCTAAAACACTGCAGTAGGCTTTCCATTCTCATACACATATTGCAAAGGACACGGCCAAACCTCCTTAATTCAGTGGAAAGACTCTCTTTGACTTCACCCAGATCTGGATCAACGACAAATGAAGGGGGTATTTTTCTTGCTAGGCAGCATTTCAGTGTTGATACTGTACCTGTCAGACTGAAGGAGATGATGTAAGGAGGGGTACTGAAAGTAAATGTCAAAGGGATAAAATATGGGTAGAAGTAAGTTAATTTTCCTTCTTTGTTGGGTCAGTTCATTTCATCTTGAAACAGAAAAAAAGCTCAGCTCAGAGATCGTTGCAAAATCTTCCAGACATAATGTGATTTGGGAAAATAAGTGGTCCACATTTTCTTGATGTGACAACATATGGGTATTAGCATTTTTTCATTTCTCCAATCAATATACGTAAAACATGCAGAAGCAAAACAACACATGTAATAGGACTCAGATTATTTTTTAATACTGTCAAGATTGTATCAGTCAGCAAATGAGATAAATAAAGGATAAGTCAATTTGAAATTACATTGGACAGCAGTGAAGCAGACTCTCCTCCACTCAATTTGTGCCAGCTTTTGGATTTCTTTTATAAAGAAGTCCTAGTATTTTAGTAGGCACGTGGAATGGAAGGAGAGAAGAACTCTGCATTGCTTCTCTGCAATCCCTTTGCAAGAGCTGCTCTTTTAATTTCCCAGAGGTTACAGCATACTAACATCTTTTTTTTTTTTTTTTAAATTTGAATTATGAAGACTAGGAGCAGAGGGATCTTGTTCAAAAATCCTTTTATTTTGCTCCTTGGAAAGGAAATTCTTCACAGTTAAGAATGTCTAATTAAAAAGTCTCTCTTTGTGTGTATGTGTCATCTTTTTTTCTTTCCCTTTTTCACTTCATGTGTCAGTTTCTCTGCCAATGCCACAAGAGATAAAATTTACTGTGTAATTGGATTGTGGCACAGGAAAAAAAGGTGGCAATCTGTATTAACCCAATATTTTACAATGTTCCGAAACATTTGTCCATCTGAAATGGTTCAAGTGTGGCAAAAGAACCAAGGGAATATAATTTGACTTTGCTGTAAAGAAAACATTAGAACACTCTCCTGCTCTCCAGCAAACTGTAAAAACAACAAACAGAGGCAAAAAATACTAAGATACAATTAAGGAGATATGATACATGTATCTCAAACTTGTAGTTAGGGCTGACTTAAACAGAATTTAATATACCAGACACATTGCATTGCAAGTGAATTCTCATTTCACCACAACACTAACAGATGTTTAATCAATAAGATGGACCATAAAGAGCAGCACAATTAGTAGGTCTGAGAAATGTTCTCCTGTGATGTTAGAAAGCTGTAATTATGGACCAGATCTCATAAGTGTTTTGCACAGATGACACATAATACCAGTATTCTAGCTTATAGAAAAGACTGCATGGCACTTTTAATACAATTACAGGCACAAAGACACAACAACTCTGATCTTAGAGAATCTTTTTTAAACAAATACCCAAACTGTCATTGAATTAAAGGAGAAATTAAAAGCTGAAATCAGCTCCTTTGACCCAGTTCCCTGCTGCATTTTTTGTCATATTTTTGCTCAGATGGCCACGAAAAACAACCTTACTTTCCCAACATGCCTCCCCTTACACCTTAAGGTAGAAAACTCAAAATTGTGCCATCCCCCTCCTCAGGATGGGAGGTCATGTACAGCTGATGCAAGCCAGGGTTCTGCCAGCATGAGACAGGACAGAAGGGAGTAGCCAAAGGAGACGAAAGAATCCTGAGGGTGCTCTAATTTCCCTTGAGGAGAAACACTTCTAAGTCTCACCAATAACATGTTTTTATATTACATGCTCCAGTGTGATTGGGACTCCAACTAATCAGCAGCCCATCATAGTCCCTCTACTATCTGTTACTTAGCTTCCATGGTAAAAGGGAGAGGTTCCCTGCTCCAGGAGAAGCACAGAAAGGAGAATTATTCAAGTGATTTTTTTGAGTCCTTGAGTCCTTGATTTTTTGACAGTGCAATCATAATTTGAGCAGAATGGCAATCGGGAACACCACTGGGTTCATGGCTGTGGTGAGAGGTTTTTTTACCCTATCTTCCCCTCATAATCGTCTGCCTTTGTGAAAATATGACCAAAAAACAGTGGACGAAGTTCACGTAACCATTATCCTTCTTAAAATAAAATAGAAGTCCTGTTTGTAAATCCTGATCTTGAGTTTCTCCAGCAGAAAGAAGCCATTAGTTGGACCAGTGCTCCCCATCCACATCACACTCCGAAACAAAATCCTCCTAAATTGCTGGGATTTCAAAAATGTTTCCTTTGTGCATGAATTTGAACTTCCATATTGTCCTGGCGTGACGTTGTGAGGTTTGTATCCCCAACTGTCTGTTGGGTCTCTGTTGGATATTGCCCTGTGTGCCTTTGGTGTTGGGTCTGGGAGCAGGGGGAAGAGAGAAGCATGCAGTTTGTTTTCAGAAACTTTCCTCCGCCAGCTGGCCTTGAGAGTCGGATTCAGCAACACACGGCAAGGGATGGAGAGAGGTGGTTTTTTTTTGGGGGGGGGGGTGGGTTTTTTGGGGGTTTTTTTGTGGTTTTTTGGTTGGTTGGTTGGTTGGGTTTTTTTGGTTTTTTTTGTTTGTTTTTTTTTTTTTTTTTTTTTTCGCTTCAGTAGTTAGTCAGCTAGTTTGGCTGTAGCTAGCACAGGAGGAGAAGCTTCACTTTTTTTCCTCTCCTCCTGTTTTTTTTGTTTGTTTGGTTGGTTGGTTGGTTTTTTTCTTTCCTGTTTTTTTTTTTTTTTTTTCCCTCTTTTTGGTTTTTTTTTCCGTTTTCCCCTGAAACTGTTAAAATCTCTCTGGATGGAGGACTCGGGGGAGCGCCGTGGGGGCCCGCACCTGGAACCTACCAAGACCCATCCTGTGCAGCGTTTCCCAGCGCCGGAGGGACTGAGAAAAAACAACCACCTCCAGGAAGGACTTTTTTTCTAATCCTGTCATCTCTCCAGAGCGGCACAAAGTTCTTGTCATCTGGTATTGTCGAATTTATTGTGCTGGGGAGTGCTTTGTCTGTTTAATAAACAGGGTTTTTCCCACTTCTCTCGGAGGAAGTTTCCTCCTCCCTGAACCGGTTGGGGGAGGGGAGGGAGGGGAGGGAGGGGAGGGAGGACCCCGCCCCCTTAGGAGGTTTCCGCCCAAAAATCTGCCTTAAATTTTACACATGTTTAATGGTTCAAAGGAAACAATACAGCAATGTCGAGCAGTCTGGATTTGCCAAACTTAACCTGTAATTACAGCTCCTTACTGAAAGTTATAGCTGGGCTGCAGTCCTTCAAATCTTAGATTAATCAGATTCAGCTTAGCGTCCCTTCCTATAAATTCCAGAAACTTAGATTTATTTTGATATAGTAAATCATGAAGGTTTTGGCAACAACCTGAAGAGTATATTTTTTCCATGGGAAAGTGAAGGAAGAAATATGGTTGGATGGATTATGTGGAGGGGAAAAAAGTCACTTTCAAAGGCATGTTCTATAACTTAATTAATAAATAGTCCACTGATTGGCTGGTGCAGTGATAGGTTTCGTTGTAGCTAATGAGGCTTTATCAATGTATGCCAGACGAGAATCTGAAAAATAATTCTTCATGTACGATTTATAAAAAGTGCAGAGGAAATGCATTGTCAGAAAATATGAACAGTAGCCCTATTAATGCATCCTTTTAATTTATTTATTCCCAGGGAGCATACATCTCATTGCTGTGGGCCTGAAGTAGTGGAGGTCATTTTGTCCTGTGATGGATGTCCCAGGTGCATCCCGTAACGTGTGTCCCATGAGGTGCAGCTGCAGGCCAGCCCAGAGACACACAGGAGTGGGTCAGTGGGCAGCAGGGCTGGGACAGGTAACAGCCCCTGAACCTGCTGGGCACAGCTCCCTGGAATGCATCCTTCTCCCTGCCAGCAAGGGCCCCACCACTCCCTGAGATGAGGACCTTCACCCCTACCTCTTGTAAGAGTGGCACCTAAAGGAGGGGGGACCTCAGCCATCAGGTGGGTACCATAAAACAACTGATAAAGGAACAGGTGGGGAGGAGGACTATGAGGAGAACAGGGTGCCTGTCTTATGAGAGCAAACTGGGAAAACTTGGACTGTTTAGCCTAACAAAATGAAAGCTGAGATGGGATCTGATTTCTATCTGTAAATACATTATGAAGGTAAACACCAGGGAGGGAGGAGAGCAATTTAAGCCAAAGGACAATGTTGGCACAGGAACAAATGGGTTAAATCAGGCAATGAATAATTTTTGGCTGTGTAATACAGCAAAGTTTCTGAACACTGTAAGATGGAGACTCTGGAGCAGTCAGAGGGGGCAAGTTGGAGTTAAATCTTTTCGAGGAAAAGTGCTTACATGACACAGAGATGTACACCAACTGTGAGCCGGACCTGCTAACCCAAATTGTCACTTTCCACCCTCTGCCTGCCCCTTGTCAGTCATCAGCAGGTGGAGGGATCTGCGCCTCAGCTTAATCACCTTGTCTACTCAGAGTCCTGTCCCATGCACTGCTGTCTTTCACTGGGAATGTCAGTAGTCTTCAGGTGTGAGGCATGCTTGGTTTGGGTAGGAATTATGCTGTCATTTATGTATTCTCTGTAAGGCAGAAATTCAACTTACCCTGTGAATGAATATATATATTTTCAAATAGGATGCCTTTTTAAATGGTATCAATTTTCTTCAAACTGAAGTAAAAAAGCAGTAGAAAAAGTCAGAAGTTTGAAAAACTGATTAAAAGTTTGATATAAATCTGATGCTGATTTGTTTTCATAAAAGCCTTTTTGGAAGCAGTCAGACTAACTATAAAAATATTTTTGGATAATTTTTGACTGTTTGTTTCGTGACCTTGCATTATTTCTTTCCAGTCAGTATATGAAAACATAATCTAATTTAATGTACCTCATGAGAACAGACTTAAATCCAATTTTTCTGTATGGAAGCATCTTCTAATATTTGAGATGGCACATACTACTTCGGCAAAATAGCTGGGATTTTCTTACCTCTGTTTTGCTTCTTTGATAGTCTTTGCCATTCATACCTACAAGTTTGTAATTGATTATGTGTACTTACATGTGTGTCCATACATTTGGTTAGATTTTATTTTATGTGTTAATTTTTTTTCTGAATGCTTTCAAGGAGACACAAATCTGTTCTCAACTGTGTTTCAAGTTTTCAACTATCAGCAAAGATCCCAAAAACCAGTTCAGATTGCAGCACTTTCTTAAAGTTGCCAAGTCCTAGTTTTATTCAGTAACTCTCTGTTTAGGACATATATATACCTTGTAGGATGTAGGCACTGATTACATCCCTCTCTGCCCGAGGGCATCATAACACCCCAGCACTTCTTTTTCCAGTAACATGTCCCAAGGCTTGGATTTGCACCCTGTTCAAAAGACTGTGGATGGAGAGCTGTTCTCAGTCCTTCGTCTTGGTGTTATTCCATTTTGGATAAACAACTGGGTCCCTGATGTTTTAGCACTCTGATCAGCAGCTGCAGAATCGCTTGTGTTCCCTCACCAAATATTTAAGTAAGCTATTCAAAGTGGAGCAGTTTGAGCAAACCAGCCTGAGGGAGGCCAGCTTCAGTGTGCACAAAAAACTTAGCAGTTGAGAGGGACTTACTTGAGAGGTAAGAAACCTTGGATCAAATCATTGCTCTGAATCTCTAAAGTGCAAAATAATAATAAAATGACCTACTTAATTCTGGTCCCTATTTTCACCTGTTGTAAATGATTATTATTTAATCAAACCAATATTTTTTTTCCCCAGCTCAGCTGCCAAACTGAACATTTCCTGCTGATGTGTGATGGGTTCACATGGAATATTTCATGATGCTGCAGTACCATTTTGTCCCATCGATTGCCTAAACACAGTAGCTCTATGCCTCTCCATACGTTGCAAGTCTCAGGACATGCAGGCAGTACACCACGTTGTACAGTAGACAGACATTTGAACTGGTTTTAGTTGTCTTGGGTACCGAAGCAGAATAGCCACATTAGCATGATACAAAAGTAGAGTAAATTAGCCCTCGAAATGTTGCACCCATTACTGTCACTACCAATTACAATAATTAATGTTATTCATCTCTAGGCAGCAGATTAAAACTGAACTAACCCATTAGTAACTGAATGTCACTGCAACTGGAGGGTTGTTGGATTGCCTGCGTGAAGGTGGTGATTTCATTTCAGTTCCTACTGGCAAATGGCCATGTTCTTTAAATGAATAATAAATGAATACACAACAAGCAAAATCTTGGCTCCCTGGAGTTCTGCATTAACTGAAATGGTGCAGGACGCAAACATATCTGTGTCAATTATTGGAAACTTTATCATGATACCAGATATTTCTGGGGTTTAATTCAGAAAGGAGTCAAGGATAGAATGGATAATGGAGACTGAGGGGCTCTATTTCTCCTTTAGAAAATCCCTCTTGAATAAGGGTGTTCACATACCCATTTAAAAGTTTTTAGTGGATGAATGAATGCCTGCTCCTTGCTGCTTGTTTGCACTATTTCCTGTTTGTTTATTAAATGATCACTTACAATGAAACACAGGACACAGTCTGGGCAGAAATCACCCCTCAGTCACAGCACATTGCATTACTGTAATGAGATTATTTTATGCATTTCTGTTTAAGCACACACTAATCAGTTCTCCTGGACTGTTCCAAAAAATAGAGCTTAAGTTTTAGAGACCCATTAGTTGTAATTTGCTAAACATGGGAAAGAAAACCTTATATTCAATTCTATAAATAGCTACTGCAATTAGACAATAGTTAAGTCTCTTCAGCTGATTTACTTCATTTGTCTGTAGGGTGTTTTTTAATCCTTATACTCTTAGCTCCTCGTTAACATATCCATTGGCAAGCTGACATGTTTTGACACCTCACCTCCCAATATGGTTTTTTCTCACTTGCCCCTTGGTGAACGAGAAACAAGCAAGGAGAATTAAACTGTCGAAGGAAGAAAACAAGACTAGTATAATTTATTAAAGTGAACTATGAACAACCTCCATCTGGGCAGGGTTTTTTGTTGGGGTGACTTTTTGGGAGGGTTGGGTTGGATTTTTTTTGTTGTTGTATTTTTTAACATGACTTTTCCTACACAGTGTACAGGACTAGAAATGGGCCAAAATTTTAACCCTAATGTGGAACTGACAACACCTGGCCACTAGTCTGCAGAAAAATAAATATTTGTTGTGTCTGTTGCTATAGCCAAGATGAGAAGTTAACATTGTGGTCTTGATTGAGGGGTGCTGAATGGGAAAGAATGACTTCTCTGAACTATATACGATATAATTATCACGTTTTGGATAAACCCAGAGCAGAAACAACTTCCTTTGTATGCACTTCTTGGATGCCTTGCATGGCATTCCTCTGGGAGAAGATAAACTCATGTGGAAGAAAATGGAATTATTTTCTTTACAGCTGTGGCACCCAATTGTGTGTTTTTGTCTTCTTTTTTGAGCTCCTCAGCGTATAGTCATGTTCCACTCTAGGCTGTCATGTAAACCAAGCAAGACACTTTCAAGCGTGGAATTTGAGGGAATATCAATAATGCAGTGATTAGAATACGAACCTCTGAAATGCTCAACTTCCAGATTATAGTCCACAAACTCCCAGTGCAGGATAAAGGTGTAAATAATTATTATACTCCTACTGCTTCTCAGAAGCTTATCTCTGCATTTTGCGTGCAGCATTAATAGAGACACAGCTTTCTAATTGCATTATATACATTATGTTACATTTCAGTCTTGGTAAAGCAAATTAATCAGCCATGTCTAAAAATAATGACTGTGGCTCTTTAAACTAACTGTGCATCCTATCCATCTAAAATCTAACTCCTACGTGGTTTTGCAGTATCGCCCATGCTCATAGACAGGCAAGATGTTCATGCTGCAACATTTAGACTCTGTAATTCTTTCAATATGTGAGGTGCTAATCTGCTAAAATGCTCCTGATAATAATTTTTTCTATGCTTTATTTGTCCTTATTAAATTACAGACACCCCTGGGCTGAGACTTTTGACTATTTGCCTCTGCCCTACACAATCCTCTTTAGCTCTGGGAGTTGACCCATGGGATGGAGCTTTAGATCAGAGTTATAGACACCGAGAAAAATTTATCTGTGTCAGTCAAGGTAAGCACCATATGTCCAGGAGGAGGCACAAGAGACAAGAGGCCTGCAGCACACAGTTGCACAAGTGGCAGGGAATGTGACAGTGACAAAGTTACACACATCTCTAGCTCCAACCAAAGGAAGATGGCTTTAAACTCTTTGTGGGACCTCATATGTGGACACTGCCAGAATGGAAATGGCTTGTCTCCCATGTGCCCTGCATTCATTATCTCTGCACAGGTCCTGAGAACCTTCAAGATGGATCCAGCTGGTAGAGAGTGGCTTTGCCTCTGCCAGTAAGAATATATTAGATTGCTGAAGGGGGCATTAGAGCAAAAGGGTATTACTTTTTCTCCCTGTGTTGCAAGAAAAGGATATGGCTCATAGTTTGTGCCAATTGGAAAAGAACTCTCCCGAGACTGCTTTTCATAAAGGAGTTTGTTTACTCTCCAGCAGAAGAGTTACCCAGAATTCAAGACTCCTGCCTCAGTTGTGTCCTTAGTGCTGCAAGTTTAGTAAGCTCACTGGAAAGATATGAGTAAAGAAAGACAAACTGAGGCTCTGTGGAAGACAGGGAAGAAAGTTTTTTGCTCTTAATGAGGCAGTAAATCCCACATTGTACAAACTGCAGTAGCAATAACAGCACCCCATATCTCTACACAGGGCAGTGGCATGACCTAATAGGTGGTAAGCTCTCAGTAATCCTTTCAGCTGTTTTCTTCCTTGCAGATCCCACAATGTAGCTGAACTCACAAACTGCTTGTTGGGATTTTCTGCTTCTGTCGCCTCTTTTTTACAAGACACAGCTGGCACTTCTATTCAGCATCCGTCCATACACCAGTTGCAATTCCTTACTGCAATCTTCTCCTTTCCATTGTCGCCCTGTTTTCTGTTGTGCTGCTGTAAATGAATCAATTTGTGCAATTAGCACTGGGGCTGTAAAGTGCCTAATAACAAGGAGAACAGGAGCTTCTGAACTGAGGAAACTACACAACCAGGTTGGGTGGTGTC
Organism: Chamaea fasciata; assembly: GCF_029207755.1. Taxonomy (NCBI): domain Eukaryota; kingdom Metazoa; phylum Chordata; class Aves; order Passeriformes; family Sylviidae; genus Chamaea; species Chamaea fasciata. The sequence goes on along the minus strand of NW_027094087.1, from coordinate 19,031,201 downwards.
ATGCTGCATTTTCTTCATGAGCAAAAGCAAAATACACTCATTGCAGCTTCAAGGTATTTGGAAGCAGTAAAACAGTAAAAGTCTCAGACAGATGGTTCTGTAAGTAGCTGGGAGGTACCACTTAAAGCAAACTTAAGATAGACTTTTCAGGTGTGCCTTCAGTGTAATGTGCTAGAGAATCAGCAGAATTGGTGTTCGAAGTGGTCATTGGCTAAAATAAAACTTCACATAAAACCAAGACTGCCCAAGGACTTTTTTATGTAAATAAATGGAAATGTTCAGTCTTTCTCCCAGTGAAATATAGCAGTCTGGGCACTTTGCTGGCACAATGGAAACAATGTGAGAGAACACACATAGTGCAATTTGACAGACAGCGACTAGGCTTGCACTTGAAGCCTGCAATAGCTGGAACTTAAAGAGGCCACAAGCTAGATGTAAGTTGTACATAAGTGATACTAATAGCATGTGGCAGAGATCCAGTCCTTCAAAAACACGTGCAGAAAATGCAGGGCCAAAGTGATGAAACTCAGCTGTTTTGTGTTGTCCAGTTTGGTAAGGATGAGGAAGCTTGTGCTAAAACGCTGTCCTGACCTTTAGAGAGGATCTCAGACTGACATATTCAGGCATGGCTGTCTGCATTTAAAGGATACAGAACCAGTAGCCACTAAATAAGATTTTTCATGGTTTTCCATTGAATTCAGTGGAACTGCTCAAGTGTGTAAATGTTACTTAGCTGTATGTATAGTGTCAAGACCTCAGACATGATGGACAAGTTCATTATAAATAGATCAAAATATTGATGAAGCTCAAGTTGCAGTTGTAAATTTTGCATTAGTTTTTAAATATTCAGACTACTCTCATACTTGGACTAATTCCTCTAAGGTAACAAAGCAAGTCTAATACTGATGACATGTCTGTTCACTTCTTGACACTGTGGAGGTGAAGTGATGGAGACAATGTGATGGATTTTTTTCAAGCAGCAGTAACCCTTGTATCTTTATGCTGGTATATTGCAAACATGGAAAGCAAGAATTGGAGGACATCCACTTTAGAGCTACAAGGTTTAGAACCAAACAACTCTTAGTCAGTGGTAGAGATACACATACTCCACACAGTGTGAATTCTCACTCACTGAAGAAGTGATATCTCATGCTGTAATACAGGGCCTTTCCAGATTTTCTTGGTTCCTCTTTTCCTCTTTGTCCTATGCTATCATACAAAATCCGTTCAACTAGAGATAATAAGGTGCATGGGAGGTAGATCCCTAGCTTGAGCCATCATTTTTATGTCAAACATCCATTCCCTTTCAGCTTTTAAGAAGAGAAACAACCTCATGCATTTAGCCTTCTACTAACCTACAGCTGACATACACTGCCCCTCCCAGCACCACCAGGTTAAAAGATGTTCTTATATTTATGAATGCACAAAGTCACACGTCTCATTTGTCTCCCGACCTGAGGCCCCATTATCATGTCAGCTCACTTGCTCAACCTGAAATCCTTACAGAGAGAAATTAAAGAAAAAGCTGTAACAGAACAAATATCCCTTAATCAATTGCCCTCTGACACCTCTCACTCAGAGGTTGGCGCTTGCAAAATGAATTAGTGTAATAAGCTCAATATGTACAGCAGATGGCATGGACATTATAATAAAAGTAGATGAAATAAAACCTCAAATAACTTGTAATGATTTATGACTATTGATCCCACTAAAGCATTTCTCTTCCTTCAGGGATGGGAGTAAAGAAGGAAACATTAGCTAAGTCCTTTCTTATATATTATCTATATTTTTTTCTCTTCATACTGAGGTGTAAAAAGCATTGAATATAGAACATCTCTAAACATTCAGGTAAAAACACTTTTATGTAAAAGTTTAAATAAATTTTCTATCTATTTGAAGGAGTTTAAATAGGATTTCAAATTGATATTTTAAACAAAACTGCATTATGAAGTGATTTTTTGGGGGGGAAACTACATATCTAAATCTCTCAGCTTTATGGGGCATATCCATCTGCATCAGTCACATTGCATTATGTTGTTTCACAAAATGTCATAACATCTCATAGGACATATTTTTCCTGAAAACCATTTTTACCTAAATGGTAGGGTATGCTATTCACAAGGAAAGTGAGATTAGCTGGCAAGGTATGACAATATAGAGCTGAAGGGAGAACAGGAAAGCCAAAACCAAGAAACTTAATTCAACTTTCCCTTAGAAATAATATATTCTGAAGAAAGGGAGGGGGAAAAAAATCTAAAAACCAGTGTTCTTGCACGTGTATTAGCAGGCGATAAAAAATGTCTAAGCCTTGATTTAAGCAAGTTCAATCTCAGATCCCAGCTCAGAAAATATTTTCTCCTAATGGGGGCTGCACATATGTCATTGTGATTGCCACAGTGAGGAGTTCAATTTCCAAAGCCCAGAAGATGAAAGAAATAACATCCATAAAAAGTTTAAGTATAACTGAGTTATCTTCTGGTTACGTGCTTCCCAGTCCAGGGAACTATTTGCACAGCTTAGCTCTGTCTTTAGGCTAGCATTTGTATAATACAACTGACCTCGAAACTACTTCAACACAGAGGGAAAGTTATGCACTAAATTAAAGCTGTCATGCAGACTTAGGACCCTGTTAAATTATTTAACCTATTAGTGTAGCTGAGAATTAATTTAGGTAAAAGCAATTTACCCCTGTTAATTTGCAGACTTTAACAATCTCTCATATTCAGCATACAAGGGAGTTACACGTGGGGTTTTTGTTCCACCAAACACCACTGATTGACACAAACAGCTGTAATTCTTTCCCTTGGTGAGAGAAGAATGCCTTTCAGACCGCTGGTGAAAGGAGGGAGCCTTTCAGACCCCTTGGACAGGTTCCACTTACAAAAACATGGGATTACTGATTACTGGAGATAATGGTTTTATGAGATTTTGTGATTTGCCATACCGTTTAGGACACCAGGTGTGAAACTGAGTGGTGACTGAAAATTGCCAAAATTAGTGTTAGTGGGTTTATTAACAGTTTCAACAAGCATCTGAATTCCTAACTGAAAAGCAGCACCTTGTTACACTCAGTCCTGTACCAGCCCCTCAGAGGGTCATCTGTTGAAGGGCAGTGCTTTTCTGAAATGAGTTTTACACTCTCAGGTGCAAATGAAGGCTTTTTAAAGGAGGAGAGCATCTTTTCTTAGGAAATTTTTGGAGCTGTTTCCATCTGCCTTGGTAAAGAATGGTCTCATATTTTTAAAAAATAGAAACATCATCTGTATTATTTCATCAGTTTTAATCACAATGGGATTTGAAATTGTTACAGAATCATTTTGCTTGTTGTGATTAAAGTGTTGAGAAAAAATGGCTTTTTTTCTCACCTGAAACTACAGTTAAAAACCTTTCTTTAAACTTCTCCCTATCAGAACCAAAACCAAAACCAAAAAAAAAAAAAAAAAAGAAATAAAAGGCGTGTGACAGGCTGTCATTATAACTATATAGGAGAGGAAAGTGAATAATCAAAAGAGGCAACAGCACAGGAAGACTGAGGCTTTGCTGTGTTCACCTCCTGGAATGCTATTTTTACCTCACCACAAACTGTAAGCCTTGTGGTGGGCTGCCATCGTGCCGGGGGAAGTGAAGGTCCCACACAGACAGGTCAGCAAGGAGGGCAGCAAATCCAGCTGCCAGCATTGCCCCAGAGGGAGGGACTGGTCAGGCTGGGCACAAGTGGGGCAGGACCCTGGGGTGGGTAGAGCGGTTTGTCTTTGGGTGAGTGTCAAGGCCCCCACCCTGTGCACACAGAGAGCAGGATCAGCACAACCCGCTCCTTGATGAGTGGTGGGGCAGCTGAGCCTCCCAGACACGTACAAGGAAGACACACCTGCTCTTTTATCTTCAGGGTGGTCTGTGTGACACCCTCTAGGTCTTTGTAGGAAAGACCTAGAACCTGCAGAACCGTTTACAGTACTCTGCCTGTAGAGATGTCTAGGTGTCTTTATTAGTGTTTAATTTCATGGAACCCTATGCACCACAGCTTCCAAGCCCAAACATTAAGTTCTTTCAGCTATCAACAAAATTTTGTTAAAAAAATTAAAAGCCTGCCCTTCCTTTCAAGATGAGTGGTGTGAAACCTAATCATGTCTGTCTTTTTTCATGCTCTGATACACATAGATATATACAGATCTCTTTTGCCCTTGCAGTCCCCTAGTGGCCACCAGCCCCTTGTCAACATCATGTGGCACAAAGGTGGCTTTATAGGTGGTGCCCTCAAAAAGCATGAATTGGGTTTGGTCCAAGCAAAACTTTGCTTCAAGTTGAAATACTGTTGAGAAATTGCAACATGTCACTTCAGAAAGGTCATTTGGAAACAGCTAGGAAGAAACTTGCACAAGCCATATCAAGCAGGCCTATCAGACCAGTCAGCATCCCTTCAGGAGGATTTCCATAGATTCTTCAGGGGCTATTTGAGTGAGACCAGGCTGCCTCTGTATTTTAACCCAGGCCTGACTTCTGTGCTTGAACCTGGATTTTGCAAGTAGATTTTTTGCAAGACCTTGTAGTGTGTGTTTTTTGATCAATCCCCAGGCAAGCAACCATATTCCTGCTGTCTCATTTGTCATGGTGTAATTGTCAACTGTGGCATAGCAGGTTATGCAAGGTTTGCAGTGTGAAGGGAGTGTCACCCTGAAAAACCTTTAACTTCCAACAGTACTGTTCATTTAGAAGTCATGGTGTGAATATTGGGGAGGAGCAGAATTCTTTTCTTTCCCTTTTGAGTTAGAAAACTGAAAAATCTAAGCAACACACACTAAATTCTGTCCCCAACCCAACAATAAAAAGCAGCTATAGATGAATCTCTAGGAGAGAATAATTCTGCTCAAATTCTGAATGAAACAGAGACTTTTTCAGTTTTCATTGCCATTTTCTTTTTTCTTTTTTTTTTATCAAATATTTTAACTACCTTTCCTCCCACATGTTTAGCCTTCAGTTTAAGGCTTTTTTATTGAAGGTTTTAAAAAAATTAATGCATTAGAGAAACGCAAAGCAAACAAAACCCCCCACCTTAACATAACCACATTTAGTCACACTTTATTGGGGCTGAAGAATGGTGGTTTTATGAAAATCCTTGAAGAATGTCTCAAATCCTTCTTCAAGGATTTGTATGTCTCTTCAAATCCTTGAAGAATCACTCCCAAGAAAGGTGGTGGCTGCAAGGGTGATACTGCAGTATGACAAAAGCAAAATAGCATAGGTTGAGTGCTGACAGTGCTCCGACTGCATCCTCCAGCCCCACCTGAGCCCTCAGCACACCGTCTTTCACACAGGTAAGTTGTACAGTGATACAAAAGGTGGCCACCCTGAGATAATACCTACTTTTACATAAGAGGATGAAATAAAAAGCTCCTGTAGCTCAAGTAAATGAGAAAATTGTTTCTGTGCTTTGGGATTCTTAAAGGTTAGGAGAAGCAGAAATCACCAGTAGTTAGGAACAACTGAAAATAAAGCCATTGAAAGAGACAAAAAAAAAAAATTAAAAAAAAAAAAAAAAAAGAGGGAATCATAACTGGGTTTTGGGTATTGTTTAGCTTCCAACAAGCTTTCATGGCTGTTTTTACAATCTTATTTTTCAGACCTTCTCCCTCCCACTGTGTTAATGAGGCGGAAACTGACCTGCCTACTTATTTTCTCGCTTCATACTTAGCAACGAGGCAACATGCTGAACAGCTGACTGTGTGCACTGTATTGTGGATTAGATCCACACTCTTTTGTGGCTGATGATTGTTACATCTCTGAAAAAGTATACACCAAGTTCCACATTTGTATTTGCTTTGGGTAGATAATGGCATTTTCTCTCAAGCAAGCTTTCCTTTCTCCACAGCATGATCATCAGACATCATGCTGAAGTGACATATATTACTCTAATTAACTCCCTTAGATTTAAGGAGGAATGCCTTCGTAACTGCATGGAACTCCACAGAAATTGCCCGTGAACTCCACACATTTCATTGAGTACTTGCACACTATGAGCAGCTCGGAGATGCGCCCACTCTGTTTGCAGGGCAGCTCTGCACCCTCTCTTGGGCAAAGAGTTTTCTCCTCACCTCTCTTTCTCTTGCAGCCTGTGGTCTTGATCTGCTTCCCATTTCTGAATGTTACTGGGAAACCTTGAGTACAGACTGAGGTGACATTGCCACTGGCAGTACATCTAAGAAAAAGTGTTTCAGATTTTGGAGCTGTGAGTTTGCACCACTTATGTGATCCTGTGCCCTCTGCAGGTGATGTTTTTTCTGTCCAGCATGTGTTCATCATGCCTGTTTCAAGAGTAGCCCAGGTTTGCCTTTGAAGTATCTCTGAGAACACAGAAAATTGAGAGAAATGTGGGACTGCTGGTGGGAGTTGTGGGCAGCTGATGTGGACACAGGAGAAGGTGAGCTTATAGACGATGTGAGCCAGGAAGAAGGAACAAGTAAGAAACACATAAGGATGTAACCCTTGATTTGGAATGATATTGGATTTGCCCCAATCTGGACTCAACTGCATTTTCCTTTTCCTCTCTAACAAAATCCCACAGGGATTCACTTGGAGAGCACAGTGGGCTAGGAAGAAGCAAAGCCTCAGCTGGAAACCAATTGCTTTCCAGTTTATGAGCTTTCCAGCTCCTTCCAAGATCAACACGGTAAAACAATACAGCTGCATACCTGCAGACAATATAATGGCAGAGCAAATTGCTCTCACAGAATAAAAGCTGTGTTGCTGTACCAGAAGATGCTTTCAAAACTCCGTGGGAGAGCTGTGTGGATCGCTTTGACATAGACAGGAAAGCATTTCTTTGTGCAGAAAGTGAAATGACAGCTTTTAAACTATGAAAGGAGCTACAAGTTACATGTATAAGTTTCCTGAGATGTAACAGGCTTTCAAATCAAGTAACAAGCCTTAAACTGGGGAACATAATCAGACATAGTTGAGACAGGAGCTGAACCTAATGCAGGATTTCTTTCCCTAGTGCATACTAAGTTATGTTTCACATCCACATAGCCTGAAGCTTCAGCATTTCTCAGGAGGAAATGTATGTACAGGTGAAGTCCTGGAAGAACACTAATTTACTTCAATAAATTTCTTTGAAAATATTAACTAGTTCCTGACCAAGTTTTGTCAAAGAATGTGTACTTGGCTCTGTTTAAATCCTCAGAGAATCATGTACAAACCAGAGCATACTCCTTTGGCTACATCAGAGAGGTTCCTGAAAGTAGTTTCTCTTTCCTGGTTCTTACTTGCCATTTTGTGTCACTTTGGAGAGAGCACTGGACATTTTTATCTCCTCAGAGGTTAAATCCTTGGAGATACTGTGACTAATTCAGGGGCATTCTGATCTCCCCTGTCACACCACAGTGATGCTGTAATCTAAGTAACAGCAGCCACATCTCTTAATTAAAAGACCAAGTTGAGCCATATGGCACTACTACACATCAAAGTGCTGCTGTGTTTAACTCTGGGTGCTGGGTACCCATGTTTGTGCATCTTCAGCTTTTCAACCTCCAGATTCTGAAGTACAGCAAAGTTGATGACTACACTGAATCTTTGTTAAAGACCAACAGAAAAGATCCCTGAGGATTGCCAGCTTCATGTGAAAAATGAAACATCCATTGTGTTAATTTAGTTCAGTTTAACTGCACATTGGGAAGGCATCATTTGGGTTTTTTCTCCAGTTAAAGGGTGCCATGTGCAGTGCACCCAACCAGCCAGGAATTAGGGAGAGCTGCCTTGGGACTTTTGACAGAGAAGGTTGCAAACAGTTCTCATTAGCATGCAGCCTACTAAATGAAGTGTAAGTAAGGCTTTGCATTAAGAAAGGCAAGAATCTGTGCCCCAGAATACTGATTACTGTGAACAGCAATGCTACAGTGGAAGGCATTAGATGGGAGAATGCCTTTGAGAGCACAGTATAAAGAGGGTCTGGCTGTTTCAGGTCAAGTACTTGATTTTAAGAGATTCCTAATCAGTTTATACCCTAAAACTGGGGTAAGCATCTTTCTACTTTGTACAGTGAAGACCTTGGGAATTGCATTTTCTCTTCAGGACAAGTGTGGTAAAAATCAGAGGTCATCTTGAGCTACCAAGATTGTGTGTCATATAACTCAAGCTGAACACATCTTTCAGAATCACTTCAGGATTTTGGTGTGGCTCTTTTGGAATTTAATGGGATGGGGACAGAATTCAGGCAAACAACTGCCTGCCAAGCAGGCATGAGGTTCAGATCTCAGCTTTTTCTCCAGATCTCAGCTTCAGGGGCTTAGGCTCACCTTCCCCACTGATCTCCAAGGGGGCATGACAGTTTTTCTCTCAGTCAATACACAGCTTTCTCCTGAAAGTAATCCAGCAAAAAAGCAGCCACCACCTCAAACCTGGGAGCTGTAGTCAATAAATACAACAGCATACAAATTGCTTCCCCCCATGCAGTGTGTCTTTGCATCTGTCAGAACTGATGCCTCTCCTCAGATAATGCTGGAGCTCCCTGGTGCCACCAGCTCCCAAGAGAATGGAAACAAAGGGGAGGGCAGTGGAGGGAGGCATGATACACACTGCTAAGTTCTCAAACTCCTAGAGCCTCCAGGAGTGTCTGTTACTTGTTTCAAGACCTGATAGACATTTTGGATAGCACAGTTCATTGCTGAGTCTCAAAATACATATGTGAATGAGGTAATATATTTGAAGAAGTTGTGAAAATGAATTACCTTCTGCATTGTACTTAGCCTTAAGATTACTCAGGCAACCTAGATATCAGTATGCACATAGCCAGCTGGGTACTGGAACAATTACTGTTTTCCACAAAGCATTTGCAGTCTGTACATTGTTATGAAAGTGATCTTCTGGCACCATCAATCTGTACTTGCCTCGCCTACATAACCCTATTACTAGAAATAGAGTCTTGTAATTATTACCTAAAAGCATAGATATTTGAACTACTTTGCCATTGTGAGGCTGGTTTTTAGCTGGCATGTTTTTGGTTCCTGTTGATATACCTCTGTAGCAGAGGATTTTCAGGGCTTCCTTTGGATGTATTATCTAGTGCAAGCTTTTATAGGAAATTTTTGAATTAAAAAGGAGGAGTATGCAAGTCTTGCTCAGAATTTGTTCTCCATCATTTCCTTTAGCAATGATACTGAAAAGGTATGGTCCTTGAAAAGACTCTGCCCCACTCATTTACAAGGAAAAGTAACACATGTTATGTGTGGTTCTTCATAGGCCTCCTGCAAGTGCCCTCTCAAGCTTTTCTACTTACCAGTTTCCCTCAGAGGCCACCAAAAAGGTCACAGCAGCTGATGTTTGAGATGTCTAGCTGACTCTGGCCTGGAAGTGTCCCGGTCTGGGATCCAGGCACAACAGGCTGCATTTTTAATTTTGTAGAGTCATGGGATAATAGAATGGTATGAATTGGAAAGGAGCTGAAAGATGATGTTGTTCTAGCCCCTGCTGGGACACCTTTCACTATCCTAGGTTGCTCAGAGCCCCACACAACGTGGCCTTGAACATCCAGGGGTGCGGCATCTGCAGCTCTTTTGGGCAACCACTTCCAGAACCTCACCACTCTCATAGTAAAAAATTTCTTCTGTATAAACCTAAATTTCCCCTCTTTTAGCTTGAACCCATTGCTCCTTGTCCTAACACTACAGTTCTTGATGAAGAGTCCCTCTCCACCTTCCTCACAGGCCCCCTTCAAACACTGGAAGGTTGCTATGCGGTCTCCATACAACCTTCTCCTCACCAGCCTGAGCAGAGGCTCACCTCAACCTTCTCAGCCTATCAGGCAGGTTTGTTTTTCTCTGCGTGAGAAAGTGCAATAAAAATGTAATAAAGGAAAGTGCCTGTGTAGTCTGAGATGCAGCAGGCAGCTGCAGACGCAGCAGCTTAGAAAGTGGCACCTTCAGCTGTCATGAGAGAGGGGTCTGTGTTTTGTTCAGCCCTACAAGAAGTGGCAGAATGGAACACCCCACTGCCAGAAGGGGTAAGGGCTGCCTCCCCATGCCAGGGCTCCTGTGCTTCTCCTTCTGTGCTCCAGGGGAAACAAGGTGTATTAATGACACCTAGGCATATTAGTTCTTCTGGAGTACATTACTTGCTTTTTTCCCCCTCCAGAATTCAATAAGAAGAGACAGGTTTATAAGAATTATCACTGAACCCTGCTTGTGCGCTTTTGTAAATATCTCTCAGTGTCTATTTTGAGCAAAATATGGTAAGATAGTGAAACCTTGTCCCAGCTCATTTTCAGGACACGCTTGATTTTATGCACATGACCGGTCTTACTGTGTTCAGTGGAAGTATAGAATTCTTTAAATAAAGCACTGAGATGAGTTTCATTACAGAATCTGGCCCAGAAACCTGTGAAATCTGACCTGAGGAACCTTGACCGCTAATTATCAAACATTTCTTTCCCTGTTAACAAACAAAAAAAAAACCAAAACACAAAAAAAAAAAAAAAAAAAAAAAAACCACACCAACAACAACAAAAAAACCCCACCCAAACCAGAAACACACATTTAAGAAAAACAACAACAATGAAAACCAAATTATTTTATTATTGAGATGCATTTTTTACATTGATAATGTTTCATGGTCATAGATTGGTAAATGCATAGATAATTTCTTCACCCTATACATCTCAGTGCAGAAACAAAACTGTAACTTAGGTCTCTTTATTAGAGAGACCTTAACCTGGTCTCTTTATTTGTTCAGTCTTTGCAACACAATGATTTGCAATTAGGACAGTCTGAAGACTGTTTGTAGGCCACCATTAGTGTGCATAGCTGATAAATAGCTTTGGAGGTCACAGGTTTTGTCAGTCTAACAATATCTTTGAGCAGACTGATTTTCAGATGGCTGGTAGCTTCTTTTGCACTTTCCAAAACTGGAGTTCCATCAGTAGGGATTTTAGGGAGTCTCCAAATTGACAATGTGGAGCATCAGGGCTTTCCCCACCATAGCTGGGGCTACAAACTGAAACAGATGAGAGACAGCTATAGACAGAACAATTTATTCACCTATATTTGTCTTCAGAGACTTCCTAGATATTGCCATCTTAAAATTTTCTTGGTCCTAGCACCCTTAAGACACTTTTTGCCTTGATTAAACCACTTGAATAAAGAAATTACTATGAATGTATAAGGAATGATCAAAAAAAGACACCATGCTTTCATGCATCACATTTTTCCAGTCTTAAATTTAGTAGGGATTGAGTACTCCGGTTTCATTCACAGCTTTAGGTCAAGGAAAGCAGTGAAAAAGAAAGCAAAACAACAAAAAATAGTAATGTGGTGGTGAAGCAGGTTAGCAGGCAGGATAGGGAGACCTTGACTGTTGAGAGAGAACTGTTTGACACATTGAATTGTTTGGTTCTGACTCCTGCAGTTCATTGTGTTGAACAGCCAAGTTGGTGCTACAGGAGGACTCTACTGGACTCAGCTGTCAGCAACAGGTGGTCAGGAACACCCAAAAGAACCAATGGTTGTAAAATTGATTACAACTAATCATTACCTATGTTTGCTGTACACCCTTTCCATCAACCTCTTTCTGGCAGTAGCAGAGGAAATTATTGCCCCTTCAGTTTTGTACACATGCTCTGGCAGTCATTGATACTTGAGAAAGGGACACAAACCCATAAAGTGTCTGGCCCACTGAGTGGTGTACATTCAGGGCTTGGGGTTTGCCTTTCTGAAGCTGAGTTGCCTTGTGTCTTTAAATGCTCAGAATGTGTAGCCTTGCGCAAAAAGATCAGAATTTGTAGCTGATCAATTTTCCTAGGGTTGGTCAAATTAGTAGTCTCTATCAGTTACCCAGGCAGGAAATCACCCAATATTTTTTAATTTATATCTCATACTCACTGGTATGATGCTTTGAAAATAATAATAATTTGAAAATAATTTATACAAAGATATATCATTCTGTGCAATCTGATTTTGATTACTCACCACTTGTTAATATTTTTTACAAAGTACAGGCATCAAAATCACATCCTACTCTTTTTGCTTCCTCATTGAACACCTAAAAATATATAAAACTTTATGAGTTTTGTCTGAATTTTCAGGCTAATCAGCATAAATATCCATAATATGGGTATTTCAAATGTTTTACAAACATTTCCAGAAAAAATATTACAAACTTAAAAACTTTAAAGTACTCTGATTATAGCAGCTCAACATTCTGAATTAATGTTGTAGTAAATTCTGAAAGAGTAAAAGGTTTGTTCTTATACTGGAATGAAAATCAAAATATTTACAATTTCTGAATGAAGAGATAGCACTAAATATCTCATCTGAGAATTGTTAATTATGAAAATGAATAATTAGCACTTCTTTACTTGTGTTGTAACCTCGACCATACTGAAAGATTAAAGAACAGCCTGAAAACCCTGCAAAGAAAAGTGGAGTGGCTAAGCAATCTGGAAATCTGAAACATTACTGCAGGTTTCTAGGCCTTCAAAATTCCTTCCACAAAGTCAAAAAAATCAGGGTTTCTGAAAGCTTTGGCTGAGTAAACACTGATTGAAGTGTCACTGATTTCAGCTATGTTTTGTATTACAAAGCTACACATGCTTTATTCCATTTAAGCAAAAAAACCTCAAGAAACAGAGATGACAAGATAAAGGTCAATGGTCAAAGATGTGAGCTGTTTAGTGAAAGTTACTGCATCAGGAAAAATTACTGATTATATCTCTGTGTTTCTCTTTCATTTCTTTATTTTTTAAATGAAGTAAAATGTCCTGGAACAGAAAAAAGTCTTTGCGATGTTGCTTGGTGTGATTTGGGAGAGCCCTGAGATAACTGGCTTTCTAACCCCTCATCAGATCAGTGAAATTGAGCTATTTCTGCAAACATTTTACTTTCAAGTGACATTTTTTTCTTTAAATAAAACGTTGCAATTGCATTGAAAAATATCTAACAAACTCTGATGAGTGATGTCAATCCATAAATAACTATAGATAGCAACTTTATGTTGACTTGCATAAATATTGACTGTCAGTGTAATGAAAAATTCTAGTTTTTAATGTACATTTTAAATTATATTTGATTGATTTCTACAGGTTCTTTAGAATTTCTGCTGCACATTTCAAACTGTATTCTGCTTTTTGTGTGGAGAAAAAACATATTTTCTCCAGTAAAAGGGAATGCCCTTTGCAAAAGATCCATTTTCACTTCCTGAGGTAAGGTGAATGAGTGCACTGTTTAATTATTTAGGAAGTGAAAGCTAATGGACTTCCTATAATGTGGGTTCTTATAATTTCCTAGAGCATCCTTCTCTGTATTTCTGTGTGTGGTTCATCTCTGTCCTCGTAAATCAAGTCTCATGACAAATTGCAGGAATATTTGGGACACCGAATGGAATGTTCTAAAGAAATTTCTTTGTGCCAGGATATCATTCACTTCATTTAAAAAAAATAAGTAAATGAAAGAGAAGCACAGGAATATAATCAGTAATTTTTTTTTTTCTGTTGCAGTAAACATCACTGAAAAGCTCACATCTTTGACTATTGACCTTTATCCAGTAATCTCTGTTTCTTGGGATTGTTTTTCTTGAATTGAGTAGAGCATATGTAACTGCAATGCAAAACACAGCTGAAATCACTGACACTTGAATCAGGCTTTATTGTGCTGGAGTCACGGTAGGATATCCCTTACTTAAACTCCAGTGTCACAATAAAACAGAGTTGATTTCAGCATAAGAAGGAATGGCAATCATATGCAAATACATAAATGTCAGTGCAAACAAAGGGCAATATGCAGATTTGCTCTTGGCAGAATTTGTTTTAATTTTCAAATGTCATAAAATAGAGTATATGAAAAAGAACACAGAAAAGAAGCAAGATTAACTAGTCATGTCACCTCCTGGCTGAAGTCTTCGAAGTCCTGCTGTTCAGAGCATTGAGATCAGTTACCTGAAAAGTGTGAATGCTGCAGCAGAGCTTATGTTAAGCTTTCTCAAGACATTTAGAAAACATATTTAAACCTAAATGTTCCTGATCCAAATGTTACACAATTGAGTGCAGATCTGTGATGTGAAAACAGTATGCTGGCTTCCATCCACAAAAGAAATTAATGTTCAAACAAATCACGGCGTTGTCTAAAATGCACATTACGAAAGTAAGTAGCAGATGACATTAAAGCACTCCACAAATGTGTGTGATCAAATAATTTCAGAAGAAGCCTGCAAGCACCTCAAAAGATGCTAAATTAGCAGCATAATAGAAAAATATACAATGAAAGTAAAAAAGGAAAATGTGAACACAGTCACAGTCCAAAAATGGCAAAATTCAAACAGTATAAACAGGTGGAGAGGGCTCAGCAAGGAGCTCAGTGGATTATTCTTGGATTACTTTTAAATCTATGTTCAAGTCCTCATTTTTACTGCAACTGAAATAAGCACTGGTGACGTGAAATTTGTCTGCAATGGAAAGTAATCCATGTGCTAAAGACTTCAGGAGTCAGACGAGGTTCTTCATGTTTCTGGGTGACTTACAGCAGTCAGGATCTAAATCCATGTGCAGGACTAGATTCTCCATCTGTCTTTTAACACATAATCTCACCTCAGTAGATAGACAAACCTGACCATTTTTTACTTACAGCATATCTGTGGAAGAAAAAAATGTGTAGGAACTGAAAAATATTTTCACATAACTTGGGAAATAATACAGACCCTGTGAGGATGATAAATTTCAAATTTAAAGGGTGATCCAAGGTGTGATATTTACATGCAGTTCCTCAGGTCAAAATGGCTGCTGTGTCAGTGAAGCATGAAGAGCATACATACACACGTATCCATGGAAATACAGTCTCCAGACTTTCAGAGAAACTGGCTGAAGAGCTCCTCATCTCTGAAATGGGTGCACACCCAGCCTGCCAAACTTAGCTGCTGCTGTGGATAGGCAGAGATCACACAGGGGAGGCCCCATCCATGTTATGGGACACATCTCAGTCCAGCCCTGAGGCCATTCCTGTTGGAACCACACTGGCATCCACACTGCTCACAGGCAGGAGTGTCTTAGGGCTTGCAGCTCATTCCAAGAAGTGATGCATCTCTTTCAGCCAAGCATATTTCCATCTCACCACACCATTTCATCAGGATGAGACTCGCCCTCTTCCAGGGAGATGCTACCTTTGTCTGGGTGCATTGTCTTGACCAGCCCAAGGGACAGAGATGCTGTGAGTGCTGTGTGTGGTGCTTTAGCCATGAAGCACACAGTTTCATGCACAGAACAGCTGGTGGGCTGGTGGTGGCTTGGTGACTCCTCCACTCCATGCCCTGCACACCACTTCTGGCCTCTGCAGAGCCCCCTGAGCCAGACTCAGGCCACTCTTTCCTCCCTTCCCTGCTTCCAGACAAGTAAGCATAACACTCCCTGAGCATTGTACAGGCCTCCAAATATACCTTAGGGGATTTCCTGACCCTGATGTTGTTTGCCTGTAACTCCCAGTAGATCTAATCTCCAGTGGCTTTTCTCATATGTGTCCTTGGAATCCTGTCAAGTTTTGCATCCACAGACTTGTTTGCGTCCTTAGCAGTGTGGCTTCTGTGTTTTGACCCTCAGCTGTGACTGCTTCTTTTGATTTGTCTTCCCCTGACATTTTTCTGTGACCTAGCATAGGTCAGAAGCTGTAACAGGAAAGGCATAATTAAACAGAAAGCTTACATGTACTGACAAGGAGTGGTAGAAGTACCAAATCCTTCATAACAGCTATACGAGGCCAAGAGGTACAAGATCATGTAACCTCAGCTGAATTTGGCTTAATAATTGATAGAGTCCATTCAAAGCAGTGTAATAAACTCAGAACATCTGCTTTTCATTGTCACTATTAATGTGGATTTTATATGTGACTGGCTCATAAAAAGAAAGATTCTGCTCTAAGGTGTTGTTTGTTCAGCATTGAGCTGATGCACATGCCAGCTTTTTTTCCCCTGATGCAACAAGAGCCTGCCTCCTTTGCAATGTAGTATTTGGAACTTGAGTAATGTTTGTTTATAAATGCTCACTCAACTCTCAGTGTTTTCTAGCATCTTAAAAGTTACACAGAGTTCCCTGTTGGCAGTGAAAATTATGCTAGTGCATGGTTCTTTTTCATCTTTTTGCTACATTAATTGAGTCAATCATTACATAGTTATTATTTCTTTTAAATTTGCTTTCAAAATCTTTTTTGATTCAAAATCTTAGCTTTCTTTTCTTCAAGAAGAATTTCTTCACTGGAAGGGCTGTCAAACATTGAAACAGACTGCCTAGAGAAGTGATGGAGTCACCATTCAAGGAAGCATTCAAGAAATGACTGGAAAAGAGGAAAAAGTGATACAGTTTTGTTGACAACATGATGTTCATTCAAAGGCTGAACCCTATCATCTTGGAGGTCTTTTCGAACCTTAATGATTCTATGGTTTTATTCTATGATCTCCAGTCCCTTTTCTTGAACTCTTATCCCAAATCATGCCAGGCGTCAATATTTTGCCTCCTTGTCATCAGCAAGCTTTATCTTCAGCATTCAGCCTGGCCTCCCTTATCAGCTTTCATGTCAAACACCTGTGTAGATGGCTGATAAAAACAGGGGACTTCATGTTTTTAAAGTGAAGCTGGTTCTTAAAACAACCTTTTGTAGCTGCCATACCCACCCCTCCCATTTTGCAGAGGCAAACTTGCTGTTGTCTTCTCTGAACGTTTCACACCTGTTGCCCCTGCTCTCTCCTCCCCCCCTCAGTGTATCTCTTGTACCTCCCTGGTGGTCCTGGCATGATATCAGTTCATGTGCAAGTAAAAATAAGCAAGCTGTGAGACAGAAGAGACTCGTGGCTGTATGTCAATTTTATTTTGCTGTTTGCTTTCCTATGCTTCAGGAGGGAAAGGGAATCAGAATTACCCTAGCCAGGAATGTGAGGTTAAAAAAGCACTTGCCTTTCAGAGGGACATAGCTATTCCTGTATAGTTTATGGCTTTGCCATTGCTCTAGAAGCACTCTGGCACCACAGCCTTCTCCTTGTTCCATGTCTGCATACTTCAAGCCTTTCAGCACACATCGTGTGTGAATCACCAATCTAGCAGCAGAAGTTCACGGAAGGGACAATGTATCTTAGCAAAACTTCTCTCTTTATTCCCTCTTGGAAAAAACATAGCTAGCTAAATCCTATCCAATATCCTTTTCAACATGGCATGCATACCATGTAGAGAAAGCTAGGCCATTCCTTGGGTGAACAGGATTTTATGGAGCAGAGCTAGATGATTCTTACAAGTCAGTAAGAGTAACAAGATGAAAAAAATGAAGACCCATTTAAGTTATCTGTTGGGAGGAAAATAGTGAGTCAACATTGACAATGTATTCATCTTAATGAGGACAAATATTTATACCAAACAAAATTTACATATCAGAAAATGCAAGAGAGGCATATAATTAACAAAAGGCAAGGGAATTGGCATAACGCTGATAAATTCTTCATTAATAAAATAACTGTTTTAAAATGTCAGAATGAGTATATTTTATTCATAAATTGTGTAGAATTTAGTACACTAATTAAAGACATAGACTCCATAGATATTTACATGGCAATTAAATCCACAATGCCAGTGACCCAGCTAAATTAATGTTGGCCCCAACTTAAAAGTAGACAGTATAAATAAATAATTCACACCATCACTAAAGTCTTTGCTTAACCAAACAGTTCAGTGTAGAAAATTCTGGGAATTATGAATGACTTTGATGTGCATTAAAAAAAAAACCACAACAAAATAAAATGCAAAATAAAACACTCGAATGTTTTGTTAGAGACTCAGATTCCAATCTAAGTTATATCAACAGTGATGAGAAGAAAGCAAGCACAGCAGGTGATAAGAGTCCAGCTGTCTTTTTAAAGCAACTAAATCTGCTTTACAGATTCTTAGGCAGCAGAAGGTCTGTGCTTACAGTTCCACACAAGAGTTCTCCAGATCCTCAGGCATTGTCATTGGTTTTGACTGGGCTATTTATCGCATAAGAGTTCTCAGGCTTGTGCCTCACCCTTATTCTTGCTTCTAGGAAGAAAGGGAAAAATCACAAGCAGCATGCTAAGAACATGAAGAGAAAGGAGTAGGCACATTTTAAATTAACATTTGATGGTGTATGTTCATGTGGTGGCATGTGGAGTTCCCTCTTTCCAGGAATTCAAAATTTGACTGTCGGCAAGGAACTGAAACATACAAAGGAGCTGTATAAAAGTAGCTTGATCACAGTTTCCTTGAAAGCAAAATCCTACAAGGAGATAAGCACCCTGGCAATGTTCCTGGAAAATCAGCCACTTGCTTTTAGAGTTGGCTACAAAATAGGGCACTGCTTCATTCTTGATCAAGCTGAGAAAGAAGGGGAACAGTGTTAGCTGAAGTCTTGGCATGGCCTGTGCACCCAAAGGTAGAAGTGGTGTATCTGCCTATGTTTAACAAGAACCTCAGGCAGAATCACTAGCAGATGAGACTGACTAACCAAAGAAAGCGTATAAACAGAAGTGCTCTGCCAAACACAGGTCCCAGAGCCAGGTCAGGATGAGTTCAAGGTGATATAGAAAAGGAGGGGCCTGGAATGATGCTTATGTTATATTCTTCCCATTACAGCGTCCTGTCTTGCCCCTTCCCAGTGCCTGATGTAAACCATACCCCACAGGATACGTGCTTTTCCCTAAGAAAAGAACCATAAAACTGAGTTAAAAAATCAGCTTTATTATATGCTGTGGTCTGCTTGCACAGACATGACTAACTTTTGTAACTATTAGGGATAAACATACTATCAGTGTAAAGCATGCAATCCATTCTCAGAGCATCTCGTACCTCAAAACAGGTCTCAAAATGAAATTTAGGTATCAGGCAGATTATCTTCACAGAAGTGAATCTCACCATCACATCTATTCAGTACCTGATTTAAAAATTGGACTGGAAAATATCAATGAAGTGTTTATAATTTCCACAGGTCAAAAAGGCTGCAGAGGACCATGAAGCAGGTCCAGTTTGCTTTGAGAATCAGGTTGGGTTTTTTTCCTAGCTACATCCCATGTGAGGCACACAGTGTTGTTGTGCACATCATACAGAACAGACCACCAACATCTTATGGCTCAGGGTTACTGGAATGTAGCTTTTTAAATTTTTTTTTCAATTACTTACAGGACTTAATAATGCAAAGTCCTTCTGAAATAACGATTCTCCTAAAACATGGGATATAATCCTAGGTTTTTCTATTCCAGAAAGATATTGATAGGTTGGAAGATGCTCAGAGGAAAGTAACAGATGTGTTTAAGGCACTGGAGGGATTGATTTAAGGAAGGAAATTGCCAGAAACAAAAATGAACATTATATTGAAGCTTTGACGAACTCAGAATGAAATGGGAGGCTGATGTGACAACAATTTATGGGGTTTTTTGAAAGGTGTAAGGTTCATTTATGGAAAGGAATTTGTATGCAGGTCATCCAAGGGCTAAGACAGTAGGATGTAAAATCATGGGTAGAAGCGAAAAAAAAGACATACAAATGATTAGTTAGCAGAGTTGCATCCCATGAGATGCCACTGAATTATTTTAAACAAGCTTTGGTAATACACTGGAGGCTGTACCATAAGGGAAAAACCCTACATAACCAGGGAGAAAGATTTAATAATGTTTTCTCGTTCTAATTTCAGTGACTCAGCACCTCACTTCATAATTTCTGCTGTCGCAATTATCCTTTTCTTTTGTTTTTTCAGATTTTTTTTTTTACTCACACATGCCACTCAGCCAGCAGCCACAATGATTTCATACATTATTTAACAAATGGCTTCGCATCTCCTACACATAAATGTCCTGTCTGCATGCCAGTTATCTGTCATAGCAGTCCCTTGACCAGGAGGAGTTACACCAAGTTTCTGGGGAGAGTGCCTGCAGTCTGATCCACCCCTTCCCATCCAAGCTCTCCTCTGCAACTTCAATTATTTGAGGTTAGCTCAGCTTCTGGGCTCACAGCATTGAAATGCTGAGTGTGCTTGGTTTGGGTTCATCCTTCAGGACTGGTACTTCTGGTCATAGTACAGTATAGAGGGCATGTCACTAAATCATAACCCATCGAGTCTGGTACTGAATTTGTTCCATAATAAGCTCTTCCTGACACAACTCTGTGGATCTCGTCTCAGTCTTTCTTGGGTTTCAATACTTTAGCAGCATGATTGAAAGCTCTCATTTTTGGGGCAGAATTTCCAGAATAGAGAAGTGATCCTGATATTGGCTCCTTCTCTGCTTTCAAGCCATTGCTGCATGCAATTTTTCTTGTAATGTACTTTTCCAGTAATGGATTCAAGCAAACATCACTTCAGCCAAGGCCATAATTTTGGACTGAGCAAGGTAACAGATCTGTTTATATGCAATTCCAACAAAAGCTCTTACAAAGGCAGCAGTTTCTGGTAAGTATTAGCAGAGCCAGTTGCGACCTGATCTTGCAAGCTCATCCAGACTCTATGACTTTGTCTGGAGTTTTTTATACACAAAGGAATATTTCACTTCACAGTCCCAGTTAAAATGAGAATCCAGTTCCTGAATGGATATTTTGAACATTCTTCCAGGAGTAAAACATCAGTAACAATTTCAAACTCAATTCTTTATATAAGCTTTATGAAAACACTTTAGAGGATAAATTAATATTATTGCCTCTATATCCCCTTAAGAATTCCACTTCTTCTCCTGAATGAAAGACCAGTGTTTTTTTTTTCCATCATCACACATATTTTTTAACATGTCCCCAAAGACCTCCAACAAAACTCATCTCCAGGAAATCTATTCTGTCATTTTATTACTCTCAATTTTAAAACTTTTCTAAATTACAGCTAACCCGAATATTTCTGGTCATAATGCAAGCCTGTCACTGCCTGTTTGCCTTGCTGGGGGCTTTGAAGAGTCAGCCATGCCTTTGCTCTCTGCTACAGTAAGAACCCATTCAATCTGCTGCCAGAGATTGTGCTTTTCTATATTTTTTTTCCATGAACTGCACTGCATTACTTTTTTATTGATCCCTACATTTGTTGAGGTGTTCTGCCCAAAATCGGACAATTGTTCTAATATTCAGCTGAAGCTTTATGGAATTCTGAATAGAGGTCAAAGTCTATTTCACTTATTCCTGTTATTCCCTCTGATACATCATTTTACAAAATAGCATGAAAATACTGACTTTTGTCGAGCATTTTGATCCCCAGATCTGTTCTGTAGAAATGCTACCTATAGGGTTATTTTTGAGCCTGAGTTTATTCATGATGATGATTCCTGTCCATGTATATTCTACTTGTCCCTACTGAATTACAGACTTTTTTGATAACTTCAGTTCTAACCCCCTTCTAGGGCATTCCAGATTTATCCTGTCTTCTGACACACTTTTGCAGCTTTGACCACTTAGTTTGGTCATTATGTCCAGATTTTAATAACCATCCCCTTTTTTCCATCCTGGTAGTCATTGATGAAAATATTAAGTATCACTGCATCACAGACAAACACTTTTAAAACTCCAGACCTGCAATGTAATTTGTCCAAAAAACACTCATGTTTTCTCTCCAAATAGAGCTTTCCTACCAGCTTTATTACTCCCTTGTGACACGTTCATCCATTCTGTACTCTCTTAGCTTGTTCATGTGGTCTTCCTGAGTTACCCCACCAAAAATGTGTTAAAATTAAATTATGTGATGTATATATTTTCCCCAACCACAAAGAGAAAACATGCTATCATCTTCCTGAAATGAATGAGTTGTTTGGTATGGTTTGTCTCTAACACTCACTGGCTGTTGGCTCATCTTCTTGTTTTCTTCCATGCATTTATAACTAGGTTGTGGGCTTCTTTCTTTCAATGATTTTCCTTCCTTCCCTTTCTATAGTGTTAAATGCTTTATCTGCCCTTCTCCTGTCATTAGCATATATTGTTTTCTGTGAATCATTCCTTCCTATGATCTCTTTTATGAGTTCCTTTACACCTTTGTTGTCAGAAGATGTTATTTGTTGTGTATAGACAAGCAGTGATGTTGTAGGACTTGGAGCATGTTCTGTGTTGAATCAATTTCTGCATGATTTTTAATAAGTAACCTTAATGGAGAAGGCATCACAAAGCTGATTTTCCAGGATCATTCTGATTTTCCTGATATTTTTATACACTGGCTGAAACAGAAGCATTTAAATAATGATCTTTTAAGCCACAAGCATAATACTTCCAGATTATGCTCAAGCATAGACTCTCTGAATGTTCTGGTATATCTTGGTTCTTTCAGTGTCTGAAAGAAAGACTATGATTGTTTCCAGGAAAATGTAGACTCTGTATTAAAGAAACTTTCTGCAATATTTTGCTTCCAATAGTTCACTAATTTCTGGGGAGGAAATAAAAAATCCAGTAAATTGTAATAAAGCACTGCCCTTTTGACAATGAAAGTTGTCATTTCACCCCCAATGTTACTTTTATAGTTTCAAAATTTGTTCTTGGCTACATTTCAAATATTTATAGCTCTCATATAATGTGTCTCAAGCAAATAGCCAGTCTTGCCAACTCTTGCATATGTGCTAAACTCTGCTATGTGAGGTAGTTAAGCATGGGAGTGTTAGCAACAGCAGAGCCCCAGCATAAGAAGACTACAGCTTAAATCACACTGACAGACCAAAGCAACTGCTGCATGCTTCACAAACACATGTGGAGATCTGTGTAGGACTGGAACATTTACAAGGTGAGAAGAAAGGGAGATAATGAAAGACCACATGGAAGAAGTCCAGCATAAAGCTGAGACACTGGATAAAGTGACTTCACAAATTAGTTCATGCAGTCTGTATTATGTTGATGTTTAATTTCCCTTTTTTCCAGTGGTCTCAACTACGCTTGTCCTCTTTCAGCATCATGAGGCATTCAGAGGCAATCTCCATTTCTCATAAGCCACTGAGGATTTTGGAACTGACATTCAGGACAGTCAGATCTCTGAAACAGAGAAAAAGAATAAATAAATGCATTTTTCTTTCTTTTATACTTGTGACATTTCAAAATGGAGGTCTTTTCAGCAATTTT
This sequence comes from Chamaea fasciata, assembly GCF_029207755.1. Taxonomy (NCBI): domain Eukaryota; kingdom Metazoa; phylum Chordata; class Aves; order Passeriformes; family Sylviidae; genus Chamaea; species Chamaea fasciata. The sequence continues at coordinate 19,008,178 of NW_027094087.1, read as the reverse complement.
GGTAGTTGAGAAAAAGGAAAACAAGTAAATGCTGGCAATTTGCTCTCTGTTGATCTGGGGTGAGTTTGAGAAAGAGTAGCTGGCTGTCTCAGCTCCATGGGCTTGAGGAGAGTGGAGCTGGGTGCCTGGACTGTCTCTGTCCCTGAGGTCCTAGTGGTGCCTTCAGCACTGAGGAATCAGGTCTGCATCGCTCACTGTGACTCCATTTGGAGGAATCTAATCCTTCCTAGCAAACATATTGAGCAGTTCAGCACCCCGTTAACCTTGCCATGGCCTCTGGCTGGTCTTGCTCATTGATCCATTCTGTTGACCATTTTGTCCAAACAGCTGCTGTCCTCTCTTGGGACATGGTGCAGCTTGGCCTGAGCATTGTGTGAAGGGCGGACTCATCATCCTCTTTTGGCCTGGAGGTGTGGAAGCAATTTACCATAATGCACTGGTTTACTTCATGGCTGCCCAGCTCAGTGGCAGGCAAGACTTTGCATACCAGCTTTGGACTCCACTTTTCTGCCCCTTCACACACCTGCATTGTCCCCTGTGTTTCCTGTGTTACCCACCTCCTTCTCTGCTGCCACCATGTCCCACCACACACCTTTGTGTGTTCTGCTGCTGCAGACCTGTCTCCCTACCTCCCTGCAGCCTTTGTCACAGCCACTCCTGCCTCCTGTTCGTGGGCAGCCTTGTCTGAGATCATGCAGCATGGCCCCACTGCAGGCTGCAAGCAGAGCAGGAATCCCCCAGCCAGCCAGGCTGAGTGGGAGAGCCTCCAAGCCCGCCTGAGACATATCTGCTCCTGACTGCCTGTCAGACTGGGAGACATGCTGCCACTCAGCTGCTAGCACACCATCTCCACACCAGATGTTCTGCGGGTCGGCTTTAATTTGGGCTGAGCTGTTGTGCAAGCTTTATTTTTGTGTCTATTTTTCAAGTGCTTCCTTGCCCTGCTCTGTGATTTTTATACACCAGTTTCTGTTTAAACCCTTAATCTAGCAGTGACTGTTCTGCACATATGCTGAAGACTCCTGTAAACACTCTTACCACACCATTTTCCTGCATGCTGCTGCTTTCCTTTCTGTTAGGTTAATGCCAGTGTACAGTGAATTTACATTTGCTTTCAAACCATGTCAGAGCAAAAGCAATTGCTACAAATTTTTTAAGGCACCTTACTTATATAGAAGACTAATCCTGCCTTAGAAGCCCAGGGACTTGAGTGAATTTAGATGAGAAAAAGGAGTTAGCTGTTTAAGGCCAAAAATCTTCAAGATGTGTAAATAACTTTGGAGTAGTCTGAAAAAAAGTTTTCTAAACCTATACCTTGCATCACCTACAAAAGCTCCAGTAGGTATTTTTAATCCCACTAAGCATTCATTTTTAGGTATCAATCTTTATTTATAAACCCTTCAGTTTTAAATGATCCCAGGATACTTCTGAAAATGTTTTCCTTATACTTTTTTAAACCCAATGTTTGAGGCATGATTCCCCCCCCCCCTCCCCCCTCCCCCGCCAGTTTGTGGCCTCTACAGATGTTTAGTATTTCTTTGGTGGTAGAAGACTGACAAGTCTGATAACAGCAGGTTCTAACCTAGTTATTAAATGTTAACCTTTCAAGGTTAAACAATTTCTTCTGATATCATTAAAAATGCCCCAGGAATCCTAATGTTCCCTCCTCACATTTGCATCACTTGTTTAAGGAGAAAAATACTGTCTTTCTTTCCACTCCAGCCACTTTGTGCAGAGCAGTCAGACAGGAGGTCTTTGTTCCCTTAATACATTTTTTCATCCTGTCCTGACAGGACCCCCTGCCAGAAAAGCTCCCCAAACCATCAGCAGTTTGCAGGGATTTGAAGGTATAAGATTCCAGGATGGCCCATTGTGTAACTCAGTAAAGCAACCACCCTTTAACAACACTTAGTTCAGAAAATCAGGGCCACTTTCAATCCTTCTGCCAACAATCCCATACAAAGGTGTGCTCCACCCCTGAACAGTTAACTCCCTCAGAGATTTTGGAGGAGCTGCACCCTGCAATGTCAAGAAGCATTACAGCTGCTTGGTCTTTATGTCTGCTGAGCCATTTATTGATGTGCCCATGTTCGGATTTGTGTGTCTCACTCAGATAGGAACAATTTAGCTTATTACTCACTCTCCCCAAAATGTTACGTCTACAGACTGACATTTAATGGTTCATTCACCCAGAAGAACAGATGAGATGTCCAAAGCAGTTAAAAGAAGGGACATTTTCATTTCTAATAGCAGTCAGGATATTGGGAATGGATGACGCATCCATCAGCTAAGTCAAACCGCTGGATTTTCCTGTTGCAGTACAGACTTCTATTATAGCCTCATTGATAGTGTTCAGTAATCTCTCAATGAAGTGCACTGTATACAGTAATTGATGTGTAACCTTTCTTCAGGACAAAAATTAAGTCCATGAGTAGAAGCTGGCTGTTTAGGGCTGCACACCAAGGACTGGGGTATAGTTCTGCTATCTCTCATTTCTCCGGCGTATACAAAGAGGGAATGCCTGCAACTACTTGGCAGGAAGATTTTATGAAAAGATGCTCTTTTCATAAGGCAAGAAGCATTTGAGTTTAAAAAAACCTGCTTTTGCCCTTATGTAAGGGTCCCTCCATGGACTGGCATCCTGTGTAGTGCTTTGGTTTGAGCTGGGCTCCTTTCCTACCACACAGCGGTGTCACTGCCCTCCTTCTCCCATCACTGCCATCACGCCAGTGCCAAGGCAATGGAGGAAGGCCACATTTCCATGCCTGAGTATATGAAGGTGTCATTGGAACCTTTGAGAGCATTTTGAGCCTAGCCAGTTTATTCTCACTCACTTTGCTTCTGTACTAAGCATGCAGAGCACGTCACCTACTTCGAATCTGCAAGATCCGAATTAGCCTTGACATGCCGCAAAAATTGGCCTGAATTCCTTCCCTGGGATTTTCTCATTGTGCCTTTTTTAATCACGGATGGCTTTTGTCTGTTTTTTCACTCAAAAAAGTGTTGTAAACTGCAGACATCATAGCTAAGAAGAGGACTGTAACAGAAACGTGCTTTTTGACCAAATGTTTGCAAGATTGGAAGTCAGTGCAAAAAGTACTGCAGAAGTGTTGTTTGGCTGCCTGACAGAGAAAGTGATCACTTTTTACTGTTGCTGCAAAATTGCCATATAAGGTTACTTTACGGTTGTGTACTACATCTAACTTTCTCTTTAAATAGCCAGGACATACGGAGGGGAAAGCTAGAGGGTGGGGAGACCACACCAAGGCTGTCTGTGATAACATGTTTGATGATGTTTACCTTTTGCTGTTGAAAGAGGAATGAAGTACCTTCTCTTCAGAGAGAGGCAAGAAAACACTTCTTTCTAAAGTACCTGGGGCCAGGATCAACTTCTGTTCACAGACACTGACACATCAGTTCCCTTGTCTTCAGCAGGAGCTGCTCTTGCACCTGAAGAGAGCCCCTAGGCTCTATAGGTTTGATAACTTCCTAGCCCAGGAGTGCATGTTTCTCCCTTCTCAGCTTTTATCATTCACTCACTATCCTCCAGACACATCCTTTGTTAAACTGAAAGCCTTGAGAGAAAGCACCCGACTCTCCAAGCCCCTGCTCATGTGTGTAAAAGACAATTATGATTCTTCCATGTGGAAGATTTTAATAGACATCTTCTGCCTACAGCTTGATTTGTACACTTTGCCTAGCCTAGCAGAGAAGCCCAGAAATGGAGAGTGCACAGCTGTGATTGTGCTCCTGCATGGGTCTGTGCATGGGGGTCAGCACACTGTGGAGCAGAGTCCATGTTCAGCACTGTCTGTCTCTGTTTCTAAGGGACCTTTTCCCCTCCTTTGCCCTTGTAGCTCTCTGTTACTTATCCTCTGAATAACCAGTAGCAGCAGCCAGTCCCTTGAATTTTCGGTAAGGCAGTAGGGTGTTTCTCTCAGTTGACAGCTTTAAAGGCTTCTTGCATGTCAAAGGTCTTTCTGCTAGAACCACTCGTGTGAAGGGTGGGATCAACTAAGAGCTTTCTCTACAACAAAGCCCCAGAACTGCCTGACATTAACGTGGCAACGGCGTTTTGCTTCTGGCCACAGGTACAGAAGCAAATTGTCTTTTGACAATTCTACAGAGTTTGTCACCTACCTACAGCTATGCCCTGGTAGATATCCGTGAGAGATGTTCCTCTGTTTAACCCTCCTGCCAGTCTGTAATGTGGGAGCTGCTCTTTAAACTCTCAGCACCATAAGTCCTTCCTTCTCTACAGGCCATCCTGTCTATCCTCCTTGACTACAAGAGACAAAAATTATGATCTTCACGACCGAGAGTTAAGAGCTGTAAGTCATGAATGAAACCACACATAAATCTTAGGAAGCCCCGAGATTTAAGATGCACCTAAGCTTTTCCTTGTTGTCTTAAAAGGTTTCCTGCTCAATCTTCTGCAGGTCTCAGACCCCGTTCTGTGGTGTGGAATTCTCCCTGTGCACATACAAGGTCCCTACTTTGGACATCATAGAGCCCATAGGTGCCGGAGGGGACTGGAGGTGTCTGGATAGGATAAACAACATATCCAACATGGGTGCTGCTTTTCCTAGTTTCTGAACACAAAGCATTCATTGTGGCATTAATGCTATATATCCTTGTGTGTAGTATGAGCCTGTGCATGTCCATACTGCCCTGGGATTGAAGGCATAGACTAGTTTTTCAGTCTTACCACAATAATGTGGGTTTCAGCGTACTTTAATACCTTCAAAATTCTGCCATCATTTCCTAGCTGGGGGATGTTTTCTGCTTGACTTGTTATCCGTATGACAGTAAAATAAATAGTCTGTTGGAAGCACACAAAGAAATTTGAGACTTAAAAGTTGGAATGCAAGGGGTTTTTTCTTTAAGGGAACACTTGAATTTTGTCTTAGGAGAAGAGAGGTTTTGCCAATTTCTTGTTCATATTCATAAGGTATGAAGTCTGAGTAATACATGAAAAATGCAAGTATCCATGTAGCTAGGAACTGCAAGCCGAGAGTCATAGATAAGAATATGAATAAGGATCCCAGTAAAATGTTTCCATGTTGTTTAAACTCTGGCATTAAGTTACTTCTAGTGAAAGATGCTGCAAACTGAAGTTTTCCAAATTTTGGAAGAAATAGACACAACACAGTCAGTGACAAAATAAACCTCCCACAGATTGTTCTTTTAGGCTGTCTTCACCAGCTGTAAAAAAACTAAAAGGATATGGAGCTGAAAATCCTGTTACCCATGGAGCCCCTTTCTCACCATTTCTGGCAGCATTGGGAATTGTGATTCTGGATCCAAAGATCTGAAGCAAATGTTTCTTGCATGTTGGCTTATTAACATCCACCATTAACACCTACAATATTACATCTACTGCAGAATCCAGAACAAGAGCCTGGTCATGTGTAAATATGTTCAATAAACATGCAGCAAATCAGGCACCTTTTTTTTTCTAGTGAACATTTTGTCAAGGATGATTACAGATCTGTCTCAGACATAAAGGTCTATAGAATAAGCATGGCAAAGATTCCACTCCAAATATTTTTATATTTGTTCCAAAGCAATGAGTTTACTTTTGGGGTGTTCAATAGCAGTTAGATTTGGAGCATTCACTGAAAGTTACAACACTTTTAAATAAATTCACAATCTATTGGATTTGAGGGAAGTTTGTCTGTAAACCAGGCAAGCTGGAAGTTGCTTAGGGCCTAATGCAGGAAAAAGGATTTTCTTTAGAAAATCATCCTGTGAGTAATATAACATTATTTTTTATTCTTTCTATAATAAATATTTTTCATTATAAATGGGTATTTTTGTTATTTTTAGATATGACTAAATCCTTTCTGTAGCCTTTTTTCTTTTCCTCAGTTTTGCAGAGGTCAGCAAATATAAGAATTTTCCCTTTTATCAGTCTAACAGTTATTACCTTTTTTATTTCCTCCTAGTTCTTCAATTACAAGATAAAGGCAAAATAAGGGAGCTTCTGACCTTTGTAGAACCATCCAGTGTTTTGTACGCTCCTATCTGCATGGCTGCAAAGGCTAACAAATGCCTATTTAAAAATATTTATTTTTCATTGCTGCAAAGGCAAACATCAGTCACACTTAATGTGGATGATACGTGGCAAAGTGATTCTGGTGGAACATGGGTGTAAACTGGAAGAAGTTCAATGAGTTTCTTGCTCTGTATTAATTTATTTGAATGCTGCTAGAAGAGCATTATCTGTGTTATGTGTCTGAACAAGGTCTATTTGCTCATACTTCATTTCCAGAGGTGTAGGAAAGAGTGGTCCCTTTAACTGGCTGACATCCAGCCATGATTTTCATCTATTGTCAGCAGGTCCTGTTCTGCAAGTATTTTTTGAAAGACACACCCTCAGCTGTAGCATTTGCCCATTCCTCTGAACAATGACATTCTTAGAAAAAAAAAATCAAAAATATTAGAGAACCACCAGCTGGGATGTATGATAAAAATGATTCTGCGAAGTTAAGATATCCATTATTCCTGTCCCAGATTGATCCTTCTAGAAGCTAACTATTTTTCTTCCAAGTTTTGTTTTTAAATTTCTCTGAGCTTTCTTGATCACCATTTACTCATCTGTCTCTCACCAAAAAAAAAAAAACAAAAAACGTACACTCAGTGTCTACCAGTGCCAATGACTTTCAGAAGCTGTTGTCTTGTGGGTGCCATGAAATATTCACTAGACAGCTGAAGCTAGTTTCCAAATATAAATATCTGTCTGTGAATTGCTTCCAGAGGCAGATGGGGCAGAAATGAAAATTCATATGAATCTTATTGAAAAAAAAATAGCCCTATAACAAAAAAACTTGTATGGGTGACTTACAGAATAGATAAAGGAAGTTATCACTGCAAATGAAGAACTCATTAAATTAAATATTTTTCAATTATTAAAAGAAACCCATGTTAATCTACTAGGGAAAAGTTATGTGCTAAGGCACCAATGACATTGATTTATGCATAATTGGATATAAAAGAGGAAAATACCATTGAGCTTTCAGATGTGAAATTGCATCTTAAGAACAAACTGAAGGTTTCTTGGACATTTTTTACAGACTAACAATAGTCAGTGCCCTTACATTTAATCTTTAAATCATAATATCAAAGGATGCAGTCTACTTTCTCGAGCTCCAGGAATCCAGAAACATGGCACATAGCCCACGCTTATCAAGGCAAAAAATGTGAGCATTTTCAGAGGATAATTATTGCTTGCATTTGAGACTCCTGTGGAAGAAGGCAGCTGCCTTTTGAGCTCAGGAATGCTGAAAGGTTACACTGGATTACTAAGTGGCTGCATTTCTAGTTCATGATGGAGTAACAGAGAGAGGTGTTGCATCAATCAAAATATGGGTATATTCTGAGGACTGGGACATCTCAGTTTTACTGTACAGGGGGGAGGGGAGAGTATCAGAGGAAGGGGAAAAGGGTGGGCCTTGTGCAGTGGAAATGGGCCTGACTCACTGGTATTGGTCTGGGAAGCTAGGAAAGCTTGTGTTAACAAGTACCAGTTCATAATGTTTTGGTCAAAAAAGGATTACCCTTTAAGGAAATCTAATCTGTGTTTATGCATGTATATGTTGTGTTTAGGGGAATATGGGTGGTCCAGAGCTGCACTAAATGTTGAGCTGTGAACACCAGAACTAGGCACCCTCAGCTTCAGTTTCTCTAGGCACCCTCTCTTCAGTTTCTCCCCTCTGCTCCACTACAACCAAAGGAGAATAGGAGGGTGGATGTGGGGCTATAGACAAAGTATCAGGCAGCTAAGACTGAAAAACTTGGATTTGTCAATCTAATAAGTACAGGCTCCAGAATAATGCTGGATATCAGTAGGAGCATAACTGGTATCCTGCTCTCAGATAAGAACCATTTTACCGTGCTTTTATAAATCCATCTCTGGGTGACAGTGTCCTGGGTACTCAGATAACAGTACTGGGTGATAGTGGAGAGTATCCAGTGTATGAAGCAAAACATCTATTGCAGGCATTTTTATCTTGTTTAAATTATGAGAAATGATGCTAATACATCCTCAGTTATTTATCCTCAACACCTTTTTTCCCAAAGCTAGCATTATCTAAATTCAGAGCCATTTTCACTTGCTTTTTAGTCCTTACATGTTCAGGGCACCTCTTTGGAAGGCAAAATCATGGATAGTTTTGTAAAAGCAATTCTTGCTAGCACAACACAAGAAAGCTCCTGGCTTCTGAGCTATTGCATCACAGGGAGGTAACTATTTTCTTCCTTTTGCCATTGAAACTGTTTGTGGCTCAAACCACCAAAATCTATCTAATTATGTAGCATAAGAGAAGAGTTATAGAATGAACTGGCAAAAGAGATGGATCATTATTCATGATGAAAGTTTGGAATTAATAAAAAAAATATAAAGCATCAGAAACAGAGTTAAATTTCCCTACCATTTGGGGCTTAGACCAGTGTGTCAAGGCTGAGAGACACGAAGATCTCCTCACTTCCTATCCATTTAATGCATCTTGGGCATATCCTGCCTGCAGGTGTTTGGATGTCAGATCAGTGTGTGCCATATATCTCATAACTTCTGGTTTCCTGTGGAGGGGAGCTTTGGTATTAAGGCAGTCAGAAAGCCACAATGTTTCCACATCTGGATGCCCAATGAAGCCAGATTGAAAGCATTCCCAAGCCCATTCCCAAGCTCACCAGCCGTGACTGTCAGGTGGAGCATGTCTCCTAAGGGTACAGGGCCTGTGCTTCCACATGTCTTCTCCCATTCACTGTTATTCTCTGGATCCATACCAGGAAATGCATCCACTGGCACTGGAGTGCCTCAGGGGTAAGGCCTTAGTCTACATCTGTGGCCATCATGCTAGGCATTTTCCTGCTACATAAGCAAACTTTTCCCACATGGATGCTGAGTGTGTATCAGGACTCTTCTGTGGCTGTACCACTAGAAGGTAGGTATCTAGTTAAGACTTTTGACTCCAAGATTAGACATCTTTTTAAGGCCATCTGCAGCCTCAGCCAAAATGCAGCTTCAGCCAGTTGAGAAGGCTCTAAGTGGATGACTGATCATTTTAGGTGGTGAGTCAAAAGTGACTGGTTTTGATGACAACTTTGGTATTTCCTAGCTAGAGAAGTCGCTTCAAATTAGGTAAAACATACTTCACCCTGACCTTAAATAAAAAGGACACCAACTTCCACTGAAAAATCCCTAGAAGATGAAGACCTGCTTACTTTGCTCCTATTCTTTACATTGATTACAGTGGCCTTTGGTTAAGGCCCTGAGTGAATTTCATGTTAACACATGCATGCTAAGTACACATTTGCACAGCCAAAGGTTAGGGGGCTCATAACTTGGAAAGCTGCAACTCTTGCTTTTTTCTGAACCAAAAGGAAAGACTTTGCTTCCTCAGAAAGTAATGGTGGATTGTAACTCTGGCTCTGGATAGTCTGGATGAAGAATACAAAAACCCTCCCCAGGCTGAACTGTACATAGCCCATCCACCTCCAATAAGCTGGTGGGGGGGTGTGCTGTTTTCCTCTAAGCAGGTACATGCTGGCTATGCCCCTGTCTGCCTGTGGGAACTCTGTGCTGGTGCATGCCAAGTAACTCAAACTGGCTATTTTTGCTGCCAGCAGCAGAAGCCTTGCTGATGGTTACCTCAGCTGGTGTGAACATCCTTAGCATCCTTGCTTAGCTTGTGCAGCTCAGCTTAACTGCACAGTGCAAAACCTTCAGCATTGTTAGCTAGCTCAGGTGAAACCTACTCAAAACTCAGTATTACTGCCAGCTGCAGTGTAGACAAATCCCAAGGTTTCCTGTACTATTTGTGCTCACTCTCTGCCAGTACTTCACTGTGAAAGTGCAATGATTCTCCCCCCCCTTATAATACAATCTTTTCTTCAGTCATGCTAATCTCCAAAGACTCTGTATCTAAAGAGCAGCCTCCCTGGTTTGCCTGCTACATCAAGATAGAGGCAGGGAAAAAAAGGTTGGAAGCAAATGTAGATTAGATTGAACAGCTATGCAAAGGATGCATATATAGTCAGTATTAAAATGTGAAGAGTAAGTTAATGGCATAATGTCAGCGTCACTGGTGGTACAACTAGAAAGGTTAAAAAAAAAAATCATTGCTGAGTATAATCTGCTTCATTTGGGTATTGAGTGAGCTATGAAGATCACCTTTTGAGGAGCCCGAAAAACCTCAGACATGCTTGTGACCATCACAAAGCACAACAGTTCTTTCCAGCCTGCAGGAGGGACTTGGTATCCCCTAAAGTCTTTCTTGTTCCTCTGAATATTTAGTACCTGCCACTAGCTTAAACATTGGTTACTTTAGGATGAATAACCAGAAATGGGCTATTTTTTCTGGGGAGACAGGGAGAGAGCAGCAGGGATTTGCCTGCATAGTTTTCCTAACGTTTTCCACCATCTCAGTGTTTGGGTGATATGGTGTTTACAGACACTGTTTCAACCAAAGGGAATGATAAAAGGAAAATAAAAGCATAATTCATGGATGGGAGCTAATCTACTACCAGCCTGAATAAACATATGTCAAGACCTGTGGCTGGGGGAGTACAGATCAACTTATCAAATGAAATGGCTCCTCCACCTACCAGTCATTGTTAGAAAGCAAAGGAGAGATCAAAGTCCCCCTAAATGAAAATTATAAATGCCTTATTATGCTCTAATAAAAAGAATTTTCAGGCCCATACTCACATATCCATCATCTTTTTCCAGTGGGAAAAAGTTACATATATAGATATAGATGTAGATATAGATATATAATTTTTGTTGTTTTTCTTTAAAAGGGATAATTGCACCAGATTTCATCACAGTCCTCCTGTGGCGGCTTTCTTTGAAGCTAAGCAGATAAACAGTGTCTTCAGGGACTCCGTCTAAACTCTTTACACACATTTGTTCAAAATGAAAATGTGAGCTGGCAGCAAGCCAAAATTCCCTCCTCTTCTCCCACTTTCTTTCTGACCCCCGAGAGACACCACGGATGTGTACACACTGCACGTGGGCTTTTCTGCCCAGAATTCTGATCATCTCAGAGCTGGACTACTGCTACAGAGAGATAGCCTAGGTCTTCAGCTAATCCCAGGATGGTTTTACATTTTATGGCTACTAAATTTATTCAGAATTCACCTTTGCTTTCCTAACTGCACGGCAACATAAGCCTATACATTTTAGGGAGTTATGTGCACCCCCTTCAGAGGCAATTTGAACAGCTTCTGTTTCCTGCCATTTGCTTTACCTGTAGAGCTCAGTATAAATCCCTGTTGCAGGTCCACTCAATTAATGTGGAAGGGTCACTGAGCAAGCAGAGGCAGGAAAAGCAGGCCATCAATAAAAACAATAAAAATTCAGTAGAACTTTTGATGCCCTCTGCAAATCAGTGACATTGTTCTTTTAGATGTCAAAAAAAATGTGTTACCATTTACAAGATAAGCATAAAGAACAGCTAAAATCAAACAGAAATTTCTTAGCTACCTCCTTGTCAGCTGAGAGCATCACTGAGACCTTGTTACCAGCATATCTAGTGAGCTTGCTGCATGCAAATAGCACTTGATTTATTTCACAAGCTCCCAGATAAACCCAGTGATCGTTTGAATTGCTGTTAGCCTGAAGCACACTACAGAAGCATGGGGAGTACTCAGGAAACAAAAACTCAGGGAAATATGTGTGAAATGTAATCCTGTTACCATTTGCCACATACTGAACGCATGTGTCATCAGCACAGGAAATGAATAAGCTATAGATCAGCAATATCCCCTAGACCTGGGAGACAAGCTGTAGATGATTTTTCATTGAGCTAACCTCATAATCTAGACAAGCTTTCAAAATGTGTAGACACTGCTCTCCTTATCCTGGCAATACCGCCCACCTTTCTTTCCTTGCTTCATGTTTATTATTGTGCTTAATTGGCCAAAGTGATTGACATGTTTCTGCTTCAATACAAATTCTCCTGGGTCCAGGGTTAGAGCTTAGCAAGGGGATTAGAAATAGGCCTTACCTGATGTTTATGGATTCTTGTCTAGGACAAAGCAAGCAAGCATGAAAACAATAGTACTACATTTTTCTGGTGGAATCATTCCTGCTTCTTTTTTTCAGTTCCCAAAATTAAAAATGTTCTTTATATTTCCATCTTTGGCGTGGCATCAAATAATGAGCATTAATGTTTGCTGTGATCCAGTTTATAATCACTCTATTCAGTATTAAATGGTGGACTTTCTGCTTTTTCCTCCTCTCATATATAGGAAACCATTTTTAGGTTAAACTTTAAGTTTCTGAAGATATAATTGATATAAGCATGTGGTGCATGAAGCAAAAAGCAGATGGGATTGTCACCTGTGAAGAGACTGAGAAAAAGTTTTATTTCCCTAAAGGAATCCTCTGTCTGTATGCTACTATCATGAAAATGTCCATTTCCCGTCTGAAAGCTTTAGCCAAATAAGCCCCTGCCAAATGATTACCTGTCTGTTTTGGAATTCACTGCCTGCATTCTGTCTCAGAGCCATACATTCCTGGAGGTGGGACAGGAAATTCACAGGTTGGGATTATCTACTTGCCTGACAAAACCAACACTGTAATGGCACTTCATATTTCCATTGTTTCTCCTTAGCAGTTAAAAGTGTGATCCTCCCTGTATTCTTAAAAGGGAAACTCCAATGGCACTATGAGGTACAGCTGCAGTACTAAATCCACTGTTGGTAAAAATCATCCTTGAGCTGAGGGTGGCCAAGCTACCTGACTCCACAGGGCTTGAAGTGTAGAATTTAGTTATCAAAGGTATCTGTAGCTGCTATGTTCATCACCAAAATCACTGTCCTAGTTCTGCTCTTCTACTGTTTCCTGCCGCTGCTACAGGTGCATGAGTATGGAGGGGAAGGTCTGCTACTTAAAAAAGATGCCCTAAATTTTCTGAGATCTCATAATGACTACAAGCTCAAAATGTCTGTTTTTACCATGTCTTTGAGAATCCTGCTGTTGTATTTGAAATTCAAGTGAAATTCTCTTTGGCTGTCTTGAATCTGCACACATCATGAACCAAGCAGCAAGGGGTGCTCAGGAAAGTTGGAATTTATTTTTGAGTTACAGTGTTACCCTAGCACAGAATTTTCAAAACATTCCAAAAGGAGTGTAAAGCCCTTTTTGAGTGTTTTGCACTTTTTTTTCTGAAGTTCACAGTGTCAAAATCACACACGTGGCAGTGCCTACTTCCCCCTCTTCCTGGTCATTCTTCCTCTTGCTTTCAGCTACCTTGCCCTGCAGTCCAGACTCCCAGCTATGGATAAGAGCTCTGACCTTTACATTCAGAGCCCAAGGTGTCTCTGTAGTAACAACAGCTCTTTAGGGAAGGTAAACTATAGGTAGGGTGATCCCTGCCTCTGCTCCACAGGTAAGCTGCAGCCTGAGTGAGAGCTCTGTGACATGAGCATCGTCCCTCCTAAAGGAGGAAGATTTGGCTGAAGAAATCCAGAGCATCTCTTTCCTTTGCTGGGAAGTTCTCTCGTTTTCTGACTCTTTTCCCTGTGTTATCATGAAAATTGGTCATGGGGCCTACATTACTGAGACAGAAAGTTAGGGCAGCCAGCATTTAATCTGACTGAGGATGGCATATATATCTGTTCTCTTTTCTTGTTTAAACTCTGCTGAGTCATTTGTGATGAATAGTTCTAATGGCCCTGCAGATCAACTATACTGCTGGGTTTTGGTGTTCCAGGAAGGTAGGGTAAGGATTATTGAGGCTTTACAGAGGAGATTAAGTGCAACCCACTTTGAAGGTCTAGTAAAGAAAGCAGAAGCAAATGAGGAAAAAAAAGAAAACCAAAATGCCAAACAAACAAAACCAAAACCAAAGGCCTTAAAGAAAAATTATTGTGGAAAAAAAAAAAAAAAAAGGTTGGATTATTTCTTTTCACTTTGTGATTCAAGAGTGCTTAGAAAGAATGCACCTTATGATTACACATTTTACTTCTCATTGGCAGCAAGACTAGAAACTCTCTGGAAAATGCCTGTGGCCTGAACTTTGCAAAGTACACCAAAAAGGTTACTAAAAGGTCTCACAGTACTTGATCAATTTAAAATTTGTTTCTTGTGACTGAACTTTTGTGTCACTTGATATGTCACACCTGACATGCATTTTCTTTCGCCATGGTATCTACATTAATGCTCGAGTTGCAAGCAGGGGCAATGGAGGCAGAGATGAAGGCAAACAGCCAGGAGTCCAAGTCTTTGAAATTACCCTCCCAAGAGCTTTAAGTGAAAACATGTGTAGATTTTTTTAAAATGTAAATAAATCCTTCACAATTGTTCTAGAATTCTTACCCTTTTTGTTCAGCTTTGCTGCTAGCCAAGAAACTGTCTACATTCTTAGTCTAAACACATCCTCCTTGTCCTTAATTTTTCATAATTAAACACATTTTCCATAGTGTACAATCCAACTGGGGCAAGTCTAGATGATTGCCTTTCCATGTTGTGATAAATCGAGGTCCTTCTGCAGAAAGAAGGGAGAACTCTCAGAGCATGCCCAAGTAAAACATGAACAAACATAAGACCCAAAACAGATTTAAATGTCTCTGCAGTTTGCCAACTCCTTCTCTGACCCCACAGCACTGGGCTGTAACAACAAACAAGTGCAGGCACTTCTGCTGCATTTGCTGTAATCCTGCATGGGACTGGAGGAGGTGCGTTGCTTGCAGGTTGTGAGCAGCCCCGAATTGGCTGCAGTGTATGTCTTCATTTTGAAATATGTGGGAGTGCTCCTAGGATGTCCCAAAAGAGAATGGTGGCTTGCAGATTCCCCCTCAGTTTTTCCCATGTGATGTCAGCAATGCTGCAGCTTTCTTCTACATTTAAGTGGCAGCCTGCATACATCAGAATTTCCTTATAATCTGTGACAGACACATCCAAGTTGCCAAGGCATTTCTTGTAACTCAGGAACAGCTGACCAAGCGTCCTCCCAGGACTGAGATAAAGGAAGACAAGGATGAGAAACCTTCATTTGTCTGCTTTAAAGAACTGACTTTGCTCATTGACCATTATTTGAATAGGAGTGGAGTTCTGGTTGAAGTTTGGAAACATGCAGCATGTCTTCAAATCCTGCCAATAGCCAATGAGAGTTGCTCTTTGCAGTTAGATAACTTCAGTGTTTAAAATATTCAAGGAATTTCCTGTAGTAAGTAGAGAAAGGTACAAATTATACTGAAAACTCGGACACAGCTGTATCTGCTTATCTTAAGTAAACTGAGAAGTTTTCAAAGGATGCTGTTCTTTGTGCCTCTTTACATCAGGTCACCTAAACACAGAAGTTGCAAAATAAAGATTTCCACCAAAACCAAAAAGGGACATTTGCAGCATTTCAGTGTTGTCTGAAAGCAGATCAGTTCTACAACAAGAATTTCAGAAATATCAGAAGAAGTGAGTATCTATATAATTTTCAAAAGTCTTTCTAGTTCAAAAATGACCCCTGTCTTGGATCTGTTTATCTTCAATTGAACAGATTCTCAGTATTGCTTTTACCTCCCCTTCCTATTTAGCTCATTCTTGTTTTAAACTGAATTATTTTGCTGACATAGAAGATGGTCTTGTCACTGAAGAAGTCTGAGACCCATTCCCAAGTAGTCACTCATTTCAGATGCTCCTTCTTCAAAATCATGAGATGTACAGTTTGTAGGATTATAGTCCTCTGAGGAAAGCAATGCCAGGCAATGTTCAGCACCTTAATCCTGCTAAGAGAATGAGCAGCATCTTCCAGCATCCTGGAACAAAGAACCAGAGGCTCTGCTTGGCAGAGACATATGAGGGACAGAGCAAACTTAGCCAAAGCCTGCTTTCTCAAGTCTTTACTGATTTAGGACAAGCACAACAGCAGGCCTTCATGTATATTTGCTGTGTGCTTTGGAAGCACCTGCTCACCCCCACTTCATGACTGAAGAGCCCTGTGAACAGTGTTACAGTCACTGAAGCAACTAAGTACAAATCATGCAAACTTAGACCACCATCCTTTTGAGATTATTGCGTTTTTCATTTCTTATATCTTTTACAGATGGTCTGTCTCATGATATTTTCTTTCATTCTTAGTTTACATCTGGAATTTTGCAGAGATTAATTTTCCTGTTGCCATTTCTTGATTATTTGTCCTGTACCACTCTGACTTCATCACGGTTCAACCTTTCTGTTGTTCTGCTTCTGTGGAACTTACTTGGTATGTAGTTATATAACCTATTTCTAATATTTACCAGGCATATCTTCAGAGTGAAGGACTTTGTCTTCTAAATTTTGGATTATTTATGTTCTTGCTTGCTTCTCAAATGTCTTTTATGGTTTCTTTAGGAAAAAGTAAAAGCATCCATGACGTACAGTTTGGCACGCAGTGGATAAACACTGGATTAATCAGGGATTAAATGACACAGAGTTTCAAACTGAAAGAAAAAAAAGAACTTTGTGAGTGGAAAATTTACCATCCATCATGATGTCTCTGCACAACTGCAGATGTCATGATAGTCCTATTAGCAACGCTAACATCCAGCAAGGTAGAGGTCATCTCTCTCTCACACTTGTCACACTTGAGACCATATTTGAGATATGGCTCATATTTGATGTCCCTGTTTGCATTTCTTTCAAAATTTTCAGTGCAAACACAAGCTACAATAAGCCCCTTTCTTTAAATGCAGCTCCCTTTTTTACCCGCCCCTGCTGCTAAGATACCAAACAGGCACTCCTTGCCCCGTGAGAGGGGAAAAGGCTGTTTGGGCAGCCTGCAGCCATGGGAGAGCAAACAGGAATGACTCATCAGCTGGCCTGGGTGTGCAGTGGCGGAGGGGATGTAATCCCACTTTGACACCAGGTGATGGATTCGAGACAGTGAACTTTTGTAGATCCTTAGGTCATTTCACAAACAAGCACAGCAGGTTCCACCCTTGGTGTGAGCTAAGCAAGCACCTAAGTGCGCTGAAACCCAGGGGTATTCTGCTTAGATCCCAGCACTGATCTAGTTTCCTTTCGTCAGTGGCTATTTAACTGAGCACAGTCTCCAGTGCAGGAAGTTCCCTAACTGCTCAGTGGCAGCAGAGAGAGTGAACACCAGAGGAAGGAATGCTCTGTTGTGCCCTTCTTCTCATGGGTTTTCATTAAACTGATCTAACATCAACGACATGACACAGGGCAGGATCTAGCATGCCTTTCCTAAAGTTCATTAAACGAAACTGCATGAATTAGATGATAGAATAGTACTCTTGTCCACTGTAACTCTGGTTCTACCAGCGTAAGGAGACAGAGTGAAAAATCAGGTCCACTGACCAATATTTAACTTAGTTTCCTGATCCAAAAAGACAATAAGGAAAAACATGGCTAACGTAATGGTGGAGAACAAACAGAAACTCAGGACAAATGGACATGAATAGATTATTTTCCAGTCCGTCTTTGTCTCTGCAGGTGTTGGTGTTCCCAGTTTTCAATCTGACATGCAAACAGAAGAGTTCCTACCTCCAGCTCCACAATTGCCTCATGCTCTGTGCAGTATCCTGGTCCCGTGAAGAATCCTAAAAGAGCCCTGAAAAACAGAGTCTGAGGTAAATATTTGAGAAACTGGCTCAAATATTGGTGATATCAACAGGCACTACTAGCTTTCCAGCCCAGAAAGAAATGTAGAAAGATGTGTGAAAAATCAGATAAATACAGCAAAAGACAAAGAGGGGGAAAAACCCAAACAAACCAAACAACCCACCCACACAACAGACAAAAAAGGAGCAAATAAAAACACAGAAGAAGGTGTCTGAAATCCAAAAGGCTCCAAAAGTGATCTTGCTAGAGATACAAACTATGATTCTGTTTTCCTTGAAAGGCAAACCAAGAAAATATTGAAAACTTTCAAAAATTTCTCTCCTTTCAAAAAAATTACCCATAAGTTCCAAAATAACACATCATTTGCTTTCTCTTGTTCATTTCATTTGTTAACTATGGCTTTCTATGTCCTTTTATTTACCTAAATCTTGTCTTTCCAAGCCAAATTTACTGGATTAACCTTGTTGCTCAGATAGCAAAGTTTAACTCCAAGATAAGCCTCATGAGGGGATTTATGTGAAAAATAACTTTTCAACCTCAAGAGCCTCCTCCAGATCTGACTTAGTCATGGAGAGTCCATACCAGCTGACCTGCAGGCCGTCCTGGCTTGGTGCCTGGCTATAACTCAAATGTTTTTGAGCAGTGGCCAAAGGAGTCTGTCAGAAGGCAAAACATATGGAAGCTGTTTTTCTCTGAACTGTGGGGCCTGAATGCTGAAGTAAGAGGTCCAGCAAACAGCAATATGGCTCATCTTCAAAGCAGGAAAGGAATAGTATCTCATCATGCCTGAGAAATGCTGTGGTAGCAATTATTCAGAGAATAGGCATCAGGAACTGTGCGATTCATTGGTGTCAGGCTGGTTTCTCCACTCAAAAGACCAAGCTGCTGAAATGGAAGTGACTATGAGTGAATGAAAACTAATCTGTGTCTTGATTATGATGGAAACGGGGATTAGTGTTCCTCATGGTGAACTGCAATCATTTTGCCTAGATCTATTGTGAGTTCTGAGTGGGTGGCAACTCAAAATGCAGCACAAGCCAAGGCAACATAGGATGGACACTGAAGAAAGAGCTCTCAGAAGCAGAAGCAGAAACGCACAATTATGTGGGTATGTGAATTGCATTTTTTAGCATAGGAAACATTCCTGAATGTCTCTGGGTTCCAGTGTTCTGTTATGTCATGACAGAGCAGCCCACAGATGCTGGTGTCAGAGAACTGGCCAATATTCTGGCTGCAAATGGTCTGATTAAAATGGTGTCTGCTAAAAATTGCTAAATTTTGTAATGGGGAAGAAGCACAAGGATTTGCCATTCTGCCCAATTCCAGCATTCAGAAACCTTGAATCACATCTTCCCTTCCTGACACCCTCTCCTTTCTCAATCAATCACAGGACTGACTTAACACCATGAAAGCAGACAATTTCATTTTACAGTCTTTTTATGTGTGTTCTGGTGCTGAAGCATTTAGAACTTTCATTTCCAGGCACTGTGGGTGAGAAACATACTACTTTAAAAATAAAGTGAGATTTTCAGGCAGTAATCTCTGTGCAGCAGCTATAGTTTTGAGAAAAAAGTGTTCAGACTAAAAGTGCAAAGCCTGTGACTGCTCATAGTCTCCCTGTCTGCACCGGGCCTTATGCAATAAAGCCCCAGTCTGGCTCAGACCCCAAAACATTCACAAATTTTAAGTTATAATATGATAAAGATATAACGTATTTTTTCTCTCTCCTGTTCAAGATAAGCCTGCATGAGCAGAGTTACCTATTTAAAAAGATCTGTCTTTAAAACAGGCTAGAAAAGACATTGAGTCTCCTGCACACCAGTTGCTAACTGGCATATTTCCAGGCTTTCTTTCTTTCACCAGTTAACAGAGCAATAAACGGGTGATATTTGAGATTTTAATTTCTGCTAAAACCTGTCCATGTGGGAGATAGTCCTATTTTTTTCTGTGATATTTTCCTTTTATGTTAAAAAGTACAATCCAGTTAGTGCTGGAATCTTTGCAAGGTGAGTGTTCACTGGTGAGCAGTTCATATTTGCAATATCTGCATAATATAAAAATACCATTAAAATATACCTCCTTAAAAAGAGCAACTGCTAAATGCTGTCTCACACATTACCTGTGGGCCCAACTGCTTTATTTAGCTTTTTGTAAATGTTGTTTATTATTTGGTCTACACTGCTGCCACAACACCATTTGGCTATCACTGTCACTTTAGATGATGCTGGCCTGAGCTGTCCCATTGCAGCTGACCTGAACTTCTCCTCAAGGAGCTGTGCCACAGCCACATCCAAGTGTGCTCAGCTAGGAGCTGGGCCCCAGCTGGGCAGCCATGGTGCAGGGCTCCTCTTGGCAAAACCAACCCCACCTTAACAGGAAAATTCACAATTGGTTTGATGCAAGTCTTAAGTCTTGAGAATTAGCAGTGGAATTTGTCTACCACTGTGACTGGCTGGACATTCAGGATATGTCTCCAGGAAAGGCCAGGCTGTGGGCATCTGATCCATGAGCAGATATTTTTTTCCCCAGCATATCCATCCACTTAAGGTACACAGTGGAAATGCTTCACAAGGTCTCAGAGTAGGGCATTCAGCTATTCATGAAGAGTTTTGCCTGATTTTCTTTAGAACTACTGAACTGATAACGCCAGACTGAAAGGTCTATCTGTCTCTTCCAAGAGTGCATGTTTCTATGTGTGTGTGTATGTATTTTATGGCCAGAAATTTTCTGCAGTGTTTCTCATTTACTTTTGTTATGGGCACTAGGCCAGGATGACTGTCTGCCTCCAACCTAAATGGGATTATAACTTTATAAACATTTTCACTGATGCTTTGGGGATGAAGGAAGTGGTCAGGCTGTGCAACTCCAGAGACCTCCAAAGAAGTGATGACTTGGGCAGCTCTGACTGCCTGTATATGCTTTTTGCAGGCCACATATATATAGGATTGATTACTGGTTTTTCAGTTTGACAAACTTATGAGGGCAATTTTAAGAACATTTGTATGTTCCTTCGATAGGGGAAAGATTGAGTATGACTTAGTTTCTCAATTTTCCTTCTGTGTCTGAAGAGCCTGAAGCAACCCTCTGACCTGTTACACCATTTCCCCAAACAGAAATTTTAATTTATAATGTTGTCCACAGGCCCTGACAACAGGGCTAGTAGACTGCATCACTAAATTAAACAATGGTCTGTTCCCCAGCAGGAAAATTAATCAATAGAAGAAAAGGACACAGAAGAGTAAAAGTACATAGGAATCTTGCTCTCTGCTCTTTGCTATTTCTTCCATCACAGGAAGGTTCCCTTTACAGCAATTTTATTTTAAAAAGGCATCCACTTCAGCTTGACTCTACACCTACATCATTCACAAAAATATAAGCATCTCCAGAATAAGTTCCTGTACCTTCTTATGCAGTAAATAAAAAATAAAAGACATTTAAGAAGATATTAAAGACCCGATTGAAGTAAAAGAAAAAAAAAAAAAAAAAAAAAAAAAGTAGGAAAATTTGAAGATAATGAGGCCAGCCTATCCTTACTTCACCAGAAGATTGTAGAAGATCATTTATGGTATCCCCTATTGCTGTGTAACATGTTGCAATAAAAGAGAACAAGAGAACACAAGAGGCATTGGATAGTGGCAATGGATTGATTTAATCAAAAAGTCTGAACATTTACTATGAATTTCGTCCCCTCTTGCAATTTATAGAGAGAACACAGGGCCTCCAGCCAGTTTCTCCTTCTATCCTGTGTGTACAGAGACGAGGCTGTCTCTTATATATCACGTATTTTAAACATCAGATATCTGCCTACCTGCCTGCTCAGGACTGCTAAACCCAAGCACTTAAATAAAATTTTTAGACTCTTTTTGGTTCACACACTCCCTGTAAAGACAACCAAGATATCAGGTTAAAGGTCACAAGGGCTTATTAATTTTACTCTCTATCGGCCTTCAATCTCCAGCTGAGAGATGTGCACCCATGTCAGAGTCTGCTCTCTGAGACCTGCAGTACTTGTCATTTGCTTTGAGAAAAAAGGGAAGTGAGTTGCATTTCTCAGGAAAGCTGCCTGCTTCCCACATCTGAAACCTAAGGAGAACTCCAAACATCATGGGAAGTCTGGAAAGTCACGTGCATGCTTCCAGATCTGCAGTGCTGAAGGAAGTCCAACACATGGAAGAAGTAAGAGGCATGTATCTATACAGAAAACTTCTCTCCTTGTTCTCTGTGGAGCTCTGACTTTTGTTAATTAATCTAAAATTAGAAAAAACTAACCTACCAACAGAAAAAAAAATCTCATGTGCTAAAGGTTAAAAAGGTCTTTGTAGATTTGAATGGGGTGTTTCAAGGGTAGTGAGAAGAAGGAAGTTACAGGTGCAAATTACTCTTGTGCTGTTACATTTCCAGTCTATTAAAAATGAGATATTTTTCCTTCGCTTCAGAAACTTAAAAGCAAGGCAGCACTAATATAACGGCACATTTTAACACAGGGAGTGAAAAATAAGATCGTATTTGATGAAAAGTCGCATTTTCCAATCCTTAGCTTATTTCCACTAAATTGAAAGCAAGGAGGGAAGTTAACATCTGATTTGGGTTGACAGCTTTGCAGCCAACACCATTTCCCTTTCTGCTGCTATTTTCTAACATATTTTTTGCCCCTGAGAGTCTTTCTGTAGCAGAATGCTGGCAGCAGCAGGACCCAGAAGAAGGAACTTGGCTGTTTGCAGCACAGGTTCATTCTCATTAGGAGATGTCAGCTGCTGGCTGGCTGCTGAGATTTACAAGAGTTGGTTCCAAAACTCAAATGCTAGAGTGCCTCTTTCTCTCTTCCCCATCTCACTTCACAATGGAGCAAGGAAAGTTAAGAATTAAAATGGAGGAAGAAAACTCTTCCAGTATTGACTTGTCAAATAGAGCTGAAAGCATAAGCATAAATAGACAAGCATGCTTTGCCCTGCTTGGTAGCATCAAAGAAAACATTCACTAAACAATATCCTCTTTCATAATGAAAGTCACTACAGTCCTCACTACGGAGTGCTGTAGCAGGAGCCACAGCTACAAAAACATATATGTAGTTGTGATCCTGTGGCCTCTGCAAGTCTGGTTGTGCCCAGGACTACTCATTCTATGAACCTGAATTTCTCTTTAGGCCATGGGAGGAACAGGGTAAAGGTCATAATACTGAACAATAATCACCAAGAAATCATTCCAAGGAGATATGGAACCAGAGCCTCAATGACACTTTGTATTTATCCCCAAAAATATCTGCCTCTTTTTCTCTCGTGAAATCAAGTGGTTTTTGAGAACCAGATCTGAATGGTTTAGTGCTACTGGTGATGCTTTTGTGATATATGCATTGCAGTGTGTCTGTCAGGCTTACAGTGAGACTGCAGCTCTGCCTGGGGATGAGCCAGCTACTATATTCCAGACTTAGGCCCTTTGGGGTTTCCTGACTCAGAGGTGCACAAAAGTGCACCCTGGAACTATTTCTAAAATTATTACTTATCATTTCCCTTCCCTCTGGGTCCTGTAATTGGACTTATGCTAGTAAACTTTCTGGCTTTTCAGGCAAATACATTAGAAGAAAAATTCTAACAATAATTTTGGAATTTTTTTAACCATATTCTATTTTGCTACTAACCATGACCCCATGAAGCAGGGGTTAAGTGTATGGCAGAAGAATTTTGTCCTGACTTGATAATGGGTTTATTACTTGTCAGGTAAAAGGCAAAGAATGAATTTTTATACAGATCTTTCAAATGCTAGATCATCAAACATACATGAACAGAGACACATAAATAAGTTTATTTCCATACTGGACATACCATATGCATATGTATGTGTATCTTAAGGCAGATATTCTGCCCTGCTAATCTGACTCTACATGCAAACCCCATGCCTCCTGCTGAATTCAGTGTACAGGCCCAAAGGCATATAGGTTTTCTTTTCCCTTCCTTAAATGATTTCTGGTACCTTTTAAAAATACAAAAATATACCCTATAAACAGTTGTATAAAATAACCACTCACCTCTGTACTCAAGTGAGAAAAATAGAAATAAGCCCAGAAAATGCAGGCCTGTCTAGCCTGGACTCCAAGGCACTCTGCTATGGTATTATGTTTTTGTGTGACCCTGCATCCATGAGCCACAAGAGGTATTTTCCCCAAACAAATCATGCAGAGTCATTTTTCCCCAAAATCATAATGCAGAACTTCCATGCTTCCCAACAACTGCTGAAGACACTTTTGAGGGCCAGGTTGCTCTGGTGGTGAAAATCCTGCTGCTGGAGAGCCCCAGTGTGACTTTGCATGAAGCTGCCTACACCTCAGTAGTACCAAGGGCTGAAATGATGCTCTATGGCACTGTCTTTCCCTGCCATCCTCCTCTCCTTCTGCTAAACATGCTGAGTGTGGCAGGGGAAGTCTAGTATCATGGGCATTGGCAGTAAAGGACTGTGTTGTACAGGAAAATGAACACAGACAGAAATATTCCTCTGGGAGCCCCTGGTTCACCACCTGGGTTTCAGCTCTCTTGGATGAGGGAACTGACTAATTAGCCATGAGATGCCAGCTCTTACAACTCCACATGCATTCCCTACAGCTGAGAGGCACAAGACATGTCCAACACATTTTGGTGAACCAAGAGAGGAGGAGATCCAGCAGTACACTGAGATTGTTGTCTCCTCAGGGACCCACCTTTCCAAGAGAGGATGGAAATGGCTCAAGCCTGTAGCACTGAATGCCTGGGCAAGGTAATGATGGCTCTCTTGGGAGCCTCTGATAATTCTTTCCCTCTTTCTGCCAGGAACACAAATTAAGCAGCATCCACTGTTGGCAGTGGACCTGGCAGTATTAGGTTAATAGCTGAACTCGATAATCTTAGAGGTCTTTTCCAACCTTAATGAATCTATTACGATTCTACAAGTCCTGTGCCTTCATAATATAATGAGGTCAGACCTAGTGTTGTGCTAGAACTGTTAGAGCACTCAAAATTGGTAACATCCCTGCTCCCCCCATTTCTCCCTGGTTGCCTCTGACCCAGCATAAAATGTACAAAATGCCTTTCCAAGTTTTGGATCTAGTTGCCAAAGGAGTGACAGAGGAATTGTCCTTTATCTTACAGAGTTGTTTTATGTACCCAAAAGATTGTGAGACATTCAGATAAGAGCACAATGGCAAGATAAATAGCTAGGAATCAACATAAGCACTGCCAAATCCTCACGATATGGTGGAAGCACACAGCTCTCAAGGTCTCCATTTCTTTATCCAATACTAATCCAGCACCTAACATTATGTGGAAATTTTTGGGGGGTAGGAGCGTGTGGAGGGAGAGGAGAGGTCTGTTTTGGGAAAGGAAGGAAACTCCTCTTTGATGGAGAGCTTGAAAGATGACAGCTACATGACACTACCAAGATGTCATCTGAGTTGAGCAGGGAAGATGGATGATTGGTCAGGGTTTGATGAGCAAGCTAAGAAGATTTGACAGATTTCTAACTATATGATGAAAAATGTATACATTGCACATTTTTTGGATTAGCTTTTCATGCAAATATATGTAGGGATGGGGCTTTTGAAAATTTGTGTAAATATTCATCTGTGGTGGTCAACTATCTAACCAGTCAAGTTCACTGTGATGTGAAATTTCTACTGTACAACACTGGTCGCAGTTGGGTTGCACTTAATTAGAGATGGGCAGCAAAAAATTTCATGCTGCTTTTCCACTATTTTAGAAATAAAGATGTTAATAATAACAATGTTACAAATAAGTTTAAAATTGCGTCTTTCCAAATTTGCAGTAGCATTTGTCCTTTAAAGGGTGTCACAATGGATATGGCTCCAAAACCTGATATACAATAGCCCAGGGAATCTGTAGTCTTTAGTTTAGCTCCTTTTATAACTGCAGTTTTTAAAGTCATCACCAGATGTATGTAATTACTCAGAGTTGCTGTAAAATCAGTCTCAGGGAAAGGAATCTATTATTATGACTGTAATTCTTTTTACAAGATATGGAAGCAAAATTATGCTTGTATGGTTCTATTCTTTGATTAAACCCATTGCTGACCTATTAAAGAAATTTAACTTTTTTTTTGTTTATATTAGGAGTTTGATTGTGTTTGCTTAAGCCAGGGCCTCAAACACTAGATTTTGCCAGTTTATTCACTTGGATAGTATTGTCTGATTGAGGTCATGGTTTTGTTTCCTCATTCAGCTCACCAGCCCTACCCAATGATTAAGCTGTTGTACTTTGTCTCAAAATCCTAATGGAATGAATTCCTTTAGAGTGGGTTTGGTAAGGAGGTTGCATATTTTTAGTCCCCCATATAAGTTTTGCAACTAAGTCAGTGGGTCTTAATTGTAGAAGACTGGAAAGTACAAGATTTGAAAGTCTTTTCTTATCTAAGCTTTTCTTGATAGTACCTGAAGTTGTTACATATTTAGGCCTGCTCTAAAGCATTTTCCTGGAGCACTTGGAGGGTTTTCAAAGGCACTTAGAGTGGAAGGGGATAAGATATTACCAAGAGCTATTAAAAATATCCAGACATGATTATCTAAAGAGTTTCACTTGCACTAAAATGAGATTCTCAGTATGACTATACTTCATGAACAGTTATTCACACACAAGATAAACATTACTGTACACATGTTTTCCCACTTTCCCTGGAAAAGCTCAATCTAAAGGCATGACAGGGTCTCAAATGCTCCACAGTTTTATTACTCAGGCTGTATGAAACAATAAAATATCAACAGAACAAAAATGCTAGAAGAATGCTCTGTATTTTGCCTCCACAAATGCTATTTCTCTTTGACTTTCTCCTACTTTGCTGTAAAGTTCTCAGGAATCTGCATTTCATTGTCACATCCCTGTGAACTTGTCATTAAAATACACACACTTTTGAATTGTTGTGCTACACACAAACCAGGCAGTATCTCTCCCATAGATCTGAAGAACGTAAGCAGGGTGTTTTACATATTAAAGATCACTTATCAACCCATACACATTTCCCCTTTCCATTTAACACTCTAGAGTTTAATATACGGCAGAAAGGCCAAATGCATTGCTTTCCTTCTCAGATCAGAAGAGATAACACAAAACTCATAAAGAATGCATGAAGCTCTAAATATAGAACTGGATTTCAGCTTGTTTAATGCTGCTTCCTGTGCAAAAGAAGTGTGTTTTACCTCTGGTATGCAAAAGCAATATGCACCCAGGGCCAAGATACAGAATTTAAGAGCCAACAATTAAATGCCAGGCACTGGAAAAGCATGGAAGCACTTCACAAAGGTGCTAGCTTGGCTGTTATGGCAGCTTTACTCTTGGTTTTGACCAATATAAAAATAAAGTAGATCTCCGTGGAATATTGCAGTCAAGCGTTCAGAATCGGGTGCACTTAGAGACTATTTTAATAAAATGACGACAATAATGAAGTGTAGTTTGACACAGTGTAGGCAATAAACTCAATGGAGTCTGAAGCAAGCTCCCAGAATAGAGGCAGCCAGAGTAAAATACAGTGACTAACTGCTATATGGCCAAAGCAAAGGAAATACCCAGGGAGTAGATTCCAGTGCCTTCAGCAATGGGAATAATTCTAGATATAAAGGATTGTCTCATTCAAATGCCAGTGAACAGACACAGGTATCTGCTGCAAATCAGAGCAAAACAGAAGCAAATACTAAACCCTAAAGGAAAAGTACACAAAACCAACATAGAGGACAGAAAGCCAAATAGGAACAGCTGGACAGTCTGTAGGAAGAATCCAAAACTAGATTTTTAGGGGCTATTTTTCCGTGGGTTCCACAGGCTGGACCACAAACTTGTGGCCAATGGGTGCAATGTAAATGAAATCCTGAAGGTAGAGTAACAGTAAAAAGTGAAGGTGGCAAAACACAAGACCCATCAAGGTCTGACAGTTAACCATTGTCAGTTTTCATGCTGGAAATAGGCATAGGAAATACACCTTCGACACCTTTTTTTTTCCCCCCCCCAAACAAGCTAACTTTCTAGATAATAAATCCAAAGCACATGAAAGAAAAAGAATCTCAAAATTTCAGAAGGCCCCTTACGCGGGAAAAAAGGGACTGTGTGATGCATCACCATCCTAAGATAGTGAGCTAAGCATCATCATCCAGACAGACCTTGTCACTTTAATTCAGTAACTGGAAATTTCAGAGACAGAAATTGGGGCCTGGATGCTGAACATTGTATTCTGGCAGCTAAATGGATTTATTGTGCTTAGGAAGCCTCAGAGCTGGATGCCTTTTCATATCATTTTATGGGGACAGGGCAGTGGCTGGACCTTTGTGAACAGAAAAGGACAAAATAGGACTTTCACTTAAATTTCAGTCTTTGCAGACAATGCCAGCATGCCACAAAAAATGAAGGGATACCAAAATGAAGCTACAAAACTTCATTCTTAACAGAGTTTTGGTTTAACTATTTTTCCTCAACAAGGACCAGCTAGGTTCATTGTGCTACTACAATGCCCTTTTCTTGTGTTTCTTGTGTTTTCCTATTCTTTTAAGAAATTGTCTCCATGCAAGAAATCCCCCTTTGCAAATTGTCACAGCCATCAGGTGGCAACAGCCTCTTTCTCTGAAAACATTTTTGTATCTGAATAATCTTACGTATGTTAATGCTCAATGGCAATACAACCAAAGCCAGCTTAGCCAGACCTGAGAGGGGTTAGCAAATCTAAGCACAAGGGAAGGCAAACTAAAAAAAAAGATCAACCAACTAAAAATATTTAGGAAAATCTGAATAGGAAAAGGGAAGTAACTGAAAGGGACTTGCACATTTCAGACAGCAAACTGCTCATGAAGGTTGTCTGTGAGGGCTGGGTGCCTACTCAGATATCCATCTACATAGAAATCAATATTTGACTTTTACAAAGAGCACCTCTGAGGCATGCTGAACATGATGAAAGAATTATTTCTTGCACCTGAGATTATTTGTGTCTTATTTCCTCAGGCCCCCTTGTCCTGCTGACAGCATTATTTGGGAGGCCCAGTAAGCAAAGGCTGCTTGGAGGCATTATTCCACTGTGACTCAAAACAAGGAAGGACAATGCTTTCCCTCCTAATCTCACTTTATTTTTTCAGCAAGGGAAGAAATACATCCTTGATTTAAGATGCTGGACATTTCCATCAGAAAGGGAAGTCTAAAAGTAAAAGAGATGCCAACAGTGGAGTTCACAGGAGCCAAACTCCAAGACTCAAGAGCTGACCTCCAACCATACATAATGCAGTGTTTTTCTATAGAAACTATCTACTTCTGACCCCTCAGTAAACATCATTCTAGCAGAGAGGTCTGTGCTGGGCAGCATAAGAGCTACCTAGCACAGCAACAGCAGTTACCCTCTATCGCTTTGTCTCTAGCTGAGAAATAAAATAATGAACAGACCTCTTCATTTCAGAACTAGCGTGTGTACACCATTCCTGTATTTCGGTATTTTTCAATATCCTTTGGGAAATTAAAGGTGTTATTCAAGAAAAAAGACCTTGACCTACAGAACTGACTGTGGCAGGCATGACATAAAGCACGGTGGGTCAGGGAAGAAGCATCTCCAGCTGACCCATTCACCCATCAGTTTTTTGCCTCTCCATATCCCTAGAGATGTGTGTGCTCTTTGACCACATGCCATAACCTGGCAGAGAAGTGGTTAAACACCAGCTGAGAGTAGCCACACACACTCAGAGTAACAAAAGTCTCTCAGATTATTAAGTCTCTGCGGATGAGTGATGATGATGAACATAACTGGCATCAGGAACCTGATTTCCTGCAAGCAAAACATGTCAGTGAGCAACAGGGAAGGTATTCAAGTCCTGGAGCCATAAACTGTTCTTCTGGATCAAGTGAAGGCTATTCTTGGTATAGACTTCAGGATAAGACAGAAATTGTATCCCACTTTCTTCCATGTCCCCAGTCTTTAGATTAGATTTGGCTGCTAGCAACAATTGAGGGTGGTTGGACATATCTTGGCTGAAATATTGCACTGCTTGTTAAAGGAGAAATAATGGATCTGATATTTATTGTCTGCATTCTTTTCCAGACCTATGAACAAGTGGTCTCCTTACCTGTACACAGTGACACTAACCAAGGATCAGGGTATGATTTCAATTTCAACTTTGGGCTTTTTTTGCACAAAATATTTTGAAAAGGTCATTCATGTATTTTGACAAGTATTTTCCCTGAATTGGGCTATAACCTAAAAATTGTTCCTATTTTTACAAATTTTGTCAATGTTATTTATTATTTTAAAGATAAAGATGTATTTTGGCACTGCTGACTACAAGGTTTTGTTTAAAATAGATTTCATTGGCTTGTGGTTCATTTCTGTACTCAGTCATGGAGGTGATAGGAAAAATTTTGGCAGCTCTTTACACTGAGACAACATTAAGTGCAATCAAGAAGCGTTTGTAGTCTTCTCAGTTGCATGAAAAATTTCATCGTCTTCTAATCCCTTTCCTAAAAATACAAAGCTTTTTTATAAAAAATCAGCTCTTTTCATGAATATATAAACAACATGAAAATCCTGTTTTCTGTCAGAAAAGTGACAAAAAAGTTTTGAGCAGACCTAAGCTTTGCCTTGTTTTAAAGTGTACCCAAAAGCTTGCTCCTACCCTTCTTTCCCCGTTACCAGGTTCCCCTGCTTCCAAGAAAGCACGTGTGTTCAAGCAGCACTTTCCCTTCCCACAATAATGTGATGAGCTGTGGTTACAAACACATGGAGCCCCCTGTGCCAGCACACGAGGTGCTTTGTGGGCCCACAGCTGCAGGGCACAGCCCTAGGACAGCATGACCTCAGCAAATGGTGGGACAAAGCTCAGCAGAAAGCACATTGCCACTGTCATCACTTTTGGACAACCTTCCTTTGATATCTTCAGTCCTCCTTCACCGAGTCCTCTCTCCTTAGATTATATGCAAAAACAGCTGAGCCTCTTCACCTTGCTCTGTTCTGCTTTACAGGAATAGATGCAGGCAGCATGCTCAACTCCTTTGGCTCCTGTCATGACATTGCATTCCTGTCAAGCTGCTCCTCTGAATTCCTGCTCACTAGTCTTTCATCAGCACTGACCTTTGCACTGCTTGAGTCAGCTAACACCTCATTTGCTTTCATGTGAAGCGCCTCCTGGGCGGAGGATATTGTCAGTGGCAGGTGGATGAACTCCTGCTCATCACTGCTGTGCTCAGGCTGTCAGTCTGCCATGCCTGCCCCCACCCCACAGCCCCTACATCCAACTCAGCTTTCAGGGTCTGGGCTATGCATGAGAGAAAATGCATTGTAGATGTGTGGGCGGTGTAGTCTTGAGCAGAAAGTGGTTTTCTCATACTGACTTTGAAGAGCTCCTTCAGCCCTGCATATCTGGATCTTGTTGCTGTGTCTTTTGAGATCCTCAGACTAAGCTATTCTTCTTATGTGCCTCAGGTCTCTCCTTTTCTTCTTCTTTCCCTGTGCTTCCCCTCTTTTTAGATGTATGCTTTAGTATATAAAAGCACAGGGTAAAAAATTCAGTCATTTCCCTCATTGAAACACATCATTGAACACATCAACATTTGGAGGGTTTGCGTTTTCCCTCTCTTTCATTTGACTTCAGCGAGGCCTGAGTTTAATTGCTCTTTTATTATTTTCCGCTAGATAGAATAGCCTGGTGGTTTGTAGCCTTAGGACAGACATTGTGGAGTATTTGCCATATTCACATGGTCTCTAATGTTCATATTTTTAAATAATCCCTTAGATCTCATTGAGAGCCTAAGGATGCCTAGAGAAAAAGATTTCAATGGGACTGTGTCTCAAACAACTTAGAACAGTGCTCTGAAAATTATTTCTTAATTCTATAATTTGTTTGGGATTGCAGCTTCATCTCTGGAGATGATTGAACTTTTCATTGCTGTAGACTGGGGAAGTACATGTAGTCAGCTCTGCAGAGGGAAAGCTGAATTTCCAGATGATAAGGGGCAATGTACTAACTTGATTGATAGCAGCCAGCTCAGAATAGGTTGACTTTCTCTTGCTACTGTTTCTGCTTCTGTCTTTGTATTTTCTTCTTTCGTTTTAATCAGTAGGGTCCCTGAAGATTGTAACTGGTGTCCTCTGAAGGGGTGTTTCCTGTGGAATTCAGAACATGCAGCATTTGTTTGACCTCTGCCTCCTGTTGTACATGGTCATGCCTCACATTTCTTGTCAGCCTTTCCTCATGGCCAATAAATTCAAATATTAGAGAAAACTATTCTTCCATTCTGCCAGCTGGTCTTGCTTTATGCAAAGATGTTTGTGATGCCCCAAGGATTGTGCTTGCGTGGATAATCCCACAGACTTCTTGTTGCACTTATGCTAAGTATTTCCTAAGGTATAAACAACTGACCTGCAGTTTAACACCAATCTGGCACTTCTTGAGTGTATCACACTCACACACAGACACACACAGACACAGAGCTCTGTTTGCTGAGCATTACTGCTATCTAAACCAGTTTGTTTGTACTGTCTCTAGGTCAGATTGATGTCCCATTCTATATCTTTCACTAATATCTTTGCTTGCTGGTTTATGCATCTCTAATTGTGTGGCTCTCAGACACAACAAAATTATTCCCTTTTTTCCCTCATATGTATTTCTTCCCACTTCCATGTGTGAATACATGAATGTTTGAGGAGTCCTCTCTCTGTTTCTTATCTGTTGGGCTTTTCTGAGATACTTACCTTGATTATTTTTTGGTCAAATCCACATAGACTCGAGTTTTTTGATAGCTCATGACCAACACTGGAAGCTCACCTGTCATGTAGTAACATTTACAATGGCCTGATGTAGCACAGTATTTTAGGCAAATAAACTGCTGGGTTTGACTTAAATAGAAAATTAATCAGGCCATTTCTTCCTTGGATGCCTAGATGCATATGGAAGTCTTTACCATAATAAGTTTTCAAATATTTTTAATAATAATAATAGCAATAACAATAATAATGCATTAGTTTGTTAATGTATGCCTTTTTATAAATATGATAGTCGTTTTGCAAAAAATGGCTACTAAATTTAGCAGACTGTGGAAAAAATAAAACTTCATAAGCAGCACAAAGAATGAAACCTGTCTTTCTCTGGCTTTGTTTCTCAGGGAACACTGCATCTCTACAGACTCACTGGTGCCTGATACGGTTTGTGCTCATACTGCAACAAGAAGACATTACCAGGGAGCTCTCTATCAAACTGTCTGTGTGCAGTAATTGTGTGGGAAGAGAGCATATCTGAGACCTCTGTCCCTTTGTCAAAAATCACCAGTCGATTTAAAAGGCAAGACATGATACCAAAAAATAAGTAGATATTCTGAGTGTTTAAACAATATTTCATTGGGAAATGCAGCTTAAAAACAAGACCAAGAGAAAACACACTGTGTTACACCAAAGTGTAATCTTCTATCTGGGATCAAATCCATGCTTTAAAGATCTCTTGCTAGAGATTTTCACTCAGCTGGGCTAACTTGTTCATTGAACTCCTCTATATGGATAACTTCTCTTTCACTTCTTGTCTGACTCACATTTGACACATTGTGCAGTCTTTTAGGTAATTGACATTATGTCTATTCTGTGTCCTGCAATCATCAAAATGGTCAACTTCCATCTGATCTGCTTTTAAGAAACATTTCCCACTTCAAAGTCCACTAGCAGCATTTTCCCCATGTTGTCAACAAATTGCTCTCTCATTTAACTTCTGACCCTTCTTGTTACCCTAAAGTGATGCTACAAAATAAATTGTCCTCAAAAAAATTTCCAGAAAGAGTTTTTTCTCTATCTGCCAGCCTAAAGATATGTCTATGCCTGGTCTTCCACTAGCCTTCCTGACATTAGTTGTGGCAGCTGTGTCTTAAAGAGGGTGATATATTCAGTGTGTTGGAGGTAGGCTGCATTAAACAGAGGTGTCATACAGCTAGCAGGACATAAAGGAATGTGGCACTGCCATCTTATTCCCAGTTTGGCTGAGTGTTGTTTGTAAAAAAATCTAAGAAAAGCAGTAAAAACTTTGCTTTCCTTCTCACTATATACCTCAGCATAGCATTAATATTGACACTCATGTGGAGCTGTTAAATTCTATCATTATCTGTAAAGCAAAACCACTTTTACTACTTTTTTAACCCTTTTAAATACAGGAAAATTATTTTTTTAAAAGTATCAGTGCAATGAATTTAAATCAGGGCTTGTCAGAGAATTGAAATTAAACTCGTTGATCTTCTCTGTTGTAGTTTATATTCTAAAAAATTAAAGAGTTTAGCTAGGAAAAAAATATAGACTAGGAAACTGATTAGACTCAGTGGAAAGCAATGTTGTTGAGTTTTTTTCCTTTCTTTCTTTCATTTTTATCAGGAATAAACCACACCTTAGAAGCACTGAGTCCTGCATGTGTAACACATCTCTGTCTCGGCACAAGGCGTGCTGGAGCAGAAATGCTCTGTTAAGTGTTTAGTTCCTATCAACTTTCAGTATGATTTGGGCATCTCTCTGAGATTTTCCCCACATATATGTGACCTGACACTTGTCCCTTTCTGCAAACACTCTGCTGCCCACTGCTAGCAAAGGCTGGCTCACCAAGGGCTCTTGGCTTTGGATGAGAAGCTTGTACAATTATATTTATAGCATAAGTACAGCTGTCAGAGGACAGCTTGCACTCTCCGCCTCCGGGAACCACATATCGAAAGAGGTTGGCTGGACAAGGAGTACGTGAGTGAAGGGGCGCACCCACTTTCTTCTGGGAACCCCAGGTAACAGCAAGTTCTTCCAGCAGGCCTTGGGGGTGAAAGGAAGAGAAGCAACCTATGAGAAATACTGACAGAAGTGTGGCTGTCCTCCTATTGGAAAGGAGGTGGTACGTTTGTTTGCACTTCAAAACATAATTCTTTTCCTCTTGACCTAAAAGTAGTGGCTTTGCTGATCAATTTGGTTGGCTAGAACACCTAGAAATAAGGCTTATTTTGAAATAAAAGAGGAGAAAACCACCTCTTACAGCTCAAGAATACAAATTCCTCCCCACTTGCCACTGGAGAACACATGACTCATTCTTGCAGCTCTCCTGAGTCTATTGCTACTGCACAGCTGTCAAGATCCAGAGCACTTCTAACCTTACCTGAAAGCAGAATGGATAGTGAAAAATCCCTGTAATGGTACTATCTGTAAATGAGAGAACTGGGGGTATAAATCAAAGGCTTTTGACTCTCATTTCGGTGAAGCGGAAAATAGAATTGTCCAACTTGAAAACAGAGAAAAAGAGGAACAGAGCATTGGGTACAGAGACGATGGACAATAGATTAGCTTAAGGATTTAAAGAATCACTGCAGGACCTCACACATAAGGCTTTTCAGTACACCTATGTGTGCTTGCAGGTATGTTCTGCTCCACAATATCCCCTGCCCCAAGATTTCAATAGAGCAAGGATGAAAATAATAAAGGGTTCAGGGATGAAGACAAAAAGATAGTGCCAAGAGAGGCAAATAATATTCTCTCACAATACTAATTTCTTCTGCTTTTATATCAGTCAAGAAACAGACACTTTGTACAGATTTTACCTCATTAAAAACCAGTATTGTATGAAGCATATCAAACATGCACTTCACATTTAAAAAGTGTGAGAACAAAATCTTTCTTTTAAATTACATCAACACTGATATTAGCTTTTAAAACCCTCTGGAAAAGCTGAGAAGTTTCGCAAAACCTCCTTTACTACAGTTATATTGTAATATGCTTGTTCTTACATACATAGCAAGAAACATGATACAGATTTATATGCCATCAAGATTACATTAAAGAAGTTTTTTTCTTTGGTCCAGCAATAGCCTTCTGATGGGCTTGTGGTAGAATATAATTAATGCAAAATAAATCCTATCTTCACCTGCAAATACTCATGATAGGAGCTTTTTTGAATCATATTTCAGAACCTCCCAAAGAAGAATAGACAGTGAGACATGAAGTCTGTCTATGCCTCCTTTGGCTTCTGAGCTCATGCTTTCACATCAGGTATTTTAAGTGTAATAAATCTGCCTGCCAAGAGTTGTCTTCCTTAACCCTTCAAGATAAGTGAGAATATGCATTATTAATTGGTTGTATCAGGGTCATTCTGTTAATCAGTGCAGGCATATCAATATATTCTTATATTCTTTTTTGTTCTGAAGTAAAAAAAAAAAAAAAAAAAAAAAAAAAAAAAAAAAAAAGTACAAGAATTATGGAAAAAAACTCCAGTGTATTTGGGCATACATGCATTAGGCTAAGAAATTCAGCTCAGCTATCCCCAAAGCCTAGGCCTTGGTTCCTTATAGATGTTGTGGTAAAGGTATCCAAGAGGAAAGATACACAAGTGTCTGAACAAGCTCAGGCAGAATTTTTTTCCCGTCAAAATTTATCTTTCTCAAGCATCACTTATCAACAGTGAAATATTACTTATGACTATTAAATCTGCAGAGTACTTTGAATCTCCATTGTCAGCATGAGTCATGTTTCATCAGGAAAATAGCTCCATTCTTAATAACTGCTCAATTTGTTCTCTCATTTTTCCTTCCATTTAGAGGTTGTAGCAATACTTTCCATGAAGTCCATGCATCGAGGAGACAGATGGTGGAAGTGTTCCAGTACCATGACTTTAAAATTAATTGCTGGGTTCAAGATACCAGTTCTTGTAGCCAGATTACTCTATGCCTCCCTCACATTATTCAGGGCATTCCTTAAAAATTTAAGGATTTCACACTTGTGAAAAAAACTTAGAGGAAATTATTTATGTCTAGCCTAAATTCTCACAAAGCTAAGAAATTAAAAAAAAAAAATTAAAGCAATGGAAAATGAGGACACAAAATTACCTGTCTTAAGGAATTTTCATTATGTTTTGAAATAGTGTACAAGGCAAAAGAGACTCTAAGTATCAGGCTGCCTCTTCTTAGAACCATGGGATCATTTAGGATAGAAAAGGCATCTAAGATTGAGTTCAGCCATTAATCTTGATCTGACCCAGCTCTGGATCTTGCCCATAATGTCCCAGTAGGTTACGGTGAAGGAATTTCAACTGGACATACAAGACCATAACAAAAACAGATTATAGTTGATATGTAAGATTACAGAGATCAGATTTTGCCTTCATGAATACCAATGAACCTGATAAGGGACTTTTTCTCTTGTTAAATAAAAGTTTAAGATGCATATTATGGTATTTTAATTTTCCTCCTGAAATTAAAATAGATGCTCATGATTCTCAGACTGATAAGCAAGTATATGGGACACTTCCAAAATACATTTGATAATCATTAGGCTTCACTGTCAGTTGGAGAAGGATAACATTTCCAGCACACAATACAATTTTTATATTGCCTAATATCAGTGTAGGATGTTCTGTGATAGTTTTTTATATTCAGTCTCTGAGGAACTGAGCTAGAAGGGCTTTTCTGGCTCAATTGTCAATACAATGGTCCTCAACCATGCTATAATGCATCTAGGGATTAATTTATTGCCATTAACAGATCCATGAGGGAAACACAGGTGGCTAGGAACAAAAATTACCTATCAGAAAAGGAGGAATACTAAAACCTTTTTGAGTAATGAAAGGAGAAAATAGATTGTAAGTGAAAATGATAATACTGCTAGAGAAGACTGTTATGGGTGACTGCTGACAAGCAGTAGTGTGATGAAGCCAGTGATGAAGGAAAGCCAGACAGAGACATATCTCTGATTTAAGGGATGAAATCACCATAACACAAGAAACTTCTAGGGAGAGTAAATTTGGCTATACTGGAGTGACTTCAACTTGTGTAATCATAAGTAAACTAAATTTAAGCTAACAAGGACAGGTATTTGTAGTAGAGTAACCATGGCAGCAAAGAACTCAGACTAAAAAAGGCTCCACCTGCTCAAGGACTTGCATAAATACTTGCCATTTGGCCCCACAGAGCCCTCGACTACCATAATTACACCTCTAATAATATCCAAGCTAGATATGCTACACATAATAACCACAATATAGATGCTTCTTCAGACTTAAGACTCCCTTAAAAGAATCCAAAGCCGTTTGGTGTCCCTAGCAGACTTTCCATTGATTTCAGTGAACTTTGTCTTAGGCCTTTTAATGTTAAAGATGAATGTAACATATTAAATTATTGAACAGAGTACTTGGTCTTAATAAGAGCAAATTATTTTTTCAGGGTAATAAAACTGATTCAGCTGTAGTGGAATAACAGGGAAAACAGACTCAGGGAAAACTAATTAAAGCATTTTGACGACTAGAACTACGTTTCTTCCTCCCTGACATAAGAAATTATTTTCAGAACTTTTATAAAACATTTATTCTCATATAAAGAAGGTAATAAAAGTGATATACTGTAACCTTCTTCCCTAGCCAAGATGAAACTACCTACCTTCTATGAAAGGGAGCAAATTGCCCAGAGTGTGCCTCTTGAAAACAGAAAAAAATTGTTTGCTATTGAAATGTGAAAGTCTATTAAGTGTTGGGCTGTGATTGCTGTCCAATTAGCTTTTACAAAGTTCTCAGGCAAAAAGAAAGGAGAGGCGGATCCCCAGCTTGCAAGACAGCTATTAGATTTCTGCACAATCAAGGGTCACCAGACGACTGTGCTTTGTTCCATCATCCAGACGTTTTTCTATTAAGGAGAAAAGGATTTCTAGGAGGAATCGAAGGGCAAAGTTAGAGAAGGTGAGCTGTTCTTTAATTAGGAGAAGCCATTGCTGGCTTCACTGAAGGTGAGCACTCCCCAGCAATGGACACAGGCCATTGCAGTACGTGTGGGTACAGAGGAGGTGATTGAAGGGGTTGAGTGGGGATGTTTAAATTGAGAGGGATGAATTTGGGACAAAGAAACTTTGGAGCCTGAACTAGAGCAATGTGTGGCAAGTCAAACAAGTCCATAGAAAGACAAAAGTAACGTGTTAACATGATCAACTGAAATATGAAACAAGGCCCCCCCTTACAGTGACTACTGTGGGTACTTGAAGCCTTGATAGAGAGGAGGTAGATCTAAATAATCATTTATGCTGGTATTTAACTGCAGATATGTGAGAAGGCCTGTTGACATCGCCAAGCCAATTTCAAAGAGAAGAACAGATCTAAGTGCTTTGCTGGATGAGGGCCAGAGGCAGCTGAAGTTAGCACTAAGATCACTTTGGAGAGTTCTTTTTATTTCTGAATTCTCAGAGCCCCCAGACCTCTTCCTGGATTGTCTTGGGAAGGATTATCAAGGTAAAGCAGATTTAAAACATACAGATTTGAAAACATCTGGAACAGACCTTGAGACACTAGCTGAGCCCCTTTACACAGACAAGAGAGAATTTCCTTCAGATCTTCAACAGAAATTTTGTATTAGGCTTTCAAAAAGCTTTAGGGGCTGTTTGTTGGTATAGAGGTTATTTATTGATTGAGACTTTTAAAATTAAATATCCAGGCAATTTTTATTCTCCTCATTGGAATTACTTTATAATGTTCCTGATCTTATTTTTCAGGTCAGAAAAAGGACTGTGTCCAAAAATATTTCCTCAGAAACTGGATTGTAATAATAAACGCCAGCCAGGTATACCAGAGAGCCTTAATTTTGGATGCCATCCCTTGTTTTAAAAAGTATTTGAAATCAATTATCACATGGGGAAAACTGTAAAAATGGGCTTCAGTTCGACAGAACTGGCTTCTGTGTTTTCTAAACCCTGAAACAGAAATTTTCTCCCTGGTTTTATAAAACTTTCTTTCAGACTGTGTTTTTTGCTTCCAGTTGTTTTAGACAATCAAGAAAATCCCACTCCAGACATGGCTGACTACAAAAGTTCTACTGAATTCACAGGAGTCCAGATTTTTTTCCAGTAGAGTTATTTCCTAACCCCTGGGTCAAACGAATAGAAAAGGACAAATTCCCAAACTCTAACATGGTCTAAATCGTTATGGACAAACCCTTGAGAACCAAAGGCCCTTTCATCCATTCAGATTTGAAATGATGCACATTTCCAGTCTACTAACCATTGCAACTTGAGGATATAATTCAGTGCTAGAACATCTTTTTATGACTCATATTTACTTGAAATTGTGTCAGGGCTTACTCGGTTGGAAGCAAGGACTTTGCCTTTTTCCCTTCCATTTCTTAAAAAATAGGCCTCCACAAGTTCTTATTGAAAATACAATATTCAGTACAGACTTCACAAATCAATTTTGTTGATGACTTAAAGACAAGTGTCTGGAGAACTTTTTCAACACTGTAATGCAGCACTTTGTTTACTCCTGCAGTTTATGAAGAGTTCAGGACATGGACGGTGCATATGCTCAAAACAAACTCTCGCACAGAGGAAAACATAGTATTCCTGTTCTCTAATACAGATTTAGAATATATTGAAGTCTATTCTCTGTCGCTGCTTAGCTGGCACTTCAGGAATTTTTAGCTAATTGACAGTGATGATTAGAAAGAACAGCATTATCTCATGTTTAGGGGAGCTACAAAATTCCAGCCTCAGCATTCCTGTGACATCTGTGTGAGAAAACAGGGACAACAGAAGAAAATTACTCTGGGAACCTGCTGTGAATATTTGTATTCAGGGGAAAGGTTTTCACTTGGGTTTATCTTTGTGTCATGATGAAAAGCTGCATGATTAGGATGGTATTCTTACTGGGACACTATTTCTAGTTGCTTGTTGCTGCAGTAAATGTTCAGTAGCCCAACAGCAGCACAATTCATTTGCTCAAAAGGATGGAATTTGGTTTATATGATTGGGTGAATTTCTACAGGTGTTAAAAAAAAAGACTACTTAGAAGTACTACCCAGTTTGTCAGGGCATTAATTTTAGATAAATCTTCTTGCCACAATTGTATTAATGGGGTTTTACATTAACAATTAAGTTCTAAAAGAAAGTTTGTTCTGAAGAGGTGTCCCTTTGGCACAAAAAACATCACATCCTGCCAAAGATCCTGGTTACAGATACAGTGAAACTTGTATTCCTTCCTGACTTCTGAAGTTTAGCCATGATTTATCCCCAAGGGGCTTGGAACTTGCCAGTGTCTCCTATTGCCTTGCAAATTACAAAGTTTTCCGACAAATGATCTTTCCTCCCTTTGAAATCTGTAAACACTATACTATATAGACATTTATTTTAATTAGTATTTTTAACACTCCATTTTCAATTAATTTGTTCTGTTACTTGGTTAGTATTTTCAGCAACTTCCCTTTAAAACTGTTCATTT
The DNA here is from genome assembly GCF_029207755.1 of Chamaea fasciata. Lineage (NCBI taxonomy): Eukaryota > Metazoa > Chordata > Aves > Passeriformes > Sylviidae > Chamaea > Chamaea fasciata. Next base: position 18,967,439 of record NW_027094087.1, on the reverse strand, counting down.
GGAATATTTTCTTCCTCTGGAGTGAGCTTTTCCCTTCACCCCTGTGGCTCCCAGCTCATATCTATGGGTAACAGCAGTGCATGTACATGTTCTCAACACCTTGGAAGGTGAGCTTACACAACTGTCTTTTATCACCTGGATCAGTGCTCCAACTGGGGTTTCTAAATGTATTCAGTCTCCAACATTTCCTTCCTTACAGAGCTTCTTTGGGCCTGAATCACTTCAGTGTTTATTCTCAAAAAAAAAAAAAAAAAAAAAAAAAAAAAAAGAATAAAATTTTTTAAATTATTAAGGTTTTTGTTGAAAGTGAGCACTGTGCTTAGTACAGAGTTTGACATATTGCAATAATTTTTTGTGAGGTGTTGTGCCCTACAGTGAGGCATCACCTTTAGAAACATCAAAAATCTTCTTAATTTTTAAAAGTTCAGAGCACCCCTGGATTCCAGAGGCTTTGGCGGGAATGTTGAGTCATCTCTGGCCTTCCATGCAGTCAGGAGGATTTTTACCACAGTTTGGCCTGTGCATTTAAGCAGTATGATCAAATCATGTTCTTTTTGAGCCTAGGTGAGGATTTCAGTTCTTCAGTTTAATGCACTCTCTAGTCTGAAACATTTGCTCTTAACAACTGTGAAAAAAAGGAAATGTTCTGGAGAAAGTTGTGCTTTATGCTGGAGTCAAACTTGAAGTGATCTCCTGAGATAACTTTTATTTGTATGTTAAGCAGAATGCACATTTATGGTGCTGTATAAATAATAATAATAATGCTATCATCTCTCTATATTCTGTTTATTGTAATCTGTTTATTCTGCAAAATTCAGCAATGAAAGTAAAAATAGCCTCACTATGTGCTTTCAGTGAAGATCCATAGCCATTTTTATTTCATACAAAGTTCTTCTTTCCTAGTTATAAGGCACTTTGTATTTAAAGCTATCAAAGGAAAAGAAAACAAAACAGAATCTCAAAAACAAATGTTCTGACATCATTAAGTAACTCTGCTCCATAAAAGCATGTGGCCGTATAACCCAGTAATGTTCTTAAGTACTCCACATTCAAATCAGTGAAGAGTTCTACCTAAAAATCAGTGGTAGTTGATGGCCAAAGGAATTTATAAAATTAAGTGGAACCATACAACTTGAAAAATTAGTCATGAGACAAGGAATGTTTTACCTATAAATCAATGTGAAACCATCTCAGTTTCAGTAAGTAGCCACACTAGTTAGGGATTGATGGTCTATAGGGATCAACATTAAAAGGCAATAGCTACCACATTGTGGTATACAAGATATTAAAGCTATTTCCCGTACCCAACAGAGGAAATCAAGAAAGCATTGAGATATTAATGTCAGCCAGTATTTGTGAAATGAATAGGCTTGACCTCAGTCCCCTCTCTTTTCCAGCAAAAACGAGAGGCTGCAAAAAGTGTCTCCTTATTTGTGACCTTGAAATCATCAATTCTGTGAATGATAAACTTAGTGCAGAAGGAGAAGGAGGACAAGAACACTGGTAAAAGGAAGAAACACAGAGTTGTGCAAAACTTGCCACTCATAACAATGCCCTTTCCATGGATAAACAGTTGCTTCCAGCTCTTAGGCTGCCAATCCTGCTCTTTTATCACCTGTAAATATAGTAATGGCATGTAAAAAAACCCTCCTGAAATATTTCAGGGAGAAAACGTGAACTGACACTCTGGGTATTAATCACAGTATTTTGTATTACTCCAGTATGAAAGTCATCACCTTTAGATACTTTCATTTATCATGCTTCCCTGTCTCAGACATCCACAGAGGATTTGCAACAGCTGCCTCATTCCAAGTCCAGGAAATTGCTACAAATGCGATGACCAACATTGGAAACGCCCAACAGCACAGTTTTAGAAGCTAGAGCTGTATACTGCTGCAGGAGATTTTAGTGTGCTTACATGTTGTCTGACACCAGCCTCTCACTGAGCAACATGTGCAAGAGCCAGGGGATGGAAGTTTACTCTGGGAAGAGCTGGGGTTAGCATATTTTTAAATCTGGCCACACTGACAATTGATCTGTCCAAAATAAAATGCAGCAAGCTATGCTGCATTAACACCTCATTTGCATCAGGTTCCCAAAGGCTGAATGCAAAGAGAGCTTAGCTGAAGGCATGACTTCCCCACTGCAAGCAGTCACCCGATGCAGCAGCAATCCTAAGGCCTCCAGGAAAATTAAATTCATGTCCATCCTAGAACAGCAAAAGCCCTAAAGGCATCTCTCAGGATGCTTCAGCTGTGCCTTGGGGGTATGGAACCTCCCAGATCCCCTGGTTAACCCCGCCTCAGAATGACCCTTCTAAGCCCTAAAAGCTTCTTTATTGGTGAGCCATGTTCCTAAGAACACCTCCCAAATGCTGAAACAGAGCTTGCCCAGCATGGAGGGTGTCTGGGCATCAGAGAGCAGTATGTGTGGTGCCTTATGAGCCAGTTCTGAGCCACCATGCCTAACTGCTGCCTAATAGATGGCTGTAAAAACAGATTGCATTTCCCTGGCACTGAGGGAGGTGCTGCTCCTCTTGCCACTGTGCTTCCCAACCAGCTGCCTCTCCAGGGTGATGTAACAAGCTGGGTGCCGCATCCTTTTGGGTGGCAGCTTCTGCATGGTTAGTCTCACACAGTGCTGGCCCTCCTTATGTGCCACACATTTTAGGGAGGCAAAATTTTGGGTTATCTGCCTGAAGGCTTACACCTCGCAAGCCCAGCTTTCATGTAATGCAATTGCTGACCTGCAGTGTCTTTTTTTCTTCCCTTACTTTAACTTTGTTAGCTAAACACAGCAAGACCACATCCCCCCACATGACCAGGGCTGCTTACTGCATCTTGTAGCATCTATCCAAATTCAATGCCTGCATCACTTCTGACAGCTTTTGCTGCAAAGACCTCTGCAGCCTTTTTGTCCCATTTATGACCTGTCAGTCCTTTGTTTCTGTCTAGCCCTTCCTGGCCCTGGGTTGAAGTACATTATTAAAAATTCCTTACAGACCTACATTAGTATAAATTAGGAGGTAGAGGACATTATCCTGCATAGAGTGTGAATTTTTTATTCAAATAATTCTATTAGCATAATTATCTTTTTCAGAAATTAAATGAACATTATTACACTTGATGTGCTACAAATTATAAAAGCAAAATTTCACTTGTAAGGTTGCACAGTTCTCAAGCAATTAGCCATATTGCACCCAGCAAACCAAAATTAAACACATAAATTAAACCAGCGGGGGGGATAATAATGTTAGAAAGGGGGTATAGACTTTATGTGGTTTGTTCATTCTGAAGCTCTATCTAAAGATAGTTCTGATAGGAGCAGGTCAGACAAGTGGGGTTAACAGGTTCTCCCACACTTTTCTAACTTGACAGAAAAGTTATGTGGACTACTTTCACTAGGGATAATAACATAATCTAAACAAGTAATTTCCTGTGTCCTCTGCGTATAATCTTGCAATCTGTCCCTAATTTTTACAATACATAGCTGTTATTGGCATTTTAATCAATAGGCACATTGGATCTGAACTCAGCAGTCACACTTTTTTATGACTATCGAACGCCTGCGGTTGCATTTATATGCAACTACCTACACAAAAATATACAGCAATTTATAGACACACCTTTTATTCCACAGGCATTAATTATTACAACTGCCAAAATTTGTCAACATAAAGAAATATTTCCAGGATTGCTAAAGCATTTAGATGACAGCAGTAAATTAAATGGCTTGGAGAGACATGTGAATGCTACTGAATGGTCTCTAAAGGTGTCTCACACTCAGAGTCTACTGAAATTCTTCTAGACCAGCTTCAACATAGGAAATGTCCTGTGTTTGAAAAATACACATTTGTTTTACCAGACTTAGAGCTATGCCAGTCCCTCAGCTGAGGGACCCATTCTGTCCTTTGCTGTGATGATGTGGAGAAGCCCTCCTCCTCGGCCATCTGGCAGTCACAGCCGACAGGGATCAAGCGCACTTACAGCATGCTCTGCTCTCTCCGTCAAAGGAAAATTTTCTTTGAGCCAAGCATTGGAGTGCTGCAATGGATGGCTATAAACTCTTCTGGAGGGACAGTCATTTAGCCTGGAGAAGACTGAGACAGGAACTCATCAATGTCTGTAAGTGTCTGAAGGCAGGGTGTCAGGAAGATGGATCCAGGCTCTGCTCAGTGGTGCCAAGCAATGGGAAAAGAGGTAAAGGGCAGGAACAGATGCACAGGAGGTTCCACCTGGACACAAGGATGAGCTGTAGCACTGTGCAGGTGGCTCTGCTTTGGAACAGGTCACCCAGAGAGGCTGTGGAGTCTCCCTCACTGGGGATCCTCAAAACTTGTCTGGACACTTTTCTGAGTAGTGTGCTCTAGGAGACTCTGCTTGAGCTGGGAGGTTGGACTAGATGACATTTGGTGATCCCTTCCCACCTTAACCATCCTGTGATTGGCAGGGAAAGAAGCATGGTGGGCTAACCCTGTGTTTTGATGGTTAGAGATGAGACATGGCAGCCATAGGGCTGAGTGTTTATGAGCAGGAATCAGAGGGAAGGACAAGAAGGCAGAAATCAGGTTGGGAGTCTGTTATAGACCACCCAGCCAGGATGAAGAGGCAGACAAAATGTTCCACACGCAGCTGACACAGCTGGTGGGTGAGCCAACTAGGGAAGGCATCCCACTGGACCTGCTGTTTGTGAATGGGGAAGGGCTGGTGCTTGGGGCCTCTCTTGGGCATAGTAATCACAATTTTGATTCTTGGAGAAGTAAGAAGAGGAGTTATCAACTACCTTGGATTTCTGAAGGGCAGTCTTTGGGCTGTCTAGAAATCTAGTTTGCAGAGTCCCTTGGGAAGAAGTCCTGAAGGGGGATGGAGTCCAGGAAGGCAGGGCACTCTTCAAGAAGGAAATCTTAAAGGCACAGAAACAGGCTGTCCCCATGTCCCAAATGGCAAGGCTGGCTAAACAGGAAGTTTGTCTGGAACTCAGGAAAAAAAAAAAGAAGGGACTCATGAACTTTAAAAGAAAGGGCAGGGAACATGGGATGACTACAAGGATGAGATTATATGAGGAGAAAATTAGAAGGATCAAACCCCAAGTAGAACTTAATCTGGCTAGTGTTGTAAAAGACAATTTTAAAAGTTTCTATAAATACATTAACAACAAAAAGAGGACTAAGGATAGCCTCCACCCTTTACTGGCTGCAAGAGCGACAAAAAGTGACAAAAGTGACATGGTGACAAAAGCTGAGGAAAAGGCTGGGTTGCTTCATGTCTTCTTTGCTTCATGTCTTACTATTAAAGACCAGTTGTTATTCAGGTACCCAGCCCCCTGAGCTGGAAGAGAGGGAAAGAGAGCAGAATGAAGGCTCCTCCAAGAGGAAACTATCAGCTACTTAATATACCACTTAGGCATGCACAAATCTATGATACCAGGTGATATCCATCCAAGAGTACTGAGGGTGCTGGTTGAAAAGCCACTTCCTTTCATTTACCAGCAGTCCTGGCTAACTGGGCAGGTCCCATTTCACTGGAAGTAAGTAAATGCGGTATTCATCTGCAAGAAGGGCTGGAAGGAAGATCTGGGGAACTACTGGGTGCTCCACCTGATACTTGGTGCTTGGGAAGATCATGGAGCAGATCATCTTGAGTGCCATCACATACGTGTACAGGACAACCAGGGAATCAGGCCCAGCCAGCACAGTTTATGAAAGGCTCCTTGACTGATCTGATCTCCTTTCTTGACAGGGTGACCCACCTGATGGATGAGGGAAAGGCTGTGGACGTTGTGTACTCGAGCTCCAGCAAAGCCTTTGACATCATGGAGCAATGGAGCTGCTGAAAGGTCTGGAGGAGCAGCTCAGGGAGCTGTGGCTGTTCAGCCTGGAGAAAAGGAGGCTCAGAGAAGACCTTGTTGTTGTCTACAGCTACCAGAAAGGAGGTTGTAGTCAGGTGGGGGATCAGTGTTTTCCCCCAGGTAACAAATGACAACATAAGAGGAAACAGCCGCAGGTTGCACCAGGGGAGATTTAGATTGGATATTAGGAAAAAAATCCTTTGCAGAAAGGGTCTCCAAGCACTGGAACAGTCTGCCCAGGGAAGTGATGCAGTCACTATGCCTGTAAATATTTTAAAGATATGCAGAAGTGGAGCCCAGGGACATGGTTTAGTGGTAGACTTGGCAGTGCCGGGTTAATGATTGTACTTGATGATCTTAAAGGTCTTTTTAAATCTAAGAGATTCCATGATTATCATATACATTTTATACAATTCTTCCCTGAAAAAAAGGTAATAATTCCCTCTTTTTCCTGCCTGTTTCATAGTGCTTTGAAGAGGAAGAAGATGACATGCTTACCATGAAATGTTCTGGGGATTGGGTCGTTTTCTAGCAGAAGCCAGGTTATTTGCTTTGGCCTGAAATATACTGAATTGTTTGGAGGGTGACTGCTTTAGGGAGCATCTGTCTCCTCATGGTGCTGCAATACCATGGTGATTTGCCAGTTAGGAGAGATTTCAAGAGAGAGACCTTTGAGTTGTTTTCTCCTCACTCCTCTGTCTTTCAACATGCCAGAGTTTTTGTTTATTCTGATTATTATGTCACACACTCTCCTTATTTTCTTTTCTCTTACTTGGAGTGCCTGTTCTAATATCCAAGAAGGATTTGATTTATAGGGAACCTTTTACACATGAAGATTATGTTGTGAGTATTTCTCCAGTCCATACTAAATGGATGGAGTTTTTTATGTATATGTAAATGCATCTGGAAGAAGAGGAATTTCTGATTAAGTAAATGCAAATGTGTTTAAAATAGTTCAAGTACTTTTGCTATAGTTGTTTGGAAAAAGAGACAAAATTACTTCTTTCCAGAGAAAAAACAGCATAGGAAGAAAGAAAAATGAAAAATAATCCAGAAATTCTTTTAAGTTTCTTTGAATGACATTAAATCCAAGATTACACAAAGTAATTGAAACAAACTGATCCAATCACTTTTGTTTTCCAGCAAAAAATGATATGCTATTGCAGAAAAAGAAATTAATATTTCATTTAGTCATACAGGTGTAAAGCCTTCTGGGCAAAGAGCAGTAAGATTAGTGAGTAAGACTGGCCTCAGTCAGGTTACACGGCCTGTGCAAGAGAAATGCTCAGGGAGCTCAGAATATGCCATCATTTCAAATCCCACTGAATCACTGTCATGACAAATATGAGCATTTGCAGCAACTGCACTGACTGGGCTTAGTGTTTACTCAATGATCTACTTCTGCCTCAGGAGTGTGCCAACAGGAAGAAGTGTGAGGAGATAATAAATCTGGCCTGAAAAGGGACTTTTTTAAAGCCAAGGAGAAGATGCTGAGTCTCATTAGTGTGGTGACTCCTGAAGTGCTGTATAAGGGGAATGGCAATAAGGGTGTAACTTGGTTCTGACTACCCCAGTTCGTCCATATTCTGATTACATGAGCTTCCAAATGAATTAATTTAGTCCTTTCCCCTTATATGGGTGTACAAGGGGAATGATGTATTTGTTGTGTCTGCAACAGTTTATCATCTACAGCACAATATTCTTCTACCCTCCATCTACCCAGCATCAGAGATGGTGATGTATCCACTCACATCTATCAGTCCCTCTCTTCAGCAGTGACATGTATTTCTCCTCCTCAGCTGCAGTAATACCTCCCTTAACTAATACCTCCCATCAGTGTCATTCCATGCCTGCCTCATGGAATAAAAAAAAACAGAGAGAAAGAACAAAGAAACAACAGCAGCAGCAATATAAAATCAGAGGTGGAGCAATTTTGCTAGAGCGTCACATACATCCAGACGAAATGATCAGAAATGCACAAATCAGTCCTACAATTTTCACTTTTCTGCAGTGTTTTATGCAGATGAAACCTGAAGACCTTCACACATTTTTTACAAAGAATCCAGTGCAATGCTGTGGTCTGACCTATGCATTGAAGAGCATCACTTTGAATGTAAAAGGGTTGCTATTCCTCTCATTATTTGGAGAAGACTTCTTTAAAATCTGTCTTAAAACTATATATTCGCTATGTTTTTCATGATTAAAACATTAACATTACTAGGTACCACTAGTTCAATACAGCAGGATTTCTGTGTTCCTCTAATGTTTTTTATCTATCAGGTACAATGGAGAAAGAAAAACAGTAAATGAAGGGTGATTTTGATCTGAAATCATGAAAGGGGACTCACAAAACCATGAGTTCGAGTCATGTAATTAGTATTCCACAGCGGTAATAAAGAAATGAAGACAGCCAAAATAATGCATACCATATATAGATGTTTCACAATACCTTGTCAGGTATAAATCTTACCTTACATACAAAGAAGTTGTGATACAGGGCTTATATGAATTTCTGAGGGAATTTTTGTCAGATGCAGATATTCCTGCCTTCTGTAACATTTCTTTAACCATTAGACTATGCTAAGTTAAAGATGATTATAGTCTGCTGAGTTTTAACTGGGTTTTTTAATTTTTTTTTGTTTTAAATAAATAAGTGGATGGTATTAGTGATATGTTAATGGAGTTGTTGCCCAGGGCAGCTAGAACTGGAGCAGGAATCAAGAGAGACTTTCAGAGTAAAGATAGAGGTGAAATGAAAATGAAAATATTAAAAAAAACCTCAGATAATCATATAGTTTTTAAAATATCAGGAGAGTTGGGGAGAAGGGGAAGGTCTTCTAAAAGATCATCTCTAGTGACTCCATCACCCAATGCTGGATTATTGTCCTTAGCTTGACCCTATGGGGGGAATCCAGACACAATGGCCTGGACTTGCAAATGCCCCTTGGCGTGTCCCGGTGGATTTTTTTGACCTGTGAGGATCTGCTTCTTTTCTCAGAGTTTTTCAGACCTGGGAAGGTGACTGAGCTACAAAGATTTAACAAGTTGGGTTGAAGGTCCTGAGAAGAAAGTACAAGGTATACAAAATAAAAGGAACCAGCCGGCACAATCTTGTTTAAGAAAGTGCCTTCGCTACACATTCTCCCTCAGGCACTAATTTTAGGGAGGAGAAGTATGATATCCTATAGTATTACATCTGTAATTTCAGAGTGAATTGTGTTTTTATAGGAATGAAATACACTGTCTTTGACATACCCATCTTTCTTTGCCAGTTTTTGGCATCAGTTTAGATTTGGACTGGAGTGAAGTGATTAAAAGCAGCAAGTGGTCTAATCATCCTTCACTCAACCTTTTTCACTACTAAGACTACATTTGAAGATCATTTCATTATTTTCCAACACTGCTGAGAATATGGCAGAAGCATAAGTTTGTCTGGAAGAACTAGAAGAGAGTAAAGCACTGCCTGTAGCCTGAAAAAAGTTATTTTAAAAGTATTTTTGGGTATTTTCTCAAAATATAGATTCAAAGGACTTTTAAAATTAATATCTCCAAAACAATGGAAATCAATATTATATGAATGATGGTACTCTTTATTAGCTAATTATTGTTCCTGTAATTAACTGAGAGCAACTAATCACACAGATGCATCTTTTGAATAATTGACTGATTGAGGTAATGACTAGCTTTCAAACATATTTGTCATTAATTTGTAATTCACATAGGTAGAAATGTGCAGTAAAGTTGATGGCTGCATAGAATCTGAAGTAAGAGAAAATCCTCTGTTCATGTCTATGTCAGACTGCTGTGATGAAGCAGCTTTTTAAGTGCTCCTTGAGGGATTTTGCACATTTGCCATTTTGTCATTAGTACATTCAACTCTCTTCCCTCACAGGAGATTGTCTAAGGTGTTGTCGTCATCCTAAAAAGGGAAAGATACTCTGTTTATCTGGAATTTTATTCATATACTCTCTGAATTCCCCTCTGGTAAAAGATGCCAAGTTAACAGCCTGAGAAACTGGAATTTTTGTTTGTCCAAAGACAATGGGAAAAAACAGAGGCTATCTGCTTTATTCTATAGATGGCTTTAACCTTGAATATTTTTGAAGCAGACTGGTATTTTTGCTAGAAAACAGTGTTCCAAGGCAACAAAAAATACTCCACAAATTTTATCAAATACAGTAAATAATTGTAGCTAGAAAAATAGAGAAAAATGGAATATTGTATACCAGTCTTTCTTAACTATCAGAGTTTGCTTTTTCATTTGATCAAAATGTTAAAAAAGGATGAGAACGGATAAAATAACTTGCATGAAAGACATAGAAGCGTGTTCACGTTCAGGTGAAATTAGGGTTCTCACAAGCACTGAGTGTTCATAAGCCTCAACATAACTAACCCAGAAAGACAACTCCTCCAGGATGTGACTCAGTTTTCAGGTGCCCCTGCAAAAGCATCTCTGCTTCCAATGATTGTTCAGTAGGCCTATGTAGACAGGCCAGCTAGATTAGATGTCTCAGCTGTCTGAAATTCAATGGTGTGACCTCTAAAACTGTGTCACTCTGCTTAAATTAATTATTGTAGGCTAATAGGAAAAAAAAAGGCAAGGGGAGTTGTCTCAATGAAATTGAAAAAGTATCTCGAGAGGAGAGGAGAGGAGAGGAGAGGAGAGGAGAGGAGAGGAGAGGAGAGGAGAGGAGAGGAGAGGAGAGGAGAGGAGAGGAGAGGAGAGGAGAGGAGAGGAGAGGGGAGGGGAGGGGAGGGGAGGGGAGGGGAGGGGAGGGGAGGGGAGGGGAGGGGAGGGGAGGGGAGGGGAGGGGAGGGGAGGGGAGGGGAGGGGAGGGGAGGGGAGGGGAGGGGAGGGGAGGGGAGGGGAGGGGAGGGGAGGGGAGGGGAGGGGAGGGGAGGGGAGGGGAGGGGAGGGGAGGGGAGGAGAGGGGAGGAGAGGAGAGGAGAGGAGAGGAGAGGAGAGGAGAGGAGAGGAGAGGAGAGGAGAGGAGAGGAGAGGAGAGGAGAGGAGAGGAGAGGAGAGGAGAGGAGAGGAGAGGAGAGGAGAGGAGAGGAGAGGAGAGGAGAGGAGAGGAGAGGAGAGGAGAGGAGAGGAGAGGAGAGGAGAGGAGAGGAGAGGAGAGGAGAGGGAGAAAAAGAGGAAGGAAGGAAGGAAGGAAGGAAGGAAGGAAGGAAGGAAGGAAGGAAGGAAGGAAGGAAGGAAGGAAGGAAGGAAGGAAGGAAGGAAGGAAGGAAGGAAGAAAGAAAGAAAGAAAGAAAGAAAGAAAGAAAGAAAGAAAGAAAGAAAGAAAGAAAGAAAGAAAGAAAGAAAGAAAGAAAGAAAGAGTACTTACAGCATTGTCCTAGTATCCTATTGTAATTTTATAACTCCAAACATATTTTTTCTCCACCTACATCTAGGTTGACACAACTGACTGTTTTACCAAAACCAAAACATGATGGCTGCAACATTTTCATCACTGTTGGCCTACCTTAGATATCTTCAGGCCATTAAACCTCAGTGGATGGAAAGAATATTTTATAGTTCAAATCATGCAAAATGGAACTTCACTACAGGGCCAACCACTGGCTGGTGGGGAAAGGATCTTGTCATAGATTTCAGATTTGGATTTGCAACTGCAAAGTTAGAGACTACTCTTCTGTGGGAACAGGGAAAGGAAAAAGTGGGATAAATATGGGGTTATTGTTAATCTAGAGAGAAAACCAGGAATAACTTAAGAGGTGGTTTCCTTATTTTGGGATCTCATTCCAAATTCACAACAGAAACACTACTTGAGAAATGCCTTCCAAAGCTGGATGAAGAAAAAGGTAGTTACATCTGAGACATAGCTAATTCTCACCCCTCCTCTGACTTGAATGGTATGATTGTGAACAACTAAGATTTGACCTTGAAACAGTTTTCATTTTTGCCTGGAATGCTCTGATTTGGGACTGCAGATGCACAGCTTGCCAGATGTCAGGCTGGATGGTGTGAGTGTTGATTTGCCCTTCCCGCCTGCAGTTACCAGGATGGTTCCTGTGCTCAGTCTCAGCCCTGTAGCGTGGCACGGCTGCAGGCACAGAGGCTCCTGGTGAAGGCAGAAGCCAATAGTCCAAAAGCTGACACAAAGCCCTGGTCACCACTGCCTGGTGTGACCTGTAGCCAAGAGACAGACACCTCTAACTACTCACTCACCCAGACAGTTCAGACAGAGCCTCGACTTTGTATAGTCTGGACTTCGTATGCCATTTCTCACTCCTCAAGGCAAGTGCAGTTTAGGCCCCACCACTCTAGTGCATTTTGCCTCCCTTTGTAACACTGAAGCAGTACAACCTCCCTCAAGCCTCTGATTTGAGCAGTCTGACCAGGTGTCAAATCAGTTTTCAAAACAAAATATCCAACTTGAAAGGATCAGAGAAAAAGAATAAAACCCCATCTGTCTAACCAGACACCAATCACTATGTTATCTGAGTGCCTCACAAATAAAGCGTGTCATACGGAACATTTGTTGCCATTTATCTCAGGAATGGTGTTTGCATATCAGCCTTTATCTCGGGATTTTGCAAATTACCTAAAGGCATTTGAGTCAAGGCACAGAGGACAAGGTGAGTAGTAATTGCAGTCATTCAGACCTCATGACACTTTTCACAACTGTCAAATAACAAAGTTAACTAATGAGATAGTCCACACCTGTGTAAAGATTCATAAAGAAAAAAAACCTTATCTTCTCTTCCTACACTAACCTTTCAGTTAACTGTCAAAAGGTTCCAGCTGACCATCACAGAAAGACAATTCTGTGCATGTAAGAGTACCAAAGCAAAAAGAAAAAAAAAAAAAAAAAAAAAAAAAAAAAAAAAAAAAAAAAAAAAAAAAAAAAAAGCGCCTAATCTGCCATGGAGACAATGTATAAACTCACAAGAGAGTTTAAGAGCATGGCTGTTGGTCTAACCCAAAGTAAGACTCAACAATCCCAGACCATCCTCAGTCGTGTAAAAACCCCATACCCAGAGAAAACGAATTCCAGTTTTTCCTCCACATCTCTACATCGAAAATGGAGATAACAGCATTTGCTTTACTCCCTTCGACATTGTGAAGATTCTTTTTTTTATGACTTTCAGAAACTTGATAGAAGACACTTCTGAATTTTAATTGACCAGAAGCACTTTTTTCAGATAACGGGGCAAAAATAATGCAAAAGCAATAGGTAGCAGAAAAGGTTTCAAGTTTGGATTAAAGCTACATAATTTGGATTAAAAGTACATAGGATGTAAACCACTGGGATGAGCCCTCCTGCAGGAGGTTTTGCAGAAACACTTCCACTTCCAGGGAACATGCTGTCCTACTGCAAAAATTTCAGTCCTTGCTCAAACACTGACCTTTTTTTGTCTCTCTCCAGCTCAGTTGCACCCCAAGGGGCCAGAAGTCTAAGTGTTTTTTCAAGCAATTATACATGATTACATGCAGAGTGCAGAGTGCCATAAAATGAATGAGTGAAGACATTTCCAAAGAAGTGCTCTTATAATCCTTGTGATGGTGCACAGTGGAACATTTTATCCACACTCAATCTTCATATTTCCTAAATTTACATTATACATCATTGTTGTATTATAGGCAATACAATCTATTGAAGTATGCATTAATTAGCTCGGCTTTTCTTATAAACAGAGGTCATATAATTAAATATAAACAGTCAAAGGAGTCAGAGAAGTCCTTTTTGTCATGTTCTGCTCCATAATCTTCATAGTGCAATATCTTCTGGGGAGGGTGCAAGGACTAGTCTTAGAGGAAGTCAATAGGCATATTACTATTCTCTAGAAGGTACCATCAAGGTAGCTCTTGCAGCTGTGAGCCAAAGTCTAAATTAAACAAGGCCTGCGTCTTCAGGGACTCTGAAGGTGTCCCATCTAGTCAAAAGGGGCAAACTTCTATGACATTGATGACACTTTATATGGCAATACTGTTGATCTCTGCAAAGCAAGGGCAAAGGATTGGAGGTATCATCATGCAAAGGAGATACATTACTTATCCTGTAGGCTTGGCTACTCACTGAAGTAGGAAGGATAAGGAAGGAGATTAATTTATATTGCCTGACCTACCTCACATTAACTGCACAGTCACATTTTCTTGTTTGTGGTAAATGCAAGGTAATCTTTTCCTGCTTATAAATTTATATTCCGTCATAACCAATGGAATCTTTTTTGTAATGATTCCCCAAATGCCTGATCCTTAGAGGCATCCTCTCATCCCTCATGGTTTACTGTCAGGGGTTGAGACTCTTTCTGGGGATTCTTCGACACCCCAAAGATATGCATATTTCAATACCTTAGGAAGAATTATCCCACTACAGACAGACAATTTATGTCTTGTTCAGAAAATAAAAGAAACAAAAAAAGGACAAATCAACAACTGATTCACAATTTATGACTTGCTAAACATTTTGCTTCATACCCACAATCTGTTTACATGAATTGCTTTAGTGTAAAAGTCAGAAAGTTAATTGCTCAGTTGCAGGAACCTTAGATAAAAGCTGGTTCAGTAACTATAATTCACTGCAGCCAACCAGAAGTCTGGAAATAAATAACTTTACACCAAAGTAATTCTACTGCTCTCTGATGCTTCACAAGGAGCAGAAGGGGTTTGAACCAAAAAGAGTTTGTTTTATGAAAGATAATGTTCCTGATTGTAATTTATTCCAATCAAAGCTCCCAAGTAGCATAATTTCTGAGCTCTTTATTTCTCTGAGTGTCCATTTCAAGAACATCCTAAAGCTTGCATCAGAGTTTTTAGAAAAATGTGTCTGTGCTGGTCTGCTCCCTAGCCAGATTCAGCAGTGATAGACTTTAAATGCCACTACCTCACTTCTGACATGACTATGTTTTTCTACATTCCACTGGAGTCCAGGAGCCTTTAAGATAATATCCAGAAGTGATACATCATGTCCTTCCCTTTGCTTCCCATAAAGTGAAATGTCATCTCTATAAACTTCTACTCCCTTTTCGGCCCTCTGGGCAGCATCTCACTCACTTCCCTTCAGATCAAGGATCTGCAGAAGCAGTAAGTCCCCAACAGCCCTCTGCCCTTTGTCAGCTGCTCATGCCAAACTGGACAAGGACTTTGTGGAAGCTGTGCGATGCATGAGGCATCATGGAGATAGAGCCCAAGCCCAAGCAAGTTTTCTGCCCTCCCTGTTGCAGGGTTAGGACCCTTTTTTTTCTCTGCCCAAGAACAGACTTTTGTGGGGATCTGTGGGATTGCTGACTGCACAGGGTGGTTTCCAGCTTCCACAGCAGCCCCCCCTTGAAGTACACACTTCTCACAAAGCCAAGGCCCAAGGGCCTCCCTGTACCTGCAAGGTCTTGGATTACCACATTACAAAGATGTCACTCAAATCCTCTTTGCCTCTGTAGCATGTTTGAATGGATCTAGACAACTGAGTTGTCACCTTGAGCTGGTGCACTTTAGTCCCTTTACAAATCCCAGTCACCTCTGCCCTGGCATCAATGTGATGTGGAATAACTGTATTACGGACCTTAAAAATAACAGTCTAGGCTTGTTCATGAATGCCTGTTATGGATTTTGAACTCAGAAAACCGGTAACTCTCACTTGTATTTAGCCTTTCTCCCTGGATTCTTTGCTTTGACAGACACATTTCCAATATCCTATTATCTTATATGTTAGTACTATAGTAAGTAGGCATAACTGATTTACCTTTTCTCTAGCATTCACTGCTTTCTATACTTCCATCCTGCTCCTTCTTATTCATCTTTTCTTCTTAACAGAATAAAGATGTTTGTTTAAAAAACAAAGAACAAGATTACCAGTGGAAACTACGCAGAATCTTTCTTCCCTTCACTGGACAGTCTCCACCTATAAACCTTTCCTCATCTATCTACCTCCCATTTGAAGAAACCATCCTAGCCTGACCATTTTCCTTTCTCTTCCCCAACATCAAATCTCTGGGAGCACAGAGCCACATGATTTTCCAGCACCTTCATCTCTTTTCAGCAACATCCCACACACCAGCCCTGTCCCTGGTTTGATGGCCTTGGGCCAAGTGAGATCCACAAACCTCTAACAGCATTGTAACAAATAATTGCTCTTTAAATGCTTCCACCTTTTTAATGCACTTTGACAACTGAAAACCTGGAAAAATGTCCATACCAAGTCACCAGCAAGGTCTGACACACTGTATGTGCCCCACCCAAAATCAAAAACTGACTATGAGGTAACAGGTTTAAGGACCCTCATGTCAGTGAGATTCTCACAATGCACATGATGCTTCCCTCTTGTGAAAAAGAGATCTTTTTCTTGGACTTCTCTAAAGAAGCATAATTATCAAGCAGAAAGTGAAGAGGCTTAAGAGGTAGAGAGGGTTATAATGATAGAATTAGTACCATCACAGATGCCTCCAAGAGCAATTTTACTTAGGAAAAAAGTTACTCAGTGAACATGTGAATCCTTGCTAATTCAAGACTATAATTCACTAGGTACCAACAGACTGTCAATGACTATTGTCTGTTCTCAATTTTTATTTATTTCTTCTAACTCACGTAAATAAATCTTGTTTCAACCCTAATGCATGACTCAGTGTTCAGTGAAAAAAACAGGTTAGTACCAGCAGTTGCCTCAGCTGGGAAGTACCACGCACCTCTCTTTATCTCTCACTCTTTTTGTTGCAGTAACTACTTGGTGTGGTGAAGATAAGAGAAATGCTATTCAAGAGTTCAAATGCTCCCAGTGCAACTAAAAATTAGTGCCGAAACCAACAAATTGAAGACCAGGTGTCAAAAAGTCTCCTTCAAACCATATGAGGGGGTAAAAAAGAAGCAGAGGAAATGAGAGATAGGAGGATGACCTGTTCTTTCAGTGCTTTTTCACTGAGTGATTCCAATAAATCGAAAGCTTTTTCTTTTTGAAAGTAAATAGAAAGTTACTTCAATGAAGGCCATCCCCTACAGCCACAGGATTCATTCCCTTAAAAACAAATTAAAAAGTTACATCTTCCTTTTGCCAGTCTATAAAGGTAAAGGAAATTAAAGTTACAGGGATTAAGCCTGCTGGAACATCTAGGCATTCATTCATTCATCTCCTGGCTGAACTTCAGTCCTGTTACAGGGCATGGCTCAGCATGAAATTGTGAACCCATCTGAGAAAGGGACAAAGTGGTCTCCTGACTTATTTCCTGTGGGTTAGAAAGGGCATCATCACTGCTCACAATGGTGACCAGAGCTGTAAATGTTAAAACCTGAGGATGCTTGTGAAGTTTATATTGCCCACAACTTGAACACCTTAGTTGTTTGCTGAGCAGCTGGGGTTAAGCAGCCCCATCTAGATCCCAACAACGTAATTGGAGTCACACGTACATCCACTTCCAGAGCCTTGCCCCCCAACTGCTCATGGTAAAAAATGGCAATGTTAGGAGAGGAGTGGGGAGGGGATGTACAGGTTCTTGGCACTACAGGAGTATTTCAGCTTCCCAGCAACAACACTGGTTCTGCAGGGACCTCTACTCTGGAAGAGAGGTAACTGCCTAATGTGGATCTCAGTATCAACCTCAATAAGCATTCAACTAAGGAAGTAATATTTATGTCACTGCCTTTACTGAAGGGTGAAAAAATTTCATGGGTTTAAAACTGGCTTAGTTAATGATGGAAATCTGTCTGCACTAATATGTTCCTCAGTTAAATGTGCCTTCTCTTAATTTAGTGTAACTGCTTCTTCACATGTGTGTGTTTGTTTGTGCATACATAACTAAAGTAAATTGCATTCATACCAAAATAACATGTCCTCTGCTCTCACAGAACTGTAAAACCATTCTATGGGTTGAGAGAAAATCAGCAAGGAATTAATAGGGTACAACTTTACATTTATGCAATGTTTTTTGTTTTCAAACCTTTAAATTACATCTTTATTGGCAATGCACTTTGAAATTTCTGAAATCCACTTATATATGAAAAAATTCTTAAGGAGTTTTTTTATTTTCATTTGATCCACAGTACCACACACAAAAAGAGAATATGCAGAAATGTTTCCGTGAGGACAAGGAGATGCTTCAGGCTGTGCACTCAAGGGAATCACAGCTGAGGTGGGTTTAGATATGTCATTCTTTTCTGGCAGTGTGTTTCCTGCTTGCTGTATCTTTGTCATGGAAAAGCAATGGCAGAAAGATTCCTACAAAACTCCTTGTCCTAGGTGACTGTGAAGATCATAATATATTTTAAGAATCTTCTCAACACCAGGTAGCACCTGTATTTCTTACAGCTTTGTGAGGCTACAACTATTTAGTGGAAGTATTTCTTCCACTACTGGTGGTGGTTAGTGGTTTTCTTTATTTGTGGTTAATATGATTATTTTTTATCTGAGGTTAGGGCAAAACAATTCTTTTCCTTTTTTTTTTTTTTTAATTTTTGGCACCTTCACCCAACCTCAATTTGAAAACTACACAAATCTTCCTATTTTAAAAAACTGTGGTCCTCACATCAGAAATGTAATTTTCCTCTTCCCACAAATAAAATTCGCCTCATTGTAGCCCATTACAAAAACAGAAGAGAATCTCTCAGTTCATATGTACAGGGAAAATTTAACTAAATGCCAAATGCCCACCCTACTGGACATGAGCCAGCCCAGGACTGAAGTGTGATTCTTGCAGTTAAATTTCTGAAAAAGTACTGTAGTTCAAATGTTAAAAGACCACAGTAAAATGTTAGATGTAAAATGTTAGATGAGTTGTTGTTTTTTTTGGGAAAAACATGCTTGTGAAATAGAGTGGTGATGAAACTGCAGGGTAATTCTCTGGGAAAGACACTGGGAATTTCCTTAGTCCAAACTCCTTCTGAAAGCAGTGTCACTGAAAAAGTCAGATCAAGCTTATCCAGGCTGTATCCATTTAACCTCCTTCAAAACTTCCAAGGATGTAGCCTGCTTAGCCTCTTTAAGCAACCAGCTCCACAGCCTGATTGTTCTCACTGGGAAACATTTTCTCTTATATCCAGGCTGATGTCTATCTATCTATCTATCTATCTATCTATCTATCTATCTCACAAAAGCACCTGCCCCATTCAGCAATGGCTCCGCGTTTTCCTTGTTCATCCTTTTACTGCTAAGCAGCACAGATGCTTCTATTGTTTTCCTTGATATCCCTCAAATATCAACTCCAGCAGAGCACTGTTTTTCTAACACCATGCCTACCCACCCAGACAAAGTTCCTAAATCCCTCCTTTGAACCCCTTCTTGCTGTCCATCTTCTGAATTCTACCTTTTGCATTGCCCAGTCATCTCATGGCCGTGTCTGACCCTGGTTCCCCTCATTGTGCCTGAGAGGAGAAAGGGCAGCAGCAGGGATAGGGAAAGGGATCAGGGAGAAGGAATGGATTGGACAAGAAATCAGGAACAGCAAAAGGCAAAGTTCCTCAAAGCATAAAGAAATTCTCTGTGTTTTATATTCTGGGTGTCTGACTTCATTTGCTGGAGCCTGATTTCCTGAAATGCTGAGTATTCCAGCTGCAACTGAGCTCAATAGGACCTGAACTCTGCTTTAACAGATAAAACTGAGCACACTGGAAAAATCTGGCCGTAGGTGCCTCAGACTGAAAAAAGAGAATTTTGTCTGTGAATCTGTAAAATAGGGCTAATAATATCTCTCATTCTCACAAGAGTCTTGTATAAATAAATGCATTCATTGCAAAGTGCTCAGATACCACAGGGATGAGCTCAATACAAAAGCCCAGGAGGCAACTGAAAATTCTGTCTTTAGAGAAGGATTTGAATAGTGTGCAGCAAATAAGGCTTGAGTCCTCTCATCTGTGTAATATGGAGTAAACAAGAGACTGAATCACTGCTGATTAAGTGAGCAGCATCCATCCTGCATGATGAATGAGGTATGGTCCTTTGGAAAAAATCTATATGCAACTGTGTCAATAAAAACTATGCCGTGATACATAGAGGCAGTGGAGTGGACATTTATCTCCTGATAATCATTGTAATTCTGACACTTCCTGATTTTTTGGTAAAGTGACTCTGCAATCTTAAAACTGTTCTTTTAACATAATTTCTGCACACACTTGTATTTATGTTTATTTAAAATATTGTGGTTTAATAGAGCTTCAAACCAGTCTATTCTTGGCATACAGACTTATTCCAATAATTCTGATAAATCAGGGAATACTGTCACAGTTTACATTTTCTATTTGTTGCACTAGTTCCTCCTACTGTACATGAATCCTTCTAGCCTATCAGTGACTGAAAATTAGTTCCTTCTGGCATTTAGTAGTTTTCATATTTAATCCATTGCATCAATAATTGCATTACAAATGTATGTGTTAAGTGTGTATCTGGAATAAAACAGGCAATCCCTGAATTATTTAGGGAAGCTGTATTCATGTCTGCATACACAGAAAAATCCTGGATGATGTGTTTGTCATAAACACTTGTAATGAGAAGGGAAAATTGGGTTGTGGGTTGCTAGAAGGAGTTTAAATAAATTGCTTTATTGCTATAGAAAATTTCAAAAATAAGATGCTTTCTAAAGCAAGGTGCAGTACTGATCTCAGAAAGTAATTTTGCTTCCTTTAAGCCAAAAGAGATTTTTTTTTTTTTTTTACTTCCATTCCAGTTTGGTCAGGCAGCTGCATTCAAAATGTGTCCTACTATAGAAATAGAGTAATTTGGGGATTACTTGCAGTCTGGCTGGGCTTAATATTAGCTTTTGTTTTAAATGGCACTTTACTATCCTTGTACAACTTTCTGTTAAAAGACAACCCATTGCAGGGGATTTACCCATCAGTTCTTGGGGCAGCTGCTCTAAGCACCTTAGCCAGTAAGCAGCAAGACTTTTTTACCCATCCCTATTCATAGCTGCCAAAATTAAGTGGCCTTTGTTCTGTCCACCACTCGGGAACAAGGCAAACACACTGCCATACCAGCAGGAGACCACACTACTGCACCTGAGAACGAGCATCAGTCTCCACCAAAATCCTTCTAGAAGGAGTTCAAAAACCAACCCCTAGCTCTACTGCTGCTGCTGGTAATTACCACATCATTAAAGCAAATGGATTTCTACAAGCAAAAGCATGTTTACATGAAGGTAAAATGTCTGAAGACACAAGTGTCATCTACTAGAAGGGCTTTAAAGTTCATACCCGGTCAAGTCTAGCATGAAGAAGAGCAGATGGTATGTCAGCACCAGAAACAGCAGCAATATTTTGGGATTAACCTGGCTTTTCTGCAACCAACATAGTGCAGGGATTATCAGCTTTCAAGATTTTTTTTTTCCTTCCTGTGCTTTAGTGTCACACAATTTCACAGCAGCTACGTATGACAGACAATGCTGCTAGTCCTCCTTTGGATTTTATACTGGAATCTTATTGGAAGATTCAAGAAAGACCTGAAGATGGCTGTCACCCTAAGACAATAGCTTAAGCTTTCCACACCATCCTTGTCATCAGACCAAGAACTTGTGCAGGCACATGGAGGAAAGAAACATTACACTGATGGGGAAACGAGTATATTAATATTTTGCTGTCCTGTAACTTTTGTTCCTTGGGAGGTTTCAAGGGTCTTGCTACACATTTACTGTCAGATTGAAGTCCTGCTGC
Source organism: Chamaea fasciata (assembly GCF_029207755.1). Lineage (NCBI taxonomy): Eukaryota > Metazoa > Chordata > Aves > Passeriformes > Sylviidae > Chamaea > Chamaea fasciata. The sequence goes on along the minus strand of NW_027094087.1, from coordinate 18,946,015 downwards.
TGAAGTGATCTCTACTCTCTCATTGTCCACTCTGTCACCTCCTGAAAGCTGCTGTCCCTGTAGCTGAGGTGACTGGGTGGCTTTTGAGCCACGTCTTGACCATCACATTGTGCAGGGCTGTATGTTGCCATGAATCAAAACAGAATAAAATCTCCTTTAATAAGCCTGGCAGTTAACTGCATGGATTTAGGAGAAACCCCACAGTACATATTGTGGGGGCAGACACTTCCCAGAAAAGGGCAAGGCAGAACCTAGAGGGGAAAACTGCCTGCCACAGTTCAATCTGCTTCTGAATGTACATCAAAGTCTTCAGTGGAATATGATGAAAAACATAAAAAAAAGATGAGGAACCTACACAGAATTATAAGATTCATGTGATAACTCAAGACTAATATAACCTAACCTACAAGATCCCATCCCTCGCAAGAATTATGTCACTTTTCCCAGTGACACGAATCACATAAGAAATCATTGCTTTTGTGAACAAGGAAATGTCATTTAAATCTAAGCATTTGGCCTGTTGAGGCAAGCTTTCTAGGGACTGGTAGAAATTAAAACGAGGATAAAAGTGTTGAAGGATTTTGTTTCATTAAAACCACAATTGATACTGGATAGTATAAATATTCACTTCCAATAAAAAAAAATAGAAATTTAAACAACAATCAAGACACAGAACAAGGAAGTGAACCAACCCCAGATAACATCTTTACTCAGTCCTTTGTCTTTAGTCTGGATAAACGTGCAGAAAAGGAGAAGAAATGTTTAACCTAATAGGAGACAATTATAGCAGTCAAGCTTCTTCACACCCACTTTTCGTTCGCTTCCCTGAAGATTATTTGCCACCCAGACAATAGCAGGCAAGATATGGCATCCATTGTTTCAGTAATGATAAAGGTGGGTGGAGCAGTGGCTGCTCCCATGATCCCATGACAGAGAAAAATTCCCTGTCACTACAGAGTGCTGGAAACCTTATGTCTGACAACCTGTCTTGTGCCATCTCTTCCTGCAGCCTCCCCGGGGGAAGTGGACTCCCACTAGGACAGCACTGCAACTTGGACTGAGGACAAGGCTCTCTCTGGGGCTTGTGGATGTGTTTCCAAGGCCAGATCCCCTCCTGCTGCCAGGCCCAAACTGCTCTCCTCCGTGCTGGTTTGAAGCTTTTGGCATGAGACTGTTCTCACCCAAACATAATCCAGAGATATGAAAATACTTTAAACTCTGCAGTCCTGTGTATGATCCAGGATCCCCAGGGCTTTAACTGAAAAGGGATGGGAATATCCCAACTGGAGCTTGCACATGCTCCAGATACCATGCAGGGTTTCCTGTAGTTTGTAATCATCACCAGCACACCAACTCAATGCCTGAGCCCTGACAACCCTTTAGGCACATCCCACTGCCTGGGCTGCAGCAAGAGGCACATGTTTGCACTGCAAGGACAGCTTGGGAGGTTTGGGAACCACTGATGGACAGCCACATCCTCTGCTGTTGGGGCATCCAACCCTTTGGGGAAGCTGTGTGCTGATCAGGCTGCACTATTGCTGAGAGCAGCCCACCTGCCAGGAACAGCCCTGCATGGCTTAGCAGCGGTGTTTGAGGCATATGCCATGGGAAACCTCTTGGTGCTGTAAGGAAAGGCAGCAAAAAACTGTAGAATAATGAATAGATGGTTTCAGCTTTTTTGTTCTCAAGCTGTATGTTCTCCTTCCCTATAAACTACAGGAAAGTAATTGGTGACTACTAGATAGAGGTTTTTCAAAAAATGCATATAGCTTAAAAAAGCTTAAGTACTCCATTTGACATCTTACTCTAAAAATCTGCACCCTCTCTCCCCTGACACCACAGAGGATTCATACAAGCAATCCTCTTACCAGATATATTAATTCTAAAATAAGGAACATATATAGCTATAGAATTTAATAAGGCTATTGGAATGGAAAATGGTACTTCTAGAAAATACATATCTTTGTTGTTGCCAGTCTATAATGCAAAACTGCATCTGGAACCCCTGTTTTTGTGGCAAGGTCTAAAAGGAAGTCTTATTTCTGTAATAATGAGAGACAAAGCCATGTAGTTTGCAATCTGCTTCTTATTTTGCATTCCCTGTGCAGAGGTTGCTTTTAAAAGACACTTCACCTGTACCAAATGCTGCCACAGAGCAACACCATAATGGAAATCTTACATTCTCTGTCTCTTGCAGGACCTTTCTGGCTTCTCAGCGCACAGTTCAGTAAGCAAAGATACAAATTAATAACAAAAGACAAAATGCTTTTATTTATTTTTCAGTGATCTCTAAGGTGTCAGTGACACTCAGAACATACTTCCCAAATGAATAATTTCAGTCTTTATGGCTCATTCCATTTCAGTTTGCACACTGCATTTTATCCAGCTCAGGCTCGGTCAGTATAATGCAAAAGATAGCCATTTAAGATACTGGGTTTCTATTCTCCATATATGTAACATTGGCCAGAATTCAAGCCCAGAGACATAACAGAGGCTTTTGTGCAGATATTTTTGGCTGATATTAGGAACTGCTACAATAAAGAGGGATGGAAGCCATCTGCAGAAAACACACACACAGACAAAAGCAGTTTTACTGGTCAAGGAATGCAGGATCAATGCTTTGCTTCAGCTCTGGATATTATCAGAGTTATGCAGGAGCCAGAATTTCTGTCTCAGGGACAGTCCAGGATTTTGAATCTTTCCACATTAGATCAGAACAGAATGCTTATTTTCAGAATCATCCCTACAAATGTTTTTAATTAAAGTATTACTTTCTATTTGGACATTTGTCAGTTATAATTTTTCATTTAAAAGGAAAATTTGCAGTGAAAACCACTCCAACATGGAGCCAAAGGGTTTCAGTCTGATCAGCTTGTCATTTCAGGATATTAGAGAAATGATGCCTTACAGAAAGTGAGAAGGTGGCTGCATTACTTTCCATTTTGTTCAAAGTGGAATATCATTATAATCAATATTTCCTGTGAAATGTCCCAGTTATAACAAGCTGATACTATCAAACATAAAGCTGCTTCCACTGAATGTTTTTGACCATATTTGCTAAGAAGTACTTATTTACACAGGAGGAATTCAGATACCTGGTATCCTTTCTGTGCAATTGTTCTTGCTTCTGCCTCCCTCAACGTCATTTCTTATTAAAGCCTCAGGAGGAAGCAAACTAGAAAAGCTGCAGGGAGGGGAAAAAGAAAAAAGACCTAGTGGGAAAAGCAACAGCTGACACAAAAAAAGGAAATGCCTTATTAGGGACACCACTAAAGCTAGCAAGCTGTCCCTTGCATATTCCTCACTCCCAATGAGCTGGGGTGGCAAGTGTCTTGGAGGCGTGAGCTGAGCTGAGCTGATCTGGAAAGCATGAGCTGAGCCAAACTGAGCTGAGCCAAACTAAGCTGAGCTGAGTTTGTCATATTATTCATGCAGGCTATGTTCAAGGGCTCTGGAGCCAGTCTGGCTGAGCCCTGAACTTGGTTCAAATGAAATATTTAGTAGGAGAGCCAAGAGGATCATTTCTGCACCAGGCACAGACTCTGGCATTTAGCTCATCCCTGTGCTGGCTGTGCTCTGCCAGAAGAGGAAGCAGAGGCCCTGTGCTGATAACACATCCCACAGGACATGTCCAGCCAGCCTCCTCGGGACATAGCAGGGAGGGCCTTCCCTGGCAAGAGGCATCAGAGCATCTCTGAGCTCGACAAGGGCTCTCAGCTGCCCCACAGTCATTCTGTATGGGATCAGCCCCTGCTTCTCTCTGCCCAGCATCACCAGCAGCAATGCTGAAAGGGTCAGATGTTGAGAAAATGCAGCTTAAAATTGAGTTTCAGGCTCAAATCCTCACAAGAAGCATGGCGAAAATAGGCCCTATGAAATGCCCTACAAAAAAGACAACATGCTGAAGTGGTCCACCTATATATTTAGAAGTGGAAAACTAATATAGGGAAAAAACCCAAAACCTTGATTTTAGAAACAATTATCTACAGAATTATTTATGTCCTAATGAAGAAAAGATTCAGTCTTTCCTTCTGCCTTCAATGGACACTTCAATGCCTCTTTCCTGCCCCAGTCTGCACCCCTGTCCAGGCTTCCCTGAGGGGCTGAAGAGCTCAAGGGACTAAAGGACAGAGCCCAGCAATTCTTTCCCTGCCCATGGTGCAAGCTCTGCCTGCCTCTGTGTCCAGTCATGTACATCTGGATGGAGGCTTATGTCATGGCTGGATGGCAGTGAGCCTGTAGCTGCCTCTAGGCTTCTTTCCCCTTTCCTCGGCCTTTTTTTCCTCACACTGCATAAGCACTCCAATGTGTTTGCTGTATGCAGAAACATTTTTACACCAGCTGCAGTGAGGTGACGCCAGCTCAGTGGTGCCTCTTGCTGCAGCAGTGTTTGTCTGTCTACAGCAGTGAGGCAGGGACAGTTTGATTCTCACCCTTATGATGTAATTGCTGTTTATGTTTTGCAACTCTATGAGCTGGTGCTGCTCTATAAAGAACTTTGAGAAATTCAGGGCAGACACAATTTTTTTCAACTGAAGATATTCCCACAGTCAGAATTTCAGGTTTGGCATTGCACTGCACAAGGGCAGTCTGATCTTAACTCTCAATTCATGCCACAAGTGTGTCAGCCTTTCAAAGCAGGGTCTCTCTGGTGTTTATTCAGAGCATGCTTAGTGCTTCTTGTTAGGACAAGAAGAGTAAGGTGTCAGCAAAATGGAGAATCCAGTGCAATATTGTCTTTGGCTTTCTTTACTTTTAAATTAAATACTTCTGCTTTCTTTTAAAAACATAACATGACGACTGTTTCCTCCCTGTCTGAGTTTGTTTTGAAGTGCTTCAGTTCAGACTGGGACTTGCATGGTCTATTATTAATACAATTTATTAATAGGAGTTTATAATGAAAGCACAGATACTTTAGGGAATAAGATCACTACAATTAAGAATGAGAGGAGCCTACACAAGAAAATGAAACCTTGCATTGCTTAAACAATTTTAATGATAACTAGTGAGTTTCCACTCATTAAGTAATCTGCATCAGATGGTCAAAGAAAATATATTCAGAGATAAAGTAAAGAATAAAACTGGGTAATGAATGGAGAATGAGGTCACACATCTATCCAAATATGCAAATAGATAAACATCGCAACAATAGATTTTCTTCTGTTCTGTTCACAAAGGTGCAGTTTCCTTATCTGAGATCATTGTGGGGCTAGTGAGAGCACAAGACTTAATACAAAATCTCCCAAAGACAACAATTTGGCCAGGCTGGCTTTATTGTAGTATAACCCTTTGTATACGTACACATACACACAATATATTTGTGTGTGCACATGCAAAAGCAACTACACTAATTTTTCACTCTACTTTCTGTTCCCTTTATACAGAAATATAATTACACAATTAGAAGAGTGGAAATGGGGATGTCTTTCCTTTAGCCTAATGGGATGTATTATGTTTGTATGTATATGTATAAGGATGTTTGTGTGACATGCAGAATTAATTCCAGAAAACTACTTCAGTTTTCAAGTAGCTTTCATGTGTCACCTTACCTGTGGTGATGATAAGCAGGTCCATATTTCTTTGCAAATCTAACAGTACTTACTGCTGTCAGTAATTAAACCCTAGACAGAAAGACCATCTATTTCCTGCAGCTTTGAACACTCATTTTCCCCCTCTAATATATTTGCCTCTCTCACCAGTCCCATACAGAACAAGCCTATGAGTAGAAAAAGAAATTATCCCCTTCCAAACATGCCAGCTTCTACTGTGGATTGGCAAGGAGGTCTGAAACCATGTTGGAGTGGGAGATCTTTGACAGAAGATTGTATTCCCGGACTTTTCTTTTGGGTGACACTGCTTCAAAACCTGAATCATGAGCTGGTTGGTTGGAGCTTTTGCTTTCCTTCCCATCTACTCTCCACTCCATGGTCCTCCTATTCAGAATAGAAAACTTGCAAGTTTTGTCCAAGTTTACTGCAGTACTGGGTCTCCTTCCTCTTGGTTTGGAAGGGCATGTTTAGATATTGAACCTGTATGGAAAAAACTCCAGCAATATAACATAAGAACGTTTCTGATGGTGGCAGAAAATTTTACAGCCAAGGTATTTCCATGGTCTTGGGTGACTCTACCAAGGGAGCAGAACCTTCTGCCCCAAGTAAAGAGTATGTAATTGCATGAGCATGCATGCTCAGCACTTTTCACAACTGATGTCTAAGGTGCCTTTTTTTTGTCAAAATCTGCCCAGGCAGAAGCAGAGCCTGGTCTGCATGACGTGCACTTCAGGATAGCGTCATTCACTGCCTCTGAGCATGGGGGAAAAAAGAGCACTGGGAATGGCCTGGACATTTGGAAATCCTGTCTTCTATTCATGGCTAGTTAAAGCTTCTCCTCCACATGTAGGACCCAAGAAGTGAAGAGAAGGTGACATAAGTTTTGCAATGAGCTGGACAAAGTTTCCAGGACCCATTTAGTTCTGAGGTCTGGACTACCTCATATCCACTGTATTTCCTCCTGTGCCAGCTAGACCTAAGTCTGTGTAAGTGCACCTGCCCATTCTGGGGTCATTCTTTAAGTTACAAGATATAAAAATTCACAGAACTATGATCCCAAGTTTCCCATTTGGTTTAATGAAGTGCGTCAAATGGACCCTTCATTATGCCCCTTTCATGCAAAGTTTACTTTAGAAATTTTTCATAGTGCATACCAAATTCATTCAGAGCCTGGAAACGCATAACAAACAATCAGACAACACACTTGTGGTACCCTTTTAAAATTATGTTTAAATCTACGCTGCCATCCAGACGCTAAAGGCAGGATTATCATCCACCCTTCTGCCTCCCTCATTACACCAGCTTTCCTAACAGGAGCAGGGAATCAAAGGAAGCTACAACACAAAACAGCATGTCGAGCTTTTCAAAACAAGAAAAAAAAAATCAGGGCTTTGAGATTTTCATTATATTTTACCACCATTAATTAAACCTGTTTTAGAGACAGATGTATTTTATCATCCGATTTCTTTAATGAAGAGTTCAAATTCACAGATTGTGCTAGTATCAGGGACTGGAATGGGAACTTATAACTCTGTGTCTGTTTGACAAAAGCTAATTCGTAGCAGTCACCTGTGTGGAAAAATAACTGCAATAGTATTCATAAAACATATTGTCCATGAAGAAACTCATGGCAAATGCAGCCTGAATAAGTTTTCACCACTGCTGTTTCCTTAGCAAGATACGTCATTTCTTGAAAGGTACACATGGTAAGTGATGCAGTGATGCTGAGGGTTGCAGTGCAAATGCACAGTGATTGGTACCAACAGTTCTTCCAAAATACATTCCCCAGGAGAAAGAGAAGTTGTCATCCAGAAACACACAGTCAGCATAGATACAAAAAAAGATTGGTTTAATGAGGAAATCAGTGTCAGTAGAAAAGTGATAAAAGATGAGCAAAAACATAAAAACAAATGTGGAAAATGTGTATTACATCATTCTGTGTTACTGAAGTAGCGATATAGTCACAAGGGGAATAAAATGGTCAGAAAAACGAAAAGGGGAGAATTGTGTTCAACTTTAACATGTCAGTAGTGAAAAAGAGGCATAAAAAACTGAGCCTGAAGGGACCTACATACATGAGTGCCTGATATTTCATCCATATGCTTTTTTTTTCTGTAGATATCTTTATCCTTTGTGCTAATTAAAATCTTCGTTTACATGTACTTTGTCTCCCTCTTTCTCTTTGCTGCTTCATTCTGTTCTGTTCTTTCTTTTCTCATCATCTTTTATCTTTGCAGATACCTTCTAATTAATTTTTTTCCTTAAGGTCATTTTTTTCTATCCAGTGCAGAATTAATTGCCGTTTGTTCTTTTTTCTTTTCCTATCTTAACTTTTTTCTTCCCAAGTGTTTTTCAAAACTTCTCTCTTCTTTTACAGAACTCCTTTTCTCCTCTCACGCACGCATTTTGTGGGTCCCCATGCTTACTCCCTCTCTAACACACTTCACTCTCTTTCTTACCATATCTTCTTTATTACCAAAATTCTCGTATAATCCCTTTACATAGCCTCAGAAATTCTGATCTCTGTCTCCTCTCAGACATACTTTCCTTTCTTGGCAGCCTTTTCTTCTCTAAACATGTAAAACTCTCTCCAAGGCATTACTGCTTTGTCCCAGAACCTACTCACAATTGCAAACTCCTTTTCCACCAAATTTACTCAGACTCATGTACTTTTCCCTACTGTCCAGAGATAGAAAGAGGTATTAAATGCCCTATCTTCTGCTATTTTAATTCCAGAATTCCAGAGCCAGGTTAGGTCCTCAGAACTGAAGATTTCCATTCTGATCATCTTAGCATCTGCTGCCTGGGCTATAAGCTCCAGATCTGTTAGCCAGGACATGAGGGCCACGGGTCTCTGTCTCCTCCTCAGAGACAGGTACTGACCCAATGCCACAGGAACTGACAGATCTCCCCTCATTTGCTGTGTGTATGAGTCTGATCATCCAAGCCCTTTGAAGGCCTCATAATCTTTGATGAATATTTCTTGTCCAAACAACTCCACAAAACAGGACGTCAGAAGTGGGAGAGTAATGAGAAGACTAAACAAGGTGTCTTGGTCCATACCAAGAGCCTATAAGAGAGCCAGGAAATGAGTTTACCTCTGCTGCTTTACCCTGCTGTCTTTTCTTAGCCTCCCATCCCAGGCCATTCAAACCTCCCCCAGCTCTCAACATGCACTCCTGACCTTTAAACACATGTAATCAGTTTCCTGTTTTTCTTAGAAAGACATGTAGCTCTACACTCCTTAAACACACACAGACTTCTCTGCTTGTCTCTTACACCCCTCTCTTACAATAACTCTTATCCTTTTCTGTATTCATACTCCTCCACATTTTTGAGTGCCACCCCATAATCACTCACCATTTCTAGACTCCTTTTCTCACAGCTCTGCCTAGTAAAGGGAGCTCAGTGTCAAACCAAAAAGAAAAGAATAGCTTGTAAGAATCCTGTAAGCATTGTGACCTCGGTAAAATTGGGCAGCTTGCTGGCAATTGCCACTAACAAGGAGAAGTCACCTGACTGGATTTGAAGGAAGTGGAACAAACTCATGAAGATGGAGAGGATTTGGTTTTGAGTTTCTTTCTGCTGACTTGGGTAGGGCTGAAAGCAGCAATATCACCAGGCTCAGGAAAAATACAAGAAAGATAGGAGCGTCCCTGTGTCAATATCAGTAAATGCTACGTGTGCAGGCACCATGTGCTGAGGTCAGGTCAGCACTCCCTGGCACCAGCATGCTCTCAGAGGGACCTGTTCTTTTCAGCATGGCTTTCTGCACCAGTTAAATATACATTTGTACATAGCACAGCACCATGGAGTCTGTCCTCTACCAGCAGTTTTGCAGTCTAGAAGCAGCCTGTTGAATAACCAGTGCATGATATTTTTGCGTTTTTTCTTGACCCACCTCCACTCACTTACTTTACACAGATAATAGGAAGTGCTCAGCTGCTGAAAATGTGTCTGAAACCAAAGACCTGGAAATCCAAGGGAGTGATTAAGAAAATCTATGGCAGTTTCCAACACACCTTTATTACCTCAGTAATGAATTTTGATTGATTTGATGCAAGCAGGTCATTATGAGTCTTTTAAAATCAATTTACAGCTCAGAAATACTCATGGCGTCGGCACGATGGAAGAGCAGCGTGGAACCACATGAGGCAGCGGTGTCTGATGCACCACGTGGTCATGCTGATGTCTCACACTCCATTTTTGGGTGGTGGCTGCTCCCTGCCAGCTGGTTGCAGGAACAGTTGTATGCAATAAGAAAGACCTATGTCTATTTTAAGTGTGCAAATAATCCTATTCCCACTTTTGTAGTGCTGCTAGTTTCAAGCTTTGGATAGACATTCAGATAAGGCAGGCATTTTAACTGGCTAGATAATACCAACATTTGCTTTCCTTGCTGCTTTTCTCTCCTTGGTGCTTTGATCTGTAGAGGACTAGTTTGTTTCATTTCAAATACCAACAGCTAAATGATCACCATGGTTTCTGGATAAAGACCTGAGTTAACCAACTGACTTTAATATGTGTTTTCACATGCCTTTTTTGCATTCTTGTCTCTCTCTCTTTTTTCTTTTCTTAATTCATGAGCACAAGGTTAATTCCAGCTTCTCACTTCCTCTATAGAAATCTTCTTCATCTACAGCAAGAGATCTGGAAAGATGAGGGGGAACAAAAGGAGAGTCCTGATGCAGTACATAAATCAGGACATTGGCAAACCAGGCAGGATTTGTTTGTTCTTTGTCATTAGCATTCTTTCCCTTCTAGTTCAATAGGGAATTTTAGCTGACTCTTCCTTTTGAGAGGAGGCCCTCAAAGCCTTCTCTGCTGCCCAATGTCATATTACTGTTCTAGCTTTTTCACCTCTATTTATCTAAGCTACTTTTTAAAATATTTCGAAGGGATCAACAACCCTCAAAGTCACACCTTTCACATGCGCCATCTTCATGTTCATTTACACCTAAAAGTCATCCTTAAGGAGAAGAGGAAATATTTGTTAGCTCAGGAAAAACATATATATGTATGAAAGCAGTCTAAGTGCTAAATGGAACCTGGCCACAAGGGAATTAAAAGTGTGGAGGCATGCCGCTGCCTACACTAAAGCAAATTCATGCTTTCCTTGTTTCTTTCTTACTTTTTTTGCTCATGGTTATTCTTTGTTACTATTCCTTATTTACACTCTGGCAGCGTCTAAAATCCAGATCAAGACAGAGGCAACCTCTGTGCAAGACTTTTGCAGACAAAACAACGTGCTAGAAAATAACCTGAGGGAACACATGATGGTCCCTTAAACTTGTTCTGAAGAAGAGTTTTGAGACTGGAAAAAAAAAAAACTTTTTTTGACACAGTAAAATTAGAGGCTTTAATATTTTTTTTTTTTCAGAAATAAATGCTTTGAGGCTGGGTTTCAAAATAAGTTCATATTTCAAAATATATTACATAACACCATATGCTATAAAAGTGTAACATGAGATAAGATAAAAAGGCTCAAATTCCTGCACAATGCTTCAGTTTTAGAAAAAAAGAATAGTGTCATGCCTAACTTAACAATGAACTTTGTGTAAGTGCCCCTTTTCACTGGGGATTTTGAATCTTCATCTCTTTACTGCAGCTTGTAATTAAAGTATAAAAATTAAAGCTTTCAGGGATAGGGATGTAAAGTTTCTCTATTTTCGGAAGTGGAAAATACTTTGTGTTCTTGAGTGACATTTATGAGTTAGGAACAGATTATTGCAGAGTTATAAAGGAGCCAGTCACAAACAGACTGATGTGCTATCTTGTGTCTTGTTTTTGGGATTAATATTTTTCTCCGTTGTATATATTTAATTGGAAGAATTCCCTGCTCTGGAGATTTCATAATTACTCAGATAGAAAGATTCAGCTTGAAGGAAAAAAAAAAAACAAAAACACACACACACAAAAACAAACAAACAAAAAAAAACCAAAAACAAACAAACAAACAAAAAAACCAACAAAAACCACACCAAACATTTCTAATGTTCAGTCATGTCCAGGCAGAGCTTGTCACCAGCCACATAGAGCACAGCCTGTAGAAATATTTCATTCTTCAGTAGATAAGGGCAGAAACTCACAGTTACTGTATTTTCTTTTCAATATTTTAATTTTCATGCTGTATTTCAGTTACTATGAGAATAACAATCAGGATGAAACAAATATAAGCAACAGCCCCTTGCCACTGCACCCTAATAAAAGGAAATGTATCACTTGCTATCGCTTGGACCTTTTGCAATGAGATATAATGAAGTGACATGAAGAGAAGGGGACATGCAGCTATAGAATTTACACTTGAAAGACTTTGTCAAAATGCTCTATTGATATCTCTAACTTTTTTCTAAACAGCATGTTTGCTGAGGTCAATGTAGGATGTTCGCTTAACTTGGTGAGGCTCTTCAAAATTATTGCACTGACTACCTGAGTTCCCCTTGTATTTAATGCTGAATAAATACAGGAAATGGATGATTGCAGTGGCTATGTGCAAACAAAGTGCAACACTTGAAAGATATGAAATTAAAAAGACAGAATCCAAAAAGCAAAAGCTAGATCTTTGATGTATATTTTTCTTAAAAAAAATACTTTTTAAGTCTACAAACTGCTATTGTATTTTAGCTGAATTTAACAAACAATGTGAACAAAGTACTTGTTAATCTGTATTGCTCATTTTGTCTACTGTTAACGGCACCCAGAGTCTAGGTCTGTTTAAGAGCAGACAGAATTATTGATTGGTTTTGTTTTGCATTTAACACTGATAAAAAAAAACAACCAGCATTTAGAGGTCTTTAGCAAAAAATGAAACTATTAATGAGTGCATAAAAGGTAAGAAAAAGGAAAGTGAAAATCTAGTCTAGACACCTTAGAAATAAAGACACTAAACAGCTTTTGGCAGATAACTTCTTCTGCTGCTTCTTCTCTTTGATGTTCTTGCTGCTGCTGCTCTTGACAGTTTGATGACAATTTGTAGTGAATCAAACAGTTCAAAAATATAAAAAATCACTTCGTATATTTTTTACCTGAATCAGAATTTTTAAATTTCAATTCAAGAACTTTATAAAAGACTTCTAATCCTTCTACATATATCAGAAAAATATTTCCAAATTAATATTTAATGGAAATTATATTTTAAAAGATTTTTTAAAGAGAAAGGTTTGTTAAAAATGTCACAAGTAAATGTCTAGGTTTTTCCAGTGCCTTTGTTTTCTTGTTATTGAAATGAAAAAAAAAAAAATCACATATTTTTGATGTTATAAAATGAACCTCCCCTGTTACAAAGAAAAAAAAAAAAAAAAAAACAAAAAGGAAAATATTACATACATACCTACTAGCAAAGTAGTTGAGTCAGCTATCAACTGAGAAAAGTCACAGCACTGATGGATGTCTTCATATCCTCACATATAGCATGGATGTAGAGGTCATCCTTAATTACCTTCATATTCATGGCCCTGTTATCTGCAAGTTTCCAGAAGAATTTTTCAGCTGCCATTTGTAGGGATTACTGCTTCTCTTCTATCTTTACAGCTGAGGTGCCTGTAGTGGCCAGATAACTTGGGGGTGTGTTGGGCAAGCAAGTGGAAATATGGCCAAGTATGAAAGTGTATCACCATTACTAAGTCCTTACAGAAAACTCTTTAAAATTACAGGATCAGAGGACATCTACATGCTAAATGAGTATTCATACAGAGAAACCTAAACCTTTTTTTACAGGTCACAGCTCTGTGACCTTCAGGTTCTAAATGAGACTCCGAGACCTTTAGGTTCTTCATGTTCCAAATGACTTGAGGTAACTGGGATGACTCTGCAGGTCAAGGTCATTACTGCCATGCACTAGTGCAAATAAACCAAGGTCACTGCTGAATTTCAGACAGGGCAGAAAAACAGAACAATGGTACAAAAGTGCTCATTTCTATAAGCTTCCCTATTTCCTTCCTTGGGGATGGATGTGTGCAGTGAATAGCTGTACTGGTGTCTCACTTGTGCATTGATTATTCAAATATGAGATTACCTATAGATTACCTATAGTGGCTAAAATGGCTGCAAGATACACACAACTTGGTACCATATAAAAGCAGTTTTCCCTTAGATTGTTTCATTGGAGCCTCAGCAAATTGTAAATAGGTTCCAGAAAGAATTTTAAATTATCTCCAAATTGTACATGTAGTGTTTTAATAGGTTTTCAAACAATTTGAAAAGACGGTAATTTAAAAATAGTTCTTCCATTCTGCTGTGGCTTGGCAGGACTGGAGGAGAGAGCTGTCTCCTAAAAGATGGACTTCCACTCTGGAAAAATTTGAAATAAAATACCAGGAAACAATATGTATACAAACTGCAAAGTATTTGCCAGAATTTTGTTGTTCTTTCCCTACTGAGCTTGCAGCTTTTTGAAAGAAAGGAGATTATTTTCCCAGCTTATGCTTGGAGTGGATTTCTCATTGAAGTCACACTCCAGGGTCTACAACCACAGAGATCAATTACACATGATGGACGCCATAAGCCAAATCTCTCCTCTTGCAGAAAAACCTTGGGAGATAGAGAAGGTGTAAAATAATAAATGGCAAGTGAGAATAATAAATGGTCCAGGAATAATTTATTTTAACAATGCAGGAGCTGCCTTCACAATTCTACATAAAGGCAAACAAGGCTTCAAGGGGAAATAAGCCTGTTTTCTTCTGAAATCTTCAGTGGAAGGCAGTATGTATTTGTTTACAATAGAGGATGTACCATAGGCTCTTACCATCAACACCAGAACATGATTGAGAACTTCTCTTTAAGAAAAAGATTTCTCTAAAGCATTCCATGTCTATCTCATAAAAAACTTCTATTGCAGATCATTTCATGTGCACCATGCATAAAAAAATAATTCCCCTTCCTCTACCGTGTCCTTGGGAAAAGCAACCCTGACCGCCCCAATTTTTCCCAACATGCCAGATCAAATCTTCAGAAAATTCAGATCTCCAGTGTCCATTTCTCCCAGGTTAACAAAATCCTGTCCCTCACAGCTATCCTGCCCACCATTCCTCTCTAGCCAGAGCTGAACTGAGGCTTTTTGGTGGCTATGGCGCAGATTTGAAATCAGTGGAGGGTGCTTAGGAAAGGGATATCTGAATGTCTTTCAACCTGGGGAAAGAAGATGTGGCGAAAGCTGAGGTGTCTGGCCTGGCCCAGGAATTTATGCAGAAGCTCTGGATCAAGCCAGCCATGTGATGGTAGGGAAGGTATTTACACAAACATGAGATGGCTTCTTTTGGAAAAAATAGCATGTTAAGGTTAGATGAAGATCACTTTCTCTTTCCTAGAATCCTTTTTTTTCCCCCCTCTTTTCATTTCCCACATGCTGCTGGCAGCTGAACTCCCCTAAGCCTTTTGGAGATGGATAGCTTCTTACCTCAACCACTCAATGCTTCAGGGAATTTGCTCAGGGAAGTACCTGAGCTCACCTCAGTGTTAACTGAATCAACATCAGATAAATAAGTTTTGCACATCCTGCACCTTTCTTAAGGTTTGCCTTTGGAGGCTGGTATACTGGGAGGAATAAATTAAAATAAAGCATTTAATATTCTCTATAAAGGCACTAGATCACTGTTTCCACCTTTGTGCCTTATTAAAGGGAGGTTGCTTCTGTTCATCAGCATAAAGAAGCAGAGCACATTTAGACAGTAATGCTCAGAAATCTCAGGGAAGTGGATAAATTTACAGGGAGAAAATGCCAAGGGAAAGCAGTCAATTCATAACACTGGCATTCAATGTTATTTGGTTTAATTGACTGAGTGTTCAATTAGCAAAATACTTTGCCTTCTATGTTAATGCTGTTTTAAATAATAGGTAAAAAACAACAACAAAAAATAGTCCATCTGAAGCTAGGAAGCAAACAGAGAATAAAAATTTGGGATAGGAGATAAGAAAACATCAGATATTTGTTAAGGAAATACTTCACCAAATAACATTCGGTTTCCCATAAGATTACTCACAGAAGGCATAGGGTGGCAGTTCAAGTGTACACATTATTTTTCATCACTGGTTTAGATAAACATTGTGCTGTCATTAAACCATAATGGACTTTATCTAAGGGCTGTCTACATTAAATTCTAGCAAATCTCTGTATTTGTATGCCCAGTGTCAAAAGAAGATTCCTGACTTTCAACTTTAACATGTGGCATTTCCTTCTTAGCATTTTAAAATAACACCCACTTTTATTTTTCTTCATAATATTTAAGCAGGTTGAATAATTTAACAAAGAGCATAATCCTCTAAATTCACTGTAATGAAGGTTTTGTGAAGACAAACTGTGCAGAGGTTTCAAAACTGCATCACAAACCACACGGACATTAAAACCAGGGTATGGGCAGGGAGTACAGCAGTGATGTGGCTGCCAAGGCACCTCACCCTGGTTAACTGAATCAGGCTCAATGAAACCTGACCCCAAAGGTGGTGGGATCTGTGTAAGATCAGGGCTGAAGAGTGAACCTACAGAGACCCTGAAGCACTCTTGCCAGACCCCAGAGATCAGCACTCACCCCATGACAGCTCCTGGGGCAGTTCACTGGAGGCAGCCTGAGCAGGTTTTGGTGCTGGTACAAGCCATGTTTAACCACAGACATCACCGAGACCACCTGAACTGAGGTCAGGAGCTCCAACCTTAGCATTAAGCACTCACCAAAATGCTGTATTGAATGAGTACCTCCAAGCTCATATTCTAATAAATATGCTAAGCTAATAGAATAACTAAATGTAATGCCTGGACATACATGACTTTCCTAAGCATGACCCAAGCAAAAAAAAAAAAAAAAAAAAGAAAAAGTCCCCAAAGCCAGCGCACCTCCCCAGCCTACTTACCCAGACAGTATAATGACATGCATTCCAGCATAGTTCTGCAAATCTGTTACGCAAGAACCGTGTTCCCAAAAACAGCCTCTGGCTATGGTGGTGCTGAAAATATGTTGTTGTCTTTGTTGTAAAAAAAGAAAAAAAAAAAAAGAAAAAAAAAAACCACGGGGAAAAAGTCTTATTTTTGTAGAAATAAATGTCCAGGTTTTCATTTATACAGGAATGACTTTGTGGTGTGGTATGCCCTTCAATAAAATTATAGCTTAGGTCCACAAGTGTGTGCATGTTTTGAGGTTTTATATTGAATCTTATCCTTTCTTCATTTTAAAGGTATTCAATATTGCTAAAAACCAGGAATGTAAATTACAGACATACACACTCATGTACATTGCCTACCTAATTTTACAACTTCTATTAAATGCTTTAATTACACACAATGGGTTATAAATAATAAGACAGAAATGCATCTAAATATTTTTGCAGCAACACCAGAAGCTATAAAACTCCTTAGAATATGAAAGGTCCCCACTGAAAAAGAGGTTTCAAAATTTACAAATGAAAAGTCTTTGAGAATTCAAACCCTTAGGTAGCATTGTATTTTTTTCCAACTTTTAATCCACTTTGCACCACATTAACAGAATTTTAAAAGGCCTATGGTTTAAAGTCCTTGCTGTTATGCTAGTGTGCTCACATATTAAAAAATACAGTAGAAAGCTATTTCTTTTATCTAATTATGAAGAGAATTAAATTATTGTACTTCCTTGCAATAACTCAGAACTTCCCCAAATGCACATATTTTCATTATTTGCTTGCACATTATTTATTTCTATCCTTGTGACCTTATTTTTTTTTAATAAATACATTCTAAATTTCTTCAAGAGTATGGAAAGAATATTTAATACAAAGCAAAGTAATTATACTCTGAAGGTTCTTGAATATAACTGTAGAGTATCCCTGGGGCTATTTCCTGATAATTAGGTATGGCATAAATAATCGTGATTAATTATGTTTCTGGATAGTCATCTGCCTCCAATGAAATATTGTTATCCCTGATAATGCTCAATATAAAAAAAAAAAAACCCACAACTAAGTGTTTTTAAACAGAATATTTTCCTAAAACTCATGTGCAACTCAGTCTTTGATGTTGCTCTGCTACATTGTGCCATTGGAATATCAATTCTTCATTTCTGAGTGCATTATTTAATATAGCCTGGCAACAAATCAAAATCCAGGGGACCACAATTACACTAAATAATTTGATGAGTTTTTGTTAAATGGATTTGGAACATGATCTTGATTTTTCTTTTGTCCAGTTTATTAAAAATGTGACAAATTGTTTACCCATTTGTTACAACCCTCTGATTACAGATGTACCAAGAAACAGTACAGGAATGTATATGGATCAGAGCTTGGGCAACTTTTTCCATGATGACTTTCTAAGTACCAACTGTGGGTTTAGATCAAAACTGAATTTTTATTCTTTGAAAGAAAGCCAAAGCCTTTCCTGATTATGTCCAACACCTTCATGTAGTATTATTAATACCTTCTATAGGCTTATCTTAAAATGCACAAGGCAGTGCCCTGCCAGTGGAGTTTGGAAGTAAAAATGAAAGCTGAAGAGCATAATTAGCAGCACTTTGCATGGGAAAAGCCAAGGGGTGGGGGTGGCTCAGAGCTTGATCTTAAGGACCAGACTTCCAGGTGAGCACTGACCCTACTAAGTGCAGGTTGGTAAGACTCAAATCAGCCCAGCACCACACCTGCGCTGACCACTGGCAGAGCACCAGCAAAGCCAGCCCTCAGAAGCCATCACGTGTCCTTGTCTGTCCTTGGAAGGGCAGTGTAGGAATTAAACAGTGACATGCTGCTTGGGACACATCCAGAGACTCTCCTTTGGAGCAGAGAGGTCCCCACCACAAACACAATGAGTGTCTGCTGGGAGGAACTGGTCACTGCCTGAGCTGGGCTTCTTCTGGGTTGGCCTGGAGGCTTGTGCTCACAGAAACACAGGAAGACCCTCCACAAATCCAGAAAGAAGAAGCAAGTGTCAATTCTAGACATTGATGGCCAGTCCTTCTTTCCTTCTTTGTGTTGTCTCTTTGAGCTGTGCCTGAGGCTGCCCCTTTTGGCAGGGAGATCAGGGCAGAGCCACATCCCAGCTGGAACCAGCACAGCTGCCATGAGCAAACGTGGAGACAACTTCTAGTGCAGCAGGGTGATCCCTGGAGATCCACAGCTTCAGCAGGCTAGCTGCTGGATAAACAGATTCCCAAAGTCAATGCACAGGAGGTGGGGGAGAAATGAGGAGTGCTCAAGTTTAAAGCAGCAATCTTAACAAGCTACAAGGTGGAAGCAGAAAAGCCAGAGGGGATGGCATCTGTCATGATGAGAAACAAAATGAGTGAACAGAATGATCTTTTGCAAGAAAGAAAGCAGGAAATAGGGGGGCATATTCTTTAAACACTTCCATCTAAGAGGGCCTAAAGAGGGGAGACAAGGGCTCATAAAAGCCCCACCTGCAAGAGTGCCAATAAAATGATAGGAGCAAAGGCAAAGTACATTTTCTTGGCAGCAAGAAGCACAGATGGTCAAATATAAAAACCATGGTTCTATATGGGATTTTCATCTTTGTTACATTTTCCATGAATGAATGCACAGGAAAAATGTGTACCTGCCTTATGCTAAGTGTGAGCAAAATATAGGTTTGTATTCATGAATATCCTTGCCATAAAGACATGCTAAAGTTTTTTTTTAAATCCTTCCTAGTTAGGTCTGAAAGAAACATCACAGAGAATTATCAGCGTCTTTGGAGAGGTATCTTCATGCAAGTGGAAATGGAAATATAAAGAATTCTCAAGAAATTTATTTATTTTAAACATATTTGCACTTGCCACATCTTCATGTCAGGAGTTGGGTAAGATAATACCTAAATCTGAAGCAAATCACAGAGTTAGAAGGCATTACCAGTCACTCTGTCGTTTGCTAGGAGGCATTCCTATATTTAACCTACAAATTTGTGCCATTGTTACTGACATAATCCCAGTTTGTAAAAATATTCAATGAATATGGCACAAAGTTTCTGCCAGCATTCAGTTACCAACCTTCAGCTGAGCTCTGTCCACATTCTCAATGGCTGAGAGCATGCTATTTTTAATCCTGCTTGAAAAATAATTTACATGGCAGATGTAACCAAGACATATAACTGTACCTGACTTCTGCAGCTCTGCCTCTTTTTTAAGGAGCATCTTTCAAGGAGACAAGATTCCAAGGATAATGAAAAGCCAGCAGAATAAAGACTGGCAAAGGGACCACCTCTGCATCCTCTAAAAGTGAGGAAGAACTGGGAAATCTCTGTTGCCTTTGGGAAGTGCAGAAGGGAGTAAACCCCAGCCCCTGGGTCAGCTGGTGGGTCCAGACTTGCATCCTTACTCACTCCTTGAAAACAACCTTGCCAAAACCCCATTGCATATCTTAATACTGATGCTGAATAAAACATTTGCTCAGTTTTCCTCAGATTCCTTCTCAGGAAGAAGGAGATTTTTTTTGAGGCTGTAAAGAACAGTTCAGGACTGAGCATGGAGTGAATTAAAGTGACACTATAAATACAGGAATATGAACTCAAACTAAGCAAAAATGGAAGTATCAAAACTTATCTCCATTCCAACTATATATATATATATAATATATACACATATATTTATATTTATATTTATATTTATATTTATATTTATATTTATATTTATATTTATATTTATATTTATATTTATATTTATATTGTTGCCACCATGGGCTGAATATGTTTAAGCATTGTACATTAATTAAAATTTATGTACCTATGATCTGAAGCTGTCCCTTGAAGGCAGCTTGAGATTTTTTTTCAGTGCAGAAGTTTCCTAGATACTTTTTTCCTTTGCTGTAGCTGTACCCATTGGCTTGGTCAGCACATACTTTCTTCCTTTTTTATGGTGTTGTTTTGCAACACACTCCTATTTCAGCATGGGGCTGCTTCTCATTCTTCCTTAGAACACAGGCATGTGGTAATTTGCCCCAGGAAGAACCAAAACATATGTTTCCCCATGGCACTAATTAATTAGTCATATGGGCACTCAATACATAATTGCTGTTGTACATGCTGGCCTGTTTGACTTTTGGGGAAAAAAGGTGACTTTGCACCTATCTTGATTGGAAACATGCAAAAGTATATTTTTTTACACATGAACGAAGCAAAATTTCACTAGTCATGCTATTCATTCCCAGCACATCTCTTGCTTAAAAAGTCCTCTGCACTGTGCTCAGTACATCTTATAATGTAATCAAGCCTGGAAGCATAAAGCATCTGTGCTCTACTTAAAACTGCTGATATGACAAAGAAAAACCTCTTCCTCAGGACTACTACCCCTCTCCTGTAGCATAACAAGTGCTAGTCAACCACAAGTGCTCCTAAGAATGGCTACTTTTAGTGCTTCTTACCAATAACAGGCAGAGGTTTTGCCCATTAAGGGTTTTATTTTCCATCTTACAACAGTGACAACCATTTGGACCTTTGCCCATACTTCTCTGTGCTGATTTTTAGGTATTTATAACATTTCTATTGTACTTACCACCATATTACCAAAGTCTCTTACATTCATTAATCTCCTATATAAGTTGTTCCATTGTTCATTTCTTAAATGACTTAGAACAAGACCACAGCCTCTTAAGCAGATCTAACAGGAAAAAAAGAAATTGAAGGTAAATTAGATATACTTATTTTCTCATTACTTTTTCACTGTAAGTGTTCCTGAAATAGCCAGAATTAGTAAAACAAATAAATAAGCAAAAAAGCCACAGGGCTAAATTTTACCCTAAAAATGTATAAGTGACAGCAAATTTGGAGCTACCAGAGACAGTCCAGCGAAGCGCCATAAAGAGGATTAAGGGACTGGAGCACCTCTGCTATGAGGAAATTTGAGACAACTGGGACTGTGTAGCCCTGAAAAAGAAGGTTCAGGGGAATCTCATCAATTTCTACAAATACCTGAAGGGAGGGTGCAAAAAGGTCAAAGCCAGGATCTCTGTGGTGCCCAAAGGCTGAACAAGAGGTGATGGGCACAAATGGAAACACATGGGGCTCTCTCTGAACATCAGCAAATACTTTTTTCCTGTGAGGGTGACTGAGCACTGGCACAGGTCACTCAGAGAGGTGTTGGAGTCTTCCTTCTTGGGCATGAGCCTTTGGATGGCTCTGCTTAAGCAGGCAAGTGGAAGCAGAGGAGCTCCAGGGGCCCCTTCCAACCACAGCCATTGTGTGATGTCATGAACTCTATAGGACCCAGGTCTGAGTGTGTCTCCAAAGACAGAATGCAGATCAATTTCAAATCAGCACAAAACATTGCATATCACTCAAGTCACTGTGCAAGCTTAGTCTGTGAGCAAAGCTCTTAAGGTTTTTTAAGTGATTCAGTGTAATAACTTTACTAATAAACCAGTATCAAACCAAAACTTTGAGTTGAATTGGATTTGTGAATAGAAGCTTGGATAAATGGACAGAACAATTAACAAAGAACTAATTCAAAAGAACTAATGATATCAAAAAATACACACACATAAGGATCTGATAGCACGGGCAAGATTGTTTACCAGCAAAGAATTGTGATTGCCTTCCTCAGCTGTCCATTTCCTTCTCTCTCATGTTCCTTTCCTCCATGTCCACACAAACCTCAAGTGCTCTCAAAGCAGTTGCTGGGTGACCCCAGTTTCTAAACCATCACAGTGAACAGAACCCCCCATTCTATCAGACTGTTATTTGCACAGCTCAGAAATTGGTAGGGGAGCAAATGAATGCCCTTGTAATGAGGGAAAAATGGCCAGCTGAGGTGACATCTATTTCATACCAACAGTACTGATCTACGCCTGGGAACCTACAGAAGACTGAATTGCTTGCAAGCAAAAGAATATTGTCCTGGGTTGTAGTATAGGATGTGCACAAAGTATTCTATCACCATCTTCAAGAACTGTTGAATCCAGGTGGGGCAGTGTTTTCCCAGACCCCCTCCCTCTGGGACATTATCTTCTGTTAATGGCCCATCAAATGCCTTGCCCATGACCCATAGATAACTCCCTCCGGGAGTTATCTCTGTTTAATGGGCCATCAAGGACCCCCTGCATGACCCATCATCCCATTGTGAGATGCTCCGCCCAGGGGGAGGAACCAAGCATTCCAGCCTGGATATAATCTGGGGTTTGGGACAGTACAGGGGGCCCTTACCCACTGGATTCCCAGAGGAACAGAGCTACCAGACCTTTCTACAGGATCACTGCTTCAGGAAGACCACCTCATCTGGACTGCTTCCATCACTCTGCTCAGGTAGTATTCTGACTCTGTCAGTGTTTTTTTGTATTATTGCATCTATTTTATTTTACTTTCTTTCCTTTCTTCCTATTAAATTGTATCTCTGACTTGGAGCCTCTCATTTGTTTTGCTTTCAAACCACTACAAATATGTACAGAGTAGCATGGATTTTTTGCAGCAAAACCTGGTATCTCAAAGACCATATACTGCCCAATTCAGGGCTTACAAACTTGCATTTAATTTTACATTTTCCTAAAGTTTGCTACAGCACAGAAATAAGTAGTGACTGTGGATCAAAGTAAGATTTTATGCTATTCCATACCATTGCACAACTGCATAAAATGAAAATTGACGGTTTCCGTGTTTTCTAAACCTCAAATTGCAAGCATAACTCAATGCCTGAGTAGCTTGAGCCAGACCTAATCCTGACAATCTCATATCTTGTCTTTTACACCTGTGCAATGAGATGAGCAAATGGGCACTGAAGGGTGCTATTTCTCTCTCACTCCTTACAGAGATGTCAATGGGTTCAACAAAGTGAAGGGCAGTGAAGACAGCAATGTGAAGTCAGGGAAAACATGACAGGAATATAAACCCCTATATTTATGCAGAAGGAAAGTACTGAAGAGAAGCAAAGCAGTAGGCAAGAGTACAGAAACTGCATTGGGAAAAGAAGGAGAAGAAGAGGACTGCAATTTGAAAACAACCATATCAAAAGCTCCCAATGAGTCAGAGGGCCAAAATGAAGGCCAACAGTGAGTGGAACAAGCCAGTCTCTCCTTCAAAACACATCACAGCTGTTGGTGCTGGGATGTGTCTGAAACTAATGTAGCCCCTAGTGTTTTTCCACAGAAAGTTGATGACAACATTTCTGAGGCTAAGGAAAAAGAAATTGGAAACCTATTTTGTGAAATATCATTGCGACTGTTAATATCTAAAGAAGCTATATCGCAGAGAAATATTTGTAGGAAACCTCAATGTCTAAAGTGAAGGGACACAGAGAGTTAACGATAGCCTTAAGTGATACTGACTTTGTATAAAAATCCATCACCATCACGTTGGCCACTCTTCCCCCTTAGTGAGCCAAGTCATAAAATCAAAGTTAAATTTTAGAAGGTGATGTGTCCTAACAAAGTGATCTGATGAGAATTGGAAAGGCTCTGGTTTCACTACATTGAAAATCTTCACTGTCTGGAATTTCATTTTATGTCTCTGGCATCAGTAGGCCAATGCATGAGATAATCAGGTTGGTGACTGATGAAAATCAGGCAACATCAGTGCTGGCATGTCAGTTTACTGATGTCAGTTTGCAGCATGAGGATTTGAACTGTCAGACCTTTTTTTAAAAAATTTTAAAGTTAATTATACATCAAGTTTGAAGACCTCTCTGTGCTTGGCTTGATGTTTCAGCAGATCTTGATATCAATGGATTGACAGTGCCCAAGTGGCTGGGCCTGGGCCTCTGTGTACACTTTTCTGTTCTTATATCAAACACACCATTATAAGGACATTGGGAGAGATCTGTTGTTATACAAAGAAAAAATTCAGTAGCTAGATTCAGCTGAAATGAGGGTAACTTCTCCAGTATCTTGGAAAACCTCCCTTCCAAAAAAACCCCAGACTAATCCCATATGACCACCATTTTCTGTGGAATAGTAATTTGACAAGTTTCTTTCTGATTCAACCACTTAGCTTATTGCAGATTCAGACTTAAACACCTTTCACACTGCAAGATGACACCAGGACACCTATTGGCTTCAAAGGGGACAAAATTTCATGAATGACAAATGCACTGCACTTAATTTGATTGAAAGAACTTCCCTGATGCCAACGAATCTCTCAACAGGACTGCTCCTGTGGTCTGACTGTCCTGTGGGCACAGTCTGTGCAACTGCTCTCTGAGAAAGCCACCAAAGTGAAATGCCTTCTGGGAGACCACCATCACCCTCCCAAATTTCAGTGTTGCTAAAATGGCATGTCCTCAAAGTGCTCATTTGCAACACTTTCCAAGGGGCTAAGGATCTTCTCAGCTCATGAATGTCTCCTTGAGATGCTCATTATCCCAATGCAATATAATAATGTTTTGAGGGCACTTCAGCACTGACATGAACATTAAAAATATATTCACACTCACAGAGCAAAAGATTGTAGCTGCTTGTGACAGTGACAATTCAGCGCAGAATGAAAAGAGCCAGTCACCCTCCTGAGTCCATTTGCCTTGGGAGTTAATTAAGAGCACTCAGCAGAGCAAATACATAAGGAGAAATTGGTACTGAGTTTAGGATTAAGAAGACATTGGTCTTACACCCTTGCTGCATTTCCTTATTCAGGTGTCCATAACAGCAGTTAAGTGCTTGGAGGCTATAGGTGACAGGTGCTTAATACAGGATTCCTTACCCTGCTGCAGGAGTGATCACAGAGGCCAAAAGTTTGCTGTCTTTTACACTTATACCTCACTTTACAGAAATACAGCTCCAAATACTGCAAGGGTAACAAAGGACCAAAAAAATGACTGCCTGAAATCCTGGTTTGGGCATTTTGCAGTGTTTATTGTTTTAGTCCTTCAAACTTTCAAGTTTCATTAAAATAACACTGTCTGATGTTCAGGCAGAACTCTGTCTTTATTGTTCCCTTGTTGAATCAGTCTCACAATAATTATGTGCGGAGATGCAAAGTGAAATTACTGTAGCAAAGGTGCAAATTCAACCCAGAATGAAAAGGGGCATCAATTTCAAAGTCTATAAGTAAGTATATTTCGACATCAAATGCTCAGCAGGAGGCCAAGAACTTCAATATTTTGAGCACAGTATGTTTTCTCATTTTATAACTACAGTCCCGTGGTACAATACAAAAATATTGTTTTTACAAAAGCCTTCAGATTATAGTATTTGAAATGTTGCATTAACATCCAGTTAAGATTTAGTAGCCAGAACAAATGTATTAACTCACAAACCATGAGGTCACAGGTTCTCCTAGAAAACACTCACATAAACTATAACTCTTTAATATATATTCGTAACAAAAAAGAAAAAAATAATATTGATATTTCAAGAATGGATTAATTGGCAAAATAAACATTTCCAAATGATCTGCTAACCTCTGATGATTGTGCCAATTGCCTTTTGCAGAAATATTTAAAATAATTTGCAATGATGGAGAAAATATGAATTTAATTTCCATTGTGTGGTCATTGTACAGTGGTGAAGTAGTTGCCCTAGAAATGGATACTCTAAAAATGGCAGAAATGAGAATTGTCATCATACGGAGCAATTTAGCATTTCTGGTATGTTAAACGGATCAATTAATGTTACATTTAACGTTTTTACACTTGCCTAAACTTGACAAGAAATTTATGGAAAATTGGCACATCATTTGTTTTTGGCAGGTGTTGATTGCTCTCATCATTATTTCAAAACAGAAATGATAATTGAAAGAGGAAAAAAGGAAAATTACATTGTTTCCGGCCCAAATAAAAATATATTCTTATTAACTATATGACACTGTTGGCTGTTCTTCTCCATGTTTATAATATTTAATCAGAAAGTTTGTTTTGCTATTTGGTAACTTGCAGAGGTAAAAAGTGAAACAGATAAAATATTTTCCTTTATGTTTCTGAATAAAGGATGAGCTATTTTAAAGTACATTTCCCTGACTTCCTAAACATCTGATGGAAAATAAACATTCACACTGATCCTAGTAAGCCAGGCCACTATAGTCACAGTGCCAAGTTGAGCCAACTCAGTAAAGAATTCAGTAATAACTGTGAGGATTTGTCATATCATCATGGGCAGACAAATTTGACTCTTCCCATGAATGGGGATAGGAGCCAAGGTATGAACCAGCTCTGAATTAGAAGCCATTTAATTAAAGTTAGCACAGTGCTGAACTCAAATTAGCAAGGTTTACTAAGAGGCAGCATATATTAACTTGAGCTCAGCATGGTGATAGAGCGCCCTGCTTCCAGCCAAGTTTGCTCAGGCAGTAATCTCCTAAAGCACAATGTTGTTCAGAGGAGTGAGCCAGCCAAAGAACAGGCAAGGCTGAAAGAGTTAAAAAGAAATTCTACTATCTCTTTGCTTATGTATCACTCTTATGGGGGGGGGGGGGGGGGGGGGGGAAGAGAAAAAAAAAAAAAGGCAAACCAAAAAAAAACAACCCAAACAAAAAAGTCCCCAGAAATACAGCCCTAAGATTGCATACAGTATTTAGTATTCCAGTATGGCTCCAGGTACAGCTCTTCCAAGTTCATACATTCAAAGCAGAGGAAAGAGAATGGTTTATGGAAAACTGAAGAAATCATCCTTTCTTTGCACAGATGAAGTACGAAAAATTGTGGTCTTCTGCTGCTTTGATATGCATGTCTGGGTATCGCCATAAAAATACCACGTATGGCTGACATACTTAGCATGTAGAAAATTTTAATTATCTGTTAAGTGCTGTGTAAACATCAGAAACAGCCATGATATTCCCAATTTACAAAGCTGCAAATCAAAGCGACAGAAGTTATTTCCACTCTAATACAACAGGGAACTGTTTCGCTTTTCATTGCTCTTCTTGATCATTCTCTTTTGGTTTTATTTCCTTTCATCTGCTTTGCAACTTGGTTTAGGGAACAACTGTACCCAGATGCCACCTCTAAGGTCCTTTACATTTCATTCAAACAAGCAATCAAAATTTGAAGAGTTATCCAAAATTTATAATTGGTGTTTTTCTAAGGGTCCATACTATTTCTTGAATCTAGGTAGCTTCAAATATTAGGACCTTTCTAGTTGGACACCCAGGTTTTGACACACAAGTTATCTTTAGGTGAAATGGAAGACAGTATAAAAATACAATATGAGTAAGATTACATCTGTGAAGATAATCCCAGAAAAGAGAATTGTGTATATAAAAGGGTTCAATTACAACTTCCACTAAGGACTAAGGTAAATCATCCCAATAAAAACATTTTTATTTAGAACAATTTTGCAGTTGTGCTTTTCCAAAAAATTAAAATCAAAATTGTCCTTAGAAAATGTATGTCAAAAAAATCAAAACCCTTAGACTCCTCTATAAATTGGATAGAATTTTTTTTTTACTATGACCCCTTACTATGAGTAAAGATGAGTAGAAATAGGAGCCTTCCGTATCATTGGAAAGGAACTGATCAGCAGTCCCAGTAAATGTTTTTCATAAATATTTTTTATTTAAAAAAAAAAGGAATAAACGGTTAAAAATAAAAGTCAGGTAAGTACTACTATACCTGTGAAATAATGAAGGGAAAGTTTGACAATTCAGGGTTTGAAGTACCACATTAAAGCTCCCTTTGCATAGAGGATGGACTGGCTTAAGGAGTGGAGTTCTGAATGCTGTCAGTAAGAATGCTTTCACTGACTACGAATCATGGAAGATAAGATCCTGGGGGAGAGTCTGAAGAATTTTCTAGGTTTAAAATACTGCAGCATTATTTGAGAAGTAATGCATGATCACCCTGTTAAAGACTGCCATAGGCGAAGGACCATAGTTATGATATACCTCAGCTTCTGAAATGTTTAACTTCTGAATGAGTAATAGTGAAGCCATAGTATTCTAAAACATATGGTTCTGTACTTAATGGGCATATAAATTGTATATATATGGTGCATATGTAGATGGGTACCTTCTTTATATATGTACACACACACATAAAAATTTATGTGTAACACAGTCTTGTACGGTAGTAAAACAAATAGGTCAGGCCAGGGAAGTACTCCAAAAGTGTTCAGCAAGAATTAATATTTAATCCTCAAGTTTTCCCTAGTATTTTGTCATCCAAATTTCTGGAGTAAAATGGAAAATATGCATCAAACTTGGATCTTTAAAAATAAACCTCCTCACAGAGAATTTCAGCTGTGGAATCAAATGCCTGCTATTTGAACTTCCAAAGAAAAGCATGGATTTCACACATTACTAGTTTCATCAAAGAAGAGTTAAATATTTTCATAATAATGACACAAAGGATGCAATGTTCCTGTTTCAAAAACAACAGAAAGTTATTGTGCTAGCAGGAAATTCAAAATTGCAGCTTCTTAGAAATGTAGAGTATAACTGAGTATCCAAGACATAGAAAATTCTAGCTGAGGAATGTCAAGGTTTGGTGAGATTGAAATTCCCCTGAATTTCACCATTCAGTACTGCAAACATTATATTTTCTGCAGGACCAGTGATGCACATAAAAATAAGGTTACTAATTATCAGCAGTAATAATTACACATTTAGCAAGTTACCATTATACTTCAAAAAGTTCACACTAATGTGTGGATAATTATTGGCCTAATTAAGTATACGATTTCACATTTAGAAACAGAAATGAAACATTAGTTAAGAGTGTGACAGTGTTTTTTGCATTAGATAGAAGGAAGAGGTAATTTGGATAACTAATTCCTGGATTGAATTTGTTGCACAAAGCTCACAAAAAAGGAAGTATTTTTTATCCTTCCAAACATTTAGAAGCATATTTTCCCCACACAAATCTGTCTTTCCAGTGTAGTATTCAACTGCACATCCTTTTTTTTCCCCAAAGAATGAAATCAAGAAGAAACATCAGGAACTCCAGGAGCCCTGAGGGCTTTCAGGGTAGCTGTCTCCCAAAAGGGAGATGGAAGGGGTCTTGTGCAATGCCCCTGCACTGAGAATACATCAGCTTTTGCTGGCAGAGTTCAGAGTGCCTTCTGGTGTTTCAGGCTGCAGGAGTTGACAAAGTAATTCAGAAGACATGAATGCCTCTCACTGATACACAGGTGATTCACAAGTGTAAACACTTAGCAAAAATCAGCTTAGGACGCAGCACATCACAAAGGATGGTTGTTGTTACAGTGCCTTTCACCTGGCTGCTTTTTCTGTATTAATTTTCCTTCTACCATTTCACGGGTCAAATAAAGCCTGGTGCTGTGATAACAGTAATTTATCCATGTATCCATGTATCCATTTATGGCCATTTGGGCCTCAGCAATGGCAAACATTAAATGTAGGAAGGAAGATGAAGCCTCCCCACTCACCTGCAAATGCCTTGATTTCAGAGTTTTCCATTTTTATTAATATTTGAGTGAATTTCCTCGGTCAAGATTACTACATTTTATCAAGCATGGCACTAAGTCATCTTCACTTGAACTTCCCCCAATTATTGGCCAGTGACAGAAAATTACACCAGCCCAAACGTCTGTGACATTTTCCCATTCTTCCTTCCCAATTCATGACAGAATTCCCTTCACAGTAAGCAGCCTGCATAGCTGGTTCTCCCATAGAGCCATGGAGCCTATGGAAAATATACCATTGCTTTTGCTGTAGCTTTGCAGGAATGCCTAAAATTTCAGGAGAACTTATTTAAACGGAAATGCAAAGTAGTGTGCAAACACAGTCCTGAGGCTGCCAGACCATAGCTTACTTGCACAGCTTTGAATCAGACTGCATCTCATAACTTCTCTTTGTGCAAGAACTTGAGACAAACAACAGGATCTGCAACATTCCAGCATGAATCTACTCTAAGTGCGCCACTGCTGTTTAACTCCCTGTACTCTGGTCCAAAAAACCCTTTATCTCTATCATAGCCTTGAACCCCTGATTTTCCTGTTGTTTTGTTGCTTCAGTATGTGTATGTTCAAAAATCTTCTTTAAAGCCTCTTCATAAAGCAGACTGGAATCTTTATATTGTTTTCAATAAGAGTTTGCAGGACCAATACTAAGAACACACACAGGCTTAGGTACATATCTTGCACAAATCCCTGAATACACACATCCTTTTTGAACCCCTGGACCAATTTCCAGTGGGAATTGTTTGTCACCTGCTTCTCAAATGAAAGAGCATTGGAAATACTGAGAGCCATACTCTTCAGTGCACTGCTATGTGCTGGATAAGTGAAAAAAACTTCATTCACAGCTGAAATGGAACCTTTCCATTCTTGTATATGCCGATTCTATCCATTTAAAAAAAAAAAAAAAAAAAAAAAAAAAGGTAGAAATTTTAAACCAACTTGCTCTTCCTACACCCTCCTTTCATCTCCTGATTATTTAGTACCTGTCATGGGCCCCAAAGATGATCCTGAAATTTCTCCCTTAAACCCACATGTGGGGCTGGTTGGTGGTAGCAGTTAGGGGTGCTGGAGACAGTGTCCAAAAATACAGAGAACTTGGAGAAAAACTAGACTGTCCATAATACAGGACCAAGAAATTTGGGGAAACAGACATTTCTCCTGTTGGAAGATGCTTCAAAGACTTTTTCCAGTCCCTGTGAGAAGTCAAAGGTCATGTAGGGCATAGACTGCATCCCCTGTATTTTTTTTCACTTGAATACTGCCCTGCCTTTGTTTAGGAATACATTAGAGAACTGTGGAATGAACAAATTAATGATCCCATTTGGGCAAATGCTCTAAATACATCCCTTCAGTGGTATCAGTGGGCTTTGCATCAGCCCCTATTTGCTTTCACTCTGTTGGGTTTGGATACACCTTTTCTATTCACGTGGAAAATTCATATATCTTTCAAGATAAGCATAAGCTTAAATTCTTTGCATAGGGACAGGCTTTATTAAAAACACAGTTTAAGTGTAGATTTTTAAATGCTTTTCTCAATAACGAAATAAGCAATGTTGGAGGCATGCTCCCCAATCCACTATTTTTTTTGTGCCTACATTTTAATCATGTATTCCTCCACCTTTTGAACCCAACATGTCACATCTCCGTAGTTTTAAGCTGGGCCAGAGGTAATGATAGAAATGTGTTAATTGGTTATACTTTCTATGGCATCAAAAATATAACATCTGAAGTCTTTTTTTTTTTTTTTTTTTTTTTTTTTTTTTTTTTTTTTTTTTTCAAAAAAATGTTTCAGATCAGTATACCTTAAAATACCCATCTGTAGGAGCAACTCCTGGTAGAGGAACTTTTCACTTGTCTTTCAAAGTTAAATAGATTACTGGACGAAACATCCTCTGAATTGCAGAATGAGTCAGCAACACCTTCAGTATTTTTGGGGCCTATTTCAAAGGGGTTGCTTTTGCTTAAGCCATTAGCAACTATTAAATTTATTCTCTTCATTTCACGTTGTACACAGCTGATGGGAAATGTGAGGAAAAGGCAGTCTTCAAGGCATTAACCCCTTCACTCCACAGTTTGGTTTTTCTGCTTGAAAGGAATTTGATTATTTCAGCTTTCTTCTCCTTCTTAACTTTGCCTCCATTAGGATTGCCTGCATGAATAAGGGGTTGCAGAAACTGGCCCTTATATTGTAATGTAATCACAGATTTATTCAGCTCTGCAATCAGCCACTCATCTCTGATGATCATCTCAGGGTCCTGCCAAGAGTTTCTGGAAGGCTCTGTGCTAGCTCTTTACTGATCACATAAACCACCAAAAAATTGCCTATATATTACTTCCCACTAATTCAGATCTGTGTTCTGAGGGAAGGGAAAAAGAATCATAAGGAATCATAAATAACACTGCTTCTGAACATTAATAAAATATCCATGTCCAACAAAAACAAACACACTGAAAAACTGCAAATACAGATAAAATCTTGTTTAAAGTTAAAAAAAAAAAAAAAAAAGAGAGGTGAAAAAGGCTGAACAAGCAAGATTTAAAGAAGGGAAATGGTATGTGGTTTGAAATGTGCATTTGGAGAGAAAAAGGATATCCAAGAATCAGCATCTCTGAGAACAGCCCATTTACCAATGTCTAAATAGCTAATAACTGAATGTAAAAGTGTCTCTTCAAACTAATAAAATGTACTATTGTATTATTTACTACAGTATAAACTTTAAAACATTAACATGGAGAAGGTAAACAGAAAACTGAATGTTTACTATGTCAAAGACTACCTTCGCTTTCCAAAGTCTGAGTCAAATGTTGCTAGTATTAATACTGACAGGAATACT
Organism: Chamaea fasciata; assembly: GCF_029207755.1. Classification (NCBI taxonomy): domain Eukaryota; kingdom Metazoa; phylum Chordata; class Aves; order Passeriformes; family Sylviidae; genus Chamaea; species Chamaea fasciata. The sequence continues at coordinate 18,913,419 of NW_027094087.1, read as the reverse complement.
TCCCCAGGTGTAAATGAAATTACTCTAAGTCAGAGTTTACAGAAGAGCTGAGTTTGCCCATTTTCCTCTTGCTTTGTGATATCCATTCCCAGTGACTCCCCTGGGCTTTGGACACCTGGGAAGAGCCATGGACTCTGGCATTAGCTAATGGCCAGGACCCTCAGTTCGTTGTATGAGATGCCACAAAATCTTTTTATTTCTGGTATGTCTACCCCCTGGAAGTGCCACTGCTATTTTCTTGTTCAATGGCTTGTATCTTGCACTTTCAACAAATATTGCCCTCTCTCTGTGCACTTTAAAATGATAAATGCATCACCTGGAGGATGTATCCACCATTTCCTGTATAATACTTCTTTCTTAAAACGTGACATAACAGTTTAGAAGTGGAAAATTAACATCCCACAAGGAATTCTCAAGAGGGAAGAACATGTGCAAGTGCAACCATGCAGTGAACTAATCCTTCACCACAAAATGCCAATGTACTCTTAAAAATACAGATAAACGCTACAATGAGGCACTACAGTTAAGCAACTAAATATAAATCACACAAAGCCACCAGTGGCAGACACTCCTTGTATCTGTTCAGTTGCTAATAGTTTTTCTCCAAACTAGTGTGGTTTTCCGTGGTGCTAACAAGAACTTTTGCTAGCACACCTTCCATACACCTGAAATCTATCATCAGGGGAAGTATCAAAAGCTGCACCCACACTGCTAAAGGTACCCCTCTCCGACATCAGTGCATGGATCCCCAGACAAGTAATGCAGACTGGCCCATGCCCCTCTCTAGATGGCCTGTCTCTACAGAGCAGGCTGAACTCACACATGCTTCAGAGCACTCAGCCTGCAACTCAGAAAGACAATGTCCATTTCAGCAGCTTTCTTCAGGTCTCAAATGTAGGACAGGCATACTCTTAGAACACCTCACCCTCCCCAGTCTGGGCTTTGACATGAGAGGATCCTTTGCAGTGCTGGTTTTCCATCAGCTCATGTACCCAGAAGAAATTTTTTACCGTGAGGGTGGTGGGGCACTGACACAGATTGCCCAGAGAAGTTCTGGATGCCCCATCCCTGGAAATGTTCAAGTCCAGGTTGGACAGGGCTTGGAGCAACCTGGTCTAGTGGGAGGTGTCCTTGTCCATGACAGGGGGGTTGAAACCGGATGATCCCTTCCAACCCAAACCATTCTATGATTGTAAGTTTTTACCCTGAAAGGTAGGATGTGGTGGAGGGGTGGTGCAGTGCCAGACATTGTCCTGCAAAACACTCCCTGGGTAATTAGGATACAACCCCCTAGAACTCCCCTGTCTGCAGCACAGGTGATGAAGTGGGACTGCAACACTGAGAAGTGATGTTCCCACATCAGCACAATGTGTTCTCTACCACAGCTGAATATATTTTGGTTCTTTCCCAGAAAACCTGCTGCAGCTGTATACTGATTTGCTACTCAACCTGTGTTACTAACTTTACTGAAGGAAAAATGTCTTGTTAGTGTGAACTAGAAAAGTGGTGATATAATTTTCATAGATTAAGCTATGATTTTCTGCCTGTCTTAGGAGAAATTTTGGGACGAGAGAATCTAAACTGGTACTCACCATGGAACTCTAGAAATTCCCTGCATAACAAGTTGGGCCCTCCATGCCTAGAAAAGGCCACAAAAAAATCCCTTAGAATGATTTCATAATTGCTCTCACTTCTTACACAGCTAACTATGCCAGTTGGAAGCTGAATTTCACACCAATGGTCAGCAGTACCTCCTGAAGTGAGAGGATCTGTTTTACAGCCAGGGGCACAATATGACCCATCATTATTAAAGGCCAGCAGAGGATTCAGCTCCCCTTTGTGAGCAGTATCACTGACTATTCTTGTGAATTACTGCTTCTCAGAAAGGGAGGTAGAATACTTACAATCTTTTCTAACAACCAAAGTAAATAGCAAGCTCTTATATCCAACAAAAGTTACAACAATATTTTCATTATGAATAATTCAACCTAGTTTTCCTCAAAATAGGGGATAATAATAATTCTTTAATACTACAAAGCCTTTCAAATCAACCCATTTTATTGCTGTAAGTCCAGACTTTGAAAATCTAAGTTGCCTTTTACTGTACAAGTAGGCCCTATAGGATTGCTCTTAGCATATATTATCATTTGGTGCAAGTAAATCAATATCCAGTGGGCCATAATTTGTAGTAATAAATCAGATTTTACTGTGTAAGTTCAGAGGTGAATTGTACAGGGAAGTTCACGCAGGTTTGAAAAGTGAAGAAAGATATAAAGGTATTAAAATGTAGGGCTCCTTCTTATCACTATAAAAAAGGTTTGAAATTTGGAAAACTTGCAACAATTTCACATTATTTCTGTAGACTGCTCATAATTGGATCCAAGAATAAAGAGGAAAAAAGTCAAGCCAGTACTTAACTTGAAGTATTAACTACACATTGTTCTCTTGTAAGCACTCAACAGATCTCTTCTTGTTAAAATTACGGCAAATTGGAACGGCATTTCCCCTCTTAATCAACCTTCATTTCTCTGTCCTTCCCTGCTGAAGACTGTTACATTCTGAAGTCACAAATGATTATTTATTTATTCCCCTATAAAATGCATGCATGGTCCCAAAAGTCATAATATAACACCCTGTAGTACCCACAAATGCAGTACTCATTATTACAAATTATTAGATCACTTAATCTTCTTTGCCAGTTCCTTCTTTAAAAAAAAAAAAAAAAAACAACCAAAAAAAACCCCCAACTTCACAGTACCCCTATATAAGCCTAAAATACAAGACAATAAAACTGATAGTAATAATAATGATATGTTTCCTTGGTCTTTTATGGCACAGGAAACAAATGCCTGTTGACTTGTATTGCAGGGATATACACATTGCAAGTTGATACATGGCTGAATCAGTCAGTTCCTTACCCTGAGGATGCTCACTCTGGGGAGAAAGTGTTCCCTTGCTTTTTAGGATTTGGAAAGAACTATAGGAATAAAAAGAAGCCACATTGCTCCTGTTTAGAGTCCTTCCCTTTAAGATGAGAGAATCATCTCTCAGATCTTTGACTCAAAAGGCTTCTCTACCAACAGCAGGATTTGGTGGGATTTCTTTCCTATGCCCAAATAACCATGCCTGGTCTGGAAATTGAAACAGGGCAACACCAGCCTACAGGCTGATGCCAGATCCCAGTTGGGATGCCCACCTTGCCCTGGCTTTGTAGCTTGCTTTATCCTGTTCCTCAAACCCAGCTTCTACCCCAGACACCTGTTCATTCGCCTGACCTTTCCCATTATTCTTTTCTATGGCAAGGACTGTTTTCCTCCATTACAGTCAATAAGAGTAAGCAGATGATTACAAAGGGAATTTCTGAGCCATAAAAGGCAAAAACAAAGGCAGGTTCTGCATTCTGAATCATACAAACCATGATATAAGTAACACAGTAAAATACAAAATCTCACTCTCCTAGAAAGCAATTATGATCAGAGGTGGTATAAAAAGAATATGAGTTCTGCATGCCCTCAGAAATCCTTACATTGGTGATTAAATCAAGTCTTCTAAGATCTCTTGATGTGAAATTACTTTATTTACTTAGGCTACGAGTCAGCTGGGACTGAGTCAGGTGAACTCTGAAGACTTAATCTTTCAGCTCTTAACACTGACTGAAACAAATTCCTGGTAAGTGTAGACGGTATACTCCAACCCTTTTTCTCAGTCTGGATGTCTGAGAATTCCTCACATAAAAAGGAAGACTGTTCAAAAAAAGAAGAACGTACACATCTTCACACGTCAGAAAACATTACTGCAATTTATGTGGTGACATTGGAACCAATGTCAGTTAAGACCCAATTGATTCTTGGGTTGGGTATCTTTAGAAAGAAAAAAGAGATACAAAAATAGAAAACTGTGCCTTCCTTCACTTGTAAAAAGTCTGTGGGGTCCTGAGATTTTCCCAGCATTAACACCTAGTATAACTAGATAAGAGAGTCATAAAGTTTGCTGTGATTTGTTTTGGTTGTAGAAATAAGAGTACACACATCAGAACCCTCTTGGGCAGCAGTAACTTTGATATTATTTTATTGTTTCATGGTATTATTTATTACCACACCTGAGGGAGTCCAAGTGAAGACCAGTGTCAAATACGGCAACACAAACTTTCAGGTTCTTACAGTACAGGAAATGTGGGTGATCTCCGAGTCTTTGGATTTAAATTCTGTGAGATGATCCTGTGCAACAGTGACATCTGTGGCACCTTCAACAAACATTCCTAGAAAACGTCTCTAATTAGTCACCTTCTCTTACCTTTATTTTACTTTGAAATGGAGTAAACTTCAGGATTTCAGCACAATCTATTTTCTGTCACCATTGTGCTGCAAAATCACATGAAAAAATAGGTAAATCAATTTTGGAAGCCAGAAATGGAAACATTGGATCAGACTAATCAAACCAGAGCAAGGTAGGTGGCTTGATCTTCAGGAAGGAGCTGTGATATAGGCTCTCTTTCTACCTCCTTTGTCAGGCAAAGGTAAAGAAAGCTCATTAAATGAGCTGAAATTCCTAACCTGTTCTTTCACTCCCACTCTTCCAGTACCTGCATCAATTATGCAGAGACTCCAACACGGGCTATGTAACATATTCTGGGAATATACAGTAAAAGAACCTTATTAGCTGTCTCCATTAGCTGAAATGAGCAGGAGCAAAATAGTTAGTAAGCTGAATTTTAGGTGTAGGGCATTACACATCCCACAGAGATAACAGAGAAAATTCACGCCTCTTTTAAAAGCTGTCAGAGTGTAGGCCGGGAAAGATAATACAGCACTGGGTTACACTAAGATCAGATACTGTGCAACCAGAAAAGGTGGAAACTTAAGCAAAACTACAAAAGCTCAATTTCTGAAACTAAATTTTGCCACAAGGTCAGATTCCCATATCACTGTGTAGCTGAAGAATCCCAGAAGACAGACAGACAGGCACAGAACAGTTCATTACAGGTCTCTGCAAACTTCCCACAGAAATCTGCACTGTACAGGGTGATTTTGGCCCTTGTATGCATCTTGATTTCTTGCACCTGTTCCTCATTTCTTGGAATAAACAGTTACAGTCATGAAGGACCAACCACACAAATGCCATTCCTCCCTGTACCATTTGCCATCTAGGAGTCTCACTGAAATCCACAGGTACCACCAGTTTCTCTCTGGATCTAAACACAATGGAAAGAAAGAATTAAAAGTAGAGACAGCAGAGTCAACCTTTCCTGAAGAAAACATAAGAGCTGAAAAGGAAATCTTGAAAACTGCAAGATTTCAAGAACAGACATTTTGGTTTCTATGTTCAACCGAGAAATGGAGACAAATCAGAGAGAAGGATGCATTGAGTTCATAGTCCTAGAGGCAAAGCTTGGCATAGGGAGTTCTTTGCAGAGCTTGGTCTGTAACTATTGTTGATCTAGCCATCGATGGGAAAAATCATAGAATGATTTCGGTTGAAAGGGGCCTTAAAGATTACCTAGTTCCAATTCTCCTGTAATAAGAAAGGACAGGTTTCACTAGAGCAGGTTGCTCAAAATGCCAGCCAACCTGGCTTTCAACATTCCCAGGGATAGGACATCCAGGGCTTCTCTGGAAAACCTGTGCCAGTGCCTCACCATCCTCACAGTAAAGAATTTTTTCTGAGTGTCTAATCTACACCTACCTACCCTCTTTTAGTTTAAATCAAGTGCTATGTTTCACATATGGGCATCAATTTCCCCATGAGTAAGCAAAAGGAATTTGGCAACCTGGACAGCACTGGCACCCCTGCCAAGCCTACTGAACCACGAAACAACTTCCCCCAGGGATTCTCAGGTATTTTAAAATTGTCTAAACTGAATTGACACCAGCTGCACCATTCAAAACTGCAAAAAGCCTTATAGTGTCCAGCTTTCTATCAGCATCCCAGACATGGCTTTTTCAGAAATGAATTTGAGTTGAGAGTGAACTTGAGAACAGATTTTTGCTGCATGGGAAATCTAAAACTTAATTAGTTACTAAGATGTCAGTACTTTATTGCTAAAGGAAAATGAGGAGGGAAGGGGTGATGTCCATATTCCTTTTTGCATACTGGGAGCTGATAGTCTACAGACATGAGACAAGCATGGGTACTTTTCATTTTTTGTTACAGCAGCAGGTCCCTGCATACTCCTTCAGGAAACAGCTTGTCTAAAATTCTACTTGACAAGTGTATTCTCAAAAGCGGTCTCAGGGATTTGTTCCATCTTCATTAGCAGTTCAACCATTTTTAATAACAAATTTTGAGGATAGGTGCAAAGGGAGGGATTCTCTTGCTGACAACTATTGTTGAAAATTAATTTTAATTTGTGTGTATGTGTGGAACCAACTTAACATGGACCAAACAGCAACTGAAACAGTTAGGAAGAAATTAAATCTCTCTATGAAGATACCTCTACTTGTGATTTAGAAAAAGATCCATTTTGACTGCCTAGTATATAAAGACAGGTACCACATGGCAGCTACCAGTGTCACATTCTTGATCCAACAACTCAGGTGGAGAGAAAAACAAAACATGTTTGCTTTCCTAGACACAAAAGCAAATGATCTGTGCTCTTACATAATTCTGGTAATATAGAATAGAGATATTTTATTCTTATTCTATTTATGGGACCAGATCCTCATCCCTAGCACACTTCACACTTGATAGGAGATTTTTTGACTGTATAAAACTAGGGTTGATGACCTGACACCATGTGTCCCTGAATTCTCTTTCCCAAGACACAGAGAGAACTCTGATAGTCTGGGACAGCAAGGGATGCATTTGGGATCCAGCTATCCCTGGCCTAAATAAAGAAGCCCACAGATTAGACAAATTTGTTCCAGGAGTCTAAATAAAGGAATAGAAAGGTGACCGAAATTTACTCTTGTCTACCTAACCAAAAGAGTAAGAACACTCTCCATAAACGTGTGAAAAAATAAATGCATATGGAAAATATACATTTATTTTAGACTGCAAAGTCTAAAACAAGTGGTGCTTTTATCATGTCTATGAAAGGCCTTGACAAATCTTAATGGAGAGGGTGACTACACAAACATATCAAGGGCAATTTTGTTCCAGATTAGTTTTCACTCTGCAGAGGGTAGAGAGAGGGGGTTGACCTAACTAACTACAGAACCAAGTTGCAGCTAACTCAGTCTTTTGGGTGGTTAGGATTATTTCATCATGTACAGCACAAGATCTCGCTTTTAAAAGGAAATTACTGTACCTTCAGCTGACTCCTTGTCAACCCTTACCAGAAGGATCAGCTTTACTGATACGAGTATCTAAAGGCATGGTACTGGTCTTCCACTTCTTTAAATGGAAGGCATTGCTTGAAGAAATTCAGCTTAATTAATTTATGAAACAAGACTACTAAATCAGAATATGGTATCTATTCTTTGGAAATAACCAAAACTTCTTCTTGTTTTCAGGGAGAGGAAAGCACCTCTTAGGTGATAATTCCAATTTTCCTTAGATGATCATTCCAATTGAAAAGTCTACAAATCACATCAAATTAATTAAGTTTTATGTGAAAATACATGTGTATATATTTTACTTATTAATGTCTTTCATTTGCACAACTCCGGTTATAAATATTGATCTGTTTGGACCATTAACTGAAGTGAAGCTTTAAAAATAGAATGATTAAATTCAATAAAACCTAAATTTAAGAACAGCAATTTTTGTCTTTTAATACAGCAACAATCAGCTTAGCAGAATCCAACTGGACTGAAGAAGAAACAGCTATGAGGTTGTGTCCCACAGCAGCTTCTGAAATAGAGATTACAAACATATTCTTCAGCTGTTAAGAAAAATCATGGTTTCTCCTGCTAGTTTATTAGTAGCACTTCGGGTTAAAAGTGTCACCATAAATAGATAACATAGGGTAGCCAGTGCCAAATGTGTTTACTAGGTTAAATGAGAGTATTAACCTTAAATGCAATAGGATTTCCACTCCACATCCAAAGTCACTGGAGTGAGTGGTACTTGCTGTTACAGCTCTGCTTTCTGTGTCATCTGACAATTGCAGGCACTGCACTCTGGACATGGTTAATCAAGCTCTTAAAGATCACAAGGGCGCTGAAAGGTTAATCATTATTCCTCTGTTATTCTTTTGCAAGGAAGGTAGGAATCTCAGGTAAGAGAAATATGCACAATGAAAAGGGGAAGGAATAAATAAATGATAGTTTTTTAGCAAAAGGTAAATCCATCTATGCATGCTGGATTTATCATCATCAGAAAACAGCACCTACACAATCCAGAACACACAGAATGCAGAGTGATAGTAGAGTTAAAGGTGAAACTAAGAAAGAAATAGGAGTTTGTCCAAGCTCTGCCTGCAGAAGAGGTGGTATTGATGCTAATGGTTGCCAAAGAAGACTCGAGAGCTTTGTTTGTGATTTTTAGGGTGGATGGCTCTCATAGAGAACTTTCCAGCTCACATGTGACTGGAGGAAGAAGTAAGGTGGGGCTGAAAACGAACCACACTGGCCCTACTACATCTGGTACATAATGGATGCTGGGGAGCACCTCCAGGTTATGACTCAGATGTCAGACCTGTTCCAAATCTGCCTCTGAAATAGCTGAACATTCTATTTTACTCAGGCTGAAAGGAGAAAACCAGATCAGTTTCAGCTTGGTTTGACCCAGCATTCAGCAGATACCAACTGGAGGCTCACAAAGTTTCCTACTTGCTGAGCTACTCTCTTAAAACAACACAATGCAAGTAAATGCTATTTAAATCGATTGTGTGCCTTCACAGACAAAATTGGTTTAAAATTTATTATGTGTTGTGGCTCACCATGTCGAAAGAGAACAGACCATACATTTTAAAAAACAAGCAGGTTTTCTTAAAATAATCAAACATTCAATAAAATAGGTTTATTGCTGCCATCTTTATTTGTTAAAATGGGGAATGGACTATTTTACTCTTCTTCTTGCAAGCTAAGCAGTGTTGAATAACCATGGGAAGGATACAGGAATTTGCTTTATTAAGTTTAGTAATAATTTCAATTGTCTTTGAATTTATTTTAATCTTGATTTAAATGTATAATGCAGTGTATTCATCTCTGCAGTTCTTGAATTGCCCACTTGCATAAGAAAATACACTTCGGAATATGCTTATAAAGAACATAATGGCTTTGAGGGATTTTTAAAAGCAAAGAGACATTATAATCTTCTTTCACTGTGGTAGTTGCATATTTCAAACATAGACAGCATTTGCTTTATAATTATTAAATATTATGGCTGCCAGATGCAATTAAAGAACAGCTTGTGCTCTTCCTTTGGCTCCCTTCAAGCATTCACCATGTAAGCCATTACTGAAATAGGTAGATTAGAAAATACTAATGGCTAGCACGTGTATGGTCTTTACTCCCCAAAACCCTAAAATAACTTGCAAAAGAGGGGCATTATTGACCTGTTGTTCTGAGGCGGAGAAATGAAGGGCGGAGACATTCAGGCAAAAGCATTTGCCTATTTGAGGTAATTCCACTTGTAGGAATTGTGCATGGAGAGTGCAAAGACTTCTCAAAGGCTTTTCACAACATAGTGAAAGGACTTTCAAAAAGCTTTCAACAAGCTTCCTCTTAAAGGGCTCTTAATAAATATTATCAAAAATGCTCAGAAAAGAAAAGGAGGGAAAAGCAAGAGGATGAAAGGAAAGGATGCTGTAAAAGCACACAGAAATAGAGCACCATAGTGGAGAATAATATGAAAGCCAAAATGCAGTGTCAGTAAATATGCAGTGATGCACCAGGAGACACAATTTAACCTGATATGTGCAAGGACAGGCTCTGAACTATCTGCCCTGCGTCCAGAATGAGAACTCTGAGCCACAGCAGCTGATTCCATAAAAACATCAATTGGCCCAAGAAAAACACTGGGGATGCTTGGAAATACCAGGAAGCAAATAGAGAATCAGGCTGCAAATGTAATTATTTCTTTTTATAAACCCATGGTGTGCCCATAGCTCAACCCTGCCTGCAGTTCTGACTTTCTGGTCAGAAAAGCTGTACAAGGGTGAGAAAGCATTCAGATAAGGTATCACATAGACAAGAATAATGTTCAAAGTAGGAAAAACTAGATTAAGACTCATTTGCAGAGAAAAGAGACAACCAAGGCTAGATGCGACACAAATTAATAGAAATGTCAATAACATTGAGAGGATCATTAGGAAATTATTTGATTTTTCACAGCGCAAGAAATAGGAGCAAAAAATGACATTATCAGGTGACAGGCTGAAAGCAAACAAACAATAGAAGGCATTTTTGTAGGCAGCACAATTAAACTGAGAAAATTCTTGCCCAAGATTATTCAAAACAACATAAAACATTTATTCTTACCATTTCAAAAAGCAACAGGGCCAATTCATGGAAATTATTCCACCAAGGATAGTAAATCCAAAAATAATGTTTATAACTAATGAATTGGTTAAGCTACAGATTGCTGGAAGCAGGGAGAACATGCCAGGGAGGCATCACTGTATACCTGCCCTGTTATTGTGACTTTCTCAAGCATTCAGTGCTTGACTACTTGACTACTGACTACCAGCTGCCAACTAGATGAATCTTACCACCCCTTAAAAAATGCCTCAGTGGTCTGAAAAGGGCCTCCACAAATAGAACTATTTTTGGTGATATAGATACTTCTGTTGTTTATTGTGGTCAGTGGGCTTGCCCAAAGAAACCCAATGGATCCTGAACAGAATTTGATGCCACAGACTATACCAATACCTATGAATTTTTTCCTCTTGGGTGCAAGGATGAAACATGGACTATGTTGAAACCAGCAGAAATTTTTCACTCCCTGCAGTACAAGCAGGCCCAACTCCCAAGACTCAAGTCCTCCTGACATATCCAATTTTCTCCTGGTGACTGCCAAAATAGTCAATGTGAAAGGACAAGAAGATTTCCAAAGCACAGAACTTTGCAGCATGCTGTGCTGGTTTTGGCTGGGGTAGGGTTAATTTTCTCCACAGTAGCTGGTATGGGGCTGTGTTTTGGATTTCTGCTGAAAACAGTGTTGATAATGCAGAGAGATTATTGCTGCTTGCACAGAGTGAAGGCCTCTTCTGCTGCCTGTAGTGCCTCACCAGCAAGTGGACTGGGGCTGCACAAGAGGTACACAGCCAGGACAGCTGATCCCAGCTGACCCAAGGGATATCCCACACCATATGGCATCATGATCAGCATGGAAAGCTGGGGGAAGACAGGAAGGGGGATGTAAGGAGCATTTGTTTGAAGTCACTGTTACATGAGATGAAGTCCAGCTTTCCTGGGGATGGTTGCACGCCTGCCTGCCCTTGGGAAGTGGTGAATGAATCCCTTTTCTTTGCTTGGGCACAGCTTTTGTTTTTGCTATGAAGCTGTCTTTATCCCAACCCATGGGTTTTTTCACTTCTACTCTCCCACTTTCTTCTACTCTTCCACTCTCCGGACCCTGTGAGTGGGGCAGTGAGAGAGTGGTTGTGTGGTACTCGGTTGCTGGCTGGGCTTAAACCACAACACATCTCTTCAACACAACCTGAGAGGAAGTGATTAAGAACTGCAGAACTTTATTCTACAACAGCATACAAGAATGTATGAGCACAGTGACTCAGGAACTGGTCTGCTACAGACAGTCTTATCAACACAATAACTCTGTTTTAACATTCAGATGGCTGAGGCTGAAAACAAACCTGATCTTGCATCTTAAAGAGAGGCATGTAAAATGTTTTATAGTCTTTCACACGTTATTTGAAGATTATCATAAAGTGAGATTTTTTCATACCACAAAGAGTGTAAACCATAAACCTTCTAAGACTGCTGACAGTTATCACAGTTTTTTTCAGAGAATTATCTGGTCTATATTTTCATCAGAATTGAAAGCACCAGAACTTAAGTTAGAACTCCACAAGTTAAAATGAACTCTCCCTACTTGAACAAAGCCTCCCTGAAAAAAAAATTGTAGTCATATGGATTCTGCCAGAACATTTTCTTTGGCCTTTTAAAAAACATTTGAATCAAAAGATTATTTGATTTTTAAAAATGAACGTGTTAGTGGATTTCAAAAAACACTCAATATAATACTACTCAGGGGATGAAACATAGTGTTATGAACTAGAGAATGGGTAAACAACCTCACGTAGCAATATACATTTACCATATTAACATTTTCTTGATCCATAAAAAAACAATAAAGGAATGACAACAGAATCACTGCTTGTTAGGAAAACCTATCTATAAGGCAAAACTTTCTGCACATGCCTGACATGGCCCCATTTATTAGTGGGAGTCATTTCAATATTTCTTTAGAAACAGCAATTTGCTTAATTGTGGCTAAGCAAGATAGCTGAAACTGCTGAGATACAGAGAGATTTTTAGCCATGACAATTCATGAGATAAATTAATATTGCCTTGACAAATGAATCAAAATTTTGGGTTCTGAGTCTAAATCCAACAGATTAAGCTAGTCCACTGAGGGTTTTAATAATAAGAAAGGTCAAATGACATGAACTATATAGCTAAATTATAAGTATATAGCTAAATTATTGTAACTAGACAGTTGGAAAATCAGAGACAGTTTGCACTTGTAACAGGTTAGATCTCATGAAACCATGTAATGGAATAAAAACCTTAACAAAGAATTAAAACAAAGATGGAGGATTTTAATTGAAAACTTCATCAATTAGCACAGAGGCCATAAGAAGGAGGCAACAGAGCATGAAATTTGATTAAACTGAGCCATACGTCCTGCTTCATTTTCAGCGATGTCACAAAACTGATGACCTTGAAAAGAGGAGACATTAGAAGAGTGTAAAATAGCAGTTATCTCAATGCTGGCTAAAATAGAGAACTGATAATAAATATTGTACAGCAGGGAAGACTTAAATTAAAATTACATATATATTCAGAATGGAGAGATGGGTAGTCATAAATTGCAGTAATTGACACACAATCCAAATTTATTAAATAGATCTATGCAGAGGGAAAGCGAGAAAGTGCCCTAACTCCACAAATCTGACAAACTGAGCAGATCATAGTCCAGCTCACTAACTACTCAGATTATTGTTTGATAGTGGGCATGATTCTACTGCACTAGGTTATCTCTTTCAGTCAAGTAGATTAAATTCTAAAGATGCACTGATCATCTACAGTAACACAACACTGGAGTCACAGTGTGATTCTTCTGTCTTGACTCAAAATAAAATCAGAAGAAAGGCACACCTTCACCCACGTCATGCTACCATAAAGCTACCAAGAGCTCTTTTTTTTTTTGATAGATGAAATAATAGGTGAACCTGATACACTGCTTTGGACACAAGATATCTTTGTTTTTGCTGCAGAGGGGTAAAGCTCTCCATTGTTCTTACAGACCCCTACAGCACATGTCCTCCCAGCTACAAGCCCATATTCTCATAGGACTGAATGCAAGGACTCTGACATGTCCCTATTGCCATACGGAACCACTAACACCAGCCCCAGCAACATGGGGCTTACATCTTGAGCTGCATTTCAGCTTTATCCCAGCTATAAACAAACAAATGATGTCTTTCTGACCTAAATCCTGGTAAAACAAAGGTTCTCCTTTAGTATTTTTTAGCAACTTGGACTGACAGGGAGACATTGTACAGCTTCAGGGCTTTATGTCATGTGGCAGTGGTGTTTTGCTTCTCTACAGTGCTCCTTAAAATTAGATTTACTGTCATGTGGAAATACAGTTTAAGTGATTCTGAGGTGGACTTTTTTCAAAGTATCATGTCCTTGCAGACAGGCAATGCAAATAAAACTTCAATGAGGTCATCCCAGATTGCTTTTGAGAGTCCCACTTATTGTGAATTCTAAAACAAAACAATATCAAATATATATGTATCATGTGATGGTTTTGCTATCAGTGTTCTGAGAAAAAAATGCTATGACTAGAAATGCCTTATAAGAAAATTGAAAAAGATCTTTTTAGGTTGAAGAGGATTTACAGCTTGCTCTACCTGTTTGTACATACTAAATGTAGAATAAACTGATTGCAGGAGAATTATATCAGTATCATGTCATTTTATGTTACAGTGTCAAAAAGCAAGAAAAGAATATTTAATTTTATAATGGCTGAAAGTAAAATGAATATCTGTATGTCATGTATCAGTAAGTACTGCACTGTACTGTCTTGGAAATAACTAAATTAGTTAAAATGAAATAGGTTGTCCACACTGGTGCTTCTTGGTTTACTGATCTACCTCCCTCTGCAAAAAAAAAAAAAAAAAAAGAAAGGGAAGAACACTGGTGTAAGACTGATTTGCAGTGGTCAGGGCTCTTGTACATCCTGTCCTGGGGGACCAGTGCAAAGCACAGAGAACATTCACAACTGTGAGGAACATTTCATTTTTTCCAAATCATTCATGAGTAGTTTTGTTTTTAATCTCTTCCCTTATTTTTAGTTCCCTTCTGAATGGTACACCATTTTTTTTTGCCTGCAAATTTCACAGTCTGAGCTTCTTAGATCTTTCTAAACCCATTCTTCTTTAATTCTGTGGGAAATGAAGAAAAAAGTCTGTAAACACTGGGAATTTTTTTCACATACATTTGCTTATATTTTCCTTGGGCTGAGAGAGTACTAGCAGAGGCCCTCATATTCCTATAAGGCTGCTGTATTTTTTTAAATCTTCTTCTTCAGCATGTGTACAAACTTCCCTTTTCAAAGCAATGAAAGACATCAGTTTTGAGTCAAATTGTCATATAAACAATTGACAATTGACTCATCTAAACAATATCAACATGCAAGAAGAAGGAGTATTATTTATGAAAACTGATTTTTTTCCCCCTTCTTTTCCAATGAAGCTTACAACAATTTGCATCAATCTGGCTTCTGGGTGTCCATGCCTTTTCTTTCTTCACTTTTTTTTTTCCTTGCCTTTTTTCATTTTTTCTAGTGTATTATTCCTTTCTAAATTTTATATCATGCATGAGAGGCATAATGTATTTCTTCTGAGATAGTACTAATTTCATACATTGTACTAAATGAAGTGTACTGCTAAATACTACTTTTTTTGACAGTCAAGTGAGATATGACAATAAACATGAAAATATCGATATTAATGGGCTGCTAAGGAGGAAATGCAATCTGTTAATGCAACCATCTTACAAAAGAAAAGAACAAGCAAACCAAGACTTAATGTTCTAAAAGAAACAAAACAACCAAAACAGATCAGCAATTCACATTCCTCAGGATTCACAGGCACCAGGAAGGGACCACTACCATGTTTTAAATGTGCACTGCCACTGTATGGGCTGTAAGAACACAAATAGTCCAACAGTCAATTTTTAAAAAGCACTTTTCTCATCAAGCCCACACAACTTCTGCACTGGTCAGCAACGGCTCGTAGATACAGTAGATCCCAGAAAGATGCAATAAGACCATATAAGAAAAACCTCGGATAAATCTCTTTTCCCGCAGGAATCACAAAATGAATAGGGGATATTCATTCAAGCCAGTTCAGCAGATGCATTGAGTCAACACACAATGGCCAAAATCATTGTCTCCACTGGCCAGATATGTATGGAAGCTTTGCACACTCTTAACACCAGAGTGTGGAGCGTGAAAATCCTTCTCCCTTGTGTCAGGCATGAGAAGAACCTTCCTCTGCCTTTAGACAGAATCCAGAGAGGAGGAATCACCAGTATTTCCCTCTATAGGACCATAGGGACAATTAAATTAATTGTATATTATTTGTTTCTTTATGGAGAGATTGATTCATTTTTAAGCCACTGGGTAGATGTTTTCTGTGGATTACACATGCTGATTCTGATGTAGGAATACCATATGGATTTTTTTAAAACACCATATGGATATTTATTAACACTGGTGAGCTTTGACAAGTACATTAAAGTTTTTATTAAAAGCAAATAGAGTTATCTAGCCTTTTTGGGACAACAAAAATTCATGACTCAATGGAAAACTCTTTTTCTGAGAAGAAGTCAGAAAAGGAAGAAGCTGAGAGAATAATTCTGGAAAGGCCCATTTTAACCCAAAAAATTCATTCCAAAAAGTCCTCCCACCCCAAAGTCCATGTTGTTGTGCATCCTGTTAAAAACACACTGTGAACATCATATTAGGCTTTTTACATCTTTTGGGATATGCACCAGCCAACCAGCGATCACTATTACTCTCTTGCTCCAGCTCCAGTGGGTATGTGGGTCCTAAAAACTCTGTGCAGGACCACATGGAGCCAGATCAAAGCTTATCAGTCTTAAGTCTACCTCCTTTCTGGAACCCAGCTTGCCTTGCTCAGGGGAAGGCCGTTGTAAACTCATTTTATTTTCTGTGAAACCCATGGAAGCAAATAAGTCTCAGAAGGGTTTTGATGCTGCAGCCAGAGCACAGGAATTGTAGGCAGCCTGGCCCAGGGGCAGAGTCCAGGCAGCAATGCAGACGGACAGACAAACCACGTCTGCTTTACCAAGTAACACAGGCCAGCGAAAGAAGATTTTTAGACATGAACAGCTGGTGCTTAGGAATTGATTTCTGCACAAGCTGCACTTCAGAGAGCTTAAAATTACTTCTGGTCTGGCCCCATGCACTGAGCCCATTGCATCTGAAGCATGACTGCAGCATGTCTCCTGTTTTAGTTTCATCCAGAGGAAATCCACTTTGCATACTCTCAGACTTGTTCATGATGGGAAAGGTATGGACAATGGGGAGATTAACCCCAAAACCAGCCCAAAGTAAACCACAAATGTGGCTCCATCCATGAAGTCTTCAGCAGAAGAGTCCGAGATCTTTCATACAGCTCTGTGACATGAACTGATTTGGGTATTATCTCACTGATTCCAGCAGCTTAAGGATTTCCTATTTATCAAGCTTGATTAGAGGAAAGGTTTCCTAGACCTGGAGATGTTGTATTACAACTTTTATGGCACAGTTTGTGATATGTAATATGATTCTAACAATACTATTTGTGATATCTGACACCAAATTAAGAACCAATATAAATTTAGAAATGGGACTATGTTTTACGCTTTGTTTAAAATGTGTTATTGAGTAGAATCACATATCTTCACTGCAAAATGTGATAAGCATGTAGAATCTCAGGTAAGAAACTAAAATGAAATATGGTAAATGAGGCATTTCAACTCTTAGTTTTCTGCATTCTTTTTTTTTAATCCAGGTATTTTCATCCCAATTTAACTTCTGATGTTCAGCTTTTCTTGCTAAGTCCCTAGGAGGTTTATCAACCAACTGTTCATTGATTTTAACCAAAAAATTTGTTCATTTTGCTGTTTAGTGTGATACTACACCAACAGCTGACCTTGCAGTGTGGTTTCACTTTAACAGATAATTTACTAATCTTTTTTATTATTTCAAAATTATCAACATTGCTTTTAAGATGTTACTTGAAACAATTAGAGTGTAGATTCTCCATTTCAAGTTCAGCAAGTCTTTTGATTTTTCTCACTTATTTTTATCCTCTGTAAGTCTTTAATTCTAGTATTTCTTATGAAAAAATCAAGAACTACAGTTTTGTTTGCAACAGCATCTTTTAATTTATGATTCACCAGTTTTGGAATACCAGACTCCAGACATCCTTCAACTAATTTTCAGAGGTGCTGAATGTCCACAGCTGATGGTGGCAGCTGCTTGATGCTAGTCTGTCTTGAGACTGGCAGAGGGATGGCATGTTAAACCACAAGATAAAATCACCAGTGGCCCTGTGTCAACCCTGAGGGGAGGGAATTAGGCCTAAAGAAAGGGCTGCAAAAATTAGGAAGTTATTATTGGTTTGTACACATGCCATTCCACAATCACTCACTGTGAGAAGTTTATTAATGCCACAAATATGAATGAAGCACTTCAACCTATCTTCAAAGACATTAAGCTTTCAAAATAGCTTTGAGAGCCAAACAGCTTAGAAAGCACATTTCTAAGTAAGCTACCTCTCTCATTGCTCATAAAAATGTCTACACAAGGAGGTAGTTTGGAGTACCCAGCTTAAGGCTGGATTTACTGACAAGAAAACGTATCCGTGCTCTTGCTTATTATTTCATACTCTCATTCTACTAATAGCACTCTGTGTGGTACTTGTGTTTTCCAAACACATGACCAGACAAGGCCCCACAAACATTTCCTTTTCCTTCCTTAGTGCAGAGTTGTGTACAACACCGCACCAACTGTAATTTCGTACTCTAGCTTTTCATAGCAGTAACTCTGTGTAAGTGAAGAACTAAGGATAAGAAAACAGCTTAATTGCTGCATCCCTTTAGACCTGCATCTCAGCCAAGCAGATTTTCTGATCCGGGCACATAGCCTGCAGGAATCTGATGGAGAGATGTCTCCTCTACTGCAATTAAGACCTGCAAACAGAAACGCTTTGCAGGCAGTTATCCACCGTTACTTAGAGTGAAGGAACCAAGCAAAGACTTATTCTGATATAGCTGTTGTCTTGAGAATTCATACATGGTCAAAAGCTGTTTCACATTCAGAAATATTGAATTAAAATAAGATGATGGAAGTTTTCATACTCACCTTGAGAGAAAAGTACAAAATTGAATCTTGTTTCATCTTTTGATTTGATTCTCTCATATTAAAATCTTATGTTTTCAAAATTTAGAAGCATTTAGTATAATTTTTTAAATTTATCATTTTTGTTATTACCTTTAATTTATTAGGTTTCACATTATTTACATCATATTCTTCAGACATTTGATTCAATAGAATACTCTGCTTCAGCATTATTAAAATAAAATTGTTCAGAATTCCCAAATAAAATAGATTAGCATTTCTAGTCTAACTGAGATTTTCACGGTAATTGAGAAAAAAAGCACTCTGAAACTCCAGAATATTTTTTGGGATACTACTCTCTCACTTGCTTTGCTTCTGGGTCCTTATTAACGATAAATATAAATAAGAAATACAAGCTAGTACCTCTAGAGGATGAAAATGAAATCCTCTAAATCTCGAGTCAGATATTATTTCTGTACCCTCACACTTGAAAAAGAAATGGTGCTAGTTAGCAAAGGTCAACACATCACATATTCATGTCAGTAATCATTCTATAGCTTTTCTTTCTTCTTCATTCTCTTCCAGTAACACCTAAGTGCTGGATGACAATCATAACTGCAGTTTACAATTGCTTTTCATCCCAAAAGATCCTAATGTGCTTTAAAAGCCTTTATAGAAATGTGGTTTGCAAAATTATTTAATCTACTGCTACTGTTCAGACACCACTGGTATGAAATTTGGCAACTGTTCAACATCCTTATCACACAGAAAACTAGAAGTGAATAGGTCAATCACAGGTCAAAACATAATCATCTGCGAGAGATGAGACCAGAGTTTCAAGATTAATAATAATAATAACATAATCAGAAGTTAACATATATGTCTGAGGGAATGGCCTCTATGGAAAATGATGGGGAGCTTATCAGGCTCTGGGAAGTACATTACTTTCTTTGAAATGAGTCTTTCTCTTTCTCCATACCCTGCCACTGCTTCTGGAGAGAATGGAAAGTGACCAGGCTCTGGGATGTCTCTTCTCTATCATATGAGAAGGACTAGTAAGGACCTGTCTCACTTCACTCCTGCGAATCACCTCTATATGACCTACAAGTTAGAGGCTTCCCCACACAGTCTGACCTTTAATGAACAATAGTTATCAAGACAATGTCTTTTTAATATCGTTCCCTTTCATCAATGCTTTGTGCTCATCTAACGCCTATGGTTATACACTGTCCTTTCAAATGAATCCTAAAATCCCCTGAAACTAATTCCTAAAATTTCTAGGCTGTGCTCCCTGGAAGTGGTCTTTCACATCTAGAAATGGAAGCTGGTCATTCCATGACTTCAGAACACATATCCAGACGCAAGACTTTGGGATCTAAGCCCTTGCTGAGTTCTTGCACCTCCCACCCCTTTGCCTTCTGCCTTTGCTAGAATAGAATGGAAGGTGTTTAGTACACAGGCAAATGGCAACAGCCTGTACATGGCACCTTCCCCTGCAGCAGAGCATGAAGCCTTCACAGAGATCTTGGCAGGGTTTAAAATGGTGCGGCTCTTGCTACTGTGAGTCAAGAGACTGAGCCGCACTTGTCACACACAAAGTGCAGGTGGGACCTTTCCTCTCCTCTTGCCAATATTAGGTTCTGGCAATTTGCATACATGGGGCCAAATCATTATCAGACACTCCAGTCGCACCTGCATTGCTCAGGATCTTGGCTCTAGGCCACATCTGCTGAAAAGACACAGAGCTCAGTGTTGCTCTCATTGCATGCCTGAGCTGAGCCTGCACTGAGAGCAGCCTGAGCTGTGCTTGGCTCATTGCTCACTGACATACTCATGCAATATAAAAGAAATATATTTTTTTTAAATATTGGTAAAAATCACACCCACCTCAGTGCCCTCATTTTGTGATTTAATTATTTAAAGTGCCAAGGCTTAAATGAACTACTGAAAAATGAGATATAATTCTAGCTAGAACACCATTACTACACTGAAACTTAATGGCCTACATATATTGTCATTTGGACCCCTTGTTTTCATGTGCACATAAATTTCTACAGAAATATGCTTTGAACTGGGTTGGGTTTTTTTTTTTTTCAGATTTGGTGGCCTTTCACATGCTCATTTTGATTTTGATTTTGGTTTTTTTTTTTTTTTTTACAACAGAAACAGGAATATTTCAGTGTTGCTTTACCACAGGGAGAGTGGGCACAAAGAGAAAATGAACTCCTATGACTTTTTAAAAAAACAAAAATACCATTTTATGACTTCTGGCATTAGGAAGACAAGAAAGGTAGAAAAATTACAAGTCTTCATTGGTATTTTTTGTGAATGAAGGTCTTGATGTATGGGGGACCTGCCTGTAAATAGTGCTCTTTAAACATTCACAGAATAATAAAGTTTTACATAGGAATAAAGTCTTCAACACATTCAGTTAAAAATCCTGCCAAATCAGTAGCAGTTTTTCAACCATGATAAAGGGTTTATGTTGAACAGAAATTTATATTAAATCATAAGCATATCTGAGTTTTGCAGAAGAAAAATGTTTTCATTCTGCAGGGACTCAAGGCTGCATACTTAGTCCCACCATGTTGCTTTAGAAAATCCTTTTTGGCTACCTTTCATTAATTTTTCAACAATAGGGTCCCCACATGCATATTAGAAATTCACAGGTAAAACTTTCAATTCACATTCTATGTACCTTGATAATTATTGGATGGCTTTTCCATTATTAGACTTAAAAGTTTGATTTTTTTTTTCCTTTTTACTTACTTTTTCTCAAAGGTGATCTGGTAATATGTTGTACATCCAAAAATATTATTTATTAAAGTTAACAGTGCACTTTTCTATGTCACATCTATTGTTGCAATGGATTATGTAGATTAGCACCATTC
This sequence comes from Chamaea fasciata, assembly GCF_029207755.1. NCBI lineage: Eukaryota > Metazoa > Chordata > Aves > Passeriformes > Sylviidae > Chamaea > Chamaea fasciata. Next base: position 18,892,039 of record NW_027094087.1, on the reverse strand, counting down.
TTACTGTGCCACTTGATAAGGGATCTAATTTAACACATTACCACTCCTGTGTTTGCATGCAACCACTGGGATACATATATCTTTCCCTGAAGTGATTGATTTTCTGTTGATGAAAGTTTATTGGAAATCCTGAGACTCCAGAGGCTGTTCAGCTGATGTCTCCAAGTCCTGAATGTGGATTTAAAAATACATTATTTCTTTCTTTCAATTTGCAAAACAGGCACAGAGAATCAGATCTCCTTTTAAAATGACACAGTAAAAATGAGATACAAACTTAAGAGTGGTTGATTATAAGAAATAATTCCATTTGAGACTTCACATATGATTGACATAGTCTATGCTTTGAAAAGATTTTAAAAATCTCAAGAGATAATCTCTCATAATGAATCATTTATTATGTATATCTCTTAATTCTAGAGGGGTTAAGGATGAGTGAGCATGAAAGCCAGGGACAGAGCTTTATGCATCCCATAAACACTCCTAGCAGATATTTATACGTGTCCTCAAGCACCTCTGCATGAAATGCAGGAACAAGGACACTTAGTACATTTCCTAAAAACTTCTACTCCAGAGAAAGTGTTGGCTCTCTTGGATCTGAATCCTGCCATGACCCGAGAAGCCAAGAGGGCAAGAACAGGGAGAAGACCTGCAGAACACTTGCAGAGGACAAAAGTAAAGCAAACCTTTCTTCCTGCCAGAGAGTAACAGGCAAGGGGTGTGGTCCGTGCACTAATTTACCTCAGGGCCAAAAGGCAAGAATTTTGTGCAGGGTCTGGAAACAACCACCAGCGGTGATATGCCAGGGAATGCATATCTTTGGCTTTCTGCATCACCTGTTCTCACTAGATGCAAACTTGGAGGGGTATTTCTGTTCAGCAGCGTTTTTCGGGGTCAAAGCACCAAAAGGTGGTTTGCACACAAATACAGAATGACCTTTTCAAGAATATTTGCCAAAAAAATTTCTGTCCTTGGACCAATTGTGCATTGAGCAAAGGTTTTCTTTTTCTTCCATACATCCTCAAAAGAATTCTTTAACTATTCTTTTCAGGGTCACAGACCAAAGTTCAAATTGGTTTCATTAAACATAAAAGGGAGATTTTGTAGCCAAGTTGTCTGCATACCTCTATTTACAAGCTGGCATATGAAAAGTCAGCAGGTGCCTTTCCAGAGCAACAGGCATGATATACAGCTCTTAGAACCATCTAATACTGCCATAAACACCATGTTTTACAGGCTGTCAAATGACTTAGACAAAGAGCCATCATAATGACTTCCCTGACTCTGTAATAGCTCCTTTTACAGTTGGTGTTAGGAGGTGGCACAGCTCAGTTTTGTGTTTGGAGCAGATACAGTTTAGATAGGACACTCTGATGTTCAAAACATGCCTGAGTCACTTGTCTGCAGGAATTCATGCTCTCAGTTTACAGTGGTGGCTGCTTGGATGGTTGAAAAAGACCTACTTGAGTAGTTTTGTACCCATGCATTTTGTTTGTAAAACACACCTTAAAATTGTGTAAAACACACCTTAAAAATTGCCCTTATGAGTGCTAAAAGTGCCAGAACTTAGTGAAGGAATTAGGTACATTTGGATCGAAGGTCTGCAGGGAACTTGGCAGGTTGGAATGCAAGGAGATGACACATTCACAGCCCACCCCTGGGGTTTTACTATTTCAGGTGAATAAAAAGTATCCTGGATGATGGCAGGAACTTCCATTAAAAATGTGTGAAAATAAAGATCATAATCAATAGTAATTTTCTGCTAATAGCTCCATTTTGCTTGGGTTTGGTCACAGGTATGGGATCACAGAGGATGCACCACAGTGGTGTTTCCCTGATGATGTGGGACACATCACCCAGCACTACTTCCTAGTGCAGATCTGGATGTGCAATCCAAACATAAAAACCTTTCAACAGCAGCAGTGCTCCAAACACATCTCATACAAGTGGTGCTCTAGACAGGCAAATGTTTTAACGTCCCCAATCTTCAAAAGATATCATTTTAAGAATGCAAATTATTTTTCTGCATTCTAGTATTCCAATGCTTGGTTACTACTGTTTGTTCTTTCATTTAAGCAAGATACACTGCCCCTCTTATCTTACTTCTTCCACCTCAGAATCAGGAGAAATCTATTTCCCAAACAAGCAGAGGCCCTCACTGAAATACAGAAAAAAGCATAAAATATTTCACCTCATCAGAAATTACTGAAAGGAAAACAGGAAATTAATCCTGTTTATCTTTTTTTTTCTTTTTATTTATTTGTTTACCTGCTTGTTTTACAAATGGCAAAAAGTCACTAAAAATCATCCTGTCAACCTGCTTATTATATATAACAAACCAGAGTCACTATTAATGTCATTTAAAATAGAGTATGTCAAATTATTCTAATTTGGTGGCTAAAAGGTATTATCTACTGTGAAAAAAGAGCAGAAAGACACATTGACTATAAAAGGGAGATCATCAAATTAAAAGAAATCTCTTTTTTATCTAAAAATCAAAATAAATAAACCCACACATTTAAAAAATAAATACACTAATCACACAAATGTAAGTAAAAATCTGGACCTTTCCTAGTAACACAGTGGTAGATATTAAAAATAGGTAGAAACAATAATGAGAACATTTCTATACGTATTACATGAGATTATAATCTCTCTGTGTGTGCAGATTACAGGATATATCAGGTACCTTAAGCCAAGCATTTAATCATGTGAAAGCACAAACAGCATATTTCAAAATAACATCCAGGAAGAGAGGACACCCACATACTAAAGAAACATTTCTCAATCTCTTTTTCTCACAACTGAAGAATAGAAAGCATTACACAGAACAGGAGCAGCCTGTGCCAAATTGACATTAAAATATGGTAACTGGTTATTTCACAGCTCCAGCAACCCACAGTCTGGTGCTCTCTGTAACCCTGGGTTAGATATTTTATGTAAACTGCTTTAGTGACTTAAAGGGGTCTTTAAGCAGAGTTCAGGAAAGAGATGAGCTTCTTTTTTCCTGAGCAAACATTCATCCTGGTCTTTCCCACCTGGAAGGTCCTCTCTTGTGACCCTTAGGCACACTGACTGCTGATCTACTGATGTGCATGAGGCTACAAAGAGTTTGAGACTCCAGAACTGAGTGCACTTGCCTAAGAGGGAAAATACAGCCACACAAGCATTGCCATTGAAGATTTGCATAATATTATTCAGGTATAGAAACCTTAGATCCTTTCCCTAAAATAGCTTACTTATCTTTAGGGACTTTTCACCTTGTGGATGTAATTCCTTAATTAATTACTTCATCTTCTGTCTACAATCCTCCAAACCTCTTTGCAGATCTGTTACAATAGTTACATATTCATGTGATCCAAGCTTTGTCTCAATCAAATGTGTTTTTTATTCATAATGTGGATTATAATCACAGCTCTTTTGAGGTATGAGTTCATCAACACACCTAGCCAACACAGGTAGCTGCTTAATTAAAAAAGATACATAAAAATGAGCTTGAAGTTTCCATAAAGACACATTTAAATGTATACCCCTTTAAAAGTAATTCTGCCTAGTTGTGCAGATGCTGCACTTCATTCATAATTAAGGTAAGCTTTTACCTCCTTAATGTAGTTTACAGAAGACAAATATTTATGCTTTTCGGCACTCACTAAGATAGAGGTAGTCCCTACAGCAATGGTGAAGGCTGCATCTCAAGATTTGGGTGTGCCATCCAGGGCACATGGGAAGTAAGTGTACTCAGTGCCCATTAAATAAAGGCAAATGATGTCCAAATTTATGGCAACTAAGAAGCTGATCTCCCAGGTCTTCTGGAACGATGGTTGCAAACCAAGTTTGTGTATGTACCCATTTAGCTGGGAACCTTTGTGCAAAAAGAGGCCTCTGAGCAGCCCTCAGCCTACATGGGCATGCAGGTGCAGATGTGGAGGCACCCAGCAAGTATAAACAGCAAGTATAGAACCAAGAGGCGCACAGCAATCTTTTAAGGTTGAAGTTTCAGTATGGAGACGATGGAATGTGAAAGAGTTCCAAGATGACCAAATGAGACATTGCAGGAACAAGAACCAATATTTAACAAAATTTAATGTTCCTTTCTATTAACCTAGTTGCGCATATTAGCCCTGTGCTGTCGAGATTCTGGATGACTTTTAAGGAAATAATGATTTCCCCTGCATCTTTTCTTCTTCTTTCTTTGGCTTCTTGGTTTTGAGATCTGGGAGAATGTGATGTTGTTGGAAAGCTAAATCAAAGGAACAAACGTGTCCAACAGATCTCCCTGAGCTGATATTCTAATTGCTTACTGAAGTTTTGCAAGTGACATAAAAGAGTATCCAGTTTCACATCCTGAGATTAGAAACTTCACTATTGTGACAGAAATTCTTTTAAAAGATGATGCTTATAGAGAAAGATGTGCTTACTTGTGCAGCTTTGGCAGCCACTGTGATTTGGCTGCTATGAAACTACAGCGAATGTCACAGATTTGGCTCCATTCCCAGCTCTTTTGTGAATTTGCCCAAAAATTATCACTCAATCTAGTGATAATTTTTTTTTATTTGTTTTGTTTTGTTTCCTCAGTGGTGCCAGGGTTTGGACTGTCCACATACGACTTTGCAAACTACCTAATACAGTGGGTTCCTATTACAGCTAAGGGGAAAAAGGAAAATCTTTAGTAGGTTTTTGAACATAAGGGGCTGGCAGAAATCTTTAAGTTCATTCTGTATTCAGTGGGAAACCAATGGAGAACAGATCACTAGGGAAATGAGTTGCCTGTGTTTCTAAATAGACAAGTTGCTGCATTCTATCATCTTGGGCTGTTTTGAGTCTGGGTAGCTGTATTTCCACATAATGAGGAGCAATCTCTCCAGCCCAGCTTTAAATCCTGCTGCATATGATGAAATGTTTCAATGCTTTTCATTTTCTTGTTTGTGTTCTGCAAAAAAACAGGAGAACAGTAACAGGCAGTTGATTGGAAAGATATTGGGGAATATCAGGGGCTTCAGAAAATAGTTACAAATCCTAAATATGCTAATACCTACTGCTTGCTAAAAGCAGCAATTTTGTGGCATTTACTTTAGTGCACCCTTTCGTTAAAGAAAACTTTATGGGAGTGAAACTTTAATGCATTTTTTGTCTGTGTTGACAATTCGGATGGCTCTTGGGATTTGTTTGTGTGTTTGTTTATTTATTTCCTCTTAATTGGATTATAAATGGTCACAAAGCCAATTCAGTTTCTAGAGTCTATAATTTAATGATGTTCTGAATCTCTTTCTGAAAGTTACCCACTGAGGAGCTGTACTGAGAAAGATGCCACCTTCTCTTTTCATCGTGTAATTAAGCTTTACCTGGCTAGCAATAAATTAATTTATAAGGTCTTCCTATAATTTAAACTAAATGAGAAAATTATCCCTTCTTTGACTTATTTTCAGGAAGCTGTATCAATATAATTTAGGAAATTAGATGTTACCCTGCTGCCTTCAGACAGCTGGTCTTAAAACCAGCCCCAACCACTTGCTTTCTCTCCTTTTCTACCACAATTTTTATACTATGCATAACTGAGAAACCACTCATATTTTGCCAGTGTCTTGTAGCTAATAATCCATGACACAATACTGGGCATATTAGCTACATATATCCACAAATGTAACAAATGCAGAGCACCATTTCTTTATTGGTGTGTTCTTGGACATTATTTTTTCTCTTGTTTATTCAAATACTTTTTTTGCAATGTGCAAGATTGGCACCTATAAAAAAAAAATCCATAATTAAGTGCAGATAAGGTACATGCAGAAGCAGCACAGCTGCAGCCCTGTCAATGTTGCCTAATTTATTGAGTCCAGAGAGATAGAATTATTTCATGTGCTGTGTCATGTGGACTAGGAGACATAAAACAGGCCCTGGACCATTAGTAGGAATGAAGCCTTTGAGACTTTCACCTCTGAAGGAAGGATAATACCCCTGGAGGATACCAGCATAGAAGGGATTTCTGGTACAGTAAGTCATAGCAGATGTGACAGCACCCAAAATTCTTTGTCTTATAAAGCCCTGCTGACAGAGTCATGTTTTTGGTCTGCTCCTGTAAGAAAATTTTCAGGTGTGGGTGAACCTTAAAAGCAAACTGTCAAAGCCACAGGGCTGTGCTACTGTAGTTCAACTGAACTTAAATATTAGAGAGGAGATTTCAAAAGACTGAAAGATTTACTGCCTCATTACACTGAAAATAGCTGCAATTTTTATGTTCTTGAGTTTTGAGGAGCTTTAAAAAGTTTTCTCCTATAACTTGGAGCTTCTATGCAGTACAAGGAAAACTGCATCAAAAGAATGAGTGTCTGGGTCACGACAAAGCCATAATTCCCAAGCTGTTGGAAGGAAGAGATGAACACAGAACTAGGTCAGAGATCCAGTGTTACAGCGCTGCAGATTTGCTTCTGGTGCTCTTTTTGGTATCCAGGGAACAGGGAGAAGAAGCCTTGTGCTCACCTCCAGCAACAGGTGCTGCCCCAGACTATCAACCACCAATCTTCAGCTTCATTTAAAGCCTCAGCTGGCCTGATTTTGCAGTGCTCTGGTACAGGCAAAGCTGTCAGAAGGTCATCACCACAGAACTGCTCGGAGCAATCTGCTATTTCAGGCAACTGTTTTTACAATACTTACAGACACGCCAGAATTAGCAAGAAATGGTTTCCAAATGCGCAAATGACAAACTGGTGGCCACTAAAACCACTGGAATGAACAATTCTGCTGTATATGCTAATGCACTGCCTTGCTGTTCTTAACTGATGGGGTTTTTTTAATCCAACTCTAGGCAGTTTTGAAACAAAATAAAAATTAAGACAGAACACAGTATGATCAGCATGAAGCAAGTAAACAGTTGAATTAAATTGCAGTCATAGGGTTTAAAATAAGAGTTTTGCATATGGTCAAGAAAGAGGAGAACAAGGGAGTAAAGATCCTTATTGTATTGGTTATTAAGGGTACCTGAAACCACAAAACAGGCAGAGGACAGAAAGATTAGTCTACACCTCAGAAAACTTACATTTCAAACTGAACTTAAAACTCTAAAGAGGTTTTTGAAAAGGAGAAGTAATTTCTTTATATAAAAAGTAATGCAGGTGACACTAAATACTTGCATGATATAAAAGATGGGCATCCAAAGCTGTTTGCAGAGTTCAAAACCTTGCCATATCTGTCAGCTGCATATAACAACTGTTTAGGAGTTTTAAACTTAAGCAAATGGAAAACCCCAAGGAATATTACAGTTTATGTGGATTTAGTGTTTCAGAACTTCTAGATAAAACTATGACTTGTCTAGAAACTGCTCACATTTTTAATTACCCTTTTGGTCTCGTGGATGAGATCAAGCTCAGTAGAATTATGGAAGTACTTATAGAGGTACAATCACTGTGAACCAGACTTCAAGCTACTGGGAGTGTGAGAGAAGTTAAGCCATAAACAGTCACTCCTTTATGTTCAGAATATGTATTTAGTGAATCACCATCTATGCCTTATTTCTAAGTCACAAAACACAGCCACATGCTTTATGTTACTTTGCTCAGCAAGCAGCATCATACTAAGCCCTGCTCAATTCCCCAGCATCCATCTCTCACCTGTAACATGCAGTGATTCTTTGTCTGCTCTGTCAACCCCACATATTGAATCTGCCTGAGACTGAAATTTCCCCAGCCCCTTAGGAATAGCAGATGTGTCTGCAGCGTTAGTATGTCACAGAGTACATCTAGATGTAAGGGAAATACCAGCCTTACATATCCTCCAGTCTCCACATCACCCTGTAAAAAGTTCTTATATAACCTTGTGAGGTCATTTCAAAGCATTGTTAAAAATTAAAGGATGTTGGCACCCAAGCTGAAAGTAAGCACCCTCAGAAACACACCCATTTTAGAAGAAAGCCCACTTGGTTTTAACCTACCTGAGGACATAATGCTTACTCAAATGAGGGCATTTTTGCCTATTTACTTTTATAGGTGATTTGTCCTGTACCATTAAAGTTAGCAACAGTACCCACATGTAGAAACTAATCCATTCTTGTTCTGAACCCATGGAAAGACTAAGCAGAATTTTGCAAAGGTTATCTGTTTACACAAGACCAAACTGATGCAAGAGCTATACACACCGTAACAAAGAGGCTCAGAAGGACAGATGGCTGAACTGAACAATGGCAGTGGAAATGTTTGTCTGCAATGAAATCTCCAGCAGCCAAAAGCAATACTTGAGACAAATTTTTAAAATTAGGTGCCTGAAGTTAAGCAACCACATTCATATGTAGGCAGTGGTGTGAGTGATTTGAGCTATGAAGGATTCAGGCAACCATTGCTTACACTGGAATCACTCATCAAAAATCAGGTCATACATTTCTCAGCCTACATATAGATTTAATGTCTAAATTAGGAAGGAAATTTCGGAAGTCTTGAGTACTGAATCTTAAAAAACACTAGAAAACTTTAACATAAACATGGTATCAAGTCCTCATATATGGTAAATCGGCATAGCCCTATTGCCATAATGAACTAGCATTGATTTTTTAATGAGCTGAAGATCTGGCTTTGCAGTCTGCTGTGGCATTTGTGTGTCCATGTATGGATAAGATCTCTATATTGGCAGGGAGAGCTGGAGAGAAGCAAAGGAACAGTCCCAGAAAGCAGGAGTTACAGGTTCAAGCCAAGATCTGCATCCAATCTGCTGTGCTATCTTGCACACATCACTTGGTAATTCTGAGCATTTTCCCAAACAAACCTTCACCTCTAGATACCTGTTGAGACTGTAAAACTCCTCTTACTATGTAGTCACACAATGCTGAGCAGAAACGGATTCTTAGCTTAGTTTGTGCCCTCACCTGTTATTCCAAACATTATCAATATTAAATATATCGGAATTTATAATACCAGCCCAGACTCTCTGACTTGGCTGTGTAAAATCTGCCCCTGACTCAGCAAAGAAAAAATGTACCTGACAAGCCTTGAATCTGCATCTGCCTAGGTTTGCACAGACTCCATGTAATGGATGTAACTGCACATGAAATGTTACAATGACAATAAATACACATAAATCTACCAAACTGATGAGCATTCAGCCAGACCTGATTAATGATGCCCTCAAGAGCAGCACCAAGCTGCATTTTCATCCTTAAAAGTGAAAAGCAACAGTTTTAAAGGACATGAAGCAACAGAGAGGACCATTTTTCTTCTGAGCCCTTGAGAAATATTTCCAGCATGATTCTGCCCATCAATACAAAAGCAGTGCTAGGCAGCCAGAGCTCCAGGAGGTACAAAGCCCCATCAGCTCCGCCACAGGAGGGACAGGAACATAATCTCTGCACCATGGTAGTAAAGGTGATATCCAGTGCCTGAGCAGAGACTTACAGGAGAACTCCAGAACCCCACAGCTACCCTGGAGCACCTCTGCAATAAAGTGAGCAGTTCTGCCCTTCGGCCTCATACAGCCAGGCAGGAAATCTCCAAAAGTTCCAAACCAGAGCTGGCCTTCATCCAGACAATGCAAAGGAACACAAGCTCTGGTCTGCCTGTGCCCACTCATGCAGGCATGTGTAAAGAAATGCTCTGACCCACAGTCAGCTCAGGAATCATCCTTAAGGACTCCTGCACCCCATCCTGTTCCCACACCAGCAGCTCTCTCTGCTAATTACATGCAAGTTTGTGCTGCCAGTGTTATTTAAATGGGCTGAATTGGTTTTCAGAGTATTTAATAAATATTGCCTGCTGGCATAAAAGGGATTGAAGAGCTGCAGATCTGAAAGAGCCAAACATCCCTTTTGGCACCTTTGCTCTAATGATGCAACTGTGTCTGTCAGTCTCTGCCAGTCTCAGCAGATTGGCATTAAAGTGACGCTTCACCCAGGAAAAAGTAAATAAACAGATTATGCTCCATCTGATGCATAAACAGTGGGATTTTTATTAAAAGCCACCAAATGCAACTTCAAACAGCAATGCGCTGTATTCTGTGATTCATTTGCAAACCATTGGCCGAGCAATAAAATCTGTCGTTGTGAAGTATTTTTATTTTAAATAATATGTGGAAATAGATTTATAATTGTTTTGTTCTGGGAGCACAAAGGAGTTCTGATAATTAGGCTACCTAGTTAATTACTAGTCCTCTTCAAATATGGCTAAGAGTCTGGTTTGTCAACATAGCTTAATAGAGATAGAAATGAAATGTGTCTGATTTTCCAAGCCACAGTACTTTCAGAAATGGCAGAGGTGTTTTTCTTCCCTTTTCCTACTGAGAAGCAAATGTACCATGGGTCATGGAAAGATCCTGGGCACAAGCACAACTAAGTTTTGATACTGAGCACTGTTAGCCTTCCTGGCTTCTCCCTGCCTTGGTCTATGCCCTTGTGAGGTAACTGTAAAACTAATTCCAGCAATAAATATTAATTAAGTTCGGTTTTTGGATTCCTTATTGTTACAAAATCTCATAAAATAAAAACAAGCACAAGCAACCACTAAATGTTGGCTACTTGCTATAAAAGGGACTTCATAACATGGCAGATTTTTAGCCTTTGTTTTAAAAAGAAAGCTTTGGAGATTTCCAGCATGACAAATAACTCAATTTTTTCAGTGCACAGTGTTTTTGACAGAAGACTGACTCTCAGTCATGTCTCTTTTCTGGTCTAAAGGGCAGTGCAATGGGCTGGGACCCAGGTGATTTTGCCCTATTTTCCCCATTCTAATGTCATCCTTGAAGTGTATCATTTTAGTTCTGCATGCTGTGGTCATCAGCTGCAAAATTCAGGTAGAGATAAAAAATTCCTTTGTGAAGAAATGAAATTATCATCCAAATTTCCCCCTCCAAATTGCTACAGAGAAATTAGGCCCCATTATCCACACTGGAAAAAAAATGGAGTCAACATTTTTGCTCTAATAGTTTCACAGAAAGACCAATTACTCTCCAACATACACATATGCATTCATTTTACCAAAAAATTAAGTATAATATAAGGACCACTTAGGTACCATTAATTAATTAGAAGGAAGATTAAATACTGTCTAATGAATAGTCTGCCTTCATCATTATTACACTTTCAGAAATATCATCTTAAGTTTGTTTTCTTTTTTATATTCTTCTAACTCTGCACTTTTAATAGGCATTAAGGATAAAATTTCAAAGACCTAACTTGCAGTCTTCAATGGATGAAGCTGGGTTCTTCTATTACAGTTTAATAAATTGTTAATATTGAAGATAAATAACGAAATAACTACTGCCATGTAACCCCCTACTAACCATTACACAAATATGCTTTCTGACAAAATTTTAACTTATTACTAAAATATATAGCCCCTATGCAGGCAAAGGTAATATTTCTGACATTCTTATTTCTAGTAATAATTTTAGGATTAAACCTTATTTCTTTTTCTAAGAAATGCTAGCTTTCATTTGAAAAAAAAACCACTCTGAAGCTGTATCCACTTGTTTTGCACTCCTTTACATTTGTTAATGAATATAGTAGAGAAGTATTACACACTTACTCCGAGGTGACTGAAGTCTTGGACAGTGCTTTACATAGAGACATACAGAAGCCAACAAACACCTATGAGCATGGTTATGGCCATCCTGGACTGTCCTGCAGAATTCTCCATCAAAGTTAGCACTTTCATACCAAAGACTCGTTCTGCAGTGGCTTCCTGGAGGCAGATGTGTAATCCCATGCTGAGTACAGTGCATGAGTTTTCTTCAATACTACAAGCTCATTTGAACCTGCACATCTAACTTCCCTTCAAATTAACATTTGAAACATCCATCAAAACATGTTACAGCTTTATGAAACTCCAGTGCAGTCCCATTACTCACTGGCATGTTTCATCTCACTCACCATCTCCTATTTTTATTTCATTTTGGAAAACAAATGCAGGCATTTATACATTGTGCAGCCCCATGATTGCAGCATTGCTATTGATTTCTGTGTGACATACCAAACACATATACTCAGCAGGATCTGGACTGGTGTAATGATTTCTGAAAAAATCCACTTTTCACTTTATTAAGAATGTTTGGGGAAATAGCCCGGTAGTTTTACACAGGATACATTAAAACTGGAAAATAAGGCTCACTCAGCTACAGCTTTGTTTCTGTTGCTAAGCTGTCTTCCCTTCAGGCAGATTTGGAACTCCTTTGGGGGGCTGCAAGAGCCCAGACAGAATCTGGGGAATCCTCACTATTTAAATTTATCATTTTCCCTGGAGGTAAGCAGAAACTACTGAGGTGCCATATAAAAACCAATCAAACAAATAACAACACATCGCCATCAAAAACAAACCAACACAAAACCAAAAAAACCTCCAAGCCACCAAAACCCAGGAATATCACCTGCTTTGTTTCCTCCTGTCTATCCTGCCACTTTTTTAATATATCAAGATGGTTCTTCCTTTTTCGTGAGGGCAGTTGTTGTTTGATTACCATCTTGCTGCCCTCCTAGCAACCTGACTAATGTAAGCACATTTTTACTTTAGGTTCTTTGTGTTCAAGACTAAGCAACTTGTTGCAGATGCTCTAAAAAATGGTTAAAAAAAATTCTTATGGTGTTTTCATTTTTTGTCCTGAGGCATTGTAACATCCCAGACTGCCAAAACATGAGCCAGATCTCAAGGTTCCATTCATAGCAATGAGAAATAAAATGGGATGTAACAAAGGCAAAAAGAAGAGCTTGAAACCTTTCTAGTAGAAGAATCATTTGGATAATAAAGACACATGAACAGGGAATTCCTTCAAGAGGATTGAAGAAGGGAATGCTTTATCAAAGGCAATTTTTCTTCTACTTTTTTATAAGAGGCTGGCAAAAACAAACTCAAGTGTGCTTTAAAGTGAACATCGTATGACCTGTGATGTGAGTTTTATTGTGTTCTCATTCAATCGAAATGTCCTTCAGAATAGGCAAGATCTGGATTTTTTTAAATGTAAAACAAGCAAGCAAATAAACAAAGCAATGAACCCAGAGTTCTTTATACAAGGAGAAGAAGGTGATGTTCATCTTTAAGCGAAGAAAAAAGGACAAAGGGATTGGAAGCAAATATTTACCCATTTCCAATGCTCATTGAATACGTGACTATTCAAAAGCCTGTAGATTCTAAAAGGAACTGTAGAATTCATTGAGCGCTTTTAAATGGATATACTGAGAGCATTACACATTTCTTGAGAGCGCTGTAATTCCATATGTAAATGTTCTGAAGTGCATTGCCATGAGGGCCTGCCCTCTGTATGTCCAGCCAGAAGGCAAGAAATACTGCCCAGGGCACTCTTTAGGATGGTGGTTTGGAAACCACACAGTGCACCTGGGGATCAGCAAAGCTCAGGGTCTGAATGGAAATACACTGCTCCACTTTTAAGAGCTTCCAATATCCTAGGACATAACACAGTACACACTAAGGAAAAAGCAAACTGAGCTCTCATGCCTTTTTCATAACTTCCAGGTGGAAAAAGGCCAGAGCCTCTTTCATAGGGCTTTTCTTGGAACAAACACAGATGTCTGGCACAGAATGTACATTTGTGTTTGTACTGGATGCCAAGCTGAAGCTCAGCTTTTCTTGATTTCTCTTCAGCCATTCATCATACGGATGGTCAAGTAATTTCTCCCTCAAGAGCTCCTTTATCAGTTTAAGAGCACCTGACCTCCACTCAGCCCGCAGATCCAGGAGGGGAAGCAAAGTGCAGACAGAGATGCCTGCAATTTACAGGCTGAGCCCCACAAAGCCCTCACTCACAATGGGCCCCTTGGGCAGAGAGCCTGGCCCCTGGCCCTCAGTGCCCCAATTTGAGTCACTCCAACTGCAGTAGCGATGAAATCAGCCACTCAAGTGGCTCCTGCTGCCTTCACAAATGGGCACGGCCGCAGTCACCAGAGTCATGTGCCAAACACTTCTGTGGTCTGAACTGAAAACTGCAGTGGGAGAAGGAATATTTAGGGACAACAGCGCCTGAAAAAACAGTGTGTGGAAGCAGCACCTACTACTATGTTTTGTTCTGCTACTTGCAGTCCTTCTGTTAAAAAAGACATAATATTAACTTCTGGCAAATAATGCTCATAGAACTAAGAATTCCTGAAGAATTTCTAAATTCCTAAGTCAAAGTTGCTATATTTCATTTCTTATGACAAAATATGCAAACAATTATAGGTGCAAAGAGTTATCAGATCCTGAAGTTCAAGGCAAAATGCCTAAAAAAGTTGCATCTACATTTTCAAAAGAATTCAAAGGCTGCATGCTGTATTTCAATAGAGCAGACACTCCCAAAAATGTACTGTAGGTGTATCAGGCTTAACTAGAAGTTATTGTTAAGCACTAAGGATTGAAATAAAAACCTACTGGGCATTTATTTACTTGCAATAAAATCTAACCAATCAAGGTAATAATGCTACCTTCTACTTATCTATATTATTCATAGAACCAGACCTGTGTTAACAAAGAATGTCAAAGAAGTAATGTAAAGAAATCTTTAATTAAAAATTCCTAAACACATAGAAAATAGCAAACTAACTTTCCTAACATTTTATTAAAAGCTCCAAGTGAATTGATAGATTGAAATCTAGTCAAATATCTGAGTGTAAAAGCCACTACACATTTTAATAAAGGTGTCGCAAAAATAGTGTAATACTCTGCAATATTTCAACATAATATCTTGATTGCAAAATGTCTGAGCTCTTCCCACAACTCTGTGGAGAGTCAAAAACTCTCACTCCCATCCCTTCCTTCCTATTAAAAATCCACCCAGATAATTTGATTTTGAATAAAACCCCAGAAATTCTTCTGAAAAGGATTGAATCGTTATGTGGAATTGCAGACAAAATTGAAGATAATTGATTTTTATGCATGGAAATTTAAATTAAGGCAGTTCATGTTTAGAGTGACAGAATAGAAGTGTGCCTGTTGAGTTAACACATTGCGAAATTCAGCTCTGATTAAACTCATCCAGATTTATATAAGGGGCTAGCCTGAGACAGCCTTTTGGGGGATGAAGCAAAACTGAAGTTTGTCATGACATTTCACATCCTCTCACATACCAAAACTAGTGCTGGCAATTACAAAAGCAAGAATTTCCTGGAAGATTGTTTCCTGCTTCCTATTCCTTCTGATTTTTGTGTGAGTTTTAATATTATATATGCAAGAATAAAAAAAAAAGATGGAAATATTTTCCCCAGAAAAGCTTAGACTGTGTTGCATCATTTCAAAGTCCATTTTCCAGCCTTTACTGGGTGAAAACAAAGAATTTCAGGTAAAAATATAAAACTGTGGACTACAACAGAGTGTGACTGAATCCCTAAAACTCCTCTTTGTTTGGACTATGGGAAAAAAATATAGATTATCAGAGATGAAACATCACAGCGTATGGAAGCACTAGACTAGAGATGGTCAAGTTATTTCTATTCCCAAGTCACTTTATTATTAGATAAAATATTGTCACATTTTTATATTGCTATACATTTCTAGAACATTGTGCTGGTTTGCAATTGCAAAGTCTTGGTTAGTGGAGAAAAGGGCAGGAATTTTATGGAGACTTCAATGGAAAGAGGTAAATCTACAATAGTCTTCAAGAGCTCTGTGTCAGGGTGTGCCCAGTGCACTTCTAATCCATGAGGAATGGCACCGTGGTTCCTTCTCCTGTCGTGCCTTCAGACTGAAAAATAACAATTTGGGCTTTTTTTCCCCAACAAAAGAAAAAAAAAAAAGAAAAAAAAAAAAAAAGAAAAAAAAAAGATAATAATACATTAATGGAACAGTAGCATAAACATACCAAAATACTTAATTTATTCAAGTCTTTATTAAATACACACACACAATATGATATAGAAGTACACATAAAACAATGCAGAATCAGAATGTTAACATTAAGAGAAAATACAGCAAAAATATTCCCAAAGAAAAAACATAAAATATGGTTTTCATTCACAACGTTGATTAAACGGCTTTCTTCCACAAAATATTTTTATTCATTCCCGTAAATATTTGAAATAGTCCATCTCAAACTATTTTAACTGCTGGTAAGAGTAAATGTACATTTGAAAGCTAAAGCAACATGCTGGCTTGCTATACTTATTTTATATAAAAGAAACCATCCTCGCCAGCAACCTATTTCTTACTCTAACACTTTCTGGAATGTGACTTGTCCAGCAAAGCATAACAGCAGAGCTTTGAAGTAGAAGGAAAGAGAGGAGTGAAAAATGCTAAAAGCTCAAAGGCACAGAAAACATCATACAAAACCCAGTGGCACAATATCTGCACAAACCAGAGGATCAACAAGGCACAGAAATATTTTCTTGTGGTGCAGGGGTGAGCTGGAAGCAATTAGGGAAAAACAACCCCTCAGTGCTACTTACAAGCATTAAGCAACAGTCACGACTGCAGCACAGTGAATCGGCGCCTGCCACGGCCAGCTGCCGTCCAAAGTGCTGCTCCAACAGTGGTTTGTGGAAGGAAGCCTAAGAGGGATAAATGTCTGCAGGAGCCCCAGGGACATGCAACTGCTCTACAGACATTAAAAATAGCAGTGCGAATTCCTGCTCTGACAACGCGTCTAGTGGAAAGGTCCTCGGCCCCAGGTAAGTTACAAACGGACACTAAAAACCTGGGAAGTCCCTTAAAGTCTCACCCTGGGCCAGCCAGGCAGATCCCACAGGCTCCGTGGCTTGAAGCTGAATGCTGATGAGCAAAACCAAGAAGAGGTTTATAGTTTGGGGATAAAGTGGAAAATGAATTTGCTGAATAGAAAGCCCTGCCTGGCTTCCTTAATCCTTGCAGGTTGGGAGTAATTGCAATGATTCCATAAAGCTCAATCACAGAGGGTACAGTGGTTAGATGGTCATGTCTTTGGCAGGCTGTGGTTCATACTAATAATGTTCCAGGCTTTCAAAAGCAGCCTGTATGTCTAAATCAATTACTTCCTGCAGCCCTTGTGTGCGGTAAGCAAGCAACACTATCTCTTTTCTGAGATAAGGAAACCAGAAGGAACTGAAATCATTACAGCAGGAATGTGAAGCAGACAGGACAAGGGCCCCATATTTCTTTTGTTTAGAGTTGTGCTTTGAAGAATTTCTTCAGCCGGTTTCTCTTTCCCCTTTTATGTTACTCATTGTTATCTCTTCAGATTTCAAAAAGTGAGTTAAGCACCAGAAAATGTGCAGAACTGCTGAAGCGCCACTAAAAAGGCTCTGTAAGCCTTAAGAGCCCTACAAGGGCTTCCCTACAAGAGAAGTGTTTTATGCTTTGGCCTTGCCATTTAAAAAGGCCATCAGATGACATTTGCAAAGAAAAACATGAAAACCATGCAAACTGCAAACTTTTATTTAGAATGAAGGTTGATACTCAAACTTGTACCTAGAGTAGCTGCAGTATTTAATAAAACATTCAACCTTGACAGTGATTTGATACTTGACATCATTTTATCCATGAAAAATATTAAACATGTTCCATTCATCCTCAAAATTACTTCAAGGGAGCCAATTTAATAATGAGGACAATTGCTGTGGCTAGCCCAGGATAAGACTTCCCAGGGGGTTACCCAAATTTTTAGGATCTGTTTATAACTTGAGGCCAAAGATCTTTCCACTAGCCTCCTAGAAGGAAGCAAGATGTGTGCTGTCTGAGGAGATTAAGAAGACTTATTATTTTATTTCTGAGCAGCATGATTTGCTCAGCATTCCCATTGGACATGCCCATGCTTGGCCTTGCAGTTTATCCAAGGGTATCTTCACTAAAAGGCACAGTGGATGGAATTCCAGCTCTACCGATGATAATGGCAAAAACTCCCAAGTATTTTGATGAAACTCATCTGGTATTAATTTCCTGAGTCACACTACAATTTTGGTCACTATTTGGGAGAAAAAATAAAAATCTCCACAATAATCTTTGTGACCAGATGGGAAAACTATTACACTACAGGAAATACATCTGGTCTGGGGTGTCCATGCATGCAGTCTATAACTCAGGGGCATTATAGAATAATCCTATATACTGTATAGATATGTGAATTAGAATAGAAGCAATCCAACTGTGGAAGTACAGGCGTCTACCCAGTCGAGAGAGTTTAAAAGTAGTTCAGATTTCTGTATTCTTTACAGTATGGAGTGAGGCCATTTCCTCACTGACCAAAAAATATTTACATTAAGCCCCTTTTATGATATGTAAGCTTAATTAAAATGTAAACATAATCTTACATTACAATAAAGACTTCTAATTGGATATATAATTCTATAAGAAAGACTTTGCAAACTGGTTTATTACAAATCTGCTCCACCTCTTCTTCGTATATGTTCTGTGCTGGCAGCAGATAACGAGCTTTTTTTTTAAAGCAATAGGATTTACCAAAAATGTCTCTCAGCCCAGCATTATTTCTACTTTAAGTCAGAGACCTACAGAAAGAACTGAAAGATGGGGACCTATTCCATACTTTGAATACTAAAAGCCAGGCTAAAAGTATTGATAAAACAATAGGAGAAAAATAAATCAAGAAATATCTTCGAAGTCTAGCATATAGGGTGTTTCACTGTTCCAATACAATATAAAAGAGAGAGTTGGTACAGAGCCCAATTATTGCCTTGAGTGCAGTATCAGTATTGCTCATGTCTTCAAAGAACTTTCTGATTTTTCCGGTAACTTCATAAAGCTCTTGCAGGCTGCCTGAGAACTGACAAGAAACTCCACTTTCTGAGGCAAAAAGTGATGTCTGCATCAGAAACAGCTGTGTTAGGAGATTCTGGCAGATTCCTGTTGTCCCAAGGGTCATTTCTTGGTGAGGTACATTTGTTCCTATCACTAAAATGCTGCAGGCAGAATCCTCAGCTGGCACAGATGCTTTGTGCAGACTTGTCAGGGAGCAGCCTGGGCATCCTAACCAAAATTTATGTCCTAATTTCAGGGGAACTATGCCATAAGCAGCCACTTCCCCACAGTGTGCCTCTGGAAGCTTCTAGCCCAGAAGAGTGCTTGAGCTGCAGAAAGAGTAGGTAAATCCAAGAAACCAGCATGAGTGTGTGTGTTATGTAGGAAAACTCCAGAGGAGTTAGTATCAGAGGGATCCTTTCTTGGTGTCCTAATTTTGTACCTAATCTAATCCTTGATGGCACTAACTGCTGAAAATAGGGAGGACTACTCCTCTCAGCTGCCACTGACAAAGGATGAAATGTAGCTGTGGCACAGCACATAAACAGGGCCACCAGTGCTGACAGGAATTAAAGACTCTGTAGACTCCATAGGCAGCATTTGAACCACAAATACAAACACTTGGTGTTAAATGAGCGGGATACAAAGGTGAGGAGTTCAGAGAGGAACAGGCAAGGTGTGTAGGTTAACACCCAAAGATTTCTGAATATATCTCTATGAGACTTATATAAAACCTCTGGAAGGGTTAAATAAGCATTCAGTATTCCTGCAACTGTCACCTGGAATGTCTGCATTCCCATTTTGGTTCTGACATTGATTCCCTTTGTGTCTTTGGCAAGACAATTAGCAGTACCAAGTTACACAACAGAGCTCCTTATTCTGCAAACACAGAAGGGTTGCAACCTGCTTTAACATTTTCATTCATAAAAGCAAGAGGTTAAAAGAATAATATATATCCTTTCCGCTCCCAGTTGGGTTATAAGATTCAATGTTTTTCCAGTTCCTTGAAAACATAAAGATTGACACTAAAATAAAGTATTTTTGA
Source organism: Chamaea fasciata (assembly GCF_029207755.1). Taxonomy (NCBI): domain Eukaryota; kingdom Metazoa; phylum Chordata; class Aves; order Passeriformes; family Sylviidae; genus Chamaea; species Chamaea fasciata. The sequence goes on along the minus strand of NW_027094087.1, from coordinate 18,872,380 downwards.
TAAATTGTTTATATGCCATAAAGGCAGCATGATTATCAGAGATGTTCTGCAAGATCATCTATTGCCTCCTCTTAATGTAGTTTTTCTTAACAAGGTGTAACTCATCTTGTATAACTGAGTGATGGAGGAGGAAACATGGTGGGAATATTTTGGGTACTTCTATATCCAGTAGATCATAAGCCAAGACAGATATTCTAGATAGGCAGAGTCGTCTTCCTCCTTGTACTGGTTCCACCACTTTGGTACTTTTTATTCAAACAACCCTGCACTTGGACCATCACCTTTATCTTTACCTCACTAATGTACTGGTGTACCTCAAGCAATAAGAAGGAGATACAGATTTTTGGAGGTTTGATTAACATCACTTAAACTGCAATGATTCTCCTGAATACACAAGGCAGTGTAGCCCTTCTGGAGCAACATTCTCTGCTGGGGATGATGCGTACACGCAAGCAGAAAAACAGAAAAATTTCTTCTTCCTTATGATATACCTTTGGCTGATTCCACCTAGCTTGTGTGCTTCTGAAATATTGTTTTCAGACATCCACATGTGGGGATAAGCCCCTGAAGTGTTAGATCAGATGGTCATGAACAAAAGCCTGTGATCCCTCACACAAACTCAAAAATGCTAGCACTGAGAGATGCTCAGAGAGCACCTAAATCTCAACTTTGTGAGGAAAGGCAGGAATAATGGTTTCAACAACAACTAGAAAAGTTAGCTGCCAAAAGCCCCTGCCATCCCCAACCAATCCCATTGCCTATGTTCCTCTATCAGGGGCCTCCTCACCCATCCTTAGTACACTCAGGGAACCTTTTTGCGTGATTCTGCATACACATGCACTTTCATATGTGTTTTAGTTTCTTTCAGAAATACTCAGAACTTCCTCCAAGTCACAGGTCTGTGCCAAATTCAGCATGTCTGAAGTAAATTGTCTGAGTAAATTGATATTAAAGGATTTCAGTATTTATTACTAACTGTGCAAGAAGTGCATGTAGCCAAAATAAGAAAGGGAATAGCACACAACAATGAACGTATAGGAGACAAAGTTCTAGGCTGGAAAACCTGACTCTTAGCAGTTTTCCTCTGAAATGCTTACAATTTTGTGGTGTCTGTCCTCTACTCTCCATTCTACATCTTTGCTTTTCTAACCTCAATAACGAATTTATCAAATTTATTGACTATGGTCTGGAATAGGCCCTACAGTAAAACTCGCAAACCAAAAGGGTTTGCTGGCTTTTTCCATATGCATTAAATGCTCCATATGTAGAAACAGAGCTTGGAAGAGCCTCTGTCAATCTGACTTCAGTACTGCTCAAACTCTCTTAATATAATGTTTTAGAAGGTTTTATTATTTTTGTAAAAAGAACCTTGCTTCCCTTGTGCAATTGCCACGAGATTCCAAGACAGAGTTATTACTACACTAGGTATCAGATTTAAAGAGCTGAACACAACTGTTATAAAGGAAAGCATTATCTCTATGCACAAATGTATGCACACATACGGACATGTGTTGAGGTGTAAGTGCCTGTACATATATTTATCTGTATATTTTCCAGTTTTTGTATACATGCCTCCCTCATCCTGCCATCACAACGGCAGAAGTAATTTTGAGGCTTATTTCAAAGCAAAATAAATTGCCTCCTGGCAATTCCATTTTCAAAATGTTTCAGTAAATTGTTTTGTTAAGAGTAACATCATTTTCATCTCACCTAATCATTATTTGTCTTAACAGTGTTTTCCTTTTAAAAATACATTGCTTTATACTACTAAGTTTTGCTGATTTATAAACTTCACTGCCCCTAAACTAGCAATATTGCAGAACATGCTGATTACATGACTAGATTGGATGTGACTATGCCTGAACTCCTTTCTGAAAATGAGGTCTGAGCTACAAGGCTGTATTGTCCTCACTATAAGCGAAAACAAGGACACAAATAACACAGATATTACCTGTTTATGTAAATGAAAAAAATCTTCTTTACTTAAAAATATCTGTCAAATGCATGCATTGCTTAAAATTACCTCTCCACTAAGACTTCTAATTTAATTTTTAATATTTTTCCCCCTGAAAGATACCAGGAAAGCAAAACTTTCAGAAAGGGACCAATGCTCTTGCACACTTTCTGTGTGCATATGTTGCCTGATAGGCATTCACTGACTGTGGCACGTTGCTTTCAATCCTGCAAAGGCAAACACAGTTACCATTACTTCCCTAAGCTTGAGTCAAACACCCATGGAAGTGATCAGGACTCTATGCCCCACTTCCACAGAACAAGAACCAGGGCCAGATACATGCATTACATTAATTCTGCAGGATGGGGCACTAACCCTCATTCCAAAGGCCTTTCTTTCATACTGCAGCTACATCAAAAGTAGAAGTGCAAGAGAGCACAGAAAAGCACAATTCAGAGACACAGTCTCTCTTCTCAAGTTCAAAGGCAGATGCAAATTACAAGCAGTGAAAAATAGGAAGAGCTGCATTCAGCTTTCTGCCCTGGAACACCATGTCGCAAACTTCCAACCACAGGAAGTGCAGCACGTAGGACTTCGGTTTCATGAAAGGCTTGCTCCAGCCTTCAGCAATAGTTTGAACTGAGCTCTTAGTCAGATGTGATATCTGCAGACTCTGTAAATTCCATGGATGAGGTAATCTGGGTCAAACTATGAAGAAAAAAAAATCTGTATTCATTTTTCTTTTCCCCAGCTGCTATTTCATCTGTTTTACAAGATTTAGTCCCCCCATAAAATTGTGCAGTATTTAAATTCCTAACAAACAGGATGTCTTGGTAAATATAGCAGAGTAATAGACCTATTAGGAACCTTAAAAATTATTGTAATTAATGTGCTAATAGTTACAAAAATAATATTAATCATGACAATGCATATATATTTATTTAACCCAAACTGGCATCTCTGGACTCAGTCAAGCACAGAACAGAGACTTCACCTCTTTTCCTACCTATAATTGCAAAGACCATTTCATTGTACTTCATAATGGAATTTTTGGAAGCACTTCTTTTTCCTGCTCATCCAAATCCTCAACTATATATTCCTAAAAAGCCAGACATTTCACCTAAGTCAAAGATTACATAATGCCTCAGTCCAATCACAGTCCCTGTCTATCCAGGGTCTCCCAAGAAAGTAGTAATGGAATACGGGATGTTAAGCAAAGGCCTTCCACATACTATCCCATTCTGCCACAGTTATACTGTGGTATATCTTTCAACCAAACAGCAGGTGTGAGGTGCCTTCCACATGAATTTACAGGCATACTCAGAATGTTGTAAGTGTTTCTGACATGGTGTGTATGCACTTCCTTTTTCTTTCTTTTTTTTTTTCACAGGGATAGCTGGAGCCATCGTTGTCATTCATGGCATCTAGCAGCTTCCAATCTGACATAAAATCATTCCTTGCCAATGGGAAATATCTACTGGTTATGATGCATGCTGTTTCTTATCTCTGAAGATGTGAACGTGTGTTTCAGATATGCACAGCCATACCCTGTTATCTCTTAAGGGTAAGTTTCTGAAAAGTGCAATGGAAAACAGGTCAATGGATGGCAATTTTTATTTTTTTCTCATAAGAAAAAAACTGTTGTAGTAAAGAGAAGATGTATTCAGGCACTCAATACACATAGATAGGAGCAGTAAATTGCATTATGAGATCTTTCCCACTCATGTGCCATTAACATTGACCAGAAACATAAGATATTAAAAGCTTATATGCAAAAGGAAGATGTTGCTGCAAACCACACACTAGGCACCCACACAGTTCTAGAAGCATCAGTGTGATGCACAAACAGCATTGAAACAGAAAAAAATGTACTGTATGCAGGAGCATCTGTTTCGTCAGGATGTTATTCATGTAAATATTTTATAAAAACAAGAAATACTTATATCAAAATAAAGGGAAAAAACATAAACACATCGTTTACAGTAAAATGTCATCCACACGTTAAGGTAGCTTTGGGATGCCTGCTGCTGCTTGTCAGACCTGCTCCAATATGACTAGGCACCTCAGGGATGCTTTTTACATAACATGGGTGGTAGAAGGGTAAAAGATGGAAAATCAGGGTGATAATGATGGCTAGCAGGGCAGACGATGAAGCAGCTGACAGTGGAAAACCAAGACAGTAGGCAGACCAGCACAGATAGTAAACTCTTACTCTGTGTAGAGTTTGACACATTTAATGTCCATATGTGATGCATGTGTATATCTACAGGTAAAAGGAATAATCTCAGCTTTAGGGCGTCATAAGCATCAATACTGAAATATACGTTTTTGACTATCTTTATGTAGATAGATATAGATAAAGATATTCACATTTATAGACCTTCTATGAGCCTTCTAAGATGCATATAATTGTTTCTACTCTGGAATGCTTAAAAATAAATGAATGGCAATTACACTTCAGTAATGTATTCTACCAGAGAAATTAAAACTAAACTTGCCCATCAGGGAAAAAGGCAGGTGCTACATTATTTACATCATGCCTCAAGTGGAAATCACCTAAACAATTTCCAAAAGTCAGAAATTTTCTCAGTGATTTACTTGCTAATAATATCTATTTGAGTTAAAATCTGTTTTCTTGATGGCGATCTGAAATTTTATTCTGCCTTCTTTGGAATACCAATACAGTAACGAAGACTTTGGAATAATAGAATGTGCAATAATTGAACTTTGGGATTATAAGCGTTATTTGGAAGTCTTGAAAAGATTTTTAACTTCTCTCATTTAGAATAAAACATAGCAACTTCTTCTTCCAGACATTTCAGCTACAGATGCGGAAGTGATAGAGAGGTATCATCATTTCTGTCCTAAAACATTTTTGCTGTCCTCCCTTAAAAGTCTCTGTTGATTTAAAGCTCTTTTCCCACACAAAATCTTTATGGTAGCTAACTAGCATAGCTTTCAGATTTTATCTTGCCATATGTTTCAAGTTGTGTGCTTCAGTCTGCATCTGCTGAGTATCTGCTATGGTAGGGCTACAACATCAACTCAAAACAATTGGGACTACAGTCTTTAAAATAATTACTCTCTGCAGCTGTTGAAATCAGAATCTCTAAAAAAAGGAGTTTAAAAACTGTAGCTTCTCTCCCTCTCTCTCTCTTTCTTTATTTTTATCTAAGGCAAAAACAAGCACATCTTGATGGGAACTTCTGAATTAAAAGATAGAAGCAGATTTTTTTCAAGGTATAATATAAAGACACATTGCTTTAAAGTATGGAATAAAGTTACATCTGTCTTTAACCATGATAGGTGATTTAGAGAAAATTTCATGTGGAAAAAAAATGTTTTAGTACAATACATCTTACACATTAGAATTCTCATTTGAAAATGACATTGACTAAGTTCTACTTTTCAAAAAAGATTTGCTGGCTGTCATAAACTGAAGAACTTATTAATAGCTAAAACCCTAGCAATCCTAAGCTTGCTCCTCTTATGGTTTATGAATGCATTGCCTACCTCTTCATCTCAACAGCTAGACAGCAAAAACAAAATCAACCTGTCTTTCCAGTAAATATATTCAAGCACTTGCATGTTGTTAGATGTGGCATCACTACAATGCTTCAGAAGCTATAGAGAAACATTTACAGTATCAAGGAAGAATTTGGTCCTGCAGTTAAGGCAGAACTACTTGATTAGACTAATTCATTCACAATCTGAGTGCAGTAGCCATTTTTATCTGTTTCAGTAGTGTTATTTTAAAACTTCCGTAATTAAGATAGTACGCCCACAGGATTATAACAAGGTTCAGTTGTAAGCAACCTCTGGAAGTCAAACATCGGATCTCTGTTGAAGGCAGACCAGGTTGCTTACAACTTAGTCCAGCCACATCTTGGAATCCCTCGAAGAAAGAGACAGAACACCCTTTGTTTAGCTACCTTTTCCACTACCTTACTGTCCTCTTGAGGAAAAAGATTTTTCTTTTATCCAGTTTGAACCTCTCTTGTTTAGACTTCTGTCCTCTACCTCTTGCCCTCCCTCAGTGCTCCACCACTACGAACCTGGCTCCAACTTCTTGATCACCTCCTGGCTTCTCCATACAAAGCTGCGATTATGTTTTCCCAGACACTCTCTTCTCCAGAAGGAACAAGTCCTCGAGTGAAAATGTAAAAGCAAAAAGGTTTTGTACACATATGAAAATAGCAGCAGTGAGTGCATGTAGTGTTATTACTGCTGCTTAAACCAAATGTTGGCATACTGTTCCTTTGTTAAATAGGGAAAAGTATGTTTCTGCCCCAAATGATTAAAAGCGCAGATTTTCAAAGGTATTTGAGGAAGGTGATTTCTATTGGATTTGGGTGAATCCAAATATCTAGATAGCTTTAGATATTCAGCCATAACACTATAAAAAAACACTTTATGGTCACGACAAGTGGAGCCCTTAAAGGTTCAGTAAACACAGGAACCTACTGCAAGCAGTTGAGCAGCCACATCTGGGATACTTTCAAACCTACAATGAGTACATGCGTAAATATTTTCAGACTATTAGCTAAAGAAAGATATTGCAAGAAAAAAAAAATGGGAAGGCAACAAATACAGGGACAAAGGGTGTGCATGTGATGCTCAGGAGTACATTTTTATTATAAACCCAGCTATTTTCTTTTTTAATCTGTTAACAAGTTGCCAAATAAATCTCACTACTGTGGTGCTGAAAAACTTAATATCATAATTTCAACTAAATCAAGGAGCAATGTCAACACTTATGTGGCTGCACTGTGCTAAAAAAAATCCAAGGTAAATTGCTCTGGAGGAGTCTTCATCCATCCATGAGAACTGAATCTCAGTTCTTCTGTTTGTCTGGGAGTTCAGGAGATGAATTCTGTCCTTCGGCAATACACTAGCAATGGATCTAAAGTTCTCTTTTCAATGAGTTCCTCAATACTGCTGAAATCCACCCGTTTGTGCACCACAAGGTTCAAATTATTAGAACAGTTGCTATAGAAGCATTGGAATACTTTTTCAAATAAAAAATAAGCTTTTTGTTTATTTTTTGATCTACTCAATGATTTCCTCTCATTTTACAAGGATGCTGCTTTTGGTGGGGATTTATTCTGTTCTCAGATATGTGTCAGAAGAATCTAGAATGTTCAGACAGGTTACTTCTGTGCTATAAATTTAAGAATTAATAACTAGGAAATAAATGCAAATTATTTCCAGGTAATAAAATATTATATCCTCATTTTATGAACATTAAAGACAATTTTAAAATGGTGAGGTTCAATCTGCCCAAGCAGACTCTAACGTAACAATTCTGTTACTTAATTGTATCATGATTACTTACAATTTCAGCCACCCTACACATCTATATCTGGATGAAGTTACCCATTTTCTGCAGAAATTGCACCATGCATTACATGGGCAGGAGTTGAGAAGCTAATTTGAAAACACTGAAAAAAAGAAGATGAACAGGAAACAATTTCCTTAAATTATTAAACTACTTCTTGTTTAAAATTTTGGGGAATGAAAGACATACTGAAGAGAACTGGATGTGCTGCTGCTATAAGGGCTAAAAGGTAGACAGTTAAACAATGCATTCTAATAATAAAGTTCAACTGAACTGAGTTTAAAAGAAATTACAGCATTTTCTTTCTCCTCTTTTAAGCAGTGCTGTACAATTTTCTCTCTCTCTCTAAATACATACATCGGTATCAGTGTGAAAAATGTATTAGGATGTAACAAGCAAGAGCATATCTATCAAACTAGTGGCTTTTCTTCTCAGCCAGCTTCAGAAAAGCACATGGAAGTGCACTAGGTCTGACCTGTGGCCTAAATCCAAGGAGTACCAGTTATGAAAAAATGTATACAAATACTTGCAAGAATAGAAGAAATTGATTCTGCTATGCTGGTAGTCTTTCCAGGGCTCATTGTTGTTTTTTCTAGCCTACCAAATTTTCCACAGGAGCCCATAGTTAAGGCAGTTTTCCTGGTTTAATGAATGTGTCTCCAGTTCTTAAAGCAAGATAGCAATGAAGTATTTAAATAACTGTAAGAATATGTATTTGTTTTCAGGGACAGGATGAAGATGGTGATTATATGAAGCAAGTCTTACTCTTTCAAGGTTACTCCTCCCTACTCTACCTGTCTGTTTTCTCTCTAACTGAATGTAGACTAGAAGCACATGGAGAATAATAAATTATGGATAACAACTTTAATTCATAGCCCTCATAACTGAGAACCTTCAGTAACCAGCACTTGCTCTCCTGTGTACCAGCAAACAAGCTATAAATCTTCCGAATATTGTTACTAATATGCCTCTCTTTTCCAGCAATCACAGGCAATATCTCAAAAAAAATAGTTGCACTCCCACAGTATTGTGGAACAGTTTGATAACCATGGATTTAGCATTAGTGGTGAGTTCAAACACAGTTTCAAGCACAATGAAAATGGAAATAGGAGGTTTTAGTTGGTTACTAGGGCACAGACTCATCTAAATCCTTTGCTTTGTTTACACTCTCAAACTATTTTTTTCCAAATACAAGTTGATAACATAGAAAAATTGGGAGGAATATGAAACTAAAAATGCTAACAAAATGAATCCTGGATCAAATTCTCTGCATCTTAATTAGCCATAATCTTTTTTAACAGGAAATTTACTTGGTTAAGACCCAGAAAAATAAAGCCATTATTTGGGGAGTATGGGACGCATGCTGAGCAACCTGCAAAACAAAAAAAAATTCCACTGAAAGTTGCTTGTGACCTGCCAACAGCACTGCCTAAAGTGAAAAGGAAGTGAATTCCTTTGAAAAGGAAGTGAATTCCACTTGGACTGCCAGAAGCAGCATCTTGCCACCAAGAGGAACGTGACCGAAGGAAACCAATTCTGGTGTGCTGTGTGTCTGCAATAGCCATGGCTGGTACTAACTGGGATACTGAGAGAAGCATAACAACAGGAGCTCAGAGCAGGATAACTCACCCATACTTACAGGATTTCATTAAGAACATTTGTGTTCTGTCATAGCTGCATCCAGGCTAAAAGGCAATGAAGATGTACTACACTTTCTTCAAAAAAGCTATTGCCCTGAATCAGCCAAGACTGTTCTTTCACTTAGAAGACAAACAGGATAGACTCAAGCAAGTGCATAAATAATTTCTCAGATCAGCAGCAATTCATGCAAAAATACCGGTGTCTCTTGACAATCCAGGAAAGTTTTAATATAAATAAATGACAAGTAAAAATCTCAATTTCATATTGAGATATAGAGTATAGACTTCACATTTGCCTGTTTATTAAGACCAGCTTGCATATGCTGCACAAGAGTGTTAAGAACCCTCAAACATGCCACTGGAGTAAATTTGAATAACAAAAATAAATTAGTTCTGGAAAGAAAATATGCAAAGATTAGCTTAGTAAGCAAAGTATTATGTTTAACAATTATTTTTTTCCTCAAACCTACTGTACAAAAATAAAATAGTTGTAAAGTTAGGAATAAAAAGGACCAAAAAAAAAGGACTGTGAGTTAGCAGACATAGAGTATGTCTCTGCAACTGTTTCTCACTAATCTTCAGCCTCCTATCAGTTGTAACTAAATCACTTTTCCAACTTGTTAAAGAATGGATTAGTTCTGAAGCTAATATAGTGTTGCTCAGAAGGCAAAGGTATTTCCAAACTTACTTCTAATCTACTATTTCCCTTATACGTATACATTAAATCATGTGTAGCCACTGCTACCGTGTTCCATGTGTTCAAACAGTAGGAGTCACCAGTGACAGCAGATACTCTGCATGGGGAACATGATATCCTTCTGAAAAACCAAGACCCAATTCCTACAGCCACGAGCAGCTCAACACTCTGAATCATACTGCATCACCTAATTCCATCCATCTTTTCCCATGAATGTTCCATAACAATGATGGTACTGTCCATCTTCTGATGAGAACTTAGGGCCTCATGATTGAAAGTTCATAAGAACAAGCAAATATAATGACTATTACATTAACTGTCGTAGCCACCTGAGTACCTGTACAAGAAAAGTACCTCTGCCTCCCATGGTTTCCACATAGCTTTGTCTATCTTCTTATTTACAGATAAATAACATGTCCTATGGATTGCCTATGTAAGATCCCAAGAATGTTCTCATTAAAAAAAAAAAAAAACAAAAAAAACCCCAAAAAACCCAACCAAACAAAAAAAACCAGACCTAATTGTAATTTATTTCATTGCACACAGATGCAAATCACATTTAACCAACATTATCTAAAACTTCATGTTTCAACAGGACTTAGTTCCAGTAATGTCTTTGAACAAATACCTTGAGAGGGCAATCTGCTGTCACAGGAGGATAATGCACCCATTGCAAAGCCCCTGTGCCAATATATTAGCTCTCCTTCTGTCATCTCTGGCTCAGCCTCCTCCCTGCTCTTCATTCTGGTCCTTGTGGTTGGCAGCTATTGAAATAACAAAGACCACAGTATATGACTTGAATGCAAAGGAGATAAATCAACATACTGCCTAACAATACCTTTTCCAGATTATCCATGGCTTCTGCAAAGGCTCCACATATACTTTGGGAAGGACATGAAGGATTCAATACCAAGAGGCATTGGATTAAAAAAAAATTCTCAAATTCAGACTTCTTAACATTTCTTAAAGAACTGAAGTGGCCCACTTGAAGAGTTTCTCTCAAGGACAGCTTATTCACAGGCAACATTCAGAGGAAAAAACAAGATGTTATAGATTACAGGGCATTATTAGCATTCATGGGACATTGTAGCTGTTTCTGAGTCTTTTACAGACTACTTGTTGATTCAGGAATTTAACAGTTCATCCCCTGCCTCAGTTTCCCAATCAAGCACAATATAAATAATGATACTGACATTCTTTCTACAAGTGCTGTTGGAACTGTGCATGACGAGCACTTCACAGAAGCTGCCTCTAAGTACTATTATTCTCTTCTTTTTTTTTCTTTTTTAAGAGCCACTCAGCTATAAGTGAGATAGATGCCATCTCTAAGAACCTCTTAAGACCTCAGAATTTGGTTCATACGATATAAGAATTACATGGCTGTGCCATCCTCCATGTCATCAAGTAGCATTTGACAATGCAACATTAATTTAGTAGGAGCTCAATTATAGGCTCAAATCCTCCCGGTTGCCTTTAAGAGCATTCTGCTTTTCAAGGGGTTCATGTCTCTCTCAAAAGAGATTTGCAAAAAAAAAGGTCACAATGCATGCAAAATTAGTTACAGTGGTTCAAAAGAAAGTGGAAACCTGTCTGTCTAACAGCAGTGCTCACTTCAGTAATCTGCATTTATGCCTCTCTAAAACCTTACCTCCATTCTCAGAAAACTGAAATTTCATACACTGCTGCGCTGTTTCATTGAAGCAAATTTTAATTTCTGTCCCCATCTGTCATGATCTGCTCACACAAGCAGGGTTCGTGATGGTTCGTTCTAGGGATCTCAGAGTGCAAAAGACACAGCGGGGGACAAACTCAGTTTATTCAATCACAAATGCACCTTTATTTAGTGCCAACAAATGTGATAGTGGGGAGAGAAAAGAGAATAGTAAGAAAGACAGAAAAAGAGGGAAGGGGATTGTAGCTACCAACGTGGAGGGACGAGTCCTCGAGGTGTGAAGATGCCTATAGGCGCGATCTTCTCCAGTGGGGTGATCGCAAAAGTGAGCGGGGGTCTCCAGGGTTTTTATAGGTAACCGAAGCGAGGGGCACAGAGCCAAAGCAGGAGCCACCTGGTTAAAGGTTGAATGCTCAGGAACAGGCTGCAAACCATACCCTCGTCATGGACAGACCAGTTCGGACAGGTGGCCTGGGCTTGGTCTCTTGTGCCATTGTTCTTGCATTCCATTCTCATGGGGCTGCATGCCAGTCCTCCAAGGCTTGGCAAGCGTTTCATCTCATCCAGGCCAGGGGCTCCTTTCAGAGTCTGGGGTCTCGGTCCTCAATCATTGGAGACAGTTGTGAGGCATATCACATCCTTGGACAGACTCTGACACCATCTCACCCACAAAAGGACTTCTAAAATGTCTATACCCTCTTCCCATTTCCAACTTCTTTTTCTTTTGTTTTGACCTTTTATCTATGTGAGAAAGCAACAACGCTGAAATATTTATACTTAAAGAGTGGGTGAGTGAATGTGAGCAAGGTGCAGAGAACTGTGATTAATGCCCTCATTTTGTTTGTTTAAATAGATTTTACAACTGTCATACAAAAGAACAGCAGGGGAAAAGTTTAGTTTAAGGATCAAATTGTTCCTCAGCATACATCTTACACTTAACAAACATTCTTATTCAAATGCATCTTCTTATCTTGAACTACATATTGAATATACAAATTTGTTGGGGAACAAGTGGCATGACCACTATTTTGTGTATGTCATTATCTATTAATAAAGTGATACAAAGCCTGTTCACTTGTAGTGACTGTGTAACATCTTTAGCATAGGTGAATTTTAAAAAGTACAGAACAGAAGAGAAATTCAAACAATGAATTACAGAAGTACTTCTGTAAGGAACAGGACCCATTGTAGGTTAACCCTGAAAGGCAGCTCAGAGCCACCCAGCCATTGCTCAGTCCCCAAAATGGGATGGGTGAGAGAATCAGAAGGGTAAGAGTGAAAAAACTTATAGGCTGAGATAAAAACAGTTTAACAGGGAAAAATAAAAGCCATGCATGTATGCAAAGCAAAACAAGGAATTAATTTACTACATCCCACGGACAGGCAGGCGTTCAGCCATCCCCAGGAAATCAAGGACCCATCATTTGTAGTGGTAATTTGGGAATACAAACACTATCATTCCAAACATCCCCCACTTCCCCCTTCTCCCCCACCTTTATGTATTGTGCATGATGTCATATGATGTGGAATATTCCTTCAGTCACTTGGAGTCTGCTGTTCCATCCATGTCTCCCCCGACTTGTAGATCCACAGCTCCCTCACTCATGAGCTGGTGTGAGAAACAGAAAAGGACTTGACACTGTGCAAGTACTGCTATCCCAAAACACAGCATCATAGGAACTATCAGGAGAAAAATAACCCTATCCCAGCCAAAACAGAACAAAGCTATAGGTGAATTTTCAAGTAACAGAAGAATCTTCTGCTACTGAGCTCAGCAAGCACTGAGTAGGTGATTTTTGGGTGGAAAATAAAACCAGAGCTAAGGGGTCCTTGATCTCCCTATTCTTCAGAGGAAGGTGCACACAAAAAAAAGTGGAGAGAAGGATTGACTGGCAGGTTGGAAGCTGCTAGGCTCCAGACAGGCAGAAACCTACCTGTGGGCTAAGACAAATGAATTAGAGTGGGGGAACAGACCAGGAAATAGGCACACATATGAACTGAAATTCACAGAGAACAGAAATAATTGGATGAAGCAGAAACATCTTGTCTGTGAGACATGGGAGACTGTTTGTCAATGAGAAAATAAGGTGAACAGCAAGTCTGCAAAAAAGATAGAACTCTGGGTAGCAGAGTCAAGGGAATAAATTGCCCACTGAAAAATGTCATAGACTTAAAAAGTTAGATGAAATGTAAGTCAGAAAAGTAGACAGAACTTGGTAAGTCTGGCCTAAGCGAAACAGGTAGACTCTCCGTCTTGTTCCTAACTGCAAACTTTCAGAACATTAATGCCAGGAAGGTTTGAACCCTTTCGACTGCCATTCCTAACAAAGAACCATTACACACATCCTGACAAAATGAGGACCTGACCTTGAAATCTACAATGTGCTTGTGAATCCACCTCTTGCAGAGCATGGTCCTGAGACAGCTAATAACAATTGTCTTCCAGCCTTTGAGTTGAAGACTGCTACTAAATAGATTTCCAAAATATTAGTTATCCACCCTTATCAGAATTTCTCAGCACACTATATGAAAAAAAAAGCCCTTGCAGCACTGCTTCTACAATTGCACTGATTATTTTAGCCAGTGGAAACACATGGGGCAGCTACTACAGTGAGCCTCTCTCACAAGGTTGCCCCAGTAATTGGTATTGCCTTCTAAGCTGTGACTGAGCACTAACCCAACGACCTGTGGTTAAATCACCTGCCAACATAAAATGCCATAAATCTCCTTACCAAAGACATCACTACAGTTTCTTGAAGGTAACTATAAGTTCATTTTTAGGAAAATAAATCTCTTATATTTCTGCAAATCAAAAGTTTTTTTCAAGTTTGATTTGATTTTTTCTACCTTTTTTTTTTTTCTTTAACATAAAAAAGAAATGCATTCAACAGTGTAATGTATTCAACTGAGCCAGGATGATGTACAAGAATAACAATTTTCTTTTCCTTCCAAGCACACTTTACTCATCCTATCTAGTTCATCTGTAAACCACCTGTAGCAGGAGCTCTTCCTTGTTCCAGTACAGCAAAGCTATTTAAAGAGACCAAGCACTTCAGAGCCTTTTGTTCTAATGCAATATACATACGATATAATAATCATAATTTGTACATGGCTAATTCTCAAAATCCATGTGCTAACCTTCCACATCTTCAAGTATGGTGGCACATTTCTGCTAATTTAATTAAACTCTCTGTTTTGAACAGTTCCAATCATGGAATCCTTTTCAGGGACTAATATCACCTTCTGAGGAACCAGCATTACATACATAAGGGAGATATTCCAATACCATTTACCTAGGTTGTGTTGCAGTTGAAACAGTCCAGTCTTGAAAACCTTGCAATCTTCAAGCACTTAAAAATATAATTTACAAACATAACCTAGACAAAGGTATCCAGTTAAATGACTGATGATCAAATGCATTTTTCCAGGATCTGACAACACAAGGCTCTGAGGAACACACAACTAACTGGTGGCCTTTTCATCCCTTGAGGCAGGCCTATTCCTGCCCTGGGTAACTGGCAGACTGGGAATAAGCAATTCCTTTCATTACTTTGGAATTGCTCTTCCTAATCTATAAGTGCTGATGTAGCACAACTGGGGGCAGACACACTGCAATAAATGTTGCAAGGAAGAAATTGCAGTGCTGGAACACAGACAGTGGATTCATTTTAATGGTTCTGCATATGGCTACATAAAAAAAAAAAGCATAATTGATTTCCTGCTGACCCTCTCCTCCAAGTTAATAAATGAAAGCTGCGTATGTTAAAAGTCATACAGCATGAGAAAGTCTGCTACTACCATCAAAACTGTAAAGAAAAACTGATTAGTGGGGTCTGAGGCAATGCCTGTCACACAAGGAAACTGCCCAGCTTTGAGATTTGCAGAATCCAGTGACCTAGCATTGAAAACCAGTGTGCAGCTGGTAGTAACTCTCTATTTTAAGCCTCCTTTTCCAATTCTTGTTTTATCGGCATCTCTCACTTTCTCATTTCTCATTTAGTATTTGCATCTCTCAAAGAAGCAGTACTTTGATGGAGCTGAACTCTGCAGTATGGGGCACCTGCTCTACTCAACACTAGCTCATCATTCTTCAATACTTGATCAAGGTTCTTTGGTTCATTCAAGACAAAAAGGGAAGAAAATTGCTTCTGCAGAAGAGGTAACAAATTTCCCTTAGTCCGAGTAAGTTCTGAACAGGCATGAAAGGCTCTGGGCTGTCTTTTCCATGTCCATCTTCCACAGAGACCTACAGGTTTGCTCAATTTTCACTGGTTTTCTTCAGCCACAAGCAGACCTAAAACCAAGTGGTCTCCAGGTGGATATAGTACAAACTCTGTTCCATATATTGCACTCAAACTTTCTATAAAGTATGCCTCATTTCTTTCCATCCTTACTTTCACTGCTGTTTTCATAATGCAAAGGAGAAAATCCCTAACATGCCCTGAATGAGTTACCTCCACTTTTCTCCCCTTGGCTAAGTCTGAAAATTAAACATGAGCACACTAACTAGTACAGGCAGGAGCATTTCACTGAATTCACTACCAGCTGTGCTTCTGATCTTTGCATTTGTTTTTAACACCTTTCTCTAACCAACAGAAATATAAACGGGTGTCCTGGGTTGAAGTATTTTCTATCACCATCTTCATGAACTGTTGAAACCAGGTGAGGCAGTGCTCCCTGCCTCCTCCACTCTGGCTTATCTTCTGTTAATGGGCCCATCAGGCCTTATCACATGACTCACCATCCCATTGTGAGATGCTCCGCCCAGAGGGAGGAACCAAGCATTCCAGCCTGGATATAAGTTGAGACTCTGAACAGCAGAGGTGGGCTTACCCACTGGATTCCCAGAGGACCTGAGCTACCAGACCTTTCTACAGGATCACTGCTTCAGGAAGACCACCTCATCTGGACTGCTTCCACCACTCTGCTCAGGTTGTGTTCTGACTCTGTCAGTGATCTTTGGTATTATTGCATCTATTTTATTTTACTTTCTTTCCTTTCTTCCTATTAAATTATATCTCTGACTTGGAGCCTCTCATTTGTTTTGCTGTCAAACCACTACAACAGGGTAGTTTCAGTTTGGGAGTTTGAGGATGAAATCTCAGGAACTCTGAATCCTCTTTTCATCACCATTGGTTTTCAAACAGATTAGGAAATCTGCTCATATCTCTTGGGTTCAGTATCTTGTCCAATGTCACAGGCTGCTGAGCACTTAATGCTCTCACAGAATCCAAAATCCTCAAATGAAAGGCAAGAAAAAGGTGAAAGCTATTTGAGTACCTACCTTATAAAATGCTATGACTTAATGTTGTGATAATGATTGGCAGCACACAGCAGGGATAAAAGGAGGCTGCTGGCCAGAGTGGGCCTCCACTCTCTGTTGCTCTGCCAGGGCGCTGTCTGCACTTTCTCTGGCAACGGGTAACACAGGCTTGGAAGGTGGGGCAGATTATGACAGAGCTGACCTTGCAAGAATCAAGCCAGTCCAAGTCTCAGGCACAAGTGACATCAAGGGAACAGATGGGGAACTGCTTCCAGGTGAGGCTGGCACCAACACCAACTGCACTCCACTGCTTTGTGAGCAGCCCTCTGGAGAGGCTCCTCAGCCCAAGAAGCAACTTCACAAGCCAGGACTTGGCTGAGCCCTTCTGAGAACTATGTTCTGCACCATTTGAGTCTCAGGAAAGTCCATCCTACACACAGGCTGGTCAGCTGTGGGTAAGTGTAAGGAGTTGTCTGGATCCATCCAGCAGGACAGAAAAACTCAGTGACATCCTAATAAATCACATGACACTCTGCTCTTTCTTGCTCCTTCACAGCATGCCAACATTGCAAACCTGATGTTGCAGAACTACTTGCAGGATATTTCTGGCAGAATGCAATGTGTCTTGTCAAGGATGCTCCTTAGTACAGGAGGCCCATCAGATCCTATTTTATTAAGGTATTTTTCTGTTACAGTCAGGGACTGCCAAGGACTAGAAAGCACAAAAAGTCATAGAATTTGGTTTCATGGACACTGAGAAAAGGGGGGGAAAGTCTATTTATTCTAGCAATGCTAATAATCTCATTCTTTGCATTACAACTATTTTACTTCTCCATTATATTATCAGTGCTAGTCTTTGCAATTGTGTATCCCACTGGATATTCACAGAAAAAGAATTCTTTGCCCTCATAAGTGGCTTTTGTAATGAAAAAAAGAGATCCAAAATCTGAAAACTGCATACTTTTACCTACCTCAAACTTTTATGAAAAAGGCAGAGGAAAAGGTAACTGAGCCTTCACAAAAGACGAGTAGGTGGCCAGGAAAGTTGATATATACTGGTCCAGCCTAGAGAACTGGATTGCTTTTTCTCTTTAAGTACTTCTCAATCATCATCATCTAATGTAACTCTTGTCTATTTTGTGCATAAAACCTGCTTATAGTCTAAAAATTATGTTTTCTTTGTGTTTGTTTTTAAGGCAGATCACAAACTTTTAAAGACAATCAGCTATTCTATAAACTCCTTACTCTCAAGTTCCCCTTGTATTTTATGAAAATTTCATCTCAGCTGAAAGCATTCTGGGTATTTCGTATATAAATACAAATGTAATGTTATTTTAATGAATGTTTGTACAGTGCTGGTCCTTTAGTAAATTATGTAAAAAAACAGGTGCACTGGACATGGGTAATAGGAAAATAGGTTTGTTTCAGGAACCTAATTGCTACACTGATGACTGTAATAACAACACTGGCAGGCATTTGCTAATGTTCTCGAGTAGTATGATTTTTGCGGTGAAAAAATACTGAAAACGCTGATTCCAGGTATTCTTACTGTAATTTGCCAGGGTTTTTCTATTTATTTCAAATCTATGGGACTTGTTTACTCAGGTTAAAGCCAGCCAAATTTGCAGATACCTGCAGAAACCCCAATTAAGTAGGCTTTCCTCTTTGCTACTGTTGGTCACAGTTCGTTTTTAAGCCAGCTCTGGTTTTTGACCATTTTCTATGTGTCCTGCATGTTCTGTTTGAAATACTTTAGAACGTAGAGACACTTGACCATGTACAGCTGATCCGCTTCAGAAAGACTTCCCTGCCAGTTTTCCTCACGTGCTGATACTGAGCAATGCAAAACAGTTCCTGACAGACATGAGTATTCATCTACCACAGGTTCCACTGCAATCAAGCAAAATCAGTAAAAGACTCTGCTTGACTTGAACATGCTTTGGCTCAGATTTGCAGAGCCTGGTGTTTAAAGGTATTCAAGATGCCTAGGGAGGCTGGAAGCAACTTGTGGATTTCTCAAGAGTCATAAAACAGGAGCCAAGTCCCAGCTGATTCACTAAAAATTCCTGAGGCTGTGTTGTAACTGGCAGTATGGATTACGTATATGCTTAACCCTTGGTGTTAGATAATGTTGAACCACGTTTTATCACAAATTACAATAATCTAGACCCACACAGGTCTCTTCTGAATTGACACCTTTACCCCCGCAGTGCCCATCCAAACTAACAGAATCAGATTTGCAGAAATGCAAGGCTGGATATTGCGTTCAATGCTTGTCTTACAATCCAAGGGCAGTTTCAACAACAGGTCTCCACTTTGCAGACTGTATTTTGAGTGCTGAGCCAAACCAGCCCTCAAAGTTTCCTTGAAACAATATTAACAGTCATCCACTCACTATTAACAACAGATGAAATTATCAGGAGCATTATGCTCTATTAAACACTATTCTACTGTTCGTGCTAGAAATTGGCTTCCAAAGTGTTTTATGCACCTGTTGTAAAAGGGAAATGATGTTTCAATTTAACAAAAACTCTTTGTTATTATCCACAACCATTATTAATGGATTACACTTTTAATCCACTTTGCCACATAAATAGAAAAATCTGTGGTTTGATAGGATTAAGCATTTAACAAAGTATTATTATTATTATTATTATTATTATTGCTTTTCAAAAACAGTTATTTTCTACATAACTTTTTTGTACTAGTAAGTGTTTTAACTTCTTCAAAATAAATGTTTCTTTTGGACTTTAAAGCCAGGCAGTTGCTGCTTTCCCAACAGATCAGTGCCTCACTTACACTCCCATTAAATTCAATAGGAAGAGGAGCATGGCCCAAGAAAATAATCTGTAGAAAAACAAATCTCTGTTCTATCAACCTAATAGACATTAAAAGAATTAATTATAAGTCTCTGAAGTGAGGATAGTCGAAATGACATAGCATATAAAGATATCTTTAATAATTATCTTAACAATTTCTAATCACATTTAGAATCCTGTAAAATTATCAAAACACTTAAGTAATCTGGGCTTGAGATGTTTTCTATTTACTCAGAATTCAAAGAGCTCCTTTCATGTGAAAGGTAGAAACAGCTTTGAAGATAAATGACAAAGGAGTGAGGGAAACCCTAAATAAATCATACTTCTGATTAAAGTATTACGTCCTTTATGTAATCTCCCACATTTCTTATATTCTTTACAGACTTTAAGCAACACATTCAGACCAAAATTGTCCTCAAATAATTTTTCTCAATACTATCTTGAACATAAATTATAAAATTGCCCTGCATGCTTTGCCTGCCTGAAATGTATAGTTCTATAGCTTGCTTTTCAGTCCCTACACCGTGCCATTGGGAATTATTTGCAATATTCAGAAGGACTTCCTGATCCCTTCTCCCAGTGAGAGAGAACATATACTACTCATTATGTTCATGCAAATGAGGCAGCAGTTAATCATCTGCTTTGAAAACAAGGTACTTGGGCATTATTTAATTCCCTAAACCAGCAAACCATGTGTTTGCATTTATACAAATTGATCTCGCTATTGCAATGTTGGAAAAAAACCCCAGCAAATATGTGCTAAATCTGGCCTATAAGCCTTTTCCTATGTTTATTTGCACTCAGATAATTTCTAGAGTTGGCCTTTTCTGTCTTTTTTCCCAGCCACAATTTTACTCACTTCAAGAAGCTTGTCCATATCAGTGAAGAAAGCAGGATTAGGGCCTTAATTTGTAATGGAGCCCAAGTTGTTGCAAAATCAGCACATACTATTAAAAGCTCTGGGAATTTTAAAAAAAAAAAACAAAGTAGGAATAAAAGTGTGAGCTGCATTAGATGGTCATCTCAGTGCAACTCTATAGAAAGCTTCTCTCAAGATTTTGAAGTCTCCAGGTCTGATGGCAGGAGAAATATTAAATATCCCTGCTAATGATTACCCTAGAACTTCTAAGCATGCAAGAAAAAAAACAACAAAAAACCAAACAAAAAAACCAACCAAACAAAAAACCCCCAAACAACTGAATGAGAAATACTACTTTGTTTCTACAGGAAAACAAATAGATTATTTATTTTAAAAGTAGTATTTTTTAAATCTTCTTAGTAATACACCCATAAAGAGAAATCTGCTGAGAAAACAAAGAGCTCTTCTGAGCAGTAAGCCTAGAAAGTTAAGTATTCTTAAAACCGATTGCATGGCATGCCTTACACAATATGAAAGATAATAACAATAATGTGGAAGAACAAAAGGATTTTTGAAGTGAAGAGAATGCTTTAGACTTAAAGTTCTAAAAGCCAAATATCCGTACCTCGCTTTACAGAAAGCAAGGTACACAAAAAAGTACACAGGCTGTGTTTTTCTAAACCTACTCTGTATCACTGTAATGTTTAAGTATTTTTAGTTGTTAGCCATCAAGAAAATTGTTTTGAGAATAACACAACAGACTGGCTAGGTTTGTCTTTCATATTCCGGAGTTTTGGGGAAGTTCCCGTCCAAGAATTCAAATCATCACATGATGAAGTGAGATAGAGCACTTGACACTTCGGATTTCACTACTAAAAAGTCCCTCTAGAGACCAAACTATGTGCATTATTCATATTTCAGAATTTGGACATCAGGTTTACTTCACATGACAGCGTGGGCTACATGTTGATCACGCAGAACTGTTAGCTGAGAAACTTGCTGTGCGGCTTCAGCGTGCTTACCTCCCTCTCAATGAAACAGCACGGCTTACTCAGACCGAAACAGGAGAATAGAGCGCTGTGCATGAAAGTGCTGCTTCTGGATTACATTACTTTGATGAGGAATCTTTTTGACCTCTTAGGGCAGCCGACTTCCACAAATGACGAAAGATCCCTCTTCACCCTGCAGCGCATTTCTTCATGCAACTAGAGGGTTGTGAGCTCCCTTCCTTTTATTCAACCCTCTGATATATCAATTAAATCAGATTAAGATGATCGTTATTATCTTTCCTTTTTTTTTTTTTTTTTTTTCGTTTTTTTCGGCTCAGAGGAGGCACCATCACATTTCTATACACACACCAGAACGGGCATTGCCACTATTATTTTTTTTTATACGCACCCTGAACACAGCACCAGAACACAGCCCATGCACCGAGCAGATGCAAAGCAGGGGTAGGTGAAGGGTGGATCGGCTTGTGGATTGCCCGACAGCCCCGGCACCCTCGCCTTCACAGCGCCGCCCCGGAGGCAGCGGCACATCCTGGGCGGCAAGGGATGCGCATTCCGGGCAGCAGGGGAAGCACAGCCCCGGCGGCAGGGCAGGCTGCCCCGGCGGGGCGGTGGCGGGGCTGCCCGCGGGGCTCCCCCCGCCTGCGCGCCGTGCGCGGGAGGGGCGGGGGCTCGGGGCCGGGCCAGCCCCGCCGCCGCCGCCCGGCTCCGCCTCTCCCGCTGCTGCTGCGCTCAGTCCTGGAGCGCCGCTCGGCTGCCAGAAGGGAGGCGCCACCTGCTCCGGTGCGGAGTTGCTCCTCGCTGCGCGCCGAGAGGGAGAGCAGCCGCCCCGCCGCCCGCGCCCGGGAAGTTACCGCAGCTCCCGCCGCCGGGGGAAAGCCGCCGCTGCTTCTTCCCGACCTCGGCTAGGGAGAAGTCTCCACCGCACTCCGGTGCCAGAGGGAAGAACCCCCGCGGGCGCGCCGCCCCGCTCCGCCGCCTCCTCCCGGTCCCGCCGCGGGCAGCGGGATGATGGAGCTCCCCGCCGCCGCCGCCGCCTGCGCCTCCTGCCGCCGCCGCCCGCTGCCGCCCCTGCTTTGCCTCCTGCTCGCAGCGCTCTGCCTGCCCCCAGGTGAGCGCCCGCCCGCCCGCGGGAAGCCGTGTCCGCGCCGTCCCGGCCACGCGTAACTTGGCGGAGGGGAGGCCGGGGCGCAGGTGGCTGTGCCCGCACGCCGCTCCCCGGAGCGCCCCAGCACCTACCGCGGGCTCGCTGCTCCCGACCGGCGGTGCCCGCCGCATCCCGCTGCGCTTCTGGAGGAGAGCCGTCCTCTCCTGCCCTCCGAGGGTGCGCCGGCTGCTGCCGTCTCTCCCGCGGGGAAGGCGGGAGCTGCCCCCGCGGTGAGGGGGACCGAGAGGTGCCGGTCTCATTCTTCCGCGTGGGAAGCGGCGGTGTAGTCCCTCAGGGGCGTTGTCAGCGGCCGCCGGGCAGCGCTGCCCCCGCGGGAGCGACAGCCGAGTCCCGGTTGCCTCTTTCACTTCCAGGCTGAGCGGCACGTCTGCGCGGCGAGTCGCCTGCAACTTGGGCGCTTCAGCCGCTTCTCCCCTCCGCGCCTTCGGTGCCGGCAGCCCCCGGCACCGGCGGCCTCCCGCCGCTTTCCGCCGCCGGTGGGAGCCCGCGGAGCGCGGGCAGCCCGCTGGGGCAAGGCTGCGTGCCTAAGGCTGCTCCGGCGGATCGGGGTGGCGTGGGTAACTTCGCTTCCCCTCCCCGCTCCGTGAAAGCAGTCCTGAGTGAGGCGCTGGGGAAGTAGGAAGGCGCAGAGAGTGCTAAATATCCTAATTGTTCTGGGAATATTTTGGCTATGAGGTGTTTGTAGGCTTTGTTTTGTAAATATTGAGCGTGAAAGTGAAGTCTGAGGGAAAAGCTGTGAAGTGAGGAGTTCTGCATTCAGCGCGGGGACCGTCTCATTATTTT
This sequence comes from Chamaea fasciata, assembly GCF_029207755.1. Taxonomy (NCBI): domain Eukaryota; kingdom Metazoa; phylum Chordata; class Aves; order Passeriformes; family Sylviidae; genus Chamaea; species Chamaea fasciata. Next base: position 18,849,180 of record NW_027094087.1, on the reverse strand, counting down.
TGTAGAAAGAGCGTCAGCCTGTGGTAAAATTCTGTATTGCTTTAAGAAATGGCTTTGCCTCTCTGTGTGCCTTTGTAACAACGGGGGGTTTGCAGAAGTGTTGGAGCTGGTGGTGGTTTTTCATTCCTGGCCTCTGCCTGGTTGTTACGCGCTCTTCAGTTAACCATTTACGGCCAGCATGTCTTGGCGAAAGGGAAGAGAAGAGCAGACCTTTTTCACTGGATGCATTTTGTGCTTATGTTTTACAAGCTCCAAGTAGAAAACTAGCTACAACAGTAAAGCAAGGCTGCTGAATCTGTAATTTCAAATAGAATAGTAAAAAAAGCTCCAGACAGAATCAACAGCAACATTGGAACGGTAAGCAGTGTGTCAGGCTGTACTGCTAGGCTTTTGCTTTGGCAAATACAGGGTATAATCACTGTCAGACATAATAAATACCAGTCCCGGTGGCAGAGCTTACAAAGAATACTGGTTGCTGTGATGCAGAGAAAGTCTTGAGGAAAGATTGTTCATTTTAGGAAATCTTGAAGGCATGTGGATTATCAGAGGGATAAGCACCTCAGCTTCTAAGAAGTGAGACCTTGCCCCGGTGGAGAGATTTAGCCCAGTAAATACAAAACGATCTTGGTGATTGTGTGACTGTCTACATTTTCCATTTGAAGAAAACGTGAAACCATAAAATATTTTATCTCAAAGGTTGTGTTGATGGAGCTGTATAAAAAGATGGCACCTGACTACCTACGATCTTAATAGGTTGTCAGCAAAACCATTTAACTTGTTCTTTCTGCTCTTCATTCCTTCCTTGCCCCCTGAATGAGAAGCTCAGGCTAACTGTAAGGAAATACATTTGGGGAGAAACCAGCCCCACCTCAGCTTAGAAACTTTCCCTGCAGCACTGAAAATACCTGGAAAGCCCAGTAGTAGATTTAAGCCTCTAGTTCTCTGTTTGTTCTGAGGAATATAAAAGATACTAAGATAGAAAAATACCTATAAAAGGGTCTTGATATTGCTGTAGTTTTACTGGTTCTTACCTCTTGCTATCTCAGCTATTTTAGATGATAGCTAGTTTGCTATCATCTAAACAAATTGTGGATGTATTACTCTATCATGGTGCTCGGCTTTTGGGAGTTCCATTTGAGCTTTGGATGTGGAGAGCAATAGATGAGCTATTAAAAGCATATTAAAAGTTTATGTGCCTCAGTTGTAAATATCTCTGGCAATATTCAAGGTGGACTGGAGATCCTTGTGAGAAAACTTGATTTTGTTTCTTCACAGAATAAACTGCATAGGAAGATACCCATCTTAAAAAGAGAGAGAGGGTCCCAGTACACATTTGACACAAAGAGACTGACTCGAGGTCAGACTAAGTCTGAACACCAATTATAATCTCATACATCTCTAGAGGAAATGGCTGTATATGAAAAAAGTCAACTCTTAATCAGGAGCTAATCATTACCTTTCCCCCTCCCCCCCGCTTTCTGGTGGATTATAACAATGAAGCTCTTAGTCTGTCTTTTTTATTACTAGACTTGTTACATATTGGCAATATTGCCTAAGCCTAGTGAGACTGAAACACCTAATCTTATTCAGGATAACTCATTGTGTTCTCACTCCTGGCTGCGTTTTTCCCCGGGTATATCTGGTGTGACTTTGAGCTAGGGGAGCTGGATTTCTATATTAAGATCTGGAGTTCACATGGGTTTTCTGAAACTGAAGTCAGAAAACCGTCTGCACCACGTGTATAGGCTTCAGTGTGCCATTTATTTGTGGTCCTATATCCAGGTTACAAACCAGACTCATTCCTAAGTGACTTTTAATTGTTAGATTGATTGCTTCGGGAAGCATTTGATATATTTAGGGGTTTTTTTGTTTTTTTGTTGTTGTGGGTTTTTTGGGGTTTGTTTGTTTGTTTTATTTTTTGGTCTGAAAGTCTTCCAACATAAACTATTTTTCTTGTGCTCTCCTCTCTACTGTTGGGTTTGTAGCACTGAGAAGGCAGAGGGCAACAACAGAAATCATCCAGGTCTGTAAATCTTCCAAATTTCAGCCAGGTGATTTTTACTGAAGAAAATATATGTTATGTTCATTGAATAAATATCTCTGTCACAAGTCATATTTAATTTCAAGATATTTTATTTTGACCTTCCAACCTGTGTAAGAACAATCCCCTTTCTTGCAGTAGCATCCATTCTCCTTCCTGAAAGTAATCTGGGTTGTTAAAAGTATTTACCCTGGGTTTATATATTATTTCCTTTGTAGTAGAATTCATTTGTTGACTTACTTCCAGCAGAAATTTTTTGGGAATAGAATCTCTAAATATTTATGCAAGATGATACATAAAGGGGAAAATAAAATAGCATGTGTTTTACATAATGCAAATTACATCTGTGTGATCAGGCTAAAACTGTTCTCTATTTTCTTGCAAGTATCTTACTTATGCAGTGGGGTTTACAGTCTTAAGAAGTAAGAGTGCTCACTGCAGACTTCCATGGTGTCATACCTGATTCCACATGAGATCCTTCTAAGCCATATGGAAACAAGCATTTCTGTAGCAGCAATAGTTTTAATATATTTAATATTTAATACTCATACCATATCACATTATTGTGGACTTTTTCAGGTTCCTACCAGACGACTTTCTGGAGAGTATTTTCTGATCAAAGTGATTTTGGACTTCTTGGGTGAAATAAGAGCAGGTTGCTAGTAGGAAACTGACTACAGAGGAGCCCCACCTCTCTGTATGCACTTTGAACCTAGTAACACTGGAGAGACTGAGTTTGCTTATTTTCTAAGAGCTGTAATTTGTAATTGGATCTCCTAACACTAGATTATCGATATTCAGTCTTCTCTTCTTGTGATCTGTACTCCTTGACCATAACATGAAGATCACAGATAAGCTGGCTTGAGGTCTGATCTCCAGTGGTTGTTCCACTGCTGTTTCACACGTGGGAGTTTTGTGGCTTTTTAATACTACCATGCTGATTGTTGAAACTGTTCTTCCACATCTCTGATGGTATGGTGTTGTAGCATGGTCTCGGTTAGTTCTGCCAGCTCTGATTGGATGCTAGACTTTATATACTGATTTTTACCATACCTAAAACCCCACAGTCTTCAGGCTCTCTCTTCAGTGGTACTCAAGGTTCTTGTGGGTTGACTGGTTTGCAGCTTTTACCTCTGATAATACAATCTTTTTTTATTATTATTTTAAAAAGTGTGTAAACTGGAAGACCACATTTGTAAGATAATTGAGGATCTGTTGCAATATTCTGATTTCTCTCAAGTTCCTGTCTTTAAGAAAAATGGTTACGCTTCCATGCACTGATGCTCAAATGAGAGACTCTTAAAGAACTGTAAATGCTGTAGGGTGATAATTAGAAACGACTCAAGCAGAACGTGACTTTTCCAGGAAAACCTGAATATTAACAAGTCCCCTTGATATGAAATGGTTGCATGTAATCTTCCCAGAAGACAAGGCTTTGACCTACATGTTCTTTATCTCGGTATATTTTCTTTAATGGGAACAGGATGAATATTGAAGAAGGCTGTACCTTTCTGCCTTTAATATACTAGAAAAGGAATCTCATCATTTAGAGAGGAGATTGCAATACATCTTGTATTCTGACAGTCCACTACTGGCAGTGATCAGATCAAGTTTCTTCCTATTTTCTCCTTCTCTGGTTTTGTTTCCTTTTTCTTCTTCCCCAGTGTGTTTTATTGAGGGTGGCTTGAATCACAATCATTCCTACACCAGTGGATGTTAATCTACTGCTCCAAAGGGTTGGCTGTTTTGAGGAATTTCTGCCTAGCTTAAGATCAAATTGCATTTGTTATCATACATATAGATCCAGACAGGCAAATAAATATTTGCCTATTAAAACACTGCTGCTTCTACTGAACTAGTATTTTTATTGTTGATAAGAAATATGCTTCTTTTGGGAGGTAAAAAATGGGAGAAAGCGATAAAATAGCATAGAGAGCAAAACAGAGCACATGCAGCTTCAGGGTATGATTTTTAGAGGTTATCAGGGGTTAGAACAGTTCTGTAACGTTTGGGTAGAAAGCATTTGAAGTGCTTTCAACAGCAATGGAAATACTAAGCTGTTCCCTTGATAAGAAGTAAAAAGTGCAGTCAGTGATTTAATGAGTGTTTCAGCAGTCTGCGTATCCATATATTTTGTTTAGGTTTGTATGCTGTACAGTTAACCCCTGTTGTGAAGAAAAACTTCAAAAGCTCAAACTGCATTTATGTGTTATGTTTTGTGCTGTGGTAGCACCATCTGCATGGTATGTCCTGGAATCATTAATCATGGGTGTGGGTCACAGCAGTTTTGGACCTGAGGGAAAACTCAAACAGCAGCCAAGGATAGCAGAAGTCCCTAGGGCTGGAGCCCTGGCAGGCAGTGACATTTTGGCATGTGTCATGGGCTCTGTGTGGTGCCTGTCCCCTTCCCTTAGCTGTCTCTTGCGTAAAGTGTACATGACGGGTCCCAGCTGCCCAGGCTGGAAGGTTTTGGGTTTTTATTAGAACATCGATTGTGACCATAGTTGGCATCTTTTAAACTTTGAAAAGATATTGACAGCTAATTCAATAGAGGGAGCTCCACTACCTTGTTGTTAGAAGCAGCGTGTCTCAGTTTTTCCCAGACCTCTGGCTTCAGCCAGAAAGTTATATTAAAAGCCTTTGTTTCTTCAGTGTTTTGTAGTGCTAGGCTTTGTTACTGCAAGCATCTTACTTTCATCACAGGCTTCCTGTTCCCTGAAGGGGACAGAAGGACTAATGCAAGTCATGTACTAGGCAAACCCGAAAAGATGACTTAATTAGGGATAGTTCTCTTTTGCTGCAAGGTTTTGGGTGTTTTAGATGGATACACTACACCTTCAGGTTTTTAAGTGACGCTTTCCTGTCTGGGGAGGCAGGTGGTGAGATTCATGGAGAAGCCCAGAAAGAATTAGAATAAATAGAGGTTATTTCCAGGGATTGAATGGGCCCAGAGTGGTGTGGCATGAAATAGGGTGCAAACAGGATAAGGAAATGATTGTACCAAATTTACTGCTGGGGTGAGACGAAGCTAGAACACTTCCAGTAAAATGTTAGGTAGGACATTTGTTTAAAAAAAAAGAGTCTGTTTTTTCAGCAAGTTCTTCTAGGATTTTTTTTTTTTTTTTTTTTTTTTTTAAGAAAAGTGGAATATGTGTGCCATTCTTTAAACATGGTCATTGTGAAAGAAGCCAGCTTAGGTGTATGCTTTTAACCCATTCCATGTCTTTAACACAGAAACGCATGCATACAGAAAGCTGATAACTGCTCTGTAAACTTAGGACTTGATATTTTCCTTGAATACTTTCACTTTTAAAATAGTATTTCTTATCAGATGGTTTTGAAACTAATTATGAAGTCCCAATAAAGAACAAGACATCTAAAAAAATATTCTTTGAGTCACCTTCAAGTAAGCTTGTGATGAACTCAGCATTGTTCTTCAATGAGATGAATCCCAGACAAATGCCCTTAATCATTTCACTTGCCGCAAAACTTGCGTTTTTTTAATCCATTTTTCTCCAATTTAATTAAAGAAAATAACTCTAGAAATTGGAGAGCAAATTGATGTAGCTCGTGTACAGTTTGATTTAAGTGTGGCATTTTATTTACAACTGACTTATTTCATGGTTTTGTTGTTTTGGCATTTTAATGTGAATTTTTGGTGGAGTGGGGTTTGGGTTTGTTTAATTTTTTTTGTTTGCATGTTATTGTTAGAAAATGCAACAGTTTATTTTTTGAGAACTCACTGTTGAGCTGAATGAGTTTTTCATGCTGACCAGGGAGAATTCCTAAGACTCCTATTTTAGAGGATTGGCCCAGTTTATCTCTGGGATGGAATGGTAAATGTTCACTTAGGAGTCTGTAATGGGATACCTTACAGAGAATACATGGGTTGAGATGGTCTTAAAAGTGGCCAATTGAAGGAAGCTATGAGATCTCAAAATTATTTGTGAGATGCTGTTTCTTTTAGTTGCAGCGTCTGAATTATTTTTCTGTTGATGAGATAGCTAGAGTATTAATATATGCATTTTTCCCTTTTGGCATGGAATTTTATTTCGTGAAACATACAAAGCAGCATGTGTTTAGCAAAGTGAATTCTGTGACTCATCCAGATAAAATCATGGTTTGTTGGTTTATTCTGGTTGTTCTGGAGAACAGAGATGAACTCAGTGGCCTTTACCTACAAAGCCACACATGAAACGGGGAAAGGACAAATGGAATATTCAGGCAGGATTTGGGAAACTGCTATGTAGCCATGTAACTGCAGAAGAGAGAAGAATGCTGAATCAATTTCTTCATTCTTGATACAGCACATCAAATGCTTGAATATGGAGGGGATGATAGGGTATGTGTTATTTTAAAATCCACACAGTGACACCCCAGTATGGGATTTGCTGTCTAGAACTGGGGAATGTGAAAATTTATGACACTTAACAGTAAAGTAGTGCCCTGACAACTGGTGATGTAAATCCAGAAAACATTTGCATCTTACACTCAACAGCTTTAAGGGTTTGTGAGGGGATAATTTTTCCAAATTTAGTTCGTGACAGAGAGTATTTTTAATATTACTCTTCAGTTTTCAAACTGCTGTGCAGCTTGCTGCTAATCTTGAACCCTGCCTACACACAGATGCAGTAAGAAAATCAGTGTTCTAAATGTCCCACCAGCTTCCAGTTTGAGAGAATTATGTTTCTTATTGTTGTGTTTCTGCATAGACAAGAATTTAGTAATGCAGAGCTTTATGGTTAGTAATTCTAGTAATTAATAATGGAGTCCTGTGGTTTGACACAGTAACCAATGTATGAGTAAATAATGACAGCTACTTCGCATTGCATAAATTCATATTTTGCACTTTTTTCCCCGGATATTTTTTGTTTTGTTAAATATTTAAAACTTTCAGAAAATGATTTGCTCCAGTAGTTAAGCTCTTGACATGGTTTCTGTATTTTGGAGGGACCTCGGTTCTGTAGTTCAATTTGACCTCACACATCACACGGCTGTTGAATGATGCAACATGTTCTGTTTTAGCTTTGAAGTTTAAGTCCTTTACCCTCAAGATTTAATCCTAGTTAATGTGAGGTGCCCCACAGCAGTAAATTCTGAAGTGTCTACCTGAATCTTGGAGTGCACTTTCTGGAAGTTCACCTGCAGACTTGGTAAGGGTCAGGTTCTGGTATATCATCCCGACTCCCTTGTCTCTGTGGGTCATTTCTTGTCACTGAGTCTCACTTTAAGTACCCTGGGGTGTTAAATCCAAAACTTCTGCACAGCTTCTGAGGGCAGCAGGGGGAGGGGTCTAAAACTTTTGAGATAGTGAGAAATAAGTGGTATGTTGCAAAGATGACTACCGTGAATGTAGAGGCAGGTTAACCATTTCTTAGGAGATTCACAGAATATTTTGGCATCCTAACATAATGTATTGCCTGCTCTGTAAGAAAGTTCTTTCCTTATCTTAAAAGAGCTTTAAGCCCTTGGTATCTGCAGCCAGAAGGAAGGCAAACTTTCTGGCCTGTGTGTAAAACTGTTGGTTTATAAGAGGGGCAAAAGAGATGCCTAGTGTCTGCCTGAGAGTCAAAAGGATAGGAGCAGGGAAATGAGAATTGTGGTCTTTTGGGAGGTCTTGTGGGGGTGGGAATGTAGCTGGGTATTGGGGCATGCTGGCAGCTGCAGAGCCTGCTGGCTGTCACCATCCTGCAAAGGGCGCCTTGGAGTGCTGCTGCAGCCACCAGGGCAGCACAGCTCAGCCTGGGGAGCTTGGGAGCTCCTCTTGGACAGCATGCAGCTCAAGAACCAGCAGGTAGGAACTCCCTGGAGTGGTGGTCACCTATAGGTCCATGGTGGCTGTTTCATTTCTGCTGTGTAAGAGGGGAAAGATCTCTGTTCCTCCCAAGCATGACAAATTCCTTCCTTTTGCTTGGGACGTGCTTACTCTCTGACCTACTGCAGAGATGTGTCTGCTTACTTTAGAAGCACTTTTCTTCTGCTCTGAATGGTGCATGAAGCCCTCTGTGGGTCACTTTTTAATCATTATGTCCTTCTGTAAGTACAGCAGTGATACGGAAAGATGGGCTTCAGCACACCCAGTATGCTCACAGTCTTTGGCTCTCTTTCCATTGCATCAGTGGCACAGGGCATAGGGGAATGAATAACACAGTGTGTTTCTGTAGTGAATGATGAATGGCTGAGTGTGAGCTGCCAGTGGCTTTATCCAGAAAGAAGTGGGGTGTTGGGAGAAGCGATATTTGCACCCAGAGGAAGAGAGACAGGTGAATCATTTCTAGCTGGAAAGCTCAGTTCAGTTTTTTTTAGATGTGGGAGTAGTTTTGAAGGTTGAAGTTGATGGCTCAGTCCAAGAGCTTGTTAATTTTTCTGGGCAGAAGTAATGCATTTGAACTGTTTCTCAAAATTATTTATTCTTAATTTTACTTATGGTTACTCCATATATGAGTATGAAGGCCACATATGAGCTTCACACTGGGAGTTTAGTGTATATATAAGAAATTAGCCCTTAGTGCGTTGGGATGCCTTGTTTTAGGTGTGGATTCTAATTCACAGAAGTAGCATCCATAGCTTGCTTTTACTTGTGTTCCTACTGATTTCTAGTCTTCCTGTGAGGCGTCATCATCTGTAAACAGCAACAATTGTTCTGGAAGGCTTTTCATTTAAGTGTGAGAGAGCAGAGGACTGAGCATGTGGGGATCTTGACTCCTTTTGAGGGGGCTGTCTCCATGCAGTAGTGTCAATACGTGTTACTTTTTTGGACATATTGTACAGAACAGAGGGGGTTTTTTTCCTAACCACAGAAGGAGGTTGGTGGCTCACAGAATGCAAGTTCTGTGACAGTGTGATAAACTCTACATAAAACTTGAGGGACTCTGTTAATTGAAAATAGAAACTTTAAAGGGAATAAATATTTCAATGAAAACCTTTATTCTCTTCCTAAAACTTTTCATGATGTTTGAAAGGGTCTTTTTAGCTGGGTTTTCAGTCACTTATGTTTTTTTGCATTTCTTTTCCTTCTTCAGAGCTAAACTCTTACTCTGTCTTTAGGGAGGGATAGCTACTACAAAACCAGAAGTTTTATTGCAGCTTAATTCCAGGTGTGAGGTTATGACCTAAATCTTCCATCTGCTGATAAAATGCTAAGCTCTACCATTTTCCATTATCTTCCTCAACAGCAACTAGAAAGTTAACAAAAAAAAAAAAAAAAAAAAAAAAAAAAAAAAAAAAAAAAAAGCCCTCACAATCCAGTTTCTTTAATTCCCTGTGGTCAGGGAAAACTGCAGACTGGATGTGGATTAAGGGTTGGATGGGGGTTTTTTTGGTTGGTTGTTTTCTTGTGTGTTTTTTTTTGTGGTTTGGTTTTGGTTTTGTTTTTTGGTTTGGTTTGGGTTTTTTTTTTTGTTTGTTTGTTTGTTTTCCTTTAAATGTAATTTAATGAAAGAGAAAATTGATGAGACTTCTCTAAAAAAAGTGGCACTGTATGCTAGGTTTTTCAAACAGTGATTCTTGTAGAAGCTGTTGTGAACTGGGACTGAGAGTGGCTTAGGAGAACCGCTTTCCTCTTGGACATGTCAGCACCCTTGGGTTGTTAAGTCCAGGTGGAAGTACTATAGCATGCATTTCATCTGAAAGGATTTGAGTGATCTCTGGTACTTAAGCAGTGAAAAAAATATTTATGTTTCTTGTGGCATTTGCTTGATCTATACTTCAAACAGAATGGACACTTCACAGCTTTTGACTGCTTGGTAGTGCTTTACTTGCCACTGCAAGGCTGAATAATTTTGTATGGTCTACTTCTGCACATCATTGGTAATTTCTATTGCCAACAAGCCGTCAGTGAGTCTGGAATGCTTAATCTTTTGCAATTTATATTTGCAGATATACCAGATAAATCGAATGTTGAAGAGCTCTCCCAGTGTCAGGGTGGCCAAACATTGCCACACAAGGCTTGGGAACAGGGAGATTGTCTTGTGATCAGAACTGCCACAGCACACGTCCAGGTTAGAAAACTCAGGGAGTTCCAGCTCCCGCCACCATTTGCATCAGGGGTATCAATTCCTGTGAGACACTGTTTCTTCCCTTTATTACAGGAAGAGACTGGGCTGAGTGTTTTGTGCTTCTGGAAGGAGCCTGACAGTGTCAGCCTGTACCACCAGCTACTGCTGCAGCTGAGGAACATCCCTGTCTGTGGTATAGCCTTGGATTGAACCTTTGTGTGGGCTTTTACCAGGCCTGCTAGGTGCTGTATTTTGTATATTGCCACGTGTGATCTCTTCTACTGATGTCACACAAGTGGAGGTTTAAAATTTTGTATAGTAAGTTGGAAGCTAAAGCTGTTTTTTACTGCCATTTTATTTGGAGGGGAGTCTGAACCTGACTTCTCAAAATCATGGGAAAGGGAAAAAGATGCAAAAATTACTTAAATTTTTACCCACCAATTTTTATTATTTTGGCAGCTGAAATTTAAGAGAAAAAGTCTCGATTTCTAGTTTAAAGAAAGCAAAATAACATAATTGGTTTTAATTTATAAATACCACTTGAACATCAAAAGATATTTGAGAACGTTTCAGGCTGAGAAGTAGAAAATACTTTTTTGCTAGCATATTGTTTGCTTAACTTCACTGTGTCATTGACTGGTGTATGCCTTCTATGTTCTGTGGGTTTTGGAGAGTGAAGGCTTTAGCGGTGAGAACAATTAAAGGTGGAGTATCTAGGATTGCAACAGCAACCCTTTGGATGTTTGACAAGGTGTATTAATGTGCACACTTAAAAGTTCGCTTTTCTGCCACTGTTCTGTAAGCAAATATTTATAACTGGAGCCTTTAGAGCCTGAAGAGAGAAGTTTGCTGTCGGTAGTGGTGATTGGGCCAAAGGCACAAATCAGCATCTCTGGAGTGGCAGATCCAAACTAAAGGGAAAGAACTTACTTCCAGCGTGTTCCACCAGGTATATCCCTAAAGCCTGTGAGAAGAAATATTACAGAAAAACCACGGAAAGGGGTCTTTGCAACAGAGAAGAAGCTGGGACGGAAGGGACAGACAGACAGCATGGGAACAGGACGAGCTGTAGCTGGCGTGTGTGGAGCTAGCGTCTTGTGGGTGAGTTTTTGGAGAACAGAAACAGACTCAGCTGAGTCTGAGGGGAGCCCAGCTTTTGGATCTGGCCACATCTCTTGCTGCTGCGGGAAGGGGTGTCGGTGGTGGCGAGCCTGGGCTGGGAGAACAGGCAGGCCGTGTCAGGAGGAAGGAAGCAGAGGGCCCTGGCACAGCTGCACAGAGCCAGCGTGTGCTGCCTCTTCCCCGTGCGTGGGCGCCGGAGGCAAGGCCTCTGCATAGAAAGGGCAGCTGGAGTTAGGCTTGCAAGTGAAACAAGTTGTGACAGGAGAGCTCAAAGCATTCTGGAAAGTGGTGGGGTTGAGGAGAGCCCCTGAACAGAGTAGTTGAGGGAGAGGAGCAGCAGAGAACCCAATTTCAAGATAGGCGCAGTGCCTGCCCTCCCCTGTCTGTATCTCCACGTGCATTTGACAGTCGCACCCTTTGCTTTCCCCTGCCATAATTCGGCAGGATGTCCCTCTTGGTAAAGATCATGCTACTGCCACATCACCCTACTGTTCCTCTTTTGTCAGCCACACGGTTCAGTGTAATTTCCTGTCTCATGAGGCCGTCTCTGTGTCCCCACAGGAACTGTGCAAAGCTGACACATTCACATACGTCCTGTGCTCACAGGGCAACCACCTGGACTAACATACCCTTTCTAGACAGCCTCCCTTCTGCATCTAGGGGTCAGGACAGATAAACTGAAAAGCTCTTCATGCTCACTGTCTTTTTGAGGGGAGGAAAAATCCCGAGTGTTTTCTTCTAGGCATGGTAAGAGACTTAGTGTGTGAGGTGCCAGGGAAAGGGTGTCATGCTGAGCACGATCGCTGGGTGGCCTAGATGTCTGCGTCTGTCCTGTTGGGCCATCAGGTGTTCTGTGGAGTGACTCATACTGTGGGCATTCAAAATGGTCCAGAAACTCTCACTCCTGGAAAGAAGCAACCCATGTTCTCACAAGTATTGTTACCAAGTCTGAAGAAATGTAACATTAGATGTTTAATAAGGATATTGCAATAAACATGGATGTACGACCCACTGCTGCTGAAATTGCAACAGTCAGCCATTTTCTGATGTAAGCCTGTTCATGCTGTGTCTAGACTGAGGAGGGGGAATCAGCCTGTGGTACTTGACAGGTTGATCTATGCTTACTCACAAATCCAGAAATTAAGTTAACACAATCGTTTTGGGCTGTGACCCAGCATGTGTTTGAGCACCCGGCTTTGAAATTATTAGAGTATTTAAACAGATTCTTAAGGACCTGTTTTTTAGGATAGAGATATCAAGGCCCATGCAGAGGGGGCACAGGAGGATACAGTAAGCCGTAAGTGGTGGTGTGGAGGCTGTTAAGATGCTGGATACTGCCTGTGAATCAAAGCATCTTCCTGCTCCTTGCACAGCATATTGAGCTATCATGACTTGCAGAGAAATAGTTTAGGTAGGGGATTGATCTAGTTCTGCCTTCCCAAGTCTGATGCAAGTTCATCTCTTTGGCTGACTATTTCAAACCTCTGTTTTTAAATTGCACACACATGGTTTTCCCATCTATAAAATATAATATATGAGAATGGATATATATATACATATATATTTGTGCCTGTCAGCAGGGAATAGGCAGCTTACTAAGCTTTCTTGAGCGTAATTTTAAATGGAGAAAATGCTTCTATATAAACTGAGATTATCTCATCACAATATTTTTATGATAGTTAATTAAAATGTGAGAAAATCCTTTAGAGCAGATTTGCAGTTTTGTGACTTTTATGAGACTTAACATGAGAGATCTATTTTTGTAGTTATGCCTTCTTATTAGTTTTGGGATTAGGATATGTTTAAATGCATGGCTATCAAATCCTGTGATGATTACTTGTTTATTTTGCAGTGTAGACTAAATCAGTTATGGTCCCATTCATGTGTTGGTTGTGTCCCACTTTTCAAGGAGATATTGTAGTGCTTTATTGTTATTGCTATTTAAAATAAACTCCCAGAGTAGTTTTAATTTCAGCTTGTATTTTTTTTTTAATATTAAGTTTCAGTGAAGCATATTTTATTAGATTGTAGTGAATAATTATCATTTAGGTTGTTACAGCTCCCGGACATCCATTTTCATTATGCTGAAAGATTGTAGAATGTGAGTGAAGGAAGATCTTTGTGACTAGCTGCAAGAGACTTAAATTCTTAAAAAGTTGTCTATACATAAACAAAATCCTGTAAAATCTTGGCTCTCACTGCATACAACTGTGAAAGGAAGCAAGACCTAAAGAAAATTTACTGCGATAAAGTGAGAGTTTTTGAAGACCAGCATGTGCTCTGTTCCCTTTGCAGTGGACAGGCACGTCAGTGGAAAATTGATCTCTAGGCATTCTGCTTTCTACTTGAACTTGTGCTCAGTCTAAAGAAAGAATAGGCTTAAACAAATATTTTTTTGTCTTTCTTTAACCGTGCCTATGATAGCCTGACAACATGAATCTCTTGTTCACTGGCTCATCAGTCATCTCATATAACACCTAGAAATGTTCTCAATCTAGGAATCATTCCAACAGAAGCGAATGTGAAGATTCAAAATCCTTTGCCTTGACCTATTTGTGTGAGTGACCATGGGGACGGACTTGTGCTCTAGGCCAGCAGGTGATTATGCAAAGGAGTAAGGAATGCTGCTCTTTTCTCCCTGTGGGTCATTAAACACAAGTTATAGGGGTTTTGGGATGATCTGGAGAGGAAACACATCAGATAAATATAAGGTAGAATTCTCAGGGGTAACTGTCCAACAGACTTTGCTCACAAATATAATGCATGTTTCCCTGATGCTCCTACACCAGCCCAGGTGTGAGCATAGATGTGCTTACGTGAGCAGACTGCACTGTCAAAAGCAAAGCAAGGGAGAGGAGGAATGGAGAATTGTTAGACTGCCAGGAATACGCATGCTGATTAGAGCTATGTTTATATTAACACAGCCATTCAGATACAGCTAATTAATCAGAATTTGTCTACCAAACAATGCCTTGGAGATATAGAAACACAGGATTATGAGATTTGCCAGATTTCTGTGACAGATCTTCTTGGGAGACTTGTGGAACCAAGGCTAATGATTCCTTCTGACTCCTAGATTTTTTTTCCAGAAAAGTAGTAACTTAAGATAACCTTGCATCTCATTTTGTCTCGGGCCATTTACCCAGTAATAGCACTAAATACACTGAAGTAGTCCATGTCATTTTTTTTATGGCAATTTGAGTTCAGCCTTTATTCATAGAGGGGGGGGGTAGAGTAGGCAGTGAGACAAACTGTTAAGTAAAATACCAGTGTTTCACATACAGGCTTTCATACCAGTGCAATTGGATGCATACTGAAAGGGAGAATCAATTATATAGCTGCTGCTTATCAGAAGTTAGCAAATAGTAAATGCAGTTTCATTTTTATAATCAATTACCTAGCCCTGAAATTTGTTAGCAAAGGTTAGAAGCTGTAATAATTTTCATTGAATGCCTACACATTATCTCAATGTATTTCTACATGCTGCATTTTAGGGAGTTGAGGGAGAAATGTTTCTTTCCTGAAGTCTTTTAAACTGGCTTCCAAAAGATGAGGGTCAAGCCCTTCAATTTCTGAGCTCAATTTACATTCATCCCACAAAAAAAGATGATGGTGTGTACTTTCTCATTAGTCAAACACCTTTTTTTCACTTGTAAGCATTGGTTGCTTTACTTTCAGCTTTGTAAGTTTAAAGAATGCTTCCATCCCTGTGTGGTTAGTTCAACCATATCATTGTTCAGAATTTACGGATAAGTGGGAGTGTAACAAAGGATAACTTTATTCTTTTTTTGTTATTTTATTTTCTTCCAATGTTCTCAACAAGGATCCAAAATTCTTTGTGTGCAGAAGTTATTTGTAGCTGGTGACAGGCTGTGCATGCATTGTGACATAAAATTGTCAATCTTTCAATCCTGCTAGCCCAGTGTTTGCTGTTTATATGCAACCTTTCATGTTCTTGTTTTTGAGGTACCTCCTTTATTTTTGTTCAAATGTTTTATAATCGATGTTTGATTATTGACTCTTCTATGATGGTATTTCTGGAGGCTCATGCAGGCTTTGTTTCTGGTTTTGTGCTGGATATCCTGTCAGAGTTGCATACTTCTGCATAGCTTACTTCACTGAATTATTAAAAAGAAAAATCTTTTGTACAATATAATCCTTGGTGGTTTTTATTCTTTTTTTTTTTTTTTTCCCTGCAGGTATCAGAAATGGTTGCCTCAAGTTGCTCCCCTAAGCAGATGATGCCCAGTAGGATATTTGATTTATTTGTATTTCTTTGTTATTTTGCTCAAGATAAAATTAGTTTTGTTGAAACTGGGTGTCTTGTACCTTTTTTTTGTTTATTTCTCCATGAGCACTGTAAAGTCTACTGAAACTGCTAATGTTACTACTTGAGTTTTTGGTCATTTTAATTAAAGAAAAAGCATTCTTGCTCTGTGTTAATTTTATAGTTATTTAACACAACCATTTCTTGTTCAAGGCTAGCTTTTGTAGACCAGTTAGTCTGAATCATACTGTATCACAGGCATCCTCCTTTTTCAAAGAGCATCTAATTGGCATTAGTCAGGCTCTCATTAACTGCATTTTCTGTTTCAATATTATCTTTTTGTTAATTGACTTAGTGTCCTCACTGCACCTCTGTTTTTAAAAGTGATAGATAGCATTTGAATCTCTAGCCATGTCCAGTCATTTTAAGTTTGTAGAATTTTCTTGTTTTCTTCTTCCCAGGACCTCACTGAGAAACTTAACTGCCAGCTGCAGATTGCAGCAGTAGTGAAAATGAAAGCATTCCTTAGGTACACTTGGTATCTTTATTTAACTCAGAAATCTTTATTTAACTGGAAGCAGTGCTAAGAATAGCAACCTTCTCTAGCCTGACTGGCACGATTCTCCTTCAGGCCTTGATATCTGTGTTTAGTGGGGCTATTTTTCTATTCTCCAAGATCATGCATGTCTTCTCAAGTTGCCCCAACTTTCTGCACAAATTAGCCAGGGAATCCACATCACACAGATGGTTTAACCACCTCTTCCATGAGCAGGGGGTTGATTGCAGGACAGGGGTCTTGTGGCAGTGGTTTTCTGGGGTGCAAAATGTTCCTGGGGCTGTGCAAGGATCCCGGAATGAGCACAGCGCTCTGGTGTGGAAGGATGTAGCTGTGGTGATGTGCCAGGAGTTGATTTATGGAGGTGCTGCTCAGCTGCATTGTCACCAAGGCAATTTTCCTTCTAGTTTTGTTGCTAACTTGTGGAACATCAGCTCAGAGGTACCTGAGCCATACAAAGGGGGTTGGAGAACTGCAAGACTCTTAAAGTCCTGTAGGGACAGGAGAAGGACGTAAGAGTGAGCTCTGCCCTTTGCAGAGATGAAAGGAGGGTGTTTGAGTGAAACTGTAGTTTGTTGCCATCACCAGCTCATCCTGGCCAGGTGGGTTTGTCCCTCTAGCAAATGCTGCTGCACCTGAGGCAGGGCTGCTGCAGGGTGCCTGGGGAAGCAGGTGCCTGGCTTGCTTGCCTTGGCCAGGAATGGTCAATGGAACTCCTTCCTGTCATCATCTAAAATGACAGAAGGAAAGAATTTAAGTAGTCTGAGAAGGACTCTGTTACTGCATGAAAGGAGAAATTGGATGGAGATGAAAAAGCTAAGGAAAGGTAAAGAAAAGCAGAGGGAATGAGGGCTGTTGCAGATTATTTTTTTTTGTAAATAAAACAAAACAAAACAAAAAAACCCCCAACAAAACCCCTCTTACTGACATGAAGTCATAAAGTGCAAGAATGGTTTCTTCGCTTTCTATTTTATGTTTTGCACAGCTTATAAAAATGATATAACTACTTCATTTATGTCTATCAATAATTGAATCTGTCATTAAGGCTTTTATTACCAATAAATCCTAGTGATTTTGTGTGTAGTGAACATTATTAAAGCCTATTTTTCATTATAAATTTCTCCTGTTGATCAGTTATTAAAGTGGTATTTTTAATTTTAAAATAAAAGACATAAAGCATTTAGTTTGCAATTCTTTTTTTTTTTTTTTTTGCTAACACAGAGTAGAAGAGAACAGTATAACAGAGATGATGATCCAAACACTACCTTCTCCGTTTTTTGTCTCACTAAGAAAACAATTTTATTTTCAACCTTTAATTTGGGCCTTGTGCACGGCTGGTGCACGGCTGACTGAATGTTGTAAATTCTCTATTTCTATATTCCAGTTCTTTTTTTTGCTTTATTCCTCAAAAGTTGTATGAGTTCAAATGCAAATGAAAATAAACTGTAGCAGAGGTTTTCATAAGCTGGTGCCTGCAGATTAATGTCTACTTCTGCAGATGCCTTTTTTCCTTGTGCTTTGTGTCCTATTACTGCTCTGTTGAAACATCCTACAGAAGGAAAAAGCATAGTGGTGTGAGTGGATCACTGTATTTTCACATAATGTGGCTAATTTCCTTAAAATAAGGAAATAAAGATACTACTTAATTATTTGATGTTACTACCTGCATTTTAGTATTGGAAATACAAGTTAGATAATGTTTTGAGTTGAAACTTGATGAAAGAGAGCATACTGTGCTGTACAGCAATGGTTTCTGCACCAGCATGGGCTGTTTCTCAACATCCTGAACATTTTTCCTCCTACCAGGTGACTTGTTTCTGAAGCTGGAGCTTCTGATTTGAAGACTCTTGTCTTTAGCAGCAGACTGTACTTCAGGTGTTTTGCTCTTTTCCACAGTTTGAGGAAACTGTTGCCTGACTGGTTTTTTCATTTTCCTTTCCTTTCTCCTTTTTCTCCTGTCCCAGTCCCTGACAGTCTTGGCTCTTTTATTCCCGCTTCAGTACAGCTCTCATATTCCCTTGCCTCATCAGCCAAGGTAATGAAGAGGCACACCAGACTACTCTCAGGATGCAGTTTCCAGCTAATTGTGTGCTCTTGAATTGTTCTCTTAAGAGAATTATTTCCAAGATGGACTATATGTCCCTTTGTAGCCAGTTTCAAAAACACCTTTGGGTGTTAGAAGCACTAAAGCAGCTGTCCAGTACCTTCTCTGGCTTTAATTCATTTATATGCTGTGAAAGTGGAGCATCCTGATTACACCTCATCACTTGGAAGGTCACTTTAGCAGCTCTTCCAATTAAGTTGTCTGTATTAGTAAAACAGAATTTTTTTTCCCTCTGGTTTTTATGTGACTAACACTGAAGTCTCTCATGTCCCTTGGGCAGTTGCTGTAAAATGTCAGGAAGTGAAGAAAAACAGTGATTTCAGCATGTAATGTACTATTCTTTCTAAACTCCTTTGATGTCAAATTGCAGGGCTTGTTTAGTGTAGCAGTGGTGTCCTTAGTGGAAGCTAGGTGATGCATAGCTTCTGTCGACTGAAATCAAATCACCTATCCTGCTGAGGTTTTGCTTGCTTTGTCTTAATTTTTTTTGCTGATCTTAGAAAGCATGTAATTTTTTTCAGCAGTGTGAGTTTTCAAAGCGGAATAACTCATACATACGGGTTGGTTAAGTTTCACCATTGCAAACAGCCAGGTTTCTTTGTTTTTACTGTTATTAAATGTGCTAAAAAAACAGGGAAGACCCTGATTATTTCTAATGCTGACAAACTAATTCTGTGCTGTTACAAGGTGGCAGCTCTGCCACTGAGATCCCTGTGTCCCAGTATCTGCTGTGTATGTAACTTCTTTATTAAAACCTTAAACTAGGGAAGTTCTGTACTGCTATATTTTAAACACAAAATTACTTTAAACTATACATCTTTATGATTGTTTCTCTCTCTTCTAGTCTGGCATGAAATCTCCCCTCTAGGATTTTTAGTGCTTAGAGCAGAAAGCAGAATAGCCTACCTGCTCTAATGCATGCAAGAACATGTCTTGGTGGCTGTGAAAGCTTGGTGTCTCTGTGTTAAATTGATTGCTATACTTCACTTTTGAGTTCCTGTTTTAGTTTTGCCCTTCAGAAGTTTTACTAGGATAGTTTGTAAGTGCCAATATTGTACCTTAAGTGGGTGTGTTAGATAGTCTTAGGTGCCATGTTCTTTATTGATGTTTGCAAGTTGCACTAAATATTGTTGGGGAAAAAATATAAAGCTGAGCACAAGAGACCTTTATGAATAATTGTATGCTTTCAGAAGTGTTATGCTTACCTTAATGCACACTTTAATTCTCCAGAAATCACCCAAGTGAAAGACAAAACACAACAAACTAAATCACTTTCTCCTCTCCTCTTCAAATTTCATCTATCACAGCACTGCAATTGTTTCTGCTGCTTTTTTAATGCCGAAAAGATGTGAGCAGATAATGGAGCTATGGGAAAATTGCAAATCATTTCACAGGAAAATTTTTGATTAAAGGACAGAAGTAAGGAGGAGGATGTTGATGCAAATAAAGAAGTATGGAGAGCAGGAGAAGATACCTAAAAAGAAAGTACATTCTTGAAACTGATATTTAAGTAAATAAAAATTTATAGGATAAAGTATATCTAACTGTTCAACAGGAAATCTGGACCATATAAAACTCTTCCATCAGAGTACAATTTATTAAACCTTATATTTAGTGTGGAGTTGAGTTTATTTGTATTCAGTTTGGAGTTGATGGTGATGGGCTAAGTGGAAGGCTGTGCTAACCTTTAAGGTTTAATCTTTACCCAGGTCTATGGATAGATTTTTAGATGATGTAAAGCTAAATTTAGGCTCGTGGTGAGTCATCAGATATGATCCATTTCAATTCTGTAATGAGCTATCTTTGCTGTTCTGTTTTAGGTGTAACCTTTGACCCTGAAATTCTGCCAAACTGTCACATTAGGCTACAGCTGAGTTGAGACCACAAAGTCCTTTAAATTCAGTGTTTGGGTAACACTGTAAACAGGAGTAAGATGAGTGTGTGTGTGTGATGGGAAGAGGTGTATCTATTTTGGTTTTGACTTGGATGGCCTCTCTGAAACAAAATGACCTGATATCTGTATGCTTCCAACACAAGAGCTAAGCATCTTTTGGGGGATCTAGTGAAACATACTGACCTCTGAGCACATGGCACTGAACAAGATTCACAGGTTTTTATGAGGGCAAGAATGGATTACTTAAGCTACTGCAATAACAAGGCTTGTTACTGTCAAGGCACACAATCCTGGCTCTGCTGTCAGTCACTGGGTTTACAAACAGATTGGATCAGTAGTGCTAATGCACACACCTGTGAAATGTGTTTTGAGGAGGATGAGAAGTATTCCCTGGAGAAGGCTGGCTTTCTCTGAATCGCTGTGTTGGTTTTGCAGGGCCAGGTTTTGGTATTGGTGTGGAGCTAAAGGAGTGGCTTCTGTGAGCAGATGCCAGAAACCTCCCCCATGTCTGATACAACCATGGAGCACATCAGCGATGGTGACAGTACCTCTGGAATAATTAATGTATTTAAGGAGGAGGAAGAATCTGCTCAGTGGAGATCCAGCAGGAGAGAGGAGTGAGAATATGTGACAGAAACAGTTCTGCAGACACCAAGGGCAGAGCAGGAGGGGCAGGAGGTGCACCAGGCACTGGGCCTGAGATGCCCCTGCAGCATACGGAGGTCCATGGTGAAGCAGAGATCCACCTGCAGTCTGTGGAGAACCCCATGGCAGAGCAGAGCCCAAAGGAGGCTGAAACTGTGTGGGAAGCCCACACTGGAGCAGGTTTGCTGGCAGGACTTCCTACCCTGTGGGGGATTCACACTGGAGCAGTCTGTTCCTGAAGGACTGCACACCAGGGAAGGGACCCACCCTGGAGCAGTTTGTGAAGAACCTATGTGAAGGTCTCACGTACAGAAGTTCACAAAGAGCTGTCTCCCATGGGATGGAGCAGAGGAAGAGTATGCAGAGTCCTTCCCCTAAGGAGGAAGGAGCAGCAGGAACAACATGTGATGAATTGACCATTTCCCATTCCCCTCCACCACTGTGGGGGTAGGTAGAGAATTCAGGAGTAAAGTTAAGACCAAAAAGAAGGGAAGGGTGGGGACAAGGTGTTTTGAGATTTGTTCTTATTTTCTCATTATCCTACTCTGATTTGACTTGCTGTACATTAGATTAATTTTTCTCAAGTCAGTTTTGCCTGTGGAGGCAACTGGTGAGTGATCTCTCCCTGTCCTCATCTCAACCTTTGAGCCTTCAGTTGTATTTTCTATCCCCAGCTGAGTTGGTGAGTGACCTGGTATCCAGGCAAGGCCAGCACACCCAAACCATCCACATAACCTGTGGGAAGGAACTGCCTGGTCTTGAGCTGTGGGCATCTGCCACAAAAACTGGGAGATGTGGGTTGCACTTCTGAGTGGTTGGAGCCCTTGAGGATGGTGTTTACCTGCCGGGGTGGGTTGGTGTGTGGAATTGCTGAAGACTGCTCAGTCCAGTGCATGGAACAAGCCTCCCAATGTCTTTTGACTCAGGTGTCTGCAGGACTAATCATTCAAAGAGCCTCAACTCTTAATTAGTTGAACTTTGTGGAAGGTTTATAGAAGCTAAAGGCATGAAGTCCTTTTAAATCGAGTGAAAGGTGTCATAGTTCAAATGAACAATCTGTTCTGTCCTTTACCTGTGGTCATGCCAGCAATACCAGTGTGAGATCTCATCTCTGGGCTGATGTCTGCAGTTAGGGTTCTTTCACTGAGAGGAAAAGTCTTCACAAAAAGTGATAAAAATGGTCATATCTGTCTCTTAAAAAAAAAAACAAACAAACCAACACCCAGAACTTCTATTTGTCTGTTTTATTTGGCTTGTTTTAATTTATCATATACATAAGAACCATGATGTTTAATCTGCATATATCTACCTCATCAGGGTCGTTTTTCTTTCTTCTGTCTAGATTAAAATGTAAATATAAGCACAGAAAAGCTTCCATATTAAGAATTCAGTGACTGACTTGTTATAATTGAATTTGTGTCTCAGACTGGGCATTTTTTCTTTAGCTAGTTTAATTTGCATTTGAATGAGTAAGTAGAAACTTTGAATTGGATGCTCAATCAGAAAATGGTATGCAGGTACACTCTTCCATACTGTAGCCTCCAGACACATTTAAAAGTCTGAGTTCTAGGTTTCTTATTCAAAAAATTAGGCTTGAATTTCAAAAATATTATTTGGGTTTGTTACTTCTTTTCTGCACCAAAATCAAATCTAGAATTAAGAGACTTTAATTAGGACTTTGGAGTGTTGGAGGACTTTCAGGAATGTTGGAGATGCCCAGTACTCTTTGCACTGAAGAGTAACAGTTTGAGTATTTTACATGCTGGTGGTTTTGAAAAACAGTAGGATCTGGTAAGTGATTTAAGCAGAGTTGATGCACTGGCAAGTCCCAATCTGCAGAATGAAATTAGTTTAAATTTACTCCAACTGAGCAATATATTTATATATTTAGAACGTGTAGGAGAAGGTCTGTAATTTAGAAGTTCATTTAATACTGCTTTTATGGGGAGGAACCTTAGAGCTTGGCAACACCAGCATTAGTGCTAAGAAATTGCAGGTGGGAGATGCAGGCAAATAAGTACTTGCTATTAAACCAGCTTATTAAATGCCGAAAAAGCTGTGGCGTGTCACTTCTAAAACATCACTTCAGAAACATTTCTGAAAGAAATGTATTGCAGGGTGAAGAATGAAGGACAGGAGAGGGGGAGGAGAAGGCAGAGTGTGAAGTGTAACCAGAGATGAACTTGCACCTGCACAGGCTGGTGGTGCATCCCTGGTGTGCTGTATGAATGTAGGAAATGGATTTGTAGAGAATTCTCAAAGCCTGAAGAAGGCTCACATAATATGCATCCGTATGCAAACCTGGAGATAAGAAACGCTGACTTAGAAATGCCATGGAATAGAATGGACACTGTTGAGAGAGAAATGGAACTAGAAACAAGTTTCGAAGGATGGCCTTGCAAATAAGACTAGATACTTTGGAAAAATAAAACTCTAAAAGGTGCATTGTAGTAGGACCCACGAGGGGTAGTTTTAGACGACTGGCCTTAAAGCATTTACAGCATTGTGTAGCAAAAGCTAATAGGCCAAGAAATGCTTATAATGTATTGTAATTGAGAAATAGTTGGCTCCTGATTGTGATGGCATGAATTATGACATCTGTATTGTCTCACACTTCACACAAAACTGAAAACGGAATAAAAGTTTTTAAAATGCCTCTCAGTTGCCCCATCTCTGGGTCAGAAAAGGGCATAATCTGACATATGGAGAACCGTTAGGGTACTAGGCACATCTGGTGCTCCTGGAAGCCTCTAAGGCTTCTACCTCAAGTACTGAACTCTCAGCATATTGTTATAGGCCCAGTAACTTCAGCAAGGACAAATGGGTATTTTAAGCAAGAAAATAGTAAAAACACAAGAGAACAGAGAGGATACAGAGGATAAGAGGAAATCTTTGGTAGATCTATATCAAATGTATAAGGTGTTAGGCAGCTAGAAGCTCATTATAGGGGAATTTGTTTAAAGTTTCAGCAGACTGGAAAATTGAGGTAGACTCAGAGGAGTCTTGCATTTCCAGTTCAGGTGTTAATTGCTAATTTCAGGCTAAAGGGCATGGCACATTTGGATGAAAAAGGTGGTTTATGCCCACACTGGAATTTCCTTTGGAAGTTTATAGTGGTGTTACTAAGTGCACTAAGTGCACATGGGTGCACTTTTGAGACTGAAAGGGGCGTCTTGGATCACTGAGTCAGTGCCCACATAGTTGCAGATGAGTATATAAATTCCACATATGAATTGACTGACTCCCTTTAAAAATTGTGCTTTCTGTCTTTGCTTCTTCCATTCAGAGGGGAAGAAAACTTCAGCTTATCAGAATGCAGTAATAGTGCATGTGGCAGTATTTGAACCATAGCTTAAACATTTCTATCTATCACTATGTTTCGATAATAAAGAAGTCTTAGTCTTTCCTCATGTGATAGACTCCTTCTTCTTGCAAGTAAACAATCTTTTTACTTGTTCAAGTTAAATCAGGTCTTGAAAATACTTCTAACAGCAATGAACTGTTGAGTTGAGGCTTCTCTGTGGTTGTACAGTGACATTAATGCTTTGTCCTGAGGTATAATTTAGGGTTTTGTTTCTGTTGAGCTGTCAGACCATAGTTGCTGTGTCACTATCTGTCATACCTGGGCTTGTTTACTTGTGCAGCACTTGTGAGATGTTCACAAGAACTTGGATTTTTATATCTTTTGTCCCATTTCTGTTCTAATCCTAAGGGAATCCCAGATATTCCGATGCGGTGTTCTCCTTTGTTCTGATGGCAGCATCGTAGCACCTCTCCACTCTGCTCAGCCTGCCAGTGTTCATCCTTGTCAAAATTGCTTTGCAAATGAGCACAGTGACAGGAGGAGCAGAGCTGTTGACTTGGTTATGAGGAGGAGTGTGTCATTGTCTTGACTGAAGCTGTGGTAATTGACACAGTGTTTTCTCCACTCTTAACTGTAGAAGGTTAGTTCATTCATTTGGTGTCAGGTTCTAAGTACAAATATGGTGGGGTCTTTGGAACAAAGCATTAGTGGAGAAAATTACTGAACTGTGAAAATGCAGTGAATAAAGCAAGATGGATGTGGATAGAAAACTTGATGGATATTTGTTAGGGCACATGACAGTGTTGGACGTTCATTCTAAAGACTTAGTCATGTCTGTTTATGTATGATTTTTCTTATAGCTGTGCAGATGTGAACCTAGTTCAGATGATGCTGTTTATATTCTATTCATCATCAGAATTTTCTTCTTTTTGTTTTTATGCGTGCATGAACATATCCATCATCTACAGCTGATTGAAAGGAGCAATCCAAGCAAGGATGTCTTGGATCTTAAAATCACTACCTGACAAGTTAGGACACAGATTATCTCATTGTCCTTGATGTTGCAGTGTCCAAGGTGACCCACACCCCTCATTGTTTTTTGTTTGTGGTTTTTTTCTGTTACCTCCTGTTCATTGAAAGTAGAATTCACACAGCTGGAGGTACAAAGTTTGGGGAAGTTTTTTGAGACACAGAACATAAAGGAACTTTGAAGGTAAATGTGTAACCACTTCTTACAGCATTTCAAAAGTAGGGCATAGTTTAATTGCTCTAACTGTATCATTAAAACAATTTTTTAATGTTTTAAAATATCAGTTACATTAAGGGGTAAAATTAATGCATAACTGTTTTACGGAGTGTAAACTCAATAGAAAAAGTAATGTAGTGGGAGGCAAAAAAGGCAGATGAGAAAGAAAAGTATGTGAGAATGGTGAAAAATACCACATGAAGAGTCAGTATGATGCAGTTTCCTATGTTCTCTTACCAATGTCAGATCTACTGGTTTCAGGCATAGATCACAGGGTTTTTGTAGGACAGGTAGACATGATCTAAGTAATCTAGATAGTTTGTTTCCTTGCAAACTTCTGAATTGAGTGAAGAAACCAAAACTGGTATTTCCAGTGTGTCAGTAACTGTTCTGGGAGAAGACATGCACTTCTTTTCTCACACATCTGACTTTCCCTACCACACACTTGAAAAATAAATTGTTGCTTGCTGATGAGTAACTAGACCCCAAGGGAGCTGAGCAGTGAAGTACTGAGAGAGAGGGTGGCTGCATGATTGGCAGGAAGGAGGCTGGACTGGAGCATGCCCAGGACCTGAGAGGCTGCCTATTCTCTTTGTTGTTGTTGTTGGGTTTTTCTTTGTTTTTGTTTTTTTTTTCCCCCACAAATGTTAGGATACAAGTATTGCAATAGCTACTTATCTTTTAAAGAGGGGAAATATTTGAGGCAGTGAAAGTCAGAAAAAGACATTGGAAGAATATTGATTCTCAGGTAGCATCTTGTGAGTAGAATGGTCCTGAATGGTTTTGATCTGATATTCTTTATATTCACCAGTTACTTTGTCCTCGGTATTACTGAAAGCAAGCAGTCATTTTTCAGAGTGCCAGTAAAGCAATGCACTGCTATTTCTCACTTAGCTGTAGAAAGGTTCCTCATTTTATACACATGTGAACCAAAACAAAGAGATAGTTCAAAACAGCCAGGGTCCACTCCCTTGTAATTAGGAAATCAGAATGAATGGGTTTCTGTTTCTTAACATGCATCATTTCTTGCCACTGTCTACACAGCGTAAATGCAGTGATAAAATGAGAATGAAGGGAGGGAAATAAATATCCTGTGTCCACCAGTAGATTTTAATAAGGAATATGCATAGTTCTTTGGAATGACACACAGCTGGACTTAGCTTCCAAAAATGACATTTTAATGAGACTCATGCTAGCTTTAAGTTTGCCTGCCTGTAACTTAGGGCAAAATATTTGTTATCATATATTATTTCTACTAATTGTTAGCTGACTCTGGCTGTTTTAGTGACATAATAAATTACAGAGGCAGTTATTTCTTTTGGAGTTACAACAAAAAACCCAAAACACAAACCTCAAGAAATAAAGAACCCAAAATACTAACCTAAGCCCAAGCAATGCTGTAACAGGGTGGCTGTAAGGTTTCCTGCTCTGGAGTTTAATGTTTGACTTTGGACTTAGCAATCAAAACTCTTGTTTTTTCATAAGCTATAGCAATGTGGAAGATAAAACAAGATGAATAGAATGTCTTGCTTTTGCATTCATTTGTCCCCAGCAAAAGGAAATTTGTGGTGAGGTGATAAAATACAAAGCAGCCAAAGATGATTGGTCCTGCTGAAACCTCATCTTCCTTATGAGGTAGTTATGAAAGGTATTTTCCTGCAATAGCAGACAGTGACACCCTATCCATGTAGCATTTCTCTTAAAGCAGAGGACATGTGGTCTTGAAGTGCAAAACTGGTTTATTGCAGCTAGTTTATTCAAATTCATGGGTTTTGCTGGCTTGGTATGGTTTTCTGTTTTTTACATAATAAAGACAAATCTGAAGATAAATCTGAAAAAATGTAAAAATATTTTTAAAATTGATATATTCACTTTCCTGGGAAGTGGTAAATATCACTGTTCATGAGTAAGAATTATGCAGCAGGGTGGATTTTTTTTGTTTTTCTCACTAATAGTTTAAGAAAAGTATCAGATTAGGCTATCAAGAAAAAAATCCTTAAATCTC
This sequence comes from Chamaea fasciata, assembly GCF_029207755.1. Lineage (NCBI taxonomy): Eukaryota > Metazoa > Chordata > Aves > Passeriformes > Sylviidae > Chamaea > Chamaea fasciata. The sequence continues at coordinate 18,821,999 of NW_027094087.1, read as the reverse complement.
TATATTTTACATTCAGACATTAGGCTATAATATGAGCTATATGACTTTTCAGTTTTTGGAGCTAGCTGATAAATTCAGTTACAATATTTTTTTCTTACACTGCAGTAAATATTCAAGGGATAATGGAAAGGCAGGATATCACATCTGGTTTAAAGCAAGTGTAATGTTAATGTGCCAAACTTCCAAAACTATGTTAAGATCCTAAAATCATAGAATTGTTTGGATTGGAAAGGACTTTAAAGGGCATCTAGTCCCAACCCCCCTGCCATGGGCAGTACCTTCCACTGGACCAGGTTGCTCAGCCCCTGCCTGGCTGATCACTTCCAGGGATGGGGCATCCACAGCTTCTCCAGGCAACCTGTGCCAGGGCCTCAACACCATCACAGTAAAGAACCCAAATCTCTTCTCTTTCAGTTTGAAGCCATTCCCCCTTGTCCATCACTACATGTCCTTGTAAAAGATCCCTCTCCACTCTCTTGTACAGAGTCCTTTGAGGCTGCTGCAAGGACTTCCCAGAGCTTTTTCTCTTCCAAGCCGAACAGGCCCAGCTCTCTCAGCCTGTCTTGGTAGGAGAGCTGCTCCAGCCCTCTGATCACAGGGCTTAAAAAAAAAAACTCTGAAATGGGGCTTAAAACACAAAGGGCTAAAACTGGAGACCTTTCGTGTTTAATAGGATTGCAAGAGTTTTTTGTGAAGTCTTACTCGAATCCTGAGATTATTAATTGTGTTATTATGGTTGTGTGGGAAGAGACTGTTACAAGTGTAAAGAGCTGTCTTACTGCCTTTTTCCTACTCCCACCTTGTGTGGGAGGAATATGGAAGGAAAGGACAGAGACAGAGTGGTCAAACTGGCAGAGACCATGTGTAACACTTAACGAGTTAGAGATTAGCCTGCTGAAAGGAATATATCTGTGTGGTATCTATGTAGATGAAGACTTTTGGACTTCAGCTGTCTAACCCAGAAACAAAAAAATTGACTCTTCTGTGAAAATGAAAGCTAATGTACTAGAAACGAGACAAAATGTGAACAAATACAAAATAAGTGACTTGGCAAAGCAGATAATGACGCTCAGCTCAGAATTAGCATGATGGCTGTTTGCAGTGGAGTGATTTTTTGAGGAGCTGGAGATGTGACTCTAAATCCCACCCACCCCAGTACCCGACTTGCAGGATAGGGAGGAAGATCTGGACAGCCATTCCATGTATACTCATGAGTGTTCACTGCAGGAAAAGTGGAGCTTGCATGTGTCAACTCTTAGGTTGTATCTCAGCCTCCAGAAGAAGTAATTCTCATATCAAAGAAGCATTGTCAACAATAAAGACTGGGCGAGGTCATGGCTTTCAGTGATTTTCTGGTCTCACGGCTGGGCTTGCTACTGTGATGTGCTGACATTGCTGCAGCCAAAGGAGCTGAACCCAGGAGTTAAGGGAGAAATAAAAAGTGCATGCCTGTACCTGTATTCTGGTTAGTATTCTTTGTAATGAGCCTCTAAAAAAATTGGTGAGCATTGTTTTGGGTTTGCTTGGGGTTTTTTTGTTTTGTTTTGTCATGTTTTTTTTTGTAGTGGTGGTGGTTTTCTTTAGTTTAGTTGGTCTTCTTTAGTTGTTGTTTTCTTTTGTGTATGTATATTGGTTTTGGTTTTTCTTCTTTCATTTAGTAAATTTTGTTGGGGGAGTCTTTACTCCTAGATCTGGCTTCTGTGTGCAGGATTATTAAAGCATGGAGCAGTTACTGCCCAGCTGTAGCTCCTCTTTCAAACCTTCTATTTGTGCCAACACACATCCTGCTCTTGTTGCTGAATTGTGGATTATGGCTGTGGTGTGCGGCATGCTTGTATGAATATGGCATGAGAGGAGATTTCTGCTGGGACATGAGCCCTTTGCCTTTTTTTTTAATTGCTTTTCTCTGTGAAGAGAAATGGTGATCATTTACTCACTACACTGATGATACAATGTGGAGGCCTTATTGCCCCTGGGAGAGCCCAAGAACCCGGTATGTTCCCGTAAAGAAATGTGTTTTGACCTGAAAAATGAACAGTTCATTGTAGCCAGTGTTTGATTAACAGATTGCTGTAGTTTTTTGATCTGTTGGTTCAGTGTCAGTTAATTTTTTTGGCTTTGCTTTATAAACAAAGAGCTTTTGCAAGTCTAGCCCACAGCTGTATCAGAAGAAATGCCTGTTAATTTCTTCTGTTCTCCTCTCAGTGGTTATGCAGAAACTAATTTTGGATGCTATTACAAACCAAAGAAGTAATGGGAGGATATTTCTTTCTCTGCCATCTGAAAGTTGCGAAAAAACCTTTTAATAAAATCAGAAACCCCACTAAGGTCTTAATTACTTGACATCCATCCCTATTAGTGAGCAGAGAAGGCAGAAATTGGATGAAATTATTTTCTTACTGCTGAAGATTTTTTTCTCTTTCTATTTTTTTGCAGACTTCAAATTCAGGAAGTTTTTAGATTACTTTTTGAAGGTCCAAAGAGGTAATCTTCAGAATATAGGTTGGATTTTTTTCACACAGTTGAGTAGCAGAAGAAATATGTTGTATAAAGGCGATGTCAGGATCAAGAGCATTAGACTGTTTTTTATCCAAAGTGTGAAGTTTTAATAGCCTTTTTAAAAGCTATTGTGAAGCACTATTCATATTCCACAAAGGTTAAGTTTTATAGCTTGCTAAAAATGGTGTATGCTTAGGTTATAAATGCATTTTGAATTCTCTACTACCGTCTTGGCGTGATAAAATTGGAATGGATCTTTTCTGACCAATGACTCAAACAGTGAAATGTATTTCATTTTCTCAATAGACAGTTTCTCCTCTTTTATTACAAAAGGAGAATATTTTTTTTTTTTAATAGAGGAAATGGCCACTGACATGTGGATATGTTGAGCATACTGTGTGCTATGAATGAAGGCACTTCAAGCCTTAAACATTAGGTCAGTGAAAAATCATGAGGGAGGAGAAGATTACAGGCATCTGGAAGCCTTCTGGCAGACTTGTGGTGTGATCCCTCGGCATCTGTACCAGACTGGACAGGGATTGCATTGGCCAGTTCTGTCTGATGAATGACTTTAAAATTATCAGGGGATGAAGAAAGTCACATAACGTCTAGCTAACAAGGAGATGCTTGTGTATCTCTACAGTTCCTTAAGTGTTTTCAGCCTGAGGTTGTCGCATCTTTGTGTGTTCTTGCAGGGGGATTCACCAAATATGAGTTTATGACTTCAGACAAAGAAAAGGAATTCTGACTTGTGTCACCTAAGCTTCTTATTTCAGTAATGAACAAAAGGGGTTGGTTTGTTTGTTTGTTTTAACTACACATCAGTGAAATATCAGTCTGATTCTAGTTACCATTTGCCATTCTTTCCAGTATTTTTCTTAGCACACACATATATATACACAAGATAAACAAGTGAAGCTGACACTGATAATATTAAAAGAGCCTGCTGGCTTTCTTGGACAGAACTGCTGAAAGCCACAACAATTCTGTTGTATTTCTTTGGGTTTTTGCTTTATCATTGAGCCTTTTTGTTTGGTTTTGGTTTTTTCTGGTTTTTGTTGGGGTTTTTGTTTGTTTGTTTGTTTGTTTGTTTCAAAAGAGGGGAGAGAGGTAATGCAAACAGTGGTTCTGACAGCCCTGAAAAACATTTGTGACCTAACATGCTTTGTCCCTATTCTTCTAGTGTATCCAAGTAACTACAAGTTGCTCCACTTCTCTAAGGCTGTGCGACAGTCTGGAGTTTAGAATGCAAACAGTTACGAGTGATTAAAAATAAAACCTCATCTATGTGCACAGCGCTTAATTTGATTAGGGAAATTTTTCTTGGAAATGTTCCCCTCAGAATGTCATCAGTCTTCATTCAGTAGTCATTGTAGTTGCCTGCCTGACAGCGTGTACAGCTGTGTGGCTGATGGTGACTGCAGAACTCATTAGCCCTTCTGAAGGGCAGGGTAGCAGTAAATAACAATGATATTTTTTTTTCCATCTCTGAACACGAGTGTGTCTGGAATCTGGCAAATTCTGTGGCACAGACCAAGAGATAAACACTTTCTCTTACTTAGAAGCAGCTTTTCTGGCACCAAAACCTGGCAGCTTCTGTGTCCTCTATTGGCTCAAATCATGAGGGCCGGAGCAAAATATGCCTAGTGGGGGATGTCACTTTTAACAAAGAAATAGGGACACAAACTCTCAAATACTGTTACTGGGCTTCCAACACAATGAAGTGCTACTCTTTTTCCCCTCTGATTTTTCTGTCCTAAGCGGTTTTTCAAATTAATTTTTTGAGCTGTAAATAGATTTAGAATCCTGCCACATGTTGAGAACCCTCCACAAAAACAAAAACAGAAGCAAAACCACTATTTAAGTAGGGTCTGACTTTCTGAAAGGGATCTCTGAATTTGTACTGTAGCTACAAATGGCTGTGAGTAACCATCTATTTGAACTGGTTGTGTTTTTAACAATAGACCTTTTCTCTTTCATAGTAACCATAGTGAAATGCCATTCAGCTTGACTTCACAAGAAGCCCGGGATAGAACTTTAAATGGCTAAGCCATTTGTTTAATATAATCTTAAGATCAGAGCAAAAACTAAAATTCCTAGTTAGCAGTATGTTTTGTGGTGCAAAACTTGCTCAAGAAATTCTTGTCAGCTTCTTAATGATTGAGTTCATGTAAGTTAGCATGATAAAACTTTAAATATATACTCATGTTCTTGCTTTGAACAGATTCTTGAGTTCTTTTCTCTAATAATTCTCTCATGAGAATTATTGCATAATGGGCTATTCCAAGCACTGGGAGGGAACTCTCCTAGTTTGGAATTTTCACATTTCTGTGTTTAGTCACTGTAATTTTGTGTGTGATAGCAGTTGTCAAATCACAAGTATATGAAAGTGTGTGGTTTGTTAAGAAAGATAGGTAAGAAGATTTGGGGTTTTTTCCCCATATGATTCAAATGAAAGTAGGCCTGAGAATTCTTACTGTTTGATAAAGCTGTGAATCTGTTTGTGTTATATCCATGTTGAAAGTGTAGAGCAATTAGTAGAACTACCAAGAGAAGCACTCAAGCAAGATAACATTGAATTGGAAGCATTAGACATGTAAAGGCAGTAATACATGAACTGAGTGTGGGAACATGCTAGCAATTTTGTATAGTTCTAAAAATGTGGGGTTACAGATGATATTTTGGGTTAATTAGCTCTTTTGATGCTTAGGAGTTTTCAATCCCAGCCCAGAGAAGATTTTGCTTGGGGGTTTTTTGGGTTTTGTAGTTGTTGTTTTGTTTGTTTGTTTTTTAATTATGATGTGAAAATCCATAAAAATGTCATGTACTAAAAAGTGTAGTACACTTATTATCAAGTCTCTAAAAATCTGGGGGAGAAAGTCTCTTAAGCCTTTAAATCTGCTCCATGTTAATTTATGCCAAGTCTAGAAGTTTGATAAGCCCTATTTATGGGAATACACAAAGGATAAAGCAGTCCTCCTAAGATGTTCACTGCTACACTGACAAAGCAGCAATTTAAATTGCAAAGAAATTGTGCAGGTTTATTTTATGGTTTATTACAAGAAAAGGAAAAAATCAGTTCAATGCATCTACAATTCCCAATTTTTCCTTATTAACTCTTCCCATCCCAAGTCTGAACCAACCAGAGCTGGAGCTATTTCTTATTCACATAAAACTCAAAGACTCAGGTGGATCATACTTTTATGGGTAAAAATCTGTAAGATTTTTTTTTTTCCTGCAAATGGGATTAAAGAATTAATGCAGAGACATGGAGAAGGGAAGAAGACTTTTAATGAGTTTTTAGTCTCAAAGACTAAATATTTGAGTTCTGTTATCCAGAATTTCCTCATCTTTTTTATTCACTTCCTTTTGCTAGGGATGTGGTGTTTCCTACTGTGTTCCTGCTTTTCCCACCTGATCCCCATTAGGATTATTGCTGTAATCTGTATTCTCCTTGACTCCCTTCTGTGTCCACAGCCATACTAGCCAAGGAAAAGGGCAGGAGGTAGAGCATGGAGTGTAATCCACCAGCCAAACATCCTTCTAGGAGCCAAGTCTGGCTGGTGTAGCTGTGCCTGGATTCTGCCTGTGCTCTGCTGGAGCATGTGTGAAGCTGCCCAAGGGTGCATGGCAATGGGAACCTCTGGCCCTGTGCTGCTGTGCTCACTGGCAGACATTTGAGAACAAAAATATGAACTCGCTGTTGTGGGTTTGCAGTGGCGACGTTTGCACACATCAGTATACAGTCCTGTGAACATTAAATTTTAAAAAAAAGGGAAATACTAAACAAAGTTTAAATTTCCAAAGGTGTAAACAGCACAGTTTGCTCACAAACGTGCCTCTTATCTAGAGCACTTAGCAGGTTTGCAAAAGTTTCCTTGTTCAACAGAAGTTTCTCATTCACTAATACTCAGTTCAAAATTGAAAATGAAATAAATTCTATTGGCAGCAGGAGGATTTTTGTCTTGATTTCAGTCCTTCATTGCAGAAGATGCCATGTTGTTTGAATTTTTCTTCACTTCTTGTTTGTTTACAAGTTATTTTACAAATTGGAAATGCCTTCTAGCTTGTAGTGGGAGTCTGGCACCAGCATTAGAAGACTGGGAGGGAATAAAAAAGCTGAAAAAGCTCGAAGACTTTCTGTTTTTCCTGACAGTTGCCCCACTGCTTGGACAGAAGACAACTGAAATGGTGCACTTAAATGCTCTGGTTTTTTAGCATTGTGTTAAACCCTTTTGAAAAAGAGTATTTTCATACATCCTATAAACCTGTAATTAGAGCACTTGAGCACTTGCACAGGTGCGATGTAGCAATGACACAGTAAGGATAACTCTGAAGTTAATTTTGTGTTCAAACGGTATTTTAACTAAATTTCATAGCAAGATGTATAATTAGATCTTTTTTTGCAGGATGAAGGTTATAGGGTTAGTTTCTAGGTTACAGTACGCTGAATTCAGTGATTTTACATTTCAGGTCATTTTTGGTTAATGAAAAACAAAAATCTTTTGCTCACCAGTATCTTTTCCATAATAACTCTCTTGTCTTTATGATACATAATTCATCAAAAACACCCACAGATATGCTCTTTTGAAATTTCAGCACAGAAATGTCAAAACTTAAATACTTTAGCATAAACAGCCTTCCACAAAATTCTTTCTTCTGATCCATGTGAATGTTGTCATGAATGTTTCTCAGATGTAATATTTGGGCTTTGCCATTGGAGGCGGTTAAGAAGGTATGGTTTTGTTGAAGAACAGTGACAACTTCATTGCTGTTCCGTGAGTGAGGACTGTGGGGAGCCTGTGTGTACTGTTCAGATTCTTGAGATTACTTCTGCGGTGTGCCTTGTGCTGATTCTTAAATACCATTGCCATCTTCTTAACACAAACCCCTAAGTAGGGGCTTATTTTGCCTACCTTTTTTTTTTTTTTTTTTTTTTTTTTTTCCTGATTATGTGCTACAGGGATAATAAACTTTTCAGATATTAAATGCAGAGCAGCTTAACACTTAGTGCACAGCTCTCTCTCATGCATCATAAAGTGAGCACCAAACTTGCTTCTTGTTAAGGGCTTGTCCAGGCAGGCTTGCTGGGGAAACTTGTGTCAGGTTAGGATAAACAGGTCAGTTCAAGCACTCAGGGTCTTTCTCTACCCTCCAGAATAGTAAAAATATATGGAGATTTGCAGTTGTCTGTATGAAACGTACTCATTCAATTGTTTCATTTTTTTTTCTGAAAGTGCAATGGCCTCTACAAAACAAGCCCTTAAAAAGTGCTTTGAAACCACTGAGTGTCACTGGGCATTTGAAATAGAAATGAGCCCTATCTGACACATTTTCCAGGGTTGTACTGACAGAGGAAAGAGCACTTCTCTTAACTTAGTATCCTGACTGCAGGTGTACCCTTCAGCAGTAGCTCGGTGTAATTTGCTGAAGCTGTGAGCTTTTACCTGTGTTTTTTGGGATGTTACTGATTTCACATGCATGCTAGGGGAACTTCTATCAGCTACAGGGCACAGTGATAGAGGCTTTCTAAAGACCTTTGGTTGTGTGAGTAGTTGGAATGTTTGCCTCCTGTTACTTTTAGTTTTTGGAAATACTCTATGAGAAAGTAGGTGGAAAGCTATGTGAGGGAATTGTGTTGCAACACAGTGTCATGGAAAAAGTGGAAGAAGGTGGCAGAGAGTTTTATTAGTCACAGGAATCTGGAAGATAGTTAACAATGAACTGGAATAAAAATTGCTGTATGATTAAAGGAAGAAGTAAGTGCGTTTCCTTACTATAGAATTAGCTTACCTTTCTGTGTCAAAATTGAGCAAACCAGTTAATGTGGCAATACAGTAGAGATTAAGTACCAATCTATGAGAGAAAATAAGGAAACCCCCCCCACCCCCCAATCTCTGAGTCTGTACTTATAGCAAACATACAGTGAGTGGGTTTTTTTTTAGTGGCTGAGGACTGATGTATTTCTGTTGTAAGAGTGATAGGCACTCAACAGCTTTCACAAGCAGCTGTTGCCTGCCTGTTTGTTAATTAAATATGTTTTATTCATTGTATGATAACAGTTACTGAAGGTCCAGTGCCTGCTTTAACATGTTGCTTGTATGTGTAGCACATGCAGACCAGGTGGTTCAGATTCGAGTTTAATCTAAAAGTTCATGAGGGGACAAACTCTGTCATTTAACATTTGGGAGCCCAGGATGCTGGAGAGATCTGTGTTTACAGGGGTCAACTGGTGGGTTTGAGAGTTCCTGACTGGAGAATTGTTGTTGGTACATGAGCATGAGGTTAGTATTTACAGGGTTGGTAAACACATGAATGAAGCTCAGTATTCTTAAGACGTTCCTGCTGTTCTTTTCTGCTGGGTGAAAATTGTTTCTAAAGGAAAAAAAAACAACAAACCTATTGTACATTTAAAGATTCTTATGAAAATTAGCCTTCCAAAAAGCAACTCTCAAATGTTATATAATTAACCACTTTTGTAAGCAAGGACAGACAGATTTTTGAATGCATAATTTACACTTATGTCACAGAATCCATAATTCAGGAGATAAGGGATGGGTTTGTTTGTTCTTGATTGACTGTAATTGCAACCAGATTTCAAAAAAAAAACCAAAACATAAAAATGTGAAAGAGAAATTCTAATGGTAATTTTAACATAGAAAAAATTGATAGTACTAGTTTGAAAATTGTGGCTTTTAACAATGTAAATTGACTGAGTCTTAATATTACAATATTCAGTGGTGGCATCAATCAGCTTTTGGCCTTCTCTTTTATATCGTGCTGCTCAACCCTTTCTGAGGCTATTATACTTTCATCTCCACTGAACAGCTTCAAGGAGTAGTTATCTGAGGATGGAGGAAGATGAGTGTGCTGGAGCTGTCAGATCTCATGCACACCAACTTGATGGAAAAAGGGAAATTCGTGATTGGCTGTGGATCTTGTTGCAAGCAGTCAAATGTGTGTAGGTAGCTGGGATTAGCTGGCACAATGTGCTCAAGTCTCTTACCTTACACCAGTCTTGTGGTAGAAAGTACTTTAAAACTAGTGTAATATAGATGGGAAATGGGGCTATTTATATTCAGAAGGAAATTTTGAACTGCCTCCCTCATAGCTGAGAAGTAATTTAATGGCAGATTTGATTGTGGTCATATTGGATAGGTATAAGGACCTTATAACAAAAGTGTGCTACAGGACAAGAATAAACATTTGTACTTAGACTGCTGTGCTGACTATATTAAGAACAGGCTAACAAAGGGCTCTGCCCATTAAAGTGGCTAGTAAAACTTTGTATGGCACAGTGAAAGTTCTGGGGAAAGTACCAGGTAATGACTTGCTCAGTAATTGTTGCCTTCTGTGAGGCAAAGCTTTTTTCTTTCATTATTACTCTTTTTCTTCTTCTTCTTCAGAGGAGGAGAGAGGTGGATGGTGAACTCAAAAGAGGCAGAGTCTGTTCATTGACTTCATGGTATTAATCAGACAGAATTGACATATCTGGGAGGAAAACTAATGACATTTCTGCAGGGGGCAAAGTTGTTTTCCTTGATTTGGGGGTAGAAGAATCATTCTAGAGTTTCCTTCTTTTAGAATCCTTCCTGCAGCTTTTCCTTCAAAAGACCTCCCTAACAGTGAATAAACTTGTTCCAGTGCTTGCAAGAAAATGTTTTATTTTGTGTTATGTATGGATAACACAGGAACTGTGGAGTGAGGACACATTTTTGTATTCATCTCTTGATATGGAGAAATGAGTTACATGATAGATTTAGAGGAGGCCATGAAAATGGCCTTACAAGATGGAGAAGTATTGCAGTCTGGGTTTGGGAATTCATACATAGAAGCAAAGATCTCTGAAATGAGAAATTTGCCATTAGATCTGAGAAATGCGAATAGGAGAAAGAGCTGTTGATCATCTCTAGGTGTAAATCTTGTCCTCAAATAGGGCTGTAGTATTTAAAGTAGCTTGCTTTCTTTCTCTTAATGGTGGTTAGCAGCTGTTTGCAATGCTGAATTTCAGCCCTTGGAGACATGCATAGCAACCAGTAGCACTCAGAAATACATGATAAACAATTGTGGTGTGGCTGCTCGTTCAGCGTGTATGCCTGTATGATGGCCATGCATGAAGTAGGATTTATAATCATATGTTTCACTTCCAGGGAAAACAGCCTTAATAGCCATCTGGGAAATATAGTAAGTGATCCTGATCACCCTCCCCAGTGTTTATTCGGGTTAAAGACAGCTGTATGGCAGGCAACCAGTTAAAAGTAGAACTATAAATAATTGTGTTAATCAGTGTGTAATATATCTTTGTATTTGTTTATTGCCTTGGGTACTTGATTAGGCAGCTCTAACATACAATTAATCAGTAACCTTCAGTGTTAACTTCGCAGTGCTCTTTAATTAATCAGTTGTATTGCAGAGGCTCTGCTGGCTTGGAAAGCCAGGAGCTGTGCCATGTAAACACTTTTGTTAATGTCAAGTGAAGGTTGAGATATGCTTTTTTTTTATTAGCTTAATTGAACTAATCAGCTTTTCAGGGTCTAGGTACAATTTCTATAGGCAGTTGTTAACACTGAATGAGAAACATGGAAACAATGTGTCATTTAAATGCTGGGAAGTTTTTGTGCCTTAACCATTATCATAATTCTTTTCAAGTGTACTGATAATGACATGTTTAAGTACCAATACAGCTATGTTATAATAGTTGTGTATTTCATTAAGAAGGACAATGAGAGGACTGATTTTTACCTTTCCTAAACACAGAAAAGCTACCTGCAGGTCAAGTAAGCATGGAGGGGTTTCATCTTGGCACTGCAGATAATAACATAAACACAGGTACTGATGCATTTTGGATATTATTTGGATCAATATTTGGCTCTATTTGGATCAACAGACTCAAAATGGTTTGGGTTGGAAGGGACCTTAAAGATCATCCCGTTCCAAACCCTTGATGTGGGCAGGGACACCTTCCAGGAGACTTGCTGCTCAAAGAATCATCCCTTGAACACTTCCAAGGATGGGAGGAGATTTTGAAGTTCTTCTGCAGGTGTTCAGGAGAGCATGAAGAGGCAGGTTCTTGTTCTGGGATTTTACAGAGAAGCTATTTGTCAAAGTTAAGCCTTGGCTCACCTACAATGTTATTCAGACCCTCAAAATAACATGAGTGTAACAAACACTGATTTTAACAGTGGCAAGTCTTTGTTATTTGTAACAGTTATGTGAACTTGGAAGGAAAATTATACTTTTCAGTCTTAATACTTTGAATTTAGTTACATTTATGAAGATTATATGAACGATGTACCAGTGGAAGAGCTGTCTATATTTGTTGTGTTTCTGTGAGAGCACCAAAAGAAAGTGCAGGATGAGGACTGTAAGAACAGCCTGTCTTGCTAACAGCAGACACAGTTTGTGTAGTTTGAGACACAAGTACTCCCAGGACACCATTCCTAGTAGTAACATTGAAGAACATATGGTTTGTGTTGAGACCAGAAGGCTTGTCCTCTGCTAAGACCTCAACATAGATGAATACTCAGAAAACAGTATATTCTGCTGGCGACAGGATGATGACAACAAGGCTGCAGAATATAATCTATATGATTTTTTTCTTCCTGTGATCTCATGAGGGAAAAACAAACATATTTCAAACAAACAAGGAGAAATGGCCAGCAAACAGCAACCTGTCCCAAGATTTATGAAGGCTGAAGTCAGCAACACTTTGAAGCAAAAGACAGTTTGCCATAAAAAGTGTTACCTCAACTGTTTACGTGAGAATGATAACACAGGATGTTGCATTGAAATCACAGTGTTGCACACAAAGTGTGTTGGCCAGACCACGTGGACACACAGATTGGTGTGGGATTGCAAGAGCGTGGATCAATGAAATCTTTGAGAAAATGGATCAGGTGGAATTAACTTACAGATATGCTAAATAAATACCACATCTCCTGTGCACAGAGCTCTCGTAAAAAAAAAAAAAAAATTCTGATTATATTTGTCAAGGGCAATCTTTCCCAGAAAGGGCTCAGGACTTGCTACTGTTCATCTTGACCTTGATGGTTAGAATATACTGGTTAACATGTATTACCAAGTCAATGTGTTCATTCATCTGCAGACAGAAGAAAGTCTCTTTCCAAACAGCATTGTATTGCCAATCTCATGCCTCCTTTCTGCCTTCCCAAACTCCTGAAACCTTGAGGTCATATCCGTGATAGCCCTGACCCACATCCCAGGAGAATCAGCCATATGAGTTAGTTTCTCTGAAGGGGAAGAAATTAAATTAAATAAAGGCTTCCTTATAGCCCTTATCTCTGTTAAATGAGAAAATTGTAAGTACTGAAGAGGCTTGAGGCTTGTGTATCAACTCCAAGATATTCTCAGGCCAAAGTAATTAGGGCTCAGCTGATGGATGGACACGTACACAGATCACCATGTTTACATAAGCTCTGTTTCGATAGGACATCAGGCTTCGTATATGACAGTGTTTATTGTAGATGAGCAAAACCTATTGTGGCTTTCATCCAGAGGATGATAGATGGGGATTCTTCACAGAAGGAGAATGAGAAATAACTGCCAGTACTGACAAAAATGCCAGACCGTGAACTGAAACAGTGACTAGGTGGTATTGCAAAATCAATGCAACTCCTGTACAGGGTAATATAGAAGGGTCATCTGTCTTCGTCCCAGCAGACAGTCATCTACATCAGATACAGCTGAATATGTTAAATGGAAGCCTCATCCAAAAAAAGTATCAAGGATGACACTGCTATAAAAGACTGATGTTGCTTCTTCTGCCTGACAGTTAAGTTGAGCTGCTTGGTCTCTATCCCACAAAAAACTGCTGTCTAGACGTGGGGGTGGGGAAGAGCCTTTTGCTAATAGTAAAAGTGTTTATAGAGTACTTTAACTGTGAAAGAAATAGTCTTCTTTAGCCTTTCTCATTCAAAAGTGCTGTTTATTAAAAAGAAGAATTGGACAATTTTTATATTTGTTCTTTGAAGTTTAGCATGACCTACAAAACTACCATATATCCAAATTCAGGCAGAGGATTCCCTCTGCCAATATTTGTGTCCTCAAGTATATATTTTTCTAATACTGGCTGAAATGCTGCAAAGTAGACATTTTTATTCATTGCACGCGTCTGGTTGCTTTAGATAAACTAAGTGAAAAGAGCTAACATACTGATGAGAGTATTTTTCAACTCAAGCTTTATTTTTCTGTGCTTTGCCATAAGCTTCAATACCAATCTATTTCTTAGCCTGGAAGTTCATATTACATTATCTTTCTAATAGTTAGAATAATCTCCAGACACTGAAAGGCTTATTACTGCTATAAGTCTGGGCACAGTGACCACTGCTATCAAATGCAACTCTGTATCTGAATTCTTACTGTCCCAAGTTTATGACTGAGCAAGTAAGTAAACCAAATCATTCGAGTACTAAGAAACTTCAAAGTCTAGAGGCAGTTTAAATACATTTTTTTTCACAGAATCCAGACTTAGTACCTTAAAATTATAAAATTGATATTGAAGTGGACTTAGAATTACTTTTTTTTTTTTGTTAACACTTACACTAATGGACCAACTAGGGGTAATATTTTCTTAATCTGTAGCTCATGAACAAGTAAAAAATGGTGGTGTAATCAATGGCTGAAGCAACCATGAAATGATGGAGCTCAAGATTGTGAGGAGATTTCAAGGTCCCTGGCAAGTTCTTCATGCTGATATTTTCCTTCCTTCCTTTAAGCATTCTGCCTGTTAATCAGCAAAAAAGTAGGCAGATCAGAAGTGAACTTCATTTTGAGTGGGCAATACTGGAGAGGTGGAAGCAGCAGCAGGCTGCGAAGGAAGGATTCAGAATTGTTGCCATGGAACACAGTGATTCTGTTAGGTAAGCCAAAGCTCTCCTGGAGTTGAAAGTGGAAAGGAACATTGAGGACAACAAGGTAACCTTCTACCACTGGCTGGGCAGTAAAAGAATAAGCAAGGAAAATGCTGGCCTGTTACTGAACAGGACAGATTGAGTCACTGGTCACAAACAAATAAGACCAAGTCTGCAGGACCTTCTTTTCCTGAGTTTTCACTGGGATCTCCCAGAGGTCTCAACAGGTGGACTGCCCACAAGCTGGCAGCGTGCCCTTGAAGCAGACAGCAGATGGTGTCTGGGGCTGCACTACCAGGAGAATAGCACCAGGTCAAGTGAAGCAGCTACTCCCTTTAACTGGTACTCCTAGATCACATCGGGAATGCTGCACCTGATTTTGGGCCTGTAGGTAAAAGATAAATGTGGGTAAACTGGAGCAGTTGTGGTGAGGAGTTTGCCATAGAGGAAGGGCTTTTATGATTCTGTGAACTGCCCACATAAGGCCTTGAGGAGCCTCATGCAGTCTTATGGCTGACTCTGGTTGAGCAGAGGAGCTGGACTAGAGACCTCCTGGGATCCGGGGACCTCCTTGATCCTCCTGGGATTTAACTTGAATTACTCTGTGATGATTCTGTGAAATAGGTCACTCTCTGGATTATTTGCTTCCCTGACCTTGCTTTGCTTCCCTTCTTCGTTCATGGCCTTGATAGTGGATCTACCTGAAGATTGCTTGAAATGTATCATAAGAGAAGAAAAAGATCTTTTGATACCCTGCTTAGGGGACTTGTCCAACAGCGAACTGTGTTTGAAAACTAGGTATTAGTAGTGAAATGTGATATGCTTGGAGTTGGTCTGAATTGTGAGGTTCTCTCCCTAATGGTAGCTTGTTAGCAATGGTCAATCCTAGCACAATTCATTGATTTCCTTACTTATTTGGGAAATGTATTGTGTTCCCTCTCTGACTTTTCTCTCCTCCCATACTTTACTACAAAGACCTTTGTCACAGCATACATTTCTTGTTGACACAAAATAGCAGGAATCTAATACCATGTACTTGGTAGGCTGTATATCATAAGTATTAGATAGCAGACACACTGGTGCCAAACTTACTAGCAAAATCATTTATCAGATCACTTCAGGGGTTTTCCTGCATTTGCTTTACCACTTTGAAGTGATGTAATGGGCTCTGCTGACTTCTTGTCATCAGGGAACACACAATACCATGTCTGGCTTTTGTAACCAAACCTCCAAGGGTCTCTATGCAGACCTGTAATGTGACTCTTGAATTCTCAAATACAGACAAGTCCACTTTTATAAAAAGGCAGTTTAGTATGAATGATGCATGCAGAGCACTGAAACTTCCCATTCAGCGTTCCCCCACCCCATTTACTAAGAACCATTTCTCAATTGTGCATTTTTCAAAGGAGTGACTTAGGCCAGGTCACTTGAATCATTTAAAGCAGACAAGGTGGAGAAGTCATGCATGCTGTGTATACTTTGGTAAGAGTAGTTGTGTTTCATCAGGAAAACACTCTGAATTGTTGATCTTTGCTCAGTGTGCCCTCTGTTTTATATATGGATGTGTAGCTGTGATGTCGCTCCTAGCCAGCAATGAGTTCTTTGTATCTCACTCCAACAATATTGCATGGAAGCATCAACATAAAGAAAATCATACATGCCTTTTGATAAATTTAGTCTGCAGGGATCTGTAAAAACCTTTACTTTCACTGAAAAATAGATAATGTAAGTATTTTTTATTGAAACAAGCAATTATGTTGGCAGGTATTATGTACTTTGGCCTTCTAAGGGGAAAAAAAAAAAGTGTTCTGAAGTGCCTGTTTCCTTGCTGGGTTTTTTGGGGGTTTTTTTGTTTGGTTGGTTGGGTGGGTTTTTTTTTTGTTTGTTTGGGGTTTTTTTGCCCTGTGAGTTCATGACCAGATACTTCTGTGCTTGGACCTTATGTCTCAGGGCAACAATTATTTAGAGGGCATAGCTTAAAAATCTGTTTGCTAGAAAGCTTTACAAATTTTATTTACAAATCTGTAGTTTTTCAGTTGTTCAATTTCCACTCCTGTAACTTTTGTTATTTTACAATCTTCCTGAGAAGCTGATGACAATTGCAATTAGATATATAATCACTAAAGACAATAGTACTCAGAGTTCTCTAAATATGCCAGTATTTTAACCTTATTGTTCAGGGGTGTTTGAAGAAATTATGTATTTCAGTTGCTTTATCTCACTCTTATCTGAATTCAACATCAAAATAAAGGCACCAAGTGTTTTACTTCATTGTTAAACATCTGCTCAAACTGGATCAGGATGATTTTGAACAACTGGAGCAAGATTTCCTGAGAACTCTGCAGTGTAAATTGGAAAACTAATTTGGCACCATAAATGGATTTATGGGCATGTATTGTCCAGAGTCTTCCACCAGCCTTGCTTTCAGAGATCTGTAGTTTATCATGAATATGTAAGCTGTGTTCTCAAGTTCTTGGCCTTTAATCTGGGCAGTATGTGATTAGTTAACTTAGGTTAACTAAATATTCTGGGATGTCACTTTTTCATTTTGAAATGAAGTTTCACACACTGTGGGCTGACTAATTAGGCCCATTTAGAAAGCAATGAATGACTTACTCTATTTGAAGCAGAGTATGAAGTTAAAGAACCTGATAACTGCTGAAACTAATACAGAGTGGTCAGGTCCCATTATCTTCACCTTAAAAATGTCAGTCTGTGAAGTAACTTCCTTAGCACTTAGCTTTTGCTAATTACTTAGAGAGTCACCGTTTGCATGCCTCTTCCAGCTACTTTGGAAATGGGAAGAGCTGGGGGTGCCTGGGCTGTGTCCTTTTGGTGCAGAGCCTGGCATCCACAAGGTCCTTCAGCTGCACCTCCCTTCCTGCTTGCTCTTCCCACTGATGTCAGATCAGTGACCTGAGGTATCTCTCAGGCTGCCGACCCTGCACCTAACCACCTTGAAATGGGGGCTGATGCAACCTTTTAGTGTGCCATGTTAGGTTGTCAAGTTCATTACTCTGCTGGATATGAACTCCAGGCTCTCTAAGCTCAAATCTGTGTTAAACAGTTGATTTTTCTCTTTTTATTTTGTTCAGCTTTTGTGCTTGAAAAACAGAAATGGTAATACTGCTTTTTCTAGGTAGCTTATGTAGGTGTAGCAAAATTACCAGTAAACTTGTTAATTTAAAAAAATTCTTGGCTATTTAAAAATAAAATCCTTATTAAGTATATATCAAACACACGAGGGTCCTTGCGTTTGCAAATTTTTGTATTGACTTCAGCCTTTTTACACTACACTGATACATGTTTTGCAATTAATTTCAAATGGCAAAAGGTTGAAAAGGCAATTTTTTTCCCCTCTGTCAGCTACTTCATTTTCTCCAGCATTGTTGAAAGCCGTGTAGCACATGTGTTACGTTGTCTGCTGGATTTATAAAGCAGGATGTAATTAATTAAGATGAATCTCTCCAGAGACAGTTTCTAGATCAGGTGAGACCTCTGGCCTTGTCCTCTGCTTTGAATGTATGTATGTGCTTTTGGTGGGTGGAACAGAGACATCCACAGAAAACTTAGTGACTTTCATTTTGTTCAGAGTGTGTAGTTTGTTGCTAGTGAAGGGCAAAGTGCAGGAGAAAGAGAGAATGTGACCAGATCTGTTTGGATTTTTCTTGCCTTTCCCACTCTAATCTTGGAAACTATATGAGTTTCTTCCTCTATGATGAGGAAGTATGGCCTGGGATCCTCTGAAGAGAAGAGATAGCAGGTAAATCAGTATGCTATTCAGTCCCTGCTGAAGCACTTGATGCTTCTGTGACCTAAAGCTTTTCCTTTATCTCCTCCCCAGTAGAGCTGGGAGGGTGAGTATTTCCTGCCAGAGACAGGCAGGATTAGTTATGCTTTTGAAGTTCACCAGCAGGAGACCTTCAGGGCTTTCTGACAGCTGCTCTTGGAGCATTGATCATTTAGGTTGTCCTGCAGGAGAAAAGTAATTCCTGTTGGTTAGCCCATAAGTATGCACTCTTAACTGGCTTTTTTGGCATCTCTGAGAGAGTGACCAATACATTTAAAAGCACCCCCAAATTATGTTTTTTAAGTTACTCCATACATTTAGATGACTTTTAGTCCAGAGTTCTTACCACATGAGAAGACAGCTGTGTCCCAAGTCTCTGTAGAGCACTGTCTCTTCCCTCCTCTGATTTCCTTTAGCATTTCCCATGGTACTGGAATTGAAGGGCGGGGAGTGGGAGAGATAGCCCCTGGTGTGTTGACTCTCATTTTATGTTCAAAAGCATGTTATCTCAAGTTTGAAATAAAATGTTTCATTTTAATGGCCATATAGAATTGACTTAAAACACTTACCTGTACAACAAAAATAAAATCCTATTCAAACCCACTGTATCCCCGCCTGTCAGCCTTTGTGATGATCTTCTGTTCTGTATGCAAGAGATTTGCCCAAAGCATGGAAGAAAAAGCCAGTTCCTCTTTGTGCATCTAACCCTTCTGGGAGACACTGCTGTTATTGCTACACCTCATCTCCTGAATTTAGAGTCTGAATATGGCAATGGAAGCAATCCAGGGTAAAGTCACACCACTAAACCTTTACAGCCTGTTGTCATGTACCTTACAAAGGCAGCTTTCATACTGACTGCAGAAGGGATGTAAAACATGGGTTGTAACAAGGATTTGTTTGCCCTTGGCTTACGTACAATTCTCACAAAATGACTGCAAAGATTTAGGAAAGAATGGAATGTCCAGAGAACTTTAGTACAATATGTTGATATAATCTGCACCAACTCTGCTCTTTTCCAACCCTGATTCTTGCATGGTAATACAGATTATGCTAGAAATAATCCTACTCAATTGTTATTTACTTTGCTGTAGGAAGAAACTGCAGACATAGGTCAGAATGTGTTAAATCCATTTGTATGTCATCAATATTATTCTCTACCATCAGAATTAGCAAGACATGGTGCCACATAAGTTATCCATGGTTGTAGAGGGGACACAACAATAATTTCTATTTGTTACTTTTGTGATCTCACAAAGAAAAAAAATGGCAGCATTTACCGTTCCCTGTGAAGGGCCACATGCTGGTTAATAAAGTCTGTATTTACTGATAACAGTGACAGCAGTCAGTAAGTCTGTGCAGATATGTGAGAAAATGAAATCCCTGTACATGTCCTCCAGATCAGTAGATACCAGCTAATTTCCCTGTTCAGTGGAGCAGATAGATATCCATCCAAATATCTAGTATCGATATCCTGAGGAGGCAGAGTAGCTGGATACTCAAAAATGTGGATCCTTTTCCCCATCATCTCTCCCCAAAGTGCAAAGGATTCAAGTGATACTGACTCACTGGCAAAACAAATGTGCTTAGGAGCGTGTCTGCAAAAAAGGACTTGTTATAATCAATGATGGCAGGTTTAAACTTTGAAACCAGAAGTTTATTGGCTATATCTCAAAGCAAGTTCCCTCAGCTCTTCATTATTGTGGGAGATAAGTTCATCCTAAGTGATTCTGACTAAAGACTTCCTTTAGTCAGAATTTAGAAGAAATGCCAGGAAATTTTAAAAATTATGTGTATCAGAAAGTGAGTTTAGGTCATCAAGGGGAGATCATGATGAAATCAGAAAGAGCCAACAGCTGTGTAAAAGGTAAGGCATAGCAGCTTAAAATGCTTAGGGGAGAGCATGGGGAGGATCACTGTGCTGCTTGGGATAGTAGCTAGAAATAAATAGATAAATATCAAACTATGATGTTAAACTTGCTAGTCTCGACAAAATATTATTAAATAAATTTTGTCTGAAAACAAATGAGAATAATTTTAGATTCTTCCCTTGAAACAGAAACTCTGTGTCCTTCCTGTGAACTATTGTATCTTTCTACCTCTCTTTTTTTCCTTGTGTTGGAAAGCACAAAGTAGAAGAAAGGTCTGTTAATCCTATCTTTGTCGCAGGAATAGACTTGAAAAATCAGCTCACAAGTTCTTAATTGTTGCAGTCTTAAAACTATAAACAGCCTTTTTCTCATATATGTTTATTTATTTATTTTAAGGGTCAAAAAAGTTCACTAGGGAATTCGTTTGGTAGTTACTAACTAGAAAATCGTTTCAAATTCTAGTTATTATTCATTGAGTCTATTAAATTAATTTGAAGAAGGAACGTAAACCATTGCGTGTTTTTTTTTAAATCTTGGTGATTTATGGTAATGGTGATATCTTATAAAAATTCTGCAGGTTTTTAATTGAGATATCTAGAGAATCTTTATATGTAGTTTGCTCAATATCAATGTCTCTATGAAATAAAGTTTGGTACATTGGTGTCAGTTACATCCTCTAAACATTTTGAATGTTTTATTACCGGAGACTAGATTAAATGCCTGTGCAGTGTTCTCTCTGTGTGCAGTGTCTGGGAAATATCTTCCCATCTTTGGGGAGAGAAATCCATCACTTTTCACTCTGTGAAAAGTAATGCCATCAACACTGATGTATTACATGATTTTGCAAATATTGTTTTTTTCTTCTAGTTCTATAACTTTAAAAATATTGGTAATGCTTGGAGCAAGTTAATGTCAGCATTTTGACTAGAAAACCTTTACTTTTTGTCTGCAAAAATTGTAAAATACTGAAACTGCTTATTCAGCATTTCATCTTGCAAACCAGTGCAAAATCAGCCTGAGTATTTGTACCAGTGTGATAGAAATAAGGATCCTTTTTTTTTTTTTTTTTTTTTGCAACCATATGAACCAAATCTTAATAAATATCTGAATAGTCCTTGTGGCTCCATTTTGCTATATTGTCATTTTGTGTGTTGGGACTTCTCAGGTGTCCAAAGGCACTTAACTAAGGGAGGAGACCTGCAGCAGTGGCTAGCTGGATTTGCTGGGTATCCCCGCTCTCTAGGGAGGATTTCTGTTAGCTTTGAGTTTGTAAATGTTCCTGTCCAAGGCAGAGCTGGAACAGTTGCAGGCTTATGCACAGAATATTTGACTGTCAGCTTCTGTTGATAACTTCCTTAAAAATACCATTGACCGTAATTTTTTTTTTCCCCAAATGTTTTGAGTACAGTAATCACAGGAGTTTACCACTTGGGCAGGTGTACATCTGAGTCAGCTGTCTAAGCAGCATATGCTCACAGTCAAGAGGGCATGATTCACTGTGAGGAAGACTATTCTTTGTTAGTTCCCTAGAAATACCATTTTCCCTCATCTGTGCACAAAGGTGATGCTGAAGTGGCATAAAAACCCACACTGAATGTGATTGCGGTTAGGTGAAATCAATTTTTACCTGAGTCTACTGCTTATTAATTTTTCTTAAGAGTCAGAGAATGGCTGTAGATGGTTCTCTTGGGGGGAAAAAAAAATTACAGTGAGATAAATACCGTGAGTTATGACTTCAGGATTGTGTTTTAGTAACAAATGCTTGGTAAGCTTTATGTCAGCATACAAAAAATCAGTCAAATTTTTGAAAAGCATACTTAGCCCTGATAATACTTACGTCTAATGGGAGAGAAGTGGGAGTTGCTGAGGAACTGAAATGGAAATTTTACAGCATGAATAGATAAGCCAGGAATGTTAGTGGTTGTGTATTCAGCTGCTTTTTTTTCTTTTTTTTTTCCTTTTTTTTTTTTTTTTTGGTAGGTTTTCTATATGCTTCACATACTGGTAAAAGCAACTTTTTACTCAGCTCAAGGACTGTTCATGAATCAAAATTAATTTGTATGCTAAATGTCAAAGAGGATTTTGACATCACTAAGACATATGGGCAACAACATTCAGAAAGCCCTACTTACTAAGCCACAGTTTGGAGAGATATACAAAAGATACTGGACTTGATCATTTTCTAAGAAAAAAAAAGGATTTTTTTAATAGCTTATAGTACCAAAAGTCTCTCTACAGATTAGGAACCTTAAGATCCACAAAGTATTAGTGATTTAATAGAGTCAGAAGAAATTAGGATTAATTTTTTTCAATGTTCTTTGGAATTTTTTTTTAATGTCATGGTGAAAAATTTTGAGGGGCCATGCTAATTTTGCCGGTGTTTGGTATTGAATCACTTTCAATTCAGTTAAAAATTAATCAGTTAATTTTTTTTTTCTGTCTAGCCTCTTGTTATTCAGTTGTTTCTGCTTGCTCACCTTTTTTACTGGTATTTTTTTTCCTCAATGTTATGCTTCTTTCAGTGATATTTATGAGAGGAACCTTGACAAACAAGAACAGCAAATTTCAGATCCGTGTAGAGTGACATTACTTAAATAGTAAATCAGCAATTTTTTTCCTTATAATTCTTTTGGTGGTGTGTTTTCCTTTATTGGTTGCAGTTTATGTTACAAGAAATGTTACTTCTTAACATTTCCTCATACACATGTAGTGGTGCAGTTCATGTCCTTTCTGAGTATGTTCTAGAGAATGATTTCTTTGATGATCAGCTGTTAAGTTCTTGACATCATGTTCTGGCTGCAGAGTCTTACTTCTTTTGCTTCCCAGCAACAGGTTCGGAATAGTTAATCACAGCCTCAAGAGATGAAATGCCCTCTCAGCAGCTGCTGATGTGTTTTGGAGACTGGTGGTCCAGGCATATCTAACAATACTGGGGTAATTCCTCCTAACAAGTAGGTGGTGATCCTGGTTTCCCACCAGAAGTCTTTGATAAAATCCACAGAGGTGACTACTGAAAGGGCAAATAGCACCTATTTTAGCAATCAGGTGCAGAGTTCAGGGCAGGCAGGAAGCCTTCTTTCACAACTTGAAGTCAGATTTCTTCTTCTTCTTTTTTTCTTAAAATACTCCTTTTAATAAAGCTCACATTCAGAGGCTCTTTCTTCCCTGTGGTCTTAATCTGATATTGAGTTTCTTAATGGAAGCACCCTTTGAGCCTTCCAGTTTTGATTGATTGTAATTCTTTGTCCAAATGCCTCTCCTGTAGTTATCTCTTCTGCACAGAGAGTTAGAGTTTCAGATCTTTCCTTATTCTTCAGGAGAAAAATTTTCCTCCTTCTTCCACCTGTTCTTTTCCAGTGTCCCAGGATTCAGCTGAAGACTTAATTTGCCCTTCAGTTAATCAAGGCTCTGTTCTGCTTCCTTTCTCGTCAATATCCAGCACATCTTAGCTGATTAGGACATTGTTAAAACAGATTAACCTTAGCTGTAGATTAAGGACCTAAAATGTTTGCCGTGGTCCTCAAGGGAGAGCCTTACAAGTTTAAAACAACCTGTCCTCTTCAGTTAGAGGCAAGATGCTTCTTGAACAAACTTTGGGATTGACAAAGCCTTAATTAAATTGCTTGAATTCTCAGGTGTGGATCTGATCCAGCACTCACTGAAGCTGATTGATATCAGCAAGATTTAGGCAGACCCAAGTCCAACACAAACGCGGTATTCTAGTACTGTCACACCGTAATTACAAAACAGCTCACCAGCTTCTTTCTGTCTCTAGTTGGAAAACAGTATTGTGTCTTGGGTTTTACACCAAATGGCAACTGGAATACAAGGTCTCTTTGGTAAAGCCTCTGGAACTGCATTTTAATTGTTTGTTATCTCCATGTTATTACAAAACTCTAGCAGATATTGGATGATTTGGACATTGGAACTAGAGGACACTGGGTGATTTTGGAGCAACTTTTTAACTTTGCATTTGCTTTCTGTCTTGAAATTGTATTAGAAGTCATCATTTCTTGAAGGAAAATTTAATATCTGAAAATCTGTCAAAATGAAAGGCCTCCATTAAAGTCAACACCCGTGTGGTATTTGAGTGTTCTTCTTACCCTTGCTACCTAATTTGAAGAGGATTAGATAAAAACATAGCATTTCACTGTAAATAGTTAAGGATTGGCTTGACAGGTCCATAACCTGATCTGGGCTCACCTTTAAACAGAATGTTGCACTGAATGATTTCCAAACCCCCTTCAACCCAGACTTTGAGTCTGTGATTCTGCAGGATGTTCAGGGGCACGGTGGGTACGAATCTACCCAGAGCAGGTTAATCTTAAAGATGTATCTTTGGCTAACTTTCTGCTGTGCTGATCTGTATTCTCACCTCCTGTAAAAACACCATATAAAACAAAGTTATAAGTGATGAACACCAGAAGAACTGGGAGTTCTGCTTCTGTACTTGGCAGGAGCAAGCTTTTTAGAGCATGGTGCTGTTTGCATTTTAGGCCTGCAAGTAATGAGTGGAAAAACAAAGGTGGACTGGGAGCATTAATGGAGGTCCTGGAGACGTGACAGAGTATCCTGCTTAGCAGAGTAGAGAAGTCATTTATTACTTTCTTCCATTGAAAAACTGTTTGCTGGACCTTTTAATGTGACATGGAAGATTTCACACGTGTTTACCAGCAGAAAAAAACCAAAATGTATTTACACAGCTCACCTTTATAACACTCCGTTTTTAGAGTGCCATGAGATTATGTGGGAAGAGCTGGCATTAGTGAAAAAGCACCTGGGTTGGGTCTGTGATGAGTCCCCTGTGCAGTTTTTTCCCCCATAATGTCCTGTCACGTGTTTCTTCCAGATGGAGATGAGTCCAAGTCAGGTTAGTTTCTAGCTAGGGAAATGTGGGCTGAGTTACATCCTGAACTTTTATTTTATATACATAAAGAAGGAACACTCGGTGCTCTAAGCTTTCTTACAATTGGACAGGAAAGAAGAGAAGGGGGAGGGAAGTGTGGGGGGGTTGCAGCTATCAACAACTTGTGTTATACGTGGGGATTTGCCTGATGATACCTTATAAAATCTGGGGAACATGCTTTTAATTTACAGCACATATGTCTGTTTGGCATGTATCTAAGGGCCTGTGCTCTTCAACTGGCTCTGTTTCTCATGTTTTCCAAGATGAGGGGTCTAAATTCATGAGGAAAACTGAAGAAATACACAGACAAGGTTAAACTAAATTTTAAATACCTTATTACAAATCCTTGTTCAAAAGTTTTCATTCAAAAAATTAAATTTCTAAAGGCGTAGAAGGATTTTGTTTGCCCTTCTCGTAAGATATCTTCAGAGATCTCGCCAAATAATAAGAAAAAAATGGTTCTTTTACAACTTGCAGCTCTGAATTTGCTGAGTTGGGATAGATTTGGGATATTAGGTGTTTGATTTGTCGGAGTTTTTTAATCTCCTAATATATTAATTCTGATATGATGAATAGAGCATATTGTAGGTTTGTACTGGATTGCAGAATTTCACTTATCATAATAACAGAATTTTGGGGCGATCTTATGTTATGGGGAGACATAATAAACTTAAGGAGCAGTGCAATTGGTGTGCCTGGCCTTGGGGTGCCAAGTTGGGTATCTTCTCAGCCTGTGACTAAGGGGCAATTCAGGAAATCAGATTTCTCCATTATATGTCACTTTGAACACCCAAAAAGCAATATTGACTTTCTAAATTCATGTTAATGTCTGTGCTGTCTTGCTCATACAGAAATATATCTCTGATTGAGTTAATATTTTTGAGAAGGACCCTGATTAAAAATGTTCTTTATTAATTTTTAACTGGAGTAAAATATATGTCGCTTATTAAGGCTTATTGTTCTGTGGTTCCTGCTACTTTTTATTTCTTCCTCCTTATTAAAAATAATAATGTTACTGTCCAGGAGCAGCTTTACCAGCTGTACACTTTTTTTGATGTCAAACCTGAGGTTATGGTGTAAGTGGTGAGTGTTCAGACCTGTCAAGCAAACAGTCCATCTCTTGCTTATGGCTGATCATGCTGCACCAGCAGATGCAGACTCTGCTTCCTTCCTCACGCTTCATTTTTCATCAGCCCTTGGTAGCAGCATCCTTGGGGATTTGCTAACAGAACTTTCAGGGAAATGTCATTTTTGTAAGCCAAACCTGGAAAAGCATGAAATAGCTGCTCTTAGTGTCTGTTTTGCCTGGACTCCTCCAGAGCTGGCCTTTATGTGCTCACAGAGCTTGTGGCTTCGAGCCCAGGACTTAACAGGTTTTAAGATCTCTTGAACCTGTGAAATGTGCTGTCCCTAGGTGGAAAGCTGTCCTTACCTCTTAGCCCCTCTCATCTCCTGCAGGCTGCCTTTTCACCAGTTAAAAGAAGCCAACCATGGTGCCACAGCAGTGGCATATTTACAATTGAATTCCTGGGTTAATCTTACTGGAGAAGGTGGTTTCCTGTCTCTGGCCCTTTGTTAGAGATGGGTCTGCCCCCTCCTGCAATTTCAGGCTGGGATTTGATAAAGATCATTTTAAAGAGAGGTTTCCAGGTTTCTGAGTGCAGCTGAGGCTGCTGGTGAGCACAGGTGTGACCTGTTCCACAGTGGCATTCCCAGCTCCCTGGTCCAGCTTCTCACCTCCAAAGTGCTTCAGTGTCTACTCACTGCATCCTACTTCCCACAGCTTCTTTGGGGGCAGGGAAGTGGGGAGAAGAAGTGGAAGAAGAAATATTTTGTCTTTCATGTTGTCCCTCTGCCTTGCTTGTTTTGCAAGCGTTTGTGGCAGTCTGCCTCCAGAGATGTGCAGCACCTGGTACAGTGCAGGCTGAGACTTCAGGTTTCTTCATGCCACGGTCATAGAAGCCCTAACAATGCCAGCATTTGAAATGCAGAGAGAAATTGTGGTATCTGAGCAGCAAATCTTTAATAACAGATAAAAATAGGCTGATATCTCTAAAATCAAGTGGATTAGATGTGTGTTTTAGTACTTTCTTCACTGACTGCTTTTTGCTGTCACGTGATTTTCGAACAGAAAATAGAAAAGAAAGTGAAAAGGAGTAATTCTGGTATTTGCACACAGTGATTTTGAGTATCATGGAATAGCAAGTTCCTAGAAGGACTGATCACGGTGCTGTAGTGGAAAAGTTACAAAGTCTTGCTTTCTCTTATCAATTTTCTGACAGGCAGCAGAGCCAAATTAAATTGTGTTTAGAACACAATTAATACCCAAGAGACCTGGAGTTGCATTTGTAGTACAATGTATTATGGGTTTCATTTTCTAAGTAGCCGTGCCTCCAAGTGACACTTAAAAGCAGCAGTTTAAAGCTGCTTCTTCCCACGTCATGTTTCACAAAAAACAAGCTGAAAGCAAAATCTGTTTTGTTTTTCCAAAACAGAAAATGGTGGTTTTGTTTTCACGGTTGGGTGCCAAATGATAACAATTTTTTTTTATTCATGCAATTAAACCTGGAGGTTAGAATCTCAGAAGCACTTTATAAGTTCGTCTCTCAACTTACAATACATATGGAATGTCTTAAAGAATCACTTGAAAAGTTATTACTGTATTTGTTTAGTTTGTTTATTCCCCAGATACATAAGGCTGATGTGTCACAAAACCCCACAAAGGTGTCACTATGAGACCAATTTCAGATTTTTCTGTGGAAAATGGTGAATTGTTATGCTAACTGTGCATTGAGAGGAGTTATTTTGCAATGCCCACAGAAGCTGGATTAAATGGCAGGTTTTGTGGTTACTTCAGAGGCAGCTACTCCTGTAGCACCCATCCCTGGAGTGGAAATGCAGGTCAGCCAAGGGAGCACATGTGCTGTAATCCAGTAAAAAGTGGTAGGGAAAACGCGATGTGCCTCGGTGGGCCTGGGCCTCTGACATTTTTTCCTGTGCTGTTCTGCCTTAAACCTCTCTGTGTTGGCCTGTTTGGGCAAAGGTCAGCAAAATCACTTCCATCTCTTTGAGTTTGTTGTGAAACAAAGGATTCGTTAGCCTGAAAGAGACTCAACAGTGGGAGTCCTGTGAGTTGCTTGGATAAAACTGAAGGCAGGAGAAACTTTTGGGCAAAACTGTGGGGCTTTTGTCAAGGTTTCTTTTGCTTCCAAAGGATGTGGACATCAGCAAGTCGTTTACGGTGTAAGTGTAGGCACTATGTTTGAAACCCCAGCCTGTTTCAGAGTTCGTTTTGATCTTCAAGGGTGTTACAGGACAGGTTCAGCCTGTTTTGTGATCTGTAGATAAAGCCAACATTCATTAACCAATTGTCTACATGCATTATATACATCAGAGGGAAGGGTCAGATAGGAGAACTGCTGTCCAACTTCCATCTGCCCACCTGAGCACCTGGGTTAGATATGAATGTGCTTAAATCAAAAAAGGTAAACTAGTCACAGGAAGGCAAAGTTATCACTTTGAATTGCCGCCCTAGTTAGGCTTTATGGTGCCTTATGTGCTGAAACTCTAATGATACAGAAAATACAGTAGTGGTTTTATGTTAATGAAATACAAGTAATTTGCCTTTTTGTCAGAACAGTTCGTTATCATTTGTTATGTACCTTCAGCATTTAACCTACCAGAGTTTAAAACTACATATTTCATGAAAACCTGAACTGCATATCAGTAGTCAGGTGTTAGATCATTTAACTATACTCACAAAATCTTTTTTTTTTTTACACAGTATACTATTATTTCATCACAAAATTATATAGAGCTGGTTTAAAGGTTTAAAAGCATTTTGCCTGATGTACAAAGTTGTTGCTTTTTCTGGTGGCAGAACAAGAATACAAGTGTCCTTGTTCTTTATTCAGAGCTTTAGCCAAAAGACCTTCGTTTCTCGAATACTCGTAGGTTGGTTGTGGCTTTCTATTGCTTGTTACTCTAGATATAGAACATATAATTTTCCTAGCAGTAAATGATTCAAATTAAGGTATTTGGTTTACATAAAGTCTTGCACCCTGCTTTACATGAAAACTGACTGGTGTGTTTAAGAGAATAAATTTAGATTCAGCATGAAAGATACGGCTGTCTTGGTTGACTGGCTTGAGCAGAGAGGGAGGCAAGGACATAGAGGTTTGTAACAATCAGCTTTCAGTGTTTTGTTCTGGTGGCCATAACAAAATTTTCCACTGTGATTAAAAAAATATACATGATGACTTTAAAAATGTAGAGCCAGATTTTAGTTGATCCAGTATGAATCTAGAGTAACTTGTAAATTTCAGTGATTTATGCAGCTAGAGGTGAAATCAGAACCCAAGCCACAGCCATTGTGTTTCATCTTCTCTTCATGCACTTAAAGGGAACTTGAAGGTTAAAGTCTCAAGAAATTGTAATGAGTTCACTAACTTGGAGGGGGGGCAGGGTGGCTCGTTGTTTTCTACTTGATGTTTCAGTGATATGTGGGTGTGAGATTGAAAAGAAGATTTTGTAAAGTCTGTCCATATTTGTGGTGTGAATGAACATAGACATGAACAGGTGTGTGGGGACATACATACCCTACATTTAAGCCACTTCCCCTTTCCAGAAACCTGAAATGTAAGATCTCTATCTAATTTCTTTTTCAGCTGAGTTCATATAACAGTTTCTTAATATTGTGAAAAGTCCCATCTTCATCTGCTAACTGGAATATTTCATATTATTTTATTTGTCCTTCAGTGATTTCTTACAGGAATATGTTGGTGAAAGAATAATGCAAAGATTGAATCCTAATAGATAAATGATTTAACATTTTTGTAGGCTTATTCTTTGCCTACAAAGAGCAAAGAATTTGCAGAAGTTCTGCAGAACTGTGTAAAAAAAGTTTAAAGGGTTCTGCAGAACTGTGTAAAATTCTTAGTAAATCAGAATTTCCACTTGCCAGACTGTGTGCATTGGAGGAGGTGAACCGGATCCCTTCTCTTGCTTCAGACTGGTAGCAGGGAGAGTAAAAGTCATAACCTGGTCACAAAAGGGTTTTTTTAACAGTAGCAAAAACCAGTTACAGAATATACCTAAGTGCTGTTAGATTTCCAGTCCATAAGCACTGAAATGTGCCAAAATTTAAAGTTTGAAGGTTTTTGGTTGTTTTGGCTTTTTGGGTTTTTTTAACAGGAAAGTGGTCATCTAAAATTTTGTAACCATGGAACAAAGTCTCTGTTTGATGTATTTAAATAATTCAAAATCTAGGAATATATCATATTTATCTGTGAAATGTTGAATTTATTATTTGGGATATACCTTTAAAACCAGATGTGTTAGTTCCAGCTCATATCAGATATAAACTTTAAAGTTATCCCTCAAAAAAATTGATAGCTAGAACATAAATTTTTCAAAAAGATTGTACATGCACTTCTTTTTAAACTGCAAGTGTAAATTGTATAATCAGAAATATTTTTATTTAGCTATTAGCTATCAAAGTGTTACTATTTGGCCTGAAATACCCATTGTAATGCCAATAAGCTCTAGTTGAACTTCCTTTTGGGTTTGTTTTTATTTTTTTGCTAGGAATAATGAATGTTTTAACAAAATTTCACATTTACAGAACTTATTTCATGTGTTGTTGTTGTTTTTTTTTAAGCAGAAAAGCTTGTTGTTCATGAAAATAATTTTATACACTGATTGAAAAGCAACTGCTATCACAGAAGAATGTAAACTCTGTTAAAGATGGCATGTCCTGTGCAAACAATGAAAATAGGAAATGCTGCATTCTGTGTTCGGTGGAAGACAAACCACAAGTTAAGGTGATGGACCATAATTCTGAGGAAAGAATTATTCAGAAAACTGGATTTTTTTTCTTAGTGTAAAATATTAATGCATAAATGTGTAGACATTTTAAAAAACCCAAAAATTTACCTAGGATCAAAAAGCCATAGGTCTGAAGACACCTGCTTAAATGAGTTCTTCACAAAAATTAAAATGTGAAGTCAGGTAGAAAAGAAAATTGCCAGTGTTACCCTGATTGTGTGTCTCCTTTGAATAGAACAGAGCCAAAAGACTGCTTGTTAAAATATGATTCACTTCTCTCCAGTGGCTGTTTCCACAAAGCAAGAATAGGATTGTTTCTTTGATAGATGAATAGAAAAAATACAGAAGAGGCAAGAAAGGAGGTGTGTCAGCAGATAGCAAGTGTCCTTCTGAAAACAGCTAAGTCCAAGGTTTAACCTATCATTAGGTTTTATGCTTTGATTAATCTGCACAGTGAAATCTGGTGAAAAGTACAGACTAAGGTGTTTTTTAGTAATTATTCCTAAGTGTGTGTTTCTGTTATGATAAGTGACTAAGCATAGCAATTCTGGCTGTGATGGAAAACAGTGAAAAATCTGTCCTTGATTGCATCTGACTGCAGCAGCTGGCATAGGTGTATCCAGCTAGGTGTGCCAAAACCAGCTGGGATAGCTATTATTTTACTAAATAGGTGCTCTCTGTCTTTGGGGGGGTCTATTGATTACCAAAAGGTTTGATGTTTTTTTCTTTAATATATAAATTTAACAAGCTTAGTGATTTTCTTAAAAGGAGTACATGAATTCAAAGATGCATTCGTCATCTGTAAGGCAGTGCAGCTTTCCTCCTGTTAGAGGGGCTTGTACCAGGCTGAGGTTTATAAGCAGTGTAGGTGTGTATTCTGTTACTATTTTCTGTTTGTGTGATAAATTTATGTTTAAGATGAGATAGATGATAAAGTACCTCACGAGGCATCTTCAGTGCCCTGATACAGGACTTGAACCACTTTCATTGTCCAGCTCTAATAGTGTGATTTATGGAAGCTCTCTAAGCATAGAAAGTATGGGGGTTTGTTTTAAAGGGTTTTGAAGGGCTTGAGTATGACTTTCACTCAAAACCCGTAATTTTTAAAGATGCAGGTGTGAAGACTTGAAAGGGGAAAGTTAAGTGCTGACATTGAGGGCTTTTCTGTCCTCTCTCTCCCTCCCTCCCCTCTGCTGGAAAGGGAGGCCAAGGTTGAACACTCCACACCAAATTGCATAAACTTGGTTTATAACATTGAAGGGGGAGGTGACATTAACAAATGCAGCTTTCAATAGCATGTCTGGTCTGTGGCGTAAACTGTACTATAGGTAATCCTGCTGGGATGGAGAGGGGAGAAGACAGTTTGCAGAAGATGCTTAAAGACTAATAAACTGGCACCATTGTTAGTTAATGCAGCTGATTTTATTTCCTGGTGCCACCACTTTCACTCTTAACTGGCATCACATCCATGCTTTTGCAGAGTGTTTCTTTTGGCACAGTTAGGTGCTGTTGTGTGAAGGGTGTAACTATTTAAGATGCTGTAAATTGCTCTGTTGCATGTATTTGTAGTGGTCAACCCTCCAAGACTGTGGTACCCAGGAAATCCACCTGCAGCTGTGTTCTTCTTTTAATTTCTTGGAGCTGCAGGTAGATAATTTCAATTACCAGGAGTGCACAGGCTATCTCGCTTGGGCCTTGAAATGTTACCTCCAAAGCAAATGAACAAAACTAAGTAGCTGAAGCTCCTAATCATAAAGCAGGAGAAATTCTGCGTTGCTGTTTAAGCAGTACTTTAATTTGTCTGACCTATACACCAAAGGACAGCAGTCTGGAGTTTTTGTTAAATCTTCATCATTTGCCCACGGTAGCTTGGTTTTGTCTATTTTTCTTCTGAATATTTCTTCTGGATTGACTGTTCTTATCACTTGTGTGCTCTCAAGTGGTGTTTAAAAAGTCCCTCTTTTATTTGCAGTGTCAAAAATAAAAGCAAAATCACTGCATCTGCCTCGACTAGCAGATTGACACTTTGTGCTTCAGGTTCCCATAGTTTGTAAGGAAAAGTACCTTAACACTTCAAATTCAAATGTAAATCTTTTCTTACTCAAGAGCATTGTCAGTAAGAGTGGAAAAATTATCCTGAGAGATTTCTGAGTTAGAATATGGGCAAATCAAACATACTTAATCTTTTTTGGAAGGAATTGTAAGTTTTGTTTCGGTCTGCTTTGGCTCAGAATGGTTTGAGATGGGCTCCCTCCCCATCTTTCTGTCAAAGTTTTATAGAGCTGAGGGGAAAAAGCAAAGGCGCTTAGGGCATTGACATGGAAAAGAGGCAGCTCTGAGTCCGCAGCTTTAAATGCCTACTGAGGGCAGGACTGATGAATAAAGCATCACCATTTTTTCATTGCTCATTTTTAGCAGAGCCCTAGCACCCTGGTGGAGATTTAAATAGTAGCTCATAAAGATTAGGAGTTGATATTTTTCATCGGTAACTTTTCCCTAACAAAAACAGTCAGAATTGTATCGACAATTAAAATGAGATAGAGCTCGCCTACAAGCTCCCTGTGCTTTTGTCTTGTATTTATTAGCTGATGTAATTCTGTATTTGGTTTGCTGGGTTTTATGTGGAGAGTTATGTCTTGATGTGCACTGGTACAAAATGAGTGTTTTCTTACAACTTTGCTCTCTGTCAAGGCTCTAAAGGGGAAAAAAGGAAACAATAGTGAATGAAACACCAATGCCGTACACTGGTAACGCTTAGGTGTGCTAGAAATAATGTGTCGCTCAGTCCACTCTGCTGCAACATCTCTTAATTCATTTTAATGTCTCTCTTCGTTCTTATTAATGCACTTTGTTGTTCGCTATGCTACTGCCACGTTGTATTACATGTACCTACACATGAAATGTGTTCTGCTCTTCTGTCACCTCCGGGCCTTTTCCAGCATGAGGATTGTCCCTACATGTCCTCTTCTTTCTTTGCTTACAGTTGCTTCAGAATTTTTTTCCCCCATAAATTATGAAGCTTTTTTTTTTCTTTTCCTAGAGTAGCATTTAATCAGGATTTCTTTTTCATATTCAAAGTACTCTGAACAGTTCATCGTGATTGTGATCTGAGCACCATTTTCCTCATATTTTTTGTATTAACACAGTTGCAAAAGTATCTTGACAGCTTTTAATTTTTGTTTTTTTGAAGGGAATGTTGCACAATGTCAGGTTTTATACTTTAAATAATTGTACCTAAATTACATAATGCATTATCTTCTAGTGGGCTCTAATGTTCTTTCACAGAAATGGATTAAAGTCTGTGGTGTCTTGAACTGGAGTTGTTTTACCCAGTTTTACAAGATACCAAAGCAGAAATCTTTACGTTTATTAAGACCTAGATTTATTATAATATCTAAAATAATTTAGAGTGTGTTTCATGAGCTTTAAAATGTGAATGAATTTGAAAAGCTATGCTTTTTAACTGTTAAAAAATAGCTCAAGCTTTGATGTCACAAGTCATTAATGTTGAGTGAGAAAAAAGATTTTAAGCCATTTTAACATGAAGTGTGTTCTTTCCACAATTCCCCACATTATCTTAACAAAATGAATGAACTTTCATTAGGAAAAAAGTAAAAAGTACAAGATTAAAGTTGATGAGCTAAATCAAGGTGTCCTGCTTGGTTGATTTAAATCCGTGATTAAAATCAGTGGTTTGATTTAAATCAATCCACTGTTCTTTCAGTCAGTCTGAAATGAACTGTTCTTCATTTCCTGCCTAATTAGAATTGCTTCTGTAAGATTAGTTAGGACTGTGCTTTGATACAGAAAATCTGCTGCATCCTCTGAATTGCCTGCATTTTGGTTTTGGGGGATGAAGACTTTTTTTCCTCTTGTTTTCCTGCTTTTCAAATAATTGTTTTAATGAAGTGAGATTACTCCTAGAACAGTATACCTCTATCCCTTAATGGCTGGAGATAGAAAACCAGGTCTACAACCACAGCTCACCTTGTTAAGGATCATTTGAGCTGATGACTTGTTCAGATAGCAGGGAAGGGTCTGATGCTCACTTGTGTTCTCCTGCCATCTCTCCATTATTGTGGGGCTGATGTTCCCAGGTGCCTGCCTCTAATAGAGCCTTGTCTGTTCAGCCTGCTGCAGGTCATGGTCAACGACAGAAATGACAGAATATAAAGGTCTGGAGATGTAGCTAAGGAAATGAGAGGCAGGAGATCTAATGATGGCTATTTTTTCCCATGGCTTCATGCCCATCAGTGTGTCCACAAACGAAGTTGGTGGAAGGTTCTGTGGAAACTCGTTTACTCTGTGCAAACTTCTCCACAGGGTGGATGATCTGGTAACCTGTCAATTTAATCTTGTTTTACAGTCTTTTTCTCAGCTGACCACAATCATTTATTTATTTATTCATTTATTTTCCCCTCTTCCTGGTCTTCACAACACTTTTGATGTGAAGTTCTTGTTACATTCCTGTGAAACTTGAGCGGAAATTGTCAGCTTCTTAACTTGTTGTCTTGCTCTGTACCTGCACCTGTGAGCAACAGTCACACAAGCTTCCTTTTCCTTTGCTGTAAAGAAAAGCCTGTAACACAGCTGTCAGAAAAGTTTATCATACTAAAACTTGGAGCCCAGGGTTCTTTAGGCCCACAGAGGCAACTTATCATAAATTCCTTGGCAGTCTGAGATGTAACTAAATAGCAATTTCTGTTTGTAGCTATTGCATCCCTCCTGAAAAATAAAGTGATTTCATCCTGGTGTGAAATCCAGGACAAAACCAGATTACTATATGGCATGTCCTATAAGCAGATCTCTTCAGAAAAGCCCTTAGTTGTTGATTTAATTACTTTGGTAGTTCTGGAAGACAAGTCATAGGAAGGATGGTCTTCTGTAGCACAACGTTGGAAAACCAGCCCAGGGTGTTCTGCCTGTCAAATGCTGCCTGCCTGGCCTTTGCCAATCATGAGAACTTTGTGCTACACCTTCCCTGTAGGAGAAAATGGGTTTCAGTAAGGCTCTTTTCCTTTGATTTTCTTTCTCAGATTGCACAGTTGTTTAAGAAAAGGATTACCATATACTCTGGATCTGTGTTGAGATACAGGGGAGGCTTGGAGACAACTATGAAATATTACTTTATTAGTGATGTGCAGAAAAGATTATTTTGAAAAAATACTACTGCCTGTTCTGAAAGCTGAAGAATTTGCCTTTATAATGAAAATGAAAAATGAGTAAAAGCTTTCTTGTACTTAGAACAAGAAAGTAATGTTTTGTTAGCTAGAATATAATTTAAAACATGTTATGGGAATTTACATTTTTCTAAAGAAGGAGCTGCCAAATCAAATTAGTTTTGAATTCAGGAAAACTCTCGTTGAGGGATTCAGACAAGCCATATGGTAACTCTCTTGCAAACATCAAGGCAAGGGAAAGTACTGTGTGGGCTTTTATCACATTTTAGTCATTTTGAGAAGAAAATATGTTTTAATATTTTTATGCGTACAATTTATATTGGAATTTAATGAGAAAGAAATGACATGTACCTAAGATAAATCTAGATAATGAAAACCTACTCAGATGCGTTCAGCTTGATTTAAGGTGCCTTGTTTTGATTTTAGAGCACTTAATATATTGAGGGGTTTGTTTTTAATGGCTATGATGGATATTTATCTTATGTTGGACTCATTTCAATACTGTAGGAGCTAGTTTCAGATACTTATATGGACTGTCTAGAGAGGAAAAATAATTCTTGCAGCAGCTGTTGGTGCACAGAAGGCAGGTTCAGGTGTGACGCTACTCCTAGGGACTTTCTGGTATTTCATCCTCAAAGCAGACGCATGATGCTTATTAAACAGTACTTCAGGATAATACCAAGGGTACAGAATGAAACACTTACAACTCTGCAGCTTGGTGGTCTGTCACCCAGTTTAAAGCTGCTCTGTGCCAACTGTTTGTCACTGCTTCTCCCCATCCCAGCTCTGCCACAGCTGGCAGCCCTCCACACCGTTGTGTTCAAGGCGCTG
This sequence comes from Chamaea fasciata, assembly GCF_029207755.1. Lineage (NCBI taxonomy): Eukaryota > Metazoa > Chordata > Aves > Passeriformes > Sylviidae > Chamaea > Chamaea fasciata. The sequence goes on along the minus strand of NW_027094087.1, from coordinate 18,785,229 downwards.
CATGTCTGGGGATGTCTTCTGTGCTGTTTTAAAACAAGGATAAAAGCAGTTATGTCCAGGAGTAAGTGCTTTGAGATTTGCTGGTGAGTACCAGGATCTGAAAATGGAGAGTTTAGGTTTTCTAGTTGACTTCTTTTTAGCAGGTACTTTTGAGCTCTGTTTCCAAAAGTCCAGGTTCACAGCCCTTTGGTGCAAAAGCTGTGGGTTCCTGTTCAAAGGTCCCCATGCTGCTTTCCAAGATGGGGAATGACTGGGGATCAGCTGGTGAGCAGGGGGTGCACTGCAGCCCTGCTTCATGGGGTCTGGTACACCCAACACCTGTGCTGGGTCGCAAAACCAGCCTTTCACTCCTCTTTGCCCCATCGCTGGAAGTGTTAAAAGCCAGGTTGGACAGGGCTTTCACCTACCTGGTCTTGGGAGGAGGTGACCCTGCCCGTGGCATGGGGGTTGGAACTAGAAGATTTGGAAGGTCCCTTCCATCCCAAACCATTCTGTGATTCTGTGGTTTGGTTTAGGCTGTGAGCATCTGTTTTTCAGTGTGAATTTGCATATCAAATGCATTTATTAAAAAGAAAAGCATATTAAAAAAAAGTTAAACTAATCAGCCTACCTGTGAGAAGCTAAAGGCAGCTACTCTTTTGCTGGAGAGTGACAAGGGTTGATCTAGGGTTTTGTTTGTGTATGTGGTGGGGCTGGTTTGGGGTAAGTTCTTTGTTTCTAACTGTACACACAACCCGAACCACATGTGTCATGGCATCCTTCCCTTTGGTCAGACAAGCTGACTCTGACATTCCTGCAAAGACCCTCATCTGTTACAAAAGGCAACTTCTAAAGAGTAAAACTTCACAAAGTCACTTTTATCTTCACTGTGCGACACTTTTTCCCATTAATTTAGAGAAAAAAGGCTTGTTGTCAGTATCAGGGCATTAAAAACATACATCATTCTGTGAGCTGTTCAGACCTGGTCAAAGCTCACATAAATAATTCTCTAGCCTTGGTATTTTAGGAAGGGCACCAGATGGTGCTCCAGAAAGAGGGGGGAAAAATGAATTACAGAACTATTAATTAGTTTTCAGGTTGTCTTTAGAATTATTATGTATAGGAGCATTTTTTAAAATATTTATGCGAATTAGTGCATGTTTTTACAGAAGCTGGCGATAATTAAGGATGTTCTGCATCCTCACAAAAGACAGAGCAAGTTTTTTCTTTGGGGGTCAGATTCTTTAACCCACTGAGCCATCCTAGCACCCCCTCCAGATGGTCAGAGATGACTTGGAGTAGCTGTAGGATTGTTTTTGCCTTTCAGGAATGTTTTCTGCCAGGTCCCCAGCATGGTTATAGTCCTCTTGGTACAGAGTGGCGGTTTGGGAGGGCTGTAGGTAATGGGTGCTCTAGGAGTCCCCTCAGGCATGATGGCTTTATCACCACAGCACAGCAGGACAGCTTGCAACTGACTGACTGACTCAGGGATGCTTTCAACTGAGCAGGAGCTGAAGCAGTTCCTCATAGACCCCGTGTGAATGCTGTTTCTATGCAGGAAACACAAGAGTGCTCTTAGGAGAGAAGTAAGGTACCTCTCACGTCACTGGACTGCAGCATAAAGGTGCACACGAAGGCTCTGCACTTCAGGACGGGATCTGCTTCAGCCAAACATTGCAGTAGCTTGTGTGCTTTGCCCGCATGTGGCCTACCTAGCAAGCACCCTGTCTTCAGTTGTTGCAAAATGGACATCCTCTGAGTACATAATTAGTGTCAAAAAATGGATAACTGGCACTGTACAGGTAAAAGCTCCTGCCACAAATCAAAATAACAACTCAGGAGACCCATCCTCTGTGTTCCTCCTTGGGGGCAAGTGGTGATATGGGCAGCAGCAGCAGCACCTAGACTGGGAAATTGGTAATTATGGCCCAAATGCAAAGGTAAAAGCAAGATGTTCGAATGTGCTTGAAAGTGCAGTTGGGCATTAAGGCAGTTTACAGGAGCATGATGCACTGTAGCAGCTGTCGTTCTGGCTAAAACACGGCTGCCTTCTCTGCAGGGTTTCTGACAGGTGTATAGGGAAGCAGTGACTTTCACACCGAGATTGGTGTTTACAGAGAGTTCCAGTGACAACATAAGTGTAGCCACTCTGCACTGGAAGCCGTGTGTCTGAGGTGGGCTGCTCTGCAGGAACTGTTGTTTACTTGGCCATTCAGATCAAAATCTGAAATTATAAGCACCAGAGCCTGTGCAGTTGCTATCATTTTGGATACTGCTGTTCAGGACTGTGTTGATGTGAGTTGTGTGCAGGAAACACATTCCCTAAAGCCAGCATAGTGTATTACTCAGGCAGTCACAGTTTCTCTCTTCCTGCAAACCACATAGCAGGTTTTACTGGTGGCATAGGCACAAACCTGGAGTTGGGGGGTTCCACTGAGCTGGGGTTATGCCCTGGAAGAAGTAAGGGCTCCACAGGGCTCCTAAAGTGCTCTACGTAAGGTTGGTCTGGGCTGGATCCCTGAGAAATCATTTGATTGTGTCTCTGTATCTTACAAATGGGGTCCTGGACTTTCGGGATGCTACCACAAGATTTATAACAATGGGGGGAAGCCTAGTCAACATAACAGTTTTCTAGTAGTTATGCTGATTTCTCATGCCTCCATCCTCATGCTGTGGCACTACTTGTTCTTGAAGATAAATATGTGCTTAAATATATGAAAGATTAAACTTCTTTATGGCAACTGTTTTCACACACTGAGAGTAACTCCCTTTTTGGGCCTACATACAGGCCTTGCATTGTATCTTGCTGCTTTTGAACTTTTTAGTAGCACCGTATTTGCAGAAGGCAATGACTACATATTAAAATTCTAGAAAGTAACTCCTATATTAATTAAAGTGTTAATAAGAATCATGCTTTGCATTTTCTAACCTTTCATGGTTTTCTCCAGAGGGCAGCTGAGCCTTACAGCAAGTAGTTCAGTAACTGGACAGTAGCTATATTTTCCAGTGTTATATTATATTGAAAAATCACTGTAAGCTGTGACGGCATCCACCAGATTGGAGCTGCTGCTTTGTGCTCCTCTCCAGGATTGTTTTCTATATACAGCATTATATTAAGCAATAGTTTGGGGGCTTTTTGTAAAAAAAAAAAAAAAAAAAAAAAAAAAAAAAAAAAAAAAAAAAAAAAAAAAAAAAAAAAAAAAAAAAAATAAAAAAAAAAAAAAAAAAAAAAAAAAAAATCATGCAAAGCAGAAAAGTGATAGCACATCAGATGCTAGTTTGTATATGCACATAGAAATGTAAATTCATATGAGGTAGAAGCAGAACATGATACTTGGCAGCATTTTCTACCTTCACACATGTCAGTAATATCCTCAAGTAGACATGATGGGCACTAAAGTCACACCAGCCTTAGATATCTCCATATCCATGTGTCTGTAGGTTTCACCATTGAATATGAGTCTGTGTAACCTTTGTTTTTATATATATATGTATGTATATATTTATATATATTGCTTGCAAATTTTGCTCTTGGCACACTTGTGAGTTTTCAGCATGCTGGTTAAGAAAGGCAGGCAAAGACAAACTTTCAGAAATTAAGGTGGTGTTGATTTCTCCCATTGGTGAAAGTGCATATCTGCTTCAACTCATCCTCCTAAGGCAGGAGGCTGTTGCCAATACTGAGGCTGGCTACAGGCATCCATGGAATTTAAAAAACTCTGTCTGTGAGGAGCCCATTAAATCTAAAGAGAGACACAGAGGAGCTCTCAGTCATTTATTTTAGCATAAATCATAAGGATTTATAGCATTATACTTTCAATGAGCTTTTCCCCTTCCATGCCTGTGTTGTTGTGAAATGATAGGTCTCGTCTCCAGGTAACAAAGACCTTTGGATGATTTGGCAAGGCTACATTCATCTCATATGTGTTGCTCTGTCCTCTCCCTTATCAGTAGGGAAAGCAGTTGGAAAAAAAACAGGGCAGCCAGAAGCCTTTTGTCAGCTGCAGGGTGTTTGTCCAGTAGGCTCTCTCCAAAGCATGTACAGCTTTTTTCACCCACTCAGTGTCATAGAAGGATAAATCTGTCCGTCATCTGTGCCCTCTGAAGTTGTATCTTCTGTAAGGCTTTGGCCTTTCTGGTTGGTTGGTTTTTTTGTTTGGTTTTTTTTTTGGTTTTTGGGGGTTTTTTGGGGTTTTTTTGGGGGGGTTGTTTGTTTGTTTGTTTGTTTGTTTGTTTGTTTGTTTGTTTGGGGTAGTTAGTGCATGGTTTTCACCACAAGTAAATGAAGCTCATTCACTGAAAAAATTATTCTGTAGACATTATACAGATTACAATCACAGGTTATTATTTCCTCTAAGATGAAGTCTAGCTGATTTCTTTGGGAATGACTAAAGCCAGCAAGCAGCAGGTCTGGTAAGTGTGACTGCAGTAAGGCAGGCGTGGCAGGACATTGTTAATTAGCGGTGGACCCTACAGCCTTGATGAAGGGCAGGGAGGAAAAACACTTTTCTGTGATACACAGGACTGGATGTGCAATTTTGGATCCTCATCTTGGCAGAGTGTCGGTGCCTTGTGCCCTTCTATGAGTCACCTATCAAACTTACATTCACCAAATATTTTATTTCTTATTTATTGGAGTGAATGGGATTATTACGGGAATACAGTTGAATCTTTTGCTAGTGTTTCAGAGCACTAAAAAAGAGAAATGAGAAATGATGGCTTCTCCCCATGGGGTCTTCTCTGCTTGCTGGAAACACTGTTGCAGAACTGAGTATGGACAGCAGATAGCAAGCCTGTGGTAGAGGCTGGGGGTACCTTAGGATAGTTTTGCATGAGTAAACAAAATCCCAGGTGGATGTGCAGATAATGGAAAAAAGTACATTTGCAGATTGGGAACAGTCAGTAGGAGAGATCTGGCCTTTTCCTGTGTTTTGAGACTCCTTGACAGAGCAGATCATGATTTGAAGTAGAGGAGCAACAGGCATGATTTTTAAAAATTACATTGCTGGAGCCTGTCAGACACTAATTTTCAACTTGGAAAGACCTTAGACAGGTGGAAGGGAAGTGCCTATTCCTTCTGACTGTGGGCAGAAAAGATGCAGTTCACAGGAAGACAGTGGTTAGAAGAGGAGGAAAGTTGTTTGCTGTTGAGTATTTTTTGCATAGGAGGACTCTGTTGGCATTAATTTAACTACATGACTTTTTCTAATGTTTTGTGTTGCTTGCCTTTTTTTTTCCCTCTAATTCCTAATTTTTTGTCCACTGCATTTATTTACTTTTAACTAGAGTGATCTGCGATATTTTTCTTTCCTCATACTTTGCAATATTATTTGCTTTGTGTTACTTTGATTTTGCTCCTGAGACTTGATCAAGCTTAAATAAGTATACAAAATATACACATGTTTTGGAAAGTTCATATTTTGTAAAATATGAACTGTTACTAAGCTTTTACTAGCAAGAAATTCAGTATACTCTATACTGTCAATATCAAGTCATGAAGAAATAATAAGGACAAGATCTTTTTTTTTAGTATGCTGTCTATTGACTTTTTTTTTAATAGAAAGAAAAGGGATTCATGGAAGAATATAATGGGGATTTTTAGGTAATTGTTTTTGAGCTGCAGGTTTTATTGGATTTAGTAGAAACTTTTAAATCCCTTCAAGTTATTGGATACACACCAGCATTGCTGACTAGCATAATGAGAAAATAAAAACCAATTTGAGTAGTTTTAACAAACGGAGAAGTGTTTCAGAAGTGCAAGTGAGAAGCATATCAGAAGTATGCTTCAGGAGCAGCCAGGGGCTAAGCTCAGAAACAGGGAGAAGTTTCACCAAGACACAAAGGCTTTGTTGATCCCATTTTGCCTAATTAGATGTACCCTTTCAAGTAAAGATTCTCTGCAGTATTGACTCAGAAACTGTTCTCTGAGTCACATTTGCTTCTCATCTCTTGGCAGATAGCTTGTATCATCAGACTTCAGTAAGCTATAGCTCACTTCCCTGGCAGATGTGCCTGACCACTTGTAAAAAATCACACCATATGTTGGTAACTATTTTAATAAACTATTCTCAAATTTTAATGTGTTAAAAAAAATTGATCATGGTTCCTTAGTCATGGCTACATCTCGAACAGAAATATTTGTAAGAAGACATGTTGTTAGCCATTTTATCTCCTCCTCTGAATTATGAGAACTATCCTAAGCAATGTTTTGTAAAAAATTGCACAAAAATAAATCATTAACCCTGGTCTTTCAGTTGCAGCATCAGCTGTGGGAAAGAGTTTTTTTTGTACTCTGTGGTGCTCATAAAAGTCATGGCTGGGTGTTGTGATGCTGACCACAGTTTGCCAATGTTGTTCATGTCTTCTGATGTGGTTCTACCTGAATCTTGTGGAAATGCTGTCCTTGTTAGCGTTATACTAATTCAAGCATTTTAAAGTAGGTAGTTTTGTGTTCCTTAAGTCTTAATTTGTAAATATTTGCTTGGAATTACACTGCATTTTTTCCTATTTACATCAACATTGCTGTATATGTAACTTCTTTTAAACCTGTAAGATTTACTCAAAGGACTTGAAATTTTAAATCTGCAAATATGACTGATTTGGGATTAGCACTGAATCCAGAAACAGATAATCCTGAGCCAAAAGCTAGGGCTTCCATAAAATAGTATGATTAGAAGGCCACTGAAATCACAGGTGATGTTTTGGCATGGTGGTTTGGGAAAAGAGGCTTAGGTCTTTCTCTTTGGAAGGAAAATCTTGCTATAACAAAGCCCACGTGCCGCGAAGGTGCTAGTGGCTTTCATGGGTTTTTCTTGCAGTTCTTTAGCAGATTTTGGAGCCTTCCTGATTTAGAAGGGAGGGGATTAAAAAGTGGAGCTTTTCTCGTCCCATTTCAGAGCTGTTGGACTTAGCAGTTTCCTTTGTCTTCATGGAGCTGGGCATTGGAGCGAGGCTGAGGTGGTAAGGCAGGAAGGTTGATGTGCTGACACAAGTAGTTCATTTTGCAGTAGCATTTTACATCAGTTACTGAGCTTTGAACTGCTCATTTAGTCTCCAGCTTTGCACAGGGTGTTGCTGGGAACAGCTCTTTTATGTCATTTGAAAGCTTTGCTGACTTGAAAGCAGTATCTGTTTTACTTTAAATGACAATGATAATGCATTTAATAATGGCCATTCAAGTTTTAAAGGAGTATGACTGTGTGCAAATTTCTTTTGCATACCTATGAAAAATTCTAGAAACTTTTGGTGATTATGATCTGGAAAATGTCATGGTTATTGCTTTATATATAATATTTGAAGTTCCTAATCTGACAAATATTATTAGTCATCATTTAGATGCAATGTGTGTTCCTGTATGTTGTCCAGCATAGTGCTTTAGGAATGATGATGATAGAAGATGTTCAGAGAAATGCTCAGTGTGAACCTCCCTAGGGTAAAGCTTGCAGTGATGATCATACTTGTAAACTATGCACTGTGGTATCCACTACAAAACCATCTGGTCTTGGAAGGACATAACTTCCTAAGACCTCTGCCTCGCAGAGAAATTTCCTCAATCTTCCCAAAACCTTCTGCTAAAGTAGTTTCAAATCAGGCTACATGCAAATTGTACAGAAAAGGAATGTAGAGATGAAAAGCTGTTTTCTGGTTTGGGAAGTGGGAAAAATAGTGACCAAAATGCTGAAATAGCTGGATATTTTGAGATCTTGAAACAGAAGTAGCCCTCAGTGTAATAAACAACAGTTGAGTAGTCTGGTTTCTGAACAGACACACAGCACACTCTGTTTGGTCATCAATGTAGGACTTTGAAAACTGTGGTTAAAGTGCTCCATGGGATTTTGGACCTAAACTCATGGAGGAGCTCAGCCTGGAGCTCACACTTAAATTTACGTGGAAAGCCAAACTATATCCATTTGTAGGAAAACTGTCCATCCCTGCCATTCCAGAGTGGCTGAACTATACAGGAAAGAGCCAGTGAGAAACATGCAATGACCTCAGTCCTCTTGAAAGAAGTGGGCTAAGGATTTCTTCATTGATTTAGGTGCTAGAGCCCGTGTAGCCTTGGTCAGATGGGGCACGTTATCTCAGCTAGTTTCTAGTTACAGCTCATTTCTTTGTACTGATTAGGAAAACACTTGTTTTATACAGTATTAGAAAGGTGTTATTGTTCGTATTCATAAAAAATGCAATTTCTGAAGGGCTGACATGTTTCCTTCAGGTTTTTTTCCTCATTCATGGTGAAAAACTGTAATTTAAACACACTTAATACTTATGTAGGGTAATGATAGCTGAATTCTGCTGGCATTTAATGCCTATTCTCTGATGCTTTCAGTATCTCTTTAGCTTTAAATACCCTGCTTGTTTCTTGATGTGTACTGTCCAGTGTCTTAACGTTGTCAGGTGCCAAGCCCCATTTCTCTAGCCTGCTCGAGTACTTGCCAAAATCAGTGTTAAGTACATAAGTGCTCCTGTATGTGTGGGTTTGGCTACTTGTGTCATTGGAGTTAAGTAAGTGTTTATCTGACAAGCTTGTCAAAAGGGACTCAACATCCTCCAGAGTCATAACCACATTTTTAGCTGGATCTCCTCCCTTTCTTTCCCTCCTCCCCTTCCCCCCCCCCCCCCCCCCCCGTAAAAACACACAAACAGTCCCAAATATGCAAGTTACTTCACATCTTCAAAAAGCTCAAGTTAGCAGTGTGTATTCTGAAGGGTAATTGCTGTCGGTTCCATCAGTGCTTATAAGCTGATAAAGGATTTTTTTTCCCTTTGGTGTTAAAAGTGCCTGGGATCTAATATTATTCAGGGTTAAAACTAATTGAAGGAATACTGTGATGAAGTATAAGAAACCCTTCAGCAAGTTCTGTTATATTGCTTTAAAAGTGTTTGGTGCATTAAATACTGATGTATATGTTTATCTAAAATTAGTTTCCCTCTTGGATACTTTTGATGATTCTTTGTAACTAATGGTCCTTTTGATGACCTAGTTGGTCTTGTGTGGATTTGTCTCACTAGTTAAACAGATAGAGATAAGAAACAATATACTGTTTATATAACCTGTATCAGATAACATATCAATAAACACGTGCAGCTTTGTTTTTAATCATATTTGTATGGTGAAGATAATCACTGTTGAATTTTCTTGGAAGTGTTTGCCCTGCTTCCCTATTTTCATGCCCAGGATACAAATGATCATACCCACCTAGCTGAAATAGGGGATGTCCTGTGTGTGAGTTTTGATAACGTGAGCCCTTTTTTGCTTGCTTTAACCAGTATTTTGACATCTTGAAGTGTATCTTGTGTTTTCTGTGCTATGTCAGAAAATTAATGAGCGCTGTGTGAGCTGTGCATGGGACTGCCTGTTGTAGTTCATGTGAAGAGGCTTGTTCTTAGTAGAGCAATCTGGATCACAAGGACGTGCTTATTTAGAAAACCGGACCACTGTTGTAGAGATGTGCAGACTCAAGGCTGAGTGATGTTTGGCTCCCTGGCTGTTGTGGTTCAGCAAAAAAAGATTATTTTAAGGCCCATTATATCCATGTAGGTTTTGTTGTGTTTTTCAGCTGATTTTATCAGGTAGAGGTGGCAAAATAAAAGGTTCAAGACATATTTGCTGCGTGTGGTCTTCTTCCACTATTGTGAAGATCTTGAAAGCCTACAAATGACTTACTGAAAAAGTGACTTTTCTAGGCAATGAACAGAGAGGGAGAAGGAGTAGTTAAAAGTTGAGCCCTACCTGAGGAGTCCATGCAGCATGGAAAGCAGCTCTGCAGAGAAGATCATCTGGGAGACACAGAGTTGAACAGGAGCCAGTGATGTACCCTTGCACAAAGATGGCTAATGAGATTCTGAGCTGGCTTAGGGAAAGTACTGCAAGCAGGCTGTGGGAGGTGATTCTTCCCCTCTGCTCAGTGCTGGTGAGGCCGCATCTGGAGCAGTATGTCCCTTTCTGAGCCCTGCAGTATGAGAGACATGGGCAGACTGGAGGGAGTCCAGGGAAGGGCCACTGGACCACCTCCCCTATAGGAAAAAGCTGAGAGAGTTGGGACTGCTCAGCCTGGAGTGGAGAAGGCTCAGAGGGAATGTCACAGATACCTGAGGGGAGGATACAAAGAAAACGTAGACAGAATCTTCTCAGTGATGCCAGTGACAAGACAAGATGCAGTGAGCACTATCTGAAGCACAGGTTGCAACTCTGAACATCAGGAAACATTTTTTTCCTGTGAGGGTGACTGAGCACTGACACAGGTTGCCCAGAGAATCTGTGGTGTCTTCTTCCTTGGAGGTGATGAAAAACCATCTGGATGAGGCCCTGGACTGCTGTAGGTCAGGGCTGTAGATTGCCTGGCTTGAGCAGGGTGGTTGGACCAGTTGCCTCCAGATATCTCTTCCAACCTCAACCAGCCTGTGATTTTGCAAACTCTCTTATGTTTTTTCCCTCTCCAAATACTACTTTTAATTAAAGGAACAATACTTTGCCATGTTAAAACCTGCTTTAAGGTGTTATCAAGCATCAACTTTTGGGGCGGTAAACACCTGCTGTCAAGTCTTGTCACATCTGAAGCAGGAGAGTTTTTTTCCAATACATTTTGTATTGTACCAACGCCCAGCTGTCATTCATATACTGCTTTGTCTTTAAAAAAACAAAAACAAATTACTTTTAATAAAAATGTGTTCAATGAGGGGTGAGGGGTGTAGAGAATGAGTCCTGTGATGACTGGCTGAGAGAGCTGAGCTGTTTAGTCTGGAAACCAGGAGGCTTATCACTCTACAGCTACCGAAAAGGAGATCCTGGAGAGATGGGAGTTGAGAAATGGCCTTAAGTTGCAGCAGGGGGCTTTTACATTGGCTGTTAGGAGAAATATCTTTATCAAAAGGACTGTCATGCCCTGTAACAAGTTGCCTAGGAAAGTGATTGAGTCACCATCCCTGGAGGTCTTTAAAAGACTTAGGGACATAATTGAGTGATGAGCTTGGCAGCATTAGGTTTACAGTTGGATTCAATGATCTAAAGGGTCTTTTCCAACCTAAATGGTTCTGTGATTCTAAAAGGTGCCTTCCCAATCCTAAGAACATGTAATGGTTTTGATGTTTCCTTAAAACAACCCATTTAGATCAATACCAGCAATTGATGCTTATCTGAGTGGGTGCCCAGTAGGACCCGTGTGTATGCCTGTATAGCTGAAATCCCTTTAGGAAGTGGAGAGCAGAAAGAATATGAGCAAATAAATATGAGCATAATTATAAGCAAAACTTCTAACCTCCCAGATTATATTTAGTACAGGCTAGTCTGGGCTACCTGGAGAAAAGATGGGAGGGCTAATGCCTCAAGATTTGGAGTGCTAATCCTCATGTAGAGTTTCCAAAGTAGTTAACTACAGTTTCTGAGGTAGGTGCTAAATAGACATAATAGCTCTTGAGTCTGGACACTGCCATTGCTGAAGCTGCTAATTGACCTCCCCTGCTTCATTCTGCTGATTGCTGCAAAGAGCCATAGCAGCCAACATGTCCTGCTGTTCTCTAGTAATGAGACTTTGCTCCTTGGGTCCAGAAAGTGTAATAAAAAGCAGCATTGCTGAACCTGCCAGGGCAGAAGCATCAGCTGTAAAACGTTAAGTGCAGAGGAAAATACAGGACATCTTTGTAGATGTGAAACATAATTTAAATCAGTGGACACCAAGGTACTGAGGGAGGTTCTGCTCCCCAGATTTCCACTGCTCTGAAAGTAAGTCCTGCTGTACAGGCCAGTGCAGAGGAGTCTTGGGCGGTACCTGTGCTAGTGAGTTTTCAGATACAGCACTTACAAGATGTGTTTGTGGCAAGAAGTTGTTTCAGTATTGCGAACGGAAGGTAGAGGTGGAAAACATGCCTGCTTTCCACACAATTCCTACAGCTTTAGTTATTTCCTTGGAGAAACATCAGCTTCCTAATTTCTTTTTTCTTTTTTCTTTTTTAATTCACTTTCTGTGCATTCTTCCTATATGATCCTGTTTATTTAAAAATAATAATTGGTCTAAAGTATGACCTGCCTCACACTTTTGGTGAGGATCTAAAGTAACAACAGCACCTTCTCTGTTCAAGATTTTTTGTTTTGTCCCTTGAAGATGTGTGTACTGTTTGGCTCTTCCCCTGTGTAGCACAGGCAGAGAACAGTGTTTCACAAAAAAGATAGCAGTTAGCACTGCCATGGGGACATGGAAAGTACTCCAGCTGAAAGCATCAATAGCTATGTCATCTCAATTTACCAGTGCCCTGCTGGGATCTTTCTCTGAGCCATCACATACCTCCTGAAGCCGCTGCTTTCCTCCCATGTTCTAACCTGTGTGGAATGGTCTCATCTGGCTCAGAGTTTCTTCAGCACTGGATCAAAGAGAGGGAAATGAAGTGAATCTCAGCCTATTCAAGCCTCTATACATGTAAAGAAGTGGAAGGAAAGTGATACAGGTGCAGTTCAGACCTAGCAGGTAGAGCTGCTCTCCGTGTACATGGGACAAGATTCTGCCTCTGAATTAGTGGCATTATTAGCAGCACTAGCTCGGTTTTAGAAGACAACATCTGAAAATCACGTAAGGAAGCTGGCTGAGCTCTTAATTAGCTACAGAAAGGTGCACCAGAAATAGAGCAAGGCAGGACATAATGTCTGGTGACGTCGTGTTATTCCCTGCAGTCGCCTTTGCGCCCTCCTGCAGAGTTAATGAGAAATGAGGGCCCTGACATTGACCCTGCACTGTGTTAGGGCATGGAACAATTTGTTATGTATTTGTAGATTCTGCTTTCATTTTATTTTTCTTAGAATGAGCTGGAAATTATGTAAAGAGGGCTCACAATATGATGGTTGATGGTAAGAACTATCATATCATTAAGCAGTAATTTTCTTCTTCATCCCACCATTTTACAAATATGACTAATAGCAACAAAGAGAGGAATTTCCAATTCTGTTGAAGTGGGTTTTTGGGTTTTTGTGTTAAATGTATAGGTTGGTAGGGCCATTTTGTGGAGATTACTGCAATTACTACGGTGGATGTTTGCAGTTACTCAATTAATTTGCACTCTTTCAATGTGCTAGATCTGTTGCTACAGAAGTAGGATGAGAATATTTTGCAGGAGAACCTTTTATATTCTTGCGAGGACCATTTCTCTGTATTCAAAGTTAAACCAGTGTCTTTCTGGTTCTGTGTTAACAAATTCACAGAAAACAGATTTTATGGCAAGTCATGATTTTGTCCATTTTAAGAAACACCTTTCAGCTGAAGAAGCTCTAGATTCAGAGCTTAGTCTTTCCCTTTATCAGGCCATTCGTCAATTACTTACTCTGAATGCTGTAGAGTTTCTCCAGAAACATTTTGATTCAACCTCTTGAAGCTGTTTGTTGAGTCTTCAGTGGTGTATACTTGCTACTTTAGCAGTTTTGCAGGGGCTAAATGGATGTCTAGAAGAGAGCAGCATTTTGTTTTCCTCTAATGGCAGGGAGTATTTCCCCTAATACCAAAGAGTATCTCATATACTCTTATATAAAGCAGTTTTTGGTTTTCCACATGATGCCAAATACCATTACAGATTTCAAATTACTAAATGACACTTAGCTGGAATTTGAACAGGTACTACCCAGTTTACTAATTGAATACATATTTTCAAGTGTGCTGTAATTTTGCTCCCATGGAAAAGAAACAAAAAAGGACAGCTTTTTCTAGCTGTAGGGGAAAAAAAAAATTAGGATTCACTTTGCCAAGCCAATGTTGTGTTGCTCCCTTCCTAGTGATCAGAATAAGAATGAGTGCAAAGAAAGGGCCAAGGGAAAAATTTTTTACAGCTTTGAATTTTACTTACATTTATAGCTTGATATTGTAAAACGTTGCCTCTGTTTCCGTGAAATTGAAGTTATCTGATCGCTTTGAAAAATCTTTGTTTCATTTTAAAAGATTGCTCTTACTCAGCACCACCTAGTGGAATGACCGCTATTGTCATTTAGGAAACAGCTGGTCTCCGTGAACCATATAGAAAATTATCTAGTCCTTGTAGTGTGAATAATGCATCTAAAGCATGCTTGTGACTAATGAAATAACAGAATCAGAAAGATAACCAGTGCTTTAGTTGAAAAGGAGACAAGGGAAGGAATGAAAGTTTAAGATAAATGCGGGTAGTGATGCCTGTTCTCTCCTGTGTTCCTTTAATCCATTAAGCTCCAGCCTGCTTTTCTGCCTTAACCAGGTGGTGCCATCCAGGTTGTAGCTTCTCTAAGGAAAGATTTTGGAATACTGTTTCTTTGTGCAATATCACACAGCACAAGTCCCCTAGCCTCATTTGTCCCTCTGATACATGTGACAAATGCAAGCTGATGTTAACAGTGTAACAGTGAGCTCTGAATTCCACACCGGAGAAAAATGCTCTGGAGTCTTCCTAGTTTAAATCACAGGCAAGGGATTCAGTGTTTGGCTCTTTGAAAGGCATGATTTTCTTTAAAACAGAAAACCAATCCCTTGGAAAATCCTCCCTATTGAGTTCATCTATGCACTCTAGAAATGTCAGATTCTTCAGGCAGCTGCCTTAGGATTTGGGAAAAGCAAAGGGGTCCGTGGCTCAGGTCTTTGGGGTTGCATGGTTCTTTTTCCAGCAATAGAGAGGAAGGGCTGAATCTCCAGAAAAGTTAATGTTTCTAGAAGGAATGGATGATTCTCCTTAGAAACACCTGGCTACATCACCAGCATCTTACTTCAGTCTCTTAAATACAGTTCCTTTGGCAGCAAGCCTTTAAGCTACAGTTCCAAATAAAGGGACAGCAAAGCGAGAGATCCTGCATCTCTGGGCAAAGAATCTGACAGAAGTTGCAGATGTGTGGCTGAGAGCAGGCTGCCAGCACACTCTCTGGGCAAGCACTAGAAGCAAAATCTCTCCCCCGTGCAAGGAGCAGCAAAGAGGAGGCAGCTAAGGAAAGGAGGACCAAAGCTGAATTGTAGCAAAGGCACCGAGTTGTAACATCTTCCCCTTTAAGCTTTCTTGCATTTCCGCACTTCATCACTTTAGGGTCTGTTGGTTTTGTTCAATTCACATGCTTTGGACAATGAAAATAAGTGGGTCAGTTTTATTCTGTAAATTGATATGCATTAACACAATAACATTGTGCTGAGGTTTCCAAAAAAAGCTGTTCTTAAATAATTCATAGAAGAATTTAACTTAATTTTTCCAAAATGTAAATATGCAGACTAGTTTTTTTGGGGTTTTTTTTTTTGTTCCCCCCCCCCTCCCCCCCCCCCCCCCCGGTTTTAGGGAATACATTTTAATATCCTCATTCCCTTTTCTGTCATAATTTCCTATGTTTTTAATGTTATGCAGCAGCCAGAGTATCACTTCTTTGCTGGCCTCCTCATAACACTGTGTTGCAATGTAACCTCTCCAGGCTTTTTTTTTTCAGATGAAGAAAATAAAGGTTAGGAATTTTCACTTTATACATTTTAAATTTGAGATGATCCTGATTGCTGTGTAGGTATTCATCTGATAGAGCAGGTGCAGTCCCGTTTGGAAATCCCCTTGGCTACCATTTGCTCTGGCAGGAAGCATGGGTCCAAAAAGGTCCTAAGATTCACTTAACAAATTTAGTGGCAGGAGTTTTGTTTTGCTGTAGGTTTGAGAATCCGATAAATTCTACATGCTGGAAAATAGCCATTTGCAGAGGAGCTGCTGTTGCAATAGGTGTGAACCAAATATTAGCTAGCATGCGGGAATTCAAGAAAACTCTTAAAATTGTTTCCTCCCTTTCTGTTTCTCCTCTAGCTCTGGGATTGTACACAGTAAATGCAATATATGGAGACACTATTACTATGCCTTGTCCTCTAGAAGTACCAGATGGTCTTATGTTTGGAAAATGGAAATATGTAAGTATATCTTACCTTTATATTTATTAGAGCTGTTATAAGATGATGTGTATTTTGTGTGTGTGTGTGAGATTTTAAGATCCCAAATGATAGGATTTCTGTCTCATGTATGAAACCATTTATTCCTTTGTTTGTAAGACTGCAAGATTCCAAGCTGTATAATTTCTGCCAAGTGCAGATTAGAGGTTTGGGGAATTAATCTCACTGTTCAAGAGAAATAATTAGTCAAGAGTTCTATGCCAACCTGTATTAGAGATCTGGCATGTTATCCTGTGGTGTCTCGCTCACTTGACAGAGCCGTTGTTGTACATCGGAACACTTTTGAAGTCGCCTGCCTGAAGCAGAGCGTGCTCCATCCCTGGGAAAAAAAACATTGTCCCTGTCTTTGGTTGATTTGACAGTCACTCCGATCTGTTTCAGGCTCCGTTATGCTCAGTGCACTGCAGAGAAGAGAACAGACCTGACCTTGGGAGAATTACTGGTGGTTTCACTCTGCCATTTCTGGCAGGGAACAGAGCCAGAATCATGGGTGCTCTCTAGGTGTGCTGCCCAGCCTGCAGTAGGAACACCACAGGATGAGTTTCTCCTGTATATGATTGCTATCCCAGGCCACACGGAGAATCAGCATATCCAAGTCAAAGCAAACCTGGAAGTATATGTGGGTAAAAACACAGGGATACCAGCCCCCTTTTGCTTCTCAGACTGTATTGAGGCAAATAGTTTTCCTGCCTCTGTGAAGTTCATCTAAATTTCCTCTTCTCAAACAAAATATACCTGCAATAATGGATAATTTCTAGTGGAGTTAAAATTATGTAGTTCTCTCTCTGTTTTTGCAAATGGCATCCACCAGCCTATTTTTACAGGAGAAGGAACCAGTGGTGGGGGGAGTCCTTTTTTCCCCTAGCTCCTTCCTTTTTATCATCGTTTTTGCAGCCCACATCCACTCAATAGTTCTTTTCCTGCAAACACTTGTCAGGAAATTAAGTCAGAAGTCTGGGGAGAAAGTTTCCCCCAAAAGGGGACAGTAAAACTGTTTCATGTGAGCTCTCAGAAGATGGAATGCCTACCTTTTACATATTTTTCAGTCTGCTGACTTTTCTTGGGAAGACACAAGTCCATCTCTCTGAAGACACATGGATATTCTGAAAAGAAGAAACACATTATCTCTTTCCATTGCATTTGGATTGTCTGTGTTGGACAAGTACCATGCAACAAGTGGAGCTGTTGCAGCTTCTTCTAAATGGAAAGAGACACAAAACCTAATATACAAAGAAGCCTATCCAAGTTGCTATTGTATGAAATTGTTGACAGCCCACACAACTAAGGGAAAGTGGTGTCTTTTCTCCCAGGGCATGGAAATACAGAGGGTTGGATTAGGTTTTTTCATCAGGTGATTATTTTATTGGAAGAAGGATGAACTCTATTTTCTTCTCTACTGCCTTGTGAGGAGGAATTTGGGTTCCTGGTGGGAACCTGGAGGCACTGGGAGACTTGCACCATGGCAGTTGTTGCTCACTTCAGTGTCTCCCTGTGTGTGCTTGCAGCTGGGGTGGACTATAGCAGCCAGGAGCTCATTTGCACTTAGCAGCCAACTTCTTGTCAAGAGTATCGAGTCAGGACAGTGTTTTCTGTGTGACAAACATTGGACAAATCCAAGAGTTAAAAGTAGGAGAGGGAGAAAGACTGTGAGGGAATTTAAACTTCACAACCAACTGATGCCTCCTGCTGCCTGCCCAGCTCTGACACCACTCATCTGGTCACAGCATCATCATGCTTCTGTGGGCTCTGCAGTCCAGGTGTTGTGCTGGGAACACTCTGACATCAGTGCTGCAAGGTATAAGGGATAAAAGGGAATTAAAACCTTTTCCAGCACCCGGCACAATACTGAACATAAGGATAGAATCAGTGTTTCACCTCTGTTTAAAAAAGGGCAGACACTGTCTGTGGCTGCTCTGTGTGTGTGTTTGTGTAAATAGGAAAGGATCAAATCCTGTAGAACTACCCCCGTAACTTTGTTCCTCATAAAATTCTTTTTTTTTTTTTGAGAGAGAGAGAGAGATTTGTACAAGGCTGTCAACTTTGTATTCCTTCTTGGGATGGCAACTGTATAAGGAGGATGTCTAGAAAACAATACTTTGCAGATTAACAATATTTGGTTGTATGTATATTCCCATGCTCCAAGTTCTTGGGTCCTTTAAAGACAAAGGAAAAAAAAAAAACTAACAAGTAATTTAGAATAAAATAGGCAGTTATGCCTGATTAAATCCTACATTTGAACTAAAGTCTAAATATCCCAAATAAACAATATGAATATATAAAACAATAATGAAAAAAAGGAAATTGGAACTCTTGAGACTAGCTCACACTTGCTTCTATTTCAAATACTTTTTCATACAGACAGTGGTAAGTGCTGCCAAAAACACCAGCTTTTATCAGAGAAGGCCCTTTGCTATGCTGAGATGGAGCCAAAGGATTGAAATAATTTCTACTGTTGATATTCTCAATGGCAGTCTTAAATGAGCTCTTATTACACTGCCTTTCTTCTACGTACAACAGAAATTAATCAGGAAAAAAAAAAGCCGTCTGATACAGTTTGCAGATTTTTTTTTTAATTAAATGTTTGTACCAATTGCAAATCTTCAGGAACTTTTAAATGAGTGTTTATGCAAAATAGAGGTGTCTTTCCTTTTATTATAGGAAATGCCAAATGGATCTCCAGTATTTATTGCCTTCAGATCATCAACAAAAAAAAATGTGCAGTATGATGATGTACCAGACTACAGAGACAGGTTGAGTCTCTCAGAAAACTATACATTATCCATCAGGAATGCAAGAATCAGTGATGAAAAGAGATTTGTATGTATGCTAGTTACAGAAGATGATGTTTCCGAAGAGCCGACGATAGTCAAAGTTTTCAGTAAGTAAATCTAGTTGTTACTACCATTAACATTCATCAGCATCTGAATCATAAATTACAGAATCTTTTGTTTAAGGCAGGATTAAAGCCAAGAATGTAAGTTTGGCTCAGTAAATTACTAAGACTAGCAAATTTCTGCAGCTTTCAAAAACGTAATCTACTGGTGGCATTTATGTAACAGGACTGCCTGCACTTGCAGTTTATTCATGATAAGTGCTGGCTCAAAGAGAATTTTAGACTTTGATAATGACTCACTTATGTGATGTCATTTGGCCTTGGAAATGAAAAATGTAAAATTAGCATTGATTATTTTCCATTTGTTCTCAGAGCAAATTTTGCTGCAGGAGGGAAACATTAACCATGTGCAGTCTGCAGGATTATTTCAGGGGGGAGGTTTGAAGTGGCTCTGAGCAGCTACTGTGCAACAGCACAAACTGTGAGGGAGAGAGCGAGAGGCTGGAAAATGAGCCACCAGCCCCAAATGCTTGCTTTGTCCCCTGCTGAATGGTAGGAAGGAGAAGTACCAGTCTGCCGTTCTCTCCTGAAGCACAGCAAGGTTCGTTAGTGTTTGGTGTCACTACAGCTTGGTGGCAAGGCTGGTCTGCAGTGCAAACCCCAGCCCTGACAGGCACAGCCCAGTTCAGAGCTCACACAGGAGCAGACACTAGCCTGGTCCCCTCCTGGTGCTGATTCAGAGCACAAATGTAATCCATCAAACCCTGAGTCAGCCTGGGGAGGCATCCATTGTGGATTTTTAGGGACACAGAGCTGTGACTGCAGTGTCTTATCTTCCTTAGCCTGTGTTTTTACATGGCTTTTGGCCTTTGTTGCTCTTCAGGCACAGATTTGTACAAAGCAAATCTGTTGTGGGAACACATTGACTGCAGGTATGGGCAGTTTCAAAGAGATCACACTCTGCTTGAAAAACACAAATTCAGGTTTTGGAAGGGCAGCCTTTTGCTTCCCTCAGGTAGAAGGTGTCAGGGTGTCTTCAATGAAATCTATGCTGTCAGCCACATAAAGGAGTTTAAAGCTAGATTAGAAGGCAATAGTAATTCCCTCGTTTCACTTTCAATTTGACTGCAAGAACAATTGAATTAATGACAACAGGGAGGAGTGTGCTCAGAGCACACATAGTGAACACAGTGCTTCAAAGGAAATGATAAAGAATTATCATGTTTACTTATTGCACAGTGGTAAATATGTAGATGAGGCAATGGTATACGGTAAAATGAAAAACTAACTGCTTGAATTACTGTGTACTCTACTAAGCATTAACACAATGCTAACTCAGCCATGGAGCACAGCTTGTCTGGTTTATTCTGTGCATTAATTCTAATAGAGAAAGCTTCTATTTACTAAGGAAGATAAGAAGGGAGGATGCCACGCATGTAATATGGCCAACTTAGCGCTGCAAGAAGAATTACCTTTGTGTTTTTTCACTTTGCGTTCACAGCTTTATTTATGGTTCTCTTAACTTTTCTTTGCATTTAATTTTCTTGAGTCTGGTTTTTAAGTTCTCATTTTTAGTTGCTTGCTTGCTTTAATTGCAGAAGAATTAAGAGTAGCTGGCAAGCTTCATTTATTTAATGGGGGGAGTTTCTAACTCATTGAGCCACAGGTACAGAGCTAGGCTGCTTCAGTGTGACCCTCATAAACCAGAATCTCATGCACCTGAAACTTGGCTGCGTCCCAGAAGTCAGGACTGATTCTGGGTTTTGCTGGAGCTTGTTCCGTCCTCAGCTGTGCTACCTGATTATCTCAGGACTAAGGAGCTGAAATGGCTCACTGTGCAGGTACCACCTGCTAGTTTCTCTCACTGACTGCTCAAACAAGCACTACCAGCTCTCCAGATGGACCCTGTCAGCAACTTTTTTGTGGAATTAAATGGCCAGTTTCCAGAGCAGAGCAGCCCAGCGGACAGGAGCTGCTGTCCTGCTGCACCGGCACTTGGCTTTTGTAGGCACTGAATTCTCTTCCCCTCTATTATGAGGCCTATATAGAGTTGCAAAGTACTCTGGCAAGCTCTTAAGCTGAGAGATAAGCAGTGTGCTGAAGTTGCAAACCCACCAAAGTGGGGTTTGCTGCCAAGTTTAAAATTTTTTCCTCGCTTCAGACGCTGAGCTGGTAAATGCCAAGTAAGTGTTTTGCAGTGAATTACCTTGGTGCACGTGTGGGGGTCTGGCAGCAGGCGTTTCCTCTCGGAGGCTGCTCACAGAGAGCAGGTGGCAGCCTCTCAACGGGAACATCTGCTCAGTCACAGAGCACTCCAAATGGGGAGAGCCCCACACTACAGCTACAGGGCAAGGGGGCTTCCCTTTCCCTCAACACACCACAGCCAGGCTCTTCTCTAACCAGTGCTGGGGGAGATGAGAGACAAAAAGAAGCAAAGCTGAGGTGGGGGAAGGTGTCGTGGCTTGATCAGGTGGTGACTGGGACAGGCAGGCAACTATCCCTGTTTATGGGAGCCAAAAATCTGACCCAGAAGGCCTGTTAATGGTCTTGTAAAACCATGTTTTCTGGAATCGAGGTGAAAATATTTTGTCCTTGACGGGTTCTTATATGGAAAAGATCAGCCTTTTTCATTTAAAGCTAACAAAAGAGAAATAAACATACGTATATCTCCTAAAAATAAAAATCCTTATTAGTCCTTTGAAGAAAATATGATGGTCTTAGTGCGTAGCTTTGACTGTGTCTTTTGTGTGGTTTTGTTTTTTGCCACAAGCAAAGTTATTTGAAAAATGTCAGATGAGCAGCTTCTTTTATTCACTTCCATTTCCCTTTTGACCTGATTTTGCTCCATCCTGGGGTAGTCATCCAAGTGAAGAGTATTTGTGCACTTGCACGTAAACACGCACACAATAAAATGGATTATTGGGAAAACACACAGGCTTGCTACCTCTGTGACAACAGGAGCAGTGCATCTGCACATCAATAACTTCATCAGTGTGTGTAGAGACTTCGGCAAGACTGTGATGAAGTCCACTTAGGGCTGGGATTACCGAAGTACATGCAGTATTTTGTAGGAAGCTTGATTTGGGGAAACAGCTCTGTAGGCTGACATGGTTAAGAATGTTTCACTCTGTAAAAGTAAGCTTGTTTAAGCAATACAGATAGGGTGTAGAACCTTTCCTTGACTGTATAGACATTGATTTATTTTTTTTCCTTCACTCTTCCCCTCTTCTTTTAAAATTGTGGGCAAAACTGTCTCTTTTGGAGATAAAAATTTGCATTCCGGGCTTCAGGCCAAACTGTTTTAACAGACAAGTTATATAGTCCCCAGAAAGTAGTCTTTTATGATGGAAATACTGAGAGATCCTCCACTTTGGCAAGCTAAGAGGTCCATCTACCATAATAAAAGTAAGTAAGAAAACTAACTGGCACTGAAGAAAAAGTTTATATTTTTTAAGAGAGTCATAACTAACACAGAATCAGTTAAAATAATTGCACTTTCCTCTATCATCTGAATTTCTTAAATGTAATAATCCCAGTTAGGAAAAATAAACATTAGAAGAATGATTAGGTTCAATTTGTTCCTTTATAATGCTGACAGTTTAGCTACAGTAATATCTGCAGGAAAGCTGGTTTTTTGTTGCTACAGTTTCTGTACTACTGGCTCCTTCTCCAGCATGTGTATCCTATAAATCAGTAGATCAGGTTCTCTGTTCTTGGGTGGTGAACTAGTCTGTCTGGCTAAAAGATGTATTGTCACAGTACATAGAATTCACTATGGAAGGTGTGACACATTTAAAGTGAGAGTTTGTTCTTGATCTTTTCCTAATATTGAAATAGAAGTACCTCACCTTTTCTTCTTTTAATGGGAAAATATAGGTAAGACTGTATCAGGCTAGATTATTTTGTTTCATTTCACAAGTCCACATATTTTTATTATTTTTTGTTTTTCAAACAGCTGTTTGTGCTCCCTTCACCAGTACTTTTATCCTATTTATGTTTTAGAACAACCCTCTCAACCAGAAATCTTACATCAAGCAAACCTCTTAGAAACAGAGAAGCTACAAATGGTAAGAGCAGCATTCTCCCTCACAGTTATGTTCCCAACAGCTGCCTGAAGTCCCTTTACAGTCCAGACAGAGGTGATGGCTCAGAGAGGTGAATGAACACCTGCCTGTGAGTCTTTAGCCAGGCCGAGCACAGAGCAGTAGCCTTGCCACTACACTATTTATTCCTGCCTGTTCTGCAAACAGGGGCCACCCTGATCTTAGACCCACCACCCTCTTCCAAATTGCCCCTCACTGATTTGATATGCCCTATTCGAGAAAAGTGGTTGAGGTTAAGCATTTGAACTTCCTAGAACTTTTGACCCAAAACGGCGTAAGTAAAAACAGAATTGTGTGAAAACCCAGTGGGAAAAACAAGAGACTGATTCCTGTCTGTTTTGCAGCTCGGGGAGTGTGTTTCAAGGGACAGCTATCCTGAGGGCAACGTCACATGGTACAAAAATGGGAGAGCCTTGCAGCCCGTGGATGATGGTATGTTTTGGTCATGGCCAGTGTCCCTGGATCCACACACGGGTGAATGAATGGAGAGCTGTGCTTATATTGCTCTGCCTTACTCTAATGTATTCTTCCTTTGAGAAAAACTGCTCATGTGGAAAGATGCAGCTGGAAGGAGATGTTCAGGCCTTTCAGAGTACCCAAGCTACACCTTGTAACAATTCTCTTTTAGTTCCAGTTTTAAATACACACCATGGGGAGGAGAATTGCTTTTATTAATGCTAACACAAAGCTATTTTTGGACCTGTATAACTAAAAGAAACTTGTAGCTAATTTCCAACTTTTTATAAGGTATTAACTATCTCAGTTTCATACTTGTCCAGTATTGTGTTTTGGAACACACAGAGCATCAGCCTATACAACTATATATTTCCCAGGATATGTAAGAATAACAATTTTTTTTCTTTCTTTTTAACTTTGATAGACTGATAAAACTACAACATGTTTCCTTCCATAAATTAGAGAATGCTTAAAAAATAAATTGGATCCTAATTTTTTTGCCATCATTTTTGAGGCTTTCTTTCTGTCTTAGAAATTGGGCTGATATTTGTAATAAACCTCCCCCAGTTTGCAACTAGTTTTATGTTTGGATTTGATTTAAAAGATTTGGTAGGTCAGGAGTGTGTTGTTGGTAAAATGTTCCTGGTATAATTCAGTGGCAGAGGAAAACTATACAATCTCTTGGGTGACATGTCATGTTTCTTGTATGTTTACAGCCTGATCTCAAATGCAGAACAAGCAACAACACACAGGAAAAAGGTTTCAATTTCTGTCTATGTGACACTGAAACATTATTTCCTTTTCAGTTGTGGTCATAAATTTGCAAAAGATTGTGGACAGAACAACTGGACTCTTCACCATGACATCGTCCCTTCAGTACATGCCAACAAAGGAAGATGTAAATGCCAAGTTCTCTTGCATTGTTACTTATTATGGACCATCTGGCCAGAAAACAATGCAGTCTGAACCAGTTGTCTTCGATGTGCACTGTAAGTTATCAAAAAGCATATCCTGCTGTACAAAGTCTACTTCCAGGTCAGGGGAAAGCTAAATCAGAAACAGTTTACAAAATCAGAGGGTGCTTGGCTATTGAAATGCTCTCTTCAAAACTGATTTGCATCAAGAAGGTCTGAGTTAATTGCCAAAGTAATTTTTATTATCTTCAGATTTACCTGAGATTTCATTTTTCCTAACAATAGAATACTGAATATCAAGATTTCATTCACAAGTGAAAAGAGATAGCTATAAAAAGCTACAGTGAAATAGACTTTTGAGAATTTTAAGTTATAGTGGTTGATAAAAGTGACTGTATAAAAGTATCTGTACCCCCTGAAATAGGTAGTAAATACACAATACAGTTTCTAGTAAACTCAAATGTTTTACATCTTTTCAGAGTCATCACCAAGCAGTTAATGCTGGCTATCTACCTTGCACACAATGCTTCTCTACAGCTGTTAAGATGCTGTGTTTTACATTTAAAATGTATAATTTGAATATTGGTAGACTTTTAGGTAGAGAATTTGTGTAAATAATTGCTTCTGTGTGGACTGAATTTTAAAGCAGCTTCCTTACTGTGTTACTGACAGATGTGGAAATCATAATGTTTCTTTGAATAAACAAAACAGGCTGTTGGCAAGGAAAGATCAGAGGAGGTGGCAGCACTTAGAGACCAGGGGAAGAGACCTTTCAAAATATTGTAAAATGACAGTTCTGAAGGACAGTAGCAGGCAGCAGGTCACAGCAGGATGTAGAGGAACAGGAGACAGACAATATGTCCAGTCAAGTGTTACTTCTCTGCACACTTCAAGTAATCTCATAAAAGATGAGTCCCTGTTTTGGGAACGATAAGGTCTAATTATACATTCCAACATCTGTGTTTTGGCAATATGTTGTATGACAACTGTGTAATCCAGCTGAAAGCATAGAAAATAAGGCACTGGATTTCTCCAGGTAGTGTGAGTGTGCTGTTGCCTTGAAAACAAAAACCATAGGTTGGAAGTACCATGTGTGTTCTGCCTAGACAGTAGTTGCTTTTCCTCTGCAGGTAAAGTTTTTTGAGCTGCAGGGTAGGGGATCAGTTTTGACCTTAATCAAATAAAACCAAACCTTGGAGCACCTGGTCTTTGGTTTCATCTGGAGTTAGGGTTGTCATTTTACCAGCTGTTTCTCCTGAATGACAATCAGCAGAACTAATGGAGAAGAAAACCTCTGGGACAGCTGTTATTTATGGGAATACCATAGGTGTTACAAGCCTGCAGACACTTCTCTCATCGCTTTAAAGCTAGAGGCATTTCTTAGTTTTTTGGTTTTGCTTTATAAACCTGGGTATCAAATTTCACTGTGTTTTTTTCTGTCATTTGTGGAGCCCCATGACCGTGAATAACTCCTGCTGTGCATGGCAGATGTTCCCAGGAAAGAAATGTAATGACCAGAAAGCATTTGTTGCTACAACTTGCCAAGAGATGCTGTGCTGTCCTCATTTCCCCTCTGCTTTCATGCATTAGGGCCACTTCACCTGTTGAGGGTGAGGCTGTTCCAGATTTCTGTGGTGCGTGTCCTACATGCACTTGCAAGTAAGAACTTGCCAGTATGAAGGGAAAAGAAGGCTGCATGGCTCTGGGGTGCTCACTGGCCATGTGTAGTGTGCCCTCTGTATAAAGATTTAATGTTTGATAACCTAGCTCTTCTTGTCCTGGTCTAATAACACACAACTTAATTAATTCCAGCAGTGTGCTGCTAATTAGCAAATACTGGGAGACAGGCACACCTTTCAGTACTGAAGAGGCCTCAGGTATGAACTCTGGCTTTAGGGTGTGAAGTTACTCAGTTTTCTTTCTGAGTATTTTCATCTGCTGTAACTTCAGTTCCTTACTCTGCATAAATGCATCTCCAAATGAATTTTTGAAGTTCTTTATTAATAGATGTCCAAGCTTCAACAGATGCATTTCATGACCTGCTGTTAGTTGACGATAATGACCCGTCTGATTTGGGTTTGCTTTTTTAGTTAAGTTCAGTCTTCTTAATTAGTTTCTCAATAATTGTGATTTTTTTTAATGAGTCAAATATAATGCAGATCAAAAAAAAAATGGCAGACTCCAAGTCTTAAGAAACAGAAGACTTTCAGCCTTTTTTATTTTAGATTGACTGTCAAAGCTATGATATTTTGTATCTCTAAAGCAATAGAATAAAATCATAAAGACCTGCTGCTCATTCCTTGCAACTTCTCCATTTCTCCTAAAGAAATGGGGAGAGCGTGATTGAAATTGTGCCTTCAGAAGATTTTTTTAAAAGATAGATCTATTCAGTCAGGATCTAAGAAATGGTTTATTGTTTGTTTTGGTTTTTTATTTTATATTTTGCACTGAGTTAGTGCAGACTTAGTAGTCAAGTGTTTAATAGCTAGTTCACATTCTGGAAGGAGCCAGCCACTGTAACCTAGTATGAGAAGAAGAGTGAATTAGCTCTTGCTGTGTTGGATGTTGCTTGGATTTGGGTAATTTAGCTCAGCTAGCAGCAGTTATGTGCTTGGTTTTTCAGCTGCAAGCAAGGAAGCTACTGAAAGCAAGGCGTACTAGGAGAGAAGTCTCGGAGCTGGACACTTAGATACCGTCTCAGATATTTAATTATCTAGGCTCCAGTTATGTGGGGTTCTGCTCAGCATTAATCAGTGTACAAAGATAATGTTTGTCAGGCAGACTTCCCAGTCATGCCCTGTTGTTAGGTGTCTGTCTTGTTATGGATCAACTGCTGTACATAACAGATTAGAGCCAAAGACACTTCACACTCAGCTGCTTCCAGCCTTGCTTTTTTCCTTGAAATGGCACAGTGGCTGGGGCAGCTCTGGGATAGCAGCATTCATTTACTAAATGGCTGCCTTTTGGTGCTGGCCCCTGGAATTTTGCTGTTGTAGAAAGCAGAATCTCAGATTTGCAAAAGCACCAAGATGAGCCAAGTCAGGTGTGTGAGCCACTGAGAGGCAAGAAGTGTCTTCACCAGGCTGCTCCTATTTCTTAGTGAAAGCAGGGGAGTACATTATTCATACCAAGCCCCACTCTGCATGGCACTGGACACCACCTTGCTATTCTCAGGCTGCATCTTCCTCAGAAGAATGACCTCTTTGTCTTAGACAGCAGTTAAAGTAGTCTAGCTGCTTACTTCTCTATGTTTGGGTTTTTTTCCTAGATAAGCAAATTAAATTAAAATCTGATCCCAGTTGATTACAGTAGATAGAAGGGTAGGATATTTATACTGAAAAGACTGATAGTTTGCAAGAATGTAACTTTTGTTTAACTGTGTCCATTTTTTAACCAGTGCTGTTTATGTCTGTGGGGAAAAACCTGTTCCAAATTAAAGTCCTAAAGTCTTACTCTTTATTAATTCCTCCCATTTCAGCCTAGAGACAAAGCCTAAGCAATTCCAGGATATATCTAGACATTCCTTATGATAACTTTACCTTAACATAAACTTGACAGGAGCAAAGACATTTTGCAGCAGCCCCTGGAGCTGAGTTTTTTGGCTCAGCAGCTACCAAGAGGGGCATGCATGTCACTCCTGGCCAGCTATCTCATTGCATCTGCTGTATTCCATACCAGCAGTGATGCTGGGCTTCATTCTCCCAAGCAGACAAGGTTGTGCTTCAGCTCTGAAGGTGCTGAGGTGGTAGAAGCTTGTTTGGCCTCGGAAGGGAGCTGGGGCTCTGCAGGAGGGAGGCTGTGGCTGCTGGGAATCCAGCACCCATCCTGCCCTCGGCAGGGGTGAGGTGCTGGGCTGTGTTAGGGCTCTCAGGCCTGAGAGGCCACAGGGAAATGCAGCTCCTGGTACTGAGAAATCCCACTGTAGGAGACAGAGGTGATAAATGCCTGGAGGGTGGAGAGGGCTGTAGAGCACACGCTTCACTAAACACACAGAATCACCTGTCAGCCAGGGCTTTCTCTGCTGTGGAGATTTTTTAGTGTCTAATAAGGTCCCCTGTGCTCTGTCTTAATGCAAGACTGGCGTCTTTGATGGAATTTTATTTATCCTTTGAAATTAAAATAGTGAGAGTTACCTGCCCGTGTTATTTTAATTTTGTTCATTTTACTTTGTTTTTTAAAAATTATGTTTAGGCCTCTGCTTAGAAAGAATAGCATCTGCTAAAGAATGCTCTGCTTTAAAAAATTATGAAAGTAAAATGTAAGTTATAGTTCAACTTCAGTGAACATGACAGAAGTATGCTACATTTACTGTTCTGTTGACTATGTTAAGGGCCCTATTATGTTCACCAGATTTATCTTTCTGAAAGCCTGTAGTGATCAGCATATAGAATAAGCTGAACGTAGTTGCTTAGTTCATATTTATTTCTTTTTAATGCCAGAAGGCTCTTATCTAATACTAATAC
Organism: Chamaea fasciata; assembly: GCF_029207755.1. Lineage (NCBI taxonomy): Eukaryota > Metazoa > Chordata > Aves > Passeriformes > Sylviidae > Chamaea > Chamaea fasciata. The sequence continues at coordinate 18,756,576 of NW_027094087.1, read as the reverse complement.
ATGGCGTTGAGAGCTTCAGTTGTTTTTCTGATTGCTGCAGTGCTCCAAACAGGGAATTTCACAGAGGACAAGTTAATCCCTCATAATGAAATCACACCATGAAATGGTTCATACTAATCAGGATTTCTTTTGCTTTAAAGCACATGACATGGTTGTAATCATTGCTGTTTCAGTTACAGGTATTTTGGAAAAGAAAAAATGAATTTAATGTCATATGACTTCTTTGCACTTAATTGGCAAAAATATAGAAAGTGTGATTAACTTCAAGTTCTTTTATAAGAAGATCTACACATGCAAATATTTTCAGCTGCAGGATGATAAAATTGCACTTTCTTGGGCCATCAATAGTGTATGCATAGTGTTGCTGTGTGGATTATGATGGAGCTATTAAATATGCACATTATTTTCACAGACCCAACAGAGAAGGTGACTATTCAAGTGCTGCCACAAAGCAGTAACATTAAAGAGGGCGATAACATCACTCTGAAGTGCTCAGGAAATGGCAACCCTCCTCCACAGGAGTTCCTGTTTTACATTCCAGTAAGTCCTGCCTTGCTGTCCTTGCCTAGTGAAATATTCTGTATCATTCCTTCCTGCAGACGTTGCTACATGTCAGTGTCTACGTGGATTTGTAACAAATGAAGAAAGGAATTCTGTGTGACAAACACTGAAAATAGACGTTGACCATTATATCATGCTCTGAGAATGCCTCACCTCAGTTGGCAAAATATTTTTGAAAAAACCTCTCCTTCCTCCCAGCCCACCCAAATTTTTCAGGAGTTTAGACCTATTAAAAATTACCAGTCTTCATTTCCCTTCATCAGGTATTTTAATAAACAGTTTTGATTACAGCAGTTTAACATCTTGAAGAAAACTATGTCATCTGTTGTCATAACACAGATTCAGCAGTGAAAGTACAGCAAATTAATTCAGCTGTTTTTTGGGCTTTCACAGATTAATCTTTGTGCAATTTCTTTTCTTCAGTTAATTAATTGTTTGGTGGCATAACAACACAAAAAATAACGTGTGTGGCAGCACAGGAGAGCAAATCTGTAAAATGCTTAAGAGACAGACTGACAAAAATAAAGGCTTTGTTGCCATTAATCTTCTTAGTACTGGCGAAATCCACAGACAGATGTGGCTTTATATTCTAAAACTCCTGGTCCTTGTTCCCATGTCCTGCTTCCTGCTCCTATTTTATATGCCTTATTTCTTCCTGCTGCAGCCCTGAGCAGAGCTGCTCTTGTGAGAAGCCAAAGAAGTGATATCCTTTCAGATATTTCAAACCCAGCATGTCACCCTCTGAACATAATAGTCATCTCCTCTGGACTCCTGGCATGTTTGAATTGCTGGAGAGAGCAAGGGGAGCTAGGAGCCGAAGTCCTTATCTCGGAACAGCCATTTAGATTCAGTGAATCATCCTAGAAACTCACTAAATGCCAGTGAAAAAGTGTCTGGTATCTCTCCTTGCTCCACTATCACAGTGAGTGAGCTAAACACCCAAGTTTGTCTTATCTTCAGGCTCCCTGATACTGGTCCTTTCTCTCAAGGAGAGCTGCAATGGGTGATCTCTTTGAAAGGCTCACAGGTATTATAAACCTCTTTCTGGATTCAGAGATAGGAATAAGGGTATCATTCTGTGCTTGTTTCAAAGCTGATCTAAGTCAGTAATCAGGGAAACTGGGGTACTGGATGGCCATAAAGCAACATTTGCTGGATAATTCAAAACAGTAGTGTGCTTTTGCTGTTCAAAAATGTGCAGTGCAGTACAATTCAGCTCATGATTTGTCCTGAACTGAGTATATCAGAATTAGATTTAGAAACATGATTTGTTTTGTTGTTTTGATTTCTGCAATACTTATTAATAGGCTATTTTTTCTGCTACATTTTCAAATTTTGTATTTTAACGTCCTCTTAAAATGAGTTAGTTGTTCAATTAAAAGAGTAAGCTCTTGATTGTAGTTTTTTTTAAATTATGTTGTCATGCAGGACGTAAATATTAGTTTAAGTAATAGGCAATTACACCTCAGTGATGCTGCGTCTATACGTACTTTGGAGTATTTCACCATCCTTATAACAAAAAAATCCTCAACAAAAATTAGTGGATTTAGTGGGCCCATGTACAGTAAATGTATCATTTTCCACCCCCAGGGAGAACCAGAAGGTATAAGAGGCTCAGATACTTACATAATGACAGATGTGAGACGAAACGCAACAGGAGAATACAAGTGCTCGCTGACTGACAAAAGCATGATGGACTCGACCACCATCACTGTGCACTGTAAGTCACTGCATTCTGCACTCCTAGGTAGGACACAAACTGATCTTAGGATGGTTCCTCTGCTTTGTGCGTGCAGCTTAGTGCAGTTACCTACAGGTGAAGCGTTGGTTTGAAGGGGTGTCCAGTCATTTCTAGTCATTCTAATATATTTCTGTTTGAAAATCTTGACTTTCTCAATTCATTGGCTGGATAGTTTCACTTCGTGTAACTTTGGCTAGTATATGGTTCTATACATTGTCACATACAGTGAGAATTTTGTTATTTTTTCTTTCACTCATGTGAATGTATATAGGGCAAATTAGTCTCTTCCAGCTGTGCCTTAGAATGTACACAAGCATGGATATCACTGAAGGTCATTCTTCATTGTCAAGTTCCCATTCCCTCAACGAGATTAACATGTAAGGAGTCTTGAAAAGAATCTTAGGAAGTCATTATGTTCATGTAGGAAAAGTTGGGGTTTTCTACGTTTCCCAGGATGGTGAGAGCCACAGAGCTCAGTAAATTTTCTTTAGCTGGATACTATTTAGTAACTATCAGCAACACTTCAAAAGCAGCCATTGAACTAGTTGAACCATTGAAGCAATAGTTGCTTTTAATGTCTTTATGCAGAAGACAAGAGCAGGAACTCTTTCAAACTGTGCTTTACTATCACAGGCTGGGAAATAAAACGCAAGCCAGGGGTAGTACTTTTCCCCTAAAAACATGAGGGTCTATAGTCTTCACAGTAGCATCAATAGCTGACAGGTTCAGATGGATCTCTCTGAAGGATAATGAAGTTTAAAGGCTTCCACTGTATTTATATTCTACATGAAAACGAACTTCATGTTTCTATACTTGGCTTTGAATTCTTTTTTCTTGGAAGAGGTGCAATACGCGCGTAATGTATCAGTACATGATTAATTACACTATTATATTTAATGAATATTTTGCCTGTCATAAGATCATGCATTGTTACTCTGCCCACCCATTTTGTTTGCCAAGTGTTGAGCATGTAAAACCTGAAAAGGGTCCTGTGCTACTGCCTTTTAACTGCTGGATAGCAAAGGTAGCTTTGCTCTGGTGTAACTGACCCTTTAATTTTTCTCCAAGTGCATTGCGTGTCCACTTGTACTTTCATAAATAATTACTCTAAAAAATGGCTTCCTCAGCTCCAAGTTATTTTTAACAAGACAGTTTTACTATCTCTTCCATTTTGTCTGCACATCTGAAGAGCTTTACTATGCCAGAGAAACATGTAATTTCCAGATATGAGTCTTCCCAGTGCTGGCAGCTAATGCAGCCACTCAGAACTCAAAGCTGCACTCCAGTACCCTACTGCTTCAGTTTACTTGAGTTCGTTTTGTTTTGTTTTTCTAAAACACCTCCATCTGCAATAAAGCCCTTTTTTTAAATGAGATGCAGTGGCCTGGAATAGTTCTGTAATTGCTGAATGTCCAGACCATGCCCCATCTTTAAGGTACTTCAGTGTCTTGTCTGATGCTGATCTAAAGCATTTCTACGGCATGTAGTTTGTCCTTCAGATTATACTTACTAATGCCTATCAAATCCTACTTTTTCTGCTTCTTTTGCTTTATTGTTCACCTTTTATATGGATGAATATTCCTCTCTGTGCTGTTACACTAAAAATTTCTTGATTAGGAGTCAGGGCTTTTCATTTCTTCACATCCAATCTCAGCATTTTAGATTTTTTCTTTTTAAAAAACCCAACCACAAACACAACAACAAGCAGGCACTATATATAATAATGTTATTTTAAATTTGGGAAACTATTTATACTAATATGTTAAATTTGAACTCTAGTGCTTTTACCCAAACCAATTTTATTGAGCATTATAATGGCATTCATTTTTTTGGTGTCTAGACAGAGAAAGCCTCTTGCTGGTATGAAAAAACATTATCATGCCATAATCCTCAAATTTTTTTTTAAAGAATACCAAGCTCGCTATTTCCAAGTTGATTGTAAATTATGAGACTTACAGAGAGATGAAAATTGACATTAACGCACCTGAGTTACCCATAATGCTTAAGGAAATTAGTTATGAAGGAAATTGAGGGGGGATGAAAGATTGCCTGCGTTATCCATGGAACATAAAGGACAAACTGTACAACCTGAGCTCTTGCCCTTCAGAGCAAGATCTGTGCAGCCAGGTCCCAGTTTAAAGTCCAGCATAACTGAGTGCTCGTGGTTGGCATGATTTGTCCCTCTACAGAGGGAGAAACAGAGCAGGATTGATGTTGTGGATTTGGGGTTTTTTACACTAGGTTGTAAATCCTCTGCCAGCTCTGTTCCTTCAGTGAGTCTGCCCAGGGTCAGATGAGCAAAACTGGCAGGGAGGGGACCAGGGCAAAAGCTGTTTACAGCCACTTACAGAGATGTAGAAGCACACCCTGAGTGAGGCAAGGAAAGCACCCAGCAGTAGAGGACAGGTATATCTTCCCTCAGCTATAAAGAAGCAACTCATTCAACCCACAGTGCCCTTACATTATCTCTTGCTGTAGGATCTGAGCAGCTTGGTGCAGTGCTGGTGTCCCTGCCCATGGCAGGGGACTTGGAAGTAGATGATCTTTTAGGTCTCTTCCAGCCTAAACATTCTATGATTCTGTTACTGTTTCTGTCCATAAAACCTAATGTGGAGTATGTAGGTCTGTGGAAGTTCCTCTTTGTGGTACTTTCCTTTCTGCTAAAATGCGTTCTACAAAGCATCCGGTAAATTAAAGGCCTGAGGAGTATAGCATTTGTATTTCTCTGTAGATATTTTTATAGCCTTGTCTTGTCTTGTCTTTCAGTAAAGCCATTGAAAATACAGGGGAAATCAACTTTTGAATGATGCATGGAAAAATCTATTCTCAAGGTACTAGGAGAAGTTTCCAGTTGTCTACTAGTTTATTTATGGAGTTCAGACAACAAACAAGTGCCTGCATAGTTTTCCCAATATTCCATCAGAGGCCTCCTTTAAATGCTGGAAGTCTGTCCTAGATGTGCCACAGCTTCCAAACTGAAATGTGTGCTCCAGTCTTGCCCACATTAATTCCATACCTCCCTCACATGATGTGGTGATACGTGCAGAATGCACTGTTTGTCTCTTCCTTGCCCTACTTGGTATGCAAACGCAGCACTGAAATCAATGCAAGACTTCAAATGAGACCACATTAAGAGCTAGCATATATTGAAAATGGTGCCTGATGACAAGCTTGCTTCTGAAGAACATTTCAAAGCCAAATGTGAAATGTACAGAAAATTCTCACAGAAAAGTTTTTCTTTCAATGGAGACAAAAATTTAATTTTGACAGGCCTTTATATGCATGAAATGTTTTCTCCTCATACTTCTCTACCAAAGAGAGATTATTTACTAAGTAGTGAGGTAAAGGAAACTACATCATATTTCTTTGTGGACCATACAGATAAACTGGCAGAAAATTAAGCTAAATCAAGTGATTCATGTAGAGGATCCTATGTTAACAGTAGCTTAATTCTGTCTTGCCTCATAAGTCATACAAATACTGCTCTGAGTTACATAGCTCATCTCATACACTACATTTTCCTGAGCTGCTATAGCAACCAAGACCTCGGTGTGGGAGGGACTGTAGTCTGTTACACTGCATAAAGACCGGGCTGAAGAACTGCTCTGGGCTCAGTGTCAGTCTTGCCTGAGATGAAAGCAAAAACTTTCATGAATTTTTGCTTCCTATGGCAGATGTGAGAGCAATGCCTTCTGAATGGTCTTCTGAATGGTGATCTCTTGGGTTTGAGATGCTATCTTGCTTCAAAGAACAAAAGGTTTAAGTACATGTAGAAGGAAATTCTTGAGGGGAAAAAGAAAAAATCCTAGCTTTTTCTTCAATCACCCCTCTGCCCTGATAGAATGTGCTTAAGGGTAACACAAACCAAGAAGAAACACATCCCATACACTATCCCAAATCCATATGCTGCTCAGTGAAGGAGTCTTGTTATTTTATTTCTTTTATTTTTTTTTTTTATTCTGGAAGCCACAGGAGAACAGTTGGGTTCCATTTGCTGGTTTCAGGAGGGAGGATAGGAAATCCCCATAAGAATACAGAAACAAGATGCCATTTTATCTCATCAAGATTTTTCATGCATTCACAGATGAAAGTACAGTTCTTGTGACCTCTCAGACAAGACATTGTAACACAGGTAATAGTGCTGCAGACCAGGAGTACAGGCTGAACCCTAGTTGTTCCCTGAACGTCTACGTTTAATTACAGTAGTGTTCCCAGGGCAACCACTGAATGAAGCCAGTAGTGAAGTTCACTGTTTTGTTAAGGGAAACTCACTTTCCTCTACTGTGATTTTTCTCTCAAGCTTTTTTTGAGCTCAGCTTAAAAGCCAAAAGGAGCCTTTGCAGTCCTTTTCCAGCAAGTACTATATTTGAGATGAAGTCATGTGTGCTTTTGACTGCATGTGTCTGTGTGTGTGTGCACACATCTGTGATAGTCATTCAGCCAGGCAACTTGGCTTACAAGCAAGGCACTGTCAGAGGGGAAGCAAAATAGAGATTGGAAAACCCTGGGTTTCTTTCACTGTAGGATTAAAATTTAAAAAATGACCTGCCCACCAAGTCCTTATACTAAGAAAAATCCAGACCAATGTTTTCTGATGTTTCTTTTAGTGGCTCTCACCCTGCCTTGTGTCAAACACAGCTGTCACTGACTGCTCCCTGGAGCTTAAATGTGCCACTCAGAGCTTGGACTCTTTTTTGAGGTACACAAAAGTGGCATTTTAAGTTACAAATGAGAACAAATAAAGGGCTTCATGTGCACTTCCCCAACCCTGTAATTTAGACTTCTCACCCCTTCAGTCAGTATCATGTCTCATACACCCTCTTTGACCCTCTTCTTCCCCTGCAGATTCTGAGGATAAAAATCCTCTAGTTTTATCACACAAAAAAAAGGTACCCCTCGACCTGCCTTTCTCCTCAATTACTGTTTAGGATAACCTGTCCCCACCTACACTAGTCCTCTCCTGAAGATGTTTTTTTAGCTGACCCATAGTAAGGTACCCTCACAGCATTCTGTGCTTCCCTTTCTGAGATGCACACAGTTATGTGAATTACTTCTTCAGCTTCTTGTGCCTACTCTGTCATCCTTTCAGCAGAACAAGGTGAAAAAAAATCCATTTGTCTGGCGATTAGTGAGCTTTTGCTTTTCCTTTTAGCCTATAATTACAGCAAAAATATGAATGTTCTGCAATGCCTGTTTTAGAATAATTCTCTCATCTCCCTTCCTTGTAAAATTGACTTAGATTTTATTGAAGAAATGAAATCTTGAATTTAATGAGTGCAATTAGTCACATTTTCTTTTCTTGGTAAGCCTCTGAAATGGGCCAGGCTTTCTGAGATTAACTTTTTACAAATGTTCTTTCTATCCCAGATTTGGATTTGCAGCTTACTCCTAGCGGAGAAGTCACAAAACAGATTGGAGAGGCCCTGCCTGTGTCATGCACGATTTCTTCCAGTAGAAACGCAACTGTTTTTTGGATAAAGGTCAGTAATTCATCTATTTCACACTCCATCTGAGTGTTCTCCTCTTCATATTACTGCTGCTACTTCTGTGTTTTGGAAGGAAGGAAGGAAGGAAGGAAGTTGTTCATTGGGCTTTTTAAAGAATATTGTTACACATGTGGTTAAAATGAGATCTACTCACATTGATGACTGAAAATCAGTTACTGTAATTATCAGCTCAGCTTCCAAATGGAGAGAATTAAGGCGTATTGTAGCACAAGTACAACTTTTTTTTGAAATGGTCCATACAAGAGCCCTTTGAGAATAAGGTTCTTCTAAGAAAAAAAAAGCCCATTAGGAGGAATTTGGTGCATTTTGTCAGAGGTGTGCTTGGTCTTGGTTTTGATAAACATAACTAAAGGGTAAGGGTTGAGAGGTCAGATGATGAAAAATGTAGCTATTGAAGAAGGTGGCTTTATATGAACCTGTAGTGCTGGAAACTTACCATAATGATACCTAATGGTTGTTCATGAGCATGTGTTGCTCTTGTAAGCCTGGCCTAGAGGAGAGTTGCTTGTGTCTCAGACATGTTTTATCACTCATGATCTTGACCAATCTACTAGAAAAACTTAGAGCCAATAATTGATCCCATCTATGCTCTTGATTTAAAAGCAAAACTGTTCAAGATGAAAGGAGATGGCTTCTGTAAATCTCCAGCAGTTTCCACTTTTTGTGCTGTGCATTCAAATGTACTTATTAGTGGAGAAACAGCTTAAAAAAGTGAGGCTCTAATTTTCCAAAGCATGTGAAAACTTGTGTTGATAGCAGTCACATTTGTCATTAAGGGGTTAATGTATAGTGAGTCCATCTCTGTCATTTCTAACTCCTGACTTTATCAGGACAATACCAGAATGCAAACAAGTCCATCATTTTCAAGTCTTCAGTATCAAGATGCTGGAAACTATGTCTGTGAAACTACTCTACAGGAGGTTGAAGGATTGAGGAAAAGACAGACACTTAAACTTATTGTGGAAGGTAAGCAAGCAAGTAATCACAATTATTAATTGTTCTTTAAAAATAAAAAGGTTAACTGTAATATTGTTCTTGTAGGAAAACCTCAAATCAAAATGACCAAGAAAACCAACACAAATAAAATGTCTAAAACAATTATCTGCCACGTGGAAGGTTTCCCCAAACCAGCAGTGCAGTGGACGGTTACGGGCAGCGGAAGCCTCCTAAATAAAGCAAGTATCTTTCTTACTACTTTATTCACCAAAAACTAGAGTATAGGAAATAGTATAGTATAATATAGAGTGCAAATTAAAATCAGGGAGCATTTTTGAGATAGTGAGATCGAAGAAAAGTCTTTCTCATTTATCTAAGAGAAGGTTAAGTGGTAGCTGGAGCTACATGGTATTTACATGGATGATTTTTTTATGATAAAGCCTTTTTGAATAGAACAGGTGAAGGCAAAGGAGGTCCACTGGCTACAAGCTGAAGTTGGATGGAAAAAGAAAAGGTTACAAATGAAATATGCATTTTTTAAATGAAGGTACTTAGTAGTTTTATCTCGGTAATGTGCTGATTTTGCCATTGCATGAAGAATTTGCAAATAAAGATGGAATTGTAGAACTTACATTAGGAAGCAAATGTGCACTTGATGTAGGTATTAACTGAGTGAAATGTAATGAAATGTGGCATGTGTGGATCAGAAGTTACGTTCAATATAGTTCCTTAAGAGCTTTGCAGCTTTTATCCTAATATTTATAGTTGTTTTTGTATGGTTATACCTGTTGTTTCTCACTGGAAACAGAACGATTATGAATTCATCCTGAGGGATAAATAAGAAGAACTCATATATAGCGAGAAAAATACCTGGAAAATATGCAAACCGAAGTATTTTTATATGGATTACCAAATCCCATACAAAGCATTGCCACATTTTGCCTTAGCAGGAAAAATAAATGAGACCTCTCTACAATCAGTGGCTGGAAGTACAATGTAAAGCACTCCTGTAGATTCCATTACATTTCATTAGGTTTTGCTTTAAGCCTACAGAAATTATGCGCAGCTCACAAAATTTGTCCTTTTACTTGTATAGGTATAGGACAGGAATTGTCTTGAAGCTGTATGTGTGATGGAAAATAATTTTCTCTAGGTGTTGCATTAATCCAAGACTGAGGTACAGCAAATTTAAGGAGCAACACATCAATATTACAGTACAGATACGATAATTGTTACTAGATACACATAGCTTGGCAAAATAATGCTTAATGTGGACATAGCTTGGAAAACTGGAAACTGGAAAACTTGGAGCAATTCTTCTCCTTATAATGACATAAATGAAAAACAGTAAGATGGAAAAAATTATACATTAGAAGTTTTAAATTTTCTTTAACAATTCTTTCACTTGCAATATTTTTTAAATACTTGAATTAAAAGCAAATAGAGAATGTGAACTTTTTCAGAAAAAAAAACCTTTTTTTATCATTGGTCTTACAGTACACACTATACTATCTATACTTGGATATTTTGGCCAACTTTTTCTTTCAAGTATTCGCATTTTCATTGGTAAAACAATGTAGTATTTCTCTTGCTATTGTTTGGAAAACAGAAATATTAGTTTAAAGTTATTTCCCTCTGAACATTTTCAACGTTTAATACAAGTGATGCATGTATTGTTCTTTGTGTTTTTAAAGGATACTAATCTTCATTTTTCACCTTTCAGACAGAGGAGACAAAATATGTTAATGGGAAATTTTCCAGTAAAATTGTAATTGCTCCTGAGGAAAATGTAACTTTAACTTGCATTGCAGAAAATGAGCTAGAAAGGACTGTGACCTCCATGAACGTCTCTGCTAGTGAGTGTCCTCTAAAGATAATTTCCTTAAAGTTACAGTTTCTCATAAAGTACCCATACATCACACTCAAATGGAGAGTAGGTCTGCATAGTAATGTTGATACTAAGATATTTAACCTTTTTGTCTTAAGTCAAGCATTTGTAAATCTACTCTGGATCAGTAGTACATAAAATTTCTTGATAGCTTTCTACAATAAGTCACTTAGTCTTCATGACTTTCTTGGCTAGCTACCTCTATTTACAAAAGTAAACAAGACTACAAAATAATAGTACAGCATAATAGTACAAAATACTGCAAAGTAATACTTCATTTGCAAGACGGAGATCTTTATTATTTACACAATTAGCAGTATCTCTAAGTCCCTAAATTCCAGTTTGTTTTTACTGGCATGACTTGACTCACAAAAGAAATATCAGCCACGCTGGGCTTTAATCATATGTCAGGATGAAAGGCAGTGAGAAGGTATGGAAAGGTAGCACAGAAATACTCAGTCAGAAATATTTCTGACTTGAATATTACAGGTATAGAGTAAGATTCTTCTAATGGCTTTAGTATAGCTGCAGAGAAAAGACTTCTGCTTAAAGATCTGTTTAATGATTAAATATCTTGTTTGGCAAACACTCTTCTGGTTTCTGTCATTGCTGTATCTAAATAGGTAATTAAATGTGATGTTCAGGTCTACTATGTGTTGTCTTTAATTTAATTTTAATATTTTTCATTTCAGTAAGTATTCCAGAATATGACGAGCCAGAGGATAGAAGTGGTATGTATGGTTTCCTCTCTCTGTAACCCTTATTTTTGATTGTCTCAGTTCAAGACCTTTTTAGTTCACAAGTCCCTGGAAGTCTTTTAAAGCCAGATTTGATTTGGAATCAGCTGGTGCTGTAATTGACCAAGGTGTTAAAAATGCCTTTAAAGAACATTGCACTTTTTTTTTTTTTTTTTTTTTTTTTTTTTTTTTTTTTAAACTTTCTAATGCCTTTTTTTGTTTCTGGTGGAAATTCTTTAGAAATGTTGTAATGCTTTACTTTATCATAGGTCATCTCATTAACTTTTCTTCTTTGCTTCAGATGACAATAGTGAAAAGGTTAATGACCAGGCAAAGCTAATAGTAGGAATTGTGGTCGGTCTTCTGCTGGTTGCTCTGATTGCAGGTGTTGTCTACTGGCTCTATGTGAAGAAATCAAAGTAAGATTTTTTTCGAAACTTTGTACTAAGCTGGAAAAAGAACAGCGATAAGCAGAGATGTATGTTCACCTGTTTTCCTTCCCCTACAGCATTCCAGTTTTCTGGAGTGGGGCAAAGCTGTTACAGCAGGTGCACTTGATAGTGACAGGAAGCTTGGTACCTCTGATTGGCTTGTCCTAATGCTTAGTGGGACTCATCTCCTGGACGCGGGTTCTAAGATTTTCATAGACCACAGTAGTAATGAGGTCCTGTTTCCTGACAGCCAAGTCTGTGCTGACTCTTGCATTTAAATATAGTACTTCATTGTGGAACTCGATGTGTGGAAGTCTGTGTGGCTGGTACTGGTGCTAGAAACTGCCTTCATTTAGAAATTGGCTAGTTTCCTTTAAAAATCGAATAACATACAGAATAGGACTCAACCGTCTCAGGGAGAAGAGAGGTCCTTAATTGTTTTGTTCACTTGTACTTTGAGATTTCTGAAATAAAATTGGTAAAAATAGAGCTTCTGTTGCTGAAAAATCTAGGACCTCTCAACCCAATCCAGGTTTTAGCCATCATAGGCATGGAATGGCATTTTCCAGTGAGGCCTGCCTGCTTTCAAGTTTTTTCCTTGTCACGGAGGCTCACTTCAGAAAATAAATGGGAAGGTATCAAGAAGTGACCATGTTGCTCCATCCTTTTGAAGCTGTGTGCCCCATTTGGTCTTGCCCCATACTTTAGTCTCCAGGGAGAGCTGAGGGCACTCAGAAGTGGATTTGCTTTCGGACAGTTCTTACTGCTGCTCCTGAGCAGGGGAGGTTCAGTGGCTGTGCATAACATGCTCCAATCAGTACAGGTGTGAAAGCAGTCTGAAAGTTCAATTGGGTTTACTGTGATCTTCCATTAAAATTGAATCAAATGAAATCTAAAATATACCAGTGGGATTTTACTATGAACAAATGTGTTTTCACTGATGTGAAAGTACAAGGAATTCTCCATCTGCTAAGAAATGCTCTTTTTTTGCATAATACATAAAGACTTTGGCTCAACCATAACTAATCAGGTTCTTGAAGTTTTTCAAATATAGAATTGTTATAAATTACCCATGCAAAGAACCACACGCAGATACTATAGAAGGGGTTTTTTTGATTTTTTCCAAAGCTTATGCTTTTTTTTTGGTAAAAAACTAAAAGTAACAACATAGTTCTCCTCCTCCCACACTTTGCTACTGTTGCAAAAATGTCTAGATAACTTCCTTATTTCTTTTTCCAATGTGTGAATGTGGTGTCATAAAACTGTGGTATACTGCTTTGGGTTTCTTTGGATGAGGTGGTTTGAGTATAACAAGGGCAGAGAAGGTAAAATGTCTCTTTTTGCACCATGAGTAGCGTGGGGAGAGCTGACAGGAATTGTAGAATATAGCATGAGATGAATTTATGAATTACAACAATTTTTTCTGCTTCCAAGATAGGATATGGCATAATCTAAATGGACACCATTTCTTTTCTTCATGCTCAGTTTCTCTTCCTAAAGCTTAGAGGAAAAGTTAGAACTAGAATTGATTAGACAGGTTCACTGGAAACAAAAATGTCTTTATAGTTAAATAATAGTCTCTGTACATGTACAACACATGGTTGCTGGCTTCTAAACCCCTTAATTGATGTATCATCATTGACAATCTCCTGTTCTCTGTATATTTTTAAATTGATCTGTTGTTATCCTCCCTGCTTTCTGCAAACCATACTTGCAGGAGCAAGCGGAATGTCAGTACCTATTCTGACAAAGTTTTCATTATGAATCATAGCGTAGAAATCAAAGTAGACCTTGCTAAAAGCAACTTACACCTCTGGACACAACTCCCCCCCATCTCCGTCCAGGCCAGCAGGTAGTAGTTATTTTTTGAACCCACCCTTGACCAGTAACTCACCTAATCTCTATCCCCAAAGTGACGCCAAAGGAAAGTCTGAGAAGGCAGCAGCACAGAACTTACCAAGTCTGCCGAGGCAAGAAAAACATTACTTTTTTTTGTTGTTGGTGTTGTGGTTTGTATAATCTCCTATTGTCTTGTCATCCACACTGAGTAGGAATTATACTCGTAGCCTTGGAATATATTCACAATAAATCACTTGTACAGTTACTCACTGCCTCAGCTCCACTTGATGGAAAAGCTGATTATTGCCACATATTCTTTTCAGTGTGAATATTATCCCATAAATCAGAGACTCATCTGTATTCCACATCCCACAACCAGCCTCCTCTTGAATAAAGAGCTGAGGCTACCTACCCCAGCATGCCTTGTTTCTCCTTCATCTGAGCATAAGGCCAAGCACATGTTCTCTGCAGAATTTCTCCTTTTTCCAAAACTGATGTTGTAAACCAATCTGCACTGAACAGAATATAACTCAGCACTTCAGAATCTTTCTAATTTTTTTGTGTCAGACCTCGGTTGAGAGATTGCAGGACACCCATCTTAGGTAAATGCCTCATATAAGAAATTTTCACCTTGCCAGAAACAGTTGAGGGTACAGCAGAAATTAAAGATTCAGAAAGGCAATAGTGCATTCAGAGCCCTGTCCCCTGCTCTCTAGTCATGAAAGTTTGCATGTAGCTGGATCTTGGCCCCATTTTTGTCCCTGGAGTTTGGAGGTGCCCAACACATGAGGCTAGATCGAGGTTAAAGAGTTTCAACATCCAGTGAAGCAAACTTCAGTTGGGCCAGCTGAATCAGAGCAGCAGTCTTAAAGTTATTCACACTCAGAGCACATCAAACTCCTCAAATATTTCTTAGATCACAGCAATGATAGAGGTTACTGGCATCTCAGAAACTGAACACTTGAAGCATAAAAATTCTGCTTTCCTGGTACTTTATAGCGAAAAAAACATATGAGTCAGATGTGGTGGGCCAAATACGTAAGAAACTCACTATGTTTTCAACAAGACTCAGCATTTTTTTGGGTTTTCACTCAGTTCCCTTTCAGAGAAAAGACACAGTTACCAAACATCTCCCAAAGTGTCAGCTCATGGCACAAATCTAATATAAAAGTGACACAAATTAAAATGGTCACCCATTTCTTGATGACTGGAATATCTTTCTAATATCTCTGTGGTTTTTCCTACTGATGGACATTTGAAAATAATTGGAGGAAGTGGAAGGCAAGAATGGAGTAAATAAGGAGGTTGCAGCTAGTCCAGACTGGGATACATAAAATCATTAGCTCCTAGAAGATCATCTGCAACAGTGCAGTTGAGTGTAGCTTTAATGAAATTCATGGCTCTTGTTTCTGCACCCAGAACTACACAGATGTGTATCATCTTACTTGTCAATATCACAAGCTTGGGTAACAAAGACAAGCAGCACTGCATACTTTCTTCCTTAAATGGTGTTGTGGGCAAGGCCTAGACTTGCAAGATTAAAAGAAATCAGAAGTTAAAAGCCTACAGCAATTTTTGGGTCACCTATATGTAGTCTGTATTTACACTACAGCAGGCAAAACAATTATGGAAAATGGTCTTCATGTTACAAACAGTGCTATGAACAGTATCTGAACAAGATCCATGAAAATAGTGGCCCCATAGCACACGTACTCCAAAGAATGCTAAAATCTAACTTCAGTACTACTTGCAGAGAGATTTTGATTAGGATTCCCTGAGGATAATTATTTTCCTGAAGAGCAAGCATAGATAAATATTAAATATTAGTCATAATTTTAGCAAGAGCTTAGAATGATCCATGATTTACAAATTAATTTAAAGGGGGAAAAATTAAAAAAAAAAAAAAAGAAGAGTTGAGTGAGTAAACTCATATTTACACAACCAACTTCTCACTCTTCAGAGCAACAGCATACAAAGGTGTGGGCTTTTTTTTGTGGAGCTGCAGATAATGACAGTGTGAGAGTGCTCCAGGTCTGGGCAAAGTGGACTGTCTTCCCTTTTGGGTAAATCCTTGGGAATATTTCTATCCATTCAGACTCCATTGCCCAGCTACTCAGATATTATGGGGAAGTTGAACTTGAGTTGCAAACAAAGCAAGCTGGCAGGAGTTACTGCACAAAAAAAAGTAAGGAACAACTGTTGTTGGATGTTAAGCTGGGGAAGGACCATTTGTCCTGAGCCTGAAGTCACCTCAGGAAGCGATGGAACCCATGTTTGAGATGTTTCTGTTACAAACCCAAGCCAAGTCTGTCGAACGCTGGGGAGTGGTTTCATGCCAGGGCCAGCTGTTCCTCTGCCGTTTGCCTGTGGAGCACACCTCCGTGCAAAATAACTCCTGTGTCTCTTAGTGACACTATTTAGATAGCACTAGAAAAGGCAGCAGCATTGTTTGTGCTGAGGTGGTGAGTCTGCCTAGATAATGGTATTTGGGGAACAAAAAAAATAGGTCAGCAGGATCACGGAACCATCACAAACAAATGGCTGCATTTCATGCTCAGGCATTGAGAATCAAAATCCATCTGATTGTCAGACATGAAAAACTGCTGCTGCTCTCATTTCAAGCAAGTGGTTTGTAACATCCTCCAAAAGAGTTCTGGAGCACATGCCTCTTTCAAAGTTAGTGCTGCCCTTTAAGTCTCCCATTTTTTCCCAGTGTGGCTTTAGGAAAATAAAGGTGACATTTAGTTTGACTGAATGTAGAACTAAAATAGATTACTTTAAAAATCCAAACCTGATCGCATTGCAGAATCTCCTGATGTTAGTCATTGAATACTTTTAACCTAATCAAAGACCAGACAGTTCCCTCTGCTGTTAAGTGTCAGGTGATACGAGATTCAGTCTGCTTTGGGCACTGTAAAACCGATGATAAGAGGCCAAAAAAAAAGAATTCCAGTGAGCCATGCTAGTAGTCTATCCAGTCTCCAAGAGCAGACATTAGCAGTTATATGAGGACAGATGTGCATGATACTGCTTTCTCACATCCAACTCACTTCAGCACAGGTAATTGCCTGAGTCCAGATTCTTTCAGCTTTTCATCTCTTCCCCTATTGTCTCTAATTTTGTGAGACTTATTTACAGAAAAAACTCATTAGCACATGACAAGTCAAATTATATGCTCAACCTAAACCAAACGTTTTAAATTTAAATTATGAACTTTTTTAATTTTCAAGGGGTTTTTTTTGAGGGGTTGTTTCTTTTTTTGTTAGGATTAAAGAGATTTGTGAAAGGTTATTAAGCTCACAGAAGGTCAGTCTTTACCAAAGCATTGAATTTTCTTCTTCATTGCATCTCACATCCTTTCCTTTTATTCAGGTCACGTGTTTCAGGTTTTGAATTCCAGAAAAAAATATATTGTTACTGCACAATAGAAATTTACCACTGTAGAATAAGTTACTTTGTAATACGGTCTCAGCACTTTTAAAATTAAATTTGCCCGTAATAAAGAGGAGCTCAGATCTTTGCAGTAAATGGGTTTTGAGCATGACACCTTCCTGTCAGTCACACAAATATAACAGGGGCACCCTAAACCAACAGCAGAAGGCAAATGCAGCTTTAAAACATTAAAACTTATGGCCCCTCAGGAAATAACCTCCTCTAAAAACGAAAAGATTTTAGAGTGGTCCCTTTCAGTGTAGCCTGTGGGGTGTGGGATCCAGATCCCATGCTCCCACCTCAAGCTGGAGAGCAGCATTTCAGCAGAGGTGGGGAGGGGTGAGGTGCATTGGCACTCCCCCAGGAGCTGCTCAGAGACAAGGACTGAACTGTTCCTGCCCCAGGGTAGCTAGCCCAGGGCACACGCGGGGTGCAGGTGCTCCCCCGGCCTTTGCTCAGATGGAGGATGTGCGCAGGAGCCCCCTAGCAGCGGGAACCCCGCCCACCGGTCCGGGAGGTGCTGTCCTGCATGGTGTCAGTGTCACACTGCCTAACTTGTGTCTTCATTGAATCTTGCCAGTCAGCGTCCTCCGGGTCTTTACCCTGAAGCAAGGGTGAGCATATGCAACAATCCGTCACTGCAGACCGTACTTTTCTGTAGGGGAAACAAATTATCTGTAGAGAGAATGCAGATAAGATAATCTGCTCTGACACAAGGGATTTACTTTGTCCCACTCCAACGCATTTGCCCATTTACATTTTAAAAATTGGGGCCTTCGAAATGTTATCACAGCACTGCAGGAATCTTTCACCTTGGCAGACAGTGAGGCTTCTCACAGATTAAGTGAATGGCATAGTGGTTTTATTGTGCTAAGCTAAACTAAGCACTTAACTCATTAATTCATCACCACTCCTTGCATTAAGGAAGCCCTGATATTTTAAATGAGGCATACCTCTTCTTTTTTTCCCCCTCAAATATTTACACAATCTCATCTTTACCCAAAGCTTGTCAGTCATAGCTAACACAGACCTACAAGCCAGAGTGAGATATTTTTTTTTCAGTGTTGCCAGAATTTTCATTAATTTCTCCACATTTAAAGAGCTTCCGCTTGGCACAGGCTCTGGAAGTCATTTACGACAAGTACACAAAAGATTGCTGTGTTGATCAAGATATCTTAGCCACACTTGTAACATTTTAGTATGCCTTAAAGCAGACTCGTGTTTATTGAAACAAGCTGCACAATTACTTTGTCAAGGAACATGGATCTCCACAACTGGTTTAACCTTACTAAATGTCTGCTAGCTCAGAACTATTCTGAATTCCTCAAGCGGTAGATCAAACACACAGACCCGTGCTGCAATACTCCCTGTGGTACTCACAGCACTGGGGGATCTGGTGTCACTGCCCTGTTTACAGACATATGCAAACCTGTTGCTCTGCTCAGAACAGAACTGTCAAAATTTTCTGTTCACTGTGAGGGGAGGAGGCAGTGTCATTAATATCAGTATGGAACAAAATGCTGTAGGCATGCAAAAATGACCTTCCTTTACATTATAGGTCAGCATCAAAACATGTAGACAAAGATCTTGGAAATATAGAAGAAAACAAAAAACTAGAGGAAAACAATCATAAATCTGAAACTTAAGAGAAAACGTGTCAGTCATCATTCCAGGTAAGTGGTTCATATTACAGCATTAAAATCTCTTTGTCTATCATTTCCCTCTGGTGATCAAAGCTCTAGTTTGGTCTGGTGCTCACCTTCCTGAGGCAAAGGCAGTGGGGTCATATTGTGGTGCAGTTTTAGGACAGACAGACTCAAGCTTTAGGCCAGTTAAGAATTCAGAGCTGCACATACAAATATAAGCAGAAGGCTGACGTTCAGATGGAACTTAATACTTGGCTTGATTTTAATGCACATGCTTGAGGAAATGAAAATACGAATTTGTATAACGCGTGTGTAAGTATGTGTTTATATGAAGAGGATGTTTAGGTAGAGTTCAGAAGGTTTCAAGTTATGACTTGAAATGTTTACAGGAACTTCTTCGCTTCCTGAAAGCAACAGTTTCCAAGTGCTTGGTCACTTTTTTCATCATTAATGCAAAGGTCATGAAATTTCCTTCCCTTAGAACAAAACAATTCTCTTAGTCTAGATTTCACACACCTGTACTGTGATCAGTTTTATCCTGGGAAGAGACACTGTGTATTACATTAGTAACAGGTTTGAAAGTTTCCCCTGCTGGGATCTGTATGAAATGAACTGTTTGCAAATGATCTGGCAGATCCCGAAGTTCTGTTGGGAATTACAGGAGCACGGCAGAGCACCAAGAGCACCACCCTGTGCTCACACATATGTACACCACTGCTGCACCTCTCCTCCTAGGACCCAAAGGAGGGGGTTACAACATTTTTCTGGGCAGTTTAAGCCATTTAAAATTAACACTGTGATAACACAAGAGTCTGGAAACCAACTAATCATAGAGAGGTTTGTTGAGTTAGTCATCAACTGTTCTAAAAAATAAGAGTATTACATGTTCAGGGATGTTTACATTGTAAGCTCCTCCACAGGAAAGCTGTAGACAGCCCTGATTTTCAGTGATCTTAAGTAAATATCACTGGGTACCTTCTTGAGGTAGGAGGGGTTTAAAGCATATGGAATTATGTGGAATTATGATATTTCATATTTACATAACAAGGTTTCTTGTTTAAATGAATGCAATTGTCAGTAATTTCAATATGTCAGTATTGTCTGAAATTTTCAAATACAAAGCACAAGTTTTGCATTAAATGTTTAGAATTTATTGGATTATATAGAGCAATTACATAGTATATAAAGAGATGCAGAATTGCTGTAGGCACTTTACCAGCAGTATCACTGTTTTGCTGGTTTGGAAAAGGGAATTGGGCGTACCAAAATTATGTCCTAATTTTGTGTGCACATTGTGTGCCTTCAGTGCAATCTTCTACTCTATTCCTTCAGATCAGTCGATCTGATAGTAGATAGTAGATAAATGAAATGAACATAAATCTCTTACTTACCAGATAAACTTTCTGGATTTACCAGGAACAATATTGCAACAGTGATTCTTGTCATGAAGGAAAGCGTTTACATCACTGAGCTGCAGAAGAAAGTACTGTTCATATAGCTGTTTATTTAAAGCTTAGATACTGAGTAGTTATGATGGTTAACATATTTTAAAATATTTAACTGGCTTTATCTTTCATATTTTCAGAGAATACATATAGACCAATTGAAGCATGAACGTGGATTGTATTTAAACATATACAAAGAAGTGACAGCTATTCATGGTTCAAGTATTAAGCAGATCATACTACCAGGTTTTCAAAGGATTTTAGACACAATTATCTCAAGCTAAAAAAAACCCCACAAACTAATTTTGGCAACAGCCATGATAATAGGTCACCATGTTGTGTTCTGTTTGAAATATTTTTTTGTAAATGTCTGCACTGAAGATTTCTTTTTGTTTGCCTTTATGTAAATTTTTTACGTAGCTATTTTTATACACTGTAAGGCTTTGTTCTGGGAGTTGCTGTTAATCTGATGTATAGTGTAATGGTTTTATTTCAATTGTTTTTATGACACCCTTTGAGCAGGTACATGTCTGATTCTGGTTGTTATCAGTGAAGCCTCTGCTTTGTAGCAAGTACCTAGAGTGTAAGATTGTCTTAAAGGAAAATGTCAAACTCCTTTTTCATTCTTTGAAATCATGGTAAAGCAGAAGGGTGACAGCTGTGACAAGAATGAACAAAACTGTTAATGAAAGTGAACATTTAAAAAACCATGCAAAGCTAAACAAGCTAGAGAGGGAATAAAGAATTTCCCTGACGAAGTCTGGGTATTGAGTAAGGAACACTAGGAAAAATTCCAAGCCTACATACAGCTGGTGGCTAAAAAATCCTTTTCTTCTAAAGCAAGACACGCATTATTGATGGTTATTAGTCATCCTTCATGTTAGCATTAGGATAAGGAACTGGAATTCTGGATTAATTTTGATTCCTTTATGTTATTCGCTGCCTTAAAGTACTGTACCTTTTCTTCTTTTCAGAGAGATACCAGTCAGAATTGGAAACTTTTTTTAAAAAGTGCTCATATCAAAGCTGCATTTTTTTCCCACAAAAATAGAATATATATATATATATTTTTTGTGTGTTTTTGTTAACTATGCTACAGATATTGAATGCACCTTGAGATAATTTTAGTGTTTTTAACTGGTACCTAATTTATCAGACAGTACATATAATTGTAACAATGAAATGTCTATGTATCTTTAGTTACATTCAAGTTTGTAACTTTATAAACATGTTTTTTGCTTGAGGGAATTTTTAGAATGGTACTTGATAAGAAAAGGTTTTAGGGTGAATGGCCAATAGAAAGCTGTACTTAAGGGAGATAAGTTTCATCTTATCTGGAAAGTTAGTTTCTGGAGGACGGTAACAGGCACCTTTGATGGAGAGGAACACTAGAAGTAAGCAGAACATCAGGTTTCCATTTACAAATATCCAGGGAAAAAGTAAGTTTTTATAGACTGGTAGGCAAAAATAAATAAATAAATGAATAAATAAATAAATAAATAAATAAATAAAAGAAAAAGATGGACGTTAGGAAATGTATTTTGCCACTTTTGCATTATTTAGGGGGCAGAAAACACTGTTACTTGTAAATTTGTAAAATGTTAAATGTCTGGGCAGTAGTGACTGATGTCTTAATAAAAGCTTCCTGTAGTGCATTGGCATGGATTAAATACATAAGATGTCCTATAAACTCTATGCTGTAAAAAATATTAGACGGAAATCCTGTTATATGCCTCTAAACTTTAATTTGTTACTGTTTTATTTGGCAAAAAGAAAAAAAATTATAATCTTGGTCAATATTTAAACCAAAGTAAAATGGGGGAAAAACCAAAGTAATTTGTTTTGCATGGCTAAGCCATTCTGTTATCTCTGTAAATATTGTGATTTTTTTCTTTTTAGAATTTTGTTAAAAAAATTCTAAAATTTTTAAACACCTGTTTTTCCAAAATAAAACGTGAACACACAAAAATGTTACTTTATATATAAATATATCTTTTTCTTTTGGTGCAAGAACACTGCCAAGTGATACACATTTTTTAAAAGAAAAAACAAATTCAGTGGGCATGACTCTGAATGGGAAAAGTTGTGCCAGAGTCCTGTCAAACAGTGTGCATCACCTCTC
Organism: Chamaea fasciata; assembly: GCF_029207755.1. Taxonomy (NCBI): domain Eukaryota; kingdom Metazoa; phylum Chordata; class Aves; order Passeriformes; family Sylviidae; genus Chamaea; species Chamaea fasciata. Next base: position 18,734,291 of record NW_027094087.1, on the reverse strand, counting down.
TTTGTTTGTAACACTGCAAATAATTCTTAAAGAGAGAGAGGAATCTTCCAAAGATAGGGAAAATTCCAAAGGGAAAGCATAGGGAAGGGCTGAAAATTTTCATACCACTGTCAGGGGAATGTAGGGCAAACAAGAAGAAAAAAAAAGTCCTTCAACTTTCACAGCTACAGAAAAAGGAATATAAACAACTCCTCGCCTTTTGGGATTCTGCTTGATCTCCTATGCACTTTAAATCGTCAGTCCGAGGAGCTGGGTTTTTCACTGCTCCAAGTTCACTATGGGCAAGTCTCAAGAACCAAGAGTGCAAAAGAATTAATGTTTCTATCCATGCCTAAACAACAATAAAACTGAAGTTTGTCTTCACTGGTTTGTGTGAAATCTCAGTTTACAAGAACACGTGTGAGCCCCAGGGAAGGTGCTTACCCAGAGCTTGAGCTGCTGCTGCTGCCTGTGGTCCTGCAAATACACCCCTGTGGAGTCTGGCTGGCAGGAAGAGTCATGGGGTGATAGGTGTGGGGTTGTGGAGCTTATCCTGGCCCACAGCACCTGGGGACCACAAGCACTTGCTCAGAGAAATGCACAAGCTGGTACACAAAGTCTTGCCAAAGCTCGTCACACAGGTCTCTGCCTGTGACCTGGACAAATAATTGTCCAGCACTGAATTTGGGGGGCCCTGTTCAAATCTGACTGAGGACACCACAAGAGTTTCACCTCAGTTTACTGCACACAGGAAGAAAAACAAATCCCTGCTCACAAATGGTTTTCAAAGCATGACAGGAGGCAGTAGAGGAGAGCCCATCCTCTTGCTTTGCAGTCAGGAAATAATGCGATTAGTGGTGTCTGTTCACGGCTGTGCAAGAAAACTGCCACTGAGCTTGGAACAAACCAGTGGGTTTCAATGGCAGTATCATGCAAAAATACCCATGGGCTTCCCAAGCAACTCTGGGGGTCCTCTGAAGCAGTAATATCAAAGCTGTAGCTGTGCTGCAGTGGATATGAGCCACAGGAATGTGATAATGGTGTGGCCATAGGTGAGGCCTTCTGGAAAGAAAGGAAAAGAAGTGCTTGGGGTCAACACTATAAAAGGGAAAGCATCAGGGACATTTTGTCCTGGTTCTGAGTACTACAGACCAGCCTCTGCTTGAGGACTTTACTGCTCCTCCAGCTGCTGTGCTGCTGGGGCCAGCAGTGGGTCAGAGCCCAAGCCAGGGACAGTGCTGAGCTGGGGAACAAACCAGCCACACCTCATTGTCTGGATACTTGCCAGGCTTTGCCAGCATCAACCCAAATGGTTTAGGCACTATGTTACACCTTTTCCTGGACACAGAGTTCTCATCCTGTCACGTTTTGGAAAAAATACACAAATAAGTAACTAAATTCTGTATAGGTCATTATTTGAACATGATGAGATACTAATGTGAGTTTTATCCATATTGGTGCCAGCACACAAAGACGTAAAAAGAATGACTAAATCTAAATTTGTGTTTTGTTTTGTTTTTTTTTAAATGGTAAATTTTGTCAGGGAACATCCGATATTCACCTAATAGCCTCAGCTGCTGGCTGTTGCAGTGAAATCTGATTTACTTGTAGTACCACATGTAGCTGGATATCTTCCTGTTGACTTCATATTTAGACAGCCATATGTCTGTAATTATCTCAGCTAAGATTAAGCAGTGACATGTGAAATGAGATCATGACCTCCTGTGTCAACCACATCTGTGCAAATGTTTTCTGGGTTTCCTTTGGACAAGAATGCATCTGCATTCCGGTGTCTGTTTCCAAGAATTGCCCAATACAGCATTTTCAGGCAGGTTTCTCCTCCAGGCAGAAGGAGCCAGAAGAACACAGGAGGTACATAACTTCCAGTTATGTGCTTCTAACCCCTGAAGGGCTCCCAAGCTCTTCTGGAAAAGGATAACATCCTCAAACTGGCATAATTCAGTGCAGAGCAAGGCTCACTTCAACCCTCTGTCCCGGTACTCAGCCAGGGAGAGAGGGCATTGTAGGAAGGGAGGCAAGCAGGCTGCAAACAAACCAAGCAGCCAAACCCTCCACATACACCCTTTGCCTGTGTATACTTCATGTGTAATGCAGCTCACACGCTCAGTAAAGATTTCCTGCATTTCAAGTTATTAGGGAATCAGAAACTAAGCCTATTACTTATGATCAAATTATGTCAAAGCCAATTTCTAAAATAAGACTAACTCCATCCACCCAGCCACTCACATGTCTTAAAATGTCTTGTAATTCATACATTTTTCTCATTTACATTCTAAATAGAGACATTTACTCTGTTAGTAGCAAGGCATTCGCTTTGATGTAGTAATGAATTTCAGCTTGAAAAGGTAGAGCCTGACAAATTATTAGGAAACTTTGTTTCTTAGTGAGAAAACAGTAATGCAGCTCTGTCATCACTCACCCTCCCCATTTCCCCCCAGATGTTCTGCCTCTTCTCATGCCTCACCTGGCGTTACAGCCAAGGCCTATTCCAGAGTCTGTTCCTGTGCTGGTGCTTGTTGCCACATCTCCTGCTCAGCACAGATTGATTCTCTGCTGCCCTCGCCATCAGTTCTTCATTTGCAGGACACCCAGTAAATACCAGCAATTTAACACAACTATAGACATGAAATAGACTGTGAAACAGGAAAAGAGGTAGAAACATACCAAGCTTCCTGTGCTTGGGCTGCTATGGGTTGGCAGCCATAGTTCTGCAGTCCCCTGGAGTTTCCCGGTTTGGGGAAAATTGTACATAAAAATCTAACCCACGCTCCAAAGGATCAACTGTAATGCCCTAACATATATCCATGCACCCCATTGTGCTTTCTTTTCTCGTCTAACCCTTTTCCTGTAACTCATAGCATTAGAAATAATGTTAAATAAATATCATTTGGTACTGGAATGCCAGCACAAGTCTCAAGTTTAAGAGTATGATCTTTTTTCCTATATTCAGGCCACATAGCTGTGATGCAAGGATTTATTGCACGAGACCCAGTCCTAGACTTGAGAGAGCCGAGGGAAGGAAGTAACATCCTATTGCTGTAAAAAGTAACGAATCATTTTTAAATATAGTGACTTCCAGCCATTTAGTTTTTCTAGTAAAAAGGAGTCCCTCTTTTAATACAAACCTATGTTCAATTTCCCTCAGATATATTCTACAATATAAGAATAGAATAATTATAGAATTATATGGAATATAGTAATAGAGCAATAATTATATAATGAGTTATATAATAAAGCTTATATTAAAAGAGAGCAACTACAAATCCAGAACAATGCTTGAGAGAAACTACAAATCCAGAACAATGCTTCCCTCAGATCAAACTCACATCATCCTAATCCATTCTCCCCCCTGCCCCTTGAGATTCTCACCAGATCAGTTAAGTGACTGAATGGGCACATCTCTGATGTCAGTTTGTTTTCTCCAGGGCTAGAAAGCAACCACAAATTCAGGAAGTGTTGTAAGTGTTCAATAATGTCTACACACCAGATCAAGAGCTTTCATTAATATCTGCATATGTCACAAGAAGAGCTATTCTAGCATGGACAACAGAATACATTTAAAAGGAAGAACATATAATTGAATCTAAAATCAGGAAATGAAATTATTAAAAACTCAAATAAAACCCTCATATATACAAAATATTTTCACAAATTCGATTTTGCTCATGTCGATGTAAAAGTTTTCTCTGGTTTTATTACTCCAAACATAGAAAGATAACCCTCATTTCCATGAATTTAGGGAAGTAAATACACACAGCAAACACAACTGGCCAAAGTGAGCGCACTTATTAAACAGAAAGAAACAGGATATGGAAATCAGCTCAGACAGACTTTCTGATAAAATTAAAGCTAGCAAGATTAGCAATGTGTGGAATACTCAGGCTACTGTCTCTTGTCAAGGGTAGTATCTATTCTAGTTTCTTTCTACCCCCACTCACTGTATTTGAAATAATCCACTGTAATAATCTGCAGTGCAGTCCAGGTTTGCTGTTTCTCTTCTGCACAGCACTGCATCCCAGATTTTCCTAATCCAAACCATGTCAGGAACAACAGTGGAAAAGCAGAGTTTTTTTCAATGAAATTTTTACACACATTCGAGGCAGGGATAAGAAGGACAAGTTTGGCAACAAAAGTCATCAGTAGTCAGAAGCTCTTGAGAAAGTCATATTTGTGAACCAACTCATCTCTACCTCTGACTGAAAAATCAATACTTTGGTCCTTCAAAAAGGGGCGTGGAAGAGAAGGGAAGAGTGAAATAGCCAGTAAATAGGAGCTTAACTCACTAAAAGTTACCTTAAATGAAAGCAAAATACTTTTCCAAGTGCAAATCTTCAAAAAATTAAAAAAGGCCCAAAAAAAAAAAAAATCTTGAGGTGGAAATGTTGCTGAGGTCAGTAACATCTTCCAAGGATGCAGCTCCTTAGACAGGAGCACTTCTCCATCCTAATGCTCTCTCTACTGCTCTCCCTGGAGCACTTATTCAAACATTTGCTCTCTCCTCATTATGTATATGTTTCTCTCCACTTACATGAGCTAAAAGGTGCTAATGGCTATCACCAAAAAAGGATCTGGTGCTCAAGGCAGTCAGAGCAATCCTTTACAAAGCTGCTATTCTTAGTGGTCATCTCTAGCTCTAACAGGAAGCCACCAAATCGCCCCATGTAGCTCCAGAGAGGGAGCAGCCTACAGTATTGGACAGAGGTAAATTCAACAATTAACAAATCCATCTAATTCCAGTTGCAGCAGGATGAAAATGCTGAAAGGAACTTCAGCCATTACTAAAGGCGTGCAGAGAGTTGGCATTAAGCAGGTTGCATTTGCTCACAGAGTTTTAAGGAAGGTCTAATGGCTGAATCGGCAGTAGCAGCTGGAGCAGTACTTCAACATAGCAGCAGGTACTAAGAGAACTTTTTAAACATCTGCATTTCTTCAATCAGTATAATTCAGCTCAGAGATGAACTGAGAGGAAAGAGAAAAACTTCTGTGGAACTAATTAGGCTGGACAGCATGAGCATCTTCAGCTCCAAGAGAGGGTAAGCCCAAATAGCTCAGCTTCCTCAATATACATAATGCTGCCTTTATTATAATAATTCCACCTTCAGTGCAAAAACATTTGCATAAATTTACATGAGGAAAAGCATTCAACTGCATCTCAAGGTATTATTAACCAATAACCCTCTGAAATGGTGTTTTAATGCACTCAGTTCTTTCATCCAACTAGATCTTGACACAAAATATAAGTGTAATAAGTAATCCAGCATAAAAATGCATTACTCAGCATTCCTAATAAATCCACTTGAAATATGAGGTGTGGCCATTTGTTGCTGGCTGGGCACAGGGCAGAGACATGGCCAAAGAAACAGTGATCGTGGCTGTGGTAAACAGCAAAGGTGACAGAATTTCTAAGGGGGAAAACAGCTGCTGTTTCCAGCATCCTGAAAATAATTTTGGTGTGAAGGTATCACAAATAGCACCCCATTGTGTACTAGTGATGCTCATCTACGCGGGGAAAGCTCTAAATTCTGGCTAATGCAGAAACTTGTGCATCAGGACAGAGGTAGCGAGAGAGAAACTGTCAGGCACCAAGGAACTGAGACAGAACAAATAATGAAATTACTCATAAGGCATTAAAGCTGACCCCAAATCATTAGAAAACAGTCAAAGGAAATTAAATCAGGAATGAGAATTTTCCTGAAATAATATTTCACAGGAAGAAGAAAAAAAAGGCTACTAAAAAAAAAAAAAAAAACCAACCAAAAAAACCCCAAACCATCCTGTTTGCAATGGCAGCTACTAAACACCCAGAGAGATTTGAAAATCTGATTAAAACATTCCAAACAAAAATTTGCCAACCCGCCCTATTCCAAAAGAGGAACCATAAGCTGAAACCAATGGAACCAAAAATACTTATGGGCATATTTGAGAGATCAGGACAATTTTGACCATTTTGACCACTAATGAGCTAAACACGGGAATGAAAGGACTTTTACATTAAATACATCACCTTGAGGATTGCAGATTACTGTGGAAGACAGTCTAAGTGGAAGGGTAACCAGACTGATGTTTAACAGGTTTGCAACACTTTCTTACCACTTTGGGTTCTACGGATACAGAGCCATGCAAGTCCAGTTTCAGAAGAATCACATGCTGGACTGTTGCCTCAGGGTCTGACTCTCCTCCTTTATATTGCAGGCTTGATAGGGACTATAATTCCTATTGATTAATCAACATATTTCTAATAAATATTAAAACAGTTTAACTAACTAATAAACCGACAACTGTTTCCAATTTACATTACTTGGCTGCTGTTACAGCTACAAATCTACCATTCATCAATGCTAAATCCTCTTAATTACATATACCTACTACTGCAATACAAGTCACCCTTCCCTTCCCCACAGCATTCAACATTAAGGTGCAAGTTTTCTCTCTTGGCTCTGCCCCCCTCCACCAGTCCTTTCCAAAGCAGGCCTGGCTGGCAGGCAAGTGAGTTGTCCCAATGGTCCCCTCTGGCATCCTGGTGGCCAGTGGGACAGCTACATCAACATCTGTAAAAGCTCATACTCTTACTGCTGGAAAATCTGCCCTCCTTTGGTTTTTACCTGATATTTATCTTATTTTCCATTTCTCCACTTCTGAACCTTTTTGGTTCCCCTTGTACCTTCTTTCCTCTAGCCACTCCCCTCCCAAATTAATTGTTTTCTGATTACTGCTTCTCCACTGGTCCCAATGCTGCTACATCTGTCCCCAAATTCAGTTCAGTAACAGTAATAAAGCAATCTCAGCTTTACTAATACAGTTCCCTAAATGGGGGGGATCCGGCAAGACAAGCTCCCCTACAGCCGCCTGATTATTTTTAGCTTACCTGCCCTCTAAGACAAATCATTCAGCCTTGATTCCACTACCTGGATCCAGTTAAGTTCAAGCATTTCCCTGTCATCTGCATGAGGAGTGTGCATGTGACAGCAACTTGTCACTCTGTTTCTGTTCACATCATCACCATCCTGTTCTCTCTCAGCTGATGCATTGCAGTACATTGCCCTTGATGTGTCCTTCAGACAGTCTACAGCTTTCCTGCAGACCCATTAGGATCCAAGACCCGGCATTCCAGAAGGACATCTGCTACCCACCCCAGGTTAACTCCAAGTGATCTGAGGGAGGACAAAATCCATAGAGGTTATGCCAAAATGAATCATTTGTGTAGCAGATAGAGGTAGCTTGGCTATAACATAGAAGATGTCTTTATTAAAATCCACAGTGCTGCTAAAGTTCAAAGATGTAGAAGAAACATTGCTTTGTTCCCATCCCCTTGTCCCCCAAATAAAGTTGAAGAGCATTGTTAATGATGGTGGTGATGATGGCAGCAGAGCAAAGCACTGCTTAGAGACAGCATCCAAAGTGTCCCCAGTGCCTGAGGTAACAAGCAGAAACAAATCTTGCTGCTCTGGGCTGACAGCAGTGTGCACCCCCCCCCCCCCCCCCCCCCACACTGCTGGTGCCTGAGGAAGAGAGTAAGCATTCTCCAAGGGAGCAATTGTCCTGCTCCTACATATCTGGGGCAGGGGAGCATTTTAGGCACAATGTAAAACACCACTCTGAACTTTAATGGGGGTCTGACTGTAGACAGTTAACTTCATTAGCCACAAAGATCAAGCAATCACCACAGATATCCTCAGATACCGTTCTGATCCTTAATCATTCTTGACAGCAGGTGGAATTTTGTGTGTTGAATCAGGAGTCTGTCTTCCCTCACGTCAGAGATCATTTCCTCCCAGCACAGCCTCGGTGCCTGGAGAACACAGCAGCATTAATAGGTTTCATTTCCCCCTACTGATGCTGAACAGCCTGTGATTAATCACACTGTCACTGAAACCTATCCTGATGAGAAAAGTAGGCTAAGCGTTATTTATATTTCTAAATGTTAGGCATTTACAATATGGTTTTAACAGTCGGTACCCTGATTTTCTGTGACAACGGTTTGTATGACAAAACAGCAATGGTTTAGTATGTGGAGATCTGCTGGGGGTCCATTTCTCAGAGCTGGCTGAAACTAGCCAGGCTCAATAAAAAATTACAATAAAAAATTTGCAAGAATTATTTTCTTTAAAATCTGTTCTCAGTAAGAACCCAAACATCACTACCATTCCAGGTCACATCATGTTGGCCGTTTCTCTTTGCATGCATTGAGCCCACTCACAAGGTGTGGGTGACATTATCTCAAGGCTTTCCAGTAAAAAGGGTCAATTGTCAGAATTGTGCAGAACTTTTTCAGCATTGAACTGGACTATTCTGCAAATAAAGCCTTGTACAACAGTGGGTTCAGGGCCCCTCAGCAGGACACCTGCCCTTCCAGCTGGTCATCTCAGGCAAACAACAGCAACCTACTGGTATTTTCCCAACATGCAAATTTTATCTAATTCATTAAAGCCAGAGATTTCTCTACTCCCTTATTATCATTATTTATTGCAACTAAATGATTTGGTAGCCTTCTGCCTGGCTCTTTACAAAGTCCCAGTGCATATCCTGTGATACTTAGCAACTGCTCAAAGCCTGGTGTCCTGGTCAGAACCTCATGAGGAAGTCAGACACTATAATTCTATTAACAGTCCCTTATTGAAAGCAGAACATCAGACTCAAGCTAATCTGTTCTGTTGACACAACAAGCTTCGAACTCTTGGCTTACTCTTTCCTAATCAGAAGCCTAATCAAATTTTACTTGTTAATATGACCTGATTACTAACTGGCCCAGAAAACAAACATTTTTCTCCCCTAGTTATTCACGCCAGGACCCTCCTGGGCTCACTGACTAAATCCAGACACTGGGAAGTGGTGGTACAGACCTGCCATCTCGTTTTGCTGGGCTGGGGCTTTGTCACCTCTGAATTAAAAGGCAAAACCAGCCATGAACGAGGGAAAAGCCCAGCAAACATCATGCTTGTGGAAAGGCAAGGGCGCCTCCACAGATGGCACTCTGAGCTACACTGAGCATCTCCCACATCAGTCCCAATGTCTGATGGAGCTCCAGGCTTCCCTCACACGTGCCTGTGTGCTGGATCACAGCCTGCTGCTCCTGGCCCTCTGTCGCGGACGGGTGTGTTGCTGCTCCCCCTGCACCTGGCAGCTGTGCCGGATGTGCTACCCCGGCTCCACTGCCCCTCCCTGCACTGCGGGGCACCGGAGGGCAGGCAGCCCGCGGGCGGCTTCGCTCAATCCTGCCCTTCGGCACTGCTCCGGCTCCCAGGAGATGGCCGGGGACAGGGACAAGGAGGAAACCTTGTACGGAGAGGCTCTGGCGGGATGATGGGAGGGAACGCCTCATCAGACACATCAGGGAGCCAAGGGATGACAAAGAGCAAAGGAGGGGGAAATGTGCTTCAGAAAACAAAGGAGCGATCTGAAACCGCCAAAGCAGGAAACGACAGGAGAGATCTTAGAAAGCAAAGAGCAGACTAAACATGCAAATTCTGACTAGGAATAAAATAGAGGCTGGCGGTAGAGGAAACAGTACAGGACAGCACAAGCAGCTGAGCAAACAGCAGCAAACCATCAGCATCGCTGTGAAACACAACTGAGAAAGGATATGCTTCTCTGCAAAGGTCAGACAAGGAATCATGACTCAGGAGGAGAGAAAACCTTGCTTGGAGTCTGGGGGAGATGACAGGAGATTAACACCCCAACACGCCGTCTTGTTTTGTACAGCCACTAAATAAATAAATATTCTGCACTGAAAATATACACTCGCTTTGTGTATGCAAGCATTATATATTATATCACAAACATTGTAAGGTGAAACATTACAATAAAAAGCAAATGGAGAGGGAAGCATGAAACAGGGAAAAAACTGCCTGGTGAATTCTACTTTGTGCTTCTGTTTCCATTGGCAAGCACTCAGAATGGATGAAGTGACTTTCTGGCTCTCCTGCTGAGACAACGCTACTACTTGGAGACTGGGGAGGGAGGCGAAGGGCTTCCAACATTTCTGAAAAATGTGCACCTCTTTAGAGCACAATCACTCAAAAAGGGAGCAGTGACTAAAAAGAGATAAATGATAACATGCTCTCTCCACCACATAGCAGCAAAGGTAAGCTCTCAATACAAATTACTTGATTTTTTTTTTTTTTTCCAAGGAGAATGAGTTACCACATGGGAAATCCATGTGATGATAGGTGGATGTCACCATGCATAGTTCAGGAGACATTATTTAAAAGAATTCTAATGACTGCAAATCTTAGTGGATTTAAAGCATTCGGGGGGCATCTGTCAAAATTAAAGCATACTGTGATTAGAGAACCATATTAGGATGGGATACATTTTGCATTACAAGGGAGCTTTCCAAATTAAAGCCAACAGGCAGGGAAAAATGTGATTCCTTTGAGCTTTCACTAAAGTTTAGACAACTTGTAATTAATATGCATATACAGGATGACTTGTAACTTGGTGGGTCATGTGCCTTTTTAAAACTTGATAATTTTAATGCCATTTTTATTAATATGATTAATGCAAGTCAGTTTGTCTGATGAGAAGGAACAGAAGCAAATCAAAGTTAGCTGTCTGCTTCATTTAAACTGAGATTGGTAGGAATATTCACTGCTTCCTGGCCTGAGATATCAAACAGAAAGAGGAAAAGAAAAAAAGCCTTACAGAAATGGAACCATTATTTACTGAAGAGGATTGGAAGCTGTCATCCATTGAACAAGGTTTGGTCAACCAAACTTTGGGACATAATTGTATCTTCTACAAGATGCCAAGATAATGGATAAGGATTTCAAAGGAGTTTTATTAAAAGACAGTATTTTTCAGGCTGTAAAAGGACTTTAGATTGACAAACATCCTCCAAAAGCGAGCTAGGAAATAAGGGGGACAGTTTAATCCACATTGCCTTGATTTAGGCTCACTAGACTCACAAAATATCTGCTGAAGCACAGGGCTGCCGTTTATGATGAATCAAACTTTCTCCTGTAATGTGACACCCTTTTATAAATGAGCCTGTGATTCTGCCACTCAGGCTCAACAAAAGAGGATACAAGAGAGGTTGGCAACTCTGGAAGCCAAGCCTACAATGTCTCAGATTAAAACCTTGTATGGCATCGCTTCCACCTCTCCAGGATCTCCTAGCAATTGAGCAGCCCTAGAACATGGGTGAGTATGAGCCACAAGGCCACAGTTAACCTTCACCCTGCAGCTCTGCTCCACAGCAGCTCCTCCTCCTGTGGCTGTGCTCTCCCTGTCCCCACACCTCCCTTCCCCTTCCCTCTGCTGGAGCCATGGCAGAGGCATGGGGCGGGTGACTTGTGCATGCAAGCAACCCTGCACAAAGTCCATTTTTCCTGTGTTTGCTGCACAGGATTGCATGCACAGCAACAGTATTATTTCAGGCTTTACCACCCTGACATCACATCTTCCTCACATCAGAAGGATGTGTCTGTCCTTCGTGGACACAGGCACAGAGGGATGGACTGAAGGTGCAGGGAAGAGGGTGTTTCAGAAAAGCCCTGGGCAGGGCTGTGTGCACACACAGAGCTGTGCAGATCTGATCAACTCAGCTTATCAGCCAGCTCTTTCAGCAGATGACACACTTAAGCCCCTTGCTTTATAGGGCACAGGCTTTCAGTAAGACTTTAGTCAAACAGCTCTGAAGCGAAGGGGAGAAATCACTATCCATACCCTGAACTAATTCTAGACTCTAATGAGAAAGTCTTCTGAGAGGAAGATGAAAAATTGAATGAAGGCAGTGCTGAAGCAAGAGCCCACCTGTTTGCAGGCAAGCGTTACAGACACTTCAGCAGTATTGAGTCAGCAACTAAGGCAGGCAGTAAAAGTTTGGAAGGAGCATGCCTCTGGATAGGTTAAGTGCACTGGACAATCCACAGTCCATCACCAAAACCATTTTCAGAAGAGCTGTGCATCCCCTGTCAAGCAGTTCCTGGACTCCTCTCGTTTCTTCTTTCACTACCAAACCCAACCACAAGCAGGAAGATTATTTCTACTCTCCCTCTTCCTCTGCCTCCTACCTGTTTTTTGTCTGATCTTCATCCTGGAAAGCTCCCTGCAGCTAGTTTTTCATCTGATAGAAAGTGAAGCAAAAAATGCCAAATCAGTCTTCCTGCAGAAGTCTTTTTTTCCTGTCATTAAATTCCTTCAAACATCTCAGTCGCTATCAATCTATCCCAATGGCTTCATACATTTACCATAATTTTATCCTCTGTCTTCACTGTTACTGCAATTCTACCTCCTTTCCATCTTCAACTTTGCTTTGTTTGGTCACTGGTCTCCCATTTGGTTTTGATCTCATGGTCATGGATTGGTAGTGATGTGACCTCCAGTCTTCCTTAAGCATGATTAGCACATGCAATTAGATAAAAGGAGAAGGAAAATATCCAAGTTTTTGCTTGACCCCACACTCAAAAAAGATGCCAGCAAATGAATGTACAGATAACATGAACAGTGTGTTGTCAGGACTGACAGACCCCAGCGTGCACACAGCACTTTCTGCACCACAGCAGCTTCCATCAAAGCACACTTACAGTAAATTCTTCGTTTCCAGGGCAGAGTTAAGACACCAGCCCCCACAGCCAAACAATACACAAGAATTTTTTTTAAAAAAACTTATAAAATACTGCAGATATCCAGCTTAAGAGGTGGCACATCATTAAAGAATCCTTTCAAACATCCTTGACCAGCTTAAATACTCCCCTGTAGAGTTACAAACCGGTTGTTACAAGGCAGAAGCAAGATCATTTCAAAGCACACAAACATGCCCCATTTCATTATAAAGCTTAAGATTTGCTAAAAAGTGGTTAAAAAAATTGTAGGGGGAAAAAAAAGGTAAAAAACTCATTATTTTCCCAGTCTATAAAATTCTCTTTAACATCATTTCTCTGCACTGCTGCCATCTGCAAGCTTTTACACATTATAACTGGTTATTATATGCCCAGTTCAGTGTGAAAGTTAGAAAGTGAAACTACATGTTTTTGACAGATTGTGGAGAAGAGTAGATGGGTTTCTATCATTTGCACCTTCAGACTCACCTCAGGAAGACAGCTACGGACACAGTTCTCCTGGCTAGCACACTTTACCATAGGACATGCTAATATCTGCATTTTCAGTAAACAAAACAAAAAACAAACAAACAAACAAAACAAAACAAAAACACAACAGGGGGCCAGGGCAGGTCAGCAGCAGTCCCGTTAGCACAGTCTCAAAGAGTAGGCATCATCACCACAGAGCAGCCACAGCCTGATCCAGTGATGGCAGAGCCCAAGCCCTCGGCAGCTGTACCTGCCCATGCTGTGTGCCCTCCTCCCCCAGGAGTTTACCTTCAGACATCCCACGGGTTCACAGCCCCAGAGCATTTTGCCTGTGGATTAGGAGTTACTATTCAGCACCACACTGCTGAGGTGACGGAACTGTGGAAACACACAGGCAAGTATGATTCCAGCCAAGAAAAAAGACAAACCACTGACACAGTTAAAAGCTTAATGGTCTCAACACAGCATCGATGCTTTGTGCAGACAAGGGATGACTGCACTTAAAGCCACTTACAGAGCTGGCCAGGTACTTCAGGCTGGCACAAACAGCCAGGGAACAGCTAATGAACAGCTGCTAATGAGACATTTGCTCACCGTAGAAGACAGACGGGGCAAGAAAGCAGCAGAGTGTTACTGTCACCGAATGTCCCTGGGCAACAAAAATTGTAAAGGAGACAGTTCACAGTGTGACATGTCAGGATCTTGAAGAGGTGGGCACAGTCTCTTGGCAGCTGTGGTACTTAGACTGCAATAGCCACCAAGGGTAGGAAGATAGGATTTCAAAATTTCTGAGGAAAATCTTAATAATAGACAAATCATATCATAATAAGCAAATAGAAGGGATGAGGGAAGATTATGAGAAGAACCAAGAGAAAAATATAAAGCCTGAGACGGAAGAAGTTGAATTGAGACTACCAGTCAAACACTATAAGAGCATAATTAAAAAATGTGCATCCGCTTTTAATGAAAATGGAACGGGGAGAGAAAAGGGATGTTCTAATTAGGTTAAAAAAGGTACACAGACTTCCCCCACTGCCATATTTCAGGTGTTTGCAAATTAAAACTAATTGCATTTTACAAATATCTACAAAGATATCCCAACACTATGCATAACTTTGCTTGGTTGAAGCTCCTATGCCACCTTTCACAGATGCATAAAACTATAAATAATAGTATAAAAGAAATGGTACATGCCAAGATAGGCGCTTGATTGTAGTCCCCTACATAGCTATTTCCTCAAATCTTCCCTTGTCTTATTCCTATTTTATGTTTCAATAGGAATTTATTTACATATTTATTTCATGTTTTTGCCTCACATTAGGGACAAAATTATTGGTAGAAGACTTGTTTTTCTATTCTGTGTTTTCCTCTCTTTCAGTATCTAGTTCTCTGGGGTCTCACCACTCTAACAAGATTTTTGTCCAGGATCAGATAAATAGCAAGAATGACAGCAGTATGTTTTTAATTTCCATGTTTTCTCTTATCTCCCAAATGTGATGAAAAAAGTCACGCCAAAAGCACTGAATTTAATGTCAACATCCAGACAGTTTCTTCTTCATGGAGCTCTATGTATTCTAACGTGGACAGGACAAAAACAAACAAACAAATAAACAAACAAACAAACAAACCTCTCAGCAGTCATATTCCTGACTTTGAGGCAGTAGAAATTTGGTTGAGGAAAGGATAGAGTGGAATAAAAAAGTTGGTTTTATTATATTAGGAAAAAGCTTAATAGAAACAAGATATGTAGATTAATTAGAACATAAATCTCTTCTAATGACTTTAGGCCAGATCATCATCTTTTAATTGCCTTTCATTTCAAATCATGAAGGTTTTTGGCATATGTACTTTATTTCTATTGATTTCATTTTTAAATCAATAGAAGTGAGTCACAGAGAAGTCAGCCTTTACTGACTTCAGTATTTCGATAGAAGCCTAAGAAACAGAAACACACAGCAAGAGCTAGAGTCCAAACTGCTTCAACAGGGCTCCTTAACCATAATGGAGACTTCTTTGGATCTGCTTTTACATGAAACTTTCCTCTCTTATACGGTCTCAACCACAGAATCGTAGAATAGCTGTGGGTTTGAAAGGGACCTTTAAAGGCCACCTAATCCAAACCCTCCTGCAAGGAGCAGGGACACCTTCCACTAGAGCACGATGTTCAAAGCTCCATCCAACCTGGCCCTGAATGTTTCCAGGGATGGGGCATTCATCACCTCTCACAGCAACTTCACCTTCCAGTGTCTCACCACCCTGACTGCAGAAAACCTCTTCCTTCAATCTAATCTAAATCAATCATTCAGTTTCAAACGTAACCTTGTCCTATCTCAACAGACTCTGTCAAAAAGTTTTTTCCTCACATAGTCAACACTGCTATTTGCATCCCACACAGAAAGTCTGGATAAACAGAAGAGAACTATTAAAGAAAAAGAGAAAGAATAGCTAAGGGAGAAAGGAAACAAACTGCAGACACCGACATGACAAGAAGTTCTGTCCCTTGGCCCACATGAATTTTGTTTTCCCAGCACAGGGAGGCAAATCCCATTATTTTCACCTACTCTGAACTTTTCATGACATCTCCTGCTGAATCCATGATAGTTTGACTCTCCCTTTAAACTGAACTGATCAAGTTACTGTCTTTGCAAAATGACAAAAAATCACCACGTAAGAGAGCTTGGAAAAACAACAAAACTGAGCCTGCAATGCTTTGCTCCATCATTTACAGACTGGCCTATCTGCCAATGTTCACTATTCAGTTGTAGAAAGGGGAAATTTCTTACTCTCTAAAAATGAGAAGGAGTAGGTGTTCTGCAGCTTCCACTCTGCCATTTCCAGCATTGTACCAACTTTCACTTTCAAGAGGGCAAATAAACGAGCTACACTTATGATGTGTATTTAAATTCCAATTATACAATTAAGCTACAACTATGCTTCTCAAGAAACAATATGCTCTTACAGCATAAACAAAGCATCAGCAAAATTACTGAGATTGTTTCTTAGAGACATAAACCATTTTCATTTCTTATTGCTTGCCACAAGGGTATTGCCTTATATCCAAAGGATGCCTCTCTCTATGTATGTGAGTTCCAGCATCCCCATTCCTAAAATAGCTTTCAAAGCATTTTTAAAACTACTCTTGGGGAACCTCTTTCCCCTTTCTTCCCCCTGTCCCCCTACTCTCCCTGAATTAATCTCACAGAGCTTTCACAAATAAACATAGTCGCCCCTTCTCAATGGGGAAGGGAACAGTGACATATCTCAGAAACCATGGATTTTAGTCAACAGAATTTGGAGAAGGAGAATAAAGAATAAAGAAGGCTAACATATCTTAAAATATTTGAAAATAATTGTCAGCCCCCTCTCCCTCAAACCCAGACAACCAAATATCCTATCATTTGTCTTTATCTGATATTTTTAGATTCACTCTCAAAGTCCAGCTCCTCTCTAAACTCAAAGGCCAGTCCTAGCAACATTTCCTCTTGTCAGGATATGGCTTTGTAAAATGGATCCCTTGGTTTGAATAAGGCTCAATTCATTGATGCAAATGTAGAATACAAAAAAGTGCCAAAGTCTTAAGGACTTTCCCCTTCTTATTGTCCAACCCAAGAAAGCCCACTGCCACTGCAGCTTCAAAGTAGCTGACATGCAGCCCAGAGATCAGGCAAGCATTTCCTAGCTCATTATAGGCTGGCTTTCTGGGAGTCTCCCTCTCTCTACATGTTATTCAGCAGGCATGCAAATGAAGTATTGTCCAATTTGTCCCCGAGTTTCTTATAGAAATGCAGAAGCAGTGCTCTCCTTTGTGCTCTTCTAAACTGCCCTACTGGCCTGGCTCACAAATTTCTGCAGTCTCTAGATGTGTTTCTGTATTTAAATGGAGCGAAATACACATAAGCTGTACTTCTTGAGCGACAGAACTCACACAAGCTCTACTAGTACCACATAAAATAAAACCTTTGCAAAGAGATCTCACAAAACCTCTGCAGTTCTGAGAGATCAATTATGAAGACATAGAACTAGAAAGGGGGCACCTCCCTCCATTCTCTCTCCCTTCTGCCTTCTACACACTGGAACACCTACCAAGGGCATATTACAGCATTTCTCTGGATAAACAGGTTTAAAAAGCAGTTATGGATTTTGGATGTACAGGTTGTTTTAAGTGCACCGAGAAATCTTAAAATATGTTGGCTTGCAAGGAAGTCACTTTTGAAACTGGACCACCTGAAACTGAGGTATCACAATTGCCCCCAAGATAATTTCATTATATTTTGCAGTAACAGTTTTCAACATGCCTGATGGCTGTATGATTTATCGCCAGTCAGGAGCATAAAGCATAGTCACAGCATGACCGCTTTGTAGCTGGGAAATTATTTCCTCAACTGCACTGAAAAGTGAAACCCAGATTTCAATTCTGAGAAAAAAAATCCACAATCTCCCATTTCAAAGTAACCTGTAATGTCTCAACACTTTCTACGTTTAAGAGGTTCTAAATTGGGCTTGGATACAAAACTGCCAAATGACATTTTCTTTGCTCAGTCATTAATTTGTAAGACTTGGTGAACTTTCTCACTATCAATTTCAAACCACCTAATTTTGTGAATCTTTTCTAAACTTAGACGTTAACTAAACATTTTTTCATTAGAATATAAAGAACAAAAGAAAGCCCCATCCATTCTTTCTGAGACTTGTTAATTTAAAGCAGCATTAAATTGAATTATCAAGATGTATTACCCCCCACCACTATTTGTGTTTTAGCTGATGATGGTATTTACACTTCTTATTTAGTTCTGAAGAAAGTTTTTCATCAAATGAACCCTCTTCTGTCTTTTTTTTTTTTTTTTTTTTTTTAGTTTCTTTTTTTTTTTTTTTTCCCATAAGGAGGTTTTCTTCATCTTTTTTTCCTTTTCTTCCTTTGGAGATACCTTTGTCACAATGCTCCTTCCCATTTCCTCTGAGAAACCTTTTTATCCTGTTGTTACTGATGTGCCAACAAAAGATTAACAACAAAGTCTTGTTCAAACAATGGAACTGCTGAACAAGCACCAGTAAGTTGGCATCATGTCAGAAAGTATAGGGAGCAGAAGTTTTTATACTTGTTTATTAACCAAGAAACAAACAAACAAACAAAAATAGTTGGAGGATATGCAGCTCCATCAAAGCCACTGTTGAGTGCTAGCACCTTTCTGTTTTTAAAGGCACATGCGAAAGCTTCCAAAAACTGAATACAAAAACTTCTCCACAACAAAACTTATTCTCTAAATAAATAAATAGATTTAAAAATGCTTCTCCTGACATCCCTTTTTTCCCACAAACATGCTACTAACAAATCATGCAACTAGACTCACCCTGTACATCTCATACAGCTCTTCTGACGGACTTTGCTACAGTCTTGAAAGGGAGACCAGGCAGCCTCAAGAGGCATGATACAGCATGACATTGCTGTAATGAAGAAAGCTCAAATACAATGATGATACAGTATCAATGATACAAGGTCCCATACAGCAGATCACTGAAAAATAAATTTCAGTTCAACCAATCAAGGAAAATCAATCCACATTGCTAGGGTAGTTTGTACATCAAGGGGAGTCTCTGTGTTACTCCACACCGCTGTGCTCATCCCTAGCAAGGAATCAGCCTTTGTCCTGTGCATCCCATCAGAGGAGATGAGTGTACTTCACAAGGCAGAGTGCACCAAACGACTGAACAAGCATGGAAATGACACGGGATTCAGGACAGGTGGAGCTTTACAGCATTATGCTCGTGACACCATACATGAATACAGCAAGTTACACCGCTACAAAAAGTGCAAAGCATATCTACAACATCTTTGCATGAAGCCACAGTCAATTTTAATTCTGTCTCAGGCCTTTACAAATTGCTATGGAATGTGGATAAAAAGGCAACCAAGAGGCAGTTTGATGGCAGGTTCACAGCCTGCAGCAATGCCCTGGTCAGCAAGTATCCTAAAAACAAAGCTCAGATACAATCAAGGCTCTGCCTCTCCTAGTGATCTTGGAGCCTGTTTACTCTGCAACACCAACACATCAAAGGAAAGGATTCCAATGCATGAAGACAAGTCTGTGTAACTCCAAGCAAGGTTTGTTTACTGCTAATAGTCTTCCTGCTTAAGCTAAACCTCAAAACACAAAGAAAAGCCTTGAAGGGCCTGGAAACCTCACTTCAAATCAAAGGCAAATAATGTCTCTATGAGAACTGACTGAGCAGATTGCCACAAAGAATTTCAGAGCTGTGCCACAGACCACAGCAAGGGTGGGGGCGGTGTGTGTGTGAAGAGTAGTGGTGTGAGGACAAACACTAAAACAAGGGTATTAACTATGGCACAGATCACTCTGCAATGATACATGCAGGAGCATAAGGCCCTTTTCATTTAACTATGTTCTGCCCCAAGCATAGAAAGTAAGATTTTCCCCACTAAACTGCACCCACAACTGAAATTTCCATCCCCCCCTACCCTGCACTCTCTAAACTTCCTTAAGTTTGCAGCAAATGTCCATCCATCTTTTCTTACCTGATTTCTTTGCCTCCTGTTTCCATTATACAACGTCCATGCTCCACCCAGATAATCCCAGTTCTAGCACCTCCTTGCTCAGCCAGGTTGTATATTCTCAACCCTTCCCCCACCATCCAGCCGTCCTCTCTTTGGAGGATCTCATCCAGGTGGGCAATCTACACTTGTGTGAGACCCAATGAAATTCACCCATTTCTGTCAGAATTTGGGAAAACTATAATGTGTATCCTCCCACAGGCAGCAGCATACAAACCCACAAACCTCCCATCTCTGTCATGCTCACAGACACTTTCACCTAAAAAACTACAAAATTACTCTCTCTGTGAGAAGGTAAGTAAGTAAATGATACTTAGTTCTTTGATTTCAAAGGTCAATCTTTTATCCTGACTGCTCATGGTAATCAATTACTTTTATCTCTAAGTAAGTTCCCAATTTCACTTACACATCTTAGAAAATTCATCCCTTCCACCTGCTCAACTGGTCCTAAAAGTAAGCAAATGTATTTGTGACTTTTCAAGATACAAACCAAATTCATTGAACAAACTTCTTAAATCCCATATATTTATGCATAATTCATCTCAAATAGGACTGTTACTAGCAGATGTAACCTGTGTTGGTTTCTTTTCACATCTCAGAAGCAAAATAGGGATCTGCTGAAATAAGAAGCAGATTTCATCTTCATCACTGACAAGTAAATCATGAAACATAAGAGAGCTCTTCCAGGTCAAGAAGGGAACAGGAAAAAAAGCCAGTGATAATAAAGAAAACAGGCTTTCTCACAGAATTCTCAACCCTTTTTGGATGACCACGCTCACAGGGGTCATTTGGATACAGCACAGGGAATCTGTATGATCACTGAGACAGACAAGGACAGCAGAACACTTTATGAGGGACCTCTGAAATAAATACAGATGTGGTTGCAAGCTGAGATGGGAAACTGTAAAGTGCCATTATGGAGACAAAGGATGCGCTAGTGATAGATGTCACTGAAGAGATTCGGGGTGGGAGAAGAAGATAAAAACAGAGGGAGCAGATGCACAGTGATGCATCCATTGTGGGACAAAGGTCAGGCTGAACATGGCCCAAGCTGGGATGCAGAGCAGGATAATCTGAATTTTAGTGCATAAGCCTAGGTAATAAAGGTACTACTGACAACAGCCATAGTGAAAAGAGAATAAAAGCTTTTAAATTTAGGCCCAAGAATTTCACATGGACCACAATAAATTGGTAACAAAAATGTAAACAAGAGGAAACACTTGAGTCACATGTTCAAGCAAATTAATAGCTTCAGAAAACTAATAGCCACTACACGTTCAGGTATTTGTGAAAGGCTAATGATATAAATTTACTTGTGTTTGTAAAGTATTTGATTTTCAATGACATTCCATTAACAAATTAAAAAGAATTCTCCAATGGCACTTTCTGCATTGCGGTCTAATGAGAACTAGGGAGCAGGTATTATTTTCAGTGCCCTGATCACTACGCAGGTGCACAGAAGCCAAGCTCTCTATTTGGAGTAAATGTATGCACCTCCCCAGCCACACAGGGACGGAAACTGGCCTTGTGAAACATGGATGACTGTAGTAGCTTGGCTACTGTGCAGACTCAGCCACCCAAAAGGAGCAGGTATTTTATAACATGATTACCACAGCCTAGGTCTGAACTCCACAGGCTGGCATCACGTGGTGTCCTCTCTCCTCCACGCTCCACCAGACCAGCACGTATACCTCAGTGTACATACACACATCCTTCAAAAGCCAAGAGGATGAGCTTGAAAACAGAGGTGGTTCCACTGAAATCCTTATAAAGCTTTCGGTTGTTTTGCTAGCACACAAACACTTTCTGAGCAGAATGCTATTTCACACTTTATTCTGCTGCTAAAACCCTGGCATCCTGTTCCTAAACAGTGTGACTTCTAAATAAGACACACTGTCCTCAGAGAAGGACGCTTCCCTGGAGAGGAACACCGTAACTGAAAGCTGGAAAAATCATAACAAACACTCCTTCGTGTGCTGTAGATCTCCCAGCAATTCACACTAGCTAAATCTTACACAGCAACAGCAGAGAGGGGCTTGGATTATTATTACAAAATTATCTTCTTCTGCCTGGTTACCTGGTCCTCTGCCATCCTGCTGGCTACTATGGCACTCGCTGCAATAAAAAATGCTGCTTTCCAAGCACTTCTGTTGTAGTTGGACTGGCTGATTCCTTCATAGATCCAGACAAATGCATGTAGCTTCACAGTGAGAAGATCACTATTCAATGAGTTTATGCTTTTACT
Source organism: Chamaea fasciata (assembly GCF_029207755.1). Taxonomy (NCBI): domain Eukaryota; kingdom Metazoa; phylum Chordata; class Aves; order Passeriformes; family Sylviidae; genus Chamaea; species Chamaea fasciata. Next base: position 18,712,450 of record NW_027094087.1, on the reverse strand, counting down.
TCTGGCAGGTCTACAAAGCAAGAATCTTGTCACAAGTTCACATTATTCTAAGTCTTCCAAGTTCCTTACCATGTTCAGGATGTTTATGCAATTAAGTTTCACAAATTGAAGGTTTGTTTTGTGATTTAAGATTAAGATTTGGGAATTAGCATTTATTCTAAATAAGAATTTCCACTGCTAGACATGAAATCATCTAAGGGCAAATGGAATGTTCAGATGTCACAGTAACACACAGTGTTTTAACATCTAAATTTACCAATTTCCTGATGGAAACTTACTGAAACTGAAAAACAGAGGCAGGTATCTTGTACAGAATAACGACTGGGTCTATCAAATTCCTGAAACATTCCTAGAGCACACAGCTGCTAAAATTTGACTAACACAATAAAGTAATGCCTAACTTTCACATAAGAAGAGTAAAAATGACAGAAATAGGCACCTATAGTACTAAAGATGAGTACCTTAAACAGGTAAATTCTCTAAATAGCAGTATGACTAGTGACATACCTAGTGGACAAGGATTTAACACACTGAAGGAAGCACCATGAAAATCTCAGCATTGAAGGTCTAATCCAACTGCAGGGAACAGCACTGGGGTTTAAGTAGCCAACAGTTGCATTGTCATGCACAGTACAGGGGTTCGATTTCTAAACTTTTTCCAGAATGCTGGGGTACAGCAACAGGAAAAAAAAAAAAAAAGTTCTAGCTAAAATATTTTTGACATTAGGAGTATCAACGCTTGAGAATGTAAATGCACAGGATATTAAAAAAACGTAATTGTCAGCAATTGTAATTTTCTTCAGGAAAAAATCCTGCACATTAATATACAGTCGGACTATGTGTTCACCACTTTGGATTCTAAATATTTAATGGTTAGCATCTTTCTGCCATACAACTATTACATGCACATTCCAAAATTACTGCCAATTAATAAACTTTTACTACTGAAATTTAGAAATGAGGTAATGTATGGAGATATGAAGCACATGTCTCGATGCAATCATTCACCTTATTTTAGAGTAAGGCCTCATTTTTGTGGCTTACAAAACAGCGCTTTTTAAGGCCTCTGCACAGGACAGGCTGTGTTGCTAAAGCATCAGATGACAAGTGATAATATTCAACAACAGAGAGACAGAGTCTTGAAAAATCATGGACCAACCAACATTCTCTTAACATTAATTTTATAAAATACCTTACATGAACAGATAAAGAACTTGAGCATACATAATAACCAAAATTTAAAAAGAATGTTGAATAAAATATAAATTAATTGAACACATCACTAAATTTGCCACGTTAGACAAGTTTATAAAAGGCATTTTCAGATAAAATAGTTATTTGAAAGAAAATCCTTCAAAATGGAAACTGCTGAAGTCCTTTTTCAAGAAGTCACTCCTAAAAGCGCTCAATTCCAGGTCATCAGGTAGCACCTGAATTTGCTTTGAATACGGTGTTCATTTGCTTCAAAATATGTCAATATTTAAGACACAAATTTAAATGCTTCCAGGTCAGAGTTGTCAGTGCAAAGTAAAGATTCAAGCTGAAAATGAGAGAAATACAATAGAAGAAATGATCCTGGTACAAAACTTCCTAAATTCACATTATAAAAAAAGCTGTGCCAGATGCACTCTTGAGATACTGGACATTAACAAATTTTACCAGTGGCCATTTTAGGGTTCCAGACAAGCCATTAAGATGGCTAATCATATTAGCTTCCTTTAACACGATTTAATTTTTTCCTATACACAGCCTTTGGAAAAGATCTTTGCTGCTGATGTCCACTTGCTCTGCTCAACTTCTGATTCAGCCAATTTGCTCAAAATGCAGCAATTTAGCCAAAAGGAGAGAAAAGGTGAGGCCAAGGGACAACACAAGGATGGTCTAAAGACTGCAAATGTTTCTGAGTTTAACCAAGTTCCTTCACCCGAGCACTCCCATTCAAGTCACTCTTCCTTAAAGTTATATACTGCGTAACACTGCCAGGATCAAACCCTTAAGTCTTTCAAAGGCTAAAAATATGTTTAGAGAACTATGTCTTTAGAGAACTAGACTGCAGCCAGATTAAATTATTTTAAGCCTATTAATTCCTGCAGAGTAAACATCAACACTTTAGCAACGCAATTTCGCTGTTTGACTTTAAAATTGCAAACCAAAACAGGTTTGAAACAGCCTGCATGTTCCACTATTTAGAAGTGTTATTAGCACACTCATTTAAAGATTCATGGAACTCTTTTCAAGTTACCACTCAGAATATTGCTCATCAAGTTTGGTTTTTTAACACGTAATAAAAACGTGTCACTGGTGGTCACAACCAAAAAGAAGGAAACCATAAAAAACTTTAATCTCTCAGGCAGCAGTTCCAGCCTCTAATTGAAATATAAGGATGTAATTTATACTAAGCTGCTGCATAAAAAAGAGAAAATGAGTTCTTCATTACAATTCAAAATTTCAAAACTCAATCTGCAGATTGTTTGTTCGTTGTTGTAAAGTGCTCTTTTTTTCACTGTCATCATTGCTATGCTGGCAGTTATGCTAGAACCTCATTTCAATAATTCCAGTACAACCAGAGTGTATAATTTAATAGCATGAATCATTTTCAATTCATAGCTAGCTAAAATGCTACAGTCATGTTACAAACAAACCAAATGAACAAGGCGATTCAATACTACACAAAACTTTCTGCCTAAAAAAAGAGGAAAGAGATGAACTTGAGCCAAAAGCACAGAGTATAACTTACACCAAAACTTTTCCTAAACTATACTTGAGGAATGAACAATTACAGGAAGATGCAAGTGTCTTTTCCTGGAACATAAACTCAGAAGCATTTGCTTAAATACAAATGGAGCAGCAGCTCTTCCCTATCCCCTGTATTCTCCTGATCAACTTTTATCACTGCAGCAGATTAACGATAACCATACTACGCTTTGTGATGCTACAAAATAATTTAATTAGTTTTAAGAATAAGTTTTTTGATGAAACAACAGGACTTTGAGATAGCACAGTAATTTCCAATGGGTGTTCTCAGTTACTTCAAATCCTGCAGTTCAGCCACATGCTGCCTTTAAGAACACCTTTACAACAAATGCACCGGCTGATGAGATCTGATCCTGTAAGTGATACAAATTCCAGCACTTGCTCAGAGTGAAAGAGAACACTAACAGCTGAAAGGGAATAAAGAATACATACTTCACACCCAGCCTGGCGCACTGAAAATTTTCATATACTCGTCACATCTCAAAATGAGAAAAATATTCTAACTACCACACGGTTTTATTTTTTCAATTGTATTAGAAAAAAAAAATCCAAGTTTCCTAAAAAAAAACCAAGAAAGCAGCATCCTTAAGAATTGTTCTGAAAATATTTGGACTCAACTTTGAAAGTACTCAGAACAGAGTTGTCTTCTCTCTCTCTCTTTTAAATCAGGAAGATTGGCTTGCATCAATTTGGGCTCAAAAATAAAATGTCAAAGGTTGGAGTATCACTAACCAAGTAAAGCTAAAATGGATTTCCAACCAAGTAGCTGGAAAGTGAGTGAATGAATTTGGGTGTTAAATACATCTTTGAGGATTATGAAGTGTACAGGGGAGGGAGGAGGTTACTAAAGAACTTTGCAAAAAATACTGCTACAGTAGCATTAGGAATTAACAGTGCATCAAAGATTTAAAGTTTCCAAGTTAATACAAACTGATCCAAGCCACAATGAACCACAGGATAATCACTCAAACAAAACATTAACCCGCATTCTAATTTACTGAATCTAGAACTGGAATTTACCTGAATACCTTTATTATAATTGAAAAAGATTCCTTTTAGCCTTGCCATGAAGAAGTGGTGCCATTAGTGTGGAATCGAAACACAGTTTTATCACGTGCATTTGGCTTTTTGTGAACATCCGCAATCACATACTCAAATTTGAAAGAGATTTTACATGTGGGAACTCAGTATCACTGCTGCATGAAGTGTTTTATTTGTTGGTTGGGATTTCTTTGTGGAAATTGTATATAAAAGACCTTGAGACTACAGGTCATGGAATTCTTGTTTGACTGAAAGCTGCCCAACATTAATGTCAAAATACCTTTAAAAAGGCAGTTCACAGAATGATGTGTTTTACATTCAGATACTTCCTCTCTCAAAAGCAAAGGAATCTCAGAAGAAAAAAATCAGTAGTGAAGGCCGCATACTTTTTGCATTTGATGAGCTGAAATGCAAAAAAACAATTAAAGCATCTTGTAAAAGAAAAAAAAGACCAAAAGAAACACAGAACTTCTGGAAAGTGATGATTTAGTTGATGGAGTGGTCAGCATGGAAACTGTTGGGAATGCTACAGCAGAACTGACCACAAGTACAAGGGAATATGAACAGGACATAGTACAGGCACAAACTAGAAAACTGTAACTTGTAAACAAGAAAAAGCATTTCACAGATTAAAAGTTCTAGGGAAGTAAACTTTTTTTTAAATTACTTTGTAAGTTCAACCCTGATTTAAAAAAGTATGGCTAGCAAAAATACATAAGCCTCAGCATATTTATAAGTCTTGATCAGAGCAGCCAGGAGCCTTTGATAAACGGCTGGAAACAAACATCCTTCTGGTAAGGATGGAAGAAAAAAATTCCATTCTGTTCTTCCTCTCATTCCCCAATCCACATGTGTATCTGTAGAATTCATATGCGCCAAGAAAATCTTGATGCTGCTATAGATTGAGACGTGGGGAGACTGGTGGAGGAAAACAGACAAACTCTCTTAAAATACTGCGGGCCACGTCAACATTATTCTGGGCAATTTCCAGTGCCCTCTTGACTTCTTCAAAGGAATAGCCCTCTCCCATAAGTTTTGCAATTTTTGCATCCACGTTTTCCATGGAACTGTCAGAGTTGTATGCTTTCCTGTGATGTATTTCTGGTGCAGTTCTCCGAGGAAGTGGTTTAGGGGGCCTGGCTGGTGCTTGTGAACCATCTGTTTCAAATAAAAGAGATAAAAATCATTATAAATTAGCCTGCGTTATAGGTTGGCCAAACCCCATGAAGCTGTTTTAAGTGTAAAATTCTAAAGGAACATGAAGAAATATTTAAGTTAACCAATACAGCTCACTTTAAAATTCTGACAGAAGCTGAAGTCCTCAAGAACATCCTAAATGGGAATAAAGTAGCATTATACTGTTTTAATAATATGATAGGAACATGCAATTTACAATCTAGATTATCTAAAGTTGGAAGAAAAATAAAGTATGCTGGAAGCAAAGACACTGGAAATAGCCAGTCAAACTCTTAAAGGCTATCTACTCTCAACCCACAGTTTAAGAACTCCTGAGTTAAAAAAAACCCAAAACAACAAAACAAACAAACAAAAACCCCAAAAAACCCACACAAAAAACCCTACAAAAACAAACAAATAACCAAAACCCAAACACAAATTTGATCACAATTTTATTGAGGACCATAAATTCTGTAGAAGAGGAATCCAGATAAAGACACTTGAAGGAGAAAAATCCTTAATTTATTGGTCCATCTTGCAGATTCTGTTCATTCAACTGCTATTCATTTCCTGCACAGCAGCTACACATAAGTACATAAATAAGTGGCTTCCCAAAGAGACCTCTAGCCCAATTATTCCCACGATGAGAACAGAATGTGCTCCTTGCTCTCCAGTCCCCCTTTGGAAACATCTCCCGGTTCCTTATCTTCTGTTGCAAGGTTACCTTCACAGTCAGTGCTGGTGACTAAGAATCATGTTGTGCTGGCAAAGAAAAGCTAACATTCAAACTTACTAATCTTCTCAGAGTCAAGAGTTTTGTGCTCAAGTAAACTTGGTACTTTACTGAAACGCCTTTATCCTCACTGATTCCACAATAAGAAGCTTAAATACAAGCAGGCACAGCGCAGAAAACACTTTCAAGAGCAAAGTATTTAAAAAAATTAAGAAGTCTTTAATCCCTCAAAAAGGGTTTTAACAAGTCCTATCAACAGTGACTTTGATAGATAAATTAGAGGAATTTCTGGCTGTGATACTTCCTGTTTACTTACACTGAAAGCAGTGGCATTTTCCAGTGTTAAATACTTCAGAGAGAGTTCTTTAGGCATGGAAGAAATGTTATATTTCCAGTATTCTTGTTATGATAAGGTTACAACACTGGAGAGAACTATAATTCAAGCAAGTGCACGAAACACCTCAGATAAACGAAAGCAGTTCACACAAGAGCATGTCTAATGCAGGTGCATTTTTCTTTCAAGTTAGTTTTTCCACCAATTTGGACGCATGTTGCTATAAAATTTAATTCCACTTCTTAATTCAGAGAGTTAATAGTACCTTTAGCAAGACTGTGATATTCATGTAACAAATGGATGAAAGAAATTTCATTAAAGATTTACACTAAGGGGTTAAGACCTACAGGTACTAAGGGCTACTTCATACTTGTTTTGATTTTTTTTCTCTCTGAAGATAAAAAGAATGATGTAAATGATAAACATTCTGAAGCAGTTCCAAACCTGCTATGAAGGTGTGGAAGATCCATGAAACACTTATATGAGAAATTAACTATAGCTCAGGAAATACGGTTAATGACTAAAAACTGAATCAGAAACAAGTCCAAATTTCTTAATTCACTTATTCTGGGAAACTCAAGACTGTAAAAGAATAATACTCTTTATCTTTATAATAATGGCACGTCATTTAAAACTAATCATTTTTCTTTCACGAACATTCAAACTGTTTTAATATGTACACTCCATTATGGACTTCATAGCTATACAGTATGAAACAAAATTAATTTACAAACTTTACATTTTCCCCTGGGCTTGAAGTACAGAAGGAATTCCTTATGCATAAATAAGATCCTTCCCTGTGCCTGTGTTACATGGGAATATTTTTGCTTGACTCAGCCTAATACAGGTTCAAAACTCAAGTTTTCTTGTTTAAAACCTTCACTTTGCTGAAGCTTTCACATCACTTTGTTAAGCCATCACATCATTTAGAAAGGTCATTTTTAATTCCGTCAGCAGATTTGATGCAGAGGCATTTTATTCTCACTACAGCGACATCTCTCTATAGCATAGATACTCTGAGATCTTCATCACTCTCTCTCAATTCCCATTATTATTTTTTTAAATGCTGACATCTCTTTCAATATCTTCACATCCATATAAAATTTCAGCTAAAGCTGGGTATCATATTGAATCCTGAGCTTAAAGATACTAAGCCTAAGCTGCATGTCCATCTGGACACTGAGATAGAGGTATTAAGCAGGACTTTCCTTCCTTACCTCCCATCCTCTGATGTTTCAGCCACCATAAATGTCTAACTAAAAATTCAAATAGATTTTCTAACTGTGCAATTCAATTAACAGCTTCTACCACAAGCAGCTTCCTCCACTGCTCACATTTCTGTAATTCAGCACTAGATTGAACCCTTAGGTAAGGGGTTAGTACAAAGGCAGACACAGGCTCATTTAAAAAGTGTTTAAAAAGCATGGGAAAAGTGGTGAGAGCTCTGTGGCACAGTGGGAGAGGCTGTTTGTAACGATGCCAACTATCTGTTCCTCTCTGCTGTGAAATGCCCTTCTTTTCCTCCCTTGCTGCTTCTCCTGGTCTTTCACCAAGACATACTGAGGAGCATCAGAGAAGCAGGTGAGGAAGGCTTGCTGTGCAAGGCCCCCTGTGGAACAGTGCAAGCAGCTACACCTCACCTAACTGGGGTACAGGAACAAAGCACATCCAGGGGACATGTCCTCTAAGGAGAGCAGGGAGAAGGTGAGGGAAGGAACCACTGCATGCATTGCTCCATCAAGGTGTTAGACACTATCTTTGTATTTTGCAACACTCTGGATTACATTATTTCCACTAGTGTTAACTGAAACACACCCTGGCATAATATTTTTGTAAAAGGAATCCAAATTTGCAAGCATTTTCATAAGGCAAACTGAGTGAATGAATAGGCAGCAGGCAAATGTGGTTAACCAATCATTTGAATCTATATCTTACAGAATAGCTATGTTCAGCAAAATAGAGCAGACATCTATTAGAGGCTTAATTTTCTTCTTCCTTTCCCTCTTATTATTGACTTTGCTTAGATAAAATATTCTAATTACCAGCAATATCATAGAATAATAGAATGGGTTGGGTTGGAAAGGACCTTAAAGATAATTTAATTCCAACCCCTCTGCCATGGGCAGGGACACCTTCCACTGGACCAGATTGCTCAGAGCTCCATCCAATCTGACCTTGAACACTTCCAGGGATGAGGCAACCACAGCTTCTCCGGACAACCTGTGCCAGAGTCTCACCATCCTCACAGGATAAAGGACTTCTTCCTGTTACCTCATCTAGTCTCTTCATTTCTCCCCTGTCCTGTCACTACCTGCTCTTGTAAAAAGTCCCTCTCCTGCTTTGTTTTAGGCCCCCTTCATGTACTGGAAGGTCACAATTAGGTCACACCAATGCCTTCCCTTCTCCAGGCTGAACAATCCAAACGGACCCAGGCTTTCCTCTAATCAGCTTGGTGGTCTTCTCTGGACTCACTCCAGCAGGTCCATGTCTTTCTTATGCTGGATGCCTTTCTGCAAGGTGGGGTCCCATGACAGCAGAGCAGGGATGACGAACTCCCTCCTTTGTCCTGCTGGCCACACTGCTCTGGATGCAGTCCAGGACATGTTTGGCTTTCTGGGCTCTGAGCACATGTTGCCAGCACATGTCCAGCTTCTCATCCGCAGCACCCCCAAGTCCTATCTCCTTTTCTTGCTCTTTTTCTAATAACTTTACACAGTTGTTTGTAAGAAGTTTGAGAAACCATGCCTCTGGGGGAGTGGGTTGCATGGCTGAGTACTATTCCTGAAGTGCTCAATACTGGATACCTGAATTAGAATAAATTGCTCAGTAGACACTAAGGATTCAGTTAAACATCAAGACAGCAATCTTAAAAACAGTGGAAGTGAAGCAGAGAAGTTAAAGCGCTGCCCATGCTACTCTAGGAACCCCGTGGCTAAATTATAATTAGATTTTAGAGTGAACTCCATTCCTTTTTCAGCTAGTTCAAAGAATCACCTTACAAAAGCACTGAAATGAAGAATTTCTTAAGTGAGCTGATTAGTTCAGAATAAATGCAAAACCAAAGTTCTGAATACAGTTACACTTTCTACATTGTCTTTTTAAATCATAGATGAAGGTGAACCAGTTCATCCTGCAGCTCATCAGTTCTGTCCTTTGGAATTACTGCCACTGTAAAAACAACTTTCCAATTAAGAGAATGACATGATCTATCACATAGTTTTCATCTAATTGAAATTAAATGGAATATCTTGCTGCATATCATGCTGATTTAGAATGATATTTATAGCAAAAGCTGACACGTGAGTGTTTTAGAAGATGGCTGTGGGTAACACAGATCAAAAAGTATTAAGTAGCACTAGAAAGCTCCAAGTTCTTAGTTACCAACTATCTTGCAGTAATTTAGGAAAATTAAAAACTATTCAACCCCAGAAGTACAAGAATTGCAGGAAAACTCCACAGCTTTAAAAGTAGTTACATGATTGTCATAATTTGCATTATAAGAGAGCTCAAAACACCCCGCATAAACTGAGTGAGCATTTTAAGACAAATTAATCCCGCACAATGCCACATATAAAGCATGTGTTATAAAATCCTTTTTTCCAACAATTGGAAACAAAAAGAGAAAAAGCTATATTTGTAAAGATACCCTCCCAAAAGAGATAGTATTTACCAAGGGCGTCACACTAATTCACAATTATGCTAATGATTAAAAAATAAGTAAGCCTGGAGAGAGCTACAGAAATTTCCCATCATTTATGTTGCAAAAATATACTCTTTTTTCCCAGCAGCATGAAACTCTCTATTTCTGAGAAGGAGAATGTAACTACTACTAAAAAATAGGGGTTTTTTTCCACTTTGGAATGCTGCAATTGAACAATGGTGATTATTACAACTGAAAGATTAAAGTCCTTTTCTTTATTCGTAAGAAATCTTTACACACAACTTTATCTATTTGGAGAATGATTAATGGTACAAAACATCACTTGGCTTTTTCTTTGTGTGGTTTCTTCATACAGCAAAATAATGTGGTTGGGCCAATCCTCCCCCTTCCCATGTACATCTATAGAACAGAAAATTTCTCTAAAAACTGGTGAAAGTACTTTGAAATACATGTAATACTGTTATTATTTTTATTCACTTAGTAGATTTCCTTTAAATTTACAATTTTTGTTGCCTGAAAACCATAACCAAAATGTCTTCGGCAGAGGAATTGTTTCTACTGTACCTGTTCCATTGAAAAGGAAGACTGAATTTTAAGTGGTTTTGATTCTTGCTGTTCTATTAAGAAACATCTTAAAAGTTTCTTAGAAATTCAGACAAATTTATTAGCAAAAAAAGACAGAAAAAAATAATACTTTAGAGAGTTAAGCTACTATTTTTTTGTTTAGGAGAAATGAAACAAAGATGGAAATCACATGTCTGTGCTCCATTCTGTACTTCTGATCTCTTATGAGCTTGAAGCGTGTCAGGAAAATTTCAGCCTTTCTCAAAAAATAAGGAACACTGTAACTCATATAAGCGTTCAGTTTGGCAGCTAGTGAAATGGATGCCTTAGTACATACACCTACACACAACAACAAGTAGCCACTTCTACCTCGACTGCAGAACTTCAGTCTCTGTTTTCCTTTGATGATTTAATACTTTTGTAAAGCAATATTACCATTGCCATTTGTTGCCCAGAACGACAGAAAAAAGGCATTGGACTTTATGGATGCAAGTTATTTTCTTCATACAATTGTGATTTTCTACAAGAACAGTTTTCTGCCTTACCTGAAGATGGAGGAAGTTGATCGTAGTCTTGAGATGTTCTATTTGTTTTGGCATTTTCTCCTCTCCGAGCAGGTGGCAAAGGAACATGACCAGTTATTGGGTCAAAATGGGGATCTGTGATACCAGAATAAAAAAGTGTCTTAGAATAATCAGAATTACTATTTGAGGGAGGGCTAAAGCACAGAAGGTAGGAATAAAATAGCCTCCCATCATCTAGAGGAACCATGAAACCAGAGGTGTCCCCTGACAGCTCTTATGTTTATAAACATAAACGTCCAAATTCAGCATTCACAGTACACAAGTAAGTATGATTTGAAGAGACCAACACAGGAGCATGGCTTAAAGGTGGTGTGTCCTGCACTGACTGTGGTCTCCTCACATCCATGAGGTGCTTTTCAACCACCCAACCCTGACGCTGCTGGGATTGTGCCTGGCAAAGCATGGAAGCAAAGCATAGAAGAGGCTGCAGTGCCTGAAGCAGCACAATTAGAAACATCCCAGCTATTCAGTTTACTTAGAGCTTCATTACACTTCTATGCTTTGCAGTTCACAAAGACTGCAGGGCTGATTTCCTATTCATACAGTCCCAGCTATGGGTAAATATTACAGGGACAGAATTTAAAAAAATCAGAGAAAGAAACAATCCCAGTATATTGTCCCTTCCTCTTCTTTTTACTTTGGCTACTAAAGATGCTGCTGGAGCAAGTGCAACATCATCCTGGATCTGGCTATTGCTCTGGACTCAGTGCTTGCAGAGTGTTTGTTTTGTATGTGAGTGCAACTTTTTGCTGGTGTTGATGATGAGATTATTATTCTAATCTGACAGGCTCTGATGGATAGCTGAGAAATCACCCTCAAGACTTGTATGGAAACCAATCATCAAAAACTCATCATAAATCTTCTACAACAGATTATGTGACAAGATGCAAAGTGAGTAATATGGCTTTAGAAATACCATATGAATAAAAAAAGACCAATTCACACAACCATGCATACCTAAGTAGATGCAATACACTGCTAAGATTAATGAGAACTGCTGCTGTAGGATTGTATTCCTTATGCAAATACAAAGAACAATACATGGCTGTAGATACGTACTCTAGATATTTATTTTAAAGCTATTAAATGTTTTTAACACTAACAGTGACGTTCTTAGATTGTTTGGAAGTTACACTTAAATATTTAAAATTCTGTATGTTTCTGGGAACTGGGCACAGGCAGATGGAGCTTGTGTGCACCTGTGTGTGAGGGCTCCTATTTTTCCTCTCCATTCCCATCAGAGCTGAACAGTGCAGTGTGTGTTTCTGCATCAGATTATACAATTGAGGCACCCATTCAGACTAGACTGCTGAACATTACGTTGTTTTTATTCTGAAATGTAGAAAACTAAATTGTATTTATGAACATCAACCTTCAAATTCTATAATGTGCTAAGTCTTTTCACCTGGATGCATTCAGCAACTTAGATGAGAAAGTAACACACTGAGTTGAATTTGCATTATAAAATACACAAAGCTTTGGCAAATTACTCAATGTCAGGCCTTGATGGATAGCAAAACGTACATAACAAAAGACATTCCATAAAAGGTCACTGCACTTCAACCTAAAGTAGCTCCCTTTCACTCCACAGTGAGTTCCACTCACACAGGTCAGCCAAACACCAGAGAACCTGTCAAGCCATCATGCAGCTGCACATGACTGCTTGTCACCCACATTCTGGCCTTCCTGTGAAACTACCACCAAAGCATTTCATTTCTTCCCTCTCCACAGAGCTTCTAAGAAAAATAGAGAGGGGGAAGACAACATCTAACCTCCACAAGGCAGATCACCCCCGAAAATATTCACAGAAAAGGTAAACTTAAGACACTAACATCCTTTGAAAGCTTCCACAGAGAAAAACAAACAAACAAAAAATCACTTAACAGACGTGTGCTATAACCCACAAAAATCCTGCTGTAATCTGTATCATAATCAGCAAATGTATTCAACTTCATTAACCTGAAAATCAAACTCTTTTCAACTCAAAGACAAAAATCATGAATTGTAAACACACTTTTCATACCTTTTATAAGCAAAATACCAGACTGAATGTATCACAGTGATTATCAGGGAGAGACAGGTGAAACCTGACTTAGCAAAAAGGTTATGAACCCCAGGACCTAGCAACTGTGTTCACAATGTAGTTTAGCAGCAAAATTTTACAACAGTTCTAACAAAGCAGAATTTGCTTTTCCCTTATTTTACAACTTCTTTCAAAGTTTCAACTTGAAAATAATCCCCACAAATTATGTTTTATTATTGAAAACAATGGAATTGACAAAAGGATACAGACTAATGTTACAGACTACAACAGAAAACTAAAATTTACAAAATTTCTAGCCTGGTATTGAAATATTGACCTCATTTTATTACTTTGTGAAAATGAAAACTGAAGTCTTTTTATCTTCAGAGTAGCTTCACCTCCACCATTTAAAATTTTGATTTTTTAATGTTTTGTATAATGAGTTCTGAAGCCTAGCGACAACTTTATCAGTGAACGGATAGGATAGGATAGGATAGGATAGGATAGGATAGGATAGGATAGGATAGGATAGGATAGGATAGGATAGGATAGGATAGGATAGGATAGGATAGGATAGGATAGGATAGGATAGGATAGGATAGGATAGGATAGGATAGGATAGGATAGGGTAGGGTAGGGTAGGGTAGGGTAGGGTAGGGTAGGGTAGGGTAGGGTAGGGTAGGGTAGGGTAGGGTAGGGTAGGGTAGGGTAGGGTAGGGTAGGGTAGGGTAGGGTAGGGTAGGATAGGATAGGATAGGATAGGATAGGATAGGATAGGATAGGATAGGATAGGATAGGAAAAGGAAAAGGAAAGAAAAAGGAAAGTAAAATAAAATAAAATAAAATAAAATAAAATAAAATAAAATAAAATAAAATAACCCAAAAAAACTAGCCATTTCCTCTGTGTTCTTACCAGAATGAAGGAACAGTTCATGTCCTGAAGAGGGTCGGCTCCCTGAGCCAGCAGGTTTTGTGTGCTCAATCATGCTGTGCCGAGCAGGTGGTGGTGGTGGTGGGGGGAGTGAGGGGGGAGAGTTATCAAATGCATCTTCACCTGCAGTTTAGAAATGAAGTATTAGACAAGCAAAACTTCATTAAGAACTGTAGAATAAAGAATAAAGCTTAAACTTTATTTTTCTCTGGCTGCTGAGGCCTTTACTCCTACGGTTCATCTAAGCAGTTCAGTGACTCCAGTAATGAAACTGTAAACCTGATTGTTAATATCCACAGCCCTCTTCTAAAACATGCTCTGAATGACCTTTTGCAGTGCCCAGTTTCTTTTCTGGGATGGAAGGAGAGATTGCTTTTAGTGACTCAATTGCCAAGAGTGTACTACAGTGAAAGCTTCACTGAGTATCACAGTAGAATAACAGCTGTATTTCAGTGGCTAAGCAAGTGTATTTGTATACAAACACCAATGCTGACTGCACTGGATCTTCTACCTTTTTACTGTGTATTATCTCTATCTGCAGTTCAGAAGCTCTGACTCCAGATATAAACTGAATTTTCTAGAGCTTGGCAAAAGAATGCATCCCTTATACAAAGGTGGTGCAAGCAGGACTAGAGTTACCAAGCACTGTGTTTTTTATGTGTTCTTTTGCCTCCATTTCTCCTTCATCTCAGGAACACTTCAGGGACCAGAGGGAGCACAGTACAGGAACAAGGCAAATGTTCAAAAGGTTTTATGGAACCAGAAATTTGGATGCTGACACATACACACAGACACAACCGTGCAGCTGAGTTTGTCAATGAAGGTGTGGGTGGTCCCCAAGCACAGCACCAATATATATGCAGAGAACACTGATTTTTGTGTAGAAGAACAAAACAGAAATCAGGGTTGGTAAAAAGAGCTTCTGGTGATTGTAGACTGCAGTGAGTTTTGAACTGTCCCCTGATGGGGGAAAAAATCCCAGAAATTAACTCAGTAATTTCATTTAGTGGTTTGGGTTTTTTTTACTCAAATACCATCTTTTTGGCATTCTTCTTTGTATTTGAGAAAATAAATTGAATTATTCAAGCTACAGTGGGAAAAATGCTCCATTACCGCATTAAATTGCAATGCTCAAACTTCTTAGTAAGAGACAATTAAAATTTATATCAGGGAAAATGGATTTTACTTTTCTGTATAGCTGGAATACAGATTTAGTATACCTTTTTGCTTGTCCCAAGCTAGGCCTTACAAACAGACTCCAAATGACACAAATACTGACTGACAGCTGTAATATTTAGCTCATAGCCTGTTTGGTACTCCTAACATACTCAACATTGGCTGTTTTGCACTAAACATGGAATTTAGTTCATCAGGGCAGTGTTAACCATTACATGTAATCAGCAAAAAGTCTGCAACCTAAAGGGGGCACCAGAAGATCATAATCGGAGGGTGTCCTGGTGAGCAAAGAGCTGTGTTTGGGGTTGTCTCTGGCAGGAGGCCGTGCAGGAGGCAAAGGTACCGGAACTGTAGGTGCATCATAGACATCTCCTGAATGACACAACCACAAGAGATGAATGTTTTCCTGCTGCACCCCTAGGGCAGCACACAGTAAATCTTCTCAGCAAACAACGAGAAAACAGAAACGTACCCGACTCTGGATGTTTAGATTTCTTTATCTCGGAAGTAGCACCGTGTGTTCCATTTGCACATTGACCATTCTCACACACCCTGAAGACAGACATCAAGCAGGAAGCAATCAACCATTTAGCCAAGCATTAATTCCCTGAATGAGCAGTACCTGGCAGTTCACTCTAAGGAAGTGAATCAGGGACAATAAGCCACAGCGATTTTAAAATTTACATTTTTAGATATTGAGAGCAGATACTGGTTAACCCTCATTACAACTGCTTTGAAGGATTATGCTGCTTTCTTGGTGACGTACTGACATGGCTTAAAATAACACAGGCTGCAATACAAGTTAGAGGAAGAACTAACATTAAACACAGTCCTCACTTCAGAGCTCAGGTCATTACTTTATTCGCACAGTTACATCACAGACTCAATTTTAGTTCACCTTCCCAGATGCTGAATTTTCCCTAGCAAAATTATGAAAAAAGGGAAATGTGGATTTTGGTAATCCACACCAAAGCATATAGAAAAACCATTAAACAGAATGTAAGAACAACAAAAAAAATCTGAACAGAACACCACAATACACACTAATAACAAATCTCAATTCAACTTTGCCAAACATTAAAAAAAAACCCCAGTGAAAATCCCAAAACTAAACTAGTCAAAGCAGTTTTTCAGGAACTATTCATTTCCATATCAAAAAACTGAGCCTTGATAGTACTTCCACCACAGTTTACTGATTTTTTTTTTCTTAAATGGAAGCATATTCTGCCCTCAAAACTTAACAACAGTACCAAATTAATATGAAACACATCCAACCAAACAGTAAAGAGTGCCTACAATCTTGTTGAAAATATTGGAGATTTTTTTTTTAAGAAGACTTTGTTCAAATATGGCAGGAAAAAAATACTGAACAAGCCTTTTCATAATATTAAATATTGTTTAAAAATATGAAAGAACCAGGAAATCGCTCCTGTCGCTGGAACTGTGGGCCCTGTATATTCAGAAAGAACCAGACTTTCCTTGGGAAAAGGCCACCAGGCTAAGCAATTCCAGCTTAAAAAGAAAAATCCCAATTCACCATGGACCATTATTATTAAACATTGGGAAATCTGCTAGAGTTATATACAACTAAAATTTCAGATTTGGAGTTTTTACCAACAGTATTAATGAACCTATCACCTTTGACCAAATGGAAAGGAGGGAGGAATGGATAAGGGTCTGGAATCATTTAAAATATATAAACAGAAAAGAGGAAGTGAATTGCATTTGTGGTCCCAAGAGTTACAACAAGGAGTAATGAAATAAATATAAGAATAATTGCAAGATTTAAAAACAAATGAACAAACAAACAAATAAAAGCCCCAAATGGTAAGAAACCTTTTGCTATAAATTAATTCCCCCAGAGAAGTGGTAGAGGAAGTGTTGTTTCTTTCTTTGACATTAGATTAGTTCAATCTTTCAAATGCAGTGGATGCAACACTTCCTTTGACTCCTCACCATATACACTAAGTAATTAAGAATATCTTCTAATCTAGTTGTAATCAATTCTGCATTTTCAATAATGTAACTAGCCACAGGGAGCAAGGTAACTTAACATGGCACCACTTCAGGAGTATTCAGTCCATGATGAGCATAGCTAAGTGATCAGTGTATGAACAGTGCTGAAATATCTGTTTACATTAACAGTAAACTCCAGAAAAAAGGGAATCCAATGAATACTAACAAGCAAGCCTTCTGTCCTTTCCCCTTTTGGAAAAAGCTTTATTAGGAAAAGGCAGCAAATGTAATAATGTAACATTATTCTAATAATAGCCTAATTAGTAACGCTGAAATTCTCTCCTTTTATTTCTTATTCCTGAACTGATGTTCTGCAGTAACAAACCAGACAATTAAATGATCTGCCAGAAAGTAAGGCTGTGAATCATTTTTTGTATTATTCTTGAAATATTTTTAGCACTGTCATATCTACAGGTAAAAGTGAGAAAAGGCAACCCAAATCTGGGAGTAGGATGGAACAATTACATAACTCTACACTACAAAACATTCTGAATAAATTTTTAAGCTCTTTAGTTTACTGAAAACTCCAAGTACTATCCAAGAAATGAGGGAACTAACACTTTGGAAAGAGAAAGTGACATGGGGGAAAGAACTGAAATGTGCTAAAAATTTATAACATTAAAAAAAAAAAGTTGATAGTTTTAGTGAACAATAACGAGAGGTTAAGTTTCATTGAAACAAAACATCCCTCCCATGTTACTTAATGAAATGCATTAGAAGAACACAGCATCAACTAGGAACCAGAATCTTTCCTGAAAACTTTATCTCAGCTTTCACATCTAAGCAGTGACATTAGCTAAAAGACATTTTAGGTATGTGGAACACCAGACTATCTTTTTTTCTTTAATGCCTAAGAGAATGGAAAATTTGAGTTAAATTTTTTACCAGAATGCCTAAGAGGAGTTGGTGGTTTTAATCATGGAGCAACTTGAATAGCAAACTGAGGCATTTTATTTGTAGCAAGTCCTTTTCTTCATGTAAAAAACCCCTCCATATGCACAGTAAAAACTGGAGAAAACTTGGAAATCATCTTTCTATCTGCAGACTCTATTAATAATTCTAAGGGTTTGGTAAAATACTGTATCAGCCAACTGAAGGCACTCAATTATTTTCTTCTGTAATATAAAAATTGTAAGATTCTATTTCTCCAGCTGCTTATTTTCTCAAGAACCTTTCAGTTTGAATCTATTTGCATCATTCCCGTGCAGAAGAGCAACATGATCCCATAAAAATGGGATAGGTTAAAAGGATTAGGACCTTGGAAATTTTTTCCTCTTGCTTCCCATTTTTTTGCTCAGTCAACACAGTTTTATTTATCATTGATTTTTTTTTTAAAAGTCTCATACGGTAGATAAAAATTTAAGGACTTAAGTTCATTAAGGTTTGGCAACTGCATAATATTCATGTCTATGCAATGAAGCTGAGATCAGGATTTCTAAGACAGAATTTTTAACCCGCATGCAAAGAACAATCATATTATGAGCTTTTTTCTACCTGTTTTAAATTCTGACTTAAAAGGTCTAAAAATTACTATTGGCTAATTTTGGGGTGAGAGACATGTTGAGCTTTATTGATGGTGAGTTCTCAAGATCACACTCCGACAGAGGGAGGAAAAAATGGCAATATGTCACCGAATTTTCTTTATCACAAGAAGGTCTAAATTTTTTAGATCAATACTTGATTTTAATATCATACTTGTGACCTACAAGACCAGCAAAACATTTGCCCTTTTAACCCCCTATGACTCCAGACTTATTGTCTTAATTCCAGCCATTCATGTCTTTTTAAGGGGCAAAGTTCAGCAGGAATGTCACAGCCTTCAGTTGCCACATCCCTTGCTCCAAGTCTCTTTGTCATACTCCATTAGCAATTCTGAACAGTGAAAGTTTGGAGGCATTGTTACAGAACATATTTAAGGCTAAGGAGACATATTCCACCTGTATTTAGAAAAAAAGGTTCTCTTTCTGAGAAGCACAAAGAAAATATACTGCCAAACGGGCTCAAAAAGCTAAAAGACACACTATACATCGGACAAAAAGAGAATCAAAGACTGTACATCTGGCTGCCAGTTCACATACTTTTCAGTACTACACCACTTTTAAACTGAATTATATAAAATGTGAAAGGCTAAGAATTTCAAAGCTGACTGGGAATTTCAGTCACACAATTCTCCTTAAAATTAAATTTGAAAGAGTTTTAGGGGCTGAATCTCCTGGTCAGTTTTGAAAACCTCAATGTAAGGGGGGAAAAAAAAAAAAAGACATCAACTGCAGAAATGGTATGTAAAGGCAAAAAATGCCCTGCTCTGACACAAGAGAGATACAACGATCTCTCTTGTGGGATGAATGGGAACTTCATAGATTTATATCTGTGGTGGTGGCCAAGTGAAACAGAAGTATGGGTAATCCAAGCTTAGAAGGCAGGCCAGCTTAACCATCATTACAGACATTGAATCCAGGTAATTTTGGAAAAAGCAGAGGTTTTGTAAAAATTTTTTTTCAAGGCTGCTGAATTACCTTACCGAGCAAGAGGTTTTATATTATGACCGTGAGGTGGTTGTGAGCTCAGTATTACAGGATGTGAAGAAGGAATTTTGTATTCATCATCGTCATCGGGGTGTTCCCTTGATTTATCAGATAGAGGATTTGCTGAAGGACCAGGGCATCTAAGGAGATGAGAAAAACATTGGTTTATCTTTAGCTGTTAGGTACTCGACCTCATATAATACCGAAAATACTCTTCTTTAGCCCAAACATCCTGAATACGTCTGCTACAAATAAGAAGACAAAAGCACCATGACAAGCCAACTTGTAAGGTTACTGACTTTTTGTCACTGAGAACCCATAGAGCAAAGGGCAGCTGCCCTTCCAAGAGTTAAACAGCTACTTTAAGCAAGCACAACATAGCAGAGAATTGCAAAGAATTAGAGTATTAAAGAGTACAATTGTTATAGTTAGTACAATAACAGCTGCAAGACTCGGCCTGTTTGCACTTACCAAAAGCACTAAATAGAAGTTAATTCAGGACAAAAGGTGTTCAGCACGGCTCAGTGATGCAGAGGACATTCACCCTTTCACTGGCCTGTCAAGCTGTGAGTAAGGACAGCCGTGTCCTCTCACACATCTGGAACGTGCATGTCAGCCCTGCTCCCTCTGTCACCGAGAAGTGCCATGCCAAAGGCTGATCTCAAGGGAGACAGGAATTCCAAGCCACAGTTTGCCCTAATGGAACTATGATTTCACCTTCAAAATTTTGTTAGCAAGATGAGACAGACAGCAAGAGGAAAAACACCTTTTGGGGCTTTTTTTTCCATCAACTAACTCAAGGCAACTAAATACTCCTTAATTTATTTACAGATGACAAAAGGTGCTTGGAATCGGATGCTTCATTACATACTAAAAATGGATACTCCCTCATGCAAAATACCACTGTGGTTTACAGTACTTTTGAGACAGTTTGCTACTGATGTAGCAAAATGGGAGCTACCCACTGGAATGAAACAAACACAATTTAATTGGAAAATTTTGAAGTTTTGGGGAATAATAACTCTGTATCTTTGACATCAGAGTTTTAGATATCTTTTCAAGAATAAAACAGGGGCTTGATCAAAACTGCTAAAAAAGTCTGACACAATTACAGAAGTCCAATTAAAAATAACTGTTTTCACATGTCCAATCAAAAACATAGGAACTGAGTGGAAAATAAAAATCAGATGTTCGGTTAGCAAGAGTCCAATATTTCATTATTGAAGTACAGTTTATTATAAATACTTTAGTAAAACAAAACAAAACAAAAAAAAAATCACCACTGCTTCCAGGGGGAAAAAAAAAACCAACAAAAACCTGCAGTGCTTTTCTATTAATGTAACTTCATAAGAAGAAAAAAAGAGTCATATTTGTAACATTATACTCAGTAAAAGCTGATCAAGCAATTTAAGTAGGGACATTTTAGAATTGTGAAGTTTCAAGTAAGAGCCATTTTGACTCCTTGTTATTTAGAATAAGACATTTCATACATGATCAGTGTATCCCTCAGTAAACTGTTTGGAATTACAGACTGACTGTAACAACTAGAAAGAACAGAATGCCTTCGAGCTATTTGAAACAAACCAGCTCTCGACTCACCACACTGCACAGATTGGAGAGCACAAAAAAATGAGCAACTTGCTCAGATTAATTGGAGTAGCACAGTTGTGAAAAGCAGAGTATTTTGAATCAAGTACAGTTCAACATTTATGAGTGCTGAGCGCAGTCAATTCAACAGGAGAAAAAAATAGACTGTAAAAATATTCTCTCTGACATTTTCAAATAAATCATGATAGATATTATTTGAGTTACTTTTTTGAAAGTAGTTGTTGTGGTTGGTGGAAATTGCTTGTTTTAAAGACTTTTTTCCATTCCTGCCCCAGTTTTTCCACCTGCATATTGTCACATAACATTGTAGACTACTGGCATATTTCCTAATGGTGACAAAACCTTAATTTGAAATAAATTTAAAACAGACATATTAGTGTTTAAAGAAAGAACATATAATGATCAAATTTTAACAGTCATTCCCATGTGATATTTTAGTAATTAGATAATTTGAACTTCTTACTCCTAACTATGTATTGATAATTTTACATTTTAAGAATCAAAATCTAAAATTGCCAAAATCTAAAATAGTAATTTTAAAAAGGTGTAAGTACAAAATCAAAACAGATATGAAAGTTAATTTCTTCCTCAAAATCAGCGGACTTTGGCTTTTGTAAATGAATATTTTTCCTTCTTCCTGGAATTCATCAGTTTTCTATTCTGAAGTCTTCAGTTAATGGAAGAATATCTTTTGACCAAGCTGAGGTCTCACATTCTAGCTTTGGATTGGCCTGACACAGATTTTGTACCTGTACATATTGTTACAATATTGTGTGGACTTTCCAATGCTCTGTGTATACACTGTACCTTGGTTCTGGGCTACATCTGCAAATATCTGAGTAAAAAAATAGGATTCTCATGAAGGAGGGTGTTTTTCCATGCTATGAAACACAAAAATAAGAATATTCCCCTATTCAGATTTGCATTGTGTTATGAAATAAGTAGACTAGAAGGGCACTGATTACATGAGGCATCCAAGTGGTACTCTTCTGAGACCCTACCTCCATCAGGTTACATCCCGACATTTAATTACATTTAATTACAGGTATGTCTAGATAATATTCTAAAATTTTCTTCTGAATTGAAAGTAGGCATGGACAACTTCACCTCAGCAATTGCTCCACCTGAAAACAGGCTTCTAAATAAAGAAGTCAATGCTCCACTGCACCTTTACTGTAGTGCTCAGGAAGAAAAAACCCAGCATATTAATAAAATGCTGAAATATATTTGTCTTCTATATTAAAGCTAGTTGAATACAAAAATGGAATGAGAAAGTTCTCATGACTAATATGAACTGACTGTCCAATTACATTATTTAACAGCAAGAATCACAAGCAGAACATTGAAAACAAACTGTAGGATAGCATAACTGTGATATGTTCCAATTTCCTTACAGAAACACAAAAAAAGACAAACCCTATTATAGGACTTCCACGCTTTCAACTTTAAATATATCTTGTTCTCTACAAAATCCTGCGTCGTTCAGAGTCTGAAGATACTTAATATGACAGTAACATCTTTATTAAAAAAATAAACAGTTATTTTACTGGAAGACTAACAGTAGTCTGCACTTGAAATGACAAATCTTCCCATATTGTGGAACTCAGGAAGGCTAATCATATTTAAAACTATATAAAATTGTTTTGGTTGCTTGTTTTTTAGCCACAACAAATAAGAGACGATAGTATGAAGCCTGGATAAAGCTCCACGTACTGAAAGCCCAGAAAGCCTGACTAGATTAAGGGCAGAACAATGACAGAACACATTTTTTAGCCCTAGCACTTCCCCTAGAATCTGTCATCTCCTGTGATAAACAGCTCTGACCACACTTCTCCTGTAGTAATAGAAGCCAAACCAGACAGTATCTGCTCTCACTGCCAAATGCCTGGGAGCAAGATCTGCCACAGTTTATCCCCTCTCCCTATACAAACATGCTGTGTTCAATTAACATTAGGACTGCTCCCACTTAATACCATTTATGCTTCCTTTGTAAAGGCACATGAAAATTCATGGAAAGCATATCAAGTTATATTAGTCAATTTTTTTCCTTTTCCCATTTTTTTCTTTTAGGACCAGAGAGTCAGTGCTATTATCTAACATTAGCTAGCGCTTTTCTTTTATAGATAAAGTTAACTTACTTTATACTAGGGATGACAGAGCCAGCTGGAAGAGGGGGTGAAAGTCGTGGAGGGACATCATATTCCTCATTCATCAGATGACCATTTGAAAAAACCTGAAAAGCACACAAGTATTACAATGGGTATCTCTTTCTGTCACCATCGATATTCACCAACTAGGTACTACACAGTAGACCTTGAGAAGCCTGTGGGTAAAGGCTTTTACAGGAGTTCACACCAGAGCTCTCTCTGAAGTGACTCTCAGGCCTGTTTCAGCTCACCCCATTTTGGAGCATTTTTAGTTGAAAACTTCACCAAAAGAAGTTGTTTCACATGACAGTTACTAGACAGACACTCAGTTACAGCTGAACTGCTTGGAGGAAGATCAAGATTTCAGGATTGCAAAGTGAGAGAGATGAAGTGTAATGGCAAAGCAATGGGTACATCATGCTAAACATATTAATTATTAACACTGTGATACAGAGCCTGCCAGAATCCATCCACTACCCACAGGACTGTCTTCCCAATCCTTGGCTTCTACCAATAGCAAGAAATTTATATTACAGTTGATACACCAATCAGGAAAGAAAATTCATTCCATGTTTCCCTCATGAAAGTAAATACAGCCAGAAATGGTAATTCAGCATTGCTTCCTCTAATCAAATGGATTAGATCTACAATCTGAAGATGACAGTTCAAGTAGTACTTGGTTAAAGACATGTATATGCAACTTCTCCAGACTACACTTCCACACTGACTGGGTATTCTAATTTGAGAAGTATTCATTCCAGCAGCTTCAGTACTGTGCTAGACCACAACAAGAATGCTACATGAAGGTACAATTGAAGATATAAACCCAGTATCTGTCCTTTTAAAATCAGAAGAAAATCTGCAGCATTTTAAAAAACAGCTTAGTTGTAAGCAAAATTTTGGTGCTTTCCCTCAATGCTGAGAAAAGCATTATATAATAATAATTAAATTATATATAACATCGTAGATTACTTAAATACCTTTCATCACATATGCCAACATGCCTCATCGACAGTAATTAATTTCAGTAACGTACTTTCAAAGTAACCAATATATATATATATATATATTTAGGAAGAGACTTGCTATATACAGACACACACACACACACACACAAAAGAAATTAACTGGAGATAGAAAGGTTAAATAGCTTGTGATCTTGGGGAAAGCAAATAGATGAAAAAAATATTTCTAACTACCATGACTTAACCACAAGTCCATCCATCTAAGCAAGAGCTATGTAGTACTGCACAAGCTATGTAGTCTTCAAGCAAACAAGGAGAGCAGCTTTGAGTTAATAACTTCTATGAATAAATTACTGAGCTGCTTTGATAAAACTGATTAGAGAAGAACTAGGAATTTCTTCTTAGGACGTTAGCATTTGATCTCTTTTCAAAGCCAAGCCTGACCAGCTGTAAATGGCTTTGGAAGTGTCTGAAGCTGCTAAATGCCGGAATTCATGCCACCTACAACAGAGCTAACTGGAACAACTACTATTCCATCAGAAAATGCATACACAGCTTTGGGATATGACAGTTCCAAAGTGGACTTGTGATGCTACATTATTACAGCATACAGGGATACATTGTTATCTTGGATAATTTACTGGAAGAATATAGTAAATCTAGAATATTCTCTCAAAGATATTTTTCGAAGGTTTTATGTGCAAATTGTAACTCAGACCCTCAAGTACTACTGCTTTACAAACTACAGAATTCAACAAATTATTTCTTTATGAGCACCTTATCATTAAGTATCCACAGAAAAGACTCAGAAACCACAAATCAACAGTGGCCAATATAAACAGCCTGTCAGCCAGCGCACGACAGTGCTGAAGCAGGGTGTGAATTTCGGATTCAACACCCAGTTCATCAGGAATACCTTGGCACCTTCTGCCGGCAGCTCACGTCGCCGGTGTTTCCTCACAAAGCCCTGCTCCGAGGTGACGCGGCCGTGCCTCCCGTTCACGTGCGACACGGCGGTCAGGCCCGCCTTGGGGGACGCGTCGCCGCCGCCCCGGCAGCCCAGCAGCTGGCCCGTGCCGAACACGTCCCTGGGACACCAGGCCTCCAGGGGCAGGGGCTGCTCCCGGGCAGGCAGGCTCTCGGCGTGCGGCGGGTGCCGGCCCGCCCGGCCGTCCGGCAGCAGGGGCGGGGGCCGCTCCGGCGGCGGCGGCGGCGGCGGAGGGTCTCGCAGGGGGGGCGGCGGCGCTGGCAGAGGTTTGTCTTGTTTCCTCATCACGCCCGGAGAAGACTAAACAACACAGGAGGTTGCAAAAAAAGAGAAGTTACACGGAGGCATGAATGCTGCTCGTGGCTTTACCATTTCTGACTGAGGGGTGTCCTTGGCAGCACGGCAGTGCTTGCCGTGAGGTTAAACGCAGGCGCTGCCGGCATTCTGCAGACAGCGTGACCCTTCTTCAGAAAGCGTGCTCCCATTTCTGACGTTGCATGAGTAACCCGAGCAAGGAGTGGAAAGCAGAGAAGACAACTAACTCAGGCAGATTTATACGACCCATAGCTTTTTCCAGTATCCTTTGCTTTGATCATTTGAATCATTTATTCATCTGCTGACATGAATTCTGTGGAATGTTTGGAAAAAACAGGCTTCCTCATGTGGAAAAGAAACCCAAAATCCCACACAAAATAAAATCCCAGAGGAGTTACTCGCTGACAGCAAATGAGCACAAAAAGCAATGATTAGAGAGCCAGGGGAAGAAGAAACGATCATTTAATTTTTAATGATACACCTAGGGATGACTCCAATCTTTACATGACATGCACTGTGTTAGAGTGCCGCCTCTGAACTGCAGTTCAGGTTTTCAGGTAGCAACCTAATTAGTTTGTAGTTTTACTTGCAATTAGCTTATCTGCAAGAAACATTTGTCATGAATATTTGCTTTCTAAGAATCGAATTATATCATAAATGGTTAAATGTGGTCTAAAATTATGTATGCTAGTACTAAAAAGCTGAAACCCAGGTTATCAGGAAAAAACCTCATAGCTGCACAAATCTGACAAAACCAAAACATTTTCACTATGACTGAATTACTAAGGGAAATTTACAAAGTAACAGTAGGGCCAGGTCTTTACAAATGTTTTATCTCCAGCTACCACAAGAAATACAGGAAAGATTATTTCCTGGGGAATGTATAATTTTCTTGGACTTCGGTAAGCCTGCATATTATTACAACTTAAATGGAAAGAAATGGAGGTCATGCACTTTTAAAGTAAGAACAGCAATTGCTCTCACTTCACTGGCTAGCCCAGCACTATTCTTCAAGCAGTACCTCAACATGCGACTTGAATTGAAAATGAAGTTATTCTACCTACAGGCCTATGCATATTAGAAGGAAGTAAACTAAATAAAGAAGAGTTAACTCACTGGCTAGTCAAGTAAAATAGTTATTTTCACTGTCAACACAGGAAAATAATACCCTGATCCAGACTTTTTGTTATACCTTATAGTAATAAATTATAGCTTTTAACTTGAGCAAAATAGAAAAGTTGTGTGGTTTTTTTCCTGAAGGAGAGTTTTGGCAGGACTAAATAATCCTTTTTTTTCTCTTTTCAATGTATGAGATTTTTCTTTGTTGCCCCCATCCTGTTGCCCTTGCAGCCCACAGGTTTTTTTTCTAGGAAAAGTTTCATGTAAAAAAAGCATCTTCAAAAAATTAAAACAGCATTAATGCTATTCCTGGTTTACTTTTTTTATTAAAGCCATGAACTCTGCAAAAAACCCTATTGTAAGACCAATTTTTAATGGACGTGGCATGTTTTGTGTATATCCTCAATGTGTCATAAATTCCTTTGCATAAGATGTTAAGAAAGAAAATTAAAGAAACTATTCAAACTTCTATTTTTTTCTTCTAAATTATAAACTACTAAAATCTATAAAAGACTTTTCTTTTCAACCTTAAAGTAAAAACCTGACAAAAGAAACAATGTACTTCAAACTGGATTATTATGAGCACACAGGTTTCAAGTCATGTCCTGAACTTGAATTTGAATTTATCAGATAAAAATGAAAAATTTTAATCTAACTGCCTCTCTTCTAAACAGCAATTACAATAAAACAAGCAACTTGTTACAGAGAGCAACAAACAGTATTTGTTCTCTTTCATGCTTATCCACTCAAAAAATCATTGCATCTTTAGTACCTCTTGTTTTACAAAACATAGCATACAAGCATATTGGCTACAGAGTCATTATTATTTCCCTTGAAATTTGAGTCCTATTATATGCCATTTAAGGTTTTGAAAGCAGTGTATCTGCACATATTTTTCTTGTAAGAACACTGTGGAAATTGAGCATAAATCATGAAAGGAAAACATATAATTTTAATGAGATAATGACCTTTAAATCTATTTTCAGGAAACTTTAGCTTCTATTTATTTTCATTAATCAGTGCTTGTTACAGAACTGATCCATTACTGCAACATCTTTAAAATTCTGACCATAACCAAGTACAATATAATCATCAGACAAACTGAAGTCATATTTGACTAACATATACAGCCAGAAACATTTAACTACATAAGGTATTATGGAAAAGGAAGAGACTTCATCAATATGGATCTAATCTAAAGTTTCTTTAAGCTACAAGGAATAAAGTTCTTTTGGGCAAAGCAATATCCTGAAACAGCAAAATCCATGGAAAGGTTTGAAACTGTCCACTACACAAAACAAACAAGAAGCTCACCTTAGAAAAAAAAGCAAATGCAATTTCTCAGAATTCTTATATCCAGAAATAGTGGTTCAGTAACACTTACCTTTGGTGACCCTGTTGGGCTGGCACATGGTGACCGTGCCACTCCCTTCTGAATCAGATCCAGACGGGGAGGTACAGGTGGAAGGCTAAGATGTGGGATTTGCAGGGGGTCTGGAAGTGGTTTTCTTCTTTGTGCAAGAGGGGAAGATCCTGGGGAAGTCACTGGTGAATTCTGCCTCTCATTGCACTTCAGGACAGAAAAAATAAAATAACCTTTTACCTGATGATCAAGTATACAACTTCCATTCCACAACTAAAACAGCTGATATTTATCAGATACTTACTAAGAGTCAATTATAATAGTCATTTTTCATAATGGACATCTGGACAGTAGAGCTCATCTTACAGTTACTGAAAAAGAAGTCTACAAGTCATTCTATCTCAAAATTAAGACCCATCTTAACTTGTGATGAAAATAAAAATATATATATTCTAGCAATTTGTATAAAAAACTAATGGTCACTACCAAACATGAGAAAAAAAATAAATTCTATCATAGCACTGCTACCTTTGATAACCTTTTTATTAATAAAGAGTATTCAATCTAAAGTTCTACAAATTACTTTTAAAAGCTGGACATCTGTGATACTGCCTGTTATTGCCTACTGCTCATTTTCAAATCATACTTCCATACAAAATATAATATATGTCTCCTGAAAATTTACCAATCAAAATCACCAGCAAGACTTTAGGGAAGAAAGCAAAATCAGCAAAACATGAAGTGATTACAAAAATAATTTTAGAATAGCTCTATAATTTAAGCAAACACTGAACTGATAAACATTTAACATCTCCCTCCAGTGACAAATTATGATTTCTTTTTTCCTTGACTTGTCCTTTCAAATTCATCAGAATCAAAGATTTCAGCTCTCAGTATAGGCCTCTGCCCAATTCTGCAACTAGTCCCTATCTCTCATCTGGCTCACTTTAACAAACACAGCTCAGGTGTTTGCACAGATCAGTTCAAGCTATTTCTGTGAACTCACTGTATGAGTTTCAGTGCACTGTATAAACCTGAATGTCTGTGCTGCTCTTTCTGTGCATTCCCTGAGAGCAGACACAAGTAGCTGGAAGACATTCCCACCAAGGATCAGCCTTGGGCCACTTGTGCACTGAGGCATATCACTGTTCTCATATCACAGTTTGCCTAGACAGGCAAAAATGCACCCATCTTCACGGTAAACTCCTTTGATAAAAACTTCCCCCTCCCTTCCTAAGCTTTTTCTCATGAACGCTGAACATCCATAGTGATAACTGGGATGAGAGTAGAAAGTTCTTTAACAAGGTAAACAAATAAGCAACACTGCCTTTCTTTACACTCAATCATTATATTAAAGAAACTGGAAACTTCATAAATTCAAAAGCAGATTGAAGAAAAGGGTCTAGAGCACTGACACCTTATCAATGCTCTGTACTACAGCTTAGTTTAATATCCTGTTCTATACAACAGGGATTACTACCATTTCCTTCAAAAATAGGAGCCAGCACAGTATTACTGTCAACAGTGCATGAAAATGCAGGAGAGGGGTGAGAAGACATTGAAAGTGAGAAGGGTAATGTGCAACTCTATCATCAGGATGATTTTTTTGTTGCTATTTAGAGTCTTCCCCACTTTGTCTACATGTGCAAGCTCAATGTCACAACTGAACATTCAAATTCAAGAGACAGAGGTGTTTAAGATTTGTGGTCTTCATGGCCACCAGAAGTTTCTCAGTTGCACTCTTCAATGAAGAGGTGGTCTCAATATTCATTTTAAATGCCTTGAATAAAGTGTTTAAATTTTGTTTTCCTTAATTGATGAATGACCCTGTCCTTGACTGGAAGACCATAAAGATAAGCACATGAATTACCAAAGCATTTAGCCTCTCAGTGTTAAGGAAAGTTGAATAACTAAGCAAGATATGTATCTTGCAAGCATGCCTGAGCAACCATAATTATAGAACTACTATAAACCAAAAGTCAATTCATTTTCCTTATCAGAAAGCATCTATCAGTTAAACAGTGTAATAAACATTGTATCTAACAATTGTATTTAATAGCATTAGTTTTCAAAGTTTAGTTATAACTCCATAAAGCATTCCTGAAAGCCAAGAACCATGCAATACAATATACTCAAAGGATTGACTTCAGCAGACAGAAAATGAATTTATTTCCCAAATTATCTCAAATAGAACCAAATAAGCAGGTCACACCTCCGAAAAGATTCAATTATTTAAAATAAATGAAAGTGATGTAGTTAAGTTACAGCATTTTATGGTGTTGCACAACATAATGCATTTCAGTCGGCAGGGAATCGTTCCAGAAGAGCAATCATATACGTGATAGGAGTAGGAAACAAAGAGTAAGAAAGATAGGAAATATTGAAAACCAATTATTGGACAGGAAACATTTGTAGGGAATTTAGAATGTTCTAACTCTCGCATCATCAAACTAATTAACACAATTTCCTGAGAGAGCAACCTGAGAGTCTCAAATGGGAGACTATATGGAGTTCTACACATCCCAACTAAGTGAACAGCACTGTTACTAGATATCATTTTAAGAATATCCATCCCTGTTTCCATCTGGCAAACATCTCCTACACAGTTCTACTCTAAAGAATCATTAGGCAAAATGATGCCTTCTTCCCTCAGTGTGCTCACTGCTTCCATCCATGTCAGACTTCTGCTGCAATAAGAGTTTAGCTTTTGCAGAGACAAAAATCAAAGAATATTCACATTTAAAACCCATTCGTTCAAAAGTTCAAGATTCTTAAAACCTGACATGCTTGTGAACCCAATGAAGCAAGCAATTTAATTTATGTGATAAACTTCTAGTTCCATATATGCTTGGTATTTGGCTATCTCAATCACATTCCACGGACAGTAAACCACAAATAACAAAACAAAATGGAAATTTTTCAAAGTAGTAAGTGTGTGAGAGGACTTGAATTTAAGCTTACATCTATGCCTTGTTATGTCATATTTCAAAATAGCAAAGTAATTTTTCCCCTGAACTACTATGCTGTACTACAACCACAGTGCTAACAGAACATGCTGTGACCCCAGAGATTTCAAAAAGGGAATTGATTATGGCCAGCAAGTAAAAGAGTAACTTATCAGCCACAAAAAAAAAAAAAAAAAAAAAAAAAAAAAAAAAAAAAAAAAACACACACAAAAAACCCCCCCCAAAAAACCAACAAAAAAAATCAAAGCAAAAAACCCCACCAAACAAACAAGAAAAACCCACCAAAACCAAAACAAACAAAAATAAAGTTAAATAGCTGCAAGTAAAAGCAGCTTTTCTTCCCCTACAAGGAAGCTTAATCTGTATCACCACTTGGTGCTGAAGTAAAGAGAAAAAGTTTTCCTGGGGCAAACGGACAAACTTGTAATTTCTTGTTTGGATCCACTGATACTAAAAATACAACAAAACCAAATATTCCACAGCAACAAACAGGTTTTCCTCAGCATTCAGTATCAGATTTCCACCATATTCCCATTATGAAAATCCTGCATTTTTCAGTCCACCCCCATCCAACCTGTCTAGCTGCATCATTTGGTGTGTGTTGACAGCTAGGCCAACAAGATGGCTGCATCTCATGTGGACACCAAGGCATTAACAGACATACAGACATCTATTCTTTTTGGCACACTCTCCTAAAATTTCTCTGTTTGTCACCTACTGGAGACTTCTGTGTGTTTCCTATACGCTGGGAAAAAATGTGCAATGAGAGAGAACAGTGACAAAAAGCTAAAACAAGCAAGTGATTAAGACACAAACGAACTCAAATGAACTGGCAGTGACAGAAGACAGACCTTCAGCGTACAAAGGGGCTCTGCTGCACCACAGAGAGACCTGTGCAATAAAGATGCAATTAAGGAGAAGAACACAGGCTCCTTTGTAACAACATGGACTTCATCTGGTTGGCGTGACTGCTGCCAAGGGAAAAGCAGCTGTGACTTGCTTTGCAGTTGTACTGCAGAAGGGACCACACTTTTGTTATTCCATCAGATGAATTTGTCACCGGGATATACTTATAGCAGTTTGCCCCTAGCAAGAAAAAGCCTGCTTCCAACACTGATTACAATTTCTAGTCGAGGTTTTTTTTCTGATGGAAATACTAACAGCCAGGCTATTGAATCAAGAGTATTCAAATACTTTTATGCCAGATAGGCACATATGAAAAGCATACTAAACATAAATCCTAACAATTGACTCACTGAGGAATACTATCCTGCCTGTTAATGTCCTTGGAGCAAACTCAAACTGCAGGAGACATCTAAAAGGGTCCAAGCAAACCTACACCAGAAGTAGTTCAGTGAAGTTTCTTTATATATAATCAGGTAAGAGTGACTCACATATTTATTTCTTGTTAGATAAGCTGTGACCTAGGCAGCTGTATTATCTAGGCTTAAAAAGTTATATGAGGATATAAATTTATATCACTTAACACTGATGACTGTAAATATGTTTTTAAGAAGACAGATGTATTCCCTTTATCTTTGCTGACCCAAGAAAATGTATGAGAAGGATGGAGAGGGAGTTTAGGTCTGTGAGAGTCAGCAGCACACTGCCAAGGGAATCCACAAGTAGGGGAGGCACACTGCCTCCCAGCATTTATACCCTTCAAATACTAGTAAGTAATCAGTTAAGTAAGTCACTCCTGTTGAGTGACATGATCTTAAAACATTCCCACCAACCAGGTGTACTATTACATAGGAAATGATGTGTATATACGAGCTCAGGTACTGCCAAAGGGAATATTTGGATTTGTATTTCAAGTCTTATTTCACATGCTTTTATATTTTATATAAAGAAATGAAAAACATTATTACTATGTAATACATGCCTTCTTCCATTACCAGAAAAAAGTCAACTTAATAATATGGAAATGAGTGAAAACAGCTTCCTCCCATATTTTGAGAGCCAAGGTGTTTTGTCATGATTTACCAAATTTGACCTAAATCCCCTGCTGGAAGTAGTCTAGTCATGGCAAACTGTCTTTCGGCCTTGACAACTTCCTATCATCATTTTAAAGTACTGCATGAATCAATCAATCAATCAGGGTTTTGTGCATTCAGATATCTAGGAAATTAATTTCAGAGAAGACAGTAACACCCCAGATGGGCTAACTTCATCTACTTTCAGACAAAAGTGTTAATTCACTTTCAGGTACTGAAAACCTCTCAGTCTCCTATACTGGTAGAGCCCTCCTTTATGTTTTCATGAGTTATTATTTGGATCAAACAATTACCTTAAGGATTTATGAATTCAAAATTACTTGCTCTTAGCAAGAACTCCTGCACTATCCAATTTCCTTATTTTCCTTCAGTCTTTTTAAAAGAAGTGTATCAAATGATGTCTTGTACCAAGGCAAAGTGACAGAGAACTCTTCATTCATTACGACAATTAAATATTAAACATTATAGAACAACTAACATACTCTACTAGAGACTCAAATGCCCTCTTCAAAAATCTAAAAAAATAAGCTATATTCAATATTTACTGTAATCTCCACTTTTTTTAATGTGCATTTCATAATGTTGTGCTTCGCTAGAACAAAAGCTGAGAAGAACATTTTAGGCAATAACTGCATTAGCTAATCTGATACCACGGGGCTGGAAATTTCTCAGCAAGGAAACAATTAACAGAGGCTTTTGGCACCACTCTTCCTCCTTCTTTCATTAAGAAATATCTGCAGACAATTTGGAAATAAAAAAATTAAGCTGACTGATGAAGCAGATAAACAGCCTAACTGCAGTGAATTTCTCCAAAGCCTCTGTTAGAGCTTATCTGCTGCTACTACTGACTCATACACAACAACTAGCAAGAATTATTAATTTTTCTTAATTTGTATGTACTAATTTCCTTAAAGAATAACTAAGGAGCTTCATAATTGTTTTTTTCCTTAAAGCAATTTCAAGTCCGAGGTCTTTCAGAGACTTAATTCAGACACCTCTTAAAAGTTTCCGAGTACAGTTCAGGGGTTAGAGTGATAAACTGCAGAACCTGTATTTTTCTGATATCTGATTATTTCTACAACACATTGTGAAGCCCTACGGTCACTTTCAGAAGTCCATGTCCCTGAAACTTTCCTCTTCTAGTGAGTTTCACAGCCCAACTCACTACTAGCCAGACATCTCTTAGAAAGATCAGCCAGACGACTTGACACAAATGCAGCCCATTTGATTTTCAAGGATTAACAGATTTATGTTGACAAAGCTTACCACAGTCTATGCAAAAAAGTAAGAACTGAAAAATTTGTTCACTGAGGTTACAAAGGTATAACAGTACCAGCAGGTTGGCTCCAAGAGCTAAATTACTGTCTTTGCCGCCTACCTTCCATCATTTCAACAAATCACGTTACTACTACAACCCAATCATTATGCAGCACCCTGGTTTCATTGGAACCGCATTAATGACAGACAAAAGAAAGTCTCACAAAGAGTAAAATTCAACATAATGCCACAGAGAAAAATGTAATTTCCTTTAGCAGGCTCCAAAGATACACTTCTTAGCAGGAAAAATAAACAATGGTTAAAGAAATAAGCAAGTCTGAGGAAGACATTGCTAACAAAAAATGCATATAAAAAATGCCATATTACACACAGGTGGTATGGTTAAGACTATCAATGCACAACAAATGGTAACAATTTTAAGAAAACAGCAGCTAAAAATCACCAAATGACGCAATAATTCAACAATTTCAAATAGACTTTAAGAGGCTGGCAGAGTGAAGATTTCTTTCACTGAACAATGAAATCAAGGAAAAAAAAAATAGCAAGGCACCAAAGCACTGAAGCACTTGGTAGATACCTAAAAGAAAACTTCTTATAGTAAGCCTATTGTTCCTTCTTTTGATAAAGGCGTAATGCATTTTTGCCTTATCATGGAAGTGATAGCGTTATAAAAGCCCATCAATTCAAGGCTATCTCACAGAGGTCATGCTGCAGACTGCAATTTAAGTCCAGGCAGGAAGGAAAAACTGTCCCCAAGGGTAGAGAATGTTGTATTACATACACAAGAATGATTCATAAGCCTTAAGAGGTTAGGAAGGATATCAGAAGCTTGTATATTAACTGACAGATACTCTCAGATATGAGGGTGAAGAACACTTTTTTTTTTAAATTAATACAATGATAAGGAAATGGAAAAGTAAGATGTTACAAAATTAATTCCAAGGCAACAATTCAATCTAGATGACCTTAGTATAAGGTAAAATGCTCTGTCAAAATCAGTGTTGTATGGCCTCTGACAATATCTATTCCAGGCTAAAATACAGTAGTAAAAACGATAACCATAAAATAAACTTTTGTCAATGATATGGCTTATTTATCAGTAATAAAATCTCCTGCTACAAAGATCTCAGAATTTAACATGGAGCACTTTCGAGACAAGCAACAAACAAAACACAGGACAAAACATGAAGTCACTATGGATAATCTCAAAAATACTTTTCCCACTAAGAATACCTAATTCTAAAAATTACAGAAAAAAAAATCATAGACAACTCACATGAAACATAACTAAAAGCTACTTGTGTGCAGTATGAATAAGGTGTCAAGTCACTTTTATA
The DNA here is from genome assembly GCF_029207755.1 of Chamaea fasciata. Taxonomy (NCBI): domain Eukaryota; kingdom Metazoa; phylum Chordata; class Aves; order Passeriformes; family Sylviidae; genus Chamaea; species Chamaea fasciata. The sequence continues at coordinate 18,676,849 of NW_027094087.1, read as the reverse complement.
AAATAATAATATTGAAAACTGTTTGGAAACTCAACCTTCATCCTAAAACATTCTATGCATGTGTGCGCATGTGCAGAAAATGAATATAGGAAATTTTTTGTTCTTTACAAATAAAAGCTCAGGGAATTGTCCACACAATTGGATAAGAGTTTCAGCTGGTGCAAACTCTCACTTCCCCCATTATAAACTAAGTTATCTCAGTTCACATCAGCTGAGAATCTGGAATATTTTTTTTTCTCCAATTCAACTTCAGTTTTAATGCACTTGTATTGATACAGTTTGTTTTTTCAACCCAACAACTGTTCAGTGAGATGCTGTGAGCTAAAGCATGAAGTGCAGCCTCTCAGTGTTCAAAGTTACAAACGTCTGGGTTTAGCTGCTGTGCAGTGTTTGAAAAGTTACCTTTCGGACTGAAGCCAAACGATTCATCATTAGAGACTCTTCTCTATCATCATCATCATCCAAGTCCAACATGGGCATACTAAAGCTATCCATAATACTGCAGCACCTGGAGTTCTCATCCCTAGGATCAAAGGGATCCACAATGATTGGTTCCGTTCCTTTGATTTCACAGCGGCAGAAAGGGCAGCCTTGGCCATCTGATTCCTACAGCAAGACAAAAAAGTAGGTAAATTTAAAGAAAAAAAAAGAAAACCAGCAATAATTTTAAAAGTAGGACTTAAACATTTACATAGAAACATCCTCAATCAGTCTCTAAAAGCCTGTAAAAAAGAACTGGAGTAAACAGGAAATAGTTTAACAAAATTAAATCTTAAAACGACTACACATTTAAAGCCGTCTCTATTTAATAGATTAAGCTTCACTTAAAAATTACTAATCAAAATGTAACTATTATCTCTACAAAACACTAAAACAGTCTTAATATTACAGGTCAGAAAGCAACACATTTCCTTACAGGCTTACAATTTTGCTATTTCTTCAGGAGAAAGAAGGTGAGGTGCGCACACAGAGATAATGCATTTTATTATATACCTTTTATATTAACCATAAAGTATTTCTTTTTCATCTGATGTTAGGAAATGCAGGCAAGCTTTATGGCATGCAGCTCTTCTTGGAAAAACATATTCAGTCCATCACAGCTGCAGCATTGCCAGCATTCAGAACACCTAAAGCTACAAACAGCTTTCTCCATATTTACATAAAAAATCAGGACTTAACTATATTTTCAATAAATTATATAAGACAAGGAATTATTGTCACATATTATTAGAAACACGAATGACTTGAATTTAAATTTTTAAGTCATATCTGTTCAGTGATTTTCAAGCAGCTATATTAAATTCCTTTTACTTATTTCAGAAATGTATTTTCTCTTACCAGAAATAAACAGAGCCGTTAGATTCAGACGAATAATGAACAAAAATCAGAGAAGTATTTCAAGCACTTATAGAAATAAGAAGTACAACATTGATTTGAATTATAAAAAATAAAAAAAAACCCTCACCCTCAAACAAATAAAACCACAAACCCACACCCAGAAGAACTATAAAGCCTTGAGAGTATTTGAAAGTATTTGCAGTCAGCTAGACTGCTAAAGAGATATGAACACCAAAATTAATTCTAAGCAGCCCACTAATACTGAAATATAACCAAGCAAGCAGAGGTTTTTGATCACACAGATGAAAAACAACTTTTACCTTTTTTCTAGCATTATTTTTATCTGACACTTACTAAACTGACAGATGATTTCACAGTTTTTGGATGAGCTGTATCACAAGGCCAGATAAGCATAAATGATGTCTTCTGATATCATTTGCAGGATTACTACTGTATTTTCATTTTGTATGGAAAGACACATCTACTCTACTTTCAGCACCATAAGTACCACTAGCTAGTCAACTTTACTACCTCAAAAAACATCTTAAAATTCTATGGTCGTACTGAAGTAGCCATGGTCAAGTGAACAGAAGCCCTCCCACACTCCATACAACTCCTTACAGCTTCATTTTCTAAAAAAAACCCAAAACATTACCAATGAGGCACAGAGCTTTTATTTTCAAGGCTTTCTTGTACCTGTGTTCTGCACTAGCGGTTTCCATCCCTTCTTTTAAAAAGCCTTAGTAACCAAACACATCAGCAGACTCGTATTCAATAGTATGATATTGAATATATTCGAGATGTCTATATTAATACACACACTTGTCCATGCCCTCTGAAAGGTTACTGAGAACATTATCAACCTTACAATACAGCCGATATACCCATATGCCTTTAGAAAACATGTACTTTTCAGACAATAGATTTCTGTGGTATAAAATGACATTTTACTCCTGTAGCATAATACTAAAAGGAAATAAGTAAACCAAGTCCTGTTTGAGAGACTGAGCCCCATAAAGGTGAACAGCTCAATCATCCTTAGTATTCTATGCAGACCTGATGGTGCTTATTCAATTTTTTTCTGCTTAGTGAAAACATCTGTATTGGATCTCTTGAGGCATGCCTAATGAGCCATTATGCTGCCAATTAAACAACCCACCAGAAGCTCACAACAGCTGATGCTGTTGCAGTGTAATATTTCTTCATTGCCTCACTAATTATACAAAAGTTAAATTTGTAATGAAGTCTGAAATGTACCTGACCAATTACAGCTGGTAGCTATTGTCCTGATGAAACCTGGTGCATTCAATATGTCAATTTTCTGAGCCTAAAATGCTTTGTCATTGTCTTCCTGAATCCCTATCCCATAGCCAAGTACTGGAGACCTAGCTTCTCAAGTCTCCAGAATCAGAGCACATCACTGGCCCAAGACTGCAACATGCTCCTACCACACCACAAGACACCTGACAATCAGAAGTACAAAGATTTCAGTCCTTCTACTTAGCCCTGTCAGCTGAGCCAAAAAAACCCCCAAAGGAACAAGCAAACAGAACCAACAAAACTACAGACCCCTCAGAATTTTTCAGGATTTTTCAAGTCAATGATTTAAGTGGTCAGACCTCTATGTCTGCCATTCAGAATGAAACTTGAATGAATAGAGAAAGGGTACTCCTGAAATGAGAAACATTGTTCCAGCTCAGCAGCTGCTTAGTAGCGAAATAAATATCCTTTTGTGGGTAGGCCTCAAATGGAATTTCCTCAGAATTTCTGATCTATGGCCAATTAGGAAGATTTCTGTAAGGAACATCAGACTCAAATTTCACAAAGAATACAAAATTGGAAGCAAAGAGTACTTCTTTTTCAAGAAGCCTTTATTGCTAATGGAAGAAAAACTCAAATTACACTGCGGATATTTCATGTTAATTTGCCACTGAGGCTTTCTTAATTAGGTAGAAAATGTCCTAATTAGAAAAGGAAAATCATAGTACTTGAAGACATGTCACAAATGTAAGAGTGAAGACACATTGATGGAGGTGAATTAATTTAAAAACAGGTCCAAAATGGACTAGACTCAAGGATTCTTTCTACTCTTCTCACTACATTTGTAAGCAAAGAATTAAATGTGGAATAAAGCACTCTCTGAGAACTGGATGAACCTTACAAACATAGATACGAAAGAAGGGGCAGGGATGGTGCATAACTGTAAAGAGGAATGACCTCAGCTTTAGATGCTACTTTTTGGGTCAACTGCCCTGAATTAAAGGTACTCACTCCCCCTTTTCCCACAGACTGGTGCACCCACGAACAAGGTGGACAAAACACACCAAGCTGTGCCACCAGAAAGTCTCTGGGTTTTTTTGGATGTTCCATAAATGACTTTGAGAGAAGGAAATTTCCCCTCCATTCAAATCTCTTAGTCCAACAACCATCAAAAGCCATCTAAGTGTTTCAGTGCTTTGCATGTTATTAACGTGAAAAACAAGCATCCTAAAAGTTTAATTTTTTACAGGTCAATTCATGACCTCTACTACTGAGTGAATCCTCCTCTCACCAAAGACATCCCTTCTCCTTTTAAAATGCTGTCTAGTCAGTTATCCATTCCCAGCAGCTACGTGTCCTCTTTGTGTCTTTTAAATACATCACGAAGTGACCTAAGTGACTGAATTGGCACCAAATGCCCAGCTTGTACTGTCTGAGTAGGTACTGCACTCAGGAAATAGTTTCCACTCAGCAGCAGTCAGCAAATGGCCTTGGCAAGACTACAAGTCCAGACTGCAAAGACTCCCAAAGCTTTTTTTCACAGATTTCTGGTTTGAAAAATGAGGAAGTTTGTAATTTTAAATATATACATCCTTGTACCTGGAAAAGTAAATATATACCCACAGTGCAAACAGGAATGTAACAGAAATCCATCCTCTACCCCACCAGCTAAACTATGACAGTACCTGCCATGCTGTGAGACAAGAAGTGCACATAAGGTGTCCACAAGGCTCTATCTTCACGTCCTTGTCATTCTCTGCACAGATTTTACACAGCTGAAAAGTGGAACCCATTTCACAGTACAATTCATACTGCTCCTGTAACAAAAGAAAGTCAAGCGATTATTTCTTTCCAAGGAATTGTTCACAAAGAATATATTTCTCCAAATGCCCTGTTTTCCAATCTGCTTTACTTATTAATCAAGGAAACTCTTGCTACTCATCTGTCTAAAAGCCACACTAAGGTTACTGAAACAGCTTACATTTTTACCTCTTCCAACCTGTGATATACTTCAGTTCATGCCAAGAAGTGTTAAAAATATCTGCACCTATTAGATTTTGTACAGACTTGTCACATGTAACTGCTATGCAAGGCACATATCCTGCTTTGCTTTGGTTGCAGCCAGAAGGAAGAAAATGAACATACGGTTCTAAGTGAAAAATTAAGTGATGAATAGGAACAAAACCAGGATTTTCGTTTCTAGGTATGAGTTTAGGACCAAGAAGATTATTGGATTGAAAACTGACAAGCAAGAGGGCTACAGCAAGGATGTTGTATAGCAGTATGTTAAAGTACACAATCCTTGTAAAGGAAGTATGGCAAGAACACCCTGCAGGATAATTTGGCAACAGTCATGCACAGATTGTTCAGTACTTTGCATCCTTACAAGACTGACAGGAAGGTAGAACACCACCATTAGAAGGAACAAGTAACAGACAAAACTCAAGTCTAGAACAGTTTTCTAGAATTAGTTATTGCTGGGGAACGGACAGTTAAATGCATTTGCATTGAAATAAGCTTTTTAAGCCTTGAAAAACTAAATTTAGAAAGCATAAAATAAGTACAATCCAGATCATGGAAAAATAAGCAGCTACTGCTAAGTAAAGTGAGGGGACATGAGGCTAAGAAAAAGAGAAAACAAGACAGAGAGCTTGTATCTGCAGCTGTAGTCAGTGTACTAAATATGCTTATGGTGGAGCTCTAGCAAAGAATCCATCTGCAGCCATCTAGCCCTGCAGCCATTTCCATACCATCTTTAAGTTTAAGTTTAAGCAGGTATAGTGACAACTTTAAACCTCTTCAGTTATATTTTATTTAAGGCAGACTCACATAATTCAGACTCTGTGGAATTACCATCAGAATTAGCCAATCATGTCCTCATAACTACATGTGCAGAAATGATTCATTCAAAGGATGCAAAATAAAATATGATTGGCTTGTGAAGAACAAGGTAGTCATTGATCCTGTGCTGTTTCTCCTTTCTTAGAGACAAAGCAAAGATATGGGCTGGAGCATTTCTCTGCACAACACAAATACCTGATGAATCTCCATTACTCTTTCATTATTATCTTAAGACTGGAGGGAAAAGATGGAAGTCAGAGACGTGGAAGTATTGAGGCTTTCCTCAGGTAATTGGTTTTAGGAATTCTCTTACTTACAAAACAGATATATTTGCAACGGTATTTCTAATAATACCATAGATAGTAAAGAATACTTCTTTCCTAAAATACTTCTGGAGGTGGAATGCACACAGAGCACCCAGAAGTACAGAAGATTCAGCAGGTCATCCAGTCTCATTTGAAGAAACAGAAGACCATCTGGAACAGCACGGCTTGTATCTAGTCTTTGAACATATCTTCAAATGCTCCAGATGTTTTCATCAGGAAAAATGTTCGACACAGTATTCCTTAACCTTACAGTCTTAATTTCAGCACAATTTTTAATCAAGCATTTCTCTTGGGGTCGCTACTTCCTAGTAACTTGACTATTAAACATCTGCACAAATAATCACACCATCACTTAACAACACTATAAACACAACTACATATTCTAATTTTCTCTGCAATTCTCTGCTAAGTGACTCTGTTTAGGCATTTAATTACTTCTGCTGTTTTCCATGATCTCTCTTTCAATTTGCACCATAGACAAAGAACAAAGGAGAGAATTGGATACCTTGAACCTGGTATTTTTGCGATGCATGAACTTTTCCTCCTGAACTTGCCAACTAACTGTACCATTCCTATTCAGGCTTCCAAACCATTATTTGGTCCTCATTTTGTTTCTGTATTCCCCTTTGTTATTAGCAAGAAAAAACAAGCTACATAAATCTATTACATAAATATCAGAAAAACCTTTGATAGCTGTTTGAAACACTTTTCATTTGGAAAAGGCTCATAATAAACAAAACATTCCAAGACATGTCATGTGCATCGCTATCCACTCTAGAGTCTAAAGGATTATTCTCCTTTTCTTCACCTAAACCCTTCTATCAACAACACGTTTTCACTCTTACAAACTTATTACCCACGTTTAATAAAAGCTTATTATTACTGCTAGGTGAGATACTAAGGGAAGTGAAGACTACAAAGTAACTCAAAACTCTGCCAACATACCTGCGTGACTTTTATGTGATCATGTGGTGTGGGCTCACATAATCCTGTCAAATCAGGATTATAACTTCGTCCATCTGGGAACAGATAACTGCATGACAAGAAGACTGTTATAAATATGCACATTACTTTAGCTTTATCAGCTAAATCATACCTATAAAATTTCAAGGGGGCAGAATAAGTTACAGTAGACATTAACTAAACTAAATCATCTTTCCTCAGCCATCTATTTTATCTTTTGAATGCAACTGAATTGTGACATATTATTCATTTTGACACATGCTCAAGTGTATTTATAAAAGCAGAGGAACGATATTGACATCACCTGCATAGTTACCACCAGAATGCATCTGAGTTTTGAATAGCAGATAACCTTCTAGGGGTAGCTCAAAAGAGTATTATTTCAGATCTCTGTTTCACAGTGAGCTCATATACTTCCTAGTGATTTCCCCACTGAGAACATCATGCTCAGGACTCTAGACTATTTCAAGTAAAGCTGCAGAAAAGAAGGTAAGATTTGTGTGTATCTGTATTATGAGATATATAATATTATATATGTCACAATATTATATATATGCGTATCTATGTATATTATGACAAGAATCTACACTGAGAACTTCTGATGCAGACTGGACATTAGGCAAGAACCAATGGCAGCATTTCAATCATGTGGGAAATTAATAATATGTTAAATGATATTACAGCAACCCTAAGTTGTTCTACATTTGGGTTTATGTTACCTGTAACTTGGAAACAGTTTCTTAAAAGTCATACATTTTTAAGTCACAAAATGAAAAAGTTATAAGGTATAAAAACAACACTCCGCATAAAATATTCTCAGTTTTTGTTTGCTCAGTTTTTGTCAGAGAGAAATACTACCAATATAAGGGTGTTTTTATTACAGGTATGAAATCACCATACCTGAAAAAAAAAATACTAGACTGTGGAGGACTGAGAAAAATTACAAGACTGCAAAAGATTTATCTTTTTTTTTTTTTTTTTGAGGATTGATCAATTGCCTTTCCCTTTTCTTTCACATTATCTATATATCTATATATCTATATATCTATATCTATCTATCTATCTATCTATATATATATATATATATATATTGTGTATACCAAAACATGTATCCCAGGGAAAAGATTCTGACACCAAATATCTGTCTGTTACTTCAGCCAACCTAGCAAAAATGTACTACTTCTCCCTATAAACTCGCATTCTCTAATAATTATAAATCTTTTCAGCAAACTATTAGAATGTGGAAAATGTTCTGGCTGCACAATATATAAAAAAGCAATTACATAGCTTTCAAATCATTGTCCACAGTTAGACACATGAGTAACTGGAAGTAGTAACTGTTCAATAAGCCTAAGTGCATTTGGGACTCTTGGGGGGCTGTGGGGGGAAGGAGGGATCAATGCAACAGCTGTCTCATTTTATTTTCTCATGGAATTTATTTGTTATGAGATATGACTTTGGTTAACTTTCAGTAACTCTGGTTAATGGAATTAACTAGAAACAAGTGGTTTTTAAATTAATTAAATCCATGGTTGTTAAACTCTGAAAGAATGCTAACTACCATATGCAGATTCTCTGTTTTAAACATCTTTAACTACCCATATAAGCATTAAGAGAACAAGGAAATAAGGATTTCATAGCCATGGTGGCTGTAAGAATTTGTACTTACAATCCTTCCCGGCTGCCATCGATCAAAGCCTGAAACAGAGGCTTATTGTGAGGTATGGTCTGCAGTATGTTCCCATCACCAGTCACATACCCAATGGCCCACTGGCCCAGGCGAGTGCAGCTCAGTCTGAAAATGTAGCTTGATAAAAACAGGATGAATGAAAAGTCAGTGTAATTCAGAGTCCAGAAAAAGAAGTGAAGAGAGCAATTACAGCCTCTGGTTCAGACACTGAACTAGGTCCCTGAACATTTGGGTCAGATTCCCAGTTCTGTCATGTTCTTTGTATAACCTTAAATAAACCTGCCTCTTCTACACTGTCAGTTTCTCATGGGCAGAAATAAAGTAAGAGTATCTGCCTAACCCCTGCTTTTCACCTGCCTGTGTTTTACCTCTCAGAGTGAAAACTGCACATTCACCATGAGCAGTCTCGCTCAGACATGTCCAAAAAACCTCTTCAAGGAGAGTGTATGATATTATTCAGTCTCCCTAGCTGCAACAGACACCTTCTGTGCATGTGCAGGCCAATAACCTGAACAAGTGGAAGGAAAAACATAAAGCATCTTTAGATGCAACAGAAACGGGAAAGATGAATGATAAAACCTACTCTACTAGAAAATGGTAGTTTCGTGTGAGCTTGTGGAGGTGAACAAAAGAAATATCACTTCTGTTTCAGAAAAATCAAATATTAACTTCACAATTGGACTTAGATTTAAATACTTCTCTGTGTTACAGGTGGTAGCTGAGAGTATACATTATATAGACAGACAGCACAATCAGAAGAAAAGAAAGATTACAGGCAACAGGATAGAGCTTCTTACTAAAAACGCTACTCCCTTTCGTGTTAGACACCATTTCACATGTGAAAACCTCACTGAGAAAAGCATCTCACAGTGAAAGACCACAAACTCAATCTGGTATTATAGAGCACTTTTCTTAATTACCTATCAATATTTTATTTTGTTCCAAACTAATATAAGTAATCTAAGCCTCTCTGAAGTTTGACAGAGCTCTTATAACCTTCAGTAGGATCCACATTACAATGAAGTACTAACTATTCATCTGAACAGAATCTTGTAATTTGCAGGATGTTTTAGTTGGATTAAAGAAGAAATTTCACTTCATATCCCCTCTTTTACACTCCAGCATTTCACCTAAGCAGCTCAGGAAGTAATCTTCCGATATACAATAGAAAGCTATTTTAAAACTAACTTTCTATTTACAAGGAACATAAAAGCTATGTGGGATAATTTCTCTATCACACCACCAGGATCAATAATAGAGAAAATACTAAATCCATCAAATGCTCTCAAAATCAGCCTAGTTATTTGACTTATGCAGTAGTGTCCATGAGTATCAAGCTAAAAATCAGCAGTTTTCTGTTGGAACCACAAGATTTTTCTATATATGCACTCGAGTACTAAGGTAACTCAGCATACAGTATACCACTTGCTAAAAATCAAAAGAAACCGAGTACAGAATATGGTTATAACTGTTGGTAGACTTCACTAACGAGTTTCAAAACTTTTAACTATGAGTACAAGTGCTTCTGCAGAAGTTTCAACAAGGAAACCTTAGGAAAAAAAGCTTCATAACTGTAAGATAAAACTAGCAAAATAAAAGGTAAGTAATAAAGGATTAAATCCATTTTGAATTTCTTTTTCTCCTGAGTGAAGAAAAAAACCCAGGACAACAGTGACATACTGGTAAAAGCTCAGTTTAAATAATTTACTATGCACAGCAGCACATAAAAAGTATTTAAAAACTCTACACGTCATGATCTTTAATCTGACTGGTTGCTTTTCTAGGTGAAGAGTTTATGACATAGAATGATACGGGCAAAGGGAAAAGAATTATATGAAACACAAAAGGAACACAGAATCACAGATTAAATTTATAGCTTGAATGTTACCATGAAAGGTATTAAGATGATTTTTGCTTTACTATTAAGAAAAAATTCAATGTAAATTTTGAAAATCAAATTATATTTTAAAATATGCTTTTCAATAATGCATTGTTTGTTTTACCTAATTCAGAAGAAGAAAGAAAAAGCAATTTATTTTCAAATTATTTCTGTTTATTTTTACATATTTAGACTTCAGTGTACTAATGTGGTATTTTTTTGCTTCACTTCTTTAGTGGGTTTTAAATAAAATGCAAAAATATGCAAAATAGAAGTATGAACCTAGGAGAGTGATGTAGGTTCTGAGACAGCAAGTTTATTTGGAAAGCAATACACAGTGAAACCACTCACCTCCCAGGTTTAGTGCTGTATTTTTGCAGCCTTGCTTTCACTTCATCATATGTCAGGAATGCCATATATCCAGGATGTGTCACAGCTAAGAAGTTCCAATTCCTTAAGATCGAGCCCCATGGCTACAAAAAGAAGACAAACAAGTAAAGAGATGAAGCCAGGTAGTTCTGTATTTCTGATAAAACTCAAGTCTGTAAGTCAGAGACACCTGAAGTGTGTTTAGCTTCAGCTGAAAAATACACGCTTTTGCTTTAGGTCTGAATGGTACAAAGGACTGTCCTATATATTCAACTTTGCTACAAGTGTTCCTTCAAAAGAATTATTCCAAGAACACCAAGCACAACTTTTTGGATAAAGATTTTGGAGACTCAGAATTTAAGAGACCTTCTATTCACAGCTACATAAAATATAAAACATCATATTTAGTTAGAACCTGGAAAGTATGACTCTATGATGGTTTAATAAAAACACAATTAAACCTGGGAAGTCCTGAAGCACTTTCATAGTTAATGATAAGTAACACTAACAAATGAATCATAATAAAGCTGCTAATTTGAGCTGTCATTCCTTTTTTTAAAATTCTCTACTTCTGATTTCTTCAGTCACCATAATAGTATTAAAGCCAGAAAACAAAACAAATATTGACAGCACTTCACCTGAGTATTTGCTAACCTGAATAGCAAATGCTTCAGAAAACTCAGTGAAACATGCTTGATATGCTATCACTTCAAAGAACATGAACAGTCCATTACTGTAAATGAAGGATGATTTTTTAAAAATAGTGGATTAATACAGATATATATATATATAAATGTCCATTGCCAGCATTTGGGAAGTCAAGAAACTGCCTCTGAATGGTTTGCAGATTTTTAATTTATTTCTCAGAAGATCAAGGCAGGTAAAGTTAAGCAATGTTCTTATGTGCCCTGCAAATTCCTTTTAAAAGAACTTCTAAGGGCTAATCAGGCAGAGATGAAATGCCTGTGTGACGTGCCTGAGCAGATTACTCTAACACTGAGATTCTAGATATCCCATCTAGATTGAGAGTGTTACATTTCCAAGGCAAACCCAAGCCACTACCTGAACACAGATGAATACCTGTCCATTTTAAAATTAATACCTCATCAAGTCAGACACATGAAATAGAAGACAGGTTTCAGCACAGAGGCCATAAGCACCTGAAGTGTTTAAATTTGTCCAAAAGCAAGGAGGGGAAAAATAAATCCCAGTCCTAGATTCAACACTGCATCCTGCCAGCTCCTTCAACAAGTTCAACAAGGCCAAGTGCAAGGTCTTGCATGGAGCTGGGGCAATGCCAAGCACAAGCTGAGTGGAGAATGGATTGAGAGCAGTCCTGATGAGCAGAACTTGGGCTGCTGGAGGAGAGGCTGGACACAACCCAGCAAGGTGCACTGACTGCCCAGAAAGCCAAATACGTCCTGGGCTGCCCCCAAAGCAGTGAGGCCAGCAGGGCAAGGGAGGGGATTATCACTCTCCTCAGCTCTCCTGAGACCCCACCTGGAAAACTGCAGCCAGCTCTTGGGCCTCTGGAACAGGAGGGACATGGACATGCTGGAGCAAGTCCAGAGGAGGAATAGCAAGATGACCAGGTGGATGGAACACCTCTCCTATAAAGCCAGGCTGAGGGAGTTGGGACTATTCAGCCTGGAGAAGACAAGGCTCTGAGGAAACCTGGAGCAGCATCCCAGTACCTAAAGGGGTCTACAAGAGAACTGGAGAGGGACTTTACAAGGGCTTGGAGTGATAGGACAAGGGGGAAGGGCTTCAAACTGAAAGACTGGATATTTGGAAGGACTTCTTCAGTCTAAGTGTAATGAAGGCACTGCAACAGATTGCCCAGGGAAGTTGATCCACAACATTTCAGTTGATGCCCCATCCCTGAAAGTGTACAGGCCAGATGGAGCTCTGAGCAACCTGGTCTAGTAGAAGTGTGTCCCTACCCATGGCAGAGGAGTTGGAACAAGACAACATTTAGCGTCTCTTCCAACCCAAACCATTCAAAGGCAAGAACCCTTAGCTTGCCTTGTGTACACAGAGTCTTACGAGAGCAGAAGTGCTAAAAGGGACAAGATTTGTTCCCTTTCTGTTCAATGGATGTATTTTCACACCAAAGGACATGTTAATAGTAACAGACTGAAGTTCCTGAAGAGCATCCATATATTCTGCTTGCTAGGCTTCTCTCTGGTCAGGGAACACGGCACTTAAAGCTGTGCATACATACAATGGGGAGGCAGGGGGAGCAACTTCACTTTCACAGGATCTCCACAAAGCCTAGTCTTGCTTTCTTCTGTGAATAAACACCATTACAAATGCAGCTTTTCTGTAACATAACCCACAGTTGGCAAAACAGTATTTTGATTACTTAATTGGGATTTGCTCTCTGTGGGTGTATGCACACATAGCTACAGAAGCTGTTTAAAAACTAGAGAAGTAAAATGTAACCTCCTGGGAGAAGTTCTCAGGCCAGGTTCAGTGCAAGTTCAGTTCAACAGTTACACAGCTTTTGCACCTAATCTGTTTGGCAAAACATACCTCTCTGCTTCTTTGCTGAATTAAAAGTTAACCCTTACCAGTCATCTCTCTTTACATGTACCAATACTGCTGATCCCCTTCTTCTAGCACCAGGCACAATAATGAATCAAACCAGCACTGCCCTCACAAAGAAATAAGTGACCAATATTTGTGCTTGAATTAAAAAGAGATTACTGACACCATTAACATTTGCAACTGTAACACTGTTTTGACTCAGAATGGAGAAGAGATAATCAAAATCAAAACTCTATATACTAAAATCATTAATCCCCTCCTGACAGATTTTACTATCAACTTCATAATGGCACCCTTTCTCACAAGAGCAAAACTAGGACATCTAAGCAACAATTAGCACAGGACGATGTGGAAAACAAAACATCAACACAGGGTTTGATGTAAAACTGATATTTTGAAATATCGCCATCAGGCAAAAGAATAATGATGTATTTATTTAGGCCAAAAAAAGACCTCTAAGATCATTTAGTGCAACTTTTAACCCAGCATTGCCATGTCCCTCACTAAATCATGTCCCTAAGTGCTTGATAATCTTTTCAGTGAAGATACTTTTCCTAATATCCACTCTACACCTTCCCTAGTGCAACTCTTGGCTCTGTGCTAGTTTACTACTGTACACGGTAAAGAACATAAATTATCAAATAAATTAAAGATATCTCAATGGTTTCTATATACAAAAAAAAAAAAAAAAATCCAAAGTGATAAATCCAGAAACAGTACATCTAACACGGATGCAAATCAGTAGTCTTCTATATTGACTAAAATACCTTACATACGTTCTTAAAATAGACACAAAACATACATGACAAGCTTATTTCAGATAAATATTAATAGTAATACAATCAATGCTATTCGCAAATGTAGTTCCTCGTTGTAAATAAGCAACAAAGCATTAATGGCAAAAATATGTTCATAAAGAAAAGAGTTAGGCCTACATTTAGCCTAAAAGAAAGTGACAGGCAACTGTCTTTATGTGTTTGTAGAAACACCTCAAATATGTAGATACAAATGCACAACAAAAACCACAACTGACTCTGATGATCAGGAGGTCTACATTCCTAGGAATGTATTTGAAAATACAAGTAAGTAAGCAGCAAACACAAAGCAATTGCACTAACACTAGATGCATGCAGAAATGAAGCAGGTGTTGCTAGATGCTTTCAGTTTTTCAGATATGTGTGTTGCTGCCTCAAACACTCCTGAAGGACTAAAAGAAATGCATGATTTATTTCTAAATCATAATGATTCAGTTCTTTCAGTTTTGAAAAAAATCTACTTCCTTGCCTCAGGGCACTAAGCTTCTCAAATTCACATAAGTATCTAAAATTTTCAAATCTTACCTGAAATAATCTAGTGAAGATATCAAATTCAAAAATTGAAATGTAGTCATTGCAGGTCAAGTCAATAGTAGATTTAAGAGCCATTGCTTCCAAACCAGAGCTAATCTGATGAACTTCATGAAGGCACTGCCTGAACACTTTCCATGGCACTATAGTTCTGTTGAACAGGTAGAAAGAATAGATTCAATGAAATAACATATTTAAGATTTGATACCTCATTTAGATATCAAAATTGAACTTCTAAAGGAGTGAAGTGTAACATTAATTTTATTTCTCTACAGAGGGGAAAAAAACCCATACAAGTTAAGTTTCCTGAAAGCAGCCTAAGCAAATACGAGAATGGCTTACCTTCCTTTAAACACAGCTGAAGTGTCATTCATTTCACAATGATAAATATTCCAGATTCCTTAGGAGTACAACAAAAAGAACACTGCAGAAACCAAAATACCCTACCAAGGAGGTGTTGCAAACAATCTCATCCTTTCAGAGATAATGTAAAGGACCAGCTCTATGCTTGTTAAAAAACTCCTTTCTTCACAGCCTTCCTTCCCAGAATGATAATCAACAATTTAATATCTACAATTATGACTTTTGCTATAGCTGAAGTTCATGAACAGTGGTCAAGTAACATGTCAGCAGTCAACCAGATACCACCAAGAGTGGTCCAAGACCTGTCATAAAGCCAGTACAGTTACATTAACTTTCATAGACAGGAAAGTAGAATTATCCTTTCAAACACACCAAGCCATGTTTTGTCAGATTCAGTTTCTATTTGCACAGTTGAAGATAATGCAGGTTAGTTGTTTTACCATCCAAGTACCTGTATTTGGAAACTGGGATAAGGTTGATCACATCAATGTGCTCCATCTTATCACTCTCAATAACAGCAATTCTTGTGTCATTAGGGTCAAATCCAAATTTTCCCAAGCCATAACATCTCTTAAAATGTTCAGCTGCACATTGAGATCAGATAATATGATATTTTAAAAACATTTTAATTAACCAAAATATAACCAATGTATAATTGTTAAGGATAAGATCTCACACATTCATAGTGAAATAACTGCTAAATCAACAAAAGACACAGGCCTCACAGACTCAGTAAGATTTCCTGCAAATTTTATTAGTTCAAACTGCCTTAGTTTTTCTAACTATTTTCTCATGCACAAATGTAAATTACTTAGTACTGGGGGGGGAGGGGTGGCAAACTCACTGTATTAAGTTGGTCCTGTGTAACAAGTACTATGCACTTATTCTAAATAAAAACAGGCAATAATTTGAAGTACAACACTACAGTACACTCCTGTATTTCTACTGCATAAGATAGTCACTATATTTCTAAGTGCAAAGAAATCCACTTGTTACATGCAGGTTTGTATTGAGAAAGACATAAATGACAAAATGAGAAGTTTAATAGATCTCAGCAGATACTTTCATCTGTATATGAAAAACAGGAAACCACAAAGAGCTGAAGAGAGATACCACATCAGATGCCATTTATGAAAGAATGCACATCAATTTTTCATTAGGGTAAAGAAAGAATAAAACATTGGATTAAATTCAGACAAAAAATCCCAGAAAACTCAGTGCTTTTGTGGTGTTAAAGTGGTCTTAGTTCAAGTGCCTACTGCTTATTTAGTTCCTGTAACCATGGCTCCAAAACGTTTTCTGATTCTCTTTATAAACCACCCTAAATGGTTACAGCACTGTGACCATGTTGAAATGGGGTTAGAAAAGTTTCAGGGTTGACTGTGGGTTTTGTGAGCTTTTTTTTTGGTTGTTATTTGTTGGGGTTTTGGTGTTGTTTTTTTCTTTTTTTGCGGCGGGGGGGGAGGGGTGTGGTATTAATTTTATTGCTTTGAGTTTTTAAAAGGTTAAGACAATAACCCTAAAACAAAAAAACAACAGAACATTTATCAGATATGATCACAGCCATACTATACCTTAACAACTGGTTTTTCATGCCTTGCACAAGACAGTTCCTTAGATGCAATCAATTACATGCAATTAATAAGTAGGGTCTTTGGCTATCTATTCATTAACACCTTGCACCCCCAAAACTCCACCAGCAACACAGAAAAAAAAAGTCTTCAGGAAAGTACGTTTTTAGAGCTCTGTTGGCTAGTACTTTGGCTAAAACAGAAACCAGATGCTGGAAATTGAGTGATTAGCTAATGAAATAACATCTCGAGTTATTTTTTGGGATTTCTCCAAGAACAAGTGTTTGGAATAGTGGTGGCCCAAATTTAAAATCCACTAAATTCAGCAGGTTTTTTTTCTTCTGCAGTTTCGAGGAATAGGGCTTTTATCTTCTGCTTTCCTTAAATAAAGGTGTGAATTGGTTGTTGAAACCTATTAACTGCTATTTATCAGCAGCTACTTTATAGTTATCATTCCTAAATACTTTGAAACAGAAACAGGCAGGCACCATTTCTCCTCCAGTATCTCTCTCCAGTTTATCCAGACACATGCTGAGCTCTTTTGCGACCTTGCAGACAGCACACACCCACTAAAGGCAGGTGTTCCTGAGTCTCCACAAGGTAAAGATTTCGGCAGGGTCCTCACCTCTTGCTCCTACACCACCGAAACCCCGGTGACCTTTCAGGCACCCTGAGAAACACATCCTCTGGCACAGATCGGGGAGGGGTCACACAGCACGAAAGAAGCTTTCAGAGATAGCTGGCAAGTTGAGTTTCTGTTTGAATTAACAGTTCACTGCTCTTGCTTTCATGTGTTTTAGGGGATACACAGCCTTAGAAGGCACCAACTCATGACTCCAGTCCAAAGAGTTATTTTAATTTGGATTTTGGTCGGTGGCAGAGGCGGTGGAAGGGAAAAGAGAACAGGACCAAGGCTGAGATTGGGACTGTCCTAGTCAATAGCATGTTTAGACTGTTCCTTAAATATATACGTATGTTTACATACACAAAACACCTGTCTTTATAGAAAGAAAAAAATAAAATCCTTTTTGCAATGAAATCACTGCCTGCCACATTCAGCTCCTGAACCACAGAAAGCACCTCTTATAAATATTTTCAGGGATCTTTGTCTTTGTAATATTTGTTACATCATGTCCTAATGATACCACGCACTAGAGGCTGGCAGATGCTCCGCACATCCCTCATGCTATTAGGCTGAACCTGTGGACACTTGTCTAAGGGATGAGTCAGTCAGCTCTGCCTCGGCTCATCAGAAAGACGTGATCTGATGTCTAGAGAACATTAGTTGTCTACAGAATCAGGCTGAAGAAGAGCAGGTCTCCATATTTCAGGTATTTAATTGTAGTTACACAAGCTGTCCCTTGTAGAAGAAGCGCCCATGACTGACTCCAGCTGAGACAATGTCCTGGGGAGTCTCTCACACGAGAGGATGGCACTGAACAGTCACTTGTACTTCCCTCAAAGGTTTGATCAGCAAAGTTTACAGCACTACTGCATATGGGTGCATTACAAACAGGAGCTTTGGTAACAATTTTTCTTTTCAAAATACAATCGGGGGGGGGGCCAGAACTGACTAAATGACACTCACACACCATAACTGTGCTACGTGTTAATTTATTGTAACCCTCGATCAGTTCAAAAATCTTCAGAAAGATAATATTAGAAGGAAACAAAAATATTTCAAAAATATGAAAGCCACAGTGTACATGATGTACAGCAGTAAAAGAATAGAAGGACCTTTTACAAGGAAATCCTCATCTCTACCTGCAATCTTTTAGGAAATTATTTATACACAACACGTCCTTGTACCATCTTTCCTCATCATTAGAGTGGAAGCAAGCCCATGCTAGTTCAAGGAAAGAAAACAAAACCAATGATCCTGAAAAATATTTCCTCAAGAGGTTTTCTGTGCATCTCTCAAATCAACAAAACTATCTGGATTTTGGTATTCACTCTAGGATTGTTTTCTTAAAGAGTCCTGTCAAAAACTCTAAAATTAGCCATTTCTCCACAGGCCTCTCTAAATGACACTACTTCTCTCTCCCTTTCTCCTGCAATAGTAAATCTAGTAAGTGTATTTGAAAAATGATGAATTCAAAAGTGTTCTAACTGAATCATGAGGTTTTAAAAATACTGTTATAGGATGGTATCTATTTACTATTGTTGGCACACATCAAAGCAAAATATGACTCTATAAATCTCAAATACAGTGTTTTAAACACCACCCACACAACTTCCATATGCCTAAAGGAAAAGGATTAGTGTCTAGCATGTGATTTTCAAGCAATTTAGCAGAGGAATTTAGGTTCTCTCTTCCCTCCTGCCCTGACTGTGTGTACATGGGATTTTCTAAACTCCCCAAACGCTGCTACATTATTAAAAAGCAAACGATATTAAAATAAACCTGGAGATGAAGCATATATTTCCTGAGCACAAACAGTACAACACTTGTGTAAAACTGCAGAGATGCAGCTATCCTGGAATGTCAAGTGACTGCTTCCATTTGAATCAGAGCAGACCACAAGAATGTCTAGGGAGGTAAACATGTACCTGTATAACTTACAGGGAACATTTTTGTCTGCAAGAAACTCTCTCAAATGTTGCCAAAAAACACACCATGAAAAGGTCATTACTGTTTTCAGAGCAATCTCAAAAATATTGAAGCAAATACTGACCCAGATAGAAACAACATTCTTTGTAAATCTGCAGTGAGCAATGTGGATTTTGACTTATCACCACTGAAAAGAGCATTTTCTTAAGACTGCTGCTTCAGTTTTAAATGAGAGGCCACGTGTTTCCACTGCTTCTGAACTGCAAAGCAAATAACTGACACACAGAAGGCTTGAGAAATTCAATCCTAAGGGAAAAAAGGAATTCTGCGATACCATGCCAGTACAATTGCTAAATAGTGACATCATTCCGAACACATACAGATGAATCTAATGAGAACAGAGAACTTAAAAGAGAGAAAATCAGCCTTATGAAATGAAGAAAATACACAACCAAAAAAAGCCACTTCCAAAGCTGTGTAACTGGACATTGCTGAAGAGACAGCAAATTCCTTAAGAGATATAGGAACTCTGTATTTCCCCAAGTGTCCCCAAAGGGATACACTTCTCTATATTTTCAACTCTGATCTCTAACCACAAACTCAAAGCACACTCATGCTTTTGCATATCCTTTCATACTTAAAACATGGTCTCTCCTGCATATCCATGGAGAATGTGTTCCCATCTCACAGTCTCATGTGCAAATCATCCAAACTTTCTTCTACCTTTTGTACATGAAATTTTACTTTATTCTCTGTTACCCAGAACAGCTGTGAAGACACTTCCATTTTCTAATCCCATCTTGCAACTTTCTACTGACCTGCTTTTCTCTATAACATTACCTGTTGTCTTATTAAAACTTTTTCATTTGTAGGAAAGAGGTCTAGAGAGACTCCTGTCTCACTAGCACCCAGAGAACAGTACCTTCTGTCTCTAGCTCAAGTTTAAACAAGTTTATCAATAAGCCTGTGCTACTGATCAGCTGAGGAAGGAACCACACTCCAAAAGCCCTGTTCCTGTTCATCTTCTCCTCTTTAAAAGTTCCTGTTGCTAAACACCTGTCCTGACATTGATGAAGGTAATGGCATTTGGATCACTGCCTCTTCGGCTTTCGTATCTGTCTTTGGCTTCCCTTTACACTTCAGTTCATACACAGATTTGATGCTCTTTGGGCCAGGACCAACTCTTCAGTCTGCATTTTTACACTGCTCAGGCAGTAATAGGGCTCTTGGGCACTATCAGCAGCAAGAACAGAAAATCAAGTAATAAATTAAGGGGATTAACAAGGTGTTAAAACTTAGCTTATCTGAGATCTCTTGAACTTAGAAACATTTAACTGTCAGATAAGTTGTGCATTGTGGTCTGCCTGTTTTACTGCTTCTTCTGTGAACCCAAACCAGTGAGGCTGAGTCTGCTCTATCCTGAGCCAAAAAGCACTGACCACAGCAGAACCACAGCTACTCAAAGTTTAGAATATCAATTTGAAATGCACTCTTTAACTGCTACAGAGAAATCAATGGCCACATTTTTTCATAAAATCCAATAAAAAAGTAAATACATTTCAGGCCTCATCTAGGAAAAAAGTACAGGAGCGTTAAAATAGCAATGTCTTTGATTTGAACAGTGAAAGAATTTCTATTTCCTCGGCAAGTAAAAGGTGGAGAGAATTCAATTTACCTGAAAACAATAACAGAAATGCTTTAAAATTTTTGAAGTTCCACAATAAAGAATAAAAAGATTAAAAGTTAAATAAATTGCAGAACTATGGAAAAAATTAAAATCTAAGAATATGGACATTTTGCTGCTGCACATTAAAACATGAAGACAGCCACAAATCACAAATTTGTGTAGCAATTTCAATAGTTACCAAGCCCTGCATAACTTCTGTAGTTTTCAAATTCAGAAGCTGAAAAACCTGTTAGCTTATCTTGCCTACTCTCCTTCTCAGTTCAGGATTGCTCCCTGTGGCATTTTGGACATTTCTACTCAGAAAAAAAAAATCCAAAACCGTAAAATATGTAAGGTACTATGAAAATGAGCGAGAAATCAAGGGGAATTCTCATCAAGCACTATACAGTAAAAAAATGTTGGTAATGAAGATGCTATCAAATCGTGTTTCATTTGCATATTTACAACCCACTGGGAGGGTTACTAAGGAATCTGTAAACAAATGTAGCTGCTGATTACACGCCTAATGATTTCATAGTTCCACTGAACACTACTGTTTACCTGCACATGTAACTAGCACTGGCTTCAGCACAACCATAATAGAGAACCAGGGGTGAAGATTCACTCCACTAAAACCACTTGCTCCAATCATTCTACTCTAGCAATCATGACAAATTCAGAAAAATCACATTTCCTCAACTTCATCACTTTCCTGCTTTTGACACAACCAAGTTCTTTCTTGGAAAGCTTGTGTCAACTTATTTCTTAGTTCTTTTTCAGTCAGCTCCTTTATATTCTTCAAGAGGCTCTCTTTTTCCACACAGCCTGTGAAAATACCAGAGACAACCTATTCCAGGCATTCAGCCTTAGGTATGTTCTCACTCATTCCCAATTTTTGTTTTCAGAAAGCAAATCCAAACAGCCTATTCCCCATCTCCCTGATATCTTTTCTCTGTCAGCTTACTTGACAAAATCCATGCACCAAAATAATCCTGAGCCTTCCATTGAACACTCCTGATCCCCTCACCCACCCCCTAATTTGGATCCATGTTTTACTTCGTCCTTGCAGAGAAATCAATACCTCCCCTTTTTCCTTCTTCATATGGCTATTAGCACCCTTCTTCCACCCAGACAATCAAAATCAAATTGTCTCCCACCTTGATTCATCAATCCTCCCTATACACTCCTAAACCCCACATTAGGGTCCCCAGATCCCTCCCAAACATCCTGTAACTTCCAAAGTTTCCCGATCTCCTCTGCACGTGCAATACTGGAAAAACCTCACAATTGTAAAGGCTCTGACTGTGTGCTCCTTTTCCACTTTCTGCCTGTGTGAGGGCTGATGATTTCCATTATTGATATATCTGCTGCTCTCACGTAACCTTCTCTCCCAGACAAGCTTCTCCAACTACTGGGTTTTTTAGGGGTGTACCAGAAATGTGAAAGCTGAGAAGGTATTTGAAGGCCAGGAATATGTGGTTATCTCAGCATATTGCTCTGTGGGAGCCATTCAAATTGCTTGCTGACTTCTACACAGTGTTTTCAACAGAAACCCAAAGAGAGCTAGATGTATGATCCAAGGCTAGAAAGAGCCTAGTCATTTATTTTGCTCATAAGTTTGAAGCCACGTGATTTTTCACCTGACTAGCTCTAAACACAAAAAGAAAGACTGCAGACTATGACAATTATTAGTAACAAGTTAAATAAACTTAGTTGCAGCTGCACAATTTTGCAGCAAGTGTTCAGACAGACAAATGTAACCAACAAAATTAAAAGTTCCCCATTCAGAGAAAAAGAGCAGTGGAAAAAAAAATCACTCCTTTTTTTAAAGTACAAACTGGACTCATGAAAACTGTATGTTTTGGATTTCAGTCCTCAGCAAACCATAACACGCTGCTTTCTGTAAAAGGAAGCACAGGTCATATTTTCAAAAACTGAAAGCCAAAAAATCAACTAAAAATATAAATTATTGGTGACCTTCTTGGCATTTAAAATATTTCAAATTAAAAAATAAAAATCAGAATACTTCAGAAAGAAATGAGTGCAAGAAGTTGATTATATAAAAAAGCATCCAATTCATTATGTTTAGAAACAGGAAGGTTTTTATGATAATACTACATTGAAAAAATCATAAGTTAATCTAACACTTCAAATTTCCTCCTTCCAATCAGATCAAACTGCAATAGAAACATTTTTTGTTTACCATCAGAAGCTAAGATCCAGCACAACTTACTTTTTATTTATGCTGTAATCTTGAGCAATGTTAGTCAGTGACCCAAAGTAAGGGCTGCTGTTCAGTAACAAATGAGGGGTCCAGGCTTGCCCTGTAAAACAGAGATGCAGCCAGGGAACACACAATCAAGTTTCTCCCAGTATTCCTTCACTTCACTACCCAAGGAGAGTTGGGGGTTTCAGAAAGTCCTAGGGGCCTACCTTCAGGCAGCCCAGTTAGAGAAAGATATTATGAGTTATTTCCAAAACCTTTATGCAGGCTTTGCTTTTAGGGAAGTGACACCAGCATATTTGCAAACCAATTTGTCACAACAGGCCCATTGTAAAGGATGTGGCTTACAGGCATATCTGCCATAGATTTCTAAAAGGATTAGAAAATAATTAATGTATAAAAAGCTTCAGGCATTTTGTTTAACAAAGAGATTAAACATAATGCCAAATAAACTTTTTTCTCATCTGCCTGTCTGGCATATATGCTGTTACATGTTTTATAGTTACTTAAGCACAATTAACTAAACCTGAGATAATGGCAAGGCTGCCAAGCACAGGTCTACTGCTCCTTGCTTGGAAGACAGGCAACAAAACCAGCTTCACTTTATTGGAGAAGAGCTGGGAACACCAGGAACAGTGCTTATTTACTTGGTCTGAAAGTAAAGCACCTGGCCAGAAGTAAGTCAAAAAAATTCTTCAGGCTGTACTACAAAACCAAAGATACATATGTTTAACTGGATGTCACCAAACTGCCTTGATTCCTAGACATTTTTGATGTGTTGATGTTTTAGGCAAAAAGCCAACAAAACCCAAACATCCAGTCACCCTCACTAAAAAAACAACCAAACAAAAAACCCCAAACACAAAGAAAACCCTATCAAAGGACACAGGGGACAGCAGAGAAGGTCAGAGGGTTCATACTGAAGGTTCATATTTAAAGTTGCATTCTATGCAGAAATTTGCATAAGCAGGAAAAAAACAAAGCCTAGAAAAGTCATGGCAAGGGCTCTGGGGCCAAGAAAGGTTTTACAAATAGGAGCTGCAAGGAGATGAGTCAGAAGAGATAAGAGTTAATTGTGCACAAGAAAAGGACAAGGATAGAGCTGAGTTATTCAGATGAAGCTATGCAGTTGAAAGATTCTCCTTACCAACCTTGTTCTGATAAAAACTTACTAATATGTTACAGTATCCCGCTGCCTGACACCAGAAATACATACCTATTGTGTCAACTCCCAATGGAAATTGGCAGGACCCAACCACTGGAAAGAAACTTGAAGGAAATCTCTTGAATCTCACACAGACAGTAAGAAGTCAGTGGGGAACCCCAAAGAGGAACAGCACAGGGAGTAAGGGAACTGAGGAAACCAGTTCAGATGAAATGACAAAAAAGAAACAGCAGCTTGCAGAGGACGAGATCTGTAATTCCCAATGACAGAAATGCAATTTCTGATCAAGACATCTGCTAAAGGTCATTCAAGGATAGAGCTCAACAGGAAAAGAGAAGTACCACAACAAAATTTCAATTCTGAGAGCTCCTAAGCAAAGGGGAAAAAGAGAGGAAGAAAAAATAGCAACACTGAACAAACATGATCATTAGTCATTTTATCAAAGATCCTGTTTTTCTTTTCTTGACTGACATGTTTTTTAAAAGCCTTGTCTGATAGAGAACCCTACATGTCACTTAAGTTAATCCTTCAGAAAACTTTAGCTGAACTTTTGAAGTTATTTTGAAAATTATATTCACATTAAAATGGGTAGCACGGAACACGGTTCAATTCCTTTTCTCTAACGAAACAGAGGACTGATTTAGAAACTTCATCACACTCTAACATTACTTACATGGGAAAGAAATTACCAGAAAACACTACCATGAACCCAGAGAGAGGAAAGCTGACAGTGAGTGTGTTTAGACTAACAAAAAAAACCATGGAAGTGAAACTTGTAAATTCACACTGAACAGAACTGATATGCGAAAGTGCCAACCTACTACGCTGGTATTCTAAATAAAAAAATTACTTATTTTAAAGAGCTGTTTATGCTCACAAGATGCAACAGATTGTTGCAGAAATTGTTCTGCCTACATTGTGCATGATGACCATAGCTGATGACCATAACGACTGCTCTGTTAAAATTAAAAATACACCAACCTATTGCCTCTGGCATTCCTCTTATGTCACTGTTACACTTACAAATGTTCCACATGAGCAAGTGAACAAGCTGCACATCTTCTATTAGCTTATATGTGTATTCAAAATGGACTTTTTTCCCAGAAACAAACCAAAAAATCCCACATTTGCCTATTTTTATATTTTCACTATTGCATATCCTATATGGATTAAATCACATATCTACACACACTTCATTCCACCAAATACTGTAATAGTTAGAAAGTTAAAAGTGAGATAAGGAAACATACTATCCATGAAACTAATATCAAGTTCCTAATTCAGACTTTTAGAGTTTTTGTTTGTAGAATATATATATATATATATATTTGTTTTAAATATGAAAGGACATGATTCGCCATATACTTTGTGAAAGCAATGTACTATCTTCACCCTATAATGGAACAAATAAACTTGCAGTGAGACTGAACTGAACCCTTGACAGAACTACCTTTGAGCATTGGAAAAAAACCAAAACAAAACGCTAACAATGAACTCAGCAATTTCAGCTAATTTAAAGACTTAGATGAGAAGTCATCTGCAAAACACCCACCAACCTTTTCTTGGATTTGTGAAAAGTTCATTTTTTATGCTTATAATTAGAAAGAATTGAAGATTTTGCAGGTTACTTACTTATCTCCAAAGAATTTTCTCCAGAAATCTGCAGCATCAGCTTTGGTGATGCGAAAGTTATCACCCTGGAATTGTCCATTTGGAAAAATAGCCTTGATTTCTGCTAACATGTGGCTGAAGATGAGTGACAGCTTTGTAAGGTTTCTCCTGCAGATATAATAGGGAAAAAAAAAACCACGTCAAATCCTTCAAATTTATTAAATTTAATCAATCTTTCAGTATTTCACATAGCCCGTGTATTTCTGTAATCATCGCTGTGTGGTACAAGAAAAACACAGAGCTTTCAACTGAAAACACAAAAATACAAAACAGTGGTTTGTGTTTCTATGGACTTCTGAGGACATAGTTATCATAAATCTCCATGAATATAAAACCACTTTTTGGCAACAGTACAAATTTGAATTCTCAACTGCATCTTCAGATATACTTCTTGTGCATTACGCTTGTGTCTTTCTATTTCATTTACTCATTGCAGCAGCAAGAATTTATACTAATTAGACAGCTTATGCATATAAATAAAACAAAAAACAACAAAAAACAAACCCAACCAACAAAGAAAACTGGAAAACTACCCCACACTCAAAAATCTAAAATTAAGTTTTGTATGTGACAACAAACCTATTTCAGTCCAGGTTTCTAGAAATATAAACATGGTATAGAACTAGATTTACTCCTTTCTTCAGTGATAGATGAAAAGAATAAAACGAATAAAACTATCTCTTACCGTACTTACTACTTATTCTCCTTTCAAATGCTCTCTAGTTAAAACTTGCTTTCACTAGCATATTATAAACAAAAACCTAACTTATTGTAAACAAGCAAAAAAAAGCTTCTCTGCTGTCATCTCATTTCCATACGTTTTCCAGGCTCATATCAGTTAATCAAAAATTAGTTAGTTTTTGGCACAGAAATCTCATCTAGTATAGCGCAAAGAACAAAGAATCCCTAAATGCAAATAATCCTTTTGTATGGAAAAATCTGTGGGAAATTATAAGGAGAGGAGAAAAGAAAGAAGCAGCAAACTTTATAAGAGCTTACGCCTCGAGATTCCTTGATGCTCCTTGCGGTAATACAAAGGACCATCTCCCAGGCTAATATACAAAATAGAGGAGACGGAGAAGTTTCTGATGAAGGATTTGTATTCTTGTGAATTCTACTGGAGTATTTTAATATATTAGAAGTGTCCTATGTATGTCAAGCCCATCCAGCTTTCACCATCTCAGGTACTACTAAAAACCGATTCAAGCAATTTAGTGAAAACCACACTAAAATGCTTATTGATCATGTAATTTATAGACTGCTTAAAGAGAGTGTTTTAAATAAACTCAAACTTATTTGTAAGTTCTTTGCCACATGGAAATATTACGATAGTTACCTATTTTAGTTGAACATATTTCCTGGGGTCTTCCTAAAAGAACGCTCAATTTAGCACTGAGGTGGCAATTATTTCAACTACATTTGGGAAGTTTATAATAGAGATTTCTGTGTAAACTGTGTTGCAGATTTACTATAGGTTTTATTACCAAGAAAAAGGTGATAAAGTTGTTGTGAAAACATAGGTAATTTAAAACAAACAAAGCAATCCCCAATGAATACACTCTCCCTTCCCTCAAGAATAAGAATGGCTCTAGGGCTCAGTCATTCAGAGTCCTCTAATTCCTTCAGTAAAATCAGATGTCTATAATTATGATGTTCAATAGTTCCTTGCTATCCCCCTTCCTATTTCTTTTGTATTTTAATTACACACATGTGTTCTTTATCATTTTACTCCTCAGAAGTCAAGCCTGATACAGTGGAGGAGCAAGCAACAGTTTTTTTCATGTGGCTTCCTTGGGTCTGCCCTAGACTCAAGACTAAACAAGAAGCTTTCTGTACTTCTGGACTAATGGGAACATGACTCGGTGCAAGTCTGAGCAGAGCTCTGCCCTGCCTGGCACAATCAGTGTCCCACATTAATGTGCTGCATTGCAGGGGCTGTTTTCAGGTACAAATACACCTAGAGATCTTGCTGGATCCGTGAGGCTTGAGCCCTGCAGTGAATTAAGGGATGAAGTCACACAGAGGTGCCATCTGGGGCACTTCCTTGCCCGGAGGGCAGCATGTGTCTGTCCCTGCAGAGGCACTGCCTGCTGGGTACAGCTGCACAGGACATGGCCAGAGCCAGCAGCTACTAGGATGTGGGCAGTGAATGCACAGTAGGGACAGGCACGCCAATGGCTCTGTCTAAATCACAAAGCCTCTTCCTTCCCTCTCAGAACAGCAACAGTCACTAAGTGCATCACGACACTTTTGTTCCAATATACAAAATCGAAAGGAAAAAGTAGAATTATTTTTTGTTTGCATTTGTATAAACATGAAAAAATATTTTAACATCTGAGACAGCTTCTTTTTATCTGATGGCAAAGGTGAAACTTGGAACCAACTAGAAGCTTGTCTGTGCTTGAACATATATCATAGCATGTACAAACAGCAAGAGATGGCAAATTCTTAGTAATTTATATGCAGGATATCTGTTTTCTTTCTCTTTAATTTTGATTCTTACTCTATGAGATCATTATCTCAAGTCCTTCCTTCGTAGCAAAAAGCCATGATAAATCATTTCTCAATATTTCACTTATGTATTCTTTTCTTTAGAACAGCAAAGCACATATTGCACCATGTTTGCTCAGATATGCTTAGGTGATACCAGATCTCAGTACCTTCTTGAGGCAGAGATACCAAGCTCACTGATTACAGAAATGGTTTTCAACAATTATGGTGCAGGGATGATGGCACTGGGGTGGGCCAATGACTCTCCCTCTCTGGGCATTTCACTTGCCTGAAGATTCATTTCAGCAAAGTACTTTTCCTGTCTTGGGGAGGGCTTTCCCAGGACACCTCAAGAAGCACATACTCCACTTCATCAGACCTGGCAGTCTGTGCAGCTGCATTTTTCAGCTTAGGATGATTCCCTTCTTTCCCCCAAATAAAGGATGGAGCAGTGTCAAATGTTTTTCCATCTTACTTTCCATTCATGAGTTTAGGACAAGGTATTTAAGTCCTATTCATCTGAAAAAACAGTAACTAAAATCATCAAAGTCTGGCAATTTGGTGAATAATTCTAATGGTAGCCAAAGAGCTCTTCAATCTGAGCACCTATTTTAGGTCTCATTGCCATCATGAGACTAAAGAAACCAGTCTGCATCTCTTGCAGTGAGAAAGGCTTTCTTCTCCTGCTCACAGCAAAGACTGATGGAGTGGCAAAGGAGCAATTGCACTGGCAGCCCAGCAGAGCAGAAGAGCTGAGCAGACAGAGACATGCTCCAGAGAGCCTTTGACTCACTCACTGGATTCCAGTAGGGGAGATGTCCTAAGGGATCACATTGGAGCTACAGCTCAAAATAACACCATCCAAATTATACTGCAGTTTTAATGCCTCAGCAGCCAGCCTTCAGGGTTTAATATTACAATATAATAATATAGTATTATAATATATACTTTTGCTGGCATCCTGGGGCCAGTTAGAGGTGGAACTTCTTTCCTTAGGTGTGGAACAGAGCACAAACATCTTTATCTCTGCAGAGAAGGGATTTTCATGGTGATGAGAAAAACCTTACCTTTCTGAAATTAAAATCAAACAACACTGCTTTATACAAAAGTGAACCAAGATGATCATTCTCTAGTATATAATAGCTACTGTGGTAAAATATAACAGTATTTCAACACTAAATGATGTTACATCAACTGCATTTTATGTGATACACAGTGCAGGTCTTGTCCATATTACTTGCAACATACTCAGCACCTCCTAGCTGATGTACTTCCTATGATTCTAGCTTAGATTTTGCTACCTCCCTTTCACCAAGTCAAACTAATGTCATACAGGTCAAATCCCTTGCAGAACTCAATTTATGAAGTACCATTTTGTCAGTCATAGTCTATGTTTTGTTGCCAAACACCTTTGGATGTGACAGATCTACTGAAGAACCAACATGGTTTGAATCAACCCCAGAATCTTGTACCTAGGATACAAAAATTAGAAACTGAATTTTTTATTTTGTATAAACTTGTGAAGATCTACTGAATCAGTAGGCATATTTTGGTTAATCAGAAAGACGCTTTTTTTAAATTTCAAAATTAATCTGTCTTTTAGCGAGAGCAAAGCCTGAAGACAAGAATTTCGCATTTCTTCACTTCTCAGCAAATTGCTATATTCCGAATTAATTTTCTCTTCAACTGTCAGGAGTGGGGTCCGGCTAGAGAATACTGCAAAGATTTAATAACTGAAGGACTTTTCAAATACCAGCCGTATGCAATGTGAAAACAGGGCTTGATAATGGAGATACTAAGACATCCCAGCCAAACCAAAACAGCAGCAGCAGCTGAGTAGTAGGAGGTCTGATGCAGTCCTACTCTCCTGGATCTACTGAAAAACGAAGTGCAGCATGATCAGCATGCAATAAAACAGATAGGTTTTGGCTGTGTCAACTTTGTAATTACTGTATGAAGTTAATTTTACTTGCTGGAAGGCAGTATGGTCCAGTAAACAGGACTGGACAGGGAATTAGGAAGTGTCAGTTCCCTTCTGCCACTGGTCTGAATTATGTGGTGGAGGGAACACCTGAGTACTGCATTTACTGCCCGTGTACACGGATGAACAGAACAAAATGCTCAGAGAGCTCCAGATTTGAAGAGCTCTGAACAAAAATGCATGGCAGACCTGGCTTGTGCATAAATACACAAAGCAAAGCATCCATCTGTGCCCTGATCTTTCATAATTACTGTATGTTACAGACAATATCCAAGACAAATTCATTTTAACAAAATGTACTTCTTACTCCTGCAACAACTTAAAAAAAACCTAAAGCTACCTACAAACTACATGTATATATAATTTCTACTTTCATGCCTGTATTTTACTATGGCTATTAAAAAAAAATCGTTTTACAACTACAAATATTTCTGGAAAAAAGAAAACAGTCCGGAAGAAAAGTCTGAATGCATATTTCTGCAGTTATTTATGTCATTCCAAGAATTAGGTTATTGCTGGATTTCCTTCTCCATTGCATCTAGTAAGTGTTTAATCTTTCTGGATCCATGTTGATACACTTTGTTAATCAATCACCTGCTGCAATAAGCAATACACCAACTTTCCAAGCTCATAATATATAACTCAATCACCTGGCACAGAAAAGCAGTCTTTAGAGTTTGCAGCTAAGAATATTTTCCAGATATATCTTTCACAAAAGTACACCAAGCTACTGCTAAATAACATATAATACCTCTATAATCATTATATAGAATAATCACACAAAGACAGCTCTCTTAGCTGGCAAAACTGCAAATCATAACTGCATAGCAACTAAGATGAAAGAAAGTTTGAAGTATGAATTTCATAAGGTGAACTGTTTATTTTGACTTCTAAAAATCCATCCGTCCCAAATATTAAAGCCTCAAAATCCAAAGCATATGTACAGAGCTCATTTCACTTAATTAGTTCTATTCAAAACAGATTTCTGACCCATATGCTTGATTATGGTAAAACTCAAGGATTCTACAAAATACATGTTACTAATCCAAAGAAACAGAACAGTGTGTTGTGATTCAGGTACACAAAAGAGGGAAATGAAGACCCATGTTCTGAGCTCTGTCACTCCAGTCTCCCAGAGTTCAGAATGTTTGTTTTGTGACTCGGATTTCCATTGTGTGAAAAAAGCTCTATACAAATTATTCCCCATTTTTATTTTGCAGTCATGAGGACAATCATAGCTGCTTCATAAAACCCCTAGACAGATGATACTTCTGCCATTAGCTACTGATAAGTGACTCAAATCGGAATGCACTAAGTCTAGGACAAAATACTGAAGAGAAAAAAATCTGAAGAAATATGTGAATTTTTGAAGATCTCCAGAAGACACAGGAACAAGACTAGAAATTTTGCACACTGACAGTGGTTCACTCTTGATAATCTAGTATAACCCTGACTCATTCATCCCCCTTCCTCTTACAGAACTTCCATTCTCAGAGACAGGAAACATAGGAAAATAAGAATTAGCAAAAAAACCCCACAACAAAAAAATCTCCCCCAAAACAACACTCCCACAAAAAAACCCAAAACCAAAAACCAAAAAACAAAAAAAAACAACTAAACCAAAATAAAAGCACACTAAAAAAACAAAAAAAGACCAAAAAACCCCACCCCCAACACTTTTTTTTTAGAAATCTACAGGTGTAGAATGCAGTCAGATAATCTTAACAATGGAGCATTCCTTAACACTTCAGAGGAAGCAAAGGAAACCAAAGGTTCCTGTCAGTATGCTTGAAGAGAAAAAAAAAATACCTACCATCATATATGACAATCAGATCAACTCTGCTTCTGTGCAATGATTGTTTTTAAAAGCTATATAAGGACAGGGTATTGTTCAGGGACCAAAGTATATGAGCCTATTCTTGGGATGAAATGTCCCTGGGACTAAGAATAATCATCAGCTCTGTTTCCTACTTGTGCCGCTGACTCATGGAAGGAACACATACAACTAAACTTTGCTGTGTTTTAGTACTCCTCATCTGTAAGCTGCCCCACAAACAAAACCTAAAAACCTGCCTTAAACACAGCAAGATTCAGCCAATAACCAAATTTATCATATATTAAGTATAAAAAAATATATAAAATTGTAAGGAAGTGACTGGAGACAAGTATTACTTTTCTTTTAATCCTGCAGGAGCTGGGTTTATTATGGGTAGGAAAGCAGCATCCTTCCTTGAATGCCTCTTCATCAGCCTCTTTGTGACAGATACAAGGAATATGGTACAAGTCTATGCTATTCACAATGGATACCTGAAAGGAAAAAATGGCAGACTTTGGGAAAACAAAAAGTTGATTCCAATGTCCCCTTGAATTTTCCTCCATCTTTCCCTTTCCTTAGAAATCATTTTAATTGATACACCAACTTTCACCAGCAGCCTCATTCCTTTTGTTCTCATATTTTAAAAAAGATGTTAAAATGAGAGTAGGCAATACTTAAAGAATTCAAATTTTCATTTCATCTTGTGAAATTGCTTATCAGCTGCCATTGCTTCTATAGCAGGTATTTACTGCTCAATTTATACAAAAAACAAGAATTAACTTAATGTACAACAGCTTAGTAAAGAAAGTGGAATACAAACACAGAAGAAGGAAGAAGGCCAGGGGTTTTGCCAATCTATGACTCTACAAACTGATGAGTCTGTCTGCTCAATGCTCTTTCATTTGTGAACTGTCAAGCCACTGTGCCACCAAGATCTCTGAAGCAAAGTTCTATCCAAGGATTATGTTTGCTTTTTGCTAAAAAAATGCTTCACACAGCAGCAACCACGAACAGCTCTTGTCAGCTGGGCTTTAGGCTTTGCAACCCAAGTTTTGAAAATTTCATTACCTCCAGTTCTGTCCAAGGGGCATTTATCCACACAGATAAATGTCTCAAGGTACTTGTAAACAATTTTAATTTTCTTCCTCCCTGGTCATCTGGTATATGAGGTAAAAAAATATAACCATGAAATAAAAACCTAAGGAGCGTGGGCAGGAGTAAGATGCAACAAAGGAAAGTCTGCAAAATGTGAGTTGTCAACAATAAAGAGATGTGTTGACAAGCTAAAGATTTAATAGTTTTGCCCATAATTATTATCTTTAATTACTTAAGCAGAAGGATAGAGGTTACACACACACAAAAAAACCCCAAAACCAACACCTCTAGAGAATGCTACTCTGAAAGAAATTTGCACAAAACTGATCTGAATATTTACAAGTACAAATACTTTGTGAAGGATAGTCAATCTTATAACATTTTAAGTAGAAACATAGACTAAGAGCTGACAGACTTATTGATTTTACTAGCAAGACTTTCAATGGACCTACTAGCTCATCCTTACAAAATACATGATTTAACATCCTTAATCTAATATGTAAAGAGATACAAAAACAGAGCTCGACACTGGCTGCTTACTTTTATTGGCCACCTTTTAACAGTCCATTGGTTTTGAACTATGGTTCCACTCCTCAGTAACAACGTGTTGTTTAAGCACTGTTTGTTTCCTCCAATATCCTCCCATAGAAATCTTTGTCTACAATGGTCGAATATTATTTAACTGAACACTGACATTAGTCTAAAGCCTCGTACCTGTATGTACAAATGAAACTGAAATTGTCATAGAATTCTCCAGGAAGAGCAGTAAACTCAGTCTTTGAAAAGCTGAATTAATTCACTGAACACACAAATACAAAAAACTTGTTAAAAAACATGAATTAATTAATATGAAATATGGAAGACTGAATTAGCAACCTTTCACCATCTTCCAAAGCCTTTTTCAAGTGGAAGGAACATTCAAAACAACACAGGACCAAAATAAGCAGTCCTAAAGACAGAGGCGTGGTTGGTATAATTTTTTAGTACCTGATTAGGCCAGTAAACACATTGAATTGCACTGCAAAGTGAGGTCACTACTATTATTCATATTATTCACATACTGGAAGTATAACTGATAACACCAAGAGGTGTTAACATTTCCCCATATAAGCATCTTCCTTGTAATTCTAGTAAGGCTCCTTGGTTTGAAGACTATTTGCAGATAGAGCACATCTGTGCTGGGACAAGCAAAGCTGTGTGCAGAAAGGGACCCCTGTACATGGACCAATTCGAGTGACTCCAGAAGGGGTAAAAAGCTGAATTTGGCACAAATCCTGCCACAGCCAACACAGCAGCCAAAGGCCAGGGATGGCACAAGGGGGTACTGATGTGGCTAAACACTTACACCCCAACAGAAATTGAGCATGAGCAAAGGAAAGTAGTTTAGTTTTTTGTCATGCTTCATCTAGTTTGCTGTCATGCAAAAATTCAGGAAACTCAGTGGTTCTGAGGTGCTAATACCAATAAAGCACGTGTGCCACGCAGCACCCCAAGCAATCCTTCCTGTGCAGGTCTGCCTCCCATCTGAGCAGCAAACAACTGATTATGCTTCACTTCACTGGCTTGCAGTGTGCTGATTTCCTACACAGAAACGGTCCAGAACATGTGCTCAGGCTTCTTCCAGGGCTTTTTATTCAGACTATTACTTCACCTTAAAACATGCTGTTATGATGTTTGCTAAGTAAGATAAACTAAAAAGAGATTCATGAGCATTCTTAGTGACAGGCAAAAAGTACTTTTAATTCAAAACCTACTGAATTTTGCAATAGTACAGGTTTTTTATGAAGGCAGATCTTTCTGATAGCTAGAGAGTGAATCCTAAACTTTTCAGGCCTACTGCTAATCACACTAAATGACTGTGGAAAAATCTGCAACACAATTCAGCCATTTCTGAAAGCAGGACTGGTAAAAAGTGCTTTCTGACATTAAGGACTTTTGGCAAACTAATATCCACATGAGTCTTTCTTCATTTATATAATTCTCACGTACCTAAATCAATTTTTGATATTTAACAGGAAATGGCCTTTGGATCATATATGTCTCCCAGTACTCTGGGTGAGACTGACACAAGTTTGGCTAAATGATGAAACTGAGGGAAATCTTATCCAAGAGGACTCAAAACAAAATTCAAAATTCTCAGCTCTGAATTCTGAGTTCATGGTTGTTGACTAAACTCATGAAACACTTGCAGACGAACCCTAAGTTTGAGCTAGCCTGCAGCTATGAGGCACAACTCTAATTCTTACATAAGGAGCTTTTAACACCAAAGGGGACAGAATAAGAAAATTATTCTCCATTTCTCTCAGCAAAGCTCATAATGAACTCAGAAAGAAAGACAAGCTGTTTGATTCAAGAGCAAAGAAGACAGAAGATAGAGAAGGGAAACGGAAAGAAACAGATGGCAACACTGCACTCAGAGAAACTTTATTTACAAGGTATGATAATGCAAAGCAGCATAGGAAAGCCCATAAGAAAAAGCCAACATTTCCAGAGAAAAGTTTGAACAGCATGAAAACATTGAACTATAAGGACGTGCATTAAACACCAGCAACAAATGTATCTATTTTGCAGTTGCTATCTAAGTGAACATCTCTCCTATGCATTCAGGCCTAGCCAGGCAACAGAGCCATGGAATAAAAAAAAAATCTCATACTGTATTTAGAGACAATCAAAACATACAAATCTAAAGGGGATCAACAATGGCCACACACAGAATCTTATTCCTGGCAATCTTTTGAGACCTTAACTTTTCAGTTATGGTTTTGCTTTTGTTTCTATCAGTCGTAAGAAGTACAGTAGTATTTATACTGATCAGATCTTCTAATGCAGATTAGGGATCTAAAGAGAAACTTTAAAATAATATCCACTTTCTTGCATTAGGAGTGTATAGAAGTATCAAAACTGCTGTATTTTCAGAAGTGCTGTAACCTGCACAAGCGCTTAAGTATCTGCTGCGTCACACATGATTTTCACTGAGTGCAAGTCAATAAGCTGTTCCAGCATTCTCAAAAGCCTGGCTAAAAAGGAATTTTCCTGGCTGAGCTGCTTCTGAGACTTGTTTGAAAGAAAATATTAAGCTCCACATTTTGCCCTGGAATTCAACTTCAGAAAAAGTCCTTGGATTTTACTTTTTGAGCCTCTTGTGCATCATCACTTCTACTTATTTGTTCTGTAGCAGTAATAAGAGCCTCTCATCAAAAGCAGAATTGTTTCCCAGAAACTAACCCTCTTCATGCCATGTAGCTTCCTGTCAAAAGTACCATAATTAAATGAGTAGCGAAACTCTCCAACTCTACACTTTAACAAATATATTTTTTCACAGACCTTCAAATATGTAAGAATTCTGACCCTAAGCCCTGAAATCAGATTTCATGTAGGCAGACACTCTCATTACAGCATTTCAAGTGTTGTCACTAAAGCATTCCAAGAGTATTTTAGACCACATGAAAACATGTTATTTATTCAAAATGGAAATCCAAGTGAGAGCTACTTAACCCATCAAAATATAATAATCAGCCTTCGAAACACATCTCAAGGTATTGAATTCCTATCAAACATGTAATAAAAATTTCCATTTCCTCAGATCCACTCTAATCAAATCCACCTGAAATCACTCACTGAAAATGATTTAAATATTACTTAGAACTGAGATGCAGCTTGTTTGCAACATTCAGGTAACAGAAATCTCTGTCCCATAGCTAAGCAGCGTCACACAAATGCATTTGGCACAAAAATATACAAAATAAGATACATGAAGTACTGAAACTGTATGTGGGTCTCAGAATAATCACTGGGGTTTTATTTACTGAGAGACTGTAAAGTGACTTTCACTGAGAGAAGAAAACTACCATCTCTGGCCAAAACAGTAAACAACCTCCCCAATTCCCTTTCACATACACCCTGAGGCACTCAGTCGCCTGTCCTCCTGCATATGAGGAGCACATCTAAACCATTTAAATCCAGATGCATTGCTGCCACACTGCGTTAGGAACTTTATCTCTACAGAATAGCAGGGAGAGAAAAATCAAATCCTTGGTTCCAAAATACCACTTGAAATGATGCCATACGTACTCACGGCCCTTGAGGAACAGGTCAGTGCATACCCAACAGGACACTCAGGAATAATCTGGCATCAAGGGAATACAACACAGATCTTGGTCAAAGTCTAACCGATTTTATAATAAGATATGTGATTTCACACTAACTAGAAAACATTAGAACTGGCTGAAATATTTTCATCAGTAATTTGGACAGTAAAAGCAAGCACTAAAACCCACAAGGATACAGCTAGACAGACAGGTGTGTTTTTCATGTAAACAGAGGCAGAAACCTTTATCTTCACGAAGTACTGATGACAAACCTCCAAACAGAAGCTGTCCATACATATCAAAATAAAGCATTTTGCTTCTTCACTCCTTATCTCCCACAAAAAGGAAAGGAAGAGAATAGAATGAAAATGATTGAGACGTTATTTGCAAAAAATTACTTTCCTTTTTTGGTCTAAAGTACAGTAACAAATGAAGAAATTTATACCCTGATCTGCTTATTATTTTTTCACATGAAGCTATTCAAAGGCTGTAAGGCTGACAAATAACTGCAAATAGCTGCAGAGTGACTGCACAACAAAAACAGCAAATGAAGTTCAATACACGTGAAGGCGCAATGTATTTAAACAAAAAAATCTAGACCTGATGTAGAAAACATCAGACTCTGAGCTGTCCATTGTCACTCAAAAGCAAAATTTTCAATTACAATAGGTAATTCCATGAAAATATCTGCTCAGTGCTCATCAGCAATAAAAAACCCAGATCAAATATTATAAATTATTAGCAAAAGAAGAGAGGAAAAAAACCCCAGAAAACATAATTATGCCACCATGTAGAAACACAGTCACCCATTATCAAACCAAATATACAACACACAGACACATAAGAGATACCCTGAAAGACAAGTGAGGTTACCAAAGGTAAGAAATGGCTACGAACTGAGGAGGAATTAAGTATGGTGGAACTCTTCATGTTGGATGAGTAACCACAGAGGAACTCTGACAGAGATCAACAAATTGCAAGTGACATAAGGAAGATGGATGAGGACTGACAGTAACTAGGAACATTTAGTGACCGTGACAGGAAGCAAGCTCAAAAAATCCCTGATCCACAGAAGTTGTTGCCTAAGGATACTGAGGAGGCAAGTTTAAATATGTTTGAGGGGAAGCTGGGAAAACACCAGGAAGAGCTGCTTCACTGAAGGTTACTAAAGTAACAAGGCACAAAAAGGGTTCAGGAAATCCCTTAGCTAAAAATGGCCAAAGGCTGAGAGAGTACTAGGGAAACCTACTAAATTATACGTGTTTGCCCCATTTATTCTTCCTTAGGTATGTCCTTATGCTCACCACTGAAAACAAGAATGACTATAATGATTCAGATCAGGTTCTGTCTTAAAAACAAGACACAGTACTTAAGACATAAAGCACACGGTTCACAGGTTACCCCAAAAAAATCACACAATTTGATTGAACTGAACTTCTAATACCTGACCACTCATAAATTAATTTTGGATGCCCTGGTAAATGGAAGCATCCTACTGTTGACAATCTTTTTTTTTCACCCCCATGACTGAGATTAAAAAGTTGAAGTTGCCCAAATCACAGCCTGTATCATGAGTGTGGCTACGTGTTTCACCAGGACAATAGGCCTGGCAATGTCTGGCAGTAGAAAAGGGCAGGTGCTGGAGCAGCACTGCATGAGGCAAAGATGGAGAGAAGTACCAGGGTAGA
Organism: Chamaea fasciata; assembly: GCF_029207755.1. Classification (NCBI taxonomy): domain Eukaryota; kingdom Metazoa; phylum Chordata; class Aves; order Passeriformes; family Sylviidae; genus Chamaea; species Chamaea fasciata. Next base: position 18,637,918 of record NW_027094087.1, on the reverse strand, counting down.
TCAGGAGCAGAGCCTTGTTCTATGCTTTAAAATGATAGCAGTAACAAGAACCTAGAAAGGTACTTGCCAACACTGGAGATGTAAGGAGTGTTAAGAGGGCTGGTGGTGAAATTGAATCACAGATGCCTTCCGAGATAATCAGCTTCAAGAGTGAAAGCCAAGTAAGATAGCATTCCTAAAATTAGATGAAGAGGCTCATAGAGGGCAAGTGTCCAAAGAGAAAAGGTTACTACACCACAGCTGCAGTGGAAACTTCCAAATTCTGAGCCCCAGTGTGAAAATCTGTTTTATTTACAGCTAAATTTTATCACATGCAGGCGATTAAAACAATACACATGAATAGAATCACAATTGGACACAAAACACACTAAAATTCCATCTGGTAAAAATAGTTTTTAAGGCATGAAGGTTCCAGGAGTCACACCCTAAGAGTTTACTCCCCTGAGACAACACTTGTGCAGTTTTGCCTAGCAAGACAGTTCACTTTTCTACTTGCAAAAGTAAACACTTTTTGAGATTATGGATTCCTGGAACAACCCATCAGTCTCTGAAAACAAATTGCTTTGAAACAGGAATGTAAACCTTAAGACAATAGTGTTCTTCTCTCAAACACTGAAGCATTGCAACTCTTGCTACCAAAGCAAGTAAGAACAGGAGACAGAAATTGAAGCAAACAAAAATCTCTGGATAGTAAGGTATCCAGCTGCAAATTTCTAATCACTCTCTTTTTTTCATGAATCATCCTTAAAATCACTGCACTAAATATCCTCACCACCTGAAAATACTTATATGAAGATTATATGAAATTATACTATTTATTTAGTTTTTGGACCCACCACTTCAATTTCTCTAATTATTTGAATGCTGTAGCTAAATTAAATATTTAAATATACTCTTAAGGAGCCATCGGGCTAAAATATTCACAGTCAGAAACATATTCCCACTTCTCTTTTTTCAGATCAGCCATCTTGGTATAGGAAAGAAGCATTAACTACCAAAGTATACCATGTATTAAATCACCCTTTGATACTAAGAATAACAAGACAACTGTTTAGATCTGAAGGGAAACAGAACTGGAAAAAATAAAACTGCATTCCTTCCATCTCTGGGAAGCTCAGAGCACCAGCTACCACGGCAGGTAGCCTGCTGAGGTTTGGCACAGTTTGAAATACCCGTGACAAAGAGCTTCGCTCGGCGTGGCACATTTGGTGTTGGAAACCCTTTCACCCATCTTAGCAGTTTTCATCTCACGTAAGAGACATCTGACATGACACGGATGACAAATACTATTGCTGCAATAAGTCATATGTGAATTACTATAAGAAATACTTGTGATCAATAGCTATTGTTGGCTCTTACGGTCAAACAAATCACAAGGCCTCTATTCCAGTGACCGAAAAAGGATCATTACAAAAAAACCTATTACAACTAACTATAAGAGACAATACTGGAGAAGTTTATGCAACCAACTTGAAAAATATCTCAATTTTTATCAGCAAAAAGACAGAATTCTTGAAAACTTTTGTGCCCCAAGTCCCCACACAGCTTGCCCTGTCCCTGGACCGCTTCCCAGAAAAAGCAACATCCTGTACACCAGTTTCCACCAGAAGTCCCACAGTACTCCTTCACTCCTCCTATTCCCTAATGGCTAAAAGTAAATTTTTCATCTGGCTCCCAGAGAAGAGAAAGGAAAGACTGTGAGAGACAGACAGGGAAGAGGAAACAGAGAAGGCAAAGGCCGAATAGCTATCCTGGAGCTTCTTGCTTCCCACCCACCAAGCCACATTCCACAGCCCCACAAGGGAGAGACCCCTCTTTAGTACAGAAGATAAAGTAGTATCTGACATGGAGCATTCTCTTACAGAACGTGCATCCACGGAAAAGACTGACGCAAAACGTGAAATATCCTGTGTGTTGCATTCATGTGCTCATACCAGTCTAAAGCCCACTTGTAAACATTTAGGAAGAGAAAAAACCTTACTCTGTGTTAATATCCCGAACACAAAAATTCCCAAAGACTTCTCCTGAGAGCTTGAGGATTAAAAGGCCTGGCTAGTATGTCATAGTGACTCATTGTTTAAATCCAGAATATTAAAAGATAAGCTAGCCAGATGAAACTTTACTTTTGCCATAAGTGACGGTAATTAAAAGGTCAAGAGATCTAGAGAAGGTATTGAGAGAAAAACCAAAGAAGGGGGAAATGAGCAGGACATTAAAAGTATTTTTTTAAAAGGTGGGGATTAAAGGAGGATAAAATAAAACCCTTTGAAAGCTGAAAATGAGAAAAGGATGAAAAGGTAGAAATGAAATTGCAAAATTTATGTCTCTAATTCTTCCTGCTTAACTTTATAGTTCACATTTTCTTCCAGGTTTAGTCACCTTAATTGCACATATGATTCACAGCAGGCTCACTTGCTAGTCACGGAAGATTCATGATTAAGAATGCACAGTAAATTTTGATTTCAATAGCTAAGACCTCAGTATATCTTAAAAAATTATTTCAGTCAAAATGCACAAGTATGTGACAAATAACTCTCAATTTGATTTTTCCATTTCTTGCTTTTTCTACAGTCTGGCTGCAAAGAGTCTAGTAATAACAGCAACAATGTACTAACACTGAGCAGTTCATCAACATCTCACACTAGCTGCATATAACTCTCTTATGAGAATATGAAAACTATTTCTTTCCAAAAGCAAGCCCTTAGTATATGTTAGGAACAACGTAAATAATTTTGGATTCAGACTGTGCTAGACAGCAGTTTCAATTTGTAACATTACTCAAAGAATCACAACTGTGAAAGAAAATGTTTTAAAAGTACTTAATTCTGAAGAGTCTGCTTTAGCTTCCCTTTAATGTTTTTAATAGTACGTTGAAGGAAAATGCCACAGGGACAATAACATAGCTTCTTTTGGAAGAAAGGGCAATGCTAAATAAATCCTTTCTTACCAAAACTCTCAGCGCACTTAATGGTAAATTTGAATGTTGATGAAGCGATAGGAGCATGTTCAAGAGGTGGGATTGTTTTTCCTGCAGACCACAGCTGAGCCCTCAACTACAAAGTTTAATCAGTCAAAATGGAGAACATTAACACTGCAGAGGATCTCTGCAACAGGCATGACCCTCCGGTCAGGTGCTGGGAGGTCACAGACATTTTGCTGCAGGCTGGAGATTTGAGCCTGTCATGTGCTGTTTTAGCTTTCCACACTTGTGCCTGTGCAAATTAACCACCACCAAGTGTAAAACATCAACTCCAACTCTGTACAGCTGCAAGTAAGTACATAGGTGCTGCTTCCCTGTGGCTCAGGGCCAACATGTTCAGTGCCATGATCCTACACCACCATTTCATCCTCATACAGCTCACAGTCAACTCCTCCACATGTTGGGTATTTAAACACAACATTATTTTTATCATCAAGGCTGGGGGTGGAGGGAGGGAGCCAGAGCAGGAGATCCTGGAAGCATTCAATAAAAACATCCACCCCACTAGTACATGGGAAACCTGAGCTTTCAAGCCGTACTGAAGTAATTTCACAGTCAATCCACAGAACTCAGCGGATCCTGCTGTAAACAAGTCTTGGCTGAAAACAATGTTCATCCCACGACAAATGTAGTGCTATAGTCAGAATAGATGGCCTAAATTCCACTGAGCTTTCTGAGTGCTTATATTTGAAAATGCCTGAAAGGAAGGCCCACTGAGAAGGTACAACAACAACAACAAAAAAAAGGCACTAAATGCCTTTGATCTAAAATTGTATTTTCTCCCCAGGTAACAGGATTCTCAGAGAAAGAGACTTCCCTTGACTTAAAAACAATAAAATAATATACATTTATACTTTGTTTCAAGAATTATTGTATCAGAGCACATTTTAATAGTCTTTGACTTTTTATTACTTAGATGTACACTGTCTCACAAACCTAGAGAACTGCAAATATATCCACTTAGGATAAATCAGAAATTTCCCTCTGCTTGCTTAACAACTTTCTCTGTTAAAACAAACGCAGATTAATAATTTTTGTCTAAAAATTGAAGATTTGAAAAAGTTTTGGATCAAATATTTGTCAGATAAACACTAGAAAGAAGCTTTTATAAAATTTGACAGCATTCTGTGACACCATAAAGTGGAGACCCTTTCAACCTGCAAATTCAGGAAAATCTTCAGATAATGGAAAGGCACAGAAGATAAATCAGCATATGACTAGCTGTTATAGGGCTTACAAACACCAATATGTGTCATTGAAACATTAGTTCAAAGGCAATCACTTAGCATTTTTCAGACTGCAAGTATTTACTACCACATCCAGAACCTAAAGTGACACTATTTTAATAGTAGCCCCAAGACCTCTAAATTCATCAGGTTAAGTGTAAAGGGACAAACACTTCATCACCAGTATTCAGAGTGTCTTGTATCCATGAGTTAATTTGCATTAGTCACTGTATTATAAATTCCTAATCCAAACAGAGATCTCCAATTTCAATGAGCTGAACAATGAGGCAACCTTAAGGCAAGTGTTATGCTGACTTTGTCTGACAAAGAACTTCGTTGCAGGTACCCTGCCTCTGTCAGAGTTTTATGTGAAGCAAGTATCTTACAACAACTTTCCATCAGCTCATTAGCATCCCCCACCATCTCTCTCAACAGCAAAACCATCTACGTAGATGCAAACTAAAACCAGAAACCCTCTTTTCATAGAGGACTGCAGCGTGCAGCAGTCAGCACTATCAACTGAAATCCTGCCCTGTTACATAACAAGGATTAAAAAGAGAGAGGTTACAAGAAATATTACTCTGCAATTTATTATCTGTCATCTGACAACAAGTAATAAATCCTTTTCCTAATTATTAATCTTTAACTACTGACTTTTATAATGATTAGCTTCCATTTAATACACTGAAAGAGTAACAAGGTCTCTCTAAAGATATTGACAAGAAAGCTGAAAACCAAGACCAAAAATATTTCCTCAATTTAAGAATTCCTCGCTCAAAGCTTCACTATTCATACAGGTTTCCTGGGATTAGTTTACTCCATGTCTGAAAAAGTTTCAGCTTGTGGTGAGGAGAGAGGTATGGCTTCCTGAAACCCCTTCAGAGTAAGTGTGTTTGTTCTGGAATATCCTTGGGGCACTTACTGCCCCTTGTGCACCATCACTCACCCTCTGGATACATGCAGCTTGGCAAAACATCTCTTCAACAGAGAACAAAAGACGTGATATTAGTTACCCTTCATTACAAAGGACAAGGTGATCCTTTTATTACAAAATCCATACAAACCATAATACCAAGAATATATGCAATATATGGTAGGATGTACCTGAAACCCATGTCATAAAAACAGTGTGCTGTTTCTGCATGGTAAATGTCACATTAGCACATTACATAACAAATATAACATTCTCTTCTATTCCTAACTTTATATTATCTGCCTAGTCTACCACATTCACCTCTGCCCTTTGGTATTTTCTTTAGATTACTTGCATTAATTTTAACATTTATTCAGCTGACTTGAAAGGTATTTTTCAGCTAAAAGTAGGAGTGAGTTAAGTATCAGCTATCTATATAACTAATAAACTAGTTCTGTCCTGCGTGCCTTTTGGTACCAGAGGGCATTGAGATATACACACATGTGGAAATACATATATATTTATATGTAATTGGCAGTTAGCTTTAAAAGGTGGTGCTGGGTGAAAGGTTGAACTCGATGACCTTAGAGGACTTTTGCAACCTGAACCATTCTGTGTTTCTATAGGACAACAGCAGGCCACTTCCTCTCCAATACTGAACTAAACTGAAATCAAGTAAGTTTGGTTTACACAACCAAACTGAAGTGGACATTCGTTTGTTAAGACTCTCAGACTCCAGACACATTTTGAGTGTTGCCCCCAGTCCCACACTTCTTTTCATGCCCTCAGGTGCAATTAAGACTTCCTAGGTGCATGACACCAATAATACATTTACATACCTTGCATCAGATTACACATTTTGACCCCTCGGGAATGAAAAGCACTCCCTTGCACCATAAATTACCCTCATGCTCTGTGCAACCAAAGCACCTCAAAGAAAAGGCAGGTTTAGGCAGCAGATCCATTGCTGCTACTGCTTGCCTCAGGCGGGGTCCCAGCTTGGGCAGTGCTCCTCACATAGGGAGAACAACCCACCCTGGTTAAGTCCCCAACTCCACACAGTCTTTGCTGCTTCTTTCACAGAAGTCCATTATTATGTAAATAACTTAACTAAGGGGTTCATGAACCTCTGTGCAGCAGCATGTTGCAAGACAGTAATAATTTGTTTTAAATAGTGTGTTAAAATGAACAGTTTGAACAGTCTTTGCTATATTCTACAGCAACTACAAGGCCAATGTTTGCTTCTCTGATTTTAAGACAAAGCAAAGGCTGAGGTAAGTTCTTAACCATAAAAGCCCTGACCACACTGGCTTGTGTGCATTCCCTTGTAATAGGAAATAAAGCAGGGCCAGGGCATGAGCCCTCCCAGCTGCAGGCAGGTGCCTTGCCATGTTTGTCCCAGCCCCACCAGACTTCTGCCACACAACTCAGGTACCACTTGGGTGACAGCTCCCGTGGGAGACCATTCCCAGCAGGCCCAGTGGACCAGCTCTCCCTGACTTCAGAGGAAGACATGTCCTTCCAGACACACGCGTGATACCACACTATGAGTGCACACAATGAGCACGGGCGCGTTTTGTTACTGAACACAAAAACGGCCATCAGTGTTAGAACGGAAACCTAGGGAAAACTGCTCACCAGGGATCTAACTCAAACATTCTTAAGGCTCACAGACAACAGTGAAACTCAGCAAATGTACAAGTGCCTGATCAATTAAAAAGGAAGCCTAAAAATACCAGAGTTAACCTGCAAGAAAAAGTTAATAGTAATTCAACTCAAACATCTGTAATGTTCATTTCTGTTGAAGAAAACGTCAGTTGTGAATACCAGCATATGTACTCAAGAAAAAAAAGAGCAAAGGAAGAACAGACTGAGTTTTTAAATAGAAGTCAAGAAACAATAAAGCATGCTTCTCTTTTAATAAAAATGTACCGTAAGTTTTACAGCGTACAAACCTGAATATTCACTCTCAAAAGCACAAAGCCATTTCAGCATCTGTTGAAAACACTGCATTATCTCAGAATGTAACTATGACACAAATACATAGAACTATAAATACAATTACATCTGTAGCTTTTATCTAAAGTAAAGTATCTAAAGATGTTATGCATGAGATTATCAAAACCAGGAGTAAAACATCAGATTTTGACAAAGGTTGAGATACTCTAGAGTTTATATGGCATTAATTTTTTTCTCTAAAAAGAGACAGACACTTAAAAGGGAGGAAAAAAACCATCGTGAAGTCCACTGGAACTTCCAGCACTCCCCTTCTTTTTACAGGAAAGTAGTTAAATATAAAACCATGAGAATTTGTACGAAAGAATTCCTCTTTTGCATATAGATCCAAAGTTGCATATTTTGTTTAAAGCAGACCACACTATTTTTAAAATAAACCATAACTCAAATGCTAAAGAACTACAGAACAATGCTGCATACTCTAAGATTACAGATAAGATGAAAGAAACTTTATGAAGAACTGATACTTGTTTATTCTACTGATATCCAGCACTTGTTGAGACCACTTGAAGATCCTCTTCCTATTTTAAAGTGTGGAGTTTTTGTATCTACTTTGTTCAGTTGAACTCTCCTATGACTAAGATTAGAGTTTTACTCAAATGAAATTATAGGGAAAAATCTGTCTTCTAGAAAGGGCAAAACCATAGAACTTCCCAAAAGCGAGACTTGTGTCGAATCTCCTTTTCTTGTGAACAACCTGTTCCAAGTTTTCCTGTTTCAAAGTCAGCAGCAGTTTCCATACTGATAATTAGTCACCCCAATGAATGCAGAGCAATTTCTACCCAATTCAACAGGGTAAGAATTCAGTCTGGTAGGAAACAACACATCCTCCATGAAAAGTAAGCACACTACTGCCAGACTCTTGCTGCATGGAGAAACTTCACACAGCCACCAGAAAAAATATGCATCAAACCTCTGTATGATGATTCTTCCACACATTATTTTTCAGGTGGTATTAAAGTTTCAGAACAGTATTTATGTCTGGCTGAAACTTTTTTTTTGCATATGCCACACAGGAAATCATTTAATGCCATTATACTTCAGGGTGTAGTTTCGTAATTGAGCTCCTCGGCTGATGTAAAAGGGGTTTTGTCCCAGTGTAAGAGCCCAATCACAGATCTGACTGGGAATAAAGGTCTGGATTTTAGGTTGGTTAATTTGGGGTTTCTTTTGTGTTGGGGAGTAGGGATTGGTTTGGGTGCCTGGTGTTGGGGTTTGTATTTTCCAGTATAATACTCAAAACACCAAAATAATTTTTCATTTTTACACATTTTTTCAGCAAAAAATATGAGCAAATTGTTTTCCTCTACAATTTAGCTAGCAAGTTGCAAAATACCTCAAAACAGAGGTATCTAATGGAAATTTTGACACATGCTCTAGTTAGAGCCACTCTAATCAGTACTGGTTTGTGCAATTTCTGTTTAAAAGCATTTTACTTTTTCATATGTGATTTTCCTGTAAAATTCTATATTTGGGATGGTTTTTCCTCTCTATTTAAAATCACTGAGTTGCTCTTGCAACTTCTTGTTGTCTTTTTTCTCTCTTTCAGGAGGAGAAAAATGAATAATTTTTCTAATGGCTAAGAGAAGTCAGATGTCTAGCACTTAACTACTTAGCATCCAGCATGTGTGAAACACTGCCAAGTCAAGGTGGGAAGTGAAAATAGATAGCGGGAACAACTTTGTTTATATAAGTTGAAGTAATGGAGAAAAAAGGCTTGCTGGGTTAATTGATCAGCCTAAGGCCATATGATACATAAACCTATGTAGATACTTTGATGCCAAAAGTAGTATGGTATTTTAAATGTTTTTGAAGATTAGCAAGTCTTTTTGCTTATATTCCAATGGGAAAAAAATGGTTACTTTCCTGACTTACCACTGACACTAACACTATATAATATTTGACTAGAATTCACTTTTGTAACAATTAAATATAGATTTGGATAGTGGAAAACAGCAATTTTACCTTTTTTTTCCCCACTCCAGATCATTAACATTGAAACAAAGAATGCCTAGTTGCCTGTTCAACTTTCACAAATCGAAACTGGTGTTCCTTTAATGCTACATACATATTCTTGTGCATTTTAAGGTAGGTCAGTTACCCTCTGAGTAAGGAAAGGGTTAGCACTTGTCTTACACAAACGACCAGAGTACCTATGCAGTAAACAGAAAAGCCTCAGAGTTGACCTTCACTAAGCAGCAAACAGGATGAGAATGATGAAGGGTTTAATTATTGTTTTTAAGTTTCATAAAGAGCAGAAAGTGGAGGCAAAGTAAGAACATTAATCAAACTGAAATTCTGATTATACAAACACACAACCAATGGAAAACTGCTTGGAAGCTTTATGTCACCACTGGAACAGAGGTACTGAAAATACATATTGCCCCACCCAAATATATTTTCCCACTCTCTTCCCTTCCTGTGTGGAAAAAAACCCCAAAAACAACAGAACAGCAAAACCAAAAGGTTCAACACTATCTCAGCTCACTCCCTTCATTTGCTGTGTGGACTAGTTTACAAATCTTTCTAATTTCCTCATCCATGAACAGGAATTAATCTATCATCATCAGAAGCAGAATCATTTTGCAAAAGCAGCAGAAGGTTATCCCATACCACACGGTACAGAAAGCATTTCACCTCTGGAGCTGATAAACAATTCTGAATGCATTTTCAGTTTTCAACAGGAGATGAAACACTTACAGAAGTATATATTTTGTAGGTCCTCATTCATCAATAAAAACACAGTTGCAAACTATTACTGAATATGATCTGTACAAGCAAGCCTGTGAAGGCCATTCAAGTTCCATCCAACCCTAAAATGATGCATTGCATTTAACTGCTTTAAAAATAAGTCATTATTGTAAATTACATATAGCAAATTAAGCAAATGGAAACCACATTCTCTAGATAAAAATCAATTAGCATGACGCATCTATAACATATTCATAGTCAACAAATGAAAATTTTTAGGATAAAATGCCAGTTCTTTCTGCCAGTATTCCTCTACAGAATTAAGAAATGTAGCCCTTCCCTGCCAAGGATCCTTATTTTACAAACAGGAAACGGATCAACAGGAAGTCAAAGGTGGTCCAAGAGGCCAAGGTGAAGTATACTAAAGGTGGCCCGAGAGGCTAAAGTGAAACTAGATGGAGGCTGAAAACCAGGGCTCCAGGCCCCTTCTCTACATGTTAAAAAACACTGGCTAAGAAAGAAAAAGGCACCTGCCCTGCCATTTGAGCCAGACCATACCACTGGTATTTGCAACAGCAGTTTAAGAACAGGTGAAGCTCTGATAGTCTGCAAAAGCTTTTTTGCCACCTCCCAACCCATAACTTCATCTAAACTATTTTTGCCATGGGAGAAGTAAACGCTCAACTATTTGCCAAAGACCCTGCAGTAAATGAAGCAACTACTCTCGGTCTGACACTAGCACAGTATATTATTCACATAACTTAGATGCTTCCCCACCTATTTGCTTAAACAGCCTAAAGTTCTTAATAACAGCTGAGCCTAGTCTTGATATCTTCACCTGTCATCTTAGATAAAATTTTAATTTCTGATTTCAGGTATTTCAAGCATGTTTCATATATTCTCATTTCCCCATTCTACTTATAAAGCACAATCTGTTTGGCATCTACAAAATTTTCTTTAAATATAACATTATTAAGGTAAAGCCTGAAACGGGCAGAGAGCCCAAGCATGGTTTTGTGGCTTGGCTTGATTTCAAACAGAAAGCAGTAAGAAAATCTGAAGGTGAGGAAACCCACCTTTTCAAGTCAGGACCATTACAAAAACAGCTCTGCAGCTGCTCTATGCACCCAGTTTCTCTACGGATACCCCAAAAATAATGCCCAGACCACTCTGTCCTCCCCAGTGCGTGCCAGCCTAAAATTGAACGACAGGGATGACAGACCATAAGACACTCAAACAGCTCTGTTCTGTCTTCCTGCAGTTGCCTCAGTGAAAAAATAAGCACTACACAGGTGTGGTATATCAATGCCTAGACTCTCCTAAGGAAGGCAGGAGAGTCACTGCATCTGCAAATACACCGACAGATCTTCTCTCATCTGGTGATAACGACCACAGACCTTATGCAAAAAAAGTAAAATCAAAACTCCACAGAGGTCCCCTTCAAAAGAATAATTATCCTTCTACTTGGCTGAAGTGCAAACTAGCAGAGTAAGAGCCAATTAATTAAAAAGCCACATAAATTACGTGGTTATTTTTTGCTACCCTGCTGTGCAGCTTGACAGTCACCGAGTAAGGGGAAAAAGAAAATCAGGGAAAGTATTTGGAAGTGACAAATTAAGCACTGTACTCTGCAACCAAGGAGTTAATGATGGAACCACTTTATAGATGTCTCAGGAATGAAGGTTTGCTCTCCAGCATGTGGAAGGATTACACAATCTGGCAGAGTAGGTTGGGCAAACAGATGAGGAAGGCCACTGAGAGAAGTTACACACTCATGAGACAAAGAAACAGCTGATCAGTTTAATTAAATTTTTTTTGTTCTAACACTTTTGTAAGGAGACATTTTCTATCCATGCCAATGTTTTGACTTTTTTTTAAGTAACATTTTCCAATTATTTTATTATTTATTCCTTTCCATCATCTCAGCCATCAAAAGGGTAAAATTTAAAATTTCTCTCAGTCTCTTCTTTCTCACTGTGCCTGTTTTATTAACTAGCTATAATCTTTTCTCAAATTGTTCTGCCCTAAGTTTATTTTTTTCATTCCAGTGCAATGACCAAGAAGTCAGACTACACTGTCAGAAATGTCAACAACTTCAATCACACGACAAAATCTCTCTTAACACATGAATGAGCACCACTTAGTTTTGCTTTCAAAACACTGATCATTTAGCTCTATTGTGAAACAGTAGACAGCACATAATCAGAAAGAGCACACTATTCATTAAGTGAGCAAATAAAATCATGTACAAAACATACACTTTTTTTAAGAGCCCTTCAGAGGCCTGAGGATGACCATTCATTTGAACAAAAAAAAAAGGGGAGGGAATATTTAGCCATAGTCCAAGTTTTAGAACGCCTATGAAAAGTCTTCCACAGAAGTTGCACTATATTAGACATGATTAAGACTGTATATTACAGTACTTCCTTTGAGCTGAAAACATACTATAGCTAACAAAGTACCAGAGATGGCCTTCTGAATTAGTACACAGTTGATTCACATCCAAAGCTCAGAGTTCTTACCCAGAATATCTGAGCCTTAGTAATTTTTGCCTAAACAATTTTCAAGCATGTTTTTCTTTGTTTCCTAATCATTAATTACAGATTTACAAACACTACTAAAAAGTAATACTACTTTTCCAATGAAAATTTAGCAACATTAAGATCTTAAATTCTAGCTATGTCTATCTCTACAAATACAGTTTTCTTCCAAGGAAAGATTAAATGATTAAAAATACCTTAAAATTTCTACATATTTTTTTCCTATGCAAAATATTTCAGGTTGAAGATCTTTGCTTTCATCTTAGCCAAATTAAATGGAAAATTAAAGAAGATTGTACAGAGCATATAATGCCACAGCATACTTATCTCATTAAATCTTTTAAACAATTAATTCCAAGTTAGGTTACTCACTTTTAAAACTCAAGCAAAGCTACCAAAAGACTACTGCAACTACTTAAAAACAGATTAAAATTACTGTAGCAAAAACCTGCCAAATAATATCAAACACTGGAACTTTACTCTTTTTGCTGAGACATAACACAACACCAGCTCACGGTTCATGTATTTTTATGACTACAGGAGGAAAAGAAAGGCAGAAGAGTCAACAGAGTCATGGCTGGTTTAAACACACTACAGAAAATAATTAATTGATTTCTACTATCACTGCTTTTCAGAAATGGTATCTTGGCACAACTTGTTCCTTGCCTGCATCCATTTTGGCATATTTTGGTGTTGGCACACAAACTGTTTCATGAAACAACCACACCACAAACACTAAAACTGTACCATAAACAGAGAATTATTTTTTACCTAGCACTGAACTTTTTATTAGCATTAGAAAGCTTCCTATAGTGTGAGAGTATATTCCTATCTGTGTGAGAGCTTAGAGTCTTGGGTTGGGTTTTTTTTGTTTGTTCATTTATTTGGGTTTTTGGAGGTTTGTTTTTTTTTTTTTTTTTTTTTTTAAACTAAGTAGCCAAAATTTGGCTGACATGAATGAATTCTTGTTTCAGTTAATCAGTAAGCTTTTCAGGACAAGGGGATTCCTAAACATACTTTGTGAAGTTTGGTTCGAAATTTTTTTTTTTTTGCTCCAAATGATAAATAGAAGCATGAGAAGCATGACTGTAGGAAGACAAGACTGAATTCAGAATCAGATTTTCAACTGTACTATCAATTTTCTGAAGCAATATTCTGAGGGTCAGAATTTGTTTGACACAATTTTTTAAGAACTAATACCTGCCAGTTTTTAAGCACTGGAGATAAAAAATACAGTAGTACCATCACTCTTAAAAAATTTTATCATGCATCAACTGTAATATTTTCTTTCAGTAAGTTTCTTTGCATCACAGTACTTTTACAAATAAGACGAGACAGTAAAAACCTCAGGCTACTGGCACCAGCTCCAAGAATAATAATCTATGAACAGAGAAACAATGAAAACCTCTTACTTCAGCGCTTAGCAGTATGTGAAAACTACCAATATTCAGAGTACAAAATAACCATGTATTTGTTTGCATTGAAACGTACTACAGGTTGGTTAAATTTGATTAATATGCAAACATTCAAGAAAATCCTAGCAAACATTTATCAGAGTAATAAGGTAATATCAAGTAAAGCAACATTTTTCAGCACGCTCACCCTTTTCTGACAGTGAAAGTTTCTTACAGGAATCCTTTTATTTCTTTTGCTACTGTACATCTCCAACACCACTTGCATTTGGAACTTTGCACTACATAGAACATAGGGTGCTCCTTGGATCTGAACTGAATCTCTCAAATGATTACAAATACTGCAAGTTGGCCACAGAAATGTCACAGCAGCAGCAGCTTTTGCCATGACGTGGAAAGTCTGACAAATCCAAAACCATTTTGGTAACTGTTAGGTTATTTCACAATATGTTAAGATCATTATGACATTTCTTGGGTACTTCACATGGTTATTTTAATAGCTATAATTTTCTTTCCCACAAATAAGTTGCCACTCCCCTCCCTCCTTTTTTGTTCCTGATTATACATCTCAGAAGTTCACAGCGCTGCTCCATGCCTTCTGTTGCTGGGAGTCCCTCAGAAACATCACCCATCAGCTCCTTCATTCATTAATTTATTTGCTGCATGCAAAGAAAATGGAATGTTTTCTTTCTGAATACTTACTTTCCCTAGAACTATCGAGTCCATTATTTATGGCACCAGTAGCATGCATTTTCTTTAAGGAACAAATACAAGGCCTGGAATTCTGTTTTGCCTGCTTCTAAGACAGTGTTTGACAGTTTGATACCTTGAGATGGGGCTTAGTTTTCATTCCAAATTACATCTCTAGACACAGAAACATGTCAGCTTCATCTCACTTTTGGCTGCAATTCATTTCTGAGAAATGATTAAATATCAAGGGATTTTAACTGTGATTAAAAGAAAACCTATCAGTAATTCAAAATTTCATCCTTCTAATAAACTAGTTCAGAATATTTTCAAGACAGAAAACAGAGAAGACAAAGGCTGTCTAACAAATAGGTCCAATCTTTTTGTTTATGATGATGATGATTAATATAGTGCAGCCTGTTTCAGAATTAATCTGATTGAAAGATGGAAGGTAGGTTATTTGATCTTTTTATTCATGACAATCTAGGGTTTTTTAAGCTATTCTGTCTAGTAGTTAATTACATTATTTTTGTATTAATCCAAATGAGAGATCTTTTCCTCCTCATTCTAATAATTTTCAAGAATTATTAATCTTTTACTTGCTCCCCTAAAAGCTTAAAATCATTGCATTGTGACCAATAAGCACACACAGAAGATGTACACTGATGATACCATTGCCTAGAAAATTAAAAACCCACTGTATACAAAAATAGATCCTCCTACACAAACATATTTTAAATGCACTTCTTTAGAGGGTAGTAAGTAAGATTTTAGTGAATGGTCACAATATATGTGAGCAGATCCATTTCTCTGAAATACTGAAAGCTTTTGCTCCCTGCATGTACCACATTTGTCAGCAATATCAGAAAAGTATTTCTTGCCCATATTTAGGCACACTTTTTTAGAATAATTTTGCAGATTGATCTTCCCCTTTTGTGTGGAAAAGATTAAATACTTCATGATAAAGCTCCCAGTAATACCTGTAGAAATAATACGTAGCAGTTGTACATGACTGTATAAAAACTGGGAGTAGTATCACAAGTACCATAAAGTTCAACTATTCAGACAGCTTGAGCTTTCCCTTCCAGAAACAAAAAAAATCACTGTTGGAGAAAAATGAGTTGAAAAACTGAATTTCAAGGTACTGCTTAAAAGGGGAGAGAAATGAAAGAGGACACTCCTCAACAGCCAGCAGCAGCATTAAAGTTCTCTGTGAGCCGCAATACGGAAAGGGGACTCCAGCAGAGACAACTTTTTTAAAACCACCATTACATCCCTCACAGTCAATCAGTAAAGATCCAGTCCGGCACTCAGGCATCACAACAATTGCATTTCAGAACATATTGTCCAATTCCAGATGACTGTAGTAAAAAAAATGCACCTCCTAGCAGTTGGAGTATCTTCCGTTTCTCCTACTTCCTCACCTGGTACTCCTGAGGAATCTCCAAATTAAAGCCACACACTGATACTCACGTTTTTCTGCCATTTGGCTAAGCAATTAATGAGACAAAGTTGTTCTTTGGACTATACCTCAGAGGTCTATAAACAATTTCACTATTTAAAATACAAGATGAACATTT
This sequence comes from Chamaea fasciata, assembly GCF_029207755.1. Lineage (NCBI taxonomy): Eukaryota > Metazoa > Chordata > Aves > Passeriformes > Sylviidae > Chamaea > Chamaea fasciata. The sequence goes on along the minus strand of NW_027094087.1, from coordinate 18,621,873 downwards.
AAGATGCTCCCAGAAGCACCCGCCCAGCTCTATTTAGGTTACAACAGTGCTCTACTTAAGTTAAACTAGACTTTAAAAGAAGCTTTGTGTAAGTTAAGGTCATTTTTAACATGTCTACATGAGAAAACAAAAGGCCGCCCTAAATGACAGGAGGCTTCAAGAAAGGACACAACTTTCCAGTCACTTCTGAAGTTACTAATCTAAAATTAAGAATAAGGAAAGCTGTTTCAATTGTGCAACAGTATAGCACAGCAGATCTGACCAGATTCCTGCTCTTTCAGGACACAAAAAGGCTGCACTTTGAAATTCAATCACCTGGCATCCATGAAGCTCTCTGTGACTATTAAACTCCTGACCGAACTGACATTAATGTGGAAAACTTGAGAGATGTCTCAATCAGACTAACAAAATTTATGGCTGCTTAACTTCACCATTATTCTTACAATTTTCCCACTAAGAGCTATCCTCCAGCAAATACCCTGAATAAAAATTATGACTGCAAAGCATTCGGACACTACTGTGATCAGTTTCACCAATGCCATAGTAGAAATTTAATTGAATGCTCAGTCATGAATAAGAAAAGTAGGCAGAAAGAAGTTTCCGATTACACAATGCATAAGTAAAATAAAAAAATACCAAATTATTCTGAATTTATTAGGAAATATTTGGGTTATGTAAATAGTGTGCATTAACATATAATCCTGAACATGATATAAATGAAAACCATATCCAAATGCATGTTTACAAAAGGGGCCCTGAGGCATTTTATCATGCAGATGCTCAAAAGAAAAGTCTCATCTCCCGAAAGAAGTGGGACATATTTCCAATTTTTTGTACCAAACTCATAAGGACAACTAAAGTAGCTATGCTTGCTTTTCTTAAAGCTTAAATACTCGCTATCATAACTTCAGTGGTTCTAACACTTTTCAAAGTTCTCATCATTCTAGCACAGAGTCTATAAAAGCACAGAGCAGTAACAGACTTTACTGGATTGTATTTGTGGAATCAGAACATAAATAGAATAGAGAAGTATTTCAAATACATTACTGATTATACTGTAATCATTAAAAAGATAAAATATTGCACTAAAAAAGAAAAAAATTACTGTCATTGCCTCGAATGTCACTTCAGTGTGTTAAGTCTACATGTTTACTTAAAACTCAGTCATGAAGTTGTATAAATACTGATCCTGAAACTGCGTCTTTCCTATAGAGACCAAAATAATGTAAGTTTTCTCTTTTTTCAACATTAGTGTCTTTAGCAATTTGAAATATTAGTATATTGAAGAACACCTACACTTAAGAGAACACTACACTTAAGAGATCCAACTTGGCTCTTCTGCTTAGTGCATGTGCTTCAAGTTATGGATGTAACTCCTATTCCTCACATAACAGTACACCTTTAGTTTATCACACAGAATCATAGAAAATGCTGAGTTGGGAGGGACCCATCGGGGTCATCGAGGTCAACTCCTGGTCCTGCACAAGACACTCCAAGAGTTACACCCTGTGCCTGAGAGCATTGTCCAAATGATACCTGAACTCTGCCAGGCTTCTGCTGTGGAATTCCCCAGGGAGCCTGTTCCCCAGCCACCCCCTGGGTGAAAAATCCCTTCCTGATTGTTTAAAAACAATTCTCATTTTAATTGATTGATTTTTTCTGGCTAGTTTTTGTTTGGCTAGCCAGAAAAATATACAGAAACTGCAAGTAGTTGTAGTTTTCTATTACAAATGCTTCTTAGAAGATTTATATGACAATAATTTAATCTAGAAAGCTAAATCAAAATCAAAAGCTTAAAAAAAATTTCACCCATTATGAAATAATTCAGCAGGGACGGAATAGCAAAAGAGTGCTCTCAAAGAACCACAGCACAAAAAACCCCTGTATCTACTGGCCAAAAGTTTCCCTGAACAAGCTGGAAATACTTTGGTAAATATCTCAGACTACTTTGCAATTCAACTTCTGTTTCTATATCATTTCAAGTTTTATTTCATTAGCCTGTTTCAGCAAAAATAATTTCTTCTGCTGGCTGGTTACTGTCACTAGCACAATCATTAGAAGTAGATTGCACTGAATGTCGATTTGTGTGCTTATCATTGCCTCTGTCTTATGAAGACATTAGTATTCCTGTTAATTTAGCACAGAGAGGCCCCAAACAAAACTGAGGCCTTTGTTTTTCAGGTCTGTACCGACCAGAACAGGAAGGCCCAAAGGCTTTCAAATAAGGACACAAGTATGCAGACAACACAAAAAGCAGCAGAAGTGGCTGATACAGCACAGGGTTGTACTTCCATGCAGAGCACCTGGAAAATGGGCTGTCAGGAACCTCAGGCAGTTCAACAGGAGAAATGCCAAGCCCTGCTCCTGAGGAGACACCACCCCATGCAGCATCAGTACATGCTGGGGGCCATGCAGTTGGAAGGCGGCTTTCAGAAAAGGATGTGAGGTCCTGCTGGACACCGAGCTGAACACCAGCCAGGAACACGCCCTTGCAGCCAAGAGGGCCACCGCCATGCTGTCTTGCATTGGGAGGAGTGCTACCATCCAGTGACCCTTCCTCTCTACTCAGCATGTGTGAGCCCACACCTGGAGCACCACATCGAGTTCTGGGCTCTCCACTGCAAGAGAGACAGAGCTACTGCAGAAAGTTCAGCAAGGGGCCATGAAGGTCGAGGGCCTGGAGCACTTCACATGAGACAGCCAAGATCATTTAGACTGGAGAAGACAAGGCTCAGGTGAAATCCCAGCAATGTGTAAAAATACCTAAATGAAGGGTGCAAGGAGAGATAGGAGCTCAAACTGATAAAGACTGAAACACAGGAGGTTCTCACTCAGCATCAGGAAACACTATTTTTCCTGTGAGGGTAACCAAGCACTGTCACAAGGTGCCCGGGGAGGTGGTAGGGTGTCCACCCCTGGAAACAGACAAAACCCACCTGGACATGGCTGTGGGCAGCAGGCTCTAAGCGGCCCTTCTTGAGAAGGGTGCTGGAACAGATGAGCTCCAGAGGTCCCTTACAACCTCAACCATTCTACAATTCTGTGATCCTTTATTTTATAGACTCAAATCAACATAAGTAATTATGTAAGGAAATCACATGACTCATTAATTCCAGGAATAAATGCCTGATCAGTAGTACCACACTGTGACAGTAATCTAAGAAGAAAGCTCATGCAATATCAAGAAGTTTATGTCTCATTTAATTTAGTAAGGTGCAAGTATCTATTGGGATCTTAGTTGATCCTGATCCCAGGTCAGTGTGTGAAAGACGCAGAAGTTTCAAAATATACATATTCATTTACATTAAAAATCTGAGAACAGGGTAACAATATAGAAGAATACCAGAGCAAAGTAAGACCACGTAGGAAACTTTAAACAATGTTTATACATGGAAAATTAATTATACCAAATAGCCTCAGTTCACTTTGATTGTCATTTACTATTATAAACAAACTCATGCCTGAGTACTCTCAAATTAAGTGCTCGATTGTCATCAGTACATGTCATATGATGGGCATCACAATTTTCAGAAAATGTTACTTGCTTTAAACACCAGATTTAGCAAAGCAATCCTTAGCTTTGAAACAAAATAGAAGCATCCCTTTTGGAAGCAACTAACAGTGTTTATAAAGACTCAGCTGGTTATTTGCATGCCCAATGCTCAAAACAATAAGCAAGCAAGGACACAATTATCCTCTCTGAGTCGTACTCAGGATACAGTCACAGAGTTCCAGTAACATTTCTTTATAGTCACAGAGAAAAACTAATCAGCTTAACAGACACAAGAGAGCCGGTCTAGAAGCAAAAAGGGGAGCGAAAGGTTAAACTTTCAGAGCTTACAAGGTTGCATCCTACATTTGACATGGGTAAAAGAAACCACAAGTCCTACAAAGTTTCACAAATTTAAGCTTAAATATCTCTTTAAAAACAGTTAGAAGCCTACAAAATTCCTCCCCATGTAAGACTACTGTAATACAATAGCACCCTGAATTCCTTCCCATACACTGCAGTCCATTGACTTTTGTCTTGCAGGTAGGCAAGGGGAGAGGAAGTTTGGAACTGTGGACAGGCTCCTGCTCAGCACATAGTCAGTAACAGCTCAATAAGGGGCTGCCCCTGTCAAGGCAAGATTTAATTACCGGTATTAGAAATGCAGTTCAGACTGCTGTGCTAGCAGAATTCATCCAAACATCTCACAGGGAGGAAGCAGACCATGACAAATATTTCTTTTTACTGGCACTATACATAGAGACGAACAGCTGTTACAGTGAGGTATAAACCTGCCTGCTATTTTCAGCAAAAGCAGGAGGACAGTCATTCTTTGAGCTCTCTGGCAGTAGACGATGCTGAACTGACGTGCTCTGTGCTGCTGCTTGGCACAACTTTGGCGCCTACAGAGTAGACTTCCCCGTTTCATGAAAGCTGGCCTTCACTCTGCACTGAAGGGCACAACTGTTCCAGGTTCTATTCACTGACTATGTGCCTTTCACAGCCCAGAACATTAACGGCAAACTGTTTGCTGAAGTGCAATAAACAGAGAAAATGCAAAAAATGTGAACTCAAGGTAAGCAGCTATGGGAGAAGATGCTGTGGACAGTGTTAGGATGACATACAAAATGACCTCAGAGAGGCACAGCTTCCCAGCAGCTGGGGGTGCTGTACCAGGGGCTGCACCCCAGCTTCCACAGCCTCACAGTGGGGATGGCATTGACACACAGACCAATCCTCACTGGTTTAATTCACCTTATATTTTAAGGCATGGATTCCCTCACAGCCTGCTTACAAGCCTGCACTGCTTACTTAGCCCACAAGAAAAGGCCTTTCAGAAGCCTCCTTTACCAACAGTCATGGTGGTTACTGGTATGGCTCTGACAGCAAGCAAATTCAGTGAAGGACTCATTGATTTTTTAAAGAAGTGTTCTGGGAGGTGCAGTGTCAATAAAATCCTCTACTCACTGAACCACAAGAAATTCCAGAAATGAAATAACTGTATTAAAGGAGTCATGAGAAGTCTCAATATATTGAAGTTTCATATATCGAAGTCTCCAAGTTTAAAAAGCATAAAACTAGAACTGCACACTATTGCTAGAAGAGTTATGTTTCATCATAGGGCATTTAAAATTATTTCACCCTACAGAACAGCTTACTTTGAATACCACACACATAACATTTACAGTAAAAACCAGAAAATATAACACTATGACAAGAAGGAATACAGACAAATATTTTTAAAGATTAGAATATAAAATTTAATTCAACAGCAGCATCAGATTGGGAATAACGATTATTCAAAATAATAGTTTTTCATTGGCAAAAATTATACAATGTGACTGAAAACATTTTATGGAAATAAACAGAACATTTACATTTGAGATTTTAACTATCTTCAAAAGCTAATGTTGCGCACACTCTTTTTTTAACAGAAGGCAATCTAATATTTTACTCTTACATAGTTCTAGAAAAACTTCACACATGGTGTCTACGAGTAACTTTTAAGGCGGTGTGGAAACATTATATTCATTTTTACAACACCCAAATCCAAAACATCTAAAGAGGAAACTGATTTAAAATGACACATTCTTCTTTATAAAAAACTCAGTTCCCTCTACACACATATTACTTGTCCAAAGACAAGTTTATACCTTTGCTTTCAAATTCTAAATGTGGTAAATTTGACAGACAACACACAGAAAGCCCACCATGGGCAGGCATGATAATAATGCGCATGCATGTAAAGAACTTAGCTATACGCACACCTGGCAATTGCCTAAGCACAAATAGCAGTATCTCCAAATGTTGGCCAGAAATTAAGAACACCTTGTATTGAATACAAAGAAAGGATTCAGCAGAGGATTAAAACCCCAAGGAGTTACAATACTTGCCATATTAAAAAGAAACACAAAAGAATATGCACAGTGGAAGAGAAGTATCTCAGAAATTTAAATCTCTATGTGCCTGTTAAATTTTAAAGCCAGCTTTCTGTGTTTTACTGACAAATACACATTTTGCTAACAAACTTGTGCATGTAAATTGTGCCACTGGGGCTACAATCTCATTACTTGTAATCTAGTGGATTGAAACCTCTTCTTATGTCAGCAGGCCTAACAAAGCAGGTAAGTTACTTAGTCTTTATTTACCTTTCTTGGATGACTTGTTTGCATTATATACTTCCCTTCAGAACACAACATGAGTAACTAAACCCCTGGGAGCCAAAACAAGGGACTAATCAAGTATATCTTTGGAGTTATTTCCAGTTAGTAGAAGTACACGTGTTTTGGAGACCTGAGTTCATCAATAGCTCTTCAAGGAAATAAGCATGTCTTAGACATCAGAATACATCCTGAGCTTTAAAATATCAGTCTCTCACTGTGTCATATTTATAGTCTAGCAAATTAATATTCTGCTCTTCTAAGTATAACTAAACTCTGCAGCTTAAAAATCTGCATAGCTGATGAGTTTTGAGGTACAGCCTTAGAAGGGACACACACACCTTCAAAATGGACAGGCCACTTACAGTGAAGGATTTCCAGGCATTAATCTCCCATCTTCAGACGTACCATTCCATGAAATGCCATAGGATTTCTCCAGACTTTCTGTAACCCACCTTTTCTTACATACATCTAAATGTTACTAACAATGCCCTCTCTCTGAAACACACCTAGACCACAGATTGCTTCCATGGTTCTTCCTTATTCAAACTAGGGGTGAGAAAACCACGTGGCTCTGTCTCAAAAATCTTGCTTTGTGCTCTTTTATTTTGAAAGTCACATGCTGATTTTAGATTAAACAGGCCCAACAGCCTGTGCTTACTGCATGGCTGAAAAAGAAAAAAAAATATATATTATTGCTTTTAACCAATTTACATCATTTTGGTAAGGCTTTGGTCTTCCATCTACAATCTGCTTCCCTGCAGTTCAACTGTACACACTCTTCTGTATAAAATACATATATAAATTAGCAAACAAAATCAATTAACCTTGCATCATGCTAGCTGTCTTCTTCCCTCCAAAATGGAATTTTGTTAGCTCCACAGTTTTTATAGCTTAAAGCCTGAACAGAACTCAAGGTGCCTTAGCCACTTCCTCACCACCAGGGAACACCGTTTTCAGTGGACCTTCTCTCACACTATGTTCCTCCTCTGTGCCAACATCACTCCATTCTCATGTCACCCAAATTAAAGTGTGCAGGGAGGTCTCCTCTCCAGTCATTTAAAATCAAATTTCACTGTGTAGCTCTGTGAGCTTTACCTTTTCTGTGAGTCAGTTTTCAGTGCTACTGTCATCCAGCTGGTATCTATTAAACACATGCAGTGGACCACAGCTCAGCAAAGGCAGCATCAGATGTATCCATACGCCCAAGCTCCCCACAGAAGGAAAAAAAAAAAAGTTGGCAGGGGGAGAAAGGGACAGGAAATCTCTGTAACCAAAAGACTACATCCTGTTAACTTCACTCACATGAGTCTGTGATACATACTCAGTAAGTGTTAAACTGAAACCAAAGTCTATTACAAAAGAAGAAGAAAAAAAAATCTCTCTGATGCCAGCTGCCTGGCAACATTAAAATAGACAATATTTTAGGACAGTTATTTATACATGGCTATGACTGTTCTGTGCAAGAACCAAAAAGACAGGACATGGACCTTCCCTCGAACTTGTGAAGAAAATTAATTATTTCTCTCCCCCCTCCACTCCCTGTCCCTGGGCAATTGGCTGCGGGTGACCCTGCTTGAGCAGAGGGGTTGAACCATATGATCTCCAGAGGTCCTTTCCGACTTCAGCTATGCAAATCCTAAGATCAGCACATCCACTTGGAAATGCAAGTCTGACAAGAAGTAAAACTGAGGGTTGACTGTTGAATGCTAACAACATCACCTTTTCAGAAATAGGCTGAATGTCCCCTATAGAAAGCTAACTAAATAAATACCACAACAAAAAGGAGTAAGAGATAAGATTCCCACGAGACCCAATTTCCAAGCTGTGCGAATTGAAGTTTAAAACTAATTTCTGTTGTCCCCAGCTGTGTCCTGGAGTACTATCTGTTCAAGAGTTGCAGTTCAGTTGGGAGCATCTCTGCACTGAAAATGGAAACAGTCAACATAAGACACTGCAGCATTCCCTACCCTCAGGCAGGCCCAGCAACAACAGCCAGCTCCAGGAGAACCATTTCTGTTCTAAGGGCAAGATCCTTTAGGAATAGCATTTCTTCATTCAGTACAGCTGAAGACAAAATTCAGTGTGACCTTTGGAAATAAAAACTGTTCGATTTAGCTTTAAAGCCTTCACTTCCCCTTCACAGACTTCTGAATACTTTAAAAGTGGTGATACGAATGTAGGTTTAATCATGAGTGAGTCATTGATGCCTATTGCTCAACTTGACACCTTTTTCACATGCTGTTAGAAACCACTGCATGGCACCTTACCTGTACTACATATAACTAACCCCAAAACGCTCCATTTCCTGTTACTATAGCAGAAAGTAAGTCCACTCTCCTGTTTTCAAGCAGTTAAAAAGAAATGGTTATAACTGATTAGATTCGCTTCTGCTTTGCTCAATAAATGAAATCAGAAAGATCTAACGTTTCATGGAAATTTAGTTATGTAATGTGGTTCTACTATTATTCATTATATCCACTGTGTATATGCTTCATGCCAGGCAATGTCTAAAGAGTTTTTAATCCAGCTCGGTAGCTATCCATATGAAAAGCAAATTTGTCCTAGTAACTCTACACCGAATCTGCTAGTTTCTCCAGGAAAGATCATCCTTAAGGAAAGGTCTTACAGCAAATCCCCAGATCAGAAAGGGGTTTAACAAAGGCAAATATCTTCTTATGTATCGTCCCCTTTTTAATAAAAATACGGAAACAGAAAAATCTGCAGCATGATATAATACAGAAAGCAAAGTAAGAGCCTGAAGAGCTGGAGACATTCTTCCTGGCACTGCTCTGAACAAGCTACATAATCCTAGGAAAATTACTTTCACACCTCTCTGTATCTCAATTTCCAAAATTTCCAGTTGAAGAAAAATCTAAAAGCACTTTTGTATTAAGAACTAAATACCATATAAAAGTCAGGAATACGACCAAAATCCCACTTGTACTTATTTCACACATAACACTAACAGGTCCGTCTTTGTGTAAATTATATAAACCACCGGCATGTGAGGGTGGGAATCAAATGCTACCACGTCTTTATCTACACGTCGAACATTACTAGATATGATTCTGAACCAACTTTCAGAAACACAGTGCAACAATTATTTTAAATTAATGTTTAAAAAAAAAAAAAGTCTTAAAGTGCATTCATCTTTCATCAAGTTTTAGATAACATATACTAACTTTGATATAAACTAACCCATTATATAAGCTTAATAAAATAATGATGCAAAAATTAAACAGGAGGGTTTTCTTTGACAAAAAAATCTTTGTATAATAAAATTATTTTGCTAAGTCAGATATTAAAATTTAGAGCAGAAGCATCTCTAACAGTGAGATAAGTAATGTAATAAAAACCATAGAATGCAGGTTTCTGTTATGATATATTTTGAGTCAGCTGGGGTAATTTCCCTATGCACTCCAATTTAAAACAGTTCCATATGAGAAAAGCAAAAGCTCAACTTCTTTCATCCTTAACTTGATCCCTCTGTCAGTATTACACATAGAGTATAACTTCACTGACTCAAACACATTGGGTTAATACCATCTTTCACAAAGAAAACTGTGTGTTGACAAATTGTGATGCATTGTACTCTTCAGATATGTTACAAAGGCAGCCTTTGCCCTGAAAACAAACACATTTTATCCTGCAAACCAGAAGGCACACTGACACCCAAAAGCATGTACCAACAACAGTTTTTGGAAGGAATGGTGGCAGGAGAAGCAGAATCAGCAGTTTTGGGTCTCACGATTCATGTTTCTGGACAGAAGCCATTGTCCAGCATTTCCTTTAAAACTTATGGCATGGGACAGAAAAAATAAAATCAAAGCATTTTAATTAGATTACTTTAAGTTGAAATGAACACATAACAAATTAGAACTTACTGGTGGGTAAATTCAATTTGAATAGACATTCAGCTGTCTAATAAATCTTATTTCATTCTGCACTGCAAAGAACACTCAAACCCTCCAACTAGCTTTGACTTAAAAGAGGTACATAAACTTAGTTCATTCTTCATTTTAGCCACAAATTCCAGATTAAGTAGGTACCATAAACCAAATGGAATCAAATTAAATTACACACTTGAAGCACTCCTTGGAGATAGCTACTGACTAAATGTTGATTTTTCAGGAACAAAACACTGAGGTCATATATAGCTAGGGGAAATTAAGATGTGCATTTTGTGTGTTTTTCTCATTAACTCAATCAATTTGACTAACTATTCTAAGTGAGTATGCCTCTATCCATAAAAAGAGATTCGAAGAAAAGGAAATCTGAGGGGTCATTAGCTTTTACACAAACTAACTGATCACGGGCTACTAAATGTTGTAACATAAAGCAGAATAATGTTATTCATGTCATGCTTACTGATTTGCCAAAAAGTCACAGGCCACAAAGACACCAGGTTCGAGCATGGGTCAGTCAGGACTCCATGTATGTTGCCCCTCCTTCATTCTTTTTCTGCAAGTTTTTCTCTTCTGACCCTCTCTGGTCATACCTAACACCTTTTAAGACTGTTAAAAGAGCACGAGTGTAATATATCCCAACTCTCACTGCACCAAGTTCAGTCTGTTTAATGAGAAGTAGGAGTAAATTGGTCTTCTTTAACACTCATCTCTGTTGCCCTGCTTTGCCCCACACTTTGGAAACCAAATTTCAAAATTATTAACATTTTGTTGGGAACAAAACAGTGAGAAATGGTTTCTACTATTTATTTTGGAAAACACAAATTCAGGCTGTATCAAGTACTTATTCTCTAACGGTTCATGTGCAGATTTTTTTAAACAAATTATACTAGACAGGGCACATGGAATTGTGAAGCAGAGCAAAACTCTCAGTGTAATCAAGTATCTAAGTTAAAAAGCTATAAAGTATGGTTGTTTAAAACTAAATCTCTCTGAACACAAACATCCAACTACCCTTTGTTAGACCACTTTGAAGAGTTAAAGTACTGTACAAATAAAACTGCCACTCAAATATTAACAACATCAAAAAGAATAAAGTAAGCTTTTTGTGAAGGTCTGGTGAACATTTGCTGGACTGGCAAAATAGAAATGTTCTCTAATTATTCAAAGATGAAAGAGTATCTATTTAAGTGCATATGATTGTTTGAATAGTCCTTGATGGGACAGCATTATTACTGCTTAGTTCTCTCCATTATTAGCTAAAGACTATATAAAATCTCAGCTGTCAGTGTAAAACTGTGTTATAACACTGCAGTCATGGACAGCTAGATTTGCTGACTATATTCTTTTTTCTCCCCAGGGTGCCATACATTCATCCTAGATTCACAGGGGAATCAAGCCTTGTGGAAGAAGGAACCCTGGGGACATTTTAGCAACACTGCAGTGGGGAGGGAAGGCTAATTATGAAAATGAGGCAGAACCATTACAGTGGGAGCTCCAGGGTAAGTAGGACTTACACAGAAATGAAAGTATTGCAAAATAAGAAATATGACTAATCCAAGGCTATTCAAACACCTTTTTTGTTATCATGATTGGTGTGCATTTTATCATCCATCTAGTTACTCTTGAAAGAAGCATGCAATTATAAATGAAAATTAATTTTGTAATATTAAACCTAGAAAGTGTACGGTCTTTATGAAAAACTCCAGAAGGATACATAAAACTAGTATGCCATCAAGTACACTTTATTTAGCAGAACCCAATCTACATAAATTTCTCTCAAACTTTCAGCGAACTGTCAAACACTCAGACTTGCATAGGCACCCATCATTGTTTCAAGTATTATTAGATGGTATCTTAAAAAGTAAAGGCCTAAAGAAATTTTGATTTTGTCTGAGCTTTGTGCAAGTTTCCTCTATCTCTGATGTCCACTATTCAGAGGAAACATGTAAATATGAGCTTAGGTATCAGCCATAGGAATTTAACCTGACATCAGTGCAGTCTGATGCTAAAAAGACGGAAGCATTCATAAGCATGAATAAATTAAGTAAACAATCACATTTTGCAGATAGAGAAAATAGGACACAGACCTTCTAATCACAAATTATGGCTATCATCCTGCAAAGACATTTACTACAGGACATAGTGGCTGACCATCTATGCATATTTATTGCACTCTAAATTAGATCTTTACACAAGATTTAATGCCTTAGTGACCTGCAGACTTCATTATAGACATGCTATTCTCTTGGACCAACATTAAAAGGAACTCAGACTACAGTGAATCATCCAATCAGAAGGGCAGTTGGATTGCATAACCAACACATCAATGTGGTATGAGTCCTGCTAGCTACCTGACTACATCCAAGACTAGGCCATCACCTGGATCATTCCTTCCCCTGCAAACTCCACTCACTCCCAAAAAGGTTTCACTACTGTTTGCTTCAGGGTTTAACCTCTCCAGCTCACAGAGGATAAGCTCTTGCAACATCGGGGCTCATTGTCCTTTGCAGTCAAAGTTTCAGGTTCCAGAAGATACTTCGATGTTTGGGGAGGGGTCATAGCTACTTGGTGGGAGTGCACTGACAGGGCAGAACTGAAACAGAAAATCTCAGGCTTCTGTCAATTCAATATTCTTTTATCAATACTAACTTATATTTTGTAAGGGAGGCCAAAAACTAAGGCCAGCAATTTGCATAGTTGCTGTCACTATGCATACTACTTGATGTATTGCACATCTAGTTCCTCTCAAGAGGTTCAGGTAAGTCACAAACAGGATTCATTCCATACAAAACAATAATTAGAATAATCTACCACTGCATTGGATGTCCCAATGTGATCAGCAGAGCTGCACAAGAGAAGAGTTTTTACAGCAATGTCCCACCCACTCACCTTTCCTATCAGGGATGCACAGAGGAGCACTTTCCAGGGATGTCAGTTCTCAATTTGGATTTCAAAATGTGGAAGAACATTGATTTGCTTATCTTCAAACTGCAGGCTTGTCTTGTTGGCCTGCTGTTACTCAAATGAAACCATTTGCCATTTATATGGAGGCTTGTAGATGGCATTCAGCTAAAGAGGGCTCAAAACACATTCATTTAAAATAAAACTTCTGCCCAGCAAATATAATCACACGTAAGTAAATCCCAAGCCATAACACAACAACATTTTGTTTACAGCATGTAGCTTTTGAAACTACAGTAGCAAGTTATTGATCCTGCACACAAACTGAAACGTTTGAAGTCTGCCTGTTTCAACATCCAATCTGAACTCTGCTCCTACACAGCCACCCACACACTACAGTCAGCATGTCCTGTCCCATGGTTTGCTCTGCAGCATGTATGAAATAAGATGGTTTCTCAATGAGGCAAAGGCTTCTAGCAAGAAAACACTGTAACTTGGGGGAACACAGTTTAAATAAAAACAAACATTACACCTCCTTACCCCATTTTTCATTATATAAAAAAAGACTGATTTGACAAATAAGGGAGACACCAATTAATTCTAGATTATTACAACGATGGAACCTTAATCAGCTAAAAGAAATTCAGTGAAACTGGAAGTTCCCCATACTCAGACATAATAACTAGAGAAATATAATTTTTCTTCAGCCTAGACAACAGCCACAAGCCCAAGCCCAAGCCCATCATCTTTTACCACAAATCTCTTACAATTTTCCAAAAATACTGTTATGCACTATAGCTTCAGTACACTTAGTGATAAGGTATTGCTTTAGAGTTAAGAGTCTATCAGGACACCATGCCTCTAGATGTATCCCATTCAATTTGCATACGTTAAATTAACTCAGCTTAACCTGACAAAAAGTCACATTTGAAAACTACAATGGCTGAGACTGTGTGTAAAGTTCCATCACAGACAACTTCCACATAGAGGCTAAAACAAGGTCCTTAAAATAGGGAACTATTCTGGAAATGCTGACACATCTTTAACACTGCGAGTGGGCGCCAATATAATACACACATTGTGTACACATATGTTGCTGTCTTCCTGGGAAGCTTAGCTGAAAGCCCACATGGTTGATGTGGGACAGCAGGAATGCCTCTTTGAAAGCACTCACATTGCTTATTCATAGTATCTCAAACGAAACCCAAGGCATATGGTAAAATCATGCCATTTCACAAAACAGCACTTACAGCAGCAAACAAATCCTTTTGAATCTAAACTACTCTTGACACTTCAACAAAGAAAAAAACACCTTGATGACAGAATTCACACATGATATCAAGCATTCAAATTAAAAAAAAAAATCTTAAGAGCTAGAATTGCAGAGGTCATCATCAGTTTAATAAAGTGAGTTACATCCATTACAAACCAACCTACTTCAGTTATTCTTTTTCCACTAAAGCACACATCCACTATAGAGGGTCAGACTCCCAAAAGAATAATGAAACAATGGATGGACCACCTGCTGTTACACAAAGCAAACTGAAAATCCAAGAATAGAATACATGGCAACTATACTAAAATCAACACTACCTTTCCATTTGCTTTCACTCCAGATTCTTAGCTAAGCTTTTAAAAATGAAGCAAACAAGAAAGGCTACCACACAGGAAAGCTGTATGAGACACAAGTATACATAAACGTAAAGAACATGAAGTATCCTTTGAGACTTTTTTTTTTCCCTTTCTTGGCAACTCCAACCCATATAACACTTTTCCAGTGACAAATACTCTTCCTTCTATTAATACAGCAAATGGCTGACATTTGTAGAACTGGCAATCCAGAAGGTTACAGAAGGATATGAAGGTATCTTAAATTGCATATCCATGAATATCCACAACTTCTTCACAGATTTCAGTTGATTTTACTCTAAGGTTTACTTGTTCCCTCCCAGCTTATTTAGGCACATCAAGCACAAGGCAAACAGAACTCCTTAACAGGCTTAAAACAAGTGTGAACAAATAACTGCCCAAGGAAAAGACTGTCCTGGAAACATTTTCTGCAAAGTACAACATTACTCGAAAACAACGTGCAAATAAACAAAGGAATAGTATATTTACACGTCTCTTTTTTCCCAACAGCTGCCTCAAACTCACGTAACAGATAGGACTTTTCTGTTCAATTATGTTCAAAGGATTTAGTCACTAGACACATTTACTATGTTAAAACAGATAATAAGAATTGGGTGAGTGAACATAAGCTAGTTTATTTCACTAATATTTCCCTAGCTATTACCCCTTCCAGAACACTGGGTGCACTGGGCTTATAGGTTTGGATAAAGTATATCTAAAGTCCTTTCAGTCATCCACTCCAGTAACAAACTGCATTCTCAAAAACCATTAAATAAAGGACTGATTTTCAAAACAAATACCCAAAAATCTGTCTCCTGAGTCCACTTAAAAGATATATTGGGAGATTCTAAGAAATTATGTTTATCTTATAGGTTATCCATGACAGTTTAGCATTAATCACACTAAATTCATGCAGTGCAAACAAATGAAAACCTGGAAAAAACCTTTTGTGCTTTCAGAAAAGCATTTTGTATTCATATTCCTCTTGAGCCTCTAAAAAACCGATATGTGGTGTTCAAACACATCTCTTCCTGGCATTGGGACTAATTAAAGATTACTTCAAAGTGACTGCCAAGATCCATGATCCTCACAGAATAGCTTCCCTCCCCCATTCTTTCCTTCCTCCCAATGGAAGAGGAAAAATGAGAGAAAATAAGCAAGTCTTTCTCAGTGGCACTTACGACAAGTTCATAAAGCTAGATCGCTTTCAGACAATCATTACAAGCCTGTCAGTCATACACGAGTGTAGTTGATGAACCCACATAAGCATAGACTGGAGGACAGCTGGGCACTGCCTGGGTCACCCCTGCTCCATCCTGCTGAACACCCCCAGATGAGCACTGCCTTCTTACATGACTCTGCTCTGTAAGTAATCAGAGCCCCATTCCTCATAGGGCATTAATTATAGGGATTAACAGTAAAAGGAAACACATGAACAGGATGCTACATACTTTGGGGATTTCAGGGTTTTTGGGGGGGTTTTTTTGCTTTTAACCTTTGTGTATTTGCTGCAGCTATGAATTAAGCAGTAAAAAAGGATGTGCAGAGATCTGAACAAAATTGTACAATACTGTCTTCCAGTCTGCCATATTAAAGAAGCCCATTAAAAAAAAAAATACTGGAGGAGGGGATTTCAGCCTGCTGACATATGGCTTTCTAAGGAAGACAAAAAAAAATTGGCAATATATAACACATTTTCTGTTTTTTCCCAATTTCAGCACAGAATATGTATCATTAAGCTGTAAAACCACTGGAGCATTAGCCACTGGAAATGAGCTGTCAGTAAGATGCACTAATAAAGTGGATTAAAAATTCTTATGAAGTTAGAACAGACACAAGCCTTTATCAGCACTCCTATCACCCACCATTACTCTGCTGCTATAACCAAAAAAGCATGTAACTGTAAACACTACTCTTAATTCTAGAAAAACCTGGAACTGATGCACTGTAAAATAAATGGCATAATACTGACATCTAAGTGACCTACTATGACTCAGGCAACCAGCAAAAAATAACCTAACTAGAAATAAAGCATAGCTGTTCAAATTCAGAACAAAAAATACAGACACAGCCTATTCATTACGACCAACTCAGCGTTACTGAGATGATCTAGCAACTGAATATGTGCTTTTTCTACTACAGTGTTTCAGAGCTGAAAGCTGGAACAATATTTCATTACAAAACGATTAGTTTTTTTCTAGTATTTTAAAACTAAATACTTAGAAATGAAGAGACAAAAACAAGCTAAGTTAACATAACATAGACATTTCCTTTATTGCTGGCACATTAGGCAAGCAGATGTTCTTAACAGAGACTGTCATCATTTTTAATGACAAACAACAGTTGGAATACAGGTTCTCCACTTCAGGATTTTCACAACAGGCTGTATATCTGAACAAACAAATATTTTCAGGCTCTATTTGTTGCATTATATCTTCCTTTAACATGCATGACATTCATAGAGTATTAAATGCAACTTATACAGCTCTACCCTAAGTGTACTGATGGAAGGCTTACACACCATATTTGCTGAAACTTTTAACTTTGACTTTAAAGAAATTACTTTTCTTCCAAACTTAGTCCAAACTAAGTGTTCTCCAAAAATAAGAATGGTGGTCAGGGATTTTGATATTAAACCTTAAAGTAATCTGGTAACACAGTAATTTAATTTTTTACAAGTTACACAATGACTAATTCTCTATAGCCCCATAAATGGTTGAAATTGCTAACATGAAAAACATCTGAAGGTGTTTCTCTTTGTCTTTTCACATTCTCCCACTGGAGAGCAGTTAGAATTAAAGGCCTGCTCTAGGATATACACCTGTTAGGTCTCACCAATCAATGACTGCTTTAAAAAAAAACAAAAACTAAACACTGCTCTAACAAATGTTCTTGGGTACAAGATGTTTTATTACTGACCCTGCATTTCATACTTCCCATGACAAACATTCATGACTCAGAATCAACTCGGAAATGAGTTCACAAAATATTCTGTTGGCTAAGGACCATCTTCCATTGGAACAATCTGAAAACAGATGCTAATACATTTGTCTTACATTAATGCCCTTTAACTTCTAACAGGAGGCAATTTTTTTTCACATGCAGTTATTTCTTAAACAATACTGCATTGCCCAAAATGTCCTATTTTAGGAGGGATAACTAACAAATGAACTTATCACCCCCTAAAATGTAACAGGGTTTTTGATATAGAGCCAATGAAGGTGTTTGGGTTTTTTTCAGGACAAATAATGTGGTTAGTAAAAACCTTCAGAAAATTACTGAGGCCCAGCACACACACAAGAAACAATTAAGATGATTAAAATGTTTCTTTATTCTTACTGTAATCAAGACTAGAATTTGTCGCAGAATGATCCTCGACACAAGCTAGGGAATGGAATGATCACAGATTTTCTAACTATGTAGGTTTCACTTCTTTGCATGCGTGTCCTGGATCCAACCAGGGCAGGGTAAGTTTTTGCAGTAGCATGTGGGGCATGGCCAGGATCTGGATGTAATTCCATTCCACCTCAGGTGATTTCCTTCTGGTCACAGTGGTGGGAACACTGGCCCTGTGCCAGAGGGAACATGGCTGTGCTCAGGTTAAGCTCCACACTCTCCCTTTTGTAAATTTTTCTTATTAACATTGTTACTGTCCCCGTTCATTTTCTTATCTCAATGCTGCTTGCAGTAAATTGTTCTATCTGTGCCTTTTGTGCCTCCAATTCTCCTCTCCAACCTGCTGCAGCAGGGAGGCAGAGAGGAAAAGGAGGAGAGCGAGTGGCAGTGTGTGGTTTGGGGGAACACTAAATTGGGGAATATCTTTCCTAAAACAAGAACGTAAGTCACTCAACAGATACTAGAAAAAAAGGTGAACACCGAGTCCGAGACAAAATGAATCAGCATTTGCAAGAGACCCTTATTTTACTCACTCATAAACAAGTCCATGGATCCTTTTCTTTCTGCCATCAGTACCCCATGTCTAATCCAGTCCTGCAATATGTCAAGTACTTTCTCAAGAGTCTTGATATTCTCCACTGTTGGTCATATCAACATAAACAGTCACAGTGCAATACTTTGGATTGGAGCTCAAGAGACAGAGATAGCAGCTAATCAGGAGCTGACAAGACTTTCACACCTTATTACTCAGTATTCCTCCCCACCAGGAGACATTTGCATTGTGCAAGGTACATGCAAAACTAGGGCTAATAATTAAAATGACATATGGTTGTGGACTTTTTTCCTAAAGATACATCTGTTCAGTATCACAGGCAAAACAAAGTAAGGCTCAAACTATTATTAGTGATAACTTCGACTAACAACTGTGGAATAAATAAGGTAATCTTGACACATTTTTAGTACAGATGATAGGAATCATTTCCCTTTTTATTGTTGCTTCAAATTTCAAAGTCATATAGTTTCACTGTTTTATCTTAGGAGAAAGCAAGGATGTGCTTTGTGAATCACCAAGAAGTGGTAACAAGTAGAAGAAAAAAATTAAATTTAATTATTTTTCCCCGAGATTTTTCTCCCACTACAGAGTCACAGCTTGACAAAAATCAGCTAGTAGCAGTGAAAGACTAGGTGGGCTGTCCAGGTTCCCAGTGGAATCCTGATCTATCCAATGCATCAGATACTAAAATTACATCTCCACCCTTTGACCATTCAAGAATTATAAATGAAAGTCCTCTTACAGAGAGATCGCAGCAACATTACCCATACAGAAATTAAATTTAGCTCAATCCATATGCTACCACGTACTATAATGTTTCATTGTATACCCCAGAAATGTGTTTCTTAGGCATTCGCTACTTCTATGTTTCCCCTTTAGTTTATTGTCTTATTTCATGTAGGAAGAAATACAGTTAAATCTACAGCTACATCGGATACACTACTTCTAGTATAATCATTATTATGACCAAATATATGAAAATAAACGAACAATTACTTCTTCACCAGTTTTCTGATCTGCCAAGATATTTCCAGGACATAAATACAATAAAGTCAATATACTATTCAATATGTATGTCACTTCACACTATGTTAAAAATCAGGCAATGAAACAGATTATGGGGAAAAATCTTCCATATACAAGACAGAATACCTCTTTAATTCCAACATGAAATCTGAGCAAATAATGGTGAAAGTACTCAGTGTTGTACCATATGCTAGAGACAAATATAAAAACATCTCAATAATGAATACCTTGGCTGCACTCAAATCAGAAAGATTAAAAATGTTTTTAGTCATCTACATTACTAACAAGAACTCTTGACAGCCACCTGGTTGCTTGCTCAGGAAATTTTATCCCTCACATAAATTCATTTACTGACTTCTTTTTCCATTTGCACTATGGGTTAAGATGTGCTTCTTTTCAGAGTATACTCTTGGTCCTTTCCATCTCATTCCTCATCCCATTTATTTGGATTTTTTTAATAATTTTATTCATTGCACAGTCTTTTGTGTAAATATCACATTTTCTTTCAAATCAAGCAAATTACATCTTTACCCTGGCTCTCAAGAGAATATGCTTTGAAATTATTTGGAATTGCTCAATATAAAAGAATGAAACATGCCAACATATTCATCTTGCAAGCAACAAAACTGTTCTGTGCAGACAACAGCAAACCTACAATTTTAAACACAAATCATTGTTTCTCCAATACAAATTAATCATATTAAAGCTTTGCCTTGTTCTAGAGCATGTATAGTATTATTGAACAATCTGTAAAGACAAAGTTAGCTTGCAAATGTGCAGCCACTGATAAAAAAAACTTGCTAAATAATTATAGTAACTCTTAATTTTAGTATGATTCAAGTAAATTAACTTTATTAATACTGAAGCAAAGAACAGAATACGAAGAAAAAAAGTCAAATGATCATAAAGCATTTTTAAAATTCCATGACAGTATCAAAGTACTCCCTAGCATGCCTGATTTTAATGAATGGAATACAGTAGTTCCATCCATCGGCTTTTCCATCGATATCCCACTCTGCCAATTTTGTTTTGAACTAAAACTTCAACTGTGTTAATCTAAACATATACTGCCACCTTTTCAGATGAAGGTCTTTAACTCTTTACAGGTTAGTGAAACTGTCTTGACCATAAGTTTGCTACATAACAAGCATGTCTTCTAAGCTGATTTTTTGATCAAGTATTCCTTGGACAAAGGATTACCATTACAGCACATTTGTTTTTATAAACTGGCTTTACTTTACTTTCAAAGAGCTTCTATTGACTGAACAGCAAGTGTAGCACTTCAAAGTGATTATTCCCAACTTTTTTTCATCTTTCTAGAATAAAAGCAGACTTTTATTCTTTCATGTTTCTAATTTTTAATGGAAAACCACGCCACAGAGGATTAGGAAAAGGAAACCATTTCTTTTCATAGCCTAAAAATAAAACTATATGTGCTTATAAGTTTAGGCATACATTTCATTAAAAATGGAACCTTTCTTCTATAACCTTTCTGTGTTCCTGCTTGCACAGCAAGCAGTTTCCATCATACAGGCTAGTGTGGAAGGCATCTTAAAACAAATACCTTATCACTGAATACAGAATACTTCTGGAAATAGAGAAGCAGAGATCAAATTTTCTAAAAATCAAATGCACAGAGAAAAGTGATTGACGAAAGATGCATTCAGATCCATCACAGGAGCCTTCCTTTCTACATGCTAAATTCAGGAGTCAGCACTGTCTGCTCCTCAAGAAATTCCCAAAGGTGCTAATTGGGGCTTTATCATACCTAATAACACAGCTTTATTTATAGTTGGTGACCATGGTCCGCCCCCACAAGCACAGCTGTTCCCTATACAGACCCTACAGGCAAATATGGAGAAGGGATATGAGAGACAGAGCTGCTGCAGACCAGAAATGGGTACTGGTATCCTCACTGCAACAGAGTATTTCCAGACATCTCTGACCAAAAGTACTGCATCATCAGAAAACCACCTACTTCCTCCAGCTCATTGGGCCATCCTGTATCATGCTCAAAAGATAAACTGAAATCATATAGAAAACAATATCAGTTTAGACATTACAACAGTCATTTTGTATAATCCTAGCAGCAGAACTACCATTAGCTTTATCATAAAGGAAACAAATATATGGAAAGCCTACAGGACTGATTCCCATAACTGCGCTTTTTGTGAGCTTCTACACCTGCCCAAAATGGGTATAAATGGTATGGCACCTTAAAATTTGGCAATAGCATCATGCACGCTTTCATAAGGCATAAATAATTATACAAAAGACAAGAAGGAAAATATCAGACTGTGTATATATCCCCTTACCACCAACTGAACTCTACTCAGACATGACTGTCATCACCATGTTACTTGTAAAATAATGTTTAAAAGAGACCTTTCCCTAGCATACAAAATGCTGTTTGATTTTATAAGAGTAAAAAGTAAAAGACAAAGTGCACATCTCTCCTCTACACAATCAGATATGAATCAAGGATCTAGATCAATTATAAGAATTTACAAACCATTATTTTTTCATTAGGACCTTTTGTGGTTTTAAAATCCTTGTCTTTCTCTGCACTCTGAATAAATAGTTGCCTCTAAGTAACTCCCGTACTAATACTTCCTTTGTTCTCATTTGACAATACCCACCCCCAAGCACTGAAGATGATAAAAAAAAACAAGCTAGAATTTAAATACTGCCTTACAACAACTGCAGTCACACAGCCTGTTTGCATTTATGCTGAGAACAAGATGTCATAATACTGCTTTACCATTTGTAACCTCCACACGTTCTCACCTGCCCTCTGCAACAAGAGTCTCTTTGTCTGAAAAGTGTGTTTGTGTAACGTTCCTTTTTTAATTTAAACTATAACCAAAAAGAGCAAACAGCTTGTGCTCCACCAAATGCGCACTGAAGATCAACTACTCATGTGGGTCAGGTACACCAAAGGGTTTATTAAAGCTGTTTGGTTTACATCTGGTTTTACATCACATCTAAGGAACAGGAGGGGAGAAGAGGGTGGAAATTCTCACCATAACATAAAAGCTTAAAAAAAAAAAAAAACTGCATTTCCTCCTCCCATGCAACCCTATCTAATCAGTTATGCACTCACTTTTCTTTGGAAGAAGTCCCTTTGTTTCATTCCCAATTATCTTATCATACATTATACACTGAAAGACAAAGTGCCCTCCTTGTTCTAGGGACACTCAGGAGCAATGGGCCAACACTCCAGAAGACTTTCAAGTGGAGTAAGGCAACTTTTGCTAAAAATATAGTGAAGGAATCATCTAAAAATACAGGTAAATAAATACAAGAGGGGGAAAAACAAATGTTAGATTCTTTTCTCTCAGCTTCAGCAAGATTAGAGTAAAACAGACAATATATTATATCTCTAAAATGTGTGGAGACAGTTTAATTTTAAGGGTTTACATATCATGTTAAGCAGCAGATTGATGGTATGTATAGCTTAGTTCAGAATTTACTGGAGACCAAAAATTACACAGTACGCTTGGAAAACGGAACAAATCACAGTATACCAAGGAGTCCATAACTTATTTGACAATTATAAAGTTATCTACGGGATGTCAACCAAAAGCCAAAACTGGCTTTATGAAAAGGGCTATTAGCATCCTTCTCAGAATCTGGACATTCTGTTTGTCAAACAAAAAAAATCAGCCAAAACAATCTTAACTTCTCCAAACAAAGTCCCCCTGAATTAAAACTTTACTCATCCTCATCCTTCCCACAATCAACAAAACCTCCCTTGCCTGGAGACACACACAAGTCCTGAGGCTAGCCAAGTCATAAATTTCCTAAATTCCTATAAATAAAACAGCAAGGCTGTGACATAAGCAGAGGTAATTCAAGGAAGCAGGGTAAGTTACCTCACACCACAGGACAGAAGTACACAAAGGGCTACTGTATTACAGCTGGCACACCTGACACCCATCCTGACATTATTTTAACCTCTTATCAAGTCTCTGCTTTCAGGATAAGGAGAAATAGGTGAGAAGTTTCTATGTCAAAAAGAACATTGTGTACTTTAATGTATCAGTTCAAGGACTTGATCCAAGAATCATAACTGATCACAGTTGTCAACACAGATTTAAGGAAGAGAAATGAATACTCTATAAATCCAGTAACCAACATGAACAGTGACAAAGGAGAACTTGATCTGACATATGAATTGCAGAAACAAACCTCCTTAGAAGACTTAAGAGACCGTAAGAATTCTGCACCAACATTTAAACAAGCTGTACAATATATAAACATGTTTGAATCAAGACACCAAACGGCCAGATGCACAAGAGAATTTAGTAAGATTTTCTAGACAGAAACAGAAGTGGTTTTGTGATCACCTTGAAAAACTTCTTTGATTCTGACATTCCCTTCATGCACACCTTCCTACATTGATCACAAAACCATCACAAACCTTCTCCTCTTGACATCTTCATCTATACCATCCACTACTTAAGAAATATCCATCTTCCACTTCTGGAATATCACTTTCAAACAAACAGCCAACCAACTTTGGCTGAAACAAGGAGCATTTTAAGAGATTATTAAAAATAAATATCACCATGGCTTTATACTTTTCTGCCTCTCCTCATATAAAAGGCCTATAGCAGAATGCAAGCAATATTAAAAGTCAGAGAACAA
The DNA here is from genome assembly GCF_029207755.1 of Chamaea fasciata. Taxonomy (NCBI): domain Eukaryota; kingdom Metazoa; phylum Chordata; class Aves; order Passeriformes; family Sylviidae; genus Chamaea; species Chamaea fasciata. The sequence goes on along the minus strand of NW_027094087.1, from coordinate 18,597,657 downwards.
GTTCCATTTCAAGACATTCTCCTGAGGATATGACTTACAGGAAATCACAGGAAATCTCCCAATTGTCTCCATTAGTAAGAAGTGAAGATTATGTCCAGGACCCCAAATGAATCCAAAAGCAATCTCCCCACGGACACTTTATTCCTCCTATAGTCTTATTACTATAACTTATGTGCTTGATTTCTACACTTGGATAACACATTTGTCTCAAAAACTGCCATTCTACAAACTTCTGATTTTTTCTGAATGCCGAATTCTGGAATACAGCAAAAGGGAAGGAAGTTTGGACATCATAGAAATGATGCTTTCCAGCTTTAGTTTACTTCTCAACAAACAAAGGGTGCAAAGAAAAGCAACGAAGAGAAGACAACCCCAAAATCCTCAGAGAAAGCCTCTTATGAGTAGATGAGCCTGAACCAGTAATTCTAGTAAGCCTGCACTACTAACCTTTTAAAAAGTAAAATCTGTGACAAAAAGTAAAATTACTTAGTTCATAGAAAGACTTCCATGCAGCCTATATCTAGTACAGTTTACAGAACTTACTGAACATTATCTCTTACCTCATTAAGCAAGAAGACTGAAAGGACGTAACTTTGAACAAGGCACCATACTCAGAAAATAGATGCAGTTAAGCACAAGAAACAAACTTGCAAACCCTATTTTCCCTTCTTAGCAAGACCTACCCAATAGAGTACAGAATGACAGCACCAGCTACTCTTAAATGGCTATCATATGCGTTTGATATGGAAACAAGATACTGTGCCAGTCAGATTTTGTACAAATGGTTAACACAAAAGCTTACACTGCATTAGTGCTGCTTCTCTACCTTGTTTCATCCACAGGATCTTTGAAAACTAAAATTCCTTCACAGGATCTTTGAAAACTAAAATTCCTGATAAATTATTCACAATAGAGTAATTTTTGTGTCGTCACACAAATAAAATCACATGTATATTGGCACTGGTTCCTAAATGTACCATCACTATAAAAATGAAGATAAATCAATAATGCTAATAGGTTAAAATGATACCAATCAAATTTACAAAGAACGAAGCATTTCTCTTTTCCATGATGCCCTTTTATCCAGAAACCAAAAAAGAATAAGAATGAAAACCACAGAAACTGTCCAGGTGCCAACATTTCCCTTACCTTCTTTAAAATTTACTATTTCCCAGTGTTTCTACTACAAATTGACAAATTCAATTTGACAGTCATTTAGAAGCATCTTCAAAAATACAATCTTTAAATGATCACTGCTACAATTACATTATAATGCTAACAAATAAGGTTAATGCAAGCATATTTGGAACCAAAGAGGCTAAACATTAAAAAACTTCTTTTGCTAAGTTACCAAGAATTAGCATCATCAAGTATATTGAAGCATTGCTTAGCAGTGCTCAGATACTTAGTCATAGGGCTCAACAAACAAGTACATTCTCATTCAACTTAAAACTAGGACACACAAACAGATTAAACATCACCAGCAGATGAAAGAGGAGACATTGAAATGAAAAAGATACAGACTTTTACTTGGAATGACATGGGTTATGATCTAATGAAGTAAAGCTTACAATTTCTTCATTTAAGCATTCTGACACAGTGTCAGAATGCAATTTGTATAGGAAACCCAACTAACAATTTGAACACAAGAAAAACATTTCTATTATGCTCCTTTTCTCAAGCTCTGAACTCCATCAGTTAAGCAAAAGAAGACAGCTGTCACCTTCTGAAATACTAATTTTAAAAGCCTGAAATAGTTATAGTGATTCAGTATGCTTCATTAGTATGATTTGGTTTAAAATCCCTCCTCTCCAACCATCTCATAAGAATGGCCCAAATAGACAGTAAATATGCTAACTACACCTCCTTCAAAAATACTGTGCTTCACAAAAGACGTTCTTCTATCACCACTGTTTCCCTAATGCAGGAAATGGAACGTGTAACCGCAAAGAAGCGACTCTAGCAACTAGATGGGGTTACTAACATACTGCCAGAATGACTCTACAGAGCTTATAGCAAGTATTTTGAAAAAGTGACAGTGAAATTTGCTTTAATTTCTGTTAACATTAAGCAAACCTGTAACTAGATTAGTCAAAATAGAACCTGCTTATATAATCCAACTACTTCTGTCAAATTTCCCTTGTCGTAACAAATTCATATTTCCTTTGAAAAACAGTGACTTCTGTCCATACACCAAATAGGATGCCTAACATAGGTAGCCATAGGCTCAGTGATGGACAACTCCCTCAGGAGTTCTGGTAAGAATGCATCTACAGTGAAATCACTGCTTTACACACTTACAAATTCAAGCACAAAAAAAACCACGCATTCATCAAAATCTTTACTGATCACTAAAAACACCTTAAACAGTGTCTTCTGCTCCTCTTGGAGTGTTTTTGCCTAAGTATATTCACACTTGGAGAGTCTTGATGTTCTTTAAGAAAAAAGTCCTTAGACGTCAAGCAAATTTCAGACACCCTACCAAGCCCAAAAGACTACCATAGTAGACTGAATAGCTATAATCATTGCCAAAGATCTGGAAGGAACATATGTATAATTCAAACATAACAGCAATGACATTTACAAGAATGTAGACATTTCACTGTTTCTACCAACCAATCTCACCAGTTGTAAAACTATATACTGACACCATGCCTACATCAGAGCTCAAGTGCAGACAGACAGAAGAGCAGGAATTCAATCCTCCATTCACTTGACATCTCATTCCCCACTACGTCCTTTAAAAAGAGGAGACTTCCAAAAGAGCATCATCTCTTTCGTTTGACTAGATTTACAGTAATCCCACACAAGGCAAAGAGTAATGGCCACAACAATGTTGTATTCCCCTCTTCCCAAAATAAGATTGCAGATCTTGCATAGAATTTCCTGAAATAGTATTTTTTTAAACATTAGGTAATCAAATCAAATATTAAGAACCTCTACAGTTATCACCAAGAGTGCAGATAAAGCGGTCATTAACTCCTTTTATTAAAACTGAACCATTGCAAATCAAGAATCCATTAGGTTTCTGAAAAGGTTTCACAGCATGAACTAACATTATTATTACCTTACCATAAAATCACACAATGTCTGAAAAGCGTGAATATTGTTTTGCTTCCATCACTTCCACAACCATCACTTGTGAAAACTGTAAGTCAATATCCATCATGGCTCCCAAAGTTTAGGGATCTAGTGTAGGGAGGGAAGTCAAGCTCAATCCAAATTAACAGCCACTCCCTACCACAGGAAAAACTACATACTGTAAGCCCTGTGAATAAGTAATTACAATGAAATGAATGTTTTATGAAGGAAATGCACTTGGTTTTTAAGGTCACAAAGTGACAGATAAGAGCAGAGAGTGAAACAAATCCAGCAAATTACTGATTGACCTGCAGGGTCAATGAATCCAAGCAATAGATATTTCTGCTCTTTGAATAATTAAGAATGTTAAAACACAATGGCTGCAGACAACAGTGTTAAGAATGCAGACAGACCAGATGATCTACTGCATATTTATGTATTTCACTTACCTGTCCTGTGACTGCTCTTCATACATTCTTTCCTTTCCTTCTTTAAAGAGTCTTATGGCCCGTTTTGATTTTTTCATAAGACTGTCGATGTAGATTTTAAAATACTCATTCTCACTGAGTTGTGCGAGTTTCTGGTTGTCATCATACTTGCTCAGTATAAGTCGCAAATGTTGGTAAGTATCAGGTAGAATGTCAAGTATATAAGGTGGGCTGTTTTTAAGTTGAAGCTTTGGGTTTTGGCACAATCTTACCTATAAGCAAAAACAAGAGAATGTAAAAGACAAGAAATCAATTGAGACAAAAGTTGGTCTGATATTTCAAATTCATTAGGTATAACACACAGCAAATAACCTCCAATGCCAAAGAATTAAATCCTACTTCATTTATATTCTGTGAAATTCCAACATAGTCTCTAATGTCAAAAGAGGCAAAATTTGACTTAATATTGTCACACCTATAAAAAGCAAACACCTATAAAAAGCTTACCTACATATTCTGTGGGTTTTCCCCCAAAGCATGTCTTTTCCTGTCTAACGTATGCTAAGGAGCATATCATAACACAGCATACAACAAATGCCAAGAGCAGTTCTTTCATACAGATCTGTTTGCCGCAGGTTAACTTAGCTACAGGTGTTTATCTATTAAGAACTGACATAAATTACTTTGTCATCTGCTGGCTCTCTTTTCTTTATCCAACAATATAGCCTCTTAGACCCTAGGGAAATTTAGTTTAGAAAGCCCTGCACATAAGAAAATGGTCTGAACTGTGACAGTGGTTCAAAAGTTACTACCTAAAACAGACAGACTTTAGGTACTCAAAAACAGGTATTGTAAACCAGGAAACAAAAATATTATAAACTCATTGTTTTCCAGCTCCTGGCTGGAATAGAAATTCAGTGCTTTGATTTTGGCTGGATGAGGAGGTGCCCACCAAAGCTTCTCTCATTCCTCTACTCATAACGAAAGACTCACACGGTCAAGACAAGGACAGAGAGACATTCACCAAATACTGTCACAGGTACTTAATATTAAGGTAGTTAGCATCGACTAGGGGAACTTAATTCATTTAATTACCAATCAAATCAGAGTAGGGTAACAAGAAAACAAAACCAAACCTTAAAAACACATTCCCTCCCCACTCTCTCCTTCCTGGGCCTAATTTTATTTTCCACTCTACCTCCTCCCCCATAGTAGCACAGGGGGATGGTGAATGGGGGCTGTGGTCAGTTCATCACACCTTGTCTCTGCCACTCCTCCCTAGGTGGAAGAATTCCTCACACTCTTCCCTTGCTCCAGACAGGGCTCCCTCTCACAGGAGACAGTCATCTTTTATTTCCCCAGCGTGAGTCTTTCTCATGGACCAGAGTTCTTCATGAACTCCTCTAGAACACATCGCCTCCACAAGGGCTAGTGTGCAGTCCTTCAGGAACAGACTGCTGCAGCATGGGTCCTCTGCAGGGCCACAAGTCCTGCCAGGAAACCTGCTCCAGTGTGGGCTCCTCTCTTCACGGGACCACAGGTCCTGCCAGGAGCCTGCTCTAGCACAGGTTCCATGTGGTACCACAGCCTCCCTCAAGCATCAGCCTGTTCTGGTGTGGGGTACTCCATGGCCTCCAGTGAATGTTACACTGTGGATCTGCCTGGTCTTCACCACGGGCTGCAGGGGAATCGCTGCGCCAGCACCCGGAACAACTTTCCTCCTTCACTGGACCACATGGCTGCAGAGATGTTTCTCACACATATTCGCACTGCCCTCTTCCCCAGCTGCGATTTGCTTCTGCACAGTAGCTTTTCTCCCCTCTTCTTTAAGACATTACCCCAGAGGCACCACTGTTGCCAATGGAATCGGCCTTAGCCAGCAGCAGGTCCATCTTGGAGCTGGCTGCTCCACTGGACAGGGATGAAGCTTCTGGCAGTGCCTCAGCAAAACTACCCCTGCTGTTCCTTCACTACTAAAACTTTGCCACTTAAACCAAATAGAAGAAAGCCTCTCAATGCACTTGGAATCACTGTGATCCCAAATAGCACAAATATTAATTGAATACATGTTACTCAAAGAGTAAGTTCAAACTAATAGAATACCTTTACTTCAATCTAGTTTCCACTGGAAATGTTACTGGAAGAGAAAGGTACTCTTTGTTTCCTACACATCCTTAATATAACAAGATTAGAATAGTCTCCTGGCTATCTAAATTTTCTGATAGTTTGTTCTGTAATGTTCTGCTCTACAAAGAAAAGAGACTAAAAGTAACAGGTAGTTTTTGATTGCTGTTGCACTGAGCTATTCAGGCTGGGCTAAAACATTGCATCGGGACACATTCTAGATGTGTGTGCAGCTGCACATATGCAAATACTTATGAAAAAATTAAGACCATGTGGTATAAAAGTTTTACAGGCATCATTTGGAGATTGCCACATTATATATTAGTGATTTTGACGTTCTTTTGAGGTAACTAATGAGGTTATAAAAATATCTTAATATTGCTGAAAGTAGATTCCTATTCCTACTACTTATAACTTGAAAAAAATGCATCCTTGAGCTTTTCTAGGTGAGAGGGGAACAAACCTGTATCCTGCTCACCTCCCTAAACTCAAAGCTCTCTCACTATTGCTCACCTCTCCTCTAATTTCTACATCTACATCATTAAGAAATTCACTGCCCTAAGACTGCTACCACTAACAGACCTTCATGCACCCCAATCAGCAAAGAAAACAGGTAATAATAGTTTGTGTCTGAAACAGACAGTGCAGGAACACAACCAGGCAATTAGACTCAGGTAACAGGGGGTCATAGTTAGGAAAGTGGAGATAGAATGGACAAAAGTCAAGCACTAAGAAGTTTTTAAAAAGTCTAGCACCATTCGAAACAGTACTTAATACATGACATTTGCATTAACTCTCCTCATTTCACTGATTGTTGTTTAAGTAATTTCTATTATTCTTTCAACTATTAGACCAAGTAATACATGAGGAAGCCTTCTGATGTGCTGTAGAACAGTCCTTATCCCAGAGAAATTTACATCTCAGTAGGAAAAAAAAACCAAAAAAAACCAGAAGCAGGCAAATACAAATACATGAACTGTTCAACACACTGAAGAGCGGTTCAGAGACAACACTAGCAGTTTGGTATTTCTAGACACAAACTGCCAAGTTCCACAGCAAGCTCTCAAATAATTTAATGGCTTATAAAAGAACTCCTTAAAGCTGAGAATAAGCTGAAAGGAAACAAACTAAAAAAAAAAGTAAAGCACATTTGATCATCTCTTGACCAGTAATGAAGTCTGAAACTGCAATCGACAACCGCAAGAGCTTTGAAACTGAAAATAACTTGTTTGTATTTTATGTGATAAAGATAAGGTCATCAGGACAAAAAAAAAAAAAAAAAAAAAAAGGACAAGAGGGCCCCAGTTGTAGGTGAGGAGATGTCTAAAGCAGGATTCTCAAAGAATAAAGGTTAGCTATGATAGCATTCTTTCAAGATCAGAAAAACACTGAAGTTAGGCTGACAGATAGAATTCTCTAAGGAGATGTCAGAAACATGGCCAAAGAATCTTACATGTGTAGCTAGACCTGAAAATCATCCATGCAGAAACATACATGAATTTCTTAGTAGAAGAGTAAGAAGAACTGGAATCCCAAACACAGAAGTGAAAATCTTCATGAAAATCAGGTCTTTTTCCTCTGAACTTTGAGTTTACCGTGATTTCTGGTTTAGTGAAAACTTGAAACCAGACTGACATTCTTCACAAGACCAACTACAGGAGACACAAATCTGTCACTGATCAGGCCTTACAACTCTCTGAAGTAACAAGCACAAGGGAAAAAGAAATCTGAAAGTTCAAAATGTTTATTCAGAAAAAGTCAGCAATGAGAGCAGACCACAAGCAGAGAAGGCTGCAATCCTTCTGAATTACTTAGTAACCCTAACTTAAATCTCATGAACAAAGAATTAATTCTTTCTGAAGTCTATCTTTTTGACCAGATGTGCCAACAAGCAGAATATAAAGGATTTCATATATATTAGAAATACCATTAAAATATTAAAACAAGAAAAAGCAATTTGCTTATGCTGGTTGCTGTATTTTCAACAGTCCATTCAGCTATACAAAAAGACCATCCAATTATAAGGAAGAACTATTTTCTCTTTCAGAAGTTCTAGAAAGTTCTCTTCAGTTTCACATCATTACACACAAGACAGTTTACAAGGCTTCACTTTCTGCTGAACCTTCCATTTTAGAACAAGCTTTTAAGAAAGCCACACAAAAATTCTTCAAACACCTTCATTAGTTTTATGCATTATACTTGAAAAAAAATACTAATATTATGTTCAAATCAGTGATCCATTGAAGTAGTATAAGCTTTCCTTCACTTTACAGAGTACACAAGGCTTCAAAGGAAGTAAGTCTGTAAGGAGATGGTTGGTAAACCATATGGTTTCCAGTCAGGATATCCTGACACATACCACAGCAGTTCACAATTAAAAGTAAGCAATAAGAAATGACACCTGCTGACGCAAAAGATTTGCCAAGACCTTTCTTCAAAAGAAAACAGAACTCAAAACAAACAAATACACAAAAATAACCCCTCAACCCCCCTAAAATAAAGAGCTCTATATTGCACTTTACAACGCAACTCTCATCAACACATTAGGAGCGGACATGAATCATATCACTGTGTGATTTTTGTATTGTTATGGCTGGAAGTAAGCATGTATATATTTAGCAAGCACTCAGTGGTAAAAAATAAAAAGCAGTAAGCAAGTTAGTAAAAAAAGTATCTCTTATTGAGGCAAACTGAGACAAAATTAAGCTCCTTTCACTAGCTCACACACAGGGAAAAATCCAAGTACTTAATCCAGAATCACAGAAACAGTAAGAGTGCAACTCTGTAAAAACTGAGGCATTACCTTAATCTACCAGAAACTGATTTTGAAACAGTTAACACTGGAACTTCCAGACAAGTTAACTCTAGTTCCTTTGAAGAAAAAACATTAACCCCCTCTCCCATCCTCTCCTATCCCTAACCAAAATAAATGCCCCTACTCAGAACACTTTTGAAGAGAGTGAACCTAAATTATAAGGCATTTTTTCATAGCATCATCGGAGATGAGGGCAATGGAGGCCTATTGTACACAGACAATTAATTTCTTGCTAAAAACTATCTTCTACTTACTTTTTAAAGCAAAGCTGAAAGCCCTTGACTCATTTGACAAAAGGATTCTTGTTCAAGCAAAGTATTGCAGCCTTAACACAATCTGTTTAAACACCTAAGGCTAGTCAAAGACAATACAAGGGAAGTAACTCAGCTAAAACAGAGTAAGTGTCTAATGAGTAGGACATCCGCTAAACACTGTTTTCAGCTGCAGTGAATGGGTCAGAACAACTCGAGCAGCAGTGCTCACACACTTCCAAAACTTCACTTCCAAACTGCCCAACCGAACCAGTGTCTTCCACCATGTTGCACAAAACAGTCAAAGAATTAGAGAATGCCTTGACACACCACAAATAGCACAAAGGTAGCTCTGCAGTTAAGATACCACAACAATTCTCCAGCAATCCACAACATCCAATGCAACCAACAGGGAATTCTGAAAAACTTAATCAGGAGAGGCTAATAAGGAAAAGCTTGAACATTATGCTTCTTCGACACAGATTTCTTCCTGCTTGAAGCTACCTTAACTGCAATGCATTTCGTTTTCCATAGGAAAAAAGTTCTCATCAGAATATAAGTACAGGTGGCCTGAACACCAATCTTTTTGCCTAAGAATACAGTAAATGCTTGTTCAACAGCTACCACACTGCAACTGAGCCATATGTTTCCACAGTGGAAGAATAAACAATAAGAATGCTGATGCCACAGACACACAAGGACAGTTGATTTTGGAGGGTAATTTTGCTTTCTTCCAATTAGAAAAAGAGAGGCTTCTGTTTCTCTGTTTAATTTTGTATTCCTTTTCCATAAGCAGCATACACAGGACATAAGATTTCCTACCAACTTTGACCACAGAATAAATTACATTAAGTTTTGCAAAGGCTAACCAACACACACAGTTTCAGCTACCAGGCTCTATATACTCAGATGTTGACAGATTTTAATTTAAAGAAAACCACAAATACTAAGCTGCAGAGGTAACACAGCTTTTACTCACGAAGTTGATAGTATAAGCTTTGGAGAAGCACTCTAGTTTGCACTTAAATAATTACTAAAGACTAAATCAATGCTCTCTGCATTTATACAGTCAGAGTCAAGCAACTGGTGGGCCATGACAGGGCACCCAAATAGTTTAGGCAATATTGTTAACCCTCATAGTAGAAAATTTAATTATTTTCAGGCCCAATGCATAGGAGGAATGAAAAGTGATTAAAAGTTGATGAAATACACCTGTTTTTAAAAAAATCCCATTCACAACTTATCATGATTTTATCAGCTTGAATCCCACAAGAGTGAAGCATGAAAAAATAGTACTGACAACTCTAAATAGCCCAAACAGTAAACAGACCTAACTACTTCAATGTTTACATAGTAGTAATTCTCTCCCAAAGTTGGTCTCAACATACCATTACTCTCTAACAGTAATACATTGCTAGGGTCTAGGTTTTAAAAGACATTAGGTTTACAATCTCAGGAAAAAACACCTCATGTAATTTATACACAGTTTAAAGGAAGATATGAGTTATTTGTTAACAATATTCATTTTTCATTTATTTACGGGATACAAACTTTTTAAAATATAGATCATGTTTTAAAAACAGTAATTTGCTTCCTATAACTCGACATATATGGTCAACTTTTCTTATACAATGCAAGCATTAAAAAGCAAGGCTAGCCTAATAAACCATAAAAGAAATACTATCTTTTACATTGCAGAGGAATTAAAGTATTTTTGGTTCTTAATGATAAAGCTACTACTTACCCATGAGAAAAGCAGTAGAGAAACCTGACATTCATGCTGTTGCTTTCCCTTTAATAATGCAGTTAGTACTGCAAATTCACATAAGACATACCAATAAACCACAAAAAGTATAGATCCCAGTGTATGAAGTATAAAAAGGAAAAATATATCGACAGAAGGCAATTTACATTCACTGATTATCTACATGCAGATTCTTTTTTATTTTATTTCCTGCAAGAATGTTGCTTATGGTAACTTTTACAAACAAGGCTCCAAGCAGGAGCACTACTCCAACATTCTGCCCTGCTAAAGAACTTTTTTCCAAAATCCATTATTATTTTCAGACAGACAATAAAAGTTTAAAGAGAAAGCACCCAAACAGAACTGCAATATTCTGCCTATTTCAACCTAAAGTACCAGCCCATGGAAAACTGACATTATCATGAAATCTGAACAATCTGAAAGCAGGACACATAACCAATTCTACACAAAAAAGTTTGCATGGTGTCTAGGTAGCCAAAATTTTTGCATACACCACAAAACTACCCTCACAATACAGCTCTTATAGGGTAGGAATGTTGGTAGTATTGGTTAATCCCTTATTGTTACAAACAAGTAAACTCATACAGAAAACCTCACGTGCCAGAGGACAAAATTACAGAAAGGAATGGAGGAAAGGTAGAAGACAGCAATTTTAAAAAAGAAAAAATGCAAACCAGAAATTATTGAGCTCTGCCACTAGTTTTTAAGGCTGCTCTTTCTTCAGTGTTTGGTCAAGATAAAAGGTTTGCTTTGTTTCTACTGTTCATTTTCTTAACATCATTAGAATGGGGGAGAAAACTTCAGCTACCCTACTACAGCAATAAGATGGCTATCACAACTACTGTAGTTAAAAAATAAACAAGCATAACAACTGTTATTACAACAAGTAAAATAGGCCTCCAAGCCACAACCTTACTATGGGTAGCACCTCACTGACTTGGCAGAGCTACTGCCCTCAATAGGTATTAATTTGACCACTGCCCCACCACAGAAATCAGTCATAGGACACACTCCAGAAATGGGACTGAAAACAACAGTTGATCAAGCAGGTTTCTATTTCTGATTTTAATCCCTGGGTTTGATCTAGGTGGAGGAAAAAATGACCTTCCTGTGCCTACTGCCACACAAGGCTGTGAGATTTAAATTTGTTTGCCAGCATATTAAATTTGCTCAAACACATCCTTTCACTACAAGTACCAAATGCTAAAAACTCAACCAACAAGCTAGAGCATTCCCACACTATGACATCATCCTGTCTGGTATACTTTAATACAATTTGGAAATAAAATTAGATTAACTGAGAGCAGCTTAAAGAGGATACATTAAAGATCCAAATTGAGGACACTTATCCAGTAAAATGAAAAAGGAAGCACAGCACAATGTCCAGCTTTTCCAGTGACTTCTAGCAAACAGGCCTTCCTGGCTGCTCTGATGAGCTGTAACAAATACAGTTACCCTGTTTTGGATGAGTGAAAGCAACGCAGAAGTCTAATCAGTGGAATAAAGACCTTCTGGTAACCGTGATTATACAAACAAATCAGGGTATAACCTTACCATATAGATCTGTAAAAGACCTGACACAAGGAAATCAGACCTCTGCATTCCCCACATGGTTTCAACAACAAACCAGATTCCTAGTTTGCAAGCTGAAAACTTCCTCCTATTGAAGAAGAGTACCTACTTTTGAGTATATATACTTGCAGTTCTTAGTAAAAGAGAACTCACTGTTAACAGCATCCAGACCATTGACAGGAAAATGTCAACAAAGTCTTTGTGATAATACCCATTTTTACTAAAGCTGGAGTTTCAGTTTATAATTGCTATCAGCAACCAGTGGAAATACAGATACTGTTCTTGGAGCATCAAAAAAGAGCCTTCCAGGACTTTAAAAAAATAACACTTGTAAAGGCACATTACATGAAATAGTCTCCACCCTGCTAGTATAACTAATTATGAACGTTAAGAAATGTTGAACCTCTTATTTCACAAGAGCCAGAGGGAAAGCAAAGAGATGCATTAAATCACAGAGTTAAAAAGTGGTGATGGTATTGCCATGCAGACCCAAGATCAACAGGTAGCAGTAATCCTCCCTGCTCAGCAGTTTCAAGAGGAAGCTTTTAAGCATCAACCCGTGAGCGAAGCAGAGTGCCTGCATCTCCTGAATAGCAAGCCATGTTACAATCAAACTCTTCCTACCACTCTCCTAGATAATCTATCATGATGCAAGCAGTCATTTCAAAGACTACTAAACAAAATATATCAGGATAGTGAGGGGAAGCATAAGAGCTAAAAAGCTATAGTCTATCTCCTCACTTCCTGAAAAATGAGTTTCAGTAAAGTGTATTTCTAGTTTCAAAATTAATAGTAGATATAAGTCATTAAAATGCAGAACACATACTTAAAAAGTCAGGCATGCCATACTAATCTGTTTACTAAACTGACAAGAGTGACATCCCCCAGTCCCCACACACATTCCTAAAAGCACAAACACATCTATGCTGCCATCACCAACATATCTCACAGGACAATTAGCTTCACTGAAGTTTAATACTTCAGAGGTCTTGTTTGCAGACTAACAGTGTCATACAACGCGAAACACACAGTGCGTGTGATTACAAGTCTAAGTTAAGCAGCTTTTGGTTAGGACAGCTCTTCAATTTTGAGTCATTTTAAAGGATCTGAAAATAACAATAGCCTAAGGCAAACATACACATTTGTTTTCCTTCCACAAACCAAGATTAAAAAAAAACATAGCCAGAGGCCACTGGAAAAAAAAAATAAAAAAGACAAACGATGCTTAAATAACCTAAAACATAAGTCCCCTAACTTCCCGAGGCACATGCAGCAAAGCACACAGAGCTGCAGGAAGAAGCTGTTTGCCCCAGTGTACCTATTTAAATAGCCCCATTCTTTGCTGAGTGTATACACGGACGCACAGAGACACCCACCACTTTGTCCATAAGCTTCCAGGTCTTCTCCACAGTCCTGCGGTCGGCAGCCGCCTGCTTGGGGGGGCCCACGGCATCCTGAATGGCATCGATGAAGCCCAGGATCCGTCCCTTGCGTGGGTTCCGGCCGTTGAGGGAATTGGCCATCTGGGAGCCAAGCTGGCCGCAAGGACAGAGAAACACAGGCTCACAAGGTGCTCCGAAAACATCTTGTCACAGAACCCGCCGCAGCCTGCGAGGCAACACTTCCTTCTCCACGGGCAGGAAAGGGCAAGATCAGGGCATGTTTAGGAACAAGCTTAACTTTTCATGACCAACAGCGTAAACCCACCTGGCCCGGGTTTACGTTGGCAGAAGCGCTCCCGGATTTACTGTCAACACCGACAGTCGGGAGGGGGGAACACACCCGCGCCCGGCTCCGCGCCGCGCCCCTGCCCGTCCCTGCGCCCGCCGGCCGCGGGGACAAGCCCGGCAACACACAACAAAAGAGGCCGCGGCGGAGCGGAGGCAGGAGCGGGAGGAGGGAGCAGAGCAAGGCGGCAGGCAGGCAGGAATCCTCAGGGCAGGCGGGGGCAGCGGCACGCACACGGACCTGGGGCCGGCGCACACATACACACGGACCGGCACCGCGCGGCCGTGTGCCAAGGGCGAGAGCGGCCGCCGGGAGAGCCGGGAGCAGGCGGCGGCAGGGAGGCTCCTCAGCCCCCGCGGCGGAGCGGAGCACAGGCGAAGTGCGTCTCTCTGGACGAGGCTCTCCTCCCTCCGGCCGCGGCGGCTTCAGTGCCGCGGGAGACAGGCGGAGCGCATCCCGTCCCGCCGCCCGCGCCCGTCCCGCTCCGCGCCGGCCGCCCCGTAGGACTCTGCCCCGTGCGGCTGCTGCTGGCGGCGGGCGAAGGGAGCGCTGCCCCACGGGGAAGCGCGGAGAGCTACTGCCCCGCCGCCCGCCTCGCCCTCCCGTACCCCAGCACAGCCCGCCCGGCGGGTGGGTGGGTGGGAATGTGCGCGCGTGTGTGGAGAGTCCTACAGGCACATGCAAAAGAGACAGAGAAACAGAGAGACAGAGAGAGAGAGATGCACACGCACAGGTCTGTCTGTTGCACCGTTCGCAGCCCCCGGCAGGCTGTGGTCTCCCCGCACTCCTAGGAAGTGAGGCTGGCTCCCCGGCGGCGGCGGCGGCCCCGCTCCTTCTGCCGCGCCCGCCCCCTCCCCGCGGCGCGCTGGCGGCCGCTCCTCTCCTCGGAACATGCCCACCCCTGGGACAACACTCCGTGCGCGCCTGCGCGCCGCGCCCCCAGCGCGGCCCTCTGCCCGGGGGCGGGCACGCTGCCGCACGACAGCCAATCCAACGCCGGGTTTGCTTGATTGACGCGGCATCCAGCAAATGGGCGTAGGTGTAGGCAGGGGGCGGGGCAGCGGCCGGGAGCGGGCTCGGGGTGAGGAGGGGGCGGGAAGGAGCGGCCGGCAGGGGTGGGAGAGGTGGCGGTCGTAGAGCCGGTCGGGTTTGCGCTGAGGGAGGTGCGGCTGTGCTCCCACCTGGTCCTGGCGGCTGGGAGGCCTTTGGGGCCGGGTGGGGGTTGCGTTCGTGGGGACGCTGACATTGTGCCTGGCTGTGGGGTCTCCTGGGGCGGTGGTGGCGTATCCCGCCCTCCCCTTGTGCGGCTGTGGGACCCCTGCCCGCTGCAGCGTTTAGAGTGTGTTAACAACTCTGGTAGGTCCTGCCGCCTTTTTGAGTGCGCTGCCTTTGCGCTTCCCCTTCACGCTTTTGGGAGTTTGCTGGGGTTTTTTTGTGGCCACGAAGAACAAGAACTTTTTTTTTCTCTCTGTCTGGTTTCTTTTCTTGTTTTGTTGCCTTTTTTTTTTTTTTTTTTTTTTTTTTTTGAGTGAGGGGTTTTTGCTGTAAGCAAGTGCTGAAATTTTCTTATTTCCATGCTGGGAGTGGGCTGGAGAGCTCCTAAAGGTGGGGAGGGAAAATGTAAGCACTTTCTAGTCTGAAAGGCCCTTTTAGATGTGATTCTTTTGATATGAGCACTTCCCCTGGGGATATGATAAATAAAATTCAACTGGCTGTTATGTTTGAGCACTGCAAAGAGTGAGGCTTACCTGTATAGCGTACAAGACACTTGACTTCAAATCCTTTTGAAGATTGTCCAGGGAGTAATTATTATACTTTGCAAGTGTTAGTCTTCTAATGAGCTGTCAGAAAAGGAAAAAAAAGTACAATACTTAGTATCAAAGTTTTTATTTTCCACGGATAATTGTATTAGAAGAGTGTTTTTAAGTTTTGATTTTTAAAATATCTGTAAATATGGGGTTTGTAGTTTTCTTTCGAAATATTTTCTTTTTTAACAGTTTGCTCTTTTTCTTGGTTTTTTTTTCCTACTTTTTCTTGGATTTGACTTTTAATAAAATAGAAGTCAAGAAAAAAACAGTAGAAAAACTCCTAGAGTATTTCAGTCTTGCTTTTATTCATATTGTAATTTATAGGTTTTTTCAGTGCAGGTATCTTCCTGTTGTTTTAAAATGTGTCATGTTATTCTTTTGAACTCACACAACAATAAAATCATATCAATAATGATAATAATAATAATCATGTCAATAATGATTATAATACAACAACCTCAAAGGTTGTTCCTCTATAGCTTTTAAATATGAATTGGCAGTTACTTGCCTTAAGTGGGTTGGAAGCTTCTCGTTTTATTGTAGTCTTTGTAAATTGCCCTCTTCCCTGTGTTGGTTTAAACTTTCCCTCTGGCAGTTGCCCCTATCCCTTTTTCATTTGGAGCTCGGCTTTGGTAAGATTAAGTTGATAGTGACTGCTCACTCTGTTGCTGTCTGTCATTTGGTTGTGAAAAAAGCAGAGGAGCTGACACTTTTTTGGAACTTGTAAAGTCTTTTTGGTTCCTGTTCTCGATTGTTTTGTTTTCATTGTTGTTATGTCATTCCCTTCATGTCCCACACTCTGCCAAGAGCTGTGTTCTGTGAGCTCTTGGTAGCGTCTGGGGCTGAGTCATGGTGTCTTGCAGTTCATGCGAGTGCAGGGCCAGCGGGAGTGAGCAGCTTGGTTCCCTGCATCCCTCTGCATCTGTGGTGCGTGGTTAAAGGAGTAGCCAGCTCCATGGGGAAAGCGAGTGGTTTCAGGCAGTGTTCTCTCAGTGCCTGTGCTGTACAGTAAGTACAGATATTCTGGGAATTGCAGTCCTCAGAGGGTCATGTGAGTACACTGGAAGCCAGCCAGCTGGGAGAGCAGGTGGAAGAGATACCCATGGCTTCAGCATCAAGGCTGCTAAAGATGGGTCAGGATTCTGCGGGCTGTGCTGGGGAAGGACGAGAAGACAGCACTGCTGATATGGCTTGAGGCACACAGACTGACAAGGCTGTTTGACAGCAGACAGCTGAGAGGTGAGGCTGAGAGGAGCGAGCAAACAGCTGCTGTGTTTGAAGTTCAGGGCATGTCTTGTTAGCCCATGAAGACTGAGCTTGCCTGCTGGATCTGTGGGAGCCATAAGAATTAATAGTGGTTGCTGGAGGCACTGACCACCTGGAATATTTTAATACAGGCCAGCAGTGCTGTTTTAATGTCCAGTTATTTCTACTGCCTGGCTTCAGGCTCTCTAACAGCCTAAACTAAGAAGCTAAACTGCTATGTATACATCCACTGAGAGACCACAGGGTGTTTCAATGCAGAAACCTAGGTCAGGTCCTTTAAATGTCTAGGAAAGAGCATCTTTGTTTGGGTACATGTAAGGTACAAATGCAAGTTTGGTGTGTAAGGTCCAAAAGTTTTGCATATACAGTTAAAATGTCTCCACGGATCTTTTACCTACAAGCTCTCCAACTGAATATTTATTCCACTTGTTGTTATGCTAAAGAATATGACAGTTTGGGGCTGTGATTCAATCACTCTATGAAAGCACTACAGAAGAAAGCACAGCAAATCTGAGGTGTCAGAGATTTTGAGATTTGTACATTACACAAAACTAATCCTCAGCCTAGTGAAGGTACTAATCAGTCATGTAATGATGACAACATTAGGGTGGTATCCAGGATTTGGTAAAATTCTGCAGTGAAAATTATGGGGTGAAGGTGGTTGGGAGTTAGGATATGATGGACGAATCAAGACAGTGTAAAAGTGGGCTTGAATTGAACTCTTTTAAGTCCCTTTGTAAAGTAGGGATTTTAGGACTAAGCATTTTACTGAAAAGCAAAATTATGTGACTCCTTGAAAAGCTCCACTGCTTGGTAGGAAGAAAACAGATACAAAAGATTAAGCTAACAGTTACATTTGTCCATTGTAGTATTTTCCTATCTGTTAGCTTTTGGGTTTTGTTGGGGTTTTGTTTGTGTGGAGGTTTTTTTGGTTGCTTTTTTTTACTTTCTTGCTAACTCATTTTTCTGGGGTTATTAGACAGCCTTATGAATGCAACTTTATGTTGGTGCTCTTGAATGAATTCCATTCCATCAAAGAGCAATTGACAGGCATTGGAAGCGAGAGAGATGTTTTGGTTTGGTTTTCTTTGTTCACCAGCTATTAAAATATTACTGATTTTCTGCAGTCAGTCAATGTATGTGGTTTGGGACCTTTGTCATTTGTGTGTTTTTTGCTGTGGTACAAGTGGTTTTGTACCCAAATACACTGAAACATAAGAACACTGAAGAGGACAGATGTAGGTTCTATTTATAGCAACATAAATAAGATAAGGTTAATATAGTATATAATATGCTGAGTTAAGGGATATGGTAGCAATGCTTTTAAAGCTTAAGTCATCAGTTTCAAAAATTGAATGTGAAGTGACTTCCTGCTAATTGTAAAACAATATCCTGGCTCTCCCAGCATCCTTAAACTTTCAAATTTATCTGTTGGTGTTTTGACTGGATATGTACAATGTGATGAAAAGGCTGTTCATGAGGGTGCAGCGTTCTGTGGTGCAGGGTCAGGCAGTAGTTTAATGGCTGAGCTCTAACAAGGTCATCCTCTTCTCAGCATGTGCAGTGCTCCAGCAAAATGCAGCTGGTCCCTCTTTGCAGGGAAGCTGAAGCTCTATGGGCCATTGGAACCTCCTGGTATTTTGGTGCCCTACCTTCATCTCTTCTGTAAAAACATCAAACAAACAAAACCAACAAAGAAGAAACACCCACACTTCAACCCAAACAAACATAACAACCAAAAAAGAGAAGATAATAATTGTAACAACAGATAACTCTTAAGTTCCAGGACTATTTGCTTGAACACATTTCGGCTAACCCATTCTAAATACATACAGTATTTATGCTACCCTTCTCCCGTATCCAATTACTGCATAATCACCTGTAATAGTTGTTAAGAACATTAAAGTGGAGTAAATGCAAAATGCTTCCACATTATTCATTTGCAGTGCCCTCAAGAATGCTAGGATCTTTAGATCTAGAAAACGCAAAAAAAAGGGTCTATAAGCTGCAAGCTACCATCACGGGTAATTTTTAAAATAGATTGAAACGTACTTACCTGGGTTTTATTGTAGCAAACTGAGAGACAGAAAGCAAAACCGACCTGTGACACTCAATAGTCTCTTACTGATAATTTAAGTTGGTATAACAATAATAATAGATGCTTTTCCTGCCTTAGTGGTTGTTACTTAGAGAAAATTAGTGATGAGGGTGACAGTTTGCTGTCAGATTATTATCTAGGTAATTTGGCTACCATTATTTTTCCTCTATTATGTTTTTCATAGTCATCAAGTACTCAAGCTTTTTTAAAAAAACTTTTGTTACTGCTTTCTAGAAGTGAAAATATGTTCTTCTCACACACAAAATGTGAATGGTGTAATAGTTTGACCCACTTTGCTGTTGAACTACTGCAAGAAAGAAAAAAATAAAGACTGCCTTTCCAAGTTTCTGTACACTGTAAAGATCCATAATTGCTCCAGCAGGCTGTTGCAGTACAACTGATGATTATACAGTGTTGCTTTATTAGTTCTCTCTGCTGAGTAATTAAATCCTCTTTTTATTCTTGATGTGGGAAGACAAGCTAAATTTAGCTCTGTACCTGTAAATAAAATGAGCCAGGCATTGTTCTTGGCCCTGAGGCCGGGTAGGCTGGTACAGGGCTGGTCACCACCATCCTTCCTGAGATTACACCAGCCTCACCACCCCCTCACACCCCCACATCCAAGTAGTGACCCCTGACCTGTGCTGGCCCTGAACCTCCCTGGGATTTATTTGGGAGAACACCAGCTGACATGGGCCAAAACTACTCAGCAGTATCTAATAATCTACTGCCACACTTCATGGTGTGCTGAGGTCATTGTGGGTGCAGTAACTAGACAGATATTGGTGGAGTTTGTATGCATATAAATATACACACACACACAATGTAATAGGAGATGTTTCAACTTTGTTAATTTTGGTTGGGCTGAAAATAATGAAATTGTTTTCAACTGGCTTCTTGGGGAGTGAAGTCTTTAAAGGGCAAAAATTTAACTGACTGAGGCTCTTGTGCTCACGCTTTCAAATCTTTCCTTTACACTAGGAGCAAATCTACTTAAGTATAATATTGTTTCCCTTGCAAAATACAGCACATCCATTTGCCTGACTACGAGTAATTAAAAAATGCTTTCTCATTTTGCAGAATGAGTATGAAAACTAATTGTGGAGCCAGGCCTGTGTTTGTTTACACACCTCACTAATGAATTCGTTTGCTGTAAACTAGACAGCCCACTTCAAAACACATCTCCGCCTTAATATATTGTATTAAAAAAGTGTGTCAGCTTAATTTTAAAACAACCTACCCCTCAGGGAGTGTTCTTCTGTTTCTTTTCTGTTATTAATTGCATCCATCTGTCAGAGCAGGTGCAAAGGCTTTAACCAAGTCCTGTTATTTTAGTACTATCTCTTGAATTTTCTCCATCTGTGCAATAGCATAAAAAAAAGATCAATGTCTATATCCCTTTGTTTTTGTTTTTCCCCGTTACTTCTGAGTGCTATGATCTTAGTTCTTCCCAATCTTGGTCTGACAAAACTAACTCCAACATCCTTTTTAATGTCTTGCCAAAGTACAACTGGGTTTGACATGATAATTAGGAGGTTTTGTTCTTTTCCATTCAAATAGCTCCTTTTTTTGCCAAAATTTTAAAGATTTTTAGCTAGTAGTAAGAGGTTTTAAAATATTCCCAGGGACTTTTCATTTCTGTCTTTCTCTGGAGTAGGAGTTGCACTTTGACAGGAAACAAACCTGTGTCTATTTTGTACTTCTGCAGTCGAAAAAAGTTCAGTTAGTGGAGATGTGAACTATATTGCTAGCAGCTTTAATTGAAATATTCAGATGACACACTGTCATAGAGTCTTTTCCTTCAGAAAACTGTGTTTTCAGTTGAGTAAGATAGTGTCTTAAACGGGAATTATGCAGTGCTAGGAAATCATAGCTTAAGCATGATGATGTATTTGCTTAAATTTCTTCTCCTTCATTGTTGCTTCCAATATTCTTGTTCATCCTTCTAAAACAAGACAACTTTTTGTACTATAATCTGCTTGACTTCTTGACTGTGAATTTATGGTGTATCTTGTATTTCCTGTATGCTCCAAATTCTGCTGATATGTTGTTTGTGAGCAATGACAGGAACCTTTTGTTTTTGACTGGTAGAATAAACAAGTTGGGGTTTTTTTTTCCCTCAGCTTACTTACCTTCATTTAAAATAAGTTAATTTTTCCACACTGAAAAGTAGACCATGTGTTTTATAAGGCAGGTCACTTTTTTAATAGAACTGAGTAATTTTTGACCTTTTGCATGGGCCATTTTGTAACACAAACTGCATTTGGTATTTGTGATTGTTTGCTCCATACTTCAGAGCATTCAGTTATTCTCAGACTGAGATGATGAGATTTTTGCATCTTCAGAATGTAATTGGTGACTGTTTTTCTGCTTTGTCACAACTCTTTTTTTCTCTTTTTTTTCTTTTTAATTTTTTTTTCTTTTTTTTTCTTTTCCGAGAGGAAAATGAAAACCAGTGAATGAGCCTTCTGGAGAGAGCATTAAGTGATTTTTGCCTTTTGAAAATATTCATTTTATTGCATCAAGAAGTCCTATTTTTAACAACAGTGAATACTACACTGAAATGTGCTTTTACTTTATTCTATTAATTCTGTTGTGTGGGAGAGTGTAACATTTGTATCCATTAAGTTTCAGATTAAGGAATGTTGTGTCCAAGAAATATAAAGAGGTGAAAGTAAAACTAATAATGAAGTGAAGAATGAATTAACCTCTTTTGCTGAATTTCTTCCATTTTCCTATCAAGTTTTCAATGTATCTGGTTCTACATGGATGCCTCCATTGTTTAGACAGTCAGCAGTTGTCCAGCAGAACATTGTGACCCTCGTATCAAGTTGCACAAAAGTAGTATTAATTACTAGGAATGTGATTTTCTTTCAGTTTGGGTTTCATTTTTTTTGCTCTGCAGATTTATTTCCCTGTGTTTTTATTTTGTTCAGTTACCATTCACTTGCTGGTAAATGCAAAACCAGCTATACTGGCTTACAAGCCTGTTGTGCCAGTATTTTCCTCTCTCCCTTCTGTTATTCTTGGCTTTTTAAAAGAGCCTGGTGTTTTACAGCTTTTCTTGAAATAGTGTACTACTATAGGGGATATCAAAAAATGTCTTCTTATGTAGTTCAGTTCTTCTGAAACTCTTACTTCATCAGAACTGACAATGAACACTCCAATACAATTTTTCTACATATCCACCAGTAATCTGTGCTGCTCATAGATTTTATCATGCTTTTCTGCAAATTAACCAGACTGAGTCACTGTGCTCACTTTTTAAGGAATGAAATATTTATTATTAAAGCCTTATATCTCTCAACAGCTGTATAATTTTGGCACCGGGTACAGTACATGGTTGGTACTCAGTCTGCCACGTTAAGTGAAAATTTCTTTTCAGTTTTTCTATGTAGATATGAATAAAACGCAGAGTTGATAATATTACTTATATTGTCCCTCTTTTTCAAGTTTGCCCTTTTTTATGCCTTTCTTTTTATGAGAAGAGAGTCTAAATGCTATTTTTCCTAAGAAATATTGTTAATATTCTTATATGTCAGCTCTGTGGACAGCGTGTAATGCTTTATGATGGAAAGGAATATCGGAAACTGAGTTTTTAATATTTGTTGGTTTTGTCCTAAACTTGCAAAGAAAGTTTGGAGGAAGTAGGAAAGCCCTGTGTCTTGGAAATATTTTTGCATGTGTTTTCCTTTTACCCTATAGGCAATGCATCCAGAATTTTGAAAGGAAAGTAGTGATCTGATTAAGTGTCCATTCATGAATCTTTGAAAAGGCAGGCTGATCTCATAAAAGTAGATATTTGATAATTTTGGAAAATTTACTGGAATGTGAAGGTTTCTCTTTTTGGAGGCATATTGAGGTGCAGAGTTGCCTGTTGTTTCTTAAACCCTTGAATACTTTCCTCTGCTTGTGCCTGGTTTTCTGAAGTTGGTTTTCAACAAATACTTCACTTTTTCCGTAGGTACATGCCTTGGGCTGTTATTTTTCATGTGTAGCATACTTAAATGTTGTCAGATTGAGGGAGAATAATATGGATTCATTAACTCCTCAGTTCTTCGATGCTATATAAATTTGCTTTGGATTTCTTCTGTCAGACCCTCAGCAAGACTATCCACACACTGTTTGTGTGGATATGACAATTGCCACTTTGCTGTCTGGCTTCACTGTCTAATACAGCTGAAGAGACTGTACAGCTTCCAGGGGGAAAAGTCCATGTGCTGGAAGGATTGGTTGAAGCTTGGCTCAGCACATCCAAAAGACTCATCTTTTCATTCATCTTAAAAGTCATCTTCTGAAGGAGATGAGTGCTTTAAAGCAGACAGGCTAATATATTGAGAGAGCTTTTTCCTTTTGGTGACAAACACAAGCAAAGTGTAGTAATTTTGTCCCTTTTTTTCTAAAGTCTCAATTCAAATTCTAGGGCTGTGTAGGAATTGTTACTGCCTTTCTTCTTGGTAACTCTGTGGTCAGCTAGAGCAGTGTAATGGCAGGAGTAATTCACTTTGTAGACCCTGAATAAAAGTACATTCTGCCACTCTTAAGCTCAAAGAGACCTCACTTGCGAGGCTTTTCAACCCAATTTCATAATCTTGCACAGCCTAATGACATAATAAAGTCTACAGTTCAGTGGAGTGTCTGTTCCTGTACTAGTGTAATATCTCCTGCCCATGTGGAATATCTACTTTAACTTACAGGCACTGAAATGATAGGTGACTGTGACTTTTATTGAAACAGGCAGATCTGCACTTCCAAAAGCAGAGCATGGTAGGTACTATGGTGTGTGTGACAAAGTGCATGCCAGTTCAAATATTTTAAAATGTGAAACACTTTTTAAAAGGAAAAAAATTGTAACTTGCATCTGTCTCTCTTTTTTTTTTTTTTTCCTTTGGTCAAAGCTGAAAATATTCTCTCGTGGAGTTACTTCCTTTTACTCATTGGCCTTCTATATTTATTTTTTCCTTCCACTTGGCTAAAGTATGCCAGTTGGATTTTAACTCTATGTAACCTGACTACTGAGCTGCAAAGCCTGTGAGGAGTGTAGTTGGTGGAGTCAAAAAGCAGAAATACAGCAGGTAACCTACTCAGAAATAAGACAGTTTGGACAGTAAATAAAACCTTTTAAAAATCTTTTAAGAATGTAGTGATTATATAAATGGTAAATGTGTTCAACTGCAGGTCCTCTTGTGCCACTAAGGGCAGAACTAGCAGAAGGCTGTTATCTTTGTATGCAGTTGTATTTATGGCCTCTGAAGGAGGAGGAGAGGAATCAAAGATGAGGTAAAATAATCAGAAAGAGCAATCAGAAAAAATATGCTGTAAGCAATAAGTTGAGATTGAAATCTGTTTTAAAATAACAGGCTTGTGGCTGCAGTTAAATGCCTTGATTTCACTGACATTATGCAAACATCACCCCGGGATTTTATTTAAAGGGCTCTCAGGTGTTCATGGTTTTGGAAGAGTTGAGGCTTCAGACTTGATGGTTAAATGAAATGCATTTGTTTATCACATTTTCCAGAGTTTGTGAACCCTTTCTGGTAGGTACCACAGCTAGAACTAAGTGGTATTTATATTTACTAAGGTGCTAGTTTATGGAGATATTTATTTTTGCAAGAAAGAAATGTGTGTTCTTCACTGCCTTTGCAAGTAGCACTTGATCTATTCCCAATTACTTGCATACCTTATCTGTCAGTGAGTTCAGCTTTTCTTACAAGATAATTGTACATTGATGCTCACTCAAGCTTTCTGCATTTTCAATTTGAGCGGCTGCTCTGCTTGGCATTGCAGAAGTTGCAGCTTCCTTTGAAAGAATGTTCGTTTGCTGAAATAGTGAAACTTGACTGAATACTGGAACCAGTGCCTGGGAAGGGAGTTTTGAGCTCAAAAACTTTGATATTCTTTTTGAATAATTGACTGTAATTCCTTCTTCCGCTGAGTAGAGCACAAAAGTGTCACGAGACTTGTTTTTTTTTTTTAATTTGGCCCACCAGCCAAAATTTAAAATATTAAAATACTCTCTATAAGCTGCTTATGAATAAGAAGCTGGATAAGAATTAGTCATAATTCTGGCAATGATTTAGAATCTAATCAATTAGCTGCAGTTACAGCTCTTCTATGAAATGGTGTACCCACAAACACAGTTATGTGAAACCTTATTTGGATTTCGCTTGTACAGTTTTATTGTATTTTAGTGGGATTTTAATATAATCTTGGAAATAAAAATGTCAGATTAGCCCAAAAAGCAGTAGAAAAATGCATTAGTGTTCTTTTAGGTGACATTACTACAAGCTTGTAGAAGAGCAAGTAACATTAGGTAGACTTGGTTTTCACTCAGCTGATTATATTTTTGAGAATAACAAGCTTGTAGAGTCAACAGGAAAACCATTCGCACTAATTATGACTAATGTTTCACTGTAATGCATGAAGAATTTAAACACCATGTGGTCTGAGATCCTTAATTTTACATGGTCTCAAAGCTTTTTTTTTTTTTAAATAGTGGTCGTATTTTTAAAGCATATTGAGCCTTTTTCAGGAGAAGTTTAAAATTAAAGTGACGTCAGTGGGTCTGTCTTGGTTTAAACCAAAATGTAAAATGTGGCTCTCCAGATTGTCTTCTAAATTGTAAAGTAAGTTTACTTGGTTTTGTGGATTTATATCTTCAGTTGTGCTTAATCACTTTCTCTGTTTAGTGTTGTATTCATTCTCTCATTTTTAATGTACTTATATAGGCTTAAGTTTAATCTTTGTCCAAGTGTGTTGCTAAAATAAGGGTAATTTTTCAAGGGTGGTTAGGAGCATAAATGTAAGAATGTATGTTTGCAAAATGTGTCTGACTTTGCAGGAAATTGTTTCGGGTCTGTGTGTGTGTGTGTGTGTGTGTGTGTGAGGACCAGAAAAGCAAACTCAAGCAATTTCTCACATCTTATTCATACAGGCAAAACTTTGTCCTGTTAAAGTGGATATGTTTGGTTTCACAGTTTTTTCTATAGATGAGCTTGCTTAAATGCAACTTGGTTTTAGTTCTCAATGGATTTTGTTTTTAAAGTGGACACTGGGGACTGCCTAAAAATACAACTGGTCAAATTTCTCTGAGTTTCTTCTTTTTTTGGCATGAAGTTTACCCATCCAGTCAAATGAGTTGGTTTCATCTTTTCCATGTACCTCTGATGTAACAAAAAGAAATGTTTTTAAATAGTCATGACACTCATAGTTATTACAAAAGGGTGAGTGGGGGAGGAAAATATAAGAAACCAAGTGGGAACAAGTCTAGACCAACAGTGACTAGTAGTGTCACAAACCATGAAATTAAAGCCATGTATCTATAAAAACTCATTGGTAGTGTGTGTGCCCTGGATCTACGTTACACTGGCATAGAACTCACGACTATGTTCATTAAAATTAAATTTGGAAAAACCCTCTTACATTCTTCAAACCATTGATGTTGATCAGTGTTTGAAATCAAAATCTTTATTCATCAAAAGGTGAGTAAACCTTTTTTCACAAATATACAAATCATGTAAGGACAGAAATCATCGTTATGCAGTTTTACCTTTTTAAAAAAAAGTTAGGAGGCTTGCTTCTGTCCTGAGGGTGGCGTATTCCTGTATTTGCCCAGTCTTCTCCATAATGACTTCAGATAGTCATAGGATCATGCCTAATTTTTACACTGGTCAGAAAATACCTTGTTAAAAGTGCATCTCATTTTCTTATATGAGAAGAAACTTTTCTTTTAAACAGCACAGTTAACTAAGATCTTGAGTCTGTCAAATTCTCACTGACATTCTTAGTTTGTCTAGTTCATTATTTTAGTAAAACCTATTTTACGTGACTATGCAAGGGACAAGAGGGAAATAATTGCCCATCAAAGAAAGCTTTTTCAAAATAATACATGGTAGACACAGCAATAAGAATTAAACTATTTGGAAGAGAACTTCAATAAAAAACTAAATCCACTTTGAAGTATTGAAAAAGGCATACAAGTAAGGTCTGCCCTTTGTTTCTGTCACTGTTGTTTTTTTCTTCTATGCCCTTTTCTTCTCGGCTCCCCAGAGGCCTTTGCTTACAGTGTGATGGTGACATTGTGCGTATCACAGAAAAGCAAATACAGTGGTTCAGTTGTAATCTTAGCTCCTACTGCCCACACAGATTTGTGAGCTCTCTTCCTTTAACCTTGCACATTGGTAAATGGAAAGCTTGGAAGGACAAATAAGATAGAAAAGGAAGTTATTCACCATATTGGGCTTCTGTTGATACCTCTTTTTCAAAGCTGACAAAAATATTTTACCCCACAAAAAACAGAGTTTAAATGGTCCCTACCTGGTTTTGACTGATGTTTTCTGGAGAAATGTTCTGGGGGGGATTTTACTTCTACTTCATCTGTTGTCTTCCTGCCTAGCCTTCCATGTCAGTCACAGGCAGAAGTGCTGAGCTCTCTGTACCCTGAATTAGATTATGAAATTGTACCCTTGATGGTAGGAGATATTGTAGTGATAATTTTGAATGGGAAACAAAAGACTTGACTATGACTAAGAGCATTTCTGTGGATGGGCTTGACTCTGTGTTTTCACAGGGCTTTGAATTTACTACCAGCATGTCTAATGAAAAGGAATAAGCAGGAGAATTGAGCTCACTTTTCTACGTAGCATTTGTAGAATGCCCTGGAGTGCCTTCCTTGGGTGCAGCACTGCTGTGGTCTTGCAGCTGCTGGAATCCATGCTAGTAGCAGTGACAAACAATGGGGTCAGTCATGGGGTGAGAGCTTTGCTGTGCAAAACCTGCTGGCTCTGATTATTTCAGATCAACTTGGTGTAAGATAACTGGCTGTCCAGGACAACTCAGATGGAAAATCTAACCTGAAAAAGGTGTTTGCTGTAGCATCCTGAGAATCTTCTCAATGCCCAACACTTACTGCTTTCTTTTTGTGCATAATAAAGTGGGAATATACTTCTGTTCAGTATTTCCCAGTGCCACTGTGAGTCCTTCAGCAGCAGAGGCACTGAAGGGCCTTTTTCACCCTTGTGGATGACCTTTTCATACAACTGAATATGCAAGGCTGAGGTGCTGCATCACACAGAAGCATCCAGATCCAAAGAATTCTGCTGGAATGGATAATGGAGCATGTCCACTGTGGATTGTGATAAAATGATTTCTTGCTATTGTGTGAGACCTTTTTTTTGGACTGAGCCTGTTTACTGGACACTTTAGGTATTGGAGAGAAGTGCTGTAAAAATGAATGCAAACTGTCATAGCAAAGTGAGTGTTGGAGTTCAGAAAATAAAATTAGCAACAAATTTCCTTCCTCTTGAAGTCAAGGCCTATTGAAATTCATATAGTCTAACCATATTAACGTGTGGTTATCAATAAAAATGGATTGTATAGTAGTGTTATTTCTAAGATAATTTCAAACATGTCTGTCTCCATTTCCTGACTGCATGATTTTGAAAGATTTTGTAAATAGGTTGCCTGGGCTGGGGTGCTTGTCTTGTTTTCTTACTTGCTACTTTCACTCATCAGTTCAGTTGTAACCCTGTGATTTAAAAAAAAAAAAAAACAACCAAAAAACAAAAAGCAAAAAACCCAACAACAACAACAACAAAAAAAAACAGGAACAAAAAAAGAGCTTTTACATCTGTTTATGTCTGCAGTTCTTCACTCTGGCCCCCTCCAAGGCCAACACAGCCCTGTCCATTGAGAACTGCTCCAGAGAACTGTTCCTCTAAAACTCTACAATCCTCCACCAACATGAGTTAATATGTTTTGGAACAAAACGTCTCAGCTTATTTCAAAATTAATCCATTTATTTCATGGGTGATGAATCTTAGAACAGACCACAGCTGATAAGAAAAATGTAGAAAGCCTGAATACTTAGCATCATCTTGCTAGTCTGCTGCATATCTGTTCCTAAACTTTCGAAAAACAAGAGCTTCTTCTACTCACTTAATTGTGGCAAAGTACACTTCCAGGAGAACTTGCTCACTTCCCACTGACTGTCAAGAGGTCTCCCAGGTTACTGTCCTTAGCACTGCTGCTCTCTAACAAAGGTACGTCAGCAGCTTGCTTTTGTAAGTTAATTACATGCATGTGCTTTCAGCTGGATGCTCCTGGAAGGCATTTGTGGGACACATCATCCCTGACAGGAGCTGGCACCACGTACAGGCAGACGGTGGGGAATGAGAGGGCTTTGTAGTTCAGCAGCATAGTGTCTGTTAGTTGGTGCAGGAATAGAGCAAAAGATGCTCCTGAGAGAGCTGCTTTTTCTTGCAGTTTGCGTACCAAACTGAACTGCTGTATCTGATTTCAATTATCTTTTTTTTTTTTTTAATGACACCTATAGATAAAGGATAGACCACATTCCCATATTAGAGGAATTCTGCAGTGTATGTTCCAGAGCTGTAAAATTTCTTAGAAGCTTTGGGACACTTGGCCTCATGAAATCTGAACTTTGGTAAAAGTTGAATGCAGGAACTACCCAGCATTCCCTTTTTAATTTGTTTTTGCTCTGTTTATTTGTTCCTTCAAATGTTGCATTTTGGATGCTGTTTAACTTTTAACCTCCATGGGGTGTGCTGGCGTTTAAACTGCCCAGCTTGCTTAATAGGAGGGCAAAAGAATAAAGAGGAGAATGAGCTTGAGCAGCAGAGCAGGCTTGAAGACAATAAATTTAGCTGACTTCTGGAATTGCAGCTGTAATGTTGTGGAATTTGATACAGATGGAAAATAGGAGTTGAAAAGCGCAAATTTCCAGTGTGGGTGCCATTTTGAGTAGGCTGTGTGGGTGGAGAATGGTGCTAAATGCCAAGCAGGGAAGTAGAACGGAGACTCTCTTTCCAACTAGTAACAGATAGCTAAAAGTGGAGGGAGAAGGGATTGGAGAAGTGGTTTAAATGTCCCAGTGCAGCTGTTTTGTAATAAATCTGTAATACTCGTGGGTAAAGCTCAGCTCATCAGTGTTTGCTACTTCCTTGTCCCTAGAATTCTTTTCCACAGTAGTTTCGTTATTTTTATGGTAACTCTGTTTAATGTCCTACTGTATGCAATGGGATGGTTCATGAGGTTCTGAAATCTTTTTTTTTTGGTCAGACTGCATGACATAGAGCAGGGCAAAATTGGTTTTGACTGTTTTGGATAACTATCATTCTTCAGTATGAAAGTAGCATTACTTTTAAGAGTGAAGTGCTGTTCCTTACACGACATTCAAGACCAGTGTTAGTGGACATCTCTGCTTCTGCTTTGGTTTCAGATTCTCCGTCCAAGTTCTGATGCTTTGTTTTGGCATCAGGCCCAGGTCCGGGAGCAGATATTTTCATATGGTGCAGATGTATTTCCTGTATGTTCATGTAACTCTCCTTTAAAAAAGAAAAAAAAAAAAAATTGCAGCAAAAAAATTCCTAATTTGAAAAAAGGCTTTTCCTCCAGTAACTTTTAAGAGGCAATTCCCTGCCTTGAGAGAGCATAACAGTGCTTATGTTGTCTGGTACATTAATGTACAGAGGAGAAGGGGAAGGACCAAGTTATTCTGCTTGATAGTCACTAAGTATTTGAGAGTGTTCTTGTCTACCTGTCAGTTAAAGGTGGATTTGTTGCTCAAGATGGACTCATGCCCCTTTGGTGACAGAAGTCCTTTGTAATGAATGACCCAACATTTTTCTTCTCTCATGTTAGGTTTTAGATGAAGCTGTAAAGGATTTTGAATATTTATATGTGTAATAGTTCTGGTTCAGTTTTGAACTAAGTGGAGGTCCTTGGAAATACAGAAAGTGTCCCTCAGTGTTTCAGAAGGATTCTGTGCTTGAAACGCAGAGCCTTCCTATTGTAATGTGAACAATTTAACTCTGTCTTGTGCGTAGGAAATAGAGTGTAATGGTTGTAATCACTTGGCTTTTATGGTTCTAGCAGAACCCTTTGGTTAGTCTTTATCTTCTAAGAGAAAGGTTGTAGTTCTTGCAATCCTGTCCTTTAGGAAAGATTACAAGAATCCCACACAGTAACATTTAAAAATCTGCTTTCAGCTACAGCTGGAAAATAAGGATGTACTATATGTAGTGCATAGCAAAAGTGGAAATTACTAAGTTCAACAAGTTCCCAAGTGTATTGATGGTTGACTTCAGAGGGAATGACACTGCAATGCATGTGGTAATTATCTCCATGAAAGAAGCACACGTTCTGTGAATGAAATTGAGTATTTAAGAGCAATGTTTGGTGTGAAGTAATAATTGGGAAGTCACTTGGGATGCAAAAGCAGTGAAAATAGAATGGGTCTTTATACAACATGGGTTGTTGTTCACAAATACTATTAACATCAAGTATTCCTTTCACTGAATTTTAAATTGTAACTATCAGGCTTGGAGGAGAGAGGATATTTTTTCCCTTATCCAAAACATTTTTAAAGGTTTGGAATGCAGTTCTGGTGCTTGCAAGTTTTTCTGCTGCAGCTGGAAGAGGCGTCATAATGCTGATGTCCAAAACTGGTTATGTTCTGAAATCATAGCCCAAACAAAGGGAAATGCATAGTTTTACACCTCTCCCAGCTGTGGTCACAAGAAACACTGCCTTGGACACACCTGTGAGTCAGAATTCCTGTAGCTTTCTTTCTGCAGCACAGTAGTAGTAATTTGCCTCTTACTTCACCTGTAACCTTTACGGCTGTTCTCAACCTCTGCATTGTCTCTCTTAATGTGA
Organism: Chamaea fasciata; assembly: GCF_029207755.1. Classification (NCBI taxonomy): domain Eukaryota; kingdom Metazoa; phylum Chordata; class Aves; order Passeriformes; family Sylviidae; genus Chamaea; species Chamaea fasciata. Next base: position 18,566,043 of record NW_027094087.1, on the reverse strand, counting down.
GTAGGCAGCAGAAGTGAAACTAAGCTGTCTCTTACTGTCCTCTTCCAACCCATCTATTCTGAAAAGAGGGCAACCAGTCAGGAAACTACTCTGTTCCTCTGTGCTTGAGCACAACATTTGGGTAGACAGTAAATCATAAAAGGACTCTCTTTTTCTCCAAACTGATAAGTAACCAGGTCATAAACTACATAAACAGGAACTGGACTGAAGAAAATCAAAGGTCAAGATGTTTCTTAAATGCAGTACACAAGCTGTTTTGCTAAAGGATAGTAATGTGGTTTGTTTAAATTAGGTATCGTTCCTCTGGTTTCACAGACAGTTGTGTTCTTTGCAAGGCCTCTGTTGTTGCATTACAGTTTTACTTTTCAAAACATAATTCACTGTTGATTTTTAATGTTCTCTTAAAAGCACTGACTCTCAACTTATTATTTTCAAATGAGCCAAAGATTTTGATTCTTTTCTGTTTTGGTTGTCTATCATAGATCCTCTGAAGGGTCTGAAGCAAGTGCTGAATTACCTATTTTGCAGAGCTGTTTCAAGTTGTGTAACTGACATAAGAGGTAATTGCAGAAGAAGAATTACATCTTTGCATTGATTATTGTAATTGCAGATTGTCTAATTAAACATTCAGACAATAAACTCTAATAAGTGAAAAAAAAAGTCCACCCTGCAATATATTTAGGTATCAGTAAGAAATGAAATAACAACAGGAGAAGCAAATGGTCTGTGGTTAATTCAATCACTTCCTTTGCTACAAAAAGGCAGCCATCAAGTTTTAAAAGACTTATTCAGATGTGATGGGGACAACCCCTAAGCAACAGCAGCAGGAACATCCACTGCTAATCATTCTCCTTTGCCAGTTTTTATTCCAGTCCTGCAATTTCTCTGCTTACAAAAAGAAAATATGAAAGACTGTTTTGTTTGAACAGGGACAGTCAGACTAAAAGTCTAAAAGTACAGCTCCTGAAACTTCTTACAGATTTAAATTTTCATTTAAATTTATCCTGTAATAAAATGCAGCATATGTAACATAACTAGAAAACCTTGTGCAGAAGTTGTCTTTTGCTTTCCCATTATTTAGGCACAACCTGCATCAGGCTGGGGAATACTGGAACAAGACATAACGGTTAAAATGCTAAGCACCTTTTACTTTATGAGGATAGTGGGATAGAATCAGAGAATTGTCGGCAAGTTTTGGTTCCTTAGAATTCAGCATGGTTTTGATTCCAAGCTATACACAGGCAGTTAAATGTGAGGTGAAACCAGACTAAAAGAGGAATGTCTTATGGATCTTATTTTGAGTCAGATGAAAAGAGCAGAAAGCTTATAAAAACAAAAAAATCATTAATTTTATCATCTAACCTAAAATCTAGAAATGACAGTCTAAGAACTTGACCCTGGCAGACCTGAAACAGCTCTGGTCCTGTTTCAGGTCTGAGTTTGGCTGTTGTTGAAAATACAGATTAAGAGACTGCTTCTGAGGCATATTTTTCATATTAAATGGTTTATTCATAATTTGATAAACAGAGGCATTATTTCTGCTTTACCCCACATGCCAGAGCTTTTACACTGTGTGGATGTTATATTGCACATTAACTTTTGCACACAAAAATTTCCTGTTTAAATTTGTGAATTGACTACAAAGAATTATGAATTCACTATATAGAACTGCTCTTTATCTTTTTAATCATTGGAGTATCTCTGCAAGCATTTAGCAAAAGAACCTGCAATTTTGATTTTCTTTGTAAATATTTAACTCCTACTAGTGTGTTGAAAATCTTAGCATTGCTCAGCAAGTAGTCCTTTGGGGTGTTCTGCTTAGGTTGAGAGACAGTCTGCCTGGACTCATTTAGGACTCCTCATTTCCAAAAACCTGCCTTCCTGAGCAGTTGATAGAGTCTGCTTACTTGGCATCATCATCAACATGCAAGAAATTTTGTAGCAAGCCCATTCACCTGGAGATATTCAGGACACACTCTGGAGACCCTTGAGAAACAGAGCAAAGCAGCCTAGTTTTCAAGGCAGAAGGACCAAATGATTTAGCTATTAGGGATTCTGCAGCAAAAGTAGCTTCAAATGTAGCAGCAAAAGTAATACAACACAAGGTCTACTGGTGAAGTGCTCTGTCAGTGGACACAAGTCACATCTGTATGACATTTAATGAAAGCTTTCAGAAAAGCCTCTTAATCTGATTGCTAACAAAAGATCAGCACTTTTGCTAATGGCAAGAGGTTTTCAGTGTAGTATCTATGCACTAGTAAAAAAAATGCATTGGTCAGTAACCTCTGTTATGTATAATTTGCTGTATTTCCATTTTGGGCAGAGTTTTGATCTTTACTCTGTTTAAGTCCTCTACCAGATGTTTGTGTAATTTCCTCTTTTTGGATGTGAGACTCCCTTTTGTATTTATTTTATGCGTGTGTGTGCATTTTTTTGTGAATTTATTTTGGATGATGATGGCTGTCTCCAGTTACATCAAAATGGGCATTTCTGAGAGACTACTGGCATTTGCAGGAAATCTTTTCTTAAGCACCTAGTCTTACCTACACTTAAAAGTGCTTTGGTTGAGTTTGTTTTTTCTTGCTTTTTGGTTGTGTTTTTTCTTTTTTTTTTTTCCATAAGGCATAAAAATCTGCAAGGACAACTACTGAAAAAGTGTGAAACAACTAAACTCAGAGGAAGCAGCAGAGTGGTCATTACATTCTTTTTATCTTGTGGCTTTTTGGGTTTTGTTTTTGGGGCATTTTTTCAAGTTGTGTTTAATTTAAAGGCTAACATATAGAATCTCCAAGTGTAGGTGGAAATACTGAGAGCAGCTGACATGAAGTTCATTAGCACTCTATTTGGTTTGCATGGCTTGGTTTTTGGTAGCAGAGAGGCCACAGAGGTGGCTTCTGTGAGAGTTGCTGGAAGCTTCCACCATGTCCAGCAGAGCCCTGATGGCTCCAAAGACAGACATGCTGCTGACAAAGGCTGGGCCAGTTAGAAATGTTGGTAACACCTCTTAAGAAGAAATCAAAACTAAGCTTGGGGCGCAGTTTTAATTCCAGTCAGAGAAGAGCAGAGTTGAGAACATGTGAGACAAACAACTGCATAGACACCAAGGTCAGTGGAGAAGGAGCAGAAGGGGCTGCTCCTGGTGCTGGAGCCAAGATTCCTCTGCAGGCCACGGTGATGACCATGGTGAAGGAGCAGTGCCCCTGCAGGCCATGGGGATCCACAGGGGATGCAGAGATCCACCTGCAGCCTGTGGAGGAGCCTCACATCAGACCAGGTGGATGCCTGGAGAAGGCTGTGACATTCATGCAGAGAGGACCCGTGGCTCCCATTCTGGAGCAGCCTCTCCTTGAAGAACTGCACCCCATGGAAGAATGACCCATGCAGCAGCGTTCTGGGGAGGACTGTTGCCCGTGGGATGGGCTCTGGTTGTAGCAGTTCACAGAGAGCTGTTACTTGTGAGATGGAGCCATGTCAGAGTAGTTCATGGAGAACTGTCTCCCATGGGAGGGATCCCATGAAGCAGCAGAGAAATGATTCCTCTCCCTGAGCAGCAGGAGAAGGTTTGGGTGATGAACTGACCATAACCCCCATTCCATGGCTCCTGCTGGGGTAGGCAATCGAGCTGGGAAGGAGAGTTGAGGGAAGGCATTTTTAAGGGCTTGTTTTAATTCTTATTAGCCTGCTTTGATTTTGTTAGTAATAAATTCACTTTACATCTCTAAGCTGAGCCTGATTTGCCTATGATGGTGTTTAATGAGTGATGTCTCTTGGTTCTTATCTCAACCCATGGACCCCTCATTAAATTTTCTCTCCCCTGCCCAGCTGCAGAGGGGGTGAGCGAGCGGCTTTTGTGGGTACCTGGCATCTGACCCCTAGCAAGTATCAAATCATTATTATCTATACACTCTTCCAAAGAACTTTTTCTGTCAAGTGAGTAATGAATTAGCAAGAAATATTCTAAGTGCAGCAAAACCCTTGAACGTGGTTGGGTTAAAAGGAGGTATATTGTATTAAAGCATACATTTTACTTGGGTGTATATATAAATATATTAATTTACCAGATTAAATTCCTTTAGTGGCCTATTTGTAATAGTTTATCTTCTGTGTTATTGCTGTTTCTATTATTAACAGACTGTCTCTACACTGTGCTCATAGCCTCTGTTACACTGAGTGAGAGTCTGCATCAACCAGCAGCAAGTGTGGGATTGATAACCCATTCTCTCACTTCTCCTTTTTGGACATTTACCACTGTAAATTGTAGGTTTGGTAAGCACCTCAGATAGAAGTTTTTGACTTCCTTCTGGCCAGTCTACGTTCAAATAGGCTTCCCAGGATCTGTATTCCACATTACATAGACTGTTAATGAATGGAAGATTTCTTTTCAGAAGCAGGAAATGGTAGCAGCTGCATAGGAACATATTTTTACTCTACTAGACATTCAAAGCATGCTTTCAATGCCCAAGCATGTTTTCCTCTTTGTTTTTAATTTCTATAATTTATTTATGTGTTTTTGAAATGAACTTGTGCATGGTTTTCTCCATGAATTGAGCCACCAAGTACTTGGGTCAAACTGCTACCTGCTAGAAACTGTTTAATCATGAATGCATCATTTTCAGGATACATATTTACAAATTTGCAAGCAAATATTTAAAATATTTAAAAACTCTTAATTGCTTTTGGAAATCTAATATCTGTAAATGTGAGTTATGATATTGAATGATAGAAATTGCGAACAGTAATCTACTGAAAAAAGTGTAGCTCATTTTTTAAAACATTTATAAATTAAATATGTGCGGTATTTTGGAAACTCTGAAAACCTTAAAATATCTGACAGCTGTGGAAATCTTATGGTTTCTTTAACCACATATGTTGGTCAGTATTTCTTGTAAAGATTATAGTCATTGTATACTCATGTTCTAAAAAAATCATCAGTCTGACAATGTGGCTTCGTGAGGGTCTTGACTTATTTTGAAAGATGCCTGTGGTAAGTTTTCAAGAGGGCCTCAGGTTCCCTGTACAAGCAGGAGTTAGAAGCCCGTGTTGCATCCTTTCTGTTAGGCTGTTTATAGAAAGTCATGGATGGGTGTTACAAGTTATAAAACAATTTTATATGATGTACTCCAACTCTGTGCATAAGCTTAGACTGGGCCACTTTGACACAGGAAATCACTGACGTGTTTGCAGGATTGACATCTAGAGGAAACAAGAAAATTTGGAACATGTGGTGAACATAGCTCTAGCACTCTGCAAGATTTTTCTTGTAAAGATTAATATGTCAGCATGATTTACAGTGAATTGAGTGTTGCCAATCTCCTGGTCATCCAGTAAAACAAAGCATGTATGTATCTGTATGACAGAGGTGAGTGAAGGAACTTTGCAGCCCATACCACCAAATCCAAAACTGCAACTTGGCAATTAATTTCCAGTGCTGAAGTATTTGCTTCTTTTGAGGACTACATACTGCCCCAGTGTTATCTTAAGCATCATAGGGCCTGGAAACCTTAACTGATCCTTTTCCAATAAAACTGTCTCTTTGTCTCTTCTTTGGGAATGTTGCAAGGAAGTAAGCTGTGTATAAAAAGACTTCCATATTTAAGCAGGAAGAGAAGTACAACTTTGTATACAAGGATGGAATTAACTGCAAACCTTCCTTTCCTCTCTTCCCTCCCTTTGTTTTTTTAAGTCTGTAGCTGGCATCAAAATGACAGCAGGAACAAACTCATATTTCTATGTACTCACAAAATGAGAATGGGAATTTAAGGCATTGGTGCATGTCCTTTGTATGTTAACAACAAAAATGTCAGGGCGGTTTAGAATCAGTGTTCAGTCTTTAGTGCTCTTCATGAAGCTGCTAACAAAGGGCTTCTTTTTGTTTTGCTGCGGTATAATTTTTAATGCTGCTGACAGACTTGGTTGCTGAAATTCAAGCTCTGGTTACTCACAGAGCAGATATAACAGATAGCTGCAGTTGCATTTTCTTGAGAGTGTTCCAGAAGCTATACTTCTCCCAGACCTTTGGGGACCACTTACTGAGGAACGTGGAGGACTTGGTGTCAGTATTGACACAATCCTTGGACTGTTTTCTAAGGTTATGCAAAATCTCCTGGTTGCATTATCATAGCAGCCACCACTCGCTTGAAACTGAACACTGACCACCAATTTTACATACAGAAGCTTTTTCTTTCGGATTGGAACTAGTGACCTGTGAGTGGGGATGCTTTTTATGCAAATATTGATGTGCTTATCTAAAAGATAATTTTCTTAGAATATGATTGGTGGTGGCAGTCTAGGGAGGTAATTTCATGCTTAATTTTGACAGTGAAGTTAGGTGCCTGTTTCTCCCAAGTAAGGGTGGGAGTTGGGCTCATTAAGTTAACTTTCTGAATTGTAACAAACAAGTCAAAAATAGATGAATCCTCTTAAATATGTACACTGTACAAGCCCCTAGTGCTTGTGAGTGAACCTACAGCATAAACAAGTCACCAACTACCTAAGTATTACATACATACCTGTCAACACTAACTCCTTTGTAATAAGTGAATGTGCAGTCACTTTGAGTGTAAGCTGATGAGGACTGGGAGACATTTAAATATTGATATAGATATTAGCATATTTTATACACTTTAGACCTGATTATTCCACTTTTATTTTAGTGCAGGTTCTTAAATTTTCGTCTTAAATAGATAGTGAAGAGGTATCTATGCTTATGGTACTATGAAAAGGTTTCATTTATTTGATAAAAATGCAATTGAACCCATTTTACCAATATTTATGGATTTAAGAGCTCCTGGGAAATAATAGGTGAAGAAAGGAAAAATCAGTGTTTTAGAGTAATCCTGTTCCATCTTGAGCCCTTTCCTTATTATCTGCATTAGTCTATCATAAGTATCCGTGCATGTATTCCAGCTCTTAATGACTTATTCTGAACATAAAAAATGAATTTTCCATTTATGTAGACAACTGAGTAATTTCTGAAACTCTTAAGGGTTTGGAATTGTCCAGCAGTGGGGTGAATTTCCATGTGGTGTATATTTCTATTCCCTTTTTTTGGTGAATGAGTCTGCTTTGGTTCCCCTGTAACATTTACAGGAACAGGAAGCAACAATGCTATTAGTACTCTGAGCCTGGATTTTTGTTTTGTTCCAGGCAGAGTTCCTAACCTTGGGACTGAGTATTTCACTTGGCTGTTTGAAAAGCTTTACCTCTTTGAAAAAGTAGTTACTTGCAGCACCCTATAAGGAAATGAGCTCTTTCTTGTTGAGCAATAAGTTTTTGCTAATAGGGACTGTTATTCCCATCTCCTAGAACATTCAAGTTTAGCAACTTTAAACATTTTTCACAGAACTTCATTGTATCTAGAGATTTTAGGCAGCTTCTAATCTGAAAATTTATGGATCAAGCTGTAACAGGGTAGGAAGTAAATTAAACAACTGGAGTATTTTGTCATTGCCTCTATGAAACAAAACAGTCGAGCAGAGACAGAGTTTCAAAGGTTCATTTCTAAACTGTGTTAGGTTTTAATTAGTGAAAGAACCTAGTGACTTACATTGCCACTTATTTATCAGTAGTTATTTACTCTACTAAACTTGCATAGATACATTTTATGTTAGACTGCCACTTCAATTCTAATTCAGTGTTTACAGTTTTTCAAGTTTGACTTTATTTTTTAAATGTATTTCAAACAGTATTGATAAAAAAATGACTTTAAAATGAAAGTTTTCTGTTGGAATCCATTCTATCAATGTAATAAAAAAAAAACATTAAAGATTTCATTTACCTAAATGCCATTCCATCCTTTAGTACAGCAGTTTTTGAGCAACATCCTTGTAACTATATTTCATTCTGGGAAGGTTCTGAAATCCTTTTTCTCTCTCCACCCTTGTTATATTACCTCTTTGCCCTAAACTCAAAGGATTTTAAAAAACAGATTTAAAAGATTTTTAAAAATCCCCTTGAATCATCCTTTGTCATTCAGTGACTCCATAGTTCTGGTTTTCCCCATTTAAAAATTACTAAGGACCATATCATACTGTCCACTGCAAAGGACACTGCTGCACTTTCAGAAACTGTGGCTAATTTGTGTGGTAAGAGGAAGGAAATAGCAACCTATGAAGCAGTCTGTCTTGCTTAGTAGGAGTCATACCGCATTTTCTCAGGGTAGGGAATCCTGTGTGATTGGGAAAAAAAAAGTAGATTCTTGCCTATTTATACAAGGGGCAACATTTTCTCTCCTAATTTTATTACATGTTTTTTAATGCCTGATGTAGTTACCTGTGCTCTGAGAAGCCAGTTCATTCTTGAAACTGATTATTAAAAAAGGCAGCTTGAACCAAAACTCTGTCATAGCTGAGTTGCCTAGGACTGCCTTGGAATGTCTGTTCTGAAACAAAGAAATTTAACCCAACATAGAGGTTGAGGTGGCAATTTAGTGACATTAAGAGTCACAGCCCATATTTCCTAAACAAGGTACCTTACAGGGCAGAAATTCTGTGATGCACGTCGTATCATAAGCCACAGTCTAGGTCTCGAACTCTGCTCTCAGCATGGCTGGCCCACCATGATAGAAGCCTGCAGAAACATTCTAAATAACAGCTTCCATGCTTCATAACTCTGCATGTCTAGTTTGTGGTGGCTTCAAAACAGTTTGCTTTGACAGGAATACACTATATAAAGTAGTTCTGTAGAAATTCAGTGAATTTTTGGAAGTTATCTTGCCCTTGTATCTGCAGCCTCATGCACTCTCCACTCTCTCCATTAAAAGGAGATAATGTAAAGTTCGTAGGTTTTTGTTTACACATTTTTTACATTCTTTCTATTTTAATATGAACAATGTTTTTTCCGCAAGGGATGCGATTCATCAGAACAGCCAATAATTTCTTTAGGTTTAAAGTTGCTTAAATGGACTCTGGGTTAAAAAGAACTCATTCCCAGCCTATGTCTATAAACAATTGCTTTAGGCCAAAACCTGACTTTCCTTTCTTGAAGGAGGCCAGGGGAGGGATCCTTGTTTAGCCAGATGTGATACACACTTATCCAAGGATGCTCATTCTTCTCCCTCCTCAGCTGAGTTCAGTGCTACCTGATCACAAGATTTTCAGTATTCAGTACTGTACCACAGGCTGTCGTGTTTTGGATGTGGTTGCGTTCTCCATAAAATGATATGGGCATCCCATTTTGTTGTCACAAAATGGGGTGAATGGTGTCAAACATTTAAATTGTTGCAGAATATGGGTCCTCAATTGTCCCCTTGATAATATAAATAAAATTAAAGCCGTGCTTGTGTCATGAGCCATTTTGTCTTGCCTTTCTTTTGCACTCTGGTTGCTACTAAATGTTATTTATTTGATGAAATGTCCTAATAGAACACATTGCTTTTTAATTTAAACTTCCTTTTTGTAAATCCACCAGCAGTTCTTTTTATGTTGGAATGCACACTGGATGAAGCAAATGGCTGCTTGAAGTGCATGTTAAAGACTCTATGATATCAGCAAATGACCTAAGTGTAACTTTGGGAAAGACCTAAGTGTAACTTTGGGAAGTTTTTTGCATGACTTCCAGGAGCTGTAGGGCAACTGAGGTAATAAGTGATTATGACTCATAAAGAGTAAAAGGAGCTGAAGTGGGAAATTACGGGAAAGAGCATAAGCTCTGTCTTTTCCCTGCTGTGATTTCAGGGCTATTTTTATTAGAGACAAGGGAACTTTTGCATGCCTAGAGAGAAGGCAAAATAAACGGGGATGTAGATATCGTTAGAGGAAAAAGGTAGCTGAATGAAGTAAGGGAGTAAGGCGCTAATAATCTCCAAATTCTGGTGCAGGAAGAACCAGGAACTGGCTTTTATTATTTTTTCCCCTTCTCTTTTCCACTGACCCCCCCCCATCCTCTAAGTAATCAAGTGCACTAAGGTTAGGGTGCATCCATACTGTTTTTAGGGTCTCAACAGTTGAAGCTAGTGAAAGAGATCAAGCTGTCCTTGGTAGGACTGGACTGTGAAACCTCCTATTTTACTGTAACTGGGGTGAAAGATGCAAAATGTTATGAGCGATGTGTTCCTGAGCCCTCTGTTACTTATAGAGCAATGCCTGCATATGCAGAAGCTGTCCTTGAAATTAGGATAAAAAAAGACATTTCTATTCTCAGCAAAAGAAGCATGGTAATAACAAAAGCAAGCTAGATGTTATTTCTCATTAATATAACATGCCTTATCTTCCAGTGTCTGCCAGATTTTCAGAAAGCTGTTTTTGAGATGGGCAGAACTTGTAGTTGCTGAATTTGAGGTGGATGTTTGTGCTTGTGTATCTGTGGAAGCCTGACAAGAAAAATTTGATCAGTTGAAAGACCAAAAAATAAAAATAAATTTTAAGGAACCTCATAAGATAAATCCTTGTGTTACAAAAGCTCTCTTCCTACTCCTCCCTGTGAATGCAGCAAAAACGCCTGTACCTATAGCTGCCCTCTGTGTCGCTTGTGTTAGCATAGTTCATCCACACCCACAAAGGCACACAAAGCTATTTTGCTTTGTGCTGGAATAGTGCCATCCAGGAGTCACAGCCAAAAGGAAAAATTCCTTTCAGCAACATTCATTGCCCTAAGCCAAAAACAAAGCAGAAAGATGCGCTTCTCTCTTTCACGCTTGTGAAGCTGCCGACAGTGCCAACATAAACCATGACTGATGCTCTGAAATGGCGCAAGTCCATGTCACTTTCAAATTCAGTGATGCAACCTGAGTTTACATTAATTAACTTTCTTGTAAGTTAAAGCTCTTTAAAGTAGTTTAAAGCTTTTGGGCGATGGAGCTTGTGAAGGGTCAGGAGCACAAGTCCTACAAGGAGCAGCTGAGAGAGCTGGGGGTGTTTAGCACGGGGGAAAGGAGGCTTACAGGGGACCTTAACACTGGCTCCAACCTCCTGAAAGGTTGTTGCCAGGTGAGAGTTGGCCTCTTCTCCCAGGCAACTAGTAACAGTACAACTGGAAATGTGTATAAGCTTCACCAAAGGAGGTTCAGTTTGGCCATCAGGAAGAATTTCTTCCCTGAAAGGATTGTCTGGCATTGGCCAGGACAGTGGGGGAGTCACTATCCCTGGAAGTCTTCAAGAAACAACCAGACATGACACTTACTGCCATGGTTTTTTAACAAGGTGGTGTTCAGTCAAAGGTTGGACTTGATCTTGGAGATCTTTTCCAACCTGAATGATTCTGTGATTTCACATTATGTTATTATACTTGCTATAAACTATAATTTCGTAACTGTGGTATGCTGCAGGCTCAAAGTAGCCTATACCTCAGGTACTATGCCTTTTTTGATTACTTCCTTGTAAAGCTTTAAAAAGGAAATGAGATTATACTGTACAAAGGAAAACTGCCTACCTTAAGTTATTAGGGTCTGTAATTTTCACTCAAATCAAAGGTAGGAGACTCACTGAATTGAGGAAAGGGGCTTTAATTTATCCGCATGATTTACCAATGAAGAAACATGATAGAGATGCATGCCCTTGTACCTGAAGACAAGTCAAAAGAGCAACTAATTTGAGGAAAATGAAAATCAGTTGGGACAGAGAATTTTAAACTCTATCTGTACTTTGAGACTGACCGCCTCAGCTTCTAGATCTAGATGAACAATAAGCATTTCAGCTCAATCTAAGAGTGAGATGCACGCACGCCAGCCAAACTTCACATGGCCTGACAAATCAAAAATGCAAGCACTTAATCAAATACCAGCCATAACTTTGATCCAGGTTCTTGGCCTGAATAATGGGGGTTCAGGACCTGGGAGTTTAAAAGTTTATATACGTGTAATTGATATACAGCCTAAATAAATACTGTAGCTGGAGGTCATAGAGTCAAATTTTAAAAGGTCACTGGTACCGTGTTAGCTGTGCTTAATCATCTAATTATGAAAGTAATGCACAGATACCAGTACGAATGTGGACATAGATGCTCAAAATCACCTTTAAACACCAGTGAAGAAAGATTTGGGGTAGCATAAAGTAGGGGAATTTGATTTGGAATGCTGACATAGGGCCAAGACTTGTGTATCAGCAAATGTATCACTGGTGGTCAATAACAGAAAATTGTAACAAAAACAGGTAAGCTGATTTCAGAAAGGAATTAGAAAATATTTTAATTCATACATTTAGAAATGTAAATTCTCTTCATGGTGAGAACGATTAAATGTACGAAACCAGAGCTAGTATGTCTGTGGTTTATGTAAGGCTCACTAAAAAGAGAAAATTGTTCCCTCCCTTGACAAAATCAAGGCTGTCTGCTTTTTGTTTGTAGAGCATTTTTAGGCTAACTGCACTAAAGACAAAACCCAAGAAAGTTAAAAAATTATATTTATTCTCCAAGTAGTCACCATGTCACTAAGGAGAATGAAACTGCAGATGCCTTTGTTCATTATTAGCAGAAAATTTACAAATTTGGTTCAGCTTTAGCCCCTTTTGCCATTTCCAACTTCCTTGTTATTCTTCTCTGAAACAAAATAAAATTACATATATAGTGTTTTTGTACCACAGAAATTATCCCTCTTGGTTCTATTTTTTGGATAATAATGATCCTGCATTTTTCCAACACCTAAATGTTGTTTAAAAATTTGTAAAACCATCCAAAGGCCAACATCAGTGAATCTGGCCTCTACAATCAGTGTGTCCACTGAGGATCTGACCTCTCCTTTTCAAACCGGACACTGTATCCCATATAACAGCACATTTTTGCACAAGCTTCCAGCTTGTTGCAAGCACCACAGCTTTTCTAACACCGAGAGTTGTCCAGAGGCCATAAAACAACAGTGGCTACCACTGTAGCTTAAATGATCACTTCCACCTGGGGCCACTGCAGAAGGCCAAGAGCCAGATGAAGTCTTATTCCTCTTTTGCTCTGCATGGCTGTTCTGGAAGGTACATTCTAGGTGAGGTACAAAGGCAAACTAATCCCTCCCTGAGCTGTTTTAGATAATGTAATAGACTAACAAAGATGTTATCCTGTGAGTTCTAGCAGGAAGGTAGAGAGGAAGACTTTCAGGGAGAGCAGAACAAGAGAATTTCTTCAAGTCCCTCCTCCTAGCTATACATTCTCATTGTTTCTTAGATTGAAATAGTCCAGAAGCAGTATGAGCGCTTGTCAAACTCATGCAAATATTAATTATTCTCTTGGGAGAAAATCCAAACAAAAGTTCATTGGTGGAGAGCATGCAAGCACATTTTGTTAGAGAGGTATTTTAGATCATGCCATGATTCCACCTCTTGCTGATGTTATTCTAATGAAGGCATATTCAAACTACTGTCTTTAATGCGCTTCAGCAGCTAAGTGAATTTTAGTATGTTTGGTGATATACTCCCCACATCAGAAGAACTGCAGAACACTTAAACAGGGCACTATATTTAGGCGAGAACCAGTCCTTTTTTCCACAATTGGCCTAGAATGCACCACATTTGCAGTAATCTGCCACCTGCTCCTGTTTTCCTCAGTTGAATCTACCCCAAGCTCAGCTTTAGAAATTTATATAAATAGATTGGTATCCTATTTCTGCAGACTGGATATTTGATCTTTCAGATTTTTTCCTTGTTTCTAACTTTAGTGAAATACTTATCCTACTCCGTTCATGTTGTTCCTTGCTGTTTTTTTCATTTTTCTCTAAGTAGATATCTAGTTCTGCAGTACATGAATGCCAAGAATATTCCCAGTCCCAGAGCATTGATCTCAGAAAAGCAAATCTAAATGAGACAAATGTCAAGGAAAATAATTCTTATTGGTATTTTCTTTTTTGTTATTACTAGACAAAGAAAAATCCACTACTATAATTTTGTTTTTAAGGACTCTTATTTACCGGAGACAGAGTTTAGTCTCAGGGCAAATTTTCATTATGAGAATGACTAGCAGACTTCTAGTCAACTACGACTTCTGGGTTCCTTTCTGTAGCTAGTTAATTATGTCAACTTTAACCACTAAGACTCTTTTCAGGGTTACTTATTTTGGTGGCAAAAGTTGGTTAGTCAAGCTTGATTACACTGAAGCCAAGTAGAAGAACATATTCCACAAAACATCCTGGCCCCACCCTTGCTCAGTGAAATCCACTAAGGCTGGGCTTTGGCACATAGGAAGCTGCTTAGGAAATGTGAGAACGTGGAGATTGTTAACTCCGGTGGAATTTGAGGCTAAAGCTGGTTGTATTGTGGGTTTACTTCCATGGTGAAATGGACTCAGGTTGGTTCTTTCCCCATACAAAATTGAGTGGGGAAAAATGTAGAGCAAATTCAAGTTTAAAAAATGCTGAATTTTTCTCATGTTCTTTGCAATTTGTTTCCTGAACTCAGTGGTTTAGGGACTTTAATATGTAATTAAGCTATTCTCCCTGTTGGGTGAAAAATATTTGGTACATTTTTGTTTTGTTTTTCTCTTATTATATATCTAAAAGTTTAGACTTATGAAGTATTGATCTTTTTAACAGTGCCAAGTAGGATTATAACATTTTCTTTTTGATTTTGTCAATTATAAAATATTCTTCTTTGAAATGGTAAAGGAAGTTTAGAACATATAGCAAAAAAAAAAAAAAAGGGAGGGCTAGTCGAAGTTACACCTTGAAAAATATGAGATGTGTAATTTATAAAAATTTTATCTTGAAACACCTTCATTCTTAAATTATCTAGCATTAAAATGTTGTTTTATCAGATTTCTTGTCTCTTGCTAATTTTGGAATCTGCTGATTGGAAGTGATAAATCTTGATTTTTTTTCAAAAGATTTTTTCAAAATTTGAACAAGAATTAATTTATTGTGGAAAGAAAAAATGTCATGATCACTGTTGTTGATGCTTTTAGCATTTTTAATTTTTTTAAATAGAATATGGAAGAGAGAGCATGCTAGAATTTATCCTTATTTTCAAAGTATCAGATAATTGTTTATCAGTGTGAACTTCTTGGACTACAAGAGTTGTTTCATTAGTAGTCAAAATGATTACCTTTATATAAGCTGTTTTCAAAGATTTGGGGTTATAGGGATACAACATGTTTAAATGTCTTAAATGGAAGCAAGAACCTCACCAAATGTGTTTTGAGCTGTGAATGGCAATGCTTCTGGAGCAATATGTGACTTTCACATACCTGTGTAGTTTTTACAGAAGATGCAGCCTTTATTTACATTGCTTTCAGTTTGTACAACATTAAAAAAAAAAAAGTTGCCATAAAAAAAAGAAGCTGTCATTAAAAACTAACATAAGGATAGTAATTTCAGTGGCCTAAAAATTACTGATTTCTTAGGGGTTCCAGTGACAAATCCTTTCATTTGTATGAATGAGTAGAGACTTGAGGAAAAAGATTGCGGTTTTGTTATATCAGACTGTGACAATGAGCATTTCTTAGAGAGAATATTGTTTAATTAACATAATTTAAAGGGTAATAATCTAAGTCTTTTATGTTTAGCTTGATCTATTGTGTCAGTGTGTATTCAAGACATTGAAGTGTTTCTTTTTTAAATCCCCTAACTTTGTACTCAGCCTCAAGGAGTGCTCATGCATAAAGAATTTGCGGTTAATTTCTAAAATAGTTCTTAGGAATTAATGTGTATGTGCAAATCCTTGCAAGTAGAAATTAATTTGTTGTTGCAATTTGTTTAGTTTTCCTTTCTCTGGGATAAACTTCAGTTACAAGTTTCTGTGCAACTGTGTGTGTGTGTGTGGCCTTGGCGAAGGTTTGCAGTGGTTGCCTTGCCCTATGAGTCTTGTCAGACAGAAAGGGAGGCAGGAGTCTTGGTAGAAAGGTGCCATTTTGCAGAAAAATAAAATGACCTGGTAGTATCAGTACAAATAAATGCTTCATAAATGACTTCCTAAGCAACGGGTGCACAAAGGAAACTCTACTCAGAAGCTTGTCTTGGTTGCCCGAGGCTAATGCTGCTAGAGCAATACAAGTTCATGCGCTGGGATGACTAGGGGAGATTCTGGGACTGTGTGGATTTGCTCCCATTGTTGCCAATCTAGACAACGTGGTGAGCATGGAGGCTAGTTTCCATATCTATAATATGGCAATAATCATCCTCCCCGCTGGTTATGCACATCTTATGGTAAGTAGCTGCTTGTTATGCTGAACATCAGCTGCAACCTATTTTGATTGTTGGTTTTTCTGTGATTGATCACAGCAGAAGAAGATGTTAGGTCCTGAGCAGAGGGAATAATTTAGGATATGCATCCTTTAGAACACCTTTTGTTAAGCCTGGGAGAACTGACAATAGTAAATTCAAGCTGAGTTGCAGACCAATAGCACATGCTGGGACATGCTGTTCTATACTTAGAGAAAATAGGTGCATTAGTCCCAGGATATCACGTTTCAAACCGTTAAATAGACATAATGAGGTGATGTACTGGTATAATTACAGCTGGTGACAGGAACAGCTTTTGGAATCCGTGTCTGGACACTTACAAGGGCTGTGCCTGAGGCAGCTGAATAGAACCAGCTTCTAAAGACTGTGATGGGTACATCAGCTATCCCCTAAAAACACCTTCAGTAGCTTCTGCTTCCTACCATTGCTGTTCTGTCAAGAAATGCTACTCTGGTTGAGTAGTGGTTCCACACTATTTTGTTCCAACATGTTAAAATTCAAGTTTAGCAGTCTTTGCTTTTGAAACTGGTAGCGGTCATGGTCTGTAGAGTTAAATTTTTGATTGAAAATCGCATTTTTAGTCTTTTAAATACTAGTCAATAAGGCGTCTCTCTAGTAAGCTTTTTTTTTTTTTTGTTAAGAGGAGGAAATAAGGTAATAGTAATTATTATTAGTAGTAATAATAATAATAATCCCAAACAACAAAACAAAAAACTGCACCTAAATACAGTACTTAGCAGCACAGCTTTCCCATTATATGACAATAATGGATATCAAAAATATCCAGTTGTATACTTGCTCCTGACATGGTACTTTTCCACTTGCAGGCCTGTAAAACTGTTGACTGCATTTTGTCTTTGGTGCTGAGCACATACTTGCAGTCTCAGTCATAAACTATGTATTGACAACAGGGCTCAGAGTGTGTAGATCCCATGGTGAAATACCAGGTGAAACCATTATTTCTAGACCAATTAAATGTCATTTCCAGTCATTCTCTTTTGATTTCTCATTTCCACATTAGTTTTAAACCTGGAAGGTGAACTTTCTTTAGAGCTGATGACTGATTTGTAGGGATTTTGTGAATGACTGTCTGGAGATTATTCTCCCATAGAAAATTCCCTCGTCCTCTTTAAAATTGAACTGTTACTTAGCACTAGATACATGTGTGTGGGTTTGGTATAAAACTCAAGGGGACATTATTTTTTGGATGTCTACATATATATGTGTGTGTATTCATGTTGCAGAAGGACTTGGGGGGTGGTTATTATTCATACTACTATTGTTTCTGCTGGCTTCGACAAAAGAGCAGCTGGTACTACTAATGAATGTTTAAGGTGCCCATTTTTTCTCTCCAGACTCATCTCTGCTGCAGGGAAATATATTATGCTGGGAACATTTCATGAAACAATTATTCATTAAATGTCAATGTAGTTCCCAAGGTATAGTAACAGTTTCATTTCCTTTAGAGAGGGCTTCCACGGTTTCCCTCTGTAGCCAGCCTCGTGAAATACTGGGATGAACAGTGATAGGAATCAAAACACCTTGAACTTTGGACAAATTCACATCTAAATAGGAATAGAGTAGTTTTTGAATGCAGAGGGGATTTGCAGAGATCCCTTGGGATTCCTTTTAGTTTGCCACTAGGATAGTCAGTGGTAAGATTGCTAGACTTCAAGGAAAGCCTGGCTATGCCAAATTTTAACCTTAGTCATTCAGGTTTGAAATTACTTGTATAAGCAAATACATCTCCATCCATATTAGCCATTTTTTTCTTGGTCAGTGTATGCTGTTGAAATGAAACTGTTTCTGAAAGTAGTTGACTGGCGGATGCATTAAAAACTGGAACTAATTTCCTTAAAGTCATCTTCTTGAAACTGTAACTTCTAGTAATTTAGAGGCTTTTGATTTATGTCCTATGAAAGGAAAAGTTACTTATAAATGGTACATTACAAATGGCACATTCACACAAAATTTCACTGATTTTAATAAAAAATCCACCAACGCTCCATTGCATTTACTATAAAGAATAGATCACTGCTTTAAACTCTGCAGTAATTATAACTTCACAAGTTCACAAAATCTAGGTTAAAAAATAAACAGTCCAATCTGTGTCCATATTGGGAAAGCTATGGGGTTTTGACTGTCTTTTCTTTATTGCATTCATGCTTTCAAGCTTTTCTCCTGAGGACCTCTAATTCCTTCTACATTATAACTATACAAAAATATTTATTTTGGTGAATATTTGTGGAATATTGTGTTACTTCTAATAAAGTTTATAAAATCCAGTGTGTCCAGATGCTTATTCCTTCCATTGCAAATTCATTCAGTATCTTTTGAACTTTTATCCTGCTTGCTCTTATGAGTCATGTTACGGTAGCACCTGTAGGAAATCAAGTGCTGTATTAGGACTAGGAGAACACCCTCTCTAAAGCTGCCTGCCAATTACATGTAGATTTACCTGCTGCAGAGTTGTTAGTCATTATTTTATTCTTCTCTCTCTCCCAGCTGCCACTAAAAGCAAAGGATTTATTTATTGTTTGCTTATCTTTAACATGAAAAGACCACCCCAAATCAAATAAACCTCCCCAAAAAGTGATTTGTCATGAAGGATAGTATAGGCGTTGTACAAGATCAATGAATGAGACACAGATGTACCTGTAAGGAGGTACTGGCACTTTCTGCTGTGGCATGTGCCCCACAACAAATCACGGGTGGGAGCAATGACACCTTAGCCATCCATTTCTTGGATATATCTAGTGGCAATGTAAACTTTGAAACAGCCATTTCTGGACTGATAAGCTTCTGAGAAATGCAGGTGGCACAAATAATGCTTTTTGCTTGAATGAATGCCCACATGCATTTCAGATATTTTTGGGTCATCTTTAATTGCCTGCAGCGCTTTTGCATTTTGTCCATTTTTTACAGCCTTGGTAAAACCAGGAGAGCTAGAGGACCTAGTTTCAAGGTCTCTCCTGGAGTTTCTGTGCACCAACATGAGACATTAGGTGTTGAAGCCGCTTTGCATTATCCATGTCTTAGCACTTGGAAACAACTTTCATCTTTTTAAAGAATAAATTTTCAAAACAGATACCCTTTTAAGATAAGAGCACTGATGGGATAGAACAATGCACATATTTTTCATGAACCCTTCTCTCTACCTGAAATGACATAAGATAAGACCATGTAATAAATTTATTTCCTATAATAAATCTGCAGAATCCATAGGCATCTGTACTGCTTTTATGAACACGTGCAATCACAAACAGAAATTAGAGTCAGTAACACTGTGCTGTATGAACACTTCTCTCCTTTATCATTTTCAGAGCACTGTAAAAAAATCCATGTAGCTGTAATCAGTGGTAATTTTACCTAGCCCTTAATTTTGCAGTTTGAACATGCATGAAATAGGTAAATACCTATTTTATCCATCCATAAACTGAAGCTGAAAGAGGGAAAAAGCCCGAGCTAGCTCTACTAAAGCAAATGGGGAAGTTCTGTATTGCTTTTAAAGCAAACTGGATATTGTATTTTGCCTGAGGCCATGTAATAAATAGCTTTTACAGGTAGAAGTGGAACAAAGGCACCACATTATTTTATAATAATGTTCAAACTGCTCAGAATCAAAAGCATAGCATTTAATGTATCATTTGTTAATGTCGTTTTAGCAATACTACAACCATGCATTTTTTCATGAAGCGAACCGTATTTTAAGTTTTTTATTTTGCCTTTCTAATATTTCAGATATTCCTGAAGATATATGGTCAAATTTTATCCTTTGTACAACTGGAAATTAGGTGTATCTATAGATGGAGAAATGTATCATGAATTTTCACTGGTGTATCAGAGAGCAAAATTTGTCCCTTTTGATTTCAAAACCCCCCTAACTTTGCTTAACGGGATAAAATTTAATGACCATCTCTTTATTCGTGCTTTTAATGATGAGCTATAGTTTTGGAATAAAGAGTAAATTATTCCTGATTTCCACTGTGCCATAAAGTAGATATTTAATTTAAAAAATAAACAAATACCAACACAACCCCTCAGTTTTTTTATTTGTATCTTTTCTCATCTGTCTGCAATTTTTAAAGGAAAGGACTTTAGGTGGAAAGGAGGATTTTGTGTATGTTTTTGACAACCAAAGTGGGTTGAGCATTCTGTTCCATCTTTAGAATCCAGTGAGGTGCCTGAGGCAATATGAGTAGAAGATGGAAAAAGAATCTTTTCAAAAAGATTCAGAAATCATTTTGATAAGTCTGTATTTCCTTGCTTGACTTGACAGTTTTATTTCTTTGTAGAGCCACTGGCTATTGCTGTCTTTGATTCTTCTAACTCGACATACTGCAGTAAAGCATTTAATACCTTATAGGATCTGAAATTGTTTTTACTAAGGCAAAGCAGGGGGGTGGGGGAGTGGGCAGCAAGGAGCAGCAAATGTGGTGGATTTAGTAACAGCTGAAAGTAGCTCATTACAGGGCGTTGAGTTTGGTTCCTTTTGGATCCTTGTGGTAATTCAGCTTTAGGCAACACAAGTCCAGAGAGGCGGTGACATGAAAGCCTCAAAGAGGAACAGGGAAACAAGTTAGAGCAGGCTGAGCAGGAAGAAGGTATACATGAAACAAAAAAAAAAAAAAAGAAGTGTGATAATCCTTGTCGATATGCTCAGTGTTTTGTTTTTGTTGTTGGTTTTTTCTTCGAAAGACACGTATAATTATTTCAGATATATTTTCTGGCTTTTGACACCATGTGTCCTATTGGAGTTGCTCTTCTTCTGGTTGCACATTAGTGTGGGAAGTGTATTAGAGCTGTCAGACTATGTCCCTCTATTTAAAAGTGAGTGGGGAGTATGTGGATAGTCTTGGTTTGTGCAAAGGAGGCAGAATGAAAAAAACCCCACTTGCATCATTAGTTTCAGGATCTGTACCTTCTGAAATCCTTCTTGTAAAAAAACTAACAATCCTACCCCCCTCCGAAAAGAAAAAAAAAAAAAAAAAAAGCCACAATGAAAAAAGCAGCCCCATGTTAAAAAAATAAGCTAACAAAACAGAGGGCATAATCCCCCCAAAACAAACACTTGGAAGTCTTAGGCCCGACAGAGATGGTTATGGTAACTATGAATTTAATCATAAGCAAAAATAGTGCTGATTCTCTCACACAGTAACTATTCGTGTCTTCAACTGTTGTTCTCCATATTAATAGAGGTTTGCCCTCCTAAGTAGAGGAAATGAAAATTTTTTGTTGTTTTCTGGACTGTAATTGGAATTTATGTATGGGAAAATTTGATGGAAGAGAAATGTGTCCATTAGACATCGGGATTTTAAATAATCAAGGGTGAAATTTTGTTTTATTCTTTCATCAGCACTGTATTCCTCTGGAGAGCAGGAAAATTAGGAAGTTCACCAAGCTGGCTCTGGGCAGAACAGTGGCATTTCTGGCTGTATGGATATTGCTCATATGCAGCTTAAATTTGGATATCAGCAGTTTTAACAATGATAACTGAAATGAGAAAGGTCCTTGTGAAGCACTGTGTTGGTGGAATGGTATCACTGACACAGTTGACAAAAGGTTGTGATACCAGACCATTCTTATTTTCTTATTCTGTTTGTTGAGGAGAGAAATACTGGATATGTCCAAAGCTTTCTGAGGAGTTGCTCCTGTTTCTGACCCTGTTGTCTCGTTTGCAGTGCTATAAGAGCTCTGGCAGAGCTCTTAACAAGGCTTATGGCAGGATGGGAGAGGAAAGAAAATGAAATTCTTACAACAGCAGGACGGGCAGAGGGAGAAAGCCTGGGGGGAAGAAGGAAGAAAAATATGCCATTTGGGGATTTTGGAGACAAACAGCCCTCCAAGGGAGGCGGTACTCGACACTGAGAGCTCTTTTTGAACTACAAGCCTAAGTCACATACTTGTGCATACACCGTGCCTGCCCTGCTGCACTTGCATCTGCTTAGGAGATCACTGCTGCTATGTCATCTAACCAAAACATAAAAAAAATACGAGTCACCACTGCCAAATAACTGTAAATTTTGAAATCAGCCCATAGCTGCTCCATAGGTCATTCTGTTTTAAATCACACCTAATGCACCACACAAAGACATTGCAGCACTTCTCTTGGCTTAAAGGCAGTTGTCCATTAGATAGATATACCTATGGATTTAAGTCCAAGCCTACAGTACTGGAGCAGTAAATAGCTCTGGATTTCTCAATGTCTTGGTAAGTCTTTGGAGTTTTTCTCCCTCTGTAATGTAGGAGTTTGGACTTGTAAGTATGTTGGAAATCAAGATGACAGAAACTTGTGGTCAATTCCTGTTATGTGGCCTCTCACCAATTCTCTTGGTAATATCCATAGACTCTTCTGCCAAGATCCTGACAATTACAAGCTGCTGAGACTATAAGAAATGGAATGTCTATAGTTAGTTCCCAAGTAATCAGGTACCTAAATGTATGTAATAGCCAAACTTTAGATATCAGAGCATTAAAATTCTTGCTATTATTTATTGCTGTCTCTGTGTACATATGTGACACAGGGTATGACAGACAAGCTAGCACAAGATAATGAATTCTGAAAAGTGCTAGAATAAAACTATGAGTTCTTCCCTGGTATCTTAGAGCAAACATAGCTTTTGAGAAGAAAGCATTTTTTTTTTACAATAGATCTTTGCTCTTAGCAGTAAGAGAGAATATATAAACTATATAACAGCCCAGGGGCTTAATAATCAGTTTTGGTACAAGAGATTTGTAAGTGGTGGGGAATGGCTGGGGGGAACATTCTGCTGCCTTTGTTCCTTTCCTCTTTCCGAGTTACAACTTCTGAAAATGAAAAAAAATTTTCTCTTTGCTTCAGTACTTTTGATATTGGTACTCTTTGGCAAGAGTAATCTTCACTTACCTGCTTCATGCACCAGTGAAGTTCTCCATGGCAGTGTGTATGTGTAATTAGATAATACTTCTGAAGTCTTCAGTGTCCATTGCTGGAACACAGAGGAGAACTTGTGAGCTTAAAAAATGCAACAAAGGGTAGAACCCTACTACATGAATTAGAGAATTTAGCATTTATATCAAAGGTAAAAAGCAGGCAGCAGAAGTGTGAAAAGCTTTTCCTCTGAAACACCAAAGTGAATGAAACTTAATTTGAATCTCTTGATTGAAGTAATGATTTTCAGGTTATATTCGGCCTTCTGCGCTGTTCAAGGCTTGATATCACTTCTAACCATGTTTGGTTCTGAAGAGACCTTGAGTTAAATGTCCTGCCCACACAAAACTGTCTGAACAAGAAGGCTTCAAGGTACTCAGAGGTGATGATTGTCCTGCAGTCTTTTCTGGCAAAAAAAAGACCAAAATGGAGACAGAAAGTGAATGCTTTGTGGCTTAGAGCAGGGAGAAGTAGAGAGAGAAGCGATAGAAAGAGATTCATACAGAAGTTTGGGGAGGTGATGATGCAACCTCTGTTGTAGGTGCTTGTTTTTAATACTAAAGCCCTTGGAAGGCAAGGGGGAACTAAGAAAGGGTGGGTGGAGGAAGGAGGACTTGCTGGGTTTTGTGGACAGTGGATCAATCCTAACTCCTCATGACCTTCACACTTCCTTATCCTGTCATATCTTTTTAAACAAAATTATTAAATTACAGTTACCCAACTGATAAACAGGGGAAGTTACACACTCACATCTATTCATCTGGCAGGAGAGTGTGACAACCAGTCTTTCAGATGCCCCAAAGCAATGGGTGTCTTGGGGTGGTCATGTAGGCTGACTAATATAAAATTTCCAAACACTTACGAGTATGTCTGTGCCTATAACTCGAGTTAAAGATTCGTTATGAGAGCTCTGGTATATTCTTTATTCAATTATTTTCCCCACCCACAGTGCTACAGGCTCTGCTGCTTAGAAAATGAAAGTGAGAGTGGCAGGTGAAATGGAAGAAGCATTTGATAGACCTAACACCTAGTTAATTTTTCACATCTGAAAGTCACATACGTGTTTTGAGTACTGTTTTCTTTGAAAGGTAATTCCTCAGCTAGGCTTTTTTAATAACAGCTTCCCACTAAGTATACCACATGCCCACCTCCATGTTTTGTACATGTACTTGGAAGTAACAAGTTACACTCTATGCTCTGTCTGAAGTGTGAGTGGTAATTCTTGGAAATGTCTGGTTTATATAAGGCATGGAGAGTGTTGTATGAACCACAGATAAAAGATGCTGAAGATGTAAAGCAAAGAACCTTTTCAATACTGAACAAATACCCTGTTTGCCTGTCAATGAAAATGTTTGCATTTTTTATCTGGACAAGCCACCTAAAAGTAGGAAGAAGTAACAGAGGAGACCTTCTTCGTACCACTGAAACAAGCCTCATGTTCCAGGCCTTGGTCTTCATGGGAACTTTAATCTGCCTGGTATCTGCTGAGAGGTGAATGAAGGAAGGCACAAGCAGCTGAGGTTTCTAGAGTGCATTCATGGTAACTTCCTGCTGCAGCTGCTGAGGGCCCTGACAAAGGGCTGCTCTTTGCTGGGCCTGACACAAGTGAGGAGGAACTTGCAAAAACTGTGAAGGCAGGGGCAAGCCTTGGCTGGACTGAGCACAGGATTTTGGAATTCAAGCTCCTGAGAAAATGAAACAGGGCATATAGCAGAATTACAACCCCTGGACCTTAAAAGAGCAGATTTGGGCCTCTTTAGGTGTCTGCTTGGAAGAATGCTGTGGGGTACAGTCCAAGAGAGCTGCTTGGGTGGTTTGGTGTTGTTCTCCTCTTGAGGGTTGCGTCCTCCAAGTCCAAGAGTAGTTCAACCCAACATGCTGGAAATTGAAGCAAAGGTGGTAGGAGACTTGTGTGGATGAACAACGATCTTCTGATGCAATTAGAAATAAATAAGAAGCATATTCAAGATTCAAAAGGTCAAGTGAACTAGGAGGAGTACAACCAAATGTAGAGGGACAGGGTTAGGAATGCCGGAACCAATATAGCATTCAATCTAGCAAGGGATTGAAAAGTAACAAGGGCTTCCTACAGGTCTATCAGAGGCACAAGAAAGACCAAGAAAAACATGGGCTCCGTGCTGAATGGGGAAGGGGACTTGATGACAAATGGCATGGAAAAGACTGACATGCTCAATGCCTTCTTTGCTTTGATCTCTGCTAGTAAGACTTGGCTTCACAAAGGCCCCTGAGACCAGTGGGAAAGTCTAGAAGAAGGAAGACTTAGCTTAGGGGATGAGAATCAGGTTAGGGAATTTTAAATGACCCTTGTCAAGCACATATCCATGTATCTCGATGCATGAGGAAATTGGCTGATGTCATTGTATGGCCACTTTTGATCTTTGGAGGATTGTGCTGATAGGGGAAGGTTCCTGAGGACTGGAAACAAGTAAATGGTGTGACTGTCTTCAAGAAGAGAATGAAGGAAGAACTTGGAAGCTACAGGCCAGTCAGCTTTACCTTGATCACTGGGAAGGTATGGAGTGAATGATTCTGGAAAATATTTCTGGAAACACAGCAAGAATAAGTAGAGGATTGGATTAGTCTGGAGGGATTTATTAAGGGAAGATTATCCCTGAACTGTATTACAGCCTTCTGCATGAAATGAGTGATTGTGGTTGGTGATGGTGTGATGCAAGTAGATGATCAGTGGATGATTTTCTTCACTTTAGTAATGCTTTCAACACTGTCTTACAGAACATCCTCATAGACAAACTGATGAAGGATGAACCAGATAAGCGAGTAAAGAAGGAGATAAACTGAAATCTGCTTGAATTGTAAGGCTCAAAGTCTTGTGGTCAAAGGCATAAAGTTCCAGCTGGAGATTAGTCACTAGTGGTGTACCCTGAAGGTCAATACTGTTTAATATCTTCATTAATCATGTGGATGATGGGGATGAGTGTACCCTCAGGAAGTCATAATCATGCAAAACTGGGAGGAATTGTTGATAGACAAGATTATTGTGTTTCTTTTCAGAGAGGTCTTGACAGGCTGAGCAAGGCAAATAGCACTGTGGGTTGCATTAGGAAAAGTGTCACAAGCAGATTCAAGAAGGTGATCCTTTCCCTCTACCCAGCCTTTGTGAGATCACTGCTGGAGTGCTGGGTCCATTTCTGTGTTGCAAAAAAAACTGAGACATGAACATACAACAGTGAGTCTCCTGAAGGTCCCCTGTGCTGATTAATGGACTAGGGCATCAGGTCATGTAAGGAAAAGATGCAGAATTTGGGATTACTTAACCTTGTGTGTATCTCATCATTGTGCATGATTACCTCTTGGAGGGAGCAAAGAAATGGACGCAGATTCTTCACAGGGGTGTTGTGTGAAAGGCCAAGAGTGTGTGAACTGTAATACACGCAATTCCATTTGAACCCCATAGAAATAACCCAGCTCGTTTTCTCACAGACTGGCTTTCCACTGGCTCAGTTCCCAGCAGTTTGTTGATTCTGCATCCTTGGAGATGTCCTGTGTCCAGTTAGACTTCATCTTGAGCAAACTGAGTTTACTCTGCTTTGGTCAAGGATGTTGGACTAGAAAATTTCTAGATCAACTTCAATGATTTTTTTTTAATATATTTTTTGTGGAAGTCCATGAAACCAAAATATGACCACTATAGGAACCAGAATCCCATTGGACTCTCATTAAAATGATACTAAATTATAGCATTTGAGGACAAAATTATAAATACAACAAAGCAATGTTTTTTCCTTACTTTTAATAATGAACAGTTGTCCTGAGTTTTCTTTCAGAGTCCCAATATGTGCTTGTGAATAGACTGAATAGTTTACAGAGTTGGCAGCTCAACAAGCACTTTAAGGCCAAGAGATAAAAAATGTCACTCCATCAGAGCCATCCTACCTACATCAGGGATTTTTTTCTGATCTAGCTTGTGGCTACAAGATAGAAATTCTTATTATAGGCTCTTTCAAGATTGTAAGAGAAGTTAAAAAAAAAAAAGGTTAAAAAATGTATAGCACAGCAGGCTAACTTTTAAAATGTTAAACACTTGATTTTTTTTTATGTGCATGTCATAGACGGAGAACAGTTTGAAATGCACATGACACTCTAATATCATCTGACATGCTAACATTTCAGTCTATGTGGTCAAACTGGTGATGCTTGTTTTGAGTCTAGTCCTTGGGACCCTTTCTTGTGTGTATAGTTTCCCTTACAGGAGATAGGAAATGGTTACTTGGGCAGCTAGCCTGTACTGCTGGGTTTTAAATGCTCAGCCACATGTAGACAAAGATATTTCTGCGTCTATGGGGGCTGAGATGGGGAAAGGAAGTGGTGTTGGAGCCAAACCTCTTCGTTATGACTCCATGAAAACATTGACTGCAAAGACAAGGATCAAAATGTGACTCTTTTTTTGTCTGGTTCCTTTTAATGTGGGACTCTTCTGTGTGTCCAGGCAGGGCTCACTGGGATTTTCTTTTATTTTTAACATCTGGAAATCGTAATGGCAATATCTGTGTTTGGAATAGGCTTTAGATAGGTGAGAGTATGCACTAATAAATTTAGGGCACTCATGTTTGGAAGTCTTCTGCTGAAGACTTTCAGCTTTGCATTTTCCACCTCTCACAAATACGAGCTCTTCTTACTTTCCTTTCCTGTACATTGTCCTAATTTGAAACCTCATATGTAAGGTAAAAAGGGGAAACTGAAAAGTGGACACCTTTTGTCATGGGAAAAGTTCATGTCTCTACCACTGTCCCCAGGGCTTTGGCTCTAAGAAATTTCATCCCCACATCAAGTTTAAATAGTAATGCAAAGTTAGTTTTGCTTGTTACCAGTTCATCTGGCTATTGATTTGTTTGATTCTTGCTATTTTTTGTCCTGCAAGTCTGATCAGCTGGAATGACAAGACACGTCTTCAAGTCTGAGAGGAGCACCTCTCCTCTCCACATCCAGTTTTAGGGAGCTACTACATAAGGGTGAACTTATATTTTTAGTAACACTGTTTGAGTGACTAACACATGGTTACATATAGGAAATTCCCAGTTATCAAAAACTCCATTTATAAACAATCTCTGTAATTCCATTTTCTCCTGACTGCTGATCATTTGACCTCAACTTTGTCCAAATACCCTGGATAAACCAAATGTGGTTTGGCAGTCAGGATTCTGTTATATTTAAGCTTGATTCATAACGTGGCCATAGTCCGGTAATGACACATATCCACTTTTCCATAATGTACTCAAAAACCTGTGGATAAAACATGAGTGCATAAATGCTAGGACTGTTTTGCTTCAAATTACAGTGGTAGGAGAAAAGAAAGTATTTTTAAGATCACACAAAAAGTAGTTTTCAGATTACTCAGTTACAAAGGGTTGTGAGGAAGGGAGATGTCTCCTTCCCTAGGGTTCAGTAAGCCTCTTTGGCACAGAAATGCCCCTTTCAGGGATGAGAAGAAAACCAAGGAAGGAAAGAGTTCCTGTGTCATGCAAAGGTGTAGGCACTCAGATCAGAGCAGGTATCAGGAGCAGGGAGGCTGGTGGAAGAAACGCCAGGGGAATAAAAATCAGGCCCCAGTAAATACAAAAAAATACAAAACAACTTTTCAGAGTCCCCAAGAGGACTTTACACCACAAAACACGCAATGAACAGATGGCTAGAAAGGGAGCACTCCTGAAAACAAGGGATCCTTCCTACCAGCAGACAGGCATATTTGGTTATGGTATGTCTATATTGAGATTTTTTTTACACATATCTATTTCATGTTTTGAGTGTATTGTTCTAATAAAGCCTAGTCTCCATGTTTCAAAACCCTTGTGTTGTGTTTTGATAAGTTCAACTTGCGGGAGAGGTTCAGCAAGATTCACTGGAGTCCTCAGTGTTGACAGCAATTTTGAAGTAGGTTTGCAAAAATTCTTTCCCAAGGAAAATTTTGAAATAGGATTTCCAGAATTCCTTTCCAAAGAAAATAATTTTTTTTAAGTTTGTGGGGACTTTTGTTTGATATAGAATTTATTTTTCTCTTATCTGACGCAGAGATAAAAAATTCTATGAGTATTTGAAATTTGAATACTTTCAGACTAAAACCCTTGTGGAACCTCATCTGTAGTCTAGATTAAATTTCCACAATCAAGTAAATGATTGAGAACTTATGGGAAGTACCATTTTTCCATGGAATGTCACCATTGTGTCAGTTAACGAGATGATCCTGCCTTTCTAAAAGTTTTATTGGCTTACTGGATTTTTATTTTCTGACTGCTGAAGAAATTCCTGCTGATGACAAATTGTCTTTGTATGAAGTGTGAACCAGAATCCCTCTGACTAGTTGTGGTTAGCAAAATTCCCACACTATTTTTGCAATAACAGTGTTTGCCAGAAAATTCAGTCCAAAATTCTATTAACATTAGGTATGCTTTGCGTAATGAACTTACTGTCCTAATTTCCCCATATTCTTAATTCAATTTTTAGTTGAATCTAATATAATTCCTTTTATATTGTCTAAAAACTTTGAGCTTTTTAATTTATTTTTTTAAGTAAAGCGCAGATTAAAAAAGCTCAGATTCAGACTGCATCTTCACTTCATGTCTTCATAGATATGACAGTTCACATCATTTAATGCTATAGGACCTCAACTGTTTCTTTATTTCATGATACCAAATGTATCATTTGGATAATTGGAACAGATAGACCCGAGTCTTTTTCTAGCCCTGCAGTTGAGAATGAATGCTTTGGTTGGGGTTTAATGTCAAGATTTCTGATGAATTCCAGAGCAAATGGATTAATACCTAAAATTGACTGTTGGATCTTTGGTCTGTCAAAGATGTGGTGGGAGTAGTCTCTCATTGTCTTGCTCAGTTAGTGTGTGACCTTCAATAAGTCCTTCCACTTCTCTTTTCTCCACTTTCAGTCTTTAAAGGATGATAATGGTTAGTGAATCTCTCAGGTTTATTGTGAAAATTAATGGGCTAATAATTTTAAAGCCCTCTAGCTCATCAAAAGATACTTCAGATTATTTTTCTTCCATCTTATTAATGATCTAAGAGAAGTATGAGCTAATGAGTAAGAGGTGAAAATACATCTCCCATTATTAGTTCCAAGAAACATCCACTACTTCTAAATCATAAAAAAGAAGCACAGATTGTTTGACAAGCTATCCAACACTGGCTGTGAATGATTCTTACTGAAATTGCTGAATCATTCTGCACAATATTTTACATTCTTTAAAAACCCACACATTCAGTAAATCACCCTGAAACTTCTATCTTTCTTAAATTAACAAATGAGTTTTATCAGACCATTCATTTAGGCTTTTAAAAATTTTAAACAGCCTCTTTAGACTTGTGTGAAGAATTCAGTATGCTTGGGCATCTGGCATTGATTTTAAAATTCAAAGGTATAAGCCTGAGCTTTAACAGCATCTCATTGGTTTGAATCTCCTTTAGCTTAAAGGCCTTAATTTGCTTTAACTGATACATGTTTAGGGAGGAAAATTCGCAGTCTCAAGGATAAGTGGTGAAAGACAACAGAATTGTACAATGACTTTGGGAAACAAAGGATGTGGATAAAGGGAGATAAACACAGCTCAGTTGGAAGAGACACAGATCAAAAGAAACAAGTATATGTGATGCTCCCAACACCCAAACAAGTTTATATGAGGCTCCCAATAGCCACAGGTTGTATGAATATCTTGCTGTCATTTGTGCCTTTGGAAATCTAAAGACTTACTTTTCCTTCTTTTGAATTCAACAGCAAATCACTTGATTGCTTTGTTGTAGAAAAATCAAGCTTTAATCATTCCAAGTCTATGGTATTTTGATCAGAAAGTCCGTCCTTCACAGTGGTGAGCTGATGCCTTACAGACGAATGTAAATGTTCCTAGAATTGATTGCTTGTGTCTTTTTATACCTGCAGTGTTTTTTGTTAGGGAATTGCTGGTTTTGGAGAATAAGTAGCCTTTTTTCTGGCCCAAAACACAAGAGGGAAGACCAGTACAAATTAAAACTTGCACCTTCTTTCAGATATTTCTCAATCTCTTTAAAGTATACCTGCTTAGCAAATTTGTATAATTTGCTCTTTAAATCCCTCTGGAATTTACATGTTCTAGGGCTAATCTGTGCTTTCCACTATCTACTTTTACCTTTGTGGAACCACTTATATTGGCTATACTCGCAGTAGCCTGGTTTGTTGCTGTAGTGATAGAGAATAGCATGGCCACCAAAATGGTACAGTATGGTTGAATCTTGAAACAAAGCCTCTCATTGAATTTTGTTGTTCATATAAATCGCTATTATCTTTTGTTGGTTGAAAACAGAGTGATCTCTTCCTAGCTGGAAACTCTGTTACATACAATGAAATGTTGTACTAAGATCTCTGGAGGAATTAACTCTCATTGCTGTCTTCTTTTCTGTACATGAGATTATACAATGCTGAATTTCTGCACAAACATTTGTATAGAATCTCTTTATTGCTTTGTTAGAATCTTGTTCTGACCAAAGGAATTAAATATTTGTGAAATCTGATGCATTTTGCAATGAGGTATCTGATCCTAAAACATCATAGACATAATGGTGGGTCTTTAGAAGCTGCATTCTAAGAACAGGTGACCTAATTGGCTCTTTCATGGTGCTGTTACAGAAAGCTGACCGTGGTTGCTGCCACCATCATCTTTCACTTGTAAGGAAAACTCTGGGATCATACTCATTTGTCTCACCCTTATTCTCTGGGAAATCAGATGCAATTTTTAATTCTTTTTTCTGTTTTATGGTGTTATTCTAGTGAACAATTTGATAAATACACTTAATTATATTTTGATGGTTTTTTAATACAAAACTTGTTCAGGTGCTGAACCATCTGAACCCCCCCTTTTTACTTGATCTGCAACTGGATTACCAGAACACAGAATCAACTAGGCTGGAAAAGACCTTTGAGATCATCAAGTCCAGCCCATGACCAAACACCACCTTGGCAACTACACTGAGTGCCACATCCAGCCTTTTCTTAAACATTTCCAGGGATGGTGACTCCACCACCTCCCTGGGTAGCCCAGACTGAAATACCTTTTTATAGAAAAGCCAGATTGAAACCCCAGTCTGAATTTTCACATTATGTATTCCCTCTGCTTTACTTTTTCTCCATATTTTCTCGAGAAAATATCTAACTTTTCAAAACCTTCACATTTTTAACATTTGTTCCCCTTATTTTTACAGAGACTATCATTTAGGGTCATTCTTGGTAGAATAACTGGCATGTATAATCAAATTTCAGACTAATAATAGTAAAATATCACTTTGTTTCATACTTTTCATCTGTCAATATTTGTAGACTTTTTCATGAATGTGAAAATCATTCCTATGCAGGCAAATTATGCAGTCCACTGGTGAGCCATTGTGTTTCATTAACTTGGTGGGGAAGGCAGGAGAACAGGGGGAAGAGTTTAAGAAAGGCCGTAGCTGTATGATGGCTCTAAGGGGAAAAGAAAAAAAAAAAATTTTTAAGTGAATGTTTCTCTTGAGCCTTCTACACTTACCACTCTAAATAACACTCTGATTTGTGGTAGGTGCTGAGTAAAGTTTGGCCTACAGACATACCATGGACGAGTTTTGGATGGCACTTGCAGGAAACACCATGGCAATAGATGGTCATGCTTTTCACTTCTGAGATCTGTTGACCTGTGGCCTTTAGGTCAAGGTCTCCTTGACCTTGCCAGACTACAGTGCAATTGTTGAATTTGTGGGCAGCTTCTCAGGCAGCCTGTGCTAGGGTGCTGTTTCCTGCCTCTTGGACAGCAACAGTGAGAGCTGCTTTGTGTGGAGGTCTGCAATGCTGGAGATTCAGTAAATTCAACTTGCTTCCCAAGAGGACTTTGGGAGGGTCATAGACCATCTCCAGTACTTTGTCCTATTCAAATATCTGTACAGAAAATCATTATACATCAATCTTCCTAAGGTCTCAGAATCCTGACCCCTCTTATCAGCAGAGTGCAAACAAAAACTTCAAAGTGTTGAAGATAGAAAGAAATTGGATTTGTGCCTGGGTAGGACTAGACTATCTTACAAGAGGCAGTGGAAATGTACCTGCCACGAGCAAAAAGGTCATTTGTTCAGAGGAAAAATTCCTGTGATGTACTTAGCTGGATGAAATTTTTTTTCTTTGAATTATTGCCTTTTGTATTCAAGGTACTGCCGACTGCTGTGCAATAATGAATTAGAAGTGCAGCACCTATGTAAGCAAATGTAGCTCCAATTATACATTTGGCAATGACTTGCATCCTGTCTACAACAAGCTGAAAGTGTTATGAAACACAGAGATGTTTGATTTTGGACTAGAATGTGTTGCCCTCCAAAATTATATAGTATAGACTTAAATATCTGTCTAGAACCAGTGGCAAGCATCAAATTCTCCTGATCTTTCCTGAACATGTGTCTTTATTAGATAAAAGTTTATTATATAATGCCAAATTTATTGTAATAAAATATTCCAGCTAAATCTGAACCCACAACAGCCCACCACTGTACATTTCTTATGTATTCTTCCAAAAATATTAATAATTTAATATTTTAATATGTACTCTTAAGATGGCTGCACAAACCTAAGCAAAATTGTCAAGAGAATATTACTTACATTGGGTGATAAGTAAATAGGTCTTGTAGGCAAAGCAAAATTTAGTCAATTAACTATTCACATACTAATGAGGATTTCCCTCAAATTTGTCAGCCAGATTTTTTTAAAAATTAAAATCTTCCAACTCACTGCTTGAGTAATGTTAGTCAGACCTATTTTTTTTACACCAGCAGAGACAGATACTAGATATTTTCTACTCCTAGTGGCTCTGTCCTAGCTGTGTCTCCACACTGTACCGTCACAATGACTCGACTGAAATGAGTTAGTGATGTTGGTCAAGAGAGGAATCTGAGGGAAAGTATGGCTGGATTTTATCTGCTGGTTATGGCCCTGCTACCTTCTGGCTGGCAGAGCCAAATGCAGAATGAGGCCTTGGTTTTTTTTACCTTTGAGAAGTCAAATACAATTTTGTCTATAATGTGGTCAAAAGCTTGCACTAGTCCTAACCCTAACTATAAGCATTGAAAAGGCTTCTTCCCAAGCCATGCAATAACAGCAAAAACTGAATGCATAACCTCAACTGTTACTCTTGAGCACTTCAGAGAAATGCATTAGTTAATTGCTAACTATTATTACTGCTAGCTGCTACCTGGTTAAGTCTGCAGTTTATTTTACTACAGCCTGCTGCGGAATAATTCTTCTGTTCCATGGTACGCAGACATTTTCCTTAAATCTGAGAAACTCCGCACAGAGGTAAACACACTGCTTGTTTTTCACAGGAAGTTCTTTTGTGAACCCTTATTTCTCAGCTGTATTTCCCATCTTTCTTGTTACCCACCCATTCTCCCAGCATCTGTGAACTTAGTGCTCCATTCTACGGCTGCCTTCCAGTACCTACAGACTGCATAACAGAGGCAACAGGAGCTGCTTCATACTCTTGCAGAGGTGGCCCCTGTAGGATCATCTCCATTGTAATGGCCCCCAACACATTCCTTCATTCATTCTTGCAGCACTAAAGGCTGAAAATGCAAAACCTGCGTCTTAGCTATACCTCTATCACATGGGAGCTCTGGTTATGAGCTCTGCTCGTAACAACATCTGTGATTTTCATCTGAAGGATATCAATGTGATAAAAAAACTGGTAAGAGTAATAAGTTATCTAGTTTAGTGGTCAAGTTGGGTTGGAAGAAAATAATTTCAAAGGATACCAAAGCATAGTATTCACCTCAAGCTAAAATGTTTTGTTGTTTCTTATAGATTACATAAGATCAGTTTCTTCTTAATTAGAAATTTTATTTGTGTTTTTAAAGCACAATGTTTTGATTTATAATTTTTTCTGAATTATCTGTGGGAATTGATATGGTAAACTTCAAATAGACGTCTTCAAATGACACTTTTACTTATTTTCATAAAATATGATAAAAACATCTGCTTGGTTTTATTATCCTGTCTTATTGCAAGTATTTATACAATCATCATCCCAGCCGTATTTATGAACTAGCTAGAAATTACTTGGACTCAACAGCAGCTGCATTCTACTAAATGCATGCAATGTAAATGAGGTGCCTCTCAATTTAAGAACTGCTTCTCACCTGTTGAGAATCTCATAGAAGTAAATTTGTCATATCACATCCTCTCTTAGCCTTAGGGAAATTTAGGCACCTAATATTTAATTCATATTAATTTAAATGTTTCATAATGCAGCAGTTGCTAAATAATTTTTTTAATGATATAACACATCCATAATGACAATTTAAAAAATTGTAAATATATTTGATACAAAAGTTCAGAGGAAGGTGAGGGGCAAAGTAAGTCCACAAGAGTTTTCAGAATGAGGTACCAGAAATTTTTACTTCCAATTTTATGTGAAGTATAAAGAGCAAAAACAAGATCTTTTCTCTAGTATATCCCTCCCTTCTCCGCCTCCCCCCACTTTGCAACCTCAAAGCATTAAACTGCTTTCTAGTTTTAGATAAACAAAGTCCTGATGGATTACACAGTGGAAAGTAGAATAGGGAATACAGTGGAGCTTTAGCTTTAAAAAAAGACCCAACCAAGCAAATCTTATCTCTATGGCTTTAAAATTATGTGTGTGTGCGTGCATATGTGTGTGTTAAGGGATTCTGTGTTGATATTGCATTGCTAAATTGTTCATAGTTAAGCATTTGCGAACACTTGGTATATACGGAGTTTTTGATTTATGAAATGGGCCCAGTGGTCAAAAGATATATGATTCGTTTCAGTAATATATGTGTCTGGTGGCACCTGATCTATTAATCAAGAGAGTGATTTTCCAGTCAGGCAATGCTTTGCAAGTAAGACTGATTTATTTATAAGCATAGAAAATAATGGATAGTTCATGTGCCTGATTTATAAGTAGCATTACTGTCATACAGATGGTTTGAAACTCAATACTTTATATGTTAGATGTAAATATCTATTTTATTAATAAAAATGGACTGATTTATGTGACTGATTTATAAATCTTTATTCTAGATTTTAGCAGAAGTCATGCTCTGATATACATTATTTCTCAAACAGGCTATTTTCCAGGGTCCAAATTTTGTAATCACAGTTTATCGTATTGATATTTACTTTGCATTCTTCTCGCTTCATGTTCTTACCAAGATGAATTGCTTTTTTTGTCCTTTTTAGGGTACTGCCTTGATGAATGTTGTAAAGGGGTGATTTTCTATCACTTCACACCTTCTCTCCGAGTGATGCTTTCTGCACAGCCTTCACATTTAGCAGTAATTTCTGACCTCTGTTTATGTCTGGATACCACTTCAAGAGCATCTAGTGCTTTTTCTTAGTAGCTGCATACAAATTACCACAGCAAACAAACTAATGAATGGATAGAAACTGTAGCCAAGGGTTGCCAATACTTCACAAATCTGTTAGCGGCTTGGGAATTTGGGCTATAAACCTAGTACTTTGAGATAGTAAGCGTTCAGTTGCATAATTAAATTGAATAAATTTGTTCCATCTGAGATCAAAAGGAGAAGGTGCCTGTAAGGCAGATCTTTCTGCAGTTTTTAATCAGCATTGGATTGTATCTAAAACGTATTTGTAGTATTTAATCTTCTTTTTTTTCCCTTCCTCATACTATTTCTCTGTTGAGGACCTTCACTCAATTTTTACTGAAGTCTGTGCTCCCCAACATATCCTTTTCATCCATGGAATTCTTGAATAAAGAGCAAAAATTCTGAACTTTTTATTAAAAAAAAAAAAAAAAGAAAAAAAAAAAAAGAAAAAAAAAAAGCTTTTAACTGAAAATCATACAACAGATTTGAGTCAATTTTTGGGACAGTTTCAAAAATATTAGTAATTTGCAAGCCTGCAAGGAGTACTTTACACAAACAGTGCCTGATTGAGCTATTCATAGTGGGAATTCAGATACTTATTGAAATGCTTACTGTTGGTCATCTGGCTTTGTTTGCTGTTTAATGGTTTAATCTTCACACAGTCTCAACAAACAGCTACTTATATGAGTTGTGATTACAGTCATGACAAACACATGCAGAAACCACAACTCAAGCTTACTAATTCATGGGGGGATACTGTCAGGAAGAGGGGAGTGAGTAAGAGTTTGGATCAGCATTGGATCACTGGATATGTAGCATTGCAGCAGTACCTCGAGGCCCTGACTTACCCTGTCCCTCACTTTACAAGACAGCTGTCCAGGAGAAAAAGGAACAGTTCAAGGATATCAATAACCCAGATCTCTTTCACATTAAAGTTAGGGACAGGTCTCATTATACTTCACATGGAGATGCAGCATGCCGTGAGAGAGAAAATTGGAGCTATGACCCCTTCAGTCAATTGTTAAATTCTTGTCTGTTTGAACAGAGTTAGTACACAGCTTATTGGGAATTTATAGCACAAGGAAGGGGGGCAAAATCAAGCAAGATTGTCTTGGAGTAAAGCCAAATGCAAAAAGTCAGGAATACACAATCTTGCAGGGGCTGTCATACAATCATATTGTGACTATTGGTCATGTCCCTGACCTCTAGAGTTTTAGTGGATAAGGTAAATGGATGTGGATGGAGAAGAATTCTGGAAGTCCACAGCAATGCAGTGACTGGGCCAAGGCCAGAGAGAGTGAGAAAAACACAAATATCTCAGCTCTGTGATAAGAGGATGTTCAAAGATTTGTGATTAAAATTTTGTTCTCCTTCTCTAGTCTTCATTCACTGCATTTCAAACAACATGAACCACAATAAACTGTAGAGGGTTTTGCATGACAGAAACTTTAAGCAGATCTTACGTTAATTAGAATAAGCTAGAGTAGCTTCAGATCCTGTAAAGAGCACCATTTTTATGATCAAATTCATGTTGAAGAGATTCACTAACAGCACATTAACTCACTGTAAAAGATCTGATAAAGTTTAGATGAGCTACACAATTGACTATATTTCTTGGAACATTAATTATAATTTAAACTTTAATATGCTTACAACTGTTACTTTGAGAATAAGAGGACAATTTAAAACAATAAAACATTAGGTTTTTATTGATTGTGCTTCATTTACACTGCCATATTTTTAAGTTATTGTGGGATTAGCTACTGTACCTTCAATTTAGAGATGGCTGGAAAATTTCTGAGAGTTTTGCATACGAAAATTCGCAGCTGGAGAAAATATTTAGCAATCATTTTCTCAAATTCTGTGTTTAAGAAACTACTCTGTGCTGTAAAAACTAGAGAGAAATATTTTGGCCTGACTGAAATCTGAATATGTGGTTTCACAAATCACAGAAAAGTGGAGTTTGGTACCAAACTGGTCTGCAGTGTTAGCACATAGAAAGAGTTCTGTTATCTTGAAAGTCCTGGTAAGCTCATGGTTTGAGCTTTCTCTCTGAACTGCAATATTCATGACGCTTTGTTTCCTACCTTGGCCTTATCCTTATCTGTCCTTTCACATATATGCAGAAGCCCTATCAACTGACTCAGGCAGAAGGAATGGGCAAATAACATCAAACTATAATTTTCAGACCTAGTGCAGTGGATTTGGTGAAGAGAATTTCTGTCCAGTTAGCTAAAATCATATATTTTCTGCTTGATTAAAAAAACCTATTTTAGTCAAATTTGAAATGCTAGAATATTTTAATTTGTGTGTTTCCAGACATATTCTGTATTTTCACCCTTTCTCTCAAGAGTAACACCTTTTCTCTTTCAAGTTTCTGCTCTAATCCATCAAAAAAAAAAACCCTCAGAATTTCTTAAAGGACAAGAGCAATGATTGACAAGGAGTTTCACCTCCAGCTGTTTCACGTATGTTTGAGCAGGCAAATGGCTTTGAATTCACACATTGAGTTATGGCTGTAGTGCCTATATAGTTACCCTTAAGGGTCTTCACTGGTACCTGTAGTAGGTTTTTTTGGCTTCTGAATCTGAAAGGACATTTTGGATTCCCAGCTAGTGCAAATCATTGCTGACTGGAGCCTCCCAGCATTTACACCAGCTCTTTGTTAATTTCACTGATGTTGCCTTCTCATTCACCCTTTACTTACACAACCACTTTAATGGTATTATGTAATTGCCTAAGCACTTCTGTCAATTTCTCTTATTTTTTTAACATTTCTAGAAATAAATATGCACACAATACGTGTGACTGTCTTGTCTTCCTTCCCTTTGCTTAAAAGGGTTTATTTACTTCCCATTGTCACATTGTGAATATAGACTATGAATTTATCATGAGTACCAGAACGCTCCTCACAGCTGTAACTCTTGCATTCTGCTCCAGTACTATTTGTCATGAACCTTTTTAAAGATGAAATTAATGAAAAACATCACTGGATGAATTACTCAGTTCTGAGTGTGTGTGTCTGTGTGCATCTAGGACTTGGGAGGAGAGACCTTTTGGAAATATCTGCGTTGGCAAGCCATAAAATTTCTTACTAACATGAGGAATCTTAGAAATGTGACTAACAAATGAGCATAATGTTGTTTGAACAGTGTGTCACCAAGAGATAAACACTCATTTTACGTGAGCTTGCTTCCTGTGTCATAGAAACATAGTCCCTGTACCATTAACTCTTTTTCTGATTACTAAATCTTTGTGTTTAGGTCCTCTTTTAAAAGTAAAGTATTGCAGTAAAAGTCTTAGTTGTGGTCTCTTGGAATATTAAGGTAGATCTTGCAGCTCTGTGATAGCAAACATGCTGGCTTTGGTAAACAGCATGGAACCACTGGAAAGAAACAAAGCCAGCAGAGTGGTAACCAGGATATCGTTCCATATGTGTCCTCTCATTTGAAGGCTTCATTTCCTTCCTGCATTTGAATCAGCAGGTATAGAGATCCATGGAAGTAAACCATGAATACTGAGACAGAAATGAGCAACAAAATTGCAGTTGAAAGGTTTGGCTCCTATAGAAGACCAAACACTGCCTTGTTTCTCTATTTTACCTAAGCAATTTGCCCATTTTCCCTCTACACATTTGCTTGTATTTTGAACCTCAAGCTGAGGGCATTAGCGGCAGGACAAATTGCATTGTTAAACTGCATTACAGTTACTGGGATCCAAGCACCAAGCTGTTCAGTGGCCACCTAGGAATTGCACATTGCTGAAAGAGCATAATGATCAACGGAGTTTAAATCACACGGTCATTGGACTACAGTGTATATAATTCCAAATTAATTTCTGACAAA
The DNA here is from genome assembly GCF_029207755.1 of Chamaea fasciata. Taxonomy (NCBI): domain Eukaryota; kingdom Metazoa; phylum Chordata; class Aves; order Passeriformes; family Sylviidae; genus Chamaea; species Chamaea fasciata. The sequence continues at coordinate 18,525,822 of NW_027094087.1, read as the reverse complement.
ACTGAACCCCAAACAGTGTTGGTTATGGTCCACTGTGTTGAGCTGCAATGGAAGTCACATATTTAAATATTCAGAGAAATATTAGGAGCTTTCTTGGAAAATTCAGTGACTATAGCAGTTGAATTCTGCTGTAAAACATAAAATATGTAACATCTTAAAACAATACTTGCCATTTGAAGGAATATGATGTACAAAATTGTGAACTGTTCCTGCAGCTGAAGTTGCTTTAGAGCTTTAATGCAGGTTTTGGTGTAGGGTTCTGGAAGAGGTCACTGGGAGGCTTTAGCTTCAGGTGCTGACTGCCAACCCCACAGTATGCTTAGTACAGTGTCGACATGCACAACTCGGACAACTTAAACATGAGGAGTTCAACCTCGGATGCCAAAGCATGAAATGACACCACTGAGAATACATTCAAGTATTTCTTCCTGTTGTTCTCCAAGGATGACTGCTGGGTAAAATAATGTTATAAGTTTCAAGAGCATGATTTCCATGAACTCAGCTCTTAAATCCATCCCTAGTTTCATTTTAGTTACAACTCCCTGGCTTTCTTTTATAACACAGTCTGAAGAACTGAGATGCTGAGTCTTTGAGATGACCAACTGGGGAAGAGCTTGAATAAGATAGTTTCTTTAAGTATCCTAGGTTATATTTGTAGATGCATTTTTTCGTTTCTATAAAAAAGCTGATTTTTTTGTTTTGGTTGTTTGTTATAAAATATAAAAAGGATGCTTGACTTGTTAGCATAACATCTGCAAAGTGTTTAGGTCTTTTTGTGACATCAGTCTCATGTCTGAATGGGACTAAAAGCTGAGTTGCTGTGAATTTACTGTAGATGCACATTTCTTGACTTTTGTAAACTACCAGGGCTGGACCATTACTGAAAGAATTTCTAGTGATGTCTGCTACATCATTAAGTACCAGTGTTTTGGAGAAATCAGATTTTCCCTCTCTACTTTATAATATTAGAATTGATAGAAGTCAAATAGCTGCCTTGCATCACACCTTTTACTATTTGACTAGACTACTGTCCATAATAAAATTCAGTTTCAAGGATGACTCATGGTTTGTAGAAGAATGATGAACTTTAGTAACCACTGTAAGAAGCCTCTTGCGTTTTGTACCCACAGCTGTCCATATATAGGTTAGACTTCCTGTCCCTTGGCCAGGAACCTGAGCTTGGATCAATATTGTATGGCTGCTGTGGCCCTAAAAAGATGTATGTGTTTGCTCACTTACTTTCATGATTTTGCTGAATATATTTAGAAAGACGTGCTCTTCATTTAAGGAAATGAAGCAGCAGCTGTTGCTTGGAATGAAAATTTTGTTCAGCTGAGGCCAAAGCAACATCCTAAAAATAGTGGAATATCTTCAACTGTTAATACAACAGTAAGCTTTCAAAGCTGATAACACAGTTTTGTGATTCGCAGTGAAATTTAGTGTTGCATATTTTTTGCTGTGCCAAAACAGGAGAGCAGACACTCTGGATCACTGAAGCTGCCAGAAAATGGTGAATGGTTGACTGGTGCCAAGGCAAAACATCTGTAGAATAAAAACCCACCACTAAAATCTGTGCTTTTGGGGAGTAATTTGCTTAAACAGCTAGTATTTTTGTCAGCAAAACCCTCAAGAATGTTTATCCTTAATTGCAACAACATAAATGTTGATAATCAAGGACTTCAGGAAAAAATTACAGAAATGACAGTGTTCTCTAACTAAATTATTAAACATCACATTACTTTCACATATGAATCCCAATGAGTTTCTGTACTTATGTGCCTAGGAATTACTTGGCACTGATTACAGGAAAAATAATTCTTTGTGAGAAGGCTACAAGTGTGATTTTGAAATCCAGACTTCAGAAAAATTAATGACTTTATTTCCTGGCATTTGCTTAAGGGGAAAAATAGGGTTACTGAAGATATTTTACATTAGAATGAATTGAAAGTAAAGAGAGCAGGATACCACTACAGCACTAATGAGGGAGGAGGATGAGTCAGGACCTGAGCTGGGGATATCCTATCCGTTCTTCATCACATGAGCCAGATTGTGCTCTGCTGGAGGGCAGTGCCATAGAGTCTCCTCGTAAATCCCTGGCAGCTGTAAGTAAAAGGAGAGAGAGAATTAAAATGTCTACTGGTTAATGCTTAATATTTTACCAGCTCATCTTTCCAAGAACAAGATTTAGGACGTACATGTGATATGAGCTGCTTTTCTGGGAGCACAGAGGGAGGGAGGGAAGGGTTAAGTTAGTTCTTTGTGTGTTATGTGGTGCTGAGGTATGGGAGAAGGGAAGAGAGATGACATCTGGTGCTGATCTCAAACACCCACGCAATGAGAAGAATAGATCATCACTCCATCCTTAATTCCTGTTTACTAGGAATCCCAGTTCTTTTCTGGAATTGTGTCACCATGCAGAATAAATCAGTATGCAAGCCAGGTTGCTTTACTTACAGTACTTTTTTTTTTTTTTTTTTTTTTTTTTTTTAATATGAAAAGGGAAGAAATAAAAATCTTAGCATTTTTAATACAATTTAAACATAGTTGGAAGAAAATAAAAGTTAAAACCCACTGTCCTTGAGTGATACCTCATCTTTTTATCACATACTTAGCTCTCTTTGTAGATCAAGATCCAGAAGATTATTTGTCTGTGGTGGCCATTGTTTCTTTGTTCCTGCTTAGAATAAGCATAACTTAGAATATTCTCTATGGCAGTTCTGTGGGGATTAGCTGTTAAGTGCCCTTTGAAGTCTTGGTCCCTAGGCACTTCTCTTGCCTGATCTTGTTGACAACCAAATGATTTCAAGTGTAATTGATCAGGTAGGAATAGCTACTGATCTACCTTGCATTACTTGCTTGAGGTTTAGCTCGCTTCTGCTGATGACTGTTTAGGGCATTATGGGGGAGGGTGTTAGGTGCTCTGAGCCATCTGGAGCTGGAGATCCTTTTGCTCAGAAACTTAGACCAGTGCCCTTATATCCCATTTTTTTGGGTATTTGTCTAGTTGTTTTTCTTTGCCTCACCAAGACAACCTGCATTTTACCAGTTGAATTTCATTCTACTTCTTTCCAGACTTTTCTTTTGCTTTATTTTCAGGATCATTTTGAATTCTATTTGTATCCCCCGGCACACTGGCAATCACTCCCAGCTTGGTGTACCTGCAAAATTAATAATCTTACTGTCTTTTCATCAGGCAGTTTATTAAGGAAAGCATCAAATAGTCCTGTACTTAGGATAGGCCCCTGTGGAATCTTGTGGTGGGTATGCCAAAGATGGTTTCAGAATTTCCCATAATGAACTGTACATATTGGCTAATAAACCTTTTAAAATTACTTTTTATATTGCTTTGGGAGCTCTAATGTGTGGTTTCCTCATAAATTTTGTGGCATAGTGTACCACCTTAACAATTAGTTCTTGAGTTTGCTTGACCGAAGAAGTTAACCTGGGGTTTTATTTCTTCTGAGAACACAACCAGCTGTGACTGCAAGGCTCTTTTGACCATAGGGCACTGTAAGTGAAGGGAAGGCTTGAAGAAACACGCTACTAGATTCAAGAGCGGCAATGAAATCAGAAAATCCCCTAATATCTGCAATTATACATGCTTCATTCCAGAGGGTAAGAAGATTAGGCTGATTTATGCTCACCAGGTTTCATAGGCTGGTCATGATAAAAAATCTTCCTGACCCTTCTTGGATAGCTTGTATGTGGTCTGAATTTGTAGTAGCTGATAAACACAGGGATCTTCCTCTTTCCTTAGCAGGGGTTTAATGCTAATAGCTTTTCTTCAGTAAGTTCCAATAGTTCTTATGGGTAGAAATAGCTGCTATTTTCTGGAGTTTTATCAGTGTACTTAGAGAAACTCAAGGGAATGTGTTGTCAGGGGCCTCAGAGATATGAAAATTGTTACCTTGCAGAACTCATGCAAGGGGCTAAGTTATTGACCACCAGAAGTCATGCAGATGCTGTAAAAGGAGGCAGATCACAATTCTTAAAGATAGAGGACATCTGATGTAGTAAGTTCACCAGTAAAATGCCATATAGGGTCACTTATAGGTGACCACACAGGTGGTTAGGGCCTGAAAGGAGCACTGAAAATTTTATCTGTTAAGCTGGGCTTGGTGCCATGTGTCTGTCAATAGGTGGACGTGGGCTGTTTCCACTCTGGTGCTTTATCCACTTTTCTGTTTTCTGGGTTTACAGAGTAGTCCACATTACTCTGGTTTGTCTGTAATCAGTAGCATGCCCTTGCTCATGCATGCTGACACTGTTGCATCAGTTCAGGCAAAGGCAGGGTTCAAAGTTTACCTTTACTTGCTGCTAATATCTCGCTTCTTAACTGAAATCTGATATTTTGGCACATTCAGAAGTTTGGTACCCTGGGTGGTGTCTTAAGTACAAACCGAAGAGATGATGGAAAAGATAAGATTTTGTTCTGTCTTTATTTTTGAGTATGGCATTAGGGTGTAGAACGAGCTTTGTGTGTGGATTCAGCCACACACAGAGTTTTTGGCCTCAAAACATACAAAAGTGTGCTAATTCTGCATTTTATTGAAAGTCCTGCAAACCCTGTTAATGAAAAATGGTATCTGCTGTCTCCCTGCAAGTGGTATCCTTAAGAAGTGAGGTTCTGTTAACCTCATCCAAGCTGGTAGGACTTTGCAAGAAGCATTGCACAGATTTGGATGGATTGAGAGAAAGGATTGTGATGTGCTTTAAGCAAATAACGAACCTTCTGAGCATATGAGGTCATGCAGCCCACAGCAGCTGTGCTCACAGGCTGAAGTATTTTGCACTTCATGGATCATTGTCCTTAGTGGGCCCTAGGTCCTACCAAGCCAGTCTCAGTTGACTTTGCAGGCCTCCTCTTGACGATGAAATTCCCTGTTGCAACTAGACTCTAAAGAGGATTTAGCTGCCAAAATCATTACAGGCTATCAAACAAGCAACAACCTCTTATGATTGCATGCCTTTTTTTTTTTTTTTTAATTGACCTGTGTCTCTATCACATTTATATTTAATAAGTGCCTTAATAAATAAGTATTTGATAAGAAAATCTTTCTAACAAGAAGCATCTCTGGCACCAACAGTGGAAAAGCATCAGTACAGGCATAATGATACATTCCTGCATTTGAAAAATGTCCTCCTGTGTGCAGTTTAAGACTGGCATTAGTGAAGACAGTTTTCATAGTTGTAGACCACCATGGCTGTAAGGGAAATTTAGTACCTCTAATTAGAGAAAATACTGTCTTTCTCTGCAAGCCTGTCCTTAGTAATTGAAGAATAATGTGTTAAACCATTATGATAATTAAATATATGAAGAGGAGGGTACACTTATTTCAGTTTGCCTTTTAAAAAATGGCTCATTAATAATTTAAAACCCTTTGCTTCAGGGTTTTTTAAACACCTAACTAAAAATTAGACTCCTAATTACATGTTAATAGTACAGTGGCAAAATGGGAGGGAAGAACAGAATCATAATTACTCATTCTCCCTGGCCTTATTTCAGCAAGTCATTTTAAAACGTGGTTTAAAACCTTCAGTAGTCAGAGAAGAAAAGGACTCAGCATAAAGACGGCAGCCACAGGAAAAATGAAACTGCAGTGTGCAAATGCTGTTCTATAGTGCTCGCTGTCAGAAATGTCTGAAGGGTTGAGGTTCTGTTTCAAGAGAGACTTTGAATTTGGAATCAAACCAAAATTGGAGAGAATTGTCTTTTCCAAAGCAAAATAGAAATAAGCATACTATTCTGTATGAGTACAGAGATTCATTGTCAACAGAGTCACAATAGTTCATTTTGAAAGGTGGCAGGAGAAGCCTGTCTGCTGCAGTGGCCTACTTCCATCACAGATGTCCATATGTGCTTTTTGGAAAAGCTTGTGTTCCTGAGATTTGGTCCTGGATAAATGTACTGAATTGTCTATGATGTAGTGATTGACAGTACTAGTGGAAAGGATTCATGCTTTTTAAGTAGGTTTCCTAATGCAGTGTTCTTTTCTTTGAAAGAACGGCTGCTTTTGCTGTTATGTTTCTAATGAATGATGTATGTACTGAGTACTGGTGAAGCAGTTTACTGCTTTGACTCACTCCTGGTGGCAAAAATATAGCATTTTAACAGCTTGTAAAGTGCTAGAGAAACTTTTAAAAGGGCTTACACTAACTGGCATCACCAACATTTATTTTGTCATTAATGCTCGTATTTCTGCTCAGTTTTCTTCATTGTGTCCAGATGGCCAGAAGAAAAAAATAAATTCTAAGATCAAAGATAGTAGAAAATAAGAGCACACCCTGTTTCAGCTCCTCCTCTCACATATTGTTTTTCTATTTGTATAAGTCCCAGACCATGTTATTGATGCCTTAGCATAGAGTGAAGAATAATACAGACCTGTGAAGTGTCTGCATATTGCTCCTTGCTTGATGACTGTTAAATGACAGCTCACCTTATTGCTTCTGAGGAATATTGCATGTTTTACCGGCTTTAGAATTTGAATGGATGAATCTGTGATTGAATCAGGGTTGCCACTCTGTCATTTGTCTCAGAAATCAGCGAGTCTCAGCTCCCTACTTTAAGGCAGATCTTTTCTTCCTATTGTTCATGAACCCTAGATGGATTGATTGAATTCTTTGGCTAGTTTCAGGAACCCAAATCTTTAGGTTTTAACTCTAGAAGCAAAATGACAATGTGTTCTATATTGTCCTACGGCAACATAACATTTGTAGGCTTGTATTCTTTTTCACGTCAAAGAGAGAACCTATCATCAGATTCTCCATTTGCTTGATTAACTTTGTAAGGTTACCTATTTCGGTCTCCGAAGAGTTGAAAAATTTCCCTGGCTTGTGCAGTTTGTGATGACCTTGTTCTACCTTTATGGCATGCTCTGCTTTCAACAACATTCAAAGCAGAATACCATCATTTTCTGTAATTCACAAAGGTATTGGCAGATTAAAGCTTTCAGCCATCCAGGCAATAAATACCACATTTTAATGCCACAAAGATACAGCTCCTCTTGCAATAGAGGAGAAAAGAAATAGAAGAGGTGGAACAGAGAGCAAGACTTGCTTCTCTCCCGTTGGGGGTGGTATGGTGAAGCTGCTAAATGGCGCTGGAGGGAGAAAAACTCATTACCCCAGCAGTTTACATTGCCTCATGCACAAACTGTTCTTGGTGGGACAGCACCCACAAGTTTGGTATTTTATATAAGCAAAGACCATGGAAGCATGACCATGTCTCAGTCCACAATTGCTTATGAACCTGGACCACAGCCTATTTCATCATTTTGAGGGCTGTTCACGCTTGTAAATTAGACAAATGCCTCTATCACTAGGAATGTTGGGATTGAGGCAGTAACTGAAATCAAGAGCCTTTGTCTATGTGTGTTGGGTTTGGTTTTGGTAGCGGTTTTTGTTTTGGGTTGTTGTTTGGTTTGGTTTGCTTTGGTTTTTCCCCAGTCTTCCAAAAGATCCTGTTGTTATTTAAGCTTAGTTCAGCTCTGTGGACAGTGACTTCCGTGGGTTTGGGCCTACCTCAGCCATGATGTGGGGCTGAAATGGGGCCAAAGGCCTGTGTCAGAACTGTCAGTAATGTACAGAGATCATCTTTGCCAGCTGTTTCCTCTGTGCTGCAGGTCTGAGTGAGCAGAGATGTGCAATGTGCCACGTGCTCCCCTTGAGGTCAAGGGATGCTGATAATGCCCTGTGCCTTCCAAGGCCACTTCTTCTTCTCCACAGTACAGCAGTAAGGCAGTGTCTGAGGAGGATTGCTGAGTAATTCAGAGAGCCACAGAGCAACTGGAGTGGATCCCAAGACTTACTTAGCGAATACACAGCAAAACTGCTCAAAGGGTTTCAAGGCAGTGCATGTGATTAATTATGATGTGCTCTTTTAAGGTTTTTCATGTTTAAAGTAAATAAAATGAAAAATGCTTTTCTGGGGGAAGCAAAGTAGTCTTATATCATATTGAATTCAGACAAATCATTACAGATCTTATTTTTTAATCTCTTGAATGGAGAAGTAATTTTCTCTTTGATTGTGATGAGGGAGAGGACCAGTGGGGAGAATTAATTGTTACTGAAGGCAAGTTATTTCTTTCCTTCATGTTTCTTCCCTTCCTTGGTTACCCAGACTGAGCTGAGACCTTCTTACACATTGTACATCCTTGCATAACAAACAATAACTTCAGCAGAAAGACATGCTGTAATCTCGGGAAATAAGTGGAAAAACTGTTTAAGGAAAAAGAAAATGGTCTTCACATTAAGTTAGCTTTCTAACACACACACACACAAAAAAAAAAAAAGAATATAACCTAATTTCATACATACACTTACCTGTACTTTTTACTAGTCGATCTTTACAATTAAAGGCCTGGATCTGCCAAAAAGGTGAGGCACACGCTGAATACTTACCTTTATTGGCACAAAGACAGAAGAAGGTAAGTTAAGGCAAAAATAAGAAAATCTTTTTTCTCAGGATTCAAAGGAGCTTTAACTGTGACTTTCACTAAAATAATAGAGGGATCTGATTTTTCCCCCCCCGTGATTTCTGGGGTATTTTTTACCTCTACAGCTTTGAAAGCACTGTAGAAGAATGAATATGAATAAATGGAGTAGTCTCAGAGATGGGGGGAAACAGGAACACGTAGATGAGTTACTGCATGCTCCATCTTAGCCAGTCAATACCAGAGCAGAGAACTGAAGCCAGGTGTCTTTGATTTCACCTTGGTGTGTCTCCCATGAAACCCTTAAACTCATCTGTGGCTTTGCCAAGAAAATAAATAGCTGCTTCCCTAGGGTTTACCCTTCTGTACATGACGTAGGTAATAGGGTATTCTTGACATGAAGAATTTAAAGATAGATAAAATTATGGGTAGAGACCCAGGTAATGATGTAACTCTTAACTTTTAGGATGTGGAAATTTGGGAAGTTTTTATAGGAATTAGAACTGTAGTACACTTGTATTTGCAATGGTATTTACAAGTCACTTCAAGGAATCTGTAGAGGTGATATGGAGAACTGTGAGTTAAAACTGAGGACAAACAGCTACAGAAAGTCTCTAAATTCTCTCCTCCTTTTAATCCTTACATTACTATTGGAAGTAGAGATGAAAACAACCTATTTTCAAACAGTTCCAATTATTGATGTATCTCTGATTACCCTTTGCTATAACAAGTATTTATGTAGTCAGAATTTTATGATGGCACAAAAGAAGTTAAGTGATTAACAATGATATATGGTTGTTAAATTATAGTCCTGTAGCTTCTGTAGTGAAACCCAGCTTCTCCATCCTATGTTGGTTGTGCCTGGTAAGTCTCTGAAGAACTCACTCCAGAAAAGAGAGGCTATCCAATGTCCTATGGCAGGCTGTAGGCAAGCCATGCCTGAAAAAGTGCATGAGTGTGCTCCAGCACCCAACAGCCTGCTCTAGAAGAAACTGGGTTGGAATGGAAGCCCTTCCAGTCATTTGAATGCATGAATAACTGAACTTCTACTGACCAGTGCTCCCCCACTCAGCTGAGACTAACATGTACATCAGTGAGATGCTAAGGGCACATACATGAAGAAACAGACTTCATCTAATATATGAAAAAGAAAGTGAGGGAGGGAATTTAAAAAAATGCTAAGCTCTGTTTTCTCCTCAACCAGAGGGTGAAATGTGAAGAACTGGCTTCAATTCTTACAGCAGCAAAACTTGAGACATCCACAATTTTCTATTTATTTATCTCTTCTGCTTCTGAAATAACTTAAAACCAAATAAAAACCCACCCAAAAATTAAGTCTGTCTTGGGCATAGAAGAGTAAGCCTTTACACACGTCATGAATGTGTCGTTGTGGAAGTTACCAGTGGCTCTCCTGAATGCTAACATAGGTACTATTAAGCTCCCTTAGGTATGTGAAGCAGAGATATTGTGAGGTCTTTGGATTTTTGTGCTGGTTTGAATGAAGCCTCGGGTCTCAAAACTGTTGTCATAATCTGATAATCTGTTCCATTTTTGAGAAACGGATATTCCAGTCCAAAGGTGAAGTAGAGACAAGGCTTCTGTCATTCTCCAGTGCTCAAAAGCTAAAAGGAAAATAAGAATGTTAAAGTCATAATTTAGAACTCCAGCAGTCTAACTTGAGTGTTTGGGTTTTGGCAATGTTGAAACAGCCTTACAGCAAGATGACTGGTTACATCTGTATACAGGGAATTCCTTCTACTTTCTTCAAGGCTTCTTGTTGAGGGTTGTGTTAAAGACCGTCCATGCATTTTGTGTACTACAAGGATGGGCTGTGCCTTGTCTGCAAGGAGCTTGGTATAATGAACAATATACTTGTACACAGCTGGAAGTTGGAGGGTGTGTTCTGTTTGACTTCTTGCATTATGAACAGTCAAGCTGATTTTAATCTTGATTAACTGGAGTGTCCTTCAAAGAAATCTCAGGGAGTGGAAAGAGCTGTTAGTCTTGCACAATTTACATATTGTTGTTGTGGATTATTTTTTGTTTTTCCTGAACAGAACACCTGCTCTCAGATCAGCTGTTAGACTTGCATGGTTTGTATATTGTTGTTGTGGATTATTTTTTTATTTTTCCTGAACAAAACACCTGCTCTCAGATCAGCCCAGGGAGAAAATAACTATTTCCAGAGGCTGAATGCTCTGAGAACAAGCAGTTGTTTGCTTGAGAAGGGAAAGAATAGATCTGCTGCCTCTTTAATATCGCAATTTACAGCTGACTTCACTGTCCTTTGCACGAGAGGAAAGTCCTCTGATAGTCCTTTGAATTTAGTGGAATCAAGGTTGCCTGCAAGAGATTTCTTCAGTCTGCAGGCTGTTAAAATGAAAATCACTGAGGTTGCCCGTTACATCTTAACAGAGAGACCAGCCTCTCTTTTGCCTCAGACAGTAGCTAATAAGATTGTTTAGGAAAGAAAGTATAATCTATATTTCTGATATTTAGTGGTGATAACAGCCAGGGATAAGGACTTTGCTGTGCTGGACACTGTTAAGTTAACCTCTGCCTTGCACAGCCCAGTTCATAAAGACACAACAGGTGTTAGTACAGAGCTATAGGCATTGGAGAGCTGGGTTCAACTTTGCATACATTAATATCACAGTGATCTTAATTGGCACAAGGGAGGCACCGATCTAACCAGTGCCAACAGACACTAATTCATCAGCATCAAGGCAGCTGTAGAGGTATGTGATTCTGGTTCAGCTGTAGTAGGGTGCACACACATCAGCATTACATTCTGCCAGTGCAGAACCACAGAAAAATGTAGTTTTTGCTGTCCCAGATTCCCTTTTCTCCTCCCTTCCTCCCCTCTTCTTCTCTGTGTTCTTTCTTTTGCAGATGTAGTCTGCTGCCACTTTTGTCCACTTGGACAGAAAGGTTTGAGCCAGAGAACTGGTTCTCTTAGACATGGAAAATTTCTGTTGGTACGTGGCTGAGGGAGAGGTCAAGGCCAGCTGGCTCACTTTTAACCTTTCCTACCTGTCTCTTCAGGTGGACCAACACTTTGCACAGACTGCTTCCCAAAGGCATCAGACCCCACCAGGACATGCTCTAGTGATCCAAATTAGCCTTGCCCTTTAAGTTCACTAAATTGCAGAAAGAGCAGGTGGACTAACCCACTCCTTATGTCTTCTCAGCTGGCCCAAATTTCAGAGGGACTCTGGTGTGGCTAACTTTCCACTTCTCCAGACATTTCACTGTTTTCTTCCATTGTTCTGCTATGCTTTATTCTGCCTCACTGCATTCCATGTTTCTCAGTTTTCAGGGAGGGAGCTTTTCAAATGGGATGCTTGTATCCTTTTGCTGAGTTGTAGAGGGCCCTGACAAAGCAGTAAGTTTGACATAGTTACAGTCTGAAATCCAGTTGCCGGCAGAACTTTCAAGCTGTATCAGCTTTCTGTGGATTGGCTCTCCTGAGCCACTCTGGGAAAATATTTGTTTGCCCAGCACTTCAAGTAGCAGATTCTAATTCCAATACCAAGATATTGACATAGTGATACAGAGGAAAAAATTATTTTCTTTTTCGAGGGGGTATGGAGAGAAGGAATGAGAGACGGGTAGATGCTAGGGCATGTAGCCAGGCAGAAAAGAAAGTGTAAATGGCTTGTGAGGAAGGGATTTTGAAACAAAATAAAAGAGTATTGATCAAACCCGGATTCACTTAGAAATGTTCACTGCAGAACTGCTTTCTGCTAAATCTAGTGTCAGGCACTGTTGCATGCAGGAGAAAGCTGGTCACTGCAGACTGTTGGTGTTTCCCTAACCCATTCTTGAGAGGAAGACCAGGGCTGGGTATTGTTCTGGTGAGTTTAATGCCTGCTTGGTCTAAGAAACTTCCAACCATCTAAGGGAGCAAAACCCCACTTTCAACCCTTCAACAAGGATAACCGGATTTGGGGGTTTTTTTGGTTGGTTGGTTGGTTGGTTGGTTGGTTGGTTGGGGTGGTTTCAATTTTTATTGTTTGGGGTTTGTTTTTTTTTTTTTTTATTTACTAACTGTAAGCTAAATTTATCAACCTGAAAATTAAGAGAACTTGCTTAGTAGCTTAAGTTCTCCTTAAAGTTTTCAAGTTGTGAAACCATTTTCTCCCTCTTATTGGTTTCATGGCCTTCATTCCCTCACCTCCAAACACTTGTGAAAACTGTTGATGGGGAAGGTAAGAATTGATTTGAGCACACTGGTGTAGAAAGTCAAATTTATCCATCTTGACTTTTCTCCTGCTTTGGCCAGCTCATGGAATTTTTTTTTTTTTTTTTACTCCTAGCAAAGACTAAGAACTACAGCAGCTGGGGAAAAAAAATAGTATGAGTTGATGCTTGTTGGAGACGCCATAGAGCTGTTAGCTATTTGGTTGCTGTAACTTTTATTTGTAGGTTTTACTTCAAAGCTTTGCACACGTGGGCTTGAAGGATTCCTCCACTCAGAAGTATTTGAATTGAATTAATTCATAGACTTGATTGCTAATGTAAGTTTTATGCATGTGTCCTGTGGATAGGAATTTTCCATGTCCTCTTACAGGAATCTTTTGTAGTCTTCCTGCTCACAACTTGTGCAAGGCCTATTTTTAGGTAGTCCTAATACCATGGCACTTAAAACACTGGGCAGAAGTGAGAGGGGTTCTTCAAACGTGAGGTGAAACAATTTGTCAAGTTTTCCATAGATTTTGCAGGGAATTTAAATCTTAGGTTGTAACCAGTTGTAATAATTTTCTCATCAGGTGGTATCGGCCAAAGCTGGTGATTTAACCTGGTGTGTGCATGAGTCTTGCTGACTGCAAGCATCATCTTCTAATGCCGTCTCATTCCCAGGCAAGGCTTCTCATCATTTTCTATACTGTGTTATAGTGTTTCTTTGAGGGGGTAAATGCCTACTGCTTACCAGAAGAGGGGCTGAATTTCACCAGTCCCTTGACAATGTAGCCACAGGATGCAGGATAAAATGAGAATATTTGATCCGTTTGTGTCAGTGGGTTTAGTGTGAGATGTTGGCCTGCAAAGAGAGCTCTGTGGAAGGACTAGAGAGGTTGAAGAGCCAGGATACAGAGAACACAGGATAAAATTAAATTAGGTGATGAGGGGTGCAAGTATAAAATGCAAGTGAATCAGAGACTTCTCTGGGGACTAGCCTGAAGGAAAAGAAAAGGGACAACTACTATTTAAACTGAATGAATTTTCAGTTAAATAATATCGAATACTGACTGTATTGTAGGGTAGAGATACAAAGCAAGTGCTTCCAGAGAAAAGCGGTTATTTTTGCCACTTTTCACTGTATTGAAGAGATCACATCAAATTTTGTACATTCATTTTTGATCTCTATTTGCTGAAAAGAAATTTCAAATGACATGGAGCTTGGGCTAAAAGGAGAGTTCTAGTTCAGCTAGAAGCATATGCTCCAAGAGTATGACCAAGGAAAAGCTTCATCCCCACTGTTCTCTAAAAAAGTATTGACATTTCAAAAAAAAGGGAGACAGTATAAGATACTAATTGACACCTATGGTGGCAACTTGAGTATAGAGATAATGGGAAGAATTAATAGAGCTTTTTCAGAGTAAAAGTGACCTACATTGTTAAGGTAATAGTGTTTAGTTTTCCATATGAGTGAAGATATGTTATACCTGTCATTGGGAAAATGAAAATACACTTTCTTGTGTGCATTGGCTAGACTCTTTTAGAAAATAAAGCATATATTTTGACTCTAATCCCCATAAACTTAGCTACCTCTCTAAAAGCTTAGAAAAAGAGAAAAGCAGAACATTTGAAAAAGTTTCCATAATAATTTTTAAGAGAGGTTTTGTGAATGAACAAGAATTGGAGCTGACATCTATCTATATTCAGTGGAGGCTGAACCTTATTTATTTTCAACTTTGTATAAACTACCACACCAGCCAAAAGTCATTAGAACATTCAGCCATATTCTTCTGGGGCTCTGTCAGCTATCTTGGGGAAAAAAAAAAAGAAAATAATCATATGAATTTATAATCCTTTGTTTTATGGGTTTTCTGTGAAATCAAAATACAGCTGTATGTTTATATGTGCATACTAAAGATGAGTAGGTGTATGATACAGATTTGTGGATTTTTTTTCTGCTCAGATGCAACCACGAGAAGAGAAAGAGTGCTATGGGCAGACTTTGCATGCAAATCTCAGTTCCAGAACTCAGTCATCACATTTGTATTACAGCTGTCCTCTACTTTTTAAGAAGTCCTCACTTGGTTTGAGAAACCAGGTATGTAAATGAACTGAACACTCACATTTGAGAGAATGATTGGAAGTGTTTTGTAGCGTCACTCTTCATTTGTGAGCTCTCACACAGGTAATATGGCCACCCCCAAACTCCTGAGAGATTTTACAGTTCCATCCTTTGTGTGCCCTCAGAACTGCTGTGAGCAGTGGTGTCCCCTAGACTTATGTACTCTACACTGTGTGAGTCCCTAGAGGTGCATTTTCAAGTCTATTTTAAAGTTTTTGAAATCAGCTGGTCTTGTTTTATGTCTTCTAAACACACAGTATCTGTAGATAATTAACTGGTTGTTGAAGGACAGTTGTTACAAAAAAGCTAGAAGGCACATTCCTCCCTCAGGCTGGGTCTGACATGAGGTCTGCTGAAGTCACATCAGGCCATCACGTAATTTATTTTTAATTTACTGAATATGTTGCCTTGGGGTCACATTATTGCTAGAAAACCTGATGTGATTTATGTCATGTCTATACAATTTCCACACGCAAACTTGCTGCAGACACACTGCAAAGTCAGGATAATCAGTAAGGAAAAGGGAGACCCCTCGTAAGACAATGTGTCTCTCAGGCTTCCTCTGCTGAGTGATGAATTACAGGAACACAGAAGAACTGAGGATTCTCTTACAGTAATTTCTAGAGGTTTGCCCTTCAAAGCCATCTCCTGAAATGTCAGGTAGTAAAGCTTACCTTCCAGAGGTGCTGGCAATTTTCCTCAAGCCTAGCGGTCTTAGCCTGTGGGGGCAGGTGTTAACTTTAAACAGGGGATAAGGATGACAAAACCAAGAGGGCTGAGCACCCACGGTGAAGCTCTGCCTGAAAGAAGCCAGAAAGCACCACAGCCCAGAACAAGGCTCAAGATTCAATGACTCATGTCTCATTTATGGGATACCTTGTGATTCCAGAGCACCAAGTGTTGCTGGCATGGACTGTCCTGGAATGACTGCCCCTTCTTTATTTCAGCCTTAGGCTTTAAAAAGAATCCAAATCAAACAAACGAAACCCCCTCATCCTTACCAAACCAAAAGGAAACATTCTTAAAAATGGCTTGTGTGTGTTTAAGTAGAAGGATGTATCCTGAGAATTATGAATTTGCAGAAGGCAAGTACAGTAGGGCAGCACAGCAGGTATGAAGAACATCCTATTGGATTGGAAAAGCCTGTGACCAAATATGCCTGTGTTAATCAAAGACCATACTGCAGTGAGAAGAGTTTGGGTGAGTTGGGAAAAACACAGAACTTGTATCTAAATTTGCATCAGGAAGGCATTTGTGTGTAGAAATCAGGACAGATGGGAAACTGAGCATCCCTAATTCCAGTTTCAGTAGTTGAATATATCAGAAACATTTTTCCATTTCCCTCTTTCACTGGTTCATCTATTTTGTGCCTTTTGACCAAAGCAAAAAGGTCCTCAATGGTAGCAGTTAGCCAGCTACCCTCTCTCATTTTTTATTCATTTGCCAGATTTCAATAGACCGTAACCAGACCATAAAAAAATGATAATCTCTTCCTGGAACATCCTGAGTGGTTAACAAACGAATACTATAAAGTGCTAGGAGATTCCTAATGAATGCAATGACTTCCTGATGGCTTTCCTCGGAAAGGATAACACAGTGAGGAAAATGGCTTGTGTATGATTCTAACTGCACTAAAGGCCTTCAAAAATATCTTGAAGTAGCCTCTTTTGAGTTGTATTTTTGAAGGTTTCATCTCTTTCATCTGTAGCAAAACTCATTCAGTTGGGCAGTTATGACAGGAAGAAGTGTTTAATGTTCACATCTATATTTTCTCAGCATCACTCTGACACTCAGTCTGTAAAAGAAATACTGGCTTTACAAGGATCTAAAGGCATAATGCCTGGAGAATTTAGTTTTTTAGTTTCAAAAACCACACACACACAGAATTCAAAAGCCAAAATGTTCATATTTCAAAGGTTTTTGCATGTAAGGAGGACAAGAAAATAGCCAGAAAATAATTTTAGTATTGACAAAACCCAGCAGATGGGTACATTATTCCTATTATGTTTTTCTGTCAGACTTTCATGGTAATAGTTCTCAGTGTACAGATAATAGCAGGGTCATTGTATGACTGTTTTTCTGTGAACTAATGGCACCTGTGATGTATTGGCTTTAAACCTGCTTTATTAAGTTTATTCTCCTGAGTCGGATCCTCAGATGCTGAAAATAATTGTATCTTTTATAGAGCATCTAACCCTTGTTATAAATTTTTTAAGTCAGAAAAAAAAAAAATCAAAGCTAGTTGGACTGTCATTTGTGTATTCCTTGATCTAAATGACTGATTTGTGCACCCTTCTACTTTCACTTTGCCCCTTTGGACAGCTGATGTTACAATTTCCAGCCATACTTGACTAGATAACAGTCAAGTATGGCCCATCCTGGGTACAGAACCATGTACAAAAAGGATTGGTGCTGCCTTAGATACCAATCTAAGCATCACCAAGGAAGCAATGGAAGGTGATATTACTATAGCTAGCTAACAGTGCAAAAATAAATGATTTCAGCAAGTTACCACTCTATTATAGTCTACCTGGCTGGGAATTTATAATATTATTGTCACAGAAACTCAAAGTGAAAAGAACACAGCTGTGAAAAGTGTTGTAGGTGGGAGCCGCGTCAGGGAAATGGGCTTATGCCACCCATGTCGGCATTATTGTCTTTTCTACCTAGCTGAAATAAATACATTTGTTTGTGCCAAGTTATTAATAGTTTGCACTCCATGCCCCGGTTTGAAGGTGTTATGTGGTGACCAAAAGTACCAACACCTATGTGTGACAGACGAAGGACACAGGCCTGGCCCACAGAAGGCAATGGTGACCTCTGAAGGGTGCTGGCAGCAACAGGGTGTTAAATGAATCAGCGAGCAACAGGCTGAGAAGTTTGGACTGGAGCCTAGGTTGCTTCACTCCCCCTCCCTGGGGCTTCCTGTTTGGAGAGTTTGCTTCTTACCAAAGGCTCAGATTCCAAATGCCTCAGTTGAAGTGTGTGTTGTAGTAGGCAAATTTTCAAATGGGCCAAGCACCATGACCTAGACTGTTGTTTATCTGTGCTTCAGAGTGATCAAAAGCATGAGTAGGAGGGGAAGCAGATAATGTGCTGGGTGACCTTCAATGAGGGGCTTAACGTCATTGCATCTCTATTTCCAGTAATGGGAAATTAAGATTGCTACACACATCTCTAAAACTGCTGTTTAAGTTTCTGGATATGATCCATTATTTAAATGTAGATGATAACTCTAAATGCTTCTGACGTTTTGAGATGGTCTGTCAGATTTACAGTGCACATCTAGTTTGGGGAAAGGGAGTCAAAGCATGCTTAGTAAAATGATCACCCTGATCTGATGCTAAGTAGGAAATTTCATTCAAAATTGATAGAACTTTTAAATGCCCTACTCTTAGAACTGATTGAAACTTCTTTGTAACTCCATACTTAAAACAGCAAAATTGAGTTGTGCAGTTTTGTGTATAATGACCTACAATGAGTTTATTCACAATACTGAGAGTGGAAAATGTATATAAGATATATCTCAGCTTCTTCCTCCGCATGGTGTGAGATTCAAAATGATAGGACCAAGAATGTTTTAATCTTTCTCACACTTCAACTGCCTTCCTCAAGTACGTTTCAGTTAAAGAGTTGATTTTATGCTTTTAATGAGATGAAGCATGTCCTAAAGGTGTATAGTGTTATAGGAAGGGAAAATAGCTTGGTCAATGATCCAGTAGAGGTAGGGACTCCAAACTCTACCATCTCTTGACCTGTTTTGCTTTTGAAATTCCATTTACCACTTGAGAGGTAGACGGTGGATTGTAAGCCAGCAGCAAAACAGCCAGGATCATGGAAGCAAAATCTATAAAATGAACCTCAGAATCAAAGAATCCCAATTGTTTGGAAATCTTTGAAAATTGGTGGCTTTGAAGTGCCTATCTTACTGGAACAGGACATATTTGGTTATGCTGCAGCACTTTTATGTTGTAATAATGCTTATTATGAAGATTAAATGTTTCCTGCTCCTTTTCCTTTTTAAAGCTTTTGGTTAATTCTACATGAAGTCTCATTTAGATTTGCAGGAGATCTGTGTGTCTGGGTCTGAACCCTGTTGAGCTGAGTGCTGCACTTCGTACAAAAGATGTGCTATTGCTGAAAGAGCTTGTGATCTAAATGGTTAGTAGAGCATAGGAGTATCTTCATTTTCTGCAGCCTTGTATAGTTGTTGATGTTTACACAGAGAAGATAGAAAATGCCAACAGATTTCAATTAATTAGCAAATTCTGATATTTTAGTGAGATTTTCCCCAGCTTCATGGGAATAAGAAGGATATACAGGGCAGTGGAAGTAATGTTTCATATTTGAAGTGTAGGGTGAGATTTTAGTTTTGAAGCACAGGAAAAGCAAGAAATGTGAGGATGTGATCGTACCATGTTATCCTGCTATTCAGTTACTTAGTGCAATTGCAGCCTTACTACTACAGGCTGTGATTTTTGTCAGCTGTTGAACTGAATTTATCTTCATCTGTTTTGGATGGGGGGGTCATGCAGGGAAACTCACAGAGAATACAGTAATGAGCTGCTGGTAGGAAATGTTCATCTCTTTCAGGACTGACAGCTTGGTGACATTAGTGACAAAAAGCTGTTTAACACAGATCATGGGACCTGGCATGGTGGGTGAGCTGTGTGTGAGCTCTGACTGCAGAGGTGAGCATCTGTGTGGATGAAGAGAGCAGACAGGGCTCTCCCAGCTCGGCTGCTTGTATTTCCAACAGCCTGCAGGGCGTTCTGGAGGAAGGCAAATCCCTTCTCATACCATGTGTTTTCCATTAAACCCAGGACCATTATGGTAGAGACAGGGCTGTCTGCTACAACTTTCACCTCACTTCACTGTTGTCTTTCCTCCCACCCCTATAAAGGAATTTTCCATCTGCTGCTCATGCCAGCAGGCCAGACGCTTCTCCAGTAAACATTCACCTCCAGCAGAACCATCGGTGATGAAAGTAGTTCTGCACATGGGATTTCCCATTAGCTAAACCTCCCTTAGCACTGGCCAAAAGCTTCATCCTAATAGAGTGGCATTTACTGCTCCTGCAGAAACCACTCTGTGCCTTTGAAGCATTGAGGCCCGAGGCTCAATGGAAATGAAGAAGAGGCAAAAGATGATGGACAGAAGCAGTGGTTTTTTACTTTTCAAATAATTAGGGGAGAGAGGGAGGCCCTTTACTAACTGTTTTTCATTGAAAGTCTTTGTTTGCAGCTGTGTTCTATTCTGATTTTCAGGGTAAATATAAAATGGAAAACATTTTTCAGGAGCTGACCCTGTGCAAATGGTCAGCATGTGATGGAGTGATCCCTTAGGTAGTATTAGTTTGCATGCTCTTCCTTTCAGTGTGTACTCAGATTGTGTCAAGGCAAAGCCCTTGCTTGTACTTGGGTTATCAGGTGTCCTATTTTTCTTCATACAGCCTTATCTCAGGCTGTTTTTTCAGAGGATACAGGAAAGTTGTCAAGGTTCCTTTTCATGAGGGTTGAACTCATTTATGTGAAGGTATAATCTGTGAGGCACTTATTCATTATACAAAATTCTTACATTGTCCTAATAAATTTGGTCCTAACAGCCAGCATAGCTAAAAAGAATCTGAACATAAGCTGAAAAAAAATTAAACTTTGGACATTCCTTCCTAATGGACTGTGAACATACTCGTATTTGCAATAGGTTGTGTTTGTTGTTCATGCTCTGGTAAAAGTGTCCATTAAATGTAAGACCTGCAAGCTCATTTTTTAGGAATTAATAGCCAGCTTTGTCTTGTGCAGTCTGTAGCAGCATTTTACTTAATGGCAGATTTTTCCTTGTGCTGTGGGGGCTTTTCTACCAGCCTGTGCATTTCTTCCCTATTCATAGCCTGATCATAGGGATAGAAATGGATGTCTAAAGCAATAGGAGTGAAAAGGCCAAGGCAGACTTTGGGCATGGCATATGTTGCAGAGATCTACTTGCCTATGCATGGATTTTTTAAAAGTATACTTAAGAAACATTACCTTTTGAGAAGAAAAACAATGTAGTGTCTGTTATCTCCATTTTGTACTAGCACACTAAATCACTGTGACAAAACTATGCACCCAATTTCTAATGTGACTTTAAAGTTTGCCTGGTGGCTAGAGGTTGGCTGCTGGGTTATAGGGTTGGTCAGCTTAGATGACAGATAAAATCCATATGCCTACCAAAGGGGGCAAGAGGGCAAAGTACAACTATTTAGTTTCCTAAGCAGTGAGTATCCAGAAAATGCATTTCCCACTCTGTCAGTGGCTTAGCACATGTTCTGAGTGTAGTTATAAGGTTAACACTTCAAAGAATGTCCATTTGTTTTGAAGGTCTAAACATCTGAAAAATCTCTTTCTTTTTTCCTGAAACTGCTGTGAACTTTTAAAACGGCTATTGGAACAAAAGGTATCAAAGCAGATTGCACTTTACTTATGGAGAGATCTGCAGTTAGAATACTCCTGATCCCCATGACTTCCAAAATTTATAGCCACTTTTGAGAATGTTGCCTTTATCTTCAGTGGGTCTGGTTTCATACTGTACAATAGACATAGTCATGCCTTCTACTTTACACAGGTATTGCAGTGTATGATTTGTGTACAGGAATTCTTCATGATCCTTGAATGGTGAAATTTCCAGATAAAACTCCATGTGGTTTTTTTCCACTATCAATAGCTTTGCAGTTGTTCTTCAGAGATTTCTCCAGTCTCCATTCTCAAGAATAAGCATGCAGCAGATTTTTCTCAAGGAAGGTGTATGTATTAGTAGTGCTTAGACCAGGACAGTAACCCTGGCTCATACTCATTGTCATGTAGGGATGCACTGGAAGCTGAGGGTTTACAGGGTCGCACTGTGAAAAGTATTGTTCTGCCCCGACACCAAGTGTAGCTTTAAGTCCCCCTAATTCTAGATGAATGCTGTGAGCTCCTGTTACCTGTGTGCTTCATGGAAGGTACTTGCTTCTGGTGGATGAAGCTATTTGCTGTTGGATCATAATCTGCTTCTTCTGTGATGTCACATGTGTTGGTATTCCAACTCCAGAGTTGAAAAGGAGAAAAGTAATTATCTTAGCATTGTTTTTCAGTCTGTTTCAATGGAATTTCTCCAGTTTGACCTATCAATGGTGAATGTATTGTACAGAAATGTGTTAATAATAAAATCTTATTTTATTTGTTTAGATTCCATAAAAAAGGTATTTTAAAAATCTTGTTCCTTTGCTTGTAGCTTTAGGCATAGTCTTGAGTACCTGGCTAGCTGTTGATTTTTCAAGTTAGTGGGATAAGCCAGAGGACTTAGGGGCCAGAGTCTGACTGGACATCTTTCTCTTCTTTTGCAGTGGAGCCACATCACTGCATTTGATTATTCTCTTATTCCAGTATTCATAAGATCAAAGTCAAGCCTACCCTGAAGTTTATTCTCCCCAGGATAATGCTTGTGACTGGAATCTGATTTCTGCAAAAGGAGGACGTTTGTGTGAGCAGAAACCCAAATGCAACTGGAAACACTTCTGTGGAAGTGGAAGGAGTAGAAAGGCCAGTGTTATATTTAGCAAATGCTTGTGTCTGCTGAGGTGTTAGTTTTCTTACAAGTTGAAACTATTTTTTGCTGCTGTTTTTTTAAGCTGTTGTGGAAAAAAAGTGGTGTCTTGAGTCATTCTACTGTTTATCACTATCCAAATCAAAGGGCACAGAATTAGGTTTGTGTTTTCACAGAGAAGATTGGTGCTGACACACAGCTGTCCTTTCCTCCTCCTCAGTACATCAAGACCGAATATTTTGCAGATTATAAGCTTGGTCCTAGTGAGGAGTCTGAAATAAAACTTCTATTGTCTCAAAAGTTTTGGTGTTTGCTCTAAAGAAATCATCGATCTTTGTTGTTTATTTTTTTCTTCTGCAGAAAAGGAGGGGGATAGGGAAGTCATCCATCCATCTGTTTGCAATCTTAGTTTTAAAAGTCTAAAAATAAACAGGCCCCACAGTCCACCCAAAAGCTGTGTTCATTGGCAGTCTAGAACCAGGGACAATGTATGCTTCAGAATCAGTTCATCTCAAAAGTTGTACAAACTGGAAAAAAAAATCAGTGATGGTGTTTACCACTTTAAAGTAAAAAATTATATTTTTAGACATCTGCACCAACACAAATGCTTACTTCTAACAAAGCCAGGACACTACTATTTAAATCCCTCTAAGTAACCCACTCTTTCTTTCATCACTTGTTTTTATCCTTCAGTGGATTGTGTTGGATGTGAGGGACCACTGCAATACTGTTGTGCTGATATGAAAGGTTAAAGAAGGTTATCTCAGAGACAGGGTGTGTGCTCAGATTTTTTGCACGAGGCAAATTTAACTTAAAGCATGACAACACTTTTGCAGGGAAACCCAATGAGCAACCCAATATATTGCATAAGTTAAGGCTTCAACCATGGTGTCTACAATGAAATATTGATAGTTTAGGGACAGTGGTAGAGATGGCTACAGAAAAGACTGGGTGCTCTGCTATCTATGGCCCAAAACCTATTGCTAACCTACAATGTTGCTATAGTGATTTATATAAGGATAGATCAACAACAGAGATAAGGGGGTCTTTATATGTGTGTGTGTGTGTTGTTCCCCTTAAAATTCCAGGAAATTCTATTTTTTCTGGTGTGTAGACATATTTGCACAACTGCAGACAGTCATTGTTAAGAACTGATGAAAGAGATCTAGCACATGAATAGACACTTGTTGGAATGTATTTATATGCATGCACATACACAAAACAAACAAAAATTGACATGGTACTTGTAATTAAATTGGAGAGATGTTAAAATTCCCACAGCGTATGTTCACAGGCATGAAAAAGCTAATTTTCTCTGCATCTTCACATCTCCTTTTTTTCTCTTGACTTGTTCTTTATTTTTAGTCTGTTTGAAGCTACTTAGTGCAGGAGAATCAAAGCCTAAAATGCAGGATTGCCTGACTGGAAAAGCCATAGAATTGTTATGATTAATTTGGCTTGAGTAGAAAATCATCTGTCCACAGAGTAGTATTGCTATCAGTAGTTGACTTGATTTCTGTGGATGGTCATGGTGTCCCTGAATAAAGCATGCAGGTTACAGGGGCTCTTCATTCTTCTGTTTTATGATGCCACTGTAGTCTCATGTGGAGGATATTGATGCCCCATCATCTCTATAGACCGTAGCTGTTTAACTGGGGAAAGCAGTAAGAGGCCCGCACAATGACAGAGAGAATTTTAAACTATGGAGGGAAGGCAGGCTCCAGAGAAAATCCCCTGTGTGGAGTCAGTAGGCTGCCTTTATGACATTTCATTCTTTGCACTTCTCTCACAAGTCTCTCTGGATTGGTTGCTCTCTGCTAAAACTCCTGCAGCACGTTTCAGTCTGTTCTTTCCTAACTTCCTCAAGCAGGCTGGTGCATTTTCTTGTTTATTTAAATGTTTGTCTCTCCATCTCAGGGTAGTTTTTTCCTCTCTGTAGCTGTTAAGTTACGCACAAGGTCAGATGATTATTCAGAACTTCCTGGAAAGCCCCTTGTTTGTTTAAGACAAAAGTACTCAGGAAGTTCCTTAGCTCTTCCAGCAGAGCTGTGCTGGCAGTGGCCTGCCAATCCTCCAACTGCGCTTACTGCATTTTTTTGGAAGATGTGCTAAAATAATTTTCAGTACAGTACTAAACTCAGGGTATGTCAGCATTTTCCCATGTATTTCAAATGCTGAGACTGTTCTCAAGAACTCCTGCACCTCAGTTAATAGAATATTGTCTCCTCACTCACTGTGATGGCAGTGTTGCAGTCAGGCTTTTTGATGTTTCCCACCAAGCCTGCCATCCTCAGATTAGAATGTTCCACTCCAGGCACAAATTTGATGCCTTTACAGCTCATCTTCCCCTTCTGCAGGCAGGCTTTCAGTCTTACTCAGTTGGTGAGGCCTTACCCTGCTTTAGACACTTCCTGCACGGCACAGACTCAAGGAGCTAAATGTAAGTATATTAAAGAAGATAAAAAGAGTGGAAAAATAAAACCAAACACAAATTCAAATGGCTTGGCACACAGATTCTCTTTAGGCTCACAGCCCCTGGTGGCTCATTTCAAAGCACTTGAATCTATACAATTAGATGGAATGTTTCCTGTGATGCTGGGCGATGGAGCAGTCACTTTAACGTATTTATATCTTGATACTATATTTGCTTCTCTTACAGCCCTTTCTGAGCAGAGACACAGCAATACATGTAACTGAGCACTGAGGGGCTGTTGTCTGGATTTGTGGGTAAAGATTTAATTCTCTAAAGAGCCATCACACTGTGAGAGAATCAAAGACAGATGGCAGCTCCTTCCTGATTCTGACCTCTGAGTCCTCCACACCTACGCCATGAGATGCTCGTGGGAAGGAGGTCTACAAGCTGTCGAATTCAGCTGTTACCTTGGAAATTATAAGTCTGTAAATAAGGCCAGCCAGTTCTAATATGAAAATGCTACTGACGTGGCTAAATCAGTTTAGTGACTACTGGTGCATGAGAGCACTTGCAATACTGTTTTTAATCATAAGTTCTACTGGCATCTTAACTTCAGCTACCATCAATTGTTCAACACTTTAAAAATTGATTCTGAGAGCTCCACAGAAGGGGCCTGTACCGACTTGGTCTCCATGAGCTAGTCAAATATTGCTGTTGTAGACTAAACCATTTTGCAGTCAACTTTTTAGTTTGCAGCATGTGTCTGCATCCCCTCTCTAGGAAAAAAAATGTGGGAGGACAGGAAGCTGTTGGTGCTGGGGCCTGTGCTCAGCAGCAGGTGGATTTGGAGGTCAGAGTGACTTTGAGCTGTTACCTTTCTGGCAGCCCTGAATCTCACTGCACCTCAGGCATCTGAAGGAGCAGGGTGAATCTTAAAGTAGACTAATAATATCTATGAAAAAAACTCAAAATAAAATAAAACCACAAAACTCAAAAACATCATGGAGTACCCATGCCTGTGCTACATGAACCACTGCTTTTCCACCAGGTGAGTCTTGCTACCCAGCAACATTTTGTGGAACTTAATCCAAATGCTTTGGGGCTGAATTACTTTCCAAATTACCAAGAATTTCTATTTCAGCTTTTTGGCAAGCTCCCAAGTGTATATTCTGGAGAAACGCCACTGATTTGTTTGGGTCTTTTCCTTCACAGAAAGGAGGGTACTACCAGAAGACAGAGCAAGGAAAAATAACTTTGTGTTGAGCTCAATGAATTCAGTTTGGCTGATACTGGAAGAGTGAGGTTTTTCTGTTTTGCCTCTCAACATGCCTAGAAGGCCTTTGCAGTAAGAACTAGGCAAAATGTAAGTGCAATTTATCATTCCTGTTGTTTTATTGTATCAGGAAGCTGGGAAACTTGTTTTTGTAAGTGGATGTTGCTATTTCTAGATCCCCGTCTTTTCTCATTGAAAGCAGGTTTTGGAAATTTGTTCCAAAGTATCATGAAATACTGAGTTATAGTGATGCTGTGGTTTACTTCCTCTGACAAAGTATTAGTCAAGGCTGACATGATGAGAACTGGTAGCACTTAGTGTGCTCTTCTCTTTAGTGCTGGAAGGTCATCAAAACTGGGTCATAACTGGTGCTCATGTAGAGCTTCCCTGGCTCACAGCAAACGAACTCAAATTCAGACCCAACTTGAGAACTGTCTTTGACATTGAAACCAAAACCCTTAGACTGTAATTGCCATTTAAATAAAATAATTCTGCGTGATTATTGCAGAAAAAAATATTTGTACATATCCTCTGTCTTTATGAAAGATTGGTGCCAAATTATAATAATTTATAGCTATATTGAAACTGGATCCAAGCCTCACAAATATGTTCACAAAGCTTATGGAGACTGTATCCAGTTAACACTTTACTTGCATGAGAGAAAAACTTCAGCCTTTTAGTGCAAAATTTAAACATTCTTTTTGTAGGAAAAGTTCAAAGAATTTCTAATGTTAGACATTATAAAATTTTTTCATTCTTACATGTGGAAGAGCATAACATCTTTCTCTAGTTAAGGGTTTTAGCCTTAATGTTTCTGAAACAGACAGTTTAATATTATTTTGGATTCTCAGTCAGAAACTGGCCAGACATTAACATTCAAAACATGACAGCAATTCTGTAATAACCGGAAAATTATGGTTAAACCAGGCAAGTAAACTCTGCAGAAAAGAGCAGATTACATCCTTGAGGAAAATAGGCAGTAGCTGTGGATGCTTATATTTTGCTGTGCTGACTCTAAGTGTTGCATCCATGCTTTCTAGGAGCTCAGGAGTCAGCAATGTACAGGCATTCCCTGGCTTTGGCATTTAGTAGGACAGGAAGAAGTCTGCCAGCTGATTTCCCATGGACCAGCTCACAGTCAGATACTGGAATTTTACAGCTTCATGTCTACTAATACAGATTGGTTTCAAACCAGCAGACCAGAGAAAAAAGTGATTTGCTTTCCTCTACTAGTTGCCTTAATTCTTTCAACTCTTGCATTCTCTCTTTCCGAGACTTGATTATATTTGTCATGCAATGCATTGGTGGCTGAATGAATATGCATGAAGTGTGCACCACTTGTTTAGCAACTGAGAAATCAGTTATGAAAATTGCCTGCTGGAAACATTTTCTTCCTAGGTGGTTACAGTTATGCTGTGTTTTGTTGTTTTTTAACTTGCATCCACTCCCCAATTTAATTCTGAGTAAGCGATCCTACTAATAGGTATGTGCTCAATTTGTAAAAGCAATTTGTTTCTTGTACCGGCAAATCTATAAGGATGGATTGTTTGGTCAATAAATCTTGTAGTAATCCACTCTGTAGTTTAACCTAACAAACACTACCAGTAGTTTGCCTAACACTAGGCTGAGCCTCTTCCTTACCTGAATGTATGTTTTCTGAGATTGTTAGCACATTGCCTTCCTTAGGCACATCTTCTTTCTGCACACAGTCTGTGACTGCAAATAACAGAAGCTCAGTGTTTCCATGCATAGTAACCAGTCATCTTCAAGTTCCTGGAAAAATAGCAAGAGGGAAATGAAGGAGGCCAGAACAAATTACAACTGGGAATGCATGACAATATCTGTGGATATTTTTTTCCTGCTATTCTGCCATTCCTTGTGTTTCACACAGTCTTTTGCTTTTTAAAATAGGGAAAAACTCAATGAGACAGAAGGATATTGTTAACTGTCTAACGGCTTTGGTGATCAAAGCATGATATTCTTTAATTCAGATTTCAAGTGATTTGTTTGGCTTATATTTGAACCATCATTTAATTTGTTTCTTTAGAAGACTAAGGTTATGAAAGAGGTATTGCTGAATGGTTTTTTTTTGTAGTGGATAGCCTAAAACTTCCCAGAAAGTCTTGGAAGCACAGGAGTTCAGTACCAATAGTGACAACCATGTGTTTTATAATCCTTGCTAGGCAGTACATCAATCTAGGGTGAAAGGAATTCATTACAAGTATCTCAAGGAATGGCCATCCAAGTCTCACTTTTCCAGCAGAGGCTTGGTAGTATTTACTTAATAGCAATTCACCTCAGGAGACTCCATTTTGTAGATTTGAACTTAGGGCTTTCTATATCAATAACCTTCAGGGTAAGCACAAAATAACATTTCTCTTACTGCTCTTTTCTGCTTCCGGTGGAGAAGTTATGCCAGTAATGCAGAAGGGTAGTTAGGACCCCATGGCTCAGATGGCTCAGAGGAGGAGTACCATTTGTGATGTCTGTGTCAGGTCTCTAAGCACTAGACCAAGTTATTTTACACTCACTGTGAAAACCTCTGTCAGAAAAAGATAATTTCGAATTATCACCAATCAGGGCTGAACTATGGATTAAAAACGGTAAAGTTTTGTATGCCATAGCCTCATATTAAAAGGAGGAATTAGGCACTTCAAAGCAAGGGGAGTGCTAGCCTTGCTTCTAATAATGTATGCACAAGTTGAAAAAACCCTCAACACTGGACTTTATGTGGAGAGGCAGGCAAGCAGAGATATGTGCCTAATTCTAACATTTAAACTCACTTTGCTTCCAGATTTGTAGTCTTTGTGCTTTACTCTGTCAAGTAACATGCAAGGACTGGATTTCTCAAAACCATACATGAGCTGTAGGGATGAACTCTGCAGTCCTTTTCTGTGTGATGCAGAGTTTTGGATGTCTAGCAGTTGCTTAAAACTTCCTGAAATAATGATGTATAAAATAATGATTTATAGCTTCCTGTAGTTATTCATCTTTGTCTTCATTTTTGTACTGTGAGTCTTCAAATCTCAAGGAATGTATCTGAGGGCAGTTCTTTACTCTTGGGTTATTCTGGCACAGATACTATGTTGTCAAACACCTGATTTCATTGGTAAAGAGGAGCTCTAAATTTACTGTGTGGGTTTTTTAACAGAGACTTGCCAGCCTAATCTTGTGAAACTAAGACATTCGATTAATTCTGCCACTCAGTGGAACTGCCTTATTCTTCTTACTGTGTTTGACATTTAACAGTTCAAATGAATTTGCCCAAAAGGATGGGGAAGTGGGAGAGATGAAGGGGCGGCGGGGGCAACTGAAATCTACTTTCCTGCTAAATTCAAACAAAACTTAGCAGAAACAACTAATTGTTGAGATGCAGCAGCCACTATTACTTGCACTAGTAAGAAGAGCAAGCAGCAAGTATCATTCAAGTAAAGGAAGAGTGGTCTGCAGCCCTTGCTGGGTTCACTGAAGGTAGACAAATCCAGAGCAGCCGTGAAATGGCATTTGTTTTAGTGCTGCTGCCCTGGAGAGTCAGTGGGCATGACAGGAGCAAGAGAGTGACCTGTGCTGTGCTGAGCTGAGCTGAGCTGGGATCCTCACAGCAAGGCCGCCTCTCAGCCAGAGGTGCTGATGCTTGATCTGCTGGACTGCTGCCCTCCAAAATCTTCCTCAGACACAGCTTCATTTGTTCTCATGCCAGTGTCTCTGACCAACCCTGTTAATGTTTCAAGAGAGCTTTTTGAGGTTGGTTTATTATCAGAGATGTTCTCTTGTTAGCCCTCTCTTGGTAAGTGGATAAGGAATTTTAAAGCCCTTTTCCATTTGGAGGGCAGTTGTTTGAATCACCAGTTGTTATGTACCCTTTGGAAGAACCTCTTTTATTGTTTATATGACCCAGACTTGATGCTTAGTTTTATTTGACATACCTACAATAACTACCAAGGAGTTTTATGGCAGAATAACAAAGAGAAACTGCATTTCTACAGGAAAGCATTTCTTCTCTGTTTGATTCAACATCCAGTACCTGGAGTTGTATGAGCAAAGAACAAAACTATACATTTGTGAATTATCTTTTTGATCAAAACGCATTGTATCTGCTTTTGAGTAAAGCCCTAAATTTTTGTTTTTCTCTTCTCCAAAAAACCCCCAAATTTTTTAAAGTTGAAAATCTTGGGATTTTTAAAAATTTATATCAAAAAGCTGTAGCAAATCTAGATGACATTACTTCTTGTGGGTATTTTTTTTTCTTTGTTCAGCCAAATGTAGAGGATTAAGGTAGAAAAAGCAGCAGCATTATTTGTTCGATATGTTAAGAAATGTAAGCTAAACATCAAGAATAACAGCATCAATGGGTTATAGATTCTGTTTGGATTCCCCTCTGTACCTGTTCTGACACCACAGGCGTCACTATTTCTTGAGAAAATATGGTTATAAAGTAATTTAATTATTTGTTTATAGATCCTAAGAACAAGAAATACCATCCTTAGAGGAAGCATAACCTGACAGTAAGCCAACATGCCTTAGAGTGAAGTCTTCTGGAGGGTTGGGCAGTGTCCCAAGAGGCCTCAATAATTTTTCGTAAGGTATTATACCAACACTACCACCTACAGGAGTTCAGCAAAAGGGATACAGCATTTTACAAAAATTCAAAATTGAACAGAAATCAAGGTTCTTTGAGTATAGTCTGACCTTCCTCAATAACCAGCATTTTGGGGAAAATCCTCAGCTGTTTCAGGAACTATTAAGACACAAGTCTTGCCTTGTGAATCCAAGCATTTCTATGGAGAACCATACTTTGTGAAAGGCAGTTCTTGTTGCATTGTAACCCACTGTGCTAGAAATTTAAAATCTCTTGTTCTTAAGGGTGAGCATGTATGACTAAAATTTAAACCTCACTAACATCCATAGATCAGAGGCCAATCTGCACAAAAACTTGGCTTAGTTTAATGTGCGCATTTGTATTTTTGGTTTATTTGTAGATATACAACTCTGTGGAAGTTGTATTGCTTGCACAGATGTTGAGTATATTTCATTACTTTTTAGTAAGCTGCCATTAGGCCAGCATGAGCAGAATTGTCTGAAAATAGATGGAGGCTATTGAAAAGATAATATGTCATTACTTGTGGTATCTTGCAGTCTACTGGACGTTGAGGGATTCTGTTTCCAGTCATCCACTATCATTGCTTACAATATTTCAACTTACTTACCCAAAGAAAGGAAATTGTGAAGCTGTAGCTTTACAAAGTATTTATACTGAATAGATGTCAAGTTGCATTTCCTCATTTTATCACTTTCTTGTCAGTCATTGCCAAGCTGAGAGAGATGATCCATAAATAGCAGACAAGTTTAAATTTGCATCTATAAAAGAAAGTAGTGCTAAACATTCTTGTTCTGGGTAGTAAGGCACTTAAAATTGTACTCAAGCTAAGTGGGTTTCAGTGAAGCTTAGGTACAAAAAAAGAGATAGGCATTGTTGCTTAGCACCCCGTGTAATCCACTTTTCAATAAAATGCACCAAAATGCCAATTACA
The DNA here is from genome assembly GCF_029207755.1 of Chamaea fasciata. Taxonomy (NCBI): domain Eukaryota; kingdom Metazoa; phylum Chordata; class Aves; order Passeriformes; family Sylviidae; genus Chamaea; species Chamaea fasciata. The sequence goes on along the minus strand of NW_027094087.1, from coordinate 18,494,306 downwards.
TGATGACTATCCAATTTATCAGTGAGAAATAAATGTATTGAGATTTGCCATGGCTTCTATTCCATGTGGTCTCATATCCTCATTGGCATTTAATTTCCTCGGACAGGTAGAAAAAACTAATCTTTCTGAGGTGGTACCTATGAGATTTGTTCCAAATGCCCTGTGTTTGCGTATTTATATCCCCCAAACTTGCTAGGAGTTTCATTCTTGCCTTGACAAGCATATTTCAAGCTTAGTCCATTAGGGGTGTCATCGCTGGAAGCAGTCAGAGCATATCTGCAACCCTGAGTTTCCAGTGTTTGGCCTGAGTAAGAAAACACTCAGGACAAAGTTCCTGGTTGGCATGTTGACTATGGAGTGGAGAGGCCAGCCTCAGGAGATTTACTTGCAGCTCCTGCAAGTTACTTGGCGGTTGTAGAAGCTAGCTGCACTTCCCAGGTGGCTGAGGGGTTCTCAGTGCCCAGAAAGAACATTCAGTTGATTGAAAGGAGGTTGGAGGCACCTGGGAAAACGGGTCAAGAAAGCAATCGCTTCAATAATTAATCCATAGCTTTACTGCTCTCTTTTCTGTAGCTTTTCTAGGTTAACTATGATGCTTGCAGACATGTTTTCTAGCTAAGGAGATAAAATAAGAACTTTTTAAAAACATGAGGCAACAAAGATCTGTGGGGGAGTCAGACAGCAAGACTTGGGGGCTGAGCTTAGATGCATAGGCAAAACTCATAATAAAACATTAAAATAGAGAAGTAAAACTAACTTGCCCAGAACTGTTGAACAATACTTCCTGCCAGCCCTGAGAAAAGCACAGACACCAAGCAATAGAATATAAAGTTACTGATGGTCATCATATCTATAAAGGAGTTTTGAATAGCTGCAGTTGGCTGTAGGACATTGTAGAAACAAGTTTTCAAGTGACATGTTTTCAAGCTATTGCTGTGAGATATCAGAGGAGTTCTCAGAAGTCTCTGCTACCAAGTCCAAGCAGTAGTGTTTGGGAAGCTTGTCTTAATTAAAATTTCAGACAGAAGTAGACAAAAAAACCCCAAAACCCCAAACAACCAAAATGCAAACGCGTGAAAGAGAAAGAAAACCACTGAAAGAATTGTGTCTGCAAAGTCAGACATCCAAAAGGTCACAGTTCTTGGTTCTTCCCCAAGGTCCCTTGGGTGTTTAAACTTGGTATTTTCACAATCTTCTCTATATTAAACCTTGTAAACCACTTAAGACACTTCAAATGAACAGTGCCAGTGTTATCTGTCCTTAGTGTGAGATGTTAAACTTCAGGTTGACACATATTACTTCACATTAAAACCTGCAATGAAAAGTTCTGATATGAAAAAGATAAAAATTAATAGGTTTACTCAAAATAATTAAAAATGAGCAGTAGAATAGTAATAATTATAACCTTGGAGATTCATAATTAAAGTTCACCATTGTCTGAAAGTTATCTCTTCCTTTGCTTTTCCCATGATAAGGAAAGTTTTTAGGCAAGGGGATAACTAGCTCTTTTTCTTTTTCTTCCTTTTCTTCCTTTTCTTCCTTTTCTTCCTTTTCTTCCTTTTCTTCCTTTTCTTTTTTTTTTCTTTCCTAATTAGAGTAGGTGGAAGGATAGAATAGTAGCTCTATGCATGTTTTGCCCTTTCATTAAAAAATACAGTTGACATTCTCAGTCTGCCTCCATTTAAATTCTAAGAATGAGTTAATCAAATGCACGGTTTCCTTAAGATGTCTAAAACTGGCTTTAGAACTGAGTATCAAACATCACCCTGCCTAAACACATTGTGTGCTATTTAGTCTATTTGCAAATCTAAAAGCAGTATATTTATTGTGTTGACCTCTATGCTTGCACTGTACTTTGTAGATGGGGCCTTAACAAAGTATGATTTTCATTCTGTGCTGATGGAAAACTGATCTGTTGGCCAGCCTTAATACCTCAGCATCATTTTGCAGCTGAATCTCAGCTACCAGTGAGGGACTTCACAAGAACCAAGAATAGATCTGACAGACTGTCTGCCTGAGGGATGCCCAGTGCCCCTCTTACAAGACTCATTATACTGAAGTGTCCTAAATGTGACACTGTTCTTTCTTGTAGCACTTTGTCTGTGTGCTAAGCAATGCCAGAACTCTGAGCTGGCTTCCTAACGATGGACAAAATCAGTAAGGGAGGGTCTGAGTGATAATAATGTGTGTTTTGTCTGTAAACTAAGGAAGTGTTCCTGGAAAAGGAGGGATCACAAAAAAATGCAAACACTTTCTCAGTAACATGAGCTCCAAATCGTTCCTAGGGTGAGAGTCTGGTTCAAGAACTGACTCTAAACTGAGAATTTAGAGAGCAGTCTAATTCTCGAGCAGCTTGCACACCTCCATCTCCACAGCCCACTGTTTCTGGGTAAAGCTTCAAATAATGCAGGTGAGCAGCAAAACAGCATCTTTTCCTAAGTTTTCCCAGCAAGGACATCCTTCATACCAACAGCTGGCATTGACATTAGTTAAGTACTGTGACACATGACTTGGTGGGCACAGGGTAAGACCTTGTCATGCATCATCTACTCCACAGAAACGATCTGTACATGCCCTGATTCTCAACAACCAAGCGAAAGAAAGCTGGGGCAGTCTGGCCCTACCTGGGCAGAAGCAGGGGGACCCTTGACTTGCTAGAGCTAAAAGCTCCGTGTGATCAGATGATAACCAGTTGCTGGTGCATGGTACCTCATCTCATGTACATGACAGGAATTGAATGAATCTGTAGCCTAAATTTTGTGTGGCAATGCAAAAGACTCAAGTGCCGGATTAAAGACTTAAAACATGGTTTGAAGTCTTTAATGATGACCTCTCTGTTTGGTTTAACAAAATTACTGAGTTTTGGTAGCTTCAGTGTTAAATTGTGAACCCCATTAACTAGTGGTGTGGGTTTGGTGAGGATGTTGCTTCCACAAGTTTTACATCTCTGTAAGGCCAATTACCTCTACATGGCTAGGTTAAATTCCAGTTTACACAAGAGTGAGAATCAGATGGCCTCAGAGAGTTAAATGGTGTATGTAGTGACTATTTGCTATTTTTAACTCATATGAGTCACATGTATATACTGACTGTGGTGCTGTATTTTGCAGTTAGGGAGATCCTTAGCCCTGTTTATCTGTTGATGCTAAGAGAACGCAGAAAGTATTAAAAGGTAGTTTGAAATTATACTAATTTGCCTGTTCCTCATTATTGCAGCTCATAATTGAGTTGATTTGCATACTGGATGTATTCCTGATTTGTATTTTAAGGTTATTTCATTTCCTGTTATGCTTGCAATGCAAATTACGTTTGTATAGGGAAGAATACTTTGCCCTCTGAAAACAGATTAGAAGATATTATTTTGGAAAGGCAGGCTGTAGGTAATATTTGACAATAGCTATGTTTATTCTCTTCTCATTTTTTATTGTCAGCAAAAGCAAAAGCTCTTCTTAAAGCCCAATGTGTAGCGCTCTGCTGCACCCACCACAGCAAACTCTTCCAACAGCAGCTGAATTCTTTTAATTGAGTCTTTCACAAGACCAGAACAAAGCAGGCAGCAGGGGACAAATGCATTAAATCAGTCTTGCAAAAGTGTACTTCACAGAGGAAAAAGGGTAGGATCAGACTAGGCAGAGTTGCAAGTGTTTGGGGGAAAAATATTAATCCCCCGATTTGGGAATGGAACTATGCAGGCAATCTTCATTGTAATTATTACTCTGCTCTTAACTATAACGATGTTGGGATTTATGTAGCACTTTTCATATGTAAATCGCTCATCAGATTGCTAATTGTCTCATAACATAGACAGTTCCTTGCCTGAGTGTGGCTGCAAAAGAGTGCGAGGATCTTTCAACAATGCCACATACAGGCAGCTATTACAATTTTCATTTTGTGTTCGAAAGAGATTATGCTTTTACACTCTACAGCTCTATCTGTGTGCCTGCCTAATGGTGTCAGAGCACTTTTAGTCAAATATGACAGAGCACTAGAGGTCCAAAAGATTAAAATTTCCCAAATATTTTAGGGAAATAGAAGACTATATTCAGGAAAGAGACTCAATTACTATTTCCACTGAGGGAAAGCTTGCAATGTTCCCTGTTTTGTATTGTATACTAGAGAGTTTTTCTCTCTGTACATGCTACAGAAAAGAAAACATCAGGAAACTCTTTGGTCAGTTTTCACCTCCTTACAAATGTGTCTTGGGTTTTGTAAAGAACATGTTATTCTATTCCATCTGTTGAAACTGGGTGGAGCAGAATTGCTTATCTTTGCCCAAATGGGTCAGTGTCGCTTATCAGATGGTGGAGTGTTACTTATCTCTCTTCATTGTTCCACTACCCCCATAAGGATATCTTCTGCTAATGGACCATTAAAAGCTCACCAATGACAGGACACATTACATCATACTATTGCAAGATGCTCCACACAGGGAGGAGGAGCCAAACCATCTTAACCTAGATAAAAAAGAGCCACAGTGCCACCAGCTATCCAGTTTTCCACCAGATCCCTGGAGGAAGATCGGACCCATCTCACCATTACTGGACCCTTTTTCTTCAACGAGACCATCTCTACTCCAACAGAACCACATCTGCCACTCCAGGAGGGCTTACTTTGGACTGCTTCCAACACCCTGACCAACAGGGTGTCAGGTTGTATTTCTGACTCTGTCAGGGTTTTCTAGGATTTCTTGTTTGTTTGTTTGCTTGCTTATTCTCCTGTACTACAACATCTGTATTTTTATATCCCTAGTAAAGAACTGCTATACCTATTCCCAAAATCTTTGCCTGACAGCCTTTTAATTGCAAATTTATAATAATTTGGAAAAAGGGGGAGTGGCTTACATTTCAAGAGAAACTCCAACCTTCCCTGGCAGATACCTGTCTATCTAAACCTAAACAACATGAGAGAATCCAATCACAAGACAAAGAGTGATAGAAAGCAGATTTCACTGCCTGAGGTATGGTGGAGTAAGAGTTAATTCTGGCTTTTAAAAACACAGTGATTTTGAAGCAGTTCCCCTCCTGTGAAAAAGCAGAGAGAGGCAAGAAGACAGAATTTAGCCTCCACTTTTTCAAACTTGCAGTAAATTTCTTTCCTTGTCATCCAAAATGTGTCCATGAAAGGAACTGAGGCTCTGGAAAAATTACCTGAAAAGACATTTTCCTGTTGAAATATGCTGTTTAACTGAAACACATGCCATTTTCAGTACAATTGGATGTAAAGAAATTGTAAAGCAAATGTCAGTAAGTCTGTTCCTTATTTGCCTCAACATTTTTCATTTGCAATATATTTTTCATTGTATTTTACAGTAAGAAAAACATATAGGAAAAAATTCTATATTTAATCAAAGCAGAACTTTTTTAAAAGCCCAAAGGGAGTCAATTTAGATTTCAAGAAAAAATGAGTTTTTTCTTTCAGATTCAGAAGAAAAATAAAATTCAGAAAGTTTTAATTTCCTGTAGACTGCAATTTTAGTTTCTAATTGCAACCACTATCAACCATTATGACTCTAAGGAGCCTCCTTCCTGAGCACTCTATCAAGAAACATGTCTCATTATTTCTAAATAATTTATATCTTATATTTAATGAATTTAATGATGGAGGTCTAGCAAACTTTCTAAACTAAAGACTAATGGGATTGTTTTTATCTCTATGATTGTGGGTTTTCTCATGCCACTGGACAGGAGTTGAAAAGGCTGTTTCCATAGCTAAAGAGTATATGCTAAGAGGGAAAGAAATGTATACAAGGGTACAATTGCTAAATACTGGGTATGCAGCCATAGACCTAAGTATAGGATGACTAGTCAATTTTTTTTTAGTTTCTTTTTTTTTTTCTTCTGAATTAAACATATGCTTTGATAGTATGTCACTGTTACCAGGATTTTGTTTCTCAGTACCATTCAAAGAGTGTTTCTGTACAAATCCATTCCATTTCTTCATTTAGATTTTTCTTACCAGAGTTGTAACAGTGAGGAACTCTTACAAATAGAGTAAGAGATAAAAAATGTTGACATGCAATTTTTAATTATTTTTCCTTTTTTTTTTTTTTAATTGCATTTTGAAAATTTTCATGACAGAAGCAACTGTTAGTAAGTCCATGCTAAAAGCTATTTTAAAATAGCTTTTAAAAGCAAAATCTTGAACAGGTTGAAGTTTTCTTTGGTTCAGGTTTGTGAATATATCACACAATAGTGATGGTGACACTGCAAGCCTCTGTGATCTTCTAAAAATCAAGCACTTTCAGATAAACTGATTACTCTTCCTTGAAGCTTTAGAAACCAGGTGCAATGACACCAACTTGCTCAATTTTTGTAGTGTCATGTGAAAACTGAAATAATGAAGATGTGCTGAACTTCTCTACTGGGAAAGGATACTTTTTCACAGAAAATGGTTAAATTCTGTTCAATGTATTTAGCATCAAAGGAAGAAAATGTGCTGTTATGGGGAAATAATCCTATATTTGCCTAAAGTTTGTGTAAGAAAATATGTTAAAACCAAGTGGAAGCTTATTGTTTTATGAGCCTGTGGTTGAGGATTTTCTCCATCTGGGAAAAAATGTGAGAATGGAATGAGAAAAAATAATGACCTTTGGAACTGGGAATTTCATTCTCCCAGGCATCACATTAGTGCCAGAGGCTCTGATTTTTTTCCTTTTTGTTTTACTAGGCTATTCCTGTCAGCATTTCTGAGTTGCCCATTTTTGGGGGACAAATCAAGCTAAAATGAAGCAAGAAGGTGCTGAGACTAGGCAGTAATTCTGCACACTTAACTGTAGTCATTTAGAAATGACCAAGTCAGTTGGGTGAGTGTAGTCTGGCAAAGTGCAGCAGCAGTCTCTGGCAAGGGAGAGCCAGTTTGTGCCGGTTTGTGGGTGTGAAGGGATCTGGTTCACTTTTTCCACCTGTGAGGTGTGGAGAGCTGCGTGGGACACTGCCAGTCTGGTCTGACCTGAGTAACTATACCTGGGAGCTGTGAGATCTGATTTGGTACAAACCCCACACTCACCTGCACTGTCACTTCATTACTTTATTAGTCACCCAGGGCTGCATTGCTCATAGCTGCCTTGTGCAGTGGTAGATTGGAAGTGCTTCATGGTGCATGTTGACCTTGAAAGGAATTGAGTGCCGTGGCCTTAATTTAGCCTAACGCATCCGTACATGTATGAATTTAAATTTTCAACTCTGCTCACTGCTGGAGGGGAATGTTAAGGACTTTGTACCTTACATAAAACTTCAGTACCTCCATCTGTAAAAATAGGGGGAAAGTAGAATTTTGCTAGTTAGACATCTGAGAGGAGCTGGACTTCTAGATGTCTTTCTGAACCAGAAACCTAGACCAATTAAATATTTTGCACCTGCATATTTACAGTCTTGACATTTACTGTTACCATCTAGCTTTTCTCACCTCCCCTGGTATTTTTCATCAAAGAAGGAATATTATTAGTCTGCTGCAGCTTCCTACCCTACCCAGAAGCATGAAGGAAGTGTGAGTTGTACGTGTGAAAACACAGTGCACTGATGGTAGCACAAGTGTCAGTGGTGTGAGAGAGGCTAGGTAAAGTGGTTCATTGCATGGCTGCAGAGGTGGACAGCTTGTGAAGTGCTGTTGGAGATTCACCTGACTCCCAGCATTGGGCAGCATGCTCTGTGCAAATGGCTGGTGATAAATAATTATTAATAGTAATCCACTGTAGCTGCAGAGTTCAAGTGTCAATATTAATGGAGTGAAATTACCAGTGGTTTTCGCTGTGAATTAAGGGTTGACCATGGCACTTGATGTAAATCAGTTGTGAATAGCAGTGAGGTCAGATGCATGCAAATGAAAAAGATCTTTCTTAACTATTGCCTATGGCTTTTTCGCCACCTATCTCGTTTCTTTTTAATGTTTGTCTTTTGTCACCATCCAGTTGGTAGGTAGAGTGGTACAGATGGGTCTGAGTAAGAGATCATGTGCCAAAAATTGCTGCTCCTGCTTGCTTCTGAAAAAGGATCAGTATCATCAGGAGTGTGCTCTGTAGTGAGGCAAGAGTGTTGGGTGGTATATTGGTGAGACAGAAATTGCATATAAAGTAGTTGAAGTGGGTTATTTTTCTGGGAAGTTTGAATGTGTGAAAATGTAGATCTCTGTGGATATACAGTTGAAGAAGCATAGGGAATTCCTGTAATAAAGAGAGAAATTATCTAACCAGTTTTTACTAGGCAGTTTGTCAAAATCCACAGCAATGTGGGGAAAGATGAAAGATTAATGTTAGAATCAGGAATTTCCTTGCATGTAATCCTGCTTACTTACAATGAATATTCATGGTGGCCTTGTTCATAATTCAATCTTATTTTCTAGCCAGCCCTTATCAGGGACAATTATGATTTTTTTCTCCCCATAGGATTTCCTTGGGGCCACATTTCCTGAGTGTGCTGGCTGTCTTCCTGAGGACCAGAGAGAGTCATGTTTTGGATCAGACTGTGCTGCTGCTGCAGTAGAAGTAATGGTGGGGATTGAGAAATTCGTACAGGAGTTGCATGTTTCTTACTCTGTCCTGCAAATCATGTAATACTCTGGCTTTCTGCTGCTTTGTTCTCTGCTCTTTTGGTGATTTCCTGTTTCACTTTCTGCCCTCTTTTATGGCTCATGTACAACTTTGTCTCAGGCAGTGGTAGACCTTATAGATTGTGTTATGGCTACATGAACAGGGTGGAAGCCGACTTAAATGGGAGGTGAGACTCTTGGGAAGCTTTGTTTCAACCTGTGAGTGAGCAGGCTCAACAGGGCCCATTCACCCAGAGAAAGCAGATGCAACAAAAAAACCCAAAACAAAACAAAAAAACCACCCCAAAACAAACAAACAAACAAACAAACCCCCGCAAAACCAAAAAAAAAACGAAAAAAAAGGAAAAGAAAGATATTGAGAAACCTTCACCTCTACGCTCACCTTTCCAAAGGCACAGTGGAGTTATCTGACCTTCTACTGTTGCAAACAGATGCTTTTGTTTCAAAGACATCCATTTCCATCACCTTCCTGACAGTGCTGGCACTGTCTCAGTTTTCTGATCATGGGTGTGTTCAACTAATACAAAATTCATTCCTTCTAGATATCTTGCACTGTGCAGCAACTTGATGTTTATATATTGATGTCTTGTATATTGGTGTTTTGCTTTTTCCTGTGATGAAATTCTAGAAGGAAATGTAGGTGAAACACACCACTACCTACCCAAGTTCCTTACTGAAATTTGGGTGAAATCCTCATTCTCAGCAATTCTCTTTCCCAGAATCTATTCTGTTCACCCTCCATGGAGAGTCTGACAAGCTGTAAGGAAGGCTGACTGGCCTGTCACCCTTTGGGCAAGTGGGTTCCACAGAAAACTGCCATTTTTCCTCGAGGGTTTTGCTCTTTTGTTTGTTTGTGTGTGAGTGTATGTTTACAGAAGGAAGGGGTGCTCTTCTGTGACTATCCCTGTACCAGAAGGCACTACTGCTCACTGTGGACAGCAGCCTCCAGTCAGGCTAAACCTGGAAACAAGACCACTTCAGTGTTTTTTTTAAAAGCACTGCATTTTGAATATCTTGTTGCATCAAACAGAGAGTGCACTGGGAGGAGAAAAATCTGGGGGGTGCATACTGTGCTTGGAGTAGTTGTTTTTGAGGGGTTGAATTCTGTCCTCAGCCATAAGGTAGGACTGTCATCTGTGCTTGAGGCACACAGAAGCCAACTTTGGTGAGGTTTCTTTGTTAAATAGTGGCAGAAATGCCCATTCAAGTCTATAAGATTTCCCTTTCTTCAGAAAAAAAATCAGCCATCTCCTTAATCATCCTTGCTATTGATCTTTAGAACATGGCTTTGAATGTCACCATCAGAGGCAGCACAGACAAAAGCATTTTCTCATTTTCTCACAAAGGAGATTTTTTAGGCCCAATGATACAAAAAGTTAAAAGTCTAAAAGAAATGTTTAAAGATACTGTTATTTCATTTGAATTGGCTCAGTTATGGCAAAAGGTTGTTCATTTTATGAGATTATAATTTCTATTTTAAGGATCAATTGAGCTTTTGAGACTTTGGCCCTTGAAGAAACCATCACCGCAGGAAGCATTGTGCAAGGTTACATACCTTAAAAAAGCTTTGTGATTCCTGTGGCTGCAAATCACCAATCCACCTTAAGTGATTCTATTAAATTGATGATTTTCCAATTTTAGCAGAGTCAGACACATTAGGACAAATCTACATGTCAGTCTGGAATGTCCCACATAGACCTCACAGAATCAATTACGTCAGAAAAGACTTTGGAGATAATCAAGTCCAGCTTATGACCTAACAGCACCTTATCAACTAAACCATGGCACTGAGTACCACATCCAGTCATAAACACCTCCAGGGACAGTGACTCCACCACCTCCCTGGACAGCCCACTCCAATGCCCAATTCACTCTTTCTGTAAAGGATTTTTTTCTGATAGCTAGCCTAAACTTCCCCTAGCGCTGCCTAAGACTTGAAGCCAAATCCTATGGTTTATGAAGTACAGTAGAGGAGGCAGTGTGAAACAGAGGAGGGGTTATCTTTTTGCTCTCCTCTTCCTGGGACTGCATAGAAATTGCATCAGTTCTTGATGTATTTTCGAGCATCAAAGAAGTATTGTTTATCTCACATCAACTGGAACAGTACCTGTGCTCTGTTCTCAAATACTCCATGTTCAAACTCTTCCTCATCTTCTACCACAGCCAGTGCAGCTGTTCTCAGGTAGGAACTTTATTACTTTTATACTGCTTGAGGATCCTTTTGTGGCAGGAAAACCCTTCCCTTGTGATAAGACACAGCAGTAGTACAGAGGAGAAAGAGTGTGGGGTAAGGGTATGACCCTTCAGGTATGGTTATAAGCTGTAATCCTTTGAGCAGGTGCTTCAACATTTATGGTGCATTGAAATCAATGATATATGCAAATGTAGACTTCTGCCCCTCTCCCTAAAGTTTCTTATCCACTTCATTTGATTATTGTGACTTTATAGATTTCTTTTCTCAATTAAAAGAATGATAATCAGACCAGATAATGGCTGTGCTTTGAGAGTTTGCTTGAAGGCTGGCATGTTCCTTTGGCTTTGCAAAAAGTGTCTTTTTCCAAGGTCTTTTGAATTGGACTATTTACTAGTGGCTGCAAAAGCTCAGGATTCAGGCAATTGGTTCCCCTGGCCTTAATCCTGCTTCTGAATGTTTCAATTAGTGTTTGTCTGAACCATTTTTTAATTGTGAATAGTTTCAAATAATTCTGTAGAACCCCACAGCCTTGGAAACCACTTTCATTTATTACCACAACTTTGTAAGGGCTTGCCTAGAGAGAGCAAGAGCAAACAAGGGGAGAGACCCTTTCCTTCAGAACTTTCCCAGGTTGAGTTGAGTGTTAGCTGGCAAAGTATGTAAAGAAGCTACAGAAACAATCAAAGTCTAGTTTAACTTTATAGTTAGATCCCAACCTTGCTAACAGCAGACTCAGGCATGACTGCCACATGTTGTTATGTGAAAGAGTTTGCTCCGGAGCTGCATTTCTATGCACTGACCCCTAAAAAATTCACTGCAGATCCCATCTGCTTCCTGCTGTCGCAACATAACATTGTCCGAGGGAGAGGGAAGATGAGCTTATATTTCCTTGCCAGCACTTGAAAGCTGTCCGAGGAGACGTGGAGAGAAGTTCAGCTCACATCTTGTAGTTCCATTCTTCTACACAAGATCAAGAAATGTCTTTATGTATGGAGAAAAGTCTGAAAATGCCCCAATAAATTATTAACTGAGATTTCCCATTGATGGTACCTATAAGAGTTCTGCATGACCTTCATGAATGTGTAATTAAATTATAAATTATGTGCTCTCCAGCCTTCTTTAAGGATTATGTGTTTGGGAACAATTAAGGCTAGTCCAGAATATGCCAAAACTATCCTAATAAGTTTGGAAGCAGTGTAAACCTACTCACAATACCTTTCTGTTGCCACACCACCTGTTCAATGCAGCAGCATGGAACATTGCATGGGTTAATTGAACTTGTGTTTTAGACCCATGGCTCAGTCTGCTGTGGCTGCAGTGATAAGATGCTGAGCTAATTACTGTAAAGTTAGCAATATCCTGTCACTGCAGCCACTGAAGTGCAGGCTCACCTTGAAAAAAGCTTGGCCAGAGGATATGTAATAAAGAATTTATTAAGCAAGTTTTTGTCCATCTGGTTACAAACTCTAATAGCTGTGATGTGGAGAAATAAGGCTCATTACAAGCTGATTTCATTTAGGATACAAGTAAGTGGGAGCTCTGAGGTCTTATAGTTCTAGGACAACATGTTCCTGTGAAGGCAGAAACATGAACATCTGTTGTGCCCTGTTTTGCTCCTTTTTAAGTTCTCAGACTCATAAAGAAAAGGGACATTTAGAATCATATGAAGTATGATTTATAAGCATTTCAATGTTTTATTAATAGAAATTATTTTGAAATATAAATAAATATAAAAATGTTCCTATGCATCAGATGTTTGCTTGTGTTAATCTTACCTCCATAACTACATTCTTCCATTACTATAACAATGCTGGTAATCATAGGAACAGGAGTCACGGTCTGTTGTCCTTTGCATGCTGATGGACTGTTCTTATTGATTGCCAAACTCTAATTTAATTTCTTTCCATGAAAAAGACAAAATTGCAAAATCAACCCTTTAATAAACAGAACCCTCTTTCCTCTGTAGCCTTCTGTCACAGGAGATGACAAGCTTCTCTCTCCACGGGCCTCTAGAGAGAGCACAGAGACAGAGGCTGACTGACATTGTGCAGGAATAATGACCCCAAAGGGTAAAATGTGAAGCTTATATCTTACAAAATGTCTTTCCAAAATTTGCCAGTAATACTGTGATTCACAAAAGACTTGTCAGGGAGCTAGAGGAGGTGCTATGAGCATTTCCTTTCCTGTTCCCAATGGACCTTTAGGAGATGCAATGGTAGGTGTATAAACTCTTTGGTTTTGCTGGGTTTTTTCTTTTCATGTAAACACTGCCAAGCCCAAATTCCCCAAATATGATACCTCGGAAGTAGAAGTATTTATACCAGGCTGAAAGTCACTTCATTGACCATGAATCTCTTCCACTTCTGGATCTTGCTGACTGTTAAAGAGCCCAGATTGTGTTTTTAAGTGCAACTACCAACTACAGGACTGACAGCTTTTTCATAATCCATGCATTTTAATTTCAGGTATTCTTTAAGCCACAGGAGCAGATGATTTCATTCAAGGAAAACCTTGGAGTTTTTCATGGAAGAGAAGAAAAAGAAGAGAAACTCAAGAAAAATATAGTAGAACTGTAATTGTTCTAAACCAGAATGTTTTCCAAAAGACATCAGTGTCTTTTTGAGGCATACTCAATCTTAGCAGAATGCTTTGGAATGTGCTTCATTGTAAGATTGCAATTTTATTGAGGTCATTGTCCAAAAATTAAGATGAGCCAGAACATATTTTTTCCTTTAGTTTCCTTTAGATGATTTTCCAGTATTCTTCACCCAGGTTGCTTCATCAGGCAGGTTATTTTGTCATGAGCACTCACCTCTGAAGGATTTCAGTAGCAAATTGGGAGCTTCCTGCAGAAGGAAAGTAGGTGAAATAAATGTTTTTTATTACTTGCCTGTGTCCTTTTTTCAATAACAAAGGGAGCAATTCAGAATTACAAGTTTAAGACATCTCTTAAAACAGAAACAACCAGTATCTGCACCTTATTAAAAAAACATGCTATTTTGAAACTTCCTAGCTAGACACTCACTTGTGTAATTTGTGCATCAAAATATTATGGTATGTTTCCAAAAGGCGAAAGCATACAGCAGTCACCTGATATGACTCCACTGGAGATGAGGAGTGAAGAGGTGTTTCTGGTGATAGCCACGGGAAGGTGAGGGTCCACAATTACCCCACTGCTATTCTAAAAGATTGCAATTATATGTGGAGACATCCTGGAGCAGGGAAGATCAGAAATGCACTTGCTAAGAGGCAGATGGAAACACATGCAGAGAAAATGATTCACTCTCAAAGTGGCTGACTGATATAAGCTGGGAAGAGTGGTGGGTTTTTTCTCCTCAGGGTGACTACAGCCTGTGGAAGGCACAGTTGAAGGCACAGTGTACCTGTATGCACAAATATGCAAGAATGCCCAGTGATCCTGTACCTATTGTTCTCCTCTGCCTTACATCTAAAATTGCCAAGGCAGTTGTCAGTGCCACCCCAGGCTGTGAACCACTTTGAAGACAATGTAGGCAGCTTTAAACGTTGCTTATCTTCCCAGGGCACTGCGATGAAAGTTTAATGTATTCCTGGTGGCTGCCTTGCTGGAGAGACACAGGGTGTTCTCCTCCTAGCTGGAGTTTCTCTAGGACTGTGGCTTCATGCCAGGTCACTGTGCTGGAGTTCTGATGAGAAGAGAGAAAGCCTGATCAGCATTTGTCCAGATGGGACTGAGTCTCTTGCCAACTGGAGATCATAGAGTGTTATTCATGGATGCTGCCAAGATCAAACTTACTGTTTTCTGAGAATCCAGGACTACTTCTAAGGTAGAGATTGATCTGGATTGATTGAACACCCTGTGTTCGTGCTGTAGGGCTCTAAAAACTGGAGCTTTTTATCATATTGTAGAGCTACTGCTATCTGATCTGTAATCCAAGTCAAGCAGTAACGTAGCTAAGCTTAGTCACTGGGATGCAAAGGTGCCAAATAGAACAGGCTGAGCAAGTCTAAAAGCTGTGTCTTTGTTTTGATTTTATTTTGAAAACTAAATTGCTGATAAGTGCAAGAAATCTATAGATAAGAGTGGGTTCTGAAGCTGTCTTTACTGAAAAAATACATAGAGTAACCAATTCAACGATGTCATTGTCAATAGAAGCTTTATATTCCCACGTGGGAGAGTCTTGCTGATTGTTCCAGTCATTTGTTAATTATTTTGTTGACAACAACTATGCTTGCTAGCTAGAGAGGTGTTTAACTAAAACATTTCCAACTGTCAGATGCCCAACAACTGATACTTTCCAACACCTTTTCTTCTTGGAGAAATGATCCATGCAGAGGGTTTGAAAGAGTGGAGTAATTCAGTCTAGAGAATAAAGTACTGTGTCAAAAAGGATGAGGGCAAAGTAACTTTTCATATATGCTGCTGTAAAGAAAAAAGAATTCTCTTCTCACAGTCTAGCCTAGGTAGAGCAAGAAAAAATCAGCTTCAATTTCATTATGAGAAGTTAATTTAGCTGTTGAGAAAAAGGCTTCTAATAACGAGTGTATCACCAGAACAGATCAGCTGCAAAGGTTATGGAGTCTCTGTCAGAAGTTTTTAAGAATAGGTCAGATAAAAATCAGAAAAAAAGTGAAGTTACAGTGAATTTGGGATTGATTAGTTGTCTTCAAATAATTTTCAGCACTTTTTTCAATGGCTTGTTGCTTTGTATGACAAGAAGGGGATAAAAAAGGAACTTTTTGTTACATGAAAGGACCATAACAGCAATTTTTCAACAACAAAAAAATACTGTGAGGGATAATATCATAATCTAATCAATGCTATTTAATAAATAGTTAAACAAAGCACAAATATGTTTGTGGGAGTAGGGAGAGGAGCGGAGCAGAGTGGTGTATTGGAGGGGCAGAGAACAGAGCCTGTAAAGTGCTAAGTCCATGGTTCCAATTTAGAGAGAAGTTGTGTCTTGTCTGACTTCCCCCTTAAATTAGAGGAGGGAAAAACACCACCAGCACCACAAACCCAAACAATCTTCCAAGCTTCCAGTCCTATTCCATGGCAGAAACTGAAAAAAAGGGAATGGCAGAGCTTTGCCTTGTCACAAACTGGCCAGAAGGAAACAGGTATTTTTGCACAGGAGATGCCACAAGGATTCCTTAATTTTTAATCACATGTTAATCCAAAGTAAGATTTAACTGGTGCTTTTCAGGTCCCATCTGCCCTGGCAGACCCACAGACAGGCCTGGAGACCAAAATTATCACAGCTTCTACAATTTAGAGGATGGGCTTTATGTAGCTGGAATTGCCATGTTGCTGCTACAGCCATGTCCATGCAAATACAAGGGAGAGTCCAGAATAAAGCCATTTAGCCTTGATCCAATTGCTTATGTGGTATTTTGCAATAAGAGCAATTTAGGGGGGTCTTTTGCATTAGTGGGATCTCCCCCCTCTAAAAAGTTCTCATTGATCTTCTTTTTAATGCACTTTCCTGAAATACATGCTTTTAAATGTAGAATATTCAGCAGAGACTCTTTGCTCATTTGCCTATAGAACCTTCTCTGCAAGTCTCATTGGCATTTATCCCAAAAAGATGTTAAAATTATATCACAGAGGAAACCAGTTTAAAGCTTACTGGAAAAGAGCTGATCTCTTTTCTTTAACTCTGGTATATGCCTAAGTAAGCATAATCTCTCGGCTGCAAAATTAAAGTACGTCCACAGAAAACTATCTTCACTAAAATATGTACTAGGCATCATAACCAACCCAATGCCTTACGCAGTACTTAAGCTATTCTTTTCCTGCTGATGTCCAGGAAACCCGACTGGAAAAATGGGAAGAAAAAAATGTATTTTGGTATTTCTGGTGGCAAAATATACTACTGCATTTTTTTTGTCTTGAAATTTCTGTAAGGAACAACCAGGTCTCATGACTGCTGCAGTCAGGGCCCCATGCTGTAATTGATCCTGACAGTAAACAGCTGTTGTGATCTTATCACATGTGTCTGTGTAATAAAAAAAAACTACCTCTCTTGATAACCGTATCAATATTCCCCTGGACTTCCACTGCCTCCCAGGAACAACTCATGCAACTCTGATATGCCTTGAACCTATAGCAACATGTGGTAAAGCAAAAAATTACACTCTTGATTAACTTCTTAACTAATAAAATGTAAACTTGTTAGTTTACATTTATTTCTGAGAGAAGAGCTCTGTAGCCATAAATATTGCCTCTAAATTGAACCATGATGTCTTCAGATCAGGAGGCCAAAATGTGACCTGTTTTGCATGCAGAGGTTTTGGGACAGTGTCTGCTGAGGGAGGTCTGGCATCTGGACATGCTATTGTTTCCACAGCCTGAGAGCTTTCCTCTTATAGACTGACTAACCTCAGCCTTGAACTTTGTTTGTACCATGGGAGTCATGTTCTCTGTGACTCACAGAGCCTTTGGTAAACAAAAATATTGAGCCTTTTTTGAAGAGTGAGCAGGCTTCAGAGTAATGCTGAACTGAGAGGACACTCAGGAGAAACGGAGAGGGGAAAACTTTGGGAGAAAGCTGCTCACGTGGACCTCTTGTGAAAGACAGAGAACCTTAGAAACTGTTCAGCAGCTGGATGACTTGAAGGAGAATAGAGGGATATCTTGGAAGCAGGGGTGAAAACTCATAAATAAACCGCTGTGGTTGACAGGGCAGGAGAGAGGTTCCAGATCCTTAAATGCTGACCATCCACATCAGACATTAGGTCTCCGGATCTGGCCCGCCCTCAGAGGCCACAGAAGGATGCTGAAGCTCCTCAGACTGTCCTTCCACTTCTCCAAGTCTACTCATTCATTCAGGTCCCAATGAATAATATTAGACAGATTTTAAGTGTGAGAGTCACCACTAACCCAAAATTGCTTGTTGTCTATCCCTACCTCCTCCCCCTCAAAAACAGTAAAACTCTAGAAAACTCATAGGAAAGACAACATAAAGCATATTTTCTGCAACTAAAATATTTTTTCCAGTATTTATGTGACCCAAATCATAAAATCTGTGAAAAACTGGTAATTTGCTCTAATCTGGCTGTCCTGTAAATCAGGGGAAGAACGAGTGAAAAGTAAGTTCCTAGAAGTGTGCAGATCAAAATAGTGCTGGGGAAACAGAGAGGAATGGAAAGCAATAAATCAGAGAGTACTACTGTATAATCTTAGGCACTCAGCTTCTTGATCAAAGCTTGTTGCCACCTGATATGGAAAGAGAAGGGAGGACACAAGGAATCAGCCAAGTGGTGAAGGGCAATCTGTGGTTTCCCACAGGTTGGAGAGGTGTGTCTGTATAAATCACAGCCCTAGGGATCTGTGCCTGCTGACCCATGGAATTACAGAGGAGATTCCACCTTCCCAGGCCTAGGATGTCCCTGGGAGTTTCACAGAGCCATGTAGCCATGTTAACGCAACTGCTATGAGTCCTAGGGAAGCTCATCTCCAGTACTGAGGGACAACCAGGCAGGAAAAAGCTATCAGTGGAGAAAGTGTTAGAGTCCTTGACAGTTCTCTTCTCCCTGGAAGCCCCTGCAGAGCAGAGGCTGGAAGAGGTGCCTTCTCTCCCTGGGGTATCTACAATATCTTCACCTCCTTCCCAGGCCTACAAGCACCATTTTGCCTTGAAGAAATGTGGGGCATACAGAGAACAGTCCTGTTGTGGGGGAAACATGGTGAGGGGACAAAGGACAAGGTAAGAGGCTGACAAAACTCACATTAGGAAGACTGTGTTAAAGATCTTTGGATGTGTATGCTGGAGGCAGCACAGTTCTCTGAAAAAACTGGTGAGGTGTGTCAGCTTTCTTCTGCTATCTTTCCACTGATAGGAAATGTTTCCATTGGGCAGTGTCCTAGAATTATTTTGACAGTTTAGCAGCTCCTGTACAAAGGTCATGTCCCTTTTCTCTTTTGCAAGAAAAATGCAATAAGTGGCATTACGGCCCTATGAAAAAGTGCTGTAATATCATAATATTTTGGAACAAAGTAGATCTGAGATAAGGCTAAAAATAAACCATAATTTGTGTTGACTGTGAAATTCATGCAACCAACTGGTTGCTCATGCAACCAATTAACACAACATGCTATTAGTAATAGTATTGTCAGATTAGTTTCAGTCTAGCTTATCTAGCAATTCCAGCCAGAGCTGTATAAACCTGGTTTTCCTTGTCATGCCATTGAATAATAAGCAGTGAGTGGTTGACATCTGTTCATATGCTTACTGTGTTTCATGCTGATTAGCTTTTTCCACAGGTAGGGAAAATAAAGTCCCCTATTAACCAGGGCTTAGTGGGGCTCTGTGGCAGAGCTCTGTTAGGCATAATAGAAAGTAATTTACTGACAGAGTCCTATTCTCAGTCACAGCAGTTGGTTGAAGTGTTAGTTTATATTCAGTGAGGATCTGGCTGTGAGACCTGGTTTGGCACTCTTATCCCATATTTACATTAGCATAAGCCAGCTGGAAATCACCAAGGATGTGGGGTGTGGTTCCTCACAGGGAACACTCTGACACCCATGTTGGTTTAGTCCTCTTGTTTGGAGAAGTGAACACATTCACAAGCAGAATGGTAAGAAAATTAAGAGTCACTTTTTGGCAAGAAAACTGCTATTACCATAAACCAACATGATTTATATACCAATTATTTTTTATTGTCATCTCTGAGTTGCAATGACATTATTTGAGCTGAGAATTTCCTGAGGACAGCATGTACATGCTCCCACATACAAGATTCCTTTTCTTTTGTATTCAATTCAAGCTGGTTTTAAAACAAAAACTTTTAGTCTTGGGAGAGAGAAAATAATCTTGGTGTATGTATGTGCTTTTTTATCATATACTAGCTAAGACGGTATTTTATTCTCAGTAATTCAGTGATGGAAACTTGTAATTCAGTAATGTCACTGTCATTAACCAAAGAAATTATTTGTCTTCAAATTAAATTTAAAGAAGAGGCTGGAAATAGGGTTTTTTAGGAGGAAATTCAGTCTTCTTTTTCTGAGGCGTGGACTTTAAAGCATGAGTCATGTTTTTATTTTGTCCATGCTCCCTTGCTGGAATTGGAGGCATACCCCCCATCACCTTCTACCTAAGACTGTCTGGAAGCATCACTTAAAGGGAGAAGGCAGCCTATTTGCTTCACTGAGTCTATTACAGGGTGAAGATGGTGGAGAGCCTCATATCTGGACTAAGTTCTGGTTAATTTAGAAGCCCAGCTCAAAGGCTGATGGTACTGCAATAGCTGAGATCTGTTGATGTGTGTCAGAGCTTACTGACATTCCTTTATTGATCTTTAACAGGACCGCTTTCCCCTGATATTCCCTGAGCCTAAGGTGCTCTGTTGCATTGATGAATTCAATGCACATGTTGTGGCATAGAATCGTGAGTGCCTTGAATGCAGCTGCTGAGGTAATCGGCTGCTTGAAATTTAAATTGCATCTTCCCCTGCTCCATACTTTGCCCAAGTGCCATTCAAAAACCTGCACAAGATTACTATGCAGTTTCAGATACCATTTCTGGAAGCTCCTGATGCTTTGACACAGGCAAATTGGAGGAAATTCAGAGCAAAACAACACAGATGATTAGGGGGGCTGACATGACTGCTTACAGGGAAAGCTGAAAATGTGTAATGCACCTAACTTGGCTAAGCAGAAGCTGGCTCAAGTTCCAGATGAAGACAAATGAGAGGAATGAGTGTGGGCATGAAATGAGACAAACCCAGAGGTAGGAAGCATTTTGGCTGAATAGCAGCCAGTGTTATGAAGAGAAAGATCTAGGTGATCATCAAGCCCCAATGTTTTTTCATACCAGGAATTTCTAGCATCTCAGTCTCCTCTCCTGGGAGGAACTGGCTGGAAAAAGAAAACAGGCTAAATAAGAAGGGCAGACAGGTTGCAACCCAGCCTGTTCCAGGTTGTATAATTTATGTATTGGATATAGGCTGATTTTCAAAGAAAATGGTTGAAACTCCATGAAACATAGACAGTCTAGTGTGCCAGTGAATGCTCCACATGGGTCAATTAGGAAACTGTAGAAGGGTGTATTAGAGCATTTCTTAAGACTTGTTCCATTCCTAAATGGTAACATTTATGCCAAACACACTCAGCAAACAAAAAGAAGTTAAAAATAAAATCCAAAGGCATAATGATTTCCAGTTGTATTTACTTTCCATCTCATTTCAATGATCAGACAGTAAAGTTGGCAGCTCTTATCCGTCTTAATCCATGGGTCAGTGAATGAAGCAGTCTTGAATTCCAGGACTAGGTTTGTGCCACATGGATTTCTTTCCAGTGAGCAGCTCCTATGACAAAATTTGCAAGTTTTTAAAATTTTCTGATTTTTAAAATTCTTTTGGGTATACGCAGCCAATTCATCTTCCTGAGGTAATCAAAATATCAGGGTACCTAAGTCATAGGAAGAGAGATAAGAGTAATACTAATCCAAAGAACACCATGGGTACCCACTCTTTATTTAGTCTTGTCCAACAGTTGTTTTCAGTCTATGCAGGTCATACAACACTGTGATATTGTGTGTAAAAGTATGTCCTATTACAATTACCATATCTTCTATTGTCTTTTACCTTTGCTCTAGTACCTAGGGATATTGCCAGTCTAGCAATATCCATACTTACTCTTTTCAGCCTCTCTGAATTTCAGTCTGCTGCAAAGTTACAGGTAACTTACAAACCATGTGAAAAGCTGTATAGAAGTCTAATACAAAATTGTTACTGTGCTTGTCAAGTTGTGATAATGTGATTATGTGCTCAAGAGACAAGGAACGAGACAAGGAATGTTTTTTTCCTTTGAACACTCATAATATCTGGTGTTGCTTACCTCCTTTTCCAGTTTAAAATCCAATGAGATTAGGAGAGGTGTACTTTCTTTTCCTCCCATTCATAAAATGCTTTTTGGGAAACCCTGCTGCAGTAATAATTCATGCTGACTATGATGATTAGCATTTTTGATGAGTTTCAGAAAGCACTTGTTTCTATATCTGCAATTTTGTGGATTCTGTTAACACAGTCGTTTTAACGTTAAAACAAGTAAATTTAGCAGCAGGAACATTACCTCTAGGACTCTGTCTGGCTAACATCAGTCACAAAATTCTGGAGAGATTCTGTCAACAGAAGAGTGAAGAGTTAAATTCTGTGGATGTTTGTGTGTTTGTTCCTGTTGAAAACAGTAGCTGTATGGAAGTAATAGAGCAGCCCTTGGCCTTAAGCCTTTCTCAACAACCAAAAAGTGCTGCATTATCTGGATTTTCTCTTGCAGACTTCCTCCCTCCAGGAGAAAACCCTATGTTCTGGATGTTCTTGAAATGTATAACACTGTAAACAGACTCATAATTAACCCATCTTGCCTAAAATGAGAGTCTTCCTAAAACATGCTTAACCTTGCTGGGATGGTGGTGTTTAAAACCAGCTGCAGTAGGCAGCTCTGATCTGAAGCACAGTAATAAGGAGAGAATTTGTAAGAGGAAACCTTTGTGATGAAAAAAAATGTGATAGATAAGAGAGGAGGCTAAAATCAGATTAAGACAGTTCATTTCTTTGCCCTGTCTTCCTGTTTGTCTTTGTCTTTTTTCAGGGGGGGTGGGGTGAAGTGGCACCTACCATGCAGGGCTCAATTTGAAGACTTAAATCCGTCAATAAATGTGTAGGAATTGTCAAGAAATTGATCTTTGCCTGAAAAATAGTGCCAAACATATTCATCAAAGGGGCAGGTGAGAAGAGACTGGGGTGTATTTTTTGGTTGGTTTGTTTTATTTTGCGGGATTTTAACATCTTGTGAACAGTCTGAGTGGGGACTTCACTATTAATATTTTGCACTTCATCCTATGCCACTTGCACATATGTTTTTGAAATAAGAAAGATGAAGTAAAATTGTTTTAATCTTTTCCTTTCCTGCAGTATATTTAGATGAAAGAGTCTGCAGTAATCACCATTAGGCATCTGGCTACCCTCACAGAGTGGGCACTTGCCTAATTTTGCTTGTTCTCCAAAAATGCTCTTGGCTTTTTCCCTTTGCCTTTAAAGATGTTATTTTTACAGCACTGTGCCTCAAGCTCTGTTTATTGAATTTCATGCTAGGATGAGTGTGAGGGGGTTAATGTACTCATTCCTGTTTGTTTCTCTCTATGAGCTCTTCCCCGAGCTGCTTGGTACATCTCACACAGCTGGCAGTAGCTGGAATGTCCAATACAGCTGCTGCACATTCACTTCTGACAAGGGAAAATGGAAACAGGTATTCCTGGAGAACACTGACCACTCTATCCTTGTATTTCATCTTTTTTACCAGCAGCTAACAAAGAGGACTGATGCAAAGGTCATTTACAACCCAAATTTAAAGGGTCTGTATTTAAACAGAGCAAGGGGTGAGTTCTGCACTCTGTTCGGTGCATATGTGTGCAGAAGAGTTAAGCCAGCTTGTCTAAAAGGAGGACATGCCATGGATTTACTTTTAGCAAAGTAATTTTCTGTGTGGAACTCCTTCTAAGTGTGATCTCTTCTGTATGAATTCTGTTCATATAACTTTAAAACTCTGGTGAGAATATTGAAGGACTTTTGCCTTGATTTATTGTTCCCTTTAAGTTGTTTAGTTTTAAATGAGTTGGGAGATTAAGTGCATACTTAGAGGAGGTTAATCGTGGTGACTTCTGTGGCCTGTGTGATTCCGCATTGCTGGCTCTTATTTCAGCTCTGCTGACTGGTTGTAGCTTGGACTCAGAATTTTAAGACCGTGCTTGAAAAGAGCTTAGGATAGAATAGGATGAGCTTGCTTGGTCCTGGATATGGATGATTTCCCCATATCACTAGGAACAAAAAGGTCAACCTGTATTACCTGGCTGTCAGTTTTCAGGCTCCACCTCAGGGAGTTTCTGAGACTGTTTGTCCTCAGTCTGTGCCCTGGTGTATGTTCATGTATGAACAACACAGTGAACAAGTTTGACCTGGAGAATAACTTCAAACTTTGCTTGACTTGCAGTGCAAACATGCATTCAGAGGCGTTTTGAGAAACAGCAATCCGTACTCGGAATGACTTCAGAAACTGCAGAAACTTGTACCAACTTTAAATACAAGTCTTAACAAATACTGGCTAAATACTTACAAAGTCATTGACAGGAAGAGTGTGGTATGTGAAGGATGTGTTGCAGTTGAGTTTAGACTGATACAGAGTAATTTAAGATTAATAGCTATGTATTCAAGCAGCCAATCAATATATTATTTAGGAATAGGAACACAATTAAATGCCTAAAGTTGCAAAAAGAAACTTCTTTAGATATTTATTACATTGCAAAAAATCCAGCCCACAAACACTCTACGTCCATCTTTGAAGTTTAGCTGTCTCTGTACATCTGGGCCCCCAGATATTCCATAAATGAGAGCTGTATAAATGTCCTGCAAACTAACAGGTTGCTAGGTAAGTGAAGATTGGAGAGTTGGGAAAAACTCAAGATAGCCCAATAATGAAATTGTAGTTGTGAATTTCTGTCAACGATGTGTTCTTCTTCACTAGCCAGTGATGTAGAAAGAGCTTCTTTATGGTGTCCTGTCAGGTTATCAATAACAAAAGACACTGGGCAATGAGAGCTGTCATGAAAGTATTAAAATCTCCTGGGTGCAAAACAAAATACAGAAGAAAAAAAAGATGAAAAAATTGTCCTGGAAACACTTTTCTCCCCTCTCTCCCCCCCCACAGTCAACTGAGAAATTTACTTTTTCAGCACTCTGACATTTCTCAAATGAAGAAACTACTGATTTCTCATCTATGTGTAATTTTTTCTTTAATGGTGTTCTAGGACACTAAAGTTAGCACATATCATCTTATGTGAAGAAACCCAGCCCTCTACAGAATTCAAGAAAACTGCCTGTATTTTAATTTATTTAAAGTAAGTTAATTTATTTAAAGTAAATAAAATTACCACATTTGGGGATTTTGCTTTTAGTTTTTTGTTTTGGTTTTTTTTTTTTTCTTGTGTAGGAAGTAAATATAAGAGCAGGAATAGAAATGTTGGTATTTTTCTGTTGGAACAAATCCATTCATGTTTGCACTGTATTTCAAAGCTGAAAGAATAGTGAAGTCTCATTTAGACTTCCTTTAGCTAAGAATATGTTCATTAAGCTCTATAAAAGTAGAGTTTTCCCAAAAGGCAGTGGCTGCAGCAGTGGGAGAGGCATCTTAAGAACCTTCTACAGACACCTTCCACTATGGCAAAAGAAAGATAATCTTTCCACCTCATTTTTTGGTGAGCTCTTCTTCTGCACATAAGTAGTTTGACTTTAACCAGCAGATAGCTCCCAGGGAGCACAGATGGAGATGCCAACATCCAGCAACTCTGCTGTGAGGAACCAACATGCCATACTGATCTTAGTTTTAATATTGCATCTGTGGAGTGGTACTTAGGTAACTCATTTTGCAGAAACGTGACCTGATCTGCCTTCTCTTATTATTTGTCTGTGTAAGTGGACCACTGGTGTTTCATTACTTGTTCAGTTTTTGTATCCTGTAGTCATAATGTGACTGGAGTCATGTAAATGGTTTTGGGAAGGCAAGGATATATCTACAGGAAGAGATTTAAGTGCTTTTGCAGTTTTACACTTGTGCAGGTTAACATGCCTCATTTCAACTTGGAGCTGCATCATGAGATGTTCACAAGTACAGATGACTCAATCCAACTGGCAACATTTTCTGATTTAGTTTTTTTATGTTCCATTTCACTGTGTGCAAGTGCTGCTGAAGGAGTATTGTGTAGGTGGAATTACTTAAAGGTTAGTAAGGGTGATGTCACCTAATGGGACTGCTTGTTTGGACTCAACAGGATAGCTAAGCAGTAAAGTATGTCTGATTTCTTTCTTCAAGCAAAACTGATGTGAAAAAGTTCTCAAAATATAGAGTAGTTCACACAACACATGGAAAAGATTAACAGTAGGAGAACAGTTCTGACATTAGAGAACCAATTTTATGTACAAAATTATACACACAAAACAAAGCCCAACCCATTATGTTTACCCACCCTTACTCAAATTGATCACTTTTGCTCCCAAGAATAATTGCATTAAGGTATTTTGGTTTTTTTCTCCAAAATCACAGGAATTAATTTCAATTAATTGGTGCCATAACTGTTGAAAATATGATGGTGAGTCTCTGAGAAAGACCTTCAAAAAGATTTAATCTTTCCTTGTGAGTTGTAACCTTATTGCTCTTTTTATGTGTCAGTATAAATTTTAAGAGAGACATCCCTTAATGAAGTCCCAGACAAGTGTCTCTTTGAAGACAGATACGCAAATGGGGGGGATTGGTCCTTTTCTCTTTACTGAAGGGTTAAGATGAAAGAGAAGAAGAACAGAAAGATGTGAAAGAATAAAGTAGATAGGGAGTTGAAAAAAGAGGAAGGGGAGAGGTAGGTGAGAAAGAAGACATGAGTATGAAGGAAGGAAAATAGTCTGAGAGGAAGGAACTGAGAAGCCTCAAGGGAAGTAATCTTTGACACTGAGAAAGTTATCATTTTCAGTATGATTATTCTGAGACTAGTATCTAAGGCTAAGAGAGCCCCAAGTGTGTGAGTTGAGATGTTCTGTGGTTGGGTTTCTCATGAGGGGTGGGTACTGCTGTGTGCAAGATACTCCCCTCAGCTGGGTGAAATGTACGTCACAAGTGTTCAGGTTGTAACAAAACCACGTCTTGAGCTACTGGAAACCACTCACTTCCAAAGTCCCTTTATATTTCTGAAAATGACCCACTGGAAACAATAATACATTCTGATGCAAAATGGAATAAATCCTCTCCATGAAAATAATCTTAACTGCTAGGCTATGGAAATGAGATGAGGAGAAAAACCTCCCAAACTAGCTTAAGAAAATACAGTTTTTGTTGTTCCAAATTCAAATAGAAAGTTTCTTTATTCTTGATAAGGCTCATTTTTTTTTTTCCAGACAACATGCTATTAAGGTAGAGCTGCCACTACACTGTCTACTGCTTCCATCCAGGTCAAAAACTTACGTCTCTGAGGTACTCTGACAACAGCCTGGGGCTTTTACCTCGGGGTGAAAAGATAAGACACAACTATATTTCAGGGGATCAGAGCAGAGAAATAAAACATTGAATGTATCTATGCAAAGTTACACAAAACCTGCAAACTTTAAGAACTCCAGTGAAAAAACATTGTGACAGGACAAGGCAAGACCATTTCTGGCAAGATTCTATTTAGGATGAACAACTCTTTACCAGAGGTTTATCATCAAATTGGTCAAAATATCTTTGCTACTTTCCACACCATGTTTGCACACCAAGCCTTTGTGATTCAGCACAGAAAATCTAAAAACTATTGACACAAGGCCACTGTTTGCAGAATCATTTCCTTGGGTATAATCAATGTTGCAGTCATGCTCTCAATTCACACATGGTGACCAAGGTGGCAGAGAAACAGTGAAGCTGATGTACATGAAGATTGATCTTTTTCCACGCTTCACTCCTCATTTTTGAACAGCCATGCTGTTTTGTTTGACTGCTGACATCTACCCCCGTCTCAGAATGGGAGGGGCAGTGCAGACCTGCTCATCTCTGAAGAAAAGAGATGGATATTGCATTTCAGGGGCCAGAACCATTTTGCTGCTCTGAGGTGCGCTAAAATCATGCCCTTTTACTAAATCCCTGTGACCTCCTCTCCCTGGCTTAGTTGCTCAGTATTCTAGCAACTTACCCTCACTCACAGTTTTTGCATGAACTATGTGACTTTGGACAAATGTTTGTTTTTCCTAACATGCCTATACAGTACCAGTACCAAGGTAACATACAAGATCGTTTGCTTTAGGAAAAACAGGTCTTTATCCTTTTTTTTTTTTTTTTTTGTAAGCCTTTCCCTATTTTAATGCTTACTGTTGAGGGTATTTCTTTTACAAACACTGTTTTCCAGGCATCTAAAATTTAAGATCATAGTGATAAACAGCAAAAATAAGTTTTCTGTCTTGAAGTTAACAGAGTATTCATCATGACTTAAAGGAAAAGAGCTTTCCAATTTTTCCCTTAGCTGTTTAAGGTTTTGAGCCTTCTTTTTTTTTTTTTTTTTTTTTTTTTTTTTTTTTTTTTTTTTTGCTCCTGAGAATTTGCAGTTTATGTGGCACAGGTAACTGGAAGTTAGGTATCCTAGTAACCAGTGGAGAAGATGTCCAGTCATTTTTTGTTTCTGATGGTACTGC
Source organism: Chamaea fasciata (assembly GCF_029207755.1). Lineage (NCBI taxonomy): Eukaryota > Metazoa > Chordata > Aves > Passeriformes > Sylviidae > Chamaea > Chamaea fasciata. The sequence goes on along the minus strand of NW_027094087.1, from coordinate 18,466,387 downwards.
TGAGAATTCTCCCTCTTACTTGTCATAAAAAGTCTTTTGTGCAGTTCCCCTTTTCCTTTAGGCTTTAATCCAGCAAAACGCTTCCAACACCAAGTGGTCTCATTTGCTTTCAGTAACAATATTCACAGACTTAACATAAAGCATGTGTTGGAGTGCTTTCCTGGGTCAGGGACTGCTTTACTTGAGCTGCATATCAAGTCTGCTTGTATGCTATTCTAGAAGTTTCATAAACCCACAGTATCAGTTTTTCATTGTACTTAGTATTTCCATGCAATACACGTGTGTAGAAGATGGCAGATTAATGAAAATATGTGAACAGACACACAGACGTGCACCTAGCTGTGCTCGTTAGAGCTGCGGTTATCAGGGAGTCTTTTTTTATGGAGCTGTGTTTCTGAAGAACAAACCGCATTTTTTTTTCTCCAATTTGCTGTGTTTCATTTTGAGATTTCAGAATGACAGCTTAGGGAAATAATCAATAAGGTAGTTAAAACAGCCAGCTTTTGCCTACAGTTATTGAGGTTGGGCAAAGTGGTTAATAGTGAATTTCCCGCTGAAAGAACCAGTGGATGTCAACACTACTTAAACTTGATCCTCCGTTTGCTGAGGCCTCACCATCTGTCTACTCTATTTATTTATTTTTTAAAAATATTTTCAAAGTAGTCGTGTCTTTACAAAGGGTTGAGAAAATAGCTTTTGAATGGAGAGACAGGTTTGGGCAGCCCTCACTCATGTCTGTAGGGAAGCTGAAGGCATTTGACTCCAGGCTGCTCTCACTGCAGCATTTGGAGCTTTGCCCACGCAGGACATGGTGCGGGCTGGCTGTCAACAACCACAGCAGCCCTGCCCCGGGTCGGGTTTCTGCCCTGCAAGGACCGCCGAGGGTTAAGCAGGCTCTCGTATCCATCCCTGCACAACTGAGGGCGTAGCCCAGGGTCGTTTGCGTCCAGTCACGCTAAAAGAATGTCTAGGCTGCAACTTCAGGATTAAGGCAAAGGTAAATAACAGGTATTTGTTGCCACCCAGCAAGGAGCGATAGAGCGATGACTCCTGCCCCTGCCAGTTGCTCTGCGGGCTGCCCTGTGCCCGTGTCACACGGCAGCGCCGCTTCCCCAAACGCCAGGAGCAAACCACAGACTGATCTTGTGCTCAGGAGGGAAGAAATTAGGGATCCGTGTGACACAGATAGGGAATTAGTCCCAAGGTCAAGTGTTCCCTGAGTCATTTGAGGTGGTAACTTATGCTGATCTCACCTTCTATTTTTGCAGTTTGGTCCTTTATTAATATTATTCTAATGATAATTGACAGCTCCAGTGTGACATTTGGGATACCTTAGATCTGGAAACAGTTACCTGAAATAATTAACTGACAAAGAGACTTCAGTGAAGACTTCAGTTAGACAGAAAAGCTCTCACCAATATCCTGGACATAAAGTGGATTTTCATCCCATATGTATTGTGCTGATTGTATTTTAAAGTGACACATAGAAAAAAAATCCCTTTAAACAAAACAACAAACAAAACCAGCCATATTAATAGTCAAACATTTGTCTTAAAAGTTTTAATTTTCTATTTTATCAACAACTATTTTGGTTTTCAATTGGGAGCTTAGCTGAAACTCAAACCCAAAATTTCTGTTCCAGTTCTCAGTACTGTAGATATTTTGATTTTTACAGTGCATGTTTCAGTGTCCACAGTTCCTGAGTGGGGAAGATGTAATCCCTCTTTTGCATATTTGGAGAAATGCTTTGACCTTACTATTTCCAAAATAGAAAAATAATTTTTAAACCAGGTTTTTCTTTCCCTGAAATTGCCTATACAAGGTCAGACAGATTGAAAACCCAAAAATGTTTTAAAAATTGTGATTTAACTCAAAGTGTCATTTAGAGCTGGGACCCTACCCTGCATAATGACAGTGCAGCTGTGGTGTCTTGTTCTGCAGGAAACCAAAATAGAATCAACCTCTACTTCCCGCAAACCTCCTGTGCTCTCTAGGCCAGCATAATCAGAAGTCTTGTCTTAGCAGCCTTCACCAGCCACTAAACCAAGCCTAGTTCTGTCTTAATATAGAAAGAATACTTATTTTACATACTGCAGGGCATGGTGCTGCTGACCCAGAAGATGGTGATGTGTTACTGACTTCTTTTGAGGCATACATAGAGTCTGACCATTTGTATCAACTGAGGGGATGGGGAGATAGTTTCAAAATGTGCTACTGTGGTTAAAATTCTAGTTTTACTAAGTTTGTTCTTGTTGAATTTTTCAGTAATTGCAGATACAGCCATATTTTTCACTGCTTGTTGTGGTAAGGACAGTGTCAAAGTGATCCAAGACAGGATCTTTATAGTCTTCTCTTCTTGTTTTGTAATGTGCTATCTTTGGCAAAGAGAACCATGTCTTATTCTTTCACAGTTGATGAATTGTGTCTATAAAATGTGGGTTGCAAGGTTCTTCTAGCGCCTTTCTGAATTTGAGATAATTGGTTTTTTTCTAACTCAAACTAATTAATCCATTCCAAAATTTTGTCTCTACTGACATCTCACAGAAAGGGACAAACTTTTGTGAGGGTGAAGGTTAGGAATCACCACAATAAGACTGAGTTAAGCTGCACATTTAATGTGATTAATCCATAACACATTTAGCCAAAGTAGTGTGAGGAGTGATGGCAGATGCTCATGCATGATTCAGCTGGAGAGGCTGTGTGGGACCCTGGGATTCAGTGCAGAAGACAGTCTTGGCCTTTGTTAGGATAAAAAAAGTGGTGTGTTAATTAATGCGTTTTAGTCAATGATTTTCAGACAACATTTTTGTGTTTGTCTCAGATGTGGTTTGAAGTTTTTACATTAGAATCTGTTGAGTAGCTGACCACGGTCTGTTAAACATATCTCAAAGATGTTAAACCTTGTCTCTGCGTTAAGACAAAAATAAAAACATACTTCCTTTCAGTCCTATCCTAACTAGCTGGGTATTTGCCTCAGGCTTCTCATCATTACCCACAAAATGGGAAATTACTGCCTCTAGCCCAGTGATTAGTGTGAGCACTCTCTAAACCAAACAGTAAGAGAACATTCGCTAAGTTTGGTGAACCACCCAGTCAACATTTTAGGCTAACCTGCTGGGTTTTTTTCTGAGGTGGCTTAGGAGAAGTTCCTGTGAAGCAGGTCTCCCAGCAGAACAGTGTATGTTTGTGACACACACTTTGTAACTTCGAGGTAGCTATTTCCAGCAGCAGGTAATAACAAATTGGAAATAATGGGGAAGAGAAGATGTGTTTTTCAGTGTTGCTACCTGAAAGGTGACCAAATATCTGTGGTCCCCGGACCCCAGCTTGATTAGTGTGAGAGGCAAGAAAAGAGGTGATGAGGGGGAGACAGAGATGGGATGTATAGAAAGGTACAGATTTATTTGTGAGGGTGTTTTTTCATGACCTCTGTCTTGCACTCACATAGATGTTCCGTTTTCCATGTGCCTCTGTTTTGTAGCATTTATCCTGCCTCTTCATCTTACAGACCCTTGTATCTGTAGCAGTTGAAGTAGCAGTTTTTCCTAGCTGATGCCCCCCATGATAGCCATCCACTTTAAATCAGACCCAGAAGGTGTTTGAGAATTTTGTCTCTGCTGTTCTTTTTCTCTCCTCTCAGTGTTGGGAATCTAACAAGCCAAAGCCAGATGTTTGAAACACAGATAAGAAGACAGAGGATGTTTATGCCTGGGGAAAGCAGGAGTATATATTTTTTAATATTTTTAATTTTTTTTCTCTTAGTTGTACAAACCCTGCCACTTTGAAGTGGGAAGTTAATTCACTTTTAAAGAAAATAGCAGCTCTTCCACTAGCTATGCCTGCAAAGCATTGTAAATCATATAGGTCACTCTTTACAGTTCAACCCTTCTAATGTTATTTCATTCTGAGATCAAGGGGGTATGCTGGGGCAAAAATTATTCTCATTGGCAATTTAAAGATGATCTGAGAAACACATGCATTCTCAGTTGCCACAGCATAACCCCAGATTATCTGAAAGTATGTGGGGAAGACTGAACAGAGATACAAACACAGGGGAAGAGAGTAAGCCTCCTACACATGATTTTCGCTTTCCTTGACTCATCTATCCTTGACGGATAGATGAAAATCATGCCCATGTCATGTCTATATCATATCAGATCTAGTTAAAGCTTTGACGAGTTGATACTCTGGTGTTAATCTTAACCTGACTGGCAGAGGCTTTCTTGGAGCAGACATGAGCAAATATAAAGAAGATTGATTAATCACTCTGGTGAGCTTCATTAGTACCATCATGGCCAAAAATGAGATTGCATCTCCCCACTAACCAGGAATCCATTATGCTGCTCCTGTGGAGGGTTGTGCCTGAGGGAAGAATGGATAACAATGAAGAAAGTGGATTTGGGGAGTGAAAAAATCTTGATACTAAGTGAATTCAGGGGGGAATAATTAATGGGACAGATGACTGTGTTCTCTGTTCTGGAAATAAAAGTATATTTGCTCTCTGAATTCACCAAAAAGCATGACCATGAGATTATTCTGGTTTATGTAACATAGCACCCAACAAATCAAGATAAATTTATGAGAACTTCTGGAAACAGTAGAAACTCCTAGAGGAAGTTTGAGCCCTGACCTTTTCTCATACTGTCTGTATAGATCTGATCACTGCTGTATTTGCAGAGTACACAGAGCAAAACCACCCTTTCCTGCACATCACCAATAACAGCTGCTTCAATGCACATGCATGTAGGTCTACAGTGTTTATGTAGAACAGTGACTTTGCACACCTGATAGGGTGTGCACAAAGAGTGCAACCTGATAGGGAAATCATATTAGTGGTATGGCCTCTAGACAAGACCCATCTAACATTTCCTACCCAAAAGACTTCAAATAGGTTCTGCTTTACTTGCTTTACAAAAAAAAAATCCAAAAAACAAGTGTGTGCTGTAACATACAGGCTGAGTGGCTGTGGGACTGGAAAGAAAGTCCATGGCAGACTGAAAAGATTTGGTTTCCTGATACCCTGGGTAGCTGCTGGTCACCTGAGCTTGGCACACCAGCCAAGCTTTCCCTGTGTCCTAGAGCACAGTGCTCTGTAGCCTCTAGAAGTTCCACAATAGTGGAAAGGTAAGCCTTTTCTTTTTTTTTTTTTTTTCCTTGTGTGTTTTAAAATCCTGGTGAAATGCATTCCCATTATTTTGGCTGTATATTTTTTTATATTTTTAGTTCCCTCATCTGTAGCATCTTCTGAACATCTCTTATTCTGGGGAACCCTTTTTATCAAAACCACAAATAAAACATGTGCTGGGTCACTAGGCACTTGTAGGAAAAAGAGAAGACTAGTATATTGGAGGGATGACAAACTAATAGAGGCTGTAGCATGCAGATATATGGTTAGGTGAACTACAGATCCTTGTTGGATGCAAAAGCACTGAAAGATGAGAACTCTCTAGAAAAGTGAAAGCAGTCACATAGGACTTATTTACCAAACAGTGAGAAGTGGCATTTGTGAATTGGCATCCTTTTTTTGTCTTAATATTGGTTTTAGAGCCTTGTTGGGAGAGGGGAAGGAAGAAGATACAAAATGAAATTAATCTGCTCATCTGTCAAAATGTTTAAGTGAAGAAAAATTTATGGAGGTCTGCCTGAATCATCAAAAAATTTGATGGACTGGGTTTTCCTCTATGACTAAGGAGTTATATAACCCATGACTGCCAAGTGAGAAATAGCCTATTGTTCTTTGTTGAAAACTAGAATCAAAAAGGTAACCACATTTCTGAGCTTTTTTTATTTTCTTGGGATATTAATGCTCAATATAATGTATTATTACTTCAGCTGCCCAGGGCTCTCAGGGATTTTTTAGCTTATAGAATGAGTCGATATAATTATCAGTATTGAAAGAGGTCTTACTTTTGTTCTAAAGCATATAGAAGCACATACGTTGCACACACAGCTGTACAACCCTGTCTGTCATTAGCTGAAAAGGCCCCATTTTATTCCAAGTCTAGAGGGATCTCTGACTGTAATGTCTTTGGGACAGTCAGTTTAAGCACTCAAATCTTCACTCTGTGAATGTGTCTCTAGGTTATGGATCTGCTTTTCAAATACATTTCTTAAACTTTCTTCTGCAGGTATTGCCAACACCAGTAGGTCACACACTGGGGAAGCAGAGGACTTCTTGCTCCAGCAGAAAATTTTCCAAGCTTCTACCTCTTTGTTGTAAATTGGGTATTGATGCCTTGTCTCACAAACAGTGAAGTCAGATACCCCCACGGAGAGTCTGAAGCAGTATCTGTTGATAAACACTCTAAGGAGAAGGCTCATTGCTATTTCACATTCTCTCTGCTAAACTGGTACTGGGTTTTCCAGTCATGCCCACATGTATACCTGTGTTCTGGACCCCACCAATAAGGAGCTGTCTTCCCCCACCTGTTGGTGAAGCAGAGGGAAGAGAGCTCATGAGTGATTTTTAACTGAAATGGCACCTCCCATACATTTCAGACATATGGGTGAATAAGCTGTGACTAATATTAATTTTGTTGTGTGATATCAGAGGTAATGCAATTGCACAGAGGGCATTGTGAGTGAAGATGTTGCATCAGGTTATCTCAATTTTGTCTCATCAAGGGTAAGCCACATGTAGCACTGATTATTAACTGTGGTGTTACTTGCACACCCGGATTGTGAAAGCTGAAGGACCTCCCTGTTGACCACAATAGAAGTGATGTTTGATATGAATCTGAATCATCTTTCTTCTTTATCTTTGCTACAAGAAGTTTTTTGATCAGGAGAATTAAAACCTGGCTCTCTACTGCTGTTAAAGATCATGAGAGGTCCCGAAGCATATTTAGATAAGTTTTCTGAAGGATTATGTGAAGGCAGCATTCATGAGAGTAGCAAGGTAAGAAGAGGTGAAAGAATTTAAAAGAGCACGCATACTCTTACCTACTACGGAGAAAACTGATTCCTATCTTCTGACCGATAGGGCACGTGGCAAAAATGTCGTGAAGTAATAAAATATTCCAGAAATGCAGGACAAGAGCTTTTCTGAGATGGTGGGCATAGACCTGACTTGGCTGAATGTTGCTAGTGTTTGCCAAAAAACTGTGAGGTGATTAGCAAATCTGGGATACTGGGAAGGGGCAACACTAGCAAATAAAAGGTGCTTGCATCTGCCAAGCAACCAAAGACTTATGAGGGAAACAAAGCTAGGGAATACAGTCAGAAATACTTAAAAAGCACGTATTTGGTGTTCATTGGTATTGACACATAAAAATGAAGATGCTGGGTTAGTTTTCCAGCACCAGGTAGTACTTCTTTCCTCTGCCTTCACAATCTTTTACTTTTTTTTTCTTTTATATCCACATGTACTATTTTCAAAGGGAAAAGCAGTAGGTGCCTAAAGTGGCTAAAGAAGTTGTTTACATTTTTCTACATTCCTGGTGTTAGTTAATATTTAGAGGAGCCATTCTTGAGGCTCCAGAAGAGCCTATATTTGAACACAGAGCTTTCTGCCAAATACATCTGGCACAAAGGTTACCAATATATTTGGTTTTGAAGACAAGCACCTGCTTGAGGCTGAAAAGCTGACATTTAGTATCTTTGCATGTGGTGTGATTGCAGCTCTGCTGTATACACAGTGCACGCATGTTGTGCTGGTAAATATTTCTTCACTCTCTGTCGTGGAGCCCAAAATTGTTTAGCTGTAGAAAAGGGAGAACTAGCAATAGCAGTGCACTCTTCTGTTCCAGCAGTGATAAACATTTGACTGTCATTATGTTCAGCTTGGACTATTTTGTAAATACTCTGAGCTCTCCATATGTGAGTAGTCATCACTGTAATAATCTAGGTTCATCTTGCAAACTTTTATCCATCAAATGAAGCCCACAGGCCTTAATGGGACAAAATGTTTGAGGAAAGAGTACCAAAAGGCATAGCTGAAGGAAGCCCTTAGAGAACAATGTAACATTTAGAGTCTGAGATAATAAAGAATAGTGTGGCACAAATGTCTCACTAATAGACAGTAATGTATTATGAAAATTAAACTGCCATTCCTGGAGTATTGGGCTGCGTGATATGGAATTGTTGGGACATGCAGTGGCAAGAAACTCATGCTTTTCAGATGAAGTCAAACTACATTTTGACAAACTTTAAGTATTTCAATTTTCATAGTTTTTCTTTAAAAATAAATGTAAGGAAATGAGTATGAAGCAGTACGAAGCAGTGTGAAGTCATATTCCTGATGGAAATAAAATCTCTACATTTATATTCAAAGCTCACAGTGCCTGTCCTGGTACTAAAAGAAGATAGAAACACATCTATCAAAACCATCTCTTACTTGTGGTGCATTAAAAAGCACCTAGTCAAAATACATACCTTTTCCAAGGTTAGATTTTAGCCTAATTTGGAAGTTTATAAAGCTTTCAAAGTTGAGGTTTTTACTGAGGCTTAGGTTCATCCCTTACAAAAGATACATAATTGTGTTAAAGTTTTCAGGGATGAGCTCTAAAGCCTCAGTAAAACATCCCAATAGTTTCATGAATCAAACTAGATTTGTTGCCCACTGAAACCAGCTGAATGATAGACTCATTCACAAATGTAACCCTAGACATTTTACTTTTCAAGGATTGGAAGAAGAGTCTAAGTGTACTGGACCAACTATTTAACTACAAATAGTTTAAATACAATAAGCAGCCAGGGACTCTAGGTCTCTGCAGCGAGGCCTCATCTGCAGAGTGCTTGCCCTGAGGAAGCCTGTCAGATCCCACAAGAACTGTTTTCAGACTGATAGGTTGCCATTGTTAGTCCTTGATCATTTAATCTGCCTCCTGCACAGATGGGCAAGGGCCTTTATTGGAGGGCTGGGGAAGCAGGATGGGAATGGTGGTACCCAGGTGCTGGACGTGGATCATTAAAGTCAGCATTAGCAGAGGATGTAGGGCTCAGGTGTCTTCTTGGTGGGATACACAAGTAAATTATTTATATAAATAAATAGTCATCCAAGACAATTAGCAGCCATAAAGTGTAGTGTGGTCTGTGTATGCTGGTCTGTCTCTGTCCCTTGCTCACAGAGCCAAACTCTTGTAAACAGGGGTGTAAGTGGGTCAGTTGATTATTGGCCCTGCCAAATCAGAAATTGTACTTTGGCTCCGTGGGAACAGATTGGTTGTGACTGCAATCATCCTTGCCACCCCTCTCTAGGGTATTCCCTTGGATAATGAACCTTGGATGATGTAAATTAACTCCCCCGACAGCATTGCCTGTGTCTCTTCAGCAGCTGTGCCACTAGCATGGAAATGTATAGAATAATGGCATCTTCATATCTCCTCCATGGTTGTTATCATATGCAGCAATGGGGAGCAAGAACATCCTGAATCATGGAACCTTTGTTATTCTTGTTTCTGAATGAAGAGGGACTCATGCAAACCAGCTCTGATGTCTTTGTACTATTCAGTGTGTTGAATCTGTGAAGGTTTATAGGCACTAACACCTGGAGACAGCTTTTGTCCTTGAACAGGCAGGTGATGCAGAGATGGGGCTGCACACGTGGTAATCCACCCTGTGCATGCTGGACAGTGTTGTACGAAGAGCTGCACAGAGTCAGCCAGGACCAGCTGTGAGCCTGAGCTGGCTCCACACAGAGCAGTGTAGCATGTCTGCACTGTGCTCCACGTGTTCCCAGGTGCCTTTTCACGTGCACATAACCAAACTGCTCCCACATCTACATGCAGCTAGGGCCACATAAACACAATTTGGTGCCTGAAATAATCAGCCAGGCTGGACATCAACTGCCTCAGCAGGCTTTGCATCCCCCACACAGACTCTATTGCCATATGCACAGAGGTCTGCTACATGCCTTTGGAGCACTAAATCTGTGTCCACACTAGAGAATAATACAAGTGCAATCATACCAGTTAACATTACATGACCCTGGTTGGTTCGGTTTTCAAATGTGGAACAAGATTTTTAGATTCATGTATTCAGTTCCATTTTTGCTGCTGTGCTTCCTGATGTCCTGGTCAAGACTTGGGCTGAAAGTAGTAGTTTCGCCTTTGAGACAGAGGGGAGGGCATAAAGAACAGCTTCTTCCAAGAGCTGCTTGTAGAATTTGAACTTAAAGCAAAACTTTTCCAAAGCCCACTTAAGTCATTTTCTTCTGTGAGACGAGTGCTTTACCCCCTCACTGTGCATCATACATGAGGAAAAGGAACCTATTTTTTCTGGCAAAAAGGTACTTGTTTTCTTAGAGTTTGTTTTGTTTCCCATCTGCATTTAACTGCCCTGTGGAATGTTGTGAAAAGGGCTTTTTTTGAGTGTGTCTGTCGTCTCTGTCAAACGGCTGCTAGAGGTTTAGGCCGCCTGTATTATCTTAGCAGTGATTTTATGTCACTAAATAACACACCATAAACACAACCATGCCATTGGGGTTTGTCACTCTTTGTGTGTCAGTGTGTGTATGTGCTTTTCTCCTAAGTCTCATCTCTCCCAGCCTATAGTCTGGTCATTTAAAGTGAAGTTCGCAAACAGCATAATAATGCTGGGAATCACAAAAGAGGGAGCTAATGGCTGCAGCTGCTATTGTAAACCTGATTTCCACAGGCACAGCAGGGCTTGGCATATCAGAGGCAAGTTCAGTAAAAGGGACCCTGCTGCTTCAGCTGTGCCCGAGCTGTTGGATTTTTGTTGTCAACCTGGAATGGAAGCTGGGCTGGGGAAGCTCCTGTCTGCCTCCTGCAAAGCACTGACTGGCCTTGACCCCAGTGGGAGCCTGACGTGCCACAGCTGAATTAAATGGATGGTGTTGCTGTGCAGGTGGCTTGTACAAGCTCAAGGATCCAGCTGAGCACTGAGGAAGCCTCAGGGGTTTGCCCTCCAAGAGAGAACATCCCAGTTCCAAAGACAGTAGAGGAGAGTGGAAGCATTCATTTAATGCTAAGCTCTGTGGTTCTGTGAGAGCTGAGGCAATCCTCCTTTAGAGTGAGAGATTGCCTATGACAACTCAGAATTGAGAGTGTCCTCCTTAGGCTTCTTTCAAACATGATTTTCTTAATGAGAGAAGAATATCCTTGCACTCCATATGCTTTCTGAGTACCTGCTACTGCTGTACTATCCAGTAATTCTCTTTTTTGTATGTAATCTCCCTTGATACCTTCTATTTGGTGTCAGGGCCAAGGCTAGATTCAGGCTCTCAGTAATTCCAGAAATACTGAATGTACCATGGAAGGACTAAACAATTTTCCTTTGTGCTCTTCTGTCCATCTTCTCCCACGTTATTGCTGTGTACTCCATGTAATGTGAGAGAGGACAGTCTGTGCAGTCCCAGTGTATGTATCTCCTCTCTAAATTAACATTTAAGTTATTTGGAAGCACCTGTGATATTGAGACTGAATAGGGAGGCTCAGTTCATCTCCAATAATGTCTTGGGCTGCTTTGCAAACACACAGTTCTATTCTTGTGGGTATTCCAGCCGTGCTGTGACATTTCACGTTGAAGAGGAAAATTTTCTTGGGACAATTTGACAGCCAGAAGCTAACACTTCCATGGACTTATATGGGTTAGGATGTGCTGGTGGCTTTCCTCTTTTCTGGTCTGCATAGCTTTCAAAATGTAACACAGTGCACTTGTGTATCAGACATACCAACGGGTACTATCTAGTGCCCCTTGTCAGATGACTTAGGCCCAGAGTGTTGTGGTTTAGAGCCATCTCTCCCCATTTCAGGCAAATTTAAAATCATCTTAAGGATAATTAAGTTCTTATAAACTGGCATCAGCAAAGAGAAAATCTATCCAAACGCTTCCTGGAGTGTGGGAAATGAGAGGAAAATTTGGCAATTGCATTAGCTAACTAATCATTTAGCACAAACACACTGCCCTGCCAATATGCATTCCTGTATTTACAGATAACCCACAGCATATGGTATTTCTTGCCTGGCAGGTACTATGTGTGAGACCCAGGTTATTGCAGTGGAGGAGAAGGAACCCTAAACAGAAGGTGCAAACCTATAGGAAGTAGGTAAGCATGTGTGCATACCTATGAGATTTTTTTTAAATCAAAATACTGTAGTTCCTCTATAGCAATTACAGAGCATAACCTGCTGTGGTTTCTATGGCCTGTGTTGTTTTGAACACCTCACTCATATGCATTTGTCTTGGCCACACATTTTGCCCTTCCTTGCACTGCTGGTGTAGGCATTATCTGTCATAGTGCATTGTTCCGTCCAAGTGCAGTTGGTACCGTATAGAAAAGCGTTAAAATTATAAAAAATTAAATACATTTAAATCTCTGTCATTACATGACTTTCTCAGGGTCTCCAAGGAAGCTTTCTGTAGAGGAAGAATGGAGCCAGATTCTGCTGAGTTGCAGGAGAACATTTACGTGTGCCAAAAGCACAGGGTGCATTTGCCAGCACTGAGCCTAGGAGCCTGGCAGGGGATTGATTTGGTTGGTGGTTGAGTCCTACCAGACCAGTCTTACATCAGAAAAAATACTCGGTTGCCCAGTTCAAGCCAGAGACACTGTAATGCTACTGCTCCTCATGCAGAAATAAACAGCAGTTGCCCAGTGCTCCTGGCCATGCATCCTCCTCCCTGCAGGTAGCAAGCTGGAAAAAGGACATTGCTCCACTCCACTTCTTGAGGACTTACACTATGAGGTATTGACTGATTTCCACAGAGAACTGAGTGCTTTCAGCTCTCCTTAAAGTCAAGTCAACCATCACTGAATCATATTCAGTCCTTCTAGTAGAAGGGCAACTTGAAGTAAGGCAGTATGTGTTGGTGAGGAAGGAAGTGCAGAGATGTTGCATTTAATCCATAAAGTATTTTTGGCCTTTCACTGAAAACACAGCTGGGGGTTTATGAAGGGGAGAGCACTTTTTTTTTCTCCCTAAAATCCTGGTTTTTAAAAATTATGTGTGTGAAAAATTGAAAACATTTAAAGGAAATGAAACATCTTTTAAAAATTTATATCTATACTGAAAAACATTTTTAAAAGTTCAGATGAAAAACTTCTACTAGCTTCTACTCACTAATTGCAATTACCAATAATTCTTAATTTAAAAAATCTCAAGCAATTAAAAAAGTTTTAAAATTTTCTTTCTGATCATTTTTTGTGTCTGGCAATACTAATGTGATCAAATCAGTTCAGCTCAGCTTCAATTAAGAAGATGGATGTATTGAGACTCCCAACAAGGTTGTCTGTCAGTGGCACAGGATTATATGATCCTGCCATTTGGCTCTGTGTTTGCCCTGATAATTTCATCACCCTCCCTGCAGTTGTGTTTCATTGTCCATAAATTCTTTAGTGCCTCTTTAAGCCCCTTGTATTGGAGCACTTTGTCTTCTGGAATGTACTGGTTTGATCTGTCATTATGGTGGCATGTCACATTCAGTTACTGTATGTGTCTCACTAGGTGCAGTGCAGTGCTGGCTGCCAACATAACTAATTGAGAGTGAGTCTTTCATGGGGCAGTTTGCTGGAAAAGGCAGCTGGGAAACCTGATTTCAGAGTAGGTTCTCTTCAAACTGTCTTGGCTTCATTATAGTGAAATGCCCCATTATAGAGAGGGGTAATAGAACTGTGGGCTCAGTCCATATTGGCAAACTCCTGCCTAAACTCTGCACCAGTTGCTACCCTTGGTTGGGCTCTGATGGTGATAGCTGCTGATGGGATAAATGAATTGACTGCAGTTTCCCAAATCTTTCAGAACAACGCCCACAGTTGTGACTGCCTCAACTTGCTGCTCTGTTCATGCTCGCTCTCTTCAAGCCAGTGTCCCACTTCTGCTGTCTGAAATGGCTCCTGCTGCCTTCTTATCTCCCCTGGTCCTTCCCCTCCCACATGCCTTGCTCCCTGTGCTCCCAGTGCCACGCCTTCCCATGATGCTACCACTGGTTTTTTACCACTCTGCTGCTGGGCCTGACCAGCACTGCTGCTGGGACTAAAGGAGCAAGCCCAGCAGAGCAGGTTCAGCTTGATTTGATGCCTTGCTCTCAGCTCTAGTGTGCTTCATCTGTTGGTGATGTAAACACAGCTCCACTTGCAGCTCCTACAGCTTCTAGCACAGACATTTCATCCTGTGCCAAGCATGTCAGTGTGACAGCCAAATTCAGCATGCCAGTCACTGACACAACTTCCCCTGATACAGCTCAGCAGAGAGAGTGGGAAATTGTGGCAAAAAATGCTCTGTTATGTTGAATGAGAGATTGATAGTGCCATTAATAAAGCTATTGCTAGCAAATAACGCCTCTGTATACAGAGAGACTGGATTGCCCTTCACAACCATCTGCCCCTTCTTTGTCTCTTTTCTTCACTGTGTTTGAGCATTTTTCTGTAAGTCTATTTGGAACACTTCTGCTTTATTGGTTTCCCAGGCTTATGAAAGTCGAGTTCTTTCTCCAGACAGAGGGAATTACACCTTGCTGTAACCCTGTTGTATAGCACAAAAGGTTTGGAGTTTTAAATTTTAGCTTTTTGAGTTACCCTTTGGTAGCCTGAACCACCACAAATGATGTACAGGTAGTTTGAATGATACAAACCATGCCTGAACGTAAATCTTTCTCACGTGGGCAGTCCTCTCCTTTCTGCCTGAGTGGCATCATAAGTAGTGTTGTCACCTGAAGTATCATCCTTTGCATCTGAAACAGCAGTACATGAAATGAAGGTTGTTGTTTGCGGACGATCTTCAAAGTCAGGTCACACTGCCAGCTCCATCACTTGTCACACTGTGAGATGCTTCTCTCCCCCACTCCCTGCCCCCAGCCCCATAATCTGGGGTTATATACAATAGCACACTTTGGATTTCCTTCCTCCCCAGTTTCTCAACCTATAAAGTGCTTTTAAAATACATTTGTGAGACCATTTTCTCTGAAATCACGGATGATAAAAAAGTGGTTTCTAATGGAAATGGAAAATTTTGTCTTATCATCCCTTTATCCTCTCAGGATCTGCAGCCTAAAGAGAAACATTTAATATGCAGTGCTGTGAGGAAACTGGAAGAGCTGCAGTCAGGTAGCTCATCTATTTTAAGGATATTCTCTGCCTTTTTAACAGCTAGATGTGAGGCTGTTAATAAATGTAAAGAAGCCAGGAGAAGCTGAAGTTTAGAGAGAACCAAGACCTATCCTGAACTTTGGCTGGACACAACCCTGTGCTTCGTATGGATATGTACCTTCCTTTCACTTCACTGTCTTCTCAAATGCAAGAGTACTTTTACTTGCTGAGTTTTAATTTTTAAAATATTCTTTAAATATTCTTAAAATATTCTTTGGCCCCAAGCAAGTATGTAGAAATTGTTCTGAAAGGGAAGCATGAAAATTTGAAAAGGGCTTCCTTAAATTTCCTCTACACCAGCTACTAGTTCCTTTTCTTATGAACTTATTACTGAGTACAGACCTACCTGGGAACTGAAACTTCAGTCTGTTTTAGTATATATATGAACCACCATGCTCTGCATTGTATATCTGATTATGATTTTATGCAGATATCACTGTCATTTCTGAGTCTTTTCTCTGTGAAAAAAACTCACCGAAGTACTGCAAGTACCTGCAAGAGAGCAAAACCATTAGTTAAGAGTTTTGTGCAAGTACCTTTTGACCCTGAAGCTATACAGTTTTAAAAATAGTGTTCCTTGGGTCTTACAGCAATACAGGAGACACAACAATAGCTGTGAGGAACAGACCCTAATGGTTTAACTTCCTGCATGTGCCTACACACTAAGTGTTATATCACTACTGATAATTCTCAAGGTCATGGGCATTTGCTGTTCTGAGCTTAGTCTGCTTTTGCTATCGAAGAGGGATGACAACTGTGTGCATGTGTGCTGTGAGTGCAAACTGAATTCAAAGCACACTGTGCGCCTGATTTTCAAGGGCAAAGTTGAAACTAGGTCCTCTCCCTGTTTTGCTTTTCATTTAGAAGGAAAAAAATACAGAAAGGTGGGGTGGTGGGTAATCCAAGAGTTGTTATTGTATTATTTACTTTAGTAAAACCTTAATGATAACTGCAAGTAGCTTTGGAAATATTTAATTACTTCTTTAATCAAAGGCATTTGGATAATAAGGGAAGAACCAAAGGGATGTGAAATGCAATGGACAACTGTTACAAATAAACAGGCTTGGGCACCTTGGATGAACTCAACTTTTAACATCACTATGGTATTAGATCTGTACAAGCCTGTTATGACATTACAACCTTTTAAAATTTCAGTAGATTAGTTCTGTTTGTTTAGGTTTTATGATTTATTTGAGGATGGTTTGAGAGTTGTTAGGTGGAAAAGCCCTGGGAGTGATAGATGTGGTAGAGACGTATGTGATAACAAGAAGGTTTTACTGTAACTATTTTTTCCCTCTTTTAAGTGGAATGACTGTGATTAAAGGTGGGCGAGTATCATTTTAAAAAAGGGAAAGTTTTCAAGTATACACTCACATAAAATTGCTTTACAGAATGCTTGACCCCTTTTCTCTTACCACAACAGATTTATTTCCTAAAAAGCTTTAGTTCCGAGTAAGGAAAGTGTTATAGATACTCCTGCCAGCATATATCCATCTGTGAATTCTGGTGTGAATATTTATATGTTTGAATCAGAGCATGGGAGGGCTGCCTGTGGCCTGGGAGTCATTCAGTCAGGAAGCAGATGGCTTTGTGGCAGCAATGAGACACGATGTGCATTACTGGGACCACTCAGGAATGCTTCCTGAGCAATGCTCATGATAAACACTGAATATGTTGTGCAGTCTGGGGGAGAAGTATGTCATTGCAAATGAGCTTTTCAGTATCCCTGCATCTATAAGTTGGACTGTTTCATTACATCAGTTATACCATTGATATGCAAAGGCAACCATCTGTTCTGAATATTTAGCCAGGTGCCAGTTAGGTCGGATGCAGCAATACAGCAAGCTCCATGCGTGGAATTTTTGTTGAGAACTAAGTGGTGCATGTTCTAGATTTACGAGAAAAAAAAAAACCAAACTGGTTTGATCTATACATAATGACAACACTGCTAGATTATTCTGGCCATTTCAGTAGTATTCTTGTCCTGTGTTTCAGTCCCAGGGACCAGAAGTTCAGTTTTCCCTGATAAGTGCTGCCTCAAATATGGAACCCATTCTGTTCTGCCATGTCTGTTACCAGTTATGGCAGACCCAATTTTACTATCACCAAAACTTCCCTTGCACTGAATATTTTGTGTCAGCCACCTGCATTATCTGTTATGTTTTAACCCCTCCAGCTTTAGACAGCCCCATACATGTTTCTGGATCCTTTCAGATCCAAAATAATAAATACATTAATCATAATTAAAATATGTATGTATATGATTGTACTTTTGCTAGAGACTAAGAATAGCATTTTAAAATCTAATATCAGGATAGAGAGTAGACAAATAAATGCTTCCCTTTGTTTAAAAACATTTTCAAGAGCAAATCAGTTTGTCTTGTGCTGAGTCAGCATTGGAATTCCTGGATCTTAAAATGCAAGCATGTCCTTCAAATAAGATAATATTTTCTTTGTAGGTGGTCATGAAATTCAATAAATCATTCACAAATTGAAATTGTATAAACTCGAAATCATTGTTGAAGAAGAATTGGGCCCAAGGTGCTATTTTTAGTGAGTGTTTTGAATGCTGTAATGGTATTTTCTCATATAATAATAATGATGGTGATTGGAGCTTCCTTGCCCTGAGATGGTTTCCATCATTCATTCATCTATAAATTGAGTTTGAATGCAGATTGAGTTCTGGGTGGAGAATTATTTCACAGTTTTTCCTCTTCTGATCTTTTATTCAGTTGAGCTGGTGAGATGCCCTGCTTACATTTCCAAGGTTTTTCCTTCAATACAGACTTTGAATAAAGAACTGAAGAATTCTTTGTTGCTTTCTTTCAACTAGAAATGGTTTTCTTAATCTTTATAATACCTGTTAAGTTTAAGACCAACAGAATTAATACTCCATTTTCAATATTGTATACAAGGGAAGTAGAAGTTTTTCTCAATTTCCTCCAGGCAGGCTTGGAGCCCGTATTCCTGAAAAATTCATGCTTGCCACAGACTGAGAACTGAACCAGCCTCCTTCTTCTCCAGTCAATGTCATCCTGAACCAGCCTCCTTCTTCTCCAATCAATGTCATCCCCACTTCCAGAAAAACAACTGGTCAAGTAGTTTTCCCAGTGTAAAAAATTGCACTCCCTGGATCCATCCAGGATCTATGGCAGCAGCCCTTCCTTTATGATGCCTTTTATGTGTCATGCATAGAGAAGATTTAAATGTTCTCCAGATGATTCTGGGCATACCGCAGCCCCAGGTCCTTCAGTGAATCTTGCCCCAGAATCAAGCAGAGCAGTGGACTGCATTATAAAATATTTGTGTCAAGAGTAGCTGCTTTGATACCCTCCTTCCTTTTTTGCCCTCAGGAGAAGGGAAAAAACTGCCACCATGAAGAAGATAATTCATGCTGGGGATGAATGTCATGGAGTACTTAAGGCTTTTGTACATTTCAAATGTTTTGCAGATTGAAAAATTCCCCATGATGAACTGGGAAGGGCTCTGTCACTCCAGTTTTGCTCTGTGATGCTTTCACCAAAATTACTCTGTAAAACTGTAACAGATCTGAAATTAGAAAAATGGGAACTTGAGTTCTCACCAGGCAATGTAAGAGGGGCCTCAATATTTTCTTTTGGGGTAGCTGTAATGCCTTTGTTTTGCCCTGAGTTGGCTGCACTAGAAAAGAAGTGTTTTTATGGTCAGATCTTTCTCATCAAAAAGTCCACTGTTTATCATCTAGCATTGGTTTGTCTGTGAGGTTCAGTTTTATGGTGTCTGTTGTCAGCTTCTTGATACTTTAATGACTTTGAGATTTGTACCAACCAGAAATTCTATCCTTTCTTGTGGAAATTGTGTATTTTTTCACCTTCCACTTATAGCTGTGATCTTGCACCATTGAGCAATCTAGAGAAGCTGAACTCCTTGATTTGCTTTTAATTATCCTGCCTGCTGAAACAGGAGCCCATTATTTAATTATTTCTACCTCACACCCTTGACTATAGTCATCATTATTTTATGTAGCACCCTTCTTTCCCTGTAAATGTCCTGGATTTCTGGTCTCAAGAGCTTTAATCCCACAACCAGAACTACTTGATTTTAGCAGGTTTTACACTGGTGTTTCAAATTATTTGGTTAATAAGTGACAACTAGTGTAAAGCACTGAAGACCGATTTTCATGATATAATGCTGTGCAATTTAATGTACGAATAGCTATGATACAGCACTTATTGGCAAAAGAGACATAGTCCAGAGGCCTGGATGCCCAACCAAACCTCCTGCATCCTAGATGTTGTATCTTACACAGCCATGCAAAAAAATGATGTTGGTTAGGAATAAACCAATAGCCCTTGATTGTGTTCCAGTTAGAGTGAGTGATATTTTGTTTAGGGTACAGTTCCAAATGTCCTCAATTGTTGTATATACCATACTCCTGCCTGATCCCAAATTCCTGCGTATCTTAATGCAATCAGGAAATAATCTATTAGTATTTCGATATGCTATGCCAATCTGATGAATTGTGTGGTAATATTCTTCCCAAATTGCCCATTTGTTTGGAAAAAAAACTTTAGTCACTGTATTACAAAGCAAGACATTGATTTTTTTCCTTTTCTTTTATTCAAGCTAAAAGTTAAGGAGAGGAGTCCTGGGAAATTAGTTTTGCCTTAGTTGATGTATTGGGTCTGCCTGGGCAGGAGATAACTTCCTTCATATCAGCCTCTATAGTTCTGCCTTTAGAATTTGTGGCTAAAACAGTGTTGATAATGCACTAGTGTTTTGGCTATAGCTAACCAGTGTTTGCACAGTGTCATAGCTTGTGTTTTCCTGCTCCACTGAGGAATAGGCTGATGGCTGGGAAGGGACACAGCAGGACAGCAAACCTGAATTGACCAAATGGATATCCTAACAACATGTTCAGCAATGAAAGCTGGGGTAGAGTGAAGGAGGTGAGGGCTTTCTCTTCCAAGGTGGCCATTGCTCAGGGACTGGCTGGGCCATCAGTCTGCTATGTGGGAGTTGGTGAGTTATTACCTTCAAATTGCTGCTTAACTTCTTCTTTCCTTCAGCTATTTTACTGTCTTTAGCTTGATCTATGAATTTACTGATTTTTGTTCTTCCTAATTTGTCCCTCATCCCAATGAAGACGGTGGGGTGAGTTAGAGGCTGTGTGGTTGTTTGGCTCCTGGCCAGTGTCAGTCCACCACTGTAAGAACTTTTTAATTCTCCTCTACATAAGAAATTGCCAGCAACGTGTTCCAAGACGCTCAGCCTGGCTCTGTGGTCAGGCCTGTTCCCTACCCTCCATTTCCCAGTGGAGGCCAGTCCAATGCTTGTTGTATCCCTTCATCTTTCCAATGGCAAAATCCTGTTCTGCATCCAGTATTGAGGAGAGCTGAATCAGACCTCTGTTTGCTTGCTATACTAAAATTAGCATTCTCCTAGGTGAATCAGTTGTGGAGTCCTTGAATAAAAATTTCTGAGGGACAGAATGTGACTGGTGATAGTATAAACAGCAAACTATTTTTGAGTGCTGAGGGGATATGGTAGCTCCTGGCTGCCAGGTTAGAGGGGCTATAGCCTAGAACTTGATAGCAGTACTGCATATACCATCTGCATTTCTTTTAATGACAAAAATAATCACCAGTTTCCTGCACTGCTGTCAAAAAGCTGAGCCAACATGCCAATCTGGGAGTGTGATCTGGAGTTCTGGTCTGGCTACATCAGCTGTGCTTTTCAGCCAGTTCCAGAAGCAGATTCTGTAACATTGATGAGGTTTGATCCAGGAAAAGTACAGATGTTGCAGTGTGTTGCAAGTACTTTGGCAGTGAGAAAGATTCAGTCCAGTCCTTGGACTTTTCCTGTCTCATGTCATTTGTGCCATGGAGCAGAAGAAAACGTAGGCAATCCAACAAAAGTAGGATTTTTCCCCATAGAAGCATACATACAGTTGGACAGAGTCCCTAATAGTTCTTAATATTTACTCTCCTACCATTTGCACTACCAAACAGAAAAGATACTTGATTGCAACAGTGGATCCTTGAACCAGAGACAATGGTTATAGCTGAGATAAGGGTCCTTTGAGGCCCACAGAAATGTATTAGCATTTTCTTTGCTCACTCGTTTCTCTCAAATGTACCAACACACTCCTTCTAGTCTTCACTGACTCTGAAGTGATCTGGTCTGACGTGGTCTGACAGCCATTACGGTAGTAAACTTAGAATCCTATGTTGCTATTTTGGGGTGAGATTAATGTACACAGTTTATCTTTCAAGGAGGAGTTCAGTCAACTGGAGAGCATACCTTGGGTGAACTTGGGTAAGTTTTACTCTACTTTTGTGCTGGATTTTATCAGAAGTGCTTTAGAACTGAGGTAAAGATGCCAATGAAGTTGTTTCAACATCTGGCCAAACCAGTCTGTTAAGTGCATTCCACAAGCTTTACATTAACACTGGAAACTTCACTGCTGAGTTTTCTTATGATACATGTGAATGGGTGCAGCCATAAATTCACCTGCTGCACTAGTATTGGTGGTATTAAACCATAGAGAAAGCATCAATCTTTTCCCTTGCACTTTATTTGTTCAAGGCCATGTCAGTCTAAGCCGTTAGTTTTATGCAGAATCTCGTGAAATGTAGGAGTTAATGAGATTGGCTACATATAAACATAATTTTTGGATCATCCAGAGATATAAACACCATAGTAAAGAATGGATGAGATAAAGTGATACTGAATGATGATGTTAATGGAGCTATATCATCATGAAAACAGCATGGAAAATTCTGCTGAAACAAACCTTTCCAAAATCAGTGATAAACATCTCTTGCCAAATGCAAATGCCTCATTCAGACTTGACCTCCAGCAGTTCCAACAAGGTATGGTTCATAATTTCTGCTTGTGTTGCTCTGTGGAATTTGTGAGTGCTGATCTTGACCTTGGATTTGCTGTTAAGCTTAAGAATAGTCAAAATATTCAGTGCACAGAAATTGAAACCTCTTTTGGTAATGCCTTTCTTCAGATGTCTCCATGATTTAAACAAATAACTGAGAAATTTAAGTTTAACTGTGTTACAGGCAGAGAGATGATTCTTATAAATCTTTTGCAAAAAAACTGAGATTCAGCAGGGGATGATGTACCTTACTTCTATTCAGCTGTAGCACTGCAATGAAACGGGGAAAAAGCTTTTATGAAAAGCAATACTCTATTCATTTGTAAAAATTAAATTTAAAAAATCATCCAATTGTGTCACTTGCATCAATCCATGACTATGAAGCTTTTTGCACAAACACTGATTCTGACAATACCATATCTCTAGCTCTGCTATTTCTTGGTCTCTAAGGACTCCTTAGTACTCTCCAGAATCTGGCCACCGAACCTTTGTACAGAAAAAAATGGACAGCTTTCCATAACCTAATGTGTGATTTCTCATCACCACCTTCTACAAAAAGGCTCCCCTATGTCTTCTTTCCCTTGAGTCTAAAGTATTGAGTGCCTTGGAGAATAATTTCAATATTCTGCAATCCTTACACATTATTCCTTCCATTTGTCTCAGGTACTCTGAGTTTTTATTCAGTGCAGTCTATAATAACTTGGACTTAGGCTTTTTTTTATGTTGCACTGAATAATGTGCCAGCACTGAAAGAGAGTTGTGTAATTACTGTAGTGATCGGTGAAAGATGGCAAACTAGGTACATACATGCACTGTGCTCACTCTTCAGTAACAGGAGTCTCAGAAAGGTGTAGATAACAGACTGCATGCTGAGAGAAACATTCACACCCAATTCAAATACTACAGTAAGACTTTAGATGGTAACATGCAGAGGTGTCTACTGGACTTAAAACCTGTTGAACTGTTTTCTTACACTTTCAACAAAATTCCTTAACTTGTGCTTTCACTGTACATTAAAATTTTGTTCTGTATGTTCCATGACAAATTTTAGATCCAGATCTGTGCTCTCTCTTTTCAAATAAGCTTCATGGAAGGTTCAGGTTCAGGAATACTTGGTGCAGCTGCCAGAGACGGGGAACAACGTTCCTTTGAAACCACCATGAGATTCAGCCTCTTCTGCTCCACACACAAGGTACATTTCCTAATGCTCCCATCATAAATAAATAACAATGTATACATTAAAATAACAGCAGTACTACACACAGATATCCTCTCTAGAGCAGCTGGGGAAGAGTTAACCATTTATAAAACAGAATTAACATGTTATTTAGCTGAATATACTAACGGAAAGGTGGTGTGTGTGTGTGTGTGTGAATAGAGAAGAGGCAACACCTGTTTGCCAAAGGGGGTCTTGGGCACTCACTGACTTTGGACTTGGTTGCTACTGTGCATTTCATGTTAGAGAATTCAGCAGACTCATCATGGGAAGTTTAGAAACTGGCATGCCTGCTGTGGCTATACTGGTTTTGGGGGCAGCTCTGAGGTCTCAAGGCTCCCTTCACTGGCACAGTTGAGTGCAAGAAGGACTGGAGCACACCCAAGAGAGCAGGTGCCCGAGTGTGCATGAGCTCCTTTGGAGGGTCCACTTGCACAGGATGGGCACATACGGGCAGGACATGGAGCATGCAGTGCCCACAAGCTGTTGGGAACTTTTCCACTCTGCTGGAGGTGTAAACATGCTTTTGTCAAGGACACCAGCAGATCCTCAGCAAAGGAAAGGTCTTGGAGTATTGTGGAGCAGCCTTCCCAGCACAGAGAATATAGGCTGGTCTGATTCATTTACCCCGGTTCTGGAAATACTGGGCTAACTTCTTCAAGATGTCACATCTCCTCGATGTCACTCTACTAAATCTTAGAGGCCAAACAACAAAAATGTCCGGTAAGCTGAATACTCCCTTGGGGCTACTGCAGTTGTGGGGAATAGACCAAAGTGAGGCAATTTCTAGGGTGGGGAAATCATAAAGAGCTGCTTTGTATTCTCACAAATGGAGCTGAACCCAGAGCTTATTAATTGCAGCTGGAAAACTAGTTCAGAGTAGTAACATGTCCTTTAGTAAAAACATATATCATCTGTGTTAAAAACAGGTCTCATCGCTCTTTAATGTTCTCTGGACTGTTGTGATTAGTTCAAAGTATGTTGGGGAAGATGAATCAGGGAAACCTTATAAATATGATTGTTTAGCAAAAGATTCTGAAAATATGAAACCTACAATAGAAATGGAAGCTTACTTTGAGTTGTAGGATACCGAGTCTTAGTTACTATATAACCTGAAAACAATAGCCTAGCCAGCTGAAGAAGAATCCCTTTTGATTGAACAATACCTTTCTGCTGGCTAAGGGATCCAAAGGTCAATGTATCAAAACAGAAAAGTCTAAAGAGTAGTTTTTAGAGTTTAAAATATAACATAGTATGGTAATGTAGTAGTTCTTATAGGCTATATGTAGATTCTATAGGATTTTGTGTCTTGTATTGGTTGGTCACTGTAAATTAGAATATTCATCATAAAAGAAGATATAATGCATTGTAAGAAGGACCTCGCTCTCTATTCCTCGCTCTCTTACTTCAACCTCTATTCCTGGCTCTTACTTCAACCTCTCTATTCCTCGCTCTCTTACTTCTACCTCTCTATTCCCTGCTCTCTTGCTCTCTTACCTCTTCCCCCTGCTCTCTGACCCCCGCCACCTTGCTCCCTCGCTCCATTCTCTCTTAACTCTTACCCCCTTGCTCTTCCTCTCGCTCTCTCTGGGACTCTCCTTCAGCCGAGGCTGGTGGCTGAAGGCAAGGCCCTTTTCCCCCACGACCCATGCAATAAAACCACATATTCTAGAATATCTCAGGTCAGCAGAATTCCTTCTCCCTGCTGTCGGCAGATAGTCCTACAAAAGTACATTATTCTGTAGGCATTAATTTCCTCTATCTACATAAAGACACATCTTTTTAATAGTTCTAAGTGCCCTTAATACACATCCCCATGGCATTGAAACATGCAGGCCTTCTGTTCAGCTTGAAGTTGTTTCTTGGTCATCCCAAACTGTCTACAGTTTGCTGGTGTGTTTCACCTTGTTGCACCCTTTGGGGACAACAGAACAGTACACTAAAGGAAGAGGCTTAGCAAGATAAACACCCACAGGGTTGAACTGTAAAATATTACAAATCTATATTAAGCATCAGATGACTCTGGTCTTGTCCCCAGGTTTGGTTTAAATTTTGCAGGGGAGACCAAGCCTCTTCATGTTGCCCTCCAGCAAGAAATTGACTAGTTTTTGCTGAAAAATTCTCCTTTGTTAAACAGTCCTCGTCACTGTTCGGTTGAGTGGAGAACACTGCTGCTTTAACTGACGCTATCTCAGCTTGAGTATTCAAGCTCTCACCTTTAGTGTGTTTTTGCAGAGCATGTCCAAAGACAAACATATTCTGTTGGCTGAAGGCCCACTCCTTCCTTCAACAGACCAGGGGAGGGATTCATGATTGCTTGATCTCACATTTCTGGGCAACCCTGCCAGTGTCTAGGTCTTCCTACCCAACGGATTATTTAGTTTCCCAAAAATACAGGATACAGAGAGCATCCACAGAGCCACGTGAAATTCACAGCAACTGTATAAACACTTTTCTCCAAAGTACTACAGTCCGCAAGTAAAATTCCTATGGCAGTTAGTTGCTGGAGGCTCATTTGATTCACTCATTGCTCTGCTGGCAATGTAAAGTATCTCTGCTTTAGTAATACAATGTTATGGTGAAAGAAAGCCTGCTCCTGCAGACTTCCACCCTAGAACTCAGCCCTGTTGCCTTGTTCACCCTGCAGATATCTCTATTCAGTCACGAGGCTTCAGAGATGCACCTGCTGCTTCCCCTGCTGTGATACACTGCTGTTTACTGGAAAGGACTGAGAGAAATTTCCTGAAATTGCTTGAATTTCCTGGGAATGAACCTTTTGGATAGTACTGCAACCCTGGTTGTATGCAACTGGGTTTTGCCTGCGTTCCCTCCAGTAGGGTATTTGGGTAGGCAGGAGGATAAATTGCACTCATTTGAATTTTGACCCCTGGCTTTTTGCTGCCACCAACTTGGCTTTTAACCATTGTCAAGCTTTCAGCAAAGGGCTCTTTGGTTGGATGGGATCCATTCCTGAGGCAGCAGTTCAGTTATGTTGGCTTTGCTGTGAACACAGGCCTAAGGAGGTAGATTCTTCCTGTTTCCTTTGAAGTGTTTTTAGATCCTGTCTGTCCTCTTCAGGAGGAAAACAAAAAAGTGTAAAAAAAGCACTCATACTAGAAAGCAAAGATAGAGAAGGGTAATCTCAACATGTGAATGCAAGGGTTTGTGTGGTGCACTTTGTGGTGTGGAGGAAGGGGTGAAGGTACCCTCAGAATACTGTCTGTTAGGATATAGTTTCACAGCAGATTTTCTTAAGTTGTAAATTTTTGTGGTGGATTTTGCAGAAAATTTCCACATACTGGGTGGGATAATGGATTTTTTTAAACCATAACTTTCTTTTGAAACATAAGCCTAGCTTTAGTATTTGTTTCTGTAGCTATTAAGAGCTTAAGACATTGATTTGTCTGCTCAGGCTGATTACCAGAACTAAGAGATAGCCTAAATTCTCTATGGCTCTGTCTGAACAAAAGCAGCCTGACCTAATAACATTTCCCTATTTGTCTACATATTAACTCTAGAATTACATTGGTTTTCGGTGCCTAGCCTCAGGATGTAAAAATTGCTTTCTTTCCCATTTGTTTGGTAGGGCAAAATACAATTTGACAAATATCTTCCTTGTTTAGAAGTTCTGAGAACTGAGGTTCAAATATACTTCCCAAGAGGATGATTTGCCTTCCTTTCTGCTGTCTTTCTACCTGTCCTGTCCCTGTCCTGATGTTTAAAAGGAGCTTACTCATTTTAATATTTTCCAAGCTGTGCAGGAGGAGAGGAACATGTAGCTGTGGCAAACCTCAGAGTTGCTAAAGTTGTGTGGAAGGCAAACTGAAATGTAAAGCCCAGTCTCAGCACCAAAGGCCCCAGGGAAGCTGCAGAGCCATGTGGGGAGAGTTATGGTGTTTGCTTCTGTCCAGGGCAGGTTGAGGTCTCTAGGAAGCAGAGGAAAGTACCCATCTGTTTAATGTTCCCATGAGATGGAGCAGTGCTATTTCTGTTTTACAGATGACAAATGGATCTCTTCAAAGGCTCACTCCAGTCACTGAACACCAAAAAGCTGGGCTGCTTTGTCTGAAGGAGTCTCTCTGTTTCCACAAGCTGTAGGAAAAACAAAGATTTGCTTAACTGTAGGCAACCTTTGGTTAATCTCCCCCACTTTCTCCCTCCCCCAAAGAGAATTTTTCTAGGTCATGCAGAAATGATTAAATAGTACCTTGGAGCAAGGAATGTCTCCCACTCCTAATAATTGCCAGGCTGGCATGCTGGCCACTCGACCATCTTTCCTGACTATTGTTCAGCTTCATGTAACCATTAAATAAAGTTTTTATATGGATATTTATGTAGAGGACCTATGGTACTTCATAGCCTGTAAAGTCTCTCTTGAATCACTCTGTTACCACTGACTCCAGACTTCTTTAGATAATGGTTGATAAAGTTCAAAACATTAATTTCCACCAATAAACAGGAACTGGAAGCCTAGGGAGTTAATAGGACTTTTTCATCTCAGCCTAACTCTCTGATCTAATTTCAGATAGCAGGAAATATGCCAACTTTAGCCGCTAATTAGAGTTACTCTTTGGAGATTATTTGTAGCAGACCTCCAAGCTTCTTATAACAAAAATGCACTGACAGTTCTGCCAGCATAAATATATTAGCTGTTTGTAGTGTAGAGGCCATTTGAATTATGCAATGAATTGTTAAAAAGTGCTTTAAAAATATATCAACTTCACAAAAAGTAATTTTTATCTGGAAAACATGGTTCTGTAAGTGTGACAACATTGCCAGTTTTGTCTCCTTTCTTGCAGGTGCTGAAAGTTTCTAAATCATAAAGAGAAAAGTAGTATTAGTGATTGCATTTTATTTTTCATGTTTGATCCTGTTTTGGAGAGTGCTCTTGGTACCATATTCTGCTGAACTCTGGTTATATTCACTCAGGATTAGGCCTCTACTACACTCTAGAATGCATCTTGTTCTCAGAGAAAAAAAGGTATTCTTTCATCACGACAAACGAATCTCTTCTTGGGGAACAGACTCTTGATACCCTCACAGTGAGTTGCTGCTTTCTCATGAAGTTATGCTTCCCAGTGTAGCTATGTTTGCTGTCCAGCAGAAGTAAGAGATACAGAATCCCAGAGTAATAAAGATTATGAACAAGTGTGTGGTGACAGAGGTGTGATTATAAGATTCATTCTATTAATAGCTTTTCCTCTTGTAGCACTCATATTTTATCCTTTTACCTCACCTTTCATTCAAGGTTGAGCTCTTTTATGTGCAGTTTCTGTAGCATCTAGGTAATAGTGGTCATAAAGCAGTTTATAAAATTAACCAGTCCTTACATTACCCCTCTGAGAAATTCCCTGAGCTTTCTGGCAGGTGTTAAGTGATGAGTCAGTGAGAACAACACCGAGAATAGAATCACATCCCCACTTCTACAGCTGTTCATTGCTCATCCACAAAGATGGAAAAATGTGCCATTGCTGATTGTAGCTCCTGCTAAATCAGTAGGATTTCTAAAGAGCTTTCTACAGAGCACTGCTGAGGAACACAGAATGCATCTGAGGCAGTGGGAGAAACAGAAACCCACAAGAGAAAGGGAATACTCATGTATGTCCTAGACCTTTGTGGTTTCAGTGTGGGTTTTTCTCATTGCTATTTAAAAAAGGTGTCAGAACACCTTAGGTGCTGTATTCCTGGGTGCTTCCTCTTCCTTTGCCTTCTCTAAACTAGATTCCTTGGCCAGTCTACAGCCTCCAGGGTTATTTTCACATCAGTAATGACAAGAATTAGAGTGCACAGGTAATTCTGAACAATGAGGATATGAACTAACAACTACATGATTGATGTATCAGAAAAAAATTTTAACGAAAAATATTTTGACTTCCAGGCTCTTGACTGTAAATATTTAAATATTTTAATTGAGTGAAAAACTGCTTTTCTAGCAAAGGCACTTCTTGGAAAATGTTGTCCAGCCCAGGCCTGTTCCTCCTTTATATTCCATCTTTAAAGTAGTGGTTTGTTGGTTTGGTTTGGTTTTTTTGTTTTGGTTTGGTTTTTTTTCCTAAGTGAAACTTGGATTGAAAATTCAGGTCTTGTTTCACGTAAAAATCTATGGATGACTGCAGAAGAGAAGAATGACACAGAAAGCATGCAAGTGAAACCAAATTAATTTGAGAGGTGAAATTGGTTTTATTTTGATTCTCCATTGCCACTGAACTGTATGGCCATTTAAACTTTCATGATATGCAAGCACTGATATCAAATGAGACAGGGACTCTGAGCTAGTAGCATTTTCTTGCTCTACCCAATAAACTTAGGGGCAGATTTAGAAGAAGTAGGTTGTGTCTTTGTGGCGGAACAGTTTAAAGTCACGGTCCCTTTCCTCAGTGACATGAATTTTCAAGAGCTCAGAATCCCAAAAGTTGAAATCCCCTGCTGAGCAGATATGCCCTCTTCCTCTGAGCTGTTTCAGTGATCAGGCTGCCTGCCAATGCCTTTGTGTCAGTCAGGCAACTACTGGTGATCTATAAGTATTTAAGCATTGCTTCAAAGGTTGTCTTCTTTCTCCTGCCCCATATATTTATACAGCCTCATGGTCCGTGCTGGAGGATGTCTGAGGAGCTCTGAATTCCTGTGTGAGTTGTGAATTGACCCAAATCTGCAAATGACTATGCAAAACAGAAGGCAGTGGAGTATCTGGCCCTTTGTTCTTTTTTTAATTTACCTCTCTAGGAAGAAATATCTTAGAGAAAGGGATTTCCATCCTGACCTTTAATGCAGTGATGGAGGAACTGACAATCTAAGGGGAACTGCAGAAGCATAGAGAAGATAAATACTGATACTCCTGAATTATCAAACAGCAGGGAAAAAAAAAAAAAACTAGAAAGCAACAAGTAGAAGAGTGTCACTTTATTTTGTTTTAATTCTTATAAAGGATATTATGTTCACTCCTTTGGATCTCTGTAAGGCAGATATGCAGCAAAACTCAAGAATGAACAGCTTTCCTTTTCTTCAATTGCAAATGTACATGTCAGCACAGACAGAAATGTAGCTGTGGGCCAGTGTAAGGAAGGGAGCTCAGCTTGCAGAGCTCAGAGGTGCAATGACACCTACCAAAGCTGTGTTCCAGCACAACGATGTCCCTGCAGCACGGAGGGCAAGGGACCAGCGAGGAGAATGCATGGGGTGAATTATATCCTAGTGCAGAAGGTGCTTGTGTACAACATAAGGCACCATGGTGCTCCCAAAGGAAACAGAGTTAGGAAATTTTAGTAAATTGTTTCTTGGTCTCTCAGAGCAGACATCAGGGCAAACAATTTCTTTGAAGAAAGGGTGTGTGGGTGGTTTGGCCAGCAGCAATGTTTTGCTTTTGTCTGCTGTAGGGAATTACTTTTTTCCCCAAACTTCCCGATTTATCTTAATTTAGAGCAGATTTAAATTACACTAGGGGTAATGTATTGAGTGAGTGCCAGGACCGTGGAAGTGAACTTCAGCAACAATATGTATTGAGTATTGCTTATAATATGAATCGCAGTTTAATTCATTAGAAATCTAGTGTAAGGAGCCATAATTTTCACAATGTGAAATGAAAAAGGGAGACATGACAAGCAGTGAGCAGGACAGTGTAAAATAGTAGGTAGAAAGCACATGAGTGGCAATTTTATCTTACTGCTTTTAGCTGTCATCTTGATTGTCCTTCCCTTTTTGCATGTAAACTTGTGTGCCTACATATTTTTTTTTACTGTTCCATTCCAGAGAGCATATATCAGTACACATGATCTGTCTGACTTATTAAATAGCCTCCCTGAACTGCTATAAGCATAGGCATAGCGATGGATAGATGCTCTGGGATCATAAAAAGGTGTTTCCTAATATTAGAAATAATGTATTTTAGTCAATAGTACACATAGGATATGCTTCCAAGTGTCTGGACAGCCTGATATTTCAAAATTCAACTTTTGTGCAGAGGATACTTATCACATCTTAGTTTTCAGAAAGTGGTGAGCTCACTGAGTGGGAATTGAAAAGAGAGAGTTTATAAAAGGAAATGGGAGGACCTCAGCTTTGCAGTCTTTAATTTTCAGAGGCCAAGCTATGGGCATGAAATACCCAATTGTAGGTCAAGCCCTGCTGCCTCCAGAAATATCCCCTGGGAGCAGAAAAACCCCCAGATCAAATCCAAACCTACTGCTATTTTGAAAGCCAACTGGAGATACGCAGTGTACAGAAATGTAGGGGTACTGAAGTGCTCCACCTTTTCACTCTGTGCTCCTATGTAAAAAGAGTAATTGCACGGAATTTTACTGTAAAACACAGGTGTGGATTTGAGCATTGACACCCAATTAGAGATGGGGAAAAACAGCTCTCAGGGTTACATCTGTCTGACATTTTATCTAAATGTCACTTTCAGTGCCTCAGTTCTGCATCCTTTCGTACAAAATCCCTGAAAATTCAAGTCTTCTTTCTTGCCTTGCTAGAATATAGGAAAACAGAAGTTTCCAAGCACTTTTCCAAAACTTGAGTGGGTGAATGAATTGCCCTGCAGACCTGCCCAAGGTCTTGAATGTGCTGTGAGCTTAACTGTGCTCACCAAGCCAAGGTGCCATGTCAGCAATCCAGTCTCTGTTAGCACAGTGATGCGAGTGAGGAAAGGAAGGCTTCTCCTTGGGCACTTAGTTATGCTCCTGCCCCAGCTCTCCCCCAGCAGCCTGCCTCTCTCCTCTCACTGCACAGAAGGCTGGGGACGATGGTGACTTTAGAGCCTAAGCTGGATCCCAGCGTTCCTTACTGGCCACTGCTCCCCACAGCCTGAAGTGAGGGGTGGTGAAGCCTTCTGGCAAGGCTGGCCCGCTGAGCTGAGCTGAGCTCCCAGCTCTGCCCTGGGGCAGCTGCCAGCCTCCAGGCCTGCCTGATGGGGTGCTGAGAGCGGCCCTAGGCTGCAGCTCCTGCTCTGGGTCCCTGAGCTCATCTCAGGAGATGCACCACCAGATACATCACTGCTGCAGGTGTGAGGTTCTGCTGCTGAACACTCATACCAGGGTGACAGGCTGTCAGCACGGCAGTGCCACGCTCTCACAGACCTGGAGACCCGAGCAGCAGCAGTTAAGAGCAGCAGCCTGTGGGGAGTGATAAGCTAAAGCCATCATTTATTACAATTTCCTCTGAAATCTGCTGTGCCACTGCCTGGTGCTTGAGCTGTACTTCTGTGTTATCTGCCTTCCCAGACAGGAGAATGTGGCAAATGCAAAATCCCAGCTCCGTTAAGATCTTTGTCAAGCTCACACATTTAAAATATCTAGAACAGACAATCTCAAGCTTCAAGGCTTTATGTTAGCTCTTAACGGCGGGCTTTGAAGCCTGTTGTTATACCCGGGGTTCAAACCAAGAGAGAGCAAATTTGATAAATTGAGATTATTCAGGAAAGTTCTGACATTGTTTAAATTATGGGCATTATTCTGTACTGTCCAAATGTACAGCACTAATGGCCCTTAGAGAAAAAAATCAGTAGCTAATGAAAATATTTAATTTTCTATGCAGATCGCTTGTACTCATGCTAAGCCTTGGGATTTTGCAAGCATCTTACCCCTCACATCCTGACAGACACTTTTGAATTCTGAATAACTTAAATGTTTTTTTTTTACTGTGGTTTGATTATAACTTCATCACTACTGATAAAATTTTTGTTTCAACTACGTGTTATTCAAATTTTATATCAAAGAAAGAAATATGACAATTTCTTTTAACAATAAAAAAATGTCTAATCCCTTGGGGAGCAGGTAATGAAACCTTCACCAGTATAAGATTGGACTCAAAATGTTGAGCTCTTCCAGTCCTGTGCCGTGTCCAGTGATGGGGCTTTTTCCCAGTCTCCCATAAATATTTAAATGTTACTTTTGAAGCTGTCTGAGAAGTGGTTTGCTGGCCTTCTGCTAGAAGCAAAGAAGTATTTTTCTGTACCAGAGATGAAGCAGAGGGATGTGGATACTCTATAGTATCAATACAATAGTACTGTGTAAGTTCTGCATCTGATTCAGCACATGACCTTCTGAAGTGACTTTGACACAGCTTCTCAAAGCCATGGAGCTGCCAGCAAATTCTGCCTATTCCAGTAATGCATTGGCTGAAGACTCTTACACCTGTTCCCAGAGTTAAACCAGCTTTGCCCGCAACATTCTTGTGTAACTGTGTAGCTGCATTTCTTTCAGAGATTTTCTTGACCTGGGAAAGTAGGTTATAAGGGAAATGAAAGGCAAACAAAACTGGAGACACAGTAATCAGCTTTTTATATTGCAAGAATTTCAGATGTTAAGCCAGCGGCAGATAGAGCAGCCTTACTTCCAAGAAGTTTGAAGTGTCTAAGTCTGTACAATGCATTGACAGCAAGCCTGTCCTTGTTGTTTTCACTGGCTTCAGTATTCTGTATCCTTCACCACTACTAAACAAAAATGACTCCTGTACAGTGGATGGTTGAAGTTTTATGAAATGTCATGTTTTTCTGTTTAAGAAGAAATGTAAGAACTCTGTATATGGCTCCATCTCTAGTACAGCAGCATACTGTGGTTGCAGTCCTAATTTTTTGAGGTTTATAGACATAAGGACCTTGGAGTTTGGTTTTCCAGCTCCTGTACATGTTAGTGCACACACAAGTATAAATATGCACATACTTACTGTTTCACTGACTGCTCAGTAAAGGACAGTTGAGTTTGAGGCATGGAATTTGTTTTAGTCATCTGAAAATTAGACACATAGTCTAAACTGTGTATAAATCCTCAGGGCTTCTGTACTCAGACAGGAGAGACAGTCACCTCCAGGAGAATATTCATCACTTGAAGTTTAATCAGGGGATGATTACTTAAGACTGGATTTGTGTCTTTCTGGTCATTAAAACTGGATGGAGTAAATCCCATCCCAAGTGGCTAAGGAAACTGCCCAATGAAGTTGTCTAATTACCTTTAGTTCTTATCACCATTCCTTAAGATACGCTGATATACAGCACTTCGGAGTATATAAAGTATAAGCAGGGACAAGAGGCTTTGAGAACAATACAGAGACAGTGTCCAAGTATGCAGGACTTGGATAAAGAATGTCAAAGCTGACCTGGAATTGAATCTGATGAAAGACAGGAAGGGCAACAAGAAAGATTTCTACCAGTAGATCAGCAATGAAATAAAAACTGGAGAAAGCATGTTCCCAGTATTACATGGGAAAGGGCCTTTTGACAAAGAATATGAAAAGACTGTGGTACTCAATATTTAGTTTGTCTTGCCTTCAGGAATCCCAAGTTTTGAAGCCATTGAGGAAGTCTGGAGCAAGGAAGACTACTCTTGCTGAAGGAGTATCAGGTTACAGAACATTTAAACAACCTGGACATACATAAGTCCATAAGAGCTGAGAAAATGTGCCCATAAGTGCTGACGGTGAGGTCCAATGTCATTGTGAGGCCACACTCACTCTTTGAAAAGTCTTTGAAAAGTCACGGCAATTTGGTGAGACTCCTGAAGGTTGAAGAATGCAGAAACCCCTTGTGTCTTCATGAATTACAAGAATGAGGATTCAACCTCATCTCTGTCCCTGAACGCTCATAACAAGGTAGAGAATAATTCTGAAAACCGTTTCCAAACATAAAAAGAACAAAGAGGTGATTTGAGTTGTCAGATATATGAAATGGGGCGGGATGTCTGACCATCCTTCCTAGAACTAGTCGAAATATGAGATTCAAAGGGTTGTGATCAGTGGCATGAAGTACAACCAGAGACCAATCACCAGTGCTATGCCCCAGAGACCAGTGCTTCTTAATGTCTTCATTAACCACGTGGATAATGAGGCAGAGTGTAAGCTGAGCAAGTCTGCTGATGATACAAAACTGGGAGAAGGGGTTGGTACATGACATAGTTGTCTGCCTTTCAGATGGACCCTGAAAAGCTGGGGAAATGGGCAGAGAAGGACCTCATGAAGTTCAACCAAAGGATGTGCAGTTTTGCACCTTGGCAGTAATAACCCCACGTGTCAGTGTAATAATCACGCGTGCTGGAGGTGTTCTTAAGAAGCTTTGCAGAAAAAGACCTGGAGGGCCTGGTGAGCACCAGGGTGAATGTGAGCCAGCAGTGTTCCTTTGGGCATTGTGGTCTGCATTAGGAAGAGTGACACAAGCAGGTTGAAGGAGGTGATGTTTCCCCCCTACCCAGCCTTGGTGAGACCCCATCTGCACTGCTACGTCCGTTTCTGGGTTCCCTGGTACAAGAGAGATATGGAGATACTGGAGGTGAGTTCGTTGAAGGTCCTCTAAGATGATTTAAGGACTGCAGTACATTCTGTGTGAGGAGGACCTGTAAAAGGTGAGATTATTTAATCTTGTGTTTATTTTAATCAATGTGCTTAAATGTCTGTTGGGAGGGGAAAAAAGAAATCAGATCCAAACTGTTCTCAGTAGTATTCAGTGAAAGGACAAAAAGCAATGAAGCAATGGTTACAAACTGAAGTACAAGAAATTCAATTTAAACATTAGGAAAAGGCTTTTCCATTGGTATTGTACCCTGGAACTTATTATCCAGAGAGTTTGTGGAGTCTCCATTCCTGGAGATACTCAAAACTCAACTAGAAATGGTCCTAAATGACATTTTCCAGCTTATCCTTCTTTCAGCAGGAGAGTTAGACTAGACAATCTCCTTAGGTGGCTGCCAGCTTCAGCTGTTCTGTGAGTCTGTGATTGTGGAGAGGTTTAGGGGCTTTCAGTATTACAGCCAAACCTTTCTTTGTCTCCCTTATCATTAACAAAACAGTAAAAGCTCTCTCTTCTGCAGACAGTTTACTTCTGAAAGTAGGAATGTGAAATCCACAGAAATACTGTAGAAATGCAAAATATGTAATTGTTCCCTTCCTATTATTAACATGTAATTAATTTGATTTTGTTTAATGACAAAGAAATAAATAGCTCCTCAATGTGTATAGTTAATGCACAAAGAAAATACACAAAAACTGTTATGGGATAGCAGCTTCACAAAGGAACATCTGTTAAAGGAAATGACCTGCACAAAGTCATTGCAAGCCCATTATTCACTAACTGACTACCTATTGAGAACTAAATGACACAAATGTGTTATACCCACTGGCTTTTTATCTCTAGCAAAGTGGGCTCAAATCCCTAATAAGGCACCAGGTGAAAAGGAGTCTCTTAGGCCTCAGTTCCAAATCCCCTGTTATGCACCATATAAATTAGCACATTAGCAGGCTTGCCTCAAGGGAAAAGCAGGGCTAGGACAGCAGGTGTGTCACACAGCGTAATTGAGATGCAGCAGCAGAGCTGCTGGTGCTTTTGTACAGTACCAGGCTGTTTCACACCACCTCTATTGATCTGCAACTTTCATGAGCACTAGGCTGCCTCCTAATTCTAAAAGTCCCATCTTCTGCTACATCAAGGAAGCCCTTCAAGGGAAAAAAATACACTGAAATTTATGGTTGAATAGGCTAAGTAAAATGGGACCCTCAGGTATGAAAATATCTGTCAATAAATAATTTGGAACACACAGTGGGTCAGAAAACAATTGAAGGCCAGTCTGTATTTTTTTTCTCATCAAAGGCTACTCAGGCTGTTGTGAAGACTATGCTGTGAGAGGAGAAAGAGGATGTGTCAGGGATTAGCATGTTATTGAGCAGGGAGGGTGGGTTTTCCTCTGCTGGTGTAGATCTGTCAGTAGGGTGAAAGAGTGCAGTGAGTCTGGGGTAGGGAAGGATGTCTGTAAGCAATAGTAATAAGGAAAGGAAGTATAATCTTAGTAGTACAGAGTGAAAAAACAAGTGTTATTGAAAGTTTCAAAATTCTGAGAATCATTCCCCTACTACACAGATCAAACCCATTGCAATACTGAGTATTCCTGCATTGTAGGCCATTTGTTATTCCTACAAAACAGCAGAGAGGAACAGTCAAAGGAATTCCTGTGAGCCACCAGGCCTGGCAGCTTGCATTTCCCAACCAGCCATGCTAGTGCAAGATGCCATCAACTCCAGGGTAGACAGCACTACATACCTGTTTGATTCAAAGTTCAAGGCTCTCATACCACATATATTTATCTGATAAAGCACCAGAGTAATGTGGTTACTGTCATAAAGCACAGGGAGAGGGTTTCCTGGTAGTTGTATGGATTCAGAGTCACATTTCTAAGGCTCAGCTGAATTATTCCTGTTGACGATGCAAGGTTGATGCGTTGAAGTGAAGCAATGATAAGAACAGAAGAAATATTTTGTTTGTTCTTACCAGGAGTTATTTGCAAACCTGCTAAACTGAAATAGTCATTTCCCCCCCCCCCCCCTTAATCTTTTGCTTAGCAATTAGAAAACTCTTATTAGTGCATAACTCTTTTTCCTCGTTGATGATTAATAGACAGTCTCCCAAAACTCTGGATTAAACTGATGTGTTCACTGCTTTAATCTTGGGGAAGCAAATTATTCTCTCCTGACATTCTGATGACTTTACCAGTATGACATAAAGAATTATATTGGCAGAAGGATGCAGGTGAAGTCCAAAAGCAGAGATCCCAATTAGCTGTTGTGGAATAAATCCCAGCTGCCCTTCAACCTTTCAAACATGATACATTGGATTCCATACACTCTATCTAGGTTTGGATCTGAAGAAATAAAATGAAAGCAGGTATTGAAAATGCATGGATGACTGGAAGTACTGGCGAATATTCATTAATATGGTCCTAAATTTAACTCTGCAATTGCCTTGAGTTCATGACAACAATTCTCTTTCATAGAAAAATGTCAGTGTGCTGCTCTTTGTCTCCTGAGACAGAATCAAAGGGAGACCTTCTGAATTTATTCACATGAACAGTAATGGCGAGAAGAAATATGTGAAAATTGAAGATTAGGAAACATGGATTATTGAAGAAAAAGTTGGCTATATTTTAGGTGCATGTTGGAGAAAGCAGTGCAAATCTCTGATTTCAATCTTCAGTCTCCACTGAAAATCCAGACACAAATTTTGAAGACATCATTATTGCAAATCACTTGTGCCTAATTCTGAGTCTCTATTTCAGCAAATTAATAATTTCAGACTAATAATAAGTAAATGCATAAATTATTACTACCAGCCTTACATAGTATTGAGAATTTCAAGATCTTAGTCTCTGAATAACTTAAGGCTTTATGATTGAAAATGCCATTGTTGGGGTCTTGTTTCTTTGGTGTATGGAGATGTTTTTCCATCTGTGGAGAGAGTTACACAGAAGCTTTCCTCAAGTTTGTGGAAAACTCTGACCCTTTACATAGTTCTTAGAAGCCCAAACTAGAGATCTCTTCTGCCAAAGTGCATGTGTGTGTGTAGCACTAATGCCTGAGTATATTGCTGCCTTCAGTAGAAATTTCAGGCAAGGAATTTTGCTATCTAAACCAAGGTCTATTTACTTGCCTTGCATCAAGTTTTACCATGTGGCTTTTTCTTGGTAAAGCAGCAGGAAAAAACAATTTCTTGTGCTATGAGCCAACAGCTTTACTGAGTGTCATTGCTCTGTTAATGTCTTGATTTGAAGCAAGTAGGGAACTTGAAGATGGAAACTCAGCTTTTCACACCTGGATTTAAGACTGGTTTTGTTTATCAAGGACCATGGGGTCAATATTTTTTAATAGCAAGAATGCCTGGTTCCGATAATATGGTTGCTGCGGAAAGATTAGAATTTAATTTGACACAAATTGTGTCTATGCTATAGCATCAAGCTGACATTATAGAGTAGTAATTATTCTCCAGCATGTCTCATATAAAATTCTTACTTTGCACATGATCACCACACCAGCTATATGCCGTCAGTCCCACAGCAGTCTTTTGAGGGAGGCATATGGCTTGGTGGGCTG
Organism: Chamaea fasciata; assembly: GCF_029207755.1. Lineage (NCBI taxonomy): Eukaryota > Metazoa > Chordata > Aves > Passeriformes > Sylviidae > Chamaea > Chamaea fasciata. Next base: position 18,427,417 of record NW_027094087.1, on the reverse strand, counting down.
CTAACACAGAAGGAAATCACATCATCAGAGGAAGATCTTGAGACCTATATAATCCCATTTTAGCCCTTTAGGAGAACCTTAAACAAGGTCTGAGATGGTCTTAAATAAGATAGTTCATCAACAGTAAACACTTCCTTTGAGCAGAGGAGCATTTCAACCTTACGCAGTTGTTGCTATCAAAGTTAATTCTTACAAAACAATTGCTTCACTGTTCTACCCAAGATATTTGTGTTATCTGTAACACGGTAATGGGAACTGCTGCAATGTCTTAGAGACCACAAACATAATTCTTTGACCTAAAGAAATATGAGATTGCTCTTTTCATAAAGCCTTAGGTGGTGTAGGTACAGAAATCCTATTGACAGTCATAACATCAAAGAAATTCATCTAGTGTGTCCTTCTGCCTTAAGGCAGGATAAGCAAAACACAAATTATTTCTGATGGATGCTGTCTAATCTGTTTTTAAAGAACCCTAACGAGGGAGACCCCAGCATTACCCTAGGCAATCTATTGTTGTGATTCCCTATCCTCACACTGAGTTTTCAGTGGGGGTAAGAGAGTATTAAAAATAAAGGAGAATTGAGGAAGCAAAAGAGAGAGAAAGGGTGGCAGTCCTAAGCCCCTTCAACTGAAGTTTCTAAAAGCAAGATTTTTTCATGTGGGTCATCAAATAAAGGGTACTTGAGGACACTGAGATGATGTAGTATCTAGCGATAAAATGGTTCCTGTGAAAACCAGAAAAGGCATCTTTCTTGTTTTTCCATCCCACAAACTGGCATTTTACATTATTGGGAAAGCCTAGGAATGCAGAAGAAAATGTATTCTTTGGTCATGGTCCTAACACTAAAGCAATCTAACAGAGAATTGGAATTGCAGATTCATTAGGAAGACCTAGAATGACACTCATGGCTAGAATAAAGTGGAAGGTCTTGAACAATTTTCTCCTTCACATCAGAGCAAAAAACTGATCTCCCAGAAAAATCAAAACAAGGAAAAAAATATCCATCTTGACTGCTTTGTAATCTAATTCTGTGTTATAGGCCAAGTTGTGAGGAGGGTGTTTACAGCAAGAGGTACTAATATATTCATTGGAAGCCAAAGTGTTCTCTGAAAAATACTCAAGTACAAAAGCAATTACCATTAATCATTACATACAATGGAAGTAGAGTTATTGTGAGGCAATAATGCCTTCTGAAATAGCACATTACCACCTAGGATAAAAGAGCAGCTTCTGCACTGCTATTGCTGCTCTCTCGTGAATGCTTATGATGTCCTGTTTTTGTATGTTTTGCTGTCCAGGTGGGTTCTGACCTTAGTAAAGAGCATGGTTCTCCAACAGAGAAAGCTCATTCTCCATAATAATGAAGAGCATAGTTACTGCAAACTCTGGGCATGCAAACAGGAAACATTCACATAAAGCCCTCAAATAGGCTTTTGCACAGGAAGATAATGGCTTCTACCCAGCTACTGTGCAGAAAAGCAGTGCCAGCTGTCTGTCCCTCTGTGCTGCCAATTTCTTAAGTAGACCACAGGCCAAGGGTTGACCTTCTGCATGAGGAATTGCCTGAGTGCAACTCCCAGTCACTTCTAGCACACATGAAGGAAGGTGGGGTCAACCTGCGACAGCAGAATTCACAAAAGGCTTAGTCAAAGAAGGAGGATCCTTTATCTGATGAGGAGGCAAGGAATGTCAAAGGAAAATGATCTGGCACCTAACCAGCAGTACCTGAGGCAACTACAATAATGCCATGGGGAGGAGCAGCATTGCCTTGTAGGCAAGTTCAGTGTCACTGATGAGATAAGCTACTGAGGAATTTGTCCTGACAGCAACAACCTGTCCTGTATCTGCCCTGTATATTTAGTCAAATAACAGGGAGATGTTCTGATGTACTTACTCTAGTGGAAATGAGCTGGTTCAGAGAAGGCACAGGAGATAACAAACAACAAGCTGTGAACTTGAAATCATGCTTTAACTTTTTTTAATCCCTAGGTCTCAGAGGAAAACCAAACCTTTTGGGCACTGCTAGCAGTGTTACTTAAATCCCTTACAGAAGATGGTGTGCTCCAGCATGGACTTCAGGGCAGCATTTAAGGGAAAGCTCATAGTACCTCTTCAAGGATTCTTCCTAGAGAGGTGCTTCTAAGCAAATTTCTTTAACCTGTTTTCTTAGGTGATTTTTGGCTCTGTTCATTTCAAGCCCATTACTTAACCCGGGGTGGTCTACATAATTCTAGCAAAGAGCATCTGTAGGTGACTGTCTGACATGCTGCTAGCTATGGTGGAACAGCTTGGGGAATAACTTACAATTTTTAGCTTTCTGCTTAGACTCCTACTCCTCCAGATCCTCTTAAAACTTGAACTAGGGAGAGTTTCTTTTACAAAAAGAATTGTGCATTTCAGTGCTGTGGAGCTGGGGAGAGAAAGACAAAGAAAATCATCTTTCCTTCAGGAGATTCATTATGTACATAAATTTCTTGCATTTCTACCTATCTCAGTAATTGCATCCTTATATTTACACAAACACCTTTTATTTCGAGGAACGATTTCAAATTTCAATTAGCTCTGAAATTCAAGCTTACCAGAATGAGAGCAGCAACTATGTTTAACATCTCACTAAGATACTGCATAACAGCTTATAACAATTTCAGATGTTGAATTTTAGTCTGTGAAAAACACATTTTAAGAAATTCTGACATTTCTGTACATGCTTTCTGTCTAGAGGTAGCTTTGATGATATTTCTTTACCATGGGCTCATTAGAACTAAGCATTAGCTCTATCCTGATATATTAACCTATCCCTGAAAAACAGTTATGTAAATATTTTATTGAATCATGAAACTACCATAAGTCACAGAAAAATTCCATGTGAATGATCAGACCTGACATGTTCTTGTCTGCTACCTCTATTTTATGCATCTGGCCCTTCTGAAAGGTCTTCTAGAATAAATATTTTATTGCATGAAACAAAGAACTTCACGTGTCACAAGTGTAAAACACTACGGAGATTTATTTTAGATACTATAGAATTCAGAAAAAGTAGGGATGTCTGTTAGAATCTTTTCAGCACATTCTGCTGTATTTAATATAATAGATCCAAGAAGTTTCTTCTTTGATTTAGTGATGAAGGTATTTGCCCTTACTTGTTCAGCCTTTGAAAATATTCATACGGAAAACAGATTATTGATAGAGCCCAAAAGGAATGTTGTGTTCATCTGGAACTGGCTTTTTTACGATTTTGCATTGACTTTTGGAAAATATTGTTTTCTTGGCTTCATGTAAATTTCATTAAATTACACTTATTCAGAATTAGAAAGATAGCTTAAATTTGTACTTACTTTTTTGTACACTTACCTATTGCATTTGGGTTTGTCAGACGTGTTAACTTATGCTCCTTAATATCAATATTGTTCCATGTGTGGGTATTTGTGTGTGCCTAACTGGGGATAACAGCAAAACACAAAACTGCTGACACGAAAAAAAAGAATGAATACTTTGTTCATAATCAGAAAGCAGACTCTTTGTTCCCAGCAAGGTTTCAAGTGAATTCAGCCTAATATTCCTCCAAAGTTGCAACAGTCCTCAAAAAATCTTACACTTCAAATATTTAACACTAAGTAATTATTTAGACATGACAATTCAAGAGTATGAATTAACTTTTCATGAGTTTTCTTTAAGGATTAGCAACAGATTTTAAAGCTTTCATAGTGACTGAAACTTTCAGGTGCAGCCAACACATTCCTGACCCATTTAAACAGAAACTTGAGATGCTTCTTATTGGAGGAAATAGCCAAATATGTGTGACTTGCAAAGAGTTCTGCTATATTTAGATTTGTTTTCTTCTCACTCTTTCTTTCTCTTTTTATTAAAAAAAATTAACAGAATTTTCATCTCTGGGAAGGAGGTCACTGGGGGAAGCTCATCAGTGGTCTCTTGTGGTCTGAAATTATCTGTTATTTAAGTTTTGCATATTTCTCTAGAGTATTAATTTTTATTCATCCTTTTAACTTATTTGCATTTAGGTTTTGGTGTTTGTGTTAAGCATTGTGTAAACACAGAACAGGATTTAATTCCTTCCCCCTGGTACTGGATACATGTGAATTATTTAATATGAAAACTCCTGTTCTTTTTGAGCACCCAATGTAAAGATCAGGATATTTATACAGCACAACCAAGCTTCTCTTTCTTGCGTTTCTTGATTAGTGAGTTGAGGAGAATGAACCCAACTCGTGTCCCAGCCGTGAGGCAGGCATCTTGCCTCATTTAAAGGCAGGGATATCAGACCTGTGCAGACCACTGACTTACCCAGGGTTTCTTAGGGTGCTTCCTACCACACTGGCAGCTAGTGTCCTTAACCTCGGGACCAACCAACCCTCCCCTCACTTAATGAGTGGAGATTCCCATGTAAAAAGTGATGAGTTTCCAGTCCTTATTGCTTTGAGTGGACACTCTCTGATAGCATCGAAAAGAAATGCAGCACTTCAAATGAGGTGATTAAAGTGACACAATCTCTGATATTTAGCCCCAAAACCTGTGACTGGACATCATATTCTTCTGGGGCTACAACTTAGCACTACACTTCATGCTGATGCCCTTCATGGTTTGGAGCTACAAATTGCACATTTCAGCGACTACTAACTTGGAGGCACTATCTAGCAGTTGGAGTCTGGATTGAAGGGATGTCCCAAGGCCTCTCAATAAATGGATGCCTGAAGCATTCAAATAGAGCAGGTTCACTAGGTAATGCTGTGGCTAAGGGGAAATGGGCTAATAGCCAAGGCATTCTGGTAAGGCAGTGGAGCTGGAAGCGAAACAAGGCTGAAAAGGTCGATTAGCTTTCTCTGTGGTGGTGGAGCAGGAGGTAGCAGGAGGATATGTGCTCTGCCTTGAGTCCATGTGGGTCTCTGGAGAGAAATGGGAGCGAAGGAGCTGTTCTGTGGATGAGAACACAGCTGGCTGGGACAAGACCTTCTAAAGAAAAGAAAAAACCAACCAAACAAACAAACAAACCTGAAAGATTTGTACTTTGTTTCTGCTGCTTTTTAGGGATCTGCAGTATCTGTGCAGAGTAAGAATGATGAAAGCAATGCTTAGAAGATACTTTGAAAGGGAAGTCTTGTCTAACCAAGAAGATTGTTCAGTTACTCTCAGTTTCTACTAGTGGTTTCAGGTACAAGTCAGTTTTTGGAGATTTTTGTCTTCACACTCCTTCTCCTATCAGATGCATAAGTACTACATTAAAAACAGTTTATTTTATACCTGTACAAATACTGCAGAAAATCTGTTTATTTCCTGGGAAAAGTAAGTATGAAGTTATATGGAGTGTGGTATTAGTTGCTATCCAAATATATCAATATGTCATTCCCTCTATGGTGTTCTAGGCAAATGTGTTGGTCTTTCTTTTGACACTTTCCTGCTTCCTCTGCAGAATGCACTGTGAGAGTTCTCTGCTATGCATTTCCATTATTTTTAAGTTGGTCAGATTTAGAGAAACTGATGGAGAGATAAGAAGCCAAGTCTTGCTTAAGTAAAAATGTATACAAAATGTGGTATTTATATCACCTTGTGGATTCTTTCCCATATGGCATTCTATGGTGCCTACTCTCAAAGTTCCAGTTAAGGGTAGGTTAGAGTGAATTTTCATAGGTAATAAATTGTGGAATTACTGAGGAGATTGAAAAGATTGAGGATGCATTTGGTGAATTTGTTTGATTAAGGCATGGATGGTAACTGAGTTGTCTTCAGCAAAGCCTTTTTCAAACTTTTCCATGTGATTGCCTGGCTGAATCAGGCATTGCATCAAGCTGTGACAGCAGTGATGTTGTGTTCTGAGTCTTGCTTCTGACATAGGCTGAACTCTATGATGTGCTCACTTGAAAAACTACAGTTTGCAGAACAAACACAGCTTTCAAAACAAAGCACTTTTGTATTTAATTCATTTGCAAATATGCCTGGGCTGCATGTGTAAAGAATTGGGAGTTATGAGCACTTTAGAGATGGCGGTGGCATTAGGGGAAAAGATAATATCATCATATTTACAGGTACAAGAGAACAGAAGCAATGGGTGACAATATGCTGTTACTGCTGAGTTAGGATTGGGGATTCACAGCAGTTGTATTTCCAAATCAAACTAGAGGTTGAGGATAAAAATCATTTGGATGCTTCTGTGATCTTTAGGTTAGCTGGTGCAAAGCTACTGTCAGCCAGAAGAAAGCTCCTGGCACTTGGTGAATGGAAGGATTTCCATGATTTGTGGAATTTGCTTAGTAATGCTTCTGGACTTCTTGCCTGTTTGACATTGCAAAATGTCGGGCAGGGTTATTGTGATACAAGTGTACTGTCAGTAAGAGCCCCAAACAGATGCAGGATCAAAACCATTTTAGCAGCGGGAGGCAATGGAGCTGTCAGAATTTCAGATTGTCAACATTCTCCCCTCCGGGCAGCAGCATTACAGTTGGGGAATTGAGGCATTCCAGTACTTTCCTCTGGAAGAGAAAGGCAAGGCTGTTAGCAGAGGGTGTCCAAGCTGAGAGCCAGGCATGCAACAAGCCAGAGGCTCAGAGCAGTGAGCTGCTCCAGTGGCATGAGAAGGCCTGGGGGCTGTCAGCATGGCATGAGCACATGGCCTGCAGCCACATGGCTGCTGCTGTGCCTGTGCCCAGCTGGGTGCTCATGTGCACGGCCTCCCCGAGCTCACAAGATAAGGATGCCTTGACACCTTTCTGCTGAACCTTCTCCTGGCAGGCAGCCTGCATGTGGAGGACCTAAGTCACAGCTCATGGCAATTCTGCTGTTTATTTTTCAAAAACATCAAAGCACAATGATAGCTTACCAGCTGACTAATTTCTGAGATAATTCTTCCTGGAGACTTTTTTATGGGAGAAAGACTAGGGAATATTCTTATGGATCACATTGTAGAGGTTGTTCCCTTTATAGTGAGAACAGGGAAAAAGGTATAGGAGATAAGACTAAGAGATATGGGTGACTGAGGTCAAAGCCAGTGCTGACAGGCAACTGGAGGGGGCAGGCTAACAAATACAAGAAAAAGTAGATGAGAGACCTAGACAGTGCAAAGTTCTCCAATCTTAATGAAGCAAGATCAGTGAACACTGTGCTGAAACAAGTGTCTTTTGTCTGCATATCTTCTTTCCCAGTAATTTAAATGAGAAATCACTTGAGAAGCATTTCTTGTAAGTTTATCAGTGCATTGTATACGGTGCTGTTTCTGCAGTCAGTTAAACCTGTTGAAATGCATCTTATTACTTCCACACAGAACACGAAGAGCAGTCATTTCCAGAAATGAAAGCACTCTGTATAATTATGTGGAATGTGTTATGCATAATATATACACGCTTCAAAAATAAAGATTACCTGCTCTGCAGATGTCAGTCAATATTAACTGACTCAGTGCAGGAATCTGCCCACTGGCAGGCAAACAGGAATTGAAACAGCAATAAAGGTGAAGATCTCCTAGTGAAAGAGAAAAAAAGAACTTAAGTGAGAAATCTCCCCAAAAAGAAATTAAATGAGAAATTTCTTTGTCTTCTGATGGGACATTGAGGATGAAAACTTACAAGTAGAACATTGTGTATAAAGGCACCATAATTGAGAAAGAGGGATGTGAAGTTGGGGGAAAGGAGGGGAAACAATATCTACTAGTCAGACCTGAGTGGCACATGAAAAAAGACATGCAAGGAAGCCTCATTTATAGCACTTGGCAAAACTATCAGGTGAGAAAATATGTAAATGTGTGAAGGTAGAGATAGGAGGGGGAAATAAATCCAAAAGTGATCAGAGAGACAGTCCTTAAACATAAGTGCTCTCTTCTCCCCATGTAACCTTTGAAAAGTCATTTTGTCTCAGATTTTGAAGGGAAGGCAGTAGCCAGTCTCTTGCACAGTGCCACTACCCCTGCCTCTGATCCTGTCATGCATCCTGCTGTCCCAGTGTACCTGCCCCATGATGACAGCTGGCCCTTACAGAATGGTATGTATATATTGATTTATGTAGCAGACATACCACTAGCATCAGATCATGTGGCCCGACAGATAGGGATTGTGTAAAACCCAGGGTAAAGACCCTTCCCCAAAGTGATTTTTTTCTATTTTGGTGACTCTTTATGCCTACTTTGTGCTACATACTTTGTTTTTAACGATGGTATTGAAGGGATAAATAAATACTGTCTTCTTAAAAGAAAGCTTATTCCTGAATTGCTTTAGACATTTATGCTTGTGACTAGATGCTAAAAGAAAAAGGCTATTATTAAATTCTGGTATTGACCAACCCTGTTGCTTTACTACACCTCAGAAACAGGGTGATGCTCAGATGGATGTCCAGAATGGCTGCACCCGTGGTTTTGGTTTGAGTTATTTTAATGATGTGGTTAAAGCCAGGCTGGGTCTTTCAGAGACTGACTGGAGTATAAGCTTGGCACCTCTTTGGTCCCTTCACAGGTCAGCAGTCTGTGAAACCTTATCTGAAGGTATCTTTAGACAAGCTGGTCCTTGTTTGGAGTTCAGGTGTACTGCATTTGTTTTCAGACCTGATTGCTATGATAAATTAGCCTCTCTACTTCCCTTATGTAGAATTGTTTTCTTTTGCTTTGTACTTGTTACCATAAGGTAGTTGGTGTTGAACATCTCTCAGTTACTTGTAAATTATTCCCCTTTTTTACTTAAATACTCTAGTATTTGGCTACAGCACTTGTACTGGATGACATCTGCCTTCTTCCCTTCTGTGCAAAACAGCAAATAGCAGCCTCTTCAAAAGCATGAAAGTTTTTAAGTAACTCAAATACTATTTTTATTTGGGCACTGTAAGATCCATAAAAGTGAATTTTATTTTTTCTGTGTTTCAGTCACACTGGCAAACAATGTCTCGGATGTTTGGGTGAGCTCTTGCAGATTTCATCAATTGGACCTGGATAATTTAGGGATGTCATTAAGTTTCAGACCCTTAGATTTTTCCTTAGATATGTTTTCTCTCTCACAGTACTACTGAAGAAATCAGTTTACACTGTTGCTGGTAACTCTGTTGGTATCTCTGTGAAATAAGATCCTCACATACTCTGACTGGAACTACCTCTGGAGCATTGCTGCCCTGAGACGCCCTTCCAGCAAGGGCCTTTTACAGTGGAGAGTTCAAGCGAGGGCTTTCAACAAACTTATCCCTGCTCCTTGCTAGCCTAACCAAGTGCCACTTAGCTTTCCTAGTCTTTCTAAGAGAATTGTGCCATCTCTTCAACAATCTTTTCCCTATCTCCTGAGTACCCACCAGTCTGTGCTCATCACAGGGTGCAGTTTTCCAGCTGTGACTGCATCAGCACTGCATTTTTCATTTAATGATATTGTTAGTTATCACTGGTTGCAGTACAGAGGGCAAATGGACTGAATTTTCCATTTCAAACAGTTTTAGTCCTATATGGAGGCTGGCATGTAGTGTGCACCCTGTAAAGCGCCACGCTCAGGAGTTCATTATCAAACTTAGTTCCTTCTTCCAGCCAAACACCCCTGGATAAATAAAATTGTGTGCTTTGCCATTTTGCTGCTGCATATTAATATAGATTCCTCTGTGGGGGCTGAGAAGCTGAAATTCACTGAATGTAGTTAAACTGCTTTTTCCATGATTATAATGAGAGAGGCCTGGTGAGATCACAGGAAAGCAAGCCACACACACAGGGCATTTTCTGCAGTTTATATTAAAATTTTAAATAGCTGCAGAAAAATAGGTTGTTTGAGAGATTAAAAGTGTGCATTATTTTCTTTATGGCGTTGCTTCTTCTGAACTGTCAGTAGCATTGCGCTATTTTCTCTGCAGGGGATCAAACAGAGGTCGGGAAAGTGGATGTCTATTCCCTAAGGCAATTTGTTTAAACAATGGTGTTGAAACAGAGCTCAGAATTATGTTTAATATGAATGAGAGCTGAAATCATTTGAAAAGGCAGATGGAGGATTTTCCAGAACCTGCCATTTCCCGTTTTCCTTTTGCATTAACCATGTTTCCTGCTCCTGGCAGGAAAGACACACACAGGTTGTTGAACCACACCTAGGTTTTTACCTGACCATGCAAGGAGTGGCTGTTTCAGTATAAGGACTCATTTTATTCTCTCTGTTGTACAAGTTACGGTTCAAAATCCACAGGACTGTTTTTTATCTCAGCAATGACTGACTTTTAGCTTGCACAGGAGAGAGTAGCACCTGAATAGGGCTGAGTAGCAAGTTCATCATCCAGAGCTGTATAAGCAGACAAGTAGACCACCAGAAGTGATTACATACACAAGCTGCTTCACATTCACTGTAGACCTTGTCCTTGTCTCTCAATATGAAATGCTGCCTAATTTCTGTGGGACAGGATACTTTTTCCTGCCCAAGAAGCTGGCAGGATAGTCAGGAAAAAGTAATATAATTCATTTGTTTTAAAGAAGAAAAAAAACTCTGGTGATTGTTTTTCTGGTGCCTAGTTTTCACAAAAAATAACTGAGGGCTTTCATTAATTTCTTATTGAAACAGAAACAATGTTCTTTGTTTTGGTTTAACAAACTACTTGCATATAGTTTGATGCGTGATTTGGTTTTGTCTTGTCTTGTACTGAAGTAATACACTACTTGTGAAAGGCAAAATACAGGAGAGGGAACCATGTGAGCAGGTACTCTTGCAAAAATACTAAATTTCGTTCTGCTTGCTGTCAGAAAGTGCAAGGAGTTTCCAACCCTCATGGTAGCACAGGAAAGGCTGGAAACACAATAAAATGCATCCTCATCTTTTTGTAAAATATCTATCGTGGATATGCTGAATGTTAGGAGGAAAACATCATAACAATCTGTTCCTCAGTAGTGCTCATCCACACAAGACAGCTGCAAACCAATTTTGCCCTGCAACAGGAAAAGCTGCCAGAGTAAGTCTTCTGACAGGAATGTGGCCACAGGGAGGTTGTTTGTCCCCACATTGGATGCCTGTGTTCAATGTCCAGTATGGATTCTACTGTCGGGACAATAACTTTCAGGACTGGCATAGGTGTGTTTGGTCCTGTTTGACAACAGAGAAGTGTGTCAGGCAACCTGTTATACATCTAAATACCTGTTATTTATAAGCCTCCTTAACTTTTGCCAGGCCCATGAAGGTCTGCAGCTCTTTCTCTGGCCACTGGAGTAGAGCAAGCCCAATCTCTCAAGAAAACAGTAGGAACTTGTCCTGACAGATAAAAGAATTATAAAAGAAAGGCCTCATAATATGAGGCCTGCTCTGCTAAATTGCCAAAGTTAGTCTGTCACTTCTTCTAAGTAATTTGCAAGTTTCCGTGTGAAAACAATCTTGGTATGAGAACTCGTTAGCATAACAACCTATTCCTGGGTTGAAAACCAAATGCACCTGCAATAACAAGGAATCTGTCCCATGAGAATCAGTAAAGAAAACATGCACACAATCCAAGAATAGAAAAATTTGATGGACAAGTGGAGTACCTTTTACTAACCAATAGAGTAACTGGCAAGAAAGCCATTAACCAATTAAAGTTGCACACAAGGTCTGTAAAAACTGTATAAAATGAGTTGTGAGAATAAAGAATGGGCTTTTCCCTGCATGAAGATAATGGAGTCAGGGCTAGCTTATTGCAATAGGAACTCATGTCTGAAGAGCCAGTTGATGGGTCAGGGAAGTTCAGTTGTACTGAATGGCACCACATTTCTCCTGGTGCGCCCCAGCCTGGCCTCTCTTGTCTGACCTTTTGCCTTGTTTTTGGTACCAGGAGATAGAATTAATGACTGCCCCTCTAGAGAGTGGCACTGTTATATCTGGCATAGTGTCTTTCAATTTGCTCTCTTATGGCTGTGTGAGTGGGGTAGGGTTACAGCCTGAAGCTTAATTCAAGCTGTAGAAAGACCCTTCCTGAGAATCAAAGGACTTGCATTTAAATGTTGGTATATGTGATGTGATGTCTATAGTTGCTGGTAATAAAATCTATTTTTGTCCAGATTTATATGTTTAAGAGGCTTAATTTATAAAATGATAAAAAACAGTCAATAGTCTTCAGTCAACAGAAGCACAATTGTTTGCTACATTCAATATTTTGGTTGTTCTGCTTATCATGTTTGAGCAAGTCTGAGCTCTAACTCTACTATGCATTAAAACTACACAGACTTGTAGCTTTGAAGATGGCTCCAATATCCTTTGCCTCCTGTCCTAAAGCACTGGATTAATGAATATACAGAGAACATGAACATCAGCCAGATTTTCTAAGAAATGTGGAAGATATTAGAGGCTTTTACTTGGCACATCACATATGTTTAAAAATTAGTTTTTTGTGAAAATAATCCTGACGAGCATGTTTGTCATGTCTCTTCAAATCATACAGAAGCTTTTATACCCTGTGGGCTTTCAAGCCTTTCTTTATTAAATACTCCATAGCCTGTACTGAAGTAATCTTCAACATTAAGATTTTGAGTGTAGTAAAAATAATTTCTTCTTACATGATCCTGACTTGTAACTGAATATAAAGTTATGCTGGCATTACTGTTTTTGGGGTTTTTTCTCCTTAAACTTTTTTATCCCTCTTTCCATTGTATTTTTCAGTTACCTGAATTCATCTTACAGTGTGTATCAGAGTTACAGGTCTTATTTTAGGTTGTGTATCACTACTGATAATTAGGAATTCTGACCTCCTTTTGTTGCGTTTACACAGAACATCTGAGCTTCATTTTTAAATTAGAAAGAGATAAGATGAAATAAAGAGATGGAGCATTGGTTAAATGAGTCTTGTGAAGACTTACTTTTCTTTATCACCTCCTTAGACTGTTCAAAACAGAAATTGCATGAATAAGGGAGTTGTGGTGGTTATATTAGGAGGTTACACTACACATTATTTTGTATGAGAGCTTTACAGGACTTCCCTGAGAGCTGTACTTATATTTGATGAATTAAAAGAACCAATAACAGCACGCCGGAAAGGCTCATCCTTTTAAAGAGCTGTGGAAGTGCACAACTGTTGGTCTTCAGAACATTGCAGGCAGAGGATTATGCTGGTTGCAGGTTTTTTGGCACAAACCAAAGGAGAAGCATGGTTCACTGTCTCAGGGACTGACTCCGCAAGCTTTCTCAAATGACAGAGGAAGGTAGCTGAACAGCAGCTATCTGAGAAAATGGCTATAAAACCTCCTTTAAGTCAATATCTGTGTTTGACTCCAATCCTTTCTGTCTTTCCAGCTGGCATGTTTACTGCCCCACCACCTACAGAAGGTGCAGGGATGGTGAGGCATGCTGGGTTAGGTCTGGAGAAACGCCAGCCAATTCTCCAGGCTTCTAATATCTCGTTCCCATTTCTATTGATAGCCAGGGTTCCTGTCCCACCCCACTGCCAGTAATCTCTTTCTTGCTCCTGCTTGTTGGCAGAATTCCACCCTACCAGAGCTTTTTCATTTATATTATACACCCTGTTACTGCTGCTGCTTCCTAGCACATGCCTCCCTGAGGGTCTGGAGATCTTACCCTGTCTTATTCACAGCAGCTGTTCTAGTTCCAGAAGTCTGTGTGAGGGCAGCCAGCATTGCCTTGCTTTGGAGAAAAGAGCTTTAATCATTATGAGTGACAGGGAATAAAAGTTGTTTCTTCTTAACCTCCTCCTCATGATGGTGAGGGTTACTCTGCAGTGTCTCTTATTTTGCTTATAGTCTGTTTATATCAATAACCTTTCACTTGTTGTTGTTCTGTTTCTTGCACAAATGAATCCTATGAATGTATAAAAATAAATACATATGAATATGCATTGATATTAGCTCAGCTGTTAATTCTAGTTATTTGTTAATCATATATTAATAGCTGTTCCAAATATCTCTTCCAGTGCTGGCATATCTGTCAAAATCACTGGCATTTCAGTACTCAAAAACTACTCAGTCTCCATTTGTTTTCTCTCTGTAAATATGTAATAACAGAGATTGGCTCAGAAAACCCACTGGGACACAATTCCGTCAAAAATGCAACTTCTAATGAAAATGAATAAATCTGTTGAGTTGAGTACACATCACTGTAATGCAGTGTTCTTGTAATAAGGACTCTACATTTTCCCCAGAAATTACTCTGGAATTTGTATTTTATTTCTGGATCATACTACAGTATAATAATATAAAAATCAATTGACTCTGAATATTTTAGTCATTAAACACTTTCCTTTGAGAATTTTGAAACACTTGATCTTCATTCCTGCCCTGGAAGTAGTGAGGTAGCTAAATATCAAAATCCTTCATGAAAAAATCCCCTCAAAACCTCTTCATGTTAATAAATCCTGATCTTGTGGGTTTAGTTGAAGCTATACTCCCTTAATTTCGGTGAGCTCACATAAAATCCAAGATATCATGTTCTCATTAAGTACAAACAGATGGGTAAAATGCCACTGATTCATAATATGATTCCTTACCCACCAGCCATGTAGGAAAAAATAATTTTCATAGTGTGTGGAACTGTTACATACCCTTCTTTGCAAGACACAGTAGTTGAAAGCTATCAAACCCATTTACTAGTATTGGAGTAGTCTTGTTTTCCAGTACTGATTTTGCGTCAGGCTGCAACCCTTCTGATTTTGTTTCTCATAATCACAGTTTTAACTCTAATAGATTTTAGATAATTGAGGGGTGGAATTCCGTGCATGAAGCTGTCCAAAATGGCTGAGCAACTGTCTAGCAGAGAAACTTACCTTGATTGACCCTCTCAGAGTCTGGTCTCATCTTAACACTGTCTGGCCAAATTTACACAATCCATTTTAAAAAATGGCAGCCCTGCTTCCACCATCAGACTAAAATCAATTACAGACTATTTTAAGCTAATAGCTTCAACACATAAGAAATTAATCTGATTTTTTTTTAACTCATTCTAATATTCTGTCAGCTGGGCATTATAATTAATCTCAATTTATGTAAGAAGTAAAAAGGCATTTTTCAGTAGCAGAGTCTTTATACAAGTTCCCTTCTAAATAATTGAGTCTTAACCTCTCCTGCATGAGTGTGTAGTGTTCAGTGTCATTTTAGCCTCATGCCAGAGTATGTTATTTATTTCTTGTTTGTCTTCTTTTTCCCAGATAAGGGTCTAACATTAAAGAACATCGAACACATTGAGACTACATAGGGGGAAAAAAAAAAAGGTAAGAAAGGCAGATGCGGGCTAATTTTTAATGTCTCATGCTCCTTCTACAGTATCTGACACATATCTGCTTGATCTGCTTTTCCATCACCACTGATTATAGTAAAAACATGGGCAGTTTTAGATGGAGCAATTTCTTAATGGTAATTTCTCTTCTTGAAGGTTGCAGCTTGTACACGGGTGTCTTCTATGCCAGAACATGATGAATTTGACTGTATATCTCTGGGGTTATAAATGGTTTTAAAGATTGATGCATATAGTCTTACTGAAACGTCAGAAAAATTTAATGAATCAATTTCTGTCCATAGAACATCAGTTTAACAGCACTGAATTTTCCACATGGAAAAGATCATCGGACTGTAACTTCAGTGCCCTACTTCTGACTCTGACACCTGAACCTGCCTTCCTTCTCCTCCAACCCAAGGCATCAACTATCCCCTGTATCTAGGCATGGGGAGAATTTCTTTTCTCAAATTGTTAGGGGTTTTTTTCAACTTTGTATCTTTTTGCTCTGTGTCACTGGGCATACTTCACTGACTATAGTAATAGCAGTTAAAATCATGGAAACAGAAGGGTTTGTTTTGAGGTTTCACACTGTATCTCTTTGTATTAGGGATGGTGCAGCCATGTGCCGAGGCTGCAGAAAAGCCTTATAGATCACAGAAAAAGTGAACCTGCTTTCTGTATAAATTCGAAAATTTTCAAGTTTGTAATTGGGACAGAATAGACAGATTTCATGGGATTCTTCAGTGCATAATTCCAGACAAATTCAGGCTTAAATCCCATTCAGAAAATGATAGACTCGTAGCCATGGGAAATGGGAGCAAGGACCACGTGCTGAATACCAGGAAACATTTTGCCTGTTCTGGTTTTCTAGTGCGGCTGAATCTGGAGTCCCATGACCATCAGTTGTGACGGCCCCCCATGTGAAGAGAAGCTCAGTACTTAGCTGATCTTAGCTTGATTCATGAAAGTCGAGGCAAAAAAATCTGTGTTGGAATTTTTGGGTGCTCAGAACAACGATATCCATGTTTTTTGTTTTTTCCAAGGCCTGAGAAAACATATAGACTACACCTAAATTCTATCCATCCTACAGAAGATGGAGCAGTTTGGAAAAGTATAAAAATTCTAATTATTTTCCCCTGGAACTTTAGAGTAAATAGATACATTATTTATGTAATGGTTACTTTTATAGCTTTTTTCTTCATTAGGCTGTCTCCTGAAGAGGCTGGACTAACTTTGAAGGTACTTGCAGGTTTATTCTCTCTGGTTATATCTAAACTGGATATACAGGAATCCATTCTGACTCTGAGTAATCATCATCATTCTAGCTCCATCCAAAATTTAAGTCGAGATTTAAGGGGCAGGAGCATAGTCCCTTTATCTCAGCTGTTTATCAAGCTCTGCTACAGAAGTTAGGTAGATGATAGAGACTTTAAACATGTACAATGAGTCCATTCTTCCTTCTTTTTAAAGTTATTTGGTTCTCATTTGCAGTATCTTTGACCTTCTACATAGGAACAGGTAAACATCAAGAGAAACACTACACAGTTTATTCATCCTGGATGGTGCACTTCTTAAGAAGTGATATTCAGAAAGACTGCTGAAGACAGGTAGGCCTGATGAACACATGGCACCTAGTATTCCTGTTTCTATCAGAAATAGACTTGTCCATTTAGATATAAAATATCTTTCTTTAGTACTCAGAGCCTGGTAAACTGAGGAGAAGATCCTGGAATGTGTTTTGCATTTTAAGGCTGTTTCATTTAAGGCGGTTCATAAAAAGGAAATAGACTTACATTTCACTGCAAGCTATTTGACTGTCTGACACTTGAAGAAGACCAGTTAAGCAAACAAAAAAGGTGATGAAAAACTGTGCTCAGAGATGGTTATGTTCAAAGTGAAAGGAGGGATAGGGCAATATGTTAGTTACTAAGGCAACTGTTTGTTTAATGCTAAATCATTCCCTCATTGAAGGGAGCAGCTTCTGTTTCAAATTAATCCCCTAAGCTGTTGTTGCACCACTCACTCTTACCATGTTTCATGATAAGCACAACCTCTCGCCAACATCTATTTTCCAGCTCCCATTTAACAGTTGAATCATGTTGCTCAGTGAGAAGTCAAGGTGCAGGTCTGAGGAAGAAATTATGTGATTTGTAGCCTTGGTTCTATCCGTCAGCAGCTGCACACCATGAGCCTCTGCATCGGACAGGAACGGCTGCCACTGCCTTATTGGAAAGCAACCTGAAGGTACCGTTGACATGCAAAGGAAAAAAGAATAAGTTTGGTCAGGGTTCATTCCCCTGGTTACCTTTGAAGCATAGATGGTGACAATCAGAAAAAGTAGGTTACTGCATTAATTCTTCGCCTAATCCACTCAGCATGCTCACTAATATATTTTCAAAATTTTATTTATACTCTTTCCTCATCCATTTCATCATTTAAGGGTTTAATTCAAGTATCTATTTTGTAAGTAGTTCAGATATGCTCCATTTCCTGTCTTCAAATTTGGAAGCTTTTCTTTTTTAAACTGACTGTGCAATGCATGATTGAAAATCTTTATTAGATGCAGCTGTGAGGTTTTTTTTGGTTTTGTTGTGTTTTTGTTGTTTGGGTTTTTTTGGGTTTTTTTGTTGTTGGTTTGTTTTTTTTTTTTTACTTTAAGGTATTGTAACCATACTTTGGAAAATAGAGTTTTAATTTTCAGGGAAGAAAGAGGTTTATATAATTTTCCATTCAAAATATTTGTATTTCTTGATATTTTAAGAAAGACTGACAATCTTATTTATTGATCAGCATATGTTTCTCAGTATCAAATACCACAATTTCATAAATAGTAACGATCTGAATGTGGTGGGTTTATTTATGAAAATATTCATGACTTCTCTGCAGTTTTAGAATTCAATCAGTTTTAGTGTTTATTAAGTAAGGAATTTAGATGAAGAGAGAAATCACCCATATGTAAGAGCATAGTGAGAACATATGTCAGAACTAGTGCTAAAACTGCATTTGAGAGGTCAGAAAGGGCAGGAGTAAAACGATAACTGCCAAAAGTCAAGCTGAGACAGGAAATTTAAGCAAATTGTGAAAGATTTTTCAACCATGCAAATAAAAAGGACAAGAAAAAAATGGAAGCACTGTGAAATGAGGATGGGGATAGAATTAAAGAGGATATAATTTCCCATGTTAAATATTTTTCTCCCTTTTCTTTGAAGTTGAATTTGGAGGAAAGAGAATGAATGATAGAGAAGATGGCTAATGGAAAGAAGGGAATGGAAAGGTTCACAACTAACACATGAAAACCATATTGTGTGGTCTCAGTTCACTCCAGATCACAAGGACTTTTCCCCTCAGAAGGCACTGGCATATGAAAAATGGATGTCCAGCACAAGGATCTTCTACCACAGAATGGAGTCATAGTGGGCTTCTATGAACAGAGAACAGCAGAAGTATTACCATTATTTAGGCATTGACAAAAAAGGAAAAAGCAAACTAAAAAGTTGCAGACCTGTCTAACTAAGTACATTTGTATATATTGGCTTTGTATTCATTTTGAAGGGAAGAATAATATAGTATATATACATAAAGTACACATAAAGGAAAACAGTATCAAATGCAACCTAAATACATTAAAGGACAAACACAGCATAATATCATATCTTTTTTTTTTTTCTTTTCCTTTTCTTTTTCATTCCAGTAATATGCCTGCATTTTAGGCAAAGGAAATTCAGAGAGTATTGCTTAACCCATAGTAGAGCATTTGACAGATTACGGAACATGAAATTAAGTATTTCGGTGAGGAAGCTGTGGATTTTTGTGAGAACTGTACACTGCTAAAGTATCTGTTCTGTTGGGGAGATGACACAGTTTATTAAGGGAAGCATTCAAGCTGGAAAGGTGCTATTAGTAGTGTTTTTTAAAGACAGGTTTCTGAACCAATGCTGCTAAGTATTTTCACCAATAAACCTGGTACAAAATGAGGAAGGAGCAAACAGACTGCAGTGATGACACAGCTGAAAGAAGGGTCATCAGTGATATGTAGGACTGGAGTGTTACAGTCTGAGAATTGGATGACCTTGAGGACAAGAGAAGAAATAGGATGAAGATCAATACTCAGCCCAGGGTAGTGTGTAAGGCTAGACACATTTAGATTCAGAGCAAAACCCTCAGCTGTCAACAGGATTGCCATCAGCTGAGTTCAAACCAGCATGATGAGGGAGAAACAGGCCTGCTCAATCACAGGATGACTATGCAGCACAAGCATGAGGGAGCAGAAAAAAGGATGAAAGCAGGGGCAATGTCAAGATATTGTCAACAGAGAGGAAAAATTTATTCAATTGTGTGAGACTCAGCTGAGGCCTCATCTAGAATAATGTGTGCAGTGCTCTGCAGGGTGAGATTAAATAAACCTTGACCAAGTGGAAGCTACCTGAATAATACGGGGAATGGAAATCTATAAGTATTAACTTGGCTAATCTAATGAAGGATGAGAGGAGATTGATTACCTTAAGTAAATACAGTACTACATGAGAGGGGGAGAAGAAGTGTGTATAAATCATGTGTAATTGCACTAAGGTTAAAAGTGGAGTTATCTAACCCTCAGAGTAGCAAGTCCTTAAACAGTCTTTCAATAGGAATGGTAGATGTATCCACCTGGTCTCAAGATAGGTCTCAGGTGGCTTGTGGAAAGATTTTGTGTTGTGATGCTGAAACAGAGAGGGATTGGAGTCTGTAACCCAGGACAGTGTGCTTCCATGTCTGTCCACCTCCACTTCGGTCCACAACCCTGATGCAACCTACCAGCTGAACCCTCTGTACAAAGATGGACTATTCTGGTTGTGCAAGGAGGTCTTGGTGAGCTCTAGCTTTATTCTGCAGCACCCACACTTCCTGTAAGGAATTACATTTGTTGGCAGAGACAGCACTCTGCAGGATGAGTACTCATGCATGAGCATTTGGTTTTTTGAAAGTAATTTTTGACTGCATTTTGTCCACAATTGCCCTCCATTTCCCTTCTTCCTGCATTTTACCTGTTCTGCCATCTACATTGGTTCATTTTCCTCCCAGTCCCCACAAGTGGTTTCTTTTCTCTAGGGCTTCCAACTACCTTTACAATATTGTAAGTGACTATAAGTGAAAAATGGCCCACTGCTTCCAAGCAGAATAGCTGTCTGTAAAGGCATTGACATCCTTTCTTTTAAAATAAGTAAGAGTCTATGTTATGTGTTTTAGACTTAGGTTATATCAGCAGCTTGAAAAGGATGATCCCAGTGTATTATTTTTTCCCAAGGAAGAAGCATCCATGCTTTACAAGACATTGAGGAAAAGCAGTTCAGAGGCACATCACGGCCTTGGTTGTTTGAGTCCTTGTCAAGACACCTTTGTCCAACTCTTTTCTTCTGTCAGCATCTCTCCAATGCACAAAAGGATTTGAAGTAAGAATCATGAAATAGGAAGGCTGCGGCTTTACTGCAGGGCTACCAGCTGGAGGCTTGTGCAGATGAAAGTAAATGAGACCCTCAAAGACTAGCATTTAAGAGATGCCTTGGAGGTGAAACAAAACATTTACAGTAAAACAGTATGTTACCTACTGTGCTGAATTTTATGAGCTGTGAGTTGAGTACCACCCAAAAGCAGATCCAAATGAGGGAACCCAGTGAGGAAATGTTCTCTTGAATCACAGTCCTGACTTGACTGAAATATCTGGTTTTGTGATGAGATTTCAGTTTGTGAAGCTTTCAGCCACTCAATTGCGTTTTCCCTTCATTCAAAGAAAGTGGATTGAGTTGGGCTCAATAGATGAAAATTTATGTCTCATTTTTGACAACAATAGGCACATTTGTGGCAACTCACATGAAAATTTACAGTGTGCCCCAAAGGACTCTAAGTTTCCGTTCTTGTTAGCATTCTGCAGTATTTCATATGTCAACGAATCTTCTCAGTGGCATTCAGCACTAAGAGCTTGGATAGTCCAATGTTTTACATGAATTCCTGTCTTCTTGTTGCTGTTAAGTGTTTGCAAATATATTATTAAAATACCTAGTAGGAAACTCCATTTTACTGATGTCAACTTAAATGTAGCTACACACAAATAGTTTGCTACCCTAAGTAAAAACCTTGGAGGTTGATTTTCATCTGTCTCTCGTTGACTTCATTTGAAAATATGTATCCTGGCTTCTGCTGAAATAGGTCCAGAATTGTATGGACAGCAGTACAAGTCTGGATCCTGGAGAAATAAAGGTTGTATAATGCATTGATTTTGCTCTTCCTGAGAGCTTATCCTTAGGGATGATAGATGCAATGAGAGTCACTGTTGTCACTGAATATTGGCAACTGAACATTGGCCACTGAACATTGTCCACTATTTCCAGTAGGAACAATAATAATGACACTGCCTGACCAAGCCATCACCTGCCTGATTCTGAGCTCCTCCTGCAGACAGGTTAACTCTGCATCACACCATTCAATGTCATCAGAACAGACCGTTGGTGAGCTAAGAAAAGTATCATTTTACTGTGTGCATAAACTTCCATCAAGAGTCTGCTGCAAAACAGCTTGTGTTTGGGGTTGGAATATTTATGGAGCATCTTGCAAACCATTTTCAAATTCTGCCGTTTAACACCTTCTTCATGCCATATGTTCTGCTGTATCTTTCTCATTTTTCTAACGGAGATGTTAAATCTTGGTGTACTAAATCTCACAGTTCCGGGGAAGGTGCGTGGGGGGCAAATGATGGGGTTTTTTTCTTTTGTTTTAATTTACAGTTGGTGAGCTAACATATTTGATGCTTCTCTTACCCCCACCCCCAAAATGAAATGTAGTTTACACTTCAAAGCTGTGCATGAATTTGGATAAAGCGTATCTATTTATGGCTAGCCTATTGCATTTATGCATTTATCCTTGGCTAGCATGGAAGCTGATGGAGTTGTGGGTCCCTGGCAGGGCGGTGACTTAAATGCTTTCTAAGCCCTGGTTTTTCCTCTCCTGAAAGCTGTCTTGAAGAAGAGCAGCTTTAGAGGAATCAGAGCTTGTAGGATTGTTGTCAAGAAAGTCATTACTTATCTCTCCTTTAGTGAGGGGTAAGCTGCCTTGAAATACCTTGAATTTTTCATTAAGTAAGAACGTCCCTCAGTGCAACTTCCTTCAGAAGCTCAGCTCAGCATCTCATCAGACTAGCTTTTCTTGCTGTAACTCTTCTATAAACTTCAAGTATATGATAGTTACCTTGTATTTGGTTCAAAAAAGCTCAGTTTTTCACAGCTCTACATCTCTGTTTGCATCATATAGTGCTTACAAACAGGATCTAGTTAAGGGATTGAAAGAAGGAAGTAAAGAATTGAGCAAATTTTTCAAACTATGTAAAAAACTCAAGTATTAAAATGTTGCTATTTAGGTTCATTTTATGTATTTTTGGAACATATTTATGAGCTTATAAACTTGAAGCTAGTCTAGTAAGTAATTTTGGCCCATATTGTTCCTACACTGTTTAAAATTCTGTAACATCAAATCGGAAAGTAAATAAACATAAAGAGACACCATACAGTTTTTGTATTTTTAAAAAACCGACTTTAATGGATAACTGAGCACCTAATCAGTGCAGTTCCTCTGCTACACTGGGCAAAAATTTTGACCTCTGGCTGCCAAATATTTGTCTGGTGGTTTCATTACCAGTCATTCTGTTGTAGGGGCTCAGGGCTTTTAGAGCTCCTGAATTTCTAACTTCTCACGTAGGAAACTTTGCCAGTGTTTCCAGCAGGTCTGTCTGTCCCCAGCCACTCCAAAGTGATAGTTTTATTCGGAATGATTGATAGGAGGTGTCTTAGCTCCATATCCCAAGCATAACACTGTAAATCACTGGTTTTCATTTGTAAGGAATAAAATTATTTTCACCTTTTGCCACCATTTATCATTCTGAGGCTATGCTTGATCTGTGTTCTTGGCTAAGCTCTGAGAAACAGGGCATGTATCTTGTGAAGACTGTGCATGGCATCCTTTTACACTTGTATATATGTCAGCAGAGAAAGCAGGCTTACATTTTCTTCAATGCTTTCGGCATGTTAATGTGCTGCAGCATATGACTGCATAAGCCTGTTGCTCACTAGGTTACCAAGTTGAAATTTTTTGCTTTTACAAGTAAAGTACAAACCTCATCATGCCTGCATCTGTGACTTCTTCTTTCCTTGGGGATGTGAAAAAGTCTGTTTATCTGAAAATTTTTATTCTGCAAGCTAAAGAATGGAATAGCAACTGTGTTTCTCTTCATTACTTTTTCCTGTGGGAAATTGTTTCCCTGTATTTCCAAAGGTCTTGGAAACCAACTCTCCAGAGATACCTTAGGAGCCAAAACAGGCTATTAGAGGTGTCCCTCTGGTTATAGATTTTCTCGAAACCTCTCATTTCATATGTTTTTATTCATTTGAAGTTTTCCCCATGCAATAGAGACTATGAGCAGCATTTCTGTTCAGAGATTACTCTCTCAACTGAGTCAAAGCTAAGTTTGATGGAAAGAGTATTAACCCCTTTTCTTTTGACACAAGTGAAGGGGTACAAAACATCCCAGAGGAGTAGGTTTCATAACTCAGGTAAATTAAACTGCCTTACAGACTGCAGATTTGAAACTGTCATAGACTGAAATACCATTTTTCTAAGAGGAAACCATCCTGCCTCAAGAATGCCCCAGCAGTTTAGTTTTGTGTGGATGCAATACAGAAGAGCTGGGAAAATTCCAGACTGGAAATGAAGAAGTTATTTCAAGCCCCTGTATCAGAATTTTTTTTTTTTCTTTTCAATCAGGATACAGCAAAGTTGAATCTGCAGGTTCCCAGAAATCTATTCCAGGTGCTTGAATATCTTTCCACAATATAAAGTCAGGAGCAGCACAGAGATAATTACTGTTGTCCTAAAGTAGGTTGCGTATGAACAGTTAAACGTGTTTCCTGTACCTAGAGAGAAGTGGATTTAAGAATGGCAATTTGTGTTTGCATTTTGCTCCATTGCTACCTCTGGGGTTTATTGATGACCTTGAGCTTGCATCCAGAAATAGGAAACATTTTATACAGGAAAATGCATAAAACATTAGAGGGAAAAAAAAAAAAAAAGGCCTGTGGAATGAAAGATGCAAAACTTGTAGTAAATCCATCATGAACTTCATTAAAATAGTGCAAATTCTTGCCACACTCCACATGCACACATGTATATCAGCTCATAGTCCAATATCTACAAGGTGATTTGTCATGGTGTAGATCAACAGATTACATCAACAATTTAGATCTGTCCCCACTCTATTTAATCTTTAGCATTAGACCAGAATATGCATGCTTTTAAAAATAGTAATAAGGCCATGAATTTTTCTTCATAGATTATTGGCATGAATAAATGGGAAAGGGACCTTCAGACAAAAGTAAAGACTGTACGCAAGAAAAGCCTTGAAGAAGTCTACCTTTTGCATAAGAGGGTTATAGATACAATTTTTAATTAGCTTTTATTTTTCAGTGTGCTTACTTCTGGAAAAAAAATATACCACAAATGGATGAAAGCAAATAAATAAATGAACAAAAGAATTTCACAGTGATAGAAGAAGGAAAGTCAAGGAAGAATGCAGAAGTACGGACATGTCATAAACAGATCATGTATAAAGGTCAACAAACTACCTAGATGACACCACCATTCTTTTTTTCAAGTATAGAGCTGATGTATTCTCGTTCACAAAAAGCAGGTCAAAAGGATGTCTCATTTAATTACATTCCATGTAACTGCATTTTGTTTTGCACGAGGAGAGCACTGAGCACAGGACTGGGTGCCAGCTACTGCTCTGCATTCTGAGTTGGTTCCTCTGTTAATTTGGTTTCTCAACCCTCAAGACGCTTAACTGGGAGCAGCATCAAGCTTGGTTTGCTTATGTTTACACAACTGAACCCTGTGTGTCCTTGTGTTTGTAAGGCTGAACTTTGTCTGGACTGACTGTTTTCCTGTTAAGTGAAAGAAGGAAAAAGCACGATTTCACAGCCTTTGTAACTATTCTGAATTAATAGTTTGCTTTGTTGTTGAATTTCTCCTGTTCTTCAGGAGACCCTCCTTGAGGCTTTTTTCCACAACTGCCCTTGTACTGGTGCATAAAATGCCCTCTGTTTGGTCAGGAACCAAGAAAGTGTCTGCTTCTTCGGGAGAAAAATAATTTTCTTTTAATCTTTACTATCTTTGGGTGCTTCTGATCCATGTCCTTGGTCTAACATCAGTGGCTATACCGTAGTTCATATCCCTGGGGCATTAGATTCCCTGAGGAAGGACTGCATGCGGATACGGTCCCAATTACCATGAATTATGGAAGCAGACAGACCCTGCAGTGCTATGTGTTGCTCTTGCAAGAAGGGAGGGTGAGGGAGATCATGGTTTGAGTTGAAATGGACATTTAAGAGCCCTCTAGTCCAACCCCCCTGCAACGAACAAGAACATCTTCAACAAGACCAGGGTGATCAGAGCGTCATCCAGAATGTCTCCAAGGATGAGGCATCCACCCCCTCTCTGAGCAACCTGTTCCAGTATTTTACCACCTTCATTGTAAAAAAGCTTCTTGTGTCTAATCTAATTCACCCTCCTTCAGTTAAAACCATTACCCCTTGATCAGTAAGCTGCAAGCTGGGTAGAGCAGGGCTTTGGCTTTGGCTGCCATGGGGTGCCACAGCCCAGCGTGTCACACAGCGTGTCACAAGGCCAGCAGCAGATCCCTGGGGCTGCGGTGGGTGTCCTCAGGGCCTGAAGTCCAGTGGCTCGGTCTCTCTGAGCTTCCTGTGCCAGCACAATAATATTTCTTTCTCTTGGTAGGTGCCAGAAGGAAAATATATTCATGCTTATGAGGGGTCACATGCTGCTGCTGCATGGGATGTGATTACTCTAGCTATTAATTACTGTTATTAGTTTGGACATTTTCCACTGTGCTGAGGGAGATTGCCTTTCCACGGAGTAAGAAATATTAGCAGCACACTTTTAAATTCAGTCAGTGTATTCTCCTCCTTTCCTGAGTGTCGTCTGGGTTTCATGAGAAATAAGAAAAAGAATGTGAAAGGGCCTGAATTTTTCAGAGCTTTGGAAAGGAACTTTTTAAGCAACCTCCAACAAACTGAGGAAGTAGATAACATTTGACCTTTCCAGTCACATGGTTTCAGAGAACATGAGAAGAGAATGAGAGAAGACAGGAAGGAGGGGACCTAGAGGGAAATCCAGAGCAAACACAGGAGGAGCACACATGGTGTGTGTCTTTCATGCCCTTCATTACTTACTATTTATTTTTGAGAGGCAGGAGGTGAAGCTGGGACTAATGAGGAATTTTCAGGCTCAGCTAAGGCCTATAAACCAGCTGCTGAGACAACAAGCTTTGCAGGTGTCTCTCAGGTCAGTTCACATGCACACTCACATTGGCAGAGATGGTGAACAAGTGCTTAAAATGTGGTGCTGAAATCTAAGCATGGACAAAGTTCTGCAAGGTTCAGGAAGACAAATCCTTAACTGCACAGTGCTGCGGTTCTACAGGTGGCTATGAAGCACAGAAAGGTAGTTTTGTCCTAGGTTAGTCTGTGAGTTGATGCAGTTCTGCCTGATCTGAAGATTTGTCTCACTGAAAGAAAATATGTCCACAAAGCAACAGTCAAATATGTATCACAAAAAAATGTCATCTAGCTGCTGGAGATAACTCTTACAGTCATGCTGTAGTCATTAAACTCCAGTCTTGAAAAAGGACATGAGTCATTGTCTTGGTTTAGGAAGACAGGTATCTGCTAGGTAAAATTACAATCAGAGGCTCTTTGGCAAAGATTTGGGAAATAGGAATAGCAGTTCTTTACTAGTATGTAATACAAAGCAAACAAACACAAAAAAAACTCCCCCCCCCACCAAACAACTACAGCATTAATGACAAACGACAACAGTACCAAGAACCTTGAGGGCTTTGTTTCACAAAACCCAGGGCAGTTTGGTTTCGGTGTCCCTGCAGGATCCTCAGAGCACCAAGCTGGAACAGTGGAAAAGTCCCGGGCTGGTCGCTGGGATGGCAGGGTGTCCCGGCAGGCAGGGGCAGGATGTCCCGGCAGCGCAGGGGGTGCAGGGTCACGCTGCAGCAAGAGGAGCAGCGCCGAAGAAGGTCGAAGGCGAGGCAGAAAAGTGGCCCAGCTCCTGCTCGGCGTGCTTTGCGGCGGCTGAGATCTTCCAGGAGCGGCCGACACGCGTCTCCCGAACGCCGGAAGCAGAAAAGCACGCAGCTGCCTCAAGCTGTGTCTTTTACCTGCGTTATCTCCCCCTTCCACCTTTTGTCCACTTCTTTGTTTCAGCCAAGCACTCTCAAGTATCCAACACCCGGTCCTCTTGGCAACTCGTGGGGAAAAAATTCCCCAGAGAAAGAAGGAACAAACCCAACCCCCAACATTATCCACCCCGAATTTTTTTCCCATACAAACATATTACATTGAGTTTTAACTATTAAAAATACATATATATATATGCAAATATGGATGCAGCCACATTGTCATGGGTAGTTCACCCCAAAACAAGGTCCCCTTGAGGTATGCATCGGGTCTCTCCATCCTTTTGCATCACCCACCAGGTGCAACCTGGTCCCTGAGCGAAGACAACCCCACGGATGGGATTGTCTTTGCTGGAGGCAGGATTAATCCAAACAGTTTTTCTCAGCATACTTCTCATGTGTACCACTGGAACCTTATCTCTGTCTGTCTTTTGCAAGGGCTCAGATTGGGCAGGACCTGCTCGGTTGGTGGAACCTCGAGTGTTCACCAACCAGGTGGCCTTTGCTAAATTAGTATCCCAATTTTTAAAGGTTCCCCCACCCAGTGCTTTCAAGGTAGTTTTAAGCAGGCCATTGCACCGTTTAACTTTCCCGGCCGCTGGTGCATGATAAGGAATATGGTACACCCACTCAATGCCATGTTTTCTAGCTCAGGTGCTTATAAGACTATTTTTGAAATGAGTCTCATTGTCCGACTCGATTCTCTCAGGGGTGCCATGTCTCCACAGGACTTGTTTTTCCAGGCCCAGGATGGTGTTTCGGGCAGTAGCATGAGGCACAGGGTAGGTCTCCAACTATTTAGTGGTGGCTTCTACTATGGTTAGCACATAACGCTTGCTCTGGCGGGTTTGGGGAAGGGTGATGTAGTCAATCTGCCAGGCCTCTTCATATTTATATTTGGACCACCGCCTACCATACTATAAGGGCTTCACCCGCTTGGCTTGCTTGATTGCAGCACATGTCTCACAGTCATGGATAACTTGAGAAATACTGTCTATGGTTAAATCCACTCTTCGGTCTCGGGCCCACTTATAGGTGGCATCTCTGCCCTGATGACCCGAGGCATCATGGGCCCATCGGGCTAGGAACAACTCTCTCTTGTGTTGCCAGTCTAAATTTATCTTTGACACTTCTATCTTGGCAGCCTGATCTACCTGCTTGTTGTTTTGGTGTTCTTTATTAGTCCGACTCTTGGGAACATGGGCATCTACATGGCGGACTTTCACAGGCAGCTTCTTTACACGAGTGGCAACGTCCTTCCATTCATCAGCAGCCCAGATTGGTTTTTCTCTACGCTGCCAGTTGGCCTTTTTCCACTTTTCCAGCCAGCCCCACAGAGCATTGGCTACTATCCACGAATCAGTGTAGAGGTAGAGCTTTGGCCACTTCTCTCTTTCAGCAATGTCAAGGGCTAATTGAACAGCTTTGAGTTCAGCAAGCTGACTTGATTCCCCGTCTCCTTCAGTGGCTTCTGCAACCTGTCGTGTGGGGCTCCATACGGCTGCTTTCCACTTACGGTTCATTCCTACGATGCGACAGGAACCATCAGTGAAAAGAGCGAAGTGTGTTTCTTTTGCTGGCAGTTGGTTGTACGGAGGAGCTTCTTCAGCTCATGTCACTTGTACCTGCTCCTCTTCGTCCGTGAAACCGAAGTTTTCTCTTTCCGGCCAGTTTGTAATTATCTCTAAAATCCCAGGGCGATTTGGGTTTCCAATACGGGCACGCTGTGTGATGAGGGCAGTCTATTTGCTCCATGTGGCATCGGTGGCATGGTGCGTGGAGGGAGCCTTTCCTTTAAACATCCACCCCAGCACTGGTAGTCGGGGTGCCAAGAGGAGTTGTGCTTCTGTGCCAATCACTTCTGAGGCAGCTTGAACTCTTTCATAGGTGGCCAAGATTTCCTTCTCTGTGGGAGTGTAGTTGGCTTCAGATCTTCTGTAACTTCGACTCCAGAATCCCAGTGGTCGGCCTCGGGTCTCCCCTGGCACCTTCTGCCAAAGGCTCCAGGACAAACTGTTGTTCCTGGCTGCAGAATAAAGCACATTCTTCACATCTGGTCCCGTCCTGACTGGGCCAAGGGCTACTGCATGAGCAATCTCCTGCTTGATCTGGGCAAAGGCTTGTTGCTGTTCAGGGCCCCAGTGGAAATTGTTCTTCTTGTGGGTAACCAGGTAGAGAGGGCTCACGATCTGACTGTACTCAGGAATGTGCATCCTCCAAAAACCTATGGCTCCTAGGAAAGCTTGTGTTTCCTTTTTGCTGGTCGGTGGAGACATTGCTGTGATCTTATCAATGACTTCAGTGGGGATCTGCCGCCATCCATCTTGCCACTTTACTCCCAGGAACTGGATCTCTCTGGCAGGTCTTTTGACTTTGCTCTTCTTGATGGCAAACCTGGCTTTCAGCAAAATCTGGATGATCCTCTCTCCTTTCTCGAATACTTCAGCTGCAGTCTTTTCCCACACAATGATGTCATCGATGTACTGTAGATGTTCTGGAGCCTCACCCTTCTCTAGTGCAGCCTGGATCAGCCCATGGCAGATGGTGGGGCTGTGTTTCTACTCTTGGGGCAGCCGGTTCCAGGTGTACTGCACGCCTCTCCAGGTGAAGGCAAACTGAGGCCTGCATTCTGCAGCCAGAGGAATGGAGAAAAATGCATTGGCAATGTCAATAGTGGTATACCACCTCGCTGCCTTGGACTCTAGCTCATACTGAAGTTCCAGCATGTCCGGCACAGCAGCGCTCAGCGGTGGAGTTACTTCATTCAATGCACGATAGTCCACAGTCAGTCTCTATTCTCTATCAGACTTGCGCACAGGCCAGATGGGGCTGTTGAAGGGTGAGTGGGTTTTGCTGACCACCTCTTGGCTCTCCAGCTCACGGATCATCTTGTGGATGGGGATCACGGCGTCCTGATTTGTCCGATACTGCCGACGGTGCACTGTCGAGGTGGCAACAGGTACTTGTTGTTCTTCTACCTTCAGGAGTCTCACTGCAGATGGGTTCTCTGATAGTCCTGGCAAGGTGTTCAACTGCTTAATGTTCTCTGTCTTTACAGCAGCTATTCTAAGAGCCCATCTGAGTCCTTTAGGGTCTTTATAATATCCATTCTTGAGGAAGTCTATGCCTAGAATACATGGAGCCTCTGGGCTGGTCACAATCGGAAGTTTCTGCTACTCCTTCTCGGTCAGGCTCACCTCGGCTTCAACCAGAGTCAGTTCCTGTGATCTCCCCGTCACCCCGGCAATGGAAATCGGTTCTGCCCCCACATGTCTTGATGGCATTAGAGTACACTGCGACCCAGTATTTACTAAAGCTTCATATTTTTGTGGCTCTGATGTGCCAGGCCATCGAATCCACACAGTCCAAAAAACCCGATTTTTCCGTGCCTCTTCTTGGCTAGAGGCAGGGCCCCTCTAGCACTGGTTATTATTCCCTTTTTGGACATACATGGTAGAGGTTCCTTCGAGGGAATCTGACACAGCATTCCCACCTCCGTAATACTTGGCAGCTTGCTCATGGGAGGCTGATGCTACCTTCATTCTAGTGGAACTCCTTTTGTTAGCGTTTCTCTCTTTGAGCTCATGTACCCGTGCTGCCAGGACAGAAGTAGGTTTCTCATGCCACGCTCCCATGTCCTCCCCATGGTCCCGCAGATAAAACCACAGGTCAGCTCGAGGGGTGTACCCTCTCTCTCTCGCTGGGGGATGTTGGGCTCTGATTCTGGGGCCTGTGACTCGCACTGGTGCTACATGGGAACTGTTCCTTCTCATCTCCTTTCTCACCTCTTTTATCTCCTCTTTGAGTTCCTTCACCACCGCAGAGACATGAGCCTGCATTGGGCCACTGATCATACTTTTATAATTTCTGAGCTTGTTGGCAACAGAACCTACTGTCTCTCGGTTATCCTCGGCATTAATTGTTGCGATGAATGTGGCGTATTGGGATGGTCCATGAGTTGCTAGATTCCACAACATGTGCCCTGTGCATTTAACCTTGTCGGGGTCATTATCATGCTGTCCGGTCCTCCCAAAAAGTACTTCCAATACTGCCACTTCTCTCAACTGTTGGATTCCTTCTTCAAGGGTCTTCCATCGCATTCTATTGTTGTGCTCTTGCATTCTGTCTCTGTGGACAAATCTCTCTCTCACACTCATTAGAAGTCGTTCCTAAAGGGGAAGGGGCCTTTGCTCTCTTACAAATATCTGATTTATACTTGAGTCCTGGGTCAAGGGTCCTAAATTCTTTGTTTCAGCACTATCCAGTTGCACACCTGTACCCATAAGGTCCCAGACTCGAAGTAGCCAGGCTGTGTAAGCCTCACGTCTTCGTCGTGCAATATCTTTTTGCAGATTACGTAGACTTTCATACGTCAGGGACTCAGTGATGATCTCAACTTGTGGCTCTTCTGTGGACTGTGAGGACCCTCCTTTCTTACCCTTAATATCAGGATCTGACGATTTCACTTTACACTTCCTTGTTTTCACAGGGGCGACTGCTGCTGGCTGTGGCTGCCCTTGTGGTTCAGCTGGAACCTGGACAGTTGTAACGTCTGTGGGTTCCACTGCTGCACCATCAGTCTCTGCCTTCTCGGGGCAGGGGGAGGGTTTTTCATGAGCTGGGGAAATGTACTCTTTCAGCATCTGGCCCATCTCATGTATCTCTTTTACCAGAACCTCAACCCAATCCGGGTGAGTCCTTTCTGAGGCAGGCTGTGGGGCAGAGTCAGGCTCTGGGGTATCATCCCTATTCTGTGGGGTAGGTATCAGGGTGGTTATCCAGGTCAATCTTCCTTTATCTCTGAATGCTAAATAGAATATGCATATTAGCAGCACCAGCCATTGTATGATATCATTAGCATTCAGAGAGGATTTAAACCCTTCAAAAACTGGTGGGGCAGACCCAAAGAGATGGGTAAAGGGTTGGGAAAAAGAAACTTCCCCCGGTGTCATTTCCTCACAGTAGGTACCATTGTTAAAGTAACTCCAAAAACACACAGTTAGTGTACGATAGCCCTGAATCCATGTGCCTGCCTTCCAGAGGAAATTAAAAATCCATGAGTTCTTCACCTTATTAAGCCATAAAATAAACTGGATGACAGTCACAGTAGCCTTAGTTATAGGGCCCATGTTTAGATAAGGGCCTGCAAATGGAAGGAATACAGCCACAACCACATGCCACCCAAACCAGGCTAAGTTAGACCACATGATGCAGCCTAATGAGGTTTTTATATCCAACGCACACAAAAGAAAGTACTAGGTTAGTTAAGAACTGCTATTTCTCTTCCCTTTTCTTTTCTCAGTGCCCTCAAGCCCCACGTTGGGCGCCAAAATCTGTCTTGGTTTAGGAAGACAGGTATCTGCTAGGTAAAATTACAATCAGAGGCTCTTTGGCAAAGATTTGGGAAATAGGAATAGCAGTTCTTTACTAGTATGTAATACAAAGCAAACAAACACAAAAAAAACTCCCCCCCCCACCAAACAACTACAGCATTAATGACAAACGACAACAGTACCAAGAACCTTGAGGGCTTTGTTTCACAAAACCCAGGGCAGTTTGGTTTCGGTGTCCCTGCAGGATCCTCAGAGCACCAAGCTGGAACAGTGGAGAAGTCCCGGGCTGGTCGCTGGGATGGCAGGGTGTCCCGGCAGGCAGGGGCAGGATGTCCCGGCAGCGCAGGGAGTGCAGGGTCACGCTGCAGCAAGAGGAGCAGCGCCGAAGAAGGTCGAAGGCGAGGCAGAAAAGTGGCCCAGCTCCTGCTCGGCGTGCTTTGCGGCGGCTGAGATCTTCCAGGAGCGGCCGACACGCGTCTCCCGAACGCCGGAAGCAGAAAAGCACGCAGCTGCCTCAAGCTGTGTCTTTTACCTGCGTTATCTCCCCCTTCCACCTTTTGTCCACCTCTTTGTTTCAGCCAAGCACTCTCAAGTATCCAACACCCGGTCCCCTTGGCAACCCGTGGGGAAAAAATTCCCCAGAGAAAGAAGGAACAAACCCAACCCCCAACAGTCATCATATGGATAGAGTAAAAATTATCTCTGTGTATTCTTAGAGAATAGTTTTGCAATTTTTCTTGCACCTGGTACAGTCAATTTTCCATGAAGTCAGAAGAAATATAACTCAAAAGTTGGAAATGGTGGCAGGGAAGGGTAAGAAAACTCTGGCAGAACTCTAGTTTTAATGTCAGCTGCCAGTGGGACTCATTCAATGTTCATATCTAAATTTACATGCTTTAGAAAATAAATGTTAGCATAATATCTGCTAAGAGCCACATGCTTGTTGCATTGTCCCTGGTTGTAGCATGAAGCTGTTTGATGAATAGAACAACTTAGTGCTTGAGATCATTAACAAAACATTAAAAAGATGATTCTTCCACTGTACTTCTATTTAACACTCACCCACATGGGTGTGATGGGTCTGCTCCCCTCTGCTCCCATGTAATATTTTTGTTACTTCCACTTTTGGTAGTGATACCCCTGTTTGTAAGGGAAGAAGCATTCCCTTAAATAAGAGATTAGCCTCACCTGAGAGGCTAGTAGTTTAGTAATTTATTAAATAGAGAATAATTTGTTTTCAAGAAGAAGCAATACCATATAGTTTTGAAAGTAAACAAACCATTTGGAGCACTTAAATTGAATATTCTTTTTGCCCAAGCTTCTTGTTTTTATCTGCATGTGAAAATGCCATAACAACATGAGTGAGATATTTGGCCACAAGTCAGTCAAAAACTGGAAGAGAAGTGGTCCCAAAACTCCATGTTTTGGCAGTGCAAGACAGGAATAGTGACTTCATAATAGCTAAAAAACCCTCTTCAGTTTCCTCTTGCCATCTGAATTTCTGTCACTGTCTGTTTTGAGATCAGTTTTGGGGTTTTTTTCTTAAGGAAGTTTTACTCCCAGAAGGCAGAAAGCAAGCTCTGCTTGTGAGTCGCCTGGACATTGAGGTCAGGGTATATCATATGCATTTTCTCTCCTGATTGCAGCAATACAAATGTTCTTTCAGTGCAACAGAACCTTTCTATGACTAAAATCAGAATAGCGGAAGGTACTAGAAAGTAATTTTCTGTCACATATTCTGTTCAGCCGTTGAGTAATTTACCCAAAAAGACCTACTAATAGCAGTATGCAGTGACTTCCAAGAGCAAAAATGTTCAGGTAATTCTCCAGTGAGATATCAAATGCCATTATTTTCCCTTAATGTTACTGGGAGGAAGAATAAGAGGATAGTTAATTAAGAACAAAGAGATGTTCTGATCTCCACCTCTGCCCATCATTCCACTCCTACCTCCTTTAATATGACTCAGCTGAGATAATAATACAAGCAGCTGTAAAGCAAAGAGCAGCTGCCCCTTGTCTTTTGCTCTAACAGCCAGACTGTACTCCTTGGCACTTGCTAATGTTTCTTACATTTACAGAAGAAGAATAATAGCATTTCTTCATTATCTCTAAATGACGATCTGAGAAAATCCCTTGGGCACAAAGTGGACACCCTGTGTCCCAGCATGCCATCTAAAAAGAAGACAAGATAAATGACTGACAGAAAGTCAGCTGTCCTCTCCCTACATCTTCTGACCACCTCACAGCTTCTGTCAGTGGTTCTGTTGTTAAGGGTTGAATGAGGAATGGCTGAAGAGGTTTTTAGCCAAAGTATTAATAACTTTCCATCCCTTTGCATGGCAGGAGCCCACTTAAATGACAATAAAACATCACCGACAAGGAAAAGCATGTCCCTCTAATGATCCAAGTCCCTAAATGAAAATGGCATAGAGCCTTGTCCATAACTCTTACTAAGTATTTAATCTCTTCTCCTTCAAACATGACTCAAATGATGTTTGGCCCTGCTGAGGATGCCTTTTTCACAATAAGGTTTCTGTGAGGGGCTTTCTATTGAGAGAAAATAGAGTAGTCAATACTGCTAATGGTGCTGCAGAGAGACTTTGGGGTTTTTTATCTAGAAGATGCTACTGAAAATGGTATAGCTGCTGACACCTATTGTGACAAATGGAATTTAATATTGGCTCAAGATGAAAAGTTATAACAGAGTGAAAAGAAATTGCCTGAACATAGGCTGATGGTGCAATATCATTTATGATACCCTGACATTTTTGACTGGAGGTGATTGATTAACTGGTATATGTATGTCTGCAAATTTATGTGCATAATGCAGCACAGCCAAAAAACATTGCTATGGTTTGTGCATTTTTCTAACTGTCCTGCTTCTGTTGAATGTTTTTCCTTTCAGTTTGGTTCAACTAAGCCCCAGAAGCTGTAATTTAGAGAACTGTTTACAGAAAACTCCACCAAAAGCTGTGTGAAGTTATTGAATATTTTGACTAGGGGTAAAATATTTATGCAGATTTCAATGGTAGATGCTCTTCTGCACCACTTGGAATCATTGGCAAAATTCCCACCATTTTTAATGGTATAGATTCAAACCTCGGGTCAGTGAGCATTGTAGGAAAAATATTCTCTTGGTTGTTGGCATCTGATGTAGTTGTAGCCACTGGGAAAGGCATCCAGACACTGAGCATCTGGAGATGTGACTTAAAAATATAATTAAGAGAAACATATCTAGAATCAGAGTTTGAGTTGAATAGATATTGGGTACAATAGCAAGAGATAAATTAATATTTTTACCAAGTTATTTATTAGATAAACAAACTTAGCATTTTCTTAATTTTGTGGAATACTGAGAAACAGATCAGTTTTCTCAAATTTACTTGATGAATCACATCTCCTTACCATGTGTTTCAAGGGTATCTTTTTAAGCTTTAAGTGCTTTGTTATCCTGTTCTTCTTGAGTTATCTGATTTAGACTGTGATTTCTTATGTAAACCCTAGAAATATTTAGTTTTTATGTCATTTTTCTATTTTAAAAACTTGTGTGATTTTTGCTATAGCCTTGGAGGGCTTGAAAAGCATCTGCTGCTTTGTAACCTTAGGGCAAAGAAGAACATCCCCATTTAAATAAGGGAGGAAAATAAACATGACGAAGATACCAGAGAAAATGTTTTGTGTTTCTCTTGCCTCTTGGCCACAAGCCAATTTGGAAATACTTACACAGCAGCAACTATAAAAAACAATCCTAGTGCACAATCGGAATGATATAGACTGATTCCTACTACTGCCATTTCCTTTAAAGTATTTGGCGTTTGCTCAGTATCAGTAGATGATTAAGTGAAGAATTAACCTGAAGGATTGGATAACCCCTATTGATAACCCCTGTGAAGAAGAGATAACCCCTGTAATTGATCACACGTAAAGCACACACTGAACAGCACACATGGTTTGAGTAAAACTGATCTGAAGTGCAGAGTCAGACATTGCAAACCTTGGAGTACACAAAATCTCTTTTCTGTGGTACATTTGTGATATACTGCTCTGTCAGTCCTTTCTTTTTTCTTCTTCTTCTTATTTTTTTTTTCCCTCTTTGCCCCCTTTTTTATTTATTTTTTTTTTTTTTTTAAATTTTTATTTTGGAAGGAGCCCTCCATCTGCTCTCACCCTCCCTTGCATCAATAGTTTTCATCTCAGCAGCTACCATTTGTAACCTGCAATACCTGGAACATTCACACTCCAAAGTGTGTGCCATGAGCACAGGAAGATCTGACTCAGGCCCTCTCTGTCAGGGGCCAAGTTCTCCATGTCAGATCCCCCCCACCTCATCCTCACATTTACAAAAGTTGATCAGATGCCCAAACACATTCAGAGAACTTCCACCTTCCACAGCAGGCAAGCAATAATCCAAATACAACCCTGACTGAGCTGTTTTGCAGTGTGTAGTGCTATTAAACCCCTGTCTGCCAGAAGAGGCCTGTAAGCCATTGAGAGTGTTGAGCCTTGCAGGCAATCTCCACTGCTTCTCTCTCTGTAAACATCAAAGCTACTTGAGCTAATTAATTACAGGCTGAGGGATTTTAGTGATTCAGGATATATGCACCCAACACAGAGAGTCTCCCAGAGAGGAAATGAAACTTTCGACCCCATATTTGAACTAGCTATTTGAAGAAAAACATTGTCACATTCAGGATGCCACCAATTCTTTGGTGTTACTGCAAAAATTTTAAATTTTCCCTTGAAATATTATTTAGCATCTTCGGACCAGAAGTCTTCACGCCCAGACTGCCTCTGACCAGACCTGTTATCAGATAATCCAGCTCATGCCACCTCTGCTGTCTTGAAAACAAGTAGGTGTGGGGCTCTTTTTGGCACAGTGAAGAGCAAGGACTGAAGTTGGCAAGTTCCTTCAACACCCATCAACTTTGCAGCTGCTGAGGACAGGATGCAGCATTTAGTGTCACCATATGGAATGCAGACTGAGAGAAATCAAAAGAAACCATATTCCTCAAGGGAAATGTAGCAAAACATACTCTTCAAAATTCAGAGGTGAGGAAATGTCCAGAAATGTGTAAAGTTTGCACTCATCCCCTGGGTTACACTAATATACTCAAAAATTCCTCTATGGCCTTGAATTAAATTTGCATTCTCAGTGATGACTTTATCCACTTCACTTGTAAATTTAGCCTAAAAAGTATGTTTATGAAATTTGTCCCTCACATTTCCAACCCTAAAAATCCCCCAACATGAGCAAAACACGAAATTATCTCAGGGAAAAAAAAAACAAACAAAACTAACAACAAGAATAAAAGCCAACCAAAAAAAAAAAAAACCACCCAAACTTAAAAACCAAACCAACCTAAACAATTCTCCTCAAGGAGATGTTTTTAAATTCTCCTCTCTCTAAGATGATCCCAGAACTCAGTATCATGTCACACAACGAACAGCAAGTGTATGGGGCAGTCTTGTGTTTTGAAAACAGGGCTCTTGAGAGGAAATTCTTGAGACTAGATTGTCATCAAACAGGAAGCAGGATGCAAATACCGTAGCAAAAAAAATTATATATGGAAGAACTTCAGAGTCTGGGGTAACACTTCTAGTCCCTGTTAACAGGATTCTTGTTACAAACATTTGAAAGGTTTTAATGAGTGAATCAATGCAGAATTCCCTATTGCCTTTCACTGTATTGATATCCAGTCATGCTTGGAGGCTCCAAAGGAGATTGAGACCTGCCATGTTGGACAGTGTATAATCAGCAGGATGAGTGGCCCCTGTCTCCAGCTTTATACATAAGACAAACAGAGTTAATATCATTTTACAGGCAGTTATCTGAAACACTGATATAAGTCATTTAAACAGAACAGGAAAGAGCTGAGATCCAAACCCGTGTCGCAACAGCTCCACTCCCTGCATCACCCATGAGTCTCATTGTACAACAGATGGAGGCAGTTGGTATCAATAACTTTTTAGCATCATGTAAATATAGATTTCATTGCTGAGAACTGTGCTGAAGGGGAATGGGAATGGACCCTAACGTTCAATAATATACTGTCCAATTATCATGCCAAAGAAACTAAATTGCATTGCTGCTTTAAGTTTGATTTGTAAAATTAAATCACAAATGTCACTGCATACAAATGATCATGGGCAGAAGAATGAGTCACATTAGAACAGACAAGATCTATATGAAATCTGTGAATTTGCAAGCAGACACATCAGTTACCTTTGAATTATTGGCACCAATCTCCAATATGTCTACTCAAATGAAAAATTATCATTAACCTTTGATGCAGCACATGCAAATAAAATATGATGATTCAACAGCAAATTCAAGTATGTAACCATCACAGATTTAAGATCAGTAAATTTAATTTAGGCATTTCATGAGTGTATTAGCTTGGTATCGGAAACCAAGTATTTATGGAAGTTGCAATACTAGCTGAAATCATAAAAATGTCAATAATTATACTATCATTTGTAAGTGAGTGCTACAGGATGGAGGTGCTGAGTTCAAAAATACATCAAAATGTTATTCATAAATAGATATAATGCTTCAAAGTTCCCAGAAGCCAGTCAAGCACTGGTAGATGCACAAACAGAAACTAGAGTGTTTCTAGAGTGCTACCTGAAGCTCAAATAAAAAATTAGTTTACAGAATTATTTCAGCTTTCAGCAGAACTCTCTGCTACATTTGTCTGTCTTTAGCTCCTGATGTTGTACAGTCTAGAGCTGGAGTAATATGTTTCTTATGGCTCAGACGTCAGCCCTGGAGGATTCTGTAAGCAAAGAACTTTCCACAATGAATGGCAGTACGTGACTTTTCCACTATATATTTTAATTTCAGTGCAGATTTGAACGAGGCTTCCATTAAATTTTGGTGAGTCATTTTCTAATTGGTTCAATACCCTGCCTGGTGACATGACCTTTCATCTTCCCAGAACTTGTTAGCCTCAGGCATCTTGAAAAATGATAACTTCTTATGTCTTTTTCTGATGTTTATTTGTAACTCTTCCCTTCTTAATATGAAGGAGATCAGCAATTTGTACAGTCTTTTACTCTTTCATATATATCTTCAGAGATTTTGAGTGGTCAGACAAAAAAAGACAATGAAATAACATGGTGGGAAACGAGATATTTTTCACCTGATTTCACAGAGAGGTTTGGCTGAAAACCTGCAATGATGGCCTATTTTAAGGTAAACATATAATTTTGTTTACCTCTGGCATTTTTTGCAAACCTGCAATTTTTTTCATCTTCGGTATTATAGGCAGTAGTCTGAAATGAACATTCCTTCACCTGCAGTTTCAGGAGAGATGCTATTAGAATCAGCAAGGGCTGTGGAAATGCTATTTGGTTGTACTCAGTTCTCAGAAATTAATCAGAAGCAGAGAAGGTGCACATTCCTAATGTGTTAGATGAAACTGAGTCACCTTCTTTTGAGAAGGGCTGCTGCATATGTGGTATGTGCTAAGAATTCTCATGCAGGAACTAAATTAATCCTTTAGAAGGAATGTACTCTTTCACAATTACCAAGCAGTTACAAATGAAGTAGCCAAGGGATTAAGGTATTATTCATTTCAGCTGCCTAAGAGTACAAAGAAAGAAACCTCATCTCTCAGATAAGCACTTCCATTCTATGATTACCTAAAAGATCACAGATGCTAGAATGTGTGTCCAAAAACATGTTCTGAGGAAAAAGCCTATGTAATATATACCAGCAAAAAACCCCATTATTTTGCCAGATAATTTTGTAAATGGCATTAGTACTTTGCCTATTAGTAATGTGGTGGTAGGCACACAAAAAAGGTAGAAATAGAGATTGTAAGAGTGAACTTAAAAATTCAGTGTTGCTTTTCCTTTTGTGTGGTTTATAATGTGGTATTTTAGTTGTAAAATCAAATTCTGCCTTAATTGTAAGGCTGTCAATCCACAATAATTCTCCTGAGGAAGAGTTATATATTTCATGTTCAGAAATTATCTTCATTATTACCTAACATGACTTCTTACAAAACACTGACTCTTTTTCAAAATTTCTTTTATAAACCCCATGGTTTTTGTACTGGAGATGCAGTGAATCATCAAAAAGACCTCTAGATTAAATTTAAAATTCCACATCAAGGAGAAATGGCCAAATTCCTGTGAAAGTTTTTGTGGTACTTAAAGATCCTCTATCTTAGATAGAGCCATGCAATCTGCTATGAAAGAATAGCAAATGCCATTTGGAATGGGCTAAGAAACAGGGAAAAGCTTAACTGTTCCAGGTACACAGGCTGGATCAGCAGTCTGCACTTTGTATTTTTTGTGCAGGTGCATCCTAAGAGATAACATGTAAAACCTGTTCTATAGGCTCATGATTCTAGTGTTTCATGGCTATGTTTAACTTCAGTTTTTATTTCAAAAATTGTTATTTGTATTACCACCAGCAAAGATAAGCAAACAGAAAGAGAGGATGGCTATAGTGCTGCTTTTTGAGTTTACTGACAGCAAATGGAAACACTGAGATGGCATTTTGAGAATTCCTATTAATTTTAACCTGTGGACATTTGGGTCTCCATTTTTCCGTTGTTGTGGAGCAAAACTCACAAAATGCCACTTTTTGGTAAGTCTGCAGATAAAGTAAGAGCAGAATATGACCTGTGTGGGCTACCTGTGGTAGTTATTATTCCCATCATTCTTTCTCTAGGACCTCTTACATTCCTTCTGATCTTCTAACTTTTCCCATGTGAAAACTGGACTGGAATTTGTTTCCAGTCCTCTCCTACAGGACATTTTACTTCCTGAGTAATCAATCAGCAATGAAACATTGCCTACTGCCTTTGAAGTGCCCTACTGGGGACAAAGAATGGCCAAGCAGCCAAGTGTTTAAATATTGGCCTGTTGGTTGCAATTTCCGACCACTGGAAGTGGAGGGGTTGTGATGCATAGAAATAGTGATGTCTCAAAGGGTAAAAAGTGCCAGAAAGCCCCTTCACTGTCCCCAGAACCTGAAAGTGATCTGGCATAAAGCCATCTAGTGTATCTAGTGTACAGCCCACCATCCTGCTGGCTGTCCTCGAGCCTTGGCCAGAGCAGTCCTGAGAATCCTTTCAATGGTACCAAAATGAAGCCATTTCTGGTGAGAAACCTGCCCATCACTCTGTAGCAGGAGCTCTGGCTTTCTCTGTTTTGCCTGCTGTCCTATAGGCTATTGCTTAAAATCAACTGCTTCCACTGACAGAAAAATGTTACTTTTCTTTATTTATTTTTTATCCCTATAATACCAACAGGAGTAAGACTACAGCCAAGATGCCATAATACATCACGGCTGATGTTTCACGCTGGTGTTGCTTTCCATCCAAGTGTTATAGACATGGCTCAAGTCTGCCAAACAGTTTTTTATGTTACAGAATAAAGCACTGCTTTTCAATACTTGTATGAGTTAGTGTGTCTGATGAAAAGTGGTGCACTGGTAGAAGTCAGCTAACAAATGTATCAGAAACAGCAGCAAGGAAGTATCTGTGTTTTTGGCAAAAACATGACTGTAGCTCAAACTCTCATACAAGAGTAGAGTCTCCACCTCTGTGAAGAACTAATATCCTTCCCAAATGGAACCAAACACTGGTCAGTCTTCAACTGTCAGAATGAATTTTAGGTGAAAGGCCTTTAAATGTCCCTGTCTCAAAGGCAGGTAAAGTAAGGAACAGAAGCACTTGTCCTGCTTTTTTTCTGACTTTATTGCTGCAAATTAAATTGCCACATGCTTAAATCACGGGCATTGTTGAAGAATATCCAGGCAAATGCTGTAGCAAGGATGGAGATACACTGTGTTACAGCACAATGTAATAGCACTTTACATATATAAATATAAATATAAATATAAATATAAATATAAATATAAATATAAATATAAATATAAATATAAATATAAATATAAATATAGTCTCAATTTTAGCTTAAACAAACCAGAAAAGATTCCTTTAGAAAACTGGTAAGAGGGTCGAGAAGGCATGGAGAAATTTGTTCTAGCCTCAGACTTCTT
Organism: Chamaea fasciata; assembly: GCF_029207755.1. Classification (NCBI taxonomy): domain Eukaryota; kingdom Metazoa; phylum Chordata; class Aves; order Passeriformes; family Sylviidae; genus Chamaea; species Chamaea fasciata. Next base: position 18,384,654 of record NW_027094087.1, on the reverse strand, counting down.
AAGCAGGGTACTGAAGTTTATCACCAAGACAGGAAATTAATAGTTTTGAGGCTGTGTCAGCCTTGTTTCACAATGTAGTTAGGACTGAGGACGTAGCTGTAGCTGTTTCTCAGTAGCACATATGTTCTCATTTAGCTGTCCTTCCAGCAATGCAGCCACTGCCCTTCTCCCAGTTTTGGATCAACTTCATGACTAATTGTGGTAAAGTTTAGGATGACGTGCAATGGGTTGTTCGTCTGATAAGCCAAGGGGACACATCACCAACACTGAATGACGCTGATTTCCAAAGGAATTCGTGCTTTGTAATTTCTCATCCCCTCCCACAAATCCTCTGCTGAGAAGGCAAGATCAGGACATGTGCTTTAGGGCCTGGGGAGGGGGGGTGGCCTTATGTCAGACACAACAATGGATGCAGTGCCCAGAAATGTAGGAGTTGGGCTGATTTATGACGGTGCTAGGAGAGGGAGTATTCCAAAAGGCCTCTTGCCATTTCCTCCTAATGCAATGGCTCTGCAGACAAGCCTTGCAGCAGGAGAGAGGTCAGCAGAACAGAATTACATAAGGCTGCTTGCTATGCAGAAAAACGCAGATGGCCTAAAAGTGTTTCATTTTTTTAAATAAAGTCACATGCCCGAGAGCTGCAGTTTGAGGAAGAAGGAGTCTCTGAAGACCAAGTAAAGCAAAAAGTTGTTTCATACTTGTTTTAATTGAAAATAAGTCTGGAATCTTTCCAGGAAATAAGTTTTGAAGAAGAGTTGGCTCACTCACAGTCCAAGCAATTTGGAGTCACCTCCCATTACTTGTATTTTATCTTCAGGCACTTTGGAGGCGTATTTGGATACTTGCACAGATTGTCATCCAGAAGAAACTAGTTCCAGGTTCAGATGGGATCATCTGGTTGGATTGAATTTCACATGGTGCAGCAAAACAGAGGGTCAATAACTCTCTGCTTCTCAATAGAGACACACTCACCATTATTTGGTGTAAAATGCACTGCTGCTTCTCCTTTACATCCTTGGTATTATTCTATCACACCTTAATCCAGAATTTTGTGTTTATTAGAAGGCAACAAAAGGTCACGTCAGTACTGAAATTATTAGCAGTGCTGTACAGATTTTAAAAAATGCATTTTATGTGTCATTGATCTTTTTTTAATTTTTTGCATGTTTTCATTTTTTGATGTTTGTTTCACCCTCACTTAACTTCTTTTCATCTCTTATGGTTAAAAAGAGGCATGATGTCCGGATTTACAATAGCTTTTTTTCTCCTTTCACTTTAATTCATTATTGCATATAATATTCCTTTTCTCTAAAAATACGTTATTAAAAAATAAACAAAGGTAAAACAAACAAAAGTTTGTTTGTTTGTTATAGAGCTCTAGTCATATCTGTCATGGTAGAAATCAGTTTCAGACACAGATGTGAAAGCAAAAACATTACAACAAGTTAATTTATAAATTTAGGGAATTACTGTGATAGATATTGTATGTTTAAGCAAACTCAGTGATCCTGAGAAGTAGAGTGACAGTGCTGTAAATTGAATTCTTCTCTTTAGTGTGACCATAGCACCATTTGCACAGCACTTCCTTTTCTTTTTGCCAAGGATGTTTTCTTCCTTTCCTTTGCCTTTCAGCAGACACAGCACACAGAGTATTTGTAATTTTCCTAGGCATCATCCCAAGCCTAAGGCAATGTGCAGGAGTTCTCAATTCTGACAGATTATTTTGTAGCCGGCTTTGAAATATGTCAGAGGCGGGAGATTCCATAGTTTGCTTGGGTGAACTATTCCCCTGTTTTCCTACCCATAAGTAGTAGTAAGATTTTCAGACTGCCTATCCTACATCTGCATTACTGCAATTTACTTTGTTCTCTTTGGTTCACTGGGGACACGGAGAGTAGGTTATTTTCTTCCTCTTTGAAGCAAGCTGAACACAAGCTTAAAACTAAGTGAGAGAGAAGACAGAATAGTATGGTAACAGTGTCGACAAGGAGAAAAACAGTGAACCATCCGTAGAACATCTAGACTTTCTGTGTATTAATGTATACACAGGATGAAAGGAGTTTGGGAATAAGGTGGAGGATCAGGGTGTCCTCTGCATGACCAACAACATGTCTGAATCCTGTCTGAGAGAGGTGGTCTGAGTTGCCGATTGGGAATTTTTTTTAGAAAGATTAAATCTGTCAAGGAAGGTACACAGTTGGAAGTTTTCTTTTAGTTTTCTCTTCTCTGCATCAAACCCACCCAATTCATCAAATATTTCTTTGCAGATCCTGTCTCTTGGACCTTTTCTAGTTTGTTGGGAGTTTGGCTTTCTGTTCTCTGGAGGACTCTCTTCAGGTGGGAAAAGGTAATGAACAGTGAACAGACAATGGAGAGATTGTCTTAGAATTAGTCAGAAAACTGGTCTCTGACCCCTAAATGGATGCTTCTTTTAAAAGAGTGTCTGTCCCATTTGCCATGTAAAAATGCTGCAGCTGGAGCCCTAAAGTTCATCCAGGCCAGGTCAGCCTCAGCATTTTTCCATGTCTGCTACCGAAAGTGCCCATTAGCACAGCTCTGATGCGTACACCTGCTCAACAGGAACAGGCTCACATCTCCAGTTCAATTAGTCATTCAAAAGGACGTTCAGTAGCCTTTAAGTATCTCCTTCCATTCAATGGAACCGTTCAAAGTTCATGCTTGAGGAGGCAAAAAGAGATCCTGAAGTAATTAAGAAGAGTTTGTAGCCCCTTAGTCATCCACAAACTAGTCACTCTATTATTTTAAACAGGGAAGTGTCTAATGGTGTCTCAAAGAAATGAGAATGCTGTGCCTGTTTGCATGAAGGAAAGCATCACCAAACCAGGAGCCCAGATAGGAATGCAGCATCAGGTGGAAACAGAAGGATGTGCCATGCTTTGAGGCACATGGCCTCTGCTAAGCGTCATCTTTCCAGCTGAAGTTTAGCATCACGGCCTCCTCTCTGTAGTGACACCCCATAAGCCCAAGCAAGCACAGCTAGTGAGGGAATGATAAATCAGGGTGACCAGCTGTGCCTGCCTGGAAAGGTCAGGCCAGGCAGCAGGAGAGGGGCCAGCAGCAGGAAGAGGAGCAGTGATGCAAATGCAGGCTTTGTTACATGGAAGGAGCCTGAGATAGAGTCAGCTTTGTGAGTTGTGAGTGGCAGTACAGGAGGCGTGGAGGGTAAGATCTCTTCAAGGGAGAAAATGAAGGAGAAAAGATGGTGGGCTCATGCAGTATTGAGTGATTAAGTATTGAGTGATGAGATCTGTGAGAGAACCCAAATTACTGTGCAACAGGAAATACTGTTTAACAAAGGAAAAAGAAAGGTGTTAAACAGTAAGCGATGCAGTCTCCTTAGCAGAATCGGTGTGGTGTTTATAGAAACACAACAGGAAATTGTCTGCAACACCTGGCAAGCAGTATGTTCAATCCCTCACATTGTGCAAAAAAAATTAAGCTCACAGAAAATAGAAGGACTTGTTTCTGAGGCTTCATTGGATGTGCACACAAGCATTTCTTGGCGAGTTTTGGATAGAGGGTGGAGAGAATAAAGGTTTGTTGCAGAATTGAAGGCTTAATAGTAGGCTAATAAATTCTGTAAATGTTTCGTTTCTCCAGCCAAGAAGCTCTTGGAAACAAGCCGGGACGCCTCTGATCTCCAGTTGCTAATGAAATTATATTGTGCTATTGCTTTTCTATTAAAAAAAAAAAAAAAAAAAAAAAAAAAAAAAAAAAAAAAGCCCTGCAAGATTTAGATGCCAGTTTTTTCCTTCCTGCCTGCATTATTTCCTAGGTTTAGGTCCTGCCGGCCAGTTTTATCGGGGAGCTTATTATTTCCGTTGGAAGGGCAGCAGACCCGCCAGAAGCCGGAGGAGGAGGGGAGCGCTGCCGACCTTCCTCCGCCCGGGGTCCCTCCGTGCCGCGGGACCGGCAGCCCGCAGGGCGGCGTGCTCGGAGCGCCCCCTGCCGGCCGGGACAGGGCAGCCGGGAACCGGGAGCCGGGAGAGGGGAGCCGGGAGCCGCGATCCTCCCGAACCTCCCGAACCTCCCGCGGTGCTGCTGCTCAAGCTCGCAATGATTGCTCTCCTTAGACATTGGCAACAACCTGTGTGCCCTGCCTCGGGAATTTCTCTTTTTAAAACAGCAGCAGGCTCCGGGAGAAAAGCGAGGGGGCAGCGGATTTTGTTGGTTTTCAATATGTTCTTTTTTCCTTCAAGACTCTTCCATCCTACAGGGCAGGTAAAGGTGAATGTTGTAGGGCTTCCACCTAGAAAGTTATTTGTGCCTAAAGGGACACAATGGCTCCCAAGAAACTGTTCGGTGGTATCTCTCTCACTTGTTGGTCCTATGCCCTGGTTGCCCCCGGCACAAATACCCACATGACCCATGAATTATCACCAAGGTGTTTTGGGATGGAAACACCCTTAGCCAGTGAACACATTTGTCTGGGGCATCACCTTGCCAACAAAAGTGACGTACAGATAGACTAGGCACATACAGTTAGGGAGGATGGAGAGCTCTTTCCTTCTGACTTATAAAGTTTGCCAATAGATTTTACCAGAAAATGCAAACAACGTGTTGAATTTGTTACAGCAGCAGCTCTGTTCTCTGTGTCCCTCAGACAGCTCTTACAGGAGCTGCTTTTTCATGCAGAGAAGCGTGCTGCCTGGGCTGACAGTTTGTTGGTATCAGCTCTGCAGTAAGAGCCTCTCAGTGCCTGACATCGCTGGAGGATTTGCTGTTTCACCTTTCGAGGGGGATGTGGTCTGTTTATCTGTCAATTGCTTCTGTTGAAGTTTTTTATTCTTCAGCCAAATCGGTTTTGCAAAATTCTTCTCTTATCTGCTAATTAACCCTTTTCCTCATCAGGCATCAATAATATCCCTAAAACATAATTTATTTTTTTTCCCTGAAGTCCATCTGTTTGCATTCCCTTTGAGATTTCTATTTTCTGCTGCTAAATTGTTCTTCCTCATTTCCATTCTCCTCATGGTTTCCCTCTTTTGATTAGTCCCACATTTTCAAAAAAAAAAATAAAAATTCCTTGCAATTACTGTATTAGTTGGGGAAAGGGGAAAAAATGTAGCCAACAGCTGAAAGTTGTCCTTTCTATCAACTGTGCCAAAAACTGCTTACAGCCTCCTGGTTTCATTCAGAGACTGCCAGTTAATGACCTCTCCAAGGGTCAAGTATTAACAGGGATTGGTATTCATGTACAGAATATTTTCAACAACTGTATCCTGAAATGGGAATTACAGTATTTCTATTCCAAGATACAACATCAGGATTTTTATTTGTCTGACACCTCAACTCACTTGAGGGAAAGTATTTTTTTTCTGAGGATGTACTTTATCAAAATGTCCTTCTCTGTGGGTCAGCAAATTTCAGTGAATTTTGAAGGACTAAATGCTTTCCCCCTCTCCATTTTCTGCTGTATTTGATATTATCTTGGCTGTAGTTTCATCAGAAACTGTGAGCAAAACAGTGTGGCAAGGCAGTGAGTAGAAGACCTTCACAGGAAAATCAAATGACACAAGAAGTGGCATTAGAGATGTGTAATGAGGGGGCTGCTGAGAGACGGCTGCCAGCATAAATGTCAGGGAAAAAGCATGCTGTGAGATGTGTGATTGCTCAAATGAGCATTGAATCTTCATGGTTATGAAAGCCCCACGTGCCATTGTCCATTAAAGTAGTGATGTTAAAATCCAATGATCCACCAAATTCTGTCACGTTTTCTCATCAAAAAAAATGCCTTGTCTGGTTACAATTTGATGTGTAATTCTTCCTTCTTTGTACTTTACGCACGAAGGAGCTCTCAGCAGTGCAAAAAGAGCAAATTTGTTCCCATGTGTTGTGAACAAAGCCTGATTAAATTTCCTAAACAAAACATATTTTGGACAATAATGGGGACTTTGGGAGTAGTAAGTTTTTCATATGCTTTTCCACAAGCTAGTTTTAAAAAATTGAGAGCACAGCTAAATAGCTCCAGTTGGTGAAAATTTGAATTGGATAATCCAAAGGAATTGGCTGCTGTCTCAATGAATCAATTTGGAAAATGGGTACATTCTTGGTGCAGAAGAATCTGAGCAGTTTTGCAGCATAACTCCTTGGATGTAGGTCATCTCTAAACGCAGGTTGTGGGAACTCCTTTTCTGGATGAAAAGTGCATTCTAAAAAGTTGCTTTTTCAGCATCTATTGTGAAATCTGTACCCATGACAGCTCACCCTTCAGTAAACTCTGCCGTCAGCAACCACTTTAAAGTATCCCCAAGTCTTGCACTGAAATTTTGTTTGACGTTTATAGGGTATCTCTGTTAGATGACTGACTGTGCTGGTCTACGGATCAGTTGGACAAGTGAAGTACTACTGGCAAGTAAAAATCCTTTTTTTGTCTTCTGTAAGTGCAGCACTGAAAGTTTCAGTTTGTTAGCTGGCTGCTCCCTAGCCAGCTAGCCAGAAGGCTCAGGCATGGGGGTGCTGGTATCACCCCACACAATTTCCCCTCACTCTCTGTGTCCTGGAGAGGACAAGCCTGATGAAGGACTCTTGCAAGAAGCGAGCAGAAGGTGCATCTCTGTTCTCTCAGAATCTGAGGGATTTACACGGGCAGATAAATGGAGGCTCAAGTGAGCAGCTACCAGCAACCCTACTTCCGTTTTGCTGGGGAAAAAAATAGGTCCTGTTCCTTCCCTCTCCCTTTCTGTTCCCCTTCACCACACTGTATCTGGTCCAAGAGGAACTCTGCTGCTGTCCTGGGAGAGTGAGTTCCCTAGGACCAGACCCACCAGTCCACCCTGGCAGACTGACAAAAAAACTGGGAAGCACCCACATAGGGGCACATTCAGGTAATATATAAGAGGCATTAATTTGGTGCTACACTTCTCAAAACCCCTGGAGCTGAGAAGAAGGACAGCTGGAAAGAAGAAAAATACAAATTATTTTGGTCCAAAAGGAAATATTTTGTTCAGCTTCCTTCTCCTTTTTTTTTTTTTCTTTTGGTGCATAGATAAAGGGAATATGAATTCTGTTCAAGCTTTTGCCTTCATTTTATGTCAACTTTAAATCAAATTAATGTGAATATGACTAGGATTCCAACTGAAAAGTGCAAAACCAAAGAGCTCCTTGGAATTGATAATAGTAATGAAAAAAAGTATTTTCAAAACAAGGACTTTATGCTGCCAGCATCTAAACAAACTACTTCAAGGCTCTTGAAATCCCTCAGTACACACATGCACCCATATTTCTTATGGGCTGCATGCTGAGTTCAATCATGTTTTAAGGTCATCTCATCCTGTGCTTATTGTTTGTTAAATACAGGTGCCAAACTGAGTAGGGAAATTACACAGACTTGTGAATGCAGAATGATTCTGGGAGGAGAGAGAGTAAGCTTGGTCCTAAGACTAAAATATATGTAATTAATTGCTGTGTTTATTGGAGAAATAGCAGGGAACATAAAATTAGTCATCATATCAGGGCTACCAAGGAGAAGAAAAAAGCTTGACATTGTCAGGAAGCTGAATAGTTCCTACCCCAGGGGCTCAAATCACTTGGCTGTACAAATCTGGGAGAGCTGGCAATGCTCCATCAGACACACAGGAGGTAAAGCAAGAAATAACATCCAAAAGCCAGACCAAAAGTTCAATGCAATCTCTGTCCATATTATCATGTGGGTCCTTTTTTTAGGAGGATTAAAATCCTCATATTTTGCTGGTCTCAGTAATTTTCTTTCAATAATGTACTGGTATTACCTCATGTAGGGAACATAAGTCAAGTGCCTAAATTTTTGGTAGTTATAAGGGCTGTAACAGAAAGTATTACTTTTATTTCACCTCATTAGGTCAAATTAAGTTTATCAGCTGGAATTCATGCTGGTGACCAGGGGATGTGAAGAGCCTCCTCATACTGCTTCTTGGTTTTAAAGGAAAAAAAAATCCTCTCTTCTCTTAAGACTGGTGCATGTTGCAGGGGCAATACTTAGACTTTTCCGCTACATTTTTCTTGAATGGTCCATGGTACATTGGGGGCTGTGAAGCAAAACTAAGTGAGCCTCTTGTTTACACTTTTTCCTCTCCTTTGTCAGGTTATTGCTCCCTTCTGGACCTAACTTTGTTTTCATGTTTTCTCTTTCAAGTAGTCCCTTATGAATCCTCTTTCTCCTCACAAATCTTCTATGGACTGCCTTGTTTTTCCCATGTCTGTAATAATGGTACCTATAAGATGTTTTAGTGGTAAAGAGGCAGTTGCATGGAGTAAAGATGTGTGTAATTAAGGGGTCAGAGCTTGTATCCTGAAATAAATGGGTCTCTGATAAATTACTTAGCTCTCCGCGATTGTTGAGCACTAATAGTACTGAACTAAGGAACTACTGTTAGCAATTTGCCTCTCTGAAACACCTGGAATTGTGAATGGTGATGGGAATGTGCTCAAATAGTACTAAGAGTTGTGGGAGCCAATGACAAGGAAAACAAACAGAATATAGCCTCATTTTTATGACAACAAATAACTCATATTTATAATATCTTACTGTTAACTCAGAGAGAGATGACTAATTGATATTCCACATCATAGAAATTTGAGAAGTGAGTTCTGCACTCAAGGTAAAAGTGACCCATATGAGAGACAGATTTTAAACAGAGTAGACAAAGGATCCTACAGAAAAGTGTGTTTCTCTTCTGAGGCTAAAGAGATGATTTGCAAGGGACTGCGTGAGATCCTGATCAGTTCCTCTGATGTGCTTTAAGGAAAAATGTCAAAAGAGAGACTTCAGGAAACCAGAATTAACCTTCAAGTGTGGGGTTTTGACAGGGAAAAGCAATCACAAGCACAGAACTAAGAGGAGAACAATGTTCTGACATTGGGGCAATTGGAAAAGCCCAGAAAGGAGATGTGGGGGGAAAGGGAAGTAAAGCCTAAAGTCTTGACTTCACAAAAACAACATGCAGAGCTGTCTCGACTGGGACAAGGAACAAAAAGCCACACACTCTGGAAAGCATCCAAACATCCTGCTGTGTTACATTGTCTTCCACGATTTTGCAAACACAGACTAACCATGAACAAGTTGGGTAAGAGGACATCACCAGCACCGTTTATGAAAGGCAAACTTCATGAGAGCAATAGGCAAGATTTCAGTAGAAGATAAATGAGCTCTTACCCAGAAAGTAAATGGAACATTTATTAGTCTTAAGCTGTACACAGGTGTACAAGCCAGTGTTTTGTCAGAGAAAATGACAGTTGTAAGGAAAGAAGAACCCAGGTAAATGAAATTTAGAAGAGCCCAGTGGATGAAATTCAAGTTTGTACTTGTGATCTTATTGCCATTAAGAGAGTGAGTGAGGTAAATGTATGAGGAAATAACATACTGCAAAAATGCAATTTGTAATAATACCAGGGACAAAAGTATCCTTTACTGATTTTAAAATATATCAAATTCTTCATCTTATGCAGTGGTGCTTCACCTCAGAAGAAGAGGTGACAAAGTTTTAAGAAAAGGTTTAGGATGCTTTCCCAGTGGAGAAGAAAGCATTCAGCAGAATACAAAATACATCTGAAAGCCAAACTGTTCACTGTCCAATGGAAAAGCAAAGGAAGGAGCTGGCTAAGATTACTGTAGAGGAAAAAAAGAGAACAAGGAGCAGAAGAAACAGAGCATGGCACTCATTTTCTGTGGAAAAAACCCCAAGAAATTATCTAAGCAATAGGATGAAGAAATCTCATAAATTATGTATCTTGATTAAATGTGGGGGTTTTGACTGAAATTTGCAAAGATATTCCGCTGTCTCTGTAAACACCAAGAACATTTTCCTCTGTTTTCCCTATTAGCTCTCCTCTACAGAGTATTGACAAACACTGGGTTGAGAGTTGTAGAATGTTTGGCTGTAGAATTGCCTGAAAAGATAAAAAAAGAGGAGTGAACTTCCAAAATTTTTAACCCAGTCTTCCTTCTTCTCTGCTCTGTCTTGTAAGAAACCCATAGGAACTGATCATCTTTAAATCCTCTTTCGTGTTCTCTAATTTTGGTGTAACATGCCAAGGCACACACTGCCAGGGTGTAACACTGCGGCTGCTCCTGCAGGAAATTAAGTTAACTCCTTTACTGTATCTTGACTGAACACAAACACAGCATCAACAATGTGAAAATACAACATAGGGAGATCTTAGGTAGGTGTCTGTAGCCAGTCCATCCACGTAGTTGTGACAAATGTCCTTAGAGGAGGAAAGTACACATGGCATGTAAGCATGGCCTTTGAGAGACACTGTTCCTCTGACACTGAGGCCAAGTGTTTTCCAGTGAAGTACATAAAATGGAATTTGATGGGATTAGCAGAGTAGTTTCTGTAGTTCAGCCAGACAAAAAGATCTCACTGCATGTTTTATATATAATTGAGAATTTATTCTTTGATATATGGTTGACTCCTTTTGTTGTCTACGTGCTGGCCTCTTCACCTAATTTACTGTATTTGCTAAATATATGACTACGTGTAAAGTCTCAGCAGTTTAATCACAAAGCCTAAACAACACAAAAGACAAGTCAGTATGTAATACTGCATTTCATGTATTAGTGAACAAAACCAACATCTTCTCAATTTACAGGCATCTAATATTTTTTCTGCAGGTTTGCCATCATTATTTTTGCAATTTTTTTTCTGATGTTTTCTGGCTAAAATAGTAATTTAGAAATTTTTAGTTCAGCTCTAAATAACTGAATTTTCCAAGTGTCATTAATGTGATAAAAATGTGATAATAATCCTCTTATTTTCATGCCTTTTTTTTTTTTTTTTCAAATTACTTTTTGAACACAGGTAATTTTAATCTTTTTTTATCAGTAAGATTCTGTGCCAGGAAGATTCCCTGGGCATTACATGACAAACAATACATTTTTTGAACTTGACAGCTGCTAGTTTTCTTTAACATTCTCTGGTTCTGTTTTGGAAGAGAGAATGAATGGATCTTCCCTGTTCATCTTTACTTAGTTTCTGCTGGGTGAGCAGCATTACCCTGCCTTACCTGCTTAATGTTCCTTGAGTATAGATTAAAGTAGGTAGCAAGGGGAGCTATGTGTCATGCAGTGGTGCTTTTTTAAAATAATGTGTGGGAAGAAGGGAAATAGCCTGGAGTTTTCTGCTCCCACTAATTGCCTTTTTCACCAGCTTACTGCAACTCGTTCCGCACCCTGCAGTTTGTGTTCATGCTGCCACGGAAGTGAGCTGACAATATTTCACTGTGAAAGGCCTTCTGTTGTGTGGTGAAGATCTATTATTTGTCCTGCCTTTTTGGAAGATAAAAACTCCTAACTAGCTTACTTTATTTTTATTCTGCAGCTGTGATAGCCTTAGCTGTCTTTCAAGCCCACTAATCTGTTTCCCAAACCAGAAGCAGGGCACAGATGGAGAGAATTTTCTGTCCTGAACTCGCAGTTTCCCCAATCTCAACAACCAAATTTTAGCCATCCGTTCCAAATTAGAAATGCAGATAAGCCTTCATAAGCTTGCCTCTCTGGTTATGGTCCTTTTATCTGAAAAACTGAGAAGCTCAGTTGATCCTTTCTTTCTCTGTGTACTTTTGCAGTCAGGTAACCTCCTCCTCCACTTCTGTTCCAGACTGAACCTGCTCTGGTAATGTCCAACAAGTGATGTGGAGTGAGATGATGGCTTTTTCTGCCTCTGTCTATAGGAGTTAAGCTTCAACAGCTTGGCAAAGAATAGGGGCGATCGTGTCACAACCAGCCTTATCCTTTAGTCGAGACTTCTTTTTTCCTATGTAATTGTTTAAATTAAAGCATTTTTTAAAGAATATAGAATTACAATGTTCTAATTTAGCCTTTGGGGTTCTTAGAGAGTATTTAACGAGGAGGTGTATTAAAGATGTGAGAAAGTGATAATGTTTCTGTTCGCCTGACTTGTTTTAGCATGGATGTGTACTCAAACTGTAAGTTGTGAGTCAACATTAAAAAAAAGCAGGCCAAATAAGGAGTACTGATAGAAATTCTGGTTGAAACCAGCATGGTTAAACTTCACGTAAACATTAGGCAGCTGTCCAGAGCTAATTAAATTTCCCAAGAGTGATGCCCAGTGAGAAGGGATTAAAACTGACTTAGAAATATAAAACTTTTCAAAAATATTTTACTAGAGCTATTGGTTGTTTGGCTTCCTGATTTTTATTGCAGTAATGTCCCAAAAGCTCCATTTTGACCGAACAGAATCAGTTGTTTTCTTTTTTTTAATTACTTCTCTGATGTTGCTTGTGAGCAGAGGTTCTTTGTTGTTGAGTGCTAGCAAGTGCTGTAATCACATACTGCCAAGTCAACATCTTTCCATAAACAAATTACCTAAGTTTTTACACAGCTTCCATTACTAAAAGATCTGCACCCTGAGTTAATCACTCACTATGCTCAGTGCTGTTGAGCACTGCTGACTGGTATCTCTGGATCTCACTGAACATTATTAAACACTGGGAGCATAAGAGTGATGAGAAAGTACAAGCAGCAAGAGGTTTGCCAGCAACCAGCACCGGTAAGATGTTCAGAAACTAGTGCTAACACCCCTGTTCAGTGGTGTTTCCAATATGTGATTGCTTATATATAATGACCCCAGGCTAGGAAGTCAAAGTGAGGACAATAGAGCAGAACAAAAGCTTTTTAATATTATGGAGACATTCTTTCTTCTGATTTTTTACCTCCTTTAGTGTCATTAAAGTGACAAATGGCACTCTGCTGCCAGTGACTACAGTTTCATAATGGGATTACTTCTGTTAAACAGGCCACAGCTGGAGCCAGACCTGTAGTTCCCTAGTAGATTCTTATGCTGAGGCTATAGGGGAAACTGGGGATGGAGTGCAGGTCAAAGGATCATAGTAGGGTGCAGGACTGTCTTGGTTTAGATGGACAGCTATCTGCCAGGGAAGATTGGAGTATCCCTTGGAATAGAGAATGTAAGCCCCCCCACCCCACCCCATTTTTCCAAATTATTATAAATTTGCAATTAAAAGGCTGTCAGGCAAAGATTTTGGGACTAGGTATAGTAGTTCTTTACTAGGGATATTAGAAATACAAATGTTGTAGTATAAAAGAATTAGCAAACAAGCAAACAAGAAATCCTAGAAAAACCCTGACAGAGTCAGAAATACAACCTGACGCCCTGTTGGTCAGGGTGTTGGGAACAGTCCAAAAGTAAGCCCTCCTGGAGTGGCAGATGTGGTCCTGTTGGAAGCAGAGATGGTCTTTGAGGAGCCAAGGGTCCAGAGATGGGTCTGGTCTTCCTTTGGGAGTTTGGTGATGGGATTTTTGGTGCCACTTATGGCTCCTTTTTATCTAGATGGAAACGATTTGGCTCCTCCTCCCTGGGTAGGGCATCTTACAATGGGATGATGTAATGTATCATGTCATTGGTGAGCTTTAATGGCTCATTAACAGAAGCTATCCCCATGGAGGTAATGGGAGGGTGAACAGAGATAAGAAACAATGCCCCACCTGGTTTTAACAGCTGGCTTGTTATCAGAGAAGGCAGTTACCCCCTCCCTTCTGTAGTTACAACAGAATAATTTTTGTTGTTGTTGTTTTGGTTTGGTTTGGCTTTTTTTGTTACAAAACCCAAGACAAGGACCAATTCTGCAACTTTGTACTTTGAGAAAAACTCAAGGTGCTCTTATGCTACAGGCCTGTATAGAGATGTCATTGGGGCTGGCTCTTTGACTGGTACACATAAAAATAATTTGGTTGGAAAAGACCCTTAAGACCATAAAGTCCAACTGTTAAGCCAGCACTGCCATGTTCACCACTAAACCATGCCCCAAAGCACCATGACCACTCATCTTTAGAATATCTCTGGGGATGGTGATTCAACCACTTTCCTGGACAGCCTGTTTGAATGCTTGACTTTTTCCAGTATCCATTCTAAACCTTGTGGCACAACTTGAGTCATGTCTTTCCCCTTGTGCTACAACTTCTTACCTGAGCAAAGACACCAACCCCCAGCCTGGCTACACCCTCCTTTCAGGCAGTTGTAGGGAGTGATAATGGCTGCCCCTCAACCTCCTTTTCTCCAAACTAAATACCCCCAGCTGCCTCAGCAACACCCACAGGACTTGTGTTCCAGATCCTTCTCCAGCCCCTCCGCCTTTCTCAGGACATACTCCAGCACTTCAACATCCTTCTCGTAGAGAAAGGCCCAGAACTGGACACAGGACTCAAGATGTGGCCTCACCACACTTTTCCCTGGTCCTGCTGGCCACATGATTTCTGATACAGGCCAGGATGCCATTGGCTTTCTTGCCCACCTGGGCACACTGCTGGCTCACATTCAAAATCTGTCAACCAGCACTCCCAGATCTTTTTCCATTGGGCTGCTTCCCATTCTTTCCAAAGCCTGTAGAATTATATGGAAGTGAAGTGACTCAAATGGAAGACCTGGCACTTAGACTTCATGAACCTCACACCTCAGCTCATTGATCCAGCCTGTCCAAATCCATTTGGGGAGACTTCCTACCCTCAAGCAGATCAAAAAATCCTGCCCAGCTTGGTGTTAGCTGCAAAATGACTGAGGGTGCGCTCAATCTCCTCATCCAGATCATTGGAAAGGTATTAAACAAAACAGGGTATTCCAAGAGACTTTAAAATGAAGTCTTTATATTCCAGAAGACTTGAAAATTACTGATAAAAATAAAAAATATTGGAAATGTTGAGATAGTTCATTCAGGTAGTACATCTTATATTCTTACAAAAGGAATGGGACCTATATATCCCAAGGAATGCTAGACAACAAATGACTGATTTAGCTCTGCAAAGTTTCCCTGCTCATGTCAGCATCTGAGCTGCAGTGTAGGAGAAGGCAGAGCAAGTTCTAAAAAATGTATAACTATAATTAGGAATAAAAAGAAAACAATAGTTAATAAAATCCTCTACTAAATTCCTTTGCTCTTTTCAAACATCCAATATTCTCTGCAAGCAGATCTGCAACAACTCCCTTCTCTGAGAACATTATATGTCTGCTGTATTTTTACAAGCCCTGTCTTGTGCTGTATTGTACTTAACTAGCCAGGAAGATTAGGAAATACAGGAAAAAATTTTCAAAACCTGCACTTGTTAAAAAATCAAGGTGCTTTTGTCTTCTGTTTCTGTTAGAATAAGAAATAACCTAAAGACTTTGAATTACCTATGTTTCTTAAAGTCAGAATTCTTAAAGTCAAAAAGTCAAATTCATGTTTTCCTCTGTCTCCTGGTGTGGAGGGCATTCCTGGGAGAAGGAGTCTGTATTGCAGCTGGTGCTGCTGGCAGTTGGGTATAAGCAGTGGTAATCTCTGCTGGGCTAAAAATCTTCCTTAGGTGTCTTTACAACAAAAAACTAGAGAGAGAGAAAAAAAAAATAAGAGCAGTTATAAGTTTACCTTAGCTCTTTTCCACAGAGTCATAATAAGAGCCAAGCAGCTGAAAGTGCAACGCATGGACATGAACATGAATACTAGTATCTACCTGGTTTTCAGTCTCCTTGCATGAGATGTGACATCCTACTGAAGCTCTCAAACCTTGTGTTCAGGAACAAAACAGTGCTTTTAATGTGATAAGACAATGGTTTTCTATGGCAAAAAAAGGGCTCTTCTCTGGGGAGATTTTATCACTCATGCAGGTGTCTAACACTTCTGAAGAGAATTGGAAAAATGTTTTCTTCAGCAGTGGCAGTACTGGGGTCTGTTTCTCAGTGTTTTGGAGTCCTGTGATAGCATTCTTGTGTCACAGCTAATAAAAATATGACTGCAGATGGAAACTTTTCTCATGTTGGGACACTCAGCAATTCTCTAGCCTCAGTAAATACCCTGAGGCTCAGTATGAATTGAGGTCACACTGTAACTCAGTTCAGGCAAAGGATGGCCTTTCGTCTCTACCTAGCTACCTGTTTCCAGTAATTTTGTAGAAAATTTGACATCCAGAATATTGAGACCCACTTCAAAGACCTTTAGTCTCCAATGTTGCTGAAATTGGCTTAACAGTTACTTAGCTGGATGAGAGAGGGAGATAAAAATACACACATACTCACAACTGAGTTTGATCAAACTAGGCTAAAAGCAAACACCAGTCTTAGCTGGGTTGTTTTTTTGTGTGTGTGTGTGGGCCAATGTGTATTTAGAATTTTGCGACCTCTTAAATTACAAAAGAAAACTTTACAAGATAACTTAGGGTTATTCTGTTTTGAAAAATGATTCTACAAGAGCTTCATGGAATATCTGTGTTTTTACGCTCCACTGGTTATCAAAGCAATGTGAAAATATTAAACCCTTCAGCAATAATAAAGATTATGCTGCCTGAATAGATAAGTCCTGCAGAAAAACCTCAGAAGGTCAAGGTTGCACTTGCACTCATGCAAGATTGAATTATTAACTGCTCTTTCTGTAGATGGTTGTGTACATGGCTCAGCACACTTAGATTCAGTCAGACAAAAATTAAACTAAATTTTAAATAGTCATCCCGTACTTGTATGTTTTCTTCTTCTTAATTCTTTCTTTCATTTAATGAGTAGGAATATTTCTTCTTCTAAAGTGCTCTCCCCCTTCTCCTCAGCCTTTTCAAATACTTTCTGCTGTTTTGCAGGTAGTAGGTAGTTTGTACACCACAAGCCAAGATCCTCTGGTTTACGGGTAAGTCTGTTGACCCCAGATTGTGTGTGTTTGTTTAGCATTGACAGGAATAATGGTGAAATCTCATTTTGTCAAAGATAGTTTCTAGTACTTGCTGGAACAAGTTTGGGCTGTGAGAGGTTTTCCTGATATGTTGAGAGCATAATTGAATATCCGAAAGCAAAAGGACAATGTGGTTAACATTAATATATAGATCATTCTTAATAGGTTTATATCCACAAATGTTAAATAAATCGTAATTTCTAAAGACTTGGGTTTTAGCAATTAGAAAACAATACGTAGTAATCTCAAATGAGTTGATATTCCGAATCACTCCTATAAAGATGCACTACGAAAACTGTTTTCAAGTGTCATTATATGCATATAAATTCTCAGTTTTACTGGATTATTTTTATTATTATATTTATTGGGAATATTGTTATTAGGAATTTTGTCCTTCTGTAAAAAAAAAAAATCAATCAACGAAAACTCACCCTACTCTTACTCCTCTGATCGTTTATCTTTTAATTTTAGCTATTTTCAGCAATAAGGGGTTGGAAACAAATTTTGCTTTTAGGTAGATCTAGCATGAAGCAGAAAATTTATGTAACTTACTTTGGATGCCTTCTGGATAACGATTGGTCTAAAGAGCCTTTGAGTGACTTGGGCAGTCAGGTAAAATCTCAATGACCTCCCTTAAGAAGATTGGTAGAGGAGATGTTTGCCAAAACATTGTTCACTGTGGCCCCTCCATGGGCTCTTGTGGCAATTTGTATTGAACCCTGGGTATTTTGGCTATTGATGCTACAAAAATCATTAGGATTTAAAAGATACAGAAACTACAAAGTATGCAATTATCTCAAGTCCATTATAAAAGCCACAAAACCAAACATGTCCTTGGGTGAAAATCTAAAGGAAAAGGATGTTCTTGCTAACTGATATCCAGTCAAAGTAGCTGAGATAAGGCTCATTTTGCAGTCAGACAAAATCCTTACACTTTTTTGTACCTTTTTCACTGTACTCTATGCTAGTTGTGTTTGCAAAATCTTATCCAAAAGGTATGTCTTGCCTTTCAGGAAATAACATATGTAGTGTCAGTGGGGAATGATTAATGCTCCTTGGTAATCTAACTGTTCCTGTTAACACGTGGTAAGGTAATAGGTTTCCTGAAAGAGAAATTGTTGTCAGCAACCTGTCTTAGTTTCATTCTGATGATGACAAACCCCAAACATCTTGAGTGACACTTTTCCTGTGCTTCCCTGACCCATATTTGTTATTTCTGCTGCTATAGGTTTGGCATGATAAAGAAAAGTAGGATTTGTGCTGGAAATACCCTTAAGAAGAAAACTTTTATCATGTGGGATAGAATAAAGCACTTCAGAAGCTCCAGTTCAGATCAAACTGTTATTGAGGGCCTGGGAGCTATAAAAGTTGGGTTAAATTGCAGCCAGAGATAAGTTAGCTTGTGCAAGTTGTGGGTCTCACTGGAGCTCATGAATCTCCATCAGCTTGGAGAATTACAGCAGCCAACACCCTTTTTGAGAAGCAGATTTATTATTTCCAGTTCCAGTCTTTCTTTGTGGGATTTCTCATAGGTGGGATTCACAGCCTTGCACCCTGTATGTGCCTTGCTTTCCCACACCTCTTTAGTTTCTGGATGCTCCATAGGTCTCTCCTGTAAAGGGAAATAGGAGTAAGATTATTGTGAGCCACAGAAGCACCAGGTTGGAATGGCCCTTTATCCTCCTGTATTTGTGTAGCACTATCATGCTTACCATGGTCCTCTGCATGCAACTCTCCATTTCTCTAGAGACTATAAGTGAGCTCATGTATCCATGGCTCAGGTATAGCTGTCTGTAGGTAAAGTATTTTGTTCTGAAGAGAGGTTTTGTTTGGTGTCAGATCAAATTATGTTGATGGCTGTGATCAGAAAACCCTCTGGGAGACAAATTAAATTTTCCTCCATGTCCAAGAAGACTGTATTGTAGTCAAGAGTGTCAGATGCTTCTACACAGTGCTGTGCAAGATAGCCCACACTTTTCTTAAACTGTGAAGAGAATAGCTTTGTAGAAAATATTGAAGGTGTCAACTTTCTAGTTGTCATCACTGTGCATCAAAATTGGAGATGTGGAAATCCACCAGTTCTGGACTTACTTGCTTCTGCTCCCAGCATCACATTCTTGTTTTGAGGTAATAGGAATTTTATGAATCCTTGGATGAAGAGCAGGTGTCATATGCACACAGATTCACTTGGGTTTACTTTTGGAAATTTTGAAAATTTTGAAATTTTGGAAATTAAAATTTTGGAAAATTTCACTTGCAGAGTCCAGTCCTCTCTTCTGATAAGCCAGTGTGTACTTAGGAGAAGGATGGTTATGATGTGTGTTCTGATATTTCAGCTGAAGATAAATGACTTATGTATGAAATTTGGTGGGGAGAAAACAGGGAATACAACTAGGAGTCAAATGTTTCCCTGTAGTTTAATATTATGCAAATTCATTCAATATTCATCATTATCCACAGAATATCTCCAAAGGTTTTTAAAGCAATGTCATAGCAAATCTATTCAGCTTTTAAGAAGAGACCATGCTCACAGCTGAGATAATTTATATTAATACCTGGCATAACAGAAGTTATTTCACAAGATCTTTAGGTGTTATGTCTACAATTAGTTAAAGAGTACATACTTTATTACCTTATCTCATTTACTAAAGGTTTGTTCTCATCTATTTGCAAATTTTACAGGCTTACAAAGCTTCAAGGTCTATTTCCAAAATAGCACATCTGCTAAACTGTGCCCTTACAAAAGATTAATTATTTTAAGGGGGTTTTACCATAGAAAACAAGAATACTTCAACACTGATAGGTTGGGGATTTTTGCTCCTTAAATTTGCATATGTAAATTTCCCTAGGTAACAAAAATTTATTCCGGTTTTAAATTCTCAGTGCTAATGTTAACAATAGATACATTCACTACAGTGTAATTGCACTAGATAGGCTTAACATCTAAAGAAAAACCACTTGGGTCTATTATGCAATTTCATAAATACAAATTACTTGTGATAGAATTTGTCAATGAATTAGAGAGTAGAAATAACTCCAGCATCAGGACTGTATTGTATTTCTTGCCCTTGTACATTTCAAATGTCACCACGCTGCAAGTCAGGACCTCTAAGTACCTATTTGCTTAAATAACAGAGAATATTAAGACATGCAAGTGCATAAGAATGGTTGTCCTACCTGCCTCATTTGACTTCAGCCATCAGGGGGTCTGCATGGGTTCTAGTTATACCTCATCTCTCAAACTTGCAGTTAGGAGACTTCAGGAGTTGCACATTGTTTGTCTTCAAGGTGTCTTTGCACAACTAGAACAATGAAAAAATGTGTTCAGCTGCATATATAGAACCATTCAAATGTTAGAGTGTATTGTGTTTGCATGGACAGGTTTTGGTAGTGGTGGGGCTACAGGAGTGGTTTCTGTGAGAAGCTGCCAGAAGCTTCCTCCATGCCCAGCAGAGCCAGTCCCTGACAGCTCTGAGACAGAGGTGCCGCTGGCCAAGGCTGGGCCAATTAGAAACGGTGGTAACACCTCCGTGATAACAGATTTGAGAGGAAGGAAAAAAGTTATTGCACAGAAGTAATTGTGACCAGAGAAGAGCAGAGTGAGAATACGTGAGAGGACCAACTGTGCAGACCCCAAGGTCAGTGGAGACAGAGGGGCAGGAGGTGCTCCAGGCACTGGAGCTGAGATTCTCCTGCAGCCCATGGTGCAGCCCATGGTGAGGCAGCTGTGCCCCTGCAGCCTGTGGGGCTCCAGGGGGATGCAGAGATCCACCCGCAGCCTGGGGAGGAGAGCCAGGCCAGAGCAGGTGGGTGACTTAGAGAGGGATGTGACCCTGTGGAGACCCAGGTCCTGGTGGGGGACCTGCAGTCCTGTGAAGAGAGGAGCCCACACCCCAGAAGGTTTCCTGGTAGGATTTGTGACCATGTGAGGGACCCAAGCTGGAGCAGGCTGTGCCTGAAGGATTGACCCCATGGAAGAGTCACCCACTTTGCAGCAGTATGTGGAGGCCTGTTGCCCATAGGATGTAATCACATTGGAGAAGTTCGTGGAGAATTGTCTCCCCTGGGAGGGTCCCCACAGTGGAGCAGGGTCCCTGAGCAGCAGCAGAAATTCATGTGATGAACTGACGATAACCCACATTCCCTCTCTCCCTGTGCTATTGGGGGTAGGTGGTAGAACTAGGAAAAAGAAAGGGCAGAGGGAAAGTGTTTTTAAGGTCTGTGTTTTTCTTCTCATTATACTGCTCTGATTTTGTTAGTAATAAATTCAATTAATATCTTTAAGTCTGTTTTCCCCATGACTGCGTTTGATGAGTGATCTCTCCCAGTCTTTATCCTTTGTTACATTTACGCTGTCCTGTCCAGTTGCAGAGGGGAGTGATAGAGAGGCTTTGGTGGGTACCTGGCATTCAACTGGGGTTGACACACTACAGCAATTTCCCAGTATCCTCAAATGTCATATTTTCGAAAAGTTCATTCAAACATTCATGAGATGAGATGCTGGACTTCATTTCACCCTCCAGGAAGTGGCACAGCAGAGCAGTCTATAGAAAGTGGGCCACACACTAATGAAGTACTGAGCAAGGAGAAACAGTGCATACAGAAAATGAACTCTGCAACAATAAATATTAGGGGATGGGGTTTTTTTAGAAGAAGCTATAATCTTTATTTTTCTTCGTAAAAAAAGTTACTGACCTCTGGCTAGATGGTTTACAAATTAAAGTAGTAACAAACAGTCTGCTATTTGAAGTGGGTGACTATCGATTTTATTTAGCTGTTGTAGAAAGAGCATCTGGTGAAGATACATTTACCGACAATAAATGATGCTCGTATCAAACCTTATCGGAAGTGATTGCATTCTAGCAATTAAATTAGGTTTCTCTGAAGCAGGATAATTGAACTACTATGCAGTGTTTTGCCAAGATTTACGTTCTGTAAATCTACTTGTGTCGGCTCTTGTGTAGCCACCTAGATCATTCTAAAATATTTGGGAATCTCCAAAGATATAAGCTTGTGTATACTTATAGTTTAACCCGGACAGATATGCTGGTGATACCTGTAAAATTCCTTATAATAAATCCATTTTTATGCACATTTAGATTGTTTAAGTACTTGAGGGTGGAGGGGGGTTTTTTTGTTTGTTTGTTTTTACCTTGGATTGGTGTAGGCACTGAAGCACATGTATTTTACACTTTTCTGAATTGCTTGAGACATTTTGAGATAGAGATCCTGGATATTTAGTTCAACATTATTATTTCTAGGTGCTAAGGTCCTCTAGTGGATCTAGAATCTTTGTTTTTCCAGCTGCCTCCCCTAAAGACTTTGTATCTGTCAATAAGAATAGTACTGCTTCTCTATCTTTGACATCCTCACCAAGGGAAGGGGAGAGCTGTTAAATGTGTTTTCAGGTTTTTAAATGTCTCACTAAGTACTACAAAAATATGAGTCTTTGTTGAAACCAGGGCTGCTTTTCTATCTCTTTGTGGGGTCAGGAAAATGGGGTACTCGAGCTGCATGTTTTAAGACAGAGTCTTCAGATACAGCTTGTCTGAGACGATAATTTGTGCTTTGGATTTCTGTTTTATACTCCAAAATACTAAATGAAATGTGCTTTACCTAAAAGCCAGTTTTTGTATTTGAGGTTCCTACAGGAGTATCTTTATATTTGGTCAAAATACAAGGTACTTGGCAGCATTGCCCTTTGCAGGGACACTGTCACTTCTGGTTGATGATGGCGAACGTCTCCTGGCTGGGACTGCCTCTGTGTCATGATACATGTACTCATCAAGCAAGCAGTCACCTAGGAGCTCCTTTGCAGGTTTTGTGTTTGACCCCAGCCACACACAGAGTCTCTGAGTGCAACAAAAATATATATTGAAGTCACTTCACTAAGTTAACCTTAAGAAGAATATTAGAAGTGTTAGGAATGAAATAGTGCATGCAAAGGTGAACAGTTCAGAGAACAATCCCTTCTTGAGAAACAACTTCTAAATAGCAGGCAGAGAAGGAAGCACATAAATTACCTATGCACCAAACTACCTGAAAATCATTTGGATACTCACTGAAGCAAAGTATTGTATCCAATGGTTCACTGCTAGGGCAGATCCATCTGCTTTCATTTCTGCATTTATTTCTATCCCCTGTAAGAAAATCAACATAATTCTGCTACCTTAGTCTACAGTCCATAAAATCAGAACTATCAAAATTCCTTCTGGCTTGAACAGAGGTCTGAACACTTTTTATTAGAAAGTGCTTTATTTTTCATAGAATCATAGAATGGTTTATGTTGGAGAGGACCTTAAATATCATCTAGTTTCCAATTCACCTGCCGTGGGCAGGGACACCTTCCACTAGACCAAGTCCCATCCAACCTGCACTCAGACACTTCCAGGGGTGGGGTATCCACAGCTTCTCTGGGCAGCTTTTTACAATGTCTTGCCACTCTCACAGTAAAGAATTTCTTTCTATTATCTAATCTAAATTTATTTTCTTTCAGTTTAAAGCCATTCTGTCTTGTCCTGTCATTCCATGCTCTTGTAAAAAGTCCCAGGGGCTCTAAGGGCTCCCCAGAGTCTTCTCCAGTCTGAACAACCCCAGCTCTCTCAGCCTGCCTTCATAGGACAGCTGCTCCAGCCCTCTGATCATCTTTGTGGTCTCCTCTACACCTGCTCCAACAGGTCCATGTCTTTCAAATGCTGGGACCCCAGAGCTGGATGCCTTTCTCCGGATAGGGTCTTGAGAGCAGAGCAGAGGAGAAAAATCCCCTCCCTTGCCCTGCTGTACCCTGCTTGGGATGCAGGCCAGGATATGTTTGGCTTTCTGGGCTGTGAGTCCACATGGCTGGGTCATGTTGAGCCACCAGCACCCCCAAGTCCTTCTCCTCAGGGCTGCTCTCAATCTTAATTTTTGTATGATTACTTCACAAGTAAGGAAGGAAGAAATGAGTAGCTCACACTTAGGTTACAAGATCAATCACTGACCACAGGGTTATTAGATGCCAGATTGCAAGGATGGTGTATAGAATGCATTTAACTTAAGAGTGACTTTGTGGGATATGTGCTGTTAGAGCTGGAACACTGTAAGATTTTTAATTCAACCTTTAGTCTAAATACCAATTTGAAAACTGCTGTCCTCATATAGCAAATACATATCTGAGTTTTCAGTGGTGACATGCAGACACAAAACAGAAATGTTTTGGGTTTGGGGGTAAGGGTATCAGCAAAAGAAGAGAAAATCAAAAAAGGACAGAACAATATATGGAGGCAGGCTACAATATATAGAGAAAATCACTGGTTCATTAGACTTTTTCTCGCACCACTGGTTCAATGTGTAATGTATGATAAAATCAGCATCCTGTTTACTTTTGATAATTGCTGATCCCATTAGCCTTTTTCACAAGAACAAGGTGATATATAATGGATTTAGGGGACTTGTCTTGGGAATAGACCTACAATGGTAATCCACAAGAAGCATCTTTAAAATTTTAAAATAAAACCAAATGATAAAAAAATCACATCAAAATAGCTAAAAACCCTGAGCTCCCACTGCAAGGTGAGAACAGGAATTTATGGTTGGATCTCTTGTATAGCAGCTAAGAGTTTCAAGTTCCAAGTTGGGGTGTTCTCTTTCTTTTCTTTCCCATGTGTTATTGTAACCTTTTTCATCAGCTGTCTTTGGCATAGTCTTTAAGCCATGAAGACATGTAAAAGTAACGTAAGTAATTGAAAATTATTTACATTGTACTCTCTATTAATCAAAAAAGGAAGTTTTACACAGAAGTAAAGGTGCCCCATTGGCTAAATTCTGTTCCTTTGGAAGGCAGTAGGAGCTGTACCTCTACTCTCAGCAGGACCAGGGAGAAAATATTTCACAGTGAGTTTTTTAGATATGTAGATAGATGCTGTGCTTTGGCAGATTGCTAAAGCCAGCCTTCACAATATATCCAAAGCAATTTTATTCATGGGATTTAAGCTTCAAGCTGCAATAGACACAGCACATGAATCTGAAAATCCCTATCTGCATTGTTTGATGCCTAGATGCCTTTGAAAATACATTATTGTAAGGCAAAGTGGAAAAAAATCCTGACTACAAGTGGAGCAATGCCCTGTTTTGATATGACCTACACAACCTTTTTAATGTGACAGTATTAGTGTATATATACATGGTGGTATATTTGAATGTCTCTCTCTCTCTCTCTTTTTTTTTTTTTTTTTTTTTTTTTTTTTTTTTTTTTTTTTTTTTTTTTTTTTTTGTTAGGATTGAGGCACAAACACCTCAAATTCAGAATAGTTCCAGGAACCTTCTTTTTAGAATTCATGAAACTTCTGGTTTTGGTAAACAATGAATTGTAAATTCCTGCACTTAAGAGTATTTTTTTTTTTCTGGAGTAAATATTGTCAAGCTAAAGTCTGCATAGTTATTTGAGGGTTAGAGATGCCAGATTTGGAAGAAAGGGGGCAATACTTATTGGGCAGGGAGCTTTTTATACAGCTAACAGCTGTCTGAACCACTGAGACACTGATAATGTTCCAGGTGATCTCTGCTGGGATGGATTATTGAGCATCATGTAGCTAAAATGACTGGATGTTCACCACAAATGTAATTTGCCTCACAGCTATTGCCACGTTGCATGGGGTAGTGGAGTAGAGAGCATTACGCTTGTCTCTAATTCACTGAGAGTCACAATAGATAAATTGGAGGTCAAAAAGGCCTTTTGGGAGAGCTCTTGCTGAAAAGGGTTATATAAATGTAAAGTAGTATTATTATTATTTATGAGCAGTTTGAGTCAAATGTCATGTTGGATGCATTTCATCAATCTGAGATTAGACTTGGGCCTGTAGCTCAGCAACAGCTCAGTGATACAAACAGATAAGGGGATGTTTTACCAGGCTAAACAGAATCTCAAATAAAACAGCAAGTACTTCTCTACAACAGCCCTCCCATTTAGTGATATTTCTGAAGCCTGGCATTTGGAACGGCAGATGGGATGGCACAAAGCTTTTCCACCAGGGCAAGAAATGACATGCAGTCTCCAACCCATTGCAGAAGTGTTTAATTTAGATCCCATTAAGATTTTTTGCTACACAATAGAACTGTGGAAATAGATATCAATATTTTATTAAATGCATGGATTACAGCTGTATAGAAATGTTAGGGACACTGACAAACCCATTGCCAACAAGCGTAGCACATTCTGTCCTTTCAAAAACCTTTATTGTGCAGTGAGCTTTTCTCTCCCAGGAAAAGGGAAGAGTCCACTCATCTCTACCTTATTCCCTCTGCTCACTATATATGAGTGTAAATATCCTAGAGGGGAAAAAAAAGAAATTAAGCTTTCTCCCACTGAGACTGGGGAGACATATTTCTAGCCCACAGATAGATAGATATGTAAATACACTTGATTTCTGAAGTAAAATCTATTACCATTCCCCTTTTGTATTTTCTCTCCACTGGCTCTAATTAAGTTTACTCTAAAATGCTTGTGAGGTAACCTTGTTACATGAAAGAGAAAGATTATACACTATAGGGTGGTTCCTGCTAGCTTGACCATCGTTTAGAAAGCCAGGATTTAATATCCTTTAAGCTTTTCTGTTTGCAGACTCATTTTATTTAAACTGCATTTGTATAAACTGTTCAGCAGATTAGAGAAGCAGCACTATAGCCTTAATTTCAGTGTCACTTTCCAGCTGTTTTGGTCAGGCTTCATGCCTGGATTTAATGTATTTGTGCACTAAAATGAAAATACATCTCAATGATAAATCCTCTCCAAAGCAGAGTGAAATAGCAGTAAATAACATCTGTTGAAACCAAGTGAAAATAAAAACCGAAAGCCCAAAGGAAGACCAGATACAGTAGGGAGCTTGAAAGCAAACCAAATGTGAAGCTCAGGCTTAAAAAGAGTGATTAAAAACCTTAAAATTATCCTTAGATGGGGAATGGGGAATTTGAGCTACCACTTGTGCAGGTTTGTCAGTTCCATATGTACAGGGATCACTTATTAAAAGATGACCGTTGCATGGTTGGGACTGGTCCAGGCCTCCTTAAATTCATCTCTGGGATATGTAAGTTCCTTACAGATATTCATAATAGTCCGTGATTATCGCAGAAATAAATTCATGCAATGATATGTTCTTGAAATTGAATCAATGGGAAGGGCAAACAGATCTCCTTTTCAGTCAGCTCAAAAGAACAAATCCGGGTATCCCAGCTGTTCCATTCCCATCATATTTACAGGCCCAGAGCTAAGCACCTAAATACCTGCTCTCTCTCATATTTATTTATTTCATTTCATTTCCCAGTGTCTCTGATACCCTTCTAGCCAAGATTAAAGACAAGCACAGTCTGAAATCAGCTGTAAAATCAGATGTAAATCTTTTTATGCAGCTAGCCATTGTCATCTATATTTGAAAAATCTTGGGTTTGTTCACTGTGTTACAGACACAAGTTCTTTACAGGCTTGGATCCATGTTCTTCTTCACCTAACACTTCCATTTTTCACAGATAAATGCCAGACACTGCAGCTGTGGCAGTTCCACAGTGTTCAGTGGACTGTAGTGTATTTGCAATGGAAAAAAATATGACAGGGAAGGACTTGGCCCTCCCAAGACTCGCTTTGATTTTTCTCTTTTATATAACAGTGTGGATGAGAGGTAGAGGAATGCAATAACTTCCATAAGTATCCACTTACATTTAAATAGAATTTTACTCTGGCTTTACCTTCAAATTATGAATATATGATTTATCACATTTTACCCAGGCAAATGAAAGAGACTCTTAAAGCCTGAGTTTTCCTGAGGTACCACAGACATCTAAAATTACTTCCACATTTAAAGTAGCATAAAAGTCACTTCTTTCACCTTTACAGGACTATTTGAGCTTACAGGTATAATCCATAATTCTTGTTTCATTTTGATTTATATGAAGTGGTAGAAGGACATAGCATTCTCAGAGTAGGTTTGGGTGGACAGATGCTATGCCATGTTCCATTGGGTTGCATTAATTTGCAGTATGGGTTTTGCCAGTGCAAACTTAAATCTAATGTAGTTTGTGGATGGGCAAACAGTGACAAGTCATAAATAAGTCAGACAAGGAACTAATGCTTACCAGCTCAGAAAAAGAATGTGTGCTTTTACAAAATTTTGGGAAATTACAGAAATGTGAAGCAATTTATGCTACTTAAATTCTGGAGAATATCCAAGCATCAAAAAAGTTGCTTCCTTAAAGCAAATAAGGCTTAATCCTTAACTGTGGTAGTATATGGTGACTTTGAACATGTTGCAGAAATGTAGCGAACAGTAGTTTTAATTAAACCGTGGGAAATAGTATTCCCTAAAATAAGTGATTTTCTGTGGAGTTTTGTCATTTGATTTTTGATTAACCTTTTTATTTTTTAATAAATAAAATTGTTTGTTCCTTGTTTACACATAGTTATAGGTGGGAGGGAAGAAAAAAAAGAATCAAAAATTCTTGCTAAATCCCAATTTAGTCCATGGAAAAAAACTTCAATTGCTCTTTACTTTATAATTTTGAGTGTTTTGTTTCAGCGGTTCTGTAAGTTGCAAGCAAAGTCATTTCCACCACATCCCCAGAAGACTATTCCACAGTCTAACAAACCTCATTCTAGGATGCTGAGATTTTTTTTCACAATTGTGTTTTAATTGATCTTTTAGAATAGCATGTACTATCTCAACTAAACTGAAAAGAATTGCAGAAGCTGCTAAGCAAAAGCCTGCTCAAGAAACAAAGCAAATCCTTGACTGGAGACGTGTCCTACAGACCATGGAGTATGCAGTGGAGAGACAGAAGGAAAGTGATAATCCCTTCATAAATATCATTCCTAGAGAGGAAAGAAATAGCATAAGAGGAATTTGGTGTTATTTCCTTTGATGTGCTGCTCCTGGTTTCCCTGCAGGCTGCAGAAGTCCTGTATGACTCCCACTGGCACAGGAAAGGTATTTGTGGCAAACACCTGCAGCCCTCCCGTGCCTGTTCTGGGAGCTTCGAGGTGCAACCAGCACAGCAAGCTTGCAGCTTGTCCTGACACAAGGAACTGGACCAGCACAGAGCCCATTAGGCAGAAATGTTTGTGGCTCGTGTGTAACCCATTGAAAATGAGTGTGATTGATCTGGGAGTAATTATTCTCTATTTCTTGCTTTGCTTTCTCCCCAAAGAACAATTCACACATGAACCACATAAAGGTGACAAACTACTGTTTTGGGGTGCAGTCACTGCTGGAGAGGAAAAGGTAAAATGAAGTGCACAGTTAACAGGAAAAAAAAAATTCTTCTGAGATCAGTAATTCTTCTTCTTTAATAGTCTGTCAGCCAAAACGAGTATAAGCATCAGAAGCAAGGAGCTTTTTAAAGCGATTATAAAATTGTTACTCCACAAAGAAATTACTCAAACACAAAATTTCAGCCCTCACTCACAGAAACTATAGAAAATGTCAAAAGCCTTAGGACAAAAAACTACCTTCCAAATCCCAAAAGCTGTGAAAATGCCTGTATGCCAGTGGTGAAAACCCTTTCTGGAAGAACAAGATCAGAAATTATTTTACCAAGGGCTAAACAGATAGAGCAGCTGAATAACACTAAAAGTGAATTCGTATTAATATTTATGGATGATTTATGTTAACTTGTGGGAGTGTTGTTTTCTAATTTTGCTGAGGAAACTTAGTAATGAACCTTGCATTTCTGAAGTTTTGTCTTTGCTTAGAATTGCAAGAGAGGGAAAGTGGCAATTAAAATTACATTGTTGATACCACTTTCTGTTCAATAGCAGATAGAGGACAAACATAAAAGCTGTCAGTCTTCCAAATTTCTCTGAATGAATTGACTAATAATGACATTATACAATGGTATTACTGTAGAATATAAACTGTATTACATAATCCCCTGAAATCTTCTGCTTCTGGGGCAGTCCTGACTGAGTATTTCTGTAATCTGAAGATTGATCAAATCAAGCTGGGGATCAGAAAGTAGAAGTCCAGAGAAGTACAGATTCTAAACAGCACCCTCCCATGCATTTAACTTGACCTGGTTTTAACTGAAAGTGTAAAGTATTTTTCATGCCTTTTCTTTAAAGAAAATATTTCTGTTGTGACTGCTACCTTTCAGAGTCTGACAGGTTCCATCTGCAGGTCTCATACCTTGCTGTGGCAGAAAGTGCAGCTCTGATTTCCCCTGCCCTACTCTGGCCCTTGCTTCACCTTGCACAATGCATGCATTCATGCCTTGCAGAGGGCCAGGCAGAAACAGGAATATATAAAGGACAGAGAAGAGGGAGAAAGTATAAACAGATCTTAAAGGAATCTATGCATACTAATCTTAGGTTGGATCCTAGGATTGTACAAGCATGGACACAAATCAATATATTGCACATTTCTTACTGAAAGAAATTGCTCTTCAAGTGTTTGAGTGCTCTGATGTGTCTGCGGGTTGAAGGGAAAACCTGGGGGGTGACCAGCTGCCAGTGGAATCTATGCTGCTTACTATCTAACTTCTGTCTCTCTGACAAGGAGAACAGATCAGACCTGAATGACGTATGACGTGTGTGTTTCAAGTGCAGGTATCCCTCTGTTTTCATCTGACTTCCCTGTAACCCCTGGAGAGGGTTACAGACAGATATGGAGGCATATTTGTCTCTCTTACTAAAGAGACACAGGGCACAGTCTTGTATGCTGCTCCCTGGTCCTTCAGAGTTTTAAGCAGAAGATACCTGTTCGGGAGCAACTCATCCATACTGCTCCATAAGTTCCCAAGGTTGTTGAAACTCCCCGTGGGGAGTTATCATGGTTATCAGGGCTCTAAAAGGCCTGGAAAAGATGCAGAAGCTGGCTTTTCTTCTCAGCTTCTGACAAAGGCAGTGGCACAGCATAACTTCTTATTATATGGGAGAGATGGGAGGCATCTTTCCAGTTGGGTAATGGAGCATGATGAAGGGATCTTGAGCTCAGCCTGAGCAAGCTGGTGTCTGTGTGTGAAGCAGGGCAGAGATTGCTGGTTTGATGCAGGATCATCACAGCTGGGTTAGCACGGCAATGTGCCAAGAAGATTAGCCCAACTCCTCAACAGAGCTTGCTGTATTTTCCAGTTTCACGAGTTAATTTTCTTAGTATGAATTTTCAGACAGCTTGCTTTATCCACTGGACTCATTAGAAACTCTCCTTGATCAATGACCAGAGGACAATATGCTTTTATTTCTTCTAAGATTCATTAAATGGTTCTATTTGAGCATTCTGTCTGCTAACCAGGAAAGTCAATATAGGGAATGCTTTAGGAATCCCAGACTCTACCATGGCTCATGTAATATGAACTGGCTTCATGTATGATTTTTCTGCCTATCAGGCATTAATAATTCTTTTTACATCCTGATCTAAGAAAATAAATACAACTAACAGCTATTGTACTTCATGACAGTGATGTTGAGCACGATGCCTATCTGGACATATTCTTTTAAATAAGTCCAGGCCTCTGGAATTTCTCACAGAAAGCTAACAATAAACACTATAACACTATAAAATAGCAGTCCTTCCAATAAAATAAACAAAAAGCTTTGCATTTCTGACTTGTAGTATCCAAATATGGTTAGTTTTTTCAGGGTTTCTTTTAATTGAAATCTCTGTGAATTGCTTTACTGACATCTTCAAAGGAAGCTGTGAAGTTCTACTGGCTTCAGTTCCCATTGGCAAGTAAGGTGTGCAGATGGCCATAACAGCTAAAGAGGAAAGATAAGGAACAGGGAACCTCCTTTTTGCACATTACAGGTACATCTTGCTTGGGCCAGAGGAGAGATTGATATTTTAGTGATTTGTATCTATAGCATAAGTCTGCAGTAAGGAAATAAACATGTGTGCCTTTTAAATACCAGTTTGTACTGATTTTTTTCCACAGAATCCACAATCCAACCTTTTTTTTCCCCCCTGATTTTCTCAGGAACGCACATTCTGTAATTCCTTGCCTTAAGAACTGAAGGGTTTTGAAACTCTTATTCTGATTTTGTCTTACTGAAAGAATTAGTTTGCTGGAGGAAAAAAAAAAAAGAATCACAAGATAAAGACAAGAATTACACAGAAAAGCAGTCTTGGTAAAAAGTAACACAGAGTGGGTTGGGAAATGTGTAACTGGTTCATGGCCCGTTGATCTTACTGCAGAACCACTTTTTCTATACCACAGCTTAACAAGCCATCTGCCTTGCCAAGGTCTCATCAAGGACTGATTGTTAAATTTTGAAGAAAATCTTCCTTAAACTGTTACCACATGTGACACAGATTAAAGGGTTCCAGAGCCCCAAGTTTCCCTGTTTTTCGCAGAAGTTGGCTGCCAAACAATTCATTCGTCTTTCCCCTCTGTAATCCTATCACACATCCAGTGCTCTTTCTGATCGCCTTTTCCAATGCTTGAATTTTATAAATATCTGTCTTTTTTTGTCTTCCCCATGACTACTTTGAAGAAATGCAAGACTTTTGAAATGGGTTTGTTCATTTTATTCCGACATACTATCCTTCTTAACCTCCTGTCCTTATCTACTGATTAGGAGTGTTGGGAGCAATTAAACAGTTGCAGCGGTCTGCCACTGAGCTGGCTGCACTTCAGGGCTGAGAGAAGTTGCACTGTAATATCTCTCTGGAAGTGAAAGTCTCTGGGTAAAGAGAAAAAAAATAATGGGAAGTTAATGCGGTTTAGCATCCTTTCACGCCACATTTTTTTCCATGTGAGAGGATGTAGTTTTGAACTATGGGATACACACAGGGGAGAAAGGGAACAAGAAGAGGTGGACCTGATATTTATCCAAAACTCCAAAGAATATTATGTGATAACCATAACAAAAAGTCATTGGGAGTGCTTATAGGGATAACTCTTCAACATAAGAACTGATACAAACAGCAGACGAAAGAATAAGAGAAGAAAAAGAGACAAAAACATGAAGAGTGCTAGTTATTTTCCTAATTGCATTTATCTATTATTAGAAGAACCAGTTTAACACCACAGGAGATGCCCCACTCAACCAGACCTATGGTCCATCCTGCCCCAGACTCTACTTCCAACAGTGGCAACACAGTGGTAATTTTGGGGAAGGTCGGGAGAATGGGCACTCCAGGCAGTCAGTCCCTGGCCTTGGTATTACTCCAGCCTTCAGGACTGTTCTGTGTGTTAGAGGGTGCATCCCTGCCTAGGTCCTTTTATCCATCTGTCTCTGCATCTCTGGTCTATTGTATGGCTAAGCCTTCTCTGAACCTGCTCCCTCAGGTCTGACAGCAAACATTCCCTGCCACACAAGGTAGTATTTTCACTTGTTTTAAGCCAAGCTCTGTATTCCCTATTCCTAGTATTGCAGGATCCACCACCTGAATTATTTAACCAGCTTTAATCTTATTCCCCCTGTTGTCATTTTTAATTTTTAATTCAGATTGAAGAGTTTCTGTCTTTTCAGTCTTCCCTTGTAAAGAAGATTCTCTGACTCTTCCATTGCTCTAATTGCCTTTCTTTGTACCTGAAAGAACATACTATCAACCGGAACCCAAAATATTTTGTGGTTTGTTTTGGTTTTTTGAACAAGCAAAGGGATTTATTCAAACTTTGGATGCCTCTTCAGATATTTTCTGACACATTATCAAACTACTTTTTTTGCTGCATCGTGACTCTACTTGAAAGCTCAAGACAAAATATTTGGTACCCTAATGTATTTTCCAAGTGTGTTTTCTAGTACTAAACCATTGAACAACACCTGAAAAAGTAGTTCACATATACTAGAAACATATGTCTACTTATTCATTTTTACAAATGTCACTAAAACTTTGTAATCTGTGTTACCTATTCTTCTCTTATACATCAAAGTTTTTAAGAATTTTCATGCCTACAGATGCAAATGGAAACCTTTTCTACTCATTCTTATCACTTATGGATAAGATCCTGAATAAATTTGACTTGTCTGCCATGATTAATATGCCTTAAAGTAAAAGTAAGGCCTGAAATCTGACTTAAAGGCATTTCTTCGATGTTCTCCCTGACTCTTTTGAGTATGCCTCTATCCACTGTTTGGTATTTTTCTGCTCCGTCACATTGTTATTATTTTTTTTCTGAATTAGCAGTTTCAGCAGCCAGTTTGGATATAGACTCTTCCACCCACCCTATTTACAATTCCCATATATCTTTGTATAATTCCTTCCTGTGCAGATAGAGATATACTGACCTGTAAGTCATGGGGATCTCTCTGCATTCTTTCTCCTATCACTTAGAGGAAAACTGGGTTATTTCTTTAAATTTGTGTTTCTATACAGAGGCTCTTAAACTGTACATCAAGATTTTGCCCTCTCTCTGTGTTTGTCTGTTGTTTGTTCCAGTCTTAAAATATAATGTATATAAACTCTAACATCTTCTTTGTCATCAAAAATTTATTCTCTCTTGTTTTGAAATACTTCAGGCACAAGGTGTGAACCAAAATGTATTTTGGTGTCTAGTGATGGCTGCTCAAAGCCACAGACATAAATTTTTGTTTTATGGAAAAATAACCTGCTATTTCCCCTCTCCAGAGTGTAATGTATCCAGAAAGGGTTCCCTTTCAACAATCCAGTTTCATTACTTAGGCCTTGAGCAGTCCCTGTGCAGCGTGTCTGTAACACCTGTGTGAGTCTTGGTGTGACAGAGACAATATTTTTAGTGTTTTTCAGGAGAGCCTTTCCCTGCCCCCCCAGCCTTTTGCTGGCAGAGACCTTCTGCAACATGGTGCAAGGATAAGAGAACAAAATACAGACTCATTAAAATGCCTTGTGGGTAATCCAGCCTGTCTGATGTAGTGTGACATACTGACCCACATAAGAGCAGACAATCCACCTCCTCCCTGGAAGTGCCTGGACATGGAGAAGGGTATTTAGCAGGGCTGAGGTTTAAAAAAAAAAAAAAAAAAAAAAAAATCCTGCATAAAGTGTAAAAAGCATCCATTTCTTTCCCTTTCCCAAACATTCCACAGGCAAAATTAATACTTTGGGTTTTTTTCTTTTCTTAATTCTCTACCTGGCTGCTTTGTGTCCCATAAACCTGGTCCCTGGCTGCTTTTATAGAGGCACTCAGAAAAACGTGGCCATTCTTGGTGTTGTAGATAATTGTTAAGCATTTTCTCCCTTGCAGAGATAGTGTTATCAGAACAGGTAGTATTCTCAGGTGTTCTTACAGCCTTTGGAAAATAGTTTTACTATAATCTGTAGGCAATTTTCCCTCTAATGCCATGGGCATGTGCTGCTCCTTTTGTGGCTGTTTACCAATTCTCTAACAGACTAATAGAAGAATCATTCACTTGGTGGCAATCTGAAACTTTAAAACACCCTCAAATGCCTCATTTTGGACCAAATAGAATAGTTTGTTGTCTGTGAATGATTAGTCCCTCTCATATCTTCCTTGCTCTATTGCTTTCAACTCGTTTATCTCAGGGTGCATTTATTTGCTTGCGCTGGCCTGTTTAGAGCTACTGCATCCCTTCGGTGAGAGCTTACTGTATTTTCCTCATTTGCAGTAATCAGCGAATTTCCATGATCTATAATCATAACAAGTCAGTTGAGGCATGTTCTTCAGGAAACTAATTTCAGTCACTAGGGCTGGGGTGTCATCTCCACTTCTGTCATGTTATGTAAGACGAAGCAAAAGAAATCACAGTGCTGGACAAAGAAGTGTTTGAAAGAGCAGGGCTAAAGGGAGAAGGATTTTTTTTGCATCACTTTTGTGAAGAACAAAGTTTCTCAGCTGTACTGGAGTGTGTCTTCATAATGGTCTACCTGCTTTTCATAAAAAGGTTGAGGTATCATTGTTCTCGGGCCTTTTCAGGCCTTCTAGGTAGCCATAAGCAGCTTTAGGACCAGCACAGCTCACCTGAGTCACTTTAGCGCATTGCGCAAGGTGTCCACTGCAGTGCTTCCCCAACAGTCAAAGAAATGAGGGTCGGGAGAAGGTGAAGTGGGAACAGGTAACAGCGGAGGTGCAGCTATGAGTTCACACTCCTTCAGATCCCTTGCCTCTGTGAGAGGACTTGCATAGGACTGCCATCTGTGAACCACAGAGAGGGATTTCCTGATTGGGTTTGGTTTGCGTTGGGTTTTTTTCCCCCCTCAGACACAAGGTGTAAAGAGAAAATCTAAGGTCTTTCCACCGTGGGGAAGAAGACTCTGGCTAACTGGAACCCAACACAAGGAAAGGGTAGGATGGGGAAGTACCTGCAATAACAACTGTGCTTAATTTTGGCCAGGGCACCAATATTAAATCATTTACACTCAAGAAGCTTTGAGGTGCTCTCTGGTAATAAGACAGACATAGGCACTATTCTTGGTGCCTCTCCTCCAGTATCAGGAACTGGTCTCTGGCACTGCAGGCTTGTTTCTGAAGGAAAAGCATAAGTGCTGCACCTAACCCTGAGGCAGTTTCCCAGCAGTTTTCAGTTCAAGTATTGATCAATTCTGGTCCTATAACTGACCATACCCTTAGGAAGCATGGATATAATTTTTTTAGCTATTACTGAAAGAAGTAGGAAGAGAATAGATCAAGTCAGCCAATTTTTTACTGATCTCCAAAATAATCCTTAGTTAAGTACAACAGAATGTGGCAGAAAAATGTGTCTGTGCGCAGATACAAAAGAATCACAAATTTAAAATATTTCTGCAGCATATGATATATTTTATATTAACAAGCATGACACAAATTTAGAATCATGAAAAAAAATTTGACTCTTGAAGACCTCTGGAGGTCATTTAGTCCAACCTCCAACTCAAACTGGGCTCAACTAGAGCAGGATTTTTGTTCAATACCTTGACCAATTGAATTTTGAGTGTTTCTGAATTTCGAGCTTTCCAAACTTCTCTAGGCACCTGTCGTGGTGTTTGAACCCCTTATGATGAAAGACTAGAGCTTCAGGTGTCCCAACAAGTTCTTTTCACAAGATGCCTGCAAGAAAAGTCTGGCTCTGTTTTCTGTACACTCTGTTGTTAAGCAGAAGACAGAAACTTGAAGACAGGCAAGAGAAAAGGCTTGAAAAGAGGTGATAGTGAACCTGGAAATTGCAAGTAAAATTTTCAAATTGGCTGGCTTTCCTT
Organism: Chamaea fasciata; assembly: GCF_029207755.1. Lineage (NCBI taxonomy): Eukaryota > Metazoa > Chordata > Aves > Passeriformes > Sylviidae > Chamaea > Chamaea fasciata. The sequence continues at coordinate 18,347,911 of NW_027094087.1, read as the reverse complement.
TCAGAGTTACTGAGTGTTGGCAGACGGAGAGCTTGGAAAGGCATGCTGTTAAGATGATCTTTCACACAAAGAATCCTGGTTTGCAGATGTGCTAGGTAAGTAAGTATAAATCTATGTTTTGTGTCCATTTTTTTATTTATTTTGACTTAGAATAGATTTTCGAAGATTAGAGTCTCCAATTCAGGGGGTTTTTTTTATTTTATTTTTTCTCTAAATGAAGAAGAGAGTGTCTGAACTCACTAAGCACTGTTGGGTTTGGGATATCGCAAAAATGTGCAGAAGAAGAAAAGACAACTTAAAGGTTGGATAAGAAGTTCGACTGCACACCTGCATGCTTAGAGAGCCAGTATCTCAGGGAACCTTCCAGCCTGATCACATCAGAGGTGGGCCTTTAGGTGTGTCACTAAACTGTCCCTTTCATTCAGTCAGACGAAATTAAATATTCCAGTAGGGATTTACAAAAGGTGTTTCAAGTTTTTTTCCTGCCCCGCACCTCTTCTCCCTGCACATCCTTCAAAAAATGAGGTTAGGAATTGCTAGCACCAGGCTCTCAGCAGCGGGAGCAGGGACTGTGCTAGGGCTTTGTGGTTGCTACAAAGTAGAAGCAAAACACCACAGGGATAGGTACTTGTAAGTCATGCAGAAATAAACCTTGTGCTCAAATTGCCGTTGCCAAGAAAGGTTTCACAGGTTGACACTGGTACTGCTGTGCAAGTGCTTTGACTGGAAAGAGCAACTTTTATTGCATTTGTAAGGGAAAAGGCTTAATTACTTTATGTTTTTTAGATAAGTAAACTCTCTTCTTTCTTCAAATTACCCTTGTTTGTGCTTTGGGTTTTTTCCCCCAGAAGTCAGTGCAAGAAGTTAATATAAAACCAAGGTGGTACAGTCCTGACCTCCATTAAAAAGCTTGCCAACTTGATGGCAGTTCCTTGCCGGTATTTTGATTTCCCTGGTCACACCCAAAAGATTTCTTTTGTACAGTTTTTAAACTGTGCCTCAATTTGCTTTAATGCATGCTGTCTGAGGAAAAAAAAAAAAAAAATTTCCTTTTATTGCTACTTCGTTCTGTGTTTGTTTCCTTAAATTTGTAAGCCAGTAAACATACTGACAAGCAACCTTTAGGGAATTTCTAAGGTCAGTTTAGAGAAGGATAATTTGTGATGCTGCTAATCCCGATGTAGTATTAGCACTTTCAAATAAGTCTAACTACACTTTAAGGCAAGGGTATTGATGCCATCAATCAGCACTGATATCTTGCCATCACAGAATCAAGCCCTTTGGCACTTCTCACATGTAATATGGCAGCATAATCAATTATTATAAATGCACCATTATATGCAACATAGTATTTCTATCAGTTAACTTGTAATTTTAAGCACCATGTGAGGTTAACAAGCTTAAGACCCAATGCTGAGAAAGAAAAAGTGTCATTCAGTCCTTCTTCGGCCTCAATTAATATGAAAAAAGGATTATTTTTAAAATGTTTGGCTCACAAACCGCTGAGAGAAATACTTGAATTGTTTTCCACTGCATTATTGCTTGCTAAAAGTCTAAAGGTGCCAATGTATTCCTTTTGGAAATGGAAAGGCAGATGAAAACGTGTGTGAATACCACCAGTGCCACCTAGTGCTGCTCTGCCGGGAGAGGTGCAGTGGTTCCACGGAAACTGCTGCCTTTCACAGCAATACAACCTCACCTCGTTTTTCCAACCCAAACAGGTCAGGATAGTGTTGCTCCTGTGCCATCCTGTTTGCCAAAGTCTTAAGAAATGAAGGTAAAGGCGCCTCAAAATCTGTAAGGTATCATATTTCACACTTCTGGGCTTATTTTGCCAGTAGGTTAGCAAGATGGTAAAGGCTAAGCATCTGCATCTGTCTGTATTTTCATTAAAATGCTTATGGTTGGGATTGCCAGTGATTGCATATGTGAACAGCATCTGAGCAAGGCTGGGACCATGACTAGCTGGGTTCTAGCAGGAAAACTCACTGAATATAAAATAGCAACTAAAAAACTTTTCCTCTCTGCTGTGTTTTATATGACCTCACCCTAAAGCATTGTTTTTATCTACTACATCCTTGTGCATGTTCTCTGAATAAATTTGACTCTCCTATACTGAATTTGCAGCCTTGGGCTTGGTCCTTCCCTTTTATTCAAGAAAATAAACAAATAGAATTTTCACTGTCAAGTTTAGAGAGAAGGTCATGCATGCACAGTAAGTCAGAAAGAACAGAAGCTGAGAGCTTTACATATGAACTAGTGTCAGGGAACAACCATCTCTACCTATAAAAATTATTTCAATTCAGTAAAATACATGAGAACTGGGTTTATGAGCTGTCAGGGAATTGCTTTACTTTACTATTTCCTCTGTAGAAACATGTTCCTTTTGCACTGCCATGTTCGGGCTTTGGTTGCTGCTGGGATCTGGGTGCTGGAGCAAAGGAGGAATGGGGCTACTGAAAGGACCTTACCTTGCTGTGACTTCTCTTGCTCCTGGGATCATGCCATGCTTCAATGTTCATCCCTAAGTTCTCCCCACATGTCTGCAAGGAGATGTGTGAAGGTTTGTGTTTGAAGTCTGTCCATTCCCCCTGTGCATGCTGGACAGTAATTCAGCAGAGAGAAAGCTTGAAACTAAGGAAGCTCAATGTTCTTTTCTGACACTGTGTAGTTTATCCAGCCCATGGTGGCATATTTATACTGCAAATAGTGTGTGCATACTGCTGAACACAAGGAGGAATTACTGTTAGTGCCCTAAGATCAAATGGGCCATGCCATTACCCTGCAGTGAAGCAGGGCTTGGTATCCTGGATGCAAGACAGTCTCAGTGAGGCTCTTGAGCTTTGGACACTTGAAGCAGCATTTCTGAACAGCATCACACTGATCTCACAGGCAGGCCAACCCAGTTGATGCTAAGGCTATTACCTCTAATAAGATTTTTCAGAAAAGCATGAGGCTGTCTTTTAGAAAGGAAGCTATTTGTTCATGGCAACACAAGGCTCTACATCACTATGTTGCTGCCTTTTACTTCTTCTCTTCAAGAGGCTTCAAGTAAGTACTTGTAAATATTAGGTTCAATCTGACATCTTGGACTAGGTGATCTTTAGAGGTACTTTCTAACACAAATCCTTCTATGATTCTTTGCTTATTGATCACAGAATCACAGAATGGATAGGGCTGGAAGAGACAACATACAAGTTTGAAGCTGAAATGTAAAAAACTTCACCATTAATCCCTTCAGCCTCTGTTTCGTGCATCTCTGAAGTCCCAGTCTTCAAAAACGGAACACACATACCCTTAGAAATCTCTGAGATGGAAAAAAGCCTCATCTGGAAATCTTCCTTGCTACCTTCCAGGTTGTGATCTGGAGCTCCATATAGCTCAACTAGCTCATGATTAGCTATGTTGTGTCTTCAGTATCTTGTCCGTTTTGTATGCGTCAACTTGTAAAAACTTTTAAAGTATCACAAGTCTTAGAGAAGTAGCTGTAGGGAAGATTCGAGACTGTGTCATCTAACCTGAAGCTGTAGTTGCCTGAATAAAGTTTTTAGACTGACCGTGGCATCCAAATTATAGGTCTAGGACTTCAAAAAAGACCAGCCTGAAGAGATAGGCAGTTTCTGAAGTACCTTTGAACATACAATTTCTACCCATCTCTGCCTCAGGTGCTATACCCCAGGAATGCTGTGAGGATGAATGTTAGACATCCGTGGTGAGGTCCTGTGGTAAAGAGGGATACATCTTTATCTGCCGTAATGTACTTATTTTATCAGGGCTTTGCTAAGTCCCTTGTAGCCAGGAACAACCCTGTGTGAAGTGTGCAGGTCAGTGAAGCTCTCAAGGTTTGCAAAATGAACACAGTAAGAGTCTTTATTGCACATGTCTTAGGACCCTTGAATGCAGGAGACAAATTGCTGCATAATCCATCACTTTTCCAGTTGTTTTGCCCAAGAGCAGCCTGTTCTGATTTGAAAGGAATGTTCCTTACCTTGGATCTCCAGTGGTGCCTATGTAGAGCTAAGAGTTTGTGGGAATTGTTTGCCAAACTATATTCAATCCTCCATGGCAATTCTCTGGTGGTTTCTTGGGCAACATCACTTTCTCTGTCCAAACCACTGCTGGTTTCTGTAGTGCTCTACACAAGGAGGCATCCCTGTATGATGTTGCTGATTGACATCATGTCCTACATGCCTCTTCCCATCAGCTTCTGCATGATCCCATAACCATCATCCCATCCTGTTTTCCAGTACTACCACCTTTTGGATATGAAGCTGCATACACCTCTTTTCCTTTTGACTTTAGTTCACACACTGCTGGCCTTCTTAAGCCGTGTGTCTCTGATTGTTAATGCCAGGTGTGTGCATGAATGGATTGCTCAGCAGTACAATTTTTGATCCAGATTCAGTGCTGAATTTCTGTCACATTCCTGCCAAATTAGCAAGAGCTTATGTGGGCTTTCAGCTTTATGCCAGCTTTAAGCTGGCTGTGGAAGGATAGATACCTAATTTGAATAAAGCTAAGCAGGTGAGGACAACAGGTGACACTTGATCTGTTATAGAGCTTGTCGGTGCAAAATTAACCTACCAGAGCAATTTTTTAAAGAAATGTGAATAGGCAACTTCATTTCTTGACAGAGCAGAGTTATAGCTAAAAATTATTTCTGATGTGGTACAGTATACCCTAAAACTGCATGGTACTACCTAGGTTATGGTCTTACATAAGCATAAGACCTCTCACAACAAGCCTTGTTTCTACTGTCATTCTAGAAACTTGTTGAAATTAGGTGCTTTTCCAAGTGTTTAAAATAAAAAAACAAACAAACAGAAACCTCCCTCAAAGTTTACTGACCAGCAAATTAATATTCTTCTCTGCCATTGCTCTACATGGTGTAAAGTTTTGTGACAGTATCTTTGTATCTTTTGCTTCATTCATTATATGAGGGTTTTAAACTTTCTGCTACTTGATATTTAAAAAGAACCAATTGATAGTTTGAAGCAGAAGACAAAAATCAGATTTCATTGTTCTTTTAAATCAATATTTTTAAAGAGTACTAGAACAAAAATTTTTATGGCACTATTAGTCTTGCATGGCATTGAAATTCTAATTTACATGATAATAACAACAATGGAAACCATCCTTCAGCAAGATTAAATACTAATGATAATGTATCTTCCCGAGATACTTTAGCATTTCTGCCAAGAGCTGGAACTACAGAGGTCTGAAAATGAAAGATGCTGAAGACCACCACATCAGAAGAGACCCAGTTCTAAACTGAGGAAAGGATGATCAGAATCAATTTTTATTGGCTAGGTTAATAAAGATGTGTGGAAGAAAACTAAGCCTATAGATGGGTGCCAGCGAAAAGAAACACTGCATTTCTGACCAAGCACTTCCTCAGACTTGTTGAATATAGCAATGTCCTTTTCTCAAGAGCATCTATATTGCTCTACTTCTGCTCACCTGAACCATCCCCTGGCTCAGAGCAGATATTACTTTTCCAGAAACAGTAAAACCCAGAATTTTGTGGGCCCATTCCTTCTTTCATTCTGCACACAGTTCTGGGTTACTAACTCCTGAGTTCAAACAGACAAAAGCAGCTAAGATGTCTTTGGCTGAAATCCTAACCTGCTGAAAGATAAAACTCTCCAACTATTGCTCAGATGACTCATTAGCCAAGACCTATCTAAAATACTTTTAAAAATCATTTTTTCAAAGGAGCCTACATTTGGATGCCTTGTCTTTCAAAGAAGTTCTGGAGAGGGTCCTGTTCACACCTGAGCCTAGAATCACAGGTGTAGAAGACTTGAAAGGCTCCTGAGAAATAATCTTCTCCATACTTCCACAGAGAGCCAGGATCCTGTTACGCCATGACCTTCTCTCAAAAGATGTTTGTCCTGTTGATTTATCAAAAGCATCCAGTAAAGACCATTTTGCATCCTCTTCTGATAACCAGTTCCTGCCTGTCACTCACCTTCCAGGTGTTCGCCTTAGGTCTCCCTCAGCTCTCCTCTGGTGGAATCTAAACCAAATTGTTCCAATCTTTTAATAGAGAGCCATTTATGCACTGAAATGCACATCAGCATTACAAATAGCCCTCTGTGTTTTATATATCTCAAATGTGTCAATATGAAATGTATAAATGGATGGATGGATGGATGGATAGATGGACGGATGGATGAATGGATTACTTGCAACAACATCATATTTGCTTTGTGGACCGTAACACTGAAGATGCTTATTAGCAGAATGGTCAATTATTCCCAGATTTTATTCGAGCTCTTGGTTCCTCTTTCCTAAATACAGTGCTCTCTTCTTGTCTCTGAGGTTCTGAAATCTAAGACTGATTTCAGATATTTATCCACTGTACAAAGACCACTTTGCATTCCAGTTCTGGCATCCCTTTAGTCTGATGCCTTCCACAAGTATTGTTCTTCATTCTATTAGAATAATGCATAGGGTCACATTTTGGGTATTATTTGCAAGAATCACCCCAAAAAAGGTCATCCCCTAGTCTGCCCTACTTTTACAACGTTTAGGGAACAGTTCTTGTGAGGGCTGTGTTTTGTTGTGGTTGTTTTCTTCTCAGTATCACCCATCCACACTAGGATCATGCACTCCTCATATGTTCATAGTAGTGGCATACAGGATAGTGTCAGAAATCCTACTGACAACAGGATTCATATGCCACAGTTTTTTCCTAGTTGTTTGGACAGACATTCTGCTAAAGTAAAATAAAACTAACTAAAAAACAGGAGTAAAGGTTTCACAAAATCTGCTTTGGACCACTCCACTGGAATGTTTCTCATTGCTTTACAAAATTCAGATTTTGAAATAAGTACTAGTACTTAGCCATTTGTTTCAGAATTCTTCTAAAAAAAAAAAAAAAAAAAAAAAGGTATTCTGATTATTTTGTAGTTTTCTTAGGTTCTGCTAAGTTTCATTTTCCTCATTCAGTCCCTCAGGATCTCTCCATTCTTCATGACTTTTTGACATTGACTGCTTTAAGACTGTTCTTTAAATATTGATGGATTTCATCATACCTCACCCATGTAAGTATATCTACTTATTCTAAATGTTCTTCACCTTTTACCTGGAGATGGAACAAAATGCAGTATCAGCCCAGTCTTCTTCACAGCAGCTGTTGTTTGCTTCCTTTCCCATTAGGCATGGGGTTTGTATTCTCTTTTTCTTCCTTGTGCTTCTCAAATGCTTTGCTTATTTCATTCTGGTTTTTTTAGCTTTCTCTTGTGCAGTACTGGGTTTTTTATTTTTAATTGTATATTTTCATGCTTGGGCTGTTCCTTTGTAGTCAAATGCAGCTATATATCTTGTTTCTGCTTTTTTTGTAGTGCTTTTTTGATATTCAGATCTGTTATGATCCTCTGATACAGCTGTAATATTCTCTTACAGTGCTTCTTATCTTTCATCTATATTGGGATACTTCATCACTGTGTCTTTAATATAACTTGTCTCTCAGTACTGCCAGCTTTCAACAATACACCTTTATCCTTTGGAATATATTCCTAACTTAAATCTTCCCTACAGTTTTTGAACTTATTTTTGTTTAAGTCCATTGATCCTTACTTTCCTTATTTCATACCGTCCTTTACTTAGCAGTTGCCTTTTGCAATACTTTATAAATATTCAGACTTTTCAGCTAGCCCTCCCAAGTATGACTGGGGGGAGAAATGAATAGTTCTCGTAGCACTAGATTTCCCCATGGTGTTCTGTTTCCATTTAACTTTTGAGCTTCAGTGGATCCCAAAAGCCACTTTGGCCTTACGGTTAAGCTAATTTAGCATACTTGTTCTTTTTGGCAATTTTCTATATGTTCAGCCTTGCAGCTGGGTGATGTGTTCCGAAAAGCTTCTACCCTACGCTTGGTGTAGGGCAGAAGCACCAGGGATGCTGCTGCCCCACTGTGTGAAGCACTGCTGTGCACTCCACTGTTAGGTGATTTGGGAACTAGGGCAGCCTCAAGTGCAGAATCTGCAGATGGCTTTTGCAGAGGTAGGTGACATTAAATGCTCCTTTGTTTGGCAGAAAACAAAACTGGTTACTTGGGGGTACAGGTATGTGTATATAACCATGCATCCCAGCAAAGTTATGTATTGTTCTTGCTTTACAGTACCATCCTAGAAAATATGGTGTGCTAACTTCTGGTTACCTGTTCTTATCAATGCACAGCTTTGTATGTTTTATTCTGTTCCCAAAAATCAATTCTCTGCTTCCAGCTAAAAATCTTTAATAGGCTGCTGCTGGGAAATACTCCTCCCCTTCTTTTTTTCTCTCTTTCATAACTTCTTGCAACTGTGACTCCTGTCTCCCATGTGACCTTAGAGCAACCACTTCCACATATGTTTTGAAACCCTTTCTCCCTGTTTTCCTGGTCATGCTCAGTACCAACCTGCAAGACCTACAGACTGGATTATCATGTTCCTGTAGTAGTGGCAGTTTCATCCATGTACTATGATTTCAATTTCTTCCTGTTTTATTAACAAGTCCTAACACCTGGGCATAGATGGCTCAACATTACTGGCCATCTGATTGCTCTCCCTGGTTTGCCCTGTCCTCTCAGCATCATCCTTACAAGGATGATAATTTTCTGTTTTGTGCTGGCTTCCCATCACCACCCTCCTGCAGGGTGCTGGTCCATGTACAGTTAGGCCAGTGCTCAATACCACTCAAGCATCCTTGCATCCTACATCCTCAGGATCCATGCTTTGGAAACCCACTGCACAAGCTCAGTGTTGTGCACCAATATGTAAAAATAGATGAGATTAAAGCAGCCATGCAAATCCCACAGGGAAATGGTCTATCCCAAGCAGCATCTATGCTTGTTTGCCATTTATACTGATAATTAAAAACTAATGATAGATGCATGTGTGACAAGAAACAAACTCCCTTGGTTGAACGTGTGAGAAGAATTTTGCAAGGCAAGATTAAATCATGCCCCCTTCTCTGCTGGGATCCAAGTGTCAACCTTTTGTTTGTGAACTGAGAAATTAATTGTTCCACAATGGAATCAGACTTTAAATTAGTGAAAGATTGTGCTATAACTTCACTTTCAGTGGCTCAGCTGGCAGAACTGTGTCCTTGATTACCTAGACAACAAGTGCCCTTCATTGTTCCATCCTTCCTCACCAATTACATTTTTCATTCTCACAAAGCATCCTATTCCTATTAAAAACTTGAATGATTTACATCTGTCATCAGAGAGAACTGGAGTCTTCAACTCCAAATAGGCCTTGGGTGCCCTCATGTGATGTCCAGTATTTTCCTGGGAACAGTGATTTTCTGGGCCATAGGCAACTTTTCACTTAAAACTTTACTGAGACCACTGAGTTTATGTCAAAGTGAACCATCTCAATTTTGGCTATTCTTCCCTTGCACACAATTTCTGTCAGATTTTGAGAGTAGAGATCATCTAAGCTGTCAGTTGTGTAGCATCTAAAGCTGCAAAAATAGTACAATAAAATGTCCACTCTATCCATTTATGAAATTATTTTTATTCTGTTTGTTGGTATTCTGTTGCTCTAATGCTACCCAAGATTGGTACCCTTCTGAAAAAAAAAAATTATTAACTTCAACATTTTTTAATTAGTGGATTCAGAATAAGTAATGAATTTAATGAAGAGTTTTACTAATTTTTCTGCACCCATTTGGACTTGACAGCAACCTTTACTTATCCTGAAATTGCCTGAATGTAAAAACTTTTGGTTTTCTTTTCTTTTTGCCATGGGCCAGTGGCCTACATAGATGGTTCCTCTCTCACCTCTTCTCCTCACTGCAACTCCCTTCAAAGCTGACCCAATGTGAAAGTGGCTGCAGAAAGGGGAGGAGAGGAAAGTGAAGCAGTTTCTATCCTCCTTATCTCCTTCAAAGCTATTCCCAGTTGTATGATCTCTATGGATCTTCACTCTCTAGAAGGAAACATAGCAGAATGGAAATTGTCAAGCTTGCTCAGTGTAGCATCCTGAGCCCAAGGGAAGAGTGGTCCATCTCCAGTAACACAGAGCATATGGATTTGGCATGGATAGAGGAGAGGTTCCCATGGGCAGCAAATTAGTTTCAATTCTATTCAGAAGAGCCACTGTGAGCAAACAACAAGCTCACAGAGACATCTCTGTGTTGTGGCATTTCTTGAAACGTCAGCGCTGTAACACAGTGCATTGTCTGGCTCTCTTTAATAATCTCTTTTATAACCTGGAAGATTTAGTTGCAACCTAACAATTATCAGAGAGCAAACATTTATGTATGTAAGAATTTGGAAATCTAAAGGACTTTCAACAATTTACTTTAATTTTAAAATATTTAAACTTATCCCTATTATTTATATGCTCCTTAACTTGTCACAAGTTTCAGGAGCTCAGAAGCACAAATTCTGAAGGTGCTAGGCAGCCACAGCTGCATTGAGGTCTCTGTCTTTGATAGGGTAAAACTTATTATACTAGTCTGAAAAGCAAGGAGAAGAATCTTGTTGATATGTCTAATGCTTTTAAACTTTAGCAGGTAATTTTGTCGTTTATGGTACAATTACTGGAAAGTGTTAGTATTTATATAATTGAATAAGATTGATGTTGTTCCTTTTGCATAGAAACAGCATATAAACCTGTTCCTCTATTCAGTCAATTAACATACTAAAACTGTTGAGTAAAACCAAGCCTACTACTGCCTATTGCAGGGATCACATCTCTCTATTAAAAATTAGATTTACCACTATTTACAAATGCCTTTCAGTTCCGCAGTCAGCTTTTTATACAGATTATTATTCTGACTTTTAGTCCAAAAACTAGGCCTGTTCTGCTTAACTTTGCATAAAGAATGCTTTCAAAAGACTTTCTGGATTATAGATTATATTACTTCAGACTGGCTTCTCTCCTGATGTTCTCATCAATTCACTCTCATATTCTTAAGACAGTAGTCATATTCTTCTGACAGAGTGTAGTGAACCCATGCTGATAATCCCCTTTCTTAATGAGCCAATTTCTCTATCACTTTATAAGGAGATTCCCAAATATCTCTTTGGGAGAAGAAACAGGGTAACAAATTTTTCAAATAAGATACCTTACCATTAAATTGTTTCTAAGTCATCCCAGTGCCTCTGTTCTCACGGCAGACTGTGCAAAGGGAAACCCAAGTATGGAACGTAGTTGACTACATATTTAAGGAGAGGGGATTATTTCCTTCTGTCACACTGTAACCCTCATGTCTTTGGGTGACTTTTATGCGGGCGCTTTGGGCAAGGCTTGGAGATTTGGAAGCAGGATGATAAGCTTGAGAGTCCACCATGATAACATGGCAAATACCTAACTTTTGCCAATGCTCCAGTAATGACCTACAAGGAACATGCTGTTTTGTTGAGCATTAATATATTTATCACTCAAGAAATCATGCACAGTCTTGGTAGCTCAGGCACTTGTCACAGGGGAAGTGTCAGTCTGCAGCGCTCCTTTCAGTGGGATGACCCTTGATCTTGCAGAGCTGATATTTCCTCCTTTGCTTCTCCTATTAGCTTTTTTAATCTTGTCTGTCTTTAAGGTTTGTGGGTTTTTTCCTAAATCCCTAGTGCTTTTACTCCTTTGCTTTAAATTCTTTAAATTTGCTTATACTGACTTTGTCTCATCTCTTCATCTTTTATTTTTTTCTACTTTTTCCCCTTGCATGGCTATTAAGAGCATAGGTGGCAGGATAGCTTTGGCTCACAGTTAAAATTATTTTGACTGAAATAGGTTCAGATCACAACAACCTACCACATGTCTATGTATTGGCTCATATGGAAAGGCAAGTGACAGAAAAGTAGTCCTGTGTCTTCTGCAGCCAGGGAGATAGGATATAGTCAGTACAAACAGCTCCAATAAAGGATGTAAAAGAGGAAAAGAGAAAACAGAACCTTGACATTTTTGGATAAACCTGATTTTAAAATGCTAGTCCTCTTGAATATTTGGTTCTAAGACCATTTCCCCCTCCTATTGTTTATTGCAATTATAGTTGTAAACCATAGTGTAAGAAAATCTGTCTGTAGAGATCACAGGAAACTTGACTATGAGGTTTTCTTGCCTATTCTTTTCTCTGTTATTTTGGCCAGTTAAGACACTCTTGCAGTCTCCTAAGGGGTAGTGCAATGATTCCAAAGTTTCTACGGTGTTTTAAACTTCCTGTTTTGTGGCCCTGCATATATTATTGTGCACTTCAGTTAGAGAAACGCTGTTGGCAAAGTTGCATACATTAAATGGCTTTCTACATGTACAGTGTATTTAGGAAACAATGACTTTGGACTGTATGTTGCAAATAAAATTCAGTGACAGATGAACAGAACAGAGGCTCTTAAATCAGTATTTTCTATTAAATAATCACATATTTCACTGCTCTATTTGGCTTTCTAAATTGTACATTTCATTTTTGATGTGATTAAAGTGGTATATTGTCTATTAGTTATGAATCCAAAAACAGTCAGCATGTTTTAAGTGTATGTGCTGATTAAATAGGAAGGAATTACTAGGTCCTCCTACAGAGACCAGAAAACATAAATATATTTTTGCAGCGGAGGCCCATTCAGCTTCCCACAAACCATCTATGTGAACCCCCTGTAAAGATTAATATTATGGTTCATAGCTCAAAAGGAGGACGTGTGGGTGACAATAAAAATTTCAAGGTTTTACAGTTAAAAACTTAACTGCCATTGTCTTATTTTGGTCTGTCTTTTGCACAGTTTTCATTCTATATATATACCTTAAAAAAATCAGAAAACTCCCATCACCACTGATACATCTCTTCATTTTCTTGCTTCACTCATCTTTTTCTAGAGATGTGTCAGGAGGTTGGCAGCTTTCCATGAAAAGCTATTCCCACTTCTGCTGTTGCAAAATTCTTGATTCTGATGCACAACACTGTTGTAAAAAGAAAATCTCCAAATATAATTTAAATGTACTATGCAAGTATTTCCAACAATTTATAGAATCTCAGTACAATTCCCAGTGGTGTGACAACAAACAAATGCATTCGTATTTGCTCCACCTAAGGAAAGAAAAACCTGGGCTTATTTTAAAAATTGATGGAAGATGGATGCTTCAGCTCCATCACAGATCAGCAGGATCAAAGTGCCCATTTCCCTTTAGCACTCTTGGCCTCCATGAAAACCCAGTGTGCACAGAAATTGCCTCTCAGACACCATTCAGGGATAACACTGTTGTAGGAGGCAGTCCTATCTAAGATCTGTCTCCATATAAAGTAATGAGAGGCTTGAAATCTGTCCCCCAGCTCTGCTAATCTTGCTAGGATCAATTTGTTCAGATGTAAATGGCTGCTCTTCATTGGCTGTTTAATACTGAAGCCCCACAGTCCCTCTCATTAATAAAGACTCTCAAAGAAAACATGCTGTGCTTTTATTTGTACATCTTCATCTTCTTACTCATTATAAGTAACAGTTTTACTGAGTGTTTCAATGCCTAATCATGTCATTGTGAGTTTTTTTCCCTTCCAATCCATAGTTGTGGTTTAATATACCATTACAATTTAAAGCCCCTGTAAAGAAAAAGTGGTTCTTATCTTCTGCAGAAATGACTTTCATTAAGCATGCTCCGACACTGGATGGGAGTGTGGAGGTACTCAAAGAAAAGCTGTAAATTGTGGTGCTGTTAACTGCAAACGTACTAGAAGGCATAGAAGCCTCAACAGCTTTGGGAATAATGAGTCAAAATGATGGTTTTTTACATTAAAGCTGATTGCAAATAAAGGCAGAAGTGTTTTCAGAGTAGCACTTGACTCCTGCTAAGCTTTGATTAGAGCGTGCAGTCTCAGGGACAACAAGGAGAGCGTGTCCCAAAGCCGGAAAGACCCATGCACCGTGACACCACACACCTAGCAGATTGCAGCCTGATTCCATGGGGATATTGTGTCATTTGTCACCTTCTGTTCCAAGCTAGTTGCTACAGTGTGGAGGTCTTGGCTGACTTATGCTCTTACGGAAAAAAAAGTCAACAGATTTATGTTTACTCTCAGCTGTGATGTTCCATTATCAAGCTCAGCAGCAATCTAGTGGCTGCAGAAGCAGTATAGATTAGGAAGCTACTAGATGCTACAGTGAACAGCCAGCGTGGTTCCCAGCCAGCAACAGAAAGCTCACACCCTTTTACTTTCCTGTTTTTCTTTCTGCAGAATTGTTCTAAATAGGAGAGAAATCTTCTCTGCAAAAGATCCAACACTGCTCACTGTTAGAAAATTGAAGTGGTGTTCAGCCTAAATGTCCTGAATTCTCCTCATTGTTTTCGCTTCTCTTCTCTTTCTAGTTTTGTGAAAATTACAGGGAGAGGGTCATCATTTCATTGTCTTGATAATACACAACATGATACTCTTAGTCACAAAATACACAGACACAGGAATATAAACCAAGGCAGAATCCAGATTATTACCTTTTTTTCTTGCTTTAAGCTTGTTTTGGTGGATTCAGCTGTAGTCACCTAATTCTGGGACTTTCTTACCTCGTCTGAAACAGTGACTTCCTAAGCAGCCCAAGCAGAACCAAGCCTATAAGGTGACCAGGAAAATGCAAGACCCATTGGTGAGCTGGTCACTTGTGACAGGCAAAACCCCTGCATAGTTAAATACTAAACAGAAGATCAAAATAAAATGAATATAGACAGAGAGATGGGTAGATCAACTCACACGGTGTCTACAAGGCTCCAGGACTAAACATCCTGAGCAGTACTGTAAAAGATAAATAACCCCTGAGAATTTATTTTCTTCTAAATCAAGTGTAAAAGCAGTTTCCTACTTCCAAAAAGTATTGGGGATTACAAAATTACCAGCTATACTTCAATTCATCTCATTTTCAAGTTGAAGGTGGCATAGGATTTTGAAGCACTCTTGCTATTTAAGACGTTATCATCAGCAGATTAAGGAATGCACTCTGTGGCCTACAAAGAGAGGGGAATCTCAATGAGGAACCCATCAAAGAGTTTCTGGTGCTAATAGGTAGTGGCTGAGGAAGTGGCAAAGACTCCTGGTTATCTTTAGCTTCACACCACTGAGGATGTAGACCATTACTTTCCAAATATTAGGACGCATCCTTTGACAGAGGACACTGCAGTGACACATATCCAGTCTCTGATTATTTGCAAGTATCAAATAAGGCTTAGGCATGACATAGATAAGTAATCAAATCTCTTTTTTCATAAATATATATGAAGAGATGAATATGTACTTGATTTTGAGGAAAAAGCACCAAGTGCATCAAATTATTGAACAATATGAGTGACATTCAGCAGCCAATGACAGCCATAATTTAGCTGATAACCAGTTGTGACTAAATCCTCTGCTGGGTGGTTTCATATTTGTAAGTACCCCCTTCTACGTAACAACACAGGGGGAATTCAACATAGCTACATCACCATGATTATACTAAAAAACCCCAGTAGTCATTAGTTATTTTCAAGAAAAGCTCCAGAGGTTAATAAGCATGCAATTGTTTTATACCCATGGGTCTATTAACCCGCAGTTTCTTGCAAGGTTTATGCACAAAACTCAGTGGGAGTTCTCTGAGAAGATTTCCATGTCTAGGTCCCATTAGAGTTAATAGGAGGCATGCATATCAATGCTTTTTACACGATAGGGAATAACCTTTCTTTGAAGACTTTAATGAAAATTTCCTGTTCATTCTTACTCTACCATATTAAACCCAAAAAAACAGTCCAGGTATTTGTCCCATCTTTTATCTTTCTGACTAAAATGTTCAGCTCAGAAAACTCTCTTTCCATCTCTTACTTTCTTCTTCCTATTATCACTTATTCTTCCCTTCCATATTCCTCCCCTCCCACTTTTCTCTTTCATCACTAGATGGACAGTTAAAGAATCCCCACCAGCATGAAAAACAGCATTTTTCTTTTCACCTCAACAGTGTTATACCCTTTCAAGCCATAGAAAAATAAGGAAATGCTCTGTTCATCTTTGTTCTTAGTGCAACAAGTAATAGAGTGGTGCAATTTCTTCCCAAAGAAAGCTTTTATTACAAAATGGGTGATACAGCATTTCAAGAGGAGAGTGGACAAGAACTTGAGAGAGAAACACTTGGAGGGTCATTAGCTAGACAAATCTTATGAGGATCAGAAAATCTCTGACTTGAGTATCGCTGATGGCTGGAAGAATACTCAGGAGAAGCACTACAGATCATTGACCTTTCTCTCCTTTGGCTGTTTATGTAGGGTCACGGTTGGAGACAGGATACTGATCTGAAGAAATCTGCTTGTTTCATACGATGTTGGACCTTCTGGTATTAGTCCATGTCTTTACATCACCATTAGCTGGCCCTCCACATCAGAAGTTTAGTAGATCAAAATCTTCAGGGCTGATAAAGAAGGGGAGAAACTGCCTGCCTATTGCTTCACCCAGTGCCTAGGTGAGGTGCATCCTACAGATGGGCTCAGTACAACAGACGATACACAGTTCTCAGTAACTTTTCCTGCTTATTCAGAAGTTTAAAGGAAAAAATAGCACCAGGCTGACCCTAGGAAAGGAGGAGAGAGATAAACACGTTCTCTGGCAGACTTTCTAGATGAAGAGGAGCAGAAGAATAGGAACTGACACAGTAAAAACAACTGTGAAATTAAGCTGTTAATGTGAGTACGTGCTTTTGTTATTTGACAGAGGCTCAACCCTGCAAACTGCTTCTGAGGAAGGAATGCCCAAGGAAAATCATTTAGGAGATTGGTGGAAAGTAGTGGTATTCATCTTATGGAGAGCTTCACTCAGATCTCAAGACGTCTTGTCCAGTATATTGCTAGCAATTCCCTGAGCAGCTGGCACAGCTGGAATATACCAGTTACATGGACTTCATTAAGCAAAGATTACTTCATCAAAACCTTGAGAAAAAGTTATCAGTGATAGGATTTTCATGATATCTCTGACAAAAGCAGGAGAAGACTTCCCTACTAGTTTCAGCAGTGGAGGTGAGATGTTTCCTGACTGTTGTTTCTGAGATCGGAGCTTCTGTTTTACCTCCTATTGCAGAACTGTGGTGTGAGGTTTCTTTGTGAAGCTGAACAGATGTTGTGCAGCATCCTAAATATACCATATGTTGCAAAGCAGGGGATGTTTATTCTTAAATGTGTAATTTGCAGAGCAATTTTGAAACCTCTTGGGACAAATGATTCAGCTCTTCAGCGCTCTTGATTGGTGTATATCATCGAGCAGGTAGTACTCTAGCTCGCATTTGGACTTTTTCTTGGCAGTGTTTGTTGTTCTCACTTATTTGATTTAGTTAGTGTCTTTATCACTTCACACCACAGTGCATGGATCCTCCAGAAAGGGCTGCAGGTTATATAATTTAGAAATACAGTGTAGCATAGGATTTGAAGGTACTTCTCCATGCTTGTTTTGTTATAGTGGTCAATAAAAATACCCCATGTTGACTGTAGATCTTAGAGCACATACCTGCATCTTCCTCTTTCTCCCTTAGAACTGTCTCCCTTCTTTTTCTTCAGAATAATATAAAAGAAACAGATGCTTTGATTTTATTGTTCCCAATAGTGTTGCAGAGAGTGTGTCTCTTAAGGCAATCGTTAAGGCTATTCCAGCAATTGCAGTTTCCAATGGATTGCTACCTAAGAAAGAAAACAGTTTTAAATAAATAAAAAAAAAAAAAAAAAAAAAAAAAACAAAAAACAAAAAACAAAAAACAAACCACAACCCTCCCCACCAACCAAAAGGCCCACCACCACCAAGACCCAACTTCTTTTTGTCTTTGGATCCCAAAATGAATGTATAATTCATTGCACCTGTAGTAAAATATCCATTCAAAACAATTGCTATTTCACAGTGATTAGCTGATTTGCCAATATGAGAGGCAGCTGGTTTTTCCATGGCTGAGTAGCAAAGCACAATGAAATCTTCTGATCCCAGATTCTTCTCTTTTTAGAACCACACAGAAAAATAATCTTTCTCCTTCAAAATAAGATTTAATTCTAAAATAAAAAATAGCATTATTTCAGCTTTCAGATAGAAAGACAGTAGTATTCAATTTTAAGTTTTTTATGTGGACAGATGTTCTGAGTGGAGACTAATTTCTTGACTCTTTCTAATGGACAATATTAAAACATTTGGGATGCTGTGTCCCTTGGTTCCTGGCTTCTGTAACCTTGTCAATGCTGTCATGAAAACCCTTATTTGTTTCTGCCATGCTCTCTAAACCACTGGGATTTTTTCTCCCAGCTACCAAGGCTGACTCTTTAGTTGCTGAAATATGAGGAGCTGTTGTCCATCTCTTGTGTATAGTGTAATAGAATAGTTCGGGTTGGAAGGGACCTTTTAAAGGTCATCCAGTTCAAAATCCCTACAAAGAGCAGGGATATTTTTCACTAGACCAGGTTACTCAGAGCCCCTTTTAACTTGACCTTGAATGTTACCAAGAAAGGAGCATCTACCACCTCTCTGGACAACCTGTTCCAGTGTTTTACCACCCTCATTTTAAAAAAACTCAAACTTTCTTTCTTGTCTGCAGTCTAAATTAAGCCTCCTTTATCTTCAAACCATCACCCCTTGTTTCATCACAACAGGCCCTGCTCAGAAGTTTTTCCCCATGGTTCTTACAGGCCTCTTTCAAGTGCTGAATGGCTGTGATAAGGTCTCCCAGCAACTTTCTCCAGACTAAACAATCCTAATTTTTTCAGTCTTTCTTCGTAGTGATCCATCCCTCTAATGATCTTCATGGCCCTCCTCTGGATTAATTCCAACAGGTTCCTGCTGTTCCTGTGCTGGGACCCCAGAGCTGGATGCAGTTCTCCAGGTGGGGTTTCACAAGACCAGAGTAGAGAGGCAGAATCACCTCCCACAATCTGCTGGCCACACTACTTTGGATGCAGCCCAGAACACAGCTGGCTTTATGGGCAAGTATTTTAGTCATCATAAGACATTTTGTTGAAAAACCTGTAAGTTTAGGAAAATAACTGTTAGTCCTAATACCACTCTTAGTCATACTGATATGTAGTGGGTTGAGGTCCACTAAGTCAATAATATTACACAGAATTAAAACAGATGAAAATAATTTAGAAAGGAGAACATAAAAAGGACAAGCTGCAGCATTTGGATATTTGCTTTTATTTTTTAAGAGGTGTAGAATAATTCACTACAGATAAGCATTTGATGGAGTTACAGCTCATAAAAGTGGTTCTCCTTCATCTAATCCTTCTGGATGCATTCTCTGCATGGGATCCACTCTTATTAAATCTGAGCAATGAGGTTGTAAAGGACAGTTAATGGAGGGAAAGCAACTTCTCCGTTTGCTTTAACATGTTGGTGCAGCCACAAGGGTGAATTGTACTTTTGATAGAGATTTCTAGGAATAGTTACTACTTTCCAGGCAGAAGCAAAGCTTTAATTTCTGCTGTTCTCTAAGACTTTGATGCTCATCAAATCAAATTAGCCTGTTATAATGTAAGATGCCAGCCCCATGGGAACAGCCTCATGTGCTGTTGGAGCAACATTTTTAGGATGTTGGGCTTGGAAGAAAAATAATTGTTGTGATACTTAAGCCTCAATTCAGTTACCTGAGCAGAGGCATCTGTGCTCAGGCACTGTAAGGTATCAAAATGATTCCTGGATAGGACTAGCATTTTTGGTTAAGGGGGAAAAAAAAAAAACCCACCCACAACAATAACCCTAAAACTAACCCATTGGTTACCCATGTCCTTCTGTAGCTAGGGATCAGTGGGGGTACCCTGGGACGTGAACAGAGCACTGAATTAACTGTGGTATTCTGACCTCTCTTAGATGGCTGAACAGTGAAATTGCAGTCAGACAGCTGAGGAGAGATTGCAGCTGACTAAGCAGGCAAAAACAAGAGGTGATTTACCTAGTGGTATTTTTCAGAACTGGTAATTGTATCTAGTCTTCTATTTGATTTAATTTGATTGTATTTGATTTAATTGTTCATTGAGCCTTTCTCTCCTCTTGCTTCTGAAATTAGAATAGAATAGAATAGAATAGAATAGAATAGAATAGAATAGAATAGAATAGAATAGAATAGAATAGAATAGAATAGAATACCTAGCAGTGGATTAACTTCAAAGGCTTCTAAAACTGAAATCAACTTACAGATTTTTTGGGTGGTAAAGGAAGCTTTCAAAATTAGTCTGATAGTCTTGCAAGGGTAAAATGAGAACAAGTTCTTCAGGAGGAATTGATTTTCTTCTAGAAGGAAAATTTCTAGGAGACCTAGAAGGAACTATTCTAAGAGGCCTTTTTTGTGGGAAAATTTGGGGTTTTCCTTTGGAGAAATTAGAAGTGTAGTGACATCAAAGCATAATAATATAAAAGGTAAGTAAGCCTTATTTTAAAAAAACATCATAAATTAAAATAAATATTTCATTAATTATCATTTATCAACTCTTTATTTTAAAATATTACTTATTTATTTCTTAAAATACCATATTTGTGGTTCAAATTTGGCTTCTTCATTTAGTGCAATATAGTTATTCTTAGAAAAATTTCTCTCTCTATGCAATTCATACAGTAAATCAGCTTTTCAGAGAGGCAATGTACATTCTTTTCTTAATAAGAAAGATGCAATCCACATTTGAATCTCAGCGTGAGAGGGTCAGTGGGAGGAAAATGCTCCCTGCCATAGCAAGTACAGGATCCTCAGTACTCAAAACAGTTCAAACACCAGGAAGTTGCATGATCTAAACAGTAGAAATCTTTTATCAGTGCTGAGTCCTCATCACAAAAACTTAAAAGGATGTCTTGCTTTTCCTTTCTTCCTCTTCAACCTCCTACTTGTTTCTCTGATCTGCATCTGAAAGAAGAGCTTGTTCAAAATCACTAAGATATGACAAGAGAGCAGCAGATCTATATCTGAAGCATTATATTCAGTGGATGCACTTTCAGTCTCCTTATAAAGCCAACAAAGGAAAAATTGCACAAAATGTTTTGCAGTGATTATGAGACAAAAATTTTCCACTCTCATGTTCTTTAGCAAAATTGACAAGAACAAGCAAAACCTCACATGATATAATAGATGCCACTTTCTTCTTTGAGACATCCTTTCCACATTTCTACATAAAATTTGAACTATTCAACTTTTGTTGCAGGGTTCAGTGTTAGTATTGTCAATCTCAAGGATTTGTGAACACAAACCGAGCTCAAAAATGGTGCTAAGTCAAAATATGCACACATGAATGCACTCATCCATGTGCCGATCACATTTTAGGAGCAGTAAGTAGTGGGGACACAGCAGGGATTTACTTGGCCCTCTCATTTTAGAACTTTTAAACCCCACTGATTTCAGGTTTAAGCTTTTTTCATCAGCTATGGAGGGTACAAACTTTGCTTTTAAATGAAATCAAATCAATATTCTTATTCTTATTCTTAAGACCCAACTTCAATCTAGTAAAAATGTCAAGAGCTGTCATAAAGGCATGAAGGCTTGTACCCTTCTGAGCAAAGCCCATGTCTATATCTTGTAGACTCTAATAATTGCTGATAGTAATTCAGTAAAGCTACATAAGGAAAGAAAGTGAATCATCTAGCAAGATAGTTTGCTACTTGGATGTGTGCAAACATATACATATTATCTCTCTATATGTAGATGAGCATGATGTGAAATTTAGATATATATGAAAAAGCAGTAAGGTGCCTTGTATTGAAGAAGAATTTCCCTGCTGAGAAGAGGAAGTAAGTGTATATTTCCTGGATGTGAAAATTTAATGTCTGGGTGTCATAAGCAAGAGCTTCTCCATCCCTTGAACAAGGGGAGGTATAAGTGCCAGAAGATACTGGTTAAGGAGGGTGAAAGGCATCCTATGTATGAGACCTTATTGCACAGTACAGCTCAGTTCTTGACTTGTGATTGTAGAGCTTCTTGGATTCTACTAGACTGAAAAAAGTCCTACTTTGGAAAAAATCCAAACATATTTGTTCTTTATTGTATCAAAATTCCTCCATCAATATCCATGAAACACTGGATATACTTAGTTCTGTGATTTCTACCACAACTGGTAACATGGAAACACCTGTACCATTTTTGTTTGTATTCCCTTTCCTGTACCTTTTAGGAATATAAAAGGAGGGTTTTGTCTGCATGAGTATCTTGGGAAGCTATTCTGTGGATGACTTTCTTCAATGGTAATCTATGCCTCTGTCCCTTATACTCAGAGCAATTGCAGGACAAAATACTGGCTCCAATCATCCTCTCTTCCTAGAAAATTACATTTTCTTACTACAATAAGTGAACTTGGACCTCTTATCCATCTAAAATGCAGCTGCTGAGTTCTTCTCTTTTGCCTGTTGCTCTGATTCTCTGAGTATTTTCTTTTTCACTTCTTTTTTCCTTTCCCTCTCCCATTTCACTCGCTGCTCTACCTTATCCTACTCCTCACTGTACAATCTGCCTCACCTTGAAGGTCGTTCACACCATTCTCTCCCTCCCTCCTTGTCTAGTCAAGTCTCTTATCTCGGAACATTAATTTACCTTGACTACAGTGAGCAAAAGTAATAAAAAATAATTGGCTATTTGCAATACTCCTAATCAAGGTTGTAGTCATGTTTCTTTCTCTTTAGACCTATAAGGTAATAAAAACAGGTTGCTTTCTGTGAAATGTATTGAAAGCCACTGCTAGATAAATATTATACAAAAAATGAAAATGTAGAAATGTTAAATTTTAACTGTTCTAGAGATAATAGGATGCTCACTTACTAAAGACAAGGTCTAATTTACTTTCTTCCCTCGCAGCAGAGTTGTCAGAGGCCAGCATTTGTGAGTAACATGGACATTTAACAATATAAATCATAACATTTCTATTTAGATTGGTGGAGTCATGACTATTGTGAAATAGCTATATTTTAATTTCCTGCATTTGTAACCTTTTAAATTGTGATCACAACACAGCAATGGAAATGAAATTCTGTTTAGATGTTGTCTTTCTAGACAAAGACTTCATTGTCCTTCTAGGGCTGCAAGATCAAAGTTGTGTCCAACTTGAACTGACCTTCTGCTGAATTATTCCAGCTGGAGAAGAAACTGGGGGATCAGCTAGTTGTCTTCATAACTGATTTCCTGTTCTTTGGGGTAGACTGTCTCCTTTTCTGTTTCCTTTTTAAGTCCACAAATGCATGTCTTTAAAATGGGGTTAATCAAAAAATCCCAAAGACATTTTTCCAGACCACAGAGTCAACTGTCTTAGTCAGCAACCTGACTTACATTTTCTGCTTTGGACTGGTATCACTAGAGTCTGGTTAGGCTTTCATTTTGGTCTCCTCTTTTTCATTGTTGCTCAATTTTTAGCACTTCTCACACTTTCCTTCACATGAAATAATACTCTGAAATGCCCTCCTTAATGTCAGTCTTCCTTTTTTCCAGCAGACTTGCATTCACCTTTGAAAAATGTACATAACTTCTTACTTATCCTAAATAAATACACCAGTTTCAATGAGGTTTAAGCCACTCCATAACAGAAACCTAATGCTAATGCTACACCATTCTTACATGGCTACAATAGTCTGCAATCTTACAAATCTAGATATAAAATAATTGACATTTTCTATTGATCATAAACTCAATGTTACAACTACAGACTCATATAACTTTATCCTTTCCTTGTCCTGCACCACCCTTCAGTAGCTAGGAGATTTCCCAGTTCACAGCAGTCATATAGAAGGGATTACTTTGCAATTTCAGTTGTATCTAAGTAATCTTTTACAGAAAAAAAAAAAAAAAATCGCTATTTAAGCATTTGGGAACTATTTTACTCTCCTATAAATCAAAACAGGTGATGAGATTTTAGTCTATTTCGCTGAAAAAACCCAATCATTCTAGGGTTGAGACAAAGTATGGGGAATTCATCTGGAAAAGTGTTGTTTTTCAGAAAGGTAAAAAGAAAATGAAATATAGAAAGAAGCCTTGAAATAACCTCATCTCAGAACACAGCAAATCCATGTCTTTCTGAGTCCTCTCTGAGCTGTAGCTTTGTTCATGCAGAATGGAACAAGTGGTAATCTTTGGCCTTGTGTTGTGCACTGCCCTGACTTCCCAAAGCATAATGTACATTCTTGTTTAATGTCAGCATCAAGCCCCCCATTCATTTCACTGGCAGCAGCCAATGGCTCTTTGATGAGGCGATTTCATGAGTTTTGTTAAGCTGAGGAGGAGCCAGACTGTGCAAATCTTTCTTCCTGTCCTATGTAAGTTTCTCACTGAGTCGATTAGCATGTGCTATTGAATAAGTGAGGAAGTAATATCATTTGGTACCATGGCTGGAACAAAGCCTTTCTCAGGATGACAACCAGTCGAGAAAATTTAATAACACTGTGGGAAAATTCAGATTCTGATATTAGGCTAGATGAACGGACTTCAGCATAACATAGTTGGTTTTACAGACTGATTGTACACTGCGACCTAACCACGATGAGATAATGAATCATCCTTATCCACTTAAGGATCAACTAATTCTAGTCTGACATCTTGAGAAATGCTGTCTGAGAGTTACCAGCCCCATTTTGTCCTTTGTATCAAATCCTGCAGGAAAGGAGGGACACATAGAGCTATGTTTAAATAATGCCAGGCACAGTAGATGGATCTTGAGCTATCTTTTCTGCTGTAGATCACACATAGAATCATAGAATTGTTTAAGTTGGAAAAGACCCTTAAGATCACTGAGTCTAGCTGCTAACCCAGCACTGCCAAGTCCACCACTAAACCATGTCCCTAAGCACCACATCTACACTTCTTTTAGATACCTCCAGGGATGGTGGCTCAACCATTTCCGTGAGCAGCCTGTTCCCATGCTTGACAACCCCTTCAGTGAAGAAATTTCTCTTAATATCCAATCTAAACCTCCTCGACATAACTTGAAATGGGAGAATTTCCTAATGCTGCCACTGAAATCCTATTTGCACAATATAACATTTTCCTCTTGGTTTAGGTGTAAAGGATATAAAACTCAAGGCAATGAAAATAGCATTTACAGGGTTGGTTGTTTTTTATAAGCCCCAGGGAAAAAGAATATCAGAGTAAAGGTTTCCTTCCTTTTTCTTTAAGCCATATTGTTAGTCATAAGAAAAATATGATGGCAACTTGTTATCTTTTGTAACTCTTGCTGTAACACCTACAGAGAACAATGTAAAGCAGGGATGCAGTGACATGCCCTAAATTAGATCTCACTTTAGCGAGCTTCAAGAGGATATTTTATAGCAGCACAATTTCAAAAAAGCAATACCTTCCCTGGACTTGTTTTTAAATAAATCACGATTTCCAGGGCTGGCAATTCCCAGTATCCCCTTTGCTATTATTTTAGCAGCCGTACACCCTTGTATAAAATGTATGTTCCCTGAAAGTGCCCAGATCCTTCCTGCAGTCTGGTCACAGGCTGCACCAGGACACACTGGCCTGTGGGTTACCCCAGGAACTGCTGCACCACAAGGGGCTGTTCTCAGCCACACTCTGCTGTCAGCACACATCCTGTGGACTGCCATCAAAGCAGGTTTATACAGCAAATACAAAGTTTTCTCCAGTACAGTTTTGGTACTGATGAACACTCTAAGGTGCTGCCTTAATGTAAACAATAATCAGACACTGTTAGTGCAATGAGGATGAAAACAAAAAAGGAGCTGCGATTCAAGGAGCATTATTTTGTTAGATAGGGATTTTCCAACCTCTGTTCAGCAAAAGGTGAAAAGAGTAATGCAGCAGCACAAGCACCATATTTCCAAATGTCATCATTTTTGCTGAGTTACACATGAACATTCAGGCCCCAAATGAGAGAAGGGTTACTTCTTGTTACTTTTTATTGGTGGGTGCAAATGGCTTAGATTCAGCAAGTTATCTGAGCACACAATTGGCCATTGAATTAAATGGGACTTACCCACTTAAAGCTAAATGTGCTCTGCAGAGTGAACGCTATAACACTGAGGTATTGAAAACAAATTAGGGTACAGCAGTACAAAAGTTGAGACCATCCACCATCTGAAGAGCAGAAAGAATTGAAAAGCAAAGGAACAAATCCAGCATACAATGTTTAATACCTTTAGGCATGATGAGATAATAAGTAGGTTATTGTTTTCTGAGCCATTAAAGGAATGCATTGGTTTTAAGGATGCTCTTATTTCTAGTGAAGTTTTAGTTCTCACAGGAAATACAGAAAGGCTCTTCCTATGGCTTGCAATGTGTTTGCTAGAAACAGCCATCTGCTTCTCCTGCTTTCTCCTAAGGGGAATAAATTCCTTACATCTGGCCTGTATAATAGGACTTAGTGTCAGATCCTAGACCCAATGAAGTTAAATGATGTCTTTCCCTTAGTCAGGAAAAAATCAGGATTGTATTGCTTTTATAGCTAACATCTCCTGCTGCTTTTGCTGTTTTTTGTTTGGAGTCTTATCTTATTCCAGATAATGGGCAGATGTTGCTATCCATATATCCTTATTTCTAGATTTATGCACAGGAATTCTCTTGCCTTGCTCAGCATAGATGCTCAGTACTACCTATTTTCCAAAGAGCTTTTTAAAACTTTTAATTGTCTGAGTCATAGGAAAAAAACTGCTTAGAAAATCCAAAAATTTGACAACTAGGAGCATTCTATTTTTCCAGTTCCTTTCTTATTTTCTATTCAGATAATTATTTCTAATTTCTTTAAGCTTTATTACTTTTTTTGTTTGGTTGGTTGGGGGGTTTTTTTGGGTTTGTTTGTTTGTTTTTGGAGGTTTTTTGGTTTTGTTTTACTATCTCATTCTTTGTGTTGTATCTACTGTTCAGCTATGGTATCACAGAAACCTCCCAACGTCATTTGTTCAACAAATAACTTACATTTTCTCTACTGAAGACTTAGATTTGGCAGATAATTTCTGCATGTAGATCAGAATATTCCACAGAAAGAGAGGATTTTCCTTTCCTTCCCCAGGATTTTTCTTTCTCCTATAACAGCTTCTGTGGGCAAGACTAGGTCTACATTTTAGTATGGCGGTAGACCCGAGGAGTTGTTTCATTTCTCCTAATTAATTTTATAGCAGTTGGTGAAACATAGAAATGTATGCCTGTCTTAACACAGGAAAAAATACTATGTATCTAAGAAGATTTTATGCCCAGCCAGTACGGTTGAGTTAATTGTAGAAGTAGGCTGGGAAATAAAATCAACCAAAACATTACTGAAGTATAGCATAGAGCACTGTAATGCTGTTGCCATTCAGAACATTCTGTGAGTTTCTGTTATGAACCAGATTGTGTATATTCAAGAATTAGTGGGTTTGATGAAAAGTTTACTGATTCAAGATATGTTTTATATGAAAGAATGGATAGTAGTAGAATATGGAAAAGCTTGAACATGGTAAAGAAAGGAGGAGTCTCCCTAAAACCCAAAAAAACTGAGAGGAGCTGTGGCAAAAGTTTATAATTTTGTAGGTGTTTGGGAAAGGAGCAGGAAAGAATGACTGCTGACCCAAGGGAAAGCTAACAGAGCCAGCCTGAGGCAGGCTAAGGCAAAGAGAGAAAGTCCTTCTCACAACATGTTCATCCATTCTTAGCCTGACCAGTATCAAGTGGGTTTACATTCTTAAAAAAGTTGGTGCTAAAAATGTTAGCAGCTGCCTGAATTTGTGGCTTCCCTGATGCAGAGTCAGTGCCTTGAAATAGACCTTGGGAAGGAGCCATCTCAGATTCAGCTTTAAGCCAGGTGATTTAGTAAAGCAGGTAGAAGATGATAATTCAAAGCATTGTTGGGGATTTTAGAGAAGTTATAAATGATCAGTGGATTAGGAATGTGTAGTAAAGAAACTAATCCAAAGCACTTGAAATCACAAAAATATTTTTCTAATATATCTAGTCTGTAAAATCAAGATCAGGCTTCATAACATAATGTAATACAGTGTTTCCTAAACAGGAAGGATCCTGATTCTGGTTTTAGGATTGGAAATGAAGGCTGCCAGTGTATTGTATTGTTAGTCACTATTGTCACAATTTCACCTTTTATAGGATCATCAGATACATTAGTATATAATCAACTCTCATTATCTAATGGAATCACCTGTGAATTGTAAATTCAGCAAATTCATCCTTAAATGTTTTGGTGATTCTTTTCAAAGAGACAAAGGTAATTTGTTTTCAGTCCAGATCTAATTTAATCTCTGAATGTCTCTTGGGACATTCTGTTCCTTCAAGACAATCTTCACTGCAATTATTAACATCTAAATGGTTATTATCTTTTATCTGTTATTACTGTAAACAGTAATAAGCATCATCCAAAGAACATTCATTACTACCTTACTCCCTCAATGAATGAATATAAGAGTAAAAGCTCCATACCACTTTTACTTGTGTATTTGCTGACATAGTTTTTAATTTTTAAATAGCAACATATTACATTTATGATACAAATTCAAGGAATATAGAGTTTTAGGTTTGGGTTTCAAGACTACTGTGTGGATATTGACAATAAATATATATATGCGTGTGTGTTGCTGCCTCTTGCATGGAGAGTTCTGTTTCTGATTTTAGTTGGTCTAACCAGTGCTGCTAGAACTGATTGTGTGTCTTTTTTTTTTTTTTTTTTGGCGGTGGGTGGGGGGGTTGGTTGGTGTCAACTCTGCTGCTCTGGTTTAGAACATCTACTTAACACCATGGAAAATGAAAGCAGACATCAAGGAGGGTGGTATCTGATGTGAAAGAGATTTTCACTGCATGATGCAAGCAAATGCACAGGATGTGTTCCAAAATAGCGCCTCTCCTCCGTTCAGCTCCTCTTCACACTTTCTTTAATGTGTTCTTGAATTGAAACCAGTCCCTCCATGCTCTGCAGCAATGCACTGCCCTATCCTTATTCAAATCTCATCTCAAGGTGCTTTGATTTTGGAGAACTCTAAATAATCCCTAAGTAGGGAAAGTATGTGGTGAGTAGGACATTCTACATTTTGTGGAGAGTGCCAGCTTGTGGAAGAGCTGCCCAGTGTCAGAGGCACAGGATGCCTTGCATTAAACGTTACACCTCGGCCTATATGTGGACTGTCATTTCTACTTTTACCTTTGTGGATAAGAGGGATATCTTTTGTCCTGAAAACACCAAGGCTAGTACCCGTTCCAGAAAACAGGGCTTTTAAATTTCCTCATGTTCAGCCAGAACAAGGAGCTTGCTGTGGCAATCAGCACTGCAGGGTGCAGCCAGCATCAAATGCCTCCAGCTCTGTAACCTCCCTTGTGATCTCTAGTGTCCATTTATGGATAGATCCAGGTTTATCTCACCCAGCAACCCTCCTCCTTGCCATATGACTTAAGTGACAGATTTCTCCCTTACATCCTGTCACTCTGGAGAGTCCTGAAAGCAGGGCACAGGTGTTTCACTCACTGTAAGCACTGCTTGGATGTTTCACATTTCATTGTGGGAAACTCTTCTCTCGGGTATGTGGCTCTGCAGGATCTTGTAACCAAAGAAAGTGAGTGGGCAAGATACCTCAGCTCCTTTTTAAGCTGCTCAGGCCTCCCTGGAGCATTCACTTCTCCTTCTGCACTACTCATCTGTGTCTTGCTTCATATGTCTGAAATGGCTTATGGTTAAGGTGAGACTCCTAAAACAAGTTACTAATTTCATAAGGTAAATGCAGGAAAGTATTAGCAGAGATCAGTTCTTTGATCCTTCTGTTGAGTATCACTACAAAACCAGAACAAGTTGTATGGCTATGATTCTATGTCTTGATACTGTCTCAAAACACCCACTTCTCCCTCCTCATCAGACTTTTAGTCCAATCACCTGCTTTTTGAAATAAGTGAAAAAAAGTCTAAATTTTTACTGTTTTTCCTACTGTTCATTGGAATTTTTTTTTCTTAACATATTTATCTTAAGCTATTTCCTGCCCTTTCAGAAAAAACGTTTCACATTCTTCCACCCTGTAAAGGTCTTATAAGAAAGCATTTTTCTATAGAAAACATATTGGTGACAATTTTTTCATGGAGTTGAGTCAACTAATACAAGAGAACAAGACAAAGTTTTTTAAAACCCTTTTAAAATTTAAATTACAAAAATGGTGCTTGAAAATAAACCAGACGTACAAAGGAATATGGGATATGAGAGTGTGAGGAAGGCAGAGATTTTGGATTATACAGGAAAATCATATTTCTTATGCTTAAATGGCATTGCTTTCTCTTTTCAGTAACATGTAATAGATATTTAGGGCCACAGCATCACAGAATTGGCTGACTTGGAAGAGACCCACAAGGATCATCAATCCCACAAATGCTGTTTCCATACAGAGCAACCAAAAAGTTAAACCTTTTATCTGTGAGCATTGTTCAAACACCTTTTGAACACTGATAGGCTTGGAGCCTTAGCCATTTCCCTAGGGAGTTGGTTCCAGTGAAATTCTTCTCAGTGAAGAATTTTTTCCTAATATCCTATCTGAACTTCCCCTGAAGCAGCTCTAACCTGTTCTCTCACGTCCTACCACTGGACGCCAGAGAAGAGATGGGCACATCCCTCTCTGCTTGACCATGTGAGGACATTGTAGGCAGCAAGAAGGTCACCCTTGGTCTCCTCTTTCTGTGCTGCGCAAATCTAGTGTCCTTTAGATATTAGTGCCAGATTCATTTATGCTGTGAGTTTCAAAAGCTTTCAACAAGAAGTATTTGGCCCTTCATATTTAGCATTTTTCTAATCAAAATACAATAAAAATGTTGGGGTTTTTTTCAATTAAATAGATCAATAATATTAATACCATGAAAAAAATTTACATTTATATAACGCTTCTCATTGACAAAGGATCTCAAAACAATTTATTGATAGTCATAGAAATTTCTAATTAAAAGTACTCTTTTTGATTATTTCTTCTTAAATATGTGGTTTTTTAATCACCAGAACTTCAGGCTAAAGTATATTAACTGCATCATTCTCCAATCTACAGTCTCAAAAATGATGAACTAAACTTGTAACCTTCTACTGTGCTAGCTGAGTCCTTACTGGAATGAGTAATCCCACTGAATTCAATGAAGCTACTCATGCAAGTGTTCAGAAGTGTATTAAAATATTGTCCAGTTTATATCTATTCATGTCTGGGGCAATTCCATCTTTTTTAAATTTAGCAAACCATGGTTTAATCCCAAGAGAACATTAGCTCATTTTTTTTTTCTGGGACTAACAGAAAAATTAAATCCTGGAAGGAAGAAGACCCTACTCAGAGCCATGTCAGCGTCATGGAAAAAGTGGTGCTTCTGACCTGCTGTACAGAAACAAGAATTATTTTGCAGACTCCCCTGTCCTCAAATAAGGAGCCTCAAGTCTGCTATACGCTCTTATTACAAAGTATCATCAGGTGTTGGAACTTTTTATCTGCATATTGTACATGTAGATGAAGAAGGAGTTAGACACTCAATTTACTTTTGGGAAAGTTTCTCTGTAGGGTTTCTACACAGATCTAAAGCATGAGAGAGGCAGTTCCACCAGAAATATATGGATGAACAGGAGTCTTCCTTGCTCCTCATCAGCTAGAATAACTGCTTATAAAAAAGAAGGGTTATAATCTAAATGGTGTGGAAAAATTGTCACTAGTTCATTCAGATAGAAGCAGGAAATTCTACTTTTTGCTTTAATAAGTGTTTTAAAACAAAAATTCAAATTTAACTTCGCAATTGAACCATTATGCATGTTTTAATCTCTCTCTATATAAAGTTGTTGAATGTGTTCAGAAATTAAATGAGTACCTCACCACGAAGGCGCTGTGGCAGGAAACAACCAGAACATTTATGGGCATTGCTGTCATCTTTCAGAGCTCTCAATCATGTTTCTCATGGATCTGTCAGTTCTGCATTTTCAGAGACTATTTCCACTTTTACCTCATCCCAGAGACTGGAGAGCTGTTATGGAGCCCCTCGTGCACAGGGTCACCCTTGTAAACAGATTGCATTCTGACTTCAAACGCCATGATTTCCTGGTACCTGCCCTATGTGCCAGCCCTCCCAGAGCCAATTTAGTCTCTTATTCACATACTCTATATTTGCTAAATTCAGCAAAACTCTTCTGGATTTGCAATCAGAACAGAACTTCATTCATTTGTTTTGCAAGAGAAATTGCATGAAGTAGGAATAGATTTTACACTGATACTTTTCTGTGTGTCCTACAAACCTAATTGTTAGGGATGTGCCTTGCTAATGACTACCAAAGGAACTGGCATTGCTGTGTGTAGGATCTTGTTCTGGATCAAAATGAGAGAGAATATTTGTGTGAGGTGTCTTCCTATGGGAAATGTGGAAATGAGAGGCTCTGAGTGATTTTTCAAAGAAGAGACTCTTTTCCAAAGAAATAAAGGAGAGTGGTAGTAAAAGAAATGCTGAAAGCAAATTATTATATTAAGAATTATTATGAACTGAAGCAGATGACTGACAATAATCCTTCTCTATTTGATTGTAGCTCATCATCAAATTGAAACACTATGTTTTACCCTTTCCAAACCCTAATTAGAGATAGCAAACCACTTCTTTTCTTCATGTAAATTCCTCTTTTCAATTGCTGCTTCTATACCACTTCTCTCTTCTGAGGAGGGCTGCAGGAACTGGAAGCCCCTTTATGTCTTTAATATGCAGATGAGGTGCTATATGGAGGCATCAAATTACTAATGCAGAGCTAAGAACAAGATGATTCGTTCATTCTTAGCCTTCCTAGTTCTGCACAACTATCTGATCAAGGTGATATTCAAGGAAGATAGTTTTACAGTGTACGAATAGTTTTTATGTTACTTTTTTCAAACATTTTGTATTTTAATGCTGATGCTAATTTTTGCAGGAGAAAGTACATGTACTTTGAAAAATAAGGTGGTGAAGTGAATGCTTCACCACGTCTCCTTCATCTCTCACAAGCATCAGAATAAGTCCCCAGGGTTGGAAACCAGTTTGATTTCTTGTGTTCTGTGCATTAAGGTATACACAGGGGAAACAAATGGGACACAGTGCATAGACCCCTGAGCTAGTACCCTAAAATCTGGCTCCAAAACTGGGACCAGACCTCACTTGATGGGTGTGTGCCTCCATGTGGTGCTGCATCTGAACTAAATCCCTCTTCTGTGAGGCAGTGGTGCTAGAAAAAGATGGCTGCAGAACTTATGGCTTCTATTTTAGCCCTGTGTGTGCCACATCTTGCTTCATAGATTTATTGGCTTTTCTGAAGACAGCTGCAGATGTGGGCATCTAATCCATCATGTCACTGGATACATCCTAAAGGCTTTCCACAGAAAACAAGTCTTGCCACAGAGTTTATGGAAACCAAAATCAGACCACAGAAGCTGAAAGATACTTATGGGGTGGCAGTATTTAACTAGCGTTTTGAAGCTATAAGAATATCTTACTGGAAAGCTTGTGGCATGAGGGTGTGATTAAAAGGACATTGTCTTTCAAGGAAAAGGCAGAGACAAGTGAGTCAAAACAGAATGATAGATTACACAGACAGGACAAGATGCTTTTGCCTGGTGATATAGAGGAATGGCACTAAGGAGCACAGAGCACTGGAATAAGACAACCTCAACAGTTGGGTTTTTTCCTTATTATAGGCATAAACAAATAAAAAGTACCAAGTGGACTTGCAGAAAAGGCATAATAGGAGTGTCAGAAGTATACTGGGATATCATAGCTCCCCCGTGTGTGCTTGTTCCATTTTACTGTGTGAATTAAACCTACAGCTCAATTTTTGGCAGTTGTAAACATTAATTGACGTGCCAGTTTGGAGATCAGCTATACTGTTTTTATGATGCACGGGAGAAGTTACGACGGAATTAACTCTCATGCAGTGAATTGGGAAGAGGAGCTGGGTTAAGTATATCATTTCATGCGAGCTGTGCAGCTGCACAAACCTTATATGACTCAAGCATAATCGTTTTTATTGCCTTTTTAAAGCAACAGAAAGAAAAAAAATCAGTGTTTTGAATTGGCAAAGTATCTTCATAAAGGCCCTTAAATTATTTGATTTATTTGGTTTCTATCTATAGAAGACTAGACAATTTGGGATTTTGGTACCTGTTTTCTCATTTCTACTTCTGAGTAGGAAAAGATCATATTAACTGAGTGAGAAGTGCACAGTAGCCAGGATTTTGATGTTTCCACAATAAAGAACACCACAGGAATGATGAACCAATTGTAGAAGTACAGTGAACTTTGACTCCAGAACATTTGCAATAGCACAAGTGTGGAAACAAATATTAAAAATACTTTGAACCTGTATAACCAGATATACCTCTGGGTTGTTCCTGATGGGGCATATGCCATTGATTTGGTACAAATTATAAAAATAAAGGCCATTTACAGGTGTTGAAGAATGTCACTAAAATAGTTATAGACCAGATCAAAAGTATTCTCTACAGCATGGAATGATGGTCAAGATGACTTTTTAAAAATGCTTAGTCTGGCTCTAAAAATAAATTTTTAAAAATCTGTTTATGTTTTTAATGTTTTCCTAGTCACTAATTAAAGGCATTATTTCCTTCATTTTTTTTCCTTTATTAAACTAGTTCATCTTGTTATAGTTAATGGAATTAAAATCCTTTTTACCCCATGCATTTGTCAGAGGATGCAAGCATTTTCATACTAATCGCCTGTGCAATGCTAAATAATCCATTCCAGGCATAGCACAGTTAATCTTTCCCTGTTTCTGGCAGAATTAATGGTAAGAACCATTTTGCTACAGTTGAGTATAAATTCCTATCTAGGAATATAATTACTGTCTGACAAGATATTAGGCAAATATTGAATACTGTGCTGGGAATGAAGCCTTCTAAACAGCTTCTAAATTTACATAAACCATACTAATTAATTAGTTTTCTGCTAAAAATATAACATGCACATCTGTGTTCAGTATAAAATTTTTCAGTCTGGTAGCATCTTGGAAAGATCATCTTGGAAACTCTCAAAACACAGCAAAGAATTCCAAGACCCTCGTCAGTCAACTGCAGCAAACTGGATCAGAGAGCAGAAGCTCTCCCTGCCACTGTGGTCATTCCTGCCAGGCATCTGGCCTTTCAACCTGAGCCAGCAAGGAGGAGAAACATGAAGAAACCTTAAAAAATATTTTAAAATCACTAGGGATTTCTGAGTCTGCAACAGATTTTTAACACTTTTTATGGTGCCTGTTTGTTTAACAGTAAGCCCAGGAGTAAGGTTTAGCATTCCTGTTGTAACTGTACGTGTCAGGATCCTGAAAGGTGTTAAGCTCCCTTCCTCTCCAGCAAGAGGCTTGCAAATCATAGCACTGTGGGGAAAGCAACACAAGCAGAGCCTTTGAATATTCTGCTAGGATGTGGTTTTGCAGCTCTCAGTGGTGCTACGGTACAACAACAGGACTGTGTCCCTACAGCCCTTTTCTGAAATTAGGAGCAACTAGGCAGATGATCAAAAGATAAACTGGGTAGAGAAAATGTGCTTAGATATCTTTTTACCTATAGATGCAGTGGTGTGTAAGGCAAACAAAGTGTGAAACAGGGACTGGAGATCACTTTACCACAGTGGGTCAAAAATACCTCAGAGCTTCTGCCCTTCTTACCTTTAAAATATTTCTTTATTTGGCTTGTACCCTTGAAACAGGCTTTAGAGTTATCTGAAAATGCCGTGTGACAAGGAGTGAATTTACCATATTATCATTAATGGCTGAAGCCTGCTGGCCATCAAGAACCCATAGGAGGCACAGCCAAGTGTCACTGCACTGCCAGACACGCCTTCTTCTCACCCCTTTGAAAGGAGGCTACCCTTGAAAAAAGGAGAGGCGTCAGGCAAATCTGCTCTGCTTCAGTGATTCACAGCTTCCCAGAGCCCACAGGCATTGTTAGGAACATAGCACTAGCCAGATCAGAGTTTCTTTGGACTTCAGCATCCATCACAAGACTCAGGACAGATTTAGATTTGTTTAGAACAAATCTTTCTGCCATAAATGGCACATAGCAGATATGTCATAGGGATTTTTCATTGTGATGGACTCCCAACCTAGAGTTTTTGAGGTAATATTTGCCCTTCTCTGACAACCATTCTTCTAGATGAGCCTTTGGGGATACAAAAAATTTTTATTTATTTTATAATCTGAACTATGTACCATTTGTTTCCAGATAACTTTTTAATTATCTGGTTTCAGTTTCTTGCTGATGCCTTACCTGCATGTCTCTAATCTTTCCTCTGGCTACCTGAAGACTTCCCTTATCTTGAGAATAAATTAAACCATACTATTTGCCTGTAATCTGTCAGTGATATTTTCCTGTGTGTCAGGATTTGTGCTAAATGAGTTGTGGGTGGACTCGACATTTTGCTGGGCTTTGGTTGCATCTGATTGAGTTTAAAGGGCAGTTTAAAAAGTTTAGTTAATTCTTCTGCTGCTAACAGTATATACGTCGTTCTCCATCTCAAGTCTGGATTGCCAGTGTTATTTTTTTTCACGAACTAGTATATTTGTGTGCTTTAAAAGTGGTTGACAGGCTGGAGGATTCGGTTCAGAAGCTAAATTGCAGTTACTGATGACACTTGTAGAACCAAAATGTAGTTTTGAACTTTTAGAAAATATTTTCACTGGTTCTTTTTTGCTTCCTTGAAGTTCTGGGAGGACAAAAACCTAATCAAGAAAATAAAACAACTTCCTTTTAATGGTAAACACTATGATCTGGAACAGCTTCTTAGAAAGAGGAAGGAGACAAAGCCACCCAACTTAGTGTGTGATCATTGTATTCAGTGATCTGTCTCTGTAGGGTGGGGTGAAGGAATAGCGTCAATTCTGCACAAGAGGTACAGGCATCGAATGGAGTTCTTCAAACGGACTCCTCTCCTCAAACAACTTAATTGACCCCAAAATCGACAGGCATCTGAAAAGCTTATGTTCACACAAGGGCATGTTGCCTTCATATGTCATTATATTGGACTTCTCCCTGGAGCTGTTTTGGGGGTGTAGGGGGTTGTGGGATTTTTTCATTAGGTTGTTCGTTTGTTGGGGTTTTTTTCTGTTGGGTTTTTTTGTTTGTTTGTTTGTGGGTTTGGGGGTGTTTTTGTTGGTTTGTTTTGGTTTGTTTGTTTGTTTTTGAGGGGGGGGCTTGATTTGGGGTTTCGGTGGTTATTTTTTCATTATATGCTAGAACATACAAAATTTTGCAGCTGTGTGTATTCACTCTTTGATCTAATGTGAATAGAGAGATACCAGACTATAAAATTACCAGTTCTTTGGTTGATTGAAAAGAAAAGGGAAAAAAAAAAAAGAAGAAGAAGAAGAACAAACAGTGTCAGGCTGTCTATTACAGTCCCTGGAGTGAGGTTTCAATTTAGGCTTGTCTAATATAAGGAGGGATTCACACTTAATGAAAGGTAATAAGCCAGCCTGTTGCCAGTTTTGGATTAGATTTGAACAGAGTTTCAAGTTGGATGGGAAGACACTGAGGGTGAAGAAAATCAAATAATAAGGTAATTAGTGTCTGTGTTCTGGTATCATCTTGGCAGCACAAGGTTTTTAGACCATCAGCTGTGGAAATTCTCTGCAAAAGATTTTCTTATTGTCATCTCACTTCAGGGACTAGAGTCTATAGATGGATAGATAGAAAAACACTTCCTTCTCACATGGCATATGCTTAGCTGGAAGTGGACAGTGACTGCCATTTCCTACAGGGACTGTGAAGACACTTCATCTTTCTGTTAAACAGACATTTTTTCACTAGCACAGAAGGGTTAGATGGGTGGCTGAAAACATCTGTAAAAAAAGATAAACCTATTAAAAGCTTGAGTTGGCCTAAGTTCATGTCATCTGGAGAGTTAGAAGAGAAGAAAAGGGCTGCATTTCAACATAATATCACAACCCAACAACTTTAAAATTATTCTGAGAGGGGGATGTCAACAAGAGTTAGTATGAAAATTTAAAAAATGTTGGAGGCAAAAGTGTTCCCTCTAATGTCTCATTGAAATTTATTTGGTAATGTCTGATGAAACACTGAAGCATAGATGCAGCAAAACCATTTTTCTATTTTTAAAACTTTTCAGGGACTTCTTTATTAGCCTTATAATGGCATGGTCTTCACTTCCCCTGTTCTTTCCTTGTCTTGCCTCATAACATTGATGTATCTTCCCTCTTACATTTGGGCAGACTCTAGTACAAACTTTGGAGATGAAAAATTTGCCTGCTAGAAAGTTCCCTGTGGGAAAAGATGAACTTCAAGATTCTCACTGAGACAAATGGAAACAAGTAGGTTAACAGAATCGCATCACTCTAGACAGCAAATCAATGAAGCACAGGGAAAATCAAGGTGTGTTCCTTGATCCTTGTCAGACTGTAAGGGGACTCTGAAAAGAGAGTGTGGAAGGGAAGGGTGGGAGGAACTCTGAACTACAGCTGCCATGAGGCCACAGGAGACCTTGCACTATCATGGAAAGTGGTGAGGACCCAACTCTAAATGTACCTTTACAGTATTTTTCAGTCTTTCATTTCAGTTGACACAGTTCACAACATTTTATTCTCAGAAAGGCATTGTTATTTGCTCTTTCTATCTGATTCACTGTAAGAACTAAGGATGAAATAGACTTTCTGAAGACAAAAGCCCTGTTTTTCTACAATCTCCAATCCTGACAGCACAATCTTACAATTATTCATTTTCTGAGGTCCCTTCTCTTTTGGTGCAAACAAGCAGCAGTGAATGAAAAAAGATAGTCTTGTGAAGGCCTGCCATTCTTTGAAATATGGAACTGAGAAACATTTGCAGAAATCAACATTATTTATGATCACCTGTAGAAACCCATTTTGTGTATTTCTAATGAATTTGACCTATTTTTCTCTCTGATCGTTTCTTTGCTGTTAGAACTGACAGTTTAAAACAATTTTAAATTAACAGATCAAGAAATAGGTAGAATAAATAGAATGTCCTGTGTACACATGCTGATCCTGCTTCTTTTACTAAAGCGAAAGGCCTTCATAATTCATTCATGCCTTCACAGTCATGACTTATGGAGCTTTTATACTCATGGGAGAAACATAATACTCACCCTTCATGGGTGAAATATTCTGTACAGGCTGGGGATTTATTCTCTACTGGTCTCTCTCTTAAAGATCTGATGAGAATGTTTTTAAAGGGTTAGATTTATTTACAGAAATTAGATCACTCTAGATCACTGACAAACTGTAACAGTTTCACTGTTCCAGATTATCCTGACTTTACAACTTTATTCCTTATTTTTTTCATGCTCACACTGAAGATGAAATACCAAGACATTTTGTATGGCAGTTAGCTGAGGACACTGTACACAGCTGTTTCTGAACAAAGGTGTCACTGAGTTCAGTGTTTACAGGGAGACATGAAATGAGAGCTGATCTGCAGGAACCTTAAGGAAGAGACTCTCATTAATAGTTTGGGCCAGCACATAGGTGTCAGCACCTTGAGCCAGGTTCCACCGAGCTCTGTATGACTGATGTAAAAAATTCAGAAAAAATTTTGAATGAACTATTTCAGAATGGTAATTTTGCTAGAATAAAGTCAAATAAAGCAGTCAGATGTCTCATCAAGGCCTTATGAGTAGTACCAGCACAATTTATTTATATATAATTGGAATGGTTAATCTCAGGCAGCAACCAAGCCCCACACAGCCCTTC
The DNA here is from genome assembly GCF_029207755.1 of Chamaea fasciata. NCBI lineage: Eukaryota > Metazoa > Chordata > Aves > Passeriformes > Sylviidae > Chamaea > Chamaea fasciata. Next base: position 18,308,375 of record NW_027094087.1, on the reverse strand, counting down.
CCTCCCTCCCTCCCCACCAGTGGGACTGCAGTGAGAAGAGGAATGGTAAAAACTAGAAAACTTGTGGGTTAAAGAACAGGCAGTTTAATACTGCAAAAGCCACACACAAACAAAGCAAAACAAGGAAATAATAACTATAATCATAATCATAATAATTCCCTGCTTCCCATGGCAGGCAGGTGCTCAGCAGTCTCCAGGACAGCAGGGCCCCATCACAGGTAATGGTTACGTGGGAAGACAAACACCACCACTCCAAGCCTCCCTCCCCTTCTCTTTCTTCACCCCATTTTTTATACATAGCATGATGTGTCACAAGGTCTGGAATATCCCTGTGGTCAGCTGGAGTCACCTGTCCTGGCTGTGTCTCCTCCCAAATTCCCATTCAGCCCCAGCCCTCTCAGCAGTGGCAGAACAAAAGGAGAAAAGGCCTTCGCTCAGTTTGAGCCCTGCTCAGCAATAACAAAAACATCTCTGTGTTATCAGCTCTGTGCTCAGCACAAACACAAAACACAGCCCTGCAGCAGCCACTGGGAAGGAAATTAACCCTGCCCCATCCAGAGCCAGCACAGAGGTGTAGCTCTTTGCCTTCTGGCAGGATCCATGAGTGGGTGCTGTTCAGAGCCAGGCACAAGGGAGCAGGGCACCAGGACAGGGGTGTGATAGTTTACAGCCCATGGCTCAAATCCAGTGCTCTCACCGAGACTCCAGTCCTGACAACACCGTCACCTGCACAGTGTGAAATTATGTTCATGCATTTCTAGGTACTCATATGTGTGTTTAAAAAAAATCAGTCTAAGGAATACACAGAACTGTGCAGGGACATGTAGATACAAATATGTGAAGTGTGGATGTAAAGTCAGAATATTTAATTTTGCCATATATTACTGAAAGCAATAGATGCTCTTCAGAAATTGAAGATTTTGAGGAACTTCTTTGTGCCTCAGTTTACATTTACATATCCTAATGTATTAATTGTATTTTCAGACATATTTTACAGCTCACATAATGTTCTTATCATTTTCAGAGAAGTTCTGGTGAACTTACATGTACAAATTGTGGGACAAATACATCAGAAGTCTTGCATAAAATGTTTGAATCCAAAAGAGTGATTAGATATTGCCATTATTCTGATAATGCAGAGTTGAAATTTTTTGTCACTTTGGAAAAAGTTTATCTTATCTGCTTTACTTCTGTTTCTCACTTTCCTGCTGGCAAAAATGTATTGTGTAACACTTCATTAGATAATTACTTGATTACAATATAATCAATTAATTTAAAATCTTCTGCAGAATCTTCCAGAAGTAATGCACTTAGAGTGTAAAATTTTATGTGGCTGGTATTATTAAGTTATTGTATTTTAAACAGATTGCATGGATATGATTATTTCATTAAACTACCAATTGTTCTTGTGTGTATGTGTGCTGGCAAGGAAATAATCAGATAATGGATACTAAGGCCACCCTCTGAATTGCACACTGCTCCTCAGCTATCTAACCTGAAATTTCAATGCAACATTTTCTCCTTCACTAACACACTTTGCAGTTATATTTAAATTATAGCTAAATTGTGCAAAATTCTGAAATGAAGCGTTAGGTAAAACTGGCAGTTCTTTCCATGCGTATAATTAAAATAAACTTTTACTATTAGAGGAGTGTTCCAAAGAAGTGGAAAAAGGTGAGAAAGAGCAAGCTGAGCTCTTGATTCTTCTTGTGCATCATCAGGAAGAAGACTTATTAATTTCTTTGTAGTGACACCTGTCTGGTGTCACCATTAGCTGGTAAGGTGCTACAAATGCTGAAAAGTCATAAATCTGAAGACCTGGAGTTTCATGGGTGGGAATGGACTCACTGAGTCTCTGGAGCCTTTATTTTCAGAAGAGACTTGTTGGGTGAGTCCTTGGTCCTTTTGTAGGGGCTTGAGGTTGATTTTGATCCAGTTTTTAGGGCAGACTGAGTGAAGAGGAGTGTGAAGAGGAATGTGGTCGTTTCATGTTTCTTGTGATGCAGGAAGAGGATGAGAGCTGGGATTCAGTGTGGCTGCAGAGCAGGGAGGAAGGGATGTGCCTTAGGAAGGGCAGTCTGACTCCCCACTCCACAGGCTTACACTGTGCCAGAGTACAAGGAGACTTTTCAGAGTGTTTCAGGCACAGCAGTTTATTCAGACATGAGTAGGAGGAAGAAATTATACAGGGAAGAGTAGAAAGAAAAGGAGAAAAAGGTGACAGGGTAGAATATGGATCCTCAAAGTGTAAAATACAACACCAGCACAGTTTTCCTTTGTTTCCTTCGCAGTTTTACAATGTTTTAAAACTTACTTAGAAAAGGCCATGTAAAAGCATGACATGGAGAAAGCACTATCAATAATGTACTGGGAAAACATTGAAAAAGCTAAGGCTGGTCTTCAGCTAGAAAGTCTCATGAAAAGGCAAAAGAGGGGGATAAATAAAATGCATTTATGTAGCAAAAATGGAAATATCATGATAAAATAAAAAAATAAATAAAAAAAAATAAAAAATAAAAAAATAAAATAAAATAAAATAAAATAAAATAAAATAAAATAAAATAAAACAAAATAAAATAAAATAAAATTCTTGTTCTCCTGCTTGTCAATGAAACATTTGTTTAACAGCTGGGACAACTGAAGTTGATATCAGATTTTTTTTTAATAGTTAAGTCGCTTTTGTTAAGCAAAGGTCTTTTGGCTCAAGGAAGCCATGACTTAATCAAAGATAGAGACTGAGCACCACTCCCAGCATTCAGATGACAGTCAAAGCAAATTGGTGAGGTGGAAGGTGGAACGGGGATGTAGGATGATGAAGCAGGCCTGCCACCTCTGTTCTCTCTCTTTTATTTTTGTTTTACATTCCTGCGCCCCCTGCCTCTAGATATATTTTTATGTTTTTACACAATCTATAATTTAACAGTAGTCAAATACCGTTTCTTACCAGAAACAAGAGCACTCTATGAAAATAATTACATCTGAGTTTCCCTCCAACATCTCTGATTTTTTTCCTTAAAAGTTGAAGTCAGTTGTTGCTGGAAGCAGGGAATGAAGAAAACACGATCTGGTGACAGCTGGTTACACTTTGGTTCACATAAAGTGCTCTTAATCCTTGCAACAGCACTGAGAAATGCACATGAAAGAAATGGACTGCATCGTACGTAGGACTAGTAGGTAGGATTGTAGCTGAGATTTCTCAGCACTTCCTTTTATGATAATAATAGCTTTGATTTCCCTAATTGCCTGTAACTTTGCTCAAATGTAATCCCGTGGATTGACACTTAATATTGTCATGTTAAGCACTTACATCAGCTGGAGTTACTGAGCAGAAATTTTCAGCAGCAGCAGTTCAGGCAGTTCCAAGAAGAGGAGGAATTTTTTTTTCAGTGCCATGTTAAAGTTTTATTGGAGTTCCTTTTCAAAATGAGCATATACATAGAGAGGAATCCAACTGAGGCTGCCCTTGCAACCCTTTTTTTTTTTGGCTTTTTACAGCTGCTGAGCATTTGACTTTCAGCCTTAACATTGTTGTCTAGTACTTCACGTTGGAGATACTATGTAATTTCACAGTGAGTTCCTGCAAAAGCATGGATTTGATCTGGATGTACAGCACACAAATCACAGAGCAATGAAACCATGCAGTGCCTTTAAAGGGAACCTTGGGTTATTTCTGCATCTCTCCTGATTTCCTTCTAATAAACGTGAATCTATCTCTTAGTACATCTATCTGTGCATTAAAATCTGTTTCTTTTCATTACAGCATAGGGCCTGTGCAACTGTTCTTGCTGTTTCTTGCCCCAGTTTTGGCTGACATCTGTACATCAGATCACAGTGGAAAGAGCAAAATAAATTGATTTCAGATGCCTTTTTAAAGTATTAGGTTATCGCTGGAAAGTGGTTTTCTCTTCACTTATCACTCATGCCTATCTCTTTCATGATTTTGCTAATAATTTTGTTTCTTTTCAAGACTGGAGTGTTTCCTCAGCACTTTACAAAGGTCCTCCCTTTACAAAGTAAATGGTACAGAATCTAAACATGAATTTTTCCATGTTTTGTGCAAAGAATACTGGCAAACCATTCCAGAACAACCTCCTGGAAGTCAGACAAAATATCAGAATAAATTACCAAACCTTCACTGGCCATGGAAGTTTTGCTTGGTCCAAGATTGTGTCTTGGCTCTGGCTTCAGAAAAACATTCTTTCTTCAGCTACAGGATGGAGAGAGTATATCTTTCATCAAGGCATATAGATCAGAGTCTAATCTCTACATCTCCTGACTACTGGTATTGCAAGAAATTTTTTTCAAGTACTGTGCAGATAATATTGACAAACTATATACATAAATATAATAATTTAATGGTCACATAGATTAAATACATCCGAAGTTTGGCTGATCAGGCTCCTCCTAAGCTTGGTTTGAATGATTAGAAAATATTTATTATTCCTTCTTCAGATAAAAATGAGGCAGAACTGTTGTTTGAACACTTAGGAGTGTATGAATGTAGGGTAAAAACCCCTCAGATCATCCAAGTTCTTTACCATTAACTTTGACACCCTAATCTGATGAATTTTTCTTGTATAATAGACTGAGATACAATTTTTTGAAAGAACCATATTTCAAACACTCCGTGAGAAGCTTTGGTAAAAATATTTCTTATAATACCTTGCTTCTCTTTGCCAACTAATGTATTGAGAAACACAGAATAAAGAGCAAAGTATCAGAAGGATATAAATCCTTGGAAATAGAAATGCAAGAAAGAAATTTTCAAGCACTGATTTTAAACTAAGGTCTCCAAAAGTCATTAATAATGAGCAATGGTCTTTAAACAGAGCCCATGTGTGTATTGAGAGTAGAAGAACCAGTGGATTTTCTCCAAAGTTTTTTTTGCAAAAATTCTCAGGAAGAAAGAGGTGATCAAACCTCTTCCCAGAGTTTGTATGATTAGACTGTAAAGTCAACACTAGATCTACTAGAATCAGCAATGAAAGAATTGCCCTTGGGATTACATCATTAACATTTATTCCCCCCTTAAGATTTTGTTTTCAGGAAGGGAGCAGTAGTGTATTTTATGGAAGGAAATTGTGAAAACTGGAGTTCCAGATATGCTGTCTACACAAGCTATAGCAGTAAGGCACTAAAGTAACCACAGAAGGGAACAAAAGTCTAGAGGCAAAATGGCATAAAAGCAGAACCAAAAAACGAGGCAATAAAATGAAAGGGGTGTAGTACTGGATTTGAGCACTTCTTTGTTCTGTCCTTCTTGCTTAACACATAATCACCAGTCTTACAGACTGAACTGTGTTAATCAAAAAGAGGTAGTGGTTAGTAGCAGCTCAGCAGTTGTGTGTAAATAGAGTTTTAGATATTAAATGACAATTAAAGGCTGTTAAAAAGTAAATTACCAAGTGATGAACTAAGCCTCATGAGGCCTGGAAGGAAGGTAGTAAAGCTGAATTCAGCCACAAACCACTAACTACAAACAAACTACTGGCAGCATGTCTGCTTCCTAAAATACCTTATTAGCACCCTGTCTTTAACTCTTTTAAAAGTCAAAGAAGAAACTCACAGGGAGCTATAAAAAATATTGAAACCTCTCTCTCATTTTCTGAAACCAGCAAATCTGGAAAATGCTTTTCACTCTAAAAGGAAAATAGCAATCTAAAACCTGGATTATTCATTTAAATTTCATTACTACCTTATATGCGTAAGCTTAAACTTCACCTGAGCAGTCTTGACAAATTTTGGGTCATCTTCTAGTAAAAACCCAGCCTAACATGTAGTTGATGACAATGAGCGACAACCAAGAAGAGAGGGAAGTAACCCTGCCAGAACAGCTAAGCCAAAGAAGTGCCCTGGATGTCCCAGAGTGACATTGTCCCTAAGGACTTTGCTTTGATGGTGTGAATCTTGTGGCATTTTCTCACTCATCTTGCTCTTTTTTTTTGGCTGAGAATGGCCATGGGAGGCTCCTAGTGGGGATCCCTCAATCAGGGGAGCCTGTGGGAATGCCTGTGGCTGTGAGAATGTCCCACAGCAATGAAGTTGAGTCTATTCCCCCTGGAGACACAGGGGAAAGGTGAAGCCATGGTTCTCTGATGAGACGATGATGTTCCACGCTTCTTTTAGGTCCTGGAGTCATCCTACCTTTCCTCCATTCCATAACTGGAGCTCCTATGTTGAAAATTTTATTGTCAGGAGAGATTTGGGGGGAAGAGAGACAGTCTTATGAATTACACACCCCTGTCTATTGACAGGAGGAAGTCTAGGGTGTGTGGGACCATGAATGAAATACTTCTGATAAGTCTCCAGGTGAAACAAACCCAGATCTGCTAGTTGAGAGCACTTTAACCAGGAACCAGGCTCTGCATGCATTTCTCTTTGCCTGCATAAAGGGGCACAATTAAGTATTTAAGGTGCAGTATCATGTCTTAAACCATTTTGATAAGTATTCCACATTGGCTTTTTTTCAAAGGCCCAAATTATCATCAAGCATGGCTCTACTACCCACTGCAGCTTCCCTTAGATCCAAAATCATAGAGCATAACATTAAAAAAAAAAAAAAGAAAAAGAAAAAATGAAGAAAGCTATGCACTGGTGCTTAAAATTGAATGTCATTTTTACTTACAAACTCTAGCAGGTGTTGAGAAGGGAAAAAAACCCTCATGTAATGCTTACACTTGCTCAACTTTTTTGTGCCAAAGCCCATTCCCCACACAAGCTCTCTCATTCACTCATTTGATTCCCCATTTCTATTTCTGCTTGACTTACAACCTCACCCCCTTTTTGGTAAGGTCCTGCTTTCTTCTGCCCACCTTGTTCTAATGTTTTCTGATTCTGATCTTATCAGAAAATGTGCTCACTATAACAAGATATTGTAGCTGTTTTTAAAGATTTAATGAACAGAAGTTGATAAGGACAATAATAGAAGATGCACAAACTACAGAGGATACCATAATTCTGCCTCTTTTCTTGTTTTATTATGGCCTCACTATTTTTTCTGTCACTGTAGAGTACCCCAGAGGCTCATAATGTCCATCCTTTATAGAATTTAAGAAACATTCACTGCCTGTTTCAAAAGGGAGAAAAAGAGGTGCTTTTTTTTTTTCCTCTTAAGTTGTCAATGTTATTAGAAAGAACTAATCACATAACCCTGGAAATAGAAGACCTCTATTGCAGCATTGAATCAGGAAAAGCAAGAAGGTACTTCAGTATACTGTCCCCTGCACACTTTGCAGAGGTGCTCTTTTCTCATTTGTAGAGAAAGTCTATTAAAAGATGATGACTTGATACAAAGGAGAGCCTTGTCCTTTAGGATAAGGATTAGGATCACCAATTTATTTCTATGCTGGGCATTCAACAAATCTCAGCATCACAATGTAATGATTTAGTCCTATCTGAGCTTCCATTTGCCACCTGGTCACCTTCCTAGTCCCTGCAGAATACACCTCATTTAAATTTTGTCCATTTTCTTCTTACTGCAGACTTTCATTAGTTTATTCTTTATCTGCCCTGAAGTGTGTAATGATAATGGTGTTGCTTAGATAGCTCCTTTCATTCCAAAGTGCTTTACAAACATTAGCTAATTAATGGAGAAGGCAGAGTATCAAATAATGAATCTTTCAATCTATTGGTGAACTGATATAGACAGATAATATGATTTGTTCTCTATGAGTAGTTCAGAGGTGGGCATTAATTTAAAGTGCTGGCCAATTTGACTGTCACTGATGATGACAGAGAGAAAAAAAGATCAGTTTATATCTTTCCTACATGAGGCATCTTTTTTCATTTGAATTCATGCTTCAATCCTTCATTTAAAATTAGTTCCATTGAATGGGATGCCAGAAGAACAATAAACTGATTTTCACAGAAATGGAGAAATTATGATCCACACAATTATTTCCAAATCATCAAAATCTATGGATTTTACATTTCAACTGAAGAAATAGTTTCATACAATTTTGAAGTTTTTATGTTATTTCATGCTCTACAAAAATCTATTTGGATACAGAACCATGATGTTTTGTGTAAACATATCACTTTTTGGTTAATAATAATGGTTTAGCTTGAGCTTTTTTATCTTCACTTTCATTGACCACCAACCATCGTTTTCTACTGAGGAGCAACAGAAACTGCCAATTTATAATGAAAGTTTGAGACACATGATCAAAGTAAATTAAGCTGGGGAAAAAAACCTGTTGGTGCTGTGATATGGTAGCAAAATATTGATCACTAGCCTTCCCTTTCAAAAAATTTATTTTCTAATTCATGATGTAATAGGAGGAAAAATGAGAGACTATCACGCTGTGTTTCTTGTGGTGGACATATATACACATATTCAGGAAAAATGGAAGGACTTGGGAGACCATCACAAGAATGTGCAACTTTTTGTCTCCCAGAGTTATAGCATTTCTGCTCTGGTTAACCAAGCTGAAACCATGCAAGGGCTGCTGCTTCATGGTGCAGTCTTGTTCTCAGTCCAGAGGTAATTCTACTTGGAAGAGGGTTTTGCCCTATTCAAATGTGCGTCCATAACAGCCAAAGTTGGAATAGATTGTGGAAAAGAGATGAATCATTCCGACGGTACAAAAACAGAGGGAAGGAATCACATAGAAGTCTTTTTTTAAAGAACCCAAACCCACAACCACATTTGGTATGAATTAACGTGTGGGCTCCCATTACTTACGACTGATGGCAATTTTAGCTGAGTGTCTGAATTGCAAAGGCACAGAGGATATTAGCACCAAGTATTTATCCAAATACTATTCCTGGAAGAATGGTTTCAGCAAGTGGCACTAGGTATGGGTAAGTCAAGCTCATGCTTGGGGCAGAATGTAGGTCACCACCTGCTTTACCTACCACATAACCCTACAAAGCCAAGATTAGGGTTTGTGGCATGGCAACTCCCAAGGAAAGGTCTTCTAGAAGTAGTAACTGGTAATCCAATTCCATCCACCTGCTTCCTTAGCCCTCCAGTAAGAAATCTTTTCAGTGTCCTTCCTTCCCTCCTTCTTTCCCAGCTCTATCCCTTCTCCGCTTGGTGCCCTAGTAGTGAACAGAGCAGCATGGTACCAGCCCCATCCTGCCAAAAGGATCACAAAAGCTTGAGCCAGTCCTGGTTATTCATTATTTGCTCTCAGTCACTCTGAGTTTAAAGGGATTCAGCCTTCCAGCCATGGACCAGGAGCTGTACCATGTAATTTAGATGGCCAAACTCACCACAGTGAACAAAGGCACACTGACTGAGCAGAATAACTTAGCAAATATTTGTGAATAGAGAATATCTTCCCTAGTCAGGATGTCATTAGCCTGACAGAGTTCAAGAAGCACTTGAACAATGCTCTAGGGCACATGCTGTGACTCTTGGGGATGGTCTTGTGCAGGGCTTCAAAGGAGTCAAAGATTCTTGAGGGTCCCTTCAACTCAGGTTATTCTGTGGTTCTGCAATTCTGCAAATATGATTTGTAATGACTCTGCAGTAAGCAGTTGAGTCGCTCTGAGATTTCTCCATAGGTATAGCCTCTTTGGAATGGTAGGGAGCTCTATGAAGCGCAGTCCTTGTTTAATCTCTATTTCATATCTGACACAGTAGATTTCAGACTTCATGGCAGTATATCCATCATATTATCAGGAGATTCTAACTGGATGAAAATCAGTTTTAGAAATAAATCCTTCTGCTACCTCATCTTTGCAATCTAATAATGAAGAAAAGTCTGAAACAAACTCAAGCTTAAGTCAAAAAATTTTTATTCCAAAAATTTACCCATAAAACTTCTCTAAATTCTTTTTTATTCAGACAGGGAAAAGGAGGCAGGGGGGGGGGGCGGCAGGAGGTGTCTGCATTTAATTTAATTCTTGATTCATTTGCAAATTGCTTGACAAACAAGTTTATGCATATTAATTACATTTCTAATGAAAAATATTTGCAGTTGCACCTGTTTTCATGGCAAAGTATAAACTGGGCATGCAAAGGTAATACATCTATAATTTGATAAGTGTTGACACAAAGATTTTGGTGGGATACATATGGCTGGAGGGACAAATGTTGTCACAGGAGGATTTTTCCGTCAGGCTGTACAGGACACACAGTAGCTGGGGCTGATTGCTCCTGGGGAACTCAAGGTTAAAGCAGCCTGTGCAGGTGATGGTGGAAATGTCTCATAGTAACACAACAGAGTAGTTTTATCTCAGTAAGGATTAACTGGGAAAAAAATGCTGATAAAAGTCCTCTAGTTTATGAATACCAAGTCTTGCCATGCGTGTTTGCTTGCTGTTTCTCAGAGGTTTTTTCATGATAACAGGGGTTTTTTGAAATATGTCGTCAGTGTTGATCTAGTACCTGACTTGGTTTTTATTGGCAAAATAGCCCATGTGATACCACAGATAGGAGCTGCCAGAGGTCAAAACCTGATCCTAGCAAAATTTAGAGGATGGGAAGAACATTGTACAGATAGAGTTTGTTCCTATGGGTATCTCTAAGCAATGCATTTGAGTTTTACTGCTATGGTACAATTTGAGTTTTTCAAATCTTGTTTGCTTTTGTTATCTAAAAGAAAATTTAAAGTTAAATGCTTAAATTAATTTTAAATGTTTATTTCTGCTTCATTAAAGTGTTTATTCAGTGCCACAATTTAGTCTTCACTGAGCTTGTAATGCATCTTGTATGGAATTGCCAGAACCATAATATAACATTAGCAAATCTAATGCTAAATGGTGCTTGTTAATGGTGGAAATTATAGTTTAGATCCTGAGAGTACAAAAGCATCATGAGATCCTTTGCACTTGGATATGGGGTTTGGAATTCATATTAATGTTGATGAAATTTATGCTTGGTTATCTGGGAGAAAATATCTATTGTGAAAACTGAATTTCTCATAGCTGCGCTTTGTACAAAGCAAAAAGCTCAAACGCTTCCCGCCCATTTCAAACTTCACTCAAGGCACTGTAATTACAGTAATTATTGGCATTGTAAAGCACTACTTATTTTTAGTAGGTGTAATTGCCAAGGATGCCTCTTTTTAAAATTCTTTGAACTGCTTTGTCTGTCAGTAGGCACAGACGCTGACAGATATTTTTTTTTCCTAATTGAGAAAAATAAATCAGTCATCAAAGTCAAAATTCCTCAGAATAGTAGAGTCACAGTTCATGCTGAGAAGGGACTTGCTCTTTTAGGAGTGATTGATTTTAATGTGTCTGCTCATGAATTAAGATACTGTTCTAAGACCTGAACAAGTCTGTGACAAGTGATTGTGATAAGCGATGTTCGAAGCTTACCCTGTGACCAGGGTTCAGCTCAGATCGTGCTTACAAGGATAGCCAGAGCTTTCTAAAAATCAGTCTCTGAAGGGGAAGCACCCTATTTTCTTTGCAGCAGCCTTGTTTGTTTCCGTCACTGCAAGAAACCCCAGCCATTTTTCTGCAGCTTAATGGGTAAAGTTGAATAAAATGCAAAAGGAACAAAGGAAATATCAAGGCACAAGAATGACTTCTGGTTGAACAAATGCATTTTCACCTCTGCAAAATCTAACAGAAGCATTGTGATTTTCTGTAACATTTAAATACTAACACACAGAGAAACAAGAGAAAAACAGCTAAGTGAAAAATATATGAAATGGTTTACAGCAGATATCCCAAACCCCAGGGGCCTTGTGAGGAGAGAAACAGTGAACAAATCTAAAAAGCACAAAAAACTCTTTCCTATTGAGTTACAACTCATTTTGTAAAACAGAAAAACACTAGGATGCAATAAATTTTGCTAAAATAAGTAGCTCTAAAAATATATTTAAAATGGAAAGAGTGGAATCCTATTTATTCCTGCTTTGGGAGTCTGGATCCATCACAGTATTATCTCCCTCAGCAGATGTGATGGGGCTAGTATGTGGCAATGTCAACAGTGTTTTGTCGTATACAAATCCAGGTCCAAAACACCCAAATGCAGCCTACCAATTCCTCACATTTCAAGTCTGCCACCTATGGCAGAGTAGCTATAGAACATTGCACGTTTTTACTAAGTCCTCAGCATGGAGTCAAAGTAGTAGAATTTTGTGGACACTCAAGAAGCTAGGCCTATCCCAAACAGAGGAAGACTCAGCTTTAAATAAAGAGGTCTGGTTAAGAAACTATTAAATTACCATATACAGCATAAGGAGATTAGCACTACCCTGATTTTCTACCACAGTAATTCATCTGACTTCCAACAAACACCTCCTACATTTTCTGAATTCTAGTGAATATGTATTTTCAAAAGAGGAACAGCTGTTTGGTGGGGAAAGACACCAGGCTGCAGAGCACAGAGAGTGGTACAGATTGTTTTGAACTGAGGAAGTTTAAGGGATTTACAGAGAAGTCTTTGAGGAAGAAATAACAAAAGTCACAGTGAATAAACAACAAGAGTTTCCGGGGGAATAGGCATTAACCAGCCCTGACTTCCTCTCCTGCTTGTTTCCTTTTTAAAAGTTTAAGCACGTAGAATGACCAAGGCTGTCTAGATAGTGTGGGTTGGCCTCTAGCATGGAGCAGATGAAAAATTCAGCTGCTTGTGGTATTAGAAAAGACAGTTTTCACTAGCTGCAGGTCTGTGTGGAAGCAGTGAATTGGTACATGATGCTCTGCAAGGACGACTGTCAGGTGAGAAGGACTGGCTCCTGCAAATGAAATCATTTGATTTGTTCAGTGCAGTCACTTCTGCCACTACTCTCTGCAAGTTCTACCAAGCATTCATTGACACAGCAGAATACATTTTCAGCTATGCTGATGAGAACCAGGACTCAATGGAGAATTCAGAACATCTAGTTTCAGGGTGCACTGAGTCTGAAGATACTCTTTTTCATCACTTGTTCCTTGTTTGGGGGTTTTGGTTAATTCTTTTTCTTGTTATTGATGTGGTTTTTTGTTGTTGTTAGTTGTCCTCAGAGGAAAAAAATCAGTCTCAGCTATTGTGGATGCTAATATGTGAGAAGAGCTAGTCTTGAAGCAGCCATGTAGGCTGACAGTCTAGGATCCTCTTTGTTATTGTGCTCTACATCTGATCTAACACCCACATCTCACTGGAAACTCAAACACACACAATGAGGAGGCAAATGGCAAACTCACTTGTGTCGATATCGCTGCTTTCTGATGATACCTCATGCAGGATTTACCATGATTGTGTTTGCAGCTCAAATAAAACCATAGGAAATAATACAAGTACACTAAGGCACTAAAAAGGGATGGTCAACAAGTAAGGGCTCAGCATGTGTGCATTTTAATGAGGTGTTAATTTAAAACAGGGTGAAGGTAAAGGGCAAACTCAGAGAGGGGGCTTCGATTTGTTGGAAACCAGAACCATCAAAATGCTGGGCTCTCTAATACAGAATGAGGGCAAATTCAATTCTAGTTTTTTCCCATTTCAGGATGTTTTATAGTTCTTTGGGTTGGAACATTTGTAATAGATTTACTAGGAGCTATCACTCCAAGTTCAAGAAACCAGATGAGTAGTATTTAATTGCTGAAGCAGGACCATTCATGTATTTATATATAGAAAATGCAGCAAGCAAAATATTAATTATTACCATGTCTCATTCTTTAATCCTCCAGTTAAACTGAATAATTTGTCTGGTGCTATTTTCCCAAATCACGTCACAAAACACTGAAGTAATTTTATATCCTTTCCCTCCTGAAAAAGTGTGGCAGCACTCTACTTCTGCATTTCAAGTGTTTCAAGGAAGGAGAAAGCCATATAAAAGGTTCTCAGAAGTGTTACTTTATCTCCATATTCACTATTCAGGCTTGAAAGCAAACCCTTTCTTGGCTGTCTCACAGCAAAAAATACTAAAGAACATGCCTTTGATTTTCTACTTTAAATAGAAAACAAAAGCACTGTTTTTATAAAGCTAAATCATTTTTTTTGCTCTGATACTTCATTAGACTCACTAGAGGCTTGTGTCTGTCTCAATTTTCAAAGCACTGCAAGAGATTATAGTTTTGTAATTCCTCTTTAACTGAATCCCTTATTCCCTGCTTGGAAATGTAGTAAAGCTGAAATGTCAGTCCCATAATAACTGGGAATATTCTTGTGGGGTTTTCCCCGCAAAACTAGTGTTCATGTAGCCAATAACATATTTTTGAAGTGCTGTTAATCTGCATCTGTAACTTGAAGCATTGAAATCTTTTTGCATGGGGTACTTATTTTTTACCAAAGTGGATCTCTCTTCCACATCTGCTCATTTAGTCATAAAACTGGCCCACAGACTGTGTTAGCTGCGCAAGGTCTGCATGAGTGGACACTTACAATTAGGAGAAGGGGAATCCCTGAGTGGCAAAAAGCCAACATGAATGTGTTGTACCTCCATGGTCTCATGGCAATAACACCCTTAAGTAGAAATTGTAGCCAAACTAAACATAGCAACCCTTTCAGAGTTATTGTCACCCCATACTAAATTACTAGAGCATCTCAAAACTCTTCTCAGCAGAGAAGCAGAGCTAAGAAGCCCTTCTGCATGGCCATTAGTTAGGGAGAGTGCAAGACTCTTTGAGATCCCACGATCAGCTCTGTCCCTTTATTGTATCCCAAGCACAAGCAGGTCAAAAAACAACTACTTTCAGCTTGAACAAAAATGCCACAATGCCACTAGGTGGGCTGGGCTTCATGTAAGCCTATTCCAACTGGAAGCCATCCAAGAAACCCAGCATTCCTAGCCCAAGTGGCTGCTCAGGACGGCCTGGCTCTCTGACACCTTGTCTCTCCAATGGGGAACCTGAATTTCCCACTGGTCTGTTCCAAATTACTCTGCTCCCACAGAGCATCACATTGCCTGGGGATCTACCACCTTAACAGCACCTTTAGTCCAGGGCTCCTTTTTATTCAGTCTGAATGAAATTCAAAGAAATTGCAGAGAAATGTAATATGCTTCAATAGATATTACACCAAATGCCTGTGGAACTTAATAGAAAAAAATTCTTATTCATAATGATTGCTGCCCTGCCTGAAGAATTCTCTTGCTAAATTGTTATTCCCTGTTAAATTTCATCAGATTCAGGAAATTATTCTGAAGTTGCTATTTTCTACAAGAACTGATAGCACTTATTAATAACAACAAAGGTAAGCATCAACAAGCAAAAGAATATGGGTAGATATGCCAGCAGGAAAAGAAGTCAAACAAAATGAGGGAAGGTTCATATGTCTTCTCTTGTACATTCCTCCTACACCCAAATCACGTAGTCCTAGGCCTGCACTCTACCTTAGGGACAAGTGTCTCTGAATGTACTGTGCTGTTAAGAAGTGATGTGGAAGCAAACTTCATTTGTTTATTCCTCTACAGACAATGCCTTATTTTATTTAAAATGCCTTTTTTTTAATGTACGTTCTCTAGTTTGAAATTTCAATATTACTAGCTTGTCCAACCTCATGGTTCAAAATAGCACAACTCCAGCTACTCTGAACATTGGACTTCTGTCATTACACTCACCTACAACAAGCAAAAATCTGGCATGCCAGGATCTGCTCCAGCTAAGAAAGGGTTGATCAACAATGGATTTTGCCTTTCAAAAATGGACAAAAATAAAAAATCCACAAAACATGGTAAAGTAATAATTACACAGAAGTGGTTTGCAAATGATAATGTCTGATTGAATACCTCCTTTGCTGGAGATTCAAATACTATGGTAACAGACAAAAAGCCTAATATATTTTGACTAATCAGAATTGATGTTAATTAAAGATGAGTTCAAGATAATGACTTCTCATTACTATGTGATTGCTAGAAAGAGATTGTTCTACCTCCAGGTAAAATAAGCAATTAGATAACTTCTGTTTTTAAGATTTTCTTTTTTTAAGTCTTATCTCATTCTCTCTTCTTTTTCTGACATAAAAATATTAATGTATAAATGTCTGATTTTTATTGCTTCTCAGTTAGATGGATGTTTTTAATGGTTCTCAAACTGCATTCTTCTTTCACTTCAGTGGAATTATATTTTTCTGTTGCTCTAAGGGGCCCATAGTTTATTGGTTAAAAAAAAATAAGAAGAGATACTAAGAATAAACCCTTGGGTTACTACTTGAGAATGCAATGTGAAGTAAAGGCAGAGTATAATCTCTCATAGAAGTGGTAGAGCTTTCTTTAGAAAGTGAATTTTTTTTTCCTCCTAGTCATTTAACTGTGCTAATAGGAATGATAAAAACCCCATTTGAAAGGTGCTTCTTGTTTCTGCAGATAGTAAAAAGCAAGAAGACAAAGGCTCTCTGAAAAAAATCAAGCCACCAGCAGTGGTGGTTTCAGTATCATAACTTACATTTCTCATTTATGAGGATAAAAAGAAAAAAACAGCCCCTCCAAACACTACATACTTGTGACCTGGCATCATAAAACTTCCTGGCAAGGAAAACAGAACAGGCTTCCCTTCAATTACAGACTGGCTCCACCAGATTTCTTCTTCTTTTTTTCTATCTTTCCTTACTTGGACCCTAGATTTGTTTTAAAGTCCATGAACTGCAAGTATTAGGAAAAGCAGCCAGACCACTGTGAACTTGTAATCATCCTTAGCAACTGGAGGACATTGATTTCAATCCTGCCTTTCCATGTGCCATTCATCAGAACTCTGCTGGTACAAGGGCAGACTGGAGTCACTCTGTGGAATTAAGTTGTGGTTCTTTTGAAAGAAGCATTTAAAATGGTGGTTTGATGATAATACAGGTTTAACAAATTCTTACATTCTAAAAGCATGTATGGCCAACAGAGCTGAACAAACCATACCAAACTGCTACTCGTTGGAATGGAAGTTTCACTGGAAACCAGGCTTACAAATATTTTTGAAAATGCAAGTCAAGACTTGAATAGGCAGATTGAGCTTTGAGAGAAACTCTGCTGGATTTTCAATAAACATAGAGTTTCTTGCTGGGGGAACATTTGTAAAAAAACACAAGGGTTTCCAGGACACTATTATTACACAGAATACAGTGACTTTGTTGAAGTGGTTATTTTGAAACCTGAGATTTATTCAAACCCAGAAATACCAGGTGATACTGAAGGTGCACGAGTACTTATGAAATAAAGCAAAAAGGTTGGCTGCTGCAGTGCACAAGAAAAACAAAAACAGCAGAATGAGAAGTTGCCATAAGTAACTTGAAAATAAAAAAAACAATGAGTTTAACTACTCCTACCTGGGTTTATCCATATAAAACTGTTCCTTATGCCCTGCCTTTCACTGTTTTATTTTGCTTTGCTGTAATTGCTTCTTGAAAGCTCAAATAGGCGGAGCCTCATGGAGCCCATACCATCTATTACTAATGGCTGGACAGCAATTGGTTTAGAAATCACTGATTTGTTTAAGAAATGAATGAAGTGAAGCACCAAAATGCTAATGGAAATGTAGTTTGTATTAACTGTGGAATTGCAATAATGTGTCTTTGAACATAGAATTTAGATTAGAATTAGGTGCACTCACAGACAAAAGGGAAAATATGTCTATGTCATCTGTAGGGATAGAATAAGGAAACATTTGCATTAAAGAAATTAATGAGTTTACATAGTGTGACTGTATTCCTGGTGTTCCAGGATACAGTTATATGGAACTAAACAGCAAATGTACTGTTCCCTAAAAGCAGGATTTGTTGCCACCTGAAATAAATGGAAAATGTTCCCTAACTACTGTCAACAGAAGGCCAATGGTGCACAGCTGAGACATTAATCACACATGAATTCTCCAGCCAGATCTTTGTAACGTCTCACAAAATTGGGCCATATTAGTTAGGTATCAACAACTGTTTCAAACTAATTTCTGGGTTGCTTTTTAGCAAGGACAGATGTGTAGGCCATTCCAAATCTACTGATGTGATAGCTTTTTAAGTTTTGCAAATTTAACTCATTTAGAGAAAGTAGAAACTAGTGTGTGGGAGGCATTTGGTGCCATATAAGGATTCCCAAAGCACTTGAGAAACTTAAATATAATTTAATTATCCCGTATCACACTGGTTTCCCTCCTGAGCTCCTGGGAACTCTACAGTTACCATCCGTGTTGATCTCAGAATATTTAAGACCTATGACTAGGAAATCCTTGGTTTTCTGTGAGATTTCTGTTTTATCACATAAATTATTGCCATAGATTGAAAACCTAATGGAAGTCTTTTCAACCTTCAACAATACTAAGTACCAAGGAAAATTTAACAGCTTTGATGGGGGGAGGGGGGCAAATGTAAATTTTAGGTTACAGTCATTACTTGATTGGGAGAAAAAATAATTAGTGCCACAGACTGTGCTGAGACATTTAGAACAAACAAAAATAGTTGGCTTTAATGAAGAAGCTAAAGCAAGAGAAGGGTGCTTAGAAAAAGGTGAATTAAGGTGCTGTTGGAAACCTCATTAGTGAGAAACAGCCAGAGAATGAAATGGAAATAACAGTCCACTAATAACTTCCTTAAGTTACTTAGGTGAAAGAGAAAATAATTTTCAGTGTTTTTCTTTGTGAAAGAACAGGTAAAGCAATATATCACAATTTCAATAGTCTGTTTGGCTCATAATATGTTTTTCTGATTCCAGATCAGGCCTTTCAGGAAAGGGCAGTAGATACCCTGATGCTTCTGTCTGACCACTTCTGGCAAGACTCAGAGTCTCAGCGAGGCCACTCTGGCTTGTGAGTGCATTGTGAGAAAGGAGCTATGGCTGCTCCATGTGAAGTACAGGGCCTGGAAATGGTTCATCACAGCAGCTGGTGGCAACTCCAACAACACACTGCTGGTAAGAAAATGAGAATACTCTGACTGAACTGTGATGTCCAAAGAGTTGTCTGGAGTCTGCTATTAGGGATTGTTCCTGGATAAGTGTTCCAACTGATGATTTCATACCCAGACAGGTGATGTCATTCTGTCCAACCATGGGGTTTAGATTATTTTTCCAAAGTTCACGAGCTTAGCAATTTCTCTCTCTCTCTCTCTCTCTCTCTTTTTTTTTTTTTTTTTTTTTTTTTTTTTTGAGCATCTTTCTCTTTCTTTTTCCTGTCAGTTTTGGGTACAAGAATACAAGAAATAATTCACCTCCCTTTTTCCTTTTGACTTTGCACCTCAAGTGAAGCAAGTAGAAATAGAATAACTATTTTTTAAAATAGAAGGATTTTTACTGAGATTTATTTAGAAGCAAAATATTTTTCACAACATTGTCACAAACATACCATATAATTTCCCTTTTCACATTATTGCTTCCAAGAATTTCTTGGATGCATCAAGAGGTTGTTGAAAGCACTGAAGCCAATAGCAAGGTTGGGCAGTAGAGCAGACCACAGGTGAACACCATTATAAAGGATTATAAGTGAACTCTGGAGCTGGCCTCACAAACCAAGAAACTATAGCCCTCGTATCTATTTTGTGTTTCCACGTGGCAATAAAACTTATGAAAGTTGTATGAAACTACATCCAATGTAGCTTGTGGTCAGCCAAATATGCAGTAATGTTGTTGTTAAAATCAACAATGACCCCTCCAAATTGGCCAAGAAGCCCACTGCATTAGGACTTGGGGGTCATATGTAGAAAGGAAACTAGACCAAAATGTCTCATTAAAGGGAAAATGTAATAGTGGAAGGAAAAGCAATAGGGCTTCAGCCTGACTTATATCTATGATTTTTTTTAATGTAATAATCAGAATAGGAGTGAGGAAACAACTCTGTAATCACTGACATGATCTCAGGCAAACTGCTTTCTTCCTGAATTTCTGATGTTTCTACCTGTAAGATCTGAGAAACACCTAGAAATTTACAGGGGAAAGGTGTTACATATCACATCTAGATGATGCTGTTCAGAAGGGCTTGATCTATTGGCAATATGTGATTCTTCACACATTAGTGTAGCTCATTCTGAGACTAAAGGTTTAACTAAAACCAGCAGCTCAGATTTTAGTCTCTCTGAAATTCAAGGGTCAGGAAGCTTTAAATTTGAACATGCAACTGCAATTTAGAGCTGGGGGGAGCCTAAAGGAAAGAGGAATCCCTTGAATTTACAAGTAACAGATGTCATATGGCTGAGATTTTGGCTCGCTGTTCAAGTCATGCAGGATGCACAGAGCACCTTATCTGCTCTTCTAAGAGTTTGTTGTCAAATTACATTAAAGAAATTCTCCACTATTTTATGATGGAAAGATTTGCCAGACTTCTCTCTACTTTCACTCTTAGTTTTGACCATCTCCAACAACTTTCAACTTTTAGAGGAATAGGGAAGACATTTTGAAATGTTGATACTTACATTTCTCTGTCAAAGCCTTGCAGTGCTGAGCAGGAGTGGTATCACAGAGCTCTTCCCTTGTCCTCTTCTGCTGTACTTTCTGAGAAGCTGCTGCTACCAAATGTCCCCCTGTTAAAGGAGTCCACTACCATTCAATTAAGATGAGGAGAATTAAGATACAGGACCTAGCAGCTGTCAGCATCAAGACCCTGCATTATCTCTTCCTTGGTCCTATGCCAGCCACACTGCACAGGTGATGTCTGCCAGGGCTACAAGATGCTGGATGTGTTACAGAAGCATCTCTTCCAAACCCTTGTCACACAGGGGTGCTGAGCAAGAATGAAAGAAAAGAAGTGAATAGTCAGAGTCCAATATGGAAAAAGTTCCATGGGAAATTTTGAAAGGGTTGTGAGAAGGAAGCTTAGGATGAACATTCGGTTTTGCTGCTCTTGCTGAAGTTATAAAAAGCCCCCCAGTCTTAGTCTCGGGGTGTACTATGGGAATTCAGCAGTCCATTTATCCCGCTGAATTAAATTGTTAAGCTCTGCCGATTTCAGGAAAATCAATGAAGATGTGACAATTTGCCTTGGCTGATGAGATGGCCTGGGATACCACTTGCAATGATGAGTGGGAACTTTGTCGGCTGACAAAGAGCTGTCAGCATTGCATAGTACTGCAAGATTCATTGCATGTCACTTAATCAGATGGTAGGGGGAAAAGGAGACACCAAAAAGTACTGGCTGTGGGCAGAAGGCCAGAAGCAGTTCTTTTCAATGCCATATCCATTAAAAGAAAAAGGAAAAAAAACATCTGTGGCAGCTAAATTGGTATAATAAAGTCAGCAGATGAAAGCAAAAAGATCAGAAGAAAAGAAACACAAAACATAAAAATGTAACTGAAGAAGTTTAAATGTGCTTTTTATTGCTGTAAGCTTGCAGTGGAATAAGAGGTAGAGGAAAACATTTTATTAAAAAAATATAAAGAATGGAGGCAGTTTCCTCCTCCTGAAAGGGAATTGCTCTCAGAAGGAAGCCAGGGTTGTAGTATGGGGTTTTCCTCTGCACTCCCAGCTCTGAGGGAAAGATTCCATCACAAGTGAGACCTGGTTGGTGCTGAAAAATCCCCAAGGAAGTTCCATGATTTCCAGTAATTTTGGGGTTTTGTTGTCTTTAGGGTGATATTTTTAAAAATGAGCTTCCAAATACTTTTTGGGAACAACTTCATGGCACATTTCATAAACATGTTGAACCCCATGTCCAGGCAAAATTCCAGTTTGGGTGATTGCATCTGCATTGGGCAATTACATCTGCATAGCTCAGCTACAGATACCTTCCACTGCACAGGAGGAATCCTGCACACAAGCTGCTGACCTCAACTTTAAAAACAACCCACGAGCTTGTGTTTTGTTAGATGGCATTGTAATTTTCACCCCAACAGTGGTAAAATCAGGCTGACTGTGTTGCAGTGGACTAATCACTAAAAGTACCCCCTTTGCAGCGTACTTTTACGTTCTGCAGGATAACAAGTTGCAGAAATGTATGCTGCTTCACAATGACAAGAGCAGAGTGCATGTGTTAGGGAATGTAAAGAAAAGAGAAGTAGGAAAGGTTAAAGCTACAGGAGAGAGAGACTGAAAGAGAAATGACAAGGGAAAAAATTCATTGCACACATTCAATGTCACATTCAAGCTACTACAAATAGTCTGTGATATTACTATTACAAAAAATTTACTGAAGCCTCACATAAAATTTAGTTTCCCTATTTTATTTTAGCGTTTTTAATATACTACTATGCACTGCACTTAAAATACAGAAGCAGAACTTTGCTTGCTATTATTCAAATACAAGTAATGCTTGATGGCTGTTGTGAAATTCCAGTGTGTATTCTTAAAAAACGTGACATTTGAATGCACTGAGGTTCAGTCCAGCTAGCACTGAGACTTTCTCTAAGAGTTTTTAAATACACCAGGCTTGTGAACATGTTTATTCAAATTATTGTGGAGAAAATGCACTTCTTTATGAAACTTTGGGAGTTTGGTTATAAATAGCTAATTGTATTTTCACAACTGACATCATCAGTAGAAGAGATACATTGTGGTCAGTAGAACTGGTACTGCTCCAATCACTGTCAGTTTAATTCATGGATCACTGACAAGCTGAAGCATGATTCCAAAAGAAACATTAGGAACACAGAAGTAATAAATTCTGAACAAAAGTTGTTTAAAAACCTCTATATTGCATGGGACACTTTTTTTGGGAGGAGGACTGCTGAAGAACAGGACTGTGCAAAAAAGATAACTTGGTAAAATACAGCTTTGATGTATGATTATTTGCAATTTTTGCAAAGCCAGAAACAGGCATCTCCTCTTGTAGTGTAAAGAAATCTAAATAACAAAAGCCTCTCAATATAAATAGAATATTTGTGCTTAATTCATTTAAGCCTAGCCTACCTGTCTTATTTTGTTCCAGAAAATGGAATCAGCCTACCAGAGTAGTCACATGCTTTCTCTGTGGCAACTTTAGCCACTAATCTATTGTCTAAAAGAAAGAAGGGGCAAATCAACTCCTATTTCTCCCCTTTTATCACTGTGCTATAAAATGTAAGAGATGCATGTGGTTTTGTTTTTCATGACTACACCTCTAACCTCATCAGGTGAGTAAAAATCTGCTTTGTGGATCTTGTTTTGCTGCGTTGGCAGAAGCAGCTTCTGGCTAACTCAGCTCTGACAAGACTGAGGAAGTCTTGGATGTGTGGAAGACCTTTGGAGAGTCTGAATTGCTGTCAGACAGGACTGTATGTTCCTGAGAACATCAGGTATCTCCACAGCTTTGAAGGTTTAGCCTCAATAAATTTTTTGATCAGGAGCCTAATTGGCCTAATTATAAATTGCAGAGATATGGAGAGTATCCTAATTCAATAGGTTGTGCAATGCTTAATTAAGATGACAGATTTTATGCAGTATGCATAGTCATAGACCCAAATGCATTCTGTCTAATTGTAAATAATTTAGGAGTGCAGACTCTTTTCAATAAAGAATGGAAAGTAGGCACTCTCAAAGATAATTCATGCCTCAATGGGCCTCAGTTATGTTCTGGAGGTGCCCATGGCCTTGGGCAATATGGGGTTCCTCTATATTTATATATTTATATACTTAAAGTACTTAACTTAGGTGAGACTCTTAAGCCACAATTTTAAAGCCAGAAGGAAGAATTATGTTCAGCCAGTAGACCTCCAGCGCAACCTCAGCCACAGAATTTCACCAAGTATCATCACTCCTGTGCCAAGCCTTCCTCTGGAACTGGAGCCTATCTCTTAAAAGGATCAGCTGGAGAAACTGCCTATTTAAAACCAGGGTATTCAGTTTTATTATTATAGCTCTAGCATATTTCCTAAAATTGTTGGAATGCCAGATGCCACTTTGGTGAACTCCAGATGGCGGAACTTTAATCAGCAGTGAGATGTGATTTACTAGAAATGCTCCTCTATAGCAAAAGTAGCTCTCGGGCTTCTTCTTTTTTTGAAGTATTTTGGGTTGCTCTTCAGACCATGCCTTTAAATTTTATTCACTGTACAGATTTCTGATAAGTATCATTATTGCAAAAAAGTACCACAGATCTAAATACTGCTTGCAACGTGCTATGGTGAGAAGTACAAATCTTTATCATAAGGATTGCCTGAGAATCTAAAACATCAGACATGTAACTTTTTTTTTTACGCTGAAAGCCCACTTATGCTTGGTGATCACAATAAAATACTTTCCTTCACTTTTAAATGTCAGGGCATTGTTTCATATGGCAACAGCATGGCTAGTTTTAAACATCTGCATAAGGACCAGGTTCTCTGGTTTGCTTGCTTTTGTGCTGCCTGTAGCTCCCCAGCTGGGGTTCCTTCATTGATGAGAGAGCACAAAATCAAAGGCAACTCTGTACATATTTTCCCTCTCCAGCCCACTCACAGGAGCAAAGCAGTGGGCAGAGACCAGAAAAATGATACAGTGCTACCCCCGTCCATCCTGTATTCTCTGTGATCACATCTATCGCCTTTATTCAAAGAGACTGAATTGCTGGAAGGAACCCAAAAGATTTGAGTGCATTTTTCTGTCATGGAAGCCTTCTATATTTCTTCTTTCAGCTAGAAGTGCAACTAGATAATGGTATGCCCTATTTCCTCTGTGGGCCTCAGGAATATCATGAATTTTGTGTCATATAGAAAGATAAAGTGGAAGAGTGCAGAGAGCTGGTGTGGTTCCCTAGTTATGACTCCATAGAGCCTATTTGTTTAACCACAATTGTTTTATTTTTATATTTTTTAAAACTTATAAATCTGTGAACACTGTCCATAAGATACAAGTCATCAGTGGTGAGGATTTTAAGAATCAAACTGGAAAACAACTGGAAATAATTCGGGGCTGGAGAAGACAGTTACAGCAAAGAAACCATACTCGACAGCTCAAAAAAACCCCTATAAAACTGCAAAGCCAAAGCCATCCTTGGAGTAGGTATAACTTGGAGTGCCTTGGAGCTACCCCCACCATAAATTCCAGTGCTCACACTTTTGCTTTCACAGGCTGTGCCTGCTGTGTAGCGCTGGTTGTAATGTGTCTCATTCACCTTTCAAGTCCATTAAACAGTGAACATGCAGGCTGATGTGAAGCCCAGGTGCCCAAAAACCTGGCCTCTTTTTCAAATGGGTCCTGAGCTCTGTGCTGCCACAGCTGCTCAGGGTATCAAAAACAACAGCTTTATTGCAGGATTAGACAAGCCTACAGAACAACTCACTACCAGAAGTAGCTGCAGTAACAGCTGCCTGTGTCTGACATGGATTTCTGGAGAGTCTAGGAGGCACGACATCAGAGGCCTGCTGTCCTGCCAACCTCGTGTCCCCTCCAGGCACACTGAAGCTGTGTCCCCACTTGACAGCACACCTATAAAAACCATCTGGGTTAGAAATATGGCTGAGGTCAATTCATCATACTCACGGGTTAAAAGCAATTGATTCCCCCATTTCTCCCTCTCTTTATTTCTCTTGGATAAATAATAAGTCCTGTTACAGGGAGAAATTCAACTTATAGATTTGGTCTAACCCAATTTTTGTTTTCACTCCCCCTCAGTCATGGGGGTCAATGAGCAGAAAATACATTGAAAGAAGAAGCAGCAGGTCAGAGGATCACCATTTGGACTGAACACTCTGAGTCTCTTCCTCTCCACCAACAGAATCATATGACATCCTTCATCCTCAAAGATCTTGTTCCTGAATGCCTTGTAAAACTTGACCTGCCTCCCTAAGAATGACTTCATGCTCTGCTGAAACACAACTCTTCTGGAACTGCAAAGTGCTGCCTGCCAGGGGGCATATTGCAACAGGAATAAAATGGAAATTATTACTGGGTTGTCTGAGGTGTTCCAGAAGGCACTTGGGTCAAGATTTTGGGACTGAATCCCCAATCAAGCAAAAAGGTTGATGGGACAATTAAGGACAAGATGAGATCAGTTTTACACCTCATCTGAAGAGTGGCATCAGTCCCATCTTTTCTTAAGGTATAATGAAGATAGTTCAGTACACACTAATAATTGCTGATATCTTAATTCTGCCAGGACCTTCGTATTTTTTAAGGTTTTCTTGGAAGTTACTGATTCTAACATTAGCCTTTCTCCAGTTACCCTTTGCACATTGATAAAATCAGCTTTCAGGAACAATACGGTAAAAGTGCACTTTTCTTTATGCTGTGTATCTTCTGCTGCTACACCAGTAACCAACCATTTATCACATAATCAGATCCTTGCTGAACTATATGCCATCTGTGATCAAATGAATGATGAATAAATTCAGAATGCAATTTCAGCTAGTCTATTTTTTGTTCATATTTCGTTCCTAGTAGATTTGAGTCTTTTTGACCTTGTGAAAAATAGCTGCATTTGAACTAAAAATATGGGGGTTTTCTAGATAATGGACTATGTCAACTTCTATTTCTTTTGGAATTCAATAGAAACTGCTATATCAGGACATTTTCTACATCCTTATTTACTTTTTCTTCCTTTCAGACTAAATTCTTTGATATAGCTAAGCTCCAATCTTTGCTCATATCTGCTGGCTCCAGAAACTCTTTTTCAGTTTCCATTGTCTTCAGTGTGGAAGTAACTCTCACTATCACTATCACTATTCAGTTTTCCACTCATGTAGCTATGAGCTAACAAATTACACCAATTTCTTGAGGCCTTCTTAGCTAAGTGAATTTGGCTCAATATTTCTCAGCAATCAGGCCTTTCATTACTGTTAGGGAATGCTTCAGTGATATTTATTTGTCATTCTGGTAATGCAAGTTCTTTTGCTTTGATGCTGAGACTTTGAAACCTGAATTCCTAACTACATAGAACTTCCTTCAAAAAACGCCTAATTAAAATGTGTTAATGCAGTGACCCTTGGTCACTTGCAACCCCTGAAGACATCTCCTATGGATGCCTGGTTTTGTTGTACATTAGCTTACAGCTAAGGAAAAAAGGTGTTTGGTTTACTCACCATTAAGGGGTGGTGTGGAGCTTTACACAGGGCAACAAATCTGCATTCCAAACCTTCTTGAGTACAGGGAGGTCTCTGTGAGCCCTGGAAAAGATGCAGACTGCTTCTTCCCCATAGCATGGCTGATGAGCTTTGTGCAGCAGCTTATAAAACATTTTCTGCAGCTTCTTCAATAGACTGGCTTGTGTGTTTACCTATATAGTGTGCACAGCCATAAACATTGGTTTTCCTAAACAGTGTTTTGGCAGAAGTAAACAGCATCAGATGGACACTTGAAATGCTTGACAGAATTCCCTGGGGCAGAAACAGCAGATGTGGAGAGGCAGAAATTTCAGCAAGGCACATAGGAAGAATGGGCAAGCACTTTTGGGAAAACAGAGCAGTCTGAGCTAACCAAGGGGGGCAGAGACTGATACAGTTTCTTAGCAGAGGAGAACCCTCCTGTGAGTTTCCTGCAGATTGTCCTTAGCTTCAATAACTCTTGGCCTTTCTGTTGGGTTCTGTCATCCATTCTGTTCCTGCACTAAGTCCTCCACTGCTTCTGCTTTTCTCTAGGTCTTCTCATTTACTTCCCACCAATATTTTCATTTCTGTTTTTCCTCAGCATAGGACCTCACCACATTTCCTCTACCACTGATTTTCCCCATTGCTATTGTTGCTGTATGTTCTTGTGTGGTTCCGGTCTTTTCCTCTCAATTCCTCACCTTATTTTTGCCCTGTTAAAGAGGGGTAGTGACACTATTCATGACACTGCTGCTGTCTCAGCCCCTTTAGGACTGATGGAAGCCCACGGAGCCCTTTGGTGCCCATTTTGAGCTTCAGTACGAAAGCATGCACTTGCTGGAAGCCCAGTCAGATAAGAAGGAGCAGGTAAGAGCAGGAGGAGTGAGCATCCTCCTGAGTGCCAAACCAGGTGCATAATCACTGCCAGGTCTTCACTAGGCTTTGAACACAGGGCTCCAGGTAGCTCCAGCTTTGGTTACACTCTCAGTGAATTCTCCTTGGTGGTAAAGATGGACAGACAGCTCCACCACGGTTGGATCACACAAAAGATGTAGAGATAACAGAACCTGTCATGTCGAAGCATTTCTTCTATGACACAAAATAGCAGAAGAGGCGCTAATCACTCCCTGCCCTCTCAAGCACAGAGCAGAGATTTCAAGAACCAGGTTAGGGCAATCCATAAACTGTTTGTACTTCATGAAGGTGAGCGTCAGACAAAGTATTTTGCAAGAATTAAAAGTGACTCACTGGCAACTTAGGCTGGCAGTTCAAGCTGTCGTAAGGCAGAAGAGCTGAACCCAAGCCAAAAGATAAAGACATCACTGTCTGATCAGCCAAAGTACCATATGTTGGTGAAAATATCTCCTGAGGTGTTTCTCCCAAGATTTTGCTTGAAGAAAGTGAGCTGTTTTCTGCCATTGCAGGACATCTTGCACTTCATGTCTAAATTGTGACTCCTGAGATTTTTCATCATAATACTTCTTTTATAGTATGTGACTGCTTGTAAACTGAACCTTGGAAAAAATACCTTCAGTGGTGTGACCTCTCCAGATTTATTAGATTTAACTCCTACACAGCAAAACATGTTTTACAGGCAAATTAGAAGAGTAACTTGGTGCAACACACAATGACCAGCTAGATATGCTGAAAGATGATGTGTTCTTCAACTGACCTGTGCCAGAAATATTCTGATTAGATCACTAGGTTATATTTCTGCACCATAATAGAAAAGTTTAGAAAGGAGAAAAAGCCTGTCTAATCAATCCTGTGACCATAAAGGGAGAAAAACTGTAAGTAATCAGTCATGTGGGTTGTTTTTCTTTTTTCCATTTCTAGTCTGTAAGAGGTTAGAAATTATAATATTGGCTTGTTATCTGGTGTTTTAAAGAATATATGTTTGATTTTTCTGATAAAGAGTGGGTGCTAGTTTAGGATGATGTATTACTAAATCATTTTACAAGAAACTAAGATGAATATTTTAAACAAAAGGTAAATTTGTAAGGCACCATCATAATATAAAAAACCTTATCTAAAACTAACTCCTTCACAGATTACAGTTACATTAAAGTTTATGGCATCTTCCCAAATACTACACTGTAAACTCTGTTCAGCGAAGTTTGCTCTTTTTAATGCCAGTTTTTAACCTTTAATGTCTTCAAATGCAGGCATTGATAGACATTATTCACCCTAGTAGTTGCTTTTTCAGGAGGTAAGGCTGAAAAAAATTAATACATTTTTAAGGACTGGTCTCATTTGAAATAAATTGTGTATGTTTTACTATATATTAACAATAGAGGCAGTCGATATAGCTTATTTTAGCTTGGGTCTTCAAGTAAAAATAAAGCTATTCCTATGACCTCTGGGACCTACTGATAAACTCAGATCTACCATCATATGCCCAAAATTAAGAAAAAAAGTTGACTTTTGAGATTCCTTCTTCTATCTCTTAGAAATGGTGACAGGCTGTCTCTGTACATTGTAGATTGCTGGATATTTGGATCCAGAAGTACTCCTGGGGACAGCAGTTTTAGATCAGTCTTGAAAGGAATGGGAAATCTCTTTGTCTCCAGAGGAGAGGCTGCATGGATAAAGCAGGGCTGCAGATCAAATAGATGGAACAAAAAGTGAGATGATGTATTTTAAATTGCACAATAGTATAGTAGTGGGGAGGTGCCAAGCTGTCTTTGGAAAGTGATTTCAGATGTTTCCTACCCAGAACAATACATATTTTGGAGACTCCATTTAAAAGCAATCACAAGTCAAAAGGTCACCATGCAAACTGACTAATTGGTCGCTGGCCAGATGGAAACCTCTACTTAGTTCATTTCAAGGACAAGTTGCTGCTGGATAATGTATGGCAGATGGGGATCCAGGGGAGTTTACTTTCATGAGTCACACTGCTGTGAGGGCTATGTAACTCTTTGTACTGGGGGTCAAGCCAGATCTTGTCTTTCTCATCTGAAGGACAGTCTGTGTGTGCCCCATGTTAAAACAAGGAAGGAGAGGAATACAAATCAAAAGCAGAGGTCTCACCACAGATTCTATTTCCTCAAACTGAAGTATCATATGTTTGCTGTCAAAGTACACAATAGGTGTAACCCTTTTCATTCTCCTGGAAGGCGCGTGATAATCTTCATCTAGCATTTTGTCACTGTCTCCACAACAGAGCACTTTAATGGAAACATCTTTCCAGAACAATCTAGAAGATGATTTATTATTTCCCTATCTCTGATTCTTCCCAAAGGCACACTTCTACTAGGAAATTTTCAGACCTGCATGATAGCTTACTAAGGAATAAACCCTAGAAGACTGTATTTGTAAGAAGGGGTAATTAGTATAGCTTGTAAATAATTTTAATAATACTAAAAAGAAAGATTATTGCATTATCTGAGACTTCAAAGACCCACCCATTCCCATCATGAACATGGATTCTCTTGCATTTCCTCTTTTGCATGACTCTGTTGCATTTCCTTCCACATTCATTGTGCATCCTTCAGATTAGTGTACATCTTCATTTGGTAAGGTCTTAAGAATATCTCCTCTTTTCCACTTTTTCTTTGCTGTGGAACTACATTCTGTAGCTTCAGGCAAAATGTGTGATCTGCTCTTTGGCTTTCAGAGCTTTGTGAGATTGCTTTTCAATTCTGTTATGGTTTCCAGTATCCTAGGAACAAAGAGACAATAGTGTTTGAAACATCAAAACTTATCAGTTAGTCTTAGTTGAAATGAAAAAATCTAGGATTTGCCAGGTAAAGAACAGTATTTTATTTTGTTAAAATCCAGCTTACTAAAATACAGGATTGTCCCACATGCCTGTGGTCCAGAAAACTCTCTCACATAAATTGCACACCCATTTGGCAATGTTTCTTCCTAATGTGAATCCTTATTTTATGGGGTATTTTAATCCCATTCTCTTTTTGTACAAAAGGCTCTCTACAATGCCAGGTAGCTAAAGAGAATATGCCATGCTGTGCATGCTCTGTGCAGGTGGCAGCTCTGGGCACAGCACCTTATGTTTACATTGCAGAATAGGACTTCCATAAATTTCTTTCTCTTGTGATTGAGATTGTAAATATATTGATATTTATTGTTGGAGCAGGGTGCCAAGCTGGAGAGCTAATGTGAGGAGGCGGCTGCCAATATGGGTTGCTATGGATATAATGTTTGATCTATGCCTTTGCAATAGACCACACCCAAAGGCAGCTAAGTGAATTAACTAACTTCTGCAGTAATCAAGAAAGTTTCTTACTGTTTAAACTTAGATGCAATCATGATTAAATCAAGTATGAAGGGAAAGGGAGTAAAATCTGAAAGAAGCTGAAAATACTTTTGTTTGTTGTTGGCCTTTTTTTGTTGTTTTGTTTTGTTTTTTTTGTTGTTTGTTTTTTTTCCTGAAAATGTTGCTCAGCAAATTAAGATCTTAAATTGAAAACTTGAATCTGTTTGGAAAAAAAAACAAAATTGGAAAAGCCTCAGTGGTTCCATAGACTTTTTTCCAACTAAAAAATAAATATTTTTTTTAAATTTAAAATAGGATGAACATTTTTAAAATTTGTCATTTTTAAATAGATCCTAGCTCTGCAATCATAACCACGAGTTACAATTGCTATGAATTCTAGCAGCAGTAAGAATCTGTTTACAACTATCAAGTTCTAATGACTTTAACCACCCTAAAAAGCAGGATTTTTACAGAATATGCACAGATGAGATATTTCATTCAGCACCAGGGGCAAACTTTGTTGTTTGGGTTTGTTTTATATTTTACTATGTTCTTACTCATAAAGGTATTGAAAAACATCCTTTCCAAGTCAAGAATAAACAACCTGCAAATTTAGTATTGAGACAGACAGCCTGTAAATACTAAGAGCTAAGCCCAGGGGAAAAGAATTCAATGCTTAGCGAGTTAGAGGAAGGAGGAACACAAAAATAATTAAGTCAAACCAGGAAGGGATAAAAATAGATAGGAAAGCTAAAACAGAGGAAACTATTTTTCTCTCTGACCATTTCAACACTATCTTGATCCCTGTGGTTATGGAATTGCCTTAAAAGTTATGAGTTGAACTTTTTTAAAACTGTAAAGAATTCCTTCTTTTTATGTTGTTAGCTTATTCCTGAGCTTTCAGGAGTGATACCTTGCAGAATTTCCCTGAAAACACGAGGTCAGAAATTTACTTTAAGAATAAAAAATGCATTAGAAGTTATCCTGTAACCCCATGACAAAGAGCAAGCATTAATGGTACTTCTGCCTGAAACTTTCTCCCTACTGGAATTGGTGGTCCTGTGCTTTCAAGGGCAGCTGTCCCTGCAATTCTGCAGCCCAAGGTGAGGCCCAAACCTTCCAAGAGGTTGTTGGTCTGCCGAGTGGCCACAGCACAAAGCCTGAAGCAGGATATGGCACAAAAAAAAACGCTTTGCAGTGAGGCAGCATGTGGCTTTTCCAGGTGCTCCAGCAAGTGTGGAACAGACCCCTCTGATGCCTCTGGTATCTGTGAGCTCCCCCTTGTCAGTGTTTGTGTTGGTTCTGAGCTCTGTTCACGAGTATCTGACTGTACTTTGCAACACAGAATAATAAAACACAGCTAAAACAAATTTAACCTTGTCCCACACAGCACATAAACCCCCACTGATCTGCCTTCTTTGGCCATATTTTTGGTCTCATGGGGAGCTTTCTGTGTTGGACTCTGCAAAAGGGTCAGTGGCCTCAACTTGTCCTGTATCAGAGCAGAGCAGGAAAAGGAAATTGACGGACTGAACAGCAAAAAAGCTTTACAGTACTTTAAAACCAGCTTTCATCATGTGAGTGGCTCCTTTGGCTCCATATTGATTTGATTGTGTTATCTTCAGGAAAGCATCTGTTTTAATTTACAGTTAAATCTCCAAAGGCTCCGATCCTGAGTCACAAATCCACCCCTATCCCCTCAAAATGAACAAAGGTAATATTAATCTCAAACACAAAAAGCAAATGAGTGAATGGAAAAAAACACAAACATGTAATGACTCTTTAATTTAAGGCTACATCATACAAAGTCCAAAAATCTTTCTTTGCTGTCACCCCTAGGTCTTTTCTGTCTCACTGTTGTTTTATCAAGAGTAAGCATTAGCTAGAGATTTTGATCAGATTTGGGAGAAAGTTAACTGGGGTGTGATCCAAAATTGTTCAGGAAATTCAATTTTGTAGATGCCAAAACTCATTTGAATCTGTTAGAAAAGAGTTTTGGATGGAAACATAGATGGAGAATTAAACAGTTCAAAGTTTTCTTTAAAAAAAAAAAAAAAAGGCTCTTGTTCTGTAATGGACTTATTTGTTCAAAACCAAAATAAGAGAGAAAATATCAACAACAGTAAAACAGAGTACAACCTCTAAAGAAACAATGCTAGAACCAAAAAAAAAAGTTTTATTCAGCCCAAGAGTATATTTCCAGGTTAGTGATTGTGGTTGTTGAAGAAAGTAGTCGTAATTTCTGGTTTAGGACAACCCAAATAAAAATTAATGTGAGATTCTTCAGGTTAGCAGCAAACCCAGCAAAACCATCATTCACATGGATATGTTTTTCTTGATTTTTATTATAGTGACATGTTTTATCTGTACAGCATGCAGGCTGTTATTGTAGTGACTGTTGTTATGCCTGAAAACATCTTGCACCTCCTGATTCTGAAATTTTCCTATGCAAAGAAAATTGGTATTTTCATAGCTTAGGCTTGTTTAGTGATCTAATCTACCCTTTTCTGCTGACTGGCTTCAGATTTTCAGGGTAATTTCACCCACAACTCTGAATGCCTTGGGTCCAGGCAGAGGAATGAAAGGCAAATGTCTGAATTTTGGCACATACCCTTCAGCTGTGATTCAAACTGCAAAGCCTTAATGAACCCTAAGGACAATTTCAAGAAATGGCCTCCCAGTACAGACATACTTGCCCTCCAAGAGGTTTGTGGTCTTTGAAAGATGAGCACGGTGAAGCTGTTAGAGGAAGGTAAAGAAAAACATAAGCCATGTGTGTGACACCGAGGCATAGTTAAACAGGGGCACCGAGAAGAGGCACCCCGAGCTAATTTGCAGCATGCAAGTTGAAACACAGCACGGTGGGATTTAAGACTTTGCTTCCTTAAGAGGAAGTCAAATACTGGTCTTAAAAGACTCAGCACAGAGGAAGAGAGAGTGGGATAGAAGAGCTTGAGGAAACCTCTGCCAGCTGTCTGTTGCTGGCCTGTCCTACCAAGCAGTAAAGCCATCTCAGCTGCTGGCATGTTCACCTGTCTTCCAAAAGCCAAACTAATGAAAAAAACAAACTGCTTTTCTTTCCTTCTGCTGGCGTTTCTGTTGAAATTGAAAATGTTTTCCAAAGCAGAGATACAGAAGATTTGCAGTTGAGTACAGCTGTTGACAACTTCTTTCCCAAGTAATGAAGTCTAACAAAGGCAGTGCCTGCTGCTGACCAGAGCCCACTTAGCAGGCCGACAGCTGAAATCTGTGCAGCAACTCTTTTTATGACACACCAAACAAGCCAGGGCACTTTCAGCATGGGAACAAGGGAATAAAATATTGATTTAGTTATGGCAAAATAGTAAGACAAGCCAGGATGTATCTCCCTACAAACTGCCAATCTGCCATCTGCTACCCTTTCATTTTCCCTCGCACCACTGATGCAAGGAGTGTCCAAACTTCAGCACATGTTTTGCAAACAGCAGTGCCCAGTGGGCTGTTGCTGTAGGTTGCCATCAGCATCAGGCCTGTTCCAGCCTACTTAACCATTTAATTTGGTAAATGTCAATATGGCCTCTTTGTTCTCCTCGGCACCATATGCTATCCGATTAAAAGTCAATCAGGTTTCTCTCAGCTCCTCTTTCTTTCAGGAAGATTCTTGGCAGCTGACAGCCCCCTCTGGGGATCTTAGGTAAAGAAGAGCTGTGCTCTGTGGAAGTGCTGCAGCTATTGTAGGCATTGCAGCTCTGCTCCAGGAACACTGAGTATGATGTGGGCATCATTGCACAGCTCATGGTGGGCAAGGGGAAGAGTTCAGAGGTGAGGTAGAAAGTACAAGGGTGGGTATGAAATTGTGGAATTTTGTTCATAAATCAGATAATAAGAAGGACACGAGACTTGTTCACACAAAAGTTCTTAAGAGTTTTATTCATTTCCCCCAAGACTACAATCAAAGAAGTTACACAAAACAATTTTGATTGGGCAAAAGTCAAAGGTTGATTAAGACTAGAGGGGAAAAGGGGGGAACAAAATAAAAATAGAAAGAGACAATAATAGATCCCAGCACCATGCTCTTAGAGACATTGCTCACAAATATTCAAGATAGAAATCTCTCCTTTACAAATTCTGTGTTGCTTTACTCCTCTTGCTCATATGAATGCTCTGTGCGCACACTTCCTATTCTTTGAGCGTCATTAATTTACCTTCTCTTATTCATGGTCCTCTGAATCATTTGGTTTGATTTTTAAGTAGGAGCAGGCAGGAGTGCATACAAGGCAGAGGAAAAGACAGGGTTTATTTGCGGAATGACACAGGGATTTAGTTGAAAAAACAACAGTGTTAGACAGGACAAAGGCAGCCTTAAATCCTGTTTCTAGAAGAGTCGCTGACCTCCTGAATAACCTTAACCAAACCTCACCTGTCTGATCAGTTGCCCTATCTGCTGTGACCCTGCCAGAGCTGTCCCAAGGAGCTAGTTCACTCACAAATGCTCTCCAGCTGCATGTTTGCCTAATCCAGCATTCAGTCCATGAGGCAAAGTTCATCTTGGACTTTTCTTCCCTTCACACTGGAAGTGAAAACCTTCCCTTTCTCCCTACAGGGTTTCTCTTTGCAGGGGAGAATGTCTGCAACAGATTTTTTTCCTATAGGTAGAAGTGATGACATGACAGAAGGCAGTTCTGTGCTCACAAGCGTGCTCTGGGGGCGCTGCCAGGGCACCGCGTGCCAGCTGCCTGAAAGAGATGGAGAGAAAAGCAGTGGTGAATGCAGGGGAGACACCTGACACATCTCACCTGTCAGTCTGCTCCAGCCCTGCCTTAAACTTCACCCACCTTAGGACCCGGCCTAAGGTCAGGCTTACAGCCAGTGTGTGCTGAGGCTTGATCAAAGACAAAACACTCAGGTCTGCAGTTACATTTGGAAAATGGCTTTTCAGTCATTTTGTAATAGGAGCAGTGGGAAACTGGTTTTGAAGATCTGGTTTTTCTCTTCCTGCTGTACTGAATTTGCTCACAAACAGCGCTTTTTTCTTTTTAAGTTGGCAGTTTGGAAAATGCAGTGCAGCTCTCTGTCGTCACAACTGTGTTGGCAGCTTCCAGCTGAAAACAGGGCTCTGAGCTCCTGCTTCAGGAACTGGATCTTACATCCCGAGCTGAGTCATGAAGTTCTAGACAGTGGATTGTGTATGTAGTGGTGGCTGCCAAGTCTGCTGGCTTCTTACTATGAGGATTAAAGTAGGTGTCACTTTATGATTACTGATGAAGCACTGGGCAGCATTAGTGTGTCTCAGAAGGATTTTTTAGATTGAGCCTCTATAAAACCAGTTTCATATGAGAATTGTACTTGAAGACTTTTTGTTGTTGTTAATTCCTACTGCTGCAGAAGTATCTGTGTATTTGGGTTATTATTATTTTTCTTTGTTATTCTATTTTTTCCATGTCCTTCTTCACACATCTCATATTTTGGACTGCTCTTTTCAGGGAAAGACTAATGTCTCTACATTAAAATACTAAGCAATCAAGAGGACTGATCAGGTTACAGAACTTTGAATTCCATCACAGTGAACTGTTTGCTATTAATTATTAGTAAATGATAAGTTACAAAAGGTTATGCTCAAAATATAGAACAAAAAATTTATGTTCTTCATTAATGCATTATTTATGTTAAACATGCTCTGGAAATTTAACAGTCATTATTCAGGCCAAGATTTGAAAGTTGTTAGGTAGCCCATGTCATGTCATTAATCTGAAATGTAACAATAGGGGTTCTCTACCCAGGTTGTTAACTTATATTAAACATTGTCTTGGGAAAAACATTGTCTTGGGATGGTACCAGATTCTCTTGCTGCTTGCACAAGAAAAAAAAGCCACATATATGCCAGTCTTAAAAAGTTGATACCTTGTCCTTCTTTTCCAAAGGCAGGCATCTTACACAGTTGGGTTGAAGTAACTACAATCATAAAGTGGTAAAATATGAGCTTTTTGATCTTCTGAATGTTGAGCAAGCGAAAGAAGCTGTCCTTGTACTTCTGTCATGGTCACTGCAACTCAGAGCTGAGTGACATTGGTGTGGGCTTGCAGAAGAGTGTTGTGCTCCCTCTCAGGCTCATGCCAGAGCTGTCACTCTGACACCACTGAGCGCTATTTCATTCACTTCAGGGAGATGGACAGCGCTGCCTTCTGCTTCCTACAACGGCTTCATTGACTCTGACTGAGGCACTTTCTCACTTGGTAGTTAGTGTAAACAGAGGGGCTAAGGGGAGAACAGTGACTGAAAAGGTCAGGAGGCAGGATAAAGAGCTGCTTCTATGAATGGATTGAGTGGGAAATTAGAACTGCAGCTAACGTGTTCAAGGAGAACATTGATGCAGCACACATGGAGCAGGTCTTCCCCTTCTCAGAATTAAGTGCTTGCCACTGATCAGCCACAATTAAACTCTCTGGCCTTTGATGAATAGAGATGCTGTGGTTTGTGCTAAAATTATTCTGCTTTGGCCACAATGAGAGGATGAAACTAGATAATCACAGAATGCAACATTAACCAGCAAGACAGAAATGGATAGTCAATTTAGTGCAAAGCTTAGTGGTTCATTATTTCATATCACCAGTCTCTTCAAAAGAAATTACAGCATTTACTCAGTAGAAACTAGAGCTTGCCTGGTTGCAACTCTCCTAGATATTCTTCACCTCAAGAGGTGTGTTTATTTCTGCATTTTGTTTTGACAAATGAGGCAAATTGAATATCCTAAGGGATTGATAGATTTTGATACTTTCCACGTGCTTTTAAAATAAAGTCAGTAGCTAACAAAGACTCTGCAGACACCCTGAAACTTAGGGGCTTGACTGAGTTGAGGTTAATTTAAACATATTTATTAAAGATGAGAGCCCATGTACATAACATCAAAAGCTAAGCCAAGAAGGAAGAATGTCTGGAGCTCAGAGAAAAAGACTACATTTGTCCCTGGGCAGGGCATTCTCATCTAAAGGACAATGGTAGCAACAGACTTGATTTAAACTAGGAAAGTTTGCAGCTCTGGCCACAGCTCTTGATTAAGGGACTGAATCACTACTGCAAGACAGAGGCCATGAATCTGTTTCTGCCTCTTCATTTGGTATTTTTCAGTAGATGGAGTAAGGCTTGGTTATTTTCTGTATTACCACAGTAATGCTCTGACATCTCTGTGAAAACCCAGGCTATGCTTCTGCTCTTTCACTGAGACATTTACAGCTAAACCAGAAATAGGGGAGTGCTGAGAGAAGGAAGGGAGGAGTAAAAATAGGAGGGATGAGGGGTGGGGAGGTGGGGAGGTGGGGAGGTGGGGAGGGAGGAAGGAGGGAAGGAAGGAGGGAAGGAAGGAGGGAAGGAAGGAGGGAAGGAGGGAGGGAAGGAGGGAGGGAAGGAGGGAAGGAAGGAAGGAAGGAAGGAAGGAAGGAAGGAAGGAAGGAAGGAAGGAAGGAAGGAAGGAAGGAAGGAAGGAAGGAAGGAAGGAAGGAAGGAAGGAAGGAAGGAAGGAAGGAAGGAAGGAAGGAAGGAAGGAAGGAAGGAAGGAAGGAAGGAAGGAAGGAAGGAAGGAAGGAAGGAAGGAAGGAAGGAAGGAAGGAAGGAAGGAAGGAAGGAGGGAAGGAAGGAGGGAAGGAGGGAAGGAGGGAAGGAGGGAAGGAAGGAAGGAAGGAAGGAAGGAAGGAAGGAAGGAAGGAAGGAAGGAAGGAAGGAAGGAAGGAAGGAAGGAAGGAAGGAAGGAAGGAAGGAAGGAAGGAAGGAAGGAAGGAAGGAAGGAAGGAAGGAAGGAAGGAAGGAAGGAAGGAAGGAAGGAAGGAAGGAAGGGCGGACTTGCCTCTATCACTGTGGGTGGCATACATACAGGATTTGGTTCCACTTTCAGCAGCTTCAGTCTAATCCTCTGAGGGAGCAGTTATTGTCAGATGTGTCCAGAAGCACATGACTGGGAGAGCTACAGGTTACTTGTCCTATCTCTGCCTCGCATTTCAACATGTGTGACCTTTGCTGTGACTCATGGGGATTGTAATGAGCTTTGTCTGAGAGGGAAAACAGGATCTCACTTGAGTGATGTGAATTATTAAAAAAAATATGAATATCGATCTAATGATGATATCCATCTATGACGGACAAAGACTCTCTAACAGTTTAAAGTTAGAAAGTGTATGTTTAATTACGACGCCGGGCAGCGTGCGGGATAGCTCCCAAATACACACGGGCACCCACAGAAGATCACAGGGTGTTTTTTATGTACAGAAGTATTGAATACCCAAAACACAAATGTATATTCATAACTCTGGTACATCCCATTCCCCACTTCGTATGGTAATTAGCCAAAAGCTATTAAGCATGCGTGGTTTGTTCTTTAAAATGGGTCAGTGGTCCTTTTTATGGGGCAGGGTCTCAAAATGATGAAGTAAGTGAGTCTTCTTCACTTTGACTTTTTAACCTTTTAGTGTTGTATGACGACTGAATCCTGTTCTCCCAGGAGTATTTGATTTATGATTTCATTGTAATTCTTGAAGCCTATTGATTAGTCAGAATACACAAACATAAGTCGACAGGCCTCATGATTTATCAGTTCCTTAAATCCGGCTTCTGCTTATCAAAAGGGAAGTCTATCTGTCTTACCTCAGCAACATCTAGTTTAACTAAAGTCCTTAATTCTTCAAAATTAATGTCACAGATGAGTATTTACTCAGCTGGCAAATGTAGGTTTAAAGAGGAGAAAACCTCACCACTCTCTTTTTGTCTGTCTGAACCTGCCCTGTGGCTCAGTGTGACTCCACATAATCCTCGGGGCAGCTGGCATCGTCCCTGACATCAAGCTGTTGTTCTGCTGAACCTCCAGCAGTGGCTGCCTATTTTTTGGCGTGACTGTCCCAGCAGTATATCCAAAAGCTTCAATGAGAAAGCCTACATTCACACAGCCCCTGTTCAGCTCAGTCTGGACAGCATCTGCTCTGTGCACAGGCGGTGATTCCAGTGCCTCTGCTGAGACTGACACGTGCCCTGATTCAAAGCAGGAGGGTTTCCTGGGAGAAGCCTCTCTGGCAGCACAGAGAGGAGCTGGGTGATGCCAGGAAGCACACAGCAAAGGACACGGGATGTGCCTGCCCTTGCTGGCTCTGAAATCAGTCTCTCCCAAGAGGGCCGGCCACGTGCTGCAGCATTTCACTCTGGCCTTAATTGTAGCCTTTGTTTGATGCTCCTGCTTACCTTCCAGTAATGTTGACAAATGGCTCATGCTTGTAAAGTGAGCACGGCCATGCACTTTCCGGGACCTTAACAGTTCATTTTACCCTCCTCAACCTGCTGCTGAAATTTTAAGACATTTTTTATCCACTTGCTGGGCAACTTGAACAGTCATAGGTCTCCAACGAGATGACAGAGTGTGCCACTGAGGCAAAGAATTACATGACATTTTTGTACTTTTTTCCTTCAACTTGCATTGCTCCACCTTTTTTCTTTACGATGCCACTGTTTGCAAAGCATCAGCATTTTTTGCTCCTTTTTCTTCTGAGCTGTGGATACTGCACACTGTGTGATGTATTAGTCTCTCCATATTTTTGGTCATCTTATTGGGATTCATAACTCCTTACTATGAACAACCCTTTTACATTTTTTTTTTTTTGGCATTTAAAAGGTAGGTCAAACCTAGCAAAAATGAACAGTCCAGGGTAAGGGAATGATTTGAGAGGCACCCTCAGAAATATGAAAGGGGCATGTGGTATTCAGCCTGTTACAACCTGTCTGGCTCCTGAAGCAGGGAAACTGTTAAAGCAGGGTTGAACTTAACCCTGTGTAACACCCACTGCTCAACCCAGATGGAAACTCTCATCTCCACCACTCTTTTCATCCTCCCTCCTCTGTTACTGCATTATTGTTATTTGGAAAGATCCTACTCCTTGCTAGGAAGTGAAATGAGAGGATATAAATAGGGAAGGGAAATGGTATGGAAGGACAGTTCTTCAGAAAATGTATTTCCTCTGTACAATGACTATAATGTACCATAAGGGTCTTGGTTTCTTATTTCTGTAAGTGTAGAGACTTAAAATTTTTCTAAGGCAACATGATACAGCTGGTTCTGCCTAGAAATTAGTTTTTCCCCAGTCAATAGAAACTGAGTAATAATAACCTTAATTAACATTTGCATAATTGTGATTAGTAACTTACAAAGAAACTGTTGTAGTAACATTATAAAAGATTATTTAGCAGTTATTGAATTATGCTTTCTTTATTTAATTTTTTTTAAGTCACAGACAGCAGTATCCAGGAGGTGTCTAGTTGATTAGTAATTAAACATATTAAGTAGCTGTAAGCTGAAGTAATTAAGAGAAGTTTGAGCACTGTCTAGGTCAAGCAGGATCTACAAGAAGGCCAAGTGTATCCTGAGAAGCCCAGCTAAAACATCAGTGCTGTCCAGCTTGAAACTCAATTTGGGGTTGTTCGTCACTGTTCACTGATGGTTTCATATGCTTATTCTCAAGAAGTGCTCCTGGAGCACTAATGCCTAATTCAATTAGATTGTACAGTTCATTATTTACTGCTCAGCTTCAGCAGTGCTATGAGAATTGGGGCCTAGGATAACTCTTTTTTCAATGTCAAATTACCTCAAGTGTCAGTTGTGATGGATTCAGGACCAACTTCCGACCAAGATTAAAGCTCCATGACTTTGCCCTGTGCATGCTTTGAATTTTAATGTGGATAATCAGAAAGAAGCCAGCAAAGAGGAAGTGAGAAGTGAACCTGAAGGGAGAAGCTGCAGGTTCCTCTGGAAGACAAAAAGAAAGTAGTTGTGATTAACACTCAACAGCAGGTTACCAGAGACCAGAAACGAGGACAATAAGTCTCCTAATAAGACACTGTGAGAAATATCAGCTCTGATTTTTATTTTGAAGTATGAAAGCACTGAGATGATGGTGCTGAAAAATGCAGACCATTTTAAAAAGAGAGAGATCTGCATTTTGGCCTTGCAGAACCCAGAATATATCACAATTTCTAAAAGATCAGGAGGAAAAAAATACAGAAACCAAATGAAAAACAATGAGTGTCAAACGTGATAAGGAAGTTCATTTCATTCCCTGAACTCAAGGGTTTGGTTAGAGAAACACTTATACACATGGAGTACTGAACTGTTTCTCCCATCATTTACAGACACTGCAGCAATGAAATATTTCAATGCTGTAGGAGTTATTAATGGACTGATATTACTGCTAGTCCTGCTGAAGAACTTCCAGCAAATGAGACTTTACTGAAAGAAAATCAAAAAATAATGATAGAACAGTTTCCCTTAAAGCTCCCCACCCTTGGATTTATGACAGTTTATCTGTATTTACAATCTGATGCATGTTCTTCACATTCAGCCTTCTAGTCTTTATTCTACCTTTATCTTCTCTGGACTTGTTTTCTTCTTTCATCTCAGCATCACAATGATCTATGGGATTGCACATTGTCAGAGAAGTCCTCATAACTGGCTGCAACCAACTTCTTTGCCATCCCAACAATCTTTACTCTTGTCCCTCTGGTTTTGTTTGTTCTCAATTTTTTTTTTTTTGGTCCCATTTGGAAAAGACTGATCTTTCCTGTCCCAGCATGCTAAATTATTCTCATATTTGTAAGTTGGAAGTGAAAAAAGGTGTATGTTTTCAATTAATTTTTAAGACTCACTCTTTCCTACTCTGCACATCTCTAAACTTGAACTTACTTTTTGCTTTGTCAACAAGCTGAAAATGAGAGAGCTTAGCTGAGAAGGGAATGAATTATTAACCCTTTCAAACACTAAGAGCATCAGCTAATGAAAATTGTATTTTAGAGATCTTTGAGTAGTAGGGTTTTATAGAAGTCTGTTACACATTAACACAGCTTGGTTTTTAGTTAAAGTGACTGAAGAAAAGTGACTAAAATATGAACTAGAAACACAGAATATTTATAAGTCATTAACAAGCTCCTAAGCTAAAAAAAAATTAGAAAAAAACCCCTAAATTATGTGCCTTGAAAATGAACCACATTAGGGTATAACAGATCATTAGGTGCAATGATTACTAAATGCTTCAATGTTAGACTAGAGCATCCAAAACATTGTTTCATTTAAGCATATAGAAGACCCACAGCTCTTTTTATTGCATGTTTTTGCTATGCTTGTGTGTCCCAACTGTGACTTTTGACTGCATATTAGGTACAGAATAATCCAATTTTCCACAGCAAAACTTGGCAGACTCAAATGAGTTTCCCTGATTTAAACATAAGATGTTTCAGTTTTGCACAGATTTCACATCAGACTTGAAAATTCTTTTTAGGGCAAAAAGCTTCACCGAAACCAGACTGGATTTTTCTGAAGGTAGTCACCAATCCATTAAAGTTGATAATCAGGAGAAAGTAAATAAAGAGCACAGTAAAATAAGAAAAATGTACCACAACCATTGGAACAAATGAGAGAACAATGGCTTCTATTGACAGTTGCTTTATTACTGGAAAAATCCTTTTTTGGGGAGGGCTGGATAGCACAGAGCCATCCTGTAAAGGCAAAGCCTAGCTGCTGTTAATCCTGGCCTTTGGCAGCTGAAAATCTGTGCTCTGGGTCTGTTCAGCCCACTCCTTTTTGAGAGCAGTGGCAAAGATGACAAATTTCTACTCCTCTGCATCCCCAGCTCGCTGTAATCAGACACCTTCAGAGGTTCCTCCCGTAGCAGTACCACTTCAGCATTCACTGAGCCAGAAATGCCACGAAAATCTGGTGGAATAATGTTTTCTGCCTTAAGCAAGTCCCTCTTCATGAGCTGGGCAAGTTGGTTCTATTCTTCTTCTAAGTGGCAGGGGCTAAACTGGGCATCAACACATTGCAGCCAGCATTGGGGTTTGGCAGCATCGCTCCCTCCAAACCCTGGCCTTGTGGGAGCTGCTTCCCATGCAGTTCAGAGGTTCCGTTTGGAATCTGGGGGACTGATGGGCAAGAAAAAAAGGTGTCTGGCACGGCTCCCCCAGCTCTGCCCCCCTGTGCTCATAAATCCATCTCACAAATCTATCTCAGTATATTTACTGGAGCTGGGAAGCCTGTTAGTGTTGGGGATTGCTCATTAGTTTATATTCACAGTTATCCCTAAGGAAGGGATACAGCCTCTGCTTTCAGCATGTTAATTGAGTAAAGTATGGAGGTACTGCTACACAAAATTGCCGAATGCCAGGCTGTCATTACTGCAGTTGGTTTTCAGAATACCATTTTAATTGAACTAATTATCACAGAGTTCAACAGGTATTTTAAGGCTTTAATGAACACTTATAAGAATTTTAATCATGCTCCCATTGAAGGCAATACCAAAAATACTTCAACAGCTTTGCATCACTACACACACTGCAGAATATTTACTTTTCTTGCGTAACTAAATAATGATGTAGATCTGCAGTTCATACAATGAAAAGCATTAAACTCAGGTACTCGTGACTCATTCTATTTGGAATATTTAGACAAATAGAGCCTCAATTCAAAAATAGATAAAGCAAATTAATAGCTAATTTAG
The DNA here is from genome assembly GCF_029207755.1 of Chamaea fasciata. NCBI lineage: Eukaryota > Metazoa > Chordata > Aves > Passeriformes > Sylviidae > Chamaea > Chamaea fasciata. Next base: position 18,263,962 of record NW_027094087.1, on the reverse strand, counting down.
GATGTTACCAAGAATAACATCATGAAGACACAGAAGATGGAAGCACCACATTTCATTGTGATACCAAATGAGAAAACCTGCCAGCACCAGCCCTGCTTCTGCAAAATCCTCCTGACAGAGCACCTGTGCAAAGGCAGAGAGAAACTGTCCTGCATTTACTAAAGTGAGTGTGTCTAACTCAGTCACGGTAATTAGGACTCCAAATGAATTAATTGTCATAATCTTACTGATTTCAGCAGAATTATTTATCAGATCAGTAGCTAGTATGTGCAAACAAAGGAATGTGCTGCCCGGAGGAGGTAATATGCATAGCAGAAATTATTAGATCTGGTTTCCTATGGGGTTTTGTTTTGCACCTACAGAGATAAGCATTCAGCCTATTTCTTTTTTGACCTGACCAGGTGTTACTTTTTGCCTGCTGTGCACATTATTGTGCAGTGTGCTGAATCAGGGCTGTCTCACCATCCATAATGTCAGAACATGTGTAGGATAGTAGTTGTTGCTCCAGAGAAACCAATTTTTTCAACTATAACTTGCAGCTACCAAAAAGTTAACCGTGGAATTCCCATGCTAATGCATAGGGTACCCTTAAGTATTTGGGTGCTGATGCAGGGCACACAGATATGACCTGCGCCCTTCTGGAGTGGCAGCTTGAGGCCAGGCAGGGTGCTCTAGAAACACATCCCCAGTGTAAAATGGGACTAAACACTCTCATTTAGCCACTTGAGCCTCTCCTCAAATATATTTCTATGCTTTCCATTTTCTGGTAGCACTAAAAGAGACTGGGAATGCAATCAGCTCTCCTCAGCAGAAAAATGTGCAAAAAAAAGGTAATGGCAGGTTCCACATATGTTGCTAGAACATCTAGAGAGGGTAAAATGTAAGCTAACTAAGCCAAGCTTTCAAGGAACGTGTAGTGGATAATCTAGTGAGGAATATATTGTCCAAGGGCAATAAAGATGTAATAAAGGGCAATAAACGAGATCTAAAAGCAGTCATCTGGCCCTTCTCACAGACTCACCAGGATCAAATTTCAAACAGATGTTGGCATAACTTGTCCTTTATATACAGCTTTTACACAGACGGAGTCCTCAGTTTTTCCAACAAAGTCATTCAAGTCTCTACTGTTTACATTCCAATGCTCTAATTTTATTTATTAACCTCCCTTGCTGTAGTTTAAACCCATTATATCTTGTCTTAGTCCCACTGGCAGTAGTTTTTTATATACATGAAGGCTTACTTATGTGTCATCTTCCCACTGTTGTAATAAATTAAGTTGTGCCACTTCATTTCTTTTAGTGGTTTTGTTTTCTGCTCATAGACCATGTATTCTAGACTGGTGATAACACTTCATGCTTTCATGTGGCTGGTCTTTGGCTGCAAAAGCCCTGACTCCTCTCAGTGTCACCTTTTACTCCTCAGTGAATGCTTTGCAAAGTATACGAGGCTGATCCTAGCCCTCAGTGCCTCCATCAGTTGAGTGAGTGGCATCAGAACAGTCAGGTATTAGTTGTGTGGCTTATGCTGGCTGTCTTAAGGGTTTCACCTGGTAATTGCCATCAAGAAAAAAGGTCAACAAAGATCATCTGATGAAAACTGAGCAGAAATTATAGAAGAATCTGTAGTAATGGACATTCTTTTATACACATTGTGTCCCACAGTTGATATCAAAGTTCAGATTTGATTCTTGACATTGTTTGAACTTCAAAAGATGTGAACTTTTTTTTCAGTATGAAGGGAAGGGTTCCAAGGTTTCCTGTACTTCTGCTCAAAGAAACCCCTTCCTTTTTCATTCAGTTAAATATTTGACTCTTTTTATTTGACCTTGTGTCTCTTGTTCTTAGTGAAACATAGAGCAGTGAGGAGCAGTAAAACTATTGCAGGGTTACTTCTCTCTCTCCTGGAAACTAAATATCACTGTCAACTCAGTTCTAGTGCACTCACATCTCGAGGGCCATCAGTTTCTGACAACATTAATTTTTCAGACTCTAAAAATTAAGTTTTTAATTACAAAGGAAACCTGTCTAAACCAGAGCAGCACCACCTTGCTGCATCTACAGCAGATATACACAGTAGCTCAGAGAAATGTGAACTAAGCTCAATTAACTCTGCTCACCACTGGCAAGGGCAAGTCAAAATTCAACGTAAGACTGTGTAAATGTTCTCTGGGTAGGAGAGAGGGACAGCAGAAGGAAACAGCATTGAAATTCCATACAAATCTGGACTGATAAATCATTATTGTTTTGTCCATGAACTCTCACAGCAGACATGAGAGTTCAGTCTACCTGGCCACTAGTTTCCAAACTGGCTGGGTAGGAAAATTCTCTGAATGGATTACTTTAGCAACTGAGTAATTTCAAGGATTTGTTTCTCTGGTATAGATAGTGATTGGTGTCTTGGAGCTGCAACAAATAATGAGAATTAAACATTTTCTTCCACATCCCAGCATGATTAAATAGAGAATAGCTTGATGTAATATATATAATAATCTATGTATGGTGCATACCTTCAAAAAAGTCTCTTTAGAAAACTATCACCAAAGAGACAAAGGGTCATATTAACTTCTGGCATCCCACTTGTTCAGACCAACTGTAGTGATATTTTCATCTCTTCCAGATGAGATCTGAAAGCTGAAAAATTGTGATAGGTAAGAGAGCATTGTTGAAATAGCTAAATTCTGTACTAGGCACTTTAAAAGCATCCAAATGGCTTATTTTTCAGCTGTGAAATAGAAGTCTTTTCCACTGTTCTGGAAACATGGGATTCAAGGTGACTTCACAGGGTGTTAATGGACGAATGATCTGCACCCTGCTAACAATATTTCATGAGCAATGATGTAGCAAATAATATAGTCTATTACACTGTGCCACCAGATGCCATCTGAAAAACACATTGCTAGCTTTAACATCCCAGATTTAATCAACTTTCCACAGAAATGACACTGATGCTGACTGTAAAAGACAGTGTGTCCTCAGCCCTGACTAGCAGCTCCTTGGATGTGGCAGTAACTCTGTCTCTTTTCTAGTACCTCTCCCACCAGTTGAATTTCTGATGGCTAATGAATGATGATGGCAATCATCCTCCCTCCAATATGTACAGACACCCATATGAATGGGGCACCTGTTTCAGTATGGGGCACCTTGGATACGCTCAGCACCACTTGGACTCATCTCCCTTTCGGGTTCAAAAGATACATAAGAGAAGGAATGAAGCTGAGGACAAAATATACTTCCTTTTGCCTTCTCAGTTGCTAGACACTCTCACAAGCCTTTCATTGCAAATCACTTCTCCTGGAGCACCATTAGAATGATGAACGTTTTAAATGGAGTGAACCTATTCTGCAGAAGAATAGTTCTGATGACATGCATGCGCAAGTTTGTCCCCAGGGGCTTACAGACTAAAACTAAAGGGACAGACTCAGTAGGACATGAAAGGAATTTGTTCCAAATAGATTGGCAAGTTATTTGTTTGAAGTTTGAAATACATTTTCAAAGGTCAAGGCCTTGCTGCTTATCTATTTTGTTTATCAATTGGCACTGTTGCTAACTTGCATCAAAATAAATTTGTACAACCAGCATCAGGAAAAATATATCCTGTCATACCTACTCTACTGGCTACGGGGAAAATTCTTAAATAAGAGTCTAGGCTCTCTGCTTAGACCTTGCCTAGGGTGAGTGTTACATAGAAAATAACAAACTTTAATGACATTTTAATGGAAGAAAATGAAAACTTGTCTCTGATCTTCTGCAGTTCAGCCATTGGTAACTGTTGTAATTGTATTCTTTTGAAGTTGTATTACATCAGTATGAGTAAAAAGAGATGTATGATGCCCTGAGCTATCTGGAGGTAGGTAATGCAAATAGGAGTGCCAATAATAGTTAGTTACTGATGATGGGCAGAAATTAATAGAAATTCAGGCAGAAAGAGGTGAGGAGGACAGCTGAGGAGAAGATAACTATAAGCAATTTATAAATTCTGAATTACATCTTACAGAGCACAGTGCATTTTCTCTTAAATTTATTTTAGGGTTCTTTTTGTCCTTTTCTTTATCTTTCTTTTTCCTATGTATATATATAATTAAAACCATGTATGTTTAGAAATACACACACATAAATAAAGCATATATATGGTTTTCATTTTGAATGAAGATTTTGAACAGAAAGAGGAAAAAGCAGTAAAGAAAACAGTAACTCCGTTTTCCTTTTTTCATAACCACTATCTCAGAACTTTTAGAAATATGAAACATCAGTGTGAAGGTTTCCTGGAGGGCTGACAAATACTGTGGATTTGTCAATCCCCTCAACAAACTCTGTCATTGCTCCTGCCTTCTCTCCCCACTTAGATGCCAGTAGGCTTTACTTCTCTAAGACTCAGTTGCACAGAATCATAAGCTTTCTGTCTGTCTTAACACATAAAATGAGCACCAAGAGAGATTTTATCTTGGAGGGATCTATCCCTTTGCCTCACTCCTCTTTCAACTCAAAGCTTGGTGACCACTCAGTTTTTGCCTACCTTTTGTTCCAGTTCCCTGAAAACTTTCACACTCATACAGTTAACCTTTTCTCTTCACCAATAAAACAGAGCAGGAAGACTTTCAAAAGCAGCCATTAAAGCAATACTTTCCCCACTCAATTAAATTTCCCTTGGCATTTTCTCTCTGTGCACCTCTTGGTGCCCATGCAACCTATTCCCCTGCAGGGCTCAGCGTGAGCAGCCGCCTGCCGACACAGAATAACTGCATTTAGTCTGCAGCAGGAGTGCTCAGCACTCAGTACTTTTCCTAACACTTGACTGAGAAAATTGGCTGGGGAGCCAGAGACCTGATGCAAGGAGTGAATACAAGGTATGAGCAGAAACCTTGTTGTTTTAACACCTGGAGACAAAGCGCACACCAAGGAAGAGTGGGTTATTGAAAGACTTCTCCAGAGGGGTTCTGCCCCATCCTGACCTTTCCCTCCTGCACTACTCTTCAGTTATATATTGTCACTCTACCTCCTGTGAAATGACAGTGCCTTGTCATGTACTGATAGCACCAGCAACCCTGTGGGAAAAGAGCAGGACTGGAACTATACAGCAGGTCCTGCCTGGCAGGAGGTCACTTTCATTCACAGCTTGGTGGGGACATGAACACTGCTAGCTCATCTTCTTTCTCTCAAGTTAGTATTCTGACAGGCACTGGGCAAATAACTGCAATACCTCTGTTTCCTTTACTGTAAAGAGAGGAAAGATGGTCATTCTCTCCACTGAGAAGCATGTTATAAAGAATAATTAGCCCCTGTCTGTAAAGCAGTTTGCAAAGAAGAGAATGTCTGCAGAAGGGCCAATCACAATACACTAATGTTACTGAATTGCTGTTTAAGCTAACAGCTCTTTGCTAACACCATCGTTGTAGAGGAAGTGGAAGGGACAGGTCTCCAGTCCATCACTTTGATTCCAAAGTTAGTTCATTCGTCCTTCACTTGCTAGATGAGCTCTCAGCTCTTTCCCATCATTTTCCAAAGTATCCCACAGGCCGTGTTTGCAGTGTGAGCTGCAGGTAGTTCAACCTGGTATTTTGTAGAGTCACAAGTAAGTGCAAGTGCAAGTCCTATCTTAGCAGTCCCTGAGTCCTGGACCAGCTGCAGGCAGCTCTGTGGTGGCCCAGCTCCATGCATGACACCAGACTAACCTTGGTCCACCCTTCCCCTGAACTCAGCCTCAGCACACATGAACAGGTGGTATGTTTTCTCTTAGTTCTGAGACACATGAAATTCATCCAGATCTCTTAATTCTGCTTTGCCCCATGTCTCACAGTAGGTCTTTTTAACTCCTGTCTCTAAATGAGACAGAACTTCCCAGCCACAGGCAGTTCATTTAAATATAAATATAAAAACTGTGATGGAGGAAATGGCTCCTGCTCAGCTATTTGGTTATGAAATCAAATAATTTCTCTGCTGTTTTCAAATTGGTGGCTAATGGACAGTAACAATGAAAAAGGGGAACTGCAGGACTGGGTTTACCTGAATTAAAGATATTCATTCCTCTGTGTGCTAAAACCTATACTGAAGTAGTGTGTTTTCAATTATGACCTGATCTTACAGATTTTTTATTCTTTGATCTCTAGAACACCAGAGAGAAAAGCCCTTAACCCTCAGGAAATTGTTACATGTAGAATTATACACCAATACTATCAATTATTCTTTCTTATGTTCACAAATAATAACAAAGGGATGAATTGATGGGTAAGAGCTCTACTTCAGGCAACAGGAAACACCAGCTACAAATAAAAAGAAAGGAATGTATTAAGGAATTGGCCAGCTGAGCTTCCCTGAAACACAGAAACAGGTGCTGAAAGCAAAGGAATCCAATAGTGATTTCTGATCTGATGTCACAGAAAAAACCTCAAGGACTTGTCTTTTGAGTGAAAGAACGGTTCTTGTTCTTTTTCAAAGGAAGTCAAAGGGCAGCCAAAACATCAGTATTTTCTTCAATGTCCAAATGTCCTTGTGCTTTCAAACTTAAGCCACAACAGTGAGCTCCTTCCTCCACCATAATTTGGGTTTTGGAAGGAGCAATGCAATTTTAGAAGCACAAAAATTGTGGGTTAGAGTCCCCTAGTTCCTTGTCCTCTTATCTTGAGATGCCTTGTCACAAACTTCCTCACCTTCTCTCATGTACTAGTCACTCTTTTCTATGAGGTGTCTAAAATTCTTTCTTTCACCTTGTGAAAAATAATTAATTCTCCTAAATACATTCTTTTTTAACTAAACATCGATACCCTGCAGGGACTCACAAAAGCACAGATGTGCATTCTCCCTGCATCTTAACGCTCTGCAGCCTTGCAAACCTTTGCTTTTTCCTATCTGAAGCCTATGTTAGCACATGTAGGCGATCTGTGCAAAACTATCTGGTTGTGGGATATTGGCTTCTTTTATTCAGCTGCTGGAGTGGTTTGCAGGAAGCTAAATGTTAAGGATTTTTCTCATATCATTTTTCTATATAATCTTCACTGAGTTTGCTACAGGGATGATACTCATTTCCTACTGGGAATTAAAGGTGAGCAGAAAGGTGTATATAGAAAGCTCTATGTTATATAACATCCTGTGAACCTATGACCCAAATAAAGTGAATAAGAAGATTGCAAGTAAACATAACACACAGTAGATGAGTATGGATGATGTGGGTATTGTCTTGCTGCTGAAATTTATATCTGTGAGCTGTGAGATAACCCTTCATGAATTTACAGTGCAATAATTTTTTTGAACAAGAATTGTTTCAATCTTTGTAAACATTTTGCAGCTTAGGTTTATGAACATTGAACAAATCAAGATTGGATAGGAAAGTTGGAAGTTGGAGGTGCTGAGTTTCCTTTTTCCTTCCACAGCCTGTGGCACTAACACTGGCTGTGATCTACATTTTGGTCCATTGTGAAAAAGGATTTCTCTTTATTCCTTATGGTTCCTTGGACATATCAGTTTCATTTCTACTCACTTAATATGTCTATAGTTCCTATTTCTATTGCTGTCCTCATATTCTCTGGTCCATCTTCTGCAGTCTTCCCAAAACAGATGGCTTTCAGTCTACCTTCTGTCTGCCCCTTCTGTCTGGAGTAACTAAGGGAAGAGTAATTTATGTTACATACCAGTGGTTCAAAGCTATGATCCTAAAACATCAGCAGAAAAAAAATAAAAGCCACAGGGGAAAAAAAAAGAAAAGACAGAAAGCCATTTATGCTTACCTACAAGCCATGAGTCAATACCATAGTGATCATGAAACAAGGTTTATTCATGCTTTGTTTTTTCTTTGGCTTTCTCATGGCTATTTCTTTCTTTATACAATGTTATAAGTTGTGTGGCTATAACCTATTCAAGTGCCTTTGTCTGTGTCTGAGTCTGAGTGTGTATCTCTGTTTTTTAGGATCTGTAGTTATGTAATCCTTTGGGAAGAATTAAGGTATGCAAGCTGTTTGTAATAAACAAACCCTCAGCTTAATTTGCTAGTTCTGTATTCTTGCTTTAAAGATCTAAACAGAGCCTCACATGCAGTAAACTTGTGTTTCACTTATTGCCTCTTACAGGAGATGAATGTTGTATTCAGAGGAGGATTCAGACTTCATTTAGACCCTGCTTCATGGTCAGTGGTTGCAATTGTCTGAATAGGCAGCAGTGGGCATTAACCAGAGTCATACTGGCACAGCAAGTTGCCAAGTAAATTCTGTCTTGGATTTGCCACTGTACTCACACAGGCTGCATTGTAACAGTATTTAGTTTCACTGGATCTAATTGTAATTATATGTTGTTCAAGAAAATGTCTTTTTCATTTCTTCCATGCAGGGTTTCCTTAGTATTTCAGATTTCATTTCCCCTTTACCACCAAACAAAAAAAGAAAACAACTCTATGAAATAAACTCTAGTTCAAAGTTTCAGAGATTATGTGTTTTATTTGTATGTTTTCTGTTTCTTACGTCATTTTGATTCCAGACGTCCAAGACATTTTAACTGTGGAATGGGAAAAACATCTGGACGGGAAAAGTGTTGTGGGAGATAATCAAATCCTGGTAAAGGTAATAACAGAACAGCTGATACTCATCAAATGTAAATTTACTAAAGCTATTTAAGAGGAGAACATTAAACTGAAAGAGAAGAGGCAGATCACAGGATAATCCCATGGATTCATTTTTTTAATGTCTGTTTTCCTTCACGTTTGATGAACTGGCATTGTCTATCTTAAATGCTCTGCTGTAACTTGCATGTCATTGCATACTACATGTTCTAATCTGCTCTCAATCTGGAATATATTTGTACAAGTGCCTCATACAACAGGACTGTAGCCGGATTTTTAAAAGAATGTAGTATTTAAAGATTAATCTATTTGGTTACCTAAAATTGTAGTGAAGTGGCTTGCGAGACTGGCCCAGAAAACCTCTTTCCCAGTGAAAAAAAAAATTATACTGCTCCAAAATAACTTAATAAACTCAAAACAAACAAATAAAATAAAATAACATTAAAAAAAATAAAATAACCAAGGCAAGCCTGGGCTTTTCCAAACAGCTGTATATGTGTGTTATGTGTATATGTATTTCACATATGGAATATTTTCAAGCATTTAACCTATTGGTCCTCAAGTATATAAATACCTGAAGGGAGGGTGCAAAGAGGACAGAGTCAGGCTATTTTTGGTGGTGCCCAGTGACAGGACACAAGGTGATGGGCACAAACTGAAACATGAGAGGTTCTCTCTGAACATCAGGAAACACTTTCTGCCTGTGAGGGTGACCGAGCACTGGAACAGGTTGTGGAATCTCTCTCCTTGGAGATATTCAAAAGCCTTCTGGACATGGCTCTGGGCAACCAGAGCTAGGTGACCCTGCTTGAGCAGTGCGGTTGGACCAGATGACTTCTGGGGGTCCCTCCCTACTTCACCCCTCCTGTGAATGGGCTTGGAAGCAAAACTACCAACACTCTTCCAGCCTGCTCTTCCATGGCACCACTGCTTCTTATAAGGTCCAGGACAGGTTAAAAAACTCCCAGACAAATAAGAAATTAATTTTCTTCCTACTTGGACAGATGCCTCACAAAAGATTGGCAGAAAAAGTCTTTTGCCAAGTAACTTTCTAGAATAACTGTATACTTTTATCCTTCTAATTGCTTACCTGTCTGTGTCAGCACAATATCCTACAGACAGAAATTTTTACTTCCTTTTATCTTTTCTTCCTCCAAAAGAAATCTAGGCTCTTGACCTCTGGCACACGTTCTGCAATATCTCTGTTCAGTTCTTTGCCAACGGCTTCCTGTGTGACAGAGGTTATGTTGCTTTATTCAAGCAACAATCCACAACGTTCCCAGTGATTTCAATGCATCTGAGGAGTTGTAGGTTTTACCATTTGTCTCATTTCCTTACTTGTGAAAAATAGCTAACAATACTTTTCTTTGGCTGTCCTTTATGCATCTTCTCCATCTAGAAAATAATCTTTGTGGTAGACACAGTCTCTTGCTGTATGTTTGATGATGTCTGTCACAATAGGTCATTCCTCTTGGCTGGGAAGCCCCTAAGAATCACAGCCATACAGTGGAAGTAGGGAGGAACTCCACTCGCACCTCTGGGTTTTCTTAAATGAAAGATGGAATATATCACTCAGAAATATAGATCAAAACTTAAATAGTATACTGCTTTTGGGGGAAGAAAAATCTGCACATGTTTCATCCTGAGGTTTGTGGGTCTGGGCAAGAGGTTACATTTCTAAAAAATAAAAGCTTAGGAAAAGAATGGGGTAGCCTCCACAAATAACAGTAATAATAGAAAGTGTAATAATTAATGCAACTGACAGCTGAAATGGCTCATTCTTTTTTTTGCAATATTGGCCTGCAATATTAGAAACTATCTCTAAAATCAGCTCTTGCACATAATAGTGAAATCTAACACTGCTCAGCAGCAGTTTGTCACAAATTTCAGGAGAATGCTGTCTGCATGTGCCCTAATATTTCGCACTGCCTGGTGAAAGCAATTCCCTTGAAGAGGAAAGGAAAAAGAAAATGAGAAGGGGTTCCACAACTCATCTCAAGTTTCTTTTGGTGACTGTCTTCCATTTCTTTTTCATGAGGTCTTTGACAAGCAGCAACAGTTATAAGATTTTAATTTCCTGGAACATTTCTTGCTAGGGTAAGAGCTAAGGGTTCTTTTTGTGTCCATTTTTTCCGTCTTGTTTTTTCCTTTTAAGATAGATCTGCAGCATGTCCAGAGGAGAGATTCATGACCTAGTTTTCCCTTAATGAATATTGAGGTTTGTGTACTTTCTGGTATTTGGTAGGACATTCTTATCAGAAATCTTGGGCTAGTTTGTGTCAGCCTTCCCATGGAAGAACAGCAATGCAAGGTGTAATTCAGTTTGAGGAAGAAATCCCATTATCATCTTCGAGGAATAAGAGATTTTTTGAGTGTCAGCATGCAGGTTTCTGTACCTTCAGTAAATAAATAAAATCTAAATTAAAACATAGACACAAGGATAAGAGTGTAATTTGTCAGCCATTTGCTGAAAGGAACCCATGTGCATTGCTTAATCAGGGCCAGGGCCAAAAAAAGAAGTTTAGGTTGTAGAATGTACCAAAAATCCGGGAGCTGTGGGGAAAGTTCATGTGAAAGCTCTCCAGATTAGAGACAGTTAGGACAATTAGTGACTGAGACTAATCACTTTTGTAAGACTCACTAGCCCTCCTTGCCTTCAGTAGCTTTCCATCACTTGTGAACCAAGGGATGAGTGGAGACCACAGCATCCCAGCAATTTGTCTGTGCTGTTTAAGAACATCCCCCACCCGGAGCCGTCCATCAGATGGCTGGGCAGCGGCTGTGACATTTTGTGTTTAATTATATCCATACATCAATAGTGCTGACATTTTGGAGAGCAATCACCTCAGGATAAGCTAGGTCTAAAAGTAATCTGTCCTAAAAGTTTTCTGTCCTTCTCCATCTGCCTTGAAAAATAAAGCTGCATGAGTCAGATTTTTAAACAGAGATAGTATTTAGAGAGAAGTACAGAGCTCAGAGATCTCCATTTGAGAGCCCATAAGCATCCAATTCCCACTGCAATCCGTGGTGACCTGAGAATTTCTTTCACAGTCTAACTTCAGCTGAGAAGTTCCCTTCTGAAATCACAAAGGAGAAAGAGAAGGGTGGTCTCATAGTGCAAAATGCTTGAATCTGCTTTGGCTGCCTGCCATTCTCAAGTCAATCCAAATAAACAGTGTTACACTCTGGCCAGGAAGAGGTGCAAAGGCAGGTTTGCCCCAGTAACCTGCGCATACCCTGGCTGCTGACCCCAGCTGGTGAGCAGCCCCACATAGCCACCCCTGCAAAGCAGTGACCCTCCTGATCGGGCTGTTCCACTGCTGCCCACTCAAACCAGAGCCATCAGCCAAAGCCAGAGGTCCAACCTCTGGGCTCTGAAGCACCAACAAATGTGCTGTCAGGAGGAAAAAACAGGAACTGTCTTAAGGAAGTAATGCAAAAGCAAAAAGAAGGCAAAGCAGCCTGCTAGGGAAGTGCAGAAGCAAAATGCAGCCGTCTTTGCTCCAAACACACAGAAACTCAGATACGAACATCATCAGGATGTAAACAGGAGTCTGTCATTTCTCACTGGGCAAAAGAAAAGCTTTAGTTGTCTTATTTACATTTTTTTCTCCCCTTTGCACACAGTTTCCATGGCATACAACATCTTGGAAAGGAAAGGTGTTTCTTTGTGTTACCTACTTGAAAGCAGGAGCTAGAAGCAATCCAGAGGACCCCATTTACCCACAGGATCACAGGCTCTGCTCTCACCTGTAGCACCAGTGTAAAGAGTGGCATGCATAAAGGAGCACAAAAAACCCCGTTTCTCAGTCATGGTGTGAACAGGAACAGGATGCAGGAGATGCAGACTGTTAGCAAGTGAATCTCTTCTTTGATATCCATTAATAACTGAGGATTTCCAGGCTACAGCAGGACACTGACCACTCACTGAGATGTCTTACAGCCACTGACTGGGAAACAAAAGCACTGGGAACTGATGGTGCTTCTCATCACAGTTTTTTCTTCTTGCTGCTTCTTGGTTGATCTTCTTGAGTACCAGTGATGGGCACAAACAGGGCACAGACAAAGCTCGAGAGTTAGGCCCAGTTTTGTCATCCACTGCTGTCTCCACCAGAGCTTGTGCTGAATGCTGATTTTTCATTCTGTGCCTTGAAAACCTTCCATTAGACACTTGAACCTATATTTTTAAAGATTAAAATCATAATATTTCATCTGAGATACATTGAAATATTATAGTTCATTGCTTTTTAAAAACAAACACAAACCTTCTTATATCATTTTCTATCAAATGTTGCTCAAGGCAGTGAGCAATTTTTTAATAACTAAAATAGCTCCTTAACAGTTAAAGAAAACTGGCAAAAGGGGCAAATTTTGGTTTGTAAAAGCCTCTACATCAGATTTATATTATTCACTGTCGCAGACAGTCTCATTAAAGGGAATTTTTCTTCTGTGTTGAAGCTTATATAGAACCATAGACTCATAGAAATCTAAGGGTTAGAAGGGTCCTTAAAGATGATTGACTCCTAAACCCTCACTTCCATGGGGTTATATATTATATGTAAATATATAGATAGATTTACTTATTTACCACAGGGTAAGTATTTTCTGGGCTACACCCTGAAATCTGAGGTCATATTTCCTGTTTATGGCCATACAAAAACAAAAAGACTCCTCTGCAGTGCTCTGAGGGCAGTTTTCCTCAGCAGAGCCATTGCTATTGCATTTTCCAAACAATTCAACCATACCAATGTGCTAGAACCTAGGAATGGGTTGTGTTTTTATGTATTTTGGGGAAGATGAATAAAGTTGCTGTGTTTAGCCACTGGAGCTGACTCATGCTCACCTACACAGCCTGTCCTCTGCTGCTGACTCAGTGATCCCTGCAGGGGAGGATGAGGCTCCTGCAGGCAGTCTGTAAGGAAATATGCTTTAGACAGAGGAAGTGCACTGCAGGCTTCCACAAGCACTCATATATCTACTTGAGAATAATGAAAATGCACTGAGGATACTTTCCTACAGCCATTTGTTACTCTTATATTGCTCCTGTCCACACTGAGTTCATGCCAAATTCAACCAACAATTTTCAATTGTTTTGAAGTTTTCCTTTTGAATCTAAATAGTTGAGGAAAAATGGCTACTTATTCTGATTCTTACAACATCCAGCTCCATGTTATAAGTACATTTCTAAATACCTTTTATATCATTCTTCTGCTCTTCTGGTGGCTTGATTTTCTTGGTGGGTTTTTTTTTGTTTTGTTTTGGTTTTTTGTTGTTGTTGTTGTTGCTGTTTCGTTTTTGGGTTTTGTTTTGTTTTGTTTTGTTTCTTTTGTTGGTTGGTTGGTTTTTCTTTGGGTTTTTTTTCAGAACCACAATGGGCTGACTGGAAAATAAAAATTGCTGAAGGGCATGTTCCATCACACGTTAAACAGCTGCACACAAAATTGATGGAAAATTAACTTTCCAAGGTGAACTCAGTTTAATTCCTAATTTGCTGAAAAGAAAGGCACTTCGAGCTTGAAGAACTTGGAAGGATCATAGAAGTAAAAAGAAATTTTCTGACAAACCTCATAGTAACAAAATTTTCCACAGTTTGTTAGTTCATGAATAATTTTTTTGACCCTCTTTGAAAAGTGAGCAGAAATGAACATCAACAAGTTTTAAAAATAATAACTTAGAAACCAGAATTTTCTTGGTGAGGGCTTTTTTCACAGAACAATTTTGGTAGTGTGTGTTTTGAGTAGATGAGATGCACCCTGAGGAGCACCATCATAGATGGTGTTGACAGTGACAAGCTTAGCTAGAAAGGAGGGAAGGAAATTTGAGGAATCAAGTCCAAGGGAATAGGAAAAAAACTGGACAGACTGATTATAGCATAGCTTGGCCATTAGGTCTCTTAAGCTGCTGAGGATACTTCTTCACTTCCCTGTTCTTCCCCTGCTCTCCCAGCTCCTGATGAACAGAAGGACCTGCTTGTACCTTGTGTGCCAAATTGGAGAGCTAACTGCTTTGTTTTCCCAGTGACTCCTCTCTTTAAGCCTCTAGAGAAGACTTCTGAGTTTAGAACAACATTTCTTTTTAACATTTTTTGTTGCATCACTGCTAATTTCCCTGTTCACTCTTAGATCAATTCTCTTATTCTCTCAGCCACCTTGAGTGACATCTCCTGCCTTCCCTCAATCCCTTGCATTTCTTCCTACCTTGATAAAAAGTACAGAAGTTTAAAGTGGAAGTCTGATTTTTCTTTTTTTCTCTGTATCTTGCTTTTTAATTTATCTCAGGGTACATCTAACATATTGATCAAGAGTTGATCTACATCAAACTTTCATTACGCAAAATGATCAGAGCTGTTGCTGTCAGGCAAGCATCAAACATCTTGTCTGTACTTTATATTGTTCTACTCTAGCTTTTTGCTGATAAATGCAGTGCTGACTTCTTCAGGTATAAAGGTAGGTATTGCATTCACACAGGACATCTGTCTTTATCTCGTGGGCTCATGAAATATCATAAGAATTTATCTCATGGGTATTATGACTTCATTGTTGGCCTTTCTTATCCAATCTTTCATTTTCTGTCACGATGGGTTTTGCAAACCCAAATCATTTGCCACTGACTTTGGTTTTTATTCTGAGTGACTAATGTTCTCAGTGCATCTCTTAAATTTTAGGGCAACATAGTGTTTATCATAGAGACTAAATGATTTAAATCACTGTTGACACTGTCACTTTTACATCCTTATAAATACCTTGACTCCAAAGGATTCAGGCTGTGTGATTAACTCCAATAAATCTCTTCCTTAATATTGTCAGGGTTTGAAATGGAAATGTCTGCAGTAAGGAAAAGACAGAATTGTTAAGGTGTCATACTTATCTATTTGAAATAAATTGTGAGTTTTTTAATCTTTGCCATCAGGAATGATAAACGATTCTGCAGTTGCTTATTATATTGCTGCACTGAAGCCCTCCTGGAATCTCTCTTCAGTTCAGCAGAATTATTAGGGCAGGCCAGTGAGTAGTATTTTGATATAGAGAGTTAAAATCCATGGTAAATAAATCTATGTTTGCCCTGTCCTTACTGTCCTGAGTCTCTGCAAGGGTAGGGGAAGGTTCTCATTGAAGCCAAGACCACTTCATATTATGTTGACAGGGAAAAGTGTTCTTAAAGTAGGATTGAATCATGCCTAAACTCCCTTTGAGTGGTCCTTTTTATATATATATATTCTGAAACAGCTTAAACTGGCCTCAGTGATCAGATTCAAGGAAATACAATGTTAATAAAAAATAAATGCCATTTTTCATTTTTGCTGTGGATGTTTGTGTCTTATATATGTGTCTCTTATAGCATTTTAGTACTTGTGAAGGATTTTTAGTAGAAATCAATGAACATTAGTAACGATAGAGTAATATAAGCAATATGGGAAGCTGCATTTGATAGCATCATTTTTATGGGCAAAATATCAATGTGTTGGCTTATAGGACTCAGAGCACAGGGCAGCACTAGGGAGGAAAGGAGCTATAAACCATTCAACCTCACTTGTCTCATGTAATCTACACAGAAATCTAAATGCAGCCCACTGACAGCTCTAAAATAGAGCAAAATACCTTCAGCAGTCTCACAAAACCAAGGGAAATGTCACATCTAAAGCTAAACCATAAAAAAGAGGAACGAATGCACAAAAGGAGCT
The DNA here is from genome assembly GCF_029207755.1 of Chamaea fasciata. Lineage (NCBI taxonomy): Eukaryota > Metazoa > Chordata > Aves > Passeriformes > Sylviidae > Chamaea > Chamaea fasciata. The sequence goes on along the minus strand of NW_027094087.1, from coordinate 18,247,740 downwards.
GGGGACCTGGTGGGTATTTTAATAGCAGGGTAGGAAAGATGAGAGCTAGGCAGTATTTTACATCAGCCTAAAGATGAGAGACACATGAAATGGCCCCCCAGGCCCCTGCCATGGGAGAGGCAGCTCCAGGGATCCCCAGCATTTGCAGCACCAGCCCTGTGGGCACCTTCCCATTGCACAGAGAGAGGTGGCATTGGCTCCTGCAGCCTTGCAGACAGGCTTTTTCTGGTGTGCCTCACCTTGCCAAAGCTACCCTCTGTAAGGGAATTTGAGACTCAAGGCTCCCCGGGGAAAGCATCAAGTCTACCATCTGCCTTTTTGTCTAAGGCAAAATATATTAGCCAGTGCTTCCTAAAGCATGCATACAAACACCAGCTTTGATTAACAGAAAGTACGGGTCTCATAGCTATTGTATATTGCTTGGAACTCTAAAAACCTCGTTTTTCCTTCCTGGTGTTCATAACATGAGAGATATTTTGTAGTTAAAAATACCACCACGGCAACCTGATCTGACCACCTAAAGAACATATGCCTCAGAGACTAATTGGGAGAGATGTTTGAATTGCTGTTTCTTGCAGGAGTGTGGTGAAAATTCACTGCCTAAAAGACTTAAAACTGTGACTGGAATCTAAACATCTCAGTTTTAGTGCCTGTGTGCCAATGAACCCAATGCTGAAAGCTGACCCAGGCATTGAGCCTTCTGCAAGAAATGTTTTTGTATATAAAGCCAGGTAATGGATGGAAGAGTGGAAAGTTTTATACAAGGATATAAAGTCCTAGGGAATTTAGTACCAGGAAAACATGCTACAAAAGACTTTTTCTATGCAAGTTCACCAAGCCCTTGACACCACAGGCAGCTTCCAATTAATTTCTCCTTCCTTCAATCAGTTCCCAGCTGCAATCTGGGGAAAATTCTGGCTTCCACCCTGGCTCACTCCTTGCTCCAGTGGTATTTCCACAGCAGTTACTTCAGACAGATGTTGTACTCCTTAGCATGAACAAGATACTTTAGCACCTTGCTATAGTGTGAGGAAATATTTCATTACAAGCACGTAAAATATGCTGCCAAATTGCTTCATTATGTAAAGTCTTTTAAGAAAAATATCCCAAACCTTAAAATAAGATTTTTTTATAAATATGAAATGTAGCTTTAAAAAGGAAAAAAAAAAAAAAAAAAGAGGAGAAGAGGGGAAATTAAATATTACTGACTTTATTGAATGTCTCTATTCAAATATCTTGCATAAGCAGACATGTCACTTTAATCAGATAAAACCCACCAGGGATGGCGGTAATTATTTGTATTACTTCTTGCCAGCTATAAAAACCTAAAATGTTACTGTGCAAATTCTGTCTGAACTATTTAAACAATTGAAAAATGTGATTTAACAGCTAAAACAAACCTAATTCAGGCTGATCTCTCATCGACACGTGTAAAATGAAATAAGCTGGCACTTTGCACAGTGAATAGAAAATAACTTCACAATGCCTTCACCTAGCAGTGGTTAAAACCTGGTAGCAAATAAACCCCTCAGAAGACCTTGCATTACCACAACAAAAGCAGGAGATGATAGCCAATTCTATACTGAGATCTGCTGCCTTAAAACTTTGGTTGACAGGGTGGGGCTTTGCCTTGGAAATTTCCAGAGAGCTCAAGCAGCCAGGAAGCCATGCAAGGACCAGTGGATGAGACTGCCTTGCACAGGCAGAGGGTATGAGGAAAGTCGGGAATGAGGTTTAGCAGTATTGTAAGCCTTGTCGAGTCCACTCCAAAAAAATGACCTGCCAAGGAGTAAGGCTTGAGGGCAGCAAAATTCCTCCCTGGGACTGGTGGTAGACCCTGGGCTGGGTGCCCTCAGGACAGCTGTGCAGCCAACAAAGAAGAGTCTGCAAACACAACTCAGTTCAACCACAACTCAGCTTCTGAATAAGAAGGGTGGGAAGATTTAATTCAGTCCAGCCCCGGGGAAGCCCTAGGCTGTCACTCACAGGAAAACCTTGCATTAAGGGTTTTTTCTGAAGTACTAGGCTTCCTTAGGCCTTTGACGCTCAAGTTCAGAATTACACCAAAGCCAGGAAGCAAGTGATTTCCAACAATAAAATCTGCATGGCTGGCTCAGAAATAACACACATCCCATTATCAGAACTCTGGTTCTGCTGATGGGTTGCAGTGTTCATAAATCACCATCACATAGATTCCTCTTTCCCTCTTCTTCCCTCTTTCTGCGTTTGCAGTCTCTGCCACTTGTTGCCCTGCTTTGTCTTTATAACAATATAACAGAGAGCTGTTTTCCACCTTTGCTACTCCCAGGTAGCCCAGACTCATCTCAAAACCTTCAAGTAGGTATTGTCTTCAAATATCTAAGTGCTTGAAAAATGAGTCACTCCACAGGCAACAGGATTATTAAACCCTGAATCTCTAAAGATTTATTTAATTTCTCTTTAAGATCTTTGTTATCATCAATAATTCAGGTTCCCACATGTCCTTTATGTGATCATCGTGGCACAAGGGGAAGCTGGAAAACACTGTTTAGCTGGACGGCAAAGAGATGGAGTTTCATGACCTGGACACGCAGCTCCAATTTCTATGCCCAGGAAGACCGTGTCTCTGTTTTCAGCCATTCTTTCATCCTCACCAGAGCTAGAAAAATATTATTAACAAACATCAGGATCGTGATTCCTGTACTTATAATGACTTCCTCCTGGCTTCCTCTTACATCTAATGACTGCAGCATAAAAAGGATCTGGAAATAACTGCAAAACTTAGAAATCCTGCACCTGAGCTCTCCTTTTTCTGATAGAAGAAGGTTTATTTAAACATGACACTTTAGGAACACTCTCCTTTTCTCATGTCTTTGCTGTCACATTTTGGAAGGTCATCTCCACCTGCAAACAGCTTTGCCACTGTGGAACTGAGGCCTAAAACTCAGTTCCTGTAATCTAAACCCAGCAGCACCAAGACAGAGCAATAATTGTGGGCACTGTCCTCCCCACAGCTTCGTGTTATGTTAAACCGGGAGGTTCATTCACCTTTCTCACCATCCTGCCAGCTAATGTAACTCACTGTAATTGTTTAGTGCTGAAAGATGCTCAACAAAGGCAGAGAAGGAACAATGTAGAATAAAAGAAGACACTGAAGGCTATTTCAAACTTTTGTAAGCACATTCACAAAGAGAACAAAGGTCAGGGAGTAAGCCTTATGCATCAGGACAGAGGAAAGCCCACTAAAACACTGATTTTCCCCATGACTAGTGGAGGTTTAGTGCTGTCAGAAGACTGCATCTACTAGTAAATGCTCCTGCCTACCTGGAGAAGCCCCACGAGTGTCAATCAGGGTTTGAGGTTCGGACTACTCGCGCTGATTGTTCTATCTGGAAAACTGAAATGCTGAAGTTTTTTCTGTCTGCTGGCAGATGTTATCTTTAAATTTCTGCTGACAGTCAGCCTGGTGCAACAGGGACAGATTCTGTGTCAAGTTCCATCAGTGCAGTGCAACGAGCCTGGCCTATTTTGGAAGTTTCCTTTTCATCACTTTTTCATTTGCAGCCTCCAGCCAGATGCTTGCAACTCTGACGTCTTTCTACCAATCCTCCACTACCTTCATATGTATCAGATCTGTGCTTTTTGATGTGCTATCTATTTCCTGTAGATGTTCCAGTACATTTGCTCCTTCTAATGACTTGCTTTTCTCCTTTGAACAACTTCTTTCTTGTGTTGATTTCCTGGAGTACTTATCATTTATTGATGGATAGTTAATTATCACCAGGCAATAGATCTTGCTCAATTCCCTAAAAGCAGCAGCTGACATTTTGTGTGCCTCACCAGCAATGATCTTTCACAGTCACAGATATTCTTTGCAGCAGATAATACATGAACCTGCATTTAATCACACCGAATGAGTCAAGGATTCTTCCTTGTCTTTGGTTAAATCTCTGACTATCTGCAAAAAGTCCTGATCAGTTTCCAGACTTACCTCTGTTTATGGAGTGATTGATTGCAGGCACCAACTCTCTTCTATCACCAAAACATTTTACCATACCATCAAATTACTGATCACAGCTTAATTTTGCTGTCTGGTTACAACTACTCATCAAAATTATCTATAGCCCCTGCCTGGAGACATAAACATCAAATTCTCTTGCTCTTCTTCTCCGTGTTCCCACTTAAAATATATTGCCCTGGTGGCTCTTCTCTGTGTCCAAACCCTGTCTGATGTCAGTTCCAGACTCTGTGCACAGCCCAAGCAAAATGTGCTGTAGCAACAGGGAGCTAAGGAGGCAATGGGTGAACTCAGGGGTTGTTTGTGGCTGCTGATGCAGCCCTGTAACCGAGAGGTATTTCTCCCTCCTCTGCCCCCGCCTGCCAAACCCAGGCCACCCCATCCAGGCCTGCATGATGTTTTCCAGTAGATCTGCATTTACTAATTTCCTTGCTGTGCAGCATCTGCCCAAAGGCACTCACCTGAATGAGAGCCCTCAGGCACACCAGTGAAAGAGAGCTGGCTCTCTTCAGCCTGGATGTCCCCTGTGCACTAAAGCACTAAAAATTTAAGCCACCACGCACAGAGCCATTTTCAGTGAGGTGAAGTTTGCTTCTTAGTTGAGATTAATTCTTGCAGACAACCATCCAACCTCCCAGCCTAGCCCACTACCCCTGCCTCATAGGAACATAAATCAAATACCATGAAGCTATCTTTGCTGCTGTTAAGACTTATTGGATCAATTGACTTTCTTTCCTTTAGCAGAGGAAGGACCTTGCTCTCTTATCAAAATGCTGGATAAGACGTCTAAGTGATAGACTCCAAAATGTTAGAAGTCTGCCCTTCCAAAGCCTGACACAAGCTGCTGTAAAAATGTATTTCATAGTTAAAGAAATTGCCATCAATTTAAAGATTCTATTGTGAGCATAAGGAACAAGATTGCAATATTGACACAAAATTTTCCTTTTTCACACATCTGTGTTCAGGTCTGATTGTCCTTCCACAGTCACTTTATGTGATGGAAGAACTTATCAAACCAAATCTGAGGTCATCAGGAGAAATGCCATTGCTCTGATACTGGCTGGGACAGTTATCTTGGGTTTAAAACACATTGAAAATTCCGAGTGAATCAGCTGACAACAGACAGGACATTACTCATGGTTTTGCAGTTGGCAGTTGAACTGGTGTTTCATACACTGTATATTTGATTATTCCTCTTTGCTGGTGTCCTGCCTAAATCCAGAGCACAGGACATTTTTTTAGATAAGAATTTCTCCTATGACTTTGCAGCACTCTTTCCTTCCTAAGCAAGATTGATATTTCCAGGGGAAGTATACATTGTTGCAGATTGATGATCATAGGCTTATTGCACTGAGGAAGCAGTGGCAGACACACAAAACTTCTGGCTGTTGATAAGTGAGAAAAGCCTGGTTGATCCTAAGAAGGTGTGGTTTAGGTGGAGACTTAGATTTTGGTTTTCAACACATCTCTCTAGCTCCTTTTTTGTTATGGCACTGATATGGCACAAAAGCTACTTCATTTGTCATCTGGACTCTCCCCAGCTCAGCATTTCATGCATCCATTTGTGGTTGCAGCCGCTGTCTGTGAAACACTACCATATGAGATTAGTCCTGTATTTTCCTCTTACTACAGGTGATTGTGACTATCAAGTCACACATTAAGCTTTTATCCATCAACACATGGCCTCAATCTGTTCCCATTGAACTTGGGGAAAGATTCGCCTTCCGCTGGATTAAAAGACTTTGCTTAGAGTAATATCACCAGGACAGGCCTCTAGCTTGTGAAAGCTCCATCCAGCTGCAGCAATGTACCCCTCCCAGATTTGGGGGTGTCCTTCACTTCAGTTCTCCCCCCTTTCTCAATTAAAGTGTTCATTATATGTCACACCTCAGGTTTCATGCACTAGCAGATGTTAAGGAAATTGATTCAAGTTTTTAGTGTCTCTTTCATCTTTAATGCAGCTCTCTCTTTTAATCTGTATATCCACCTAGAATCTGGATCTTTCTGTTTTTATCTGTTCACCTTTATACCTAGCTGTCCCCCTTTCCCATTCTAACAGTGCTTTTGTTCAAACATTTTCAACCTTTCACCTAATCACAGTCAGCTTCTCCCCTAACTTCTACTGTAGATTCTCTTAGGTTCACTTAATATCCTGTTAAGATCATGCAGGACTTCCTCCTGTGATGAGAAAGTCATCTTGAGATGATGTTGTACCTTTGTCCCTGCTTCGGTTCCCACTCTTCAAACGTAGTCATTGACAAGGACCCTTCATGGGCTGCCCATCTTCTCTCTGCCACGTTTGTGACAGTTCACACTTGCCCTGAGCCACATTGCTCTGACACTTTCAGTGCCTCCCTTGTCTACATCCAGGACTGGAATCGTAACATTTTATTTCCTGCCTCCCCTACTGCTCTCAGTCACTACTTACCATTGTCACCCCTCCCTCTTAGAAACATTAACATACTTTAATGGACTGTGAAAAATATAATTATCTACCAGGAAGGTGCTTTGAAGAGGGACCTCAAGTTGTAAACAGAGCACGCTGACCTCCTGCCTGAAGGGTCATACTCTGGATTCTGCTACAGCCAGCTGGGAGGGAGGTGAATTGGTTGTTTATTGAAAAGTCTGATTTAGGCATCTTTCTGAGAATGATGGAATGGATAATTGAACGTGGTTAAACTGCACTGGCTGTTGATTGTGAGGGTTCCAACAAGCTTAAACTAAATACATAGCTTTTAGAGGTTTGAAATTAACCTATGTCCTTGCTGATGTGCTCTACAAACCTATAATGTGTTTTAGAGACCCTCCCTGGAGTGAGCACCACCACTCACCTTTCTTTTCCTGCCTGCTGGGATCAGGGGTGTCAGCAGGAGGAGGGCAACAGGCTGCTTCCCTCTGTCTGCATGTCTATGAACGATGAGTTAGGTCCTGGACCACACCTCATCTGGGAGCTCTGTGAGAGCAGGACCCCTGATACCCAGCAAGCAGCACTGGATACACAGGCAGGGTCATGTTACCATTTGCTCCAAAACCCCTACCCTAAATCACACACCAGTGAGGGGAAATGAGCTCTGACAGCAGAGAAAGCAGTGCTCCCTTCTCCCACAGACACGAGGATGAAGAAGTAGAACTGCAAAAGCAAAGGGAGCAAAGGAGGAACTGTGACTCTCAGATATAGAGCTGTTCCTCTGGGTCATCCCACCTGAGCCAAAATAGCTAAATGGAGCATAGTGCATGTCTGCAGTGAGACCTACAAGGTACATACATTTGACTCCACATCACTGCATCTTGCCAATGGTGAATTTAAACTAAGGGCAATTTACTGGTTTTCCCTTGAGATTGAAAGGTGATGACCTTTGGTCAAGGAAGGGAAGCAAAATTAGTTCGTGCCATAATTCTAGAAGAAGGAATAAAAATAACTAGAGAGGGCTTTTCATTGTCCACAACAATATTGTATCCAGATCATGCTTTCCTTTTTTTCCTGCAAACTAAGGATAATTTTCCAGTCAGAAGCAGAAAATCCTTGCCAAAAAAAAAAAAAAAAAAAAAAAAAAAAAAAAAAAAAAAAAAGATAACTCATGAAAAATAGTTCTTGGGCTTTGGAAGAAGATAACTTCATGTCCTGTCCTTTAATGTGCAATAGAAAGACCACAAATTAGATCCTTTCTTCCTAGAGAGGATTACTTCTGTCATGCATTTCATCAGTCAGAGCACATGCAGTATCACTTGTGATCAAAGATTTCTGTATAAAACCAAAATCTTGGGTTTGACTAGAATTTTTTATAGACTACAAATAATAGGGTTTTATAATAAAATAAATATATTTATGCAGAGATATATACAAACCAAGTCTATAAAAAGTATACACATTTATCTCTGAAATCCACACTAAGTCCCATCTGAAGGTTTGTAATTTATTTTACAGGGAATATGAATCACAAAAAGTAAGCTCATGCATATAATATGATATTTACAAAGAACACAAAACCTGCAGTCCTTATCTAGCTAAACAGTTAAAGATGAGCTCAAATGCCACACGGAATGAGGACCTCTGCAAGGATCAGCACAGACACGAATTTTTTTTTGCCCGCTTTTCAAATTTTAGATAAAGCTTTCTCATGAGAAATTTTTCAACTTTAAAATAAGCCCCCTTTTAGTCATTCAGCACCAGATGCAAATGCTGCACAAGTTTGCTGTGTAGCCTGTGGGAGACAGTCCCATTACAGTAACTTTTATGGCAGAACAGGGCATTTTTCCTCCAGACCATTTGACCAGTGTGAATATTTTTTCTTTTAATCACAGAAATATAAAAGAAAGCCTTTACTTAAAAAGGTAAGATAGTGAAAATTGGAGGTGTTTCACAGTATACTGAACTTAGAGCTTCTCCTCTTCACTAAGAAATCTCAATTTTTAAGTTTCTTCACCCACGCAGTCCTTTCAGCTCTTCTGCACGTATACACCTTCAACCTTGGACTGTAATATACTGAAAAATTGTATACTGTCTTTCTTAAAAGAGGCAAGTGTATACAAGCTAAGTAACAATGAATGGATGCCTTCCAAATCCAGGTCCAATTTTCCATCTATTCTGTCATATATCTGTCAGTCTTAAGCATTTCCTATTTCCATGAATAAGTTTAATGCTGGACTCCCAGTAATAAAACTTCTACTGGATTTCAGAGAGCCCTGTTCTTTTCATCCACTGATGTGACTGAGTCCATGTTAACTGGAGTCTTTACTGATCAGCCTGTAGATTCCCACTGCAACAGTGGGATCCTGTTTTGGCAACTTTGGAATAGTTTGATTTGCCAGGCCATACATACCCAGCTCCACTTGTCTATTTCTTTCATGGATATCACAGTCACCATTTTTTTTCACTGTCCAAAGCACTTGTGTGTGTACCTTTATGTACATGGTTTTCTGAGTAATTTTGAAGTTAAATTATATTTTCTTGGCTAGACAATGCTCTTCAATGTGTGTGCACCATTCCTAGTAATGCAAAAAAGAAGTTTGAGAAACTGGAAAAGTTTGCAAAGGGTATGTCCTTCTTAAGTTTTGATGTTTAGGACAAATGTTTTCATTTAGGTTGCTTCTCACTTCCTACAATTGTGCCACTTCAAGGAGGGCACCATGAACCTTTTCACTTCTGCCCACTGAAGAACTGCCATCACACATATTGCAAAATCAGTATGATCTGACAAAGCATAATTGTGACTGACAAGCTGATCTTTCTTGCCCGTTTTTTGTATTCTGCTTTAATCAAACTCTCTGCTACAGGAGAAGAGCTGTTTCAATAATAAATCAGAAAAAATTAAGTTCTTCAGCTGTGAAAACCAGACTGGACCCTTGTGCTAAATTTACTAGGAATGATTTAAGTATAACAAAATTCAGTCTTCTACTAATGGAGGAGGCATGAATAAGACAATCCAGTTTAGATCCCCTCAAAAAAACTGGGATAAAGATTAATACAACCAGTTTTGAGGGCTGCTGTCTTGAGAAATTGAAAGATGATCCCTGTCACAGGTCAGCAATTACATCTTTACATGACAGCAAAAGCTGTCTCTGAAATTTCAATCTTCATTCCAAAAATTGCCCTTTTCATACAAATACAGGACATTTGAGAAATTTATGAATTTATTTACATCCAACTGGCAGATGAAAAAAACAAGATTCTGTCTGCTCACAGATATTATTATAGACCATAATACACTTTTTCAGAGGTAGATAGTTATCCTTAGTGTCCTAGTAATTACATTCTGTCCACCTGTCTTCTCTGTAGGGATTTGAATTAAAACAATACTTAATCTCCTCCAAAGTGTGAGTCAGTGTGCCTGAGTTCCAGCCAGGAGACTTTACATTTCTGCAATAGATGAACTAATTACTATTATCCCCCGTGCCTGCATAATTAGAAGAAAAATATCTCTGCTTTTCCTGTATCTGCATCTTCTGGGGTCCCAGAAGGAAACAATATTTCTTAACTCATTAAAAAAAAAAAAAAAAAAAAAAAAAAAAAAAAAAAAAAAAAGTCTTTGAAGTCCTATCACACTGATATTTTTGTCGTTCACTTTTCCCTCACTCTGAGGTTTCAGGCATAATTTTCCAACTTTTATTAAATGATTTATTAGTTATTTGGAGAAGAAAGACATCTTAAAAACCTGAGTGCTGGCAGAAAGACTTTCTCTATGATCCCATGATCACCTCCATCCTACGGCTGTTGTCCCAGTGGGCTCTGCCACTGGACTACAGCCTCCCTTTTTCTCCCTTCAGAGCTCTCTGTAGGAAGCAGTGGGGAGAGATTGGCTACTGAATCAGTGGCTACTGATTTCACAGCAAGTCCATGACCTTCTCCAGCAACACAAGTAAGGTGAAAGTTAAGGTGGACTGTGGACCAAATGTTCTTGTTTTAAAAGGGGTGATTGCTTACAACTTCTCAGAAGAAGAGGTGGTTGTTTTGTTCCAGGATGACATGGAGAGGGTCAGATGAATGACGTGGTCATCAGAAGTGTGTCTTCCCCCTTAAAGGAATTTATGTCCCACCATATATCCGTTGTAGGGTTAATTACCTTTTGTTTGATTGTTTGTTTGTTTTTGTTGGTGGGGTTTTTTTTGTTTATGCATGTAAACTTCCTGAAACAGCCTTACATTTATGCTTTCCATGCCTAATTGCATAATTCCACTCCTCTTCAATGAGAATCCAATTAAAACTTTCCATGTATTCCTCACTGCTCTTACCCTTTGTCAAGTTCAGTGGTTCCCCTTTGAGAATCAGCAGTCAGCCGTATGCAGTGGCCAGCCAAAATTATTGAAACAACAGTATTCATTGCTCATACTGCAGCAAGAAAACAATTTTAAAGAAAAAAGTAACTCAAAGTAGCAGCAGTTTATATGCAAGTGTAACTCAGCCTAAGTCCAGACATCAGTGACAGCCACTGAGAAAATTCCATCTTAAGCAGCCAGCTCAGGGTGCCTCTGACTCTGCCTCTGATGTTCAGACGGATGGAAGTGTCCAAGCATCCAAGTAGCTCCTGAAAACAGGACAGACATACCCTAATCACCAAGAAATATTCTACCCAACCTAAAAACAGATTAATGATTTTTGGTTTTTACGAAGGCACAGTGTGTGCCCTCCCTCCAATTTTTCTGCCTGTTCAAGGTTAACATAAGGTTTAAATAACTTTGTCCTCTTTTAATTACTGATTTCATGCATTATTGGGTGGTTCCAGGCTGAAGTTTTCTCTTTCAAAACAGAGTTCTGATTTATTTGTCCTTGCTTCTTCCATATGAACAGAAAAGAGATTCTTTTGTTTCCATAAGTAAAGCACTTTTGTCCCAGAAGACACTGTGTTGACAAAATCTTCCCAATGTAGTTTGGGGACTGTTAGGAAGCACTGACTGTGGCCCTGCACTGCTAGGCAAAGAGCTGTCTTTCTGCCAGTCATTTTCTTCTAGCCTAGTGCCTCGGTGTTAACATGGTTTTCTCCCTGGTACTACAAATTTTCAAACCTTAAAAAACGTAATTGCATATACACTAGTGATTACTTTCATAGATGGGGCCTAAGGCAAAACACACAGATGAAATACTATGCATCTCCTTCTGACATTTTCTGGCAAATGCTATCCATGGCATAGCAAATAAAATCACCAGGACCAGCTGCTTATTTTACCTGTGCCCTTCCAACCAGATCAACAAATGGTGTCCTTATTCTGAAGTTTTTGCAGGTCAGACAGGATCTCTGCAGAACAGAGTTATCCAAATAGTAAAAAAAATTTATTCCATGACTGTAATATATAATACACAGTCTATAGTATAATATATACCATCTAATATATAATAAATCCACAGTATTATATTAAGGTACATGTTTTGTATACGTGAATATAATACATGTATGTATTATATACCTGTGTATAATTTATATATGGGTATCTTGGGTTTTCTTCCTTTTTTTGCTACTCAACCACTACTACAGTTGTATTCAAATGTGTACTGGGGTTCATTTTTCAGGCACCACCCATAGAAGATGATGTAGAAATGTCTGAAAATGTGTTAGAGGTTTAAGCAGTTCCTCTGTGGCTACAGAGATCCTCTCAGCTCTCAAACTCAGATGTCAGATGGGTGCAGCTCAGAGGAAGAGCTTCTGTTGCCATTGGAAAGGAAAGAACCATAAGCATCAGGGTTCAGGGAACACAACCATAATAACTTTCATCTCCAGAGGACTTTGATATCTGAAACTTCTTGTTCTTATTACTATGGTTCTTCTGAAGAATAATCCAAAGTACCGGTGGGAAAACCTAGAACTGGTATCTAAGCTGCTAGCACTGAACAAAAATTGATGCTTAGCAAAACACGTAAAGTTTCTCAGGTAGACCAATACAGAGTAGGGTAAAATCTTAACTTAGACATTCTACCCTGCCAGGTGCCATCATAATACCTCAAAATGCAATATTTAATTCATCACCTTGCATAATAGTAGACCCATAATGCATAATAAGGGATCTAAATATTTTAGATATTATTTTTTCCTAAATTAATATATTATTCATCATCACTGGTAGTATGAAGGTTCATTGCAAGAGATGTAAGAGATGTGAAGGAAAAATGTCATATTCTTTCTGTAGCAGTGAGCTGCATTCATATCTTGCCATTCCCCAACTGAAATAATATTCACTGAAAACCTGAGTGCAAATGTTGAAAGTTTATTGAGAAAGAACACATTCTCCCTGCAATTTCTAGAGAAAAATGAGTAAGCTAGTTTAAAACATTTTGAAAATAAATAAGAGAAGTTAACCTCATATGCCACATCTGAGCCGTTCCTGTGTTATTCCAGTTGAGATAATTGACTAAACAAGTATTTGCAATGGGACACAGCAGCATGACAGGAATTCATGTGAATGCATTATAATAGTCAAGTGCTTAATCACTTTTCAATTCTTGTAAGACAAAGACCATTTTCCAGCATTGTCTGAACTGAGCTTCCTGAAGTCAATGGGTGTTCAACTCCTTTGCATGAGACAATTGAGTTCACCACCCTGGATAATGAAGACCTACTGTTTTTTAGACTATAACTCAGCAGGGGATTGAATATTATCCACTTCACAGAAAAATACAAGTAAAATGAGCTCTTCAGCTGTAAATAATTTGGTCAAAAAAGAGAAAGCAAATTTATTTCTCAGGTAATAATTTCAGCTCTGCTGCATGGTGCAGTGATTTTCCCCAGCCAGTTCTAGATTCCTTATCATCAGCCACCCCAAAAATGGAATGTTGGTGAGGGGTTTTGTGGAAAGTCTCATTACTTAACTGAGCGTGGAAATTCATACGAAGAGTTCAATGCAGAATATGGCCCGACTGTATTTTCTTCTCCTCACCACAATGGGAAGAAAGGGAATACTGGAATAATTTGTCATCTTCTTTGTCATCTAGAAATAGCTCCCAGCTTTTTCTTTCTCCCACATCCCAAAGTTAATCTGTATGATTTGGCAGCCCTGCAAATGCTCTCACAGGCTTTTACCAGACCTTAGTTTATATTTATAATGCAAAATGAAGGGTTTAGATAATGTTATGTTTTCAGAATATCCATTATATTAAAAAAGCCCTGTAATCAACCAATAATAAAATTAATCAACTAATCCCTTTATCCAGAGCCACTGAGATCAGCCATTAAAACCCTGAGCTTCTGACAGATGCCCCCATGACAGATTTCTTTCCCCTCCACGTTGTTTTGATTGACACAGATATTTTTATTTGGGTTAGAATTGCATTTGGGCTTTCCATGGCATGTAGTCAAACTAGCTCATTTTTAATGTTATTTTCCTGAAAATAATTGAAAACCAATCCATACTTTTAATCTGTGTCAGGTGCTTGCCTGTAATGGCCTTTTGTTGTTGTTGTTGCCATTGGCACTCAAGGTGATCCAGGAAAATGTCTGGTTCTTGTGGCTCTCTGCCCAGCCCTGGCTTGGTGAAATAACTGGTTTCACTTGGCCAGGTTGTTCGCAGTCATTTACTGTACTGCCCCTCACTGTCTGCCAGCATTTCCTGAGGCAGCTGTTGGCATTTTCAGTCTCCACTTGTAAGCCCACCCACCTTAATCAGTGGAACCGTAGCAAATTTGTCCATTCATGAAAATACTGTGTCTTTCTAATATGTAAAATACATGCATATTTTATGCTATTCTCTTTTCCTTGGCAGTGCAGGTTAGTCCCATATTACACTGGGTGAGAAGGTTTGTAGGAAAAAGTAATGGGTTTTATGAAACCAACATAGTTTCTTTGAAAAAACCAAACAGGGTCTAAAGTGTTCAGGGAAAGTGATTTTCAAATATAGCCACAAGAATTTATCCTTCACAAGTGACACATAATTTTTAACCCCTCTACAACCGGTGAGATCCCTAGGGAAAAAAAACGGGAGCTCTTCTCACGAAGTATCAAGACATAAATTAGAATAAGTCTGCACAGAAAATGCTGTGCATGTGTGTCTACAGCACACAGACATCCCAGACAGAGGTAATAATTCTGGTTTAGAAAACAGAATTTGCCTTTCCATAATACACTGACAATTTTTCTGCTGAAACCTTGAGTCTCTGCACCACCAAGCAGCACAAATGTGTCCCACAGAGTTCAATATAACCTCATCCTGGCTTTAAATTTGGTGTATGTTTAAATGCTTTCTTGGGGTATTTAAAACACTTCCATTGCACCCCACCTGTTAAAAGCAGACCACAATTATTCTGGAGACTGGAAGAGACATTGTTAAGAAACATTTTAAAAGCAATTTAAAACACTCTACCTCTTTGTCAGAAATTTTTAAATCATTGCTGTCAGCCCATTCTCACCCATGAGGGAGTGAAAATGCTTTTGCTTAGCATCTTTCTCCTCTTTTTCTGGCCCAACTCCAGCCCCATCTCCCCAGGACTTCTTACTAATTGTTAATAGGCAGCTGCAAGTCCTTTAAAACAACCTGGTTTCATACCAACTGACTGCAAGCTCTACAGCAGTGTCATAACCTCTCATTTTTGCTCCTTAGGACAGGCAATTTTTTAAACAGTTTGAATATCATTTCAGTTTTTAGAGCGCCATCAGGAAGACTGACTGTTCCCACCTAATTGCAGAGAAAGAAAAAGAAGTTGGCTGTTCATAGTAAAAAAAAATGCCCCTATGTGTAGGTGGAATTTAGTCGTGGTAATTCATGCAAATTTCATTTGAAAATTCATTCTCAAATTTGATCCTTTACCAAGAGACTGAGTTCAACTTGAGCATGACTACATCAGCAAAGTCTTGGTTTTCAGTGGCGTCTTCAGAGGCTGTTCAAAACACAGACTTCTCAAGCACAGTTCAAAACACAGCTCTCAGAGCATTATGGTTCAGGAATTTCTCAGAGTGCAAATCACCGCTGTTGAAGACAACTTTTGAGAGCACAGCTCGTCCTGTGGGGATGTTCAGACCAAAGGTCAGCTGGAAGATGGAGAATGTCCACTGCTTGTAGCTGGATCACAGCTTTCCCCTCACAGTGGCCAGCCTTATGTGCCTCCTCTGCTTGCAGTCCTGGCACAAGGAACACCCTCTGGGAGGCATTGCCACATTCCTTTGGGAAAGAATGGACACAGCTCTCTACTGAAAGCCAACAGGATGGTCTAAGTTGGAGCAGGTTTCTTTGCCATACTTTCAGGCCTGCCATCCAGAGCAGAAGGGTGAAAATGGCTAATTAAGATGAAAAGGCTGCCTCTCTTCTCCCACTTTCACACCACCAGGTGAAGCAACTTCTCTGACCAGGTGAAGTCAAGTTTAAAGACAAGAAATTCCAGGGAGCAAAACCCTTTGAGCCATGTGCTCTGTGCACATCACACACTTGCCTCCCTCCCTGCTCCCCAGGGCTCAGAGATGGAACTGGCTCCTGTGCTGAAACAAAACAGGCGCTAGTGTGTCTTTAATGTGCAAATATTACTGTGTAACAGTGACAAGGAGTATTGCAGGTGCCTTATGATGTGAGGTGAAGTTACTGTCCAACAAGCGTAGGTCATTCCTTTCCTGTATGGATGTACTGATCTAACTTAAGGGAGAGCCAAGAGAAAGGTGGACAAGAATCACACCATGAATCCTGATGACCTGCAAGCACACACTCATGAGGCAACAACTGATCTGCAAAACCAACCAGGATGACGCAGGCTTTTCTCTGAGACTGGAGTCTGGGAGTAAAAAAAAAGAGCCAGAGAGCTTCCAAAGGGAACTTTCCCTAAAATGTCATGGGACAAAATATTTCAGTTAATGGTATCCACCTTGTCAGCCCAACTGCAGAACTCAGCAGTACCTAGTGCTTAAAGACTTAAGCACTTAGCTTAGCCTACTCAGGAGCCTTCTGTAGCAGTGCTCTCATGTAGCCTTGCTATTAGACACATCTAAATTACACACTAAGGATAAAACAAATAAGAGAGAGGAAAATGAGGAAAATGGATTTGTAAAAATACATATTATCTATGCAATTTCTTTTGCCACTTGGAGATCCTGAAAACTGAATCTTGAAGCTTTTCTTTTTTTAAGACTCCTTTGTAGCATGTTTTCCTTAAGCATAGAATGTTATTGTCTACCAGACTATATAATTTTTAAGCTGTTAAAAGGTTAATAACTAATATGTTAAAATGTTAATAGCTCTACCTAAGCAAGGCCTTGGGGTAAATTTTCTTTTACACTGGCCTTCTCAGAAGGTTTTATAATGATTTTATTTTAAAGGAACTCTGAGCACAGGAGAGAAGAAAGACTGGCAAACCTCTCCGCAGTTCTGAGCTGGCAAATATGTTTGTGATCTGTAGATGTCTGTCCTCTATCTCTTGCAGCATCTTAATGATGCAGCTCACTGAACCCTGCCACTTGCCCCTGAATGCTTCCCCTCAGCTTATTTTCATCTCATTTAATTACTATTAAGATAATGCTGCTGTTAGAAGCCAATAGGGGCCCATTGTTGCTTTCCGACATCCACTGTCCACCCTGATATCACTCTCACCTGTCTGCATAAATTGAACTAGTTAAGAGAAGGCATTTTCTAGGACACAAAGATTTTAATAGCCAGTTTTGTGCCCAGTGTAAATCAGCCTCACTCTGCATTATGCAGTTCCTCCAGAAGTTACAGGCTTAGCTCAGGTGAGGAAGTGTTGGGTAGGTAGCCAAACCTCAAGGCAATTACTCTTCATTTCCTTTTTCCTTTCTTTGTTGAATCTCCAGAGCTGTCATCCACCTAGGCACAGACCTACCACAAAAAGATAAGCCTGTCCAGCTGTGCTTAGTTTTCTTCAGTGCTACAGACTCATCTCTGGCTCACAGCAGTGGCTTTTCTCACACTTGTCAAGCAGCCTTGACCCTTGTGGAGCTGTGCTGGGCCATGATGGCAGCTTCACATAACCCTGATAATTAATGCCTTTTGGAGCACTGGTTATTTAAACATAACACTTGACGACTGCACATGGTTCATTTTTAAACATGATTACTCAGTACAGCCACAGCAAAAGCCACATCAAGGTATTTCTTTTGCTTTTAATTCCTGCTTTAGTGAACCAAAAGATCTCGCATGAAACAAAACAAAACAAAAAAAAACCAAAAAAAAACACATCCTGCAGCAAGTTTTGCTCTTTTGGGCAGTGATGGTGCAAGTTACTGTGACTGGGGTGATGGATGGGTGTTAAATGGTTGCCACAGACAGGTGATGCTCTTGCACAAGCAAGTGATCCAGCATCACATTGCAGAGCCAATTGTTCTGTGTCAGGAAGGGAAGTGGGCCAAATTCATGCACTCTGCAACTCACAGCCTTTTTGTCTCCAGATTTTCTATTTATTTTTTATATCTGCCAAGAGGGTAGTTTAGAGAACATTACATTGTCATAACATTGTATTCCACTGGCAATATTCCTTAATTGTAGTAATAATACATAATCAGCTATATACGTATGAATTAATATATTACCCATACAGCTTCAGGACTAACTTCTGTTACACCCAACACCAGCCATGCTTGGCTGTCCCATTACCTGAGTTTCTGGACATGAATTTCTTTCTGTTAAATGCTTGGGGTCTATGTAATTTTTATAATAGGAGCAAATGATGTTTCTGTCAGAAACATGGAGTTTTATTGTGAAATCACTAATTTTTATATGAGATTTTTGGAGGGCTGAAGAGCCCAGCGTTCCAGCATGTTAATGGGCTGGAAAAGGGTGAGCTCTTGGGATGCTCACCAACACAGAGGAGTTTAGGGACACCTAAAACTACCACTCTCACTGTCTCTAGCTGCATGTGCAAAGTCTGCTGAAGATTTTACTGTCACTTCTTTTCCCGAGGGCACTTGGATGTGTGGGAGCAAGCATTGCTCCCTAAGCAGAGGGGAACAACTTTTGAGAGGGAAGGAAGGACACAAAGAGTCAAAAAATGTGGAGTTTTGATAAAACCATTTTTCTGCAGTAGTGGTTAGGCAACAATTAACAGACAAGTGAGGGAGATTCTCAGCTGGCCTTGAGGCAGGGCAGCTTCAGCCAGTCCCAGATACTGATGGAAGTGTGTGTGATTTAATGCAATGTTCCACATCCCACCATCCATTTACTGTCCCCCAGCCACATTAGGCCTACAGGAGCTAAACCACATGCCAGAGTCCCACCCATCAGAGTTACAGACTCACCTCCAAAGCCACTCTGAGCCAGCTGAAAAAGGCCAATGGGGACAAGGAAGGGTAAAAATCTACAAAGAAAAACATGCTACAATACACCCTTGTTCTAGAAGGGTACGTAACACTGGTGCAGGAGGAAACAAAAATCAGTGAAGATTAATAACTTTTGTCTGTCTCTGCAAAAGTTTTGAATGACATCTGCTGAATGACAGTCCAACTTGATTTGCAAGCTCCTATTTTTAATTGCTACAAATGGCAAGGAGAATAAATTCTGGTGTTTTGCAAAGGTGAAATGTGGGACTGTGGAAGGGGGTGACATTGTTGAATGGACTAACTTTGAAATTATAAAGAAAAATGAACAGGGGAGGAAAAGAAAAGGAATTGGAAGAAATGGAGCAAGAAGAACATTATTTTGTGTAAATTAAATTTAAATAAAAAGGGATGACACTGGCTCTAATCTTGTCATGCTGAAGTATTTTAAGGCCAACAGTAATAAGAGTATTATATATAACATGATTACCCCATGACTATCAGGTCCACCTTTTTTTCTTTTCTAATAATGAGGATGCTGATGTACATTTGTCAAGAAGACAAATAAACACCCTTTTTATTGACCAAAAATGGCAGCCTTAGTCACTTAACATCTTCAGAGTTCACCTGCATCAAGGTGAGGAACTGTGAAATCCGTCCAAAAAGTGCAAGAAAAAGCCTCAGAAATATTAGGTTGCCAATTGACTGGTCTTTCAATGCTCCTTACACAGCTGGGCAGAGCTGAGGGTTCTTTTCCGTGCCTTGTTGTTTTCAGATTGCTGGGGAAGTTGATTTCTTCTACCCCAGTCTAATCAAGCTCAACAAGACTTGCAGGGAAACTCTATCTGAAGAGTGATAGCCATATAAGAAAACTGCAAGCCATCTGTGCCTGCAGATTCTCCATGGATGCTGGCACAAATGTGGTGGGTGGGTTCCTCCCAAGGGCCGGCTGACATTGTCACCTCAGAAACGGAAGAAAGAACATGGGGAATATTCAATCACATGCATAAAATCTGGCAATGTTGCAGTGAAGGGCAGGTGCAAGGCAGGACAGGTAGTAGCCACAGAGGCAATTGGTTTGTCAAATGGAAAACAGGCAAAATCTCACCTGTGGTCTCCTGCAAGCTAGCACAGTGGGCTTCAGGGAAGATACAGTAAGATATTATTAGCTCTCTGTAATAAGAGAATAGCAGCAGCATCCTCAGCACCAGCCTGGCACACAGGCAGACGCATTCCCTGGCAGCAGGAACGCTGAGCACCAGGGCCGGCCCAGGAGGTTACTGTCTGTCCTTCCTGCAAGTTTCTACTTCTGTAGGAAAAATGGGTGCGCTGGTTTTAACAACCCTCGGACTGTGATTTGTGGAATTGCTTTCGGAGTCTATGTCAACATTCAGCACCGTCTCTGCCCCGGGCACAGAGAAGCCCTTTGGCTGAGCACTGTGCCAGGCATTGCAGAAAAACACATATTCTTGTGCCCCCCGTAACTGCTGAAGGCACCCTCCTTCACTGGCCAAAGGTGAAAGTTTGGAAGTAGGAGAAGCAGACGATGGATGCAGACATTCAGAGGGGAGGGGAAAGAGAAGCAGGAAAGAGGACTGGAAGCTGGAGCGAGATGCTATTGCCCTCTGTCGATCAATCCAGTAACTGAGCTCAAGGGAGGCAGAAAAACGGTGAAAAGGAAAGGATGAAGCTGGTAAAAAGCAACAGGGACACCCGTCTTTGAGAAAACTTAAGCTGCAAATCAGGAAAAGATCCCTGAGAAAAGAAAAGCTGGGAAACAAGCTTTAAATGGAAGAGCAAGACAACACTTACCACAGTTAGGGTGAGATTTATTGCATTCTGTAGTGCTTATCATGGTAGTTACAGCAGACAATTTTGATACCTATGCACAAGATCTTTCACAAACCCCTGTATTGTTATGAAACAGATGAATCCACTAGCCTGAGTACAACCAAAGGGTTACAAATGAACAGAGCAGAAGCTTTCAACAAAAACATGTTGTCAGGAAACTAGCTGTTGCTGCAAGATTAATTCTTTGAAGATATGTAATATTTTGTATACAAGAGAGAGTTTCAAGGTGTCTGAGGGGAAGCCAGAATATGGCAAAATTTCCAAAATGAGATGCAGTCTTACCTGCAAGTGTCTGCTCTGCCCCTGAAACTGTGATGCTGAAAAAAGCTTGAGGAAAACAGGATAAATGTAATATGGGTCAGCGGCATAGGTGTTGCTTTTGTTTAGTAGAACGTGAAGTGTGTTGAATAATTTTTTTATGTTATGACTACTTATGTGCATGGGTGGAAACAAGCACCTTTTTGAGCTTTCTGGTTAGGCTGTTACTGCTCAAACCCAGCCACAGTTCTAGCAAACTGAACACACAAGGTCGACAAAGCAGCAAGCAGACGGGTAAAAGAGGAGTCAATGCAAGCCTGCAGCTAAAAGTAAAAAAGCACAACAAGAGATGTCAAAACTTGTCTGAGGTGCAGCCAGAGTGAGACTGCAGGCAAGGAGCTGGGACTCAAGGACAGACCTGCCACCCAGCTGGGAAGGGGAGAGTCCTGAGGTTATTGTCACCAAATTCATACGGAGTTGGTTGCACAGGTTTGGGCTGTAGGAGGACAACAAACATAGAAGCGACAGGGCTGACAAGTGAGCATCTCTCTGGACCTTATGGAAACTGAAAGGCTCATACTTGAACTCATAATTAACGGAAACAGACTGAGCCCCAAATTGTCTGACCTACTCAATAATTCTAACTCATATTCAGTGCAGTATGTCAGGGTGGTCCCTGTCACCATGCAATGCGCTCCTTTCTCTCAGAAGCCCAGATCCACCAGCTGCACTGAACTGAATGGGCAATTGCAGTCTGGCCATGCTGTTTTCCTTTCTGCTTTCACTTCTTGTAGCTTCCTCATGCAAATAGTGACAGGTAGGCATCATGATGGGTAACAGCTTCAAACTGTCCCATGTGAGTTCATAATTTTCTTTTTTATTTTGGTTTATCATTTTTTGTTGTGTAAATGTACTGCAGTTGCATGTTTTCAAACTGTCACCCTGTCTCCTCCATGCTTCCAGGCAGCCTTTCCCATGCCCTCCTCATTCTAGCAACTCTCCTGAGCTACAGACTCATTCAGAAATGACAGAGCATTGGTGTCATTCAAGAAACACTTCAGAAATGATTTTTAGAAGCTTATTTCATGAGACAAAGAGTCAAGAAGAGCTACTTATCCATGATTACTTCAGTAATTACTCATTCTAATATAATTTCAGTGAGGTGCTGGGAGATTAGCGAAGGCCAACAACTATACTCGAAGAGTTAAAAATAATGCAAGAACCAAATGGACTATAGGTTTATTTAAGTCCCATCACAGTATAGGATCCGGGGCCACTTTTAAGGGAGAGGTTCAACTTTGTGGTTAAAACACCAGGAAGTGACTAAATCTTCATTTTTCTGGCCACATCCACACCATCTCTCGGTAGTGGCCATCTGCGAGGTGCAGAAAGCCTGTGAAGGAGGGAATGGCAGGCCGGGCAGCTGTGTATGCAGCTGTCCTGAAGACACACAAGGCTCAGCTTCCATCCTCATCAGGCAAGAGTAGCCCTTCCCACACTTCTCCTGTCCTGCCCTATTTGTAGAAACATATCTGGGATGTGCCTTGCCTTCAGATGGACTCCCTGGCAAATGTCTTACTGGGAAATGCAGTGGTAAATAGCAGCAGGTAGCTACCTCCATGCATCAGAAAATGCTGTGCAACCCTTCAGGAAGGGTTTCCTGCTGAAAGATCTCTTGTGACTTGGGTTTGGTGCTTCCTGATGAGCCCTGAGGGGCTGAGAGGAAAATGAGTAGGTTCCTCAGCAACTTTCAGGGCTTGAGGCAAGCCCTGCCAGCTGAATAGGACAAGGAAGCAGAGAATGGCCCTAGGGAGCAGGGAATCTCCTGCTGCAAGGCAGATGAGCTGCTCACCTTGGCCAGGGAGCTGCAGCCCTGGCTGGGCAGCTTCTGGGCCCTGGTTCATAAGTCACAGTGCCTCACAGGGCCCTGCCAACCCCGTGAGGGTTGCCCAGGGCTCTGTCACCTCTCCTCCCCTCTCTGCCTCTGCTACCAACAACAGTGGGCACCATGTGGATTTGGGGATTATGAACTGGGAAGCTTTTTTGGCTCCTTAGGATAGATGATAAAAATGTGCAGAAAAAAACATCCACTTGCCACAGCAGGCTGATTATTATCCCACAGGTCAGGACTGATTATTGCCTCTGGCAGGGCCCCCCCGAGCCCCTTCTCCTCTCAGCCATCCAAAGGTAAGACTGCTGTTTCCTTTCCCTTTTCTCTTTGCTTGCCATTTGGGTTCTCCTTCCATTAAAGAGTGGGTAGGGATACATGAAAAATTAAAATGTGTTATTACTTACTCCCCTTCTGAACCACTTGCTTCCCTGAGGGTTATCTGCTCCTTACTCTACCTAGTGACAAGGGCGCATTGTGCCTGGCTTTCATTAATCTCCATCCCACACAAACCTTGCTGCTCAGGAAGGTTATCAAAATTAAAATACCAGACTTTTGTCTGAAACCATTTCCTTAGCCATTATCACGCCAAGGATTATGAGAGTTGAAAGAAAGGGGGAGATGGGTGAGGGGTGGGAGAGGGAGGGGAAGAGAATTTTTTTCACAGGAAGGGGGAAGAGAATTTTTTTTAATTGGTAAGTGTGGTGATAAAATCATAGAATTAATGAAATGAAAGAGCTCAAAGTCAGTGCAGTACCTGAAGATACTTTAAGCACATTTTCTATCTTGGTTTCTTACGAAAAATACCCAGTTTGTGTATGTCTTTTTGTTTTGCCATTGCACTCTCCATGACTTTGAAACAGTCAAATCTGAGAGAGGAGCGGTGGCTCCTAAGTAAATTCATTTCTTCACTTTCCATAAAATAGCCACTGGCAGAGATATGGCACTAGGCTCAAGCAATTGCATTGTTTCTCTACCCACTCTGAATGCTCATAGATCTGTGAAATCATGCACAGCACCCCCCCATGTTTTACCATCAACTCTGCTGTGGAAGGAAAGCTGTGAGGGAGAGTGGGGCTCATTTTATAACAACTGAGATTAGTTCTAACTACAGGAGCCACTAAGTGCTGAAGGACAACAACTGTCTTGTAGAAAAATATGACTCAAGCAACAGAAACACGTCCACTGGAAAGTCATACAGTCATAGAACTGTTTGTTGGAAGGGACCTTAAAGATCATTCAGTTCCACCTCCTCTGCAATGGGCAGGGACATTTCCACTAGGCCAGGTTTCTCAGACCTCCATCCAACCTGGCCTTGTCAATTGGTTTTATTCCTTCTGCAGCTCGCAGAGCGACTGCGAACTGCTCTGAAGAACTGAGCTTAGAAATGGGGAACATTCATAGGGATGAATGCTTTTCATAGGGATGAATGGCTCTGGGAAAATGCAATCTCCTCCTCCACAGACTATGCTTGGTTTGTGTTTTTACCTACAGATGGATCAGCACTGGAGAACCAGTGTGCTCGGTGGAACCTGGAGAGGACTGGAGGGAGGCACTGGGCTGGCTGTGTGCTGCCCCTGCTGCCCTGCTCCCCTCCTGGCCACACTGGGAGCTGGGTCCCCAGGCTTCTGTTAGTGCATGCCAAAGGCACTCTCTTTCCAAACGGGAAGTGGTCAGGCCTCGGAACAGCGCCTGTGCAGGGGCAAGGCCAAAAGTAACAAAAGAAAGCACATGTGTGACAGATTATAAATAATTGATTCTGGTGACAGTGATTCACATATGTGACATCACTTTTGGGTGCATTAGGATACTGGGCATCCTTTGGGGGATATTAGGAGTTAGATGACCCAAGGAAATCAAAGACATTAATGCATAATTTATTTTACAGGGGAAAAAGGAGACTAGAGCAGTCCACAAAATTCTTACCATATCCCATTTCTTTAGTTGTGTCTCCCTCAAAAGTGTGTTCCAGCAGAGGCATTTTATTCTTACATAAAAATATCAACTTTCTACCTGGAACATTTTTCTCTGTGAGTAAAATCCAAATTCATTATACCTTTAATTAAAAGCTCTGTCTTTTTAATTATTATGGCTCACTGAAGCAGGAGTCCACAAATAACAGGTCAATCAAAAAGGAGAAACACAAAAGGTGAAACAGATCGCTGAGCTTCATTCAACAACTGGAAAACAGCTTGAATCTTCATGCTCAAAGAATCCCTCTGAAGTTCAGTCCTGTAAAAATCACACTTTGTCTCCTAACCCCTACACCAGTAGCATGTCCTGCAAGAGTATCTCTCTCTGCAGACTGGGTTTGTTGGTGATATCACCTGCAGTGCCTGGCTGCTGGCTGCTTTCTGAGGCTGAAAACCCCTTTTGATGCCAACCTTTCTCTCCTTTTTAGTGGATATTCTTTGCTCTCCTTTCTCTGAGTGAGTTTCTTTTGTTCCATCTCTCTTCCCCTCTGGTTTTGTTCCTCTCCTTTCTCCCCTAAATTGCACAGCTTTCTAGCATCTTTTATCTTCTGTTTCTTTCTTTCTTACAGAATTTGAGTGAAAATGAAGAAAGCACCTCTTAAGGGAACAGGTGACATGAAAAGTTTTTTATTTTGCAATTGAATTAACTCTTCAATTGTCAGATACCCCTCTATGTAGCACCCAGGCTAATGATAATCATGATTTCCTTTACTCAGGTCTGTTGGCTTTGGTAGACATGATCCAAAGTTTCTTCTTGCCTTCATTGCAGACAGAGTATTTTCTCAAAAACACATCCATGGAAGCACTGCACTAAGTCTTCACATACGGATCACATATCATAATAACATTATTTCAGTATTATATGGGACTTCAGTAGCTTTATTTTTATACGCTACTCAACTGGGAGGGTCAAGAACTGAAGCTTCTTTCTGGTAACAGCTTCTTGGGACCACCCTCGTATTTTGATTTGGCAAACTGTGCTAGGACTGTCACTTAAGCCTCCATTGAAAGAAAACTTCTGCTAGGTCACAAACAGCATGTACAGAAACACTTCCGAAGTGTTGTTCAACATGGACCTGCATATCATCAGCAGGACAAAGGAAAACTCCTTCCTTCAAACCCTGTCCAGAGGAAGCCTATTTAGATGGAAGCTTTGTTAGGCAAGGAAGGGTGGCACTATGGACAGCTGTGTAATCCGAATTCAGCCCTCCCACACATTATGCTGCAGTCACTGAATCCATGGTCAGGCATAGGTTTGTGGGAACAAGCAGGGACCAGAGGGGTCACCAGGCTGTCAGGTATGTGCAACCTGACAAGAAGCTGCATAACCCCCAGAGATTTGGGCTGTGCCCAACAGGATGAGCAAGGACAGACAGACTGAAGCTGTTTATCCCTCTGCAGTGGACTCCCACATTGTTAGCAGATACACAGTTTCAGACACGCACCTGGTCCTACCAGGGGAGTGTTAGCTACCACATGGCACGAAAGAGAGGATGTCTATATTTCTTAGTCCTGAGAGCATGTCTGCTTGGCTTGTAGACTTCCTGACATGCAACTCACAAAGACTGTGATCAAACATAACCCAGAAGCAATATCCATAGGGATATATCTGTGCACACATTATTAAGCATCAGAGGTGAAATTAGACTAGAAATAACCCAAATAAAATGCATTGTGATTGAATAATTAATTGAAGTAATAATAAGTAATGTAATTCTGATTCCTTTTTTTCTTTCACAAAGCTCTTATTATGCAGAGTGAGAATGATCAGAGAACTAGAAAATGATCAGAGAACTAGAAAACATGACCTACAAGGAAAGATTGAACTAATTGGTACTGTGCAATCTATGGAAGAGAAAATGAAGCAGAGACATGATAATGGTTTTCAAATACAGAAAACCCTGCTGCAAAGAAGGGAGGCTTACGTTTTCTGCATCCATGATGAATAGACAAACTAGCAGGCTTTACCTGCAGCAAAAAAAGATACTGGCAGGACTTTAGGTAGCACACTGACTCAGTTAAGGGCAGTCAAGACAGCGAATAGCCCACTTGGGGAAGGTCCATCTGTGGGGCTCTTAAAGAGAAGGTCAAAGAAATATCCATCAGGCTGTCTGACCTGCTCTGAGAGACATTTTAAGGTCCTTTCCAGCTCTCTTTTCTATTATTCTACATGTTATATGTGTTTATGATGATTGTTTATATGACAGAAATCCTGTCTCACCACACCACACTTAACTGAACATTCTGTCATTGGCATGTGTCAGAAAAGCATCAAGCTCATCAGGTCCTTCAAGAACTGAGTACAATGCAGGGATTAACACTGCTGAGTGTTTTTTAATTCATCATATCTGTCTAACAAGACAAGAAAATGGCCACTTCTACTTTGTTTCAAGGACTTTTAAGCAATAAGCAAAACCAATTAAAACCCAACACCTAAGTTATTTTTATTTATAACCCAATTAAAGATCACTCAATGTCCACAATGCAGCTTTCACTCACCAATTAGAAAAGAACACCCAAACCCGAGAAGAAGGGGGAAGAAGAAAGTGAAGAAGGCAAGGCCCAAACCCCTCCGTATTGTCTTTTATATATATATATATATATATATATATATATATATATATATATATATATATATATATATATATATATACACTACTATTCTATATCCTAAAACCCTTAACTTTAAATATTTCACCCTGTGACATCACACACTTCTACACAACTGCACACATACACTTTCAGTGCTATAACTCAACTTTGGAAGCCATTCCCACAGTGTCAGGTCAAAGGCAGTACCCCTCTGAGGGTCACCACCTGTCAAAGCAGAAAGCCTGATATTTTCGGCATCCAGGGTTCCAACAATGGAGGACAGTTGCTACATTCAAATCAGTTATTTTAAACTCTCATAGATATTTAAAGTTTAAGGTCTGAATTCTCCTTTGAGGGAATCAGTATTTCTTTGCAGACTCTCTAAGTGACTTGGGAACCTAAATTAGCTGCTAAGTTATATAGTAGGAGAACCTCCCTGTGTAATTATCCTGGTATTTGTCTGCAACACTATGTTTAACATCCTTACTGGTGAGTAAAAATTTACTGAATTCAGAACTGGTGATCCTTGAATTCAGACAAAGTTCCAGCAGTAGCTGGATTACAGTGACGTGGCTCATAGCCAGTTTCTGGTCAGATCAGTGAGGCTCCTACCTGAAATACCTGAGCGTGAACTTGGCCTCTTGCAGTCCAGTTTGCTCAGGGGAGAAGCTTGAAAAGGAATATTAACCAGTTATTAAACCTGACTTTCTACCCAGTCTTGATTCACTTGCATGGGAGATATTTATATGTGCGTGTGTATATATATATATATATATATATATATGTATAAAAATGTGACATAAAAAGTATTTGAGCTGCCATGTAGTATGCACCTGGTTTGTGACAGACAGCCGGTCTTTGCAACTGCAAGTTCATTTGAGATGTCCAAACGAGCAACTGACTTGCTGGCTGCAGGGCTGTAAACCCTTGTTTTTCAAAAGAAAAAAAAATCAGAGAAGGAAGAAGTGTTTCTGAGTTTCACACAACTCCTACCTAGAAATGCCACATGCAAGCTTGATAAACTGCACAGTGAGTCCTTGCAGTCACTCATCCCTCCTTAAACATGATGGGTAATGAAATGCCATGGTGGGACAACAGTCCGAGAGCCTGTTTGGAGCAGACTCATTCGGCAGTGATTCTTTGCAAGTCAACACCATGTAAGAGCCAAAAAGGCAGAAATGAGTACATGAGATGTGCATATTACCCTCTCATCTCTTGCTGATTTACAGCACTTCACAGTCATTCTAGCAGAGACACCCGCAGCTTCAATGTCATATATATTTAGGCAGGAAAACTTCCTAGGCAGAAATTTCTACCCTGAGGTTTAAAGCACACCATAAGCCTGCATCTGCTCATGGATGTAAGAATGAGGTTCCCTCAGACAAAGGTTTTTGAAAGCTATTATTTGAGTCCCAGTTTTCAGACAGCAAATAAGCTGATGTTTAAAGTACTTCAGCAGATATGTCAAAGGCATTAGTATATGCTTAAAGTTAACCCCTTTCTTGTCCTTAACTGGCATCTTTTCTTTCCTATTTTTTTATTAGATACATCACATTCCTGCAGTGTAAATAGAAGATTTGTACTGATTTCAGTGGGATCTCAATGGCAGCTCTGCTTGCTTTATCTTTAGCCATGTCAACGTTAACCTCAATACTTTTGAATAGTGTGTGGGCCAACACTTGCTCCCATTTTCTATCACCTCTCTGATTGATCTGCAGGGGGATTTTCTGTCATCTGTGGGTAACTGATGGGCCTTGCAATAAAATTATATTCCTTGGCTCTTAACTGTCAAGAAGCTTTATTTTCCCCCCTCATTATTTGAAGGGTTTCCAATTCAGGCAACAAAGTAATTAAGGACACCGGATTTAACATTGACTGTAACAGGACTATCCATCCAAATTTGACTTACATTACCTAATTTTGATTTTTCCCTGCAGAACATTTACAAGGCCAGGCAGGTGTATTATCTCTGCATGCCATTCATTATCAAGCATGACTGGAACAGGTGGCAACATACTGATGTGTGTTTAATGGAACAGACGTTCAAATGCGTATTTCAAAACAGGGAAAATTATTTCCTTTGTAATGCTGTCAAAACATGAGCAGTGACAATTTCAAGAATATGCTACCTCATCCCAAACCGTGTCTCACTTTCCTGTCTAGCAGCTGCTAGGTATTTTACTTTTCAGATTTTGTGGTGTTCACTGATGCCTTGCTATCTGTGCTTGGAAAAATTACATGAGTGGTTTCAGTGTGTAACTTACTTGTTTTGATCCAACAGCATGTGGCCCTGCCTGGACTGAATGACCCCTGCTTCACTGTTGCCTTAACCTTCTGCACCTTTCAACCCACCAGCATTTGAAATCGGTGGCAGCTGTATTTATATCCAAAGCTCAGAACCCTGACCTGGAAGTCAGTCTTGTGCCAACTGCTTCTGCATGTCTGGTGAGACCACCCACTTCCACAGGCAGTCCAGGGGGCTGCAGCTGTGGATGGGAGCATCACTGTGTCACTTCTCCCAACTGGGGACCCACTCAGTTCCTGTGCCTTTTCAACAGGTGTGCTTCTCCCAGCTGCATGCCTTCCTTCTCCTAGGACACACATGGAAAAGACCAGAGGGTTGCATAAGAAGTGGAAGCTTATTAACAGTGTTGGCTTTAAGTGTGTTTAGATACTTAACCCAAGAGCTGGTAGTCCAGTTCTCTCCATAATCGGAGGAGGGAGGTGTGCACTTCTAGTGTGGAGCATCAAGGGGAAATTCTCAAAGTGCCCTTTGGTATATGATTTCCACACTTGCAGCTCCAGATTTCACTCAGTGCTCATGATGCCTGAATCTCTAATCCTGAAAACTCAGATCCAATTTTCAGCTGCAGCAAGCTAAAACCCTCAGAGAGTCTCACTGGTTTCAGCAGAATTATTTGACTGTGTAATGCAAAGGCCGAGTCCCTTCTTTCAAAAAAAAAAAAAAAAGCACAACTAATTTTGGTCTATTTAAATTCACAGTCCTTCATGCTCCTGAGAGTCACAGGAAACTGTTTTCACGGAAAGGGATGCACAACAGCCTGGTGAAGATTGCCTGAAGTCAATGACCACCTTTCTGCATTACTGTTACAGGCAACTGCAAGTTTCAGACTTGACACCACAAATAAGGTGTTTTGTTATATTTTATTATTACTGTTCTAGAAGCATAGGGATTTTTTTTATTATTTCCCTGAAAACCAAAAATAGGTGAAATTATAAATATTGTATAAGTCAGTTTTCATAATGGCAATATTCAGAACTGCTTAAATGGGCCAAGGTATTTGTAGTAACTGACCTAATTCCTGAAACCAGGGGATATTTTTAAAAAGAAATTTAATTAAATGTAGATAGAAGATGTATATTTAACTGGTACCAGATACTTCAGAAATTGAGTTATTTTTAATTCTATACTTTAAGTACGTCTTGATTCCTTTGAAATTTATTGTCAAATATGTAGAATGTTAATTAAGAAATTTCCTTCAGAATCAGGTCACAAAATTAGTTAAAACAACACAACTTATAAAATAATATCCACCAATATAGACTCCTCACAGCTGTGAAATCTTAATGCCATAGAATATTGACAATAATTTTAACTATATTTAAGCCTTCTCTTGTGACTTTCTTTTTGCCTGATCATGTTCCCACCCCAACAGCATACTCACTGGAAGGCAGATGTACAAATGTAGTGTCAAAACATGGTACAAATCTACTTTAGCCCAGCTAAAATGGAGGGTATAGGAACATTAGGCATTTTGAGGCAATTGACCAATAAAATGCCTCAAGAAGAATCAGTGACCGTTGGGCCAGGTGGGAAATACACGTAACAAACATTCCAAATACATAAAGAAAAAGGCTTGAACTGACTGAGGTTTTATAACATGGTAATGGAGGCATCTCTATTGTTGTTGTTGTTGTTGTTGTTGCTTTGGCTTTTATGGGATTTTGAAAGGGGTTTTTTTGCTTTTGTAAGCTGGAAATGAGTAAAGACAAATAACATTTTTTTGTTCAGTGCAAACACTGAACAACTGTCTCATACAGATGTGCTACTATTACCAGCTAGCCGTCTACCTGAAGGAGCCTAATCTGGGCAGGCTGACAGTGTTTGGCACCTATTTCCTCTACAGCTGTTACACACCAAAATTCCTGATCTTTAACTTCATGACTAAACACAAATGCTCTCAGCTGGTTCAAGATATTCAGCTCTCATCCTTTTTCAAAAATGGACAGAAATAGACAAAGAATAAAAGAAATGCAGCAGAATGTTAACTTAGTAAGACAAATGGCTGGTCAGATCCCTTTTTTTCACACCACATGTCCAGCATAATGTCAGCTGCTTCCTTGAATTTCTCCTAGAATCAGGACTGATGCAGAGATTATACCAAGAGAAGTAAATAGCTAAGAAAGATTTGTGGCATTTGAAAAAAAACCCAAACTTTTTAGAATTGTTTTTACCAGGTTCAAAATTAATAAAGACATTGACCTATTAATAAATGCAAATTAATTTTAATCATCTGACTGGTGACTTAAATAATCTTGTTATTTACAGATATGAAAAAGAAAAAACAAGAGGTTGAGAATTAATGAGCTATTTCTGTGTGATTTCTCAATAATCTTTCAAAACTCAGAAGCAACTGGGAGAAAAACCTTTTAATTAATTCTTTTTAGAGTTACTCACTGATGTTCAGGGTTTGGATGATGTCCTTACCTCAAGCTTCATGCAGACCATAGAGCCCTACCCTTGAAAACAGCTCTGTCTTTTGGACATTTGCCTTTCCACTAGCTTTCATGAGCTTCACTCAAAGAAAACTCTCCATTTTGCCTGACAAAGACTGAAGTGATTGCCACCAATTACTGGAAATTTATTCAGAAACCAAATTGTGTCAGCAAACACCCAGGCAATAATTCTTTAATCCTGACTCAGTCATTCTCTAGGAAGGTCACAATTATAAGCAGTTGACTGTAATTTGCGTACTTTATTTTCTCCATGGCTAATGCATTAGCTAAGATGTCCACCTTTATTTACTACACTGTTGTGAGATTGGTTGGTTCCTGGGAAGCGCAGGTCTGACCCCATGTGCTGAACACGAGGCTCACACAGATCATTTTTTTGCAGTGTTGGCTGCCCAAATTTTGCTGGCAGCTTGCTTACTGCAAGTTGCTTGTCTCAGTTCCTTGATCAAAATGTACCTGCCAGGTGATAAACTGATTTAAGTGGCCATATAGCATGAATCCACAAGATCTCTTCAGATAAAAAGAAGAATACATCACACACCACCTCCTACCCTCCAAAATAAGACCCAGCTAGACCCAAAAGAGCCAAACAGACAAAAACCAAAGTTGACTATGAAGGACCCAGCCATAAAAAGCATAAAAAGATGAGAGATACTGATGTACCTCAAGCTGGAAATCCCAATTAAAGGCTGTATCACACTCACTGACAGTATGCCATAAATTTCACTGTCCATATGGCACAACAAAGAAATTTCATGTTCTGTAAAGCAAGTAACTTATGAAGTTGGGTAGAAGTAGACACCAATCAAACAAACCTGACACAGGCACAGTGTAGAGAGGAGTCTGGTCTGTGCAGTCCAGAAGGTCATATAAAGCAAAGAAACTGGCTCCCTCTGGCTGTATAAAGGTCTGTGAAATACTGACTCTTGCTCTCAAAGATCCTGCAGTGTCTTCAGAGGGTCACATGTGGTGCAAAGTACAAGTAGGTGTTTTTAGGGAAGGGTAGCATTGTGATGTGGATGGTGGCTGGACCCTCCCCTGCCATGCCCTTCACCCAAATCTGCATTTTCCAGCTGTAACTTCTGTGAACAGGACCCTTGCTCCCTGGCTTTGCTGCCTCCCTTACTAACAGGGGCCATAAATACTAAGAGAATTCAGCTCACACAGATGAAACCTAAATTCAGAGCACAGTCTGTCAGACTGAATAAAACCAGAGGCTGTCTCAGTGCATAAGTGCAGCTGTACCTTTGCCCAATTTACAGTACATTTTGAAATGTACTTAAATAACAGTCTTTTTCAATGCAGTCAGTTATAATGGTCATTAGAGTGCTCTGCATCAGCTTGATGCGCTCATGAGCCTGAATAGTAGCAATTTATTACCCACGGGGCCATGCAGCTTCAATCTCCAGTGGCACAATGAGTTTTCTTTCATTACTATAGAGACATTTCGGTGCGTTCATTCACCTTCCCTGAAGACAGCCAGAGCGCTCCAGAGAGAATTAAGTACACAAATTTTCCACACTGTATGATACACCTACCAATTTTTCCGCTGCTATTTTGTAGGATTTGGGAACCATTTTCTGAAAAAAAGAATTTTCTAAAACCTGACAGTTTTGGCAAGAGCTGATCCGCTCCTTCACTACACTTTCCTGCCCCCAACAAGCTGGGTAACCCAAAGGTCCAGTTCTGTCTTTCCTAGTGGAAGCAAACCCAAGAAGGATACTCTGGAAAGCAAACATCTCTTATATTCCCTGAGTGAGATAAGGGTCACCAGTGGAGCAGAGCAGTTTCTTACCCAAGTGATACATGTCTTTTGACATTGTTGATGACTCAGACCTCCCTAAAAGCAATGCTAAATGGTTCCTGCAGTCTCATAGGCAATACCAGCGTACCAAGTGCTGGTATGACATGTTTTTCTGGGTCATCCACTTTCTTTTGGAAAACTTTCCCCACATTGGAACTATTTATTTAAGACAACTTCTGACTGTAGACAAAATATAAACTGATTTATTTATTACGGAACTGATAGCCAGTTCCATAATCAAAATCACGTTGCTCCATTTTTAAGCTTTTTCAAGCAAAATATAGAAGGTACATAAGGCTCACCAGTAGTATTTCCAAAGATTCACAGATCCTTCCAACAAACCAGTGAATATCTGAGTGACTTACGAAAAGGGAAAATACAGTTTTAAGACCATTGCAACTCATTGGAGTTTTATTCTTTAGGACTGAGAGTTGACTGAATAATGAGTCAGTCATAAAGTTTGTGGCCTGTGCTAAAATCAGACAGGGATGAGTTGCCTGCTCTAATGTGCTCATTAGGGACAGAGTAAGTACATCCTGGTATGCTTGAATAGAACAATTATTTTCTGCTGCAATTGAAATGAATTATCAAATGCCAAGTGAAAAGCTCTGTTCTGAGTCATCATTCATCAGGAAAGATTTGTTCACAGCATTATAAAAGCTTGCAGGATCAAACGTTTGTATAGGACTGCATTATTCGTGCCAGCAATCAACACTTGCAGCTCTTTCACACACCTAAATGAAGTTTGCTTTCATCTTTCCTGCCAGCACTCAGAATATGCTTCAAATTATTGTTATCAAGATATAAGCACGGTACTGTTGCATTCACTGGTATTTGCCTCACCTTTTTAGAATTTGCCTGAGTGGCAAGGTTATGTAAAAACAGTGGACTTGGCAGTGTGTACCCATTGGGAACCTCAGCCAATGCACCCTGAGGAACCCAGATGAGAGCCCACATCCAAGACAACATCCACAGCCAACTGCAGACCTGTTTGTGGTAGGCTAGGAAATTCCAAGGGACTAAAAAGCCATCTACTTCTATTCAAAAGTTTAAGTGGCCTTGCCCAGTCCTTAAAGGTTGCAGGGCAAGCTGTAGTATGTTGTTGGGGGAAAAAAATTAAATTAAACTTACCCTACCACAGGGCTCTTATTTTGAAAAGACAAAAAGAAACAGCAAAATCAGGCTATAAATGAATCACATCAAATTTACCATAGTTCTACTGGATTCCCTCTTATTTAGCTGAAGACAAAGTTGGTATTACTGCTGAACTTATATGCTTTATTAAGTAAATTACATTGAAAGATAAAAAGCTATGGAAAGTAAAATTTAAAAAAAAAAAAAAAAAAGAGGGTTACATTATACTAATAGAATTAAATCCTGGGAATTAACATGCACAGTTTAAAATTTTATCAAGTACAAATAATCAAACTTGTTAATTCATTTCTTCTAGGCACAAAATTGCAATTAAACCAAAAATATCCCCTTGGTACACAGTGGATGCGCTACCAGAACTAAAATGGTGGATCACTTTGCCCCATTTTTTGCATATCACAGGTTTGCACTGCCCAGGAAACAGCTTTGACTGAGACACTGTTCAATACCTAGTAAATAAACCTGATATTAAAAGCACGTACACATGCTACAGTTCTGCTACTGATGCTTTCAAGTCACATACCCAATGGTTACCTGCTTCAGGCAAACCAGGCAGGCACTCAAGAGCCTTCTCTTCAATGCGGGCCACACCTAAGTGGCCTCTCACGTTTTGGCACCGTGCGGTCATCCTAGGAACCTCAACCCTCTCCTGAGAGTCTGCTGGAACACTTTGCCTCCAGCTCTGGCACTGCCCTGAGAGTCCTCCTGCTGTCTCAGGCTGCTCTTGGATTTTCCACCATAACGTGGCCACTTTTTTCACGCTTTGCCTTCCACTGCCTCAAATGCTGATTTGCTGGCCGGTTCACACTCGCTTTTGTGGTGCGCTTTTACTTGCCCCAGAATTTTCCTTTGAAATGGCTCAATGTCTGAGCATTGTTGCTAAAAATCTTCATTTAGGAAAGAGTTTTGAGGTAAAATTTGTCTGTTCCCCACAGCTGTGGGCCCCCCACTCTAGCAGGCTGGCGTGCTCTACCCAAGGGGCTCTCTCAGCTCTGCTCTGACATGATGAAATGAGGGAGAGCAGAAGTGGATAAGAAAAGCACCAAGTTTCCCTCCTTGTTATCTAATGATTTTCCTGACTCCCTATCATTCATTCTACTAACGACTAGTTCTCAGCAGAAACCTCTTAATCTTTCAAAATACCCTGGAATTTAAAGACAATAATGGATAAATAAATACATAAAAATGTTTGAGGTGAGACGGCAGTTTCAGATATTTTGGAGGGAAAATGAAGAGAAGAGGGTAAGGGACTAAAGAAGCACTTTCCCCCAAACCCCTTTCCTGTCCTGCCTCCTCCTTGCTGCTCGTGAGAATGGGAATCGCGTGTCTTAAAGTGGTCGCGATCCTGCTATAGTATCAGATGCTTTGGTTGAAAAACTACAGCTACATCCTGGGCGGGTAATAGCCAGCCCCACAGCAGCAGACCCCCGACACGGCCCTTGGAGCAGGCGCCACTCCCCGCAGCCCGCAGGCGACAAGCCGGCCATAGCGGCCCGGCCCATCCCCGTCCGGCGCGGGCGGCCCATGCGCGGGCGGACACTGCCACCTGCCGGGCGCCGCAGGGATGGCAGCGCTGCTCCGCCGCGCTCCTCGCGGCACACCGGGACACCCGCGCCCCGGGACACCGGGACAGCGCAGCGGCCTCCGGCTCCCTCTCGGCTGCCGGGGCTCCGAGCTGCCCTGAACGCCAGGAGGCGTTTGCTGGAGGGTTACTCGGTAGCGCAGATTTCAGGGACCAAGGTGGGAGTCCAATCCCCTCTTCTGGGGGCATTCCTGAGAGGGAAAAGAGCTAAGCCCGCATCCGACACAGTGGGATGTTGCTGTTGAATCGCGGAATGGTTTGGATTGAAGGGGACATTAAAGATCATCTAGTTCCAACCCCCTGCCATGGCCAGAAACACCTGCCACTAGACCAGCTTGTTCATAGTCCGCGCCAGCTTGGCCTTGAACATTTCCAAGGATAGCAATGGATTCCAATGTCTTTTCCAGTGTCTCACCACCCTCATCGTAAAGAATTTCTTCCTAATATCTAATCTAAACCTGCTCTCTTTCCATTTGAAGCCATACCCTTTGTTCTATCACTTCATGCCCTTCTCCAGCCCTTCTCCAGCTGCCTTGTAATCTCCATGCAGGTCCTAGAAGGCTGGCCAGCTACACTCTTTCTCTGTGTGCAAATGAAATGCTGCGATGCCACTTTAATAAAAATCGAACAGAAACCCAAATCTGTTTACTTCCTTATCCATCCCTAAGCCGCTGGCTCCATCTCCAGCCACCTGTACGCAGGGACAGGATCATGGATGGCTAAGGTCAGTGAGTGTCCACAGCCCACCCACTCCAGCCATGTGGAATTGTCAGCACGCTCCTGGTGCCCAAAAATATTATGCCTATCCCTGTGATGTCTAGCGTCCACAGCAGGAGCTGGCTTTTTGCTTGGGATCTTCTACACTTAGGAAAAATTGAGATAAACATTTAACACATTTCCTGTTTCCATTCAGAATTGAATAGTGACAGAGAGTAATTGCTAGCTGGAACAAACAACAACTTTGTAATCTATCCAAGTTCTTGGAGGAGGGAAAGTAATACCACACTGCACAACATTTTTACAGCTGGCAGAAAAAATTAAAAAGCTACTTTAAGCTGATGGGTAGAGCACTGTGCTTGGCAAGTTGTGACATTTCAGTTGTCTGGCTTATACCGCTGTACACCAAAATTACTCTGACAAACAATGCTTCTTAAGAACTGACTGCAACACATCTCGCCTCATCAAATTCAGCAGCACTTCTATTGGTATTTCTCAGAACAAGTATCAAAGCTCAAGGACTGTATATTATGTTAAGTAGTTCAATATTGGATATAAAACAGTGGTGCTGGTGCTGGGGAAAAAAACGCAGCTTGTTTGAAGAGTTATACCAGCTGAGGGAAGTCATGAGCAATTGAGTGGGGGAGAATTTAATATTTAACTTTCTGATCTGCAGTATTTAATGACTTGATATAATATATAAGTCCTTGATTTTTGATATTTGGAGTACCACATAAATTGTCAGACTTTCTGAAGCACCCTTTTGCATCCAAAGGAATGTTAGGTAGAAAGGATCAGTCAGTAATTCTCTGGCTAAATGAAATGCTAGAGGAAAACTCCAATAAAATAATGTAAGTACACTACACAATACAGCTATTGTCTAATATTTGAACTCCAGGCACTAACTTGTGCTTATACAACTACTGATAATTCATTCAAAGCGAATCTGCAGAATGAAGCCACAATATTCAAAATCAGCATCTTCTCTGCATTTGCTATGAATGCTAAAACTGATAGTGATCTTCAGTGCCTCTATCTAACTTAAGCCCTGCAAGATTTGTGTTTTCATCAATTTGTTGGCTTATCACGAGGTATGTTTTCATAGCAGATACAGATTTATTTAGAGGAAACAGACACCTGAATTCCCAAGTTATTTATATACTTTGCTGTTTTCCAAGTGCTATTGCGCTCGCATTTTTTCCCCAGATCATTTCTTACACTAAACATGCCTTTTTGTTCCTCACTTCTGCCTAGGTCTGAGATACAGATAGATCACAAACCCTCACCCTCAGCAGTTACACACATCTGTGAAGCAAGGGGAGTTGAAAACTCACATGGGTATTTGGAAATCTTGTTTTCCAGGCTGTGCCAGGACATCGACAGAGAGAGGAATGTGTGGCACTGGTGAAAAACTGGGGTTGGTGACATGACCCCGGTTCTCATTCTGCAATATTACCCAGGCAATGCCAGGAGCATGTTATTCCTTCTGTCCTGAGACAGGGAGCTGTCTGCCCCTGACAAGGAAGAGGTTACAGATACTCTCTAACCTCAGCACTGGAAAAGGAGAGCTACTTCTTATTCTGCCTGAAGTCTAACAGGGTCAGATAAATGGTGGAAAGAAGAATGTGGAAATCACATCCTAATTCTTAGTCTGAATCAACAGAGTTCCATCCAAGTTTGTTAATATTGCTGCTTCTGGGGGCTGGCAGCAGTGGGTTGGGAGGGGAGAGGCTTTCTGGTTGGAGTTACAAAGAACAAATGGTCACAGTGTCAATCTGTCCCCAGTGTAAAATCTCTGAACAGGGTGCAGGCCAAAGGGCTAAAAAGTATGCTCATCAGTATGAGCAGGACAGGCAGAACAGGCTGAACTCAGCTCAGGCTATCCTTCTACCTTGAAATAAGTGCCTGATCAATCCTGTTGCAATTGTTTAAGGCATGAAGGAACCCTCCATCCCCTTAAGACTATTCTCACATTTGTTTTCCTGTGCATTTTTTTGGTTCTCTGGTGGTCTTTGACTCAGCAGCTGCTATAAGCTCTTTGTAGGTATCTTTCCCACAGTCTCTCATTCAGACTCCTTGCTCAGCACTGGCATTAACAGAGGATGTATAAAAGTTACTTCATATGTTCTGGACCTTCCCAATAGAGAGCTGACTTTGCCTAAGGGTAGGAAACTGAGCTCTGTGCACCTTGCGTTGGTGGTACTCTGTGTCCCACATGCCTTTGCAGCACAGTCATACAACCACATTTCTTTCAGATAGAGAACATTAGGCCATTCCCCCAGAAACATGTGAGACAAAGCTGCAGTTCATAGGATGCTGGGTGCCTGCTCAAAGAGTTGCAGAACCAGAACTCGTCATGTTTCAGATGAAGGAGAAATCCTTAAAACAAATTGAGGAATCATAAGAAGTCCTTCACTCTGTACCACCAGATTTCTCAGCGTTTTCACCTAAGGCTTGATTTCTTTCAGCTTAGTCAAACATGGGGTACATACATCTGAACACCTTTTCCAGGGAGATAACAAAATGTGCAAACTCATAACTGAGATATTAAGAATGCCTAGCTCAACTATTATGCAGATAAGAAAGCAGGCATCAGTGCAAATCCATTTCATTCTGATAATTAGATCCTGCTGACATTTTCTGTGGGAGTAAGTTGAGGAGAGCCAGTGATTCTAGCTGCTGTACAGATACCAAGGAGGAATATGAAATAATTGCAGCTTGCCATAAAGAAAGCTGGCATGGAGCAATACCTATTTCAGTCATGACTTTATTTTCCAAAAGACTGTGAAGATTAACTTTATAACTGGGGAAAATCACTCTCTTTTAGGTTAACCTAATGGCTTTTGGGGGGCCATGTTGTCGCACTAGCTAATCAAGCTACATGGTATACCAAGACCAGGTCCTAACAAATTTCAGTAAGCCAGAGGGGAATGGAGAGCTCTGGTGGGCCAATTTAGTGGTTTTAAGCAGCAAGTTAAGGGGGCAGGAAGAGTGGTGGGTGGTACTGGGTATGTTTGCCAGGGGGGGCATGTCTTCATGAGATTTCCTCTGCAAACTTTACAAAGACCCGTCTGCAACAGGAGTGTTTCTGCAGCTTTCAATCAGTGCAGCCTACAGTGATATCTCCCCAGGGACAGAATGATACGGAGACAATCACTCTCACAGTATTAGTTTTCTGTATGATCAGGATATTGTCTGGTGATTGCTGCATACAACTGATTGCCAGGACTTCTGGCCCC
Source organism: Chamaea fasciata (assembly GCF_029207755.1). Taxonomy (NCBI): domain Eukaryota; kingdom Metazoa; phylum Chordata; class Aves; order Passeriformes; family Sylviidae; genus Chamaea; species Chamaea fasciata. The sequence goes on along the minus strand of NW_027094087.1, from coordinate 18,207,266 downwards.
CAGGCTTGTCCTTCACTCACTAGCTTGCACACCACTGTCTCACCTCTCTGCTTTCTTTCTACAAGGAAATGTTCTACAAAAAGTGGTGAAACTTGTTATTTGTAAGATACTTGAGATCCACATGCAAAGACCCTTCCCAGGGGCTGACTGTTCAAAACCTTAAAGATATTGTGCAGGTGCTGGTCTTTTTTTTTTTTTTTTTTTTTTTTTTTTTTTTTTTTTTTTTTTTTTTGGTGAAGCCATCAAAACTCACACTGCAAACACTACACTATTCCTTGTTAACACCTTACTCAGATAGGGTAAAACTGAGTGTGTGTTTAACTTGTTCAGAGTAGGACCTTTCAGCAAAAGGAATCTGCTGGGAGTCTTTGCAAATCTGTGCAAGGACGTGGTGGCTGGTAAATTAGGCTGCTAAATGAGGAAGTAGCAATATTTTCTTCATGTAGCTCCTAACAAAGGTATGTCTTGTCTGTCCCAGGTGCAAAAGCATTTGTCGTTGCAACTGTATTCCAACAGCAGATTCGTGGCACAAACCTTTATTTCTTTTCTGTCTATGGATTGGAGAGCTGGCAACAAACAAAGGCATTGAGGCAGTGATATGTATCTTCACACAAAGAGCTAGGGAACATGTCAGGAGAGAGGAAGAAGGCATCATCAGAGATAGTCTCAGATTTTCCTATGCTGGGGCAGTAAAGCTGCTACTGGCCAATCTCAAGGCGAGCCTTGGCTGGGCTGGAAGGCCTCCAGAGTTCAGGAACAGACCCTGATCTCCCAGGAGGATCCTGCACTCTCCCAAAATAACTAAACTTCAGCATGAACACTGCTTCAAGGTGCTGGGGAAACTGAGGCAGAAATACAACTTTGTGCTTTATTGCTCTTATCATTTCTATATTTTATTGCTTCTGCTGATAAATAAAGAACAACAGTGATTTTGAAAACTCTATCCCTTCCTAATAAGAATAAACCAAAAGTTAACTAGAATAATTTGAAAACAAGTTTAAAATGTGTCAATGTCTTTTTATGTCCCAAGTCTCAGGTACTGAATTTGACACACCTTTCAGCTGTCTTAAATGAAGCACATGCAAACAGAAGAATTTCTTGAAAAATTTACTTAGTATTCTTACTGTTTAACTCCTTGGAGACATCACTTCATTACAGTGCTCATCCTTTTCTGTGAGAACACTGACTGTGCTTGCAGAAGATTTTAACTGGTTTTATTTGCAATGTTAAATCACTGAAGGGAAAGTTAAATACAGAAAGAAAAAATTCTGTGCACAGCATTCTAAGGCATGTCTGCAATAGAAAACCTCTGCTTTTTTTCATCTGCCTGTAAATTTCAGAAGGTGGAATATTACTCTTGAGCCCCTGAAAAACTGTGTTTCACAGATACAAAAAATTGTCTCTAGAAGATTCACCATCATCTCCACATTAACTCGTCACCTTGGATGTAAACTTCACAAACATATTTTCATCTTTTTCATGCTAAGTTTCCTGAATAAAATAAAAGTACATCACATTCCTTTGATTTGTAGTTTGTATATTTTGTAAACAGCTATGCCACAAAAAATCTGACAACACTAAGGTAACAGGACATTCTTTTCAAAGTCCCTAGGCTTACAGCCTTTGCTATTATTTACACATATCAGCTCTGCAATACTGCAATTAGTAGGATGAATTCTGGAGGAATGCATCCAGAGGAACAATCAAGGCTGATTGTCTTGAAAGATGCAAAAGCTATTAGTGATCCCATGAAGTATTAGGAATGTTGATCCTGCTTCACTAAACAGCTTGGCATTTCCAGCTCTTGCTTTTTACTGACAAGGCTATCAGAAATGGCACATTTGTCCCATATAATTGAAAAATAGCTATCTGCCTACTCAGAACTTCCTTTCATTTAGGTTTAGTGTGAGATATGCAAAGCATATTTATGCCTGGCATATTGGATTGTTAAATTCAATTTTCTAATGTCTGCCACTAGCTTGGGGGAAAATAACACACAGGTTCTTTCATGTACCCTGGGGACCATCAAGGAAAAACAACAGCCCCAGAAATCACTTGTGCTGCTGTGTTTTCAGGGCATTGAGGTTAAGAAGTATCTGTGTCCTGAAAAAACCAATTACAAACACACTTTGAGACAGTCAGCTCCTGTAAATGCTTCAAAAGACAGTTGCATGAATTTTCAAAGGTAAATTTATGCAGATATTTTACATGCCTATCCTGTTTTTACCTCAGGTGTGAGTCATGGCCACACTGTTCAGCTTTTTGGCTAAGCTTCTGATCTGGTGCATCAGATCAGTGCATGCAAATACAGGCATCTGCAAAGGATGTCAAAATTGTGAGGCTCTGATTCTCTGTAACCAGCATGGCCCCAAACCTCAAGCTGGCATAAGACACCTGAAGTAACAGTTTTATTTCTATCACTCACCACTCTACCATGTCAGTGGGACTGGTTGCAAATTCAGGAGAGAAAGAAAAGGGGACCAGAGCCCGATGGCAATAACCACATCTGTGATCCAAGTGTCAAGCTGATTCATCAGCTCAAACAGATGCTCAATTTGGGGTTATTTTTTTACAACACGCTCTTGAAGGTAACTGACTTGTTTGTGACAGAGCCCTATGGCACTGAGCCATAGATCCCAGGTGCTGCTCTTCATCATCCCTTCTGTAGGGCTTTTGCACCTCTCCAGGTGGAGATGAGTTTTCTATCTCCAAGTACAGCATCTTCCCTGAACAATCAGGCAGAGGAGTCACCATCCGTTGTTGTGTTCTAGAGATGGTGATTCACTGCAGGGGGAAGGCAGGAGATGTTGCCAGTTCAGCACTGCGGGCTTGTGGCAGGACATGGGGAGAAAGAGAAAACTGGGATGTGAAAGGGAAAAATAAAACAAATTTCCTGTATGTGGAGATGAATTCTTCCCCTCTGTCCAAATCTACAACTGCAGTGTAAACCCATCTGAGATTCATTGCCACCCATTCTACCACACCAGCAGCATAAGACAGGACACGAAAACTTCAGAGCAGTTTCAGCAGTGTCTGTGAGGAGGAAGCTTTAATTGTTCTTGTGTTCTGAGGGGCGCTGGGGACACACAGCTGCCCTTGCCTTTGGTCCTCACCTTCTTGTCTCTCCCCTCCCGGCCCATGCCTTGGTGGCCTTGATGGCACTTGGCAGCTACAAAATAGTCCTGGAGGGTGACAGGAGTTGGTCACTCTGACAGACCCCTTGAAAATGAGGATATGTAGAAGTAAACATTCTGTTTCTTTTTGGAAACATTTTTTCCAGCTGCTGGGATATTTTTTTCAATGTACTTGGCAGTGTTCGAGGATGAGAAATTTAGGAAATTTATGCTTCCTACTGGTATAGATGACAGCAAATCTCTATGGAGGAAAACAGCACACTAGTTAGGCTCACTAGTGGGGCCAACTCATCAAGTACTAGGTTTTTGGGGACATTTTTTCCTCTGACCTGTTCTACGTTAATGAATGCCATGACATCACCTCAGACATCCTGTCTCCTTTTCTCCTATTTTACTTCATATCTTGCTGTGTACCCTCACTGCTGCATGCATTCAAAGTCATTCATGTAAATGGATCCAAAGAGATCTGTAGGAGATGTGCACCCAGCCCATTAGACAGTCAGGTGGCCTGAAAATCCAGCCCAGCTGTGCAACAGCTCTGTGTAGCCTTGAAGGATGTGTCTTCAAGGTCAGACCCATTACCTGCAAGTACAACCACAAACACAGCCATGTCACTGGTTCCTATGAGCAAGGCACCACTGTGCACACACAGGCAGTATGACTCTGGGACAGAAGGTTGTAAGGCCTCTCAAATGCAGCCGGCACCTAGTCCTTAGCCTTTCCACTGCACCTTTTTTTTCCCATATTGCAAGGAGGAGCATACTGCAGGAGAAGCAATCAAGGTTTGAAAATATAGCTAAGTGGAGTGCAGATCTGATGATCTCCATCATCAGATGCTGAGATACATTTAAAAAAAAAAAACGTGCTTTTAAGGTTATTTAGAACTCACAGGAGTCTTTTTGTGGTTATTATGCTGATGCAAAAATGATGTGAAATAGCTTGTTTCACAGAGATGTTAAATAGGATCCTGTCTGTACCCCAGAGAATCCTGAGTGGAGACAGAAGAAAAGCAGCACAAAGGGAAATATGAGTTTCCAACCTATCAGGTAGGATATTCAGATGAGAAGGGAGAGGACTGCCTGCTTGATTTTGCTCCCTACACTATGTCTGTAGTTTACACAAGTATCGAATAAATGAAAAATCTGCTTCTGGAGCCTGGATCACACAATTCGTCAAGAGGGTTGGACCCACATGTCCTTCCACCACTGTCTTCACACTACTACTTGAAAGGGAGTAAGTTCCATGTCATCCCAACTGCCTTTGACTTGATGTCCCCAAACTCACATATTGACCTTTTATTTTACTTTAACTGTCTGATCTTTCAAGAAAGAGGTTGAAGGGCAAGATATGGTCTACCAAGCTTGGCTGACCCTGCAGTCACACCACCAATCAAGGCAGAAACCAAACAGAGTTGCCCCAGGCAACAGCGATAAAAGGGAATTTAGTATAAAAGAAGTGATGATGGTCAGAAGTGCTTCCTAGGATGGGATAAAATCTACCTAAGGATAGGTTAAAATATAGCCAAAAAGAATATAGGTTTCTCCTTTCCCTTCTCCTTGAATGTTCTCAAGTAATTAAAGTAATGTATTTCAGGGAGCTAGAGATTGTGTAATAGGTTAGTGTTTAGGGAATATAACTTGAGAACAGAAGTAATGAAGTAGGGAAGGGGATCCTTAAACAGAAAAGGTTTGAGGTTAATAACAAACAGCATAGTGACACACAGGACTAGCTGTGGGAAGGAGCCATCTGACTGCAGTCACTATTCTGTACTTGAGGTCATATCTGTTGCTTCAAAAATGGCCCACACAGGAGCACTACCACTGGGTTCCCAAGTCTAGAGAATTTCTCTCTTCCTTTAATTTAAGTAACCACTCTACCTATCAAACTGAAATCTCTAGCTCATACAGCTCATTGCACACCACCACCATCCCCTTTCTGTGAAATACAAAACTGCTTACAAATGGTGATTTTCACTTGGAAAGCAATTAAGACTATCTTTTTTTCACCTTATTTATTGCTAACTACTAAGCTAGCCTAATTCTACAATAATGTAACACCTGATGATCTATATCGTTAAAAATATATGCTTGGTCCCTTCTGAATGTGCACAGTGGCATCTTAAAGAAGAATGAAAGATCTTGAGTATTTTTTCCCCTTGTGGTGTCAAGTGCTGTTTATAGGTTTATCTTCTAAATTACTGCATGCTCTCTTCAAATTCAGAAATTAAGAACAGCACATGCTTCTCTAATTTCAGCACCCCAATCTGTTTGCCAGGCCTAATGCTACACAAGAGATGGGAGATGTATCTCCCCTCAAGACATCCAGCCTCTCATTTACTGACAGAGAGCTCCCCCTTTTGCAGGGAAGGAGGGAGAAAGTGTCTTTTAACTACATGGGAGGAAAACACAGCCTCAGCAGCCCACAGTAACCTTCAGTAATTATATCAGCCACCTGACACTGACTTCTCACACTGCTACATGAAAGTTGTTGCAGGATATAAAGAAAATTGCTTGCCTATACCAATGGCTTTTGCTGTATCAAGATAACCCACTGGGCCTTTGCAAACCTTGATGCCATCACAAAAGTCTGGTATGTGTGCAGAACTGACTTAATGGCTTCAGCTGGCTTAATGATCCCTCAGAAAAGGAAGGCTTTTAGCTAATAAAGGTGGAGGGGAAAAGGACTTTGAAGGCATTGAAGAGGAGGAAAGTAGAGGGGTTTGCTCTTTACTGGTCCTATCTCCAGTGAGAGTAATATGCGCTGTATCAAAAATACTCAGTAAAAGATTTCTTCCGGAAATTATGAGAGCACACAAGTTCCTATGTGACATTTTACACCTAGAAATGCAAGTATTTTCATGAAAGTAGGTGTGTCATATGTGCCATCCCAATAAAGGAAAAGTATTGTTCATCTTAATGAGAAGCAAGCATAAAAGATAAAAGAATAAATTTCTGCTCACTTACAGTTCCCTGCCCTGGAAAGGCCGTGGCTGCAGACTCTTTCCCTGCTGTCTATGGCATATTTTAGAAGGGGCAATTTGCAACCTAGAAATAGGTGTTCTGAGTGAAAAGACAAGACACTGAAAAACTGAGGTTGAAGTTTTGTTTCTTTGGTCGTGAGGCTTATGAAAGGGAGTTTTTCTGCTTTGGAGAATTTTGCCCATTTTTCAGATGAAAAGTTGAAGAGATTTTTTGCCAGGCTATGAAACAGTAAAAGGTTTCCTAATGAAAAGCAAGGAAGAATATAAGGTACCTTGTATAAACCATACAAATGAATATTGGATATTGAATATTGTTGAAGAATTAGTCCCGCTGTCAAACCAAGGCCACAGAGACAGCACAGGTCACAGCTATTTAGCTATGCCCCTAAATCCATGCTGGTTGCTGGTCTGAGCCCTGTTGGTGCTGTGTGATGACCATACTGAAGACGACCTGTCCCAAAACCTTGCCAGGCACTGAGGTCAGGCTGACCTGTACTTTCCCAGATGCTCCTTCTGGCCCTTCTTGTGGATGGGCACCACACTGTCCAGCTTCCAGTCACCTGGGACCTCACCAGTGAGCCAGGACTGTTGGTAAATGATGGAGAGTGGCTTTGCAAGCTCATCTGCCTACTCCCTCATCACCCTGAGATGGACCCCATCTGGGGCCATAGATTTATGAACATCCAAGCGGCTCAGCAGTTCTCTGACTGCCTCCTCTTGGATAACAGAGGAGCATTCTGCTTCCTGACACATCTACCAGCCAGGGAGGATAGTTGTCCTCAGGATAACCTGTCTTAATGTTGAAAACGGAATGAAAGAATGTATCAAGTATCTCTGCCTTTTCCTCGTCTCTAGTAAGTGTATTTCCCCCCATGTCCGATAAAGAATAGAGGTTTTATTTGCCCCTTCTTTTGCTCTTAATGTATTTATAAAAACATTTTTTATTCTCCTTTACAGAAGTTGCCAGTTTAAGTTCTAATTAAGCTTTCACCTTTCTAATTTTCTTTCTGCATGACCTAATGACATCCTTAAACACTGCCTGAATTGCCTGCCCCATTTTCCAAAGGTGATACACCCTTTTTTTTACCCTGAGTTCCTACAGCCTGGTAGGAACTCGGGCTGGATCTTCCCCACTGGCTCATCTTTCAGCACACAGGGACAGTCTGTTCCTGCACCTTCAAGATTTCTGTTTTGAAACATGTCCATCCTTCCTGGACTCCTTTGTTTTTAAGGGCTGCTTCCCAATGTACTCTCCAAATACTTCTCTTAAATAGGCCAAAGTCTGCCCTCCAGAAGTCCAGTGTGGAAGTTTTAAGGATGTTTTAAGGAAGTTTTAAGTTTTTTAAGGATGCCCCTCCTTGCTTCACCAAATACTGAAAACTATAATTTCATGATCACTGTGCCCCAAGTGGCCTCCAACCACCACATCTCCCACCAGCCCATCTCTGTTTGCAAACAACAGATCTAACATAGTCCCTCCCCTGGCAGGCTCGCTCACCAGCCGCAACAAAAAGTTGTCCTCCACACACTCTAAGAATCTCCTGGACTGCCTCTTCTCTGCTGTGTTGTGCTCCCAGCAGATATCAAGCAGGTTAAAGTCTTCCAAAAGACCAAAGGCTGGTGATACTGAAATGTCCTCCAGCTTCTTATAGAATAATACATCCACCTCTTCATCCTGATTAGGTACCCTATAACAGATTCCCACCAGGATGACAGGTTTGTTGGCCTTCCCCCTGATTCTCACCCATAGGCACCAACTTTGTCATCAATAATCTCAATTTCCATGGTGTTGAGAGCCTCCCTAACACAAAGAGCCACTCCTCCACCTCTTCTCCTTTTCCTGTCTCTTCTGAAGATCTTGTACACATCTTGCACTCCAGTTATGCAAGTTATCCCACCACGTTTCCATGATGGTGACAGTGTCATGGCTCTCCTGCTGTGCACCTCCCAGCTCCCCTTGTTTGTTACCCATGCTGCATGCATCAGTGTACATGCAGTTCAGCTGGGCTGCTGATTTCACCCCTGATTTACCACCCTTGGGCTTATCTCTGGAGGGCCTGGTTTCATCCCTTTCCCCCATCAAACCTAGTTTAAAGCCCTCTCAACCAGCCCTGCCAACTCAGGGGTGAGAATCCTTCTGCCCTTGCTAGAGAGATGAAGCCCATTAGACTCTAGCAGGTCTGGTGTCATAAAAATTGCCCCGTGTTCAACAAAACCAAAATTGTGCTGATGGCACCAGTCCTTAAGGCACTTATTGATTACATGGGTTTTCCTTTCCTTTCATCATTCATCCCTGCTACTGAAGAAAGTTAACAGAACACCACCTGTTTAGGGGACAGGGAAGTCGGAAGATAAACTGTTTTTTCATATGATGGATTTTACATACAGCCCATCGATCTTCTAAAAAAGCTTTTCGATTTTGGACTGAGGTTTTCCTTGTCACTTATTTCAGTCTGTCTTTGCTAATAGTGGTTTGATGTGATTAATCTCTGTCATGTTTCTGTACAGGCTGGCTCAGCTTCCTAGAAGAAATAAGCAATTTAAAGAAGGAGGGAAGGAAGACCACCCTTTCTGTCACCATCATGCATCTGAAGATCCAGAAGAGCCTCTGACATTACCTGCTGATGTCAGTTTCTGATGCTGCTGTGCATTTTTCCAATAGGCTGATTATAAACTCTCTAGTGAGGTTTCCTTTTTTAGAACTAGAAGTCATATCCCATTTCTCAGAACTGGAAGTCATATCCTCTCACCAGAAGAGGATTTGACTCTCAGGCCTTACTCTCACTTTTACTTTTTGACCACCATCAAAAACAGGATGCAAGATGAAAAGGATTGTCATTTAAATCAAAAAACCATTTGTTACAATGAAGCAGGAAAAATGAATCAAGAACAACTAATGCCTATGCCTCAACAGCATTATTTTCCATGCAGTTATTTATTCAGCAATGCTTGCAATCACCAAAGAGAAATTTACAATTCACTTTATAACCCTGCCATTAGTTCCTAGTCCTATGCAGCAATTACTTTCCACACCCCCGGTTTCCAATGGACACTGACTGCTGAGCCTGTGAGGAGGCTGAGCTGGTGTGTCCTGCTCTCTGCTTTCTTCCCGGGTTTGGTGATCATGCTTTTGAGATGAAAGCATCGCATGCATCTGAGATGCAGCCTTTGCTCATCCATTCATCTTTGGCAGCTGGAATATCAGTTGGCCCCTGGGTCCGTGTTTCCAATTTATCCTAGTTTCCAGAGCAAACAAGTCTTATTCTTAGTGCTTCTTGTTAGATGATTTGGTAATGCGTCTGCTTTCTGCATATTCTGCACCTGAGTTCTTTTTAATTTTTCCTCTTTTCTTTAATAGATATTACTTTTTGGCTTTTCTTCAGTGTTTGCCACAGTTAATGGTGTGTTCAATGGCTAGAGCCCCATTTTTCCCATTAGATCTCCCCTTTGATAGTGTTCCTCTGATCTTATTGCACTCTCCAGTGGAATAACCTCTTTACTGTTATTTGGGGATCATACTGATAAAAAGATACCATTATCAGATGTGGCACTGAGCACATCTTTTCATTTTCTGACACCAGCATTTCTGTTGCTGCCATTTTCCTTCCTAATGCATGTAAAAACCTCATAGGATTTTTTTCCTATGGCTCTCCAGTCCTCCCATGCATCTCCCTGTGAAGCCAATAGCACTGGGTAGGTAACTGTTCCCCTGTTCCATGTACAAACTTGTCCCTTCCTTCCTTCCTTGGATTGTCTCTGCAGTAGTTTCTTTGTGCATTTTGCACTAAAGTCAAAGCTATCAGACACTCAAAATTATCCATAGATCATGAGGATCCCAAGAGTGATAATCTGCATATTCAGGCCACATGGTATGCAATGCATCCAGCATTAGGGAATCAGCTTCAGGGGAACACAAGATCAGCTTGCTCAAAGGTAATCCAGCACAATTCTGTGCTCACTCTCTTTGTGCTTGTACACACATTTTCTGAAAGCTCAGATCATGGACTCTAAACTAGATTTGAACTCCAAACTCCTTTTAATGGTTAACATGTTCATATTTCAGTGTCCATACGGATCAGTTGTAAAATGGCCAAAGAGTCTGTAAAACATCTGCAGTTGTATAAAATAAGCATAAAGCCAGAGTGCTTCAGAACAATGTTTTTTTCAGCCTTACAGTAAAGCTGCAGTAAAGTCTGTCAACAACAACAAAAAAAGAAGACAATTTTATTTGAATTACTGAATTCATTCTTTGTAAACAGCTAAAGTTCTTAACAATGTTTCACTGGAGTCTAAAGCTTTCTCCTCTCCTCCTCATGTCCTTCAAAAAATTCCTGCACTTTTAAAAATCAGATGGCAAACGTAGGGACACCAGGGAGACCATTTTCCCGCTTTGCTGCTGTCCCCCTTTCAGCTCCCACTGAGGCAGACAGCCCTCCTTCATACTTCTCTAAGGTTATTTTCTCACACATTTTCTCTATTCCAGGCAACAGATGTCTGCGTATCTCCTCATTTTTTTTTTTTAAATGTAGTCATTCCATACAATATCACCCTTATTTTATAGAGAGAGGAAAATTAACACAGGGTAATTAGATGAGCTGTACAGAGTCAAATGGTTTAGTTGGCAAAGCACTGTCACCCTGAAGTCGGGACTGCTGCCACACCAGCATCTGACATACCCCACATACCACCCTGACCATGGGTGAATCATCTCATTGCTGTTCAACACCTTCAGCCCATCAGGTAACAGCTTCCCATTCCCTTTCTGGATCACTCCATTCTTCCTGGCTTTGACATTTATTTATTTTTCAACAGCTCCAGCTCTACGCCCACCCCCCCCCCCCCCCCCAATCATTCCAGGCAACCACTGTGAGAAGCAAAACCTCTTTCTGCATGCTGGGGGGAATTGTAGGTTTAGTTCATTTTGGATCAGGGCTCCCAGAAGACAATGAGGAGTGGCAGGTTCAGCCTCTGGCCTGGAATGCTGCAGCCCATGGCCATTCCTCCTCCTCATTCTTAGGGGTTTCTCAGGAAGCCCCTTGCCTGGAAAGAGCTGGTTTGATGTCAGGTGAGTGGTGGGTAAATTCTCTTTTGCTTTGGGAGGGAAGTGATCAATTCCCTGAAGTGAATCAATGGCTCATGTCCCTGCCTAGGCCACTGAGGGGATGTTTGTAGCAATGGGGCAAACACAAACCAAGGGATGCCTGTTTAGCAAGGCAAGGCTTTACAAAGCACTAAGGTTTTATGCAACAGAGGCAAAGTCTGCAAGGATGAGCTGATTTAACAGAGTAGCCCAAAACATCTGAGAAGTAGGATAAGACACCTTTAAAATCCAGGGTAATTAGTTAACAACTTGATGATGGCTAGAAAGATGAGCAGAAAAGAGAGAGGGAGCTTAAATCTCTTAAAGGCCAAATGATTTTTTTCTAGAAGTGTGGTGCAAAATTTTCCTGTCAAGGTCATGCAGAAATACAAGGCTTGAAAAAGTGGTGAGCAATCTGGAGAACTAAAGTTTGGCTTCTGGAGAACTTCATATGGAAAAATATGTCAACCAGGCACATCCCTTAAAAAAAAAAAAAAATCAAATTCATCTAGAAAAGCAAAGCTCTCTCACAGTTTGTCTCCTGCTAGATTTCAATAAAATCCCTGGCACAATTGGGGCTTGATGTGTCTTGCAATAGCAACAGTGCTGGTCCCAGTGTGAGTTTGCTGTGCCACCTGAGGAGGCTGGCAGAAAGTGGGCAAACACAGTCAAAGCCAATTGTATTAGCAAAGGCAAAAATGAACGAAGCAGTGAATCAAGTTCTGAACATCAGTTATCCAACGTATAAATATGTTTCCATGTATAATAAGAATGAAATTAAGATGTCAGCAGATTTTTAGTTTACTTATCCGGATTTTGATTATTTTTTTTTACATGTGAGAGGAGCATGACTGTCCCCTTTACAAGGTGTTTGCATAGTTACAAAACTTCCTCCTAACAGTAAGTCATAACACCGATGCCACTTATTCCCGAGAAGCCATTAAATCTGGAAAACTTTTCTTTTAAATGTGGACGATTTCTGCTATAGAAACCTCAGTTCGCTAAGGACATCCATCACATTATGCTTAGTAGCTGGCTGGATGCATCACCCCTAGAGGGAAGCAGCATCCCGTACCCACTTTTGCTGCGCTCGTTGTCGGCTGATCCCATTCTCAGAGGTTTGTGGGCGGTTGCCCTGGCTGGGGACACCCAGCCCCGGCTCTGTCGCTGCTGCTGGTGGCGGCCGCGGTTCGGGCGAGGCGCTGCGCAGTTTTCCTCGGCGCTGCGCAGTGTTCCTCGGCGCTGGCGGGCGGACAGCGGGACAGCAGGGCCGAGAGTTGCAGAAACGCTGGCCGGTGGCTGGAGAGGGATCGGCGGAGCCTCCCCCACCGCTGCCGAGCCCCGACCGCGGAGTGAGGCGAGGGGAGCCCGAGCGTGCCGGGGACGGGAGGGCCGGAGCGCAGCTGGATCAGCGGCCGGGAGGATGCGGCTGCCCCGCCTTCATTTGTGCCGACCTCTCGGCGTGCAACTCGCCTGTCGGCCTCCTGGCTCTGTTTCTGTTACCGTGCCGTCATTCAGGCGATCTGGAACTGTACTGGACAAAGCAAGGCGCTGTGGGAAGTGTCTGTAATTCCGGGTGCCTTGAGCTGTTGCGTCCGCACCGCGTGTGGGAAAACCCTTCTGCACGTTCGTAATTTTAAGGCTGTAGATAATCCCATTCCCTTCCGAAGGCAGGAAAACCAACCCTTAACTGAAGTCTCCATCCTCAAGTTGTTTGCTTGTAGAATTAGCTGGGCAGTAGAGATCACATTAATAAGTCTTCCTGTGTTGCTTGTGGAGCATATTTTTAAATACAGTTACTGCAGTAGGCCTTCCAAAAGAGCACAGCCCATCTCTATTAGTGTGACATTTTTTCTCATCCTGTAAATTGCTGGAATGTTGCCTTTGCTTTTTCCTTGCTACCTATTCATGATTCCGTTTGAAATGCCTCTAACATCTTTTTCCAGCCAGACTTTTCAGCCGCAAATTCTCTTTCATTTTTCTTTTTTTTTTTTAATCATTGAAACGTCTCCTAAGTGGAGGAACTCTGGGAAAGGAAACAGAACAAAAAAATTTGGTCTGTCTGATGCAAGACAGAATTTTGCACTTTTGGGGGATTTGTAAACTGGAATTTTCATAAATGTCCCATTTTCTCATACATCTTTCTTTAGGAAATTATTATGCACAGAATTTTAGGAAAAGGTTAAGGAAATAAGAGCCAGAGGGAGGACATTACCCTGGCCCTTTCCAGGCTCCAGTATTGATGGAGAGAAGAATTCCCCATTAATTAGATGTTTACAATTTGTTTAGTTCAAGCATAGAGAAATTATCATATACATTACTTGTTATTGTACTTACTTCCTGACTGGATAACCAAAAAAAGGAAATTCAGCTGTGCTGAATGGCATGAATTACTGGTAACACAGAAAAAGAACAAACTTGCCAGGAAGACCCTAAATCATTATATGCCTATGTTCCTTAAAGATAACCTGTTATTGCTGGTAGACATGTTGTGTTAGCAGTGATAAAAGCATACAAAAAAGGCAAGGTTGGTAGATAGGAGTAACATGCTCTATAAGATTAACTGATAAAACATGTCAGCTTTTGGAGCTCACAGGTACTTTGACCCCTCACAGAGAATCTATAAGCATCTTTCCTTGTACTGTGGGGGCTGTCACATACAGACCACATGCTTTTTGAAGGAGTTTGCTTTCCACGCCATTAATGCTGCCATGTCACAGCTGCTGGTGGTGTAACTTGTGTGGAATACCACTGCAGGGGAAAGTGGGAGTTCTCCAGTAGCTGCAGTTTACTGGAGGTGTTCCTGCAGCTGGGTAGCTGGGTTTAGCCAGCTGCATGCTTTGCCCACCTTGGCCTGGACACACATCTCCTAATCATGACAACCAGGCTCTTCCTCTTCAGCCAACACTGCTTTTAGCAAGGCCTGAAGGCAGTTCACAATCCAACACCTGCATCCAGCTTGGCTTCCCCAATGAAAGGCTGAGAACAGAAATTATGCCTTCCTGCACTTTTATAAACTCTGTTAAATTTTTACAGCCACAACTTTGTCATCCATTTGGATTTGGATTTATGTTACCGGGAAGTTGTTTTTGCCTTTTGCACACCAATGCACAAACTTATTTTTGGTAGATTCATTAAAATGACTGCAAAGAGAAAAAAGAGGAAAAACACTTAGATACCATCCAATACTCAAAGAGGACAACTGGATGTAATTCTACCTTTATGGTCCCTGTCCCACAGTATTCGAAGTCAGCAATGTTCTTTGAATCAAACTCTATGGCTGCAAAGCCTTTTAAAAAGGAATTCCATGCATTGCATTGGTCTGGGATAGTGACTCCTGGTTTCCAGCCTAACTTGCTGAATACATCTCCTCCTTGCATTAATAAAGACATATAGGAAGACAGGAAAGCAACCTCCCTGTTTCATGCTAGGAGTTGTGACATTTGCCGGCTGCACATGCTCCTCTAGGAAGCCTGCCGCTGCTTTTCCTATATGTGTGTGAAAAAAATTGGAGGCCATAAGTTTATTCTATTTTTGTTCAAACAGCCTGTGGAAAGCAAAATAGAGTTTCCTGTGAAAACACAGTGCTTCCAAAGCCTTCTGAGCCTGCCAGTGACTATGGTGCAGTGTCACACAGCCAGCCTCCCTCACTTTTGCCTGTGAGAATTTACATAGGTGAACAGCAATGCTGCTCCTTAGGGACCCGTTTCTCACACAGACTGGTAAGGACAACTCCACAGGGGTGACATTTATAGCTCTGTGTTTCAGCAGCGAGGGAGAAGGTTGTGGTCATGATGCCAATGCCTATTGTTGCATGATTTCTGCTGGCCAGTCAGCCAGTGTTCCCTGAACAAAATTGTTCAGATCTGTCTCATTAAAATGCTTTCCTCTAAAATGGACAGGAGTTGTTGCCAGGATGCTTTTGCAGCCTCATTATGACCCTGGAATCCCCCATAAATTGCACACACATTCAGATCAAGAAACAAGAGCTGAAACAACTCCTCATTTAAGTCAAAATTGCACGCCAGAAGCAATTTTATTCACATTTCCCAGGCTTAAATTCATGGGCTGCTCTTTACCTGTCAGAGTGAGATTTTGAGCTACTGCTTGTCCCTGCTCAAAACACACATTGGAGGAAGACCCAGCAACTGCAGCCAGACAGAGACATTTGTCCAACTATCCTGAGAGATTATGCAAACTAATATGCTGACCATACTTCACAGGTGTCATTGCTAAATTTCACTTTCTTTAATCACTGTCCTGATCCTCTAAGTGCAGATTCCCAGGAAAAGCAGATAATAATTTTGCTTCTGTCCTGACACTAAGGTAAGGTAAGACCTAAACTGTACATTGCAAAATAAAAATTATTTTATAAGTCAAATACATGCAGTGCAGTGCTTCAAACTAGCACTTCTCTCCTTTGCTCACCAGCTTGCTTCTCTGTGTTACAAGATCTGGGCATAGCCCAGAAAGTCCCAGGTTTCTTCTGGGAATGCAGAAGTCTGCATCATTTTTTCAATCACCATCTTTTTCAAATGTAGATGCTGTATTATTTTGACACACCAGATAGGATAAGTAGCAAAGGGCAGAGAAGTCCCTTGCAGTTATGGGCAAAACCCCCTGTAATGCCCTTCCCAGAGCATCAGATTATATCTTCACAGTAACTAGCAGCAGAGAGCAAAGAAAGTTAGGCATTTTCTGGCTGCTGGTCTCAGCACAGCTGGATCACAGGTATCTATTTGTCCTCATCCCAGCATTGCTCTTCAGCTTTAATGGCTCTTTTCCTTTTTCCTTTATCCACAGCAATCAAGCTCTTTGTCACTTTGCTAAAGTGGCCAAAACCTTCCACCCCTCTTCATACGTGCAGGACAAATATCATTGCTCTTCTCTGAGGCAGTGGCTGCAAATGATATTTTGGATCCATCTTTTGTAAGATTTGGGGGTTCAGACCCATAAAGTCTTACCAAAGGTATTGACTGGCAGCCGACTTGAGGACAGTGCTTCCTGACCAGAGAGGGTTAATCATCAACAGTATCCAGATTGTTTGTGACTGGGCCTGGTGATGATGCATATACTTGGGGAATTTCCAGGTTTTGTTCATGATTCATTCAGCTTTGACTTCCCTGGCTGAAAAGGAAGATCTCACAAAACACAGTAATAGCTTGCACTATAGAGCTTTTCACACATAGCTTTGCATGAAATGAACTGGAGATTTTGAGATGACTCTTTCATGGCAAAGTTGTGATATTACATCATGAGACTGGATCTGCACAGTTTTCCTTTTCTGTTGTGTACAAGCACTCTCTCCCAGGGACCTCTTTTAGAGCCTTTTTATCTGTCTCCAAAGCCATATACTACTGCAGTGGGAGAGGCCTTAACTACCCTTCCAGTCTGCTGTTTTGCTTGTATCCCTGCTTTAATAATGACAGTAATGCAAACTGTCACTCTCCTTTTATTCCAAAGGCAGCTGACTTTTTACAACCTGACACTGGGATGGCATCTTAGAATATAACTACAGCCATTCAAATAAGCCATAAGAAATGCAGGAGGGCATCCTTTTAGCACCAGGAATATAGGCATTTACTGTTGGCACTTCAATGATAATGAGATGCACCTTGTCAGCATGTTGTGTGAGCATCTGCATCATCCTTAAGACGTTGATCCCGCTTCATCTAACTTCAGGTCCCACTGCAGCTAACTGCCAGGAGTATGCTTTAGTTAGAGGATGTGGTAGCAGTTTCAAGGTCACATTGTGCATATTGCTCACAATCTCTGTGCCTGATATATTCTGAAGAGATTTATGTAATAGGTTGGGCTTTGTTCTCCTCCTCGTGGAGCAGAAACTCGCAGAACCTTACAAGATGTTGCTTATCATGAATGTGCTCAGCAACGTGAGCATTGCAGCACTGCTGGCAGCCATGCATATTTACCACAGGCTAGTACCCACCCATGCCTTCTTCTCCTCTGCCCTCACTACACTCACACTCCTTGCCTTCCACTGTGGGCTGATGGCTGCTTTAAACTCCCCACAAGCTCCTGCCCTTCCAGACATCCCCTGCTTTTACCTCTGGGTTTCTGGGCACAGGGACCTGCTCTCTGGCAGTACCAGTGCAGTATGTGCCTCCTAGCACTCACCAACATCCCAGCTGCAGACTGCATCCCTGGCTCTTCACCTGTGCCTGCAGGAATGCTCAGCTTGTAGGGGGCAGCAGGAAAGCCTCCTGAGAGCTGTGGCACAGCCTGTGTTCTCCCTAATGACAGTACCCTCTTGCATGTCCTTTCTGTGGAAAGCCCCTTAACCAGGGAATGATCTTCCCCATCATTTAGTCTAGCCTGCAATACTCTGCTGGAAAGGCAGACCCATTTCTCCACTGTGCCATTCCCTCCTTTTGCCAATGACTCATCCTTGCTGTGATTCCTTTGAGAAGCAAGCTAATACCATCAATTAAAAAGAGAAAAAAAAATGAAAAAAGAAAATAAAACAGTCCTTCCGTCTTCTCAGCTACGTCCTTTGTATTTCAAACTGTCGGCTCTTTGAGGCATCTCATTTTGTCCACTGAACTGCATCAATCACTGGTGTCTCTTTCCCAATGATCTATAGAGAAATTAATTTGGATCAGTGTGGTATTCTGTGGATGACTACAACTTAAATTTCAAAGAAATGTATGGCAGTAAGGATAGAGTAGTGTTTTACACACTCTAGAGATGCAGATTTATTTCTTTACAGCATCTCGAGTATCTCAGGATGTGCTGATGAGTGATACAGCTTTCTGGCTCCTAAGATAAAGATACTCTTTCAGAGATATGATGTTTGAATATTGTGGTGATTTAACATTTTGGGAGTTTGGAAAATGTGTCCTGTGGATTTAATTCTGTATTGATATCAAACCACAGGCCTAGATAAGAAAGATATTTGAAGTAAGAAAAATAAGGTAGACCATATCAGAAGTTGAGGCCAATTCACACAAACCTAAGAGGACTTAGAGGGAGAAAGCAAAAATACCAATCCCACATTTCCTAGAATTTTGTGATGAACCTCTAAAGATTTTTAAGCCATAAAAGACTCGCTGTCAAACTTCTAACACTTTGAAGATTTCTTTTCATGAAATGGCAAACTTTCTGTACAGTTTGCTTACAGTGTCACAGTGAGGACACATTCAAGTAAAGGGAAATAGAAAAGTTGGTACTTCAACTTCAGTGTCTTTCTAAAGTTTCTGGGAATTCAAAGCAGACAATCAAGTAGTTCCCTCTGCTGAAGTAGCCTTGGCCACCTGTAATTTATCCCATAACTGTGTGACATTCCACTGAATTACTTCGGTAATCCAATAAATCTGACCCTGGGGAAATAGACCTGTGCAAAAATGTAATTATAGGCGTATAAAAATCATACTTTTCTAATATTGCATTGCTTTCCCAAGAGAAATATATTACCCTGGGGATTGAAATGGGCACGTATTTGCTACATCCATCGTTATAATACATGTAATCTACTGCCACTACTACTTGCAAATACAAGATGTGAGACTGAGGTCCTCTTACTGTAACAGTTCCAGTGAAATTAGAGTACTTATGTCAAAAAAATCTGCATGCCTTTAGATGGGCATCAGAGCCATTAAAGCAATTTTGTTTTAGTATTATTTCCACTCTTTATTTTACACACACTTCATATTTTCATAGAGATGTGTTGGCTGCAGTGGACCTACACCAAAGTACACTAGGTAAGGGCCAGAATATGTGTGTTTAAAACTGTCAAAAAGCCCTTGAGAGGAGTATGTCATCAGGAATATGCTTTCATAGAGTAAGGACTGTTCTTCACCATTCCAATAAAGCAATGCAAATCAAAATCCTTCAATCACCCTGAAAAGCCTTAACAAAATTCTGCCATCATCCCTACTGCTTGTAGGCAGACCTTGAAACTGAAGAGGCACTCTTGTTTCGTGATTCACTTGCCCTATCCTTCAGCAGGGGACACAGATCAGCAACCTTGTCCTGTGGGAATTGCTATGTTAATTCCTTCAAAAACATGCTTAGAAAAGGGACCAGGATTTTTCAACAAAGATGTTTTCCTTTGAAAAATGTTGATATATTAGCAGTGGTGACCCATGATCAAGAGATAAAAATCACTTCTGTCTCCAGCACCTTTTTCTGCCCCAGCTGCCCAAGCTTATGTGGCTTGGAGGTTAAGGTGTTTGAAAATTGAGACACTCTAGTAGGTATCTCTGCTCTGTGACAGCAGCCAACTTGTTCTGGGCTGTTTCAGCATGAGTGAGTCTCACTTTCTCCTGTCCTGTGCACCAAAACATTAAAGTTTACTTCATTCTGTCATGGAGTGGAGAATGGTTGAACTCATCTCTCTTGGGTGTGCTTTGCCAGCTGTTGGCAGCTCGAGGGGCAGCCCCTGAGGGGAGCAGGGAGGTCTGACTGTGGTGTCACTGCAGGGCCACAGTGGTGGCTCCTCTAAACTGACCATGGGCACTGGTGTGAAAACATATTTAATGAAGGGTGGTAAAAGGCGAGAGAGAGGAAAGAACAAGGCAGAGGAGTCTCCGGCACTGCATGACAGAGCTAGTAACCACCCCCCAAAAGTGACTGTGGCCCATAGATAATCCATGCCAGAGCAGGTACTGTAGCTCATGAAGCACCCTGTTGGAGGATAAAAAAAGCATAAGAAGGAAAGAGCACAAGAAGAAAAGAGTGAGAAACAATGATTGGCAGAAAGAAATTATTGTGCCCAGACCCCAAGCTCCTGTATTGCCTGTATTGCCACATGAAAGGGAGTGAGAGCAACCTGCAGCAATAGCAAGGAGAATGAAGACAAGAAATGAAGGAGGTGTCTGGAGTGAAGGTGAGACTGGGAAAACAAAGGAAAAGCCTAAGTATTGAAATGTTTGAAGTATACTTTCCCTAAGTATTGAAAAGTTTGACTGCTTTGTTTCACAGTACCTGGATAAGCAATTAAATGCTTATGCTAATTTGCAATAATTTCCCAAGTCCTGCTTCTTTTGCCTGTAACAGTAATTGCAGGCAACAATGAATGATCTACCTGTCTTTACCTCAACCCACATATTTTATCACTCTCATTCTTCCTGTTATCGCCCCTTCCTACTGGGGAGGGTGAGCAAGTGGCTGCTGATTTGTTTGGCTGAGGTCAACTCACCACATCTCCCAAATATTCATGGCATGAGAAGAACATTTTTTGTCATCTTTGACTGGTGGAGTAACTGGTAGGGATTATGAAAGATGCGAAGAGGCTGCCTGAAACAGCTTTAAAGTTTCAAAATCAAGTTTTTACAGGTCTGTAAGCAAACTATCTGCTAGGAATGACATTCTAACCTGGGTGATTAGGGAATAGATGAATTTCCTATGATCATATGACCTGTGGTGCTTTAATGTTCCAACTACCACAGATCTGATCACTGAAAAATGGCAAATGAGTGATCTACCTTCATGTTTACAAACACACACAAATGGATAATTTTGATTTATAATGCATAATCTCCTTCAAAAATTAGTTTATGTCATTGTGTCTCACATAAGAAGAATTCAAGGGTGATTAAGTAGCAGTGGAACAAAGTTATTTCTAATCTGTTGGAAATATTGCTGCATATCTTATTTCACCACCCCATCAGCAGCAATTCAGACACACCACGTGGGCAAGTGCTTCCTGAAGTACCAGCAGGAGTTATCCAGACTGGGAGGATTCAGGCAGAAGTCCAAGGATGGTACTGAGGAAAGGGAGCTACAAGTTTGTTTGTGTGTTTGTGTGTGTCATTCCTAAAGGCAGCCAACTGGCCATTAAAGAGAAGACAATTGTTAGTTATTTTTATTCCCATGTTGTCTAGCCAGAATATTATGTAGTTTTACTCCAAGTTAGTCTGGATGAGGAAATTCAGTTTCTACAAAACTCATACCACATGTAGCCTCCCAGCAAAGTCTGTTGCTTTTTATAGCCTGGACCACACCATTAGAATGAGGTCACCCCAGACCTAATGTGCTGTGGTCCTGATGTGCAACTGTAACTGCATGGTGCCAAAAACCGCTAATAGTGATCTTTAAAGAAGAAAAGAAAAGAAAAAAAAAAAAAAAAAGAGGTTGTCTTCTTCCAAATAAGCAGTACAAAGAAAATAAGTACAAAATGAAAATTACTTTTTTTGTATTTTTCTACATTCAGCAAGAAATTCTCAAAAATACTCACTGGAGAAGGTAGGAGGATAAGAAGTGTTCAGTGATTTATTTGGTCTACACTGTTTTTTATCACAATACTTCACTCTCATCCTTGCACAGAGAGCATCAGCCAGGCATTGGTAACCCATGCTGCTCCTCAGAGTCCTACTCACATGGGTTTGCAGCTGGGGAAAGGAAAATAGCTTTGTCACAGAGGAACTTCTCTCTCAGCTTATCATTTAGAGCATTTCTCCATACCGTGCAAGGTCTGAGGCCACAAAAAGATCTTTTTGCTTGGGTTTTTCACCCCACAGAAATAATTATTTTAAAATGTTCCCACCTCATTTAACAGCAATTACTGCTATTATACTTCCATGGCAAAATATTATAATGTAAATTTTGCTTGGCTACATGAGAACACTGGGATTTGCAAATGTTATTGGAAGTGTTGCTGTGGGAACCCACATTGAGCTGTGAAAGTAAGATCCTATACTTTGTCTATAATCAAGCAAAAGGGCTCCTGAGGCCTTCCACCTCATCCTCCATCCTCCATGCCCAGCCTTGTAAAACCTGGGTAAACCACAGCATGTAACTCAATCAGTCAAAAATAGGATTTGTGCTTGAAAGCAGTGGCAAGACCACTGAGGTTAGCATCTGCATTTGTGTCAAAAAGATCCCATGTGTAAGGCAGAGAGGAAGTACTGGAGTCCAGCAACTTGCCACGCTGATCTCCTGTTGCTTTGATATATTTACAGTCTAACAAAGCCCAGCAACAGCTCTGAAAAAACAATGTACCTTTGGTGCTATTACAGCTCACAACTCAACATTTTCTTTTCCCATCCTGGTGGATTCCCTGGGTCCTGTCCTGGGACTGCAGGAGCCTGAGGGCGTGGCATGTGAACAAGCACACTCTGGCCAGGTCTGTGACACTGCAGTGCCCTGTGTGACTGCTGTGGACGTGGCTGGTGAGGCACAAGGCACATCCAAGCCCCATGGCCCAGCAGATGTACCAGGCTGGCACCATGCGCCCCTGTCCTGTGCTGGAATGGTGCTGGCCAAGCTCCATGTGCTCCAAACAAAGTGCCACCCTGGCTTCGCCTTTGGCTTCAAACACACCATCAAGGAGAAAAACGCCCTTCATACTTCTTTTTCAAAGGAGATTGTGCTGCAAAAAGCATCACATGAGAAATGAAGGCGGCAGGGAGAGGAGAGAGTGTTGTATCACTATTTTCACTGATGAGATCAAGGAATCGCTGTTTTGCCTTTTTCTCCCTGAGGAACATTTTGCCATTGCCCAGGTGCACTTTGCAGAGAAGGGCCAAAGCAGCAGCAAGACAAGGTAGGAGCTCCAGACACACTGCAAGATATGGTAAACCCTGTCTAAGTCAAGGGAGGCCTCTTGCCATGTCACTGAGATCTATAATGCCCAGGCATTAGGTCACCCTGGCCTCTCTTAAGAAAAAACATGTGTTCAAAGAAAGCAGATTGTCTTGGCTGTCAGTTCCTGAATTAGTCCCTATTAAGTATTTCCTATCTGAATTTGGCTATCTCAGCCAAACCCTGCTTGGATGACTGACATTTTTATAAGAGACTAGCAAATAGCAGATGACAAATGACCTATATCTCCTGTAGATTTATGAAGTTTTGGATTTATAAACATTTTCATTACTATGCCACAGCTATTTAAATGTTTCCAAACAAAGAGAAACAGGAGCTCCCAAGCAGAAAATACCTAAGTATTAGTTCGTTATTTCAGAAACTGGGTTTTTTTAATGGAACCAGCTACAACATTTGACCTGTCATCTACCCCTTGCTCCATCCTGTCACTCTTTTGCTTTCATTGTCCACTTCTCATTGTTTATCTTCTTCCTTGCCCACAGGCTTTCACCTTTATGATTTTAAGTCAAAGTATGCAGAGATTTTTCATGTTATGTTGATTTCTCAGATTTTAAACACTTTGAATATGAAAGCAACCAATGCATTCATTTTC
The DNA here is from genome assembly GCF_029207755.1 of Chamaea fasciata. NCBI lineage: Eukaryota > Metazoa > Chordata > Aves > Passeriformes > Sylviidae > Chamaea > Chamaea fasciata. The sequence goes on along the minus strand of NW_027094087.1, from coordinate 18,183,918 downwards.
CATAGGAGAGTTTGCATTCCCTCCTCCCCATGCTTTACTGATAAACATGTGCTCATACCAAAAAAAAAAAAAAAAAAAAAAAAAATTAATTTACTCAGACACTGAGCTGCAACCAGTAGGAAGTATTGCTCAGTGTCCCCAGTCTAGAAAATACCTTCCCACTGCCACTTCTTGAACACTGTTAGACTTTCCAAGGCCACCACTTCCACCCTTTCGCATAGCTCAGTATTTCCCCATTGCATGTCCACTATAAAGTGCCCTTGACTGGCTAGTTTTATGTTTTGGACAAATGAGTAGGTGTGGTGACACAAAAGGTGCCAGCTGAGGTTGACTCTCCTGAATGTAAAGCTTTAAGCGTGGTGCTGCAGCAGCAGTCACAGCCTGTTCCCACTCAAACACAAACCTCCCATAACCTTCCTTTTTTTAAGTTCCTTGTTCACTTAATTGCAGTTGTAGGCCTCTCTTTACCTTGTCCCTCTGCTAATCTAATTCACTGTAACCTCTTCAGAATGAGGTGGCTGGGTTCATCATTGAAATTCATGAGTGAACTTTTAATCTCATTTAGTTGTCAAAATAGAAGAGCAGAGGTGCCAGCATGGAAATTCTCAAGTCCTGGTAAAACGTTACTGCAGCTCATTGCTCACTTGTAGGGTGCATCAGGGTATTTTATGAGTGCCCCTAAAGTATACCAGCCTCTTCTGCCCCAGGACTGTGCCCTCACTTAGCAGAGAGACTGTGCTCCCTGTACAGACTGGGTCTTTTCACGAGCTTTACTGTACCCCCTATTGGTTATAATCACTAATACCTGAGTAACATCTCAGGTTAACATCTGGCAGAAACACCTTTAGCCACATGAATTCTTGGGGAATACATTTCAACCCAAAGCAAATAAGTTCCCCCCATTCAGAAGCTGCAAGATGGTTTGAATGCCCTGTGGGATGAAGAAGGGTTTGAAATTGTTGGACACAGGTTTATTCTGGGTGTGCAGTTCTGTAGTGCTTCTCTCACACTGCACCGGCTGCTGCTGGAAACCACATCCTCACTCAGACATGTGAGACAGAGTCTGAAGGGGGTTGCTGCAGAAAGGTAAAGTGTTCATTCTACTACAAGTGGAAGAAATCACCAGGGACCTTGCTTCTGGAGCCTGATCTGCCCAATGCTGTATTTTAGAGCTACCCTGTTAGCTGTGAACAAGCACCCTGATGCTGAGAAATCTACATCCTGGCAACTCAGTGAGTGTCACATTAGCAGCAGTTTCTGCTCAGAGCTCCCCATCACCTCCACAATTAAAAAGCTGAGATCAGTACCACCTAAAACAAGATTTTCAGGTGGTCTTTTCTGAATAGAAGAATGTCTGTCTTTTGGAAGTGTTCCATATTATACGCACTAGAAGCAAGCAATGTGTTACTGATGTGCATGTATGTTTGTGCACGTACACACTGTAAAGAGGTTTTTGTTTTGAAACTGCAGCAAGGCACATTTGCCAACACATAAATTAAAGGCAGGGAGCTGTATTAGGCTGGAAAGCCAGAACAGAGAGCTGCAGGGAAACATCACTCTCTCATTTGAGGAACAGAGTGTGCTGATTCCTGAAAGCAGCTTTCTCGCTCCTCTAACACAATTTTTTCTGTCTTTAAAGGAAATCCACAAGGATTTGCTGGAAGGAAAAAAAAAAAAATTAGGGAAGCATTCCTTCTGCAGCAATGTTGCTGGAGCCTAATAACCTTAACCGACCTTAGGTGTCTCCATACTCCCGCTCTGTATCTGCTCTTAACTCGTTCTGCAAGAGCTACTTAACCTAAGTACACAGGAGACACCTCAAGACTGGCGTGCGAGGAAGTGGGGGAGAGTGGGCAACGAACGGTTTTGCTCTGTGTCCTCAGGCATGATTTGTACAGGACGAAAAACATTCTCTCTTGCTTTAAAAAGGGATAAGCTCCACCTATGCGAGCACGGGAGAGACAAGCCGGGAAAAGCCGCGTCCCGTCGAGCAGCTGGGCTGCGCTTCCCGGCGGGCTGTGCTCCCGCATCGCCCAGGGCAGCGTGTCCTACACCGGGGACAAACCCTGTGCCACATGCAGGTCTGCCTCTGCCAGCGCTGCCCCGGCCCCTGCTCCTCCTGAGGGTGAAGTCTGAAGGCAAACCCTGAGAATGAGTAGAGGATCGCTGTGAATTTCCTACATGGAGATCTTGGCAGTAGGACCGCTGAGCTGGAGGCAGTGTGACAGCTGTGGGAAGCAGTGAATGTTTAAGGGAAGAGTGAGCACTTTTGTCTTTAATTCTTGCAACAGAAAAATGGGAGAGCATCTGTGAAGTGCGCCTGGCAGAGCTTTCTTTCCTGTTTTTTCTTGATTTGCGTATGGGACACGGTGAGAGCTGGAGATAGGATAGGATGAAATAAAGAATTTCAGTAGTGCTTCAGGAAACTTACTACATAAGAAAAGAAAAAATATACATAAAAAGAGGCAGATCTCTTCTAAAGCCATATACATTCCTGTAACTTTCAGTCATTGTAAAGAAAGTTCTTCAAATGGCAACTTAAGCAAAAGGAATAATTTTCCACAATAGATTTTTTAAACCTTTTTCTGAAATGTTTATTGTAGTCATTCAGGGGAAAAGATAGTAAATAAAGGAGCAGTAATGGTCAGTATGATATTAGCACTATTCCAGACACTTCTGAAAGCAGATCAACGGTAAAATGGTACAAAAATGATCACTAAGGTCTAAGCTAGGCTGTTTTCTGACCAGATGTGTACAGGTAATTTGCATTCTTGCCTTTTGCAGGAGGAGAGCGGGGAACTAATTCAGCTATTGCTGCCTGCAGTTTTGAGCATTACAGGAAGGGAGAAGAATGTTTATTCTGTTGGAAGATGAACGGAGTGTAAGGAGAGCTGCGAATAGTTTTTCACGGTGACACACAGAGCAAATCATCAGCAGAAATCCTGCCACTTTGCCAGGCAAAGAGGAGCTGTGGGAATAGCAGTGCTGCTCTCCCACCCTTTTGTCGTGACACCTCAGGTCCCCAGCACGGCAGAGAAGGAAGGCTTACCCTTCCTCTGCACCGGTACGGATGTCACAGGCTCCTGAGAGCCACGGGGACAGAGTAAGGACATGACAACTCTCCAGATTTGTACACATTCTCACTTGTAGCTGAACCAAATTTCCCAAGTATCCCTTTGTGAAATGGACATTTTTTCAGTAGGTTGTTTTCAGAGCATCTCTGGGTTTTGGCTGAAGTGCTGGATGCCATCTCTCATGCATCATCCTCCTCTCCCAGGTAGTCCTGCCTGGGAAGTCCCACATGTGATAAACTCCTTCCTGCTGAAACCTGGAAGACACTGCAGCATGCTGCACTGACAAAAACTTCGGCTTTACTAAGCCTTCACTAAACTTTGACACATCTGCATTTCAACGAAAGAGTTGTAGCTAGCTGTAACCCCAAACAAAGGTGTGACTTTCAGGCCCAGTACAGTACAAAGTACGAGAACAACAGCATGTCTGGTTGCTATTTAGCAGAGTAGAAAGGACAGCAAGAATGTAGTTGTTATGAGTCCTGACCACACCACAGAATGATGAACAAGGACACTTGACTGCATTCCTAGAAAATTACAAAGTAATGCCTATAGGAAGCTCTTTAGTAATTCCCCCCTCTTCCACATCTGCCTTTCAGATCTGGCTCAACCCCCACCTCTAGATGATGTAAGTAGACGACCAAACATGCAGAATGGGACTTTTGAAGCAAGCAGTAAGCAATGGGTTTGTGTAGGGGTGACTTTTGTTCTAATTTCACTCGTCTGAATTGATCTGCAAAATCCTATAGGCATGAAAGCAAATATGGGAAAACCCCCAGGTCTTGACACAGCTCTTATGTCACTGCTGTCAGGACCCCCAAGGAGTCAAGGACATCTCTGCAAGGTGGGAAATCAAGAAGAGATGTGGACTCTGAAATTACATGTAACTAGAAGAATGAATCAAATAAAGGGAAAGATCTATCTCCTCTTTAGTTTGGCAGTTTAAATGATACAGAATAACTCCAGCCACAAAAGGGAAATAGTACCAGTCATGTCAGATTTGTTACTGTTAAGTGTATTCCACCATCTGCAATCCCCCTCTTTCAGAGAGACAGCAGTTGTGGAGATCCATCCGCACACCCAAATTTCAAACCCTGACTTCTGCAGGTGCGACAGCGCCCCACACGTAACCCCCCAGTCCCTCCGGCGCTTTTCCTCGGAGGGTTTTACTGAAATCCCGCCAACCACGGGCTGTTGCCTAAGCATGTCCGGTTCCGAGCGGGATGCGAGGCAGCCCCGGTGGGGCTCACGGCCCGGAGCTGGATCGCATTCCCGAAAGCGGGAGCGCTCCGGCCGGGAGTGTGCCAGGCACGGGCCAGCGCCGCGCCCGCGCTGCCCTCTGGCGGCCGCGGCGGCACCTGCAGCGCAGTGCTGCCGCTGCGCGTTCACAGCAGCGCTGCTACCGGGAGCGCGCACGGGTCAGCGCAGGGGACAAACTTCCGACCAGGGAGTGAACGTTGAGCTGCCTGGCTAACTACGGTTTGTGGTGGGGTTTTTTATAGCAAAGGAAAAAAAAATCTGGAGAAGATTTTTTTTTCTGTGAACTCAAAAGGAAAGCATTTTGCCTTCAAAACAACTTGAGATAACAAGTTTATTTTTTTAAAAAGACAACAACCACCTGAAACAAAACACAAGTTCACTTTTTAAAAGCCTTATATAGGTTTTGGTTGGGCTTGTTTTGGTGGTTAGGTTTGGGGGTTTTTGGGTTTTTTTGCGTGTAACTTGAAACTGTAATTTGAGCTTTTTCTAGTTTGGTTGAGGAAGTATTCTCCCCTCTTGCCTGGAAATACCCCAAATGATTCTGTTACACACACTTTAAAAAATTTGTATTTGTCCAAAAACTTTCACAGAATCACAGAATTTTTAGTGTTGGAAGGGATCTCTGGAAATAATCCGGTCCACCCCCCACCCCCTAGAGTAGGTTACAGAGGAACTTGTCTAGATGAGTTTTGAATGTCTCCAAAGAGGGAGACTCAATGACCTCCCTGGGCAACCCGTCCCAGTCTTCTGCCGCTATCAACATAAAGAAGTTCTTCCTCATGTTGAAGTGAAACTTCTTCTCTTTTAGTTTATGACCATTTCTCCTTAGTCTGGCACCATCCTCCTGACACTCACCTTTGAGATATTTACAGGTGTTACTTGAGATCACCTCTCAGCCTCTCTGGATTAAACAGGCCCAGCTCCTGCAGTCTGTCCTTATAAGAGATGCTCCAGACCCCAAATAATCTTTGCAGCCTCTGCGGGACTCTCTCCAGGAGCTCCTTGTCTCTCTCATCCTGAGGGGCTCAGAACTGGGCACAGCACTCCAGCTGTGCCCTCACTAGGGAGGAGTGGAGGGGCAGGATCACCTCCCTTGATCTGCTGGCTTTCACCAACTTTCAGAAAGCAGCAAAAAACAAAGTGTTGGTTGGGCAGGCAGAGTTTCGTAGGGAGGTTTCTTAAGGTTCTATAGAAAGAGTGTCCCTAAAGGAAGTAAGCTCTGCCTGGCCATCATGATGCCTCTTTGACTGCATTCAGTATTATATTTGGGGTGAAATTACCAACCACAGGAGACTGGAGGTTAACTACCCCAAAAAACAGTAATAAAAAAAAATAAAATAATTCAAAAATAAAAAAGAGATGTATAAGACCTAAGGATAAGGGGACTATGCTTGAAATTTCTCAAGAAACTTCGCTGCTTCAGGAATTTGCACAGGAAAGAGAGATGACTTCTGTGGGGCAAAGGGCACTTGACCTTCCTAAAGGAAAAGAGCTTTTTCCACAATCCAGAGAAGCACATAGTAAATGCTGTTAAAATATCCTGAGCTCTGCACTCAACGGTATCCACATGCCAGGCTGGTCTGCAGGTTGTTCATGTTAATACATACAATTCCATCTGACTGAATGAGTTGTCTCTTAATTTGATGGAGCAGACTAACTTTGTTGTACTGAAACACATGCATAGCAGACTGCTTAGATACAGCTGAAATTTCAGTAATGTCTCTAATGGACCTCAGGGTGGGTTTCTGTGAGAGTTTCCAGAGAACTTCAAGCAATTTAATTGATGACACTTTCTTAACAATATTAGTGAACATTTTCTGCTTATAAGAACTGCAAGGTAAAATGTTTGAGATGCTATCTCAATTTTGGAGTCAAGCTAGAAGAATAAGGATTTTTGTGGAACTGTTACAAAATACTGGAAAAGTGCAGTGCAGTAACTTATTTTTCTACAAATATAAAGTAGGGTCATTTTTCACTGGAAAGCATCAATTGATTCTAAATAAATAGCTGTAAGTAACAACAATGGACACCAGGCACCCACCAGAGTCTCTCTATCACTCCTGTCTGCAAATGGAGAGGGAAGAGCAAATATAGGCACAGAGTTCATGATTTGAGATAAGGATAGAGAGAGATCACTCACCAAAACAAACTCAGCTTGGGGATATCAACTGAATTTGTTACTAACAAAATCAGAGTATGGTAATGAGAAGTGAAAGAATATCTTAAAAACATTTTTCCTCCACACCTCCCTCCTTCCCAGCCCTAACTCCTCCCCACCAGTGGCACAGGAAGATGGAAATGTGGGTTTATGGTCAGTTCATCACAGGTTTCTGCTAGTGCTCAGGGAGAGGAGTCCTTCCCCTGCTCCACTGTGGGGACCCTCCCAGGGGAGACAATTCTCCACGAACTTCTCCAATGTGATTACATCCTATGGGCAACAGGCCTCCACAAACTGCTGCAAAGTGGGTCACTATTCCATGGGGTACAGTCCTTCAGGCACAGCCTGCTCCAGCTTGGGTCCCTCACATGGTCACAAGTCCTACCAGGAAACCTTCTGAGGTGTGGGTTCCTCTCTTCACAGGACTGCAGGTCCCCACCAGGACCCTGTTCTAGCCTGGGTCTCCCACAGGGTCACATCCCTCTCTAAGTCACCCACCTGCTCTGGCCTGACTCTCCTCCCCAGGCTGCGGGTGGATCTCTGCATCCCCCTGGAGTCCCACAGGCTGCAGGGGCACAGCTGCCTCACCATGGGCTGCACCATGGGCTGCAGGAGAATCTCAGCTCCAGTGCCTGGAGCACCTCCTGCCCCTCTGTCTCCACTGACCTTGGGGTCTGCACAGTTGGTCCTCTCACGTATTCTCACTCTGCTCTTCTCTGGTCACAATTACTTCTGTGCAATAACTTTTTTCCTTCCTCTCAAATCTGTTATCACGGAGGTGTTACCACCGTTTCTAATTGGCCCAGCCTTGGCCAGCGGCACCTCTGTCTCAGAGCCGTCAGGGACTGGCTCTGCTGGGCATGGAGGAAGCTTCTGGCAGCTTCTCACAGAAACCACTCCTGTAGCCCCACCACTACCAAAACCTGTCCATGCAAACCCACTAGATACGTAAGTACAGAAATGGCCGGGGTGCTTTGGACCAAAGCTCTTGCTTCTTCGTGGAATCATCCTCTGACTTTTCTGAACCACTTGAACTACTGGCAGGTCTGTTCCAGGCCAAATGACCATAGAAACTTTTAATAAATAAACAAACAAATGCCCCTGGCTTTTGTCAGATTCAGGGCTGCGGGAATACAGCCTTGGATTTCTAGAGGTCTGTTGGATCATGCTTGTCTGTGGAAAGGAAACTGAGCAGAGCGCGTGTCTATTATATGGAGTTTCCTTTGATTCCTTGAGCTTGAATAAAGGAATTATTATTTTTCTTCCAAAGGAGGAATAAAAAGCGGGTAAGAGGCAAGTGGAGGTGCTTCCTGGATAATCAAGTCCTCCTTTTGTCCTTTCCAGCAGCATTTTATTTGCAAATGCCCATTCTGTGCAGGCTGTAAAAGGCCTAGCCTTCTAACAATGCCATGTCCTCATTGAGGCTGACCTGGAGCAGACCTCTATTTACCAAACATAAAGATGCTAATTATTTTGTGTATAGGCCTTAACATGATTACAGAGAGCATGGACACTGGTTGTTGTTATAGCAATCTGAATTAAATTATGCTCGTGCCAGCATAATTAGGATTCCCCCCACCAGTTTATTGGGCTGTTTTTTTAACGTGGCCTGGTAAAAACAATGACATGGTAACAACAATGACAATTTCACTTTTGCACCAACTAAAACATGCAGGCAGAGAGACTGAGAAAAGCCATGAGGTATCTTGATCAAACCCTGAGAAGGGAGGTGGTCAGGGTTTCGTGCAAGGCCCAGACATGTCTTTCCTGCCCCTCTGAGCATTTCAATAAAATCTCATCTAAAAAAAAAAAAAGAAAAATTGAACAGGAGTTATAAAAACTAAACTTGGGCCAGGCCTTCCCTGTTAAATTCCTTGTTTCCCACCCTGCCTTTGCAGGACGGGAGCAATTGCAGCATTCAAGCCCTGCAGCACAGTGAGGTAATGGAGTTACAAGGCCGGGCCACGGGTGCTGTCGGGGGCAGGGGCTGCCCAGGTTCCATCGAGGTGGGGGGTGGGCTGTGGGTGGTATGGCCTTTGGGGAAGCAAGGAGGAGAGACGAATGCAGCAGTAGGCCAGGCTGGTGCCCTTGGCCAGCTCTGGGCCCCGCCATGGCCAGAGGGCCTCAGGACCTTCCCGAGGCAGGACATCCGAGGGAGCCCAACAAGGCCCCGAGGCCCTGCCCACACCCCTCGGCAGCACCCGTCTCATCTGCTGCTGTCACCATGTCTGTGGCCACTAATCCCTGTACCGCCATCCTAGGAAATCATGCTGCACTGGCTGCAGCTGTATCACACGGTTTTGGGAACAACTGAAGGTGAAAGATCATCTCCTGCCTCCTTTCTGCTGTTCTGGAGGGCACTTTGTCGAAGCCTCCTGAGGGCCAGGCCATTGATGCTGATGCCGTCAGGAGGGAAAACGTGTTAGTTTCTCACATGAGCTACAACTCCAGCATGAGTAACTTGGACATGCAGTTTGGCTTCCAAAAGAAATGTTAGTCCATCAAAGTGAGTCTTGTGGTGGCAGCAGAGATGCAAGTGATGCATTTAAAGGCTGTGTGGTCATTTCTACAGCAGAAAATCGCTGAGTCAGATACTTGGTGGGATGCTCTACTTCCAGAAACATAAATGCACCAAAACTCCAGGCTAATGTATCATAGCCGATGACACACACATATTTTGTATTACACAAGTTCTTAAGGAATTTATGGATTTTTGAAACCAGCGATTGTAGTTTGTTCAGATTTGCTTTCAGTTCCAGCACTTTGCACGATTTGATTTCCTGAATATATCATGAAGTCAGAAACAAGCAATAAGGTCAAGCTAATATACAGACAAGTATAACACATCTACTAGATACTTTCCAGGAATCCACTTGGAAAATTTCTGAATATATGACCCTGTTAGACAGGGCTTATGTTTGCTGGGATCACAGTGAGCCACAAATGTGAGAGAGGCCGTGAGGGAACCAGTTCACAGGGGAATTCCCATGGAGCAGAGCTCACTGATCTAAATGGTCTGACACCGTCTACAAAACTGTGAAAGACTGCAATAACAGCAGAGCATCAAATACCAGCTTCCTTGGTTCTCACTACTTTCCACCCCCCCCTCATGAACAGTAAAATGAATAAGGAAATATTACCTTAAAGGCTGATACTTTGAAGAATATATTTACATCACACAATTGCCATATAATCAGCAGCATTAATTGCCATAAGAATCAAGTACTGTGGGAGAAAAACCTTGCTATCAATAAGTAATTCCTTCTGGGGGGGATTTGGTAGGCTTAATCAAGTCTTATCAAAACTGCCCACCTGATGGTTCACGTTAGATTTTACTCCTACTTCAGAGCACTGCTGGGACAATGCCAGAGGGCAAATGCTCAGGGGCCTGATTCAAATCCTGTATGGCTTCAGTGTTCAGTGGAAAACAAGAGCTGGGGAAGACTTTTCTTAGAAATGGGATCACCACTCGATACATTCATGTTGTCAGTAAACATCCGCATCTGTCCAGCTCTATTATTTTCACCAAGTTGACCTTGATGCTACAGATTGCATTCATTGCACTGGAGCCAGTGCAAACTGGCTCACAGAAGGCTGCCATACTGTGTGGGAAGCCCACACACCCTACCAGAGTCTCAGCAGCACCACCGAAAATTCTTGTACCCTTCCAGGCATAATACTAACTCTGGTAGCTCCCACCACCCTAGTTGAGTATCCTTATTCTTCTCGCAGTCCAAGGGAAGTTTCTCCATGACTCAAGCAGGCCCAAGATCCAGACTTCCAGGGCTTTGCCTCCTCTGGATGATGAGTTCTCTCCAGCTCCAGGAAACGGGATCTTTTGGCCCTGGCTCCTTTAATTGAAGGAGCCAGTCCAGAGGTGCTTCTCAGCCTCTTACCTAGGAGCAGGGAGGAAGAAGGGTGATGGAGGTGGAGGAATGCACATCGTGGGACTAGCTTTACGCTGGCAGCAAGGCTACAATTGCCCCTTTCTAAGGCAATAACCTCAGATTGTGGCCAATGTCAGCCGTGTACTCCAGCAGCAGGACCCAGTCATGAAAGCTGATGATGCAGCTTAATGATCATAGCAATTGGAGGGGAAACAATAACTATTCATGCAAGTAAATTTTGGTAGATTTTTTTCTGTGTGGCACCTGAAACAGAAGTGCCTTCCTTCCCTCCCTCCCATCAGCACTATTTCTTCCATAGAGCTGTATTCAAGGCAAAGCACCTGGGACACGGATTCACCTGCAGTGGGTGTCTCACCGCAGCAAGGCAAGGGAGATCTTCTTGCTGTCAGCAGTTACAGTGACTGCGTTTTATCTAGATTCAATCTATGGATTTTAATATAGATCTTTGTTACATGAGATTGAGTACTGTTCCTATGAAAGCACTGCCTTTTGGAACAAGTTTCAGTGAGTTTATTATAGGAGCACTCATCAAATGGAGGAGTAGAGGGTGCTGGGTGGGGACAAGCTATTTTAGAAATTGAAAATGAACTCATATTTAGCATAGAGCAGCCTTATAGGAACCTTCAGACTTAAAACCAAAAAGAAATAGAAGTAAAGACTCAGGCTTTGATAAAAAACAAATGCATATCTTTATGTGATGTATGTCAGTTCCCTGTGCCCCTTAAGGAAAACTCAGCACAAACCCACCATGTGAACATAGGAAACAGCTTTTATAAATTAAGCTGACACTTTAGGTCCTAGACTAAATGCGAATAGTTTACCGAAGTGATGTGACACAGAAATATTGAGGGGGCAAATATAATAGTCTGGCTTTATTTTCACATCAGCAAGGCGCTTCATCTGAAGCAAAGGGGAAAAAAAACCGTTCATGATTTCTGCGAAGGTCTCCTGATACTGGTGCAGTCTGAATGCCATTAGTGTAAGTATCGCTGGTTATCTTGCACTGACTTGACTTTTACTGTTCCTTCCTGAAATGGAGAAGAATTATTTACCTCTAACTCTTGTGCCGGCATGCAGAGGCTGTACCAGGGAGGCAGCGAGATCGGGAACTGAAATGGGAGATACTCTCAGCTGTGAATTTCTCTTCCCACTAGATGGCCCCTATCCCTACCCATGAGCCACGGAAGGGAAGATTTCTTCCCAGCATGTAATGCTAGCTACAAAGCGATCCCACGGCGGCACACAGGCTCTGCAGGCTGACAAACCTACTGCCCTACCCCGGCATCGCTGAGGCTCGGTTTTGGAAATCTCATTCTCTGTATCTAGGTAGAGAGGAATGGCTCCCTAGCCCTGCTGTACATTCCATTTCACATACAACTCTCCACTGGAGAACCAGTGCCAAATCAGACGGTATTTTTCCAGCAAACTGTATTTGGAAACTCGGATCCTGAATTTAAAGGCAACTCCTCTGTTTTTACTGTATGCAGATATTTCACCCACACGCTGATATTTCTCTAGCCATTAGAAAGAGACATTTACCCAGTGTTAGGCAGGTCTGACACTGGCAACAGAAAGTAGGGTACATCCCTTTTTATATCTATGTACACACACTCTGATACTTAACTCTCTCAGTGCACTGAAGAGGAAAAAACTACCTCTTCCCAAAAAGTCTCCAGCTACATTTTTCTCAGAAGATAAAAAACACATATATAAGTTCCTCTTTTGCCCCAATCAGGCCAGGAAAAAAAAAGGCAGCCCATTGTAAACAGATTTACTTACAGTTACAGAGCAGGAAGGACTGGCATATTTCAGTATGTATAATCTGTTCAGAAGTGAGGACCTTTGATATAAAAAATGGGAACAAACTAGCATGGCAGCAAAATCAACATTTGTTTAAGCTCATGGAATTCAGATCCAGGTAAATAAGAACATCCCCACCCTAAATCCAGGTACTAGATGCTAAGAAAGGAATCAGATGCACAGTGAGGAGGAAACTCTTCTGTTACAGATTTTATGACATAGCCATCTCATTGCATTACATCTGCCCCGCTTTCAACTATACGTCAAAATCATATAGCCGAAGGAACTCAGGTCCTTATGGCGAAGGCATAAAATATACATACACGTTATTAAAGTTGCATTAGCTTTGTTCATTCTGCAACACAAAGCCTTGGAGATATTGTTGCCTTGAAGAGCAAAACACCAGTTTTTGTAGTTAGGAGCATAAATACTAATCCCTTCTCTGATATTCACCTACTTTGAAACTTCAACTATGTTGCTTGTGCTGTAATTTCCTTCCTTGTGAAGTATGGAGGAAATAGTGTTGTGTTTGCCTTGCAGGGCTATCTTTGAATGGTTAAAAGATGAACTCTGCCTTAAATGCATAGGGTACTGCTACTTAATAGCTCAGTATTTTTGAAAACCACTTCTTGTTCAAGAACTCAGAGGTCTCTTTAGTGATTCATCTGGTTTTCCCTTGGTCACCCTTGTGACAGGCTGTGAGGATGTTCCCGGAGGAAAGAAGGAGGGGACACTGAATGGCAGAGGGCAGGGCATGCTGCCTTTCAGAGGGACATCACAGCTGCCCATGTAGAACAACCCGGTGATGCATCCAGCCCAGCACATATCTCCCACAGTGGACCCTGCCATGTGCTCTGGAGGAAAGCACAGACATTGCCCCACATTTCAACCTGTCAGGTGGTCAATATTATACTACAGAACAAGCCCTGCATTCCTGACTGCCTCTGTCACTCTTGCCAAGGAAGAGGATTATTGAGCCCTGTAATGACCAGAATATAAATGGTACGAGCAAATCTCAATCTTTCTCCTCTCTGTACTACCCAGATTTGTACATTAGCACAGACCAAGCTTGCTTCTGAAACTCCCCAGAAGTCCTACCCGAAAGTACCAAAATCCTTGTGCAAAGATTGCACTATCACTGCAATGTGCTCCTACCTCCCCTTGGTGCTCTGGAAAGCTGTTTGCCTCTCTTGTTGGGGTGGTTAATATGCCGTTGTCTTGCCTTCCTCAATCATCCTGTCAGACTCAGCACGACTGTACTCATGATGCCCAAGGAAGAAGTACAGCCATCTCCAGACACCACACGTCCAGAGCGTTTTACGCTGACGATTGTTATAGAATCTCTGTATCACAAGATACTGAAGACATGAACATCTCAGGTCCTTTCAAGACAGGCAGCCATGAGTGGATGTGTCCAGCCATGGCTAGTCAGTGGAACACCTTGAAATTCTGGGGTCTTAGGAATAAAGGGTTACACTAATCTAATAGACAACAAAAATACAGCATATAATGTGTAAACAGTCTGCTGCTGACCAGAGCACAGGGAGCCTGAACAACAGGTAAAACCTCATCGGAGCTGATACAGGGCTACAGCCTTTCTGCCTTTCCAACATACGTGAGAGAGATCTCTTCTTTTTTCAGTAATTAGAAGTGAAGCCTTAAAATATAAAGCATTCAGTGTAATACAGCTGCAGTACTGATGTCAGATGTGCATAACCCAGAGCATGGAGAAAGAAAGCAAGCGCACATTGCACATGAATAATAACCGGTCTCTGTGAAATCATATGACCAGTTAGTTGGTGGATTAATAATTTTAGCAGCTGTTCCAACCAAACTGGCTTTGCTGAGGGAAAGCACGAAAGAAAAGCTTCCCTCTCCACCGTCCCAAGAGAGAAAGACCCTCTGCAATAGAGTCCTTAGTATCAAATAATGCATTGAACTGGAACTGCAATGTTGAATTTTTTGACGTCTCCCACACGGCAAGCAATCCTTTGAGCCACCAAAGTTTGGTCAATTAAGAAGTCCAGTGTAAGACAATACAGATATATTCATCAGGATGAATGACTTACACAATTGATTTCCACTTTCCCATCATGCTAGGCTGTTGAAATTTGATAGAATCATATATTAGGAATGAAGCTGCATATAAGCGCTTTGAGGAAAAAGAAATTTCATTTTTGATTTTTCTTTCTAAGATAACCAGAAGATTTAAATCTGGTCTCAAACACTGATATTCCCTTTAATATGAGATTTTGAAACTAATTCTAGTCCTCTGATTATAGAAAAAGACCAACTTCAAAGTTTAGTATTTCTGTCACGAAAAGGTCATCACTCTAATATTTTATCATTCTATTTCATTTTCTATCCATGGGACATGTAGGACATGAAACTTCTGACTTGGAGAAAGTAGGGTCAGTTGAGGTCACTTGTTCAGTTTTTAAAGCTTTAGGCAAGACACCCCTCAAAAAGGGGAGCAAGTGCATTGTAGAGATTGATGCTGATTGTCTCTGTGAGCTAACAGGTCAGCTGTGGTCCATCAATAAAGCCTTGAGGTCTGTACAAAGAGGATCCAGATTTTGGATGAATCCGAGCACACAGATGCAGGAACTTCCACAGTAAATCAGCCTTTGGCAGGTATGTCAATGCTTCATATTGTGTTTCTTCTTAGTAACACTACTTAGTGTGCTAGGATCCAGAGCCTGAAATTTCTTTGGCTGTCTAATGAAGAGTAAAATCATTGGAAGAAAAATGTCTTGAAGCACCATGGAACGTGTTTTAGGTGTCACATTTCCACAGAAATTTCAACTTGCTGAATATCAGATTACTGACACTTCTTTCTCTCTGAAAAGCACACCATGATCTTTTCCAATCCTTCTTAGAAGAAGAGTTTCCATGTTCAGAAGCAAGATTCTTAGGGAGTTAGTGAGACAGTTTGCCGTTGCTGATAACTTTCCAGGACAGGTGCTCAAAGCAATGGTGGGCAGTTACGGGTCTGCACTTGGGCATAAGTGCTTAAGTCTCTACTGTAGTTAAGTCTCTTCCTAAGCAAACCCATGACGTGCCAATCATAGGACAAGTCAGAGCTCAGGAAATGTCTCTGAAATGCTGAGGAACAGCATAGTGATTTTAAAGGCAGTTTACGTCAATGAAATTCTGCACCTGAAAGGACATACAGATAATCTGTATATATCTTTAAAGCCCTCACAGGATTAAATTTAAAATTATCAACTATGACACTAATGCTTTGATCTCAAAGAAGAGAACACACTGCTTCTGAGCAGGAGCTGTAGACAAGCCTCAAACTGTCTTTTTCCAAACAATAACAACAAAATGGGTTATTAATCAAAGTTTTGCTTCCCCTTCCTCAAGTGTCCACCTAGCAAAACTCTATTTCCAGGACAGAGAAACTGAAAGGCCAGAGGCATACAAGCATCCAACATCATCCATGTTCTACATGTTCTTGGACACAATAAAAAACCAGAGATGTGTCTAAATGCCTTTAAGGAACCAGTATTTTATTCAAAAGTTTGAGACACTTTGAAATATAACTGAGGTGAACTTCCTCAGCACACCTTGACAGAAAGTTGTTGTTTCTCTCCTACCTACCACATTATTTCTGAGCAGGAGCTAGATTGGCAAAGGTTGGAAAAACAACAGGTGTTGAAAAAAAGCTGGGAGGAAAAAAAGCTGGGTTTCAGCAGAAACTATGAAGCACTTTTCTAATCCTGGTGGACGTTCTCTGCAGGCTTCCAAAAATATGGCCCTGAAAAGATCAAAATATTATTTGCTCTTGCAACAGTTCCTCCACAAAGTGTAACATAATGCCTGACTTTCCTCTAAATTCTCTCTATGTGCCTGTCCTTTGACTGGGTGCTTCTCTGATCAGAGCATTCTTGGCACAATTCTAACATGTACTTGTGATTAATTAATTGTAATCAAAGAGGGACCTGTAGGCACAAACAGATTGCTTTCATCCTGGGAGAAAACATTGCCTTTCTCATGTCCCATATCTGCAAAGGAAACAAGAGCCCAAACACCACCCATTGTCATCTATCTGTTGGAAAATTTACATTCAGCGGCAAAATGATGGGGAAAACAACAACATGTCCTACCCAAGAACTCCAAGTAAACTTCCATCCCCATGAGGACATCAATGTTGAGAAGACCATGTCTCAGCTACTGGAGATAACTACTGGTGAGTTCACTGCTGCCCATAGACAGCACAAATCTAGTGCTCCCATTGAGTAACAAAGAGCCCTAAAACAGCAATTTCTGCCCCCCAAGCAACTCTCTGTGATCAAAACACACTCTTCTCTAAAAACCTCTCAAAATAAAAAAACAAAAGCCAAACTCCAGAGGAAGGGAACAGAAGGAAGGAGTTGGAGGGGATGAGCCTAGACAAGGTTCCTCCATTTTTCCACTTCCACACCTACGTTAGGACAGCCTGCATCACCTGAGAAACTTAGTCTGGGTACAAAACCGACCAAATACTGCTTCTCTTGGAAGGTTTCTGGTGCAATCATACACTCGGACCAAATCACAGAATCATAGAATTACAGAACAGCCCAAGTTGGAAGGGACCTTGAAAGGTCATCTTGTCCAATCTTTTGAGGGAAAGGGAGCATAAATAGTATTATCTAGCACTCTGAGCTATCACATCTTGAAAAACTCTAACGATAGGGGCTCTACCACATCCTTGAAGAGACCATTCTTCTTAGATGCTTATGTTCCTTAGAAGCCGCCTGGTTCTGGGGCCAATCAAGACAGTAAAGAGCCATCCTCCTGCCCATTGAGGCAAAGATTTTGACAAGACAGCAAGTATAAGTAGCTACTCATGGGAAAATAATAACAACTGATCTATGACCAAAACCAGCCTGCATGACTTGGACATGCAGGACAGTGAAGCATGTTAATATGACACACTCAGAAATGTGCCTCTTCTGCCCTTTGTGAGTGTTGAGTGTAACAGAGGATATTTTCAACCCCTCAGGAATCTGGTTTCTTCCAGAAGAAACAGTATTAACATGCTGAAAGGGTGATGACTAATGCTGGACAAATTAATTTTGTTGCAACATTTGTTTTATGAAAAGCCTTAAACGAACCTATTTATTTTATTTCCAGAAAGCGTTGCTCCTTACTGATGACTGACTTTTACTGATGGCATCCTTAGAAACCCACAAATGATTGGTTTGGGGGTTGTCAATGTGGCTATTTGCAGGTGATGAAGAAAGGAAGTAAATAAGAATATCATTTGACATTTCATTAGTAATGCTAGAGATGGCTGTGCACAGAACAGAGGCAATGAATATTGCACCTGCTGGAGTGCAAGCAATAGAGGCAAATGCATAACCTGCTCTGACCTCTAGCCTTCATTACCCAGAACAATATGCCATTCCCTGTATCCAAAATCATACTATGCTTGTGATAGCAGCAACCAGTGGCTGGATTTACATCTACCCAGCCGGAGTTAAATTGCTATGATTCAGCTACCTCCTTCCTTTCTCTCTTGAACATAACCTGTCTTCTAGCTAGACTGCTGCCTTTCCAGTTGGGAATAAGCCACTGTTTTAAAGAAAAAGAACTGTGTGGGTGGAATGAAATGCTTGCAGGATACAGTGCTCTGCCATTTAGATTTTTTTTTTCCCTAATAAAGAGGGGGTGCAAAAAGGCGCTGGAATCCAAAGCACAAACCCAAGTGTGCAGCTGCATCTTTGAGCATCTCTCTTGATCATTTAGATAACTAGGTTAAAAAAAAAAAAAATTGAAATTTCCAGATTAACTACAAGAAATCTGTGGTGACTAGTCCAAATATTTTAATAACAAAGATTAACAGTAAAGAGAAATTCCTTTATAAAGATTGTGACAATTCATGCAGTTTACAGTGGTATAAAGAAGATGAGACTTTGGCCCTGTATGAACGCGTAATCAATCAGTGAGCTACCCTGTGAACAAAAAGACATTTCCTTGTACTTGATACTTGAGGAGATTATGAGAAAATGATATGTTTTGTATAAAACAGAGTGCAAAGGCTTGTGCGTGGAAGGAAAGGTTACATGCACAACCCATTATTAAGAAGAACCTTATTTTTCTGCTGGTCATATAGTTCTTAACTTCAAAATAAGAGCCTATCTTAAACATTTTCAGTTTTCTGTATGGTAAAGGTGATAAAAATTCTTTCCCAGCTCCATCCTTGCATGAGGCATCCACATTTGGCTCTAACAGGACCAGTGGGCAATCTCAGTGAGAAGTGCACTGGGAGAAGCTGGCATGTGGAGTTTACCAAAAGTGAACTGTCCTTGTTTCTTCTGGCAGAGCTCAGTCAAGTAATACAATCTCCCTGTCCCACAAACCATCACAGCTGGGTACATCATCATGGAAAGTATAAAGGTGTTAAAG
The DNA here is from genome assembly GCF_029207755.1 of Chamaea fasciata. Taxonomy (NCBI): domain Eukaryota; kingdom Metazoa; phylum Chordata; class Aves; order Passeriformes; family Sylviidae; genus Chamaea; species Chamaea fasciata. Next base: position 18,165,325 of record NW_027094087.1, on the reverse strand, counting down.
AAATGGCTGAGGCTTTGTAATAGATCTGGGCTTATTTTGACTAAGGAAACAAGGTTTATGTTTGTACAACATCTAGAAGGATAGGTAGTGAATACACTTACACACTTATCTGTGTGTACATAAGCATAGATATAAAGATAAAAAATACATAAGCATGATATATCCTCCTTTACTAGTAGGATTAAAAAAAAATTCTTTTGGGTCCAGCAACTCTCATCTCTCTTTATAGAGCTGACCAGTCTCTGAGAATATCTGCTTTCTGGCTTAGCTCCCTCTCTTCCTCTTTTGGCCACTTTCCTCCAAAGAACAAATTACTTATACTGGTTTATGCCTGGATTAATTAAGGTCTCATTCCAGTGCAGATGGAAGTCAGTTCTCTTATTGACTTGGCTGTTCACATGCACACAAACACCTTTACAGGACAGAATTCAATGGCATCTGGGAAACTTGCTTTAAGGCATGACCTGATGGTGATGATGAGAAAACTAAACAGTCCTTCACTGGAAGCTTGTGAGGAGTAACTATGCTGGTGGAAGCACTGCCTAGGTGCTGCATTAATGGCACAGCCCTTCCTAGAGGCTCAGGCAATGCTCAAAGCATTCAGCACAAGCTTTACTACCTGGCCATGAGCTCACATCCAAAGTTATTCTATTGGTATTTCACTTGCAGCTTAGCCTTGCTCTCCACTTAACCTTGCTCTCCAATTCAAAGGATTATTTCAAATAGTGAGGAACAGAGCTACCAGCAGTGATCACTAAGGCTGCACTTAGGGTCCCTGGTAGTACAGCATTTGTGGCACTCATCAGATGGGTGAGAGACACAAGCAAATTCACTCAGGTAGAAGGAGGAGTTGAACCACTGTCCCTGTAGGTAGCTACAAGCCATGATCACAAATCTCTAAGATGTACCAACTGTAGTCTCACCTCCCTTCCAGATTCTCTGCTGCATGACAAATGGTCAGTGAGACATGTTCAGTTGATATAAACAATGCCTTTGACAGTAAATAAAACATATCTGTCAAAAAATAGTGTTTAGCTGTACTCCAGTGTCATTTAGCTGTTTATGAAAATATTGGCCCAACCCAAAAAAAGCCCTTATCAAGTTTCAGTATAAAACAAAAACAGAAAGATAAATAAAGAAAATGAAACCTTTCTGAAATTGTTTACTGTTATTAAAGCTTTAAGAGGGCAAGGGGCAGGTGGGGTATCTGAAACAAAAGGAAGAAATGCAACAATCACCTGTAAAAGTGAACGGTCTTAGTCTCAGATCTGTGCAGAAATCAGTCCGAGAAGGATGGCTTCTGGTCCCCTCTGAATCACACCTTCACTTTGCAAAGCAGTTATAGAAACAATATCTAGTCTTACATAGCACTTAAAATCTGCAGCAGTTGAAGTACAGGACTCATCTTTTGGATGACTTACGCATTAAATATGGAGTCAGGAGTTCACAATTTGTTCTCTAAAGAGGAAAGAGAAAGTAGCAACAATGCTCTTGTTTTGTCCAGTTAAAATCAACACTTTCTGTGGCACTGAGTAAGACAAGAAGCAGTTTAAGCTACAATGTCAATCAAAATATGGTCAAGATGGGATGCACAGAGTCCGGGGATTGCACATAAGCATGTGTTTAAAACCAAAAATGCACCTTTGCTGCTGCGTTCACCCAGGCTAATGTCCTTTGAAGTGCTTCTTTTGAACCATAGTCACTGGATCAGGGCCCAGAGAGAAACAAATTCCTGGCTCCTGTGAGCTTTGCAACCTGCTCACAGGTGTATAAATCTCAAGGCACCTCATCTAATTACAGTTTCAAGCAAAATATCAGAGGAAGTAGTTTTTAAAAAATGTTGCCATCACTCCTGCCACATAGATATTTATGATCTCATCTCTGTCTGCAGGGTCAACACTTCCACCTAGAGGTGGTTTTCTATAAGAATGTCAAATTTATGTTGACGCTTTTGTAGAGCCATTCTGCAGAAATGAATGAACCGGAGACTGGGTAAAGCTCATGCCCGCAGCCAATTATTCCTGTTTGGCAGGACTCCTTCCTTCTGTTTTTAAGTTGTGGCTTATCATTTCCCTGTGATTCACTCACACTTCAGTGCTAACCCAATGTACAGATCCAGTGCAAAGCTCAGAGTACTCCAGTGGGTGAAGCCAGCTGTCAGTTCTGAGGAGATAAAACCTGACCTGTTTACTCTTAAACTGTTTCTTCCCTGGTTTGCTGTAGGGCTAGATACTATGTAAAGAGAGCTTTCTCACTCTTTTATTGGTGATCACTCCTAAAGTCTCTTCTGGGTGAGGATGAAATCTTCCTTCCTGCTCAGTTGGAGACATCTGCAAGACTTCATCCTTTAAACACAATTCAGAAGTGTTGCATGGGGTCCTCTACACAGAGGTGAATTTTACAGCGCAGTGGCACATCGATTCCTTTAACGCATGCATGTTGTCTCTGAAAATCCAGCAATGTTCTTAACTGCAGAAATTATCAGTTAGCATAACATTTTTGCATTCTGTGTTTTCATGAGCATACCTTGTACCTTGGTATAACTTTAGGCATATGCAGATACAGTTTCTCTATTGACAGCAGAAGAATGGTTCACATTTATTTTGGCTTTGTGACTTAATACAAAGACAAGGGGTCAGAGTATTTGTTTTAAAAATAGCAAATTATTTTCAGCTTTAAGCTTTTTTTAAACAATTGGCATTATATTATTCTGAATTGTGAAAACCTCAACAACAGCACTGTTCTTGGAATACCAGGAAAGCTACATCTGTCAAAACCAGTGCTGTCCAGACTATGAGTCCAAATCCCAGTCTCATTGAAATCACTCATACAATTTAACTTAATTTCAAAGAAGCTGAAAATGTATTACCAACCATAATTACTCAAAAACTGGAAGAAGCCCCATATTCCCAGGGACTTTCTACAGAAAGGGTTTTGCAGAGCTTAACAGTATGTAACTTTTCTGAACGGTCTGATGGGAAACAGCCTGCTTTGAATCTCCACGTTTACACTACCATTCTTTTTTATCTGAATGTATTTTATAAGAAAAGTTGAGTACCTGAAATTCATAAATTTTAGAAACTTATAAATAAACAGCTTGTTGGGTCTTTGGGTGTGGTTTGTTTTGTTTTGGGGTTTTTTTTTTTTCAGAAAGGCTGTTCAGCCAGCAACTATGTGCTGAGGAGGTTAGAGAGCTGTGGTGTGCCGAACAGCACCCACCAAGCTCCCTGCTTGTGCTGGGCACAGCACAGATGCCTTTCCCCCACCAGGACCTGGAGCCATGGCACCAGGCAGGTCACACTCCACAGAGATGCTCCCCTCAGCCAGCATCCTGCTGCAAACCCTGGATCACCAGCCCTGGGGCTCACAGAAGCTCCTCCTCAGTCTTTCCATGCCATGTTTCAAAGATGGTCCTGCTTTTTCTTCTGGTTTTCTGAAGGAAGAGGCGCAAAAACATCCTAGGTGTAAAACAGGGATAACTGTTGCTTCTACCTTTCAGAAATCCCATGAAGATGCACCGGGGCTGTTAAAGTCTGTCTGAGGTCTGAAACTTGCTGACATGCAACATCCAGAAAGCACAATACAGAAACAAATGAGATCTGTATCAGAGAAATAAAGCTTTTGGGTTGCTGTCTGAGTCCTTGAGGCCTGTACTCTGACAGCTGTGCAGAGATGGAATCACCACTGAAGATATAGACTTCTATAGAAGTGGAGAGGGGAACTTTCTTACTCTAACTGGGTAACCCATCTTGGAAAGAAAAACATAATCACATGGAGAAAAAAGTTGCTACTATGTTTGGGTTTTTTAATATTCTGTTATGCACAAAGTCAATAGCTACCACCTGGGTCCACATGGTATGTTTGATAGTAGGGGGGGTGTGAATGAGGAAGATTAAGGGTTGTAGAAGCACAGTTGTGAAACTATTCAGCTGATTTATTTGAATGTCCTGGTGGTTTTAAGCATGCTTCTTCCTTTTTGTCTTTTTTTTTTTTTTTTTGAGAAAATGTGTTGGATGCAATCCTGGTCTCTCCAGGATGAATGGAAAAGAACATTGACTCACTTTGTGTGGGCACTGTGGAAGAAAGTGGTGGGATTTTTTTCAGGGAGAACTTAAATAACAGGCTGGATGGACCAGCGTAGTGAAAGACGACCGAGACTGCTGTGCAAAAGTGGTTGGCGGTGTTGTGATTTTTTTTTTTTTAAGAAACTAGGGCAGAAAAAATATTGTAGGTGGCTTGTTACTTCACTGAGGGCTGGGGATGGCGGGGTGAGCACAGCCATTTTGGAAAGCTGAGCGAATAGGACAGTGTCATTGAGTAATGTGCTGAGCTAGGAATATGAGGAGCTACATTTTATTCCCATTTCTAGTGGTAAAGGCAGGTTCATGCCCGGCAAAACAATTTACCTGTGTTGCCTTCTCTGAGTCCCTTTTCCATGGCCATCTCTCAGGATTGCCCTGCAGGGCAAAGCAGCATTTCTGACTATTTCTCAAAGTATGGTTTAGCAAGAAAACCCTAAATTGTTTTAGACTCCCTCTCCCTCCACCTTTCCAGCAGCCACCCTGCTGCTGGTGCTTTCACCTCCCTGCCCAACGATGTGGCTCTATCCATGGCAGCTTGCACTGTGTGCTCAGGGATCCTGACTTCGCTCCTGGCAGCGATGACTTGGAGAAATCCTCAACAATCACCTGAAATGAAGCCTTTTACGCGCACTTCTGGCAAATCCATCTGATGTATTGGCTGTCCAGTTCTCACCCTCTCCTGTTGTAACATAAACAGTAAATAATGAATAGAAATGGCAGACACTCACTAGGGCTAAATGCTATCCAGACCATAAAACTCAAACAGAAACAACAAAGAAATGTTCCACTTTGTAATTACAGCTGGAAATATTTCAGGCATTAGAAGTGTGAAGTAATATCAATAAAAAGAGAAAGTGCACTCAGGAGCCTAAAAATAAATAAATATTTATTTGAAAAGTGATCATTTCATACATTATGTTCACAGTCTCTTCAAAAGAGGCTGAATATTTGCTGGTTAAGCCAGAGACCTGTGACTTGGCCATGGGTAAAACTGCTCAGTAGGTTGATGTGCTGCAGGCAATTTATACTTTGCTCTTCGTCCCAGTTTTAAGGCATAATGATGCCTGAAAGCCACTGCCTGAGAACCACTTTTTTACACCAACAGTATTCAGCCTTTTGACCTCAACTGACCATACCTTTCCTCTTCCATCAAATAAGCAGAAATTTCTCTCCAGTGTTCCTGATCTCATGCTTTCCCAACACTTGAGGAGCATGTCATACAGCCCCCAACAAGCAACTTGGCATAGCTCCACAGTCAACCACATAAATAAGAGAACATCTCTGTTTTGGTCACTTAACATATCTATGTCTTGTAAGTACAGTTTGAGGTCCCTGAAAAAGAAGGTATAAAGAAGAAAGCTGAGAGATACTGAACCTCTGAGCTGGGAACATTGTTGGTTCCCTCTCCATGTTTGACAGGCTTCAGGAAAAATCAGGAGCAAACAGTGGACTGGGTTAAATCCTGTGACAGGGCTGAACTCTGCCTACAAAAATTATTACATTTTTTTACTATATATTGTGGCAATTTATTGCTATCCCATACTTGATCTGCACATTTTTCACAGCCACAATAACAGTAACAAATGTGTAATTTTTTTTTTTTTTTTTTTTTTTTTTTTTTTTTTTTTTGTCATTGTATTGGGTTTGTGGGGCAATGTTTTGGTAAAGGGGGAACTAAAGGTATAGAAAATCAAGAGCGAAGTTGAGGCTGGGAAGAAGGGAGGGATAGGGGGAAGGAAAATCTTAAGGTTTGTTTTTCCCCAAGTCAAGTCTGTTTTGCCTATGAGGGTAAGAGGTGCGTGATCTCCCCCGTCCTTATCTCGACCCATGAGCCTTTCCTTTTATTTTCTCTCCCCTGTGCAGGAGGGGAGTGATAGTGCTTTGGTGGGCATCTGGCATCCAGCCAGGGTCAATCCCACACACACATAATAAAACCAACACTATTCACCTGTGAGCGACACCAGCAGAGTCTTGCTGTTCTTAACTGTAGTAACACCAGAGATCTCTTTTGCTGGTTAGGTCAGCAGTCACATCTCTTCAATTCCTACTGTGGAGTAGGGTATGATCAATTTATTTAGGTTCCAGCAAGTCATCTTCCAGGGAATAGTAGATTTTTATCATCACAAGAGAAGAAATGTAATTCCTTTATCACAGAAGATAGGCAGGCCTGTGTCTTAGAGATTAGTGCTATGATGAACTCTACACTTTAATGCAAATGAAGATATTATGTCCATCCTGAAAATATATAAATAAGATGTAGGAAAAGATCCTTAGCAGCTTAGAGTCTGTTGATTTCAGTAAGCTATATTAATTTGCATGAAATGTAGGTCCAGGCCTGCATTTCCAGTGCATCCTTCTCACATGGAGAACAGAAAAAATATAGAAAACACGAGAGGAATCACAGTAGCTCTAGTCCCTCAAACTGAGTACTAATCAAGATTACAGAGACATAAAACAGAGAGAAAATTATGGATCCTATTTCTCATTGTGTATATTCTTTTCTTGGGATTTTTAAAATTTTTCTCCATTTGGGCTAGGCACAGGTGCATAGGATGTAGATCGTATCTTTATGGCTTCCTCTGATTATCCCTCTAATAATGCTTATCAGTTGCTGATTTAAAAAGAACAAGTCTTCGAGTAATTGATGCCTTATCTGCAAGAAAGAATTCTCTTGATAGTAAGTGTCTGAGCAACACAAAACCAATTAATATTTTCAGTAACTTTTAACTAAAGAGAAATGCAATCTAATTTCTAGTGATAAAACCTCAAAACTCAACTGTTTTCCTAATTTTTAATAATTTACAGCCTTTCCCCAGTAGAAAGCTATGTGCGGTGATCAGAGTGGTTGTTAAATGAGATGAGATGAACTTTCTGACACTCTTAATTAATTGTCCCGTGCCCATTGGTCTGTGCCTAATAGGAGCTTGTGGTGGCCTCATGAACAACGATATGGAAAAATATAAGAAAAAAAAAACCACTGTTATCTACAGCTGATGAATCTAGTCTGTTTTCTAAAGCTGTTCTTCTGCCTTCCCTGAAGAGCCAGACCCAATTTTCTGGATTCCAGCTAGAGGTTTGAGTTTGAAAAACAGAGAACCATTGTGGACACCAAATCCCATCCACTGAAATCACAGGCAGCCATTCATCTGTTGTCACTGTCTGCTTATCCCACATCCTCAGTATGCCTTGCTTTTCCACTGGAAATCCTTGATTCACAAATGCTCTAGAAGAGGCCCAAAACTTGACAATGTTCTCCTGTAGTTCAGTGGTGAATTGTTGAAAACACTGGTAAGAAATGATTTTTGATTAAAGGTTACATCGTAATTTTTCTGTAAGAAGCCTTGGGACAATAACATGGAGGGTGGTTGTCCTTGCCCATATTCCCTGAGTCCTCAGTAGTGACAGCTATAAGTCAGAAAGACCAATTGCAATGAGGTGGTGCTACCATTTCTCCTCTTTTTCTCCATTGAGAGCAACAAATGCCAGATCTGACTTGCCTTTTCCTAGAGAGGTGAATGGGATGATTTCATGAGGATATGAGGAAACCTTGACAGTTTAAACAATATATATAGTAGCTAATGTTTGAAAAAGTCAAACAAATGGAGTAGTTTCACTGTCAATAAAAATAAATGATCTAGAACAGTAGCCAAATCATGAAGAAAAGAATACTCTGAGAAAATGGGTGTCAATAAAAAAAGCCATTCTGGAGTTATGAAATTCTTTGAGAGGTTTTATAGAGAAGAATACACAGTAAACAGCCATCAGTCCAAACTGAAACACAAATTAAGACTGAGTTAATTATTTTCTGGAAGAAAATCTATTGTGACTCCTTTTACTTTTTGGGGAAGACAAGTTAAATCTCTTAAGGTAAATTCAAGCTTCCCTGTACTTGTATGTTACATGACATCTGTGCAGATGATCTGAAGACACTTAAAAACAATCTGGTAGTTTGCATTAATATTTACAGAATTCTGCTAAGGTTATTTTCTATGAGGTAGTAAATTGCAGGACAGTTCCCTAATTAATAACCCATTTCTTTTCTCAGACTCAGGGCTAAATTCAGTGGTGAACTCTATGACCATGTGACACATACCTCAACAGCTTCTCGCTGGTCTCCCTTCCAAAGGGACCTCTCTGGTGCCACCACCCTAAGAGAAGCAGAACCACTTTAGGAGAATAAATGAGAAAAGAACCAATGTCAAGGCTAAAATTGACCATGGGGAATTTACACGGATCAAAAACTGTACCTTGACTGACAGCAGAACATTTTGAATCCATCTAGATGTGAGGTGGTTTAACTTGCACTGGATCAGCTGAAGACACTCTGGATTCAGTGAAGATGCATAATTTTGTCCTAAAGGATCAAATTCAGACTTTAGTTAATTCTTGCCAAAAATACTAATAACCAGATAAAAGTATGGCTGCAGGCATGAAGGAATGTGTGGACATGGACTAAATTAGGGAGATGCTTGTTTTGCAGTCTTTTATAACACTGTTCTTTTGTCTTTTTAGTACCTCTATCATACTCAATTTGTACAGTCAGATGGTCCAAGCTGCAATGCCTTGCAACTTATGTGTTTTTTCTGACTAATCTGTGATCAATCTGATAATGTCTTCAGTTACCTGCCCTAACATTTCTTGCCTATATTTGATTGCTTTTCTTGCCCCCAGATCTTCTTTTTGAATATACTTGTAATTTAACACACTGTGAGTCTGATCTGACCCCGTTTTTGTGTATCTTCAAAGGCCTACAAGGTATGGATACCTACATCTAGACTAGTTTTTCTTTACTGTCAGTGGAAGGAATCAGGTACTTACAAGATATGATTTATATCACCTATTTTAGACCTACAGTAGATGCAATGAATCACGACCTCAATGTGTTTGTTTTGCCTTCTGTGGACTCAGAGGAAGCCTGGAATGACTTGTTAAACTGTGGATGCCTGCAGGTGAGATACCTACAAAACAGATATCTATATAATATTAGATAGGTCCTACCTTGGATTGATAGCCTTGTCATAACGGTGGTGTGGCTTTCCAGAAACTCTTTTTATTCATCCCCAAATATTCTTACTGTTAAGAGGAACATGTATCTTTTGATGGTTTGAGGTATTTTTGAAATTACATGTGTTTTTCCTTTTTACCCTTTTCCCTTTTCATTCTTCCTCTTAGTAATGCTGCTAAACAATACATTGAAAAGAAAGAGCAAAAGCTCATCTTCTACCAGGGATGTGATGTGTTGGGTTAGTCAGACAAATGCTGGCTTGGATTTGTATACTATGTGCAAGGAATTTATGCTGGAAAGTTGGTCTTCCAATCTAAAATACAACTGTTCTTTAATAATTCCCAGCCTCTTTAGAACAAGAAGGCAAGTCTATGTTTTCCTGTGATTCATCATTTCGTGAATCCTGAATTTCTCTTTAGGTAAATCCTAATTTAGCGAAATTTTGGGTTTATCTGTAGCCTCATAACAATTTGCTGGGGCAGAGCTCATATAGTCATGGACTCTATGGTTCAATACTTGTGTTTTGCAGTATCCAAACTGAATTGATGGTGGAGTCCAAAGAGTCTACAAAGAAGATGGGAGGAGAGCTCAGCAACACCATGAGGTGAATAGCCAGTTGTCTCAAAGAACAGCTTGGAGACTCCTTCCCTTGCGACTCAGACATGCTATTTGTTAGAAGGCAGAAGGAATACAAGAAGTAAATCAAATTATCAGCATTGCAATGTCAAGGAAATGTCCAGTGTGATAAGAAATAAGGGAGATATATTCACCTGCTTTCAGAGAATTTAGTCAGGAAGAAGTATACAGATCTCCAATGCAGAACTGCAGATACTCAGTGCAAAAGCTACCTCTATCTCAGCACATGACAGTGAGAGCTAAAAATCCACCAAAGGCATTGACAAAAAACAAATAACTTCAAAAGCAAATTTCTCAAAGAAAATACTGTGAATTAGATATGCTGAATGTGTAACAAATGCCATAGCAGAGAGCTGCACAGGCTCTTAAGTCATCCAGAGAAAAAGGAGAGAGAAATGACTGAAGAGGATTCTCAGAATGAATCTGGAGCATGTCTCAAGATAGCAGATCTCCAAGTTAGCTTCAGAAAGCTTCCAATGAGCAGCATATAAAGGGAACTGTGGCATTTACCTACTGTGAGGACCCACAGAGGTCAATCCAGGGGAGACAGGGTTCCATGCTTGTGTCAGGGTGGTAGAGGAAGTACACTGATTCAGCCTGAGAATATCCTAATCAGAGAGTAGGATGACAATCATGGTAAACCCAGACTCCTGCAAGATCTCCCTTTTGCCATCTCCCATGGAGATCTAAGCAGTCCATGCACAGCAAAACAGAGCCAAGAACCACTACATAGTGTCTATCTTACTTAAGCCATCTAAATAGTATTTAGCTAGAGATAAGGGGAGCAGAAGGAAGTTTGTTTTTTGCCCTGCATTCATTAGACTAATGCACTATGTATCTTCTCTTGCTCAGTATAACAAACTTAAGCTTGTGGGGGGCATACACTCAGAGATACATAAAGTTTAGGAGCGTGTCTAACCCAAAGGGCAATGCTAGCATGGAAACACATGGTCTAGTTTTGGATGTCAGCTATGAGTAAGCTGACAACAGACAGTTTCTCCCTTCTGCATCAGAAAAGCTCTGGAGCAACCTTCCAGGAGGAAGATGAGGGAAGGAAAATTATCTGGTAAAGTGATACGTTTATAAAAGAGATGGTGTGACCTGTTTGCCCATGATAGAAGAGAGATGAACACAAGGATTTTTATGCAAAGCAAGGTGATGAATACATCAGTTAAACCCAAGCAATGGCTTTTGTTTATTGCAGCCTTTGGAGCACTTTCCCATTATCAATCACTGCTTCCAGCAAATCCTTATTAAAAAAAAAAATTATCACAGACACAATAAGTGTGGGAGGAGAGGAAAAAAGACAGCATGGGACAGGGTGGGGAGGATGCGCATGCACTCTGGCTGAATGCTGCACTCCTAGGTCCAAACTACCTGAAGCAAAAAATATATATATATCAACTTGTGAAAGCAGCAGCACAGCAGTACCCATGGGATCGAGTGCTGGCCTAGCTCCAAGGAGAGCAAGGTGCAGTTCAGGTCTTGGTGTGCTGGACGACCTTCACTGAATCCCTTTATCTCATGAGGTTCCCCGTCAGCAGTGATCATCAGTGTTGATGATTACAGCCCCTTTCCTCAAGGGCTTTGAGATCTACAAATATAAATTACTGCATCAAATAGATCTTGTCACAGATTTAGTGACAGGAGATTTCATTGTAAACTTTATGAAGTGCAATACTGTAAACTCTTATTTCTACATGAATAAACAGGACCTTGGGTATGTTTTTAAAACTGTTTAAGGAGTAAACGCTTAAAACACCTTTTAAATATCAGCCTTGGCTATTAAAAAAAAAAAAAGGAAATTGTAATCTAAATCAGAAACAAAATTGCTCAGGAAAGCATAAGTATAAATAGATGTTCACAAAAAATGGCAAAATATTTTGCCTTAGATTTTTGTCTCTACAACTATGTTACCAATATTTTTGAGAATGTACTGACTAGCACTGGGGTTAAGATACTGACTAGCACTGGGGTTAAGACTCCCACAATGTCCTTTTAATAAAAGAAGTTTTGGGTTCAGCTGACTCTGGTCTGATTTAGCACCCAAGAGAAAACTAGTGATGGTGGTTCATCTTGCTTCATGCTTCTTTAACAGGCTACCAAGAGCTCATACACAAAGCCAAACGTTAAGATTTCTAGACTGCCACACTATATAGACAAGGTATTGCAATTCTCGTCTCTGGGTATTTTCTTTGTATATTTTCTCTCTTTATCTTGTCCAAATATCCTTGCCCCCAACAGAGAGCAAGATGCAGCTACCTGCAACCCATTAGAAGATAGACAAGGAGCAACTGGGCTACTCACACCTTCCAGGAAAAGTGCACACATTAGAACTGCATAATTTTCTAAAGGCTGAGCCAGTGGTTGGGATTAGAGCTCTGCAGATGGCTTCCCTCTCCACTTACCTTACCTTTTGTCCTATATGTTTAGGGCTGAGCTTGCATTCACTGCGATGGGCTTTGTTTTGTAGGAACTTAAGGGCTATGTTACTTACTAAAAATAAAGCTGACCTGGCACTACTGGTGAGCATATTAATCACCTAAATTTGTTTTGGCACATACCTTGTATTTGGGATGAGGAAAACATAGTGTGCATTTGACTTTGTTTCACTGCATGACTGAATGACTGAATTTCTTCTTGGCAGGTTTTATTCCAACTGAATTCTTTTCTCTAACTGCTTTTGTTATAAAACTGCTTTCTTCTTGTTGAAGAAACAATAAAATTATTAAAAGATGCTAACCCAGAATGAAATGTTAAAAGTGAGGTCATATGAAATATATTTTTAATATAGTTCTCTTTGAGATCTTATTCTTTTATTTTTTCTTTCTTTCTTTCAATGACAAATTAATGCAGCATCAGTCAGTTGTAAGACACTCCTCCCACTCCCTACATGGGACGGCAGACCAGTGCAATCAGACCTGTGGCATTTTATACCTGCTTCTGTTTGAACAAATACAATTAGAGGGCAGGGTAAGACACAAGGCAATGGCCTATCAGGCCCTTTGTCTTTATGGGTGATAGCTGTGCATTGCCCTTACAATTTGGGCAGGAGTCCAGCAGTCAGAGTTGACACAGCTGGCTTCTAGAGGTAGTCTTGCTTTTCCATAATGTAAACTATGATAAGGTCTATATTGTAAACCTATGTTGAGACTGAAACCGATTATCACAATGTATTTGGGAATTATAACTGACACAGTGTAATTCCTGCTAGTTGCTGCACTCAGTAGATTTAGATACAGTTGAGAACATGGCGTGGCATTATTTCCTGCCTGGGAATTTCCTATTTGTTCATCTCTTTATGCCTTCAGAGAGAGCCTAGAGCATATTAAGAGGTTTGATAGATACCAACCATAACAGGTTTAATTTATAATAGTTTACAGGTTCTAAACAAGCTTTTGCCAATAAATTCCATCAATTGATCCTAACTTCCTAAAGCAAAATTCGCTGCCTAAACCAAAATGTTTAATTTTTTTCTTGCACTCCTGGTTGACTTTTTTCAACTTCTGGTCCTTGCTTTTAAATAACAAGAACATGTGTATGGTGGAAAATGCACCAGAAGACTTTGGTTGGCATGAAAGAGCTACATCATCTTGAGTAGCAGACACAAAACTTCATTTGTAAAATGCACAAGTAATTATGTGGCTTAATTACACGGTCTATCCAGGTAATTGCAGGTGAAATTAGGCATGGTGTCATGTGCTAATGAGGATTACAGCTACACTGAAATTTTTGTGTGTATGATTGCATTGATTAAGATATTTTAAATCTGCTCTTAATAATAAGGATTATTCAATTGTCTGGTCTAAACTACTCCCAGCAGGGTGAAAGTCTACCATCACAGAAGTTTAGCACAAGGCCTTTTCATCACTGATATTTTTCAAGCAGAAATTAAATGTGAGCTCTTTCTCCTCCACTGCTGGTCCAGTCACTCTGTAAAAAGCTGCCTTTTTACAGAGACATGCCTAAAAAGCAATGATCCATTCCTCTTGTGCCAGGAATAAACAGGAGAAATCAGGAAAATCGCTGAGGTCCTGCTGCCACTGTCATGTGTCAATAGGCTGTGTACAGAATGGTAGATAAAGCGTGTCATGTACAAACTGGGTGTTTAGTGCTGACGAATCACAGTGGCACACAGATGGTTATCCCATTGCCTCAGGGACAGAGCAGGAGGAAGGCCTGGTAGACCTGCCCCGGTATGGTTTTGCTCCTTGGGGGTGATGGAGGGTATGTTCAGCATCTCTCAGAAAGCTGCTGCCCATGTTATTTCAGTCTACTGTGCAGCCCCAAGAGTTGGCTTGAGGCTAGGTACTCTGCATAAATCCTGCAGAGGCCACTGTCCCTGAAGAACCTGCAGCATACCCTGCTTGCTGCTGGCTGGGGTCACCAGCTCTCAGGGTCCTTCCCTCTCCATCAGTCCCCAGGCAGGAGATGCATCAGCACCCATGCGTGATAGCAGTTCTCCTCCACGCTTGTCTGCCCGCCTGGCTTCCCTTCACTGTCACCAACCACTGGAAAGCAGGGGAGGGTCTGCAGCAACAGCAAGGAACGGTCAAGTGACCCTTCCTGCATTGGGTATCACCCATCCTCATCTGTCTGTTATCCATGGCTGGGGATATGGAGAGCCTGGATAGTCCAGAGAACGGCAGAGGGAGTGTGCCTGGCCATGGAAATCAGGTGTGTTCAAGGCTCATTTACAAGGAAGGTGAGATCATATTGGAAGACAGCACCTGGCCTTTCTTGCAAGTTTATAATATTCACACCTGCTAACATTAAAAAAATACCCCATTAGGAAAATTATTTCACCCACACTGTCTCACAGCAGTCTTCCCTTTCACTGAAAAGGATACATTAGCACCAAAATCTTCTGCTGCTGTTTTTTCCACTGGCTACAGCAATACTGGAATCAAGCCTAAATGTGAATATAATTGAGAACTCTTTTGAATAAAATTATCTCATTCAGACATACTGGTTCTAGGAAGTCAGGCTAATGTAATCATTACAGTGGGAGTCTAGAAGTCCAGGGCTGCTTACCTCTCCTCCTGATTTGCCTACTGACTTGTTTTATGACTTAAGAAGCAACTTAACTTTTCTGTGATTCCTTCCTTCAGCTGGAAGATTGATATGATAATGTTTGTTTATTTCAATTAAGTCTTGAGTGGTTTAAAAGGGATTAATTAACCTCTATCAGACAACTTTGAAAGGTACTAATTCATAGTATTAGTAAAACCATAAAATGGGGAGGGGGAGGACATTTTAGAAGTTGCAGACCTCTAAGCGTAGAGGTGCTATGAATAAGAAGGATAGACAATATTTTGGTGGGTGGGAATATAGAAACTACTGCCATCTAGTCCACTCTTGAGCAAGACATGTTAGATTTTGTGTACTTATTTATCAATGAACCACATGTATTCTGACTACCCCTTGGCTGCTAATTCATTCCATTTAGTTGGGGAATGTTTACATCCGTTCACATAAAATCCCATTCACACCTTTCACTATCTCAAATTAATTATCCTGGCTCAAACTTGGGTATACCATCTAGAGTTAATCCTTTCAAGAGTATCTTACTCTGTTAATACATCCAATGCACAGTGCTTGGGATAACACCACTTGGAAATAGCATTAAATTTGCAGCCAACATCCAGCCAGCATGTTTTTTTCCTAGTACAATTTGCATTTTGGGGGGTGAAAGTCTGAACTGATAGTCTAAGTGACCTGAAGCAAATCACTACAATTTAACTGGAGACAACTGAGCTACATCCATTCAGAATAGCCAAGGCTCTAGTCATGCTGTAATAATTAAGAGCTGTGTCCATGTCAAAAAAGGTACAATCTGAGTCTGTACTTATTTGTGTACTTTTAACCAAATAATTTAGTACTAAACTCAGACCTTACATACAACTGTGAATATGCACCTGAGGGCAGAGTTGATTCTTGTCATCATAAATGTCATTGGTCTTTCTCTTCAGCTTCCAGTGGAAAGCATAAATCTGAGGAGCCTAAGGCTATAAGATCCATCTCTTTCCATGAGCAGGTGGGGAGAAAATGGTGCTCCAAATGTGGAGTTTGTGAGTGCCAGTGTGTGTCACCAAGTTATCATGTAAGTTCACCAGCATTCTCTGAGGATGTTTAGGCAAGTCAGTCATTGCATTTACAGGCTATTTTCATAATGAGTAGTGCCTTGATTCAGTCCTGTTTGGAATAGAAGCAAATACACAGCTACTCTAAAAATGACCACCACTGTCTGTGCAGCCGACCACTTTCACCCCTTGTCATCAATAAGTTGAACTGGGAGGCAGCTCACTTATCAGTTCTTATCCATGGAAAGATTGTTTGTCTCTGTCATAGTGTTGAACACCTTCTATGTAATAGCTCCTTCCCCTTTTGAGGAGCTATTCCTCTCCAATTATTAGTTTATTAAAATTAGATTCCATTGGTCCCCAAATACACCACTTGGTCTCATATGTATGCAGCTTCCACACTTCTCCTTGGTGAATTTATTATGAATGCAGTATTGGTGGTATTTTAGTCTTCAAAGCAAGTAGCTGTTTCTAAGTGTTGCTCCTAGGAAACTTGTGGTAATGTTTTCAAAAATCGCCTAAGAGGCCAAGTTCCACCCTTGATGGTGAGCAAGGGTGACCATGTCTCTGGCCAGAGGAGCACATTAACAGCCAGATGGCCATTTCAGTCAGCATTATGGAAGTGCAGAAATCTCCCATCTTTTGGTCACACTGGGTTGCTGACAGGAAACTCATGTTCACAGAGCCTTCTGGATGTCTCCTACCTCGTCTGCATTCATTCAGTATCCCTATGGCAACTACAGCAGCAATTGCTCACTTGGAATAGTGATCTTAGGACACTGTTATATCATTCCTTCTTTTAACTGATTTAGCTACTGAAAATAAAAGAAAACAGTCAAAGAGCATGCATGACCCAGCAGGTCTGCGGAAACAACATATAACTACTAAATGGGACCAGAAGATATCCAAGCTGCTTAGAACAACTGCACTCAGCGAAAAGCTACAGCCTTCCTCTTGGGCAGCACAGCACTTTTCCTCAGCACTAATTTGAATGATGATGGAGGAATAGCCCTTAAATAAGGAAGAGACCTCAAAAGTTACATCTAGGGGAGGAGTAGCTTTTTTTACATCAGTGGTTCTGAGGTGTCTGATTCGTAGCATCACTCTCTTGAAAGGTTTTTGCATCTGTGAACTGAAATTCTTTATAATGGACTCTAAATGATAGAGAATCATTTAGATGATTCAAAATCAAAAGATTACGCAACCAAATATTATGCAGTGAAGGGCTCAGTCAGTATTGGGATGTATTTCTCAGCTCCACCTTATCATTGATTAGAATCCATATCAATGTGGTGGGTCTGGCTTCATTCAGCTACTGCAGCAGCATTAGACTATCTGTGCAGCAATACCTACAGGATATTTTTTTGTCTCCATCTGCAGACATTTCATGGAAAATGTCTGCTAAAATTTTCAGGTCTTCATGTTCTGCAGAGGTTTACAGTGCTTCAATTTGAAAATCCATAGCTCAGTGTCAGTGTCAGCAAAGATGAAGTCAATCAGACTGTTTCAAGGTCTTTACACCACTTTAAATCCAATTTAAGGATGTCAAGATATTTAAGTAATGTACAATACATGTACTGGGTCTTCTTTTGTTCTTTAAGAGCAGATATAAAAACATGACTACATTTTTGAGGTCACTCCCAAAAGTGATCAATGATTTACTCTATGATTTTGGCTTCTTCCAGGTACAATTTTCCAAATTGGTCTCATTTGGATTTACACATTTGAATTGCACTCACCTCCAGTCTGCCCAGCTTTCAAATTGAGTACTACAACATGTGGACATGCAGCAGATCACAAAATTGTAAGCTTAGCTTAAAGGCTAGAAGATTTTAAAATAGCAATATATCTATTCTAGAGAAATTGTGGCTTCATGTAACAATGACCTTTGTAACACTTAATAGTAAATTTGGCTGTAAGTTTCTAAAATACTGACTGGTGAAGGACTTAGAAATTAATTAAAGTTTCTGTGTTTAGCTCCTATCAAAGCTTCATGGGAAAATTTAACATCACACATGAGTGAGACAGTGGTCCTGACAACACAGTCAGAGACAAGCTGGGAAAGCCTTTTTCTTTACGAAAAAGATTTAGTTTGTTATTTTTTTTTAATCTGAGTGAGAAGAAAAAAAAAAAGGTGAAAATATCATTGCAAGTTATATCTGTATTTAGAAATATGAAAACAACCAAAGAACTTTCATGTACTCTTACTTTGAGCATACCATGCATTCTTTCATACTAAACCTGAGTGAGAGGAACTGCTTGTGTGTGTATGTCTGTATACATCTATTCACATAAATAGTTTAAAACATTATTGAAATTAAACAATTGATGAGGAAATGTGTCCCCACTGAAGCATTTGAGGAGTGAATGTGTCCCCACTGCAGCCAATGGCTTAACATCAACCTCAACATAGCCATCCTTACCTCTAATTATGTCTTGAGGCTGAAACCTCTAACTTCAGGGAACTAACTGGAAAAGCTTAATTTGTTTTTGCCAGTGGAACCAGTCTGTCCCCTCCCAGTTTATTATGGATGGTTCCTCCCATGAAGAGCTAGAGAAATTATAAAAGGCAGGAATAGAAATCAAATTTTACATTGGTACATGGGAAATATGGCTGGAAAAAACATTCAGGTATACTGAGATGAAAATCTGAAGATAAAACTTGGACTGAGATTATTGGAAATATAAAGTTTGAATGATTCAGAATGAGAAATACTGACAATCACAAGAATTTCACAAATTAAGTTTCATTATTTCTTTAGTTATAAGTAAACAGTAAATTTACAGTACAGAAATACAGACTTTTACAAGTTTACTCTTCAAAATATATTATTTCCAATGAATTTCCCTTTCCATATTATGTCAAACATTGTATTTCCATAGGAGCCACAAAAATCAAAAAAGAGAAAATATATAGAGATGTACATACTTCTAAAATAAACATGTGCTTAATTAAATTGTTATTTTGCAATGAAATCAGTTTTCTGCTGCAGAAGCTTTCCTGAAAAATATATTTGTGTGGATGAATCATTTTAAGATTCAACAGTCAGTGGAAGTTGACAGAGTCTTTTCATATGAAATATGACACAACCTTATGAACATCAAAATTATATGGCAGGAACTGTTCTGTTGAGCACTACATTCACTTTCCCAGGATCAGATCAATACATTTTCTGTCAAAGAAAATAAATCTGCTAAAACAACAGGAATTTTTTTGCAAGAAAATGTTATTTTTTATATGGCTAACAGTATAATTCTACAGCAATACAGACAGACTTCTTAACATGGTTTCTGACTGAAGTAAACTGAGGAGGTACTAAACAGATTTTCTCCACATATTCACAGCATCAGACCCTTCTTGAAAAAGATTGTGGACATGCTTAACTTGAGGTTACACCTCACAGAAGTATATTTATTTCAATATTAGGTCTCTGCCTGCAACGTGTGCACATACACAAATCTTTTCAAAATCAACCACTCAGGGACTTTGGTTCTGATCATACAGGCAACTGCATAAGCTCATCCCTGTAACTGGCTAAATCCCATTTACAACACATGAAAGGGTTGTCTTCACAAACAGCTCTCAAGGACTAGCTAAACTCTGGAAACATTCTGCCTATCCATAGTTTTTCAGGGGGGCTATAATTAAAGACTGCCTTATTCAATCCCAGTGGATCTAGCCACAGTTGCAGAGTTGTTTTTAAAGACTTTTTATATGTCAGCTGCAGCTCTTTTTGCACAACTCATGTGGAAGCTTCTGAGCAGATTTCAAAGAATGTCAAGACTTCTTTCTGTAGGATATGATACAAAAAGATAAAAGAAAGGGTTGGTATTTCTTTGCTTTTTCAGAAATTAGAATTATCATTTGAAGGACCAGTTGTTATTTGCACTCTTTAGTTTGATAAACCTTCACTCCCATTCTCTGGCAGTCAATATCCCACTGTATCAGTAAAAGAATGGCACTGTATTGATGGTTGCAATGATTGTAACAGGATGAGGAAATAAAATAAGTTGTTTAATTTGGTCTTGGGTTGAAGAATGTGTTTGAACTGTATAAACTTGATTATTTGAGGCAGTCATTCCTGTGTGCTTAATTTAAATCTGGTAGATAGGAAATTTAAATATGGTAGGCAGGAAATCAGCATTTTCTAGGTTCTTTGTTCTTCTAAATCTTCATACAGGAAAGCTATATGGAACTCTGACACCACTCACTTCAGGCACATATGTAACTCTGACAAAAAACACTCTCATCAGATTCTCAATGTAGACAGTAAGGGGAGCTGAGCAACCACCAAAAGAAATCCAGAGTGGGTCCAGGTCCAAGGGGAGCTGGTAGGTCTTTATACCACTTGCAGTAGGAGCTAGATGTCTAGCCTAAACTGAATCACCACCTAATTTTACTTGTTCTAGGCCTTATAATCTATTGCTTACATATTCAAAGGACCAATCACTTCACAAAGAGAGCTACAATGCAACTTAACCTTCCGATTCACAGACCCTTTGATTATGAGTCTGTACACAGGCCCAGTTGGTCATTCATAGATTCTCCTCAAAAGAAACCGTGCCCAAAGTTCTACATTTTTAATCTGAATTACAGCACAGAAATGGATAACAATGCCTTTGTTTGTCCTTCACCTCTTGCAAGAGGCTTAAGACGCCTCATGGCTGCCTCTTGTAATGAGTACTCAGGGAAAGCCATGGAGTGAGGACTGAGGGAACCTTGTGAAGTAGTGCCAGAAGATGGCAATAGCTGCAGTGCCAGGCATCTCAAGGGGGAGCTGCGCATGAAGCCAAGGTCTGAGCTTCCAATGCCCACTGGTGGTGCCTACATGGACACTGAGGCTCTGGGAGGGTGCCTTGCCTGCCTCTTGATGAACTGCCATCAACTTATCACTTTCTATGAGATAAGCCCAGTATGAGTATCTGCTGCTGTCCATGTCTGCATAGCAGCTTCCTCCTTGCCTCAGATTAAATTTCTCTGACAGGAAGGATCAGTTGTGGGGCCTGAAGGCTGGTTTTTGAACTTCTGCCAACACCCGAATTTTCTTCAATTTCTTCGGTACCATGCAGACTCCATGGAGGTTGGGGAAAGGTACATTCCCTTTTGTTCTCAGAAGTCATCAGGGTCCATAACTTCAGTTATGTCACAGTCATCTACAAAAGTATTCTAGTGTCTGAGGGATCCAGGCCATGCTGAGAGTCTCCATCCTCCACTGTCTCACACTCTTCTCCTTGGGTTATTGCAAGAAAAAAAGAAGCAAAAAAACCAATCCCTGTGCTTTGCCTCCTCTGGGGGCATCAGGAAAGCCATAATTCACCTCCGGCATCCATGGACAAGTTGCACCCATCAGTCTGCAGTACTGTTCATATCATCCCACACACAAATGAGAACTGGGTCTGTAGAGACAACGATCCACACCTTGAGGATTTAAGTGGTTCTGTGTTTGTTCCTGGAGTGCCAGCAACACTGAATGCTTGTGTTCAGTTTCAATTCAAGTCCTCTTCAACAATTTCTTTTCACAGAATTGTGAAGCTTAAAATTTTCATTGTCTCCGGCCAAGAAAGACTGTAAAATGGCCTCAACAGGTGCAACAAAGAAGCACTTCAGAATCCTCTCATATCTCAACAGACACAAAGTAAATGTATTCAATAAATATTTTATTTTGACACATAGTACATATTTGCACTTTAAGAAAATACTATAGCCAAAGGGATGCTTACAAAGATATTGACCAAAAAAATAGAAAAGCTTAAAATTATAATTTTCCTGAACAGAAATATTTTTGGACTTAAAAGAATTTTTATATTATTCATTGAGTACCATTTATGTGCTCTGTACTGCTGAGAATGTACAGCCAGCCCTGGGATAAATATTTTCAGAGTCATCCAAGTGATTTGAAGATGAAGACCTACTGACTGTCAGTAGTTATTAGGTGCTTTTGATGGTGTTACCTGTCTTGTGCAGTCCATAGGGCTCCCTTTCTAAACCCTTAAGGTCACTGAGAGACTTTCTGCTTACTTCAAGGGCTGTGTCAGGTCTGCAAGGTGCTGTAAACTCTCTCTACAAGGAGACAGGAACCTTTCTGGAATAACAGATTGTTTTGGATTACAAGAGGTCATTTACTGAGGATAATATCAAATATTTTTTAAGTAGGTGACACACTGCTAAAATGCAAACAGCTGAGGGAGTGGTACTAGGATAGTACTACTTTCCACTGAATGAAGAAGAAAAACCTACAAAACCAACTTTGCTTCACACCACTTCAAACTGCTGCAGCCTTCACTCACACCTTATCCATGGAAACCTCAAATAATCTTTGGCAAACCTTCAGCATCCCAACAAGATTAGCAAGGAAAAAATATTACTCACCTTGCTCTCTTCTGTCTACTCAAATTTAAAAGAATGAGGGATGCATTTTGCTATGAAACCCAACCTTGTGGGGATTCCAAGCTGGAGAGCATGAGTGCCTGAAAATATCAGAAAACTGTGACTTAGCAAAAGAAATAGGGAGTGAGTGAAGGAGCCATTCTGTTGATTTTGGAAGGAGTTGCAAAAGTTCCCCTGACTTCAGCTGGGCATCAGCCAGGCCCATTGGGCATAAAACTCCACTCGGCATCTCTTCTATCTTACACACACAATACTGATATGAGTCCTACAAACAAAATTTAATTGACTGTGGCACTGAGACACTACCAAAAATTGTTTCTTTGTGGTAGAGTTTACCCATGTGCAAAAAGTCAGCACAAACAGGACTACGAGGGACTTGGATGGTACATAAACCTTGTTTTGTTCCTCTGCATAATTGAATTTCACCCTTGGAGAATAAGCTAGGAAGTCTGCTTCTTGATGGTTAGTTTTCTGTTACAACACATGATGGATGAGTGCTTTTAAAATATTTGCAAAGGCATGTATGTATTATACTAAAGAAATGTGTTAGTTTGATAGCATTGGGGAATGAAACTTCAGATTACGACAGAGATAAGAAATAATCTTTCAATACTTCCATAAAATCTCTGGTTGAAACAAAGACACAGCAGCATCCTATGCTTTCATCAGTCCCCAGCACTAAAACTGTTTCTTAACAGATTTTTACAGAGCCTAATACAGAGGACAAAGATCAACAGGATGCTATTATCAAGCACCATGTGCTATGAAAGGCTAAATGCTGAAACAGTCTGTGCTAGCATCCTTGTTGTATTATCTCTGAATCCATGGATAGTGAGAAAATGAGGGCTTCTAAAAGAACACCTAAAGAAATTGACCTTCATCTCATTATTATGCTAAAATACTACATCATACATAAAGGAGTACAAAAGTGGTCTAGGACAGTTACTACATTGAAATTTTGAATACTGTACGTTACTATTCCCTTCTTTTTTTCACACATACACACATGCCTGTTCAGCATAAAATTGGTTAGCAGGCAATACACAAAATTTCTCAAAGCACACGAAAGTTTTGCAAAAGAAATTTGTTCTGTTGTCAACATATGTATTTGGTTACTGCCACAAGGAAAGCAGGCTACCCCTACAGAGCTCTGTCCAGGAATTATAATCTGACAAAATCACACTCTGGACTTTCTTCAGTGTCATTGTAAAAGCTCTGAATAAAACTGGAGCACAAGAGGTCAAAGCAATATTTTAAATGAGAGGTTGTATTCTAACAAAAACAGCAACAAGATTTCACAAGCTAGGCCTTTTCTTGGGAAGGTGATGAATAGTAACAAGGAAGGTAGCAACTACGCAATTTTCTAGCCAAAATCTAATACTACCCTTATAGAAAGTGCATCATTATTCATGGTAACGGGAAAAATGCCTAAAAAGTTTTTGGGCCTTTTCATTAAACCATTGCAGTTGATTATATAAAAACTACTTTTGAGGAAGGATTCTCTATGTCTTACTGGCCCTAAATCATAAAGGAGCATAAATGTAAACAAACTCATTTTTCCTTGATTAAAAGTGCTGCAGAGGCTGTGCTCAGCATAAAGAGAGATTCTGAAATAAGAAAAGCAATAAAATAAAAAAGTGGGAACAACAATGGACAATCTCCACCAAAGTGTGAGCAGGGTAAAAAGCCAATGCAAAGAAAATATAGGGAAATGAAGGTGGTGAAAATACATGAAAAAGAGTGTGCCCCATATTCCTACTTGAATGTGTCTTGGAGCAAGAGGGGTGTTCCAGCCTTTCCCACCATGATGGAACAACTCAGCAGAAAACACAACAAATCAACAGTCAGCAAGACTTTTTCCCTAGGGGGGCAGTGCTTATGATCAGAAATCAAGTTAATAGAGAGGCAACAAAAGAGGAGCTACGAAAACCCCCCTAGAATAGAACTACCTACTTCAATAACAGAGTTTTGACATATCGTGGCCCTTGTGCTCTCATTTTCCTAAAAGATACTTTCTTATTGGACTACAGATAGACTTGGCCTACCTGAACGTTGGAGAGGCCTTATTCTCCAGCCACTCTGCTAGCAAGGGCCATGCAAGACCACAGCCTCCCAGGTATGTGTATCCAGATGCTGAACCATTTAGAGGCACTGATGTTAAAAGCAGCTCAATGAGGCACCTGTGGAACGAGGCTCTTCCACCTAGCACTGCTTTCAGGCTGCTGCTCCCAGTTCATCTGGATTGGCAATACTCCATTCGAGAATTATTATTGTAAAGCATCTCAAATTATTAAACTAGCAAATAGCTGAAGTGATTCTTGTCCTAGCTCCCAGTAGGTTTTGTTTTTTTCCAATCATAACTTATGTCCAGTAGTTTCAGTCCACGTTTTCGTTTGCATACACCATAGCTTAATGATGTCTTTGTTTTGTCTTTGCCCCATTTCAGAAACATAAAACATTCTGGAAATGGGCTTGCCAATTAAATGTTTGAATCCTTAGGGATATATTTGATTTTAATCATGCACTTTCCTATGTTGAAAGGCACAAAATTAGAAAAAAACGTTGTATTTTGGTCTTGTTCAGCCCTGTGTGCATGGGATGAACCCTCAAACATTCCAGATGTTTTGTATAACTGAATTTACCCCTGGCAATAATCTATATTCAGGCCTGCATGCTTACCCCATTTCCTTTTATTTAGGTCTTTCTACTTGTTAACTTGTGTGTACAATAGAGTTCAGTCCAGTATTCACTCCGTAAGTATATCAACAGGCAGGTGGAACTGTGAGGACTTTTTTTGTGTGGTGGGCATTTACTTAGGTCATTGTACCTGCTGAGAAAGTGCTTGCCAACACATATTAGAGCTCCACAATCCAGCCTCACATAATCAGGTTCTGCCTGTATGAGGTTAGAGGCCTCCACAATGCAGCATTTCCATTCCCTGAAAAACAGCTGCATGTGGAATCAAGCAAGTAGATATTTTTACCCATACAATTTTCCTCTTGCCAGACAGCTGCTTGGGTTTTATTTGCTTTTGGTTTGTTTGCAAGTTTGTTTGTTTGTTTTTATGAGAATGTCCATAGGGAAATGTCAT
The DNA here is from genome assembly GCF_029207755.1 of Chamaea fasciata. Classification (NCBI taxonomy): domain Eukaryota; kingdom Metazoa; phylum Chordata; class Aves; order Passeriformes; family Sylviidae; genus Chamaea; species Chamaea fasciata. Next base: position 18,140,040 of record NW_027094087.1, on the reverse strand, counting down.
TTACACTTAATGTTTTTATTTACTTATTTTGATAGCAAATTCAAACAATTTGACGAAGATAAACATTCTGTTTGGCACATGTTGCATAAGAAATATGAAAAATTTCTAATGAAATGTATTCATTTGAAATTGTAAGATTAAGGGGTTCCTGTCAAGTATGATGTAAAATACTAGTAGGATTTTTCCTGAAGGAAGTAACACTTCCCACAGCAGTTAACACTCTTGTGTGAAAAGGAAAGGAAACAGAAGAGGGTGCATGGTCACAGCTTCTGCTCCACTCATCCACACACGCCTGTTTCACCTGCACATGTGGATACAAAGATGCTGAAATCTAAATTATACCAATGCTGGCAAAAGGGCAGAGTTCGAGGACCGCCCTGCATTAACTGACATGAATGTGATCCTTTCCAATAACTTTGTCAGGGTTTAGTACAGCACCCTTCTTAGAAGGGGTTCACACAGCATTGCTACTTTGTGTTTGAGTTAGTGGGGGCAGCCAGGGAGAGGCTTCACCTTTTTGGACAATTCAGCATCTTATTTCAGGCTTATTTGTGAAATAGTGAAAGCAAAGAGAGCATTGCATACGTGCACTCAGCACAATGAAAAATATAAATTAAAAAAATATCCTAAACTTAAAGCTATATAAGCAAATGTTACACAAACTAAATCCTTCAATTCTTTCCATTAACAAAAATTTGGTATGTAGCACTGGCTGAATGAGAAATCTCAGACCAAGACTCCTGTCTAGCTGTTGCCATCTGTATTGCAAAATAAGAGATTTAAGTATTTGTAAACTCATGATAGCAGGAGAAGATTCTGCAGCAGTGAACAAGCTCTATCACTGCTTTTTACACTGTCAGGATTTTGCTCACAAACTGAAAAGTTTTGAAGCAAGAAGTGTGTCACAACACAAAGCTCCAACTTCACAAGAAAGACAAAGCCAAAGACACTTGTTTCTTTTGGGAGCAGATCTTCTTGGAAGAACCAAGATCATGCACAAGCTTAAGCTTATATGCATGAACAGTTCCCTCAAAGTCAACAGAAGATATAAAAACTTCCCTTTGCCTGGGATCTAGGTTTGAATGTAAGGAGCTCTAGTACTTTTCAAAATAAGGTTTTAATATGTGCAGAAAAAGTGGAGTGGAAGCAACAGTCATCTGGAAATTTAAGAATGAAGGGGAAATAATTATTAATCTGAGCACTGCTGAGCATGCATGACTTGAGTTTTTCTCAGTAGGGCTTCAACAGAGTCACAGATTTAAGGTTTCTTTATGAACACCCAGTTCATCACAGACCATAAATCTCACCATAGATCTCTGCATGCCTTCCATAAGGCAAATTTTCAATTTGAAAAAATTGCAGACATGGCTATGCAAACCACTGATTTTTCAAACTGCTGGAAGTTAAAAAAAAAAAAAGCAACAACAGACAAACAAAAAAGACAGCAGATCACTTGTGCTCACCTGGAATAATTTTTGTTGAAGAAAATTGGCATTGAAGGTCAGGAAAAATGCACTAAAAATGCTATGTTTCAGGTCAGAGCATTTTTAAGGATTTTTTTTTTAATTTGAAATGTGAAAATGCTGAATTTTGAAAGCATTTGAAAATTTAAACATCTGCATGCAAATATAGGTACTTCTACCTCCCCTTCCCACTATAGACATAAATACATACCTCCAAACCAGCAACTTAGAAAACTCATAATTTGAAAAGAAATGGCCTGGTATTATTAAACTGATTTTTTGCTGATGGAGTTAAAACCTAAACAATGGATCAGCTCCACCACTTAACCTTTTACAAAATTATAAGAAGACACAGCGTTACAACCAGAGAAGGATGCAACTTCTCGTGATACAGAGATTTCAACACGAACAAGTGCTTAAGCTAGACCTGCAGACAATCAGAACAAGGGAAATGCACAACCACCATGGCTGTTTGAGGGCTAAACCAAGTAGGGCTGGCAGATAGACAGTGTGGGATTTGCCTGCTTTCTAGAGCAAAGGATCTTCCTTGCTGCAGCACTTGCCAATGGGGAAAGCCAGGAGAACCTGCTGACTTCAGGGAAAAGCCCCATGAAGAAAGCACACAGGAAGGCACACCATATATTTTCAAAAGAGCTAGTTCTTACAGGCTGGCCTGCCAACGATTCTCATGTTGGAACAGGGAGGAGCAGGATAAAGTGCCCTTCTTAAGTTTCACCTTCTTCTCCATTTGAACCTAGTGGGACAGAAACAATGTAATGTTCTGATTTAATTTCCTCTCATGAGGCCTCTCACCTGGATGCATTGAAGCAGTGCACAGCCTTGCTCCTGCAAGAATATTTATAGTAGGTGTCACTAATCCAAGACATGAATTTTTATTCCTTCCTTTTCTTTTTTTTTTTCTCCTAGAAGGCCTCAAGATCCATCCAGTTTTGCTCTCCACCTTACATCTTTCTTTAAAGCTGAAAATCTTAATTCCAAAAGCAATGCTTCCAAAAGGAAAGGCTAGATGTGGTTCCCTGTTTTTGTGTTCCACTAGACTGAGTGCTTTTTTCTCTTTGACAGGAGCTGAGCCAAGACTTCTACACACTGTCTTCAGTGTGTCACATAGCCACCACCTGAAGGAATAAAATTTTGATCTCCACCTCTTTGAAACCTCTCCCTTGCAGAGATGAACAAGATCCCTAATGCAACATCTGCAGTGCTCTGTATTTCCCTAGATATAACAAGTTAAGAGTCAAATGCCTTGTCTTTGAGTAGTACAATGACTGATGCATGCTCTTGTTATTCAGGGTCAAATGGTCACTGGCTTTGTTTACTTTACAAATGGTAGCAACACTGTGTGGCCAAAAAAGCGTGCTGTGGTCTCAGAATGAATGTAACTCCAGGCGCAGCAGTGGGGCAGTGAGACCTGCATCTGGGAAGCTCACCAAGCTGCAAGGATGCATGCTCAGACCTAATGGGTGCTGCTCTTTCACTTGAGTCACTGCAGGCACTTGCCACTTGTCAAGCACGGACTCAACAACATCCTCTTCAGCTAAGCAGTGGCCCTACCAGGCTGAGAACTTTCTGCTCCTTGATTGTCTTCATTCTTCTCGACAGAAGTAAATACAAATTTGTGAGGTAACTTTGTAGTCTCTGGTGGTACTCTGGAGGTTGAAGAAAGACACTAGAACAGAGCTGTAGTTTCTTTAAAGCACCATGAACATTTATAGAAAAGGAATAACAAGCAAAAAAAAAAAAAAAAAAAAAAAAAAAAAAAGGCTTTAATAATACCAGAAACAGAGACAGGAAAAAGAGACCAAGAGACCCTTGGGTGGAAGAGGAAGAAAAAACCTTCTTGATAGCATTGAAATGTAATAAAGGGCGAACAATCTAAAACTGAAACATGAGTTCCAATTACATTTTATGCTCAAAGCAGTTAAATATTATTGCAGTTTACATGAAAATTAAAGCAGAATTGTAAAAATTGGAAGTGTGGCATTGAGGGAAAGCTGCTATGCTGTGGCCCAGCTTTTACAGAGACTTTTGTCAGTAAGTGAAAGAATCCAAAGTTACTGGATGTGAATGACAGACCCACTGCTTTCGTGTGGCATTGGCTATGGAAACTGATTTGCTTGCACTAGACTAACTCAAAGGGCTACACAACATCAGGCAAGCAGGTCTGACCTGATTTCCATATTTTGTGTACTGCAGTATACTTGTATATGGACAAGGAAAATCTACTGAGTTTAGAGATTAGCAGACAATTGCTTCACTACTCTCCACATTGTATACTTCAAGTACACTAGTATGGTTAGTTAATATATTTAGTTTAACATATACCTAAATGTCTTGCAGGGTCAGATGGAGTCTTTTACAGAGATGATAAACTCAAATGGATGTGGATGTTCTGGCTAACCTATTACTCATTCCTTCTGAAACAGGAAAAAATGGTAAATAGTTCCTCAAGGTGTAGTTATGTTTTTCTGGAAAAGGGAGGCACTAAAAAGAAAGAGAAATCTCAGAGCAGCAGAGAAAGAAATGGACGGAGCAATGTAATGGAATTTAGAAGCCCAAATCTGATTTTTGACTTTGCTGCCTCCATACTGTGAGACTCCTGGCAGGTCATTTCACCTGTCTCTTCCCCTTCCTACTCTTGTGTCTAACTCGTCAAATGAAAGTGGTAGCAGCTTAGGCCTGAGTTTGCTTGTAGTATCTAATGCTCTTAATGTCTGGTTCTGTTAAAGGATTGCAGTTACTAATGCTCCTCTAGTAAAAAGAGGTATTGAAAAAAACAAAAACAAACCAGTTGATAGGAGACAGTATGAATTAGATGATTAGATGCACAAGTAGAGAAAAAGAACTCTCAGAAGCAGAATCTCAAAATTATGAAGAAAATACCCTGATTATTTTAATGTTGTGAAAGTACAGGAGTAAGGAATAGGAACAAAGAAATATAGTCAGAGTATAACTGTGCCCTCCTACAGAGAAACCAACAGAACAAGTTGGCCCTTTCTTTGACTTCTACAAACTTCTGTTGAGTTCTCAAGAAACTGAAAGTGGAGCTGAGGTGGGAACAATAACTTCCTAGAAGTGTGCTTCTTGAAGAATGGCTGTCCTGCAGATCCTGTGGCTCTGTTCCTACTCTGCAGTGAATATTCTGCAGCTTTAGTTCAGCTAAAATGCCTCCTCCCTTCACTGCTTGCACATAAATTGCTATTAATGTTACCATGTTATACAAGTGCATTGGGGAGGAAAACAGGCCCACTAATGCATTGTCCTGCTCCAGTGTTTTTTAACCTGGAGGATGCCACGCTATTCCATGGACTCTGGGTGGGCACAGGCCACAGGAAAAAAGCAACAGAGGTGGGACATGCTCCATAAGGCTGCATCTGCCTCACCCTTTCTTCCCCACGCTTCTCCCCAGGCTGTGTGCAAAGCTTAACTCAGATAAAGCATATGCTCCCAGAGTTGCCTTATGGCCTTCCTTCCCTGCTCACATGACAACCGTCACTTGTAGTCAGCCATGGTAGCAGCTCAAAGGGATCCAGGGCCTGCAGGCTCAGGCTGCAGCTGGCTAGTCCAAGCTTCCTTTTTATTATAAGAATACATTTACAATGGCCATGGAACACGTGTCTACCTCAGCCCAGAAGAGCTCCAGTGGACAGGTCGGTTCCACAGGCAGCAGGTAGCTTCTGTCCAGGGCAGGAGGAGTAGAGAAGATGGTAATTAATGATCCAACTCAGTCCCCTCCCCAACACTACTGAGCTCCGTGGCAGGCCCCAAATGAAGGGAGTTAAAAAAACACAAAAACCCCCCATTACTATTATTTATATCAATGCTACTATTTTTTCTGTTACTATTAACTAAGAACAAACTGAATGGAAATATTTTTCCTCGACAGAGTAGACACAGAGCACAGACACATGGCTGCTTACGTCTTTTATGTTGTGCCATGGATTAATTAGGAGGGGACACGCAGTTGGGAGGGAGATACTCTGCTGCCAGCAGAGCGCAAAGCAGGCAAACCCAGATGAACTACTCACACAAATGCCACGGACATGCAACTTGGAAGCCCCAAATCCTGCTGCGCACGCAACTGAGCAAACACTTTATCTGAGCTGAACTGCACTGACTTCAGTGCAGGCTGGCTGTGCACAGCAGCCCACGTCAGCCTGCCACAACGTAGGGTCAGGCAATCACTCTCAAAAACTAATACGAGTTACACACAAGTGACAGAAAGGTCCCATCTTACAACACAATTTTTTTGCAGAAAAATCTAGAAATGCAATTTGTGTGGAGTTCTAAAATAATAATGAGCAAGCAACTTTAAAAATTTCAGCACTTGCTGTCTTGCTGTCCCTTGAAAAATTCCTCACAGACACTTGCTAACACTTTAAAACTCTTGGTAACAGTGGTCGATGAAAGCCAGAAATATTTCCAAGTGGGCATAAAAAGATTAATTTGCTTGAAATCATATACAGAAAAATGAAAACCCGGAAATATTTACTTTCGTCTCCCTCTCCCCTTCATGACCTCAGTGTTTGCAAAAGGTCCTGGATTGACAACCCAATAAAATACAGTTCTCTCTTTCACTATGGACAGAATAAATCAAAGGCAGTGGAAACGCAAAGCATTCTATTTTCTGAACATACCAGCATACCTCAGCTTACTCATCTCTCTTAAAGGGTGAAAAGATCCTTGTGCTTCTACAGACCTAATAGGTGGCCTGCCTTGCAACTAACTCACAAGCCATTGGTAACTGTATGAAGCAGACACAAAACACAATTGTTCTACTTAGGAGCACTGTATATCCATTTTGTACAGCTGTGAGAAAATATACTACATGCAAGGTGTCCTTATCTTGGCCTCTTTTCTGAAATGGCCAGCAAAGGTATCAAGTGTAATAGAGAGATCTGTTAACAACAAAATGAAACAACCTTTAAAATGACGTTCATGTATACTATCAAGTGCCAACATCACTTATATTGCTCAGTAATTACCTGCTTTGACAGGATTTTAGCAATGAAGAGGTAAGAGAGGTTCCATGGTGTGGTGTTTTTAATATGGGTAAAAGAATCCAGGAAACAAGGCACTAATAGCACTAACACTGACATGTAAGAAACTATACAATGTAAGTTTTAACTGTCTGGATTAGGCCTCTTACCAGCAACTGTTTATGCATACTGAAAAGATGCTGCTTACCCACTACTGCAAAGCACTTCACAATCTGGAAATGATAGGAGGAAGCTCTGCTAAAAATTAGGCCAACCTTTTCATATGTGACTAATGAAATATGTGGGCCTTCACTTGCCAATGTCCCAGCCTCTGACACCTGACGTGCACCTGACTTCCCCAGTGGATAGATGGTCAGCTCTGGCTTCTTAGCAATGAAAACTAAATACTGAAGTAGAATGCATTTATTACAAGAATATGTTTATGCTGTTATTTTTTATGTTATTCAGGCACTGACAAACCCACCTGTGCTTACAACAAACAAGGGGGTGGGGCATTTACAATACTTCTGTCACATCTTAAGAAAAAATGTGCAGGCTAATTTAAAATGCTTTCTCAGAAAAATGGATACAATTTAGTTTTCTAATATGAGCTTGTACTTTGCTGCACAGTATTATTCAGACATAAATATTATTTCACAGTTATTTAACATAATTCTGCCAATACTGAGAAAAGGGGTTGGGGAATAAAAGAAGAGTAGACAAGCCATGCTAAGATGCTGAAATTAACCATATTATACTGGAAAAAAAGCTCAGGACTTAGAACATATGGAATAAACTCTGCAACATCCTTGGATGTGTCAAGCCATCATGAAACACAAACATTGCTCTCCTATTGGGAAAAAAAATGAGTACATTTCCATTGTTATTATAACTATTATTCCTTAAGATTTTTATTTTTTTTTAATATGACAATTGCTGACTGGAAGCCAGCATCCCACCTAGAGACAGAGCCACACAAAAAAATTAGTTCTTCCTAACTCCAAGAATAAATGCCACATGTCTTCTGCTTAAAAACCACGAGGGTCTCATGTTGCATATATTCAAGCCCTCGCGAACATGAACACACAGGGTCAGCGTACGCAGTATGCTTCCACACTGCATTTGATTTCTGTAGTGGAAGGGAGCTTCTCCAAAAAAAGTTAGGCTACATTTCCAACACCCGTCAGCACAATCGCCACGCAGCCATGCAAAAGCTGCTGGCCTCACACTGTCGCTTTGTGCATATTAGCCCGTGAGCCAGAGAAATTCTCAAATGAATTTCACATCCATGTGTTTGGTACGGCCCGCGAGGTGCAGGGTAGACGACCGGGCAGGACACGGAGCGTGGCGCGGACCCCAGCGTTATATTCGGCTAGTTCTGCCAGCAGAGCGGTCTCTATGGGAAGCCGATGTGAAGCCGGCCGTGCTGTCGATGCTGGCCCGGTGAGGGCCTCTCCGCCACGCCTGGGCGAGGATTCCTACGGCAGGAGGCACCGCCCGGAGCTCTGCCGCATCCCCGCGCGGCGCCGCTGCCTGAAGCCCCAGGGCCGGCTCCGGGGGCAGCGCCGGCGCGGTCCGTCCGCCCGCGGGGCGCGGGGGTGGCTTCCCGTGTTTACTGCCCCAGCAGGGGCTGCGCGGATGCGCTGCTGCCTCCCGCAACTTCTGGCTCGCCGTGCTGTGGCCTCTGAATGAAACTCGCCCAACTCGGCCGAGTAAGTTATCGGGGGGCTGCTCGGGGTGCGCCGGGCCGGGCCGAGCCCGCACCCCGCTGCCCCGCGGCGCTGCCCACTGCAGGCGTAGTTTTACTCTCGCGGCGCTGCCCGGGCGGCCAATGGACAGTGACTGCCGGCACTGTGGCCGGCACGGCTCCGCGCTGCCCCGGGCGGCCCCCGCTCCCTGCCCCGCTCCGGCACCGCCGGGGGCTCCGCGAACCCTGCGAGGGGCAGCGCGGCGATCTTTGTGTGAGTGTGTGCGGGGAGTGTGTGCGCCGGCGGCTCCCTCGCGGGCCGCGGGTGTAACGGCAGCGCTGAGTGGCCGGCGGGCCCGTCGCTCAGCGCGCCGGCCAATGGCGGGGCGCCTTATATCGCGGGGAGTGTTGTGGCGCTGCCCGGGTTGCATGGCTCTGTGTGGAGCCGCGTTCCGCGGGCGCCGAGGCGGAGGGGTTGCGCTGCGAGCCGCGTCCGGCCCAGCGGCGCGGTGCGCACCCCGCCGAGGTGAGTGCCCCCGGCCGCCGATCCGCACCGGGCGGGCGGAGATGGGCAGCGGCAAGCAGGGAGGGCGAGAGACAGAGGGAGAGATAGGGAGAGGGGTGCCCTCGCCCCACGCTTTACGGTCCGCGCCCCAGCGGCGGGGCAGCCCCCCGCGCCCCTCCTGCGGCGCTGGCGGACGGGAGGGAGGCGCGGAGCTTCCCCTGCCCGACGCGGCGGCTGCCGCGGCTCCCAGTCACTTTTCCTCCCTCTTGCCAGCCCTGCCTTCGTTTTGAAAGTTTGGGCAGCGGAGGACGGGTGGGTTGGTGCCTCCAGCCCTCCGTCCGGCCGGGAGGGCAGGGGTGACCGGGGGTGTTTGACGGGGAGGGGGCCAAGTGGATCGCGGTACAGCGCAGGGCATTTAAAACACCAGCGAGCCGAGCCCGAGAGGCGGCGGGGGTAGGCCAGCCAGTGCCAGGCTGCGTTTGAAACCAGGCACCTCTCGCCGCCACAGAGAGAGGCAAGAGCAGCGGCGGAGAGAGGAAGGGGAAGGAGGGCGAGGAGGAGGAGGGATGGCCACCGGCCGCCGCTCGGTGCGTGCCTCCGGGGGGACTTGACAGGGAAATCGCGGCAGACAGAAACGAAACTTCATCCCGAGGGGTGGCGAGGCGCGGGGGAGAGTGCGGATCGGTATCGGCTGCCGCCGGCCTGGGGGGCTCCGCGCCGCCGCCGCCGGGAGAAGGGGCGGCGGGGGGGGAAGATATAAAACCGGAGAGGGGGAAGCGACCGATCCAGCGCCCGCACGGGGAGCGGGAGGAAAAACCCCGGCGCCGACCCCGACAACAACAGCGGCGGCCGGGCTCGGCCGGAGAGTTGGGCTGTGCGTTTTCCGGTAGTCATCGGCGATGCACCCGGGGCGGCGGCGGCCCCGGTGGGCAGCGGGGGGGTGGGCGGGCGGCCCTGCCGGAGTTTCGCGTGGATGCGGGATTATGTTGTGTCAATAAGTTTAAGGTGGAGAGGGAGAAAGGGAGGGAGGAAGGCGGGCGGGGGCCGGGGGGAGGTGGCGGCAGGCCTCGGCCGCGCGAAGTCCTATTTCTGAAGGTAAGTTGTGACATTGGGTGGTCGCGATGACAGAAAACTTGGCGAGGGGCGCCTTGGGGAGGGGGCGGCCCCCTCGGGGGGGTCTCTCCCGGCCGCCGGGAGCCGGATGGGTGCTCGGCTGTTATTTGCTGCTGCGAGATCGGGTCGCTGGTAAATTACAGAAAGCAGCCCTCCTCCTCCTCCTCCCCCCCGCTCCCCGCCAGGCGCTTCGCTCTTCCTCCTCTCGGGTTTATTTGCAATGTATGAAACTTGCATGGCTGTGAGGAGAGCCGATCCAGTGTGGGTTTGCGAGGAGGAGGAGGACGAGGACGAGGACGAGGAAGGAAAGGGTTGGAGGCAGGGGAGAAGGAGGCAGTCGCGTTAATCCCGGGCGCCGCACGGCAGCAGGTTTGCGTTAGGAATATCGGTGGCAGCCCGCTGCCGCCGCTGAATGAGGAAGGTAAAACGAAGCGATGCGAGAGCCGCCGAGGCGACATGCACGGCGGCGGGGCGAGAGGCACCGGCAGGCGGCTGCCCGCCCCCTCCCTCCCTGCCTGCTGCCTCCTCCCTCCCTCCCCGCCGGGGCGGGGAAGGACCGTGCCCGGGTCTCCCCCGCTCGCCGCCAGCCGAGCCGGGGGGCCGCGGGGCTTTAACCGTGTGCGGGGCGGATTCGCCACTTTTTCCGGGGGAGGCCCGCGGTTAAAAGTTTTCTGCGGAGGTGAGTGTGTGCGGGGAGGCCGGGGCGCCGCCAGGCCGGCGGTGGTCACTCGGGCCTGGGGCGCCGAAACCATTGCCCGTCCTGCTGGTGACACGTCCAAGTCCCGCAGCCCGGCGGGGCGACGGAGGGGCCCGGCTCGGCCGCCGGGGCAGGGACGGGGTGCCGGTCTCCATGTGAGCTCTCCCGGCGGCGGCACCTCCTCCCCGGTGGCAGCGGCGGCGGCAGCAGCGGGATCATCGCCCGGGCCCGCGGGGAGGAGGAGGGGAGCAGCAGGAAGGTGTTTGCTGCCAGCCTGCCTCGCCGGAGCCCGCCGGGGAGGGCAGCTGGGAGGGCCGGGGAGCCCCCCGCGCCGCCGCCCCTTCCCTGCGCGCCCGCCCGCCCCCAAAGGTGTTGTGCAGACTTTTCCCCCGGGAGGGTGAGATTTATGCGCTGCATTATTGCTCCTCTCCTCCCCCCTCAAAGCAAGATGGACTCTCTCGGCTCTCTCTCTCACTCACTCTCTCCCTCTCTCTCGTTCTCTCCCCCTCTCCCTGTGTCTTGTCAGCCTTCAAGATCGACATTTTGTAACTAGGATGCAAACTTGATGGTGACCGGGGGCGGGGGGCGCGGGGGGGAGACGGGAAAACCCTGGGTCACGGCGGTCTTTCTCCATATTTAATACCTTTTCTTTCCACCCCACCCCGGAGCCCGGATTCCGGTGGCCCTACACTTTGCACGGGCGGGGGTGGGCGGAGGGCGGGCGGCGGCTGCGAGCGCCGCTCCCCCCGCGGCGCCCGGGGGTCGCTCCCCGCGGGCTGCGGTGGCGGAGGGGCGGCTGGGCGGCCGCAGCACTCCGGGCGCCTCGGCTGGGCTCTGCCGGGGGGCAGCGGGCATTACCTGAAACTGGGCTCCAGCCTCGCAGCCCTCGTCCGTTGCTCTGTCTGTCCGTGTGTTTCCCCGGGTGGATCTCGTACCTGCGGTCTGACGGCTTATTCTTGTTGTTAATTTTTGCGTTGTTTGGCTTATCCACGCGCGGGGATTGATCGCTCACTTGTGTAAGTTCCCGGGGGTTATTGTTATGTATGCCTCCTTGCAGATGGTGGTCAACTTTCTGTCTTTTATTTTGATAATACATGCGAGCATTACTGTGTGTGCAAGTAAATAATTACGTGATGCATCCCTGTGTGTATGTAGATGTGTCTGTGCGCGCTCATAAACATGCATCTGTGTGACAGAGAGAGAGAGGAAAAATAACCCACCCTGCTGATGCACACTCAGATGATTTGCTCCATTTGCCCACTCCTAATGCCCTCTAAAGACATGATGCATCTTTTGTTTGCTCCCTACGGTTTCCTGCGACTGTCATCTTGTTTTAATGACAACTTAGCTGGGATGGGGGTGAGGTGGAAGCAAGTTTCAAGTTTTGGGCTCTCTCCTCTTGTTGGTGATGTGCTGAGTTGCAATATTGTAAAATCATGGTGTGCTGATGATGTGCCTTTATTTGATACTTTATAGGTCACTATCACATGACAAAGGCTTTGAGACAGCTTCATCTTCGTCTGTCTGTAATTTCCATTTGCCTTCCTGGGTAAGTATGTAAACTGTACACATGAAAAAAGAACTTGGCTCTTGATGAGATAGAGGTCCTCCTGCTGCCACTTTTTGTGAGGAAGATGCTTGTTCTGGTTTTAGCACCTCAGAAAACATGTCTTCTCCAGGTGGTAATAACTACTGCTAGAATACAAAGTTTGTATGTAGAGGTGCCTCCACGTAACCTGGGAATTAAAGGCTGTGCATATTCAGAGCTCTTTTCACTTTTTTTTTTTCCTAGTGTTTTTTTTTTCCCTTAAACTTTGTCAGGATAATCAGCTGATTGACTTAGGGCAAAAGTTTTAAACCAAACTAACATTAGAATATGCAAAGTGCAACACACAGGTCGAAAATTTAATGAGTGTGTAAAGTCATTTTAAAATTCAGTGGTAGAAAAGTATGAGAATGTAAACTGAGTAGGTAATTAGAAAACTCCGGAGGTCAAGAATCAGTGAGAAGTTTAGCAGAACTGTAATGCTGCTGCAACAGGAGTTCGTACAGCTCCAACACTTAAACTGAGAGCTAATTAGAATTCCATCTATGCTCTTTCTTTATTACTTTTTTTTTTGTTTTGGCATTGATGAATGCAGATACCAATCAATTTGAAATATGTATCTTAGTGACTAATTTACTAGTGTTCCTAAGCTTTCAGGTACACAGCAGTGGATTTTTTTTAATCTGCATGCTGGGAGAAGTTATGGTAACTTTTGAAGGGTTTGACACCTTTTAAGCTGAAGTGGAAGTGGTAGTTTAAAGCAGAGGTTCTAAAGTTTTGGGGTCACATTTATAGATGACATAAAATGAGTGGCACTTTGAGCACTTCTCGTACAATTGCCCATGGTGTCACTGACCTGCGTTTGGCCCGAAGTGGGAAGGCAGCATTTCTTCTTGGTACTATTCTGCTCATAATTAAAAGCAAAACAAGATATGTATTTGGGGTAAGCTTAGTACTTATAAATGCAAATGATTAATTAACATACTTTTGACCTTTTGCAGGCAGCGTATAGCAGACATAGGATAAGTGATGGTCCCAAACATGCTGACTTGAAGGGGGCTGTTGGGAGCAACTGTTCTGGTGTGATATTATGACCACAAAGCTGGTGTTAAGGCTGGGATAACTGCTGTGGGCGGTTGGTTTGAAAGGAGAATTCTACTGTTCTCCAGTTCCTGCAGATTTACACACAAATTTCAGGTTTTCAGATTTTGTGTGCAGTGTGGTTGGTATGTGCAGGTCTCAGAGTATAAACACCAAATTCAAATACTGAATTTTTTTTAAGACAGACTAGTTGCATAGGAGAATACTGCTTTTGGTTTTATAGCATTACTGGCAAGGATCGTGTTCTGTGAAGGGTAATTGGTGCAATGATTTTTTCCAAGTAAAAATGCATCTGGAAATTCAAAACTGGCAGATAGGCTTCAAAATGTTGTCCAGGGATGAATACAAATATACTGATTTCTGAACTTAATTTTCAGTGATTTCAGGTAAGAGTCACATGCAAGTGCTGTAAGTGCTAAGGACATTTTCTTTATTTCGACTAATAGTAAAGGATGCTGAACAAGAATAGCTCAGAGACCTTGACTCAGGTCTTGAGTCATTATCTGGTTTTAGTTTTGCTATGAAGTCTTTTGTATGCGTAGAATGTTGATCTGGCAGTGAAGTGGTGATCATAATCTTCCCCACTTGGAGAGGAGTGGACCTTGGTTTGTGCATAGTGCAAAATGTATGTCTCACCTGATGTTGCACTGGCTTGAGCAAAGAAAAGGGTGGGGTATCTCTTTTAATAAAAGGTGTAATAGGAGCTTTAGAGGAAGAGAAGAAATACATTTCTTTGTAACTCAGAAAAAAGACAATGAATATAATGTGCCTAGTTAAGGTGAGAATAGAGATTTCCTTAGATTTGTCCATGACTAGAAATCTCAATTAACTTTAGGGAGATTTTATTTTGGTAAAAGGGAAGATTTCTTCTATTACACAGTTCTCGCTAAAGTAACTGTTCATGAATGGATTTTAGTCATTCAGTCTTGATGCACAGGAGTTCTGTTTTGCTTGAAGAGTGCCAAGGCTGGGCTGGTGTGTCACAAGATAAAAGGTGATGAGCAGCTTAGCAAGGAGCCTTGTGGATGCTTCAGAAATGGGCCCAAGCTCCCAAAAGTTTGTTTCACACTACTGTCCCTCTTGGCACAGCAAGCTGATAAACCATGTCAAGCAGGCATGTAATTTAGCAGAAACATAGCTGGTTTCTGTATGGAGGTAAACTCAGAATATTTAAGAGGCTTGCCCTTGACACTTTAGAGCTTTTTGGGGGCTGTTTGCTGTAAGCTCATTGCCTGCAAAACTTCCACTGGCTTCAAAAGGTTTATTTAGGAAAGGAGTGTAGGAGTGATGGTGAGAGGAATTTGTCCATGTTTATTTTTCCCTTTGAGGAAATAAACCTTTCTCTTTCATAGATGTTGTGTGAATAATTAAAGATATTAAATGTCAGTTTTCCACATAAAATATCAGAGGTAATCATGCCATTATTTTATAACTAATGTTTTTCCTGTTCATCCGGAATGCTTTTAATATACTTTGTTCGTAAATTAGTTGTTCAGTAGCTGGCAATCCTGTAAGCATGTGAATATCTTGAAGCAGATGACAGGTCTTGTTAAATTCACTGGTATGATTGCTCGCATTCAGAGCTTAAAGTTCTTCCAGGTTGCTGCCGCTCGTGGTCTGTGGGCTGAGGATGCGCAGTGTCTCTGGAGCTCATGAACATGGCGTTAGGCAGGGCAGCCTTTGGCACAGTGCTGGGGAAAGAGTGGTGTGTGGAGAGGAGATCTTGACTGAGTGAGCTGGGATGAGTTACTCTTCCACCACATGTGGTGGTGGGAAAGGTAATGTTGATGAGACCTGTGGTGTGCAGGGCTCTGCTGTGATGTGACATTTGTAAATGTACCTGCAGTGAAATTTGGACATCTGGGAGGTGACACTGCTTCTCTTTCAAAAGTATGTGGCTTTGTAGTGTTCAGATCCCTCTCTTCATTTGAAGGCGGCTCCTTAATGGAGGAAGGTACTATAAATTAAAATTGGAACTGAACTGAAACTCTCATTTTAATTTTTGAGCGTGTTGCAGGCTGTCTCTGTGAGCTGTGGCAAGTGATGTAGTCCAAACCAGAAGTTGCTTTCCAAGTTTCGGGCCCAAGTCAAACTTCTGTGCCCTGCCGTGGGAATGGCCTGCTGTGGCCACCAGTGGAATCACCAGCACAGCTTTGGCCTGCTGGTGGCTTCCAAGGTCTTTACTTTAGAAGCATAGCCATGTGTCCCTTGGTCTCTTCTAAATGGGGAGTGACAGTACTAACCTGCATCATTAAATCATATGGTGCCTGCATATTGGGTCAGTTTTCGTAAGTTTTTCAAAGCAATGTAGATACAGTTGTGGCTTACTGTAAACTTCATAATTGATGTTTTCATTATTACTTAGGGATCTATAAAGTTGGATTGAACTTATAATCATATGTATTTCAAAATATTCTGGAGAAGAAATAGGTTAAAGTCATCCTTCGAACTTCTACAGTATTAAGTTTATTTCTTTTGCTTCTACCATGTTTCTCCCTTTCCTGGGGTATTGTTGCCAGAAGCTTTTTTGCTCTGTTCCATGTCAAAAGATTATTAGGACTTACTTCCTTTTTATTATTTTGTTGGGGTTTTTTTAAGATCAGTAATGATACAGTGTTTCTGTCTGAGAGTAGTGGGGTGAGTGTGGTCCTGGTGGATATGGGAATTTCACAAAAGAGTCCTGCAGCTGTCACCCTTCTCGATAGTTTCAGAAGGGGTAAGATCTGAACCAGCCTAAAGATTACTCCAAATTTAAGAATGGCTTGATGGGCTGCTGTTTTGCATTGCTTGAAAAAGAAGAAAAATACATACTATTTTCTCAATGATATTATTAATAATTGGCAGTTGTAGGCCTTGCCTTACTTACGTACTTCTGTCCTGTCTGGTGAAGTACACAAGCTGTACTGTAATCACACACCTCAAGATGAGAACAATCATTTTTTTTCCATGATGTAGGCATCTGGGATGAAAAGCTGTGAAGGAGCGTAGGCTTGCTTGCAGTCTATTAGCAGGTTAGCATTAGCAAGGAGTGGAATAAAATCTGCTTCTGACTGCTTAGTTTTGTGTCCTTTCCCTTGGTGTGTGCTACTGCTCTGAAGCTTTCCTGGTAAGGGCCTGCCTTGAGATGTGAGTAGTCTCACTGAATTCTGTGCCACTTGGACATCTTCTGCCAATACTCCACTCTCATTCATAATGCTGCTTAAAAGAAACCGAACACCTTCAGAACCTTGTGAAGTTACTGACTTACAATTTGGTTATATTTTTTGACAAGATAGTATAAAGTAGGAAAGTTTACTTAAGAGCTGTTGCCAATAAACGTGGTATTTAAACTGCTGTTTATTGCAGTATTTATTACCCCTATTTATTTAATACTAACTTTGAAAGTTAATGCAAGGAAGAAAATGATTCCTCATAGTGAAGTTTTTAACATGTGATTCATGTGAAATATTTCTTCACAATTAAATTATTTTTTTCATATTCATAATCTAATGCAAAATGACAACTGATTTTCTTAAAAACATGGAATTGACAGAAGCAACTGCTTTGGCACTCTCACAGTATTGTGATGAATAGGGTAACTTGCTCACTGAACTTTTCTTTCTAGAGACAGTAAACATATGTAAGATTTTCAGGTTTGCTGTTTACTGGTGTTTTGTTACTTAAAATAAAAATCTGATGTAAAAATTGGAATTGTATTTGAGGAGTCAAGCACATTTTACTTAATTGCCTGGGTGTAGACCGATCTGTAGTATTCTCACAACAGTAGCAGCATTTTATTATTTCTAATATTTATAAATTTAATTACCTAAAAAATGGATCAACAAAGAGGAAAAGCATGGTTTTGACACTTTCCAGTGTTCATGGCTTTTCCTTTATAGCACACAAATGCATAATGTAATAGCAAGTCCTTATGAGCATGGACAATTCAGCATGTGAAAATAAACTAGCTTCAGGCATATCTGAGTACAAAGAAACCTAGTACAACAACATTTCAATTTTTAGTGAAGGGAAGGAAAGTTAACAGGATTTTATGAGGCTACACTAAGAAAATCAGTTGCTTAGGAAGCATGGAATTTTTATTGTCAGAAATCTTCCACGTGGGTGTCTCTATATAAGAGATTTTATAAAATGTAGCAAATGCTGAAAGTAAGAAGCAGCATTTTATTGACCCTTAATGTCACAGAGCCTCATTCAGCAAAGATAAAAATAATTCAGTGGACTTGCACAATATGGGATCTGTGGAACTTAATGCAAGTGGAAGCTCTCTTGACAAGAAGCTTATCAAGTCCTGTCTACACCTTCCCTTTCTGAGGGAAAGTGGGAAGGTGTTTTCCCTCTGGCTGTGTGGTGTTTTGTTTGGGGGTTTATGGCATTTTCTTTCTGAAAGGCATTATGTGTGTAGGAAATGGTCTGCTTTGAGACATTGCGGAATGTCCCTAACCGCGTTCCTGGCTGTGGGATCACTCTTCTCTCACACAGTTGTAGAAACAGGAAGATTTCTGCCCCCCTCATTCCTGAGAGGGGCTTTGTCCTGTGCTTCTGAAACCCCGAGGTCCCCGTGGCAGTGTTAGGCACACTCATGAAAGGCCTGCTCCGTGGCTCTGTTGGTGAGAACTGAGGCGGCCCGTTGCAGGAAGTGTTAGGCACGGTCCTGTACCACTGGTGAGCTGGGTCGAGGGTTGGTGACTGTACCGTGCTGCCCAGTGTCAGGCAGTGCTTCAGTGCTTGATGGCTTTCCACCAATACCTTTCAGGTCTTGCCCCAATGTTTTTTCTGCCGGTTAGATGAGGACTTTTGAACTTTAACCTTGCTAGAAGTTGTCTGTCTTTTTGTTTTGAGTATTTGTTTTTCATTTGTACTCATGCCTTGCACAGTCAAGAGGTACCCAGCAATGGCAGTGGGAAAAGTGTGTCACACAGTAATAGTTAGGGTTATGTCTCTTGCAGAAGAATAGTACATCTTCCCTCCACAGCCCGTGTGTTCTTCTGTGGAACAAATAACTCTGTTTTTGTGTATGTGAGAGAATGCATTGTTTTGTGGTTGCCAAAGCAATATTTAAGAGAGACTTCATGAGAAATTTGAAAGTGAAGCTGGATAAAGAAAACAGTAGGTGAGAATGGAAGGAGTGAGGGAGGACTTGATTTCTTACCTCGTTTCATTTTTGTGGTTGGCCCTGTTTGGGTTTGCTTTCCCTACGTGGTGGTCTTTGAGCCACATCCTGCCTACAGTGAGCTACAGTTAGCAACATCATGCTGACTTACGGGGTGAAGTGCAGGAACATCAGTTTCCCTTGACCTCATGGCTGAAGACACCAATCCTGCAGTTACAACTGTGCAGGTGAATTCCTGAACAAAAAGCCAGGACCAGACCTGCATCAACAATGTGCACCCCTTTGCAGGTTTGCTGGATGAAGGTCCTGGTGGCCTGTAATTCCTCAGGAAAGCTGCAAATTTATTATTATTCTTAGTTATTGATGTGCAGATAGTCCTGCCAGGGACTGGCACCTGTTGTACTCACAAGCTTACGGGCCATCCCTGACCTGATGGTGAGCCTTGCAGGAAGAGCTGGGAATAGAGACGTTGCTGAAACATGCTGAGTTCCTGTAAATGAAAAGAGGGTGGAAGAGCATGTAGTGTGAGAATGCCATTTGGTACATAAGTCTTCTGGCATGTAAGCCATTTTGTTCAAGTATGTTTGCTTCACAAGTTGGCTGTCTGTCTAGGGAAAGAAAGCATTCTGATGTACTGCAAATCGATGGTCAGAGATAGATTTGGAAGGAAGTACCATTTTCACTTCTGCTTCATTGGTATGTCTGTCTTCAGCTGTTCTTTCTCCTTGCAAAAGGTTTCTTTATATCCAAATTTTGTCTTGAGTAGTGTGAACTTCCTGCCTAGCTCAGTTCTAATGAGTGTTCCATGCCACAAACTTGTGAGTTTCAGGGTTTAGCTACTGTTTGAACATACGTGTAGTTCTTTTTCTTATTTAAGTTTCTTTATTTGTATTCCCTCTAATTTGTTTGAGATGGTCTTTCATACATTGTGTTAAACATCAATCTTCAAGTGCTCATAATGTGTTTTGAAACAAGTATGCAAAATTGCAGCGTGATCTTGCACTGATTACAGAACTATAGCATATGAATTAATAAGAAAATAAAACTAGCATAATTAATTTCCAGCTGCTTTTGGAGAAACAGAGGTGTTTATAGGGGGAAATTTGGTGTGTGCAAATTAAAGAAAGACAAAGCTAGTAGCAAATATATTAATGCAGGCAATTATTCACAATTTACTTCCTCTGTTGTGTAGATTAAAAATGTGTTTTAGTGCTAAAAGAGTAAGCAGAAGCTCCAGTGCTATTCTTTTAAAATTGTTGGACTAAATAAAGAGCGCAAGTGTCAGAAGTAGAGGAAAGGAAGGAAGTTTTTAACTCTATTTCTTAGTACGGAAGACCTTAAATAAGGGAAGTAAATGACAGATTAGTAAGTGTAATGGTTGGATTTGTCCATTTCTCATTACTAAGAGATTCCTGTCAATATGAGAAAATTGCCTCTGTGTGTGTGTGTGTGTGTGTGTGTGTGTGTGTGTGTGTGTGTGTAAAACAATTTCTGAGTGCTAAGTATTTTCCATGCATCTCTTGTGTGTGCTTATGCTCATCAGTCTCACCTCAGTACTGTGTACCAAAGGAGCAGAAGGTAAATGAAGTCCATAGTTAAAAGTCACCCAGGGAAAATCTCACACTGTGAGGGCCCTCGCCATGGTTTGGTCCTTCAGAGTCCTTTGCAGGAAGCTGTGGAAGTGGTCTGGATACTCAGTTGCTGGTTTTGAAATCACTTAGTTTGCTGCTACTCAGGGCTGGCCTGTTGTTCAGGTGGGAGCTCCAAAGCTTTGGGTCTGTGTGCCTGCAACGTGTTCCTGGTTTTTAATCGGTAAAGGAAGATCCTGCTCTCCTGAGAGAGATGTCTAGAGGAAATGGATTATTTATTTATATAGTGAAGTGGACTCTCAAGGGTGTCCCTGTCGAGCTTTCTGTTTCGCTGCGCCATGTGCTGATGAGGCTGGAGTGAGAGGATGCTGGAGTGCATGGAGGGAAACACCTGAGAAAACTGACCAGATACCGTGTTTTGTCTGTGAACAGTTCTGCTGGTTTCTCTGCCACAGCTGATCTGGTTTCTGTGTGCAGTCTTGCTTTCCTGGATGGACCCACAGGGCTGCATTTGACGTTTACTGTTACTGTTTGCAGAAAGAAGGAAATCGGAATGGGAGGTGAGGTTGTCATCACAGACATCCCCATGCAATAGGTTACGTGAGAGAAGGGCATAGTTCAGATCTACAGTGGGGACAGTATGTGTTCTCTTATTCAAGGATCCTAAAGGGAAAAAAAATCTTTGAGTGGGGGATGGTGTTTTGTGGAGCTCTAACAGGCTTTGCAGAGATTGAGTAGGGCTGAAGGAGAGAGTGGGGGCAGGCACACTGAAAGCGGGGAGGGTTTTATGCCTCCTATTCCTGGCCCTTGTGAGCCCCTCTGTATGTACGCTCACGTGTCTGCTGCCTTGACATTCCAGTTATACCTATGAACTGATTTAAATCAGGATTTCGCTCAATAAACACTTGGTTTAAATTGGTGCTTATAATCTCATTTTGCTTTGACGTTTTTGTGTTTTCAGAAACAGTCTCTATTGGTAGACAACCATTAAAATATGTTGCTAAATTTAGCCTTTACACTCAATTAGACACTACTTTTTTTTTGTTATTTCAGAGCATGCACTCTACACTTGCGCACTTTCTAAGTGAATTCATGGCCTATGTACATTTATCTACATTGCAACTGTTAAGAAAGTTTTTATTTAGGACATTGCAAATTATGCCTTTTTTTAATTGTGGCCTTTAAAAATGTCCTACTCAATAATATTACACTCATGAACAAACACACAAGTAAATGCAAATAGATTTTACACTTAAAATAAGAGTAAAGTATTACCCCTAGTAAGGTAACTGATTCTGCTTAACTGAATGCAAGCTTTTAGAACTAACAGAACTCAAACTTCTTGTTTTCTCAGAAGAGAAGGAAAACAAGTAATCTTACTCTTTGAATTCCCAGTTAGTTTCCCAGCTTTACAGGAAGTGCCATTAAGTGACTTATGGAACAAAGTCTCTGCAGATGCAATGGAAGGCATTAGTTTCAGGTAACTTAGTTCTAAACCTAATGCTTGTTCTTGGTACTTCAAGGAAGACTTACCTGTTGACTGTTCGAGCTTTGTTTACAGTTTTGACATCAAACATTTGCAATTTATTTAAATTTAATATAAATTGAGTTACATAATATTACAGTGGAATTTAACATTGGTTTGTAATACTTTAAAGGCAAATTGCAATTAGGTATTTTTTTTCTTAAAATACATGTAGCAACAATAACTTCTGAAATGTGGATATGATTTCTTCCTTCAGAAGGAGTTCATTTGTAACAGTATCTGTTTCTGTTAAGCAGAATATATTTTTTTAGATGACTTTTTCATCTACTCTTTGGTTCCTGTTTGCAATAGCAGATGCCTTGGGCAGTATCTCCTGCCATCAAGGAATGCAGAGTAGCTCACTAGTTAACACTGTGGCCATACTAATTTTTTTTTTTTTTTTTTTTTTGTGGGCGCTAGACCTCTCTGTAGCTTCTAAAACATAGAGATCAACTGATCTCTGTTTACACAGATACAAACTTAACATAAAAAAAAAAAAAAGTAATTATTTTAAAATTGCTGTACTAACTTTCCTTTTGACTGTGTGGTATGTGATTCTGACCTTAATGGTTGAGGGGGTACTTTACAGCATCCAGGAGGGAATCTAGCACTGCTGGTGAGAGAAAGCAAAACATGAAACCATGTTGTTACTGGCTGCTGCATGTATTGCTAATGTATTAGAGGGGAAAGAAATAGGGAAAAAAATTGGCATATGTGCCATAGCAACTCTGTGGCTCACACGAATTCTAACCCCCACCCTACCAAAATATTAATAGCATCTGAGCAGTCAAAGAGCTTGATAACATGTATTGACTCTGCAGCTCCAGGTGTTTTTTCTGCAGCAGGGGAACTGTGTAGCAGTATTTGTGACTATTAAGGAATGCAGGGTTAGACCTCAGGTAGGAGAAGAGTTGTGCTCAGAAGTGCAGAATGTGCCTGAGGCCTGGTAGTACAGTTACGCAAACTGTGTACAAATGCAGTTCTGCCCCTGCCACCCAAAAAGGAGTTGCACACTTCAAGAAGTGGTTTTATGACCTTCACTCCCCGGTGCAAACATAGGTTTCATGATCCTGTCTTTTCCCTGTTTTTCTGTATTCTTTTGTTTCAATGTGTAGGGTATTCAAAGTCTCAGCAGTTATTGTGGTCTAGTAGAACTAAATATGATAAGATTAGAAAGCTGAATAGAAATCAGAGGAAAATTGAAGCAAAGGTCATAATGTTATTGCAGGTTGCAAATGTTTAAAATAGTCAATTTTTATAAAGAAATAAAAAGAAAACCTTCCTTAAAAATTGAAACAGGAAAATTACTGAGTATTTCTTACTCTTAAGAGAACAAGCCAAAGTAATATGAATCACTCATCCTGAAAGGGTCGTTTTCATTTTAACATACATTTGGTTTGAGATCAGTAAGAAAATAGCATAGTCACATATTTAGGTAACTTTTTTGATAGGAGCTGTTTATTGCTGAAGAATTCACGTTTTTAACTGCTCTAAAACAACAATTTTTTTTTTTTAACATAAGTGTTCCAGCAGAATGCTTTATTTCTCACCTCCTGTGCTGCTCTTGTAGCACTCCACCTGGAGAACTGCATCCAGCTCTGGGATCCCCAGTATAATAAAGGCATTTATGTTAGAGCAAGTCCAGAGGAGGGGTATGCAGTTGATCAGGGAGTGCAGCACCCTTCCTATGAGAACAGGCAGAGAGAGTTGAGATTTTTCAACTTGGAGAAGACATGGCTCCAGGAAGACCTTGTAGCAGCTTTCCAGTAGCTCATGTGGCCTGTGAGAGAGACTGAAAGGGACTTTTGACAAGAGCAGGTAGTGACAGGACAAGAGGGAATGGCTTCAAACTGAAAGAGGGTAGGTTTAGATTACATATTAGGAAGAAACTCTTAACTGTGATGGGATGACTGCACAGGCTGCCCAGAGAAGTTGTGGATGCCCTATCCCTGGAAGTGTACAAGGCCAGGCTGGATGGGGCTTGAGCAACCTGGTCCAGTTGAAGGTGTCCCTGCCCATGGCTGGGGAGTTCAAATTAGATGACCTTTAAGGTCCCTTTCAACCCAAACCATTCTGTGATTCTAGAATGTGGCTGATTTTATAATTACTGTATTTTCATAGGATTGAATTATTTTTGTCCTAACTTGTCTCTTCCTCCCTGCCCCCCTTACCCGCTTAGACATGTGAAATGTTGAGGCTTTCCTTCCTTTCAGAAAATAAGTATCGGAACCAAGATTTTATCAGGAGATTCGGTAGCTTTGACAATGTTCTGTCTGTCAAAGTGTTCTCACAGGAACCTGTTATATGTGCTTAGCAGTATTCTCCTGCTAGGTTACATTGAAATGGGCTACTGGTCAGGCTAAAAAATCTGGGTGTAAAATTCACTTTGTTCTGAAAGGAGAGTTGATGTGAGCTTGTGCAATTCCACTGAGGCTGCTGAATAGAATTTGGTTGTGTTAGTCTGGGGGATTGTGGCAAAACCAGTTAGGAGAAGTGCGTGTTTAAAACATTACCGAAACTACATCAGTAGCACTTGATCAGAAGAATGAGACACCCTCATTCCTTTTTATTTTATATTGGAGGGTAGGGGAAGAGGTGGCAATGTGTAATGGTGGTAGTATCCCATCACTGCAATTAAAACTCACTTTTTTCTCTGGAGAGTTAGAGAAGTCTGAGATGGATGAACTTAGTGAAATAAGCAACTGGCAGTCCATATCTAGATGATGGACCAGTCTCTTTTTTGGAACAATTTTAAACTGTGGGATCAGAAGCATTTCTGCTAGTGCAGAACCAAAGTAGTGTCTCTGCCAAGCAGTCTGCTTTTGTGATGGCCCTAGCCAAGCATAGAGGGAGTAGAAAAGCAGGTGCACTGTCTTAGCCTGAGCACTCCAAGTTTGTATAAGGTAAACTGCAGAGGAATGTCCTTTGGAAAGTATCATACATGTTGTGCACTGTCTGCAAAACAGATTCTGTTGCCTCCCCAAGTACTTCTCCCACACACCAAAAGTGATGGGGGCAGCTTACCATATGTGTGATTTCCCCCATCTCCCATCCAAAAAAGAGCTATACTGTTGCCCAGGAGCTGCACACCATTAGGTGTAATCACTGTCATGCTGAGTTCAGTGAGAATTTTGTTACAGACATCAGTGGAAATAAAGATTTTCTTACAGATCAGAATTTATGGATCTCATTGAAGTTTCTTGAAGGATCATCTGTACTTTTCCAGTATAATGACACTGGTGATTGGCGTGAATTTCCCAGTTTTACCAATGTGGTTGAATAAAGGTAGAGTATGCCACCACAGCCTTTTCAGCTACAGAGGCCTGATAAAGCAGTTTCACCATTTACAAACTTGGGGTGGTGATAGCTTCTTCCTGTGTAAAATGTTGTGCAGTTTCTGAAAGAAAAACTTGTTAGTGAGTAGCAGGGCAGAAAGTTGAGAAGAGTTGTCCACATTTGTTGGTTGGTTTTTTTTGTTAGCTCTGTCAGGGTGAAATGACAGCTGCATTAATTGTAGTTGTGTGATAATTCTTGGGGGAAATTTTACACTGAGGCTCAGTTTTGTTTGATTGTGAAGATCTAGAAAAATATATTTCTCTACTTCTTTCTCTGGAGAGGTGGACTTCAGGTCCATCCTACCAGAGAATCAAAACAATTCACTTTCTAAACTGGTATATAACAAAATCTTTTAAGAGTGTGTACTGTAGAACACAAATAGTATTGTCATTTATATATTATTTTGTTAAACAGCATGTTTTTAGGGTGTAGTAACATTTTACTCTTCTGCTGTGTGCTTTTGCAGGCATCAACTAACTACATTTTATAAACATTTCAGAACCAGTGCTACCCACTCCCATTTTGCAGATTGCAGAGTAGACTCAGGGATAGTCAGGTAAGACCAGATGACTGGTGGCAGAATCAAGTACAGAATTCCTGAACTTCCTGCAGGTTCTTACACGACTGTTAAGCTTACTACACCAACTACCTCTTTGTTGCTAAAATATCTGCCCAGTGCACATTACTTTCTGATATTGGTTGGTGAAAAAATGGTGGTGAACTGTTTGTTACCTGTCAGTTTCTAGCTTACTGGTTGAGTACTTGTGAACTTAGAGACTTGAGAAATGTGTTCTCATCCAAGTTCAGTTTAGGATTCTTCCTCCACCTGCAAGAGCCTGTGCTGCCTGATAGGAAAATAGCTTTGCAGGTCAGAGCTTTTGGGCCTGGTCTTTTGTTCTTGCAAGCCAAGGTCTCTTCTTAATATAGTGCTGTGTGAACATTGCCCTCTGTTCTTCCCAATTCTCTGAAAATGACTTTTGCAAGGATGCACAGGCATGTTTTGTTTGTTGTACAAGATGTGTGAAAGGGATAGAAGCATGTTTGTGCTGGTGCTAAGAATGACTGAAAATGTTTTATTGCTCAGAAGGACTTAGTAAAGTCAGGCTTTGTCTCTACCTACATGTTTCAGTGTTTTTAGTTCAGCTCTTCAGCCAGAGCTTCTTGCTCTTAGGATTGGCACAAGTGGCTTGGAAGGAAGTCAGCATTGTGGCAATGTGGGATTCTGTGGAGTACTCTCTAATTCAGGTGCCAAATTTGAACTTGTAGTTTTGTATTGGGTCAGTAATAAGCAAGCCTAGTGACTGTCTTTCAAAGCAGGTAAGACTGAGAATTCATGGATCTTGTGCTTTCGTTTCTTAGGTTAGTACTGTTCAGAACTGTGTACTTGTGTGCACGTAGGTTTTTAAATAACTTCTATTTTCTCAGTTGGTACACAGTCTTGAACGTACCAGAATCTGATTTACAGAGAACTCTTAATATCTTGTTCATCATCTGATTTCAGATCCAGCTATCTGTATGCTATACAGTGAATCCATAGATCCCAAGGGAGTTACGTCCCATTCTTGCCCTACAGTTCCAGCCAGCATTATCAGGTTTTTTAACTGCTGACCTTCTTTCAAATGTGAACAAATTTGCATCTTTTGGACTGAGTTTTTTCCTCTGTTGGGCTTATCCTTAGAACAGGGGCCTTGGAGGATTATTCTAGTAATTCTGTCTGCAAGAAAAAACCCCAAAACAACTGAAGAACAAATTCTAAAAAAAACCCCCAAAAAACCCCAAAAAAACAAAAAAAAACCCCAGCAAAACAAAAAATGGGAAAACAGCCTATAGATTTTAAGGAGCTTGTCCTAAAGAATGCTGGTCCTGCTTGTTGTCCAAATAATTGATTTTTATTTCACAAATACAAAAGTTTTTTGTTCCATTCATTTTTAAGAATTGTGCTTCAGTTGTGGAGAGCACAAAGATCTTTATATACTTGATTATTTTAGGACCCAGTCCTGCAATGCCTCTGTCATAGCAGTCTCCTTGAGCTATTGCAGTTGCAGCATTGAAGCCGTACATGCAGCAAATCTTACAGGGGCCTGATCCTGCTCTGAGCCATTTTGGCACAGATCCTTGGGCACGTGCACAGTTCTGGGTAAGCTCTTGTGGCTTGGCATCAATGAAACAATGGTGAAGATGGATCTGATTGTGTATTCCGTTTTATGAAGCAGTGAGGTTCCTCTTGGAAAGCTTGTAAAGTGGACTATGTACAGAAGTTTGTACAGTCTGTAACCTGGGTGATTTTTAGAGGTGTTTCTCAAGAAATAAGACAATTGAATTCAGATCTTTCCTCTCTTCTTCTTGAAATGTAAGGCTAAACAGTTGACAGTGAAAGTAGATCAATAAGAATATAGATAAATAAAAAAGAGAAGGAGCAAGTGGCCCTGTAGTGTTTAGTTTGTTTTGTGGGTTTTTGTTTGTTTTTAAATACTTACTTCTCCAGTAAGTACATGAATAAAGTAATTAATTTATGTAACTTCTTGGAAGGTTCCCTCAACAAAAGTTTGTGAAAGTCAAATAATGTTATTGTAGAAAAAATAAATATTCTGAGAAAATGTAAAACAAATCTTATCCTGACAGCTAGGCAGTAGTGTTTCAGATGGGAACCAGACTCAAGCCATGTCATGACTCTTCCTTGACCTGGACCAGATGTTTCTGTCTCCTTGGAGAGCTCACGACTTCAAGCAAAGTTAATGCTGGTCAGTTTTTGCTGCTGGTGTTCAGAATAATGTGCAATACGTTCAGGAAGAACTGAAAAATCATCAGGTACTTTTCAGTCTGCTGCTGCTTGGGAGTCCTATATTGTCAGGTCCAGCTGAGTTACATTTACCAAGGAGAGCATGTCTAGTCAGGATAAGAGAAGTGTCTTTGTTTCCACTGGTTTCAAAGCATCCTGAAGAATAAGGTACTAGCTCAGCGATATTTCTGCTGGGTTAGTAACACTGCAGAATATAGGACTATTAGATAAATAAAATGAAAATAAAAGGATATGGCAGGACATGATTCACTTGCATCAAAATGGAATTTCTTACAAGGTTCTAGTATTTACTTCTTATGCTTTTTGGTGTTATTGAGACCTACAGTGGGTGTTGGATCCAATCCATTCTCTCGCTAGAGCATGCTATTTCATTTTCTCTGTAGCCGAGGACTGAAGGTGGCTGTTAAATATGTGTCTGCAGCTACAGTGACACTGACACAACATTAGGGTGCTCCAGAGCAGGGAAAAGTATGAAGTAAATAAGCTCTGGGTAAGGAGGTGTCCATATTCATAACACCCACAGTGAGGTAGAGAATAGTAGTGTCTCTTCCTGTCCATGCAAGGTGCTGGCTGTGTTGGAGCCAGGTAGAATATGTCCTGTGGTTCTGTTTCCCTCATCATCCAGACTGATGACTCTTCTAGAGCTCCCTACCAGTTTGTCTGTCTGGATTTCCTGCAGTGGATATTGGATGGGTAAGGACAGCTGTGAGAGGAGTGTATTGGTGCCTTCCAGACAGTCAGGACACTGACGTACCTCAGTCTGCGAGAGATTCTCAGTGTTGCAGCAGAGGTGTGGTCAGAGGTTGTCATGAACACCTATGAGTTTTGCCTTGTAAGTTGTGTGGCTGCTAGGACCTTAAAAATCTTTAAGAAGAGATAAGGGGTTGTGTGTGAGGGAATATGATGGCTATCAGAGACAACCGCACTTCTGAAGTTACGAGGGAAGCTAGAGAGATCCTGAAACTTTTTGTTAAAGAACATACAATTTATGTTCCTTAGGTATGCTGTGCCAATTGATTCATAGCCTGACATTTTTATTATTTTTTCAGTCTTGTGCAAAAGTTCATTCTGTTTATGGATTAAAAAAAAATACTCTTGCTGTATTTCCTTTGGCTGTCGATCTGTAATTATTGTTCTTGTGTCCATTTATGAATCACTAAAGGCCTTTAGTTGAGATGATTTGCTTTTGGCATCAGGAAGAACTGTTCCTGTTTCAAGTCTGTTGACAGTTTTTTCCCTAGCAGAAGGAAGTTCCGAGGAGTTATGTTTGCTACAGTTGGCATCCAGTACACAGCATGATAGATGTCCCAAGTTCACTGAAGCAGCTGTGGGATGATAGGGGAGAGGAAGTGCTCCCTAACTGGTCTTGCATTTTTGTGCATCTGTAACAAATCACTCGACTTCAAGAACAGACAGGAGCAGGTTTGTTGAGGTTGTTGATCAGGTTCTTGGAGTCGCATCATCTGCAATCCTCTGTGCTCTCTCAGTTTTGGTATTTGGAGCAGCAGAGGTTTGGCTTAAATAAAAAGAGAAGCTCACCCCTGCCCAGTGATTGCAGCTGCTGTTGTCTTTTGCATCTCCACAGAGTAGGTGTGACAAATTACCTGTTAGAGGGGCAGTAGACAACTTGTGAGACACAAGGATGAGGATCCATGCATCTTCACCTTCTTGTTAGTATGGTGAAAAAGTCTTTCTAGTCCAACTGTCTTATTCTTCTCTGGAGAACTTGACTCATTCATTAAGCTGGCCATGGATGGCAAAGGTGGAGCTGGGTGAGGAGAGGAGAAACATAAAACAGGAAGTCAAATTGCTGTTAAAACGTAAAAACATGTAATCGGGTCTTTTGGGAGAACTAGACATGTTATCACCATTTGAAGAGTTAAGCATATATGTAATTCTTTATGAGACTGAGGTTATTATTTGGTTTCAAAATTGCACCTGAATGCAAGGATTTTCAGTCTAAACTTGTATTATTTCTGTGTGGAGTCTGTTTGGAATATGTGAAATTTGCTAGTGGTGACAAGTATTTGATCATCATGTTATTTTAAACTTGGATGCATCAGCTTCCAAAACTTAGGATTCTTGACAGATATTTAAATATTTAAAACACCCTCCATAAGATTACTAGATCCAGCAGTTCAACTATATAAACAATGCTAGGGATAATGAACCAGAAAATACTCAAAATGGCTACCCCTCTCCATAAGTATTTCTTTCTTATTTCAACATTCACCATAATGAATCACAAGAAGAAGTAACTCCCAAATGTTTGTTTTAACTCACTAGTTTACTGATGATCCAAGCTTTCAGGGAAACCCATGAAGTCCCACAAGGTGGCAGGAGCTAACTGTTATATACTAGACCATTATGTGATCTGAAGGAAAATAAAGG
The DNA here is from genome assembly GCF_029207755.1 of Chamaea fasciata. Taxonomy (NCBI): domain Eukaryota; kingdom Metazoa; phylum Chordata; class Aves; order Passeriformes; family Sylviidae; genus Chamaea; species Chamaea fasciata. The sequence continues at coordinate 18,110,180 of NW_027094087.1, read as the reverse complement.
TAATAAACTCATTTTGCTAGTGGCATGCATTCAGATCATAAGGCAGTTAGGCCAAAACTTCAAAATCCCACCTTCGTGTTTCTTAGACTTCTGAATAATTTTGGCAAATGAACAAGATTCTGTCCTCAAGAATCTTACTTCCAGAAAATTCAAGCATTCTTTGTCAACAAAACAGGACCTTTATTTTCAGTAGGTGGTGGTAATTTGCTTGTAATGTGCATTATCACTGTAAATGGAGAACAGGGATGAATCCATTTAGAAACTTGGTGATGAATGAGGTTCACAGTTTAACAAATTGGAAGTGAGCATCTCTAACTTGTAAATTCACGTTGACACTGTAGGAATGCTGATCATGAGGTGGGACAAAGGGCTGAGCAACTGCAGAAGCAAAGAAATCCTCTGCCGCTTCAGTGGGGCTGCAGAGATACTTTTCTTTGGAAACTGAAGAATCAAAATGTCCTTAAAAGTATCAGAGTTGAGGGATTATTGGCAATAATTGAAACAGCTTATCCTAACTAATGAGACAGTGTTGGCTAGTATATAGAACATAAGGCTGATTTTTTTTTCCCAGTGCCCCAATCTATATTTAGGTTGCTGGAATTCTTATTCCACTTTTCTTGCTTTTGTTTTGTACCTGCTGATGGGTCAGCACTTTCCCGAAACATTCTGTGATCAGGATGTAAAGCACAGCAAAAGAGCAAGGGGGTTAATCAAATGTGTCTCCTCAAAAAGCATGATTTGAGACTTGTGATTATATCCCCATGCTTGCCTAACCTTGCACTTCGAGTTCCAAGGCTTATTTTTTAAAACATCTCTCTAGTCTGCCTTAGAAATTCACGGACTTGAGGGTTTTAGTTGGCAGAAGTAACACTGAAAGAAACAGTAATAAGATGAAGTGATTATCTCTGATTCAGTGGACCACAAAGTGTTGGTTTGAGGCTTGTGAATCTCTTGATTTGTGTTTAGAGATTTTATTTTGAATTAGCTAATGTCCATTTTTTTTGAATGAGAGAACAAATATGTATATTAACCGGGGTGTCTTTGGGAATGTGAACAGTGCTGCTTATGTGGACAGACAGTGCAATTCAGTAGGACTAAGGTGAAACAGATTAGGTAGCTTTCTTAATCAGTAGACAGATACTAGGAGTAAAAGTAATTCGACTCCCGTAAGAAATTTAAAATTCCATGCCACTTGGTGTCAATTGCTTGTCATGATGATCTAGAAAAGGTTTCTCAGCCTGTGTTATGGGGATATCTGTAATAGCCATATAAGGTCAATGAAGTGAAAATCCTTCCACACCTGCTATGAAATAGTATTGATGGAGGGAATTTGCTACACAATTGATTTTAAATGTTCTTGACTTACAGACCTGTTGCACTAGTGCATGTTGCCCAGTAAAACACCTACACCTCACTAGTGACAGGGATGATGGAACAAGATGAAGATGAGCGTTCTCAGCAGCTGCCACAAAGAAGTAGCATAAACCATGATCCTGTCAAAATACGTGAACTTCAGAAGCATTGATTTCTATACCCCTATTTGCAGGAATGCTTGAAATTTAGAAAAATCTTTGGGTTTAGAGCTGACATGAACAATTTAAGTGGCTGCAGTCAGATGATACTTATGATTTCAAAGTGAAAATTCTGTGATTTTCAATGGTTACACCTTTCATTTGCCTCTAATTTGAAAGAAATTCTAGTTCTTACATAAACATCTTAAAATAATGATTAGAAAGTACATAATTATCAAGGATTCAGCATTTGATGAGGGTACTGGTGAAATTTGTTCAATGCAGTTGAAAAGGTGCATGATTTACAGAGTAATGTACCAGTAGGATCAGGACTCTCAGGTGTGGATTATTGAGTAATTGTTGTTTATTGAAACAAGCCAGGCTATATCTGTCATTTCTTCTGTTTGAAATTTTCAGTCACACAAGTGAGATAGATGCCTTGCATCCATTGCAGCTCAGAAGCAATGGATCGCTTACACTGATGTGAAATACCTGAGAAAAATCCTCCATGCCTGTATGTAAATACGATGAAAAAAATCAGTTTCAGACTTTTAGATGGGACGTCATGTATTACTGTGGTGTCTGTGTTCAACAGTGTTAAATGTGGACCTTAATGTGGCTTGCAGAGAGTTTACTACTGCTGACTGTTCAGACCACTATGTCAGAGTAAAGTTTGATTCTTACATTTCTTTATGCACAAAAAGTCAGCGATCATGATAATACCAGGGTTAGAAAGAGTAATGCAAGCAATTCATTTTAATTTGACCACACAGTCAATAGAGAAAAAGGCTCTGGAGCGTATGGTGACATGTGTCCTTTTGGGCAAGGGAGTAGCTTTCCAGAGAGCAGTGCATGCTGAGGGATGGGGTTTCTCAGCAGTGGCAAATAAGTGATCATGGGAGATACCTGCTTCGTGGTGTACTTGAAATTTTTATACTGAACTGGGAGGCTTAGTAAAGATTATTGAATACTTTGCCAATTGCTGTTTAACTCCAGATTAATCACTGTATTACTAGAGGAAACAGGTGGGAGATGAAGGGGACTGCACAGTGTATGTGCCCCTTCAACATAGCTATCTTCTTCCAGAAACCCCAGGGTCTTCCTTCCCTATCTGCCAAACTGTGTTTTAAATGCCTCAACTGTTTGCTGACTGTGGTTAATTCAGGGACAATTGGAGTTGCCCCATCCACCAAATTCCCTGCTGAGGTGCTGAGTGCTTTCTCTTCTCTGTGACCAACTTGGGAATGCAGGGCATCACTGGCCTCTGGTAAATGCCCAACTCAAAAAAGAGTCTAGCCAGATAAATGGGCAAATATATATATTGCCTGTTTAGTAACTAATATAAGAATCTGTGCATCCCTCCCAAGTCTGATTTTAGAGATTTTGAGGTCTAGAGAGTTGGCTGTGCAGCATGCGGGGTCTTTTAAAGAAAAAGTGGAGAGATTCTTTATCATCGACTTTTTGGAAACAGCTTGCTAAAATGTAGCATTTAAAAATACATATTGATAAAACCTGGCATCATCTCAAATCTTAAGACGATGTCTCTGCATAGTTTTGTGGTTACCCAAGGATTCTTTCAGCGAGGCAGAACAAGTATCAGAAGGGGAGAAGGGGTTTGGCAGCGACAGCATGGAGCTCTGTGTGTGCTAGTTTAACTTGCATTGGGTAAGGCGAGGTTAGATCAGGCAGGGTGGGGCTGGGCTGCTGCACTCAGAGTTCCTGGTACTTGATTAGTTGGTCTAAATTAGGTTGCTGTGTCTAGGAGCTACCAAAACTATTGAGTCTCTGGGGCCGGTCACTGACGGTGCTGATGAGACAAGGACATATCCTGGACATTCCTTCAAGAGGCAGGATCTGGTTAGGCTGCAGTAACAACTATCCCTGTGCTAGGAGGTTGTAAATCCTGTTTGTGGATTTCTTTTAGAGCACTGGATGTTGAAAACAGTACTTTCTCTTGAGAAATGATTATTCAATTAACTGGGTATTTATTTTAATAATAAGTTTTGTTGTTGAAAGTGAAAACTAGATGGGGATAAGATCTGCTTATTAGAAGGCTTGTTCTTGGGTTTTATAGGAGTGGGGGAGGCAGGGGAGGATGAGCTTACTACCTTTGGTGCTCGGGGTAGAATTTTTGCCCTGTTTTTCTGCCCATCCTTACAGAAGCTGTCATTGAAAACTAGAGTCCTTGGAAATGTATGGGAGATACAGAAGTAAGCACTAAGGTCTCAGCACTGAGACCAAGTTACCTGTGTTTCTGTTAAGTATCTAGTGTTTGCCTGCCCATTTAGTATCCCCAGCCCTCCCTCCATTCTGGTAAAAAAAAAAAAAAAAAAAAAAAAAAGTAACATTAAAAAAACCTAATAGAACAATTATTGTGCTGAAGATTTACATAGGTATATGTTTTGAGGGTGTTGATGTGTCTGTGGTTTATATATACTGCATTGATTTAGAAGTGATGCTGTTAAATTCACAGGCCGCGTGTTCACCCAAGCAGAAGATATCAATGTAATACTGAAATCACTTTGATACAAATGTAAATGTTGGAGAAAATGTTGAACAATCACTATGACAAGTGTTTACTTGTTACAACAGTTCCTTGCTTCTACAGGAGCACACTTACCCTTGCTCAGCTCTTTTCAGCACCGAAGCTAACAGTTGCTTTTGTTCTCCTGCCTTTTCCTGGGCTGTACCAGGCAGGGTCCTAAAGAGTAGCAGTGGTGATCAGCTAGTTGAGAGATGCAGGCATGAAACTGTTGCCTTCTCCAGAGTTCAACAGGAGCATCTGGGAGTTTTTTGGTCTCCTATGGGCCATTGTACCTCCCTGTTGCAGTTCAAAATGCAGTGGTGGATAAGTAGCAGTGGGTCAGCTCTGCAGCAACTGCATTTTACAGCATGATGTTTTTGTGTAAATAGCTCTTACTGCTAACCTGTGTTTACCTTAAGGAGTGCAGGACAAGTGCTGGAATAGTAGAGTTTGTATTACTGGCAAGTCAGTGTTGTACCCTGACAAGTATAGTGGCTCTTCTGCCCATAAAGCAAGGACACAGTTGGGATCCATAAAGCATCCTTTGGTAAAGGGTAGCCTATCTTAAACCTTTTCTTCCTGTCAGTTAGAAAAAAGAGAAAAAAAAAGTACTTGCCTATATTAATGCTGTTACAGTGTTGTATTTATAGGGGCAGCTATGTGACATGTAGATTGGAATCTGTGTTCCTTGCATTCATGCTGGAATGGCAGGAAGAGACCCACCCTCTTCTGTGGTGTCCCACACATGTATTTTCGACTTGAATGCAAGGAACCTGTATGATTTTTCTTGATTAAGAGGTCTGCTGTATGACTTTGTATGTATGTATGACTTTGCATACTGCATTAACTTCTGGTGAGTGAACCTAGAATGTAGAAAGAAAAAAAAATTGGTTTGGGGGAGTTTTTTGGGGGAGCGGAGAGAGTTGCATTTTTGATGTAAAATATGAATTTTGAATTTTGGTAATCTGTTTTGTGTTCTTTTACAGTAAGAGAACACAAGTGTTGCCAAGTAAAAACTTCTTTTATCCCTGAGTCTCACACAAACATTGTGAAGAAAACCCCAGACCAGATGATAAAATAATACCTTTTTTTAATTGAATGAGAAAATCTTCTCATTTAGATGGTATGCATTTAAAATGTAGAGAAACTTTCAGAGGAGACCATATAATAGCCACTGATTCACATCTGGCTTTGGTGTCAGGTCTTTAGACAAGAGCAGACATCATCACAAGGGATGTTATAGCAATATTTTGCTCCGGTGTAAGAAACAGTAAGCAGCACTTACTACTGGAAATGAAATGATGCTGGTTTTTTAAGTGAGTTTGCAATTTGCAAATTTTGCTTTTGCACAAGCGGCTTGAGTTCAGTTTGTTTGCAGTTAGTCAGAGGAATTAGTTGTTGGTAAAACAAAAGAACAGCTAAAGATTGGGTGACATCTCACAAATCCATAGGGATAGTTGAACTTTTTTTTTTTTTACTGGATTTTCTTGTTGGCTAACTGTATTTATATGGTGCTTTCATGCTGGCATAACCCCTCCTTCCTCATGTTTCCAGGGAGGAGTCCTCTGTCCTTGCTCACAGCTGTGGTGGCCTTGGCTGGGGCCAGGCATCCTCCTTGCAGCTCTGCTTCCCAGGGATGGCTGTGCCAGGCCAGCTGTTTCCAAAACCATGATGTGTGCTGATGTACCCCTGTGGGCACCCTGGGGTAGGGTGGGTGCCTGGCCCCTTCTGCCAGAGGGCAGGGGTGGCAGGGTAGGCTGTGGAGGTGGGAAAACAGCCGTAGGTTAAAGCAGCATAAGGACAGCTAAAGGTCAGGCAAGGTTTGCTCTTAAGTAAAACTGAATGAAAATTACTTCCCTGCTGCTTTTGCTGCCCTGCTCGCTTTTCTAGCCAGTGTGTTTATGAAGGAAAATATAACCTGAATATGCCAGGGATGGGATGGGAGCCCACCTGCAGGGACCTGACCTCTCCTCCATGCCTGCTCCCTCTCACTCAGTGCTGCCACAGAGACTGATCTCATCTCCTGCCGTGGCTGGCACAGCCACCAGCTGTCCACAGATGCAGACAAAATATATTTCTTTAAGTCACTTCCTTGTTTTTCTCAATCTTGCCCACTTTGTTCTCCAGCTTTTCCAGGCAGAGGTCTGTCAGATTTTTGGGCCTTAAGCGTAAAAGGAAATCTAAAGGTCACAGATTATATCCCCAAACAAAGCTAAACTTCACAATTCTGGCAAAAGTGACATCAGTGGAATCAAGCTCCAAAAATCTGAGCTCTAGTTCAGGTGCTCAAGTCTCACATGGCACTTGATCACTGTCTTAATATGCAAATAGGTGCCCAACTTAGGCTTTCTAAGGTGCAAGCTAATACTGAAACCCGAGGAAAATTGCAAATGTATCCTGAAAGCAGAATTCAGGCTGCTGTGATGGTTTTTCAGCATTTCATTAAAATAAGTTAAATTTGAAAGATTTATTTGTGTATATATATATATATATATATATATATATATATATATATTAGGGTTTGAATTCAATTAAGTACTTAGTGAATGAGATGTGAAACTGGAGGGAGGGGGGTTTTTTTTTCTCCTGCAGAAAAGATGACAATATTAGCCCAAACATTGGAGGATTCTGTAAAAAGCAATTACACATAGTCTAAAGGAAATCATTCAGATAAATAGTTGTGTGTAGTGGCTGTTTCTAATTGGGCCTGATGTTTTATCACAATTAGTTTTCCATTTAGGAGGGAGGATAGGAACTATAAAACTTGATGCAAATTAGCAGAGTGAAATAGTTTTCTTTTTACCTGCTCTTTGAGTCTTTGCACCTCTTCTAAGCATATGTTTAGAAAACATTGCAGCAGTACATCTAGGAAGAAAACCGGGTTGTTTTGGAAATCAGAACTGTATGTCCTAATAAATTGTTTCTGATAGAACTAGAAAATAGAGAAGATTATACTTGTGGAAGTTTCTTTTTAAAACTTTGGATAGAATTTTAACCTCATGGAGAACAGCTGTCATTATTCTTAATGTAAAAACTAGACAAAACTCCCCTAATTTTAAGAAACTTTGATACTGGAAATGGGTTGGTGGTTTTTTGCTACAAGTAATATGTGATTTTACATTGTGAGAAGTAAACTTCTGCATCTGTAAATTTGCTAGTAACTTGTTCTCATAATTCTAAAAAGGGGGCAACAGTGATAGGATTTTATTCTGCCGTATTGTATGTAGTATCTGAGGACCTTCTACGTGATGCAGGGGAGAACTGGGATTCACCTTCTCAGGATAACACTGCGGGGGAGGGATAAGAGGAGACAGCATGCTGCTTGTTGGTAGGATTTTTGGCTTGGGTATTTCGTGCATTATTTCGGTATGACGTTTGTACCTGAAGTTTTTCTGACGTTTGAGATGTGTGGGTTTGTGCAGTAGGTAACAGGGCAGTGGCTTTCTGTGATGTAAATGTGCTGTTAATGTACTGCATAGCTCAGAAAGCACTGCTGGGTACATGTGTATATATGAAGATATTTGATTCAACTTCTAAGAAGTGCTGAGATCCAGGAATCACAAAAACAGTGATTCTGCTACTTCTGAATACACAGATTGTTGATGTTTTCTGGAATGTTTTATGAATTAATGTATCTGTTTAGTGTTACATTAATTGTGTGGTATTGCAGTGGATTGGGAGATTGCATCTATTTTGAGGTGAATAGTGACTTTGTTTAGATTTAGTAATTAAAATTGTATTTCTTCATGGAATTGGAATAAAATGTGGAGCTTCAGTGGAGATGCTACTTTATTAGTATTGCTGCAGTACTCTATATATGTGAGCACTGTTCTGGTCTGAATTTTACAAGGAGGCAGGGTTACGACAGTAGACTGAAATTGCAGATTTGATTGGGGAATTATTTGGATGTCTTCACTGATAGTCACGTCCAGGTTAAGTTTTGGAGTGTTTTAAGCCTACTCTCAAGATATATGTTTGTTTCATTAATTTCGTTGCTGCTCTATTTTCTTGTTATATAGCAGGAGAAAGCCTTCACTCAGGCAAGATTAATCAGTGTTACTTTTGCCCTTTCTATCATCTTTGACCAGATCTGCTCCATCCTGGTCACTTACTAAGTAATTTTAATGCTCATAAAGTACCAGAGCAACAAGCCAGGAGAACATCCTGTCATGTCAGTTCAGGACAAGATAGATAAACTGATAGAGTGAGTAAATGTGTGATTAAACTACCTCTGTCTTGGCTTGTTTTAAATAGATATAGAGACAGTTTGGTGTCTGATCTCCACCTGCCATTAATGTGGAGAAGGAGAGGTGAGAAATTGTCACATAGAAATATATTTTAACAACCGTAGTTTAAGCAGTACAAAACATCAAGATAGTTTTAAAGCAGTAACTGCTTGACTGAGAGTGCTTGGACTTCTAAGTGTATCCATACCCACACTTGCAGTGCTTGCTACTTCCTTCCTTATGCCTTCTTCTGAGGTAGTTTTTTGTCTGGTAGCTGAAGGATGATCCTTTTTGACCATGTTCAAGCTTTAAAAAAATGTGTATCTCCCTATAAGAAAAAAGCTGACACAGTTTAAAGTCTTTGGTTTTCAACTTTTCCAGGATTACTTTAAAGACATTAAAACATTGTCCTGTAGATGATATGGATGCCTGAAAAATGAATGTAAGCCTACCAATATACTAATCTTCTTAGTTCCTTTTGCAGACCTGTAGGAAGCAATGAGTGCAGTGTTAAAAACTGCTTGTGTACTGCTGTATCTGTACTGCAGTTGGAGACCTCTGGACAGGGTAATAACACTAGTCAGCAAAGATAATGACAGAAGTGTGACTGTTTGGTAGTGTTAAGCACATACTGTTTTGCTTTGAGAAGAATAGTGGCATAACATGACTTTAACAGTCCTGGCTGTGAAATCCTACTGAAATGGTAAACTTTGATTTTAAAATGTACTTGTTCTTTTCTTAACCTCAGTCAAGGAGACTTAGGAGAGACAAAGGAGCAGAGAGTAACTATTTGAAGCACAAGCAGATGCTACTCTAGTTTCTCAATGAAGCTTCTTGCGTAGAAAGGCAGGGTTAAAGAAATGGAGCTTTTTGTACTGAAAACAATGCCTGTCTTTCCAGCTTTTTCTTTGTATGACCTGTCATCTGAAGGATGAAGTGCCTTTAATAGTAAGATTGAAGTAGGCTGGTAGAGGAGGGTCTTTCAGAATAGTTTAAAGTCATTTGCAAAATAAATAATAGAGGTTACTTTAAAAGATGTGAGAAAGTTTTATTTTGTTACCAAGTCAAGACAGATTGAAGATGGGCCTTAGTTGTTAAAAGATGTGCCTTAAGTGATTTGTTATTTAACCTCGTAACAATGGTCAATGATACTTATTTACTGCTAGAAGTACTTCTTTTAGGAAAAAAAAAAAATGGGTGCTTCTGCTGCTTTTGAGGTTGCTGAAATAAATTGTCCTTGTCTGTCTTGTCAGGAGTGCCAGAGACTGCTCTTCTGTATCTAGTGAAACACTCTAAGGTGTACCTGTGTACTTGAAGTGAAGAAGTAGAGGGGAGGAAGGAGGCTGTAATGTGCACTGTACACTGCAGCAATGCATACCTATCCAGTACTGGTGAGGACTAAAATGTGCCCTTTCAAAACTGAGTATCAAAGTGAGAAGCAGGGGGAAAACAACACTCATTGCTGTAGAATCTCTTCTATACAGCAGGTAGGAAACAGCTGCAGAATACACAGAATAACCCTGAGACTGGTGGTGAGCTTGTGAGCTCATTTATCTCAGGTGTTGTGGACTCCCAGAACTGTGAGTAATGTGGTACAAGTGTTCGTTTTGAAGAGAAGCTCAGGTATTTATGTAACATTAATTGTATCAGAACAGTTTTGGTAGTATCTTTTCTGTTTCTCTGAAGTTGTTTACTATTGAGAGCACTTACCTATATTTTCACCTTGTTGCTCCACACACCACTAAAGCAAAATATTCCATGCGGGTTTTGTGGTTTCTTGGTTTAAATGCTCATTAAATGTGTTCAGCTTAATGTGTAAATCACATTTGCAGTTTTGATATAGTTCTGGCTTTAGGCTGTATGTTTCCTTAGTAAGGAAGCAGCTGTATATCTCTCCAGTGCTAATAGTTTCCCCAAAAAGATTAATTAAGTACTTGTGGGAGTGAAACTAGTGTCTCAGTTTATGATTGAAAAGGGTTAAAGCTACTAAACTACAGGGACACTAGTGCAGAAATGGCATTGATGTTAAGGAGGATAGGATGTGGTGTATTGCTGCTCATATGCTGGCTGGCCTAGCCTGCATGCTGTGATTTAGGCTTTAGTCTCCTTGTGGCTATTGTGATGTTGCTGCAGCACCTGAAGATCCTGCTGCAGTGAGGCAGTGGAGCTGACTGCTCCATCGGAGGAGCTGTAGGTGGGGATGCATGTCTGCATCAGTGACCTTCATCTTACAGCCTGAGGATTCAGTGCAACTGCAGTCACCACGGGCAGCCTGTGAACTGGGAAGCCTTGGGACAAAGGCGTGGGTCCTGTCTGTCCACTCTTGGAAATGAAGGCCACAGGCTTTGGAGAGAGCCCAGGAGAGAGGTGTGATTCTGTTTCTAGCTCAGTCTGGATTTGTCTACAGACTGAGTGTAGGACATACTTTGAAACAGTGTCAAAAAGTGAACAAGCCACAGTGTATTTTAAAGGAGTCATGAAATGCATTCTGAGAAGTTGTTGAGTTTCGTAATCTGGAACAGAATCTTCCAAATGTGAGTTAGACATGCTACAGGTTCCTATACTGAGCAGACAAGAGAAAATATTTGAAAGAAGTGGTAAAAATAAAATTGGTTGGCCAGCTTGCCTCTGTTTCTCTTTTCCTGTCAGTATAAGGTAGAGGACATCAGGCGGGATTTTTGAAAGTTTAGGAACTTCACTTAAACCGATTTACTGTTTTGTTTTGGCCCTGCACTCCCGTACACCAAAACACTCTGCATCTTGCCATACAGAGCTAATGGGGCAAAACACTGAGAACTGAAAGAGGGCAAGACGATGGTAAAAACCATTCAGTGTTCCTACTTACCTCCACAGACTCATTTAGAAAAGCCCTAAATGCGTAGGGATTGTCATCTTTTGGCTGAGAGGTATAGATCAGATCCTGGGTGTGGGAGTGTTAGGAAGATCCACTGCCGTGCTGTTTCCTGTTACGAATTTTAATTATTACTTTGAAACACTGCTGATGGCTCTCATGGTAGTCAGTCCACCCTCCCTTGTATTTTTAGCTTTTGTTTTCCAAGCTCACGTTTATTTAGAACGTTGAATATCACTGTTTTCCGTGGGGTTTTGTAACGCTGTGCTAATGACACAAACCAGCCTTGCTGCTGAGGAATGTGGGGGACAGGCAAGCAGCAGAGGCAGCCCGAGCGTTGCAGAGGCCAGGACGGCAGCGTGTCCCTTGCTGCAGGAGCAGAACCAGCCTTCCTTGGGGAGCCAGCTGCTGCAGGGAGCGAGCTTCCATGGCCTGCCTTCCCGTGGGAACGGGAGCCCCGTGGAGGTAGAGGAAGTTCTTACAGGGTGGGAGATGCCGTTGTCGAGGTTAAGCCCTGCTTGGAGTCAGTTTGAATTTCAGCGTGAGAAGCCTCTCAGTGCTTGAAGCTGTTTTCCTAAAGAATCTCCCCCTTTTAAACTTGATCAGAAGAAGGAAGTTACGCGCTAGACACGGCAGTTCAGTCTCTTACAAGATGCCATCATCTGTTGCTTTAGCACGCAGAGGAGTTCCCGCAGTTGCAGGGCAGGAGCGTTGAGTCCGTCCCGCAGGACGTGCCCTTTCAAATCGGCTCACGTGTGACCCCGGGCCGGGGCGAGCAGGAAAGCATCCGGGGCGAGCGGGGGAGCGCCCGGGGCCGCTGCGGGGCCGGGGGCAGTGGCGGCAGCCGGGCGGGCGGCGTGTGGGGGCCGCTGGCGCAGGGCCGGTACCTGCGCGGCGGGTGCGCTGCGCGGGGCTGCCGCGGGCCTGTGCCCCTGGGCGAGGGGGAGCTGGCGTCCGTGCCAGCCCCGGCGCTGGTATTTCAGTAATGCCCTGCTGGTTGTTCATACTGCCAAAGCCAAGCTATAAGCAGCGAGTCTTTGCTCCACTTTTCCTCGCTCCGTGCCTCTGCTCCGCCCCGTCCGTGCTCCCCTCGCTGCTGAGATCAGCTTCCTGCTTTTCGTTTCCCTCGGAGCAGCGCTCTTACTCCTCCCCCGAAAGAGTTATTTTCATCGGTCTGGAGTTAATTTCTGTGTGTGGCTGCGGGCTCTGTTTGTGACAGGCGAACGGCGGGCTGGAGCAGCGGTATCACGGTGGTCGTGGTGTGTTGCAGAGCGCCAGGGCTGTAGGCAGGATGGCAGGGCGCTGCGCCGAAAACGCTGGTGTGCCGGCTCTGGGAGCGGGGAGGCAGAGGAGGTGAGTGCCGCTTGTATCGCGTGGGTCCGGGCAGCTGTTGGAGGAGGAACCAGCATAGCCGGCCTCAGTAAGAAGAAACGAGCAATTATGTTGTTACCGTCTCCGATTAGATGGTTTTGCTCCTACTAATACTGTAATGGAGTATACTCAGGAAATGATGTATTTTGCTGTAGCAAAGATCTGTAGTCAATGAAAGTTTATAGTTTCTAAATGTCTGTTTTTTTGTCATTGAAAAGTACAAATAGAGATATGACACAAATACAGCCATAAAGATAAAGTTTACTCTAAACAACTTTAAAAACACACTTACATTGTTTCAGAACTTCTGAATGCATTGAGTAGTGCAAGAGAAGACACTTTACAGTGCTTTAGTAGTAACTGTGGATCTAGAACAGTGTGATGTATTTGAGGGAGTGATGTGATGTTATAACATGGAAATAAAATTATAGACATGAAAAGCAAAAAAGAAAAAATACTTTTTACAGTTTCTAAGCGTCCTTCAGAGAGGAAGCCAGTTTAGTTGAGAGAAAACAGTGTCTGGAATAATCTCAGTTGCAACAGATGGGCAGCTTCTACGGAAAGGTGTCTTAAATTGTTGCATTGAATTTTTTAAATTATTTTTCTTTACAGAGTGAAGACTGTAAATATCACAGGTTCCTTAATCAATTTTCAGCTTTTTTGACAGATGAGCACCATTCTGTGTATTCCCTCAAATAAAGTTCTGAAATTGCTAATCTGTGGTAGGTTACGTGGCAGGTTACACAAATACTTTGTATTGTCATATTCTGCTTTTGCTGTCTTTTTATTACTGCCTGTTAACAGTCAGATTAATGGGACAACTTTGTTTGCTCTGGCTGTGATGCCCTGAGTGATTTTGCAGAGGACTCTTCATGAGAAGCCACTCAAATGCGCAGCTATGGTGGGCCAGCCTGGTGCTGGATGCTGCCACCACAGCTGCAGGGCACTGCCACAGGTCTGAGCTGTGACGGTGGACAGTAGTAACAAATCAAAGATCTTGATCAGGATCATCTGAGGCCTAACCGGAATTGCTTGTGCTCTTGATCCAGACAAGAGTGTGTGATTTGAGTAGCTGCTTTCTGTTTTGACAAGTTAAATTTATTGATTGTTCTGTAAAATGAAAGACATGGAACCTTTTATTAGATCTTACAGTGAAGTTTTCCAGTAGCTTTGCTGAAAGCCATTCTGGAGAAACACCTATTTTAAAGTTTGATGCATTTTGGTGAAAAATGAGAGGTACAGGAAATTAGAAGTTGGGGGTTGATTTCTGGTAATATTTTTGGTTATGGTGGACTTGCTGTTTTTCCTTTGGTAGAAGTTAGCTCTGCTTCTTTCCAGCAGGCTTGTACTTTAAGGGGACTTTCAAGAAGCCTGGAGAGAGACATTCTATAAGGGCATGTAGTGACAGAACGAGGGAGCATGGCCTTAAGGTTAAGAAGGGTAGGTTTAGATTAGATATTAGAAAGATAATTCTTCACTGTGAGGGTGGTGAGGCACTGGAACAGGTTGCCCTGAGATGTTGACCCGTCCCTGGAGGTATTCAAGACCAGATGGAATGGAGCTCTGAGGAACATGGTCTAGTTGAAGGTGTCCCTGCCTGTGGCAGAGGGGTTGGAGCCAGATGATCTTCAAGGTCCCTTCCAACCTCAACCATTCTGTGATTTTACGCTTCTGTATTTGTTCAAGTTTCAGGGCAAGTAGAAGTTGTAACGGTATTGTAAGTGTGTATGTTCACACTTACTGCTTGTAGTTGAACAGCTTTGTAAGTGAAGGTGTAAGGCCAAAATGAAAACAACAAACAAGCATTGAAGCCCAATCTGTGGCCTCCACTTGAATATTGGTGGAAGAGCATTGTATAGGAAATAATAATAAAACTTACATTTGTATGGCCTTGGATCTTTTGTATTTGTTTTCTTGTGCCGAATATACTACCCTGCATGGTTTTGCCTCTATGCAATCTCTAAATTCATTGCTGCTAAATCTACTTCTTGGTATAGCCTTGTGCTCAAGAAATTAACCCCGTGTTACGTCATTACTCTGAGAGATAAAACAGTAGCTAAGGACATTTCATGTGCTGTGCGCATTTTATCAGTATGTTAAAAAGACAACACAAACCCATTTGCTTCAGTGTGTTGAATCTGAAGATAATTCTACATGCTAATGCCTTCACAAGAAATGTGTGGTAAATGTGCTTATGCTGTAGATGCAAATGTGTTTCCTATGTGGGCCCAAGTAGCAACCCTCATTTGCCAAAGTTTCTACTTTTTTACTTGCATTCTGCCAGTAAAGAAACTGTAGCATTGAGTACCTCAGCATAATGTGAAGCATCAAGAGCAACAACTATTGGACCTTTGTGCTGTTTTATTCAGTTTGTACCTATTTTCAACATTTCAATTATAATTGATAGAAGGCTGCTGCGAAAAATCCAACCTGTATCAATAAAGGTTTCCTACCAGTGGCTCTACATTTGGTTCTTATAGCTGATTTTCCCGTTTCACTGACAGCTAGAGTCAAAGCATTTGCTGCTTCTTTGTCATACTTTGGCAACCTAGTTTTCTCTTAGCTTGTAGAAATTGGTTAATGTATTTTGGAATCCACCGAAGGGGGATGAAGCTGGATGAGGGTCTCTGAAAGCTGGATACTTCCTCATTGGAGAGATCACAAGGGTTACTAATAAGTGCCTCTGTATTTGTAGGCATGAAGAGAAGAATGAAGGGAATGGCTCCCAGAGCATTTTTTTTCACCTTCAACATGTGTAATGTTGACCGTATCTTCACTGTAGATAGAAGATACAGACATTATTTGAATTACAGCTCCCTGACAAAGAAGTGGAATAAGACATACTTGATGGAAGTAATAGTGAATCACCATATTTCAGTGGCAGCACTATTACTGAAAGAAACAGTCCCAGCCTCAGACACTTTCATCTTACCTCATGGGGCCATGATAGTGGTTTTGTTGTATAATGAACTGGACTTGGAGGAATGATCATAGCTAAAATTAATGGGGTTTATTAGCTTAACTCTTTCTGCCTAAAAATAGAACTGACCACTACTTGGTGGATCAGCTAACGTGTTGTGAATCAGACTTAAGAACTGCACAGCTCTGTTGCTCCCGAAGAAGAGATCCAGGAATGCATAGTAGAAAGCAGGACAGGGGACACGACTCATTTTGGTTTAAGAGCTGGCCTATGCTTGCTGCTTGTCAAGCTAGAGCCTTAAGGGCAGGCTAAGTAAAGTACAAGAGGAGGATATATCTCCAGAAATAGAGCACTACTGTCTATTTCTTCTACTAGGGACTTACATGTATCTTTTAAACATGATTTTGCCATCTGGATAGTTTCCAGAGCAGATAGCATCAGCTAGTTACTGATGCTGAAGATAACATGTCTTTAATTGTAATGTTGTTTTTATCTTTCTCCTCTGATCCTTTTTGACGATGGTGTTGTGAAGTGTTAATTTCATCAGTTACTTTCAAGATGCTAGTGGTAGACTACCTGAAAAAGAGCATGACAGCTTCCCTTCAAGTGGCCTGTAAAAAGAGTATGTTTCTCTGGCCAATATTCTACTTTTGTTTGTTTATTTCTTTGTTTTTTTAAATAGGAGGGTGATTTTAGTTCCTCAAGTGTGATTTGTGGAGTACAGGAAGTTTGTGTTAGTAGTTTTCGAGCTTTTGCAGTGTTAGGTGCTGGCAAAACCAACAAAGGTATTCAGCATGCTTTCATATTCACTGGGGCTGTGTTTTCGGCTAGGGAAGTTGAATGTTACATCCCAAAGTAAAGTAGACCCGTGCATTTTGTTTGGGGCCTTGTTAATTTCTGTGAGACTTCATGCAAGTACAGAAGAAATCCATGCTAGTGGATTTTAACAAGGGATAAAAGGATCAATGTTTACTTTGCTTGGAAGTTGCTGAGATGGTAGAGTTCGGAGCTGAAAATGTCTGTTCCTTCCCATGCCCTATGAAAGTAAACTGAACAGCATAGAAAAATGTGGCATATTGAGTCTTCAGACTTCTGTGTAATATTTTAGGGTACCTGAAGCTGCAAAATTACACTGTTTAATGAAAACTTTATACAAACCAAAAATTTTGTGGGAGAGTAGAAGAGGAGTAATAGTTTCAGGATGAGGGGAAAAAACCTTACTTTATTATCCCTGTCAAGCTTGCACAGGTTTTTTAAAGCCAAAAGGACTGAAACAGGGATCTAGAAACACAAACACGACAAAAAGTATAAAATTGGCAACTTATCTTTCTTTCACATGTAAAAACAAGATTCTCTCTTTTTGCTGTGAACAGAGAAGGTACTTACTAGGACTAAACCATAAAAATAATGCTTTCTTTGGTAGCCAAGTTATGGCACAATACAAGGGAACTTAAGTCCTCGGGAATGGATGCAACTGGGCCATGACCATGGCTCTGTAAGTACATAGCTTCTGCTGGTGAGGACACAGGGGTGCTGCCCCTGTTGCAGCAGCTTCTAGCAGTGCTGTGTCCACCCTCTTCATGGACATGGTATAACAGCAGCAGCTTGGAGCGTTCTCCTTGGACTTCTGTGTGGGATGATGCTGGGAGAGCCTCTCTGGGAAGCATGTTCATAGCAGTGGAGGGACTCTGCAGGGAAATGGGGTTGTGTGCTGCTTTGGGACAGTCTTCCCTGATGGCCAGCTAGCCAGAGTTGAAACCCTGGCAGCATCTGAAATTCTTTAGATGTGAAACTTGAGTATGGAAGGGCATGGCTTTTGTAATACTTCACAGATTCCTTCTTTTTTCAAAAGCAGCCACAAAAGGTGCTGCCAGAAAAACCTGTGCATTTCAGCTGAAGATGGGCAGGCTCTGCTGCAGGGGAAGGCTACTCAAAATGTATCCACCCCTTTTTATCTGTTAGTTCACTACTGTGCAATAAAGTGCTTTTTGTGTTATCAGGAGGTTAAAATACTTTCAGATTAAAGGGATATCTTCACACAGATGATCAAGTGAAATATTTTTCCCAAGGGAATTAAAAAATTTAACTGTCTGTAGAAATGAAAATAATTTGAGCTTTCCTGTTCCCAGGTAGCTACGAGAATGTATAAGGGTGTTGTAAATTTAAAGTTGTAGTAATGTCTGTAAATGTTCCATACTTTACTAAATTACTTTCTTTTTGTAACTGATGCTGCTTCTCAAAACTTGTTAATGTGTAGAGTAGCTTGGAAGTAACAATCAGGTGTGTAAACACCTGGAAGTTTTTTGGGTAAATATGCAGGCAGATTCCACGTGGGCCTATTTTGCATTGACAAAATCTCAGTAAGCAGAATTTTGGTGGAACTTGCTCACGAAGGAGGTTCTTGCTAGTCAGGAGCAGTAAAGAGTTACTGGATTTCAAGTATTTCCTTCTCCCTTCAAGGCTTCAATAAGGCAGGTAGCTAGCCAGGCCCCATTTGAAAAAAAACAATGGTATATTCTAACAACATAAATGAGGCCTTCCCATCTGCAGCAGTACTCATGGTTTATTCAAAATGATCACAGGAATAAGACTCTGGTAGAGGTTTTATGATTTAGATGCTGGGCTTCCCCTGAATGTGTGACTTGAGTCCCTGCTTTGTGAGTTCTGAATCTGCACCTGGAAATGTTTGCTGCAGGTACTGGCATGTGCTTTCTTGTGGACATCTAGTGAGACAAGGAATCCAAACTGATGTGTTGAAGTGGTGGTTAGGCAGAGGAAAAATAGGTGCTTTCTGGGTGAGCTTTCATAAGAAGTGAATACTCTAAATATTATCATCAATTTACACTGTTGCTTGTGACTAAATTTTCTGCAGTATGAGTTGACAAATGCACATAAAAGCAGATAAATCCTTTGCTCTTGGCAGTTCTAAGAGGTATTTCAGCTTGTCCTGCAGGTCCTTAGAGAAAGACGTCTTCAATTGACTGATAACTCTTTAGCACATTTCTGCTGAGTAATTAAGGTGCAAATAGGGGCTGAAGAGATGCTTAGGCTTCAGTCACTAATGTGTTTGTTTTAAGATGGTCAGCTTCCTTTTTTTATACCTAGAAATAATTAATTCTTGAACATTGTGCCATCTCTTGAAGATGATTAAGGAGCATAATATGCTCCCTTTGTCAAACCTGGTGGGGAGCAAGGGGGCAGGCAGCTACCCAGCTAACCAAAGTTCCCAGGTAGTCTGTGGTAAGGTCTCCAGAAAAAGCATATTATGGCTGTCTTTTGGAGTGATAGAAGCCTGGTAAGTATCCTAAACCGTTTATCGAAAGGAAGTGTGCCAAGTTAGGTATTTGCAGCACTAACAAAATACGTGTTTTGTACCAAGTACTATGCTTTGGCTGATCTGCATATTAAGAAGTAGTAGGAGGTTCAGAAGGAGCTTCCCATTTTAATGCACAGAGGGAGGGGCTTAAAGAGTGGCTATGGTATTTTTCAATTTCGTGTGTTTTCAAGTCTGCCACTAATTTTGTTTCCTCCACGTCTCCTTTGCAAAGCAGGCCTACTGTGTGGTGTTCACTTTTATCTTGCATGTACCTGCAGAAATGCATGTATAGATACCTACACATGTAAACACGTGTATGTGTAGTATGAATATGTATGTAATAGAAAAAGTATGCGCATCTTTGCTGTAGTAACAGAACAGAATGGGCTTTGGTGGCTATTCCTAATCCCCATTCACTCTTGCAGTTCACTGGAAACATGAGATAAGGCAACAAGATTTGGTCTAACACAGTAGACATGAGCAGACCTCTGGTATTGTCTGCTACTCATTTCATCAGTGACATTTTTGGCATGCTGTTTTAGACCAGTAGTGACCCCACTCTTTCACTATTGTTAGCAAAGAGTATCTTATTTTTTAAATGCATAGATAAAGAAATAAAGTTAGAGTGAGTTAAATTTGTGTCTAAATAAAAATCCAAATATAGTCAATGTTAAATAAAGTCTTAAGAGTAGCCTTATCTTTCATATGATTCTGGCCAGTTAAGGCTACAAAATACTGATGGTATTTTTATTGACAGTATAAATAAAATATAAATATAAAAGAACTAGAGAAGTAGATCTGAGTAGTCTCACTTCCAGATGTGTCTGGACCACTGAGCAGTGAGTAGCACGAAATAGCTCTTGGTGATGTACTGACCTAAAAGGATAAGGTGTCCCCCATCTTGGAGAAATAAATGTGATTTAGAGTCAGTTTTTCTGCAGGTCCTCCACAAAGGGGATCTGACCAACACTTTATTTGTTATACATGTGAAGCAAGGTGGAGTTGTTGCCTGCTGGGATCAGAGCTATAAACATCACTTGGCTGGTGCTCATGCCCTCACTGTTTTGTAGGAATCTTCTCTGTTTAATTCTGACATTAGGGCTTGCAAGGATCACTTTTGTTTTCTTTTGCGTCCTTGTATAGTTGTGGTACCACTGTTTTCCACCTTCAGCTGCAGCTTGAAAAATAGGTTGGAGCTCCTTAACCGTACCATAATGATGATTTGCATTTTATAGCATTTTTCACTTACTTTACCTGACTGATGGATAGGATTGATGGAAAAGGCTAGGTGACACCATTGTGACTGAGGTGATTAAGGCAGGGAGAAGCTCTGAATCACAGGGAGGTTAAGTATGAATTTAAGGAAGTTTTTTGGCTTCCTTGGACGGTTTGGAGAACCTATGGCTCCCTTTTTTTGGGGTGGGGAGGGGAAGATGCAGCTGCTGGGATTAAGTTACAGGATGTTAAATTTCATGGCAGGGTGTAAGGGGACATTATAAAATGGTGTGGAAATTGTGTGTGTGATGATAAACACCTGATGCTCACTGTGTTAGATTCACCTCTGATCAACAGTGCAAACATTCAAACAGAAAATATGCAAATAGCAATCACTAGTCTGTGAAGGAAGAGTAGCAACATGTTCATCCAGAGTCTGGCATTAGTGTGGCAGCAAAGTGATTTCCAGGAACAAAAAAAAAAAAAGCTTAAGACAATCTTGCCTAAGGTGTGTTTAGGTGTCTGCAATTCAGTCACTCAACAGGTAACACAGATTAACAGAGAGTAAAAAAATGGATCTGAGTTTGTTTTAAAACTAAGGTGTTGATAGGAAAAATCAGTACCAAGTTTTTCACTTTCTTACATAGTTGAAATGGCCATTCATTTGAAGAGTGAATATTTGATGTTTCATATAAAATTACACACTTAAATTTCTGGAACATACCCGGCTGGAGGGGTTGTAGGGAGAACTGATAGCACATTACAAATATTTATGAAGCTAAGTAAGATTTTTATAGATGTTGATACTGTTTATCAAAGCATTATTTTAATTCATACTTCAGATACCTGTTTAATCTATTATGGTTCTTTCTTTTGCATGTTGTTATGTAGATGGTTCTCCCATGGCTGAGAGAACTTACCTAAGTACCCACGTGCTTTGTCCATGCCTACACCGCAGGTTTGTGGCAGAGGAGGGATGTGGGCCAAGGAGGATCCCCTGGCTTGCCCTGCTGTTGCTTAGTTTAATCCATGTCACCTCAACTGGTGTTTCCCAGGGATAACAACGTTACTCAGAAAAGGTTTGCCTGTTCCTGAAGAGGAGCAGGCAGCTGCACGAGGGTTAGAAATAACACAGCCATGTCTTCTCCAAAGCATGTTTAAGGAGAGAACTTGATTTTGGCCTTGACATGGGGTGGAAGTGGGAAGCTAATATCTAGGGCATGCTAAGGAAGGAATATCAACAGGGAATATCATGAGCAAGGCTGCAAGGGCTGTGTCCCGGTTCAGATACTGGACCTGCAGTGGACTCTTGTCACTGCTTGTGTGCTTTAAGGGGTAAAATACCTTGTTTTGCTCTGGCAACTGGACTACAGAAGCTGGTGAGGCTGCAGGAGTTGCTTGTGGCCACTAGATGACTCCTTCAGCCTGCTAGTGGGTAAACTCAGAGCTGAAAAAGTCTGAAGAGCTGGTGCAGGAAGGAGGGGCTGTTCTGGTGTGTTCTGAGGGAGTTGCACTGAAATAAACGGGTTATGTATCTCCCAACTGATGAAAATGTTAACGTGGTTTTTAGCTTGAGTTAAAGTAGTTCATGGCAATACAACTACAGCTCACTTATTTGGGATGTTTGTTTATTAGTTTGCATTTTCAAAACAAAGGTCCTAAGCTCCATAAGGTCAGGCTGGGTTCACTGAGGCAGTGAACATGTGAAAAAGCTAATTTTACAAGTTGTACTACTTGTTGACTAGACTGCAAGTGAAGCCTGGGTTTGTGAGGTGCTCTGGCTCTTCGTTGGCAAGCTTTCATGTAAAGAAAAGTCACTGAATTCTCCACCCAAACCAGCAGCACCATAATGCTTATCTTTGCGTCTTTTTTGCATCTTGTAGACGGGCAAGACAAATCCTGTTAGGCTGGGGAAAATGTAAACAGACTCTACTGAAGTTAAGCCTAGACAGAATTTCCACAGACTCGCTATGAATTTCATTGCATATGTGCAGGATCCACTCACCTTATGATGCTTAGGATTAAATAATCTTCCTGTCATTTAGAGAGAGTGCAAACAATGCTTTCGTTTCATAAACATGTATCTGCCAATGTCTGTACTAAGTGTGTAGTCCCTTTATCAAGGTATTTAGGTGATGGGATGGTTCTGATGTTGCTCCATGTATTTCCTCACGTCTGTTTTTATTTCTGAAATATAATAATGAATCACTGGTTGCCATTAAATGTGACCCGTTCCTGGTGCAAAGTATGTGCTGGATAAAACAATAGTGCCTATGGCTGATTATTTTTTTAATTCATAACTGTTTTTGTAAGCCAAGAATCTTATTGCTATAAGACTTGGCCCAATATATGGCTTGATCTGTGGAGGTTTTATATTATTCTTTAAAGCTGTGAAGTCTGAGTGCTTCAGTGTTTGTGCTAAGTGTACTGTTCATCTTGTTTTTAAACTTAATGCACAGTGAGAGTGTCATGTTTGGAAATTTTGTTCAGCTAAAGTTTTCTCTTTTCTCTCTTAAATACGTAAATCCAAAACTTCTTCTGAATTAGCTTCCAAAAGTGCAATTCTGGAGTGAGTCTTTGTAAACCAGGACTAGAATTTTCTTGACCCAAACCATGTCTCTTTCGAGGGTTATGTTTACCCAGTGGCATATTGGGGTTTAGTTTTTTGGATGTATCACAAAGACATGATATAAAAGCGCAGATGTTGTATGAGATTTTCAGGTTTTTTCTATTCATGCATGTAGGATATGTATGTAACACAGTTTTTTGTATGAATATATGCAAACATCCCTTGTCTCTTGCTTTCCAAATATGCATACCTTGACACATATGCACAGGCATCCTTCCCTTCCTCCCTACCTTGTTTTCTGCCCCAAGACCCTGTTTTTAAGATTGTTTAAAAGCTGTGATACAGCAGTTTTCTAAAGGGAAACTGCATAACCTGTAATTTAGACGAATCGTTTGTAAATAAACTATGATAGAATTGATGAGGAGAAATATTGAAAAAAGAAACTGGGTTTTGGCATTTGCTTATAATAATTTCCATCTGTTTTGTTGCTGTGTCATTATTTTGATCCACTAAGTGTTCTGTTTAACTCCCTTTCTGAGATGTCCATGTTTTTATCTGTTTACTTAAAAGCTGTAGGTCTAAGGAGATGTCTTGCGTGGTTTAATTGAAAGGTCAAGAAGGAAGATTCAAGAGTAAGGCCAGGAGCAAAGCTAATGGCTGTCTATTTAAACTCATTTGGTTTGCTTTGCTCTCTTATGTGCTGCAAGAGAAATAAAACTGTGCTGCACTGTGTGAAGATCAGGCTAATAAAAATAAAAGAAAAAGTTAAATAAAAAATACATAATCCTGTAGTTCCCATTAGATTCTCACTCTGAAGAGTGTTTTATTGTTGGACGTATGGTTTTTCTGCTGCTGTCAGTGATGTTGTAGATATGAATAGAAGGCAGCATGTGTAGCATGGATCAAAGTGAGGTGAATGAGCTGAATTGGAAATTTACCATGCTTGAGCTAAGCTGGCAGTGGAAATGACATGAGCAGCTTAATTTTATTTAGAGTTCTGTAAAGGGAGAGGCGTTCATGTATCTCCCCCAGCCTCTGCCTTGTCCCTCTTCTCGTTCTCCTGGGCCCCAAGTGACATGCTGGGACATACAGGTTATCAGTTCTGAGTGCATCTGGCATTTCAGGAATAAGCTGGGCTGCTGCAGTTGGAAGCACTAGGGATGGTGGCATATTTTATGTTCAGCTTCCTCTCTGAAGTGGCTGAGCTGAGTCAGGCAGCAGGGAAAAGGGAAAAGGCTGAGCAAAGCACTGATGTTTCCCTGCAGGCCGCTGGTGTGCTTGCCTGCCTGCCTGCCCTGTTCATTGACTGATCTGGTGGTGGAATAGCCAGTCCTCTTGATATTTCTTTGTCCCAGCCCTTAGCATAGTTAGTGTTCAGAATAGGCATTCTTCATAATATTGTGTCTTGTAGAAGGACTGCGGGAAGGGAGTACTGAGAATGGTCAGGCACAGACAGATAATGAGCATTGCATTGTGTTTATAAGAAAACATAAACTCAAACTCAGAGTCTGAGAAACTTCTGAATGAAGAGAATTTTGTTTGAGGCAAGGTCATGTGGCAATTTTACTTAAGCAAGTTACTACATTTAGGGTTAAGAAGGAAAGCTTCAGGTATTTCCTACCCACTCCTATTTTCACCTCAAATACAAGCATTTGATTATGAAGCAAGATTTAACTGGGAACTTTGAAATCCTGTTGAGGACTATTTGCAGAAAGTTGGTTTATTTTTTTTTTCCCCATTCATGCATTGAATTACATAACTGTAAACTGAATGTGTCTTCAAACAAGAGCTCCTGAAACTTTTAATTTAATCCTGCAAAACCTCAGGATATCTTCATACCCTAACATTGTGTTTTCCAAAGGTTTATACCTGTATTACCATCATCTGAAGCACAGGGAACATTGCACTAGTCCTTTCATGAAGTTTCTGCCACCTGGAGTCTTTCCCAGCATCAGTTTTAGAAGTCAGGTTTCGTTCCCTAGTGCCAATATTGACACAGTTGTGATTTGGGTGTATTTAGTGCTGGCTCTAAAGAGGGTATATTCTTTGATGTGCATCCAGAAAATTGTTTTGTTGCGGGTGGGATTTCTATTGTACATGGGCACCAGGGTTCCCTCTAGGATTAGATTTCCTCATCCTCCCAAAGCTGCTTTTAGAAGAATGCTTTTTGTACTGCTGAGAATTGGATTTGGCGTCAAAGCCTGTTCCAGTGCATTTTGTACCAACTGCATAGGGCACCAGACAGTGCACAAGTATCCTTCCCAGCCATGGTGACCAAACTCCTGCCATCTTTACCCTTCCTAGCTCTCAGAACAAGAAACCTATGGAAAAAGACTGGTGAAATGCTTACATTGCAGTTGTTAGTGCTAATACCTCATTTTAGGATGAAACCAGTGCTAATTTCACTGGTTTATTGGGAATCCTCTGAAGTCAGTGATAATCTCAGTCTGTCTCCTTTCCTGCATTGTATTTCCAGGTAATATGAAACTAAACAATCTCTTTATGGCTTGTGCCAATGCATTGTGCTGGATTAGAGGACACATGATTTTTTGCATGTGAATTAAGGAGGGGATAAAGAATCTGTGTTTATTTTATAAGGCTTGGTTCCCTAACTGAGTTGTGGCAGAAACTCTCCATGAGGTAGTGCTAGAGACATAAAAGTAACAGCTCACACTGGACAAGCCCTTTTAGACCAGCTGAATATTGTAGATCAAGTCTCCAAAGAGATGGACTGTCTGTGGCAGAACTTTTACAGCCTGAGATGGCTAGATCCGTGTGAAAGTGGGATGCTGATGGTAACTGGCTGGAACTTACTCTGAACTTCTGAAGTGCTGCGGTTTTTCCCTCTCAGTTGTAAAGAGGCAACAAACCAGACTTCTAATACAGTGCTATATATTTGTTTGTTTGTAATAGCCATTACATCCAGGTGATTGACGGGTTGTATCTGTTTATCTTGTGGTATATTTCTGCATCAAGCACTTGCTTTAATTTGGTTGAGATCTGTACCACTTCAGTTTGTGATAGACTACAGAGCAACATCCATATATGTAATTGCAGAAACCTGTTAGGTGCTATTCACTACAATTTTTCAAAAAAAACCTAACCTAAAGTTTAAAAAAATTAGCACCACAAAACCAACCCCTCCCCCCAAAAAATACCCCCAAACAGCCAACAATGGATATGCATAATTTTGTGTATACAACTTTTTTCCAATTATCTTTGATGTTCTGCTGTTGACTATCTTGCTGCTAGAATGGGTAAAAAATACTGAATAGTGTCCTTTACATTGTATTGGTCTTGTATTATTATCTTTTCACAACTGAATATTATTGCAAATGCTTTAAAATATGGTAACAATACATCTGTTACTATGTAAGAACCAACCAAATTACATCTATGCTAAGTTAGAGACTCGAAGTATGCTCTTATTTTGTCTAATAGACATGTACGTACATGGATTGGACGTAGTAAGGAAATCCAGGTAGAAACTTGAAGAGTTGTCTTGATGCCACTTTCTTCTATTCAGGTGTAGGCACAAGGACTGAAACTGGGGTTTGGAGTAAGTGAGCAGTCCCACATTCAATTATTTCTTTTCCTGATGAAATTCTAATAAAAATTGTCATTTTTATTTTAAAAAGTTTAAATAATAACAAGATATTTGTGGCTTTTCTTCCCACCCCCACAAACACTGTTTTAGTTGAGCATTCTGATAAGACCTCTAACTCTATGACTACACAGCGTTGAGGAATGAAGGAAAATATCATGCTGTTCAGCAAATACAGTCTACAAATACAAGGTAATGGTTAACTACATTTAAATCTGGAAATGATTGTATATTAATTACAGTTAATTATGAGATGATCCAAGCACATTGCTGTGCAATGTGCTCAGAACACACTGTAACTTCAAAGTGTGTTTTAGGAAAAGGATTTAGGTATTACCACCTCATTTTAGGACAGAAATACTGGTCTTCAGTACAAAAATCACTACAGCACCTTCACAGCCCTGCCTGGTCTTTATGTGCAGGCTTGTATTCTTCAGTGAGCACCTCTAAAGAAAAGTTAATCAATTTCTGTTTGAACTGCAGTGATAACAACTTGCCCCGCTGTGTGGTTTGCTACCTGTGATTGGCCTCATAGAGCAAAGGTAGTTTCTCCTCATGGATTTTTGGAACCACTTTTAAACTTATCCCTCTTAGAGTTGCCTTAAGGCAACTCCTAGCATGCTATGTTTGGGCTTCTATGTATCTGTCTTCTGGCTGCACACCAAGATGTGATATTTAAGAGTGTACTGTGCTCCCCTCTGACTCCTCTGGAGCAGCCTCTGTGAAATCAGGATTTTTATAGCCAGTTTTCCATTACTTTCTGCCCTTAATCAGAGGCTGTGTCAGGAAAAAAGTTTGCTTTCCAAGTTATTTTTTATCAAGACAAAATTAATCTGTTCTTCATCCCATGGTCTTTATCTTTTTTATAATATTACTACTAATAATGCATATTATTTTTGGCTTGCACCTTTTGCTGAAAGTCACATTCTGAAAAGAAGTCAGCTTGTATGACAAGGGACTTCTGTGTGCAACCCATCTCACCAAAGTTTCATGAGGTCTGCAGGAGTGCTGCAGCAAGTGAGAGCTCTAAGGCCACAGCTCTTGTCTTGGTCTTGAGGACATTTACATGTAGGCATAACATCTCCACCAAAGCTCCCTTCTGTTGACCTCAGGGCTGACTTGTGTATTTGAAATGGAGCCCAAATATTAACGCTCCCGACTTGGTGACAACAGGAAGCAGGCAGGCAGGGTGTAAATGCACTGCTGTGATGGGTGGCATTCACTTTTCTTCCCCCAGGCTATTGACTGCCCATCCCGGTGATCTGACTACTGTCCAGGTACTGCTCCAGGAGGATGGGGATCTTCTGGGGCTCCACTGGCATATTTGCCAGCCCATGAAGAAGTACCCATCATGGGTACTCCAGTCCTCCTTACATGCTCACGGTACTGAAGGACAAATTTTAGGAGACAGCATCCATTCTTAAGTAGTTTGACTCGATTTCAGAGTAAAAGCAACTTTTCTGAGGCTCTTAATAAAAAAGTAGCAATTACTGAAGTCATTGTCAGGGTCATGACCAGCTGCTGCATCAATCTCCCAAGGCAGTCATGATTATTCTGTTTTCTTTAATAATGCTGGGGATGCTCATGGTGTTGGAACTCACGCTGAGGAATAGATGCAGGGCTGATGGATGGTAGTGCTTGAATTGGTCTGTGTGTGATAGTGATGGAGGGGGAAACAATGCTGTGCTTCAGCCGTTTCAGGTGGCTTTGGTTTTCTGTCAGCATTCCAGTTAATAAAGTTGTTTAAAAAACAGCTCTGTGGTGTCTGTAAATGCCTTTTATGAGGTGGGGAGAAAGTACTTTACATACGCTTACAGATGCTCTCAGTTGCCACATCTTAATATAAGTACTTGCACCTCCGAGTGATTGCACAAAGCAAGTAGGCACCTAAGACATCAACACTTCCTAAAAAAAAATGGGGATGTTTTTCACCCTTTGTAAGTTTGATTTGTTTTCAAGTGGTCTGTAACTGGCCGCTCGCTGTTACAGTACCCAAGCAGTGAATTTTTTACATCATAAACAGCTACTTCTGCAGTGAATTTGACGCTGATTTCTGCTCTATAGTACGGAAGCAAATATATGACTTGGCACTGGGGAATAATAATCCCTACCTGATGCCTAATGCTCCTTATTGTCCTGCATTACTGTGACTCTTCACAGGGTAGTTAATAGGTGTTGTTTCCTGTTTTGCAGAAAGCTGGAATAGGATGTGTCCTGGGTTACTAACTAGGTAGATAATGGAGTAGAACCCTTTCAACACCTCCGGTGCCGTGTTCAGTCTTCCATGGCCTCTCAGTTTTTACAGTAAAAGTCAATGTGACCTGCAGCACCACACATAGCAAACTTACCTAAGATCCAGAATTTGGAAGAGACTGTAAAGTGGTGCCTGTTGGTAGGCATGCTTCCTTAAAGATTCCTGTGTTAGGAAGATTTTCCTCATACAGCTGTCTTTGCAAAAGAGTGAGCATTGTCACTGACGAGCATCCAAACAGATCTGTTTTCGTAAATCTAAATGGGAAAAGCTTTTGGGAGGCCCATGAGGCCCTATGTAGGCATACAGGCTACTTGTCTTCTTGCCAGCAAACTGCTGTCCGATCCACAGTAAGATGATGCTCCCATCCCAGCACATTTCCTTCTTGTTGTGCCAAAATTTATGGGAGGGCTGCCTTGAAAGTTGAGCTTTTACCTCTTCTGCATAATTTCCATGAACCTGAAGAGGAAGGATAGGAATGTAAATGTACTGAAGGCACACTCTGGTCAAAATTATCAAATATTCCAAAGTCTCACAAATTTATAGCAAGTTTATGTAATCTGCTTATAAAACATGGTACCATAGCATAGTTTTAATGCTGTATTCCTGAGATGAAACAACAAAACCAACTAGGATTGTTTTTACCTTAAACCAACTCTTGTAAGTCTAGTTTTAAATACATCTCTGTGGACTTGCAGTCATACCTAGTATATCTTTAATTTAACTCAATGCTTCCTCTTTTGAAACAAAACTGGACTGGAGAAGGAAGGGGTTGTGAAGGTGGCAGCCTCACTGTGAGAGTCCCTGTGTTCCTTCCAATTTGAAAGAGAAATCTCACTCAGGTGATGTTTTTCAGTAAGACCATCGACTCTGCCAGAGCTGATACACCAAAAATGTATATGGATACAAATACACCAGATAAGTGTGGAGAAGGATTGTTTTCTTTTCTGGTCATTTACCTTGATTGTAATCTTTCTGTGTATGGGTTAATCCTGCTGCTCTCGGTATAGATGGCTTTAATGGAAAGCCTGATAGAGGGTATGCATAAAGTCTTCTAAAATTCACACAACAGTGTGGGTAAATGTAGACCTTCTGAAAAACAAGTCTTGTCTGCACTAACTAGAAAAATATTTTTCTGCGTTTTATTTGTACATATTTCTATGCTTTTCCAGATTCTCAGGCTGCCCAGGGTGTAAGTTTTTCACTTTTTTTTCCTACTCTAGGACTACTATTGGGAGTCAATCCAATAAAAGTCAAAGATAATTTGTTAGAAAAACTGTTCTGAGATTTTATTTATTTTTGTACACCAGTAAAGAAGAGACTGCAAAACCGTTTACCAATACTGGAGCAGCATGTTTAGGGGTAATATAATTTCTTAATGCTAAATTGAAAGTGTGTGTACATAGATACTTTTTAATATCTGGTGCCCATTACTTAGTTTACCTTTTATAGTTTGGTTAATCACACGGTGTGAAAATAGATGTAGCCACTCTAGTTGATTTTAGAAGTTAACAGGTGCAATTTAGAATAACTATTTTTGTGTTTAGTATTTTGCTATGCTATGGTTTTTGGGGTGGAGGTTTTCTGGTTTGGTGTTCTGGATGTTGTTTGCTTTTTGCTTCAATATTTTTTTCAGAGAGATTTTAACATTTTTTTAATGTTTTTTTCCTTCTTCCCCTCATGCATCATCATTCAGTATCTAATAGTGTTCTGTAGGATTAAGAGGAATTAATAGTCATCATTTTTCTTCTCACTGTAATGTTTTCCAGTCTCTTGTAAAAGAGCTTTAATTTTTTAATACTAAAATCTGTCAGATTATTTAAAAACAAAACAATGGAGAAGATTTTATCATTTTATTTCTTTCTTTCTGTTATGAGAGCGTATTCATTTCCAATTTATTTTTGGCATTAAAAGAAAATCGGATCAAGATAAGGATCCCACTGAGCTGAACACAGCAGACCTCGAAAGATATATTGTACTCCCAAGCACTAACCACCTGGAATCACAGTTCCTTTAGGCTATTAAATGCCGTGGTTATAGCTCCAGACATGGGAATGCTGCAGTGGTTTTGGTCACCTGTCTGTCCATTCCACCAAAATGCTTCTGCAGAACTAGAAATGTGGCTTGAAGGTGGCTGGTGTGTGGAGTAACTACAGAAGCACATTGGTGGGAGGTGGCAGAGAATGTTCAGGAGTTCCTGGCAAAAATCACATTAAAAAAAAATAGACAGGTTTGGCTCCAGGCTGGTTATAGGGTTTCTGTGACAAATCTGCTGAATGCAAAAGCTGGAAGAATGACAGGAATGCGCATTGTTTGTCCTGCACAATTCAGCTGGGGGAGCAGAGTTAATTGGGTTCTTCCTACGGTTTTACTGTGCCTGATAAAGTTAATTTTAGGCCTGATTCTGCCTTGTCTGGCAGCTCTGCTCTCCTCTTGGGCTGAGTGTGGGAGAAAGGGAAATGGGTCACATGCACAGAAACTGGTCTTGCAGACAAAACCTGGTGGGCAGCTTTGGTAACCAAGAGCTGAGGCTGCGATCTGTTTATCCGCTTGTTGTTCTGCTGGCTCTGCCCGGGAGTAGGACTGGGAGTTAATAGGACGCTTTCTGTCCTTAAACAGTGCGCTGACAGGGAGCCTGTCTGCTGAGTCAGGATATGTCAGGTTTGCATCACTGCTTCTAGGAGTGCCTGTTGAGGGAAAGGATACTTACTCCTAATGCAATTTTGTGTACATACACTTTCTCCAGATTTACTAGTAAATAGCAGGTTGGCAGTGCAGAATTTTTAATTTGGAACAATCTTAATGTATGTAGTTAAATAAATCCAAGTGAGATTTTGAAATGGTTCATAATAATAAAAGGGTATATGTGCATCCATGCCGGAGTTAAAATGCTTCTCATTACTACTGTTTGCAGAATTTGAGACATCAGTGTATTGATTTATTTTTTTTTAATAGCATGTAGGTTGCAG
This sequence comes from Chamaea fasciata, assembly GCF_029207755.1. Lineage (NCBI taxonomy): Eukaryota > Metazoa > Chordata > Aves > Passeriformes > Sylviidae > Chamaea > Chamaea fasciata. Next base: position 18,078,853 of record NW_027094087.1, on the reverse strand, counting down.
TTGCAAATACGAAGACTGAAAAATTTAACAAGAAAATATGTCTTGTGAAGTATAAAGTAGCAGTATAAAAAAATTCACAGAAAGCTTACATTTCCTTATTTTGTGGTCTCTTGTTTGTTCAGGTTATGTTTGTGTATATATATAAAAGATAACATATACATGAAGTTTTTTACTATGCATATTTTTCATCTTGCATATTAAATAGGAGGCTTGAGAATTTCCTCTCCAGGTGCTGAGCTTATAGAAGTAAAATCTGAGCCCTTTCCAATGTCTTTTTGTATCTTCATTGTTCTGTCACGCTTCGGCCAGAGTGTTCTGGGCTGGAAGGGACCCACAAGGATCATTAAATCCAACCCCTAAAGGAATGGCTCGATTCTGTGGGTTTGTTATGCCCAATGTACAGGCAGACTTGGGCAGTGTCAACCACAAGAGTCCTGCATCTCTGGGAGCAGCTCCATAGGCTGGCTTGGGGAAGTTTGGCAGGGCAAAGAGGCTGGCCCAGGAGTTCAGAATAGTCTGAAAGAGTCCAGGAATGCACATAGGGAAATATGAGTGGTTTTTCAACTTCTTTTCACAGCTGTGTTTTGTAAAGCATGTCCAAGCTATATCAACCTGCAAGTGAAAGTAACTTCTGCTTAAATGGATAATATTAGGAATTAGTATGCCTTATGCCAAGCTTTGTCTGAAAGAACAATTCTGTTTCATGAGAGAATTAACCTATGCAACTCAAGGTTTTTCTTTAGAAATTCATTATCAATTAGGTATATGAGCAGCTTTTTTACTACTGATCATGTTCTCAGATGTGTTGCTATGCCTGTGTTACTTTCCTTTTATTTGTCTTTTTTTTTCTTTTCCCCCCCTCACCCTCTTAGATTTGAAGTATCTCAGGAGTTACCAGGCACGATATGGGATCCATTGAGGGGGAGGGGTGTGAAGAGCATTTTGCTTTCCTCACTTCTATACTCTCTTTCATCTTCAGACAGTCTGTGTGGATAAGCCCCTAAGAGTTTGGGGGGAACTGCATTTTCTGGTTTGTGTAATTCTGAGCTATACCCAGTATCACAAAATACACTGTGCTGAGTTGGGATAGTTCTCAGATCTCTGGCTTCCTTGAGAACCTTTTCCTGTTGGAGGTTGGTTTCTGTGTCAGATACTCTTTTTAAGCTGTGAGATGCTTAGGTCAAGGATTTTGTTGCTTGAGTATTTGGAGAAGACCATATGTGAAAAGTAGAAACTTCTGGTATTGTACAACTCTCTCCTGAAAAAGGCTTTTTTCTGGGGGATTATGCTTGATGCATCAGTAGCTCTTAGTGAGCCAGTAAATGAACCTGAGCCTCTCCTGTGAGCTACAGGGATATATCTGCAGGTCTGGTTGCAGTTCCCACATGTTTGATGGCATTTCTCTGACTTGATCTACTTTGAAGCACTAGCAGGCTTGGTCGTTGCTCTCATGCTAAGCAAACAGGTGAGGAGCATCCTGATGAGCCTTGGGAGTGGCCATTCCACTCACAGTTACTTGTGTCTCCGTGGCACTTCTGTTTCCCATGGCGAGGGTGCCTTGCTGGGGTTCTGGGGGGCTCCTGAGCACTTGGCTCCAGCCTTGAGCAGGCATCTCTGGCTTGCAGCATTTCCAGACTATAATGTTTTCACCAGCAATAATGTCTTTGCTAGAGATTGATGGATACCTCAAAATCTTGAAATACTTCTTCTCTCTAATTAACACTGGATTTTAGCAGCAGTTGCCATTCATCCAAGATTCCTGATGGGGGAAAGAAGGTGGGTAAATTTCACTCCTGTCAAGCCAGAGGTAATGGTTTTAAAGCTCAGGGGGCACAAGGTGTTCGTGTTCATTGATAACATGGGTCAGATCCTCTAGGTACTGTGAATCAGTGTAGTCAGCTGGAGAAAGTGGCCTAGGTTGTGACCTGTGACTTAAAATAGGTAACAAAATTCAAGAGTGCGCTGGTTAGTTATGGCATCTAATATTGTCTCTCTGTTCAGGAAGATGCCTGCTTCCCCATTTTCCTCCAACTCAGGCTTGTAACTTATATCTTAATGTTGTCTTAAATTAAGCCTCAGCCAATCCAGTATTGTGCCATTCTCCTTTAAGCATAAATTGAGGTGTGCAGGGCACACACAGAACTCTAGATAATCCTTGTTTGCTTTTGACTCTGGGTAACAACTGTGTTGAGTTAGGATGAATTGGATCACTAGTATCTGGCCACCATCTGATGATGTGTCTGAGCCTTTTAACACTGTGTTCAGTCATGAACAAATGGGTTGTGTAATGTGTCGCTGATCTGCAACCCTGTATCTCAGACTTCAGCTGTAGTAGGAGAGCTCTCTGTTTCTGTGGCAGTGGGCAGCCTACTGCAGTCACATAGCAGGTGCTTCTGTGTTCCCCTTTGTGTCATCATGAGAGGTGCATTAGGAACTGGCTGTTAGGTACGTGGCCAGGCACGTGGTGGGACACAGTGAGTTTTGACACATGGAGAATTCTTGATGGTCAGTGCTCTCTGGAATGTGGACACCTGGTGGGTGTTATGGTGTGAACACCAGTCTGGTGCTCCTGTGGGATGGGTCTTGAAGCAGATCACTGCATAGGGATGTTTTGTTGATTGGATATCTGCAGCTTCTGCTGGGAGTGTTGTCCTAGTGGTGAGGCAAAGTGAGTTGACTCCATAAATCCCCTTTCTTTGAAATTTCTCCATGAAAACCTCCTATCATTTGACTTTCATAAAGCAAAAATGTGCTTGACCTGGCTTTTGCTGTAGGCCAAAGTGCACATGTATAGTCAGCTATGCAGCTCAGCTACTCAAATTACAGTAACTTAGTCCTATTTCTAAGCTCATAAATCCGTTTAACCTAAATCAAAGTAGTGAACTCTCTAAATGATTTGCCTTATGAGGCTTCAGTTTTGTGGATTCTTCCATCAGAAATCACCCTGGGTTTTGTGACACACTGACAGTCACATGTCATGGATGTAAATTCCAACATTTGGTACAGCTGTATTCCTCTGGCATCCTCTGAGCTTTGTGGTGTTGAGGAACAAGCCTAATCTATCTGAGAGTAAACAAGTCTGCCTGAAATAAGAACTGAAAACATTTGAGTTAATTTTAGTTGACTGTTCCTTTGTAAATAGGGGCTTGTTGTTGTATATGTAATATAGCTTCCATAGCCTAAAAAGTAGGAAATTTTAAATTCTCTTTGCTGATGTGAATTTCTGTAATGGCCTGTGAAAAGTTAGGTGACACAGAGAAAGCAAAATGTCAAATACCACTCACTCAGTGAGTGATGTAATTGCTTTCTAATCTGATACAGAGCCTGCATATAGTACATCTTAACACTGAGCTCTAGCAGGTTCCAGCATAAATGGTCTTCTGAGATGCATCTTGTTAGGATTTAATGTCATAAAGCAATTCATAATTCAGGAGAGTCTCTTTCTCTCTCCACAAGGGTAAAATACCCCTCTCCTGGTTCTTGTAAATATGTGTATACAGTAAAATAAACAAGTTTGATAGAGGTACAAAATGAAAAAGTTGTATGTGTTAAACTGTATCCTAACTGTTTCAGTTCAGTAATTTCACTGTATGTATAATACAGCAGAGTGGAAAGTATGATTTCTGGCAAATTACTTACTGTAGACTTTCTCCAGTGAGACAGTTTTAAAACACTGCATTTCAGTATGCTTTTATTGTGCAAACCAATAAGAACTGCATTAGAAATTTTTCAGATAGCAGTTAAAAAAACAGCGAAGTCAATCTTACTTCACTAAACACCCATTCAAAGTGATAACAATGCATACAGGATGCTCAATTAGAGTTTACAGAATATGAAATTACAAACCTGAATGTATTTATTTTTCCTAATTTATCAGGAGAGGTGTTCAAGCATTATATAAGCTGTCAGTTTGCTTTCACTTATTCTGGATCTTTCTCCTATAAGATTTTATTTCCATAACCTGGTATAGGTATTGTCATTATCTGGTATAGGTCATTATCTGCATTGTGAAGGGTGCTTTTCAATGAAGCAGGGAAGGCACAATCTCAAATTATCTGAGGTTGAATTAAAAAAATCCTTAGAATACAATGGTGTCAGTAGTTCAGTAATGGTCTATATTCCTACCTCTTACCCATGCTGATTTAAATTAGCTTTGGGTCTAAGCTTGGTGTAGCCTTATATATTTGTATGTGGTTTCTCTGGCATCATAATAGAGAGTTCTGGGCTTCCTTAGCAAGGCAAGACAGGGAGGTGGAAAAGAAATTACCTGGGATTTTTGGTTTGGTTGCTTCTCTTCTCCAGAGAGATGGCTTTATGGGTCTGGGTTTTTGTATGTGATGATTACCGCACTCAGCTTGTTTATAATCTTGTCTGTGAAGATACTGTTGTCTTTTAATGAATGTCTAGGAAAAAAACTGAATTTCTTAAAAGCACAGCCTTTTTAATAAGGAGATATTTTCTCATGCATCGCACTTCTTTCTGGAGCTGTCTCTGAAGCTGAACACATTAAATACAAGTCTACATTGCTCTGTGGCACAATCACCTAACAAGATCCTGGGACTCCAGGAGACATCCTCTGGAGTTATGCCTGGAGTCCTCCTGACTACTTGCAGATATGAGTATACTTGGTGTGCTGTTACTTGCATTGCAATAACTGATGGCAGCTTTTATTACAAAAAAGATGATCTCCGAGGTGTGCTGCCCAATGTATCTGCTCTCAAATCCCACCTCTCCATAGACACTCTTGTATCAATTTCAGAGCAAACATCTAAAAAAAACCTGGAAGGAGTTCTTTTTTAGGGATTTTTTTGTTTTGGGGTTAGGGTTTTGTTATTTATTATGCAGCTTCTTCTCTCCAGATGATTTTAGGCTGCTTTGCAAAGAGTCAGTTCACCACTGTTGCAGGTGTGAGTTTTGCAGAAGGGAAGGTGTGCAGAAGCCCTAGCTTTAAGCCCTTGGAGAGAAGGCTGGCAGTGCACTGAGAGTGGGCTTTGTGGACAAACGGGGCGGTGCATGGCCCCAAGCTTGGCATTGCTCTGGAGGCAGCTGAGCCTGTTTCAAGTGAAATCTCTGCTGACTTCAGTGACGTAGGAAGAGCACTGAGTTATGTAGTGAGGAAAGGAATCTGCAGCATACAAACTCCCAGTGCCTCGAGGCTGGTGCTGTAGCTGGAAGCGCTTGTCAGCCCTGCTGTGCAGATGTCCCTCTTGGACATTGGAGGTTTGCCCACACTCGTCTCCCTGCCGTCCCTCGTGCAGGGAAAGGCAGGGCCCAAGATGCTGTTCAGCTCTGCTGGTGTCTCTAACTGTGTGTTTTGCCCAGTGGTAGCTGCAGGCAGGGATCTGGGTGACAAAGCCGCTCACCTGCCATGGGGTAGTGTGAAGGAATGGTGAGATGGCAGCTGCTGTATTGACTGGGGTTTTTGCTAAGAAAGCTGCATTTATAAGGACACGGCAGGAATAAGGAGACTTGGCAGATACTGTTTGGGTGCATTGTGGGGCGTTCATTATTCTTTATTCATCAGCACTGGGTGGTCAGTGTTCTGTGTATCTGGCTTCTGCTCCCCTCTGTTCCAAGTGATGGGTGAATGTTCTGAGCAAGGGAAAGTTTGAGGGGGGGTTGATGGGAAAATAGTTTTCCTTCTGCAACAAGTGAGTTCACTGCAGGAAAGTAGAAAGGTGGAAGGTGTCTGTTACTGTCCTACTCTGTAGTTTACATCTTTCTGCTGTGGTTCCTAATGCAAACAGAAAAGGAAGTCTGATCAGCTTTCAAGAAAAACTAAAAGCAGATTTGCCACATTTGAGTAAACCAAATTTACAGCAAATAGGAACTATCCTGTGATCTGTGACTTCATTGTATCATTTACAATTACTTGGACATGATCAATTCTTTAATTGAAAACTGTGCAGCAAATCGTTATTAAAAAGATAAACCTCAATGACATTGCTGGACCTATCAACAGAAAAAAATGGAAAATTCTCTTCTACTCAAAGAGATTCATTCCTTAAATGTAGAGGGAACGATTTCGTCAGCAATTATTCTCTTTACATGCATAGTTTGGTATTGATAGTTTCATTTCAGTAAACTATATTTTGACTTGTCTGTGGGCACAGCTGCCACTTCTTCTGTAGCAGAGCACCTGGATGCAAAACCTTGAGTTTATGACCTGACATGTATACATAGTTAGATTTAGATATACCTTGTCTAAACCTCTATCTGTGTTTCCATCTATGAATGTCTACGTACGCATAATAATACAGTTTGTAAAGCTCATTAAAAGTTTGGAGGCATTCACAAGGACTCAGTTCTATATGTGTTAAACAATCAGCAAAGATTCCCAGTAGTGATCAAAAGAACTGAGAAAAACAGTGTTTCCATCTTTGTTTCTCTGTGGTTATAAAGATAGGAAGATAAAACTCATAAAGCCTACCTGTAATCTTAACTATCCAATCTTGTTTGAGGTGTGGCTTACTTGTGAAGTGGCTTTTTTATGTTGTCTGGAGGCTTATTGTTTTGGTTTTTCACTGTTGGAGAACTACAAGAGCAGTTTTCACCACCCAGCTGGAGCCAGACTGTTGGAGTTTTTTTCATAAAGCCACTTCTTCTTTGACTGTTGGTTAAGAAATGTGAGTTTTAAATAGGTGATAATATAAACAGAATGAGAACCCAAAGTTTAAATAATCCATTTTACTAAGAGAACTTCTCCTTTCAGTTTTTATGGGCCTCTGGTACTTTCTTGGTGGTTTTCCAGAAGTTCTTGCCAAACGGAGATCTGATGAAACTGTACAGGCCAATATTCTGTACTTGTGGCAGCACTGTTTTTGACTACAGCTCTTCAGTTTACAGTTTTACTTGGTATTTTTGAGGTGTACAAGGCATTATTAAAAAAGAGTATCTGACAACAATAGAACCCCAAATTAAGAGGCAGATGTTTTCCACACTTTTCGTATTCGCTCACACATTTTCGTATGCACTCAAAGAGCTGAATCACAGACCATGGGACTTGGCAGCAGAGGGAACCTGTGTTTTATGTGTTAGTGCTCTCTTTCCAGATCTCAGTGTTTCTTAGGAATGCCTGCGTCAAATGTTTTCCTACAATACTTTTTCTTTTGCTTTTTTCCCTTAAATCATCCCTCTGGCTGGTCGTGTTGTACTGGAAGTTGCTGCCATGGGTGGTCGTGAGGCATCCTTCTTTTCAAGAAAATATTCAGTGTGTAAATGTTTTATGTTGAATACTTTGCCTTTATTTTTTGGGAATTTGCCTTTGCTGTCTTATGGCTCTGGATTTCTCCTGCAGGAGTAGGCCTGTGCACTGGAAGTGTGAATTAAAGATAATTGACTGTGGAAGTGGTGTACTTCTTCCTGTGAGCTGACTTTGCCCTTGTACTGAGCATGTTTACAATGATGAGAACTCATTTGCACTTTCTGAGCTTTAGCTAAATGTTTGACTTGTCATAATTTAACTGTGATATAAAGCAAATTGAGATATTTAATGCCAACATCAGAAAGAGTTACCAAGAGCCAGTTTTCACAAATCCAGCTTTAGTCGTGGACTGGGATGAGTCATTTAATCTGATGAAATGAAAACAGAGAAGATGTTGAAGCACAGACGTGTGAGTTCATCTTCCACCTTACGTGTTCCAGAGGAAAATTTTTCCTATCTGGAGGAAATTTTTAAGCCTTCTGAGCTGTAACTTGTAACTTCATGATGTCTTGGTTTAGATAGACAGGTGTCTGCCAGGAAGGGTTGGAGTCTCCCTTGAAATTTAAGCCCCTCCCCCCCTTTTCAAAATTATCATAAATTTGCAATTAAAAGGCTGTCAGGCAAAGATTTTGGGAATAGGTATAGCAGTTCTTTACTAGGGATACAAAAATACAGATATTGTAGTACAGAAGAATAAGCAAGCAAATAAACAAGAAATCTTAGAAAAACCCTGACAGAGTCAGAAATACAACCTGACACCCTGTTGGTCGGGGTGTTGGAAGCAGTCCAAAGTAAGCCCTCCTGGAGCGGCAGATGTGGTTTTGTTGGAGTAGTGATGGTCCTGTTGGAAAAAAAGGGTCCAGTAATGGTGAGATGGGTCTGGTCTTCCTCCAGGGATCTGGTGGAAAAACTGGATACCTAGTGGCACCGTGGCTCCTTTTTATCTAGGTTAAGATGGTTTGGCTCCTCCTCCCTGTGTGGAGCACCTTACAATAGTACAGTGTAATTTGTCATGTCATTGATGACCTCTTATTGTTCCATTAGCAGAAGACATTCCCATGGAAGTAGTGAAACAGTGAAGAGAGATAAGTAGCACTCCACCATCTGATAAGCGACATTGACCCATTTGGGCAAAGATAAGCAATTCTCCTCCACCCAGATGGAATAGAATAACATGCTTTTTATAAAACCCATGACACATGGATATCCCAACAGCAAGAATTCAGGACAGTGTTAATATTGATCATGGAAAAATAGGTCCTTAGAGCCCACTGGACTAAAGGAGTCTCTTTTCTGAGTTGATATAGTAGTATGAAGGATGTAGGGTTGATCAAATAACCTGATACATCTACAGTTAAGTTTGCTTCTTTCCTTCAGCACAACATTGCAGTTTACATCAGCAGAGGAACCTGGGTTGTAGATAATGACCATAGGTGGTAGAATGTACTCATTCCAGGAGCGCAAGGAATAGTAAACTGCATAACAAGTATTTGCTTGTGTACAGAGGCCTGCCGTTGACACCCAGAGTATTCAGAAGAAACCAATCTGTTTTCCCAATCTTTTGAAAATGTTGGATACACATGGAGATAATTTTTTGAGAGTGGTGAGAACCTAAATGAGTTGTGGTTTGTTGGCTCATATTTTAAAAACTTTTTATTAATAGAGTTTGGTGCTTTTTATAAATCTGTTTATTAAATGACAAAAGGGGTCCAGCATTGTGAGTAGTGTTGCATTGTGAACAGGCATCAGAAGATGAGGACAAAGGACCACTCAGTGTTTCTGAGTTGCTGCTTAATGACGGGTATGTGTTTGCGTTCACATACGCATGAAATCCACCCATTCTGAGAGGGCTTCATTAAGGGCCCAGCCTTTAATAAGCAAGGATCCACAGCTGTGTTTGAGAGCTTTTTGTGTTCCAAAGTGCCCTTCCAGTTAAAATCTCCTTAAAAAGAAAGGAAAAATCTGTCCCTCCTTCCTGTGGAGGTTTCAGCGCAAACCTGGACTACTCATCGAAGGAACTGTCTCAGATGATTTCAAGCGTTTGATTCTTGAGTGCGCTGATGAGTGTCTTGCAATGAGATTCTTTGTATCACCATTTAAGGCTTGTGAAACACCTGTGCGCCCCAGAGATTGCTGCCAAGTTAATGTATTCTGTGGCTATTCCAGAGTATTGCAAAGGCCTTCCACCAGTTTTCTCCCAAACTGCAAAATGTGGCAAACAGAGCAAGTTATTTTAAAAATCAGATTGGAATGTCCTCTCCAAGCCTATTGATGTCCTTTGGAATCTTCACTCGTAGTTTTTGTGAGCAAATTATGTGCAGTTGTTTGTCCAGTTGCTTACCAGCTCATCAGGTACCTGGACTTTAAGGGAAGCCTTGTTTGTGTTTAGACCCTTGAGCCTAGAACAACAGACTTGTGAGTAACCTGCCACTGCAGACCTCGCAGGATGGTAAACATCTGGATTTTAGATTTTGTTCATTAGGTGCCACACATTATTTGATGAGGAAGCTCGCTTGCTTCCTCTTGCTTTCTTACTTGCTGAGGTTTTTTTAGAGCTTGCCTCAGAATCACAGTAATTTCTTGTTCTTCCCCCTGGTGAAAGACAAGCTTTTTAAAAATTTAAAGGAAGGCTTAGACTAAATTAGACTTATATTTTCAAACACAATTAAAATACCTTGCCGTGTTTAGATTTCATGGATTTTTAAATTTATTTTTAAGTGGAGCAGAGGTGTTTGCAAACTTCTGTTTGTAGTATTGGGTAGCTTCTTGAAAGAAGCAGGAAGGGTTGAGGCAAATTAGCTGTGCTGCTTGTTCTCCAGATACCAGTATTTCCAGCTCTTCTGCATTTAGAATTACTGGCAAACAGGTAGCCTGGTTGTAATCTCAGGTCACCACAGGTCAAATGAAACAGGGTCATCATTCTTGTGGATCATGCTGGCAGAAGAAATCAGACCTTGAGGTGTTTAATTGTGCTCTAAGGCACTAAGAAGCATCTGTAAAACAGCAGGCTTACTGACCTCTGCTTGGTCACTGAGAGGACTGCAGCACTGGTCCTCCTGGAAGTAATTTCTAGGCACATGAAGAACAAGAAGAGGACAGGAAACAGCCAAACATAGATTTACCATGGGCAGATTCTTCCTGAGTGTGAAGACATGATGGAGGGAAAAAGCTGTTGGCAAAGGGAGAGCAGAGGACCTTGTACTTTGATGGTACCAAGTTGTTTGACACCTTCATTAGCTTCCCTGGAGCCAAACTGAATTCTCCCCAGATGGATTGTTGGATACACTGCAGTGTGTGAAAAATTGGCTGAGCCAGCACTGAACTGGCCGAGGGTTATTGGCAGTGTACCTGGGGGGCTAATACTGGTGCCAGTGTTTAATATTTTCATTGGTGATACAAATGACAGCTTGGAGTGGACCTTCAGCAAATCAAAGGTGACACCAAATTGGTGCAAGTAGTGGATTACAGCAGCTGCCATTCAGAGGAACTTGGTAAAGTTGACGTGGGCTACCAGGAACCCAAGAAGTTTAACACAAAGGAAGGCAGAAAACAGCTTTGCAGAGGAGACTTGGTGATCCTAATGGGCAGTAAGTTGACTGGAATTCAGTGTCAAGACCTTGTAACCACAAAAGCAAGCTGTAGGCTGGGCTGTGTGAGCAGGAGTGTAGACAGCAGGTTGAGAGAACGTTTTCCTGCTCTGAGCTCCTGAGACTGAATACCCATGCAGAGGGACTGTGGGGAACACGGTTGATGACTGCTCAGGGGGTTGGGTCAGAGCACATGACATACCAGGAAAAGCTGTGAGAGCTCGTTGTGTTTCACCTGAGAAGGCTGAGGGGATGGTCCAGTTGACTCTCAACTATCTGTAGATCATAGTGAAGAAGAGAGACCTAGACTCCTTTTTGAGGTGCATAGTGAAAGGACAGGCATGAGGTGATTGATTGTCAGAAGTTTCAAGTGGGGAAATTGGGGTTGAGCATAAGGAAAAATACACTCCATTGTGAGAGTGGTGAAAGAGGTGGTGGATTCTCTACCCCTGGGTGGGGTCCTGAGCAGCGTGGTTCAGCTTTGAGGCTAGGTCTGCCTTGAGTAGGACTAGAGACCCCCAGCTGCTGAACTTAGTATTTAATATTGCCCTTTTCTTGAAATAATGGTTTGCTAGTGCATGAAAATTAGTAACTATATTATGGCATTTTAAGAGGAACAACGCAAAGCTATTTTTTTTTTTCCTAAATCTTTCATATGCAGCTCATGTCACATTTCTAGCTTTAGATCTTTTGAAGTGGACATTGCTGAATCCGGTGATTGTCTTTCTATGAATTAAAAATAAGCCAAGTCTCTTTCTCCTTAAAAGAGGCTGTTATGTTCAGCAGAACTCGAGGTGGTGATGCATTTTTGCATATGAGCATGCATATGGCTTGAGAATGGGAGCATTGTCTACAGCCCTGCTTACTTTTGATGGTTTAGTTCAAAGCTTATTTGAGAGAGAGATTGTTAGGGAAAAACTCTGAAATGTCTTCTAGCATCAAGCTACCTCCCTGGCAAATAACACATTTTCTTGGTAGCTTGTTTTCTTCCAGGAATTTAAAATCGTTCATACGCAATATCCATGGAGCATCAGGAGAATGTGGCTGTAATGCTACAGTGAATTGCCATCAATGAAATATGGGCCTACTCAGTTACACACGTACACATTGTTTGCCATTATCCAGGGCTTTCTAGCTCGTACTGGTATATATGTAGCTCTCAATTAAAGCAATTTTTAAAATTGTGATACCAAGGTAAAATTACTTTTTTAAATTTTATAAGCTTGTGTGGGTTTGATCTTTAGACCTTTTCCATCAAGTGAAGTACTGTAAATCTGCATGCAGAATTTTAGCTCACATTTCACCTGCAGAAAGAGCAGTAGACTTACTGGTGTCATGTGGCATCCTGGGGGAACTGCTTTGGCTCGTATCATTTTAACACACAGGCTCTTCGAGGGGACACACCTGAGGGAATACACAAAATACTCTCATCCTAGAAAGAACTTGAAGCAGTGTAGGCCAAAATTTCCATGCCTTTTTAGTGGATTAACTGAATTAGCCGAGTACAACAATTTAGGCAACAGAATAATGGAACTATGGAACTTTGAATTGTTTTGATTACTTTAATAAGTGTTTAAAGGGGAGTTTAATGTGCTAGATAGCTGAGGCTGCTTTATTAAGGTTATATGTGGACTAAGATAGCGTTCTACCTTCTGAGGGCTTTTTAAGTAACATTGTTTATTCCTTTTATCTGTGTGTTATGTAATTTATTTTTTTTTTTACTCTTTCGGGCATTGTGTATGTATGCCCCGTTCTTGTATTCAGGGGCAGCTTTGTGATTTCCTGCATCTCCAGATCTTTATGTTACTTATTATCCAATTGCCCAGGGGTTAGTAGCACTATCCCGTAAGTTTTCCAGGACCTGTAGGTGGTTTATTACACAGAGGATGTCGGATAAGCCCCAGATCAGGCCGGTCCAGAGGTGTGTAAGAGGCTGTGTGCACGAGGGGTGGGAGGCAGGGCTCAGATCCCGAGTGAGTTGCTCCCAGGTCTGTCCACTGGAGTGCCGGGTCTCACCAGCACGTGGGGCTGCCCAGCTGCTCCCTGCTGCCCATGCCATGGTGGGATGACACAGCTGGCTCCCTCCCCGAGGGCTGAGCAGGGGCTCTGGGGTGTAGGGGCAGTGTCGTGGGCCTGCCAGGGGGATGAGCTGCCTGTTGCTTCCACCACACCCTCTGAGCTCTGGGGACGCCCACCTGGAGCTGCATCCAAGGTGTGCCTTGCTGGGCATGTGTAGTGTCTCTCTGATTACCCATGGAACAAGTGCACAAAAAGATTGCTGAATGCGGAACTTTTCCGTTTCTTCATTTTCTGGAAGGGAGAGATGGCAGAAGGGAGTGGGGACTGGGATCAGAGTTAAAATCCCAGTTTGACCATGAATTTGTTTCTGACCTTTTGTCTACAATTTTTCATCTCTGTTAGACTCTTTCCAAACTGCAAAAGTTAGGAAGATAGCCGTGTTTCCAGCTTTTATTAAAGCGCTTTGAATTCAAGATAGAATTAATAAGATCTAAGCATTTTATTTTCTTTTCCCTAGAGAATTTGTTTCTGCCATAGCTAACAAGTCTTTCAGTAGAATAACAAAGATGATGTTTGGTAATGGTCTGTTTTAACTTTGGCCGTGTCTCAAACTCTGAGTTCTAATACTTTTTCTATAGCTATAGGTGGGCACAAAATTATTTATATGTTATTGTAGCTCTGCAAAATTATATTACAGAAATAGAACCATCTTACTTTTAGGCTCTCAGAGGTTCATTGTGAAGAAGCCCAGATATTGTCCTTGATTGATTGGCTGCCTGACACAGTCTTCCATCAATTTCCAGGTGGAATGGAAGCATGTAACATGTCTTGCCATACATATTAAGTTCAGGATTTGATAAGCTCTGCATGTTTCACACAAGTTGTCTGCATGGTGCACACTGCAGGTTTGATACTGTCTTGGGCACACTACTGTGTTTAGCCATTTTTTGGGATACCTGGTGAGCCCATTTCCTTACTCTTGGAGAATAAGAGGATATTTGAGATGGGACACAGAAGACATAAAGTAATTGTTCCCATTATGAGGCTAATATGTTAAGTGGCCAGATTTTGCTGAGTATTTAAAGTTTTGGGCCTGTGTAATACCGCGGGTTGGGTTGAGTGTAAAACAGAAACCTTTTGATATGCCACTGTGGATTTTTTGCTTTATCCAGTGTGAGGAATGCTTGGAACATGCTTTTTTCTCCATGATTTTTTGTGTGTTTAGTTGACACCCTAGTTATTTACGGACTTATAACAAGTCAGACTTTTCTCATGATAAGAAGTCATTAAATTGTACTGAAAAAGCACTATATAATGAACTGACATTTGTGCCTTGTTTCCATGGATAAGATCTATAAGGCTGGGGCTTTTTCCCCTTTTTATTTCAATTCTTTAGTTCTGAAATCAGCTGTTTTCTGGGCCAAATTCAGTTCATCAGAATGCTCAAACTTAGGCTTAATTCAAGCATCTATTTACCATTGCACAGTCAAGAGTCACATCATAAAATAACAGGAAGTGGTAGAAATAACAAACTTTAAAAAAATTTAAAGATAAGGAAAAGGGAAAGTTTAAATTCTAAATTGAAATAAAAAAGAAAATAACCACTAGATGGCACTTGAAAATTGCTTTCAAAATACATCTGCTTTCAAAATCATTGCAAATGCTCATAGACTCAAAATTTTTTTATGTGGATCTGCATAGTTCTGAGAGACAGTGATACTTCCAAAACCAGAATTAAAATTCCTTTACCTTTAGTATCTCTTTCTGTGATGAGACTGCATTAAGGAATATAGACTGAATTAAAAGCTCATTCCTGAGTCTTAAAATGCTGCCTTTAGCAAGATGATAAATACAAATATAACTGATAAATGTGTGCAGATTATTTTGGTTTCCACTTACTTTTAATGGTATCACAGAATTGTTTAGGTAGAAAAAAGCCTTGAAGATCGTTGAAGTCCACCACTAAGCCATGTCCCTAAATGCCACATCTACATGTCTTTTAAAAGACCTCCTGGGATGGTGACTCAACCAGATCCCTGAGCAGCCTGTTCCAATGCTTGGCAACCCTTTTGGTGGGGAAGTTTCTCCTTATATCCAATCTAAACCTGAGGCCATTTCCTGTTGTTGTTTGGGAGAAGAGATTTGTAGCCATTTGTTTTAGCAAAATTCTACTCTTCTTTAGCATTCTGTTTACCTACTTGGGTTATGCCTAATATGAGATACAATGTATTTTGGCAAAGTGTTGCTGCTTTAATATGGTCGGTAGCTTGGAAATTAACTCAGAGTTTGGTGGGGTGGGGTTCATACAGGAAACAGACTCACAAGGGTTCACTTCTCGTTTTTGGCTTTACACACTTGCCCCTCTTGGTAGGGGAAGAGGATGGAAGGTGATTGTGACAATGTGATTCTGAAGCAACTATTTAAGTATTTACTTAATAATCAGTAAGTTAATTAATAACTTAAGAATTTATTATCAAGTCAGTCTTGCAGTATTTCTGTTAGTGAACATGGCTAAAGTCCCTTTTATTTGAAATTCTTCTGTCGCCTCTTTGTGGTTGTTTCTGAGACACAGAAGAGTTGCATTACCATGATTTATGGGCTTTATATTGAAGATGCACAAAGCTGAGTAAATACTTTCTGTAGCCATTCATTTGATTCTTCTTCCATAGCAGTAGTGGGTAGTAGCTGTACGAGGGAATGTTTAGACTACTGCCTTAGCCTATTGCACTTGAATTGCAGAGAGCAGAAGTAGACAAAGTATAATACGGGGTTGTGCAGGGATATTTTATGGCCTATTAAATATGTATTAAGGGAATAATTCTCTCATTTGCTCATACAACTGTATGTGGTTCCCCTGACACTGGTGGTAATTATGAGTGAATTTTATTATGAAAGCTCCGTTACGCACATGGTGAACCTTAGAATGGGTTACAGTAGTGATGGACACAGCTGCACTGTCCTGGTTTTGCAGAAGACACTGGAACACAATCAACAAGAGGTGAAATGGAGAGTTGAACAATTTTACCATTCAGCTGTGCTCCCCCTGCGACGTCTGCTGCAGGAACGTCTCCTCTTTGTGCTGCTCTGCGCTGCACAAAAGCACTTGGCTGTGTTTCTGCCATGACTGCACCCTACAGCAATTTGTATGCCTGCTAATCACAGATAAAAACACAGCTTTGGGAGTGGCAAGTCTAGAGCATGCACTTTCCTTTTTTTTTTTCTTTCACTCATAGGGTCTTGTCCTCTGAAGGCTGTGAGCAGAACTCCAGGCCATCTTTCTTGTTCACATAAAGTTCCAATTTGACTTTGATTTCTTACCTGATAGGCTCTTCAGTGAGGAAGCTGTTGCTGAACCGCAGATGCCCTCCTGGGAATGATCTGATGAGAATGTCCATGCACTGAAATTCATTAAGTTTTTCCTGTGGCTATCTTACCTGTGAGCTCACTGGCTCTAAAAATTCTTTATGCTGAGATTATGCATTTAGTGACTTGCAAAAGCTAGAGAGCTAGAACTCCTGGTGACCCAGTTGACTAATCACAAAGGTTTTAATTTTGCAGCATTGAAACAATGGGAAGTGCAGAAACGACAGCTGTCTTTCTGAAAGAGCTGCTCCCCATGCAGGCTTAGGTGGTCCTGCTCACATAGGAACACAAAGCAAATTTTTCATGGTGTGCTCTCAGCTCTTACTTGCTGAAAGTCAGTAGTTTTTTGGATTATGCTGTTGCTATGGTCTGTGATGCTGCAGACAAGCAGTCATCTCGTGTCTGAGAGGTGGTTGCATTTTACAGTCTGTTCTGTGTTCCTGGAGGAAAAGTGTTCTGCTGATAAATTACTGTGGTGTCAGTAGAGGGCTTTGAAGCGGTTGTTGTTATTATCTCCCCTCTGTGGGAGGAAGCATTGCAAAGTAGGTTGGGCTCTGCTGCCTCTGTGTTTTGAATTTCAGGCATGCATTCTGCTCACCTTCCCAGGTTTCTTGGTGCTCTCTCCTGTTGTGGCAGCAAATGTAGAAACAAAAAGAAATGCTGCTTTGGAGCAAAAGGATTACCGGAATTTCCAGGCTCTGTGGGTTACATCTCCTTCACCTAGGAGCAGAGCCAGGTTTGGTAGTGCAGGTGTCCCGGTGTGTCCCTCCCCTGGGTGAGTGACCTCACCTACATGTGCAGGAGGCTTTGCCCTGCTCCCCAGTTTGTGGTTCCTTTGCATTAGCACTGCACAGCGAGTACAGTGAGAGAACCCCCCTGCCTGCTCTCCAGGAGCTCCAGGCAAAGGAAGTTGCTATGCTGATAATCCAGGTTGCATTATTCCAGCAGGTGCACAGGGTTGTAGGCAGACCTGCTGGTGATCTTTTGGCATGCAGGGTGGTTAGCACCTGGTGTCCAGAAAGATGGATGTCACCCTAAAAAATGCTTGCCTTATGCACTTTATGACCCAGAAATTTTGGCTAACAGAGTGTGTCACTGGAGTCTTGCTTGGTCTTGGTGAAGTAATATAGCTGTAGCCTGTGACTTAATGGGTTTCTGGGTTTTGTGTTTCTGCCTCTGCAGCTGCTGAAGTATAAAATGTGTCCTACGATAGCAAATGCCCTACTGTAACTTAAATTCAAGACAACAAAAAGTCTTGTTCTGGTTAAGACCCGAGTCTTCAGAGAACTGCTTTTACCTGAGTGATTCTGGGCTCCTGTTGATATGCTTCTGTTTGAGTAAAGATATTAGTGACTTGCAGCCTCTGACCTTTTTATTGCAAGGCAAACTCTTCCATCAATTCTTTCCCTTCATCTGCATCAGTGAGCCACTTCACAGAGGCAAGAGGTGCTACAGTGAGTACAGTAGTTCAACATAAAGTGGTTTTCATACTAGACAAAGCTTGGTTGATTTCTTTGCATCAAAAAATGCCAAAGAAAATATTTCCTATTTTGCATGTCTGAATGAAGAGAGATAGTAGAGTTGAAGTTTAAACTCTACTGACTTGTGTTAAATGTTGCTTTTCTTCCTCATGGCAGGTATGAATGGCATACTTTAAAAAACCCCCAGAATTTAAAAAAAGTATTGTTGACATTTTTCAATGATCTTGGGGTTTAATTTTATGTATTAGAGAACAAAGAAAGCAAGCAACAGATATCTGAGTTTGAGAATAAGGAACAGTTTAAAATCATTTCTGAAGATGGAAGAGTGTGTCATTAAAAATTAACTAACACTTGTAACTGTGTTGCTAAGTGTTTCATGTGGTGACAGTCTCTCTCAAACCTCCACTGGCAAACAGGACCCCATTGAGTCTCAGCATGTCCCCCATTAAACCATCACATCTCTGAAAATTAGAAAGCTCATTAATGGCTTTCTGCTGTGAAGCAATAAAGAGTATATTCACTGACTGGTCAGCAATTAGTGCCAACTAGTTTTTGTCTTACATTATAGAAATATTCTGGTTCAGTTATTCCAGAGCTAAAAGAAACTTACTTAAAAAAACCCCTCTTTTTATATTTGTGTAGGTGTATTTTACAGCCAGCAATGTCCTTTTGCTTTCATGTGAAAATTCGAATACCTCTTCATTCCACTAGATTGCCGAGAACATGAACTCATTTCCCAGTCTCCTGCTTCTTTATTGAAATAGCGCAGGTCACTGACTCAGTAGTCCCCAAAGCAACAAATTATTAGTGTCATAGTTCAGTCCTCTCTTTCCTTATTAGCATTTGTTTTTATCATGTAGTGGAGAACTTAGATAGTGTAAAACAGAGCAGAAGGTGTGGAAAGTCCACTTGAAACTCTGCCTTTGCTCCTTTGTACCAGTAAATCTTCTTTGGGTCAACCAAGGGCCCAGCTGGGCTCCAGGAAATGTGGGGGGTTTTTTTAAGGTGACAGGAAATCTGAAATTCATTTCCACTGTCCTCATGGAAATAAGAGTTGCTGAAGCTCAGATGTTATTCTATGGAGAATCTTCCCACAGGGAGTATGCTATAGTCACAATCCATGTCTATGGAGTTCTGCTTTTGCAGGTCTTGCATTTCTTTCTAACCAGTATTACAACATGTGCCTTAGAGCACTTGGCTGCTTTTAAAGACCTTTATAAGGATTTTGGTGTTTGTGCATGTAGTTTATCGAGTGTAGCTTATTTAGCACAAGCAGCATTCTCAGTGGCAGATCAACACTGGGATGAGATAATCTCAAAATTGGTACTGCTGAAGTTGGTCACCTGTGTATATAAGGTTTTATAAACAACAGAGGAAGATAGCAGAGAAACAAAACTTAACATTACCAAATGAAAACAAATGCTTGTTGTTAATGAACACTTTAAAAATGAAGAATTGTAAACAGTTATATATTTGAAATAGAGTCATAGGCAGTAAAAAGCTAAATGCCTTCTCCCGTTTTCCCTCCATCCACCTCTTTTCTTAGGGAATTTTTTTTCCTCTGAAGCTCTATTAGCTATACATATTTATAAGACATCCAAGAAGATTGTGATACTTTGATTAATGTTTCTAGGACCAGAAGGACAGCCAGTACACACACACAAAAGAAAATTCTTGTATTTTTTGTGCTGATGTAATATTTCTGTAATCTTTGATCTGTATATGTACTAAAAGTAGATGTAGAATGTCACCCTGAAGGTATCTTGCTGTCAATGGATCATGAATGTCAGCCTTGACAGGTATCCTCTAGTGACATTATAAAGCATATGTGGCTTATTTTAAGGAAAGCTGTCTATTACCTTTGTCTTGTCTTGTTGAAATATTCCTACTTTCTCACTAGTGGCTGTCACTTCATTTTTGTCATCTTTAAGCTGAGAAGTAGCTTGTAAAATCTTGTTGTCTGGTTTTAATTTTTACCCTTGCAAACTTCTAAAAACTATTACATCTGCCTTAAAAGATACATGATATTTTTACTGATACCTGTAGAAGAAATTACTTTTTTTTTTTTTTTTTTTTTTTTTTTGTGTTCTGGTTCGTAAATTCCAGTTATTGCGAACTTTGCACTTCAGGTGTTGTGTATCTTCTCTGTTTTTAAGCCAAATCTTTCAAAGACTGCACATGGCTTCTTCTGTGACTTAATATGAGACTTTTCAATTGCCAAGCTTAAATGTGTGCTCCAGTTCTTATAGGGTCCAAGTCCAGCTCTTTCTTTAAAATCATGCTGGTAGGGATGCTTGCCAGTGCTTGGGGATCCCTGAAAGAGAAACAGGTGGTATTTTTTCTTCCTTCTGTCTGCCAGCTTCCAGTCTCTCATGTAAAACAAGCACCTAACGTGCTATTGACGATGTGTCAAGGGGAAAAAAAAATCAGATAAATAAATAGAATCTTAAGAGTCAGGTAACTGGATTCCATTGATGTTTTGCCATTCAAGAAGTAAATAATGCCAGTAAAACTTTCACTGTTGTTTAATCATAATCATACATGAAGGAAAATGTCCATGTCCATGTTAGCTGTATTTTGCATTTGCCTGGGTTTTTTAATGGGTTTCTCTCATAATTATGTATGTGAATGTATCAGCAATTAAGACACAAATGCCTATAAAGTCGGGGCATAGTAAAATAAAAGATTAAGCAATTCAGAGGAAAACAAGTTTACCGCACTATGTTGGCATCCATTTTTAACAGGAAAAGCCACATGTGATGTAATAAAGAATCAGAACATTTTTCATTATGTCAATCCTATATTTGACTGAGAGGCATCAGCAAAAAGTGCACACCAAAAAAAAGTCTCTGAAATGTAGGTCAAAACTTCCAGGGACCCGAATAAATAAAAATGGGGAAAGAGGATTTGGAAACACAGTAGTATGTAAAAATAGGATATGAGCCACCCTTAAGGGGAAGGAAATAATTTTATGTGTTCATGCTATAAATTGCCCACTATTTTAGAGGAAAAAAGAGCAGTCATAGAGGGTAGAGTGCATAGCTTGACATACTTAAGAAGTGAGGGACTTCCAGGCCATGATGTAAACATAAAGTTTGAAGTCTGTCTGTGGCCTCAAGTCCTTCCATCAGTGGGGTCAAAATCGCAGGAGGTTTTTGTTGTTGGCCATTACAGAGATTCTCTCCGAAGCAGAGGCAAAGAGTGGCTGTGTTTTTCTGTGGTAAAAGGTGCTTGTATGATGACAACCAGGATCTGACTTACTCTGTGTTGTAAAATGTTTCACAATTTCATAAAACAACCTAATGAACATCCCTTGAATTCCTGAAGCTGAGTGTATATTTTTATTTTAGCACTGATGTGTGATGAGCTTTGATTAATTTTATTTTAGTGGCGAGTGTTTAATACCTAGCCTTCATGCATGGAAAACAAAGATTATTTGTGAGCTCAGTTGTGGTGAAGAGGTGTAAGGTGCCGAGAGCCCCTTTGGGATTTGTAAGGTGACTGGTGCCTGGCTCTGTGCTGCCTTGCCAAACTCAGCATAGGGCATAGGCAGGGCGTCAGGGGTGATGGACAGCACATGTAAGATACACCTAATTCCTGTGAAATCTTCCATTGCTCATCCTTTAAAGGGCAGCAGGCAGAGAGGTGCCAGCTCTAAAGACAGTGCTGTTGTTGAAACAGCCCTGAGACTTCAGCTGAGCTTTGTAAAGGAGGATCATGGAGCACTTCTCAAATGTTAATTTAGTTTCACACTTACAAGGTACAAGGCTGCTAGTAGTACTCATCATACTTAGGACTGACTGTAGACAGGAGCCATATGATTAGCTCATGTACACAGATGAGTGGTGAGGGCTGGAGTAGCTCTCCCCATTTTACTTGTAGCAGTATTTATCCTGCTCAGAAATGGGCCACATGCTTTATTGACTGCAGTAATAGGCAGATCTGTATCACTTAGCAATTTCTGAAAGAATCTCTGCTGCCCACAGGAGCTGAAGTTCATGCTTGAACATTAACTCAGCTTTGTTGATTTCTGTCTGAAAATACCCCAAACGAAAGCAAATGATGTTCAGCACTTTAGGAAGAGAGACAGATGGAGAACACAGTGCGGTGTGGTACATGGCAGAGGTCGTAGTGGGATAAAACTAATTTCAAACATACATTTTGTGATGGTGGATTGTGGCTTAATTTTCTACACTTTAATGGGTTTTTTTAGCCAAAGTGGTTTGTGTATTTGGATCTGCTTTGTAAGTCATGGACGAAAATTTAGGTGAAATGGTGCATGGTTATGTGCTGTATAAAACTCCCCACAGGAGTTGGTTACAGAAAATGAACAGAGGAGCAGATGATATGAAATCAAAGTTTAAATGTTTTCCAGGTAGAAGTGGCATTATGTGGATAGTAAAGTATGTCACTTGATGGGACAAAGTTACTACAAAGTTACAGGGTTTCCTTAATTAGTAGGGGGGCAGGTGCTGCCGACAAGTGGAAAGGATCTAACAAACTGCAGTATACATCCAGGAAAATCGAATGTTAAAATATAGGTTAAAACTTGTGAACCTTCTTCCTTCGGGTTTCAGTTGTTCCTTCTGCAAGCAGTGTCTGAAGGTCCTTCAGCTTTCTGCACTGTTGAAGTCTGCAGGGGAAGCAGCTACTTATGCGTGTTTCTGGTGCTAACAAGGGCACACTGCCAAAATGCCAGTGAGTTAACCAACTAGAAACACCTGGAAGAGATCATCCAAAACCAGAAATAGTGCTCACTAAATGTAGGAGCATGGCTGGAGCTGTGCAAGATGGTTCTTGTGAGGCTTTTGCCCCAGAGGTGGCGCAGTTGCTCGGGCATCTGGTCTAAGTGCAAGTGTGGCAGCTTTCTCTTGTGCCAGTGTAGGCTGAAACATTATCTTTGCACCAGGTATCTTACAGAAAGCAGCATCCTAAAATGCACTGTGGCCTTGCAGTTACAAGGTTTGACTTTTCCTGAGAGTCAGCAACTCAGCGTCTTCTGGCTTTGCCTATGGGGCCAAAGCTTAGTGCAGATGCTTTATCTGCTGGTGAGAAACTCCTGTGAGACTTCATCAAATATATTGGGTTTATAAAGATGTAGCTGGCTAACCACTCTTAAGTTCAGTTTGTTTTGATGTTTGTGTTGTTTTCTTGGAAAGCTAGCCATGCTCCTGTCAGAATTGCCACTGATACTACACTATGCTAACAGAAGGCTATGTGGGACCAGACTGTGTGCCAGCAGCACTTGCTTGCCATGCGCTTCAGTACTTGGATGTGATGTGCTGGTTTTATTTGTTTTCATATATATTCATTTGTCCCTTAGCTGGGTAGCACATCTCTTTAAGTGTGTCCTTAAACTGATACTTTGGATGTATTAAGCATGTATTTTTACTGAGAGGTAGTTCTGAAGTATTTTTTAGATAAGGACACACACACAGCTAAATATGATTTGTCTTCTGCATGCATTTGGCTCAGCACATGGTTTTTGTTTCCTGTGTAGTACTTTGGAAATGTCAGCATAACTATCTCTGGTTGTTTGCTTCAAATTTGTGTATTAAAATTCACTTCTCTTAGAGACTCAGATTTCCTTACTGCACCTTTTAATGGCACTGGACAAATCCTAGCTCGTAGTATCTTGGGGCTCTGTATCAACATTGAAGTATAAAGTGCATGATTAACACATAAGTGGCTGGTGATACGTTCCACTGTGAGAAAGAGGGATGTCCTGACATTGATATTTTGCAGTGGCAAAATATGAAAAGCTGCAGTGGATATAGGTGTAAGAGAGGTGTGGACTCTCTCACTCACTTGCCTTGTGAAGGACTTCTCTGCCATCCTTCAGACATGGGCACATTTGAGAGCTGGACTAGCGGGCATCTTTTCTGCATGCTCTTAAATTGTGTATTGCTAGTTGCTCTAGGCATTACGTGGAAGTGTTAAGATTGCATAAAGTACATCCATGCTTATGTTGTTAATTGGAGTAAATCTCTACCTAATATTTTGCCAGAAATTTCTGAGAGCATTGCATTGGTGCCTCATGCATTTGTCACTGGTTTGATGGTGATTTATGCCTAAGGGTTTGTTGTGAATTTATCAATATTTTTGCATGACAGGTCACAGTAATGAAAGGCAGTAGTAGGAATAAGGATCACTCAACAGAAGGTGAAGGAACTGGGAAGCGACCAAAAAGGAAGTGTCTTCAGTGGCATCCCCTGCTTGCCAAGAAACTCCTTGACTTCTCTGAAGAGGAAGAAGAGGAAGAAGAGGAGGAAGATATTGATAAGGTAGATTTAATTGGGCTTTGACCCAAGATTGTTAATGGCGGATCAGATTCTTCCTAGCTGTGTTTTTTACTTTGTGTTGTCTTGTTCTCTTTTGTGAAGAAACACAGCCAATAAAAAGTGATGTGATGTGATGTGGTGCCCGTGAGGCTGTAAAGACAGGTAGTGACACAAGAAAGTGAATTGTTAGTCATGCCTTTAAAATAGTGGGCAAATTTTTGTAAGCTGGAATAGTTTTATCTACTTTAATAATGTGTTGCACATCCTATTCTTGATTGCTCAAAGTGGGTTTTTGATGTGCTCTGTTTTTATTGCTTATTTTAGACATGAGGTTGGCTTGTGCTTGGTATCTGCTTCTCGTGGCTCTGAAGGGCATGCCAAACAAAGTTTTCATTCTTATTTTTTAAAGATTAAAAAACTACAAAGGTTAAAAGGGAGGAAGAAGGAGAAAACTGTCTACAATTTTTGCTATATTTGCATGTGAAATTCGATTTATCCTCCAGATTATTGAGTGCGCAGCAGAAGTAATCTGTTTCTAGTTTTACCCTTGGTATTTTGGTATTGTTCAATGACGTTGACCTTACTCTTTTTTCATGCGAGCCAGGTGGCACCTCACACTTTTCCAGTTAGACTCATTCACTGTAACAAGAAGTGGGAACTGTTTATGCAGACGTGAGGATTCCATCACGTGGATAGCATTGATATCTGTATCTCCTTGGTGCCCTGCTAAGGCAGGAATAGAAAGGTCAGTGCTGAGGAGACTGCCTTGAGCCATATACTGATAAGATAGGGTGACCTTGACAAGGATAAGCAAGAGCCTGATTCTCTGACAGTGCTTTCTGTTGACCTTACAGGTCCTTTCACAACGTGGTATAAAATAGCAGCGTCACAGTTAGGTAGAAGGTGGTTTTCTGTGTCATGCAGTAAGTTCTGTGGCTCATCCCTTGTAGGAATGATATGCTGGCCTATAAGTGGAGAGAGCACCTTTTGGCAGTATATTCTGTTGAGATTTGCCCTCTGCCTCTGCTGCGCAGCTTTGTGGTGGCTGCACTGCTCTGCTGCTCACAGGATGAGCAGTGAACAGCAGGGGATGAGGGAACAACTGACTAACAACATACTAACTGTTACCTGTTTCTCCTTGTGTGCTCTGTAGTTGCAAACATGAATAATCAGAGTCCAAGGTAGCTCTGCCTGCCTCATCCCACTAAGATGATTTCTAGGTTGTCAGAAGGAGAGTAGGAAGGATCTCATCCCTTCCACCCCTTTAGGACTAGAGAATGGTCCTCAGCTTAGGAATCGTTCCACTTGGAAGTTGGCGTTAAGTCTTGCAGAGAGCATGAATGAACCTTGGACCATCAGGTGAGGAGGTTTGATGTAGAACGCTGCCCTGTCTGGAAGGAATGGATGGCCTTTGGAGACAGCTGTGTGGATCCATGTTCCTCTCCCTCGCTCCCATGCAGCTGACACGGTCTCAGTCCTTGTGCAAACCACGGATAACTGAGCTTACACCCCTTCCCTTTCGGTTCTGCCAGGTGCCGCTCCTTGGCCCTGATGGTTTAGAGCAGGATGCTGATGAGACTGAAGATGACGAGTCCTCAGAGCAGCGAGCTCGCCGGCCAATGAATGCGTTTCTCTTGTTCTGCAAACGCCACCGCTCTCTTGTGCGGAAAGAACACCCTCGCCTCGATAATCGTGGCGCAACCAAGATCTTGGCAGATTGGTGGTCTGTTCTAGATCCAAAAGAAAAACAGAAATACACTGACATGGCCAAGGAGGTATGTTCTGTCTGAATGGTGGATGTAAAGGGAGGTCATTACATATTTGTCTTCTTTTTTTCTGTGTATCATATGTTTTCTGTGGGATCTTTCTCTTCCCTCTGTTCCTCAGCTTCACCATGGGATTATGGTGCCCAGAGCAGCTGCTGTTCTTGCATTAATTCACTTGATCCTTTGGAGCAGCATGGAAAGCAATTGGTCTGTGTACACAAACTAACCTGGTTCCGGTAGTTGTTGCTATAAATATATGAACTTTGTGATTGTATTCCCTGATAGCTTCTACAGAACAAGCATTAACAAGGATAGTGGCCATTGTAAACAATAACATACAGTTCTGTGTCAGCTAACTAGTGATACTTAGCTGTGCATTTGATATCAGTGATGCCAGCTACTGTAATATAGGTGGACCAAACCAAAGGCACAGTCAAGAAATGTAGTCCCTTTTTATCTTTGATGCTAATGAATTTAATTACTAGTGTTTCTTGAAGTACATTCCCCGTTAACCAGTTCCTGATACAGCAAGATTTGGTGAGTCCAATACCAAATCAGAGAGCAGTGCCTAATCAGAGTCCATTAACCAGGAGCAAGGAAAGGAGATTTATCCCCGTATTTCACAAAGTATCTTTATGTCAACTTAGAATTTAAATGAGCTTTTTGAAGAAACAACTTTCTTGATAAGCTGTTGCCAAGAGGGCTGTGGTTGTTGATAGTAGAGTGAGAAAGACACAGCCAGGCTAATAACCTGACCCCAAAACAGATTACCTGTAGCATACAGATTGTGTGTAACCTTTGAATTCAATCTTAATAAAGGAACACCAGTGAGAAGGAAAAACATCTCTCTCCTTTCCTGAGTATGCTAGCACACTGTGGGAAGTGCAGAGAGCTGTGAAATGATTGGGAAAACTACTGTCCACGCCTGCCCTGGGATCTGAAGGTGTCTGCTGCTATTACCGGATGTAGGGTCTGTCTGTTCAGTAGCTCATGTGATCATAGAAAAGTCCACAGGAAAAACAAAGTGTTTAGCATGGCAGGTCCTTTTTCAAGTAGGGTCTGTAGGACCTCTGTGAGTTGCTCGTCTGTGGCACAGTATTGAAACATTTGAGTCTCAGCTTTGTCCAACAATTCCAGTTTTGTTCTGCATTCCCGCTTACAAATTAGCAATGTTTCTCCAAATATCTGGAGAAAGGGCAATTAGAAGATTCAGTACAGATGACAAGAAAGGAAAGATGAGAATAAAGAAATAATTTTGGAAGAAACAAACCTAATGTGACTGTTTTTCTTAGCCTTTTGTCTTGCTGCAGGAAACTTGTCCATTAAGAAAGAAAATAATTGCAGAACGTCTGTATGAAGTACAGATTTGAAACTGTTAATCAAATTGTTATAGAAATCATTGTTCCTGTAGTGTTCATCTTTTTTTGGCATGAAAAACAAATTGAATATTCAATGTCAAAGCGGAACAATAAATCTAAGTAGTTTGCATCATTATAAGTAGTTCTAAGAATGTGTAGAAGAGAGATAGCGTATAATTTTTATTCTTTAGACAGTGTATGTTACAGCAATAATTCAGCAATAATTAGCAGCTATAATGTGCTATTGAATACTTTTGGGCCTTCTTCATCAATAGGCCTATTCTCTGTGTGTGGGTCGGTTGTTTTATTGTAACACTTGCTTTTCACAGAACCACAGAGTGGTTGGGATTGGAAGGGGCCTCTGGAGATCATCTTATCCAACCCACTGCTCAAGCAGGTTCACCTCTAGAGCAGGTTGCGCAGCCTGTAGATAGGCTTACTGCTGTCAAAAAGAGGGTAATGTCAACTTTAGTGACACCCACCTGTTGGTATTTTCCTTTTTCCTAAAGAGAATCTATTTAAAAATCAAGAAGGTGAGTGCCTTTGGAAGAAGATAAAAATACCATTGTACCAATGCTCTTCTGTTTGATTACCTGTATTAGCTCACTGAGATCTAAGATACAGTGAGTAATCTTCTGTTACTTAAATGTAGCTTTTTAGTGTCCTTTGACTTCCGTATTTCACTGCGCAGCCTGTAGCCACTGTCCTGGCAGGACACAAATCTCTCAGAGAACCCTGTATCATATCTGCTATCCCTACAATGTGTCTTGTATACCCTGAGCATCCAAACCACTCTTTCAGAGATACAGGTGCGGGTTACAGAAGTGGTCCCTCCTGCAGTGGCTGCAGTCTCTGCTCTTCTGTGGGCTCTAGAATAGAGAAGATAGGTTTTTTACTACTTGTTGCTGTACCTCCCAAAATCATTTAGGTTAGATCACATGCCATGCAAGAAGCTTTCAGTTTCTTACCTGCTTATTACTAACAGTGATATTACCACAGCAGTATGCAAGTCAAGGCATTTGTATATTTATTTACATATGTCTAGCTGTATGCAAGATCTAGCGTTTTGGAAGATAGTGAGGCACCCAAACTTTTTGCCAGTTGGAATTATGAGAAGTTTCCACCAGACTGGACATCTGTTCCTGACTCCCACTGAGAGGCTCATCAGGTCTCTAGTTCATTCAGGCACTGTGGAAAATCCCATTTTGTACCTGACTGCACCTTGGGGTGCCTTAATTATCTGGAAAAACTGGCCCCACACTCCCTCTATTTTCCATCTTGTGGTTTATGGCCTCTTGCAGCAACAACTGCCCTCTAGACCTAGTGCTGCACCTACAGAGCTTGATGTCTGTTTTTGCTGGTGTTACCTTTATGAGTATGCTTTCTATTTCTATCCTGCAGACTTCCTAGATCAGTTTAAGTTTGAAAGTTTCACTGTCTAGGATATAAGCCCAGTAGTTGATATATACTCAAAAAGGAACCAGAAGTATTGTTATACTTTTTTAACATTTTCCTTCACTGAGGGAGATTAATCTGGTCACTCATAAATATGCACGAGCATTTTTATTCACTTCAGTAATAAGGATAGTATTCTTCCGTTATCTCTTACAGGACTTCCTGGGAGTGTTCAGCTGCCTTAGAAAGTATCTGCTGAGATTGTTACTGTTCAAGCTGTATTCCCTTGCTAGAAGAGACTTCATTTTTAAATATGTCTTTGCATCAGCCAGATCCAGGCAGTCAGGATTGTTTCCTGTAGGGAGCAGCCTGATAAATGTGATTAGACATTGGAGTGGACTGCCCCAGAAGGTGGTGGAGTCACCATCCCTGAAGGTGTTTAAGGAAAGACTGGACATGGCTCTGAGTGCTGTGGTGTAGTTGGCAAGGTGTGTTGGTCTGTAGGCTGAACTCTGTGATCTCGGAGGTCTTTTCCAACCTCACTGATTGCGTAATTCTGCTGCCATTCAGTGGCCAAGCTGAACACTTCTCCCTTCTGGTTCTTGGCCAGTGGTGCCTCGGGTCCAGTCAGCCAGACTGAGAGCTTGCTGGTCTTGTGGTGCCACTGCTTTGGCAGCTGCCTCAGGGTAGGAGGGGACAAATGTCCTGGCTTGCTGGCTGGAGTTTGGCAAGTCCATTGGCTGACGTATGGACTGTAGCATGTGTAATGTGAACCCTGCATCTTTCAGAAGTGAAAAATGGAGTGCTGTATTTTCTGGGGAATTTTTTTTATGTTAGGTCTTTAGGATGCATGTGACATTTAATAGGATACATTTAAAATTAAGCACGTGCTAACAGCTAGCCTGAGGTGTAGCTGCAATCCACTTGTGAGCTCCTGTTCCTACCACAACTAGAGGAAGCAAATCTTTTTTTATTTGGTGATGAAAGCAACTTGAGGACTCAGCAACTTTTAACCTCAGTTCTGAAGTGGCACCAGTCCTGCTGTGTAACATCATTCTCCAAGCTTTCACAAAACAGAAATAAGGCATCAGACCAATCCCACAAACACATCTTGTTCTATTTCTTACCTGAAACTTCAGAATATGACCCTGCTGGGCAGTCCCTGCCATTTGTTGTGAACAACAAGGTGATGTCTTTGCGTTCCAGGTTAGTTACTTATGTTTGGGTAGGGTTTTTTGTGGTTTTCTTTGATTGGTTTGGTTTGCTTGTGTTTTGGGGGTTTTTTAAATCAATCTTAGACATCTGCTTAATCTGGCTGTGTTAAGTTGCTTTACTGCATAGTTAGCTAAAGGGAGGAAAGCAGTAAACTCCACTATTATCTTTGACCTTTTCTAGTTACTGTATAGCTCATTTAAGTTATGGTCTCATGACCTGGTAAGCAAAATCTGTCTGGTTTAGGCCTTGGTCTAGTAGTCACAAAAGTCAGTACCGAAAGGGTTTTTAAGATTTGGATCAGGCCTCTGTATGCATTTACAAAAAGTACTTCTTGGCCATTGTTTAACTTTTAAAATTTTCCCTTTTTTTATCTTATGTGTTGAAATTGAACCGTTCCAATGAGTTGTCCTCCCTCAGTTTGCTCCCTTCCCTTCAGAAACTGCAGTTAATGTTCACTTCTTGGCTTTGCAGAGAAAAAAAAAAGACATTAATAGACCAGCTCACTTGAGTTTCTCTTGTTGAAAACTGATTAAAAGCTTATTGCAGCCTCGTCTCACAAATGACATGCGTTCTAGTTCTCATTTGATGGGCAGCCTGTCGGCTTGTCAAACTACTCAATAGAATAATTCAATTACTCAAAGTAGCATTGCTGATACGAAGAGCTTATGTAGCTCATTGCTAGCGACTCTGTGCTTTTTACTCTGCAGGCTGGAAACATGATTTGTGAGTGGGCTGTGGCTTTAACAATGGAAGGCAAAGCTGCTTCATCGTGTATTTCCTTTCCTCCTCTTCCCTTACCCTCCCCTTCCTATCCCTTCCCTCCACCAGGCTATTTTTGTGGTATACTGAGCTCCCAAAGCAAACTGAAGGAAAGGGAAAAAGAGTGAGGTGAGCAGTGTCTGAGACCTTATTTTGCAGATTTAATACATACACCCTATTCAGAAAATACAGTGTGTATGTGGGTCAGTGATCCCTGCAGATTTTTATTATTTATAGCCATTTCTATAAATACAGAACTTCACACAGCAGGGTTCACACAGTGCTGTGTTTCTTGCAAACTAAAACGTTTTTATCTGTGCTACGGTCCGGAGGTAGCAAGTGCCAGCTCAAAGGTGAAGATAGAAATGAAAGAAAGCAGTGCATGTGCAATGGTGACCCTGCCACAAGGCAGACAGACTGTTGAGCTGGGAAAACGCTGTAGTGACTCTAACAGAGGATGAGGCTTGCAGTGCTATTTCTGTTCTTGATGCCCAAGGGATTTTTCTTCCTCTCTATGTTTCTGTGCATGCATGTGCATGAGACATAGGTGCTTGTCTGTACCATGACTGGGACTGATGACAGCTGTGTGGGTGGGAACGTGTAATCACAGAACAAACTTCCTGCACCTTCCCTGCCACTCTTTTGGTCGTTTGCTGCCACTGAGAGCTACCCAGTCGTGAAGGGGTGTTGGATTCCTTCTCCCCGCAGTGAGCACTGGTACTTGCTGGGTAGGCTTCCACAGCAGCAAGTGCTGTACACCCCTATCAGTTGTTAGGCAAACATCTGCAGCTGGAATGTGTGGCATGTTCCTCTGATTTGCCAGTTCTCAACCTTGCATAGCAACACATGTAAAATACTGAAATGCAGTCTTTCTGTTACTGTTAACATTCAAAAATCTTGGTTTAATGTGGGCAGTGAAATGCTTGGAAAACGGTGTTTTGTTTTGTGAATAAAATAGATCCTGGTCCTTTCCCCCATCCCCCAAACTGGGATCCAGACCCTTTCCCCCAGCCCCCATATGTTGTTTGGCATCCTTTGTTTTGCTGCCTCATACCAAAAACACGGCAAACAACTGGGATGTGTGCTGAGTGCTCAAGGCCAAAGAATGTTTTAAATGGTCACAGTTTGTTTTATGCAGCCATACAGGATGGTACATTTTGGAAGAAGCACTGGGATGGTGTATCACAAGATACTGAATATGACATTATACTGGTTGCAATTTGTTTTCGGTGCCTGGTTTGGGAAAGCATTTACTTAAATAGTCTAAAACCAGAACTATTAGAGAGGAATGAGTACAAGGCATCATGCTGCATTTATTGCTAAATGTGTGTTTTTATTTAATTCAAAGTAGAAAGTAAACCTGCTAAGAATTCAAGCATCAGAGCATGAGCATACAAGCACTGGGGAGCAGTTTGCAGGATCAGAACTTCACCCTGCTCTGGATAATAGACCCTCAGGAGAGGAAAGAGAAAACACACTTTTTTAGATATAACTCTCCTTATCTTAATATTTCTTCTTAGCAAATTGTGTTGGCGGTTGGACTCTAAGCATGTGATTAAACTGTTAAAAAATCAAGATATTTAAGGATTAGTTACTGTATTAAATCCTCTTACATGCAGTGTGCTCTGTTGTCCTGTGTAGAGTATGTCATGACTGATAATTTCTGTTTTCTTTTCTAGTACAAGGATGCTTTTATGAAAGCAAACCCAGGGTACAAGTGGTGCCCCACAACCAACAAACCTGTGAAAACCCAGGCATCCAGTGTTACAAACAGGAAGAAGCTATGGGCCATTGCATCAGACTCTGCAAAAGACTTACCGAGCCCAAGGAAAGTAACCAAAAGTGAAGAAATGCCACAACTCAACTTTGGGATGGCAGGTGAGTTTTCCATCCATGGTACTCAGCTGTAGTATCCTCATTTTGTCTGGGGATGTGGTTTTGAAACTGAATTGGGGTATCTGTTTTCTTTACTATACATGGTACTGTAGTGTCCCAGATGAAGTTGCCAAAACTGTAGTTAAACCTCTGTGTAACAGTTTTCTAAAATTTTCCATAGTGCATTATTTATTTTCAAGAGGCAAGTCCAGATTTGAGGCATCCTAACTCATACCCCCTGTAGGGCCCAGATTTGATGGATTTTTGATTCCAGCTTATCTGCTGTTAGAGACTTCCATTCTCTGGTAAAAAAGGGAAGTGCTGATTGTGTGTGTTCTGTTTCTCTGCCATAGAATGCTCTACTCTTTTCAGTAATTTACTATTTGAAAAAGTAATTTATGGGTTTCTCAAGTTGGATATGTTAATATTCTTGTGTACCAGTGGGGCTAACTAACAGTTTTGTACTTATATCAAGAGAAGCATAATTTAATTTCACTTAAATGTGCTCCTTTGTCCATTGTATCTTGGAGGAGCAAATTCTAAACTTCTAAACATGTGAAGAAAAAAAAAAAAAAGAAATGTGAAAAAGTGTAGGTGGAGTGCCTGAACTGGTGAAAAGCAGATAATCTCTCACTGATATCCATAATTAGCTGAACTGTTGTAATCATGACCGTGAAATACAGGGACATTAATGTTAAATACTGGCAGCTTAAGAACCTAGCAGTCAAGGTTAAAAAAGAAATCCCTGCAATTCTTTTTTTCCTTTTGTTTTCCTTTTTTTGGTGGTTTTTGTTTGTTTGTTTTGGTTTTTGGTGGTTTGTTGTTGTTGTGGTTTTTTGTTGTTTGTTTTTTGTTTTGGTTTTTTTCTCATTTTAAAGTTTCAGATGCATCAGTGTTTACAAAATTAGAAACTTTGTCCTATCCTACCTGGTTTATGACAGGTGTGTAGCAGACAGGACTTCTCTGCTTCGAGAGATTGTCAGCTGGAGAGTAGAAAATGGTTTTATGGAGTAAGTGTAAAAGAATGAAAAGGGATAAAGAGGCTTGTATACCTTAGTATAGTGGTATGAAAATTCCTGTAATGAAATTTCTTCTGGCTCTTAAGAAGCTGTGAAATGTGATCAAAATAAATAATAATATCATAATAATAATATCAAGATATGATTCTGCATAGTTCTGGTATATGGAAGAGCAGTTCCAAAAATGACAAGCCCCTCTAGACCATTCTGCTTTTGCTTTTAGAGCAGTCATTTCTATGCCCCTTAAATATTTATTGACTTATCACAAAGAACAAGTAACAAGCTTTCATCTGCCTCTCATCCATCCCCCACTGTTCCTGCTGGGCTGTCCTAATGTCAAATTTCTGAGTACAGAGGTCTTGAATCAACACCTGTCAGAGTAGGGGACAGAGAAACTAAGAATTTATTAGAAATTAATCCATTGTTTTATCTATAGAGCATTCATTTCTGAAGAAAGTCCTTTAGTGTTACCTGTGATGGTTTTTTTTTTTTTTTTTTCCTGCAGGCTGAGACAATGAGCATAGTATTTCATGAGGATCTTGCTCCAGTCCTCATGTCAGTGAAGGCTGGGAATGTCTTGGGAATGAGAATAGCTCATAAAATAAAGGCAGCTTCTGACAGAGGTGTTAGCAGCATCCATGACAAGTGTGCCATGCCAAATGGATTACTGCTTTGTCAACTATATACTAGTTCATGTTAAATATGTTTATTGTACTCTTCTCTGCTTGACTTCACGTGGTAGTTTAGTTCAGCTCTCACTCTTCTACCCAGTACGGTCTCTTTAAAAGCCAGGCTATATACTAGCAGACGAACTGAAATGTAGCTGAATCACCTCAAAAACCTTTGAAATGCCGCTGATTCACTTGTGTCTTCAAGGCAGGTAACTTCCTCAGGACAGGGTGTATACGAATCTAGAATCATACCAGGAAATCTTTCATTTGTTGGTCATTGCTAATCATGTTTCCATTGCTCTTTGTTTATAACATTTTAATTTGGAAAATCTAATATGTAGAGAGTAAGATCTTCGTTTTTCAAAGTCCTACACAGGCTGTTTTTTGGTTTTTTGGCTTTACAAGAATAACCATGCCACATTTAAGTCTGTCATGCTGACTTACTATTATGTCAAGAAGCTGAGGTGTGGCACCAGCATTGGGCTTCTGACATGCAGGCCTGCTAGTGGTGTTCTTGATCATCCATCCTGGAAGCTGTAATTGAGCATGTTTTTCTCATGATATGGCTCACCTGTGTAGGGTGGTAGGGTAAGAACACTGCGGTTTGCAAAAGCTTTGGCATACAAATGTGTGAGATTCCCAGTACTTGCATATTTTTGCTTGAGAAGAAAACCATCCATGCCTTTTTTGTAAGGCAAAGGCTGGAAGAAAGACACTTCTAGAGTAGGCTATATCCCTGTAGAAACACAGTTTCTGTTTTTAGAAAGAAGCTCAATTATGCACGCAGGTAAGAGTTGGTTCAAGGTGGTTCCTGCTGGCCTTCTTCCTGCTTTGTACTTCCTCAGTTTGTTGTTTCCTCTGACTGAGATGGCTATGATGAACAAGCCAGCCTGCTGAGTCTGTAACCAGCCCAGTACTAACAAAGTATGTCATTCCCAAACAGTGAGATGGTTTTAAGTTTCATCAATATTAAAAGCTGTTGATAAAGTCGTGAATCACCTGCCATTCTGCTAGTCAGATGTGTGTGCTATTTTCCCAATACTGTTGATTTAAGAATGAATTCTGTAAAATACCCCTTAAAATTCTTCTTCATACCAGTAAGCTCCTAGTGCCAGAAGGGAAACATTATTGTGCTGACAGGGCACTATAAGCATATGGTAGTGTTTGGATATGTACATTTTGTCTTCCCTTAGGTTATTTTGTAATTGGAAACCTTAGTGGAAGGATTTCTGTTTTTATCGTGAGCAGACATCTAAGTACCAACCCTCTGCTACAGCTGCAGCCTAAGTGTTGAAGTTGTTTAAGCATCACATTAAACTTCTATTTCCAATTCATCTTTCATTTTTTCCTTCCTCTTAATGTCTATGTTTAAATAAATAGTTCAAGTATTTGCTTACTTGGGGAGAAAAATACTAAAACACACTTCTACCTTTGTTCTCTTATGATAAGCTACTTAATTGAAAGGCAGAAAACCAGAACTACCATGAAGATATTCAGAAGTGCGGCAAGAATTTTACAGTCATAGACTAGGTGTTCTTGAGATGGCCAAAACTGTGGAGGGGGAAAAGGACCAACAGGTAATGAAAATAAAGCACTAAAGAGCAGCTGGGAGTCATCAAAGTGATGCAGGCATAAGAAAGTGCTATACTGCAGTTTGTCAGGCAAAGTGTTTTCAGGAACCCCCTCATCTGATGTGGTTGTGCTGCTGGTCATCCATATACAAGGAAGATGAGCTACGCCTGGGATAACTGCAGAGGAGAGCTATAGGAATTGCTGAAATGATGGGAGATGGATGTGCTTGATGACATTGAGAGATCTTGAATTGTTTAGACCAGGAAAACAAGTGGAAGAAGAGTAGGACAAGTCCTGTAAATGCAGAAAAGGGAGATACTATTTAGGGAAACAGTTACTAATCTTAGACATGCAAGTACCAGAAAAAACATGTACTACCTGGCCCTGAGTATATTTAAGCTAAAATCTGGAAGAAAGCCCTTAGTGCTTAAAAGATTTGAATCCTGCAAATGCCTTCCAAAGGGAGTAAAGAAAGCAGAAAGCAACCAGCCAAGGCCTTACTGTTTAATATGGGGCACAGTAAGTTTATGGCAAGCCTGGAGATCCCTTCCAGTCTCTGCTTCCTCCAAATTAACTGCCTGCTCAAGCATTATCTTTCAAGATACGTGTTCATTTTTCACTTCCTAATTGCTCTGATGTCCTCTGGTTTGACGGAGTGAATGGTTTCTGATCAGCTGCTTGGATGGCAAAATTGCTGTTGCTGACAGGATCACTTCCCCTATGAATTGTGCTTAGGTCCTTACTGGCCCTTCACATTTTCTGTGTCTCTTCTTGTTACTAGATCCTGCACTTTTGGTAGTGCCTTGTCTCTTCAAAGAAGTGTGATTTTTTTTTTTTTCCTTTCTTTAGTTAAGAAGGCAAGCTTCTTCAGAAAAACCAAAACACCCCCCACACGTGTTCTCTGTGTTTAATGGTGAAGGAAAAAGCTAATTCCAGTTGAATATTGGGTTGAAGCTAGGTGCTATTTAGGATGCCTGTTTAATGTTATTTAATAATAAGCCACTCTTCTGTCCATGAGGTAGTGAATGAGCCTGGCTTATTTACATTGTTTTCCTCTGTTGCTATTTAATGCCCTTCTGAAAGACTATTGAAAAAACTTACCTTGGTACTGTCAGTGAGAGATGCTGTCTGCAGGAAAACTTTGGGCAGCGTCTGTGGTATTGAATTAAACAGCATCAATGACTATTTCTATGAATTGAACCATGATCGTGTGTAGCACTAAATTGTTTGGAGGTTTACAGGTACAGGTTTTGCCCACATCAGCTGTAAAGATCAAAAAATTCCACTCACATTGTGGCTGTTGTATGAGACATTTGGCCCCTGTCTGTCTCCCTGTCTCTACGTGACACTGTTAAATCAGGTGCCTGCATTGCTCCCAAGGCATTCTCCCAAAATCAGACAGTTAGTCTTCATAGTGATGAAGAGCAACCACTGTTCTGGGTGGAAAAGCTACTCCATGAGTAATGCAGTGTCAGAGTTTATTGCTTTCACTTCTTGTCATTTTCTGAGCTCCTGAGGTGCAGGAAGGCTGGAGGGGGAAAAGCTGTCAGTATCAAATACTTGGAGAAAGAACATTTATATCTCCATTGTACATTCCTCAATTATATATTGTATTGGCAGGGCAACAAGTAGGCAGGCGGCTTGCCTGGCCAGTGCTTGTGCTGTTCTGGCTTCATGCTTTAGAGCTGTCAGACTGGCACTTTTCACCACTAAATACAGCTCTAAATTGAAGAGAAATGAAAATAGAAAAATCGCTTCAGAGCTTGATCATGTTGTTTTGTTTCATCCTTTTATTTGTTCAGTTGCCAAGGAAGGAACTACTCCCTTGTTAGGAGCATCCACCGACTTTATAAACCTGTGCGTTATTAGAGCATCTTTGCGTATATTTATGTATGAGATCATTACAGTTGCTGTTTTAAAGATATTCATCTCTGCAGTACATAAAACCTTTGGCAGTAGAATTGTAAATCCATGCAATGGGGTGTTAAGCACACAAATCCAATTAAATCCTTCAAACAGCTTTGAAAGCCTTCCCAGAGGGTACAGAAATGGTTATTTGTGATTCTCTTGAACTGCCTTTTATGGCAGCTTGCTGAGAGTGTCTGTGACAAGTGGTCTTCTGAGGCTTTAGTGGTGCAAGTGGTAGGTTTTTTAAACAAGCAAATGAATCAACTTAAGACTCCATTTTACTCTTTTAACAGATCCTACACAAATGGGAGGCCTGAGTATGCTGCTTCTAGCAGGGGAACATGCACTTACTGCACAAGAGGTAAGGAACTCTCTTCTCTCCCTTACCACGAGCTCTCAGTTTAAAGAGCTTGTAAGAGGAGTATCTGACCAGTAGGGAAAGTTAGGACACATCTCAGGTAACCTCAGCTGGGAATGAAGTGAGTCTTGTATCCCAGCTGTGAATATAGAGGTTGAGCACAGTTTGGTATTAACTCTGCTGGTACTTAAGAACACCAGTCAAGCCTGCCCCATGAAGGGACATTGCCAGAGATAAAAGGGTTGAAATACAGTGACTGTGTTAACAGACAGGTGGTTTGCAAGCTTTTCTGGGCCATGATTTTATATGCATGTGCAATGCCTCACACAACTGTGGCCTTGGCACTAGCAGATCAATAAATAAATAATTTCCTGCAAAGTCAGTATCATTTTATATGCATTCTGGAACCATGCAAGTGCTAACAGGTAATTGCAGTCTGCTCCTTTTGACTAAATCTTTAAGTCCAAAAAGAAGTTTGTAGTTCACTTGCCATCACAAACGTGTTTTATGTTTTTACAAAGGAGACTGAGTAAGTGTTTGGGCATATCTCCATTAGTGCAGAGATCTCTGGTCTTTCTGATTTTTAATATTATCTGGTTTTAAGGCCACTTTGAAAATTATTCAAAAGGTGGCCTCTTTGTTGGGTATAGTAAGTAGTCACTGTCATAAATTTGTAGCTCTAGGAACGAGCTCTCTTTTGTTGTTGTTGTTTTTATTGGGACGAAAAGTAATAATTAACTTGATCTATATGTGTAGTGCATTTGAGATGTATTGCTTCTGTCCTGCCAGGACTCCTCAATGCTTTGCAGAGCAGTTTTAGCCATGGAAGTTTTGTGCTGTGTGGGTACTGGCCTTCTGTGCTGCTGCATGAAACATAAGAAACGCTCAAGCCAAGTTGACAGAGAAGTGAAAAGAAATACATTATTTTGTGCTAAAATTATACTGTCCTGTACTTCTCAAACTTGTAATCTCAGCTTGGAGCATAGAAGCTGCTTTTACTGTGCTGTTACAGTTAAATGTGAGGGAAGGTATATTGCAGTCACAGATACTGCATTCCTTTAAAAAAGGTCTTTGCTATGACCTTGAGAGCTGAGGTGTCTTGATTTTACAAGAGCCTCAGTAGTATGATTTCAGATGGTAGTGTAGGAATAAAATCTACATGTAGATTTAGAGTTAATCAAAAAGCATGTTGTGTGACTGTTTTAGTGCATGGAAGTTCTTTCAATCAGAATTTCTTCATTTTGAGCGAAAGACACACTTCCCCTGTGCCTCAATAAGTCCCATTTTTCCTGACAGAAGCGTGCAATACGAATTGTGATGAAATACTCACTTTCTGTATAAACTGCGCTCTACTCTTCTGGGCCTGTAGTCTTCTTTTGAAACCTGGCCCTCTATATCAAAGAAGCAAGCTCTGTAATCTGCTTTCCCCAAAAACATAGGGCAAATAATTGTCATAAATACAGCCCAGACAAAACTAGTTGGGGGATTATCAGAATCGTGATGAGCCATAATTTATCCCATACTTACTAATGAGTTACTGTATTTTAATTGTCTTACCCTATCTGACAGGTGGTTAAGGGACAGAACAGCTTTCCCAGGAAACTGCACATCTGTGATTCGTTTTGAGGATCCCCTTTGTAAAATATCTCCTCCAGATCAATTGGGGTGATTGCTATTCTTAGAGGGACCCAGAGGAACAAAGTTCAGTCCTCCTTATTGCGTGTTAGCAGTAGTTAAGTCTCCAGCTGTGTGTCCAGGTGCTGAGAGACTTTCTCAGTTTCTTTTGTGTGGCAGCCCTGGTCTGTCTTCCATTTTTCTCTTATTTTTCTATGTTTCAGTGGTGAATAGATACAGGACAAATATTTCTTAGGCATATGTTTCTCAAATGCAGTAATGATCCTAAGCCTATTTAGACTTGAGGAACTGACCAGCTCTTCTGTCTTCCCACCCTCAGGCATGCAGACAGAGGAGATGTAAGATTGTCATCTTTGCATGCCATTAGGGGGATCTGTGGTTGGGTTTCCATGCTTGTGGTCTCACATTTAAACCAGCATCTGAGAGGTTAGCAGAACATGCTAGGACAGACTCAGAAATCAGGTCAAGAATTCATTGTAGAGTTGGGAAGCTGCTGTGCTCTTCAGAGGAGGGGAGTCTGTTGTGTTGTATTAGAGTCGGTATCCACATGGGAGAGAATATGGTGTACTAAGGTGACTCCAGAGGTATGATTAGTGAAAGAGGTTCAGAAGTTGCTTTATTATGGAGAATATATGTATTGTTTTTATTATATGCACGTGAATATATAAATACACACGGTACTTCTAAAATCTTGGCATTTCTTTTTTTTAAAAAAGGGCAGACACAGTGTCATATTTTAAAGAATGCTAAAAACTATAACATGTAGTCTAAATTTTTACAGAAATTATAACATGTAATCTAGATCATTAAAGCATGTGTCTACACTTACGATACTTGTAGGCATATATGGTTCTTAAACTGGGGATCTGCCAGACACAGGATTACCTGTCAACATGCATATTGATTGCTGTGCATATGTCTGATCATTCAGCCTGGCTGGCCTTGTTAGCACAGGTCTTACATACTCTTGCGATCTTAGTTGTTAATGGAGGGGAGGGCAGCACCGGCACAGCGTTGCTCAGCCCTTGAGAAAGGATGAAGGACATTGTACTTAGAGGTCTGCTAATCCAATGAAAAGTATTCAACACCTGCTGATGTTCTGCCAAGTGCATGCTAAATGAATGGATAGGGGTTTTTCAACTGAGGTATTTAATCTTCAACTTGCCAGGAGCCCAGATGTCAGGTAACCAAGTGACCTGCTAGCAGGAGGTTGGGAAGAGGCACAACAGTGATACTTAAAAAATTGTTTTGAGGCTTCAGTTGCCGTCTCTGTATGTTGCCAATATAATCTCATTTTTGCAAATTTTTGTAATAGACTAGAGAGTGTCTCTTCTATTCAGTGTTGGTAGGTGATAGATTTCTAGGCAGCAGCTGGAGTTACTAAGCAGATAGGCAAGAGTAGCTACAGACCTTACAGATAGCCAGCAAAGGACATGGATATGCAGTGAGTTTCCCCCTGCATTTATTTGGATGCTTTCATCAGTTACACAAGACAGTGGTGTATGAGCATATTTTATCGAACACCTGGGCAGAGATGCTGGATGAGTCTGCTTCAGCTGCTGTGGTTTTGCCAGGCAAAGCCTCATCCTCACTTGCAGGTTATTTGGCAGCAAGGCTGAAGCCGGGTGAGCAGCGCTCCTTGCTCGCCCATTCGTCTCCCAGCTTATCTCCTTACGCATCCGTCAGGCCCTTTCCTTGCCTTACAGCAGCACCTAGTGGACTCTCTGTAGGTTACTGCCCAGAAATCCCGAAATCGGGAGCGTCTTCCAAAGCCGGCCTGTCTGCCTGTGCTGACGCCTCGCACCGGTCGGAGTGTGGCTGTCCCAGGGGTTTTCCAGCACCCTTGTTCTCTGTGATCATTTTAGAGCAGGTTGGGGTAACCTGCAGGGAAAGGAATGCCTGTGGTTTCCTTCTTTTTAAAAACAAAAGGCCATCTTCGATGTTATGCAGGGTCTGTGCAAAGTGTGAATCAGAAGTGAAAAATCTCTCAGTGCAACTTGAAGGAAGGCTGGGAGGAAGAAACAGGAGAAGTGGAATGTTGAGGACATTTTATTAGAGCAGGAAATGAGATGTACAAAATGACACTATCTGTGCATCTGTTCCCTCTGGTAATTATTTTAATACTTTGATCAGGTTCAGCCTGGGAAAGGTTAGAAGTCCTGGAGATAGGAAGTTTCCCACAGGTCAAGAATGTTTGGGGAGCAGCAGAGTAGAAGAAACAAGTTCAAATTAGTGCTCTGCCAAGTAAAGGCAACAGCATTAAGTTTTTTAAGAGTAGCAGGAATTGATTGGAAAAGCATAGTGGTTTCAACCACAAGATCTCTACTGAGTTACTGAGCACCAGCAATCTGTCCTCTACACACAAATCTGTGGAGGACTGGGCTTCACACCTTTCACACCTCCCATTAGTGGTTCTTGTACCACCAGCTGTACAAGCTGTGCCCAGCCCCCAGCACGTGGCCTCCGAGACAGCAAGAAGGCTCATCCTGAGTGTCTGGCAGCACCTGTGTTACAGGGGCTGGGCTGTGGTAGCCCCTCTTGGAAGATCACTGCCATTCCAGCATTGTGCTCCTGGGGTCCATGGCTCTAAACTCAGAGCTAAGCAGTATAAGGCAGCTGGTTGAACTGCAGAAAATGTGGGAAACAAGTCCAAATTTTGGTTATTCTTTCAAGAATCCCACCAGTGCAGTGGCCAAAAATAACCAAATGAGTGCTCAGATGTGCAAGGAGCAGCCTTACATATTTACATCTCTGCAGCAGAGCCTCAGAGCTTCAGAGATGGGTCACTCAAAAGCAGCAAGATGCTTTCCTAGTATAGTCCAGACTACTGCTGAGGCACAGACATCTTAAACAGACTGTACAGAAATAATGATAAAAGTCAGTAATGAACATTACATCAGTGGAAAGAGTAGCACAACCTAGTAAAAAGGCAGAAGATAGTAATTAAAAATCCATTCTTCGTGGCCCTTTGGGTTGTTGTATTCCCATAGTACACTGATAAAACATCCTGGTCAGTGTTTAATAAATACAGTGGAAATATAGGTCACTGTTGCTGCTCTGTTTTATGGCAGGGAAGAAACAAGTTAGTTTGTAATGCAAGCAAATTGTCACATTGGTATATTTCCCCTTGGCCTGTGGGTTGCTACACTTGGATTTAGTGTTTCCAGGGGAGCGTGGATAGCAGATTCCTGAAAGACAGTGCTGCTGTTGCTATTGCAGTGCTTCAGGATCTCAGACAAACAGCAGCAGGAGCAGCAGGGCAAGCTGCCCGTGCTGTAGGCCTGCCTGTGCTGTGAGGCTTTGTGCTTACTAACAACAGGTGCAGTCAGTAGCTAAATCTCACGAGCTTTCACAAATAAAAATGATTGATTTAGTTGTTTGAGTAATGAATAAGAAAAAGCCCCACATTTATTTTTGAATCTTTTAAATAAACTG
Organism: Chamaea fasciata; assembly: GCF_029207755.1. NCBI lineage: Eukaryota > Metazoa > Chordata > Aves > Passeriformes > Sylviidae > Chamaea > Chamaea fasciata. The sequence continues at coordinate 18,035,952 of NW_027094087.1, read as the reverse complement.
AAATTTCGAGGGGACAAATATTGTTAGGGAAAAAAAAAATCCATCCTGTTACTTTTTCTAAAATCTTACGTAGCCTCCCTTTTTTTTCTATTCCTTGCAAGCCATGTTACATACCTTATTTTACACTAACGGTATCTCATTCTCCTAGGAGTTACACATGTAAATCTTTTTAAATGTGACACTTAATGAATGTATTCTATTTGATAGAATTCCTTTACAGAATAATGCTTGATTAACGTATTTCTAGCTAATAAGAATACATACCATGGCTAAGATCTGTGTTAATTCAAATAAGGCTTTTGGTTTTGAGCAGTCATTTCTTTGTATTTTGTTTTCAGATATAATGACTATCTTGCACTGCTTCTCAAAAGCATCCCTAAAATGTATGTTTAGATACATAATTTGAGAAATTTTAAGCTTGTGCTACCCTTTTTTACTTATTTTCATGCTGTTATGATTGGTGATCATTTTTCTAAGTATTCCTGTCATCAACTGTCTTCAATTTTTTTTTAACCTTCTAAGTAATCTTGCTCAGAATTATAGCACAAATTACAGATCTAGTAGTGTTGATAGTGTCACCAATACAAGATAGTTATGTGTGTAGTCCAGTAAAATCCATTGAGTATTCTATTGCATAAAACTATTCTGACAAGTTCAGGATCATAAAAGGAGGAAAAAAAAAAGACTGGTATTTTTGTGGTCTTTTTTCTAAGACAGTTTTCAAATGCATTAAAATGGGTACTAAACTATGTTTTCATCATAAATATGATTTAATCTTTCCAGGACTGTGAAACATTAGCTGGTCCTTCTTCTCTTAAATGATTTATTTTGCTCATTTGTTGTTTTTAGCTTGAGAGAAGCCCCTTTGAGGTCTTACTCTGCACACTCCTTTTTTCAGGTTTCCTCCAGTACTTGCCAGTCTGATGCATCTAATTCTACAGAAGCCTGTCACAAGTCATCATTGTTTCAGTTTGCAGAGGTGAGTTTCTTTAAAAAGGGTTTTTTTTCTAGGTGCTTCCTTTTAAGAAGCATCTGATGTCCAGGTGAAAGGAAATCAAATGTCTTTAACCAAAATTGATGCTGTTATTTGTTCCCTCATTTTTAGGTTTATGCTGTTGAATCATTTATCAGATTGGTCAGACTTGAAGTGCAAGAGAGAGTGTTTAGGACCATGTTGGAAATACAAGTGCAATAATGGAGCTGTGGCTTAAGCTGTAATTTGAAGATACGTCATTCCTGCACTTAGTTTTAAACTAGAGCCTTATTAACTAAGGTTTTAACATGTATTTGGGTGTTACATTATGTTTCTCATCTGTTGTGGCTGCTTTAGTCATCGGCTCCATCAAAAAATAATTGTAGTTCTTAAATTTCAAAAATTCTCCTGTAGAAGCACCAAACAGCTCTATGCAAGTGTGCTTTAATTGTGCAATGTACAATATTTTTTGTCAACATACTCCAGATACTGCTAGAAGTGCAACTGTGGTCTATGTATTGTTGTTCTTTCCTTTGAAGAAAGAAAATAGTTTTCTCCAAATCTTAAGGGGTTTAATTGATGTAAATAATATGACAAAAATGAGATCGCAAGGAACTCTGGCCCTCTGCAAGCATCCCTTGTTTCTTGGTATTGTTCCAGCTTTTGAAATAGTCATAATACATGACACAAAAATATTTAGTTGTATAGATACTGATTTTACAGGATGCTGGGTAGTTTTTAAGTAAGTGCATATGGAAAGAAATTTTTTGTCGTGGGGGCTTTTTATGACCTGTATTCACTGTTAATCTGACTTGTGTGTCTTTAATATTCATTGCCTTTGCACCTTCATACTCTTCCCTAAAACATTATCACTTCTGGAGCAGACACATTGCCATCTTAGCACACAGGAAAAGGGACTTTTTTTTTTTTCAGTGGGATATTTTAACATCAGTTCACAAGCCCTTGAGTTTCAACTTAAAATTCAAGTGTTTCAAATATGTTAGAATTAAATTGAAGCACAGATCCTTTATTTCTGATTAAAGGTAATGGCCAGAGTGAAGTAGATAACCTGTAATTAGGCTCTTAAACAGCCTGCTGGCTTTTCTTGCTTGGAAGAGGAAATGTCTATTGTGCCAGCAATGAAAAGCAATACTTAGAGGCTTCTTAGGATTGGTTAATTCCAGTATCACTTATGATACTTCTGTGGTAATGATTCAACATCCATCTTCCCATACTTCTGAGGTGCTTGTACTGTCACTAGAGCAATGTCTTATATTGAATTTCACTGCTGAATCTTTTAAAGAGTAAGAAAAATACCAGCTCACCTAATTGTTTCAGTTCATTTTACAGTGCTGAAGGAGGGAAGTGCCAGACCCCTGTGATAGTAGGCAGGAATTGCGTGCTGCCAGATATGCCCGTGCTAAAGGCTTCTGACCTCTGGCTTTTCCTTACCCAAGAAAAATTTCAGTGGATGCCAGGAAGCAAGCTCACCTGCACTGCTAAAACATGTGGTTTAGAAGTAGCTTACTGATGATCAGTAATTAGAAATGCAAATTAGCTGGTCTTACTTTTCAAGGATGTTAAACAGCCTATAGAAGGGGTGCACCTAACACGGTGCATGGTAGGTATGTGTGTCAGTGGCAAAACAACTGGTACTTGTAGTGAAGTCTGACATTAATCAGAGGTGTCATTTGCAACAAAACTAATGGACACAAGTTAAACAGTATGAAATGCAGTTACCTTAGTGTGTTGGATAGATCCGGTATCTCGAAATACTTGCACACATAGTGTTCCTGTCCACGCTTACCTTCTGTGCTAGGTAGCAATTTGTGCTCTGTCATCACCACCGTTCTGCAATTTCAGGCCTTCCACTGAACTGTGAAATACAATAGTGTTAAATATTTGTTGCTAACCCTTCTTTGACATATCAGCAGGCAAATAAAAGCCCTTTGTAAAAAGCCTGTTTTGTTGATCCTAGGAAAAGAAAAATTTTTCTTCTGAAAAATAATTCAAGATTACCGTTTCACAGATCACCTGTTTATGTGTTTCCTGGAAAGCAGATACTGTTCTAAGGGTGTGTTGGGACTCGTTTGCATTCTCTGGAGTAGCAGGAGTCTGTTTATGACAGATTATAAATTTAGCATG